>NW_027507903.1:302401011-304877261 GCF_037356315.1 Lithobates pipiens
AGATTTTTTCACCGGTGTAGGCAATCGTCGAAAACTTATAATTGACGCTGTGCCGACAATTTTTAGTTTGGAGGACACAGCATCATCAACACCTAACAGATGGCAAAGAAAACTGGACAGAATCAAACAAAAATCGTTTTGCATCCAAGACCAAGACCCTTCAACTTCAACAACTGAGACGCGAAGAATCTGCAAATGCCACCTTCCCAAAGTGCAAAAGAATGATGCAGGCACACAGACTGACACTGTTGACTTTAATTTTTCACAATCTGAAGAAAGTTACTTCAAACAAGCCAGTGAAAGAGTGTCAAGTTTGGATCATTCCTATTGCATGTCGGAAGAGGCTTTGCCCATACCTTTAGAGGGTTCAACACCCATACATGATGTACGTCCATTAGAACCAGAAAATTCTATTGTATTTTCTCCCTCTACTAGTGTCACACCTTTTGTAGACTCCACTAACAAGAGGTCTCGTTTAATTTCTGACGATGAGAGTCCTCAAAACAGACCAAAACGTAGATTAAACTATTACGATGACCCTAGTTTTCACTTATCCGATTGTGACACACCACTAAAAGCTGACCTGAGTTTATGTGACAGTCTAGACGAAATCGAGCCCGATAACACTGTTCCTTATCCGTTAAATTTGGTCAAAGAGAAAAAATTCATTATATTTGAAAGCAAACTGGATCTGTTATTGTATAAAATGAGGTGTCCAAATCATGATTGTTTATCGCGCATTGTAAAAATTGAAAAAACTACAATTGGAACAATGTTGTTGGTCTTTTCCACATGTTCTGCTAGCCATAGATTAAAGCTGTGGGAAAGCCAACCGAAAATAAAAAGTTATCCTGCTGGGAATATTTTGCTAGCAGGATCTATTTGTTTAAGCGGTGGAAGTTACACAAAAATCCGTGAAATATTTGATTTTTGTGGTATCACAATCTTTGGCAAATCCTCATATAATTTGGCACAATCTAATTATATTTTCAAAACGATTGATTACTGTTGGCAAGAAGACCATGCAAATGTAATGAATGAATTGGCAAAAAAACCATTGTGTCTTGTGGGTGATGGTCAGTGCGATAGTCCTGGTTTTTCCGCAAAATACTCTACATACACTTTCATGGATCTCTTTAGCAAAAAAATTGTGGATTATGAGTTGGTGCAGGTATCTCAAACAACTTCATCAGTTGCTATGGAAAAATTTGGTTTTACTAAATGTTTAGATCGGCTAATAGAACAAAAATTAGATATTCAATTCGTTGGAACAGATCGACACACCGGTATACGAAAATTATCAACAACGGAAAAGTACCAAAATATTAATCATCAATTCGACATCTGGCATTATGTGAAAAATTTAAAACGTAAACTTATGCAAATTTCCAAAAAAAAATGTATCGACCAATTCAGCCGTGGATTCGAGCCATATTGACACATTTCTATTGGTGTAGTCGAGATTGTAATGGAAGCGAGGAACGTTTTAAGCTTCTGTGGGAATCTCTACTACATCATGTAGTAAATGTACATGTATGGAAAATTGGAGATACAGAGCACAAATGCCAACATGATGAGATCGATGTGCATTCTCCGACTGTTCCTTGGCTAACCATACACACCCCTGCATTTCACGCATTATCCTCAATTGTTTTGGACCCTCAGTTGGCAAAGGACATGAAACATCTCACTTTTTTTTGTCAGACTGGGGTCATCGAAACGTATCACAGCATGATTCTAAAGTATAGGCCCAAAAGAATCCATTTTAAAATGGATTCAATGGATGCAAGAACTAAATTGGCGGCATTATGCCACAATCATAATGTGATACGTAAACCGGCTCTGACAAAAAAAAAGGATGCAAGTGGTGCTGAGATTTTGGTGGAAAGGAAAAACCTGGGAATTTCACGTGGCCGTAAAAAATGGATTGTTCGCAATGTATTTCAAAAGATGAACACTGACCACACTTTTGAAATGCTTGCAAACATGATTTCGATCATCGAGGGCACAATACATAGTTCTTGGACATCAAAAAATCTTCTGATGCCCAAAAACATAGCGCCTGTTGAGAGGCCGGAAACAAGTGCGGCGGTGCTTGAGCATATGACACGCTTTCCAACAGGTGTAAAATGAACTTGATAAGTGTGTCATATCTAAATAATTGAATTGACATTGCTATATTCGGCACTTTCCAAGGCACTACAAAACTTTAAAATTGCAAATGTTTTTGATTGTTTCATGTTGACTTGTTATGGTCTGTTGTTCTATCTTTTTTTCACCAAATTGTATTAAATTTTTTTATATATTGCTAAGTTTGTTGCATCTGTTGTTTTAGATAGTGCATACTCTTATCGTACACATCGAATTAATTAATAACTTTGATCCTCTTAGAAATAATACAAATAACTCATTCTCAAAAATTTAATTTTTTTATTTATAAATTTTACTAAAAACATTCCAAAATCAAATAAACTGCTAACATTAATAATATATAGAATAAAAAAAATGCAAAAAAGGTCAACTGTAAAAACTAAAAAAAGTAATTTAGTGAAACGCCATTTCCCGATGCGTCGTAGTCCTCGGAGTAAAGAAATCCAACATAACTCCCATTTGGATCTGGAAAGGTCTGACGCACTACTTTTACTGCACACGATGGGATGACCCTACGATTCCCCTTCCCTAAAAAACCGTAGATCCATGCAATAAAAGCACGATACGCTGTTTTGCGTAATCTCCTGAAATAAAAATTTTTTTTGATTTAAAACAAACAGATAACTTTAAGAGAACTTTTAATTTAAAACGATGGGTAGTCTCATGTAATAATATTAACAAATTCACTGACCTATTGTTGTCGGCATCGACAACAGGACGTTCCTCTAAATACAACATGGTAAACATGAGTCTGACGTGTTCCTCTGTTGCGATTTGAGACGTGAAAATATCTGCCTCTGTTATGCATTTCCTTCCCTCTGGTATGCATCCGTCTACCTCGGCTGTTTCCCGGCAACAAACTGATTCCACCTGGGTAGCCATTGGTATACAGCATTGACACTGACACCAGTCTATGTTGCCTATTCTGTCATCGTTCGTTTCTAGATTTTCTGATGTGGATGAGGCAACACTCGACGAAGTAACCGTTGGATTCACTGGGAAGGCACGGTCAATGTCTCGTGCGGGGTACCTTGCTAACAGCTGCTGGACTATTATCTTGCGCTAAAAGCAAAACATTGAATAGATAATTTTAAAATTTTATTTAAATCATATATTATTTTGTTTAATTAGCAATAAATAAAACAAAAATTTGAGATCTCTTGTACAAATGATTTTGGTTTTAAAAAAATAAATAAATAAAAAATTGAGGTAAGCTGATAGTTCTAATAGACATTGTTATATAATAAAATGTTTGTAAAAAAAAACTTTGATGTATTCTTCAGTCAATATATATGGATATAGAATTACATATTTTCTTGGCATAAGGTTGGCATAAGATTGGCATAAGGTGTTGATCTTGATCGCACACCGGTCAGCTAACTTTTTTTGGGGATAATTCATAAGCTGTAGTACCTAAAGCCGATGAATTGAAGGCGTGAGTCTTGCGGTTTTTTGGTTATTTTTTTTAAGCCAGCAGCTACAAATAATGCAGCTGCTGAGTTTTAGAATAATGACACTTAACCGCCCAGCGCGCACGCGATTGTGGCACCCAAAACCAAACTATCTATTGTCTCTCGGGTGCTGCCGCCTCCATCTTGGCTATGTGAATCAGGAAGTGGAGCCTTGCGGCTTCATTTCCCGTTTCCCTAATGTGCATGTGCGAGTCGCGCTCTGCAGTAAGGATGGTCCCCGCTATCTCTGGGATCTGTGTGCTTCACAGCAGGCAGCGGGGGACCTTTGCCAAAGGGCGTAGATATCTGCGGAAAGGGGTGTTTATTCTGCAGATATCTATCCCTGAAGTGGGTGCAGATACCTGTACTCCACCCAGAAAGGTCAAGATGGTGGCGCTGGAGGGGGGCAGTGTTCCTATGAGCGGAAGCTCCACTTTAGGGTGGACCTCCACTTTAAAAAAAATAAAATAAAAATAAAAAGAAAGAACAAATGATTTAAAGCGGGAGTCCACCGGGACTCCGTTTTTTTTTTTTTTTAAAAGCCAGCAGCTACAAATACTGCAGCTGCTGACTTTTAAAATGGTGACACTTACCTGTCCAGCGCGCCCGCGATGTCGGCACCCGAAGCCGATCTCTAGATCGACACTCGGGTGCTGCCGCCGCCATCTTGGGTATGGCAATCAGGAAATGGAGCCTTTCGGCTTCATTTCCCGTTTCCCTAATGCGCATGTGCGAGTCGCGCTCTGCAGTAAGGATGGTCCCCGCTATCTCTGGGATCTGTGTGCTTCACAGCAGACAGCGGGGACCTTTGCCAAAGGGCGTAGATATCTGCGGAAAGGGGTGTTTATTCTGCAGATATCTATCCCTGAAGTGGGTGCAGATACCTGTACTCCACCCAGAAAGGTCAAGATGGTGGCGCCGGAGGGGGGCAGTGTTCCTATGAGCGGAAGCTCCACTTTAGGGTGGACCTCCACTTTAAAAAAAAAAAAAAATAAATAAAAAGAAAGAACAAATGATTTAAAGCGGGAGTCCTCCGGGACTCCGCTTTTTTTTTTTTTTTTTTTAAAGCCAGCAGCTACAAATACTGCAGCTGCTGACTTTTAAAATGGTGACACTTACCTGTCCAGCGCGCCCGCGATGTCGGCACCCGAAGCCGATCTCTAGATCGACACTCGGGTGCTGCCGCCGCCATCTTGGGTATGGCAATCAGGAAATGGAGCCTTTCGGCTTCATTTCCAGGTTCCCTACTGCGCATGCGCGAGCCGCGCGGCGCAATCCGGACGGTCCCCGCTGCCTCTGGGAACTGTGTGTTTCCCAGCAGGCAGCGGGGCACTTGCTGAAGGGGGCGGGCTCTCTGCGGAAAGGGGCGTAACGTACGCCCCTTTACGCAGAGAGCTAGCCCGGAAGTGGGTGCAGTTACCTGGATTATCCAGGTAACTGCACCCCCCTCCCCCCTGAAAGGTGCCAATTGTGGCGCCGGAGGGGGGGGGGGATTCCGATGAGCGGAGGTCCATTTTAGGGTGGACCTCCGCTTTAACAAATGATTTTTAAAAACATAGATGGAAAACTTACTCTTTCCTCTTGACTAAATGAAGAATAGTATTCGACGATGTCTGCCACTGTTCCAGAATTATTAGCCTTCAAATGAAAAGGAAATTATGAATGGTCATTATATCTTCAAAACAAAATAAAAATAAAAATTTGATAAATAATAATTTTTACTTACCATGTTGATATCGAGAATAAATTTGGACCAATTTTTTTCTTTTCTGCAATGTTCAAAAATTAGGCAGTGATTAATGACTTTAGATCTGAATATAATGACGTAACGTTAAATGTAGGCAAAATAAAATAAAAATTGTAAGACCACAGTTTATATCTTTATGTTGCTATCTCTAAATATATATATATATATATATATATATATATATATATATATATATATATATATTCTAATGAGTGTGTGTGTGTGTGTGTGTGTGTATATATATATATCTCTAATAACATACACACTCTACCTACGGATATATTTTTAGGACCATGCAAACAAATGGTCTGAAATTGTCACTTCTAAAGAATTTACAACTAGTTAGATTAGATAAGAAAGGAATTGATATAAGGGGTGGGGTAGGGTAGGGGTGTATTTACAGATAAGGAGAAAAGCTAAGTAAGGTTTTTATTTTGATTATTTTTAAACTAAACACACATTTGTTTGCGAATATATACACACATAATATATGAAAATTACCACAATAAAAATAAAAAAATGTAAAATAATTATAATAATAAATGAAGGTGTATACATTTAATTTAATTATTTATTAAAAATATATTTATAAAGATAGATATATATTATATATATATATATCTATAGATGTATATATATATATATATATATATATATATATATATATATCGCTAGATATCTCTCTCTCTCTCTCTCTCTCTATATATATATATATATATATATATATATATATATATATCTATCTCTATTTATAAACATAGCACACCAATCATATATTTAGTTAGCTGGTATATATAAATGTAAAAATAAGACTTAAAGCTATTTAAAGTATGTGAATATATATACACGTATATATATATATATATAGTGTCCATATCTACATTTGTAATATGTATATATATATATATAGCCGAGAGAGATTTAAAAATATAATTTATTAAAAAAAAAAAAAAAAAAAAAACTTTTGCTAAAGGAATAATGTCAACAAAAAGCCTGCATAGATTAGATTGTAATTGCCATGTTAACACAAGGCCAGCATCTGTGAAATGGCTAGAGAGGCAGATAACAAAACAACAAACCCAAAAAAAAAAGGATCTAGGCTTGGGGTGGAAGGGGGAAAACTGCTATAGAAAAATAATATTAAAACTTTATTATAATTGTTTTAAAAAAAAAAATACAGTACATATGTATGTGTGTAATATATATATATATATATATATATATATATATATATATATATATATATATATATATATATTTATTTATTTAAATAAAAATCTAATTAAATTTTTTTTTAACATATAAATATAGATTAACTTAAAAATAATTAAAAAATTTAGAAATGACCATATGTATATATATTTATTTTTACTTTACGTATATATATATATATATATATATTTTTTTTTAAATCAATATCTCTAGCACTTTCAAAGATGTTCTGCTGGCCTTGTGTTTAAATGGCAATTACAATCTGATCTAGCCAGGCTTTTTGTTGCCATTTTTCTTTTAACAAAAGTAACATTATATTTTTTAAATGAAATTTGTAGATATTCCTTTTTTTTTTTGTGTTGGCTATATATATATATATATATATATATATATATATATGTATAACATATGTACAGATATATATATTTTGTGGGAGATATTACAAATATATAGAGAGAGAGAGTTATGTATTGTGCATATATATTGCAAGAGATCGTTTTCTATATATAGTGATATAGTATATATATTTGGTGGTAGATATTGCATATTTTATATATATATATTATCTACCACCAAATACACACACACACACTACCTAGATCTCTCTCTCTCTCTCTCTCTCTCTCTCTCTCTCTCTCTCTCTATAATTAAATCTGCACATTTTCAATTTGAAAGTATTCTCTTTTTCCCCTGAGCATTATGCTTTAGATCGAAATGGTGCAATGTAAAATAAATTTTTCTACTAACCTTTCCTCTCGATCCAGCGCCGCTCTCTCGTCTATGCTCGTCCCATCTGTTCTCTTTTTCTCATTGTTTATCTCCGTTGCCATCACAATGGGGCGGGACTTCCGACGAGAACACCCGTTGTCATGGCAACCGGAGCTGTAGACGGCGCTCGATATTGCGCTGACTGCGCATGCGCGAGATCTTTTATAGAACGGGCGGTGCATGCTGGTCATTTAGCAGCACACTGTCCCGGAAGAGGATGCCTGTGGGCTTCACATGCCCACAGGCAAAATGGAAACCGTCAGGAGACGGTTTTATAAACTCATTTCCGAGGAGACAAAGGCATGCTCCTGAGGCCAGAAACACCAAAAGTAAGTGTTAGCCTTAGTAATAGTATTGATTGTCACTATGCCGAAAAAAAAAAACGTTATAAACGGTGGAATCCCGCTTTAAGCAATAACTCCAGTGCCCGTTGTCCTTTTAGTTATCTTTGACATTAGCAATGGTGTGTGTAAGAAGCTTCAAAATCATGTTTCAGACACATTTGAATGTCATTTTTATTCATAAGGTCTAATTTTGACCCTCACTCTTACTAAACCTTAAAATAGCACCTGCATAACAAATACAAATCAGCATGACAATGAAATCAATCCTGAGTCACTGAGAAGAGTTGCTAGTAGCTAGTAGTAGTATGCAAATACAGTGTGTGCATCAGGGCACAGTGACTGAGATAAGTAATAATGACAGCAGCTAGCATAGATTACAAATGAATGAAAGAAAAAGCATTGTCAAAAGAAAGTTAGGAATCTACCAGGATTCTGCAGAGTGATTCAAATTATCCTAAATTGACTAAGACCTAGTGATAAATATATTTATTTGGTCAGGAAACAAGTGCCAGCTATGAGTGGGAATTATTTTTGAGGTGCTATGAAGTCTGCAATTTCCTGTGCTACTGCTAATGTGCTGATATACCATATGCTGTTTTTAATGACTAAGTCATCTTTTTTATTTTCTCAAATGATTCAAAATTACCATCTTCTCTCTTTATAGAAAAGTAATTGATCTTTTAGACATTTCGACAAACCAAGTACAGCTTTTGTATTGGTTTTACTTGCACGCTGTATGGGTATCCTAAAAAATAAATAAAAAATCACTTACATTTCCCTGTCTTTTTCTGTCAATACTTACTGGCCCTCCAAACACACACACTCAACTGTTGGAATAAAATATGTATTTGTATTTTATGCAACAACTACACCAGCCAGTAGATGGCAGCATATATAGGTTTGTAGCTGCATCCTTGGTACACTCTATTTTCTTTTAATCTGATAATCAAGTTTGTTTTCCTGACTGCAATTAAGCAGCAGATACAGTAATCCCAGTAATCTGTTCTGTAGCACTGTATACATCATTTCTAACACAAACCCCTAAACTAGGGCTGAAAAACCTGTGTGAAAAACAGTACTCCCCAACTATCCTTCTGGAGAGGGGGCCCATGAAATGTATTGAAGCATTTTCCTGTTAGATTTGGCATACTAAGTGTAACGATAATGAGGTCTGAGGACCCCAAACTGAGTGGGGAATGGGGTGTCATTCTAAAAATGCATATTCAGCAATCTAACCGTACCCTTAAACAGCTTCACTTTAAACACAGACTGTAATACATTTCATTAAGCTTTATAGAAATTATAAAAATCCAAATCTAAATTGTAAAAATGTAGGGTTCTTTAAATGTACTGTAGCAGGTCTACGCAACCAGTTTATAAACTGCGAATGGCTATCACAAAAGATGTGTTTGATTTACGGTGTCTCTGACACCATCCCAAATAATTCAACTCAAGACATCTCTCAAGCCAAGAGCCTATTAGTAGCATTGCAAACCACCATTAACAGAGGCCTTAGGGCAGGTTGTAAATATTTTAGCAAACAGTGAAAATCAGGCCGAATTCTTCCCTATTTATCTCCCACTAGGGATGGGCCAAACAGCCCCTGGTTTGGATCGTACCAGGACATATGAACAGGCAAAATTTTTTGGGGGAACATGTGAACTCTATCAAAGTCTATGGGACACGAACATGACAAATCAAAAGTGCTCATTTTAAAGACTTATATGCAAGTTAAAAAAAGTATATGGGGACCCAGGTACTGCCCCAGGGGACATGTATCAATGCAAAAAAAAAGTTGTTTAAACAACTGTTTTTTCAGGAGCAGTGATTTTAATAATGCTTAAAGTGAAATTAAATATTTCTTTAAATATCGTGCCTGGGGGGTCACCTTAGTCTGCCTGTAAAGTGGTGCATCGGTGTGATGTATTTTACAGTCTAAAGGAAAAAATATAATTTAAAATTGTAATGTATTGCAAAAATGAGCATAGGTCCATACCAGGCCCTTTGGGGGTACCCAATACTCTTTACATGGGGGGGCAGGATCTGGGGGCTTCCAGATTCTAATAAGCCCCCCGCCTGCAGACCTCCACAACCACTGGGCCATGGTTGTGGGGAGACCCCAAAGCAGCCTTCCCCATGTTGAGGGGAAGCGGCCTGGTATGGTTCAGGAGGGGAGGCGCTCACTCGTCCTCCCCCCCTTTCCTGGCCTGCCAGGCTGCTTGCTCGGATAAAGGTTGGGTATAGATTTTTTTTTTAATTGCCGTGGAGTTCCCCTTAAAATCTATGCCAGACCCAAAGGGCCTGGTATGAATTTTGAGGGGGACCCCGCGCTGTTTTTTGTTTTACATTTTGGCGTGGAGTTCTCCCTAAAATCTATACCAGACCCAAAGGGCCTGGTATGGACTGGGGGGGACCCATGATATTTTTTTTTTCTTAACTCTGACATAAAGTTACCCTTAACCACTTAAATACACTGTACTGTACTGTACACTGACTGCACTATATATATATATATATATATATATATATATATATATAAAATATATATATATATATATACACTACACTGCCTACACTGTATATATATTCTTCACTGACTGTACTGTATATATACATATATATATATATATACTAGACTGCCTGCACTGCATATACTGTATAGTCTACACTGAATGCTGACTATTATATATATATATATATATATATATATATATATATATATATATATATATATATATATATATTTTTTTTTTTTTTTTTTTTTTTTTTACATATACAGTATCTCAGTATCTCACAAAAGTGAGAACACCCCTCACATTTATGTAAATATTTTATTATATTATATATATACATACACTACACTGCCTACACTGTATATATATTCTTCACTGACTGTACTGTATATATACATATATATATACTAGACTGCCTAACAGGTAAAGTGTCTGCACTGCATATACTGCATAGTCTACACTGAATGCTGACTATTATATATATATATATATATATATATATATATATTTTTTTTTTTTTTTTTTTTACATATACAGTATCGCAGTATCTCACAAAAGTGAGAACACCCCTCACATTTATGTAAATATTTTATTACATCTTTTCATGTGACAACTCTGAAGAAATAACACTTTGTTACAATGTAAAGTAGTGAGTGTACAGCTTGTATAACAGTGTCAATATGCTGTCCCCTTAAAATAACTCAACACAGAGCCAATAATGTCTAAACTATTGGCAACAAAAGTCAGTAAACCTCAAAATGAAAATATTCAAATTGGGCAGAATTACCATTTTTCCTCCCCAGTGTCATGTGGTTCATTAGTGTTAAATGGTCTCAGGTGTGAATAGGGAACAGGTGTGTTAAATTTGGTGTTATCACTCTCATTCTCTCATACTGACCACTGGATATTCAACATGGCACCTCATGGCAAAGAACTCTCTGAGGATCTGAAAAAAAAAATACTATTGCTCTACATAAAGATGGCCTAGGCTATAAGAAGATTGCCAAGACCCTGAAACTGAGCTGGCCAAGACCATACAGCAGTTTAACAGGACAGGTTGCAGACTAGTTATCCATTCTGTAGTCTTGCCCCCACCTTTGCAGTTTTTGGAGGACAATATTTAAATTACTCTCCTCGGTTACGGGTGTGATCTTCAAACCCAACATAGCTTTCCTTTATATATACAGTAGAGTAGGTACAGTAAAAATCCAGACAGATGTCTGCTGTATCACAATGCACATACTGTTCACAGCCACGCTTTCTATAACTAAAAAATGGAACTCAAATGAATCTCCTAGTGTATTGGGACAAAAAAAGCTGAGAAATTTATAGCATATATATTTGCACGAGGTCACTAAATTCCTCAAAAATTGGGCTAAATGGGACTCCTTTTTACACCGTTCCTAGGCATTAAGGAATTCTATTAGTGATGTCTAGTTAGATATTTCTGGCAATGTCCTATTTACCATGCAGACTGGACCCTTATAGATGTTTTGAAGATATTGTTTTGTTTCTTTTTTATGTTATTCTGCTTTTCAAACAATCCTTTTGTCCTTCTTCCATCCAATTGTACAAACCTCTGGCCAGGAGGACCCAATAAGAGTGGTATTGAATGCATATGCCAATTTTGTGTGAGTAGGCATATATACTACAATGTTGCAAATAGGGATGAGCTTCGTGTTCGAGTCAAACGTACGTCCGACTCGAACATTGGCTGTTCGTCCGTTCGGCGAAATCCGAACACTTGGTCCGTTCGCGTCAAAATTCGCATGGCGCTCACGGCCCACAATGCACTGCGATGGCGCAGTGCATTGCTGGCTCATGATTGGCCAAGCATGCACTGTGACCCCGCATGCTTGGCCAATCGCAGCGCCAGCAGCGAGGAGAGCCATGATTGGCCACAGGCATCCTGCCTGTGGCCAATCATAGCTCAGGCTGTGTAGTGCACGCCCCACACTATATAAGGCCGCCATTGCGGCGGCCTCGTGTAGTGTGTTGGCGTCTGAAGCAGTGGGTGTTCTGTGTACCTTCAACACAGTACACACCGATCGTTTTTGGCTGATTTCCTATCTTGCTGTTGTGTAGTGGTTATTGTCTGTGCCCTGACCGCAGTTTACACCACTATATTCACTATTCACTTCACTATATTTATATATCTTTAATAATAGAGCTTGCAGTCAGTAGTGTTAGGAGATAGTGCGTGCTGTCTGCGTGCTCTGTACCCAGTACATACCGCTATATCCACCTACATAGCTGTTCTCTATTTGAGCCCAATTGCCATCTGCAGGAGTTATTGGAAGTTGTCTGTGCCTCCAGCACAGCACAGTATACATCTGTATATACCCCTTTATCTCTGCTGTTTTCTGGTTATTGTCTGCGTGCCCTGACCGCAGTATACACCACGATATTCACCTCACCTATATAGCTAGTGATCTATCTTTAATAATAGAGCTTGCAGTCAGTAGTGTTAGGAGATAGTGCGTGCTGAGTTAGAGTAGGATTTTGCAATATCAATCAATTGGATTGCTCTGCAAATGCTGTCTCATGTACCCCTTAAATGGACAAAGCCTACTTGATCTTTATGCGCAGCCACTGCGCCCATCAAGCGCAGCCACTGTGCCTATCAAGCGCAGCCACTGTGCCTATCAAGCGCAGCCACTGTGCCCATCAAACGCAAGTACTGTGCTCATTAAACGCAGCTACTGGTGCCACTAGCGGCTGGTGCTCAAAATTGTTGGGGAGGCGCAAACAAACTGAAAAAAGAAAATCAATTGCGGCCATTGTGCCATCAAACTAAGCCACTGTGCCCATCAAGCCCAACCACTGTGTCTATCAAACGCAGCCACTGTGCCCATCAAGCGTAGCCCCTGTGCCCAGCAAGTTCAGCCACTGTGCCCATCAAATGCAACCACTGTGCCCATCAACCACAGCCACTGTGCCCATCAATTGCCACCACCGTGCCCATCAAATGCAACCACTGTGTCTATCAAACGCAGCCACTGTGCTCATCAAGCGCAGCCACTGTGCCCATCAAATGCAACCACTGTGCCCATCAAACGCTGCCACTGTGCCCATCAAATGCAGCCACTGTGCCATCAAACGCAAGCCACTGTGCCCATCAAATGCTGCCATTATGCCCATGAAATGCAGCCACTGTGCCCATCAAAGGCAGCTACTGTGCCCATCAAGAGCAGCCATTGTGCCAACTACCATACCTATCAATTGCTGCCAGTATGCCCATCAATTTCTGCCAGTGTACCCATCAATTGCCGCTCCTGTGCCCCATCAAATGCTGCCAGTGTGCCCATCATTTGCCGCTGCAACTGTGCCCCATCAAATGCTGGCAGTGTGTATCACCCCGGCACTTGCCTGTCTCGCAGCAGGTCAGTGGCGGTGTCCTGCGTGCTCCTTGATGTCTTCTTCCGTCCTCTCTATCAGGCGTCCAATCACAGCGTCTGATGTTTCAGCCAATCAGGTGACAGATAACAGACCCGAGCACCTGATTGGCTGAGAGGTGGTTCAGTGTTAGCAAAGTGAATTCCTTCACTTTGCTAACAAACAATTGAGTGAGCAGCAAACGCACAGCATTGCACCCGCTGTTCACCTTTTTGGGTGCCTATTAGAGTCTACGGCTCTAATCAGGTGCTTCAAAAAAAAAAAAAAAAACATCACTATAATTCAGGTGCCCAGCGCCAGAAAAGGGGCCAGACACCTGAATAGGGGGTGTCAGCGGGGACTATAAATAGATTCATGCAAGGCATGAATCTATCTATGGTGATAGAGCGGTGACAGAAGAGAGGGGGCAACGCTCCTGCGCCCTTTACGGACGCACTGCCACTGTATGTTATACTTTTCATTTAAAGCCCCTCTCAGAGATAAAATCCACACCCCTGCCTGTTGTAGCCACTTCCTATTGGATGGGCTATGGTAAAAAAAAGGTGGACGTCAGCAGAGAGGATTGGAGGAGACTGGTGGTCCCCTGGGTCGGTGGTACTCCTAACAGTGGGGATGTGGGATCTAGTTTGGGGATTTACGTGGGTATATCTGGCTTCACACAGTAAGGGGGGAAAGGCCTAATAGAAAAAGATAGTGGGTATTTAAGTCAAATAATGAAGAGGTAGAGAAAACATTTTGGGAGCCCAATGGATCCAGCAAATTATGCATTCTAATTATTTTCCTATTGCATTCTTCTTTCTTTTCTCCAGTACCACTACATTAAACTCCCACTTAAATTAATATTTTATTGCTTCATAGGCAGAACAAATGTCATTTGTAATTATATGGCAGAGGTTGCAGTGTGGTGGAACCAGCACCAGTGCCTAAGGCCCAATTTTTCTGCCCCTGTTTAACAGGGGCGTTTAAGTACAATTTTTGATGCAATGCTTTGCAGCAGGGCTAATTCCTGCAATAAAACTAGAGTATATGGAAGAGGTTGCAGTGTGGTGGCACCAGCAGCAGTGCCTAAGGCCAAATTTTTCTGCCCCTGTTTAACAGGGACATGTAATTACAATTCTTGATATAATATTTCACAGGAGGGCCCCTTCCTGTGCCCACCCAGAGTAACGGTGAGGACCACAACCACCAAAGGTCAATTTTTCTACCACTGTTCAACAATGGCATGTAATTACAATTCTTGATATAATCGTTCACAGCAGGGTGCTCCAGCGCCCACCAAGAGTCACTTTGAGGGCTTACAATGTTGTGACAAAACCAACACCTTGTTCCGCCATTTCTGCAGAGCATATAGGGCAGGCCCCTACTTTCAAACATCCAACTTACAAACATCTCCTACTTGCAAACGGAAGGAGACAACAGCAAGTGAGATGAAAAAAGATGGACAAGTGCGCATGCGCGGGACTTCCGGATCGCCACGCTAACCGGGAGCTCCGCTCCGCTCCGGCCGTCTAAGGCATACAGACCGCGCAACTGACAGCGAAAACTCCCAGCGAGACTATCCACGCACTCCGGACACGGCAGAGACACCTCCCGTATGTCGCAGGGGCTTCCCAAGAGGGACGTTAACCGGCATCTTAACTTTGGCCTGGTTCCCCCTGAGCCTTCCAAGATGGCGGCCGCGTTGAATCCAGGCAGCGGCACCGCTGCAGGCCCCATCGAGGCAGAACCTCCGCTGACTCCTCTTCCTCTTGTGAGTAATGGCCAACATCCCTTCTCATCCCCGGCATCTACTGAATCCCTCCTAAGCAGACTCCAGAACGGGACGCCTTTCTCCCCCCTCAGTAACACACCGGGCAGTATACTAGCTTCCCCACAGGCCCCTATCATGCAGGCTATTCACTCTCCTGACATGGCACAGCTTCTCAATAGCTTTTCTGACATGCTGGCAGCAGGCCTTGCTCAAAACGCTGCACAGATTACTACATCCATTAAAGCAGATATACAGAGCCTTGGGGCCAGGATAGATGCTATTGAACAGGCGGTTGATGACTCTAATGCACGCACTAACCAGAACACTCTGTGTATACAATCGCTTCAGGATCAACTTGAAACTGCCCAGTCCAAATTAGAAGATTTGGAAAACAGAAGCAGACGATACAATTTTCGTATCAGAGGCATCCCCGAATCCACTTTAGATGTGCAGGACACAGTCAAAGCCGTGATTAAAGACCTTATCCCTGATATCCCAGACCACAGGCTAGAATTGGATAGGGCGCACAGAGCCCTTCAAGCCCCTCGTCAAGATGGCCTCCCCAGGGATATTGTTGTCAAGCCCCACTTTTATGGGGTCAAGGAGGAAATCATGAAGCGTTCGCGTAATAGAGAAGACATACTTTTGAACGGCAATAAAATCCAGATTTTTGCTGATATTTCCCCGGCTACTATCCAGAAGAGGAGATCCCTCAAACCGCTCCTGGAAGTCCTCTCCCAGAAATTCATCAAATACAGATGGGCCTTCCCCTTTCGCCTGCAATTCCAGTACAAGGAGAAATCCTACAGCTTCACAAACTTCCAAAATGGCGAACGCCTACTTCTCCAGCTTGGTCTCATCTCCCAGGATGTCGATCATGACCAGATGGAAACCCGTTCCAACTCCTCTAAGAGGCCCCCTCCGACCAGCCCGCTCCCCCCGATGTGGATGAAACAAAAGTCGAAGAGATACCGTGACTCCATCCCCCCAAGATGAATCCCTCGGCCAGTGTTCCCTGCTGGGAACGGTCCTATTCCTCTGCCTAGGCCGGATTTTTCTCTTTTTTGTCAACAATGATCCACTTATACACCCAGACAGGTCCCCCTCCCCCCCCCCCCTTTTTTGGGACCCTTTTTTTCTTTTTTTGAACTATTTTCGAACATTTTTTTCACCCCCTTTTTTTTTTTTTTTTTTTTTTTTTTTAACTATGTCATTATCTCTCTTATCATTATAGATTGTCTGTTTGAGCCTGTCTAATTAACCCTATTGGTTTGATGGTTCACCTAAGTGGATCGGACCCCTGGTGGTCCCACTGCTATTTTGAAATGTATAATGCCTAACGGCCGGAGCGGTACTCTTTGCCGCTCCCCCTGTTGTTATCTCGAGGGCTCCTTATTTCCCCTCGGGATGCCACCAGGCTTTCATCCCACCGTAGGGATGCCTTTATACCGTTCCCTATTTTGTCTAGGGAACCGGAGCAGGTGCTGGCCGCCCAGCCCTGCTGACATGCAGCCCAGGATAGTTTCTTTCCTGGACCTGCTCTTTTCTCACTTTTCTCTCTCTCTTCTCCCTTTCTGGCTTTTCCTCCTTTTTCTCGCCCCCTTTTCCCTCTTCCTTCAGGTACCTCCAAGGGGAGCTCCACACCCGTCTTCCAAGCGACACCGGGATCGATCCCTCCTGCTGTCTCCAATGAAATCCTCTCTACTGGATCAGGTGAGACCCTTCTGGTTTTTTTTGCTCCTCTACCCTCATGTCCATGGCTGATGACCTCCCCACGCTCCAATCCCTCCGGATAGGGACGCACAATACGCAGGGTCTGAATTCCCCAATGAAGAGACGCAAAGCCTTTCACAGCTATCACTCGAGAAAACTTGACATTATGCTACTACAGGAGACCCACTTCCCCAAAAGTTTTAATCCCACTTTTTTACATCGCAATTACCCCACCTTTTATCTTGCTAGCGCTGAGGAAAAGAAGCGAGGAGTGGCCATTCTCATTTCTAAACATATCCCTTTCACCCTTTCCCATATAATCAGAGACAGTGAGGGGAGATACCTTCTTGTCAAAGGCCATGTGAATGGGACCTTGTTCACCTTCATCTCATACTATGCTCCTAACAAGGGCCAGACTCGTTTTTTCTCCTCAATGTTAACTTCCCTCGCTCCTCACATAGAAGGTAAAGTGGTCCTAGGAGGCGACTCAAATGTCGCCTTCGACCTCCTTTTGGATAAATCATCCCTCCACAAAACCATCCTCAAAAGACCGCCCAAGCAGAGCCTCACTATCGCACGACTCCTCCACTCGATGGGCATGATTGATGCCTGGAGGGAGCTGCACCCCACGACTAGGGATTACACTCACTTCTCTGCTCCACACAACACTTATGCTCGCATCGACCATATCTTCCTACATTCCTCGGACATATCTTTGGCCTCTCAGGCCACCATATGCGAGGTCCCCTGGTCTGATCATTCCCTAGTTTCAGTAACGCTTTCAGGTCTGTTGAACAAAGCAAGCACCCCTCAATGGCGCCTTGGGGACTCTCTCCTATCCAATACAGCTCACCGCACTATGCTTGAACATGAATTGAAGGATTATTTCCGTCACAATGACACCGATGATACCTCTCCTGGTACTCTTTGGGAAGCCCACAAGGCGGTCATGAGGGGTAAAATCATACAACTCTCTTCACGCCTAAAGCGAGAGAAACGAATAGACATCGTAAAACTTGAGAAAGAATTCCGCTCCATTAGCCAGGCCCACAAAGCTAACCCCTCCCTTCCATCTCTCGCGCGCCTCGACGCAGCTAGGCTTGCACTTAATACAGCTCTTACCTCCAACGCGGAACATCTGCGGTGGGTAAGCGGTAGATTCTACCTTAACTCTGACAAATTTGGCCCCCATCTTGCGGCCAAACTCTCCCCGAAGTATAGAGTAAGAGCCTTACCCAAAATCAAATCCCTTTCTGGCTCTCTGACCCAAAACCCCAAACAAATACTTGAGGCCTTCCACAAATTTTATTCTGACCTCTACTCTGGCCCTAACCCAGATAACGACCAAACAATCGACTCCTTTTTTAACAGCATCCCCTTCCCCAAAATCTCTGCTAGCCACCGATCCATCATGGATGCCCCTTTTTCTGAGGAGGAGGTAAGCGAGGTGATCAAGTCCCTGAAAAAAAATTCTGCCCCCGGCCCTGACGGATTTTCCAATTGTTATTATAAAACTTTTTCGGAAACCCTCTCCCCCTTCCTGACCCGATTCTTTAACTCCCTAGGCTAAAACTCACCCGTAGACCCAGCTTCCAACCTCGCATACATATCTGTCATACCTAAACCTGGCAAGGACCAGAGCCTAGTGAGCAACTACAGACCCATCTCCTTGATCAACAACGACCTCAAAATAATGACAAAAATTCTCTCGAACAGGTTGGGCTCTTTTATAAGTTCCTATGTCCACAAAGACCAGGTAGGCTTTATCCCGGGGAGACAGGGCCCAGACCAAATAAGGAGAGCTGTAGACATTATCTCTGTCCTCCAGGCTCGATGGGATGGGAGCCCCCCACAGGAGGGCTTCCTCCTTTCGCTTGACTTACAGAAAGCATTTGACACTATCACTTGGCCCTTCTTATTCCGTACCCTTGAGCACTGGGGCTTCGGTTCTCCTTTCAGGACTCTCCTGAGTTCCTTATACTCACAGCCCAGGGCTCAAGTCAGACTCCAGGGACACCTCTCTGACCCGTTCCCGATCTCCAAAGGCACCAGACAGGGTTGTCCCCTATCCCCCCTCCTCTTTGCCATAGGCGTGGAATCGCTTGCGATCGCTATCAGGAATCACCCAGACATTCATGGAGTTCGATGCGGCCAATCCGTACATAAGTGTGCGTTATTCGCCGATGATGTCCTCCTTTTCATTACCAACCCCCTTGTTTCTACTCCCAATATCCTCCAACTTCTTCTCCACTTTGGACACGCCTCAGGGCTACAGGTTAATATGTCTAAGTCCTTAGCCCTTAATATCTCCTCCCCCCAAGCCACAGTAGATCTACTAACAGAACGTTTCCCCTTCTCCTGGAGCACCTCCTCCATTCCCTACCTTGGAGTTCACCTCACCCCAAAATTTGACCAACTCTACAAACATAATTACCCCCCTATGTTTAAGAAGCTTAAGACGGATTTAGATCAATGGTCCCTCCACAAATTATCATGGTTCGGAAGGGTGAACGCAGTCAAGATGACCCTTCTCCCTAGGATTCTTTACCTATTCCGTTCGCTCCCTATTCTGGTCCCCCAATCTCATATCCGATCCCTCCAATTGTCCGTTAACCGATTTATTTGGGGGTCCTCCACCCATAGGCTCCCCAAGAACACTCTATTCCGCCCCAGACGGAAAGGGGGCTTGGGCTTACCCAATCTTCGCTGGTACTATCAAGCTGCTCACCTGAACCAAATTTCGACTGTATACTCGAGAGGATCCAAACCGGATTGGATCGAGATGGAGAGACAGGCAATTCCCAACTTCACCATTGACTTTCTCCTTTGGCGCCCCTCAAAAAGCAGACCCCCGATCATGTCCCCTACTCTCTCCCATTCCTTCGCACTTTGTGACACCCTACATAAGATGAACAAGGTTACTTCCAGCTGGCACCCCCTGGCCCATATCTTTAATAATCCTGCCTTCCCCCCCGGTTTAAACGTTAAAGCTTTTCGATGGTGGCTGGACAAAGGCCTATATAGGATCGGGCACTTCTTTAATATGAATGGTCCCGTCACCTTAAAGCAATGCATCTCCCAACTTGCCATGCCCCCCACGGAGCAGTTCCATTTTTATCAGATAAATCACTTTTTACGCTCTCTCCTACACACCAACTCAGATCGCCTTGAGGTCACTCCTTATGAACAGTGGTGTGTCTCAGCCATGGACATGAAGGGGGGAATCTCCCTGATCTACACAGCTCTGTCTACCCCCTCGGAGAAATCCAGTTATATGCTAAGCTGGGAGCGAGACCTTGACTTAGAGTGGGACATGGACACTTGGCACTCCTATTTTTCAAGAGCCTTCACAGGGATCCTTAATGTCTCCCTCATTGAGGCAGACGTTAAGGTCCTCACTAGATGGTATCTGGTCCCAACCCGCCTGGCTAAATTCTACCCACAGACCTCGCCTTTATGTTTTCGAGGCTGTGGCCACATGGGCTCCCTTCTCCATATCCTATGGGAGTGTCCCCGGGTAAGAAGCTACTGGAACAAAATCTTCTCTCTGATCCGCAAGGTCACTGACGTTGCAGCCCCCCAAACCCCTGCTATAGCGCTCCTGAACCAGCCAATCCCTAATACTTCTAAATACCAACAATGTTTGATCCACTACATTTTGATTAGTGCCAAGATGACCATAGCCCGGGCTTGGAAGTCCCCAAAGGTCTCGTACCCAGCAGCTAAACAGAAAATCTCCTGGATTATGTTCCAGGAAAAGACCTCCAGTCTCATCATTGATAAATATAAAAAATTCAAGAAAATCTGGAATCCCTGGGCTCGCTACGTGGGGGTTCTCCTCTAGCCCTAGAACAGGGCGTATTTTTGACAACCTGTATCACAACGAGATCCCTGCCTTCCCCTAGGAGCTCCCCCTGGCACGGGTACCTCCCCTACCCATTCCTTTCCCTTCTCCCTTTCCCTATTCTGTCCCCTCTGTTTCTGTCCTGTCTTTCTTCTTCTCTCTACTCCGTCCCTCCCCTCGAAATCTTTCGTCGGGAGGTGTTGGATATGCGGCACAAGTTTGGAGCCTGGACTGAGCAAGATTGACCTACCTTTTGGCCTGCATAGACACTGTTATCTTGTGGCCCATAGGGCCTTCCCTACTCTGGCCCCTCCCATTGTTTCTTGTTTGGAGGGTCCAGAGTCGGATCGCATTTTTTACTACGTTTTCAGTCCCTGAGTTCGTTTGGTTGACATTATTCTTGTTAAGTTGTTCTATGTCAGGTTTGATGCACGCGGTAGTCCTAGGGGGTTAGGGGTTTGGGGGGCTCAGAGCTCCGGGCACAGTCTGAGCCCATGTGGGGTGTCTGGAAGCCGGGCTCCCCAAAAGAAATTGAATTCTCCCTTTACCACTGAAACCGTTCCCCTCTCCCCCTTCCCTGGACTTCTTTTTAGCTGGGGACTCCCGTGTGCATCACTCGCTCCCCCCCAATTCACATGTGCCCCGCATTTTTGACCAGTATTCTTGTAGTTTTGGTTCGCGGGCGCCATCATCCCCCTTTTCATTGTCCTTTGGCATATTGTCTTTTGTTGTTTACTACGTGCCTTACTGCTGTCTCTCCTACGTGAGAGCAATTTGATATATGTATTGTCTTGGTTTCAATAAACATCTTTTAAATTTAAAAAAAAAAAAAAAAAAAAAAAAAAAAGAAAAAAGATGGACAACAAAACAAATTATACAGGGGTGATAACCCTTCCCTATGTTTTCCAAAAAGCTTAAAAATAGTTTTTTGGACTGGAGCTACACTTTAAAAATGTACCAGTTGAAAATTACAAACAGATTCAACTTAACACAACAAACCTACACAGTCCCTGTCTTGTTTGCACCGCCTGTATACTGCTGTTCTGAGTATATAGGGCCTGGGGGCCACACGCATTTCCTTTTTTTAATATGGGTACAGGGTTCCCCTTAATATGCGTACAAGACCCAAATAGGCTGGTAATGGGCAGGGAGGGCTACCCATGCCATTTTTCTGAATGATTTTCAACCATATTGCAGGAACCAGATATAACATTAAAACCGCAAGCAGTTTTAAATGGTGTTATTTCCGTTAAATGTCATTTTGTGCAGGGACTGTTCTAAACACGGGAAACACGTGGCACTTCACAGGCATACTACAGACACCCCCCAGGCACCATATTTACAGGAATATTTCACTTTTTTTTCACTTTAATCATCATTAAAATCAGTGCTCCCGCCAAAACGGCCATTTTTAAAAACATTTTAGCCATTGACCCATGTCCCCTGGGGCAGGAGCCAGGTCCCCAAACCCTTTTTAGGACAGTATCTTGCATATTAGCCGTTAAAATTAGCACTTTTCATTTCGAACGTTCGAGTCCCATAGACTTCAATGGGGTTCTAACGTTCGTAACGAACGTGGGGTCCGTTCGAAAGTTCTGGTACGAACCGAACCGGGGGGTGTTCGGCTCATCCCTAGTTGCAAAGTTAACCCTGTTATATTAAATGTACATATTGCTAATGTTTACCATGCTTTGTCCCATGCAAAAGTACCTATTGAGTGTTGACTGTCTTTCCTTTGTATTTGTTCTTTTAAGAAAATCAATAAAAATGATTGAACTAAAAAATACAAAATGTTATCCCTCCTACCTTACGCCCCTCAGACCCTTTGATGGCCAGGCTTATTCTGCAAATGCCCTCTTCTAAGACCACAAGAGCTGCATCTTGGAAGCTCTCAATCTTCCATCGAAACTATGCATTAATTAAAAAAAGACCACGCAAACACCTTGTAAAGTGCTTTTTATTTTGTATTCCCATTTTTTTTATTGTTGCTAATATTGTTTATTTCACAGTTTGTTTTCTTGTAATCTTTAGCTTACACTATGTTTCATTTTCTTAATTAAACAATATTTTAAAATAGTTAAGCCCAATCTCTAAATACTTTCAATAAGAACTAAAAGAATTCTTGCTCTTTGAAGAAAGTTTCCATATTTAATTCTCCGCCATTTCCTTGTCTGGTTTAACTAGAGCTGCACGATTCTGGCTAAAATGAGAATCACAATTTTTTTGCTTAGAAGATAGATCACAATTCTCTCATGATTCTCGCGGCATAACATCACCTTTCACATTAAAACAAAAAAAAATTGTGATAACTTTACTGTTTCATTTTTTTTTATTTATTGAAGTGTATTTTTCCCAAAAAAATGCATTTGAAAGACCGCTGGGCAAATACAGTGTGACATAAAATATTGCAACAAATGCCATTTTATTCCCTGGGGTCTCTGCTAAAATTATATATATATACATATATATATATATATATATATATATATATATATATATATACAGAGATATATATATATATATATATATAATGTTTGGGGGTTCCAAGTAATTTTCTAGCAATAAATATTGATTTTAACTTAAGAAAGAAGTGTCAGAAAAATATTTAGACTTTAAGTGGTTAAACTTCCTGCATTTACACATTGTTGAAAGCTTGGCAGACTGCCCAGATTATTTATTTACACAAGAAGTTCTATCCCTTTGAAGTAAGTGTTAGTTACAATGTTTAAAGTTCTAAACTTGGCCGACTGCCCAGGATGCTTTCTTTTGACAGGAGTGAGCAGATAATCTCTCCACTTGTTTATATGAAAGAATCACCTACTCTCAGCAGGAGAGATCGTTGGGGGGGAGGGGGGTAGAGATCGAGATTTTATAACGATTAATTGTGCAACTCTAGGTTTAACAGCAGGAGTTACAGATGTTTTATAAAAGTCAGACGTGCCTCTAGAGAAAAGCTGTGTGAAGTTGGCACCCCATGTTTGTAAAACCTGAATAAAAATATACCATTCGTTTGTGCCGCGTTTGTGCTGATTTGTGCCGCAAAAATTAGCGTTTGTGCCGGTTCGGTTTCTGAGATATTAAACATTCAATTTAATGCAAGCCCCGCCCACTTTGCACCCCACGTTGCTGAATTTGAAAAACAAACGCGCCATTTGTTTGTGCCGCGTTTGTGCTGGTTTGTGCTGCAAAAATAAACGTTTGTGCCGCTTTGGTTGCAGAGATATTGTGCGTTATATGTTGTGAAACCCCGCCCATTTTGCACCCCATGTTACCGAATTTGAAAAACAAACGCGCCATTCGTTTGTGCCGCGTTTGTGCTGGTTTGTGCTGCAAAAATAAACGTTTGTGCCGCTTTGGTTGCAGAGATATTGTGCGTTATATGTTGTGAAACCCCGCCCATTTTGCACCCCATGTTACCGAATTTGAAAAACAAACGCGCCATTCGTTTGTGCCGCGTTTGTGCTGGTTTGTGCTGCAAAAATAAACGTTTGTGCCGCTTTGGTTGCAGAGATATTGTGCGTTATATGTTGTGAAACCCCGCCCATTTTGCACCCCATGTTACCGAATTTGAAAAACAAACGCGCCATTCGTTTGTGCCGCGTTTGTGCTGGTTTGTGCTGCAAAAATAAACGTTTGTGCCGCTTTGGTTGCAGAGATATTGTGCGTTATATGTTGTGAAACCCCGCCCATTTTGCACCCCATGTTACCGAATTTGAAAAACAAACGCGCCATTCGTTTGTGCCGCGTTTGTGCTGGTTTGTGCTGCAAAAATAAACGTTTGTGTCGCTTTGGTTGCAGAGATATTGTGCGTTATATGTTGTGAAACCCCGCCCATTTTGCAACCCACGTTACCGAATTTGAAAAGCAAACGCGCCATACGTTTGTGCCGCGTTTGTGCTGGTTTGTGCTGCAAAAATAAACGTTTGTGCCGCTTTGGTTGCAGAGATATTGTGCGTTATATGTTGTGAAACCCCGCCCATTTTGCACCCCATGTTACCGAATTTGAAAAACAAACGCGCCATTCGTTTGTGCCGCGTTTGTGCTGGTTTGTGCTGCAAAAATAAAAGTTTGTGTCGCTTTGGTTGCAGAGATATTGTGCGTTATATGTTGTGAAACCCCGCCCATTTTGCACCCCACGTTACCGAATTTGAAACACAAACGCGCCATTCGTTTGTGCCGCGTTTGTGCTGGTTTGTGCTGCAAAAATAAACGTTTGTGCCGCTTTGGTTGCAGAGATATTGTGCGTTATATGTTGTGAAACCCCGCCCATTCTGCACCCCATGTTACCGAATTTGAAAAACAAATGCGCCATTCGTTTGTGCCGCGTTTGTGCTGGTTTGTGCTGCAAAAATAAACGTTTGTGCCGCTTTGGTTGCGGAGATATTGTGTGTTATATGTTGTGAAACCCCGCCCACTTTGCACCCCACGTTACCGAATTTGAAAAACAAAAGCGCCATTCGTTTGTGCCGCGTTTGTGCTGGTTTGTGCTGCAAAAATAAACGTTTGTGCCGCTTTGGTTGCGGAAATATTGTGTGTTATATGTTGTGAAACCACACTGACTTTACACCTTGTTACTATATCTTACAGACAGAACTTACAGAACCTATACTCAGCTTGGGTTTCCTTAATGTAAAGCTCCTCCCACTGTGCCGAGCACTGCACTTCATACTGTACCCTGGAAAAGGCAGCATTGGAGCTCGAACAACTTTTTGCTTGATGGTTTCATTCTAGCTCAGGGAATCCAGGGTAAATTTATTTTTAACATCTTTAATTTTACTTATTATTAATAATTATGCAATGTATTCAATTGCAGTGAAAATAATACATTTGGAATAGGTGATCGTGTGTTTGCTGTGTGTATACAAACAATTTTTTTTGCAATACTAGCACATCAACCTAATATAGTGGTCAGGTGGCAACACTAGTTGTGTTAATAACTGATGTCCCTATGTACTGTATACATCCTTTGTTCAGGGGTAGCCAGAATGTAAAATCATTGTAGTAACATACAGAAATGCTTTAAACTAGGGATGAGCCGAACACCCCCCAGTTCGGTTCGCATTAGAACTTTCGAACGGACCGCAAATTCGTACGAACGTTAGAACCCCATTGAAGTCTATGGGACTCAAACGTTTGAAATAAAAAGTGCTAATTTTAATGGCTAATATGCAAGATACTGTCCTAAAAAGGGTTTGGGGACCTGACTCCTGCCCCAGGGGACATGGGTCAATGCCTAAAATGTTTTTAAAAATGGCCGTTTTGGCGGGAGCACTGATTTTAATGACGATTAAAGTGAAAAAAAAGTGAAATATTCCTTTAAATATCGTGCCTGGGGGGTGTCTGTAGTATGCCTGTGAAGTGCCACGTGTTTCCCGTGTTTAGAACAGTCCCTGCACAAAATGACATTAAACGGAAATAACATCATTTAAAACTGCTTGCGGTTTTAATGTTATATCTGGTTCCGGCAATATGGATGAAAATCATTGAGAAAAATGGCATGGGTAGCCCCCCCCGCCCATTACCAGCCCCTTTGGATCTTGTACAGATATTAAGGGGAACCCTGTACCCATATTACAAAAAGGAAAGATGTGGGGACACCAGGCCCTATATACTCAGAACAGCAGTATACAGGCAGTGCAAACAAGACAGGGACTGTGTAGGTTTGTTGTGTTAAGTAGAATCTGTTTGTAATTTTCAACTGGTACATTTTTAAAGTGTAGCTCCAGTCAAAAAATCTATTTTTAAGCTTTTTGGAAAACATAGGGAAGGGTTATCACCCCTGTATAATTTGTTTTGTCGTCCATCTTTTTTCATCTCACTTGCTGTTGTCTCCTTGCGTTTGCAAGTAGGAGATGTTTGTAAGTTGGATGTTTGAAAGTAGGGGCCTGCTGTGAACGATTATATCAAGAATTGTAATTACATGCCATTGTTGAACAGTGGTAGAAAAATTGACCTTTGGTGGTTGTGGTGCTGGTGCCACAACACTATAAGTCCTCACCGTTACTCTGGGTGGGCACAGGAACGGGGCCCTCCTGTGAACTATTATATCAAGAATTGTAATTACATGCCCCTGTTAAACAGGGGCTGAAAAATTGGGCCTTAGGCACTGGTGCTGGTGCCACGACACTGCAACCTCTCCCATGTACTCTAGTTGTGGTGCAGGAATGAGCCCTGCTGCAAAGCATTGCATCAAAAATTGTAATTAAACGCCCCTGTTAAACAGGGGCTGTAAAATTGGGCTGGTGACATCACCCAGAACCAAAAATGTTCTTCCAACATATCAGCGGAGGAGGAAGAGGATAGACAATCAACATAACAGGACAGTCACTCAGCATCAGCATAGGTAGTCTTGAAGGGATGTGATATTTCAAAAAAAATTATTTGGTTACATCAGCTTCAGGTGCTTGGTAGCTGTGGGTGATCCAAGACTGATTCATCTTGATGAAGGTCAGTCGATCAACTGAGTCGGTGGACAGGCGCACCCTGTGATCGGTAAAAAAGCCACCAGCAGCACTGGAGGTGCGTTCCGAAAGAACGCTGGATGCAGGACAGGCTAGTAGCTCAATTGCATACTGTGCAAGCTCTGGCCAGTGATCCATCTTCAAGACCCAGTAAGCCAGAGGATTTTCGGTGGGAAAGGTGTCCAAGTCTGACCTTGCCCCTAGGTATTCCTGCACCATGTAAATCAGACGCTGGCGATGGTTGCTGGAACCGATCATACCTTGGGGCTGCGGACTAAAAAATTGTCTGAACACATCGGTCAGACGGCCACCTTCTCCACCGCTCCTTCTGACCGATGCCTCAGCAACACGTTGTCCAGGACCAGGAGTTTGTAACCTCCCAGTCTCTGGGAACGCGTTGCACAGACCTTTCTGCAAGGCCTCCCGGAGATGTCTCATCCTCTGCTCCCTCTGCGACGGCAAGATAAGGTCGGCAACCTTACCCTTGTACCGTGGATCAAGGAGAGTGGCCAGCCAGTAATGGTCCCTCTCCTTGATCCGAAGAATACAAGGATCCTTCCGCAGGCTTTGCAAGATCAGGGAGGCTATGCAGCATAGGGTAGCTGAGGCATTCGGTCCGGAGTCCTCTGGGTCACTAATGACAACATGATCTGCAGCTACCTCCTCCCAGCCACGTACAAGTCCACGGGTTTCTTGGGACTGTAAATCATCCCTACAAGACTGCTGCTGCTGCTGATGCTGAGTGCCAGCATCCACCTCCATGCTGACACAATCATCCTCCTCCTCCTCCTCCTCATCCTCTTCCTGTGTGATGGGTGGCACAGCAGGAACACTGTCCTGATAAAGGGGGCCTTGAGAGGCTAGGAAGCCCTCCTCTTCCTGCCTCTGTTCTGCCTCAAGTGCCCTGTCCATTATTCCATGCAGCGTATGCTCCAAGAGGTGGACAAGAGGTACAGTGTCACTGATGCATGCACTGTCACTGCTCACCATCCTTGTGGCCTCCTAAAACGGAGACAGGACAGTGCATGCATCCCTTATGCCCCACTGGCGTGGTGAGAGAAAACCGAGCTACCCTGACCCTGTCCTGGTGCCATAGTCGCACAGGTACTCATTGATGGCCCTCTGCTGCGTGTGCAGCCACTGCAGCATGGCCAACGTTGAGTTCCACCTGGTGGGCATGTCACATGTAAGTCAGTTCTTGGGCAGGTTCAACTCCTTTTGGAGCTCAGCCAGCCGAGCACAGGCATTAAATGATCGGCGGAAATGCACACAGACTTTCCTGGCCTGCTTCAGGACATCCTGTAAGCCCGGGTACCTGCCCAAGAACGGCTGCACCACCAGGTTAAGGACGTGAGCCACACAGGGCACATGGGTCAGTTGTCCTTGTCGGAGGGCGGAGAGGAGGTTGGTGCCATTGTCGAAAACCACCATTCCTGGCTTAAGCTGGCGTGGCGTCAACCACCTCTCGGCCTGCCCCTGCAGAGCTGACAAAACATCTGCCCCAGTGTGGCTCCTGTCCCCCAAACAAACCAGCACAAGCACGGCATGGCATCGTATTGCCTGCGTACTTGCGTAGCCCCTGGAATGCCTACGGAGCACCGCTGGTTCTGAGGACCGAGCACTGGAAGAGGCCATGGAGGAAGAAGAAGAGGAGGGGGTGGAGGAGAGAGGTGTGTCACAACCAGTAGTAGCATTTTGGAGGCGTGGTGGTGGAACAACCTCCAACACTACTGCACCTTGTCCTGCATCCTTCCCAGCTGCCAGAAGAGTGACCCAATGGGCCGTGAAAGACAGGTAACGTCCCTGTCCATGCCTGCTGGACCATGAGTCAGCGGTAATATGCACCTTACCGCTGACCGCCCTGTCTAGCGAGGCAAGGACATTGCCTTCCACATGCCGGTAGAGAGCCGGAATCGCCTTCCGTGAGAAAAAGTGTCGTTTGGGGACCTGCCACTGAGGGACCGCACATTGTACAAACTCACGGAAGGGGGCAGAGTCTACCAACTGAAAAGGCAGCAGTTGAAGTGCTAGCAATTTGGCCAAGCTAGCATTCAACCGCTGGGCATGTGGATGGCTGGGAGTGAACTTCTTTCAACGGTCCAGCAGCTGGGGCAGGGACATTTGCCTGCTATAATCGGACGTGGGTGTACTGCTAGCAGAGTACCCGGAAGCACTTGGCTGTGACACACCTAATTGTACACCTTCATTCCTCTCAGAGCAGGTTTCAGAGAGGACTGAAGGTCTAGTGGGGTTGGAGATGCCAGCTGATGAGGAGCAAGGAGAGGTCCGCTTTGTTCTTTGGTGTGGGTCTTTGAGGTATGCTTGCCAACGAGCTGCATGGCAGGTCAACATATGTCTGGTCAAGCATATGGTGCCCAAGCGGCTAATGTTTTGGCCACGCGAGATACGCTTGAGACATATGTTGCAAATAGCAGCGGTGCGATCTGATGCACTCGTCTCAAAAAAGGCCCACACCAAAGAACTTTTAGAATAACGCGCAGAGGCAGCGCCCTGCACAGGCAGAGCTCTGCGGTGTGATTCAGTCAGTGTGCTGCCCCTAAGCTGGCCCCCGGAGGGCATCCTGCCTCGTTGGACATGTGCCTCCTCCTCCTCCCTCCTATGAGGCACCCACGTGGAGTCAGTGCCCTCATCATCCCCTCCCTCTTCATCGCTGGAGCAAACCTGGCAGTATGCTGCAGCTTGTGGAACATGACTGCCAGATTGCTGTCCTTCTTGAGCATCCCCTCTCTCTGCGCTCACGCTACTGCCTTCCTCTAGCTGAGTATCATCATCAGAGCCTACAAAACACTGGGCATCCTCCTGGAGCATGTACCCAACACTGTGCTCAAACAGTTCAGGAGACTCCTCAGGAGGACGTGGTGGGTCAAGGGAAGGAGTCACTGATGATGACATTGAGAGGCGGGAAGACGATGGGTTGGCAGCTTCTTTGCTAGTACCCTGAGCCTGGGTGAGAGAGGATGAGGAGGATGAAGAGGGCTTGGTCATCCACTCTACCAAGTCTTCGGCATGTTGCGGCTTAACATGTCCAGCTGCCGAAAAGAAGGACAAGCGTGTCTCATGGCCATGTACTGATGATGACGATGCACCGCGTCCACGACCAGCACTGTTGTCTCTAGACACAGAGCCTGCTTGCCCTCTTTTATCGGCTCGTGTCTGTCTGCCTCTCCTTGTTGGCCTTCCAGACATGGTAATGGCCCGAAGAGAGATGGGAAAACCAGCATTCGGGTAGTGTATATTGTGCTGGAGGCACACAACATCCACTAACTCCTACAGATGGCTCAATTAGAGAAGAGCTATGTAGGTGGATATAATGGTGTATACTGCGTTCAGAGCACGCAGACAGCATGCACAATCTCCTATAACTGACTGCAAGTTTTATTTAAAAAGAGCAAGATAGCTAGCTATATAGGTGGATATAACTGTGTATACTGCGGTCAGGGCACGCAGACAGCACGCACAATCTCCTACAACTGACTGCAAGCTCTATTAAAAAAAGAGAAATATAGCTAGCTATATAGGTGGATATCATGGTGTATACTGCGGTCAGGGCACGCAGACAACAACCACTGCAGAAGAGCAAGAACGAAAAATCGTCCGATAATAAACGGTGTATACTGTGTTGAAGGTACACAGAACACCCACTAACTCCTACAGACGCCAATACACTACACAAGGCCGCTGCGCTGGCGGCCTTATATAGTGTGGGGCGTGTACTACACAGCCTGAGCTATGATTGGCCACAGGCATCCTGCCTGTGGCCAATCATGGCTCTCCTTGCTGTCGGCGCTGTGATTGGCCAAGCATGCGGGGTCACAGTGCATGCTTGGCCAATCATGAGCCAGCAATGCACTGCGGTGGCGCAGTGCATTGTGGGCCATGAGCGCCACACGAATTTGGCACGAACAGCCCATAACATTCGGTATTTCCCGAACGGTCGAACAGCCGATGTTCGAGTTGAATGTATGTTCGACTCGAACACGAAGCTCATCCCTAGTGAACAGTGTAGTGGGCAGTATAGTGTAGTGATCAGTGTAGTGGTCAGTATAGTGTAGCGGACAGTATAGTGGTCAGTGTAGTGGACAGTATAGTAGTCAGTATAGTGGACAGTGTAGTGGTCAGTGTAATGTAGGACAGTATAGTATAGTGGTCAGTGTAGTGGACAGTGTAGTGCAGTGGACAGTATAGTGGTCAGTGTAGTGTAGTGGTCAGTATAGTACAGTGGTCAGTATAGTATAGTGGTCAGTGTAGTGGACAGTATAGTATAGTGGTCAGTGTAGTGTGTAATGGTCAGTAAAGGAATTAATCAAGTAGGTTAGTGTAGTGGTCAGTATAGGAATCAGGTAGGTCACTGCTATTGTATTTGAAGGGACTCGGGGAGTGCTAAAAGTCCGCAGGTTAGGGGGTGCAAATTACTTGCCTTGACCCGGGTGCTGACAACCCATGCTACTCCACTGCCGCCCAGTAGATGGCTCACTGCGGGTCGATCAACCAGGGACAGTGGGGAGACAGACGACTGACCAGCTGAGATCCGGAAACTGGGTAGGTAGCAGGTGGATAGCAGCACGTAACAGACCGATAAGCAGCTACCATGGTGGGGGCACAAATCAGCTTTAACACGGAAATTCAGGCTCACTTAGCTTATTCGCTCGGGGGGGATGCCTAGGAGCTCACAGCATCACGCTGCTGCTTGGCGCCATGTAGTAACTCCGCCCCTCCGTCATCTGCACTTCTTTCTGATGAGTATGTGCAGCTGGAAATATCCCCTACTTTGAGACATATGAAGGGTGGTACAGAGGATTCACTTGGAGGAACAAATCAAATATCTGCACTGTATCTCCCACCTGCAAGCTTAGTTCTTCATTTTTTTTGCTTGAAAGTTGTAGATGGCCACTCCGAACCTCTCTCTCCTGCTGGAGTAATGTTTTTCTTGGTTAACGTCTGGTTTAAACTTATGTTAAAAGAGAACTATGTCCCAACTTTTTTTGGCCTTAGTTCTCTTTTTGTTCACAAGGTGACATTTAGTATGTTCTCCTGTGACAAAAAAACTCATGTGCATGTGGCGGGCCATTGCCCACTAAATCCTGCCAGTGCAGATCAATGCTGCAGCCGGTACAGATCCTGACAATACTGTCGAGATCCACCCTGCCGCCTGATTGACAACTGCTCTGGCTCACTAGAGCCAGAGCCATCTGTGCCCGCCCCCTCCCTGTCTGTTCTTCCATTCAGCACTAGAGAATCGGAAAGGGGGGGATCCCTGTGGGGGTGGCAAAACTATGCATATGAAGTAAAACATGTATAATATCCACCAAATCTGCACAAACCATTAGCAAATAAATCTAGTTGTATGTATGATTTAATAACGAGGTGCTAAGTTGTTGTGGTTTGACAATATATACTGCTCAATATCTCTGCAACTATACCAGCAAAAACCTGGCAGAAGCAAATGGCGCGTTTGTTTTTAAGATTCAGCAATGTGGGGTGTAAAGTGGGCGGGGTTTCACAAAATATAACGCACAATATCTCCGCAACCAAAGCAGCACAAACGTTTATTTTTGCAGCACAAACCAGCACAAACGCGGCACAAACGAATGGCGCTTTTTTTTTCAAATTCTGTAACATGGGGTACAAAGTGGGCGGGGTTTCACAACATATAACACACAATATCTCCGCAACCAAAGCGGCACAAACGTTTATTTTTGCAGCACAAACCTGCACAAACGCGGCACAAACGAATGGCGTGTTTGTTTTTCAAATTCGGTAACGTGGGGTGCAAAATGGGCGGGGTTTCACAACATATAACGCACAATATCTCTGCAACCAAAGCGGCACAAACGTTTATTTTTGCAGCACAAACCAGCACAAACGCGGCACAAATGAATGGCGCGTTTGTTTTTCAAATTCGGTAACATGGGGTGCAAAATGGGCGGGGTTTCACAACATATATCGCACAATATCTCTGCAACCAAAGCGGCACAAACGTTTATTTTTGCAGCACAAACCAGCACAAACGCCGCACAAACAAATGGCGCGTTTGTTTTTCAAATTCGGTAACATGGGGTGCAGAATGGGCGGGGTTTCACAACATATAACGCACAATATCTCTGCAACCAAAGCGGCACAAACGTTTATTTTTGCAGCACAAACCAGCACAAACGCGGCACAAACGAATGGCGCGTTTGTTTTTCAAATTCGGTAACATGGGGTGCAAAATGGGCGGGGTTTCACAACATATAACGCACAATATCTCTGCAACCAAAGCGGCACAAACGTTTATTTTTGCAGCACAAACCAGCACAAACGCGGCACAAACGAATGGCACGTTTGTTTTTCAAATTCGGTAACATGGGGTGCAAAATGGGCGGGGTTTCACAACATATAACGCACAATATCTCTGCAACCAAAGCGGCACAAACGTTTATTTTTGCAGCACAAACCAGCACAAACGCGGCACAAACGAATGGCGCGTTTGTTTTTCAAATTCAGCAACGTGGGGTGCAAAGTGGGCGGGGCTTGCATTAAATTGAATGTTTAATATCTCAGAAACCGAACCGGCACAAACGCTAATTTTTGCGGCACAAATCAGCACAAACGCGGCACAAACGAATGGTATATTTTTATTCAGGTTTTACAAACATGGGGTGCCAACTTCACACAGCTCTAGAGAAACTGTGAACAGTGCATGTTTCTGTTACAATTGCTATCATCACATTTGTTATGTTTGTATTAAAGTAGTTGTAAACACTTACATATACCCAGTGAAGTGACTGGCCTCCAGTGATACACAGTGATGAAAGAAATCCTCCTACATAGGTTGTACCTGTTTATTTTCATTTTTTTCTTCTCTCCGGCCATTCAAAATCCAGGCGCTCGACTCCTTGTCTAAACTTTCAGAAAGCAGAGTGTGGGGAGCTAACGTTAAACTCAGTGAGGAGAGCTGAGAGCTGATTGAAAATGAGAAGATTATTCTTACACCACATAGCAGACAGGATAAGAGCGGAGGCCTGTCAATCACAGGCTGTGTTATGGAGCTCCATCCTGTCACCTACTTATCTCTGGATTGAGACAGGTACACACTATAGGGGAAGTGCTTTGTTCACATTTCATGTCAGAGGTTTACAACTCATGTAATGCCTTGTACACACGGTCGGACATTCCGACCACAAAATCCATCAGATTTTTTCAGACGTATTTTGTCCGAAACTTGTGTTGCATACACACGGTCAGGCAAAGTTGTCAGAAAATCCAATCGCCAAGAACGTGATGAAGTAAACCGCATACAATGGGACTATAAAAGGGAAGTTTAGCACCCCGTGCAGCACCCTTTGGGTTCCTTCTGCTTATCAGTATGTGTAGTCAGTTTGCATTCGTTTGTCTTTGCGGCCTATATTTATATAGTATGCTTTGATTTTCAGTGCTTATTGTCTGCTCATTTCTGGTTTTCGTTCTTTCAGGCCTTGCTGTTTATCGGTGCTTTCTGTTAGTCCATTCTGACCAGCCGACTGTTTTGAAGCCATGGTGCATGCACGTACTCGTCGTAGAGTTCATGCTGTGCAGGGGCTTGGTTTTGGGCTATTAGCTTTGACACCAGCCCAGTCCATGAACAGGGCGAGGAGGAGTTCATGGAGCAAGAATTGGTTGCTCAGGCGTGACCAATTCTCGCACATGCCTTTGCTTTATGAGATCCGGGAGAATAATCCTGATGATTTCAGGAATTATCTCAGGATGACAGACCCCGTTTTACACCGTCTGTTGGCTTTGCTGACCCCTTATATCAGCAGGCAGGATACCTGCATGAGGCAAGCCATCACTCCAAGTAGAGGCTAGTTGCCACGTTGCGGTACTTGGCAACAGGGAGAAGCCTTCAGGACCTCAAGTTCTCTACAGGCATCTCCCCCCAGGCTCCGGGATCATTATTCCAGAGACCTGTTCTGCCATCATTCAGGTCCTGCAGAAGGACTATATTAAGGTAAGATTTCTCCTTTAACATCACATTCTATGTATTTAATGTTTGCTAATGTATTGTATTTCTTTCATCATTCCATAATTGCCATGATTGGAATATGCTGTAATATGCTGTGCCCCTTTGTCCTCATGCATGCTGGAAGCTTTTAAACTTCCTTTTTTGTCTTTCATGCATATTTTCCTTCACTAACCTCCTCAGCATGCTCTTCTGGGCCCATAAACACCTATAGCCTAGTCACTTAGCAATGTATTTTGTCAGCTCCATAGTAGTGCATTCCCCTAATCACCCCCTAAAATGTGTTCAAGTGTTATGTGTGTCCTTAAATTCATACAGAGTGCCAGATGCTTTTATTTTTGCGGTCCAAACTCATTAGGAACCCCCCTCCCCCAACTGCTAAGTCAGCTGATACCAATCCTCTATCTGCTGACTTTGCCAAAACCAATACACACTATACCTACCTCTTTTGTGGTCAGATTTATGGATGAATTCACCAAAGCATGTAGTGCAAGGGCCTGCCTCAATACTTTCAAATGCTACTGTTTTATTTTTTTTGTATCTTATTATTATCTTGATAGGTAATAGCAGAATGTAAAAATGTGCTTCCATTTGTTCATTGTTTTTTTTTGTTTTTTTTGGGGGGGGATTATGACACTTTTTACCTGTCCAGTGGGATGCCAATAAAGTAAGGAGGGGCTGGCCAAAGTATCACACATTATATATGCATTCAGCTCTCAATGAAGTGGAGAGGGTTACCTGTCAAAAACATCCCCCCCCCCTAATTTTTTTTTGCAATGGGCCATCAGATGGGGTGAGGAATCTGACCTTATACTTTTGTCTTTAAATACTCATTTCCAAAAATGTTATACTGGTCTTGGCCAAAAAAATCTGTGTCTAATCTGCTTGCAATGTTGATGTGGAAAATTACCATTTTTTTTCCTTGTTTGACTCCCCAGTTTCCTTCAACACCACAGGAATGGCAGACTGGCAGACTGTGGCCTCCCACTTTGCCACCCATTGGGACTTTCCCAATTGTGGAGGTGCAATTGATGAATAACACGTCCGCATAATCCCACCCCCCAACTTGGGGTCCTACTATTATAATCACAAGGGGTATAATAGTATTGTGATGTTGGCGGTGGTGTCAGCTACCTACGAGTTCCTGTATGTGGACGTGGGGAAAAATGGCTGGATGACGGATGGTGGAGTGATCGCACAAACAGAGTTCTACTGGTGTACCTCCAGAGGAGAATGTGGAAGGACTCCCCTTCGTCTTCATCACGGATGAAGCGTTTGCGCTGGGGGACCATCTTATGCGGCCATTCCCGATGAGGACCCTCACCCCGGACCAGAGGGTTTTTAATTACCGGCTGGCCAGAGCCAGAAGAGTGGTGGCGAATGCTTTTTTTTTTGACACCCAGCCACATGCCAGAATATAAACTGAACCATATAGTGTTTTTCTGCTGCATTCTACACAATTTTTAAAAAAAGTACTCTCCAAACTATGTGGCCACAGTTGGGCCTGAGGCAGACTTTCCCGAACTGGCCAACCTGACGGCACTTGAAGCTGGCCGTCCTGGCTTGCACCCCCCCCCCCATGTCGACTGTGAAGTCAGAAACAGATACACAGAGTACTTTGCGGGTAGGGGGGCCATTGATATGCCAGACAATGTCTGAGAGGCATTTTTTTATATAAATTTCTCTTTCAAATTGCACTAATATTTGTTTTCATTTACTGCTTGGGTTTGTTTTAGGTGTCTCCTAGCTTTTTTTTTTGTTTATTTTTTGGGCCTTTTTCTTCAACTGTGCAAAACAAATTTCTGTGCGAGATGAGGTCTCTTCTTCAGATAATATTATTATGTTGTGGGTCTGTGACACACACACCTTATTTTTGTTGTTAATGTATGTAGTGCATTACTGACAAAAATATTCCTCATTTTCAGCACCATGATAGAAATGTGTGGAGTCATGAAAATGGCGTGATTGGGGAAAATTCTAAAGCACTGTGGGGGTTATTTACTAAAGGCAAATCCACTATGCACTACAAGTGCACAACAAAAGTGCACCTGAAACTGCACTTTGGGTGCAATGTGGATTTGCTTTTAGTAAATAACACCCTTTGTCACAGAAAACAACAACTTTACTACAAATACTGCTTTTGAGCATTGAAAAGGAAGCCATGCATTATTGATAACTAAACTTTTTACTCAAAGCACATTGGCATTTGCGTTTATAAAAAGGTTTTACAATAAACCAACATATTTGGTGTATATAACATTATTTTTGGTAACATTAATATAACTTACCGTTTTTGAGGAAACAGGCATGTATCAAAGCATAACATACAGAACTGAAGGACTTACAAAGTTCAACTTTGAAAAGTGAAGACAATATCAGACATGAGTATGTCCAAACTGTGTTGATATTGACTTCATCACATGGGGTGTCACCCCTGTAAAAGCCAAATTTAGAAGATGCACACAAATTTTGATTCAAACTGGGCATTTTCCTTCTGATCCCATGCCTAATGTCAACATGTGCTATCTCCCATTATGGGGGATCAATGTACATGTTTTGATGGTGCAACCCCTTCAACTCACCCACTTCAGTAGCAGGGAAGGGGTTGCACCCGCAAAACATGTACATCGATCCCCCATGATGGGAGATAGCACATGTTGACACACTGTGTGCATCTTCCAAATTTGGCTTTTGTCAAAATATAAAACTGCTTTTTAAAAGATAAAATTGACGATAGCTAGTTTTGGGTGTTTCACTCTCTCCCTAAAACATCAATGATGTTCTTCATTTTTTGTTGAACATCATTGATGTTTTTCTTGAGATTTTCTAAATCGCAATTGCACCCCATTATCTCCCCGATGAGGATCTGGGCACTTTCACTGATAAAAAGTGATTCTTCTTCCACAACATCCACATCACCTAAAAATAAACCAAAAAACACACCATGTATTATAAAAATGCAGGCATCCATCTATTATCTGAAGCTGTGGTCTCAGACACTCACCTGTTGTAGTGCCAATTTCACCAATTTCAACAATCTCTTCCTCCTCCTCCTCCTCCTCCTCCTCTGCTTCTGTTGTTGGTATTTCCTTTTCTTTGGGAGGTGTGGGGCCCCTGGTGTCATCAGACGTCCCAAGTGTTCTCGCCCCTATGAGAATGTAAAAAAGGTATACTTTTAGCACACAGATATTTGGGGCAGAAATAGGAATATGAAACATTGCTTGGAAGTGTCGTACAATTGTCTTTTTTGGCAGAGTTCAACACTGAAAACATTATTTGAGAGACTTTCTAAAGCTGGAATACTTACCTGTTTTGTGCAAGTACACCCCTATAGTATCCACGTTTGTGGGACACCATAATAAAAAGGGTGTTCTGGTGTTCCACACTAGTGCTCCTGAGTCCAGATGTGTAAACAGCTACTGAGTGTCCTCTCCTTTACTCTGAATCGAGTTTGCATTTCATTCTATTACAAACCCCTCCAGACAATAAACTTCCTTTGATTAGAAATAGACATGAACAAATGTAGTTAAGTGCAACTTTCAAAAACATTGTATTTGAGGTGGGTGAACGTACAATGTTTACTACGAACAATGGAACCCATGAACATGAAAGTGTCCATTTTAAACTGTACAACACTAAATAAAAGCACATGGAGCAGTTTGCAAGCAATAATAATAATATGAACACACGACAACTACTTACTTTTTTGAAGAACTTGCTTGATCCTTCTGTACTGATCGTGCTCCCTCAGTTTCAGGTCTGACCAGCGATTCCTCAGTTGATCCTTGAATCGCCATACCCCAAAATTCTTCTGAAGACTCTTCAGAACTTTAGTCATGATCTTGGCCTTTCTGATATTTGGGTTTGGGTAAGGTCCATACTTCCCATCATAGTCGTTCCTCTTCAATATATACACCATCTCCAACATCACTACAAAAGACATATTTGAGGTCTTAAATCTCCTCTGGGATCAGGATGTTTCTGGCTCTGGGCTTTCCTCGTCCTCCTCCTCGTTAGACAAATTATCATCCATCTGCTGTCTCTCCACCATATGCTCTCCACACTGCTCCGAAAGCGAAGGGGCGGGGAATAGACTAGAAAGAACGTCAGAGGCGGGCGTTGTTTCATGCATGTGCACTGTATATAAAACATAACACGCATACGTCGTACATACGATCTGTGAGCAGAGGAAGAAGTAGCGGAAGTGCCGATCGTTCGAACGAAGGTACAATTTTAACTTGGTAGATCACTGGCCTATGCTGCATCTAGATTGAGGCTTATATTGGGACAAGATTAGAACAGTTTAGCCTGACATTAGGGTTTGTCTTGTGTTGTGTCTTGCAGAGAATATGGATCCCTTCAAGGACTCAGATTTTCTTGGCATATTCATTGATATGCTCCGACAGCTGCCCTGCCTGTGGCAGATGAACCACCCCTTTTTTTTAAGGACCTAAGAAAGAGGAAGGCAACGCTGGAGAAACTGCTTGCTTGGGTGAAGACTATGGTCTCCACAGCAGACATCACCTATGTGGTCAAAATTGGTGGCCTGAGGAGTGCATATCTGAGGGTGCGCAAGAAGGTCCAGAATTCCCTGAGATCAGGAGATGCAGATGACATTTATATCCCCAGGATGTTGAACTATGACAGTCTGCATTTTCTGGAAGACCCAGCTGAGGCTTCTGATGTCCAACCTGGGCCTTCCAGGCAGCAACATGTGGAGGAGCCCAGCTTGAGTCAGGTAGATCATTGTTCAACATATTTCTTGTCGTACATTTAACAATGTTAACTAGATGTTATTATTGATCAGTAAGTTCTGATTAACACAGTGTTTTACATATCAATAGACAGTAGTGACCAAAAATGATTGGGACAAGAATGAAAAATGCTGGGGTCAGAATGGCAGGCCGCAGGAAAAGAGGGGGGACGAGAGAGCACCCCCCTGAACGGTACCAGACCACATGCCCTCAACATTGGGAGGGGAAAGCACCTTGTCCCCATGTTGATGAGGACAAGGGCCTCATCCCCACAACCCTGACCGGTGGTTGTGGGGGTCTGCGGGTGGGGGGGCTTATCGGAATCTGGAAGACCCCTTTAACAAGGGGACCCCCTAGATCCCGGCCTCCCCTCATGTGAAATGGTAAGGGGGTACAAAAGTACCCCTACCATTTCAGACAAAAGTGTTAAAAATGACAGTCTTTGACAAGTACTTTATTAAAGTCTTCTTTCATCTTCTTTCTTCTGGTCTTCTTCCTTCTTCCTTTCTTCATCCTTTGGTTTCTTCCTCCATCTTCTTCTTCCTCTGATCCGCTTCTTCTTGCTCCGGTGTTCTTGTCCGGCATCTTCCTCCATGGCGTCTGGTGACCCACCCCTTATGATATCACAGTTTGAGCATCCTCCGGGACTGTGACATCATAAGGGGGCAGGGTCACCATGTGACATCACCCAGTGACCCCGCCCCTTGTCCCTATATAAGTCGGCGCACAACGCGTCCCTGCCATTGCGGCCAGAGAGAGAGCGTCATGTCAACATCGCAAGGAAGAAGAGAAGACGAGAAGAAGAAAAGAAGGCGGCGGAGACATCGACAGAAGACCGGGCCAATGCTAGTAAAAGAGCTATAAGAAGATAGCGGAGGCCCGGCAGAAGAACCGAAGAGTAGGAAAAGACCCCAAAGTCGGAAGAAGACCCCCGGATGGCGGCAGCGACGAAGAAGAAAGCTGGGCTTCTCTACTTGTAAAAGAGCAGAAGATAGCGGAGAAGTCCAGCGAGAAGACCCCCCAAGACAAAAGAAGAGAAGACCACTGGAGCTGTCCAATAAATTATTTAAAAAACTTGTGTTTTTTTATTTACACTTTTTTTCACCAGGTGAATGGGTAGGGGTACATTGTACCCCATATTCATTCACATAGGGTGGGGGGGCCAGAATCTGGGGGCCCTCTTATTAAAGGGGGCTCCCTGATTCTGGTAAGCCCCCCGCCCGCAGACCCCGACAACCAACGGCCAGGGTTGTCAGGAAGAGGCCCTTGTCCTCATCAACATGGGGACAAGGGGCTTTGGGGTGGGGGGCCCCCCTTCCCCAAAGCACCCCCCATGTTGAGGGCATGCGGCCTGGAACGGCTCAGGAGGGGGGCTGCTCGCTCGTCCCCACCACCTTTCCTGACCAGCCGGGCTGCGTGTTCAGATAAGGGTCTGCTATGGACTTTGGGGGGACCCCCACACCGTTTTTTCAGTGTAGGGCTTCCCCTTTAAGTCCATAACAGGTGACAGGGCTAGCGAGGTGTCAATCTCACCGATGGAGGCAGCGACATTGACTTCCTTCGTTAGTCCCGTCTACCTGGAGCCGTGTTCAAAATGAATGGACTTTTTTCCGTGTGTGGGCAAGTCCGTTCATTTCAAAAGTCCACCTATTTCACCAAAATGCACCAAATAAAGTGCACGTAACATGTTTGGTTAAAGTCAATGGGACCATTGGAATATAAAAATCAAAAGTGCCTATTTTGAAGGCTTATATGCAAGTAATTGGGCATACAATGGTTACAGGGGTCTTGCACGGGGGACATGTATCAATAAAAAAAGTTTGTAAAAAATTAAATTTTTAAATGAACAGTGATTTTTTAAAGTGAAAGCATAAAAATGAAAAATTAATTCAAATATAGTGCATAGGGAGTCCCCCTTAGTCTACCTGTAAAGTGGCATATCTATACCATGTCTAGAATCTGCTGTAGCAATAATTGCATTTATAAAGCCAAAATAAAATAAATTTTCCCTGCAAGCTGCCTTTATTTTACTCAGCAACAGCAGGGGAGCCAGTGTGTATGATGAGGGCACAATGCAGTGCACTGGGAACAAGATTAGAGGTTTTTTTTTTATACATTCTGGGGTCACTTTGACTTTGGATAGAAGTAACGAGTGCGTAAAAATTAATCTTTGTGTGTCGGTGGCGCCTTCCCACCGTAACCCTATAGAGGTAATCTTGATGAAAGCAAGAATTGGTCTTGCTGTAAAAAATTGCAAATATATGCACCTGTCAAACAGGTGTAGAAAACATACTCTTTGGGTGTCAGGGGTGCCTTCCCACCATAACCCTATCGAGGTGCTCTTTTTCAAGGCACAAAAAAAATTGCAAACAGGTGCTTGAAGGGATATTTAGCTTAATCGCTTTCATTATTTAAGAAATTTGGTTTCCATTTTGTGTCTCTCTCTAACATCCACCTCACAAAATGTATGCTCAAGTTTTGCTAGTCTAGTTTCGTTTCCCATGTTACTGTTATCTTCTTTCAGTTGTTTCGTTTCTTGGAAAGCACATGATTTTGAGGAATTGCTAGTTTCACTTTTATTGTAGGCTGTACTTGTATATGATTGGATAATCTGTATGACACGTTCAAAGGGCGGTACTTTCTGAAAGCCCCCTTTAAATATTCACACCAAAGAATAAAGATTAGATTTGCTCGGAGAGACTTTGTTGTTTTGTGTCATTGTCTCAATGGGCGAATCTCCCAGGCCTGTGTGGGGATTGATCGTCACATTTTACCAGAGGTAATTGAAGGGTTAACTACCTCTAGACAATCTACATTCCCTTCAGTTTGGGGGCTCGTCCGGGGTCGATTATAATATATGTCTATATGGTGAGTTGAATTAATATATGTATCTCTCACTGTGACATCTATTTAAAAAAATCGTTCTTTGAACCTGTGATTTATGTAGACGTTGTTTTCAGACCTCGTTGATAAGTTTAACTGCTCTGAGAAGCAGTAAAAAAGGCTGTTCTGAGTTAACAGTGATAAAGCCTTGGGTGGGCTTTAATGGACTCTGAGAAGTTCATTTAATAAGACTGCTTTAAGAAGCAGCACCTGTTCCCGTGTGAACAGGTAGAGAAGCCTTGGGTGGGCTTTAATGGACTCCGAGAAGTTCATTTAATAAGACTGCTTTAAGAAGCAGCACTTGTTCCCGTGTGAACAAGGAGAAAGCTCTGGGTGGGCTTTCACGGACTCTGAGAAGTTCGTAGGAAAATGATTTATACAGTACTGTAATTATAAGAAAAAGTCTGCTAAAGTGTGACGGACAAAACCCTTCTCTTTGCTTATCTTCCTATCGCCTGTAGAAGTTTATAAGATGATCTGTTAACTGTTTGTGTGGAATTTGTCAGCGTTGTAAGGTAAGACGACGCTTTCCACTGCACTGTGTTATAAGGGTACGTAAATAAAAGGCGACAGACGCGTCTTGCGGTGAACTCCCGGCTCCTTTTTGTGATTGATGGAAGTTCCCCAACCGAGACGTAGAGCGATGCTACAGTATCCGGTGATGTATTTATGTTTTCTCTTAATGATTTACATATGAATGTTTTGACTCCAATGTATGAGATAGTGAGCATAGTAGCAGTGTTTATAACACTCTCTTAAGGTAATACATGAATTGGCATAGTCGGTAGTATACTCTGAGGCTAACTTTTGATCAAAACATGCTATTTGAATAATTCTTTTTGCTACTGACATCTCTTGCACAGGGGAAGCCAGGTGCAAAATTTGGACATTTGGTTTTTTGCCAACAGGGTTCAAGTGCTAATATCTCACTAACCCTAATAGATAGTGAGTAATTGTTTGCGACATTGGTACTACAGCAATTGAAAGTACCGTTTGAACCCGTTGGCACGCTGCCAAAAATTTGAAATATAAATAAAAATAGTTTGGTGATAAAAATAAGAAAAGTAATAATGCACAAAGCTTGCTTGTGATCAGGGGAACCTCCGGCCATAAGGAGTGCTTGTTGGAATTTTGCCAAAAAAAATAAATAAATAAAAAATAAATAAAAAGTCAAGGAAATAAAAGTCAGAATGTTTAGAAAGAAAAATAAGGATGAAAATAAACATGCTGTGGAGATCCCCGGCTGGACCGAGGCTCCCTATAGCATCCTAGCCACAACATTGTCCACAATGGGTTTAACAGAGACATGAGATGGTGGATTTAAGGGTTAAATCAATGTTTTCTATGCATGTACCATGCACCCCCCTCCTCCCCCTTACATTCCACAACCAGATAAGAGTTTCATGAAACACTTCATTACATGAGGACACACAGTAAATATCAGAGTGGGCTACAAGCACAATAACTGATTTCTGACAGCGAAGGATGCTGCAGGATGTTTTGACATCCTTAAACAAACTAGTGCAGACACATTATCAAAATGATTTCTCAGGAAATAAAAGGGGTAACTTTTATAAAAGGGAGGGGGCAAGGACAAAGAGGGGGTTACACACAGAGACAACCAAGAGGGAAATTGTCTCGCCCTACATTAACATTAACCCAGTAAGATGGCAAATGGTGACTATAGGTTTGAACAAGACCTAAGGGCCATCAATAGCCTAATGGTACCGATTGCCCCAATGGTGTCTGATGTGTCATCAATACTGCCATACCACAGGATGCAGAGTATTTTACTGTGATTGATTTATTGAATGCTTTTTTTATTTCCGTCCCTGTGGATGAGGAGACACAGCCAATCTTTGCTTTCTAACTAACATGGGCTATGTAGACTCCTCTGCAGTCTATTCCATTGTCCTCCAAACTACTCTCAGAGCTTGGATACCAGGACACTGTTCATCCCTGCTGCAGTATGTGGCTCCTCATCTGCAGTTCTACTTGGTGGCCGCCCTGGAGGATGGGAGGGATCTTTTGAAATGTTTTTTTGAAAGTGGTCACAAAGTGTCAAAGAAATTATTGCAATGGTGTCAGGAAATGGTTGCATATCTTGGTTGTGTACTCTCAAAAGGAGAAAGGAAAGTCAATCACAAAAGAGCTATGGTTCTTGTGGGTCTGCCCCGCCCACTTACTAAGAAAGACATGCTTACCTTTCTTGGTATGACTGGTTACTGCTGCCAATGAATACCTGACTGTTCCTACTATGACAATCTCCTGAGACAAGCCATAGGTTCAGACATGCCAGACTGTATAAAATGGTCAGATGAAATGTGCAATGCTTTTGTGTATTTGAAAAATGCTATGGTAATGGCTCCAGGGCTCGGCCTCCCTAATTATGGAAAAATGTTTTATTTGTTTGCAAGGGAAAATTGTAAGACTTTGTCAGGTGTCCTCGCTCAGGAGCATGGAGGCAAGTTGCGCCCTATTTTTTTTTCCCTCAAAGATGGTTCCGATGCAGGTTCAGGGCATGCCTGTGTGTCTCGGAGCTCTCGTGTCCTGTGCGATGATGGTTCAGATGACCACTTCTTTCACTCTCTCTGGGGCACGACACGACACTTCACACCACCAACAATGTATCAATCCTATTGAAAAATGTACATACACAGCACGTCTGCTCAGAGGTTGAGTGGCTATGAGGTGATCGTGCTGTCTAATCCAAAATTGCACATCAAATATGCTTCTCCCACTGCAGGACCAGCACCAATCTTAAATGCCCTTTAGAATTAAAAGGAGAGCAGGATGAGGTTGTGCCACAACATGATTGCATAAACCTCATTCACCAAGACACATCACCCAGGTCTGATTTATCTTTCACAGCATTGCAGAGCACACACAGGCCAACAAACAGATAGCCAAGGGCAATGCTCTGGCTGGTTTAGCTGCTAAACAAGCTGATATTTCACAAAAATGCACAGATCTAAATGCCCATGCTAGCCCCAGAATTGCCCTTCTTTGATCAGGTTCTTTCAGATTTGCAGGGATGTGCAGTAGAAGCTGATCTCAGGGATTGGGACAAAATAAGTGTGCAGAAAGATCCAAAGACTGGACTTCTCTGCAAAGAGGGGAAGCCATGTATACCAGTAGCTAGTGCATCACTTTTTATTTCTCAGTACCATGGAATAGGTCACAGAGGCTGGAAGGCCACTTGTGAACTATTGGAGAAATATTTTTATTTTTCAGAACTTTCCTGGAGGGTTAAAGATTATGTATCAAGATGCATCACATGTATCAGGAGCAACCCACACAAGGCCAAACACTCCTTTTACACATTTTCAGACTGATTTCACACACATGGCCAAACTAGGCAAAAGACAGAAATATCTTTTGGTAATTGTGAACATTTTTTTAAGATGAGTTGAATTTTTTGTAACCACAAAAGAAGATGCACAAACAGTAGTGAGGATCCTCATTCAGGAAATCATTCCTCGATGGGGATGCCCACTTCAAATAAACTCAGACAATGGACCTTGTATCAAGGGTCTGCCAGGACTTGGTAAAAACTCTCAAGATAGAATGGAAGTTTCACATTCCCTACCACCCTCAAAGCTCAGGGATAAGAGAAAGAATGAACAGAACAATTAAAAAAAAGACAAAATAAGAAAGTCCACAGGAGGAATCTTTGCCAACTGGAAGAAGGTCCTCTCAGCAGTCCTGGCAGAAATAAGAATGATCCCTTCCAAGACAACAGGGTATTCACCTTTTAAAGTCTTGATGGGTCTAACTTCCCCCACCCCATGGGCCAGAGCACCTTTAATGATGGAAAAGGTAGATTTAGACTTAATACAGGAAGAATATGTAAGGAAATTGGTTGAAACATTGGATACAGTTGAGAGAAATGTTGCTCGCACCTCTCCTTTTTCTTCACAGGAAGCTACTCACCTCTTTAAGGTGGGAGACACCGTGGTGGTCCAATAGCTGAACAGAAGTAAGAAGCAAGAGTATCCCTATGGACCTCCTACCACAGTGGTTGCAGTGACCAGAACAGCCATCCCAGTGGAAAATTGCCAGTCCTGGATCCATGCCAACAGAGTGAAAAAGGTTGCCCAAAGCCCCAAGAGCTGGAAGGAGATCTTGGATACAGGAGACCCTCAAGCCGAAGTCCAAGCAGAGGAAGGAGGAGTTCCTGGGAAAGCAGGTCCGGCCAGAGAAGATGACCTCCCTTATTTCACCACAGACTTCTGGCAAGGCATTTTGCCTCCTGATCCTGATCTCTCTGGCAGTGTTCCTACCCACCTGAAGATTTGGGTGCAATTAAAAGTATCTGTGGGAACAGACACACACACACACACACACACATATACATACACACAAGAGAGCATTACAGTGACACAAGCTAGAATCAAGAGAGAGACTGGAGATAGTTTTACTGATAACATGGTTTTGCTAAAATTTAAGTATGCTTATGCTCGGGAAAAAATCAGGGTATGAAGAATGTAGGATATGTAACAAATTACATCCTAGCACTGCCTGAATTTCCCTTTTGTCTGTACCTTTAAATATTTCCTCCTTTCTCAAGGAGACTCCTCTTCCGGTATTCCTGACTAACATATCCACTCTGTACATAAACAACTTTGTTACCTTTCCAATAGCAGGTAGAAGTCATTCCCCTGATTGGTGTTTTAATTTAGGGAATGAGACACAGATTAGGCCTTCTTTCTGCAGCAGGTCAATATTTAACATCAAGATGTGGGAATGCCTGCTCACTGTTTCAAGTATCTGACCCAGGGCTAAACTGTACTTTGCATAACTTTTCTTCTTTCCCTAAAAATGTAGGTGAAATATTGCACCAATAATCGTGACACAGGACAAGTACACTCATGAGATTGTCGCTAAGAGACCTTTTGCACTAGGACAAAGTATTTATGTATGTTGTGGGAAAGTGTGTTATCCCTGGGTGCCCCTTCATGTTAAGGGATGGTGTTACCTTGCATACTTGGTACCTGTCATGGGAGTGGTAGGGGATGATAAAAGGGGACATCCCTTAGAGGTCAGCTCCAGCAGGAAGCTAGGGACATTGCTAAAACATGGAGCCCATTTGCCAATGCAGGATTAGGGCTTGGAGGTATATTTTCATGGTTAAAAGACATTGTCCTTGTTATTGTTATGATATTTATCCTTGCTCTGATTCTTTACCTCTGCTTTAAGTGTTACACTTGCATAGTTGCACGCCTTCAATCTCCCGATAAGGTTCTATCCTACATGACATACATGAAGAGTTATCAGGCAATCAACGCCACAACCCCAAAGAAGTATTAAGACACAACATAGAATGTAGAGATCATCTTATATGATCTAAGAGGGGATTGAAGGGATATTTAGCTTAACCGCTTTCATTATTTAAGAAATTTGGTTTCCATTTTGTGTCTCTCTCTAACATCCACCTCACAAAATGTATGCTCAAGTTTTGCTAGTCTAGTTTCGTTTCCCATGTTACTGTTGTCTTCTTTCAGTTGTTTCGTTTCTTGGAAAGCACATGATTTTGAGGAATTGCTAGTTTCACTTTTATTGTAGGCTGTACTTGTATATGATTGGATAATCTGTATGACACGTTCAAAGGGCGGTACTTTCTGAAAGCCCCCTTTAAATATTCACACCAAAGAATAAAGATTAGATTTGCTCGGAGAGACTTTGTTGTTTTGTGTCATTGTCTCAATGGGCGAATCTCCCAGGCCTGTGTGGGGATTGATCGTCACATTTTACCAGAGGTAATTGAAGGGTTAACTACCTCTAGACAATCTACATTCCCTTCAGTGCTGAAAAAAATGGTCTTTGGGGTGTTAATTGTGCCCATGAAACCTATACCAAAAACATTATTCTAGAGGAAATGATTGAACACCCTCAAAGCTAGGGAGCCTCAAAGTACTGCAGAGATTCCACATCCCAAAAAGCCTTAATCAGTGACATCGGCATCAGTGGCTTCATAGCTGGTCATCCAGAACTGATTAATTTTTATAAAAGTCAAACAGTCCACGGAGTCTGTGGACAGAAGCGTTCTATGATCAGTAATGAAACCTCCTGCAGCACTGAATGCTCTTTCTGAAAGCATGCTGTATGCAGGGCAGCTCAACAACTCAATAGCATACTGGGCAAGTTCTGGCCAATGGTCTATTCTCATGACCCAGTAAGTCAGTGGATCATCAGCTGGAAAGCTCTCCATCTCTGTTTTGTCCCCCTGAGGTAATCGTTCAGCATGTGATGCAGACGCTGCCATCGAGATGTGAAAGCCGACAGCCCTGGGCAGCGAGGACTAAAATTCCTGAAATGCCTCACTTAGGCGGATTTCTTCTCCAACTTATAATGGTGGTCAAGGAGGGTTGCTAACCAGTAATCATCCTTCTCCTTTATGCCACTTATTCTTGAGTCCTTTCACAGGCTTTGAAGCATGAGGTTGCCCATGTGCCTCAAATTTGCAGAGACTTGAGAAGCAGACTCTTCAGGGTCACTCACTCAGCATCTGGAACTTCCTCCTCCCAGCCAAGTAATACTCCCAAGGCTCCTGGGGTTGAAAAGCAATTGCTTACAGATTGACTCATGTCTTCCTCTTCTTCAAAGTGGTTTACGGGCAGGTGGAATTCCTGCTGAATTTCAGCCAACCAAGCCCTGCTTGTGTATGACCGCCTGAAATGGCTGCAGAGTGTTCTGGACAGCTTTAGCGCATCTTGCAACCCTGGGTAAATATTTAGGAAGGAAAAAAGGATAAAACTGCGCTACGGGAAAAACAAATAGTGTTGAACGGAAGCTGCAATTCAAATGTACACCAAAAATACACCAAACAGAAATAGAAAAGAAAAAGAACTGCGCTAACCACGAATACCCAATATGATTAGGGTATATAGAAGTGCCCGACCCACACTGTGGGTCTTAGTACCTAATGTCTCTAAAGCCACCTCCAAAATGTAGTGTAAACCATATACGGATAAATGCAATTAAATGCAAAAACAAACCATAAATACGTATCGATAATGTGAATTCCCCAAACACAATATATGTGTATCAAACTCTGTGTATGAACCCCTAAAACATAAAAGTGAAGATATGAAAAAATATTTGCTATTAAGCATAAATGGGCTATCAAAAAATAAATTTGTGTTTAGAGACACCCTATATAATGTCCATATAGTCCTATATCAAAAATAATAATAATAAAATGTCCAAATAGTAAACGAACACCAGTAAAGCAAGACTTCAAATGAGGTACGGCAGTGAAGAAAGGTTCCAAACGGCTGAATTACAGATACACAAATTGAAAATCTTCTCCAAAGATGTGGTATGCTTATCCCATCACCGAATGAATGAATCTGGTAAGGAGCTAATTCATTCATTCGGTGATGGGATAAGCATACCACATCTTTGGAGAAGATTTTCAATTTGTGTATCTGTAATTCAGCCGTTTGGAACCTTTCTTCACTGCCGTACCTCATTTGAAGTCTTGCTTTACTGGTGTTCGTTTACTATTTGGACATTTTATTATTATTATTTTTGATATAGGACTATATGGACATTATATAGGGTGTCTCTAAACACAAATTTATTTTTTGATAGCCCATTTATGCTTAATAGCAAATATTTTTTCATATCTTCACTTTTATGTTTTAGGGGTTCATACACAAAATATTTAGGAAACACTGCACCACCAAATTGAGGACATGTGCCAGGCATGGCACATGTGTCAACGTTCCCTTTCTAAGGGTGGACAGGAAGCTTGAGCCATTATAGCACACCACCATTCTTGGCTCCAGCTGGCGTGGTGTGAACCACCTCTGGGCCTGTCCCTGCAGAACTGCAAGAATCTCTGCTCTGGTATTTTTACTGTCCCCTAAACACACCAGCTGAAGCACTGCATGGCACCTTTTAGCCTGTAGCCTGACTGATGAAATAGCCCTTTGAACTCTTATGCCGCGTACACACGGTCGGAGAATCTGTCGGAATGAGTCTTATCGGACCGTGTCGTCAGATAATCCGACTGTGTGTGGTATGCATCAGACTGATTCAGTTGGAATCTCCGTCCGACCCAATTTTCCAACATGTTGGAAAGATTTCCCGACCAACTGGGCCGGACGGACCTAATCCGATCATGTGTAGAGCATTTTCATCGGACCAAGTGCCACGCATGCTCACATTCAAATTCCGACACGGAAGCGCTCGTTCAGGTAAAACTACTGCTCGTAAGCGATATAGCACATTCGTCACGCTGCAATGTTAAAAAATCAGTCATCAAGCGCATTCTCTTATTCTTTACAATGTTGCAAGAACCAACTTCTTTTGATGCTCATAGTCACACACACTTCTCCCGAACGGATTTCATTACTCTTTTTTAACCATTTCAGCAATACAATTTTATTTTAAGTCACATCCACACAATGTTTTTTTGGATGGTTTTTTTGTTGGGGGGGGGGGGGTCCCTAAAAATCTGCTTTAATGACACTGGTCATTTATCCTTTTTTTTACTTTTTATTTTTGGGTGGAAACTTACAACAACAACATTATTGTATTTTTAATATTTTCTTTTTCTTTTTTAATCTACAGGAGGTTGTTTAGTGTTGGTACCCCTTGTTCTTTAGTTCACTTTGTATTTTGGAAATGTACCTGCCTGCTCACAAATAAACTCTACTTTTTGAAGGAAAACACATTACACAAGTATTTCATCAAACAAAAATAAAATGTATTTTGTTTGCTCCAAAATAAAACTAGGAACGCAGCACTGGAGAAACTTCTTAACTTTGGTGCAGCCCTTGGCCCCCAGGGCAGACATGACTAAATGACATATAAAAAAATTGGTGGCCTGAGGAGTAGATATCTCAGGGAGAGAAGTCTGCTCCTGAAGTCCTAGAGAGCAGGAAATTCAGATGCCATTTCTGTCCCCAGGATGGTGATCTTCAAGAGGCTGCATCTTCTGGCACACCAGACTCATCCCAGGCCATCACTCTCTGGTCTTCCTTTGGGACTTCCCACCAGGCGTCCTTCCAGGCTGTGGCTGGGCTCCTGTAGCTGGGGCAGGAGGAGAAGGAGGGCGTTAGTGGACCTCCTGGCTGCCACTTGCCACAGCCTCCCCCCGACTGAGGTCATCCTGTGTATGAAAAGGGGACATAGTTTTAGTTTTTTGATCATCAATCACAACATTTTGTGCTCCTGGCTTTTGCTATTTGACTGTTACCAAATAGAACAGACTATAATTCTGACACCAGTATTTTTCTTTCCCGTCCCAATCATTTTTGGTCACTACTGTCTATTGAGATGTAAACCACTTGGAAAAATCTCAACTTACTGATCAATAAGAACATCTAGTTAACATCATTAAGAGAGGGGGCGTGGCTTGGAGCCGAAGCGAATGGCCGCCTGAGCGCAGAGCTCCGTCCTCGGGAGTCCTTTCCAGGCGATTTAGCGGCAGCACGTGAGCCATCTCTCCCTCTCACCATGGGGAGAAGCAAGGGTAAGGGGTCGCCATCACGCTCGCGGTCCCCGAGGGGACCCGAATCGCAACCCGGACGATGCATTCCGGAGATCTTCAGGCCCCGCTCACGCGAGGCCGAGGCTTCGCCACAGGCCTGCACAAGGCCTCGCTCCCCCAGCAGGAGCCCGCCGGGAGATAACACGAGGCGAGACGCGGAGCACCAACGTGATTCACACACGCTCACGATGGCTGACCTTCGGTCAGTAGCTGCAGACATAAAATGCTCCTTTACCACTGCAATCTCGGAGCTTAGGAGAGACATTCACTCTATGCATGTTAGAATGTCTGACCTAGAGGAAGCAGCAGACCGCCATGACACTGCTATACAACAGCTACACCGCACGTCTCAGACCCAAAACTCTCAGCTCAGGGATGTACACAGACATTTAGAGGACCTCAATAACAGGGGTCGCCGCCACAATCTGCAGATCAGAGGCATCCCTGAAAGCGTGGAGCAAGCAAACCTGTCACAAGCCACGACACAGATCTGCAATGAGGTTCTGGGCAGACCACCTGAGACACCAGTGGAATTTGAAAGACTGCACAGGGCCCTTAAACCCAGGGGAAGAGACACAGACCCCCCGAGAGACGTTATCTGCTGCATTGTTAACTTTAAGCTCAAGGAGGACATTCTGAGAGGGGCCAGGGACCGCCATAACTTACTCTTCCAGGGATCGGAAATTAAGATATTTCAAGACCTATCCCCCCTGACTCTCCAGCACAGACGCGATCTGCGACCACTACTTGATGTCCTGCGCCGCAAAGGCATTCAGTATAGATGGAGATTTCCTTTCTGCCTATCAGCATCTGTGGGAGGCCGAACCGCAAACCTGAGGGTCCCGGAGGACCTTAGGGAATTCTGCGCTACACTCCAAATAGCACCTGTGGAACTCCCAGACTGGTACAAAGCCTTCCGTCCAGCTCACCTACAAAGGACCGCCTCGATGGACACTATACCAGAAAGGGACGATTTCCATGTCAGGCGACGCAGATCCCCATCACCGAGACCACTCACACAGAGGGGCAATGGGGATAGGGCGTTTCCCAGCCCTACAGCCTCCCCTGCTCATAGGAGGCCCAGGCCTGACAACTCCTAAACAGACATCCGCTGAAACACTAAGGAGGAAGACGGGGGACATACAGCTCAAATTGCTCTGCGAATCCCTCCAGGTAATCCACAAACAATCCAGACGCTCCGAGGATCCCACGACGGCTGTCGACTCCTCTTGGTCTCTCGCCATGTGAAGCATCATCCTCCAACGGAAGGAAGACTTGAAAACTTGCATCTCAGCCGACCGCAACTCTTCTGTACTCCTGAAAGGGTTACGCCAAACCCCTGAGAAGCTTATCACTACCCATGGGACTTCGTCCATGCATTACATAGGCCTCACCACGACCATGGACAAGTACCGCTGAAACCCTATTCTCGGAAGAAATGACTGCCCTCTTCACCTTAAAATACCCCAACTTGTTTATTTCAAGATCCGTTTTATACATTAGGGACCGCTGGTTCCCTGCTCCTCCTCATACCCCCCCCCCTTTTTTTTTTCTTTTTTTATTTCTTTTTTCTTCCCCTCCCTCCACCCCCGCCCCCCCCCCCTTTTTTTTGTTTTTTTGTGTGCTTGTTCCCTCCCTCTCTTCTCACCCTACAGCCATCTTGTGAGCCCACCATTTATCTCTGTATGGACTATATCAGGCTTGTCTGGCAATGGAACGGTCTACGAGCTCAACAAGGTATCTGTGTACTGACCGTACTGCTCAAGGACTTTCTTAACTAACGTAATCCATGAATGGCTTTCTTAATGTTTGGTGGGGGGATACACAGTAGAGGGGGGGGTGCGGGGGGGACGGGGAGGGAGGAGGGTCATGGGGGCTTTTGGTTCCATGGGGGGGGGTGGGAAAACGGGGAGCATATTCCACACCCAGGGCATATGTTAGACCACACATAACGGTGGGGTACGCAGAGAAACTCCTCACCGTCCCCTTTCACGCCACAATTCTCTCTCCACTGCCTACATAGGCAGATAACGGATTCACATACTGCATTTGGTGAGAGTTTTGTCACGTTTTTATTTACTGAGGTAAACTATTCACATACTGGCCCCTTCCCAGGAACAGGATAGCCTTCTTTCCTACCTTTCCCCTAATTGATTTCTATTGCGACTGGCAAGTGATGATGTTTTTGCAGCTACTGTACTTCCTATCCGTAATGTCGGCTAATGCCCCGATTAATGGGGCTGACCTAATCTTCCATTTTTTGAGCCATTTTTATTCATACTTTGCATTGTTGCTGACCAAACCATCACAACCCGCAACCCTGACCTTTGATCCCTTTGATTGCCTGGAGGAGAGGAACAGACCCATGAATGGGCCCGCCGCCCGTCTTCCTCTCCATAGCCCTCATGATACCTGTCTCTCTCAGCATGTTGCAGCAGAAAGGTTTTCTGCAATATCAACAGTTCCTTAAAAGCTATTTTATGTTATCTCTGGGCCCCTGTTGTTGTTTGATGATACTTGGTTAACATTTTACTGTTCCTATTGTTTACTATGCTCTCGAAATATTTTACGATTCTTACTTAACTGTCACAATGTCCTACCCATCTCTTGTTGTTTCTTTATTAGCAGGCTCTTTCCATATACTTAACTTAGTCTGTGAGGACTCCCGCAGGACCGGACACCACACCCATTCGCCCCGGACTACCCTCCTCGCCTCCACACAGCGGGAGATTCGACTCGACCGCTGACACACCCCGGACTTCTCATCCCGACTTAGGGTAAGGTAGCAGTGCTACACACCCCTCCGGTTACTCCTCCCTCCCCTTACTGACTGCCCCTTTCCTCTCAAACTTTCCCCTTTGGTCCTCCCCTTTAGAGCCCCCCCTCTCTCCTACCCCCCCTCCTTTCCCTACTCCCCTAACACCGGGACCTGATCCCTCTGACCCCCGCTGAGACACTTCAAACTCTTTAGTCAGGGCGCGCCCCTATATTGCTCGCCCGCCCTTAGACCACTCTGCTCCCGGACACGTAAAACTAATACAACCCAGATTTCTAGTTGCTTCAAGTACTTAACCATAGCTGACCAGATCACAATGGCCCCGGCCCACGTATCAGCTCGCTCAACCACTCTCAAAGTGGTTTCGCAAAACGTAAAAGGGTTAAATATACCCGAAAAGCGCAGTCAGATCCTAGCCATGATGCATGCCTTGAAGGCAGATGTCATATTCCTACAGGAAACCCACTTCTGCTCAAAAAATGTTCCCAAAATGACAAACTATAGATACCCTATAGCTTTCCATGCCACTAATCCCCTAGCAAAAACGAAGGGGGTCTCAATTCTAATTTCCAAGTCCACCCCATGGCAAATGCTTGATTCCTTTGTAGACCCAGACGGCCGATATGTATTCCTCAAGGGCACCATTCACAACCGGCCCGTTACACTGGCAAACATTTACAGCCCTAACACGGCCCAACTCAGCTTTTTTCGCTCGACTTTCGAACACCTAACAAACTTTCAATCGGGTATCACTATTCTGGGGGGCGATTTTAATGTGACACTCCAGCCCCTTCTAGACTCCTCCTCTGGCTCCTCATCTCTCCCCTATAAAGCGCTGAAGCAGATTAAGACGCTCCTGCATAATCTTGCACTACATGATTCCTGGCGCACTCTACACCCACACGATAAAGATTTCACGTTCTTTTCTGCACCACATAACCGGTACTCCAGGCTTGACTATTTATTCATATCCCAAAAGGACCTTCCCTTATTAAAGACAGCCACGATCGAACCTCTTCTTATAGCAGATCATCACCCCGTCACTCTCCTTCTCTCATTTGCAGAGAAAACCTGGTCCACGAAAACATGGAGACTTGATACCTCCCTCCTCACTGCGGAGGCTGACATCAACTCGATCCATTGTAGTTTAACTAACTACTTCTGAGAGAACGACACCCCAGATGTCGCCCCCCTGACGATATGGGAAGCACATAAGTGCACCATCCGCGGGAAATTTATCGAACTCGCAACCATTAGGAAAAAAGCGCACCAAGCATGCTTGAACACACTAATTACTAAAATTAGGGGACTGGAAGCTTCCCATAAACGTATTCAGGCGCAGAATACCCTTCAGGATCTGATAGACGCCAGAAAGCAACTCCTGGAAATTCTCGATCGCAAAATACGTCGTAAAATTGCCCTTACCCACAAACTGTTCTATGAACAAGGCAACAAATGTGGGAGACTACTAGCGAGAGCGATTCAGGCCCAAAGAGCAAGTACAATCATACATACCATCAAAGATTCCCACGGTACTACGTATCATTCCCCTAAAGATATCGCGACCCAATTCGAGAGATATTACAAAGGGCTCTACAACCTCCCCTCTACTCATGCCAACGACAAGGAACGCACACAAAGAGAGACACTCATCACACAGTTTCTACATACATATGGCCCCTCCAAGCTGTCTAGAGAGGTTGCCCTAGACATAGACCATCCACTTACCGAAGCTGAATTTAAAGAAGCCATTAAACAACTTAAGCCAGGTAAAAGCCCCGGTCCGGACGGCCTCACAGCCCCTTATTACAAAACCTTCTCTGATATATTAGCGAAACCCTACCTCAAGGCATTTAACTCACTAAACACGACACCACCACCCTTTCACAGGCTATTGGAAGCCCACATTACAGTGATCCCAAAAAGTGGCAAAGACGCAACAGCGGTCACCAACTACAGACCGATTTCACTGTTAGATGTCGACCTTAAACTATTCGCCAGAATCCTGGCGAACCGCCTCCTTCCTTTTCTCCCCACACTGATTGGCAATCACCAGGTTGGCTTTGTCCCTGGCCGAGAGGCCAGAGATAACACCGTAAAAGCGATCAACCTTCATCACTGGTTAACATCAAATAAACAAAAAGGATTCTTTTTATCCCTGGATGCGGAGAAGGCGTTTGACAGGCTGGCCTGGGACTACTTAGGGGCGGTACTGCGCCACCTGGGCCTACCAGGTAGGCTATATAATATGATTATGTCCCTATACACCACCCCTACAGCTAGAATTAGGGTCAACGGCCAGCTGTCAGACGCCTTCCCCATCCAAAATGGAACGAGGCAGGGATGCCCTCTCTCCCCTATTCTTTTCATCCTGACAATGGAACCGCTTTTACGGCGCCTCCAAGCAAATGATGATATCAAGGGTATACATGTGGGGGGACACACCCACAAAATAGCGGCGTTCGCCGATGATATTCTCTTATTCCTCAAAGACCCACTCACATCTATCCCCAACTTATTGAAAGATTTTGAATTGTTTAACCGACTGTCTAACCTTAAAATAAACTTCTCTAAATCCAATGCCCTGAATATCTCCCTCCCTCCAGACACTGTCACGCAGTGTCAGGAGAATTTCCCATTCTCTTGGAAGAGGGACTCCATTACATATCTAGGTATCCAGCTCCCCACTCGCTTATCCGATTTATTCTCAAAGAATTTTCTCCCTCTAGTCCACACAATAGCGGAAGACCTACGCAGATGGGATAAACCCCAATTTTGATGGTTTGGTCGCGCGGCCATCTTAAAGATGAACGTTCTCCCGCGCTTTCTCTACCTGCTACAGACAATCCCTATAATGATCCCTGACTCGTTCTTTCTACGCGTTAAACGCCTATCCCAACAATTCCTCTGGAAGGATAAGCAACCAAGGATAAGCTTTTCCCAACTCACAAAGCCCAAACATTTGGGTGGCATCGGCCTTCCAAATCTACGGTATTACTCCCTTGCCTGTCATTTGGGTAGAATCGTAGGTTGGACTACCCATGAAAAGTCCAAGAGTTGGGTCCACCTTGAAAGCATAGCCTCAAACCTACCCCTTAAAACCTTGCCGTGGATTCTCCCCCCCCACATACCTAAGGGAGCTAAAGAACATCCCCTCATAGCAGCCACCCTAAACAACTTCAAGACAGCCTGCAAACAATTTAAGCTATCGTCCAACCCAGGACCGCTTATGCCGGTTCGCATGAACCCGGCATTTGTTCCTGGCATGAATGATTGTTTTTTGAAGCCGGACTGGCCTCATGCAGACATACAAGCTCATCACTTCTACCAGGCTGGTCAGCTTTTAGATTATGAGGGCCTCCCTGTCAGACCCGACAGAGAGCCCTTTCCGTTTTGGTCATATTTTCAGATCCGTCACTTTCTTAGAGCGTCTAACCGGGAGGGTGCTTTGTCACGAAACTTGACCCCGTTCGAGACTCTCTGCTCCCAAGCTGCTCCACAACAACACCTGATATCGACTATACACACTATGCTTTTCTGGCAGAGTTCTCCGAAAGACGGCTGGGCCTGCCCTGCTTGGGAGAGAGAGTTGCAAACGGTCTTTTCAGAAGCTGAATGGGAAAGCATTCTGATCACCACACACAAGGGATCCCTAAATGTACACACACAAGAAAATAACTACAAAATTATATCCAGGTGGTATCGTACACCGACACGCCTACACAAATTTAACGCAGCAATATCAGAGACCTGTTGGAGATGCCAGTCGGAACTGGGATCTTTCATTCACATCTGGTGGTCATGCCCCAAAATCCAGACCTTTTGGACTCAGATCCACGCATTGATCTCCCGTGTCACGAACCAGCAAATTGATTTTACGCCAGCCACGCTCCTTCTTCACCTCTCTTCCACATCTAACTCCTCATACAGAAAGTCTTTGTGCCTACATATGCTTAACGCAGCCAAGTTGTGCATACCGGTACACTGGGGATCTACAGAGATCCCGTCTATTTCAGAATGGCTAAATAGAGTGGGAAAGATAGCGGAAATGGAAGAGCTTATTCATATTGCTCGAGACTCGCCCCAAAAATACGCCCGCACCTGGGACCGTTGGACCCAATTTCGTTCTTCTGCAGAATTCGGGGCCCTCGCAAACCCGGTCACACATAACTCCAGGAATACTCATACCTCTGAGCAAAATTGATCATATTCACCCCTCCGAAGATGACATGTTCGGGACCAGACGGGTCCTCTCATACCAACCCCGAAAATGGAAGGGGTGCCCACATTTGTAGACGGGGCTACCATACCTAGCCCCTATTAACGGTTTGTCTCGGCGGGAGTCGGGGGGGCGGACCGTGAAGGTCCTCACCCCTCCCCCTGTCTTCCTCTCCTTCCCTTCTTAGGTACCCCTCCTCTCCCTTCCCCCTGTCCCCCCCTCCCCCATCCCTCACATTGCCCCCCGACTGTTACCCACATACCTGAAGACCTGACACCAGACACATACCCCCAACGCCCTTACATTGAAGACCATTGTAGACGAGACCTTTATTGAAGAAAAGTACCAACGACTTCTTGACGACACCATTCGTGCACGATGCCCAGGAGAGACCGCCCTGTGATACAGGGTGGACCAATGTGACCCTAATCAGGCTAAGCGCCACTGCGTTTTCTCCTTCCGCTGAGGGAACGATTCAGTGATAACGCGAAGGCAGACACATAGGGCACTTCTTTCCTACACCCTCCCCCTTGGAAATTTATATCCCCCTATTCTTCAGCTGAGTTCGCGGGGTGAGGGGATTTTTCCAGTTAAGGTGTTCTAATTATTTAACAGATCGTACACCCAGTAAAATGTCTACTAAAAGTTTTATATTTTGTATTTCTTATTTTTTGATGTTTGGGACGTCTGTATGTTACCTATCTGATTGTAACTCTGGCATACTCTGAAATGCAGTCTGTATTTTTCCTTTTCCTTGAAGAAAAATAAAAACTTTTATGGAAAAAAAAAAAAAAAAAAAAACATCATTAAATATAACACAAGAAATATGTTCAACAATGCAATACCTGTCTCAAGCTTGGCCCCACCACATTGTGCTGCCTGGAAGTCCCAGGTTGGACATCAGAAGCCTCAGCTGGGGGTGAAGGATGCCTTGGAGGAAGCATGGAGAGTGGTGGCCTGAGTGGTGGCCTGGGTACCCCTTGGTCTACCAGAAAATGCAGCCTGTCAAAGTGCACCATCCTGGGGTAATAAACAGCATCTGGATATCCTGCTCTCAAGGACTCCATGTGCTTCTTTCTCTCCCTGAAATATGTAAGCTTCATGGCCACAATTTTGCGATTCAAATATGTCATGTCTGCCATGGGGACCCTGATCTGCACCAAAGCAAGCAGTTTCTCCAGTGCTGCGTTCCTCTTTGATCTGTCATTATAAAATTTGTTGTGGAACTGCCACAGGCAGGGCATCTCCATGTAGAGCTCGAGGAATAGCCCCATAAAGTTGGCATTGTTGAATGGGTCCATTTTTTCTGCAAGACACAACACAAGACAAACCCTAAAATACTAATAATGCAATTAAAATCCCTCCTAATCTTGTCCCAACAGCGGCCTAGATACAAGCAGTCTAGTCTAGTGAAGCACAAAGTTAAAAATGTTAGGCCGCGTACACACGGGCGGATTGTCTGTCCAACTTAGTCCGCTGAACCGTGTTTCAGCGGACAATCAGCTCGTGTGTGGGCTTCAGCGGACTTTTTCAGCGGACAGTCCGATGGACTTTGTCTTTCGGAATTTCCGTAATTTTGTCCGCTGAAACTTGGTTTTGTCCGTCCAAACTTGGTTTCAGCGGACAGTCCGCTCGTGTGTAGGCAAGTTGGACGAACTAAGTATGGCGCATGCTCAGAAAGGGTTTACACGGCCGAAGGTTGCATTGCAGTGTATTGGACGTCGTTTTTCTAGTCCCGTCGTACGTGCTGTACACGTCATCGCGCACGTTTTCAGCGGACTGTCTGTTCATCGTGTGTGGTCAAGTCCGTTCATTCAAAAGTTGAACGGACTGTCTGTCGGATTGTCTGACGAACTTAGTTGGGCAGACAATCCGCCCGTGTGTACGCGGCCTTACCTTCGTTTCCACGTTCACCACGTCCGTGACTCACACTCTCCTCCCAGATCGTACGGACGATACACATGTGTGGCGTTTTATATACAGTGTGCATGCGTGAATCTCCGCCCGCCCCTGACGTTCTTTCCAGACTATTCCCCGCCCCTTCGCTTCCCGCGCAGTGGGGAGAGCACATGGCGGAGAGAAAGCAGAAGTTGTCGTGTGTTCATATGATTATTCTTGCTTGCATACATGCTCCATGTGCTTTGATTTCATGTTGTGCATTTTAAAATGGCCACTTTCAAGGTCATGGTTTCGTTCGTTCGTAGGAAACATCGTTCTGCAGGGAAGTTTTCCAGCTTAACAAAGTGGCCCCAATAATGTTCTCACCTTGTAACTTGGCCCAAAAACACAATTGTACAACACTTCCAAGCAATGTTTCATATTCCTATTTCTGCCCTCTGTGTGCTAATTAATCTTTGTTTACATTCTCATAGGGGAGAGAAGACTCGGCAAGTATGAGGACACCAGGGACCATGAGGACACCAGGGACCACACCCCTCCCAAAGAAGGGCAACTTCCAAAAGAAGAAACAGAGGAGCAGGAGCAGGAGGAGGAGGAGGAAGAAGGAGAGATTGTGGAGGTTGGCCAAATTGTCACCACAACAGGTGAGTGTCGGAGAACACAGCTTCCGGTAAGCTCATCAATGTATATCACCATATTTGGATTACATGGTGTGTTTGTTTGTTTTTTTTCTAGGTGATGTGGAGGAAGATTCCCGTTTTACCAGTGAAAGTGCCTAGATCTTGATCGGGGAGATAATGGGGTGCAATAGGGATTTGGAAATTGTACAACAAAACATCAATGATGTTAAAAATAAAATGATGAACATCATTGATGTTTTGGGGAGTGTGAAAACGAAAAAAATAGATAGGGTTTTATTTTTGCTTTTTATCCAAAAAATGTTGTATTTTGCATAATTCCAAATTTGGAAGATGCACAGAGTGTGTAAACATGCGCTATCTCCCATCATGGGGGATCAATGTACATGTTTTGTGTAAAGTGGCTGAGATGAAGGGGTTGCAGCCCCAAAGCATGTACATTGATCCCCCATGGTGGGAGTTAGCACATGTTGACACACTGTGTGCATCTTCCAAATTTGGATTTTTCAGGGGTCACACCCCATGTGATGAAGGCAATATCAGCCCAGTTTGTACATACTCAGGTCTGATATTGTCTTCACTTTTCCAAGTTGAACTTTGTAAGTTCCTGTGTTCTGTATTTTACGCTTTGATACATGCCTGTTTACACAAAAAAACAACTAAAAAATAAATATTATTAAACTCGGTTTTGGATCCCCAAAATATCTTGGTTTGTTGTAAAAACCTTTACTAAACGCACATATGAATGTGCTTGTATTAAAAAGTTGAATTCTCAACAATGTGTGGCTTCCTTTTTCATTGGGCTTAAAATGTATTTGTAGTGAAATTTGAGTTTGTGCTGAGGAGTGTGATTTACTAAAGGCACCTCCACTTTGCACTCCAAGTGCAGTTTCAGGTGTACTTTTGCAGTGCACTTGTAGTGCATAGTGGATGTGCCTTTAGTAAAAAGCACCCACAGTGAGGTGTAAATTTGGACAATCATGCCATTTTCCTGCCATGGTGCTGAAAATGAGCATGATTTAGATCAGTAATGCACTACACATTAGTTAACAAAAAGAAGGTGTGTGTGTAGCAGACCCACAACATAATAAGATTATCTGAAGAAGAGACTGTCCCCTCATCTCACTCTGAACTTGGGTTTGCACTGTTGGTGAAAAAGGAACAACTTGACGAAAAATGGCAAAGTGGGAGGCCACAGTCTGCCATTCCTGTTGCGTTGAATGACACTGTGTAGTGACACCAGAAAAAAAACTAGTAATTTTACAAATCAACATTGCATGCAGATTATACACCCACATTTTTGGACAAAATTAGTATAACATTTTTTTAAGTGAGTATTTAAAGCCTAAAATATAAGGTCCCCTTATGAGAGTCCTAACCCCCCCATCCCCCACATCTGATGAGCCCTTGCTAAAAAATGAGGGGGGATGTTTAGGACAGGTAACCCTCTCCACTTGATTGAGAGCTGAATGCCTAAATAATGTGTGATACTTTGTGAAGCCCCTCCTTAGTTACACTATTGGCAGCCCACCGGACAGGTAAGAAGTGTCATAATAACAAAATGGAAGCACATGTTGACATTCTGCTATTACATAGCAAGAAAATGAATGTGTTAAAAAAATTAAAATAGCATTTGAAAGTATTGAGGCAGGCCCTTACACTACATGCTTTGGTGAATTGTTCCATAAATGTTATCATGAAAAAGGTATTTAGAGTGTGTATTGGGTTGGGTCAAGTCATCAGATAGAAGATTGCTATCAGCTGAGGTCACAGTTGGGGAGAGGGGGGTTCCTAATGAGTTTGGCACAACTCCAAAAAAACAATAAAAAGGTCACTTTGCATGAATTGAAGCACACACATCACATTCGTAGAGATTTTAGGGGGTGTTTAGGGGAAAGAAATACTATGGAGCTAACAAAAGACATTGTCAAGTGACTAGACTATAGTTTTAGGGGCCAAGAAGAGCATGGTGGGGAAGTTAGTGAGGCAAATCTGCATGAGGACAAAGGGGCAGAGCATATGAATTAGAGCATATTGCAATGATGGTAATTAGGGAATGAGGAAAGAAATGCAAGGCATTGGCAATCATGAAATACATAGAATGTGATGTTTAAGGTTAAAACTTAGCATTATATAGTCCTTCAGCAGGAGCAGAATGATGGCAGAACAGGTCTCTGGAATAATGATCCCCAGAGCCTGGGGGAGATGCCTGTAGAGAACTTGAGGTCCTGAAGGCTTCTACCTGTCGCCAAGTAGCGCAACGTGGCGATGAGCCTCTGCTCCGGAGTGATGGCTTGCTGCATGCAGGTATCCTGCCTGGTGATATAAGGTGACAGCAAAGCTAGCAGACAGTGAAAAACGGGGTCCGTCATCCTGAGAATAATCCAGAAATGATCAGGATTATTCTCGCGGATCTCACGGAGCAAAGGCATGTGGGAGAACTGGTGACGCTGGCGCAACCAATTCTTGGTCGTCCAAACATGTTTCATCTACGTACTCATCGTACAGTTTGTGCTGTGCAGGGGTTCTTACTTTGACTTTGACACAAGCCCTTTGGCTTATGTCAAAGTCAAAGTAAGAACCCCTGCACAGCACAAACTGTACGATGAGTACGTAGACTAAACATGTTTTGAAAACGGTCGGCTGGTCAGAACGGACACCAGAAAGCAACGCTAAACAGCAAGGCCTGAAAGGACGACCTGAATAGCAGAAGCAAGCAGACAATAAAAAATGCCTTTCAAAGTGTACTACAGTTAGGGCCATAAATATTTGGACAGTGACACAAGTTTTGTTATTTTAGCTGTTTACAAAAACATGTTCAGAAATACAATTATATATATAATATGGGCTGAAAGTGCACACTCCCAGCTGCAATATGAGAGTTTCCACATCCAAATCGGAGAAAGGGTTAAGGAATCATAGCTCTGTAATACATAGCCTCCTCTTTTTCAAGGGACCAAAAGTAATTGGACAATGGACTCTAAGGGCTGCAATTAACTCTGAAGGCATCTCCCTCGTTAACCTGTAATCAATGAAGTAGTTAAAAGGTCTGGGGTTGATTCCAGGTGTGTGGTTTTGCATTTGGAAGCTGTTGCTGTGACCAGACAACATGCGGTCAAAGGAACTCTCAATTGAGGTGAAGCAGAACATCCTGAGGCTGAAAAAAAGGAAAAAATCCATCAGAGAGATAGCAGACATGCTTGGAGTAGCAAAATCAACAGTCGGGTACATTCTGAGAAAAAAAGGAATTGACTGGTGAGCTTGGGAACTCAAAAAGGGCTGGGCGTCCACGGAAGACAACAGTGGTGGATGATCGCCGCATACTTTCTTTGGGGAAGAAGAACCCGTTCACAACATCAACTGAAGTCCAGAACACTCTCAGGGAAGTAGGTGTATCTGTCTCTAAGTCAACAGTAAAGAGAAGACTCCATGAAAGTAAATACAAAGGGTTCACATGTAGATGCAAACCATTCATCAATTCCAAAAATAGACAGGCCAGAGTTAAATTTGCCCAAAAACACCTCAAGAAGCCAGCTCAGTTCTGGAAAAGTATTCTATGGACAGATGAGACAAAGATCAACCTGTACCAGAATGATGGGAAGAAAAAAGTTTGGAGAAGAAAGGGAACGGCACATGATCCAAGGCACACCACATCCTCTGTAAAACATGCTGGAGGCAACGTGATGGCATGGGCATGCATGGCTTTCAATGGCACTGGGTCACTTGTGTTTATTGATGACATAACAGCAGACAAGAGTAGCCGGATGAATTCTGAAGTGTACTGGGATATACTTTCAGCCCAGATTCAGCCAAATGGTGCAAAGTTGATCGGACGGCGCTTCATAGTACAGATGGACAATGACCCCAAGCATACAGCCAAAGCTACCCAGGAGTTCATGAGTGCAAAAAAGGTGAACATTCTGCAATGGCCAAGTCAATCACCAGATCTTAACCCAATTGAGCATGCATTTCACTTGCTCAAATCCAGACTTAAGACGGAAAGACCCACAAACAAGCAAGACCTGAAGGCTGCGGCTGGAAAGGCCTGGCAAAGCATTAAGAAGGAGGAAACCCAGCGTTTGGTGATGTCCATGGGTTCCAGACTTAAGGCAGTGATTGCCTCCAAAGGATTTGCAACAAAATATTGAATAAATAAATATTTTGTTTGGGTTATGTTTATTTGTCCAATTACTTTTGAGCTCCTAAAATGTGGAGTGTTTGTAAAGAAATGTGTACAATTCCTACATTTTCTATCAGATATTTTTGTTCAACCCTTCAAATTAAACGTTACAATCTGCACTTGAATTCTGTTGTAGAGGTTTCATTTCAAATCCAATGCGGTGGCATGCAGAGCCCAACTTGCGAAAATTGTGTCACTGTCCAAATATTTATGGCCCTAACTGTATACCAAGATAGAGTCCACAATGAGCAGCAAATACTTAATGACTGCACGCACTTATTATCAGATACGCAAAGACAAGCAGAAACTGAAGAGCAGTAGCGATCTGAATCACTAATCTGAAAAGTGCGAATCGTCTTTCACCAAACTTCTACTAAAACACGAGATCAGCAGAAGGAGCCCAAAGGGTGCTGGACGTGGAACTGAACTTCCTTTTTCTAGTCCCGCCGTACACGGCTTATGTCCCCGCGTTCTTGGCCACCTGCGAAATCAGACAACTTGGCCCGACCGTGTGTATGCAACAGTTTCGGACACAATCCGTCGGACTAAATCCGACGGGCAAAATTCCAACGGGTTTGGTTGGCAAAATCTCCAACCGTGTGTACGTGGGCTTAGGGGGTACCTGATGTTCATAGGACAATTCTGCAGAGGAGGGCAAGGAGGTGGCGAAGGAAGAGGAGGGGGCTGCACACTATGCAAAGCTGAATGATGACCCCCCTCACTACACTCACACTATCCCTAGACTGACACTAAACTAATATTCTACACTGACAATTGAAGCAAAATAGCACAGTATAGCACACTAACTAATTAACTAATAGCACTGAACAGAGCCCTGTTCTATATCTCTCCATGACAAAATCACACGAAAATGGCTGCCATTGAAAGATTACTTTTATACTGTAGGGTGGGAATGAGCTATGATTGGATAAAGTCATGATGACAGTGTCCAATCATGATTCTGACAATGCTCTGTGCCCTGATTGGCTGAAGCTTTCACTGCTTCAGGAAATCAGAGCTTGCAATGCACTGTTCAGCGCCGCAGTGCATTGTGGTCGGTTTGGTGGCGGGCGAACAAGCGGTCGAATGACCTGTTTATTCGGCTGTTTGCTGAACATCTGAACAATGAATGTTCCCATCCCTATTTGGCAGCATACCATGATGCATGTCCATCATAAGTGGCAGTATCATGCTGCTTACAGTGGTAACACACTCAGTAATGCACGTTTCTGCACCATTAGTGTGAATAGTTTATAAAGGAGTATCTAACATCAAAGTCATCATGAAAAACAGAGTAATTTTTTGAATCTAATTCAGTTTAAACACTTTTGTGTCTGAGTGAAGTGCATCTTTAACCTCTTGCTGACCGCCCCATGTACATGTACTGCACGGAGGTGGCTCATTTGCGAAAAATCACTTACAGGTACGTAATTTTGTAGTTCTGAGTCTGTGGCTCTCAAGCACGCAGGTGCCTCTCTCACAGCGATTGGACACAGTAGGAGCCAATCAGCGGGGTCGGTGGACCCTATGTCTGCTGGGACCTGCCGATCATTCCTGACAGAGGCAAAACAATGGCATGCCTTTGTAAACAATATGGAAACAAGGAGGATTGCAGTTCTGTTAGTAGGGAAGACAGAGATTCTGTGTTTCTGCTAAGCAGGAACGCAGATCTCTGTCTTCCCACAGTTAAAACACAGTTACAAAGCAATCCCTAGGAACAAATTAAACCCTTTGATTGCCCCTGATGTTAACCCCTTCCCAGCCATTAGTACAGTGACAGTGCATATTTTTTAGTACTGATCACTGTATTGGTGTCACTGGTCCCCAAAAAAGTATTAAAGTATCACTTAGTGTCCAATTTGTTTGCCGCAATGTCCCAGTCCCATTATAAGTCACTGATCACTGCCATTACTAGTATAAAAAAAAATCCCATAGTTTGTGGACACTATAACTTTTGCGGAAACCAATCAATATACGCTTATTGGGATTTTTTTTACCAAAAACATGTAGCACAATACATATTGACCTAAATTGCTGAAGAAATTTGATTTTTTTACTTTTTTTTTTATTGGATGTATTTTATAGCAGAAAGTAAAACATAGTGCTTTTTTTTTTTCAAAATTGTCGGTCTTTTTTTGTTTATAGCACAAAAAATAAAAACTGCAGAGATGATCAAATACCACCAAAAGAAAGCTCTATTTGTGGGAAAAAAAATTGGGTATTTATTTGTGTACAGTGTCGCACAACCGCGCAATTGTCAGGTAAAGTAACGGAGTGTCGTATCACAAAAAATGGCCTGGTTATGAAGGGGGTAAACCTTCTGAAGCTGAAGAGGTTAACAGAAAGCTCCTGGAATAGCACAAAATTCAGTAATTACAGCACTGCAATATTTATAGCTATTTACATAAATTAGATTTTTTTATCTGTGTGAATGAATATGTGCATACACTATACGTTTTACATCTGAGGCAGTAATGAATTCCATCACCCCGGAATCCCTTATTACACTCACAGTCACTGTATAGAAAGATGAAAAGGAAGCGTGAATTTGGTAACTACTTGTTTATGTGCCAGATTGATCTAAGGCTGGGTTCACACTATTGTGAATTGAATGCGGTTTTCTCCGCATATCAGGAGATCATAACCGTCTATATAGCCGCTTCACACATCTCTGGAGCAGCTCAGGTACAAATTGCACAGGAGTCATGCATGTCTTCTGGCCCATTTCAGCTCAAAATGTAGCCCAAAATTCAGACTGAAATCGGATCTGAAATGGTGAACAGGGAAGCCCAGGACCCCTGCTGTAAGCCTCTTTTTGCTGCAGTGTTAACCCAGCCTGAGCCTAGGTTCACATTGATGCGATTTGCTATTGCCAGCCACAGTACTGTCCAAATCAGTGTTACTCTGAGTTTGTAGCGCCGCACCGATTCCCAAAAGTAGTTTCTGTACTACTTTTGGCAACTTCGGGGTGTGATTTGTATAGACATATGTGCAGAAACCCACGCAGATGTCTCTGAAATTGCCCCTGAAGTCGGACTGACATGTGGATATGAAATTGTGTGAGTTCAGCTGAACTTGTACAATTTCAATCCTGCTGTCAGTGTGAACCTGGGCTAAAGGTGAGCATTCTTCCTGTCCATAAATACCCTAAATTTCACACACCTGGTGGGAAATTGACTGTGATGATCATCAGTAGAGGAAATACTACAACTTTCAGTAATTGCGTGTATCAGGTAATTAGAATGTATGTTGAAGCAACCCAGCTTAATTTTTTACATACTTACACATAGGAAAATTAAAACACTTTCAGAAATGTCCTGTTATGTGTTATTGGCACGGAGGCAGTCCTTTTGTTGACAAAACTGGTCGGGCTGAGCTGTATGTTCCTGCTATCGCACATTTTACTTGTTTGGATGTTCTTGTGGCTATGGATACATTTAAATGCCATACTTTATATTAAATGCAAGTCTTCAGAGGTTTTACACTATCCAGCATTTTATTTGGATCTGACTACACGATTGTCGTTTGGGTGGAGTCCCATGGATGCTCTGGAGCTGTTCCTAATGTGGTTCCATTTTACATCCCCTGCTGATGACCCCTACAGAGACATATTCATCAAGCCTGTTTGACCCTTTGTAATAAAGGGTCCAGGCTCTCTGGTAAGAGTCCGACCTATTGTGGTGGTGGCGTATTCACTTGGTGAAGGGATTGGATAACCTTATCCACAGTTGAATAATGGAGTTTGCTATTTAACCATTATGTTTCATCTGAGAGACTGATTTTTCTGGACTGTTTATTTATTTATAATTTTTTTTCAGTATTTTTAATATCAATCAATGTAGTGCAACACACCTTTGTTTTGTTTCTTGTTTTTTTGTGGTAATAGCTCACATTTTTTTTTTTTTTTTCACACTGAATAATCTTCTCACATGCACAGTATTTTTTTTGTATTTAGGTGTTATTGGCAACCTGTCATACTAGCAGTTTTATAGCACACATTAACTTTGTCTCTAAAAGTTGTTATATCTTTGCGAAGGAGCTTGAGACAGTGGCACAGCCTAATCTTAAATATCACTTATCAAGTGCAGCCTGTTAAAAACTTGAGTCCATAGACCTTAAATCTTCATATACACGATCAGATTTTCGGCAAGGAATTGTGTGATAACAGACTGTTGGCCTAAAATTCAACTGCTAGTACGCTCCATCGGACAATTGTTGTTGTCCAACTTTTCGCCAACAAATGTTGGATGGCAGGCTAGTAAATTTTCGGCGGACAACAGTCTCTTGTCAGATTTTCCTATTGTCTGTACACAAGTCCGTCACACAAAAGTTCAAAGTACAAAAATGCATGCTCAGAATCACTGCTCACCAAACATGACACTAGCAGAATGTTCGCAAAGGGTGACACACAAGAGCTGGAATTCCATGCAGTACGTCACATCGTTTGTGTTTGTTGGCTGACAATTGTGTATCATATGTAGCCAAGACAAATTCCTGGCACACGCCCTTCGGACAAAAGTCTGATGCTTTGTCTGCTGAAAATCTGATCATGTGTACGAGGCTTTGGCTTGCTAAATTTCCATGAGTCACAGAATATGTTTTTGCAAAGTTATCTCAGTTCCACACAATATACCCTTTTGCATTTGTAGTCTACTTTAACATATTTTATTTTTACAGGACATATAGGACTTTCATTTGATAGCACATTTGGAATCATACATTTTTTATTTCTGAGGTTTGGGGAATACATTCTCTATCTCTAAAAGTGTCTGACATACTGCTGCATTATGTTTCAAATATGTTTCTAGTACAAATACTTAATCTCCAACAAGAAAGTATAAACAATCAGTGCAAAAACTCAATAAAGTGATACATGTGCTTATTAAATTTCATAAATAATGCAATATATATATAATATAGCTAACCATAAATACAAATTATCAGTGAAAAAAAACACAGAAAAAAAGTCCCAATTCCTGTGCAAAGAAATGGTCTTCCAAACAGTGAATGCTTTCAAGTGATATCCACACCACCTCTGTGATCACAGTGAATGCTTACCAAATGGTAATACACCTCAATGTATGAGTGGTCATAAACAACATTAGGAGGCAAATCATTACTTAGGATGCACAGGCAGGATTCAGAGCTTCACAAGTATCCACAAATGGCACAGACGATGTATCATTGCCAGGGACACACAAAGAAAATGCAGGACTCCATCAGCATATCTATAAATCACTCATATGTACAGATTATGAAGAGAGGAAAAGACAGGAACACTCCCATAGTCGAAACCAGATTAAAACCAATTAAAAGGGTTAAAACTCATAAGTATAGTGATATACAGATATGGGAATCAGAACTCCCGCAGACATGCATGGTGATGTCAGCAGATTTAGCTCCACCCAATGTGTTTCATTATCATATGACATCATAATGGGCCCCTGATGATATCATCTTCTGACAAAATGTGCGGGTGGAGCTATAGGGGTTGCTATCATCACACATGTCTGCAGACACTGCTAGGGTTTGGATTTCCATATCTGTGCAGAACTAATACTTACCATGAGTTTGTGAGTGTTTTAATTATTTCATTTGGATTTACAGTTAATTGTATTATATATTGCATTATTTATCAATTTTAATAAGCACATGTATCACTTTATTGAGTTTTATACCGATTGTTTACACTTTAGCAAGCTTCTTGCATTAGCAATTTTGGGAATTTGTATATCAGAATATTGTGCTAGTTGCTTTTCTCTTATATGAAATATCAAATATGTTTCCCAAGGTCCCAAATTCCAATAATGTATCCATATTTGCATAGAGTTGTTGTTTATATGGGAACAAGCTTTAAAAAAAAAAAATTGTCACGGTGGAGTAAACAAAATATACTGTATATAATGTATTATACCATATACAATATTATCAGATGATTTAATAGGATTATTTGGTTCCACTTGTTGAAATCCAGCACTTACAGAGTTAGTCAAAATACAATACCAAACCAAACTACAAAAGATCATAACTGGAATTGTGGCTGCACAAAGGGGTGAGTGCTCACAATGACACAGGAAGTTACCACAGCGGGTTAGATCACTAGAATAATGAAAACATCTCAATTAAGTATATTTATATGTTTAAAGCAACAAAGTATGGCAGTGATTTGGGTAGCTTTCACCCTTCTGCATTTGTATCTTCAATCCCATACAGTCAGTAGCTTACAATAAGACGCAATTTCTCAAGTAAGGATGTGTTTTAGAAAAAGACTAACCCAATGAGGCTGCACCATTTAGAGAGAGGATATAGTTAATCTTGTTTAACCACTTGCTTACTGGGCACTTAAACCCCCCTCAGTCCCAGACCAATTTTCAGCTTTCAGCGCTGATGCACTTTGAATGACAATTGCGCGGGCATACAACACTGTACCCAAATGAAATTTTTATCATTTTTTTTCCCACAAATAGAGCTTTCTTTTGGTGGTATTTAGTTACAGCTCGGAGTTTTATTTTTTGCTAAACAAACAAAAAAAGATGCAAAAAAAAAAATCATGTTTTAATAGTTTGTTATAAAATTTTGCAAACGGGTCATTTTTCTCCTTCATTGAAGTGCGCTGATTAGGCGGCACTGATAGGCTGCATTGGTGGGCACTGATGGGCTGCATTGGTGGGCACTGATAGGCTGCACTGGTGGGCACTGATAGGCATAGTTAAGGCGGCACTAATAGGCACAGATAAGGCGGCACCGATGGGCACAGATAAGGCGGCACTGATGGGCAAAGATGGGCACAGATAAGATGGCACAGATGGGTGGCACGGATAAGTGGCACGGATGGGTGGCATGGATGGGCACTGATAGGTACCACTGATAGATGGGACTGATGGGCACTGATAGGTGGCACTGATAGGTGGCTCTGATAGGTGGCACTGCTGGGCACTGCTGGGCACTGATGGGCGGCACTGCTGGGCACTGATGGGCGGCACTGCTGGGCACTGATGGGCGGCACTGGGGTGCAGCACCTTTGAGGCAGATTGTGGGCACTGTGGGTGGCACTGTGGGTGGCACTGTGGGTGGCACTGCGGGTGGCACTGTGGGTGGCACTGTGGGCACTATGGGCACTGCTGGGTGGCACTGACGAGGGGCACTTACTTTTATTCAGGATGGCACTGCAGGGGGCAGAAGGGCACTGGCAGGGGGCAGGTGGTCACTTGCATTGCTGGCCGTGATCGGGACTGATGTCCCGATCACGGCCGCCGGTGATCGGCTTTTTTTTTTTCTCCTCGCGCTGTCAGCGCGAGGAGGAATACTAGCCGATTGCTGGCTCCGTTATATCACATGATCAGCTGTCATTGGCTGACAGCTGATCACGTGATAAGGGGTCAGGATCGACCCCTTGCACGGATCGGTGATCAGGCGAGTCTCATGGACTCGCCGATCACAGAGCAGGCCGCGCGCGCCCCTCAGGGGGCGCGCAGGCCGCTCGTACACGGGACTACGTCTATTGACGTCGTCCCGGAAAAGGAGATCCGCGCTGTAGCCGTCATTTGGCTATAGCGCGGATCTCAAGTGGTTAAAGAAAAGTCTAAACAAAGGTCGGAGAGCTCTGCACCAGTCAAATTCAAATCTTCCATACAAACCTAATAAGCACAAAAAAAATGCCACCACAAGTACACATGGATTATCAATAGATTGTTAAATCAGCATAAACAATCAGATGTGTCTTTGAAAAATATTGGTACTTTTTAAACCTCGGATTCACTAGTTAACCAATTTATGGGAAGTAGGCCTCAGATTACATTATTTTATTTTTTTTACCAGTGCTATTATTTGTAGAAGACACCCAATTAATAAATTTGCAAAGAAGAGGCCTTTTTCTACTCCCCATCTTTGGAAGAGTTTTCTTCACCACATACCTTGTTGCTGTGATTGCACTAGCATGTTCTTTTTGACATTTGAGAAGGTTAGCATGATCTACCATGGATTTTAAAGAAACTTGCCATTTATACTCTAAAAGTGACATACTTACCCATGATCAGTGTTTATTTTGAAGGACTTTTGCTTCCCCAACTAAAGGGTATTAATTTGAAAAAATGAGGGTTACAATTCAGGTATAATGTATAGGAAAACGTTAGAAAATTTTTAGAAACTTATCTCAGACACCGAATGAAACGTCTTACTCTAAATTTATCACATTTGACACAAGAACCTAACTGTATAAGAATAATCCTCCTCTGTTTAACATTTAGTTCTATTTAAGTACATAATTCTCACCTATAAACAGGAGTAATAGTTTCCTAATGCTAAGTGCATACAGCTATAGCATGTGACATTTAACATAAAACAGAAACAGCTCATCTCCTTGGACAAAAAATGACTTGTTATGTCTAGTTCATCTTGCTAAGCAGGCTGTGGGATCAACACAGTCTTCAAGTTTATAATCACAAAATGTTATTCAGGGTTCATGTGAACTAAGAAGTGGTATCTATGTCTTCCGAATCCTAACTCTGCTTGTATATTACAGACCATTCTTACTTGTTAGAATGAAGATACATGCTTGTACAATGGATTTTTATAAGCCCCTGCAGCATAATTATTTTCTATAATTCTGAAGTTTAACATCAGTCAATAACTTCATTTGGTGCAGGTCAAAGCAACAGCATCACTCAAATTATAGGGCAAACTACTAATTCTTAAAGCTGGACTACAGACAAAAAGCTAAATACAAATATGAAATGCACAAAAAGAAGCTGTTTACCTGCCAAAGAATTAGCATTTGTCCATCAAATATGTACCTGAAATTTCTTTCCAGCCAATCCCCTTATGTCCGCCAACCTTTTGACTGTTTAGTAATTGAACAGCAACAAGGTGTTGAGGTTATCTTATCACTTTGTTCTATCATCATGTTTTTTGTTGACACATTTGGAAACAATACACCTGACCAAACCAACAGTGCCCCTCTTCCAGTGCTTTGTATTTTTACATTTTAACAAACTTTGTTGTAGATTCCTACCTTTTATTATTCTGAATAAAGAACTGATTGTTTGTCTGTGTCTATGTGCAAAGTGTATTTGAATGAGAGTGACTTTTCCTATTGATCAGCTGCTGCACTTGCAGGGTTCTAATGAGGAAATCCCTTTAGATGTGATTAACCCTACTAAGTTTGGCTGGAAAAACTAAAACAAGCATTAGAACACGAATTGTTAAATAATTAAGAAATATGCAAAACTCTGAGTAGCTTCTTGCTACTAATAACAATTAAGACTAACATTCCACAGGGGGAACCATCCAAGACAGGCACTTGAGTTGCGGTAACATTTTTATTCAAAATTATTTGTAGTAAATAGGGTATGAGAGCATTCTGAATAGCTGAGGAGATGTAACAGTGTAGGCTCAATTTCAACCTGCTTTGGCCTCCCTGGGAGAAGATGCATCAGGGGGAATCACACCCCAGCACTGAGCTAGACAAAGGCCTTCGGCCACAGAAGATACATTATGGGTAATGCTATTCTTGGTAATCATCAATTCAGTAGGGTATCCCAATTCACTGTGTATACCATTTTGTTGTTGCACAAAATTTTAGTAATGGACACCAGCTTTCAAGCTAGAATGGTATAGTGAGAAAGATCAGTCTATAGTGTGATTCCTGAGTAAGGGTTGGGTAATGCTGATTGTTGTAATGAGAGAGTTGCATTGGTTTTTCCTTTACGTGGAAGAAATTCATTCTAGTGACAACATCACCTGGCTCTCTTTCCAGCAAATGAGGGGGGGGGGGTGGGTGGAAGCCTATGCACTCTATTAAGCTGCTGCTGCACATAGCACCCTAAATTAGCAGGTGGCACTGTTTCAGCAACTCCACATAGTTTTACATTATTCCTGCGTGACCTATCTTCAAGATCCGCTATCTTTAATTTACATTTTTGCAATACCTCTTCGCATCATGCACATCAACAAGCTCATTGTGGGCTATAGCAAAATCCCCTATTTTGTTTTCCACATGACCAACTCTTTCACCAATATCTGTAACATTGGATTTCAGCTGTGACAAAACAAAAGCATCACTGCGCAAAGTTCCCCTCAAGGACACTAACATATCCTTGAGGTTAGTATTGAGGAGGAGTATTGCTGTCCCATAGTAGGATAGTTTTTTATGAGATCCACACATTCCATAGTATCCTTTAGTGAGCTGCCATTAAAACTATGTTCACCTGCTTTAGACTGTAGGGCTGTGTTCTTTTTTCCTAGGCTTCTCAGGACTGGAGATCAAGGATCCATGATACTATGGCTGTTGGTAGTGGAAGGGTTGTCCTCTGTGTGATCCACTGAGTCGCTGTTGTTTGTGAGGAGAGGTGCTGAAGAAGCAGGGGATCTCCCTGCGGCCACACCATCTTGAACAGGAGAGGTGTCATCACATTGAGAAAGATCTGTAAACTTGCGGGGGCCATCTCCACCTTCCTCTTCCTCAAAGTGAGTTTCCCTATGCTCTATTCTGTACCTGGGATTGCCGTGTTTACTTCTGTTGGTCATCGCTGCTTATAGCCTTTAATAGAGATGGGCTATGGGAGCTGACTCAAGCCATGGCCATCTTCCTTGGCTCCCCCAGGAAGATTAATTTTAATAGTGATATCTTACAATATGGTTTATGTTTCCCCCACTACTTTTAGCCAGTAAAGCCCTGGACCTTCCAGCATTTCAGTTTCCCACCCTTTGTAGTTCAACTTTTAAATCTTTACTGCCAACTGAATTTGTAGCATTTGACAAAATAATTATGGGGTGGTGCTGAATAACATAGATGGGTAGAGCTTAATTTCAGTTTTGGCAGCCTGTGCCTGGGATCAAATAAGTTCCATAAAATACAGGGTTTAATAAAAAAAATGATTTGCAGACATTACAAGGTATATGCTATTCAATACTAGTGTCCCTTTAGAAACATTTACAGCAGGCTAGGTTAAACTTAACATTCATTTTAGCCAGACCTAAGTGACTTTGCAATTAAATATTCTCTTCCTAATAAGCATTTTTGGAAAATAACTTTTTTTTTCATGGTAAAACTATTAGATTATGCCAGAGGACTATTTCCCAGAAGTATAAGTATATCAGCTGAAAAGTCCTCTTAAATTTTGATCAGCTGTCAGTTTGTTTGAGCTATGCCTCCCACTGGAGCAGAATGATATTTTTTCACTCTTTGACATACTTGATTTATTACAAAGAAATTAGAAAGTTTTGATGCCTACTGAAATTTTTTAACAAATTGCCATTCATTCAAAATATACAATTCATCAAAGTGTCACATATCAAAACATTTACCCAGCAAAATGTAGAGAAGAAACTATCTGATGCTATTGATGTAATTTTCCTTACACAAGTCTTAACTTGGAAATACAGTATATGCAGTATAACATTTGAAAATTTTTAAAACAAAACCCCAGAGAATACATTACTACAATAGAGAAATTGTAACAAAATACAGTATAAAATGCAATATAACATGTTCCCCCTCCTGAACCATATTAGACTGCATACAACATGGGGAGAGTACCTTGCCAAGGGGATCCTCCTGATAAAGCACCTTGTCCCCATGTTGACAAGGCCCCCAGATACTGCACCCCCCCTCCCCCTCATAAATAAGTAAGGAGTACACATGACCCATGGTTATTCATTCACAAAAAACAAAAGTTATGTAAATAAACACACCACGGGTTTAATAAAATCTTATTAAACTGCTTCAAGACAATACCCACTGGTTAAATTCATTGTCAATCACGCCATCCAGCAAGGTAGATCCATATTTTCATGTCAATCACTAGGAATGAGCTTAAGGTTTTGTTTAAATACAAGTTCAACCATGTTAGAAAAGAGGCAGAATCCCTTGTTCATGTCCCTATATATATCGTTAATGATGTCCCTGAGAGTCCCCCCCCTCCTTGTACATAACAGCTATCATCCTTCACACTTTCTTTCTTGTTGTACAGTAAGATGCGCTACAGCAAAAATTAAATTTACAAAGTTAAAAATGAAAAAGCTTAATTTGTCAGATTCTTAAAACAACACACACAAATGTCCCCCAAAGTACATATCAGACCAGCAATTTCAAAACTTTTTTCCTTGACAAATATTATTGCTACAAAATCACAGTTCTCAGCTGTATGGACTTAAAAAAAAAAGAAAAACCACTGACATTGGCACCTATTCCTCAAGGCAGTTTTTACCCCATTACCATTTTTTGACACACACCCAACCCCCAACCCCCCCCCCCCCCCCCTGCCAATTAGCCCAGAAAATTTGCATTTTTTATTTGATATAGGTTCGGGTTCAGCATCCAAACTTCTTTGAAGTTCCCTGAACCCCTACTAACTAAGCACAGTGCAGTTATTTAATTTGCCATATGCAGTTGCTATTGATTTCAATGGTTCAATATCTGAAATTCTTTGCCAAACTAAACCCAGTGCAGTTCAGCTCACCACTATCAATCACCCTCAATGATAATCCCAATGACTCACCGAAATAAAACACGCCTGTCTAGAAGGCTCTGTCAGAAGACAGAATAATAGTGGCAGACAAATCCCTGTTCCCCAAATATCTGGAAGAAGGTGCACATTAGCCCGCGCTAATGTGCAAACACATATGCACATGCACAGGTGAACCAATATGCGTTAGAATGCAAACAAATATGCATCCCGTGACAGATAAAGCCTCATAAACACTATCAGATTTTCTGCTGGGTTCTTCCTTCAGATTTACCAAAACCATATAATATGAGGTCAAACCTTAGGAGGTTTAATGTGTATGCAATCAGGCAGGCCCTTGCACTACATGGTTTTGGTAAATCTGAAGGAAAAGCTCAGCAGAAAATCTGAGTGTGTATGGGGCTTAAGGGTTCCAAATGGGCTATTTAAGCTGCATCAGCACCCAAAGATCAGTGCTGTCTCATCGACTGCGTTCATGTGATTCTCCTGTTTCCTGTTGCTCTGTTTCTGTTCCAGTCGTTGACCTCTCTTGTTCTGACTACTCCCGCTCTCCACCTGCATCGACCTCGGCTTGTATCTTGACTCCTCTACTGCCTCCACATATGTACCTGATCTGACCGCACGTGTATGACCTGGCTTGTTTGACCCTTTCTGTGTTTCAGTCCTCATGGAATTATCCAGCTGCAAGCATCTGCCCATTAGCCACTGGGGCATGTTCTTCTGTTTACTACATCCAAGCACCAGCCTGTTCCAGTTCACAGAACATCCACTGTCATCTGGCATACCAGTCTACCAGTAGCCCAGCAGCCAGCAAGATCACTGGCACTCTGGTGACTCTGCACTCCTGCGCTACCTGTCTACCCTATCAGGGGCCCCTGGGTCAGAGGTGTAAGAGAGGTCTTTCTCTGCCTATCAGGCTCTTCTACCAGGTACTTGAAAATGCCAACCAGCCAACATCATCAACATATTATATCAATGACATCACCCAGAAGACTCTGTCCCTTTGTTTAAATCCGCTTTCAATGGAAGTGGACGTGTTAGCATGTCAGCCTGTTTTTCCTTGATGGGGCATTGGGATCATTTTTCAATGTGATTGATACTGTACAATGTTACTGGCTATGGATTTATTTAGCATGTTATCTTAATGTATTACTCAGCATCTATGGTTTCCGTTATTTTAAAGTGGGCTTCCAGTTTCTCATAAGTCACCCAACCCCCTGCCCCTGAGCACAGCACAGGCCTCCATAATTACTGGGCCAAATCTTGAGAGCATGTGGCCTACTATAACTCAGAAGGGGGGGTGCGCTTGTTGCATGTTTGGATAAGGGTGTGGATTTTGGAGGAGAACCTATGTTTTTTTTGTCATCAAGGATAAGGGTCTGGTAGGGAATCTTGGGGGAACTCCTTGACATTTCTTTATAGGTTGCCTCCTTACAACCAAAAGCAGGCCCTCATCTAGTGTAAGGGGCTGCTATGGGTATTGAGGGATATCTGGGCTACAAACAGAAAAAAGCAGCTGGAATATGTAATTCAGCAAAAGACAATTTAAAATTATATTTTTTACTTTTGTTTGTATATATCTTATTGATGTGCCACTTAACATGAATGCTTAAGGCATCCCTTAAGCTTGTTGTTTACTATAAAGGAATGCTTTTTTTTGTCATTTTCCTCCTTAAACCCTGTTGAAACAGCTGTTCTTCACTGAAAATTATATTTTATACATTTTTGTATTGGTACATGTCCCCCAGGGCTTGGCCTAGCTACCTATGCTCTTTGGCGGGAAATGTAATTTAGCTTATTTAATGGCAATATTTTTTTATTTTTGTAAATGTCATTTGTAGGGATGAGCCGAACACCCCCCGGTTCGGTTCGCACCAGAACTTGCGAACGACCCCCGCGTTCGGTACGAACGTTAGAACCCCATTGAAGTCTATGGGACTCGAACGTTCGAATTGGAAAGTGCTAATTTTAACGGCTAATATGCAAGATAGTGTCCTAAAAAGGGTTTGGGGACCTGCCTCCTGCCTCAGGGGACATGGGTCACTGCAAAAAAAAGTTTTAAAAACTGCCGTTTTGGTGGGAGCACTGATTTTAATGACGATTAAAGTGAAAAAAAAAAAGTGAAATATTCCTTTAAATATGGTGCCTGGGGGGTGTCTGTAGTATGCCTGTGAAGTGCCACGTGTTTCCCGTGTTTAGAACAGTCCCTGCACAAAATGACATTAAACGCAAATAACACCATTTAAAACTGCTTGCGGTTTTAATGTTATATCTGGTTCCTGCAATATGGTTGAAAATCATTGAGAAACATGGCATGGGTAGCCCTCCCTGCCCATTACCAGCCTATTTGGGTCTTGTACGCATATTAAGGGGAACCCCGTACCCATATTAAAAAAAGGAAATGCGTGTGGCCCCCAGGCCCTATATACTCAGAACAGCAGTATACAGGCGGTGCAAACAAGACAGGGACTGTGTAGGTTTGTTGTGTTAAGTTGAATCTGTTTGTCATTTTCAACCGGTACATTTTTAAAGTGTAGCTCCAGTCAAAAAAACTATCTTTAAGCTTTTTGGAAAACATAGGGAAGGGTTATCACCCCTGTATAATTTGTTTTGTCGTCCATCTTTTTTCATCTCACTTGCTGCTGTCTCCTTGCGTTTGCAAGTAGGAGATGTTTGTAAGTTGGATGTTTGAAAGTAGGGGCCTGCCCTATATTATAGCGGTATGTACTGGGTACAGAGCACGCAGACAGCACGCACTATCTCCTAACACTACTGACTGCAAGCTCTATTATTAACCACTTGTTAGCCCAATGTTTGCATAAAGTGAAAGATGAAGTTATGCTGAGTAAATAGATATCAAACATGTCACTCTTCAAAATTGCACATGCCCATGGAATGGCGCCAAACGTCGCTACTTAAAAAATCCCCATAGGCGACGCTTTAATTTTTTTTTTACTGGTTACATGTTTTGAGTTGCAGAGGAGGTCTAGGACTAGAATTATTGCTCTCGCTCTAACATTCTCGGCGATACCTCACATGTGTGGCACATGCGAGCACATGGGGACATGGGCGCTTTAATTTTTATTTTATTTTTTTATTGTTCATTTTACTTTATTTATTTTAGTTTGACATTTTTTTCCCCAAAAATATATTTTTGATCACTTTTATTCCTATTACAAGAAATGTAAACATCCCTTGTAATAGGAATATGGGGTGACAGGTCCTCTTTACAGTGAAATCTGGGGGGTCAATATGACCCCACATCTCACCTCTAGGCTGGGAAGCCTGAAATAAAAAATAAAAAAAAGATTCTGGCTTTGATCGTACTGGCGAGTTGGTAGAAGCACCGGAGGGCGGTGAGGGGTGGGGGGCGTCTATGGCTGGGTATTTCAGGGTATCACCGAGTATGGCTGGGTATCTCTGAGTATGGCTGGGTATGGCAATTTATGGCAGGGTATTACAGAGTATTGGTGGGGTATTGGCGGGGTACTACAGAGTAATAGCAGGGTACTGCAGAGTATTGGGGGGTACTACAGAGTAATGGCAGGGTACTGCAGAGTATTGGGGGTACTGCAGAGTAATGGCGGGTACTGCAGAGTAATGGCGGGTACTGCAGAGTATTGGGGGGTACTGCAGAGTAATGGGGGTTACTGCAGAGTAATGGGGGGTACTGCAGAGTAATGGCAGGGTACTGCACTGCAGAGTAATGGCAGGGTAGTGCAGAGTATTGGGGGTACTGCAGAGTAATGGCGGGTACTGCAGAGTATTGGGGGGTACTGCAGAGTAATGGGGGTTACTGCAGAGTAATGGGGGGTACTGCAGAGTAATGGCGGGGTACTGCACTGCAGAGTAATGGCAGGGTACTGCACTGCAGAGTAATGGCGGGGTACTGCAGAGTAATGGCAGGGTACTGCAGAGTATGCACTGGTATTGCAGAGTATTGGCAGGGAATTTAGGGGTTAAATTCGGTGAGCAGCGATGTGGGCACTGCAGATGCAGCCCACATCGCTGCTGACACCGATCTCTTTCCCCTCCGCTGTACCGATCGGTACAGAGAGGGGAGGGAGGAACAGGCGTCATAACATGACGCCGGTTTGTTTCCAAGTGATCACTCCGTCATTTGACGGAGCAATCACGTGGTAAATGGCCGCTATACCGTGATCCGTGATGCGACCCGGCGGTCACGGATGCTCTCGAGTGCGCACACCTCGGGGCACGCGAGAGCAGAATTCTGGGAGGCCGTTAATTAACGGCCTCTCAGAGTTAAACAACCGCCCTGAAGCCGTTAATCGGCAATGGGCAGTTGTTAAGTGGTTAAAGCTAGATCACTAGCTATATAGGTGAGGTGAATATAGTGGTGTATACTGCAGTCAGGGCACAGACAACAACCACTACACAGCAGCAAGATAGGAAATCAGCCAAAAACGATTGGTGTGTACTGTGTTGAAGGTACACAGAACACCCACTGCTTCAGATGCTAAGTAACACACTACACGAGGCCGCCTCAAAGGCGGCCTTATATAGTGTGGGGCGTGCACTACACAGCCTGAGCTATGATTGGCCACAGGCAGGATGCCTGTGGCCAATCATGGCTCTCCTCGCTGCCGGCGCTGCGATTGGCCAAGCATGCGGGGTCACAGTGCATGCTTGGCCAATCATGGGGCAGCAATGCACTGCGCCACCGCAGTGCATTGTGGTCCGCGCGCGCGTCACTCAAATTTTGACGCGAACGGCCCAAACGTTCGGAATTCGCCGAACGGCCGAACAGCCAATGTTCGAGTCGAACGTACGTTCGACTCGAACACGAAGCTCATCCCTAGTCATTTGTGTTTCTAGCCCATCCCCCCAAGCATGTTTTTAAAGGCATTGTACACTTTTAAATGTTATTATTGTTTTAAGTAACTATTAGCATAGTTATCTTTCCTGTGTTATTTGTTTTCCTTTACTTGTAATGATGGCTCACATTTTGTGGCAGCACTTTATAGTGCCATGGCTGATAGTTTAATTTTATGAAGAAAGGGAAATTAAAATTAGCCAATTAACCAAGCTTGTCCCTAGGGACAGGTAACTTCTTGTTCCGAGTCACACATAGTCCAGTGCATGCCTTACCATTTACCCTGCTTTGCATCACAAATGGGAGTGCTATTACGGTGAAACACACCTCTTCCAACATGTGTTAGTTCTCTGTTAATTACTCTGCCTGTTGATGTCTGTTTCAGATCTATATACTGCAGAGCATTAGATTGAGAGACCCAGGGATTGTGGGATGTGTAGTTTCTTTGCAGGAAATGTTCATTTTCAGACTACAGACAAAGGTCATGCATTAACCTATGCAGTGGCATGCCATATGCTCCATGTTTGAAAACAAGCAGGAACTTCTGACACAAGAATGTGAAGATTTACTCTGCTATTGACTTGCACACAGGGCAACAAATGACCCAATGAAACAATATGATCAATGAACATCTTAAGTAGCTGAAAAAAAAAAAAACACAGGGTGCAGGTAGAAAGGTTTATAATGTTTTTAAACAAATTGTTAATTTTAAACATTTCACTATAAGCCATATTAAATGAGTTGCTCCCTAGGCACATGCGTGGTAGCTTCCAAGATGGCCACCAAGCCCTGAAGCTTTGCACTGCTCCGGTCTCCTAAGCCCCGCCACAACCTTATACTGGGCCCGCTCCTCTGACGATTGCTCTGGGAACACCACGAGCATAGCCTGAAGTCTGTGGGCTCAGCCCAGAGGGACCTCACCCAACAGTGGCCTACCAGCCAATCCAAAATGGTGGCCACGGCCGCACAAGGCCTGGACTCAGAGATGGAGAGTTTGATTGCAGACCAGGACACAGCAAGGGTTGCAGCTCTCCTACCAAGAGTGCCACTTGACTGCACCTTCTCCTGCTTCCACTGAGTCCCTGATTGGGAGGACATTTGATGACCTTCTACTAACACCCTTAAACAATCCTCTGGACAACCTGGAGTCCTGTGATAATGGGGCCCATAACTATCCCCTTACTCCCACTGACTTTCCTTCCATGATGTCCGCATTCTCCAAAATGCTATCCAGAGGCCTAGCCTAAACCGCTGCTCAGATCCACTCCTCCATTCCTGCTGACCTGCAGCACCTGGGCGCAAGGATTGAAGTCATAGAAAAGAAGGCTGACCAATCTGTGGCCAGAATTAACCAAAATACTGCTAGAATACAGGATATCTAAGACCAACTAGAGACTGCTTTATCCAAAATTGACAACCTGGCAAACAGATCCAGATGCTACAACTTCAGAATCCAATTTCTCCCTGAACCAGTGAAAGAAGTCTATCCAGCAATTCGATCCTTTATTAAGAACCTAATTCCTGACATCCCGGACCTCTGCCTGGAGTTAGACAGGGCTCATAGAACCTTACAACCACTACTCACAGATGGGCTCCCATGGGACATCATAGTCAAATCGCATTTTTACGCTGTCAAAGAGATGGTGATGAAATCGTCCCGAACCTCAGATAGGCTTGTCATCCAGGGTCATCCAATTCAGGTATTTGCAGACCCCTCTCCCTATACTGTGCAAAAAATACACTCTCTGAAACCTCTTCTTCAATCCTGGCACAAAGAGAAATAACCTAGGGATGGTCTTTTCCACTTTGCTTGAACTTTTTCTACAAAAATAAAGGCTGACTTTTCATCCTTCTTGGAAGGTGAACACCTATTTTTACACCTGGGCCTAGTAACACAGGAGATACATTTACCTCCAAACAACAGAGGATCTTCTTCTTCTTCTACAAGGAGGCCATCTCCTCCCAGTCTCCTCATTCCTGTTTGGCAGAAACAGCAATTCAAGAGGTCAAGGGACTCTCATCCACCTTGATGCTGTCGCCTTTGGGAACAGTTGTTGTTTTCCCATTATCTCTGCTATTCTGTGATTCTTCCTACCTGAGTACTTTTTCCTGTTGCATACACATCAGTTTCCTTTACGTAAAAGACTATTGTTAAATAGTTTTTTGTTGACTGTTATTGTAAAGTACTCTTTCCTTTTATGCACAGCATGTTCATGATGTGTAAAAAGAAAACAGGATATTGGACATCCTGTCACATACCGTATATAAGACTGAAAAATATGGAATGAAAAGTAAAAAAGTAGAAGTAAAAACATTCAACATACTTTTGATTGTGAATGAGATGTAGTTAACTTGTTACAATTCTGGGATAATCTTTTAGATAGAATAAAGTAATATATAAGGGAATATCGATATGTACCATTAGCTTGTTATATAGTATATCAGATAATTAATCTATCAGGAGGAGCACTGGAACCCGTCAATTATCACCAGATAGCTGATTGTACGAAAATTTTTATAGAGGGTCCTGAGTGGAAATTCTCTTCCAGCCCCGTATCTCCCTGGGTGGGACCCCATGTTCCAAGTGGTCCACCTTATGGGGGTTTTTTGGAGCCGCAGGGAACCTACTAACTGGGCCCGACTCTTCCCCTACATTTTAGGGGGTGGTGTTCTGATCATTTGATAACTGTTGTTATTTTATAAAGGTGGGGTGATGGTAGTAGCCGCAATGCACCTCCATCTGCATGTTATCCTCTCAGAGACAGATTGATGTTCCCCCAAAGAGGGGATATCAACCTTCTCAGGTTAAGCGGTGAGAAGTGGCTGGTCCCTTCCTGCCCCGGGTGGGTTTGGGGGTTTATGGTTTATATTTTTCAATTTTTGTCTTTTTTAATTATTTCACTTACTTTTCTCTCTCACTCTCTCTGCCAGAATTCTCCTTCAAGATCTCCCAGAAGGTCCTCGCTCACCAATTACCAGGGTCGGATTATAAGAACCATGGCTAATAACCCTCACTGCCAGGTCAATTTTCTAAATTTGGTAAGAAATTACCTTTATTTGAGTCCTCATCTTTGATCCATGCCCAAGTCAAATTCTCCCAACCCAATTATAAAGATCATCTCTCACAATGTACAAGGGCTTAATTCCCCAGTTAAAACGTCAGAAATTAATCCAATTTTATCACTCCACAAAGTCCGATGTACTCCTCCTGCAGGAGACCCATTACCCTACTCCCTACAATCCCACTTTTATACATCAAAATTGCCCTCAAGTTTTTTACAGCTAATGCTGAGAATAAAACTAGGGGTTGTGATATGTTTTTCCAAATGCCTAAACGTCTCTCCATCGAAGGTGCTCAAGGACCCAGAAGGTCCTTACTTGCTGGTTGTGGGAACTATTGATGGTTAGACTTATACATTAGTTTCCTACTGTATACCTAATAAAGGCCAAGCTAGATTTTTCAAAGTTTTGACACAATCCCTAAAGCACTATTTTAGGGTACTGTACTTTTTGGGGGTGATTCTAACATAGCATTTGACCTCTCCTTAGACAAATAAGGGAATGGAAATTGAAAATCCAAACACCGCCCAGACAAAGCTTAAAAATAGTGCAGCTTTTACACTCTATTGGATTGATAGATATTTGGAGGGAATTAAACTCACATGGCAAGGACTATACGCACTTCTCTGCCCCCATAACACCTTCGCCAGGATTGACCAAATCTTCAGTCTGCTTCAATTCCCATAGTCTTATCATCCAAAATCAGAGACCCATCTTTATCGGATCATTCCATTATGTCAGTACTTATCAGATGCCCCTTAGGAGTAGAAGGCCCCTTCAAATGGCGACTCAATGCAGTTTTATTGAGTGACCTAGTCCAATGCACACTCATAGAAAATGCCCTGAAGTAGTACTTTGTAGATAACAATAATGACTCAGTTACTCCTAATCTTATGAGTAGCTCACAAGTCAGTATTGAGAGGAAAGCTCATCCAGCTTTCTTCCAAATTGAAATGTGAATGCAAAGCTGAAATCCAGAAGTGGTTGGAGGAATTCCTCTCTCTGAGCAAATGACACAAATGCAACCCTACTCCTGACACTCTAGCCCAGCTCGATTCAGCTCGGGTACATCTTAATTTAGCTTTAACCACAGTGGCAGAAAAAACATCTAAGATGGGCAGGAGCCAGATTCTATTCACAAAGGGACAGAATAGGTTCTAAACAAGCAACCAAACTTAGTCCTAAAACACACACCTTAGCCTTCCCGAAAATTTGTACCCCCAACAGGTGACCTGACCCCGAATCCAACTCAGATTATTTAAGAATTTCAAGTTTTCTACTCAAACCTATACAATACATATTCTCCCTCCTCTTCCCATAAGTTGGAGACCTTTCTCTAGGACATCCCAATCCCCAGAATCACAAGGAACTCATAGAGAAACCAATCTCATCCTAGGAGGTCTTGGAAACAATCAAATTCTTAAAGTCAGGCTCGACCCCAGGCCCTGATGGGTTCTCGGTCTGTTACTATAAGAAATTTGGTTCCTACTTATCCCCTTATATGTCTTGGTTCTTTAACTCCCTCAGAGATGGGGCCCCTCTTGACAGAGAGCTTACCTCTGCATGTATGTCTGTCATCCCCAAACCTGGGTAAAATACGAGTGATGTTAGCAACTACTGCCCGAATTCCCTTATCAACAATGATCTTAAAATAATGACGAAGATACTCACTTCAAGACTCTCTAGCTTCATCGCTAATTATATTCATAAAGACCAGGTGGGTTTCATCCCGAGGAGGCAAGGTCCAGACCAAATTAGGAGAGACATTGTCATAATCTCTTTACTCCAATCCCACTGAGATGGGGGTCCCTCCAGGAGGGGTTCCTTCTCACTATCGATCTTCAAAAAGCATTGACTCAGTTTCCTGGACATACCTATTTGAAATTTTGGAGAGATGGGGCGCATGCGCGGAGCTCACCATGGCGGACGTTCTCCTCTAGAGCTCCGTACTCGCCGCCAAGATACCGGACAATAAGGAGCACTTACCACCCTGCAATCGGTTCACTTGCTAGCAGAAAGCCTCGGGCTTCAGCACGCCACCCCTCCGGGATGGTTTTAACAGGCCAACGGGGAAAAAACAAGTCAAAACCCATCAAGGAAGCCCTCGAGCGCGCCTCCACCAAAATGGCGGCGAAGGCCCTCGCTGCCTCGCAGCAGCGCGCCCATTCACAGCACCAGGGAAGCAGTGATGAGGAGGAAAGCGAAATACTCCCTCCGGCATCCCCAACTTTACAAGCCCCAGGTATGTCACAGACTGATTTTCTAGCACACATGGAACATATGCTCAAAAAAGCGCTTAAAAATACATCTGACCAGATTACTGAACGACTGACTCGGGAGATACGAGATCTAGGTCAGCGGACAGCCGACCTGGAAACGAGAGCAGACGATACCGAGCTAACTCTTCGTGAATTAGCCCAGGAACAAGCAGCCCTCAGAGATGAGAACGCTACCTTACTCTCCCGCCTTGAAGATACTGAAAACCGTTCGCGTAGATCGAACCTTCGTTTAAGAGGGATCCCCGAAAGTATTGACGACCTTCAATCCTTTTCCACTGCTCTCTTTCAAGAACTGGCTCCCTCCATTCCTATCGAACGGTTGGAATTCGATCGTGTCCATAGGGCACTTACTCGTCGTCAAGCCGATGGCCCTCCACGAGACATAATAATAAAACTTCATTTCTTCCGAACGAAGGAGCAACTTATAGCTTCAGCCCGTAATAAGGATGCGCTCCAATTTCAAGGCCACGCATATCAGTTGTTCACAGATCTGGCCCCGCTGACCATAGCAAAATGACGCGCCATGAAGCCTCAATTACAAATCCTCCAACAACATCAGATCAAGTATGCCTGGCGATTTCCGTTCGCACTCCATTTTTCTTACCAAGGCCAACAGCATACCTGTTCTACACCAGATATGCTCCAAGGCCTTCTTGAGAGTCTTAACCTAGCACCACCACCTCCGATCGTTCCAGCTGAAACTTCGTTACCTCGCACCCCAGCCCGAGCAGCCTTACACCCTTATGTGACCACCCCAAGGAGAAGTCAGCAAGACCTCTTGGGCCCACCAACGCTCCAACGAGGCACTCCAAAGCATCCCTCCGGTTTGGGCTTTCCTAGCCCTAAGGTGTTCGTCCCCCGCTGAATTTCTTAGACCCCACTTTTTTTTTTTTTTTTACTATGCCCTGGTAGCCACCAGGTTCTGATTTTTCTACCGGCATATTTCTAAGTCTGCATCGGTCTCTAACGAACACCGCATTGGTGTCTTTCCTGTTAAACCTTTATGCTCGAGAGACCATGGGCCCTCCCTCGAAAAATTTTTCATCTAAAGTCCCGAACTGTAAGAGAATTAGATGAAGACTTTTGGTCCTGTTGTTTTTTCCTTGTTGTTTGTTTTTTGTTTTTATTTTTTTTAACTTTTCCCTGTACTGGTGAGGGATCATTCCCCCCCCCCCCCTTTTTTTTTTTATATACTCTATTGCCTGTTTGATCCCTTCAATAACAACTTTTATATTTGCTATTGATCCTGAGCGACCATGTTCACCTCCCAACACTTGATACTCACCTTAAAGACTGCTTATCATGGTTGAACTCACTGCAGTTATCGAATATGGCATAAGTAATTGAACATGTATCCTTACCCCTCCTCCCCCTCTTGTTTTTTCTCCCCCTCTCCTACCCCCCCTCCCCCTTCCCCCCCTATCCCCCTTCTGACCCTCACCCTCCCTACCCTCCTTAATTCCTGAATGATCATTTTCCTCCCCCTCCGTTCTCATCTTGGCTTCACGCCCCCCCCTAACTGATCTTCCTTAAGCCCTGGTGACCTACACCCGAGGTTCTATACATGTAGATTTATCTTAGAACCGTGTTATAGCTTTGTTGTATTGTTCTTACGGCTAATGTTTATATTTGTCTGTCTGGTTTGTGGCGGTGAGCTGTCACTGTTCCCCCCCATGATGGTGCAACCTCCTGTTGACTGGTTGGTTTGTGAACTGGTCGTTGCACCCACTGATTGGGCGCACCGGAATTTTCTGGTCCGCACAATACCCTCTCCCCCTACTCACAACTACTCTTCACTCTTTTCTTCCTTCCCGATTTCTTCGGCTAACTCTTCACCTCTTCACTCTTCCTCTCCTCTTTGCTGTGGTGGATCAGATCGCGCGGACCCGGGGTTACTACCTTATGCTTTGCTTTTTTTTTGTCCCCATGGCCCCCTTGAATATTTTGTCCCTAAATGTGAAAGGGCTTAACTCTCCCAACAAACGTGTTATGGCCTTCAGGACATTCATCTCGCTGAAAGCTAGTGTAGTAGCTTTGCAAGAAACACACTTTGCTGCCAAGTCCACCCCCAAATTCTTTCATACCAAATTTCCCCAAGTTTATACCGCCTCCGCCACTTCTAAACATAGGGGAGTCCTCTTGGCATTTCATCATTCCCTTCTTTTTTCCCCAACCTCTGAAATCAGGGACCCTGAGGGCCGCTACCTGATTGTTTCAGGTCACATACAGGACACGGAGGTCACCTTTGTATCTTACTACGCCCCTAACACAAACCCCAATCCCTTTTTTTCACACCTGTTACGAGTAATTAAGGATCACAGTAAAGGAGCTTTGTTCCTTTGTGGTGACACTAACCTTGCCCTACATCCTCACTTGGACAAAACCCCTTACACATCTGAACATTTCTCCCCGTCGCAACAATTGCGCACACAATTTAGACAAGCAGCCCTTGTGGACATATGGAGGGAATGTAATCCTCTTAAGCGGAATTATACCTTCTATTCAAATCCCCACAAATCTTTTTCTAGAATTGACCACATTTTTATTAAGGTATCTTCTACACCCACTCTCTTACATTCTCACATCCAGCCGATCACATGGTCAGACCACTGCGCGGTGATCACGACCTTAACCTCAATGCTCCCGCGTAGCACTGACAGGACTTGGTCCTTGAATGAAACCCTACTATCCAATCAATCCTACTGTCTTGATATCCAAGTAGCACTAAATGAATACGTATCCACTAACACCACACCGGGTATATCCCCTACTCTGCTTTGGGAAGCTCACAAACCAGTCATACGTGGCACCTGCATCTCGGTATCTTCCCACCTCAATAGAGATAGGCGACATAGAATACAACACTTGGAGGAAGATCTTCAGCGTCACTTTCTCCAATTCCAAGCTACCCCATCAGAAGCCAATAGACTAACCCTGGAAAAAACAAAGCTCGCCTTGGACTTACTGTTAGCTGAGGACGCAGAGAAAGCAATACGTAAATCGGCCCACACGGTATACACTAAGGCAAACAAACCTGACACGTTCCTAGCCATGCGATTGCGACAACCTGAAAGGTCTTTTAAACCCATTAGACTAAAGCTAAATCGAGGTGGCCTGACCAGTAACCCTATCAAAATTCTATCTGAGTTCAAATCACGACTGTCTAAGTTATACGATCCCGGAACCCCCTTCTCTAGTTCCCGAGCTGACTCACTCCTACAAGCGGTATCTCTTCCCCATTTATCAGCTACTAACTGTGAGTCAATAGATGCCCCCATTTCTACGACGGAGATCCTTGCGGCCATCAAATCCCTGAAACCCCATAAAAGACCTGGCCCCGATGGGCTCCTGGCGACCTATTATAAGAGATTTGCGCATACGCTCTCCCTCCTTCTTACTAATTCATTTAACTCTCTTCTCCAGCAGCAATCTCTTGGCAGAGATACCTTAACGGCTATTATCTCAATGATTCCTAAACCAAACACAGACAACACCCTATGGTCTAACTTTAGGCCAATATCGTTACTTAATGTCGACATTAAGATTCTTGCCAAAGTCCTTGCACTTCGTCTGAATCCCCTGATAGGGAAACTAATACATAAAGATCAGGTAGGATTTATCCCCCGTAGACAAGCCAGCGATAACATCAGAAGGGTCATTCTTCTTCAGCATCTTGCTAAATCTCGGAATATCCCCATGCATTTGCTCTCACTAGACATACGCAAAGCGTTCGACACGGTATCATGGCCGTATCTACAATATATCCTACGTTACTGGGGTTTCGGTCCCCACTTTCTAAGCTGGATAACGGCCTTATATACCCAACCTCGAGCTTATGTTCAGTATGCGGGTTTCCGGTCTGAATTCTTCCCTATCCACCGGGGGACGAGGCAGGGTTGCCCCCTCTCCTCCATACTATTTGCATTAGCTATAGAGCCCTTGGCAGCGTTGATTAGAGCTGACCCAAATATTAAGGGGTTAGAAGTAGCATCTACCACCCATAAAATCTGTCTGTTTGCAGATGATGCTCTCCTATTTATAACTTCCCCCCACACCACCCTTCCTAATTTATGTAAAGTATTGGACAATTTTGCGGGGATATCGGGACTGGAAGTCAACCAATCCAAATCTAAAGCCCTTGATGTATCTCTGTCTGCAGGAGAGCGTGATAGGTTACGCAATAACTTTCCTTTTCAATGGTCCTCAACCTCAATTCCCTATTTAGGCATACACCTCCCATCTATTCCAACACAACTATCTACCCCTGCTCCGAAAGTTGACAAATCTTTTGGCCGCCTGGCAACCGCTCTGTGTTTCGTGGCTAGGTCGGGTCGTGGCAGTCAAAATGACGGTGCTACCTAAATTACTCTATTTATACCGTGTCCTTCCAACCCCAATACCACCCTATTATCATCGCCTTGTACAAAGCAAAATTTTCAAATACATATGGGGGCCAATTAGACCCAGAATCTCTAAGTCTACGCTCTATTGTCACAAAGCTCAGGGTGGATTGGGCGTACCAAATTTCCGCTATTACTACTATGCGGCCCAGCTAGCCCAGCTCACTCTATATCATGCCAAAACTGAAATACCGATTTGGGTTAGTCTTGAGGCCATAGATGCTCACCCTATTACTATAACCAATCTTCTATGGCTACCCTCCTCGCAAAGAGGTAAACTTACCAACCCGATAACCCAGCACTCAATTAAAGTTTGGGACATGAACCACAAACTTTTTCACCTTAAATCACAACATTTACCGTTGCTCTCTATCTTTGGACACCCCCTATTTGGCCCAACCTACTCCGAGCCGGGCTTATTTGAGGCCTGGACCGAATTTGTGATCTTACAAAGTATGGCACGATCAAACCCTTCCCTACCCTACAAGCTCAATTCCGACTCCCCAATAAGGAATGCTTTCGATATTTACAAATTTTCCATTTTGTAAACTCGCTACCTAAATTTGATAATGTACAAGAATATATGTCACCCTACGAAAAAATATGCGACTCTGACCCACATGCGCCGGGCATTATTTCTCAGTTGTATTCTCATTTCACCTCCCTGCCTGCTCCCCTCCCACCCTATACCTCAAAATGGTCTGCAGACCTTAATATAGACTACAACGATGATATATGGTCGCAAATATGGACCAATACTTGTAAAGCCTCTCAAAATGTTGTTGCCTCTGAGGCAAATTTTAAAGTTCTCATGCGGTGGTATTTGGTCCCCATTAGGATAGCTAAATTTGTCCCGAGTTATCCTGCCTCTTGTTTTAGAGGCTGTGCTGATACAGGCACTCATTTGCATATCTGGTGGACATGTCCTATTGTTCAAAGTTTCTGGACAGCTATATTCCAGATAGCATCCTTACTTCTGGGATGCCCTATACCACCCGATCCATCTCTAGCCTTACTTAATCTTGCACCCCACAATTGCACTCGAAACCAATTGTCCCTATTTCTCCAACTTACAACGGCAGCAAAGCAAACGATTGCTAGGGCTTGGAAGACGCCTATACTCCCTGTACCCGAAGTTAAAAATAGGGTCACGCAAGCAATGATTCACTGTAAAATTGAGGCGAAAATTCTAGATCGCATGCCCCGATTTCGTAAGATCTGGCAGCCATGGATCACACACTTTCTACCCCCTGGCCTAGACTCCGACCTTATAGGTATCTAAACTTCATTATATTAAAGAGACCCTCATTATACATGCCCGGGGCCCGTGCGGGCCGGTCGATCCGCAGCCTTTCTCTCCCTCTCTACTTCCCTCTCTTCTCTTTTCCTTCCTTTATTTCTTTGCTTGTTCCTAGTCTAACTTCTATTACTATCCTATCCCCCTATCGCCGAAAATCGCGGCACTCGCAGTACCTGTACTCTACGCTAACGTATAGATCTTAGCCCGGGGAGTCACCTTCTTTACCTCCCCTGGTGATCCCGGATTATATGACACTTGACTGTTTAATTAGAGTATTACTCTCCTTTATGATCCGAATTGCATAAACCAATGTCCCACTGTTATTGCTTACTTATTGTACACCGAATCTCTTCGCATGCTCAAAGTCTATATCGTACTGTGTAATTATTTTGTTACTTACTAATAAAAATGTTTTGAAAGGAAATTTTGGAGAGATGGGGATTTGGCGCTAAATTTACGGACAACATCCATTCACTTTAGATACTCTGAAACTTTCGGTATAAAAAAAAGAGCCAGACAAGGCTGTCCCCTATCCCCTTTAATATTCGCAATTGCTATCAAAACTTTAGCTATCCCCATAATCCCGACATTAAAGGAGTCCTTTGCGGTCCCCAAGAAAGCAAATGTGCGCTGCTTGCAGCTGACTTGCTCCTATTTATTACTTTCCCATTGATATGATATCCTCCCCATTGTGTATAAATTACTGCGGGACTTTCGTCTCATCTCGGCCTCAAAGTTAACGTCTCCAAATAGTTGCTTTAAACATCCCGATCCCTCCCAATTTGGTACATCAACTAAAACAACACTTCGCCTTCGAATGATCCTCTGACTCTATTCCTTAGTTGGGAATCAAACTCCCCCAAAATGTAAGCAAGTTATATTTAGCTAATTATTCTCCCATGTTCCAGAAATTGGAGGAAGACTTGAAATTATGGTTGAAGTCTGGTCTTTCCTGGCTGGGTAGGGTAAATGCCATCAAAATGACATTGTTACCATGTTTACTATATCTATTCAGGTCCCTCCCAATACTTATAAAGAAAAAGCAGCTTCTCGACAAAAAGATTTTATTGAACATACAATAGAGTATTTGACAATAGGTTAAGTACATAATATACAACAGAAGTAATGAAGCTCAGAGTTATATATTCAATACAATGTAAATTATATATTCAATTATAATTACTACTATAACAATAACGCATATTAATGGTATGGTTTATTAGAGGAATTAGCTTCTTAAGTAGGAAAGAGCATAAAAATCATAATAGGAATAGATAGAGAAGAAAGGAAAGATATGAAGAGAAAAAAACAAGGAAGGGAAGAAGAGAGGTCCGCAGGGTCGAGTCGAGGGCCGCCATATCACTCAGAATCCAAATACTGTAATCACTTACCCATAGGGTCAGCTACCATGGTAATAGAACTTCTTTGTTAAAATTTGATGGTAAATCCACAGATGCCATACTTTTTCAAATTTGATAAGCGTGTCAGCTTCAAGAGCTGCCATTTTGGCTTGCGTTATAGTGTTGTTCATCCTATTCACTACCTCATCCACAATCGATGAAGGGGATTTCCAGGCTCTTGCAAGTGTTTGTTTTGCTGCGGTGAATAAATTAACAATTAATTTAAATTGGGTGAGTGTTAGAAAGTCTGGCTTTCGATTGATGAGTGCCATTGAGGGATCTGGGGTAATGGATAGGGATGAGCCGAACACCCCCCGGTTCGGTTTGCACCAGAACTTTCGAACGGACCCCAAATTAGTATGAACTTTAGAACCCCATTGAAGTCTATAGGACTCGAACGTTCGAAATTAAAAGTGCTAATTTTAACGGCTAATATGCAAGATACTGTCCTAAAAAGGGTTTGGGGACCTGGCTCCTGCCCCAGGGGACATGGGTCAATGCCTAAAATGTTTTTAATAATGGCCGTTTTGGCGGGAGCACTGATTTTAATGACGATTAAAGTGAAAAAAAAAGTGAAATATTCCTTTAAATATGGTGCCTGGGGGGTGTCTGTAGTATGCCTGTGAAGCGCCACGTATTTCCCGTGTTTAGAACAGTCCCTGCACAAAATGACATTAAACGGAAATAACATCATTTAAAACTGCTTGCGGTTTTAATGTTATATCTGGTTCCTGCAATGTGGTTGAAAATCAGTGAGAAAAATGGCATGGTTAGCCCTCCCTGCCCATTAGCAGCCCCTTTGGGTCTTGTACGCATAATAATGGTAACCCAGTACCCATATTAAAAAAAGGAAATGCGTGTGGCCCCCAGGCCCTATATACTCAGAACAGCAGTATACAGGCGGTGCAAACAAGACAGGGACTGTGTAGGTTTGTTGTGTTAAGTTGAATCTGTTTGTAATTTTTAACTGGTACATTTTTAAAGTGTAGCTCCAGTCAAAAAAACTATTTTTAAGCTTTTTGGAAAACATAGGGAAGGGTTATCACCCCTGTATAATTTGTTTTGTCGTCCATCTTTTTTCATCTCACTTGCTGTTGTCTCCTTCCGTTTGCAAGTAGGAGATGTTTGTAAGTTGGATGTTTGAAAGTAGGTGCCTGCCCTATATGCTCTGCAGAAATGGCGGAACAAGGTGTTGGTTTTGCCACAACATTGTAAGCCCTCAAAGTGACTCTTGGTGGGCGCTGGAGCGCCCTGCTGTGAACGATTATATCAAGAATTGTAATTACATGCCATTGTTGAACAGTGGTAGAAAAATTTACCTTTGGTGGTTGTGGTGCTGGTGCCACAACACTATAAGTCCTCACAGTTACTCTGGGTGGGCACAGGAACGGGCCCTCCTGTCAAATATTATATCAAGAATTGTAATTACATGTCCCTGTTAAACAGGGGCAGAAAAATTGGGCCTTAGGCACTGGTGCTGGTGCCACGACACTGCAACCTCTCCCATATACTCTAGTTTTATTGCAGTAATTAGCCCTGCTGCAAAGCATTGCATCAAAAATTGTAATTAAACGCCCCTGTTAACCACTTGACCACTGGGCACTTAAACACCCTTAATAACCAGACCAATTTTCAGCTTTCGGTGCTCTCACATTTTGAATGACAATTACTCAGTCATGCAACACTGGACCTATATGAAATTTTTGTCCTTTTTTTCACACAAATGGAGCTTTCTTTTGGTGGTATTTAATCACCGCTGGGTTTTTTATTTTTTGTGCTATAAAAGAAAAAATACAGGAAATTCTGTAAAAAAATGAATTTTTCTTCATTTCTGTTATAAAATTTAGCAGATTAGTAATTTTTTCTTCATACATTTTGGCCAAAATTTATACCACTACATATCTTTGGTAAAAATAAGTACAAATTGGTGGATATTATTTGGTCTTTGTGAAAGTTATAGAGTCCACAAGCTGTGGTGCCAATATCTGAAAATTGATCACACCTGAAGTACTGACGGCCTATTTCAATTCTTGAGACCCTAACATGTCATAAAATTACAAATACCCCCCAAATGACCCCTTTTTGGAAAGAAGACATTCCAAGGTATTTAGTAAGAGGCATGATGAGTTTTTTGAAGTTGTCATTTTTTCCCACAATTCTTTGCAAAATCAAGATTTTTTTTACTTTTTTTTTTTTTTTCACAAAATTGTCATATTATCAGGTTATTTCTCACACACAGCATATGCATACCACAAATTACACCCCAAAACACATTCTGCTATTACTCCCGTGTACGGCGATACCACATGTGTGAGACTTTTACACAGTGCGGCCACATACAGAGGCCCAACATGCAGGGAGCGCCATCAGGCGTTCTGGAGCACCCAGGACAATTCTGACATTTCTCTCCTACATGTAAAAATCATCATTTATTTGCTAGAAAATTACATCGAATCCCAAAACATTATATATGTTTTTTTAGCAAACACCCTGGAGAATACAATGGTGGTCGTTGCAACTTTTTATCTCGCACGGTATTTGTGCAGCAATTTTTCGAATGCTTTTTTTTGGAAAAAAAAATGTTTTGTGCTTAAAAAAAAAAAAAAACACAGTAAAGTTAGCCCAATTTTTGCATAATGTGAAAGATGAAGTTACACCGAGTAAATTGATACCTAACATGTCACTCTTCAAAATTGCACAGGCTCGTGGAATGGCGCCAAACGTCGCTACTTAAAAATCCCCATAGGCGACGATTAAATTTTTTTTTACTGGTTATATGTTTTGAGTTACAGAGGAGGTCTAGGGCTAAAATTATTGCTCTCGCTCCAACGTACGCAGCGATACCTCACATGTGTGGTTAGAACACCGTTTTCATATGTGGGCGGGACTTACGTATGCGTTCGCTTCTGCATGCGAGCACATGGGGACAGGGGCGCTTTAAAAAAAAAAAAAAAATGTATTGTTCATTTTACTTTATTTATTTTAGTTTGACATTTTTTTCCCCAAAAATAAATTTTTTGATCACTTTTATTCCTATTACAAGGAATGTAAACATCCCTTGTAATAGGAATATGGCATGACAGGTCCTCTTTACAGTGAGATGTGGGGTCAATAAGACCCCGCATCTCACCTCTAAGCTGGGAAGCCTGAAAAAAAAAAAAAAAGATTCTGGATTTGATAGTATTGGCGAGTCGGTAGAAGCACCGGAGGGCGGCGGGAGGGGGGGGGTGTCTATGGCTGGGTATTGCAGGGTATCACCGACTATGGCTGGGTATGGCTGGGTATATCAGAGTATGGCTGGGTATCTCAGAGTATGGCGTTGCAGAGTATTGTGTTGCAGTGCATTGCAGGATATTGGAGGGTGTTGCAGAGCATTGCAGAGTGTTGCACGGTATTGGCGGGTGTTGCAGAGCATTGCAGAGTGTTGCAGGGTATTGGTGGGTGTTGCAGAGCATTGCAGAGTGTTGCAGAGCATTGCAGAGTGTTGCAGGGTATTGGCGGGTGTTGCAGAGCGTTGCAGGGTATTGCAGAGTATTGCAGGGTAATGCAGAGTATTGCAGAGTATTGCAGGGTATTGCAGGGTATTGCAGAGTATTGCAGGGTATTGCAGGGTATTGCAGGGTATTGCAGGGTATTGCAGAGTATTGCAGGGTATTGCAGGGTATTGCAGGGTATTGCAGAGTAATGCAGGGTAATGCAGAGTAATGCAGAGTAATGGCAGGGTATTGCAGAGTAATGGCAGGGTAATGCAGTGTATTGCAGTGTAATGCAGACTATTGCAGACTATTGCAGAGTATTGCAGGGTATTGCAGGGTATTGCAGGGTATTGCAGGGTAATGCAGAGTAATGCAGAGTAATGGCAGGGTATTGCAGAGTATTTGCAGGGAATTGAGGGGTTAATTTTCGGTGAGCAGCGATGTGGGCACTGCAGATGCAGCCCACATCGCTGCTGACACCGATCTCTTCCCCCTCCGCTGTTCCGATCGGTACAGAGAGGGGGAGGGAGGAACCGGCGTCATAACATGACGCCGGTTTGTTTACAAGTGATCACTCCGTCATTTGACGGAGCGATCACATGGTAAACGGCCGCGACGAGCGGCCGTTTACCGTGATCCGTGATGCGCCGGGTCCTGTGGACCCGGCGGTCACGGATGCTCTCGAGTGCGCGCCCCAGGGGGCGCACGAGAGCGGAATTCTGGGAGGACGTCATATGACGGCCTCCCACAGTTAAGAAACCGCCCTGAAGCCGTCATTCGGCTATAGGGCGGTTATTAAGTGGTTAAACAGGGGCAGAACAATTGGGCCTTAGGCACTGGTGCTGGTGCCACAACACTGCAACCTCTCCCATATACTCTTGTTTTATTGCAGGAATTAGCCCTGCTGCAAAGCATTGCATCAAAAATTTTAATTAAACGCCCCTGTTAAACAGGGGCAGAAAAATTGGGCCTTAGGCACTGGTGCTGGTGCCACCACACTGCAACCTCTCCCATATACTCTAGATTTATTGCAGGAATTAGCCCTGCTGCAAAGCATTGCATCAAAAATTGTAATTAAACGCCCCTGTTAAACAGGGGCAGAAAAATTGAGCCTTAGGCACTGGTGCTGGTGCCACAACACTGCAACCTCTCCCATATACTCTTGTTTTATTGCAGGAATTAGCCCTGCTGCAAAGCATTGCATCAAAAATTTTAATTACACGCCCCTGTTAAACAGGGGCAGAAAAATTGGGCCTTAGGCACTGGTGCTGGTGCCACCACACTGCAACCTCTCCCATATACTCTAGATTTATTGCAGGAATTAGCCCTGCTGCAAAGCATTGCATCAAAAATTGCTGATGGCATCACCCAGAACCAGAAATGTTCTTCCAACATATCAGCGGAGGAGGAAGAGGATAGAAAATCAACATAACAGGACAGTCACTCAGCATCAGCATAGGCAGTGTTGAAGGGATGTGATATTTCAAAAAAAAATTATTCGGTTACATCAGCTTCAGGTGCTTGGTAGCTGTGGGTGATTCAAGACTGATTCATCTTGATGAAGGTCAGTCGATCAACTGATTCGGTGGACAGGCGCACCCTGCAATCGGTAACAAAGCCACCAGCAGCACTGAAGGTGCGTTCCGAAAGAACGCTGGATGCAGGACAGGCCAGTAGCTCAAATGCATACTGTGCAAGCTCTGGCCAGTGATCCATCCTCAAGATCCAGTAAGCCAGAGGATTTTCGGTGGGAAAGGTGTCCAAGTCTGACCTTGCCCCTAGGTATTCCTGCACCATGTAAATCAGACACTGGCGATGGTTGCTGGAACCGATCATACCTTGGGGCTGCGGACTAAAAAATTGTCTGAAAGCATCAGTCAGACGGCCACCTTCTCCACCGCTCCTTCTGACTGATGCCTCAGCAACACGTTGTCCAGGACCAGGAGATTGTAACCTCCCAGTCTCTGGGAACGCGTTGCACAGAATTTCTGCAAGGCCTCCCGGAGATGTCTCATCCTCTGCTCCCTCTGCGATGGCAAGATAAGGTCGGCAACCTTACCCTTGTACCGTGGATCAAGGAGAGTGGCCAGCCAGTAATGGTCCCTCTCCTTGATCCGAAGAATACGAAGATCCTTCCGCAGGCTTTGCAGGATCAGGGAGGCCATGCAGCGTAGGTTAGCTGAGGCATTCGGTCCGGAGTCCTCTGGGTCACTAAGGACAACATGATCCGCAGCTACCTCCTCCCAGCCACGTACAAGTCCACGGGTTTCTTGGGACTGTAAATCATCCCTACAAGACTGCTGCTGCTGCTGATGCTGAGTACCAGCCTCCACCTCCATGCTGACACAATCATCCTCCTCCTCCTCTTCCTCCTCCTCATCCTCTTCCTGTGTGATGGGTGGCACAGCAGGAATACTGTCTGGATAAAGGGGGCCTTGAGAGGCAAGGAAGTCCTCCTCTTCCTGCCTCTGTTCTGCCTCAAGTGCCCTGTCCATTATTCCACGCAGCGTATGCTCCAAGAGGTGGACAAGAGGTACAGTGTCACTGAAGCATGCACTGTCACTGCTCACCATCATTGTGGCCTCCTCAAATGGTGACAGGACAGTGCATGCATCCCTGATCATGCCCCACTGGCGTGGTGAGAAAAAACCGAGCTCCCCTGACCCTGTCCTGGTGCCGTAGTCGCACAGGTACTCATTGATGGCCCTCTGCTGCGTGTGCAGCCGCTGCAGCATGGCCAACGTTGAGTTCCACCTGGTGGGCATGTCACATATAAGGCGGTTCTTGGGCAGGTTCAACTCCTTTTGGAGCTCAGCCAGCCGAGCACAGGCATTAAATGATCGGCGGAAATGCACACAGACTTTCCTGGCCTGCTTCACGACATCCTGCCCAAGAACCGCTGCACCACCAGGTTAAGGACATGAGCTACACAGGGCACATGGGTCAGTTGTCCCTGTCGGAGGGCGGAGAGGAGGTTGGTGACATTGTCGCAAACCACCATTCCTGGCTTAAGCTGGCATGGCGTCAACCACCTCTCGGCCTGCCCTTGCAGAGCTGACAAAACATCCGCCCCAGTGTGGCTCCTGTCCCCCAAACAAACCAGCACAAGCACGGCATGGCATCGTTTTGCCTGCGTACTTGCGTAGCCCCTGGAACGCCTACGGAGCACCGCTGGTTCTGAGGACAGAGCACTGCAAGAGGCCATGGAGGAAGAAGAAGAGGAGGGGGTGGAGGAGAGAGGTGTGTCACAACCAATAGTAGCATTTTGGAGGCGTGGTGGCAGAACAACCTCCAACATTACTGCACCTTGTCCTGCATCCTTCCCAGCTGCCAGAAGAGTGACCCAATGGGCCGTGAAAGACAGGTAACGTCCCTGTCCATGCCTGCTGGACCATGAGTCAGCGGTAATATGCACCTTACCGCTGACTGCCCTGTCCAGCGAGGCAAGGACATTGCCTTCCACATGCCGGTAGAGAGCCGGAATCTCCTTCCGTGAGAAAAAGTGGCGTTTGGGTACCTGCCACTGAGGAACCGCACATTTGACAAACTCACGGAAGGGGGCCGAGTCTACCAACTGAAAAGGCAGCAGTTGAAGTGCTAGCAATTTAGCCAAGCTAGCATTCAACTGCTGGGCATGTGGATGGCTGGGAGTGAACTTCTTTCGCCGGTCCAGCAGCTGGGGCAGGGACATTTGCCTGCTACATTCGGACGTGGGTGTACTGCTAGCAGAGTGCCCGGAAGCACTTGGCTGTGACACACCTAATTCTACACCTTCATTCCTCTCAGAGCAGGTTTCAGAGAGGACTGAAGGTCTAGTGGGGTTGGAGATGCCAGCTGACGAGGAGCAAGGAAAGGTCCGCTTTGTTCTTTGGTGTGGGTCTTTGAGGTACGCTTGCCAACGAGCTGCATGGCAGGTCAACATATGTCTGGTCAAGCATGTGGTGCCCAAGAGGCTGATGTTTTGGCCACGCGAGATACGCTTGAGACATATGTTGCAAATAGCAGCAGTGCGATCTGATGCACTCGTCTCAAAAAAGGCCCACACCAAAGAACTTTTAGAATAACGCGCAGAGGCAGCGCCCTGCACAGGCGAAGCTCTGCAGTGTGATTCAGTTGGTGTGCTGCCCCTAAGCTGGCCCCCGGAGGGCTTCCTGCCTCGTTGGACATGTGCCTCTTCCTCCTCCTCCTCCTCCTCTCTCCTACCAGGCACCCACATGGAGTCAGTGCCCTCATCATCCCCTCCCTCTTCATTGCTGTAGCAAACCTGGCAATATGCTGCAGCTTGTGGAACATGACTGCCAGATTGCTGTCCTTCTTGAGCATCCCCTCTCTCTGCATTCACGCTACTGCCTTCCTCTAGCTGAGTGTCATCATCAGAGCCTACAAAACACTGGGCATCCTCCTGGAGCATGTACCCAACACTGTGCTCAAAGAGTTCTGGAGACTCCTCAGGAGGACGTGGTGGGTCTAGGGAAGGAGTCACTGATGATGACATTGAGACGAGGGAAGACGATGCGTTGGCAGCTGCTTTGCTAGTACCCTGAGACTGGGTGAGAGAGGATGAGGAGGATGAAGAGGGCTTGGTCATCCACTCTACCAAGTCGTTGGCATGTTGCGGTTCAACATGTCCAGCTGCCGAAAAGAAGGACAATCGTGCCCATGGCCACGTGCTGATGACAATGCACCGCGTCCACGACCAGCACTGTTGTCTCTAGACACAGAGCCTGCTTGCCCTCTTTTATTGGCTCGTGACTGTCTGCCTCTCCTTGTTGGCCTTCCAGACATAGTAATGGCCTGCAAGGAGATGGGAAAACCAGCAATTGGGTAGTGTATATTGTGCTGGAGGCACACAACACCCACTAACTCCTGCAGATGCCTGTATGATAGAACACCAGCAATAAAGGGTAGATACAGGTGTATACTGTACTGGAGGCACACAACACCCACTAACTCCTGCAGATGGCTCTATTAGAAAACAGCAGCAATAAAGGGTAGATACAGGTGTATACTGTGCTGTGCTGGAGGCACACAACACCCACTAACTCCTGCAGATGGCTGTATTAGAGAACAACAGCAATAAAAGGTAGATACAGGTGTATACTGCGCTGGAGGCACACAACACCCACTAAGCCCTGCAGATGGCTCTATTAGAGAACAGCAATAAAGGGTAGATACAGGTGTATATTGTGCTGGAGGCACACAACACCCACTAACTCCTGCAGATGCCTTTATTATAGAACACCAGAGATAAAGGGGTATACTGTACTGGAGGCACACAACACCCACTAAGCCCTGCAGATGGCTCTATTAGAGAACAGCAATAAAGGGTAGATACAGGTGTATATTGTGCTGGAGGCACAAAACACCCACTAACTCCTGCAGATGCCTTTATTATAGAACACCAGAGATAAAGGGGTATATACAGATGTATACTGTGCTGTGCTGGAGGCACACACAACTTCCAATAACTCCTGCAGATGGCAGATGGCTCAAATGGAGAAGAGCTATGTAGGTGGATATAGCGGTGTGTACTGGGTACAGAGCACGCAGACAGCACGCACAAGCTCCTAACACTACTGACTGCAAGCTCTATTATAAAAGATAGATCACTAGCTATATAGATGAGGTGAATATAGCGGTGAATATAGCGGTGTATACTGCGGTCAGGGCACGCAGACAACAACCACTACAGAAGAGCAAGATCAAAAATACTGTGTTGAAGGTACACAGAACACCCACTAACTGCTTCAGACGCCAACACACTACACAAGGCCACCGCGCTGGCGGCCTTATATAGTGAGGGGCGTGTACTACACAGCCTAAGCTATGATTGGCCACAGGCATCCTGCCTGTGGCCAATCATGGCTCTCCTCGCTACTGGCGCTGTGATTGGCCAAGCATGCGGGTTCACAGTGCATGCTTGGCCAATCATGAGCCAGCAATGCACTGCGATGACGCAGTGCATTGTGGGCCGTGAGCGCCACACGAATTTGGTGCGAACGGCCCATAATGTTTGTAATTCGCCGAACGGGCGAACAGCCGATGTTCGAGTCGAACGTATGTTTGACTCGAACATGAAGCTCATCCCTAGTAATGGATATTCCTAACATTTTAGATGCTATAGTAAAAATCTCATTCCAATAAATTTTAGTTTTGGGACATGACCACCAAATGTGGAAATGTGTTCCTAACTCAGCGCATCCACGGTAACAATCTGATAAGTAGTTATGCACATATCTCGCTATTGTAGCCGGTACAAGATACCATCTTATTAGTACTTCATAATTCGCCTCTACCGCTAATATATTTGGAGAGGCTGTGGTTTCCATTGTTTGTTCTAAGTCCACCTCCCATTTCTGGACATAAGCTGGTTTTAGTGTTTCAGTTTTTAGCTAACAATTGAACATATAAGGTTGAGATTATGCCCCTAGCATGAGTGTTGTTTTTACAATATTTTTCAAAGTTAGTTAAATTAGTTAGTGTACTGTCTGTGGTTAAAAGAGACATAAAGCAATGTTTGATCTGAAGGTACCTAAATAGTTCTGATTGCGGTATTCCATAATTATCACAGAGGGTTGGGAAAGGGATAAAGGACGAGGAATTCACAAATTTGTGCATCTGCAGCATATCACTTCTAGCCCATGCTCTGAAAAATCTAGGAGATACCCATGCTGTGTAGGGATGAGCTTGATGTTTGAGTCGAACTTATGTTCGACTCGAGCATCGGCTGTTCGCACGTTCAGCGAATACCAAACGTTATGGGCCATTTGCACCAAATTTGTGTGGCGTTCACGGCCCACAATGCACTGCGCCATCGCGGTGCATTGCTGGCTCATGATTGGCCAAGCATGCACTGTGAACCCGGATGCTTGGCCAATCACAGCGCTGGCAGTGAGGAGAACCATAATTGGCCACAGGCAGCGTGGCGGCCTTGTGTAGTGTTCCGGTGTCTGCAGGAGTTAGTGGGTGTTGTGTGCCTCCAGCGCAGTATACACCTGTATCTACCCTTTATTACTGTTCTCTAGCCATCTGCAGAAGATAGTGGGTGTTGTGTGCCTCCAGCACAGTATACACCTGTATCTACCCTTTATTGCTGGAGTTCTCTAATACAGCCATCTGCAGGAGTTAGTGGGTGTTGTGTGCCTCCAGCACAGCACAATATACACCTGTATCTACTCTTTATTGCTGTTCTCCAATAGAGCCATATGCAGGAGTTAGTAGGTGTTGTGTGCCTCCAGCACAATATACACCTGTAACTACCCTTTATTGCTGGAGTTCTCTAATACAGCCATCTGCACGAGTTAGTGGGTGTTGTGTGCCTCCAGCATAGTATACACCTGTATCTACCCTTTATTGCTGGAGTTCTCTAATACAGCCATCTGCAAGAGTTAGTGGGTGTTGTGTGCCTCCAGCATAGCAGAGTATACACCTGTATCTATCTTTATTGCTGGTGTTCTATAATAAAGGCATCTGCAGGAGTTAGTGGGTGTTGTGTGCCTCCAGCACAGCACAGTATACACCTGTATCTACCCTTTATTGCTGGAGTTCTCTAATAGAGCCATCTGCAGGAGATAGTGGGTGTTGTGTGCCTCCAGCACAGTATACACCTTTATCTACCCTTTATTGCTGGGGTTCTCTAATCCAGTCATCTGCAGGAGTTAGTGGGTGCTGTGTGCCTCCAGCACAGCACAATATACACCTGTATCTACCCTTTATTGCTGTTCTCCAATAGAGCCATCTGCAGGAGTTAGAGGGTGTTATGTGCCTCCAGCACAGCACAATATACACCCGTATGGACCCTTTATTGCTGGTGTTCTCTAATACAGCCATCTGCAGGAGTTAGATGGTGTTGTGTGCCTCCAGCACAGCACAATATACACCTGTATATACCCTTTATTGCTGTTCTCCAATAGAGCCATCTGCAGGAGTTAGTGGGTGTTGTGTGTCTCCAGCACAATATACACCTGTATCTACCCTTTATTGCTGGGGTTCTCTAATACAGCCATCTGAAGGAGTTAGTGGGTGTTGTGTGCCTCCAGTGCAGTATACACCTGTATCTACCTTTTATTGCTGTTGTTCTCTAATACAGCCATCTGCAGGAGTTAGTGGGTGTTGTGTGCCTCCAGCACAGCACAGTATACACCTGTATCTACCCTTTATTGCTGCTGTTTTCTAATAGAGCCATCTGCAGGAGTTAGTGGGTGTTGTGTGCCTCCAGTACAGTATACACCTGTATCTACCCTTTATTGCTGGTGTTCTATCATACAGGCATCTGCAGGAGTTAGTGGGTGTTGTGTGCCTCCAGCACAATATACACTACCCAATTGCTGGTTTTCCCATCTCCTTGCAGGCCATTACTATGTCTGGAAGGCCAACAAGGAGAGGCAGACAGTCACGAGCCAATAAAAGAGGGCAAGCAGGCTCTGTGTCTAGAGACAACAGTGCTGGTCGTGGACGCGGTGCATCATCATCAGCACATGGCCATGGGACACACTTTTCCTTATTTTCGGCAGCTGGACGCATTGAGCTGCATAATGCCGAAGACTTGGTAGAGTGGATGACCAAGCCCTCTTCACCCTCCTCATCCTCTCTCACCCAGGCTCAGGGTACTAGCAAAGCAGCTGCCAATGCATCCTCTTCCCTCATCTCAATCTCATCATCAGTCACTCCTTCCCTAGACCCACCATGTCCTCCTGAGGAGTCCCCCAAACTGTTTGAGCACAGTGTTGGGTACATGCTCCAGGAGGATGCCCAGTGTTTTGAAGGCTCTGATGATGATACTCAGCTAGATGAAGGCAGTAGCGTGAGCACAGAGAGAGGGGATGCTCAAGAAGGACAGCAATCTGGCAGTCATGTTCCTCAAGCTGCAGCATACTGCCAGGTTTGCTCCAGTGATGAAGAGGGAGGGGATGATGAGGTCACTGACTCCACGTGGGTGCCTGATAGGAGAGAGGAGGAGGCGGCACATCTCCAACGAGGCAGGATGCCCTCCGAGGGCCAGCTTAGGGGCAGCACACTGACTGAATCACACCGCAGAGCTCCGCCTTTGCAGGACGCAGCCTCTGCGCATTATTCCAAAAGTTCTTTGGTGTGGGCCTTTTTTGAGATGCACCATCAGATTGCACCGCTGCTATTTGCAACATGTTTCAAGCGCATCTCGCGTGTCCAAAACATCGGCCTTTTTTGAGATGAGTGCATCAGATTGCACCGCTGCTATTTGCAACATATATTTCAAGCGTATCTCGCGTGTCCAAAACATCAGCCGCTTGGGCACCACATGCTTGACCAGACATATGTTGACCTGCCATGCACCATGCAGCTCGTTGGCAAGCGTACCTCAAAAACTCACACCAAACAACAAAGTGGACCTCTCCTTGCTCTCAGCTGGGATCTCCAACCTCACTAGACATTCAGTCCTCTCTGAAACCTGCACTGAGAGGAATGAAGGTGTAGAATTAGGTGTGTCACAGCCAAGTGCTTGCGGGCACTCTGCTAGCAGTACACCCACGTCCGAATGTAGCAGGCACATTTCCCTGCCCGTGCTTGACCGGCGAAAGAAGTTCACTCCCAGCCATCTACATGCCCAGCGGTTGAATGCTAGCTTGGCTAAATTTCTAGCACTTCAACTGCTGCCTTTTCAGTTGGTAGACTCTGCCCCCTTCCGCGAGTTTTTGCAATGTGCGGTTCCTTAGTGGCAGGTCCCCAAACGCCACTTTTTGTCATGGAAGGCGATTCCTGCTCTCTACCGGCATGTGGAAGGCAATGTCCTTACCTCGCTGGACAGGACAGACAGCGGTAAGGTGCATATTACCGCTGACTCATGGTCCAGCAGGCATGGACAGGGACATTACCTGTCTTTCACGGCCGATTGGGTCACTCTTCTGGCAGCTGGGAAGGATGCAGGACAAGGTGCAGTAATGTTGGAGGTTGTTCCGCCACCACGCCTCCAAAATGCTACTACTGGTTGTGACACACCTCTCTCCTCCACCCCCTCCTCTTCCTCCATGGCCTCTTCCAGTGCTCTGTCCTCTGAACCAGTGGTGCTCCGTAGGCGTTAAAGGGGCAAGTACGCAGGCAAAAAGATGCCATGCCGTGCTTGTGCTGGTTTGTTTGGGGGACAGGAGCCACACTGGGGCAAATATTTTGTCAGCTCTGCAGGTGCAGGCCGAGAGGTGGTTGATGCCACGCCAGCTTAAGCCAGGAATGGTGGTTTGCGACAATGGCACCAACCTCCTCTCCGCCCTCCGACAGGGACAAATGACCCATGTGCCCTGTGTGGCTCATGTCCTTAACCTGGTGGTGCAGCGGTTCTTGGGCAGGTACCTGGGTTTACAGGATGTCCTGAAGTAGGCCAGGAAAGTCTGTGTGCATTTCCGCCAATCCTTTAATGCCTATGCTCGGCTGGCTGAGCTCCAAAAGGAGTTGAACCTACCCAAGAACCGCCTTAAATGTGACATTCCCACCAGGTGGAACTCAACGTTGGCCCTCTGCTGCGTGTGCAGCCACTGCAGCATGGCCATCAATGAGTACCTGTGCAAATACGGCACCAGGACAGGGTCAGGGGAGATCGTTTTTTTGTCACTACGCCAATAGCCAGTGGGGCATGATCAGGGATGCATGCACTGTCCTGTCACCGTTTGAGGAGGCCACAAGGATGGTGAGCAGTGACAGTGCATGCATCAGTGACACTGTACCCCTTGTCCACCTGTTGGAGCATACGCTGTGTGGAATAATGGACAGGGCACTTAAGGCAAAACAGAGGCTGGAAGAGGAGGACTTCCTTGGCTCTCAAGGCACCCCTTATCCAGACAGTATTCCTGCTGTCTCACCCATCACACAGGAAGAGGATGAGGAGGAGGAGGAGCCTGGCACTCAGCATCAGCAGCAGCAGTCTTGTAAGGATGATATACAGTCCCAAGAAACCCATGGACTTCTACGCGGCTGGGAGGAGGTGGCTGCGGATCGGACTCAGGACCAAATGCCTCAGCTAACCTACGCTGCATGGCTTCCCTGATCCTGCAAAGCCTGCGGAAGGATCCGTGTATTCTTCGGATCAAGGAGAGGGACCATTACTGGCTGGCCACTCTCCTTGATCCACGATACAAGGGTAAGGTTGCGGACCTTATCTTGCCGTTGCAGAGGGAGTAGAGGATGAGACATCTCCGGGAGGCCTTGCAGAAAGGTCTGTGCAACGCGTTCCTAGAGACTGGGAGGTTAAAAACTCCTGGTCCTGGACAACATGTTGCTGAGGCTTCGGTCAGAAGGAGCGGTGGAGAAGGTGGCCTGTCTGACCGATGCGTTCAGACAATTGATCGCTTCCAGCAACCATCGCCAGTGTTTGATTTACATGGTGCAGGAATACCTAGGGGCAAGGTTAGACTTGGACACCTTTCCCACTGAAAATCCTCTGGCTTACTGGGTCTTGAGGATGGATCACTGGCCAGATCTTGCACAGTATACAATTGAGCTACTGGCCTGTCCTTCATCCAGTGTTCTTTCGGAACGCACTTTCAGTTCTGCTGGTGGCTTTGTAACCGATCACAGGGTGCGCCTGTCCACCGAATCGGTTGATCGACTGACCTTCATAAAGATGAATTAGTCTTGGATCACCACCAGCTACCAAGCACCTGAAGCTGATGCAACCGAATATTTTTTTTGGAAATGTCACATCCCTTCAAGAATGCCTATGCTGATGCTGAGTGACTGTCCTGTTCTGTTGACTGACTATCCTCTTCCTCCTCAATGATCCCGCTGATATTTTGGAAGAACATTTTTGGTTCTGGGTGATGCCACCAGCCCAATTTTTCAGCCTCTGTTTAACAGGGGCGTGCAATTACAATTTTTGATGCAATGCTTTGCAGCAGGGCTCATTCCTGCACTCCAAATAGAGTATATGGGAGAGGTTGCAGTGTTGTGGCACCAGCACCAGCCCAAGTTTTCAGCCCCTGTTTAACAGGGGTGTGTAATTACAATTTTTGATGCAATGCTTTGCAGCAGGGCTTATTCCTGCACTCCAACTAGAGTATATGGTAGAGGTTGCAGTGTACAGGCCCAATTTTTCTGCCCCTGTTTAACAGGGACATGTAATAAAATTGTTGAGGCAATGCTTTGCAGCAGGGCTCATTCCTGCACTCCAACTAGAGTATATGGTAGAGGTTACAGTGTATAGGCCCAATTTTTCAGCCCCTGTTTAACAGGGGCATGTAATACAATTTTTCATGCAATGCTTTGCAGCAGAACTCATTCCTGCACTCCAACTAGAGTATCTGGGAAAGGTTGCAGTGTTGTGGCACCAACAAGCAGTGCCTAAGGCCCAATGTTTCAGCCCCTGTTTAACAGGGGCATGTAATTACAATTCTTGATATACTATTTCACAGCAGGGCCCGTTCCTGTGCCCACTGAGAGTAACTGTGAGGACTTATAGTGTTGTGGCACCAGCACCACAACCAACAAAGGCCCAATTTTTCTACCACTGTTCAACAATGGCATGTAATTACAATTATTGATATAATCGTTCACAGCAGGGCGCTCCAGCGCCCACCAAGAGTCCCTTTGAGGGCTTACAGTGTTGTAGCAACACCAACACTAGGGATGAGCTTCGAGTTCGAGTCGAACTCATGTTCTACTCGAACATTGCCTGTTCGCCTGTTCAGCGAACAGTGAACAATTTGGGCTGTTCGCAGCAAATTCGAAAAGCCGGAACACCCTATACAAGTCTATGGGAGAAATCTAAAGTGCTAATTTTAAAGGGTAATATGCAGATTACTGTCCTAAAAAGTGTTTGGGGACCCGGGTCCTGCCCCAGGGGACATGGATCAATGCAAAAAAAAGTTTTAAAAACGGCCGTTTTTTCAGGAGCAGTGATTTTAATAATGATTAAAGTGAAACAATAAAAGTGTAATATTCCTTTAAATTTCGTAGCTGGGGGGTATCTATAGTATGCCTGTGAAGGGGCGCATGTTTCTGGTGCTTAGAACTGTCACTGCACAAAGTGTCATTTGTGCAGGAAAAAAAGTCCTTTAAAATCACTTGCGGCTAAATTGTCGGGTCTCCGTAATACAGAGAACACTCAATGAGTGTTCTCTGTATTAGCCGACAATTCATTCATTCATTGATAAAAAAAAAAAAAAAAAAAAAAAAGCGCGGGGGTTCCCCTAAATTCAATTACCAGGCCCTTCAGGTCTGACATGGATATTAAGGAGAACCCCGTGTCAAATTTAAAAAAAAAATTGACGTGGGGGTCCCCCCAAATATCCATACCAGACCCTTCAGGTCTGATATGGATATTAAGGGGAACCCCGCATCAAATTTAAAAAAAAATTGACGTGGGGGTCCCCCTAAAAATCCATATCAGACCCTTTATCCGAGCACGCAACCTGGCAGGCCGCAGGAAAAGAGGGGGGGACGAGAGAGCGGCCCCCCCTCCCTCCTGAACCGTACCAGGCCACATACCCTCAACATTGGGAGGATGCTTTGGGGGTCTGTGACCCCTCAAAGCACCTTGTCCCCATGTTGATAAGGACAAGGGCCTCATCCTCACAACCCTGGCCGTTGGTTGTGAGGGTCTGCGGGCGGGGGGCTTATCAGAATCTGGAAGCCCCCTTTAACAAGGGGACCCCCAGATCCCGCCCCCCCCTGTTTGAAATGGTAAGGGGGTACAAAAGTACCCCTACCATTTCACAAAGAAAGTGTCAAAATGGTTAAATAAGACAAACACACTTTTGAAAAAGTCCTTTATTAAAAATGAAAAAAAAAAAAAAAAAAGATTCCAGCGGTGCTAATCCACTCTTGCTATCCAGCGACGGATCTCCGGGGTCCAGCGATGGATGATCATATCCAGCGACGGGGGAATCTCTCAGTCCAGCGCTGTCCATACATCCTTCTTCTGTCTCCTCTCCGGAGACACTGCAGAGAGCACAGCGCTGACGTTTCTTATATTGGGAGGGCGGGGCCACCCGTCACCTGACCCCGCCCCTCTGACGCTGGAGAGGGAAGCCAGGGGTTCCCCAGTGACGTGTGGGTGACCCCGCCCCCTCTGATGTAACGGAAACCTGCGTTACATCAGAGGGGGCGGGGTCACCCACACGTCACTGGGGAACCCCTGGCTTCTCTCTGCAGCGTCAGAGGGGCGGAGTCAGGTGACGGATGGCCCCGCCCTCCCAATATAAGAAACGTCAGCGCTGTGCTCTCTGCAGTGTCTCTGGAGAGGAGACAGAAGAAGGATGTATGGACAGCGCTGGACTGAGAGATTCCCCCGTCGCTGGATATGATCATCCATCGCTGGACCCCGGAGATCCGTCGCTGGATAGCAAGAGTGGATTAGCACCGCTGGAATCTTTTTTTTTTTTTTTTCATTTTTAATAAAGGAATTTTTCAAAAGTGTGTTTGTCTTATTTAACCATTTTGACACTTTCTTTGTGAAATGGTAGGGGTACTTTTGTACCCCCTTACCATTTCAAACAGGGGGGGGCCGGGATCTGGGGGTCCCCTTGTTAAAGGTGGCTTCCAGATTCTGATAAGCCCCCCGCCCGCAGACCCTCACAACCAACGGCCAGGGTTGTGAGGATGAGGCCCTTGTCCTTATCAACATGGGGACAAGGTGCTTTGAGGGGTCACAGACCCCCAAAGCATCCTCCCAATGTTGAGGGTATGTGGCCTGGTACGGTTCAGGAGGGAGGGGGGGCCGCTCTCTCGTCCCCCCCTCTTTTCCTGCGGCCTGCCAGGTTGCGTGCTCGGATAAAGGGTCTGATATGGATTTTTAGGGGGACCCCCATGTCAAATTTTTTTTTTAATTTGATGCGGGGTTCCCCTTAATATCCATATCAGACCTGAAGGGTCTGGTATGGATATTTGGGGGGACCCCCACGTCAATTTTTTTTTAAAATTTGACACGGGGTTCCCCTTAATATCCATGTCAGACCTGAAGGGCCTGGTAATTGAATTTAGGGGAACCCCCACGCTTTTTTTTTTTTTTTTTAATCAATGAATGAATGAATTGTCGGCTAATACAGAGAACACTCATTGAGTGTTCTCTGTATTACGGAGACCCGACAATTTAGCCGCAAGTGATTTTAAAAGACTTTTTTTCCTGCACAAATGACACTTTGTGCAGCGACAGTTCTAAGCACCAGAAACATGCGCCCCTTCACAGGCATACTATAGATACCCCCCAGCTACGAAATTTAAAGGAATATTACACTTTTATTGTTTCACTTTAATCATTATTAAAATCACTGCTCCTGAAAAAACGGCAGTTTTTAAAACTTTTTTTTGCATTGATCCATGTCCCCTGGGGCAGGACCCGGGTCCCCAAACACTTTTTAGGACAGTAACTTGCATATTACCCTTTAAAATGAGCACTTTAGATTGTGAACGTTCGAATCCCATAGACTTTAATAGGGTTCTAAAGTTCACATGAAGTTTAGGTCTGTTCGCAGGTTCTGGTGCGAACCGAACAGGGGGGTGTTCGGCTCATCCCTAACCAACACCTTGTTCCGCCATTTCTGCAGAGCATATAGGACTAGTGATGGCCGAACGGTTCGCCCGGCGGTCGTTTCGCGGCGAATTTCGGTCGTTCGCGGTCCGCTCATTCGCTCGCCTTTTCCCGCCGTTCGCCCCGGCGGACTTACGTGTTTAATGTGTAAAAGAACTTCGACCTATGATGACACGACTATCATGGGGTACAGGACAGCCAATTGAGACATGACAGCACATGGACACTTGGACATTCCCCCTAACCTATAAATACACCCGATCCGGTGGCCATTTTACATTCTTTCTTCTGTCACTATAGGGAAAGGTTGCTGTGTGGAGTAGGGACAGATAAAGCGCTAGCTATTTGGTACACAAAAGTTCTTTTCAGGACTGGTATAGGTGTTAGGTGTATATAGGTTTGCTGTGCTACTGATTCTTGCAGCAGCCTGAGTGTCTTTTGTCAGTTTAGAGAAAGGGAAAGGACGGTGTGTGCTACAGGGACAGCCAGATTAGTCTTTCATCATCATCATCATCATCATTAGCTGTTACTATCAGGTCCACAAAAGAGCTGTTCCAGTAACCACTAATCGTTCCAGTCTACTCTTTTTTGCCACTTTGTATAGGGACAGGAAGGAAGCAGTGTTGTCAGGCAGTGAGGGTCAGTTTAAAGACTTGCTGTTACTATTAGTTCCACAAAGGTTCTTTTCAGGACTGGTATCAGTGGTACGGTAATAGGCTTGTACACGTATAATATTCTTTCTTCCAAATATAGAAAGAATATTATACTTGACTGCTGCCCTTCTGCTGCAGTCTGCTAATCATTCACAACTCACTTGTTCCACAAAGCTCTTTATCAGGACTGGTAACTTGGTCTGTGTAGGGTGCTACAGTACATAGGGTTGAGTGCAGTACAGTCTGCTGTTCTGTAAGGACCGCTATCGGTCCACAATAGATAGGGTTGAGGTGCACCACTGCTGACCGCTGCCCTATACTGCAGCAGTCCTTCATTGGTATAGGGACTGAAGTACAGTCTGCTAATCACTAACACACAACCTGCTTGGTCCACAAAAGTTCCTATAAGGACTGGTAACTTGGTCTAGGGTGCTACAGTACATAGGGTTGAGTGCGGTACAGTCTGCTGTTCTGTAAGGACCGCTATTGGTCCACAATAGATAGGGTTGAGGTGCACCACTGCTGACCGCTGCCCTATACTGCAGCAGTCCTTCAGCAGTATAGGGACTGACATACAGTCTGCTAATCACTAACACACAACCTGCTTGGTCCACAAAAGTTCCTATAAGGACTGGTAACTTGGTCTAGGGTGCTACAGTACATAGGGTTGAGTGCGGTACAGTCTGCTGTTCTGTAAGGACCGCTATAGGTCCACAATAGATAGGGTTGAGGTGCACCACTGCTGACCGCTGCCCTATACTGCAGCAGTCCTTCATTGGTATAGGGACTGAAGTACAGTCTGCTAATCACTAACACACAACCTGCTTGGTCCACAAAAGTTCCTATAAGGACTGGTAACTTGGTCTAGGGTGCTACAGTACATAGGGTTGAGTGCGGTACAGTCTGCTGTTCTGTAAGGACCGCTATCGGTCCACAATAGATAGGGTTGAGGTGCACTACTGCTGACTGCTGCCCTATACTGCAGCAGTCCTTCATTGGTATAGGGACTGACGTACAGTCTGCTAATCACTAACACACAACCTGCTTGGTCCACAAAAGTTCTTATAAGGACTGGTAACTTGGTCTAGGGTGCTACAGTACATAGGGTTGAGTGCGGTACAGTCAGCTGTTCTGTAAGGACCGCTATCGGTCCACAATAGATAGGGTTGAGGTGCACCACTGCTGACCGCTGCCCTATACTGCAGCAGTCCTTCATTGGTATAGGGACTGAAGTACAGTCTGCTAATCACTAACACACAACCTGCTTGGTCCACAAAAGTTCCTATAAGGACTGGTAACTTGGTCTAGGGTGCTACAGTACATAGGGTTGAGTGTGGTACAGTCTGCTGTTCTGTAAGGACCGCTATCGGTCCACAATAGATAGGGTTGAGGTGCACTACTGCTGACTGCTGCCCTATACTGCAGCAGTCCTTCATTGGTATAGGGACTGACGTACAGTCTGCTAATCACTAACACACAACCTGCTTGGTCCACAAAAGTTCCTATAAGGACTGGTAACTTGGTCTAGGGTGCTACAGTACATAGGGTTGAGTGCGGTACAGTCTGCTGTTCTGTAAGGACCGCTATCGGTCCACAATAGATAGGGTTGAGGTGCACCACTGCTGACCGCTGCCCTATACTGCAGCAGTCCTTCATTGGTATAGGGACTGACGTACAGTCTGCTAATCACTAACACACAACCTGCTTGGTCCACAAAAGTTCTTATAAGGACTGGTAACTTGGTCTAGGGTGCTACAGTACATAGGGTTGAGTGCGGTACAGTCTGCTGTTCTGTAAGGACCGCTATCGGTCCACAATAGATAGGGTTGAGGTGCACCACTGCTGACCGCTGCCCTATACTGCAGCAGTCCTTCATTGGTATAGGGACTGACGTACAGTCTGCTAATCACTAACACACAACCTGCTTGGTCCACAAAAGTTCCTATAAGGACTGGTAACTTGGTCTAGGGTGCTACAGTACATAGGGTTGAGTGCGGTACAGTCTGCTGTTCTGTAAGGACCGCTATCGGTCCACAATAGATAGGGTTGAGGTGCACTACTGCTGACTGCTGCCCTATACTGCAGCAGTCCTTCATTGGTATAGGGACTGACGTACAGTCTGCTAATCACTAACACACAACCTGCTTGGTCCACAAAAGTTCTTATAAGGACTGGTAACTTGGTCTAGGGTGCTACAGTACATAGGGTTGAGTGCGGTACAGTCTGCTGTTCTGTAAGGACCGCTATCGGTCCACAATAGATAGGGTTGAGGTGCACTACTGCTGACTGCTGCCCTATACTGCAGCAGTCCTTCATTGGTATAGGGACTAAGAGTTTTGTCACAGGGTGATTTAAAAAATGACAGGCAGAGGAAGAGGCAGGCCCTTCCGCAGGGGTGGTAGGGGTAGGGCAGGAGAAACAGCCTTGAGCCAAAGTGGGAAGTTGCAGAAGGTGCGTTCAATTACTTTAAAGGACGCACCAGACTTGGTTGAGTGGCTCACTCAGCCTTACTCTTCTGCACCCTCCTCATCCTCTCGATCTGCACCCTCTTCTTCACTCTCTGCTATGTGCACCCTCAAAGACACTACCACCAACAACACCACCACCACCACCACCACATACCTTCCGCTTGAGTCACAGGAATTATTTTCCGATCCATATCAAGAGGACATTTCTGATGCGCAGCCACTCTTGGTATTGGATCAGGAAGAGGAGGTAGCAACAACCGCTACTCAGCAGTCTGACGACAGTACCCAGATCAACCCAAGGAGGAGGTTGGTCCCCGGTGTTGCTGCCTACTCCGAGATCTCTACTTATAGGGGTGGGGAAGGTGACGTTGATGATGACATGTCTAGTGATGTCACGTGGGTGCCCACAAGAGAGGAAGAGGAGGGGAGTTCAGAGGGAGATATGGACCAGCAGATAGGGAGGAGAAGCAGGAATAACTTACATTGCACAGGATGGACAAAGCAGACTGCAAATGTATCAGGAGCGAGTCATCGACCATGTACGGTCACATCTGGCGCTCCCAGGACACCGGCACATGGCTCCGCAGTGTGGGCTTTTTTTAACGTGTCCGCTGCTGACAATAGCGTTGCCATCTGCAATCTTTGCAGTCAACGCATTAGTCGCGGTAAGCCCAACACTCACCTAGGGACGACCGCCTTAAGAAGGCACATGAGCAGCCATCACCGAGCCCAGTGGGAGCAACGGAACACACAAAGCCACACTGCAGGCTCTCACCGTCCAGCCTCGTCTTCTACTTCTCCTTCTCCTCTCTCCTCACAATTGTCCTCCACTCCACCTTCCATCACGCCAAGCTCACGTTTTTCTGCAAAAAGTCAGGCTTCCGTGGGCCTAATGTTAGAGCGCAAAAAAATGATGACGCCGGATAACCCTCTTGCCCAACAGTTGACGGCTGGATTGTCAGAACTGATAGCCCGCCAACTACTGCCATATAAACTGGTGGACTCTGAGGCCTTTCGCAAATTTGTGGCCATTGGAACACCACAATGGAAGGTCCCAGGAAGGAAGTATTTCTCAGAGAAGGGCATCCCAGAGCTATATGGCCATGTTCAGCGGCAAGTGAATGTATCTCTGGCACACAGTGTCGGTGCCAAGATACATCTGACCGCAGACACGTGGTCTAGCAAACACGGGCAGGGAAGGTATATCACTTTTACTGCCCACTGGGTGAACCTTCTGACGGCCGTCAAGCATGTAACCCGTGGCACCCGTGTAGATTTGGTTTTACCGCCACGGATTGCATTCAGGCCTGACTCTTCTTCTCCTCCTCCTCCTACTCCATCCTCCTCCCTCTCTTCCTCAGCTGCCTCCTCCTTTTCCGCTGCTAGCGTCTCTTCCGCTGCACCGCCCAAGCTCCCCAGAACCTATTCCACATGCCAGGTGAGACGTTGCCATGCCGTGCTGCGTCTGTTGTGCCTGGAAGCCAAGAGCCACACTGGCCCGGCACTCCTTTCAGCTTTGCGTTCACAGGAAGATCAGTGGCTAACACCGCTCAATTTGACAGTTGGTAAAGTGGTGTGTGACAACGGTGCCAATCTGCTTAGCGCATTGAAACAGGGCAAAATCACGCACGTGCCATGCATGGCACACGTCTTAAACTTGGTCGTGCAGCGATTCCTTGTCAAATACCCTGGGGTCCAGGACATCTTGCGGCAGGCAGGGAAAATCTCGGCCCATTTCAGAAGATCTTACACGGCCATGGCTCGCCTTGCTGACATTCAGCGGCGACACCATCTGCCGGTCAGACGTCTTATTTGCGATTGCCCGACGCGATGGAACTCAACCTTCTATATGCTTGATAGGCTGCTCCAGCAGAAACGTGCAGTTAACGTCTACCTGTATGAACTCTGCAAAAGAAACAGTTCTGGGGAGCTGGGTTTTTTTTCACCGAGCCAGTGGCTGCTCATGCTCGACGCATGCAGACTTCTGCGGCCATTTGAGGAGATCACCAAACTGGTCAGTCGCAGCCATGGCGCCATCAGTGACATGGTACCTTATGCCTTCTTTATGGAGCATGCATTGCGTTGTGTCATTGATCAGGCTGTGGAGGAGCAGGAGCGGGAAGATGAGGAAGTCGCAATGCTGGATGAATTCCCAGGGGGGGCTACTCTATCTGAGACAAGTCAACAACAGTAGTCTGAAGAGGAGTCAGAGGAGGATGGTGCCGGGGCGGATGAGGAGGAGCAAGAAGAGCGTGCTTTAAACCTTTCTGGGATCCCTGTTGTGCGTGGATGGGGAGAGGAGAATGAAGAGGACGACATTATCCTGGATGATGAGCAGGAGCCAGGCCACCACACCGCTTCCACTTTAGTGCAAATGGGGGCCTTCATGCTCCAGTGTTTTAATAGGGACCCCCGTATAAAAAGCATAAGGGTCAAGGACCAGTACTGGGTGGCAACGTACTTAGACCCCCGGTACAAACACAAAATGGCGGAAATGTTACCGCCGTCGCAGAGGGCTGTCAGAATGCAGCACTTCCAGGCCTTGCTTCGAGAATTGCTGCATTCTGCTTTTGCGTGCGCTGGCAGAGGAGCAATTCCCACTCCCAGAGAAGGATTTGCGGGTACCAATCCAACAGCGCCTGCAAGAAGAGGCCGGTTTGAAGATGTGTTGGTGACTTCCGATATGAGGTCATTCTTTCAGCTGACCCATCGACAGGTGTCATCCGGATCCAGCATCAGGGAACGCCTAGACCGTCAGGTGTCTGACTACATTGGGTTAACGGCCGATGTGGACGCTCTGAGGAGTGATGAACCCCTGGACTACTGGGTGGGCAGGCTTGACCTCTGGCCAGAGCTTGCCCAATTTGCAATCGAACTGTTGGCTTGCCCCTCATCCAGTGTCCTGTCCGAAAAGGACGTTCAGCGCAGCAGGGGGGGATCGTGACCGATAAGCGTACTCGCCTAGCTCACGACAGTGTTAACTACCTCACATTTATAAAAATGAATGAGGCATGGATCTTGGAGGAATTCAACACATGTGACCAGTAGACCATGTATATGTCTATAAACAATTTTTTTAATCAAGCACACAGACCTTCTTTCTTCATTTGGCTCACTTCCTTGTCCCAAAAAAGCACACCGTACTATATGCCCCTACCCTCCTCTTTGAAGAGGTTGAGCTGTGTCATATTTCTACTGGGGCTGCTTATGAAAGGATCACACCATCCCTGTGCTGTGCTGAGTTTCTCCTGGGCCTGCTTACTATGAGGGGATCACACCATCCCTGTGCTGTGCTGACTTCCTCCTGGGGGTTCTTATTATGAGGGGATCACACCATCCCTGTGCTGTGCTGACTTACTCCTGGGGCTGCTTACGGTGCTGCTGTCAGTGCTGTATATCACGGTGCTAGTGTGAGTCCTTAATGTCACGGTGCTGCTGTCAGTGCTGTATATCACGGTGCTGATGTCAGTGCTTAATGTCACACTTCTGATGTCAGTACTCTCTATCACGGTGCTGCTGTCAGTGCTGTATATCACTGTGCTGATGTCAGTGCTTAATGTCACGCTTCTGATGTCAGTACTCTCTATCACGGTGCTGCTGTCAGTGCTGTATATCACTGTGCTGATGTCAGTGCTGTATGTCACGCTTCTGATGTCAGTGCCCTCTATCACGGTGCTGCTGTCAGTGCTGTATATCACGGTGCTGATGTCAGTGCTTAATGTCACGCTTCTGATGTCAGTACTCTCTACCACGGTGCTGCTGTCAGTGCTGTATATCACTGTGCTGATGTCAGTGCTGTATGTCACGCTTCTGATGTCAGTGCCCTCTATCACGGTGCTGCTGTCAGTGCTGTATATAATGGTGCTGATGTCAGTGCTTAATGTCACGCTTCTGATGTCAGTACTCTCTATCACGGTGTTGCTGTCAATGCTGTATGTCACGGTGCTGGTGTTAATGCTTTATGTCACGCTTCTGATGTCAGTACTCTCTATCACGGTGCTGCTGTCAGTGCTGTATATCACGGTGCTGATGTCAGTGCTTAATGTCACGCTTCTGATGTCAGTACTCTCTATCACGGTGTTGCTGTCAATGCTGTATGTCACGGTGCTGGTGTTAGTGCTTAATGTCACGCTTCTGATGTCAGTACTCTCTATCACGGTGTTGCTGTCAATGCTGTATGTCACGGTGCTGGTGTTAGTGCTTAATGTCACGCTTCTGATGTCAGTACTCTCTATCACGGTGCTGCTGTCAGTGCTGTATATCACTGTGCTGATGTCAGTGCTTAATGTCACGTTTCTGATGTCAGTGCCCTCTATCACGGTGCTGCTGTCAGTGCTGTATATCACGGTGCTGATGTCAGTGCTTAATGTCACGCTTCTGATGTCAGTACTCTCTATCACGGTGTTGTTGTCAATGCTGTATGTCACGGTGCTGGTGTTAATGCTTTATGTCACGCTTCTGATGTCAGTACTCTCTATCACGGGGCTGCTGTCAGTGCTGTATATCACGGTGCTGATGTCAGTGCTTAATGTCACGCTTCTGATGTCAGTACTCTCTATCACGGTGTTGCTGTCAATGCTGTATGTCATGGTGCTGGTGTTAATGCTTTATGTCACGCTGCTGATGTCAGTGCCCTCTATCACGGTGCTGTTGTCAGATGCCTCTATCACGGTGCATGTGTCATTGCTGTATGTGACGCTGCTGGTGATCATCTCCTGCACCCTCTTCTTTGCCTACCCTGGTCCCTGACCTTCCCTCTCCTCCAATGCCTTCATGCGCTCCACAGTCCTGAATTGTCAGAACAATTTCCCAAATAAAAAAAGAATGCTTGTAGTTATCGATCCCAAATTCACCTCATACATGTATTATGTCATTGGCCAGGTGGTGGGACTATGTTTTCCCTGCTAATAATTACCTCGTGGCTGCAAATTCGACCTAAAGGTTTGAAACGTTTGCCTCCCATTGAAGTCAATGGGGCCCGCGGCGAACGTTCGGTTTCGCGAACGGTCGGCCTCGTTCGCGGTCTGCGTTCGCGAAACGTCCCGTCGGAGGTTCGGGCCATCACTATATAGGACAGGTGCCTACTTTCAAACAACTTACACTCGTCTCCTACTTGCAAACGGAAGGAGACAACAGGAAGTGAGATGAAAAAAGATGGACGGCAAAACAAATTATACAGGGGTGATAACTGTTCCCTTTGTTTTCCAAAAAGCTTAAAAATAGATTTTTTGACTGGAGCTACAATTGACCAAATGTACCAGTTCAAAATTACAAACAGATTCTACTTAACACAGCAAACCTACACAGTCCCTGTCTTGTTTGCACCGCCTGTATACTCCTGTTCTGAGTATATAGGGCCTGGGGGCCCCACGCCTTTCCTTTTTTTAATATGGGTACAGGGTTCCCCTTAATATCCGTACAAGACCCAAAGGGGCTGGTAATGGGCAAGGGGGGCTACCTATGCAATTTTTCTCAATGATTTTCATCCATATTGCCGGAACCAGATATTACATTAAAACCGCAAGCAGTTTTAAATGACTTTTTTTCCATTAAATGTAATTTTGTTCAGGGACTGTTCTAAACACGGTAAACACAAGGCACTTCACAGGTATACTATAGACACCCCCTAGGCACGATATTTAAAGGAATATTTCACTTTTTTTTCACTTTAATCATCATTAAAATCAGTGCTCCCGAAAAAACTGCCATTTTTAAAAACATTTTAGGCATTGACCCATGTCCCCTGGGGCAGGAGCCAGGTCCCCAATCACTTTTTAGGACAATATCTTGCATATTAGCCGTTAAAATTAGAACTTTTTATTTCAAACTTTTGCGTCCCATAGACTTCAATGGGGTTCTAAAGTTCGCACGAATTTTCGGTCCGTTCAAAAGTTCCGGTGCGAACCGAACCAGGGAGTTTTCGGCTCTTATCTATTAAAGAGGATGTGGAGATACAGGGTCTATGTTCCATGTGTTTTGGACATGCAGATGCCTACCCAGCTTCAGGAATGGGCTTCTTCATCTCCCCTACACCAGAGATGGCTCTCTTGCATCTAAAATTAGATGGGGTCCCTAAACAATTCCATTTCCTGATTGCACAGATTCTCACAGCAGCCCATATGACTATAGCTTATCTTTGGAAAACGAATAAAACCCCTAATGTGTCAGAAAATATCAAAAAAGGGCAGAATTCTGCCAATTATGAACGAACACTAGCTTATGGTACAGACTCTATACAAAAATGTCATGATAATTGGAATTGTTGGCTCAGCAGATTCCAGATAAGATAACCTGAAAGCTACCACAAGATCTGGTCTCTTGGAATTCTTTATATCTTGGCTTTATATGGTGTCTATGTTATGTTTTGTTCCGTTTTCTTAATTTTGATAACCACTCTACTTTCTGTAACCTTCATTTTTCACAAATGAATCACCCCCTATAATTGGGGAGCAGAGTTATATTTGATAATCTTTCTGATTTTATCCAAATTGCTCAAAGTTGTTTATTAACATTTCTGGATTAATCTTTATAGTTTGCAAGATATTGTACTAAATATATTTATATAACTTGCAACTATTCAATAAAAAACAATTGGAAATAACTGTCACTGTGTATGTATGGCTTGCACAGGGAGAAAAAAATAGCTGGGGTTGTGCATATGTAGGAAATCAGCATGTGCTCCAACGGAAGGATATAGCATCACCGGAAATTATATCAGGACATAGACCACACCTCAACAGGTTTTATCCTGATTGGACGTCTCCAGGATCTTCCAGAGATTACAGATCCTCCTTGGCATTTTATTTGCATGCATGACAATACACCATCTGATTAGAACCCATAGAAACAAGCAATTGGAGACTAAAGCCGCGTACACACGGGCAGACTGTCTGGCCAACTTAGTCCGTCAGACAATCCGACGGACAGTCCGTCATACTTTAGAATGAACGGACTTGACCACACACACCACTTTTTGAGCGGACTAATATGGCGTACTAAGTCCGCCATACTATCCGCCCTACTTTTGAAATGAACGGACTCGCCCACACACGCGGAGGAAAGTCCGCTCATTTCGAGCGCGTCTCCAGGTAGGCGGGGCCCGCGAAGGAGACGTCGCTGACCCCGCCGCCTGGTATGGACTTAAAGGGGAACCCCAATGCCAAAAAAAAACGGCGTGGGGGTACCCCCCCAAGTCCACAACAGACCCTTGTCCGAGCACGCTACCCGGCCGGCCAGGAAAGGGGGGCAAGCGAGCGCCCCCCCCTCCTAAACCGTACCAGGCCGCGTGCCCTCAACATGGGGGGTGCCTTGGGGAAGGGGGGGCCGCGCGCCCCCCCCACCCCAAAGCACCTTGTGCCCATGTTGATGAGGACAAGGGCCTCTTCCCGACAACCCTGGCCGTTGGTTGTCGGGGTCTGCGGGCGGGGGGCTTATCGGAATCCGGGAGCCCCCTTTAATAAGGGGGCCCCCAGATACCGGCCCCCCACCCTATGTGAATGAGTATGGGGTACAATGTACCCCTACCCATTCACCTGTAAAATAAAAGTACCAAAAAAAACACAACACACGAGATAAAATACTTTATTGCACAGCTCCGGGGGTCTTCCGTCTTCGGGGGTCTTCTCGCCGGACTCCTCCGCTATCTTCTTGTAGCTCTTTTGCTAGCAGAGGAGTCCGGCTTTCTTCCTCGCCGCCGGCCTCTTCTCCCGACTTCCGGGATCTTGTCCCCCTCTTCGGTTCTTCTGCCGGGCCACCGCGCCTTCTTATAGCTCTTTTACAGGCGGCGGCCCGGTCTTCTGTCGCCGCCGCCTTCCGTTCTTCTTCTTCTTCTTCTTCTTCTTCTTCTCCAGGAGATGTTGCCTCGACGATCTCTCCGGCCGGAATGCCAGGGACGCACTGCGCGGCCACTTATATAGGGACAATGGGGCGGTGTCACATGGCTTTATGTCACATGGGTACTTTTATTTTACAGGTGAATGGGTAGGGGTACATTGTACCCCATACTCATTCACATAGGGTGGGGGGCCGGTATCCGGGGGCCCCCTTATTAAAGGGGGCTCCCGGATTCCGATAAGCCCCCCGCCTGCAGACCCCGACAACCAACGGCCAGGGTTGTCGGGAAGAGGCCCTTGTCCTCATAAACATGGGGACAAGGTGCTTTGGGGTGGGGGGACCATGTTGAGGGCACGCGGCCTGGTACGGCTCAGGAGGGGGGGCGCTCGCTCGCCCCCCTTTCCTGGCCGGCCGGGTAGCATGCTCGGACAAGGGTCTGTTGTGGACTTGGGGGGACCCCCACGCCGATTTTTTTCGGCATTGGGGTTCCCCTTTAAGTCCATACCAGGTGGCGGGGCCAGCGACGTCTCCTTCGCGGGCCCCACCTACCTGGATACCCGCTCGAAATGAGCGGACTTTTCTCCGGGCGGGAAAAGTCTGCTCATTTCAAAAGTACGGCGGACTGGCATACACACGGGCGGATTGTCCGCCAAAATGCGAGTCCGACGGACAGTATTACGGAAATTCCGAAATACTTAGTCCGCCAGACTGCACGCTGAAAAAGTCCGCTGAAGCCCACACGAGCGGACTGTCCGCTGAAATGTGTTTCGGCGGACTAAGTTGGCCAGACAGTCCACCCGTGTGTACGCGGCTTTAGTGTTATATTCCAAAATACAAGTGCTACTGACCTGGCTAACAATAGTAGGTTAACAACTTGTGGTGAGTGTCTGTATGGGAACACTGGAGGCACTGAGACATAGAGCCCCCTTTTTTTATTTACATCTACATGAGCACTTTTTTTTATCTTGGACTTTTTAACTTGGATTTATTCACTGTTTATATGATTACTTAGCCTTATTTTATTTTTTTTGTATTGCTATAGCATGTCTGTTACGGCCATGCTTTGTATTTTGTTTATGAAAGTTTAGAGCAGCGTGGTTGAAATGATCTTTTTATACCTGTAAAGTTACCATTAGCTTTATAGAACAGGTTTAACAATTACTAGCACATACCTCTTAAAGCGGAGCTCCATCCAAAAGGGGAAGCTCTGCTTGTTTGCTTCCCCACTTTGCTGCCAGATTTGGCATCTTTTGGGGGAGGCGAAAACAGGTACCTGGTTTTGACAGGTACCTGCTCCCACTTATAGGTGACTTTGCCGTGGCAAAGTCACCCAGAAGTTCTGCCCATCTTCTCATTCTCCCGCTGCTGGGCCATTCACAAAGAGCAGCTTGCTTCATGCATTCGCAGTAGGGAATCTTACAAGAAATGGCAGTGGCTGTTCTGTCCACCTGATGTCTATGCTGATTATCTGTACCTGTGTTGTTAAAATGACATGTAATGTTTGTAATTTACATAAGATAATCATATGTGAAGTGCAGGCTTCTTCTAGCGTTCTTTTTTGGTATTGATGCCGTTGTTCTGTTTATTAGATTTACTGTATATGTAGTTAAGGCAGTTGTTAGTAAGCAGGGAATTCTGGGTAGAATCTTCACAGGAAGTGAAGCAGCCACCATTCTTTGAGAAGATACTCAGGAAGCAAGACATATATTTCTCAATTTTTCGCCATCACCCCTTAGAGAACTTAAATAGTATGTTTTTACTATCTCATCCTATATTGTAGATCGTTGTTTCTGTAATGTATGCTGTAATGCATGCAATATTGTACTTATTCAGGTCTATTTCTGTTATTTTGTAGTTTCACCTGGCTTGCCCTAATAAAACTGAAATCAAAGAAATATGGTATCTGAAGTTTATGGGAAAAGAAGGTTTAGCTATATGTCCTTGAGACAGAACAGCAGCAGCACCCGAGAGCTGACTGAAGAATCATCTGGGGTGAAGACACCACTGGATTCCAAGACAGGTTAGTGTCCTAATATTAAAAGTCAGCAGCTACAGTATTTGCAGCTGCTGACTTTTAATTTTTTATGAAGGAGCTCCTCTTTAATTTCACATATACACTGGGGTTAATTTACTAAGTGTATACAGGCTGTTTACTTTGCAAAGGAAGTCATGTTTTGCAAGGGAACTCTCCAAAGAGCTTAGTGAATGTGGTGTGAAAGTTCACTTTGCAAAGAATACTCAATAACATGGCAAAAAAATAAAAATAAACAGCATTTTTGCTAGCACAAGATTAAATGATGGAAATCGGTATAGCCTCACTTCACTCATTAAGCTTGTGGTACAATTCCCTTTATAAAGCAGTCACAAACTGAGTGGAATATCCTATCCCCTGTCAGTTAATCACTGCTTCTCCATAGATAATAAGATCCCATTCTTCAGTAGGGATGAGCCAAGCACCCCCCCATTTGTAAACGGGTGACCCCGCCCCTTCTGACTTCACGGGGAAAGCCATAGGGAAGCCCCCATGCGCCCCGCCCTCCATTATTTAAGAACTGCCAGAAGAAGTGGAGCGTCACACTGCTGAAGACTCCCACAGAGGCGGATTGCGTGGACGGCGTGGAGAAGAAGCCGGAGCAAGATGCTGGATGAGAAGAGCAGAGGAAGAAGAAGATGAAGTGGAAGATGAAGAAGACGATGGAGAAGAAGAAGATGGAGAAGAAGAGCAACACCGAAGGAAGACCAGAAGATGAAAGAAGAAGCACAAAGAAGAATTTAATAAAGGACTGCCTTTTATCTTTTTTAACCTTTTTGTCACTTTTTTTGGGAAATGGTAGAGGTACATTTGTACCCCATTACCAATTCACACAGGCGGGGTGGGATCTGGGGGTCCTCTTGTTAAAGGGGGCTTCCAGATTTCGTTAAGCCCCACGCACACAGACCCCCACAAACACTGGGTAAGGGTTGTGGGGATGAGGCCCTTCTCACTATCAACATGGGGACAAGGTGCTTTGAGGGGCTACCTCAATGCACCCTCCCAATGTTGAGGGCATGTGGCCTGGTACGGTTCAGGATGGGGGGCGCTCTCTCATCCCCCCTCTTTTCCTGTGGCCTGCCAGGTTGCATGCTCGGATAAGGATCTGGTATGGATTTTTCGGGGGACCCCAAGACATTTTTAAAAAACAATTTGGTGCGGGGTTCCACTTAATATCCATACCAGACCTGAAGGGTCCTAAATTTTGGTTTGGGGGTCCCCTGTGGGGAAATCTCCATGCCGTTTTTATCAATGAACTTTTATGTGTATTGCGGACCGACAATTCATTATAGCTGCTAGTAGTTTTAAATGACTTTTTTCCTTTAGAAATGTAATTTTGCTATCAGAAACATGCACCCCTTTACAGGCATACTATAGACACCCCCAGGTACAAAATTTAAAGGAATATTAAACTTTTATTGTTTCACTTTAAGCATTATTAAAATCACTTCTCCCGAAAAAAACGGCCGTTTTTAAAACCTTTGTTTGCATTGATACATGTCCCCTGGGGCAGGAGCCAGGTCCCCAAACACTTTTGATGACAATACCATGCATATAAGCCTTTAAAATGAGCACTTTTGATTTCTCCCGTAGACTTTTAAAGGGTGTTCTGCGGCTTTTGAATTTGCCGCAAACACCCAAAATTTTTCCAAAATTTTTCGCTGTTCGTCAAACTGGCGAACATGAGTTCGACTCAAACATAAAGCTCATCCCTGCTCTTCAGCATGCGGCTGGGGGGCAAGCTTTTTTTCATCATGCTAGGGCTACTTTAGAAAGAAAATGAACTGTAAACAGGGCTGTTTTTAAGGCAGGGCAAAGGGGGCAGCTGTCCTGGGCCCTGTCATTGTTGTGGGGCCCAAAGCAGCTGCCTCATACTTGCCAACTATCCCAGTTTAAATGTCCTTGTCTCTTGCTGTGTCCCGATATCTCAGTGTGAAGTGCTGCTACTAATGCTGCCCAGCTCTGCCCTATTGTTGTGTACAGATGGCTCACCTGCAGTAAATAACCAGCATTCACATGTAAATAGATGCATAGATATGTAAATAAAGGCGGCACCCATATGTATAGCATGACCCCTGGAGTGAGGAGATGATGTGCTGTAACCTCTAGCAATGAATCAGTGAGCAGTATTACTGTACAGTATTCTCAACAAGCAGAAATCATGTGCTGTAACCTCTAGCAACTAATCCGTGAACTGTAATGTGTGCTGTAACCTCTAGCAACCAGTCAGTGAGCGGTAATGATACACTGTAACCTCTGGCAACCAATCGCAATAGCTGCCTGATCTGATTCAGTAAACTGATTTTGAGTCTATATTTATTGTATGTCTCAGAGCTGGTGGAGAGTGAAACTGCATTAGGGGGGTCCAAACAATATTAAAGATGGCCCTGACTGTAAAGCATAAATATTGAAAACCCTTTTTGTTTTTGTTTTGGTAAAGTGGAGGAGGGTTAGAACACCTGTTAGTTTTAATTGTTCCTTGCACCCCTATTAGGGAGATTCACATTCTCTATTTGTTCTGTTTACCATTATCATCGAAAGTGAATCTTAACCACTTACAGACCACCCGCCGTTTGTTATACGTCAGTACTTTGAAGAGGGATATCGTTGTTATGGCAGCAGCTAGCTATTATAATCTCGGTATCCTCTTCTTCAGCGGGTGGTCTGCTTTCAGATAAAAGTGGTGTCTTCGGTAGGGATGGCCGAACTGTTTGCCCGGCGGTCGGTTCGCGGCAAATTTCGGCTGTTCACGGTCCGCCCGATCGGCGGACTATTGCCGCTATTCGCCCGGCGGATTTACGTGTTTACTGTGTAAAAGAACATTGACCTATGATGACACATCCATCATGTGGTACAGGACAGCCAATTGAGACATTACAGCACATGGACACTTGGACATTTCCCCTAACTTATAAATAGACCCGATCCGGCGGCCATTTTACATTCTTTCGTATGTCACTATAGGGAGAGGTTGCTGTGTGGAGCAGGGAGAGATTGCAGTGACCCAAATCGCTAGCTATTAGGTCCACAAAAGTTCTTTTAAGGACTGGTATGGTATAGGTGTAGTTCAGGATATAGGTTTGAGGCACTGCTATTCAAGTCATTGTTGCAGCAGCCTGTCTTTTGTCAGTGCTGAGAGAGGGGCAGGACGCTGTGTGCAGCAGGAACAGTCAGTTTAATCATTAGCTGTTACTATTAGGTCCACAAAAGTCCTTTTCAGTACTGGTATGGTAAAGTAGTACAGGATATAGTTTTGAGTGCTATTCAAGTCTGCTAATCACAACCTGCTAGTTCCACAAAGGTCCTTATAAGGAGTGGTAAGGTATAGTGTACTACAGTATATAGGGTTGAGTGAGGTACAGTCTGCTAATCCTTAAGGACTGGTATAGGTCCACAATATATAGGGTTGAAGTGCACTACTGCTGACTGCTGCCCAATTCTGCAGCAGTCCTTTATCAGTATAGGGACTGAGGTACAGTCTGCTAATCACAACCTACTAGTTCCACAAAGGTCCTTATAAGGACTGGTAAGGTATAGCGTACTACAGTATATAGGGTTGAGTGAGGTACAGTCTGCCAATCCTTAAGGACTGGTATAGGTCCATAATATATAGGGTTAAGGTGCACTACTGCTGACTGCTGCCCTATACTGCAGCAGTCCTTTATCAGTATAGGGACTGAGGTACAGTCTGTTAATCACAACCTACTAGTTGCACAAAGGTCCTTATAAGGACTGGTAAGGTATAGCGTACTACAGTATATAGGGTTGAGTGAGGTACAGTCTTCTAATCCTTAAGGACTGGTATAGGTCCACAATATATAGGGTTGAGGTGCACTACTGCTGACTGCTGCCCTATTCTGCAGCAGTCCTTTATGAGTATAGGGACTGAGGTACAGTCTGCTAATCACAACCTACTAGTTCCACAAAGGTCCTTATAAGGACTGGTAAGGTATAGCGTACTACAGTATATAGGATTGAGTGAGGTACAGTCTGCCAATCCTTAAGGACTGGTATAGGTCCATAATATATAGGGTTGAGGTGCCCTACTGCTGCTGACTGCTGCCCAATTCTGCAGCAGTCCTTTATCAGTATAGGGACTGAGGTACAGTCTGCTAATCACAACCTACTTGTTCCACAAAGGTCCTTATAAGGACTGATAAGGTATAGTGTACTACAGTATATAGGGTTGAGTGAGGTACAGTCTGCTAATCCTTAGGGACTGGTATATCACGGTGCTGGTGTCAGTGCTTTATGTCACGCTGCTGATGTCAGTGCTCTCTATCACGGTGCTGGTGTCAGATCACTCTATCACGGTGCAGGTGTCATTGCTGTATGTCACGCTGCTGATGTCAGTGCTCTCTATCACGGTGCTGGTGTCAGATCACTCTATCACGGTGCAGGTGTCATTGCTGTATGTCACGCTGCTAATGTCAATGCTCTCTAACACGGTGCTGGTGTCAGATCACTCTATCACGGTGCAGGTGTCATTGCTGTATGTCACGCTGCTGATGTCAGTGCTCTCTATCACGGTGCTGGTGTCAGATCACTCTATCACGGTGCAGGTGTCATTGCTGTATGTCACGCTGCTAATGTCAGTGCTCTCTACAAGTTGACCGATATGGGTTTTTCTCTGGCCGATGCCGATGCGGATATTTAGAAATTGTGGCGGCCGATGGCCGATATATGATGCCGATTTTTTTGGGCCGATATGTTAGGCCAATTTTTTATTTATTTTTTCCTCTTTTTTTTTCCCCTTCATCTCATAAATTCTAAGTTGGACACCATTCACACTGGGGCGTTTTTCAGGCGATTTTGGGCTAAAAATAGCGACTGTAAATTGCCTTCAAAACGGCTCCCCTGCAGTCTGTGTGAAAGCCTGAGTGCTTTCACAATGAGGAGATGTGCTGGCAGGACGTTAAAAAAAAAGAAAAATCCTGCAAGCAGCATCTTTGGAGCGGTGTAAACCGCTCCTCCACCACTCCTGCCCATTGAAATGAATGGTCCCCACTGCAGAAGCACATGCAATGTGATTTTGCAGCAGTGCTTCACTGCCCCGCTAGCAGCCGAATAGCGGGGCTAAAATGACGGTAAATCGCTGCTAAAACTTGCAGCGTTTTACCGTCAACGCCTGCCCGATCCAGTGTGAAAGCAGCCTCAACAAGTGATGCAGAAAATTTCTTACACATTTATTAAACAAAACAAACCTCCAATCAGTTCACTTGTATGTATAATTTAGATAAAAAAAAAACCTATTTATTAAATACACAAAAACAGGTACTCAAAACTTCTGGACGAAAAAAAAAGGGCTAACTTGCGTTTGAAAGACCTCTGCACAAATACCGCGTCACATAAAATATTGCAACAACCGCTATTTTATTCCCTAGGGTCTCTGCTAAAAAAAATATATATATACGTTTTGGGGCTTCTGATGGATTTTCTAGCAGAAAATACTGGATTTTTACTTGTAAGCAACAAGTGTCAGAAAAGATTTAGTCTTTAAATGGTTAAACTGAGAACTTCTACACAGGGAGTTCCGCCCATTGAAGAAGAAACATTGTATCACTTTGATCTTTTCTTGGCAGCCTGCCCAGAGAGGAGGAAAGTCCTACACTGATGTCTTCAGGCAACTTACATTGACTTCTATTACAGAAGTCTTTTGCAAGTCGCGCTAAACATGTATCGGCTTTTTTATCAGCACAATCGGCCGATGCCGATTAATTAAAAAATGCCAAATATCGGCCGATATATCGGTCGACCTCTAATGCTCTCTATCACGGTGCTGGTGTCAGATCACTATCACGGTGCAGGTATCATTGCTGTATGTCACGCTGCTGATGTCAGAGCTCTCTATCACGGTGCTGGTCTCAGATCACTCTATCATGGTGCAGGCGTCATTGCTGTATGTCACGCTGCTGGTGATCATCTCCTGCACCCTCTTCTTTGCCTACCCTGACCTTCCCTCTCCTCCATTGCCTTCATGCGCTCCACAGTCCTGAATTGTCACAATTTCACATATAAAAAAAGAATGCTTGTAGTTGTCGATCCCAGATTCACCTCATACATGTGTTATGTCATTGGCCATGTGGTGGGACTATGTGTGCACAGCTAGTAATTATTTTGTGGCTGCAAATTTGACCTGTAGGTTTGTAAAGTTCGCCTCCCATCGAAGTCAATGGGGCCCGCCGCGAACGTTACGGTTTGCGAACTATCGCCTGCGTTCGCGAAACGTCCCATCGGAAGTTCGTCCATCACTAGTCTTTGGCAACTTTGCCACAAGATCACTTTTATCAGCGGCTGGAGCCGGACCCCCTTCCCGCCATGCTCCGGTGGCCTCAGCCACTTACCGGAGCCACTGGCAGTGGCAGAGGCAATCGGGTCCTTCTCCCTCCTACGTATGGTGATGAGTGAGGGGAAGTTGGGCCCCACCCGTTTCCATACCATTGCAGGGCGGAAGCAACTTCTGCCCATAGCTCTTAAAGAGACATTTTTTTTTTTTTTAACTACATTTTTTTTGCATTTTAGTGTAAAATCTCATATTCAGGAGGTCCTGACATGCTTTTTTTCTTTTTACAAGGGATGTTTACATTCTTTGTAATAGGAATAAAAGTGACACATTTTTTTGTTTTTTATTTTAAAAGAACAGTTTAAAAATAAAAAGTAAAATAAATAAGAAAAAAAGTTTTATACACACCCTGTGCCGCCAAGCTTGTGTGCAGAAGCGAATGCATACACAAGCAGTGCCTCAGTTCGAAAACGGTGTTCAAACTACACATATGAGGTATTGCCGCGATTGTTGGAGCGAGCAAAATAATTCTAGCCCTATACATCATTTGTAACTCAAAACATGCAACCTGTAGAATTTTTTAAACCTTGCCTATGGAGATTTTTAAGGGTAAAAGTTTTTCGCCATTATACGAGCGGGTGCAATTTTGAAGTGTGACATGTTGGGTAGCAATTTACTCGGCGTAACATTATCTTTCACAATATAAAAAAAATTCAGCTAACTTTACTGTTATCTTATTTTTTCATTCAAAAAGTGTATTTTTTCCCAAAAAAGTGCACTTGTAAGACTGCTGCGCAAATATGGTGTGACAGAAAGTATTACAACAACCACCATTTTATTCTCTAAGGTGTTAGAAAAATAAATATATAATGTTGGGGGTTCTAAGTAATTTTCTAGCAAAAAAATGTTTTTAACTTGTAAACAACAAATCTCAGAAAGATGCTAGTTCCTTAAGTGGATAAAAAAAAAAAATCCCAAATTTGCATTGACACAAGAACAGGAATATAGGGGAAATCCTCCAATGGGAACACTAGTTCCGGTGACCCTAGTGTCACCCTGGGATTCCCTCACTTTGGAGGGATTTCCTCTTATTTCCTGTTTTAGTTAAGGGACAGGAAGAAAAGGGAAATCTCCCATATGGGATACATATGAGGATAGAGTGGAGGAGGATTGGAATCCCTGTTGGTTTTTATTGTTGTCCCTATTAGGGAAATTCATGCTTCCTATCTGTTTTGTTTACAGGTACCATCGAAAGTGAAAGTTAAAAAGGTCCAAAATTTTGGGTTGACACAAGAACAGGAATAGAGGGTAAATCTTACAATGGGGAACCCTTCCTTACTCTATCCAAACTGAAAGTCGTGCCTTTTGTAACACTTTAACTTATTTAAACTGAAAGTTTGGTTGAGTTTTAACTACCTATTCTCTGTCTGCACAAAGTGTGTCACTTTACAAAAAAAACCTTAGGGATTAAGAGGGCCACGGCTTTCTCTCTGAACTCTAATACGCTTAAGAAATATGCGCCACAGGAGAAGAGTTAAAGCCAGCATGTATCCTCTAGAGCACCTCTCATCTACGCATACTGTATGTATGGCCACTGTTTAAGTAATTTGGAAGAACAAAACTGCTATTAAACTGTTCCCATCCTAGAAGAATCCATGATATATGTTGGGTATATAGAAATACTCTGTGGTTCTCATTAGCCTGCATAGTAAAGCTTCTTGCTTCACAGTTATTATAATTTCAACACACCTCAATGTTGCCATTTCAACCTATGTGAAAGAATTTAAGAGCCTAATGCAGTAGAACAGATTTTACCTTTGCATTTATTTTGGGCACTTGCTTCTTTAACTTTACTTAAACAGAAGTTTAATTGGTTCTCATAGTAATGACAAAAGATTAGTGCATCTACTCACCATTGACCCTATTAAGTGGATGAATATGGGAATGTCTTATGGAGGTAAATAATATGTACAGTAACATTGCTCTGGGAAAGAAGAAGGATTTTCAATAAACTACATAACAACTAATGCTTGTGAAACCACAGGAAGGATTTCTTTTCTATTTAAAATTTTCTACCAGGAGGAAAAAAAACAAATGACAGTGACTTATTGCAAAGTGCGCTAATAAAGTCAAAAGTCCTTGTGAAAGCAGGAAAACATTAACCTCAAATTTTTCATTGTATTATTCTAGCTTATAAAATGTCATAAAATATTCCATGTATGAATAAAAAAAAAAAGTGTGTACTTATGTTTATTTTCAAAGCTTTTAGCGTACTGAATGGCTAAATATGGCAATATTCCAAACATATAAGACCCAAGTAGTTATTCATCAAATATAAATAAATAAATGTTAGATAAAGATGAAAAATGCATTCTAAAATGTAATGTTAATTCATCACACTAGCCCTATGCTTTAGTAACTGCAGTAAATACAGTATTCAAATTGATCTTTAACTCTTTCACCTCTTTATCTGTGCATTAATCCAATGACTATGTTGTTAATAAAGGTAAACATTATAGTTTTGTGTTAAATAGACCAGGAAAGCAAGAGATAAAAATACACATACCCCGTTTAATTAGTCTGAGAAATTACCAGCCCAGCACTGCTTTCTTTCCTGCTGACTACATACCATGCAATATGGGTTTTCAATTCGAAAGAAGCCATCAATAAGGTACAAGGCTTTCTTTGCTAAAAATTAGCTTTTAGAATGAAATGCTGCATTACTACTGGGGATGAGCTGAACACCGCCCCCACCCCCCGGAGTCTATGGGACACAAACATGAAAAATTAAAAGTGCTAATTTTAAAGGCTTATATGCAAGTTATTGTCATAAAAAGTATTCGAGGACCTGAGTCCTGCCCCAGGGGACATGTATCAATGCAAAACAAGTTTTTAAAACATCAGTTTTTTCAGGAGCAGTGAATTTAATAACGCTTAAAGTGAAACAATAAAAATGAAATATTCGTGCCTGGGGGTGTCTGTCCTTAGTATGCCTGTAAAGTATCATATTTTTCCCATGTTTGGAACAGTACCACAACAAAATGACATTTCTAAAGAAAAAAAGGTCATTTAAAACTGATCTGTGATCAGTGATGTATTGTCAGGTCTCGGGAATATAGATAAAAATCATTGGAAAAAACAGCATGGGTTCTCCCCAGACCAAAATTTTAAAAAATGCGTGGGGGTCCCCCCAAAATCTATACCAGGCCCTTCAGGTCTGGTATGGATATTAAGGGGAACCCTGCGCCAATTGAAAAAAAAATGGCGTAGGGGTCCCCCCAAAATCCATACCAGACCCTTATCCGAGCATGCAACCTGGCAGACCACAGGAAAAGAGGGGAGGGGTGAAAAAGCACCCCGCTCCTGAGCTGTACCAGGCCATATGCCCTCAACATGGGGAGGATGTTTTGAGGTCCCCGCCAAAACATCTTGTCCCCATGTTGATGGGGACATGGGCCTCGTCCCCACAACCCTTGCCTGGTGGGTGTGGGGGTCTGTGAGCAGGAGGCTTATCAGAATCTGGAAGCCCCCTTTAACCAGGGGGCCCCCAGATCCCGGCCCCTCAAGTGAATGGGTATAGGGTTCATTGTACCCCTACCAGTTCACCAAAAAAGTGTCAAAAATAGTAAAAATTACAGGAGACACTTTGGGACAAGTCCTTTATTAAAAAATAAAAAAAATTAAAATGTTCTGCAATGTAAATCCATTTTTGATAACAGCACCCGACGGACCGATAAAAGAAAAAAAAAAACCTGCAACAACTCCGCCTCCATGGGAGGCTCCCACCAAATGACTCTTATTCATGATGACAGCTGTTATATAGCTGAGGGTGGGACTGAGGCTGAGGGTGGAACTGAGGCTGATGCAACGTCACATCTGAGGAAGGGGGCAAGGGTTTTGTGGAGGAGGCCTTTGTCCCCATCAACATGGGAACAAGATTTTTTTGGGGAACCCCAAACATCCTCCCCATATTGAAGGCACGTGGCCTGGTACGACTCAGGAGGGGGGGTGCTCTCTCTTCCCCCTTCTTTTGCTCAGATAAGGGTCTGGAATGGATTTTGTGGGGGACCTCTATGACATTTTTTTCAATTTTGGTGAGGGGTTCCCCTTAATATTCATACAAGACCCAAAGTACCCAGTAATGGGCTGGGGGAGGAACCCATTTTTTTCAATAAATGTTTTCTATATTGCTGGGATCCGACAATACATTACTGCCGCAATCAGTTTTAAATGACTTTTTTTCCCTTAGAAATTTCATTTTGCTGTGGTACTGTTCTAAACACGGGAAAATTTGCTACTTTACAGGCATACTAAGGTACTAAGCTACACCATTACTGCATGTGATAGTTCCAATCTATGTAGATTTATGGTTGGTGACCATTTAGCAACACTGATGACATACCGCATGTTTGTCATTTGCAATAGTACACACAAACTGTTGTTGTTCTGGCTTGGAACAGATTCATCGTATTAAATCATTGCTTTTATTTATCCCCAATGTTAGGTTGATCTCTGGGAGGCGGGCTGGAAAGGTCACCCCTCAAAGGGATCGCTACTGTGTCCTAGTGGGGCAAGCCCCCTCCCCTACACCAGCAATAAACTGAAATGGCAGAATCTTACATCAGTAACATTAGTCAAAGATCTTTATTATTCGTGGGGATTTGGTCCACTCTATCCATGATTTCCACATGAGGATAGCTTGTGATGTATTTTTATGATTTAGCACCAGAGTTGACTCATGTGTAAAGTGTACCTGCGTGGTATGAACTACATCTTTCAGTGTGGGAGGTAGTGGGTCTTTCCATTTCCTGGTTATGCTGAGCCGCGCTGCCAATAAAATATGCGAGATGATATGTCTCGTCGGATTGGGGAATCTGTCCAGGGACAGAGATAGGATGGCGAGAGAGGGTTTCTTTGGGACAACTGTGAGCGTCACCTCTGCTATTAATTGGAACACTAATTTCCAAAATTCTAGAAGATTTGGGCAATACCAGAGTGTGTGTAGCAGGCTTCCTTACATTCCGCATTTCCTCCAACACTTGTCTGTTAGTGCGGAATCAAATTTGAGATCCTGACTGGGGTCAGATACCAACGGTATGTTATTTTATATGCCAGTTCCCACAGGGTAGAGCAGCTAGTGGTTTTGTAAGTGGATTTACATGCTTTTTCCCACTCATCCTTGGAGAAGGAATGTCCTAGTTCCCTTTCCCATTGAATTAACGGGGTCAATTTGATAAATGTCGTTTTTTGGTTGAATATTTTATAGAATAGGGAAATGCCTTTACCATGTTTTGGGGAAGAGGAAAGGAACATCCATGCTGATTGGGGAATTGTTATGTTCCATTTCTTTAGGGAGGTGATACAGTGTTTAGCCCGTAGAAATATAAAATTGTCAGAGCTAGGGAGATGGTACTTTTCTCGAAGTATGGGGAAAGGTTTTATTTCGTCCTCGGCTATCAGGTCAGATAGATAGTTGATGCCCAGCGTCTTCCATCGTTTGAAGGTTAAAGATTCCATCAAAAGATGTAGCGATTCAATGGGGATGGATATTTTAGAATAGTTAAGAATAGTAGACGAAATTTTAGTGAGTTTGGACCAAGTTTGGTATGTAGCTAGGATTGGGGGAGATAAGTGCTGCGCAGTTTTGGCTCCTAAGGAAAGAGCCAGCAGCCAGTGTACTAGATCCTTACCAGGGACTGAGGAGAGTTCAATTGTCTTCCATAAGGTTGGGATTGGGGTGTTGGAGAACCATTCTTTAGCTTGGGTCAGAATGGATGCCCAATAGTAGTCTTGGAAATTGACATAGCCCAAACCTCCTGCCATACGATGTTTAGTGAGTTAGGATCGGGCGCATCTGGGTTTTTTACCCTGCCACACAAATTTTAAAAACAGTGATTGTAAGGAATTAAAGTATTTGGTGGGTACGGGAATTGGGACAGTCCTGAACATATACAGTATTTGAGGGAGGTGAAGCATTTTGAATGCCGCCAGATGTCCTAGCCATGAGAATTCAACTGATGCCAGGCTGGTTAGATCGTCTTGAAGTTTAGTGCGAAGAGAATGATAATTTGCTTCAAAAAGAGATTTCGTTCTAGGAGTGAGCTGTATAGGTTATGCTGAGCTTTGCCCAACTGTATGGGAAAAGTATTTTAAGTTGGCTGCTGGTAGCTTCGCTTACTCCTAAGTCTAATATGTACGATTTAGTGTCGTTGACCTTATAGTATGATATATCTCCGAACCAGGCTAACATCTTTTGAATTTCCGGTAATGATCGTTCCGGTTCTGTGACTAGAAGAATCACATCATCCGCAAATAAGCTAATCTTATGTTCCGTTTCTGCTATGCGGGTGCCTTTTATTCTGGTGTTGGCTCTGATGCTCTGATGCTCTCTGCCAGTGGTTCCATAACTAGATTAAATATGAGAGGGGAGAGCGGGCAGCCTTGTCTTGTCCCATTAGTGATTTGAAAGGGGTCTGATAGAGTGATGCTAGTACTCAGGCGGAAGGGTTTGAGTAAAGAGCCATTATGTAGTCATGAATTGGGCCAGATAGCCCGAATTTATGGAGAACCGCTGAGATGTAGCCCCAGTGCACTCTATCGAAGGCCTTTTTGGCGTCTAGGGAGAGGAGTAGGGAAGGGATTCTTTTTGTTTCTACATGGTGGATAAGGTCTATCATTCGTCATTGGTGGCATCGGACGCCTGGCGTCCTTTGGTGAAGCCGGATTGGTCGTGATGCATTAGGGAGGGGAGGATGCTTTCTAATCTATTGGCAAGAAGTTGGGAGTATATCTTTACGTCGAGATTAAGTAATTATATGGGACGGAAATTTTTAGGGGTGTTGGGTTCTTTTCCGGGTTTAGGGAGGGCCACTACCTTAGCGCTTAGCATTTCAGGGGGAAATTGTGCGGATCTGGCGGCTGCCTTAAATGTTTGGCACAGGGAGGGAGCCAGAATATTCTGGAATAGTTTGTAATATTCCATAGTGAATCCTTCTGGGCCAGGGGATTTTTCTGAAGGGAGTCTATTTATGACATGTCGAATTTAATCCATCGTAAATGGACTGTTGAGAGATGAGAGTTGACTTGATGAGACCATAGGGAGCTGGAGTTTTCCAAGTAAGGATTGGATACTATCTGAGGAGGGTTGTGTGGTGGAAGGATCTGTCTTAAGGTTATAGAGATCCTCATAGTACGTACTAAAGGCGTTGGCAATATCGTGGGGTTTGAGAAGTTTTTTTTGTGAGAGTGAGGGTGGTATATAAAAGGGATTCTAGTCTTGTTTCTATATCCTTTGATTCTAAGGGACATTGCTTTGCCGGCTTTGTTACCTGTAGTGTAAGACCTAGCTTTGAGTAATCTGTACGTTTTTTCTTGTTTTTCAAGGAGGTGGGATCGTAGTTCATGGCGTAATGTAAAAATTTTTGCTTGGAGGGTGGGGGAGGGCGCTATTTTATTTTGAGACTCAACGTTGGTTATGTCTCTTGTCAGTTCGTCTAGCTTTCACGTTCTAGCTTGCTTTGCTCTAGCACCTAGTTGTAAGAAGACCCCCCTGATTACCACTTTATGAGCGTTCCACACCACCACCGGGTCAGACACAGCTTCCTGGTTAAGTGAGAAATATTCCTCCAGCCATTCTCTGATATGGGAGGAGGAGCTAGGATTACGGAGGAGATAGTCGTTGGCTCTCCATATGAAAGAACGGGGGTGGGAGGACCAGGTGGCGGTGTGTATGACAGATTTAGATACTCTTTGTAACAATAGCCTATCGGTAAGAAATAGATCAATTCACGAGTATGTGTTGTGATGCGACGAGAGGAAGGTAAAGTCCCTCTCACTCGCGTGATAACACCTCCACACATCATGGTAAAAATAAGTACAAATTGGTGGATATTATTTGGTTATAGAGTCCACAAGCTATGGTGCCAATATCTGAAAATTGATCACACCTGAAGTACTGACGGCCTATTTCAATTCATGAGACCCTAACATGCCAGAAAAGTACAAATACCCCCCAAATGACCCCTTTTTGTAAAGAAGACATTCCAAGGTATTTAGTAAGAGGCATGATGAGGTTTTTGAAGTTGTAATTTTTTCCCACAATTCTTTGCAAAATCAAGATTTTTTTTCCTTCTTTTTTTTTTTCACAAAATGGTCATATTATCAGTTTATTTCTCACACACAGCATATGCATACCACAAATTACACCCCAAAACACATTCTGCTATTACTCCCTAGTATGGCAATACCACATGTGTGAGACTTTTACACAGTGTGGCCACATACAGAGGCCCAACATGCAGGGAGCGCCATCAGGCGTTCTGGAGCACCCAGGACAATTCTGACATTTCTCTCCTACATGTAAAAATCATCATTTATTTTCTAGAAAATTACATAGAACCCCAAAACATTATATAAGTTTTTTTAGCAAAGACCCTAGAGAATACAATGGGGGTCGTTGCAATTTTTTATCACTCACTGTATTTGCGCAGCAATTTTTCGAACGCGTTTTTTTGGGAAAAGAAAACATGTTTTGTGCTTAAAAAAAAAACAGTAACGTTAGCCCAATTTTTGCATAATGTGAAAGATGAAGTTATGCTGAGTAAATAGATATATCTAACATGTCACTCTTCAAAATTGCACATGCCCATGGAATGGCGCCAAACATCGCTACTTAAAAATCCCCATAGGCGACGCTTAAAATTTTTTTTACTGGTTACATGTTTTGAGTTACAGAGGAGGTCTAGGGCTAGAATTATTGCTCTCACTCTAACGTTCGCAGTGATACCTCACATGTGTGGTTTGAACACCGTTTTCATATGTGGGCGGGACTTACGTATGCGTTTCGCTTCTGCATGCGAGCACATGGGGACAGGGGCGCTTAAATTTTTTTTTTTATTGTTAATTTTACTTTATTTATTTTAGTTTGACATTTTTTCCCCCAAATTTTTTTTGAGCACTTTTATTCCTATTACAAGGAATGTAAACATCCCTTGTAATAGGAATAGGCATGACAGGTCCTCTTTACAGTGAGATATGGGGTCAATAAGACCCCACATGTCACCTCTAGGCTGGGAAGCCTGAAATAAAAAAAAAAAAGATTCTGGCTTTGATCGTATTGGCGAGTCGGTAGAAGCACCGGAGGGAGGGGGGACGTCTATGGCTGGGTATTGCAGAGTATCTCCAAGTATGTCTGGGCATCTCCGAGTATGGCTGGGTATGGCAATTTATGGCAGAGTATTGGCAGGGTATTGCAGAGTATTGGCAGGGTATTGCAGAGTATTGGCAGGGTATTGCAGAGTATTGGCGGGTATTGCAGAGTATTGGCGGGTATTGCAGAGTATTGGCGGGCATTGCAGAGTATTGGGGGGTATTGCAGAGTATTGGGGGGTATTGCAGAGTATTGGCTGGTATTGCGGGGTATTGCAGAGTATTGGGGGTATTGCAGAGTATTGGCGGGCATTGCAGAGTATTGGCTGGTATTGCAGAGTATTGGCTGGTATTGCAGAGTATTGGCGGGTATTGCAGAGTATTGGCAGGTATTGCAGAGTATTGGCGGGCATTGCAGAGTATTGGGGGGTATTGCAGAGTATTGGTGGGTATTGCAGAGTATTGGTGAGTATTGCAGAGTATTGGGGGTATTTAATATTATTGGGGGGTATTGTGGGGTATTGCAGAGTATTGGGGGGTTATGCAGAGTATTGGCGAGTATTGGCGAGTATTGCAGAATATTGGGGGGGTATTGCAGAGTATTGGGGGGTATTGCAGAGTATTGGCTGGTATTGTGGGGTATTGAAGAGTATTGGCGGGCATTGCAGAGTATTGGCTGGTATTGCAGAGTATTGGCAGGCATTGCAGAGTATTGGGGGTATTGCAGAGTATTGCAAAGTATTGGCTGGTATTGCAGAGTATTGGGGGGTATTGCAGAGTATTGGGGGGTATTGCAGAGTATTGGCAGGTATTGCAGAGTATTGGCTGGTATTGCAGAGTATTGGCAGGGAATTGAGGGGTTAAATTTTGGTGAGCAGCGATGTGGGCACTGCAGATGCAGCCCACAGCGCTGCTGACACCGATCTCTCCCCTCTCCGCTGTACCCATCGGTACAGAGAGGGGAGGGAGGAACGGTTTGTTTACAAGTGATCGCTCCGTCATTTGACGGAGCGATCACGTGGTAAACGGCCGTGATGAGTGATCCGTGATGCGTAATGATCCGTTATGCTCTCGAGTGCGCGCCCCAGTGGGCGTGCGAGAGTGGAATTCTGGAAGGACGTCATATGACGGCCTCCCAGAGTTAAGAAACCGCCCTGTAGCTGTCATTCGGCTATAGGGCGGTTGTTAAGTGGTTAAAATCGCTGCTTCGGAAAAAACGCCAGTTTTTAAAACTTTTTTTTTGCATTGATACATGTCCCCTGGGGCAGGACACAGGCCCCCAAACACTTTTTATGGCAATAACTTGCATATAAACCATTAAAATGAGCACTTTTGGTTTTTCATGTTAGTGTTCCATAGACTTTAACGGTGTTCCGGGGCTTTTCAAATTTGCCGCGAACACCGTAATGTCCACTGTTTGGTGAACACCCAATGTTCAAGTCAAACTTACATTTGTCTCGAACATTGGTCTCATCCCTAATTACTACATGTGTTCATGTACATACCGATGGAGTTTACCAGAAGTACAACATTATGACCACCTGTGTGTCTAGGGAATTATCAACCACCAAAGTACCATTTTTGTCACGCCATATAGATTCCAAAACTGCATTAAAATATACTGTAAATGTAGAAAAAAATTCTTAAATTAAAGTATTTACAAAATATAAATTGGTTAATGCATCTTTGCTATGCTACATTCTGATAGAAATATGATGTGCCTTACATGGCAAACATATAGCAAGTTAACCAATTTTCCTTATGCGAAATCCATCCTGTCTAAAGAGCCACTTTTAACTGAATATACATTTCTCATGGGAAAAACTTAACAGTATGTATGAACTATTGAAATATTGTTGAATAGGAGTACTACATGACAAACAGAAAATTCTGCATTAAAATGATACACAGTAAATAATACCATGAAGACAGCCACATTTATTAACAATCAGTATGCTTCACTACTGCTTTCTCTCTGCCTATTGGGAATTTACACTGGTTGTGTGCAAAGTATTTTCCTTTAGTGTAAATCTTTGTAAATTGTGAGGAAGTTGTCCCTTGTTCTGTGTTATGGACATTTTTCACATTGTGCATCCCATAATTCCATGCCCCATCCAAGTTATCATCCCCCAATAAAACAAAAAAAAAAAAACAAGCCAATGACTAATTTTCTGTATATGAGAGAGTAAAGTAAATGCTACGTGACTGGCTGTACAGCAGTGGAGACTCAGATATCCAGGACCGTCTTTAGCGCAGGGCAAACGGGGCAGCTGCCCAGGGCCCTGTCACTGTTTGGGGCCCTAAGCAGAGCTGCCCGTTAACCCAGCGCGCTGGCCGCAAATCAGCGCTGCCGCTGCATGTTAGCGGCGTGCACGGCGCCCACGGTGCCCACGGTGCCTTATTATTTTGTTTGAGGAGCGGGCCGCGGGTGGGCGGGGCCTTGAGCTCCACTGACGCTCTGGCCCCGCCCCCTGCCACGCCTGAAGTTCTGTGTTCCTGATCGGAGGAGCGGAGAAGCAGAGGAGGAGTTAGCCAGCAGCCGCAGTTTTAACCCTTTTTTGGCCGCTGGCAGGGGTCAAAACTGCCCTGCTAGCGGCCGAATACCGCCACAAAAACAATGGTAAAATGGCGATAAAAATATTTTTAGCGCTGCTTTACCACCGACGTTGCTCCCGCCCCAGTGTGAAAGGGGCCTTAGGCTTCCTTCACACTGACAGCGCCCAGGCATCGGCGGTAAAACACGACTATTTTTAGTAGCGCTTTACCATCATTTTTGCAGCGCTTTTCAGCCAATAGCGGCACACTTTTAAGCCCCGCTAGCAGCCGAAAAAGGGTTAAAAGTGCCCGCACTGTCTGTCCATTCTGCTTTTGCACCATGTGACTTACCTGCAGTTCCTACACCAGCAAACTTTTTTCTGCATTTTTAGATGTTTAGGCCACGCTTTTAAAAACACAGTATGTTTGTGTGCGCAGGAACTGCAGATAAGTCGCATGGTGCAAAAGCAGAATGGATTTCAAGGCTACTGCATTTTTAAAATGCTGCATGCACCTTTTTTTCTGCAGGAAACGCAGGCATGGCAGCCCATTCAAATGTGGGCCGCCAAAAAACCTACATGTGAATGTGTAATGTGACAATGGCTGCAATGTAATTGGGGTACTGTGATGTGTAAAGGGACACTATGACACGAACAGGCATGTACTGGCCATCTGGACTACCGGGAGTTTCCCGGTGGGCTGTTGGCTCAGTGGGCCAGTTTCAGCGGTCACCTAATTTGCCTATTATATTGTTTCTCAACTAGGGTTTCCCAGTTGTTCTGCAGTGAATTCCCCCGAAGGTACGTGGCGATGTACCCCAATGTACCCTGATGTGCTTTGATGTGCCCCAATGTACCCTGATGTGCTTTGACGTGCCCCAATGCACACCTATGTGTCCTTATCCACTTCGTGCACGCGGTATAGCTGAAAGACGGCTACAGCGCGGACCCTACCTGCCGGGAGGGCGTCCCTGGACGTCCTCCTGTTTACTTCAATCACAGTGGCCGTTTACAGCGCGATCGGCGTGTCCAATGAGAGATGATCTCATATGTAAACATATGAGATCATCTCTCAGTGCCGCTCTCCCTCCTCAGACAGAGACAGCGTGTGAGGAGGGAGAGATGAACGGCTGCAGCGGCCGTAGTTTAAAAAAAAAAAGTTAAATAAACTGCCATCTGCTCCCACTACCATCTGCCCCCACTGCCATCTATCCCCAGTGCCACCTGTTGTCAGTGCCATCTGTCCCCAGTGCCACCTGTCAGTGCCATCTGTCCCCAGTGCCATGTATAAGTGCCATCTGTCATCACTGCCACGTATAAGTGCCATCTGTCATCAGTGCCACATAATGTCATGTGTCATCAGTGCCACATAGTGCCATCTGTCATCAGTGCCACATATTAGTGCCATCTGTCATCAGTGCCACGTATCAGTGCCATCTGTCAGTGTGACGTGCTATCTGTTATCAGTGTCACATGTCAATGCCACATATCAGTGCCATCTGTCATCAGTGTCACCAGTGCCAGGTATTAGTGCCATCTGTCATCAGTGCCACGTATTAGTGCCATGTGTCATCAGTGCCACCTATAAGTGCCATCTGTCATCAGTGTCATGTATCAGTGCCCCGTATTAGTGCCATCTGTCATCAGTGCCACATCAGTGTCACGTGTCATTAGTGACACATACCAGTGCCATCTGTCATTAGTGCCACATCAGTGCCACGTGTCATTGTCCTGGTACTCCAGGGCCTTCAAAAGTGTAATAGGTAGTCAACAAGTTAGATGTGTAATTTATGCTCCTAGAACACGTGATGGCGCTCCCTGCATGTTGGGCCTCTCTATGTGGCCAGACTGTGGAAAAGTCCCACACATGTGGTATTGTAATACTCAGGAGGAGTAGCAAAATGTATTTTGGGTGTCATTTGTGGTATACACATGCCATGTGAGAGAAATAACCTATTACAATGACAATTTTGTGGAGAAAAAAAATGAAAAATCTTAATTTTGCAAAGAATTGTGGGAAAAAAATGACAACATCAAAAAGCTCACCATGCCTCTTACTATATACCTTGGAATGTCTCCTTTCAAAAAAGGGGTCATTTGGGGGGTATTTGTACTTTCCTGGCTTGTTCGGGTCACAAGAAACGAGATAGGCCACCAGTACATCAGGTGTGATCAATTTTGTGTGATTCGCACCACAGCTTGTAGACTCTCTAACTTTCACAAAGACCAAATAATATCCACTAATTTGGGTTATTTTTGCCAAAGAGATTTAGTAGTATAAATTGTGGGCAAAACATATGAAGAAAAATTAATAATTTGCATAATTTTATCACAGAAACATAGAAAAATGTGTTGTTTTGTTTCAAAATTTTCAGTCCTTTTTTTCATTTATAGCACAAAAAAAAAAAACTCAGAGGTGATCAAATACCACCAAAAGAAAGCTCTATTTGTGGGAAAAAAAGGACAAAAAACTCATTTGGATACAGTGTTGCATGACTGAGTAATTGTCATTCAAAGTGTGAGAGCACCAAAATCTGAAAATTGGTCTGGGCAGGAGGGGGGTTTAAGTGCCCAGTAGACAAGTGGTTATGTGCTATGTGCCCCATGCCCTGATATGCTATGTGCCCTGATGTGCTGTGCCCCGATGTCATATGCCCTGATGTACTGTGACCTGTGCCCTGATGTCCTGTACCCTGATGTACTGTGCCCTGATGTGCTCTGATGTGTTGTGTCCTGTGCCCTGATGTGCCATGTGCTGTGTCCTGATGTGCTATACCCTGATGTGCTGGGCTCTGTACCCTGATGTGCTGTGGCCTGATGTGCTGTACCCTGTATCCTGATGTGCTGTACCTTGTGCCCTGATGTGCTGGGCTCTGTACTCTGATGTGTTGTGCCCTGAAGTGCTGGGCTCTGTACCCTGATGTGCTATGCCCTGATGTGCTGTACCCTGATGTGCTGTACCTTGTTCCCTGATGTGCTGGGCTCTGTACCCTGATGTGCTGGGCTCTGTGCCCTGATGTGCTGTGCCCTGATGTTCTGTGTGCTGTGCCCTGATGTGCTGTACCCTGATGTGTTGTGCCCTGGGCCGGTCTGGATGAAGTCCAGGGCCACATTTTTGTTCAGTCCAGCCCTGGACATGAAGGGGACTATAATGTAACGGGGGTGCTGTGATGTGATAAGGGGCACTGTGATGTGTAAAGGGGCACTATAATGTGTAAATGTCTGCAATGTAAAGGGGCGCTAATGTAATGGGGCGCTGTGATGTGAGGAGGCTGCAATGTAATGGGGCGCTGTGATGTGAGGAGGCTGCAATGTAATGGGGCGCTGTGATGTGAAGAGGCTGCAATGTAATGGGGCGCTGTGATGTGAGGAGGCTGCAATGTAATGGGGCGCTGTGATGTGAGGAGGCTGCAATGTAATGGGGCACTGTGATGTGAGGAGCTGCAATGTAATGTAGTGCTGGGATGTGAGGAGGCTGCAATGTAATGCGGTGCTGTGATGTCAGGAGGCTGCAATGTAATGCGGCGCTGTGATGTCAGGAGGCTGCAATGTAATGGGGCGCTGTGATGTCAGGAGGCTGCAATGTAATGCGGCGCTGTGATGTCAGGAGGCTGCAATGTAATGGGGCGCTGTGATGTCAGGAGGCTGCAATGTAATGCGGCGCTGTGATGTCAGAAGGCTGCAATGTAATGGGGCGCTGTGATGTGAAAAGGAACTGAGGACACCGTGGGACTGCTGTGAAGAGGGTCTGAAAATGTGATGTAAACACTGCTGAGATGTGTTATAGTGCAAACATGATATTCAGACCTCTGGCGGATGAATATTTTACCAACTGAACCTCCATAAATTTTAATTCAAGATCCCTGGTATATACATTATATTCTTAGCCCAAAAAAAAAATCATTCTCTTGCTCCCAGCTTCCTCCAAATTTCCCTTTTGTGGGTGCTGTGATCTGACTTTCTTTTGCTCACTCCTAAGATGGACTATTGGATGGGTACTGTGCATAGAGCAGTGTGACTGCTACATGAGGGGGAAAAAGAGTGGTTTGGGAGTCTGGCATTTTACTAGTGAACGTTACAACATATAAGCATTTACTATAAGGTAATAAGAGACTGCACAGAGCATAATTTATTTTTTATAATGCAGGTGTCAGTCATATCTATTTTTTGAAGTGTCTATAAGCCCTCAATATGTCAAAATCTCTGAGTGGTGCACAGAAGCGAAAGAAGAAGCAGGAGTTGGAGGAAAAACTATGCAGAATACCAAGAATTACTGGTTTTCTTATACCTATAAGTGGATCTTCTGAGGAACCTGCTGGTACATCTTCTCAGGAAGTGATTCCTGCTCAAAGTACCTCCAACGTTGTCTCTGAATCTGATGCAGTAGTGTCTTCTGATCCACTAACGCCACTAGAAACACCACCAGTGCCCATGGAGGTGGAGAAACCAGGCCTTTTCCAAAATGCTGGTTTGCTGCCTAGCCTCCATACTGTGGAGCCTACTGTTGAAGCATTTGATATAGTGCTTGAATTTGTGGAACAGTCAGGTTTCATGATTGACATTGATTTGTGGCCCAACATATCTACTATTGAGATGCGGGAGTACTGGTCAAAAAATGGAAATGTGTCAGTGAGAAAGCCTCTGGAACAACTGAGAAATGAAGGGTTTGCAACATCATTTAAAGATGGACGTTGCTGTACTATCGAACATGTTTATGCATAAAGCCGCGTACACACGTAGCCGTCTGTCCGACGTACTTAGTCTGGCGGACTTTCCGCCAGACTGTCCGTCGGACTTTCCGAACGAGCTACTTGCCCACACACGGCACTTTTTCAGAGGACTAATACGGCGTACTAAGTCCGCCGTACTATCCGCCCTACTTTTGAAATGAACGGACTCGCCCACACATGCGGAGGAAAGTCCGCTCATTTCGAGTGCGTCTCCAGGTAGACGGGGCCCGCGAAGGAGACGTCGCTAGCCCTGCCGTCTGGTATGGACTTAAAGGGGAACCCCACGCCGAAAAAAATCGGTGTGGGGGTCCCCCCAAAGTCCACAACAGACCCTTGTCCGAGCACGCTACCCGGCTGGCCAGGAAAGGAGGGGCGAGCGAGCGCCCCCCCCCCCCCCCCCAAGCCGTACCAGGTCTTCGGTGGATGTCACATGGGTTGATGTCACATGGGTTGATGTCACATGGCGACAGTCCCAGCATCCTCCGGGACTGTGACATCGTAAGGGGGCGGGGTCACAATATGACATGAACCCATGTGACATCCACCGAAGACCCCGCCCATTGTCCCTATATAAGTCGCCGCGTGCCCGGTCCCTGTCATTGTGAGCGGAGGACTCGGCGAGGCAACATCTGAAGAAGAAGAAGAAGAAGAGAAGAACAGATGAACGGAAGGCGGCGGCGGCGACAGAAGACCGGGCCACCGCCTGTAAAAGAGCTAGAAGAAGGCGCGGTGGCCCAGCAGAAGAACCGAAGAGGGGGACAAGACCCCCGAAGTCGGAAGAAGAGGCTGGCGGCGAGGAAGAATGCCGGGCTCCTCCGCTAGCAAAAGAGCTACAAGAAGATAGCGGAGGAGTCCGGCGAGAAGACCCCCGAAGACGGAAGACCCCCGGAGCTGTGCAATAAACTATTTTATCTCGTGTGTTGTGTTTTTTTTGTACTTTTATTTTACAGGTGAATGGGTAGGGGTACATTGTACCCCATACTCATTCACATAGGGTGGGGGGCCGGTATCCGGGGGCCCCCTTATTAAAGGGGGCTCCCAGATTCCGATAAGCCCCCCGCCCGCAGACCCCGACAACCAATGGCCAGGGTTGTCGGGAAGAGGCCCTTGTCATCAACATGGGGACAAGGTGCTTTGGGGTGGGGGGGCCGCGCGGCCCCCCCTTTCCCAAGGCACCCCCCATGTTGAGGGCACGCGGCCTGGTACGGCTCGGGGGGGGGCGCTCGCTCGCCCCTCCTTTCCTGGCCGGCCGGGTAGCGTGCTCGGACAAGGGTCTGTTGTGGACTTTGGGGGACCCCCACGCCGATTTTTTTCGGCGTTGGGGTTCCCCTTTAAGTCCATACCAGGTGGCGGGGCCGGCGGCGTCTCCTTAGCAGGCCCCGCCTACCTGGAGACCCGCTCGAAATGAGCGGACTTTTCTCCGGGTGGGAAAAGTCTGTTCATTTCAAAAGTACGGCGGACTGGCACACACACGGCCGGATTGTCCGCCGAAAAAGGCGAGTCCGCCGGGAAGATTGGAGTGTAACATGGCATTCTAAGTCCGCCGTACTTTCGGGTCAAAAAAGTATGCCGGAGGCTACACACGGGGGGATTGTCCGGCGGACTTGAGTTTGCCGGACTTTTCCACCCGCTTGTTTGATCGTGTGTACGTGTGGGCATAACTGTCCCAATGGAGACAAGGTTGAAAGAAAGTGGCTTTGCTATTCAAAAAACACCGGCAGAATCTATTGTTTTGACTGCAAATTGTTTGGTGCATCACGAAATGCATTTTCCAATGATGGCTTCAGCGACTGGAAACATGCTAGTGAACGAATTTCCTCACATGAACAGTCCCAAAACCATATTAATGCTGTGATTGATACATCCAAATATTGTAAACTGGATGGTCGGATTGACCATAAAATGCAACAAGAGATTGAAGAGCTGACAAGCTATGGTCAAAACGTAGTTAATCGGTTGCTTAGTGTCATAATTTTTCTTGCCGAAAGAGGATTGGCTTTTAGAGGAGATGACCAAGTTATTGGATCCAAACACAATGGCAAATATCTTGGAATTTTGGAATTACTGTCGGAGTACGATGCTTTTCTAGCACAACACATCCAAACCAAGGCAAACAAGGGCAAAGGATTTACAAGTTATCTATCAGCAAATGTCTGTGAAGAACTTATACAGATTACAGGGGAAAATTTTTTAGAACATGTCATCAACCGGGTTAAAATGGCAAAGTACTACTCGGTATCTGTAGATTCCTCTGAAGATTATTCCCATACTGATCAGCTCACAGTGATTTTACGATACTTAAGCCGCGTACACACGGGCGGACTGTATGGCCAACTTAGTCCGTCAGACAATCCGACGGACAGTCCGTCCTACTTTCGAATGAACGGACTTGACCACACACGGATGCACAAACAGTCCGTCGAAAGTTTGCGCAATGACGTGTACAGCACGTACGACGGGACTAGAAATAGGAAGTCCAATACACAGCAATGCAACCTTTCGCCGTGTAAATCCTTTCTGAGCATGCGCCATACTTAGTCCGTCGAACTAGCCTACTCACGAGCGGATTGTCCGCTGAAACCAAAGTACGACGGACAATATTACGGAAATTCCGAAATACTTAGTCCGCCAGACTGCACGCTGAAAAAGTCAGCTGAAATGTGTTTCGACGGACTAAGTTGGCCAGACAGTCCGCCCGTGTGTACGCGGCTTTAGAAGGAAATCAACCTGTGGAGCATTTTCTAACCTTCTTACCCTCAACGGGGCATAAAGGAGAAGAGATGGCGTATGCGCTTCTAAAATTTCTTGATAATGTTGGACTTTCCATACAAGAATGCCGTGGACAGAGTTACAACAATGCAAGCAACATGTCTGGTCACTACAAGGGTATGCAAGCAAAAATCATTACCCTGAATAAATTTGCAAAGTATATACCTTGTTTTGGACACTCACTAAACCTTGTTGGAAAGGATACTGCAAATTCATGTAGTGAGGCTGTCAAGTGTTTTGATTTCATACAAGCCCTGTATGCATTCTTTACTAGCTCAACCAAGCGCTACAAGAAGCTTAAAGACAAGCTTGATGAGAATGACCTGTCTGTGTCCATGCCGAAAAAAGCTAAGTGACACACGTTGGTCGTGTCGTGCTGATGCTTGTCAGGCACTAGTCCATGGCTATCAAAATATAATGGACATTTTGTTGGAAATTTCAGGTGACTGTGAAGAGAGGTCAGAGTGCCGTAATATGGCAAAAGGACTGTTGGATCAGATGAGCAAACTTGAGACTGGGATTTTTGCAGAATTCTGGAACACTGTTTTACAGCGCTTTAACAGCAGCAGTAAAACTTTGCAGTCCATTCAACTCAACCTAAATTCAGCAATTGGCGTTTTGAAATCGTTAAAAGATTTTACGAATGAACAACGTACTAAATCTGATGCATTTGAAGAAGCTGGCAAGCGTCTCACAGATACTGAAGAATATACTGTGCAACATCGTCGACTTCAACGCTGGAATGTCCGTCAGCAGCCACTTGACTATGGACACAGTGAAGAAGCACACTTAACACCCAAGGACACCTTTTATGTTAAGGCCTTTCTCCCATGTGTTGACCAACTTTTAGTATGTCTGGAGCATCGACTGGGAGCTTACAGTGAAGTGTGTGATTTATTTGGATTCTTTATAAACTTTCCAGTGATGGACTTTGATTCCATAAAAATTGCAGCAGAAAAGTTGTCCGCTTTCTACAAGCATGATCTGGGCACAACCTTTGGTGACGAGCTAATTCAGTTTCAGTCATTCATTTCTTTGTTTCTCGATAAAAAAACAGATGACTGCAGCATAGAGCAATTTATGTACAATACCATTCTTGACAAGGATGTAAAAGATATCTTTCCCAACACAGAAATTGCTTTAAAAATCTATCTCACTTTAATGATCACTGAGGCCGCGTACACACGCGCGGACTGTTCGCCCAACCTTGTCCGCTGAACAGTGTTTGGGCGGACAGTCCGCTCGTGTGTGGGGCTTCAGCGGACAGTTTCAGCGGACAGTTGGCCGAACAAGGTCTTACGGAAATTCCGAAAAACTGTCCGCTGAAACAAGGTTTCAGCGGACTGTTCGCTCGTGTGTAGGCTTGTTCGGCCAACTAAGTCTCGCGCATGCTCAGAAAGGATTTCCACGTCGGAAGGTTGCATTGCAGTGTATAGGACGTCGTATTTTTCGTCCCGTCGTACGTGCCGTTCACGTCATCGCGCACGGTTTCAGCAAACTGTTCGTCCGTCGTGTGTGGCCATGTCCGTCCATGCTAAGTTTGAGCGGACTGTTCGCTCAAACTGTTGGACGGACAAAGTTGGGCCAACAGTCCGCGCGTGTGTACGCGGCCTAACTGTTCAGGTGAACGATGTTTTCCAAAAATGAAACGGATCAAAAATCTACAACGCACAACCATGAGCCAAAGTCGTCTCACCAAACTGTCTATAATGTCAGCTGAATCAGATATACTTCGCAGTCTTGACTTCACCAACATTACAAAGACATTTGCTGCTCAAAAAGCACGTAGACTGGTGGTATAAATTGGATTAAAGTACTTCTTGACTTTTTATGTAAAATGTTATCTGCACTTTTATAATATTGGTTGACAATAGTTTGTTATACTAGCAGCTGCTGCCTAATAGGAATGTTAACATACTGGGATTTTCCATAACGCTGCTATACGAAAAATCCTGTTTTTTTTGTTTTGTTTTTGTGGATTGTTATGTTTTTTTTGGGGGACCAAAAGCTGATGAAAGGGTGGTTTTATCACCCATTTAGCACAGAAGCACATAGCTTCCAGATTTAGTGTAGTATATTATGTAACTCTGCTACCTGATTACCTATTCTCTAAATTGGAGTGGAGCATACGCACTTTGTTTTGAATGTTTGATTTTGGATTCTACGGGTTGTACGTTTTAATACCACTTGTTTAATTGCTATGCGTTGTTGTTAATTGTTCTATTATTTATGAATATTTATGTTTGTGTTACTAGACAACATGGCTATTTGTTTTACACACAACATATTTTTGATTTGCACTTTATTAATAAAAGTTATTAAGATATTAACAAGTAAGTGCTACTACAGTTGGCGAGTATGTACTGTTACAGATCTAGCTTGTTTGTGGACCAGTTCTTTTATGTTTAAATTATTAAAGTTTTTTTGTCTTTTTTTAAAGATAATTCTATGTGTGTGTCTGTTTTTTGAGACGTTGGGGCGAAGAGCAAAATTTAATTGGGGGGGGGGCAAAAAAAATGTTTGCCCGGGGCCCAAACCATATTAAAGACGGCCCTGCAGATATCAATGACCTCTTTTGGGGGTAGTGTTATATACACATACACATATATATATATATATATATATATATATATATATATATATATATATATATATATAGCAGCCTCTGTGGTTTTTGAAAAGTTAATTTGCCTGAAGCCACAGTTGGGTTTCGGGACTATTTCTCCAAATTCCTGGTCTCAGTACCAGTCCAGCTGGGTTGCACTGGGTTCTCCTTGACCACAGGTGTTGCTCTCATCGCTGGCAAGAGTAGAAACGCAGTCTAGCTGGGTGCATTGAATGCCAATATTCTCTCGGAACCAGCCCAGTGAGAGTGTTTTCCTGCTATGCATTCTAGGGGGGGGGGGGGTGGTATTTAAGGTACCGACGCCATGTTGGCAGGGGGAGATATTTTCTGTCTGTTCAGTTCTGGTGGTCCTCCTGACCCAGCCCCAATGGCTCTCTCAGCCTGGGGTGCGGAACCATGCATCCTGAGTCTCAGGGGCGGCTGGCCCAAGGTGACGCAATTGCAGGGACAGGCTCGAGAGAATTTCGGGGCCTACTGATCCAAGGGTGGTCCGGTGCCATCTCATCTGAAGGGAATGGCCCAGCAACTGAAGAACAACTGGGGAGGACTCTTTCAGGAGAAGACCGTGCGCAAGGCTGGTTTCTCTGAAGGAGCCTGGAGGCTTAGTTGAAGGACGCAACCTGGATCAACACTCATACGGTATCGCCGGATCGACTGAGAGAAACTGGTACTGTATGTCAGTTCTTTAAATTTACCTGCATCCCTCAGTAACTCACAAGTGTATCTCACAAGTCTGTGGCAGAGACTTTGTCGAGCATCCCGTCGTCTGCTAGGCCTAGTGAGAGAGGTTGATCTGGGGGTTGTTAAATCCAGTTGTGAAACGGTTTCTATTCTCTGGATTTTCTCTAAAGACTTCCATTTTGCAATCTTAGTGCCTGAACTCACTCCTAACCCTCTACCCTTTATTAAGAGACTCTGTTCTGTTCTAAATAAATAACTCAAAAGAGGATTCAGTGTCAGTTTTCACATTCTTCGGGCCATCTACTACGGAAACCCCAAGACGGAGAAGAAAACAAGTGAGGTAACGGTAAGCCCAAATAAAACCAGCAGCTCCTTTGGGGGGTCAGTGCTACATATATTTATATATATTTAGCATTATATGGGTGTCAACCTTACCCCTAGCACAGATGGTCAGACACTATAACTGACTTCTGTGTAATTCACCTATAGTAGCCCCCTTTCTCTTAAAGCAAACAGGCCTACCAGTACTTGGGTTTCCCCAGGTCTTATACACAATGCTATAGTGCCTGGCCACCATGCTGGAGAAGATGCAAACTAAGTTCAAAAGTAAAGTTCAGAACAGGCAAGGTCCAATCCATAGTCAAAAAGCAGGCAGAGTTCAGAGAATAGTCCGAGTTACAGTTCTAGCTAATAAAACTGGGGAATCCAAACAGCAGTCAGGGTAGACAAACAGTGAGCTTGAAACATGTTTTAACCACTTCAATACCGGGCACTTAAACACCTTCCTGCCCAGACCAATTTTGAGCTTTCAGTGATGTCGCACTTTGAATGACAATTGGCGGTCATGCTACACTGTACCCAAATGAAATCTTCATAATTTTTTTCCCACAAATAGAGCTTTCTTTTGGTGGTAATTGATCACCTCTACGGTTTTTATTTTTTGCTAAACAAATAAAAAAATACAGAAAATTTGGAAAAAAAATATGTTTTTTTGTTTCAGTTTCAAAACTTTGTAAATAAGTACGTTTTCTCCTTCACTGATGGGCACTGATGGGGCTACACTGATGGGCACTGATAAGGCGGCACTGATGGGCACTGATGAGGTGGCACCAATGAAGTGGCACTGATGAGGTGGCATTGATGTAAACTGATATGTGGCACTGATAGGCGGCACTGATGGGCACTGATAGGTGGCACTGATGGGTGACACGGATGGGCACTGATAGGTGGTACAAATTGGCACTGATAGCTGGCATGGATTGGCATGGATGGGTGGCATGGATGGGTAAGGATAGGCGGTACAGATGGGCATGGATAGGTGGCACAGATGGGCATGGATAAGCACTGATAGTTGGCACGGATGGGCACTTATAGGCGGCACAGATGGGCACTGATAGGCAGCATTGTATTATATTATACTGTACTAATGGATGCCAATCAGTGCCAAACAATAATACATGCCAATCAGTGATGCCCATTGTTGGCACTGATTGGCATCCATTGTGGGCACTGACTGGAATCCCTGGTGGTCTAGGGTGGCATACCTTGTGCTGGGCATCCCTGGTGGTCTGGTGGCGTCCCTGGCGGTCCAGTATGGGCATCCTCGGGGCGCTGCGCTGATAATGGATCGGCACAGACCCCCCTGTCAGAGGAGCACCCGATTGGCTCTCCTTTACTCGCTGCTGACAGACGCGAATGAGGAAAAGCCGATCACCGGCTCTTCCTATTTACACGGCTGATCGCGTGGAAACGGCTGATCACGTGGTAAAGAGTCTCCATCGGAGACTCTTTACCGAGATCGTAGTTGCAGGGTGTCAGACTGACATCCCGCAACAACGATCGCCGTCATGTGCGCCCCCGGGGGCGTGCAGCAGCTCAAAATCCTGATCATGTCATATGACGTCCGGTCAGGATTTTGAAACCACTATGCTGCCGTGTTTCTCTTATAGGGTGGGCGGCAAGTGGTTAAACACAGTATCACAAGCATGTGACTGCAGGGTTAGCTGCCTTAAATCAGGATTGACAGAGACTGCCTACATCCATCACCTTGCAGGTGAACATGCAGGCAGGGAGAATGTATCACTTCCAAAACCAGCATTCTGGAATGAGACCAGCTGCAGTGTTAGAGCAGGAGCGCTACATGCTCCTGACACAGGACCAGTAGGAGTTTGTTAACTGGCTCTCAGATTGCTTGATTGATTATAAACGTCTTTTATTTACAGATTTCAATAGCTTAAAGTGATCCCAAAGTATGGGGGTTTTTGTTTAAAAATAACAAACATTCACAGAATGCACCTTTCTCGCACTACGTTTTAGTGTAAACATGCCCTTAGAGAATATGTTTCCTTTTGTAATAAAGTAATAAATACACATCCTTTTGAAAGTAAAACGTGCATTTTTTTTTTTTTTACTAGAAGCCTGGAAAGCATTTGCAGCAGCAGATCACGGGTGCCATGCAGGACTTCTGCAGACTATCAGTGTAAGCTGTCTGCTCTTACCTCATATACACACTGACAGGAAGAGACATTGAACTACCTACAGTAGAATGCTCAACGACGCAATGGTAGTTCATTGAGAACTACAAGCAAAGGCTGTCGGTAGTTGTAGTTTTCAACTGAATGATGCAGCCTGGTGGGCGAAGTGATTTTTTCTTAATTAGGGAGAAGATTCCTCACTTACTGTCACTCGAGGAGCAGCTACTGCAGGGGTGGGAACATGTTATATGTAAAGGTATACTTATCCTTTAAAATCAAAACTTTCTTCATTAGTCAATGGCCAACATGTACAACATGTGCATTGGATTAAGGGGAAATGCTATCCTCCCTCCCACCCTCCACTTCATTTAGATAAAACATCTATCTTACTTAGTTACATAGTAGGTGAGGTTGAGTCCAACTTATGTGTGTGATTATATGTCAGCATTACATTGCATATCCCTGTATGTTGCGGTCGCTCAGGTGCTTATCTAGTAGTTTCTTGAAACTATCAATGCCCCCCACTGAGGCCACCTCCTGTGGAAGGGAATTCCACATCCTTGCCACTCTTACAGTAAAGAACCCTCTACATAGTTTAAGGTTAACCCTATTTTCTTCTAATATTAATCGGTGGCCACGGGTCTTGTTAAACTCCCTTTTGCGAGAAAGATTTATCCCTATTGTGGGGTCAGAAGTATGGTATTTGTATATTGAAATCATATCCCCTCTCAAGAGTCTCTTCTCCAGAGAGAATAAGTAGTGGACGAACTTCCGACGGGACGTTTCACAAACGCGATCCGCGAATGTCCCCAAAAGTTTGCGAACCACATTCACTTTAATGGCAGGCGAACTTTAAAAACCTCCAGGTCATATTTTCAGCCACAAAATACTTACTAGCTGTGCACACATAGTCCCACAACATGGACACTGACATAGCAAAAGTATTAAGTGAATCTGGGATCGACAATGACAAGCATTCTTTTTTTATCTGTGAAATTTTGACAATTCAGGAGCGCATGAAGGCCATAGAGGAGAGGCAAGGTCAGGCCATGCTATGAAAGGGGTGCAGGAGATGATCAGTGCCACAGTTAGGTCAGCGCAGTCCTGTGCCAGTGTCCCAGTGTGCCAACCTGTGCTTGAGCCCCTCCCTCTGCCCGGCCCTTACCCCCACCTATGCAGGGCTCCACTGCGGTGGTCTGGAGGTGCCATTCCAGTGCTGATCCTCAGCCATGGTGCTGGCACTGCCTGCTGATTGGCTTCTCCACTACTATCTCCCTCACTGTCTGAAACCAGCACCGTGATAGAGACTGAGCACTGACACCAGCACCGTGATAGAGAAGACTAACACCAGCACAGAGATAGAGACCACTGACACCAGCACCGTGATAGAGAGCACTGACACCAGCACCGTGATAGAGAGCACTGAGACCACACCAGCACAGAGACAGAGAGCACTGACACCACACCAGCACTGAGATAGAGAGAGAGAGCACTGACACCAGCACCGCCATAGAGAGCACTGACACCAGCACCCAGATAGAGAGAACTGACACCAGCACCGTGATAGAGAGCACTGACACCAGCACCGTAATAGAGAGCACTGACACCAGCACAGAGATAGAAAGCACTGACACCAGCACCAGGATAGAGAGAGAGCACTGACACCAGCACCATGATAGAGAGCAGTGACCCCAGCACCAGCACCGAGATAGAGAGCACTGACACCAGCATGAGATAGAGAGAGAGCACTGACACCAGAACCACGATAGAGAACACTGACACCAAACCAGCACCATGATAGAGAGCACTGACACCAGCATCGAGATAGAGAGCACTGAAACCACACCAGCGCCGTGATAGAGAGCACTGACACCAGCATGAGATAGAGAGCACTGCCACCACGCCAGCACCGTGATAGAGCGCACTGACACCACACCAGCACCGTGATAGAGAGCACTGACACCACACCAGCACCGAGATAGAGAGCAATGACAGCAGCACCGAGATAGAGAGCACTGACACCAGCGCAAACACCAAGATAGAGAGAAAGCGCTGACACCAGCACTGAGATAGAGAGAGAGCACTGGCACCAGCACCGTAATAGAGAGCACTGACACCATACCAGCACCGTGATAGAGAGCACTGACACCAGCACCATGATAGAGAGAGAGCACTGACACCAGCACCGAGATAGAGAGAGAGCACTGACACCAGCACCACGATAGAGAGCACTGACACCACACCAGCACAGTGATATAGAGCACTGACACCAGCACCGAGATAGAGAGCACTGACACCACACCAGCACCATGATATAGAGCACTGACACCACAGCAGCACCGAGATAGAGAGCACTGACACCAGCACTGATACCAGCAACTCGCTGCGGGACCCAAAAATATGACACCACTCAACCTCTTCAAACAGGAGGGTACGGGCATATAGTACGGTGTGCTTTTTTTGTACAAGGAAGTGAGCCAAAGGTAGAAAAAAGGTCTCTGTGCTAGATTATATAAATAGTTTATAGAGTTATGCATATACATGGTCTACTGGTCACATGTGTTGAATTCCTCCGAGATCCATGCCTCATTCATTTTAATAAATGTGAGGTAGTCAACACTGTCGTGAGCTAGGCGAGTACGCTTATCGGTCACGATCCCCCCCCTGCTGTGCTGAACGTCCTTTCGGACAGGACACTGGGCTAGGGGCAAGCCAACAGTTCCATTGCAAATTGGGCAAGCTCTGGCCAGTGGTCAAGCCTGCCCACCCAGTAGTCCTGGGGTTCATCACTTTTCAGAGCGTTCACATTGGCCATTAACCCGATATAGCCGGACACCTGTCGGTCTAGGCGTTCCCTGATGCTGGATCCGGATGACACCTTTCGATGGGTCGGCTGAAAGATTGACCTCATATCAGGAGGGACCAACACATCTTCAAACCGCCCTCTTCTTGCAGGCACTGTTGGATTGGTACCCGCAACTCTTTCTCTGGGAGTGGGAATTCCTCTGCCAGCGCACGCAAAAGAAGAATACAGCATTTCTCGAAGCAAGGCCTGGAAGTGCTCCATTCTGACAGCCCTCTGTGACGGTGGTAACATTTCCACCATTTTGTGTTTGTACCGGGGGTCTAAGTACGTTGCCACCCAGTACTGGTCCTTAACCCTTATGCTTTTTATACGGGGGTCCCTGTTAAAACACTGGAGCACGAAGGCCCCCATTTGCACTAAACTGGAAGCAGTGTGGTGGCCTGGCTCCTGCTCATCATCCAGGATAATGTCGTCCTCCTAGTTCTCCTCTCCCCATCCACGGACAACAACAGGGATCCCAGAAAGGTTTAAAGCATGTTCTTCTTGCTCCTCTTCATCCGCCCAGGCACCATCCTTCTCTGACTCCTCTTCAGACTCCTGTTGTTGACTTGTCTCAGATAGAGTAGGCCCCGCTGGGAATTCATCCAGCATTGCGACTTCCTCATCTTCCTGCTCCTGCTCTTCCATGGCTTGATCAATTACAAGACGCAATGCATGCTCCATAAAGAAGGCATAAGGTACCATGCCACTGATGGCGACATGGCTGCAACTGACCAGTTTGGTGATCTCCTCAAATGGCCGCAGAAGTCTGCATGCGTCGTGCATGAGCAGCCACTGGCGCGGTGAAAAAAAACCCAGCTCCCCAGAACCTGTTCTGCCACAGAGTTCATACAGGTAGACGTTAACTGCACGTTTCTGCTGGAGCAGCCTATCAAGCATATAGAAGGTTGGGTTCCATCGCGTCGGGCAATCGCAAATAAGACGTCTGACCGGCAGATTGTGTCGCCGCTGAATGTCAGCAAGGCGAGCCATGGCCGTGTAAGATCTTCTGAAATGGGCCGAAATTTTCCTTGCCTGACGCAAGATGTCCTGGACCCCAGGGTATTTGACAACGAATCGCTGCACGACCAAGTTTAAGACGTGTGCCATGCATGGCACGTGCGTGATTTTGCCCTGTTTCAATGCGCTAAGCAGATTGGCACCGTTGTCACACACCACTTTACCAACTGTCAAATTGAGCGGTGTTAGCCACTGATCTGCCTGTGAACACAAAGCTGAAAGGAGTGCCGGGCCAGTGTGGCTCTTGGCTTCCAGGCACAACAGACGCAGCACGGCATGGCAACATCTCACCTGGCATGTCGAATAGGTTCTGGGGAGCTTGGGCGGCGCAGTGGAAGAGATGCTAGCAGCGGAACAGGAGGAGTCAGCCAAGGAGGAGAGGGAGGAGGATGGAGTAGGAGGAGGAGGAGAAGAAGAGTCAGGCCTGCATGCAATCCGTGGCGGTAAAACCAAATCTACACGGGTGCCACGGGTTACATGCTTGACGGCCTTCAGAAGGTTCACCCAGTGGGCAGTAAAAGTAATATACCTTCCCTGCCCGTGTTTGCTAGACCACGTGTCTCACCACTGTACCTCACTCAACCCTATGTACTGTAGCGTCCTACACCAGGTTACCAGTCCTTATAAGGACCTTTGTGGAACAAGTAGGTTGTGTGTGACTGATTAGCAGACTGTACGTCAGTCCCTATACTGATAAAGGACTGCTGCAGTATAGGGCAGCGGTCAGCAGTAGTGCACCTCAACCCTATGTATTGTGGACCTATACCAGTCCTTAAGGAATAGCAGACTGTACCTCACTCAACCCTATGTACTGTAGCGTCCTACACCAGGTTACCAGTCCTTATAAGGACCTTTGTGGAACAAGTAGGTTGTGTGTGACTGATTAGCAGACTGTACGTCAGTCCCTATACTGATAAAGGACTGCTGCAGTATAGGGCAGCGGTCAGCAGTAGTGCACCTCAACCCTATGTATTGTGGACCTATACCAGTCCTTAAGGAATAGCAGACTGTACCTCACTCAACCCTATGTACTGTAGTACCCTATACCTTACCAGTCCTTATAAGGACCTTTGTGGAACAAGTAGGTTGTGTGTAGGGATGAGCTTCGTGTTCGAGTCGAAAATACGTTCGAGTCGAACATCGGCTGTTCGTCCGTTCGGCAAAGTCCGAACCTTTTGGTCCGTTCGCACCAAATTCGTGTGGCGCTCACGGCCCACAATGCACGGCGATGGCGCAGTGCATTGCTGGCTCATGATTGGCCAAGCATGCACTGTGACCCCGCATGCTTGGCCAATCGCAGCGCCAGCAGCGAGGAGAGCCATGATTGGCCACAGGCAGGATGCCTGTGGCCAATCATAGCTCAGGCTGTGTAGTGCACGCCCCACACTATATAAGGCCGCCAGCGCGGCGGCCTTGTGTAGTGTGTTGGCGTCTGAAGCAGTGGGTGTTCTGTGTACCTTCAACACAGTACACACCGATCGTTTTCGGCCGATTTTCGATCTTGCTGTTGTGTAGTGGTTGTTGTCTGCGTGCCCTGACCGCAGTATACACCGCTATATTCACCTCACCTATATAGCTAGTGATCTATCTTTTATAATAGAGCTTGCAGTCAGTAGTGTTAGGAGCTTCTGCGTGCTGTCTGCGTGCTCTGTACCCAGTACATACCGCTATATCCACCTACATAGCTGTTCTCTATTTGAGCCCACTTGCCATCTGCAGGAGTTATTGGAAGTTGTGTGTGCCTCCAGCACAGCACAGTATACATCTGTATATACCCCTTTATCTCTGGTGTTCAATAATAAAGGCATCTGCAGGAGTTAGTGGGTGTTCTGTGTACCTTCAACACAGTACACACCGATCGTTTTCGGCCGATTTTCGATCTTGCTGTTGTGTAGTGGTTGTTGTCTGCGTGCCCTGACCGCAGTATACACCGCTATATTCACCTCACCTATATAGCTAGTGATCTATCTTTTATAATAGAGCTTGCAGTCAGTAGTGTTAGGAGCTTGTGCGTGCTGTCTGCGTGCTCTGTACCCAGTACATACCGCTATATCCACCTACATAGCGCTTCTCTATTTGAGACCACTTGCCATCTGCAGGAGTTATTGGAAGTTGTGTGTGCCTCCAGCAGACAGGCGCGAGCCGATAAAAGAGGGCAAGCAGGCTCTGTGTCTAGAGACAACAGTGCTGGTCGTGGACGCGGTGCATTGTCATCAACACGTGGCCATGGGACACGCTTGTCCTTCTTTTCGGCAGCTGGACATGTTGAGCCGCAACATGCCAACGACTTGGTAGAGTGGATGACCAAGCCCTCTTCATCCTCCTCATCCTCTCTCACCCAGTCTCAGGGTACTAGCAAAGCAGCTGCCAACGCATCGTCTTCCCTCCTCTCAATGTCATCATCAGTGACTCCTTCCCTAGACCCACCACGTCCTCCTGAGGAGTCTCCTGAACTCTTTCAGCACATTGTTGGGTACATGCTCCAGGAGGATGCCCAGTGTTTTGTGGGCTCTGATGATGACACTCAGCTAGAGGAAGGCAGTAGCGTGAGTGCAGAGAGAGGGGATGCTCAAGAAGGACAGCAATCTGGCAGTCATGTTCCAATAGCTGCAGCATACTGCCAGGTTTGCTACAGCGATGAAGAGGGAGGGGATGATGAGGGCACTGACTCCACGTGGGTGCCTGGAAGGAGAGAGGAGGAGGAGGAGGAGGAGGCACATGTCCAATGAGGCAGGATGCCCTCCGGGGGCCAGGTTAGGGGCAGCACACCGACTGAATCACACCGCAGAGCTCCGCCTGTGCAGGGCGCTGCCTCTGCGCGTTATTCTAAAAGTTCTTTGGTGTGGGCCTTTTTTGAGATGAGTGCATCAGATCGCACCGCTGCTATTTGCAACATATGTCTCAAGCGTATCTCGTGTGGCCAAAACATCAGCCCCTTGGGCACCACATGCTTGACCAGACATATGTTGACCTACCATGCAGCTCGTTGGCAAGCGTACCTCAAAGACCCACACCAAAGAACAAAGCGGACCTCTCCTTGCTCCTCATCAGCTGGCATCTCCAACCCCACTAGACCTTCAGTCCTCTCTGAAACCTGCTCTGAGAGGAATGAAGGTGTAGAATTAGGTGTGTCACAGCCAAGTGCTTCCGGGAACTCTGCTAGCGGTACACCCACGTCCGATTATAGCAGGCAAATGTCCCTGCCCCAGCTGCTGGACCGGCGAAAGAAGTTCACTCCCAGCCATCCACATGCCCAGCGGTTAAATGCTAGCTTGGCTAAATTGCTAGCACTTCAACTGCTGCCTTTTCAGTTGGTAGACTCGGCCCCCTTCCGTGAGTTTGTACAATGTGCGGTTCCTCAGTGGCAGGTCCCCAAACGCCACTTTTTCTCACGGAAGGCGATTCCAGCTCTCTACCGGCATGTGGAAGGCAATGTCCTTGCCTCGCTGGACAGGGCGGTCAGCGGTAAGGTGCATATTACCGCTGACTCATGGTCCAGCAGGCATGGACAGGGACGTTACCTGTCTTTCACGGCCCATTGGGTCACTCTTCTGGCAGCTGGGAAGGATGCAGGACAAGGTGCAGTAGTGTTGGAGTTTGTTCCGCCACCACGCCTCCAAAATGCTACAATTGATTGTGACACACCTATCTCTCTCCTCCACCCCCTCCTCTTCTTCTTCCTCCATGGCCTCTTCCAGTGCTCTGTCCTCAGAACCAGCGGTGCTTCGTAGGCATTCCAGGGGCTACGCAAGTACGCAGGCAAAACGATGCCATGCCGTGCTTGCGCTGGTTTGTTTGGGGGACAGGAGCCACACTGGGGTGGATGTTTTGTCAGCTCTGCAGGGGCAGGCCGAGAGGTGGTTGACGCCACGCCAGCTTAAGCCAGGAATGGTGGTTTGTGACAATGGCACCAACCTCCTCTCCGCCCTCCGACAGGGACAACTGACCCATGTGCCCTGTGTAGCTCACGTCCTTAACCTGGTGGTGCAGCAGTTCTTGGGCAGGTACCCCGGCTTACAGGATGTCCTGAAGCAGGCCAGGAAAGTCTGTGTGCATTACCGCCGATTATTTAATGCCTGTGCTGGGCTGGCTGAGCTTCAAAAGGAGTTGAACCTGCCCAAGAACCGCCTTATATGTGACATGCCCACCAGATGGAACTCAACGTTGGCCATGCTGCAGTGGCTGCACACGTAGCAGGGGCCATCAATGAGTACCTGTGCGACTACGGCACCAGGACAGGGTCTGGGGAGCTTGTTTTTTTCTCACCACGCCAGTGGGGCATGATCAGGGATGCATGCACTGTCCTGTCACCGTTTGAGGAGGCCACAAGGATGGTGAGCAGTGACAGTGCATGCATCAGTGACACTGTACCTCTTGTCCACCTCTTGGAGCATACGCTGCGTGGAATAATGGACAGGGCACTTGAGGCAGAACAGAGGCAGGAAGAGGAGGACTTCCTTGCCTCTCAAGGCCCCCTTTATCCAGAAAGTGTTCGTGCTGTGCCACCCATCACACAGGAAGAGGATGAGGAGGAGGAAGAGGAGGAGGAGGATGATTGTGTCAGCATGGAGGTGGAGGCTGGCACTCAGCATCAGCAGCAGCAGCAGCAGTCTTGTAGGGATGATTTACAGTCCCAAGAAACACGTGGACTTGTACGTGGCTGGGAGGAGGTAGCTGCGGATCATGTTGTCCTTAGTGACCCAGAGGACTCCGGACCGAATGCCTCAGCTAACCTACGCTGCATGGCCTCCCTGATCCTGCAAAGCCTGCGGAAGGATCCTCGTATTCTTCGGATCAAGGAGAGGGACCATTACTGGCTGGCCACTCTCCTTGATCCACGGTACAGGGGTAAGGTTGCCGACCTTATCTTGCCATCGCAGAGGGAGCAGAGGATGAGACATCTCCGGGAGGCCTTGCAGAAAGGTCTGTGCAACGCGTTCCCAGAGACTGGGAGGTTACAAACTCCTGGTCCTGGACAACGTGTTGCTGAGGCATCGGTCAGAAGGAGCGGTGGAGAAGGTGGCCGTCTGACTGATGCTTTCAGACAATTTTTTAGTCCGCAGCCCCAAAGTATGATCAGTTCCAGCACCCATCGCCAGCGTCTGATTTACATGGTGCAGGAATGCCTAGGGGCAAGGTCAGACTTGGACACCTTTCCCACCGAAAATCCTCTGGCTTACTGGGTCTTGAGGATGGATCACTGGCCAGAGCTTGCACAGTATGCAATTGAGCTACTGGCCTGTCCTGCATCCAGTGTTCTTTCGGAACGCACCTTCAGTGCTGCTGGTGGCTTTGTTACCGATCACAGGGTGCGCCTGTCCACCGAATCAGTTGATCGACTGACCTTCATCAAGATGAATCAGTCTTGGATCACCCACAGCTACCAAGCACATGAAGCTGATGTAACAGAATAATTTTTTTTGAAATATCACATCCCTTCAAGACTGCCTATGCTGATGCTGAGTGACTGTCCTGTTAGGTTGATTGTCTATCCTCTTCCTCCTCCGCTGATATGTTGGAAGAACCTTTCTGGTTCTGGGTGATGCCATCAGCCCAATTTTTCTGCCCCTGTTTAACAGGGGCGTTTAAGTACAATTTTTGATGTAATGCTTTGCAGCAGGGCTAATTCCTGCAATCAAACAAGAGTATATGGGAGAGGTTGCAGTGTGGTGGCACCAGCACCAGTGCCTAAGGCCCAATTTTTCTGCCCCTGTTCAACAGGGGCGTTTAATTACAATTTTTGATGCAATGCTTTGCAGCAGGGCTAATTCCTGCAATAAAACTAGAGTATATGGAAGAGGTTGCAGTGTGGTGGCACCAGCACCAGTGCCTAAGGCCCAATTTTTCTGCCCCTGTTTAACAGGGGCGTTTAAGTACAATTTTTGATGCAATGCTTTGCAGCAGGGCTAATTCCTGCAATAAAAGTAGAGTATATGGGAGAGGTTGCAGTGTGGTGGCACCAGCACCAGTGCCTAAGGCCCAATTTTTCTGCCCCTGTTTAACAGGGGCGTTTAATTACAATTTTTGATGCAATGCTTTGCAGCAGGGCTAATTCCTGCAATAAAACTAGAGTATATGGCAGAGGTTGCAGTGTGGTGGCACCAGCACCAGTGCCTAAGGCCCAATTTTTCTGCCCCTGTTAAACAGGGGCGTTTAAGTACAATTTTTGATGCAATGCTTTGCAGCAGGGCTAATTCCTGCAATAAAACTAGAGTATATGGGAGAGGTTGCAGTGTGGTGGCACCAGCAGCAGTGCCTAAGGCCAAATTTTTCTGCCCCTGTTTAACAGGGACATGTAATTACAATTCTTGATATAATATTTCACAGGAAGGCCCCTTCCTGTGCCCACCCAGAGTAACAGTGAGGACTTATAGTGTTGTGGCACCAGCACCACAACCACCAAAGGTCAATTTTTCCTACCACTGTTCAACAATGGCATGTAATTACAATTCTTGATATAATCGTTCACAGCAGGGGGCTCCAGCGCCCACCAAGAGTCACTTTGAGGGCTTACAATGTTGTGGCAAAACCAACACCTTGTTCCGCCATTTCTGCAGAGCATATAGGGCAGGCCCCTACTTTCAAACATCCAACTTACAAACATCTCCTACTTGCAAACGGAAGGAGACAACAGCAAGTGAGATGAAAAAAGATGGACGACAAAACAAATTATACAGGGGTGATAACCCTTCCCTATGTTTTCCAAAAAGCTTAACATTTTTTTTTTTTTGACTGGAGCTACACTTTAAAAATGTACCAGTTGAAAATTACAAACAGATTCAACTTAACACAACAAACCTACACAGTCCTTGTCTTGTTTGCACCGCCTGTATACTGCTGTTCTGAGTATATAGGGCCTGGGGGCCACACGCATTTCCTTTTTTTAATATGGGTACAGGGTTCCCCTTAATATGCGTACAAGACCCAAATAGGCTGGTAATGGGCAGGGAGGGCTACCCATGCCATTTTTATCAATGATTTTCAACCATATTGCAGGAACCAGATATAACATTAAAACCGCAAGCAGTTTTAAATGGTGTTATTTCTGTTTAATGTCATTTTGTGCAGGGACTGTTCTAAACACGGGAAACACGTGGCACTTCACAGGCATACTACAGACACCCCCCAGGCACCATATTTAAAGGAATATTTCACTTTTTTTTCACTTTAATCGTCATTAAAATCAGTGCTCCCGCCAAAACGGCCATTTTTAAAAACATTTTAGGCATTGACCCATGTCCCCTGGGGCAGGAGCCAGGTCCCCAAACCCTTTTTAGGACAGTATCTTGCATATTAGCTGTTAAAATTAGCACTTTTAATTTCGAACGTTCGAGTCCCATAGACTTCAATGGGGTTCTAAAGTTCGTTCGAATTTGGGGTCCGTTCGAAAGTTCTGGTGCGAACCGAACCGGGGGGTGTTCGGCTCATCCCTAGTTGTGTGTGACTGATTAGCAGACTGCAGCAGAAGGGCAGCAGTCAAGTATAATATTCTTTCCATATTAGGAAGAAAGAATATTATACGTGTACAAGCCTATTACCATACCACTGATACCAGTCCTGAAAAGAACCTTTGTGGACCTAATATAGTAAAAGTTACTGATTAAACTGACCCTCACTGCCTCACACACAGCTTCCTGCCTGTCCCTATATAAACTGACAAAACAGAGGCTACTGGAACAATAACTGGAATAGCACTTTTGTGGACCTGATAGTAACAGCTAATGACTAAATTGACTGTCCCTGCAGCACACACCGTCCTGTCCCTTTCTCTAAACTGACAAAAGACACTCAGGCTCCTGCAACAATCAGTAGCACAGCAAACCTATATCCTGAACTACACCTAACACCTATACCAGTCCTGAAAAGAACTTTTGTGTACCAAATAGCTAGCGATTTGGGTCACTGCAATCTCTCCCTGCTCCACACAGCAACCTCTCCCTATAGTGACAGAAGAAAGAATGTAAAATGGCCGCCGGATCAGGTGTATTTATAAGTTAGGGGGAATGTCCAAGTGTCCATGTGCTGTAATGTCTCAATTGGCTGTCCTGTACCCCATGATGGATGTGTCATCATAGGTCAAAGTTCTTTTACACAGTAAACACGGAAGTCCGCCGGGCAAACGGCGCCAATAGTCCGCCGATCGGGCAGACCGCGAACAGCCAAAATTTGCAGCGAAACGACCGCCGGGCGAACCGTTTGGCCATCCCTATACAAGACAGCCAATTGAGACTTTTCAGCACTTGGACAATTGGACATTCCCCCTACCTTATAAATAGACCTGATCTGGCGGCCATTTTACATTCTGTCTTTTGTCAGTGTAGGGAGAGGTTGCTGTGTGGAGCAGGGACAGACTGTAGTGACACAAATCGCTAGCTATTAGGTCCACAAAAGTCCTTTTAAGGACTGGGATAGGTGTACAGTATATAGGGTTCTGGTGCACTGCTGCTGACTGCTGTGCTGGTGATTGCTCAGTGCACTGCTGACCGATTCTGCAGCTGTCTTTCGTCAGTGTAGGGACAGGACACTGTGTGGAGCAGGGGCAGTCAGTTTAATCACTAGCTATTACTATTAGGTCCACAAAGGTCCTTTTAAGGACTGGTATAGGTGTACAGTATATAAGGTAGTACACGTATAATATACTTTCTTTCAAATATAGAAAGTCTATTATACTTGACTGCTGACCGATTCTGCAGCTGTCTTTTATCAGTGTAGGGACTGAGGGACAGTCTGCAAATCACTAGCTACTAGGTCCACAAAGGTCCTTTTAAGGACTGGTATAGGTGTACAGTATATAGGGTTGTACACGTATAATATACTTTCTTTCAAATATAGAAAGAATATTATACTTGACTGCTGACCGATTCTGCAGCTGTCTTTTATTAGTGTAGGGACTGAGGGACAGTCTGCAAGTCACTAGCTACTAGGTCCACAAAGGTCCTTTTAAGGACTGGTATAGGTGTACTATTTGGTGTGCAGTATATAAGGGTGTAATACACGTATAAAATACTTGCACATATAGAAAGCATTGTATAGTGCATTTCCACTGTGCAGCATTGTGACTGCTGAGCGGTTCTGCAGCAATACTACAAAGAGTGACAAACGCAATTAAAAAAAAAGTATTATAACTGGTGTGATAGACCAGTGGCCCCCAAAAATTACAGATTGAAGCGGGGTGTTATATACCTTCTTCCACATACATACTGCACGTCTCTAGATACTTTTGTCACAGGGTCATTTAAAAAATGACAGGCAGAGGAAGAGGCAGGCCCATCTGCAGGGGTGGTAGGGGTAGGGCAGGAGCAACAGGCTTGAGCCAAAGTGGCAAATTGAAGAAGGTGCATGCGATTACGTCAAAGGACGCACCAGACTTGGCTGAGTGGCTCACTCAGCCTTACTCTTCTGCACCCTCCTCATCCTCTCGATCTGCACCCTCTTCACTCTCTGCTGTGTGCACCCCCAAAGACACTACCACCAACACCACCACCACCATATACCTTCTGCTTGAGTCACAGGAATTATTTTCCAATCCATATCATGGACCAGCAGAGAGGGAGGAGAAACAGCTGGAACATATATTGCACAGGATGGACAAACCAGACTGCTAATGTATCAGGAGCGAGGCATCAACCATGTACAGTCACATCTGGCGCTCCCTGGATGCCGGCACGTGGCTCCGCAGTGTGGGCTTTTTTTAACGTGTCCGCTGCTGACAATAGTGTTGCCATCTGCAATCTTTGCAGTCAATGCATAAGTCGTGGTAAGCCCAACACTCACCTAGGAACGACCGCCTTAAGAAGGCACATGAGCTGCCATCACTGAGCCCAGTGGGAGCAACGGAACCCACAAAGCCACACTCCAGACTCTCACCGTCCAGCCTCGTCTTCTACTTCTCCTTCTCCTCTCTCCTCACAATTGTCCTCCACTCCACCTTCCATCATGCCGTCCTAACGTTTTTCTGCAAAAAAGGCAGGCTTCCGTGGGCCAAATGTTCGAGCGTAAAAAAATGATGACACCGGATAACCCTCTTGCCCAACGGTTGATGGCTGGCTTGTCAAAACTGATAGCCCAGCAAACTACTGCCATATAAACTGGTGGACTCTGAGGCCTTTCAAAAATTTGTGGCTATTGGAACACCACAATGGAAGGTCCCAGGAAGGAAGTATTTCTCACAGAAGGGCATCCCAGAGCTATATGGCCATGTTCAGCAGCAAGTGAATGTATCTCTGGCATACAGTGTCGGTGCCAAGATACATCTGACCACAGACACGTGGTCTAGCAAACACGGGCAGGGAAGGTATATAACTTTTACTACCCACTGGATGAACCTTCTGACAGCCGTCAAGCATGTAACCCATGGCACCTGTGTAGATTTGGTTTTACCGCCACGGATTGCATGCAGGCCTGGCTCTTCTTCTCCTCCTACTCCATCCTCCTCCCTCTCCTCCTCGGCTGACTCCTTCTTTTCCGCTGCTAGCGTCTCTTCCACTGCGCCGCCCAAGCTCCCCAGAACCTATTTGACATGCCATGTGAGATGTTTCCATGCTGTGCTGTGTCGGTTGTGCCTGGAAGCCAAGAGCCACACTGGCCCGGCACTCCTTTCAGCTTTACATTCACAGGCTAAAACCACTCAATTTGACAGTTGGTAAAGTGGTGTGTGACAACGGTGCCAATCTGCTTAGCGCATTGAAACAGGGAAAAATTACGAACGTGCCATGCATGGCACACGTCTTAAACTTGGTCGTGCAGCGATTCGTTGTCAAATACCCTGGGGTCCAAGATATCTTGCGGCAGGCAAGGAAAATCTCAGCCCATTTCAGAAGATCTTACATGGCCATGCTGGCATTCAGCGGCGACACAATCTGCCGGTCAGACGTCTTATTTGCAATTGCCCGATGCGATGGAACTCAACGTTCTATATGCTTGATAGGCTGATCCAGCAGAAACGTGCAGTTAACGACTACCTGTTCGAACTCTGCGGCAGAACAGGTTTTGGGAGCTTGTTTTTTTTTCACCACCCCAGTGGCTGCTCATGCGCAATGCATGCAGACTTCTGTGGCCATTTGATGAGATCATCAAACTGGTCAGTCGCAGCCATTGTGCCATCAGTGACATGGTACCTTATGCCTTCTTTATGGAGCGTGCATTGCGTCGTGTCATTGATCAAGCCGTGGAGGAGCAGGAGCAGGAAGATGAGGAAGTTGCAATGCTGGATGAATTCCCAGGGGGGGTACTCTATCTGAGACAAGTCAACAACAGGAGTCTGAAGAGGAATCAGAGGAGGATGGTGACGGGGCAGATGAGGATGAGCAAGAAGAGCATGCTTTAAACCTTTCTGGGATCCCTGTTGTTGTGCGTGGATGGGGAGAGGAGAACATTATCCTGGATGATGAGCAGGAGCCAGGTCACCACACGGCTTCCAGTTTAGTGCAAATGGGGGCCTTCATGCTCCAGTGTTTTAACAGGTACCCCCGTATAAAAAGCATAAAGGTCAAGGACCAGTACTGGGTGGCAACGTACTTAGACCACCGTCAAAGAGGGCTGTCAGAATGGAGCACTTCCAGGCCTTGCTTTGAGAAATGCTGCATTCTGCTTTTGCATGCACTGGCAGAGGAGGAATTCCCACTCCCAGAGAAAGAGTTGCGGGTACCAATCCAACAGTGCCTGCAAGAAGAGGGCGGTTTGAAGATGTTTTGGTGACTTCTGATATGATGTCATTCTTTCAGCCGACCCATCGACAGGTGTCATCCGGATCCAGCATCAGGGAACTCCTAGACCGACAGCTGTCCGACTACATTGGGTTAACGGCCGATGTGGATGCTCTGAGGAGTGATGAACCCCTGGACTACTGGGTGGGCAGGCTTGACCTCTGGCCATTGCTTGCCCAATTTGCAATGGAACTGTTGGCTTGCCCCTCGTCCAGTGTCCGGTCCGAAAGAATGTTCAGCGCAGCAGGGGGGATCGTGACCGATAAGCGCACTCGCCTAGCTCACGACAGTGTTGACTACCTCACATTTATAAAAATGAATGAGGCATGGATCTCGGAGGAATTCAACACATGTGACCAGTAGACCATGTATATGCATAGCTCTATAAACGATTTATTTAATCGAGCGCACTGACATTTTCTCTACCTTTGGCTCACTTCCTTGTACAAAAAAAGCACACTGTACTATATACCCGTACCCTCCTGTTTGAAGAGGTTGAGCGGTGTCATATTTTTGGTCGCGCAGCGAGTTGCTGGTATCAGTGCTGCTGTCAGTGCTCTCTATCACGGTGCTGGTGTCAGTGGTCTCTCTCTATCTTGGTGCTGGTGTCAGTGCTCTCTATCACGGTACTGGTGTCAGTGCTCTCTATCACGGTGCTGGTGTGGTGTCAGTGCTCTCTATCACGGTGCTGGTGTGGTGTCAGTGCTCTCTATCACGGTGCTGGTGTGGTGTCAGTGCTCTCTATCTCGGTGCTGGTGTGGTGTCAATGCTCTCTATCTCGGTGCTGGTGTGGTCTCAGTGCTCTCTATCACGGTGCTGGTGTCAGTGCTCTCTATCACGGTGCTGGTGTGGTGTCAGTGCTCTCTATAACGGTGCTGGTGTGGTCTCAGTGCTCTCTATCACGGTGCTGGTGTCAGTGCTCTCTATCATGTGCTGGTGTGGTGTCAGTGCCCTCTATCTCGGTGCTGGTGTGGTCTCAGTGCTCTCTATCATGGTGCTGGTGTCAATACTCTCTATCACTGTGATGGTGTGGTACCAGTGCCCTCTATCTCGGTACTGGTGTGGTGTCAGTGCTCTCTATCACAGTGCTGGTGTGGTGTCAGTGGTCTCTATCTTGGTGCTGGTGTCAGTGCTCTCTATCAAGGTGCTGGTGTCAGTGCTCAGTCTCTATCGCGGTGCAGGTTTTGGACAGTGAGGGAGATAGCATTGGAGAAGCCAATCAGCAGGTATTGCCAGCACCATGGCTGAGGATCAGCACTGGACTGGCACCTCCGGACCACCACAGTGGAGCCCTGCATAAGTGGGGGTAAGGGCCGGGCAGAGCGAGGGACTCAAGCACAGGTTGTCACACTGGGACACTGGCACAGGACTGCGCTGCCCTGACTGTGGCACTGATCATCTCCTGCACCCCCTTCATAGCCTGCCCTGACCTTGCCTCTCCTCCATGGCCTTCATGCGCTCCTGAATTGTCAAAATTTCACAGATAAAGAAAGAATGCTTGTTGTTGTTAATCCCAGATTTACTTAATACTTTTGTTATGTCAGTGTCCATGTGGTGGGACTATGTGTGCACAGCTAGTAAGTATTTTGTGGCTGAAAATATGACCTGGAGGTTTTTAAGGTTCGCCTGCCATTAAAGTAAATGGGGCCCGCCGCGAACTTTGCGCTTCGTGAACTTTTGGCCGCGTTCGCGAAACGTCCCGTCGGAAGTCCGTCCTTCACTAGCCACCACACAGATGTCTGTCGTGTGTTTCAGAAAACGAAGAGAGAACAATCTCTATTGTAAACTGGAGAAGTGCGAGTTCCATCGTGAACAGGTTACATTCCTGGGCTATGTCATTTCCGCTGCTGTTTTTTCGATGGACCCAGAGAAACTTTCGGCAGTCCTACATTGGCCTCGACCCGTGGGTTTACATTCTCTGCAGCGTTTCCTGGGCTTTGCCAACTACTATCGGAAGTTTATTCGTAACTTCTCATCTCTGGTCAAGCCCCTGCCTGATATCATCAGAAAGGATGGTAACCCACAGAGCTGGTCTCCGGAGTTCATTAAGGCCTTTGAGACTCTCAAGGCTGCCTTTGTTTCTTGTCCTGTGTTGGCACATCCTGATCCTACGTTGCCTTTTATCCTAGAAGTTTATGCTTCTGAGACTGGAGTTGGCACCCTTCTGTCTCAAAGTCCTAACTCTGAGAGCGCTATGCATCCGTGTGGCTACTTTTCCAAGAAATTGTCGCCTGCTGAGTGCAATTATGAGATTGGTGACAGAGAGCTGTTGGCGATTATTTTAGCCCTGGAAGAATGGAGACATCTCCTTGAAGGTAACACTGTGCCTGTTCTTATTCTTATTGACCATAAGAATCTTACATTCTTGACTGAGGCTAAGCGACTCTCTCCCAGAAGGGCGCGATGGGCACTTTTCTTGTTGAGCTTTAATTACATTGTCTCATTCTTACCCGGTACTAAGAATGTAAGGGCTGATGCCTTGTAACGACAATTTTCCTCCACTTCCAAGTCAGAGTCGGTTCCGGTTCCTATGATTCCTCCTGATCGTATCTTGGCTACAGTTCGCACCAGTCTTACTTCTCCTTTGGGTAACAAAATTCTTGCTGCTCAGGTCCATGCTCCTCCTGATAAACCTTGTGACCGCTGCTTTGTCCCAGAGTGTCTCCGTACTGCTGTGCTCCAGACTTACCATTCTCCCAAGGCGGCTGGCCATCCTGGAAAGAATCAACTAATCTTGGCCATTTCCCAACTATTCTGGTGGCCTAGTCTACGGGCTGATGTTACTGCCTTCATAGCTGCCTGTCCTGTGTGTGCTCAGAGTAAGACTCCACCACACCTTTCAGTGGGCCTCCTACAACCCATACCCAATGGAGAGAGGCCCTGGACTCACCTGTGTATGGATTTCATTGTGGAGTTGCCCAACTCCCAAGGCAACACTGTTATCCTTATGGTGGTTGACCGGTTCTCAAAGATATGTCATTGTATTCCACTTAAGAAGTTGCCCACCTCTAAGGAACTGGCTTCCATTTTTGCTCGGGAGATCTTTTGCTTACATGGGCCACCCAAGGTGATTCTCTCGGACAGGGGCAGTCAGTTTGTCTCCCGGTTCTGGCGAACCTTTTTCACACAGTTGGGAATCCAGCTTGCATTCTCTTCTGCGTATCACCCGCAGTCTAATGAGGCCGTAGAATGAGCCAATCAGTCCTTGGAGCAATTCCTACGTTGCTATATTTCTGACCATCGTAACAACTGGTCTGACCTATTACCTTGGGCAGAGTTTGCTCACAACAGTGCCTTGAATTCTGCCTCCCGATTGTCTCCATTTATGGCGAACTATGGTTTCCAACCTTCCATGTTGCCCGACTCATTTGTTCTGCAGAGTATTCCTGCATTAGAGGAGCATCTCCCTGGTCTTCGTTCCACTTGGGTACAAGTCCAGGAGGCTTTGCTTCATGCTAATGATAGGTACAGACTCCATGCTGACCGCAAACGCCTGCCTGCGCCTTCCTACCAGGTTTGGGACAGGGTCTGGCTGTCATCTCGCAACCTCCGGCTTTGTGTTCCTTCACTGAAGTTTGCACCTCGGTTCATTGGGCCTTTCCGTATCCTTTTCAGGATTAACCCAGTGGCTTACGTGTTGGATCTTCCTCCTAGTATGCGCATCTCAAATATGTTTCATGTTTCCTTACTGAAACCATTGGTCTGTAACTGATTTACCACCTCGATGCCACGTCCTCACCCTATTCAGGTTGAGAACCATGAGGAGTATGAGGTACAATCCATTGTTGACTCCCATAGGTTCCGTGGGCGCATACAGTACCTGGTACATTGGAAGGGGTACGGTCCAGAGGAACGCTCCTGGGTTTCATCCTCTGACGTACATGCCCCTGTCCTCCTCCGCGAGTTCCATAGATGGTTTCCCCTCAAGCCCGGTGGCCCTCCGAGGGAGAGGGGTCATTGAGGAGGGGGTACTGTCAGGGCTGGCTTAGCCCTTCCTTCTCTGGGCTGGCCGCTCAGCTGTCGGCTAATTGCCAGCTCTCTTCTCCCTCCACAGTTACCAGCTGTTCCTGATGATGCTCGTCTGACCTGCCTACTTAAAGCTGTCCAGCTCACTTCAACTCTGATGCATGCACTGTCACTGCTCACCATCCTCGTGGCCTCCTCAAATTGTGACAGTCTGATTCGTGGTTTCTGACAGAGTGCCAGGCTCCACCTCCACGCTGACACAATCCTCCTCCTGCTCCTCGTCCTCTTTCTGTGTGATCGGTGGGACAGCAGGAACACTGTCTGGATAAAGGGGGCCTTGAGAGGCAAGGAAGTCCTACTCTTCCTGCCTCTGTTCTGCCTCAAGTGCCCTGTCCATTATTCCACACAGTGTGTGCTCCAACAGGTGGACAAGAGGTACAGTGTCACTGATGCATGCACTGTCACTGCTCACCATCCTCGTGGCCTCCTCAAATGGTGACAGGACAGTGCATGCATCCCTGATCATGGCCCACTTGTGTGGGGAAAAAAAACCGAGCCCCCCTGACCTTGTCCTGGTGCCAGAGTTGCATGAAAAGTTGCCCCCCATGATTTCCATTCATATCTTTGCAACTTGACCTGTGTTCACATAGCTCTGAATTGACATGTCAAATTGCAGGCCAAATCGGCACCTATTGGCGGCAAAGGAACTGTCCAAATTGGTGCAACGCCACATCAGTTGCCAAAAGTTGTTCCTGTACTACTTTTTGCGACTTGGGGGGGGGGGAGGGGGTGATTTCTTACCTCCCAACTTTTTGAGATGGGAACGAAGGACACCTATTAGCAAAAGTATGTAGGCATTGGACAAACCCCCTAACATGCATCCTTAAGGGAGGATTATTAAAAAAAAAAAAAAAAAATTAGTTAAACCCCTAAGTGCTTTTTTTTACCAATAACCTTAATAATAACCTAATAATTTACCTTTAGTTTGGCTTTGGAAATTTACAAACAAAGCAAATTAGAAATTAGATGAAAGGTTTAACACTGGGAAACCCTTTTTGAAAGATAAAAAGTGCATTGTATATATAAGTAAATAGATCAGAACAAAATGAGGGACAAATGAGGAGGAAAGAGGGACCAAGGGACTTTGTTCCAAATCAGGGACAGTTGGGACCTATGCGATATCACTAGGCATCTGTGCAGGAAAGTTCACTGATGTCTCTGAAATCACTCAAAAAGTCGGGCTGAAGCCCCATTCACACTTGTGCAACTTTTCCTACGACTTTTGGAGTCACATGACAGGTCATACCTCATGATTTTATATGAGTACCATTCATATCTGTGCAACTTCAAGACTCACCAACTTCAGAGTAGTCCCTGTACTACTTTGGTCTGACTTTGATACAAGTGGAGGTCCATAGACTTCAAGTTTACACAGGCATTCCCTGAAATCTGCAAAATTGCCACTTCAAAATTACGGGAAAATCGCTGCTAGACCTCAAGATTACAAGGGCATTGCTTAAAGTTGCATAAAAATCGCTGCAAAAAAGGCTGTGCAAAATCACGCAACTTTCTGGTCACACAAGTGTGAAAGGGGCCTAAGTCACTGTGCTAAGTACTATTATACCTAGAATATAAAGTAGTCCTACCATCAAACACTAGTAAACGTATGTTCTCAATACAATTGTGCTCAAATGGCTGAAAATCACACAGATGGTATCACCTACTGAAAGCTTGCATTGTACTCAGCAGCATATGCTGAAAAGAGGCGAATGCTTATTAGCCAATGCCACATAAGTATGAGCATGGTTGTTACTTTAATATTATGAAATGCAAAAAAATTGTATAGAATCAAACATTTGTAAATTTATTTTCTGTATGGGTTTATTTTTGGCTCTGTAGCATAGTGGTACGCCCTGCTACCTTCAGAAGTTCAAGCCAGGAGTTTGAATCCCACCGATGGTATCACCTTCTGAAAATGTGCGTTGTACTCAGCAGCATAATTAGCCAATGTACATCAGTTTGGTTTATTCCATAATTTTAACTCTTCAAATTCATGCAATGGTATGTAATTATTCAATAATAGTAAGGTGTGGAATTCCAAAAATAAAGAAAAAAATGTTGCAGGGCCCCCCCACCCAGTACATACCAGGTCCTTCGGGTCTGGTATGGACTTCAACTATTTGCTGCCCACTGGCTGTCATATGCTGGCCAGGCGGTGTGGCTCTCGTTCTAGGAGAGTGTCATATGACGGCCCCCCATTTAAACAGGGAAGGCGCACGATCGTGCACGCGCATCCCTGTTCCCTCAGTGGCGGTGTGTCATGGAGACACCGCTCACACCAAGGGGGTCAACAGTCATTGGGCATGGCTGTTTACCATGCGATTGGTCGTGATGAAGTCTGAGTAACTGTCATTCTAACTGTGAAAGCGCTGAAAGCTGAAAATTGATCTTGGCAGAAAGTGGGTTTAAGTGCACTGTATTGAGGCGATTAAGGGGAACCCCACACCAAAATAAAAAAAATAAGTGGGGCCCAGACCCACATCAATCCACATCATATCCTTATCCGAGCATGCAGCCTGAAGGTCAGGATAGGGGGGGCTAGCACGCACCACCCTCCTGAACCATACCAGGCCACATGCCCTCAACATGGGGAGGCTGCTTTGGGTTCCAACCCCAAACCACCTTGTCCCCATGTTGATGGGGACAAGGGCCTCTTCCTGACAACCCTGGCCGGTGGTTGTCGGGGTTTGCAGGCGGGGGCTTATCAGAATCTGGAAGCCCCCTTTAACAAGGGGGCCCCAGATCCTGCCCTACCCCATGTAAATGGGTATGAGGTATATCGTACCCAAAAAAAGCTGTGAAATGTAAAAAAAAAAATAGCCGGTTTTTGACAAGTCCTTTATTGTAAAATAGTTCTGAGCCATCTTCTTCCCTGAGCTGTCTTCTCCTGCCGCTGTCTCTCCCACCACCATATTCTCCCTGAGCCATCTCTCCTGCCGCTGCCGTCTTCTCCATCTGCTGCATGCTTCTGCATGCCACCTTTTTTTATTATTAGCGGGTAACCGGCTGCGCAGAAGAACACAGCAGTGGGAGAAGACAGCAGTGGCAGGGGGCTTGGGGAGAAAACAGCTCGGGGAGAAGAAACATCAAACACTAGTAATGTATTTTCTATGTATGATTGTGCTAAGCCCAATAAGCTAGTGATCAGCACTTCTGCCTTGAAAAACTCAGGCCTTGAAGGACTCATGGGTTCAAATCCCACAGAGGGATACTAAAAGATTGGATTGGTGAAAAAAAAGTGAATGACAATTAGCCAAAGCATCATATGCTGAAAATAGGCAAATGCTAATCAGCCAATGCACTTTAGTTTGGCTGATTCTATTATATTAACTCTTCAAAAGGATGCAATGGTATGTAAGTTTTAAATAATATTATGGTGTGGAATTCCAAACAACACTACCTAGTTAACGGCAGTTTACATTTCTTTGTTTATTTTAATTTACTAACTCATACCTTGTGTCAAGAAGGTCAGCCCAGCCATCTGTCCGCTACTGAAGGTTCGGGCTGCAAAGCCCCTGTTATGAATGTCTGTCGGCGCACGCGGGTGCGCGTTAACGCAGGTGGGCGCACGCGGGTGCGCGCCAACGCAGGTGGGCGCACGCGGGTGCGCGCTAACACAGGTGGGCGCACGCGGGTGCGCAGATGTCCTGGTGGGCGCACGCGGGTGCGCAGATGTCCCGATGGGCGCACGCGGGTGCGGGTTAGTGCTATTGGGCGCACGCGGGTGCGCGCTGGTGTTGCTGGGCGCTCGCGGGTCCGCGGACCCGCGGGAGCATGCGCGGGCGCGCGCCGTGACAGCCCTTGGCGCCAAAGGGGTTACTTAAGGGGACCTGTTGCCTTGCCTCCTTGCTGTCCGGTCTACAGCGTTCCTGTCGTGACCCCTCTGCTCCTGCTTACTACTTGCTCGTTCCTGTGACCCGGCTTATCCTGACGACCCCTTGTTTGCTGCCTGCCTCCGACCCCGGCTTGTCTGACGATTCTTCTGCCTGCTGATTCGGTACCTACCTGCCTGCCTGTTCCTGACCCGGCTTGTTCACCACGTTATCCAGTCTGCTGTCCCTCTACGGTGCCAGTCTTCCGGTATCCTGCCTTACCTGCTTACGGGTCTGTCGTGAGGAGCCGTACTACAGAACACCTTCCCCGCTGCTCCAGCGTGTGCGTCTTCTGCCGATCTCATCGCCTGCTGGTCGCTGTTCCTGCTGCATCTGCTCCTCTCCTGCACCCGGAGCTTTACACCTGTGTCCTGCTTGGCACTTGTGCCCCTTCCGCGCTCTAGAACCTCTGTATCCTCTACCAGGAGTTCCTGAGCCGGAGGAATACGAGTAGCCGCTCCCAGCATCCGTGGGCTCAACCACCAGGTATGTGACAGTACCGGACAGCCATGTCCGAGCCCACGTCGGGAGCCTCCCCGATGGATGAACTTTGCCGCCACCTTGCCGGTCTCACTCAGGCTGTGAAGAACCTACAAGAAGGGTACAACCGTCTGGAGGGCCAAGTTCAGGCTTTGTCGGCATCTTCACCACCTTCATCAGGTCCAGCTCCCACTCCGTCCGTGGTAATGATGCCACCCGAACCAAGGGTCCCCACGCCTGAGAGGTTCTCAGGGGATCGAAGCAAATTCAGGGCATTCCGTAATGCCTGCAGTTTATTCTTTGCCCTGCAACCCCGGACTTTCTCTCTTGAAGCCACCAAGGTGGGGTTCGTCATTTCCTTGTTACTAGGGGAACCTCAGTCTTGGGCCCACCGTCTTCTCGAGCAGAAGCATGCCTCTCTTGATAACTTGGACTCCTTCTTCCAGGCAATGTCCCAGCTTTATGAGGACCCTCAGTTGACAGCTACCGCAGAAGCGGCCTTGCACTCCTTACAGCAGGGCCGAAGACCTGTAGAGGACTATGTAACTGAGTTCAGGCGGTGGAGTGCCGACACCAACTGGAACGACGCCGCCCTGCGCTTCCAATTTCGTGCAGGTCTCTCTGAAAACTTAAAGGACGAGCTGGCCCGTGTGGGCATCCCAGAGACTTTAGAAGCTCTCATTAACCTCTCCATACAGATCGACAGGAGATTAAGAGAACGGAGATCAGAACGCTCTGCCGCTCCTTCCCGTCCTGTTTGGATGCTTCCACGAGTCCCCAGTTACCCTCAGCCAGCTTCTTCTGCTCCGGTGTCTTCTTCCTCCGATTCTTCCGAACCTATGCAACTTGGTCTCCTACGGCCCTCTCTCACGCCGGAAGAACGTCTGCGTAGGAGGACTAATAATCTATGCCTGTACTACGGGGAACCAGGACACTATGTAAGGACCTGCCCAGCCAAGCTCCGTAAGTGCCAAGCCACTACCCCTGTACCTGTATCCACCTTACCTGATTATGCTTCTCATCTGGCTGTTTCCGCTCTCTTACAGCTTCCAGGAAGGAGTATTCGGGCCACCGCAATTATTGATTCTGGAGCTTGCAGTGGCTTCATGGACTTGACCTTTGCCATCAAGAACCACGTTCCCCTGCGTCCACGGGCGAAGGGACTTTCAGTACACTTGGCCGACGGATCTGTTCTTAAGTCCGGGCCAGTTACACAGGAAACAAGACCCCTGTTGACCACCATCTTGGAGAACCATCAAGAACTTTTATGCCTGGACATTATTGATTCTCCCTTATTCCCAATCATCCTTGGCATGCCCTGGCTGAAGGCCCATAACCCTCAAGTGGACTGGTGCACCGGGAAGATTAACTTCTCCTCTCCCTATTGCAACCAGCATTGCTTGATTAAGCCTACCGATATTTCCCCTTCTTTGTTGTGCCTGGAAGCTGACAAGGAGATTCTCCAATCTGTTCCTGAGGCCTACCATGAGTTTTTGGACGTTTTCAACAAGAAAGGTGCCGAAACTCTCCCGCCACATAGACCTTACGATTGTCCGATTGAGCTCCTTCCGGGGGCCGAAATCCCTTTCGGAAGGATCTTTCCTCTAACTGAGCTGGAGTTGGGCACCTTGAAGACGTATATTGACGAGAACTTGGAAAGGGGATTCATCCGACCTTCTACCTCCCCCGCGGGAGCCGGAATCTTCTTTGTAGAGAAGAAAGACCACTCTCTGCGCCCCTGTGTTGATTATCGGGAACTGAATAAAATAACTATCAAGAATCGGTACCCTCTACCTCTGGTACCTGAACTATTCCAGAGACTAGGGACGGCGGCGGTATTTACTAAGCTGGATCTCCGCGGGGCCTATAACTTGATTCGTATCCGAAGTGGCGATGAGTGGAAGACTGCCTTTCGCACCCGGTTCGGGCATTTTGAGTACCTGGTCATGCCCTTTGGACTATGCAATGCACCTGCTACATTCCAGCACTTCGTGAATGACATCTTCAGGGACTATCTTGACTTGTTTGTTATAATTTACCTTGATGACATCTTGATCTTTTCCTCTTCTCTGTCCGAGCACCGTGAGCACGTCAAGAAGGTGTTAATCAGATTACGTTGTCATGGCCTTTACGCAAAACCAGAAAAATGTGTGTTTGAACAGCAGAGTATTCAGTTTCTGGGCTTGATTATCTCTGTGGAAGGCATTCAAATGGACCCACAAAAGGTTTCCGCCATTCTGGATTGGCCTGCTCCCTCTGATAAGAAGGGCGTTCAACGTTTCGTGGGCTTCGCCAACTTTTACCGGAAATTCATCAGGGGGTTCTCTACCATCATCTCCCCCATCACGAAGCTCACGAAGCAGGGCTATCGGTTCCACTGGACATCCGAAGCCCAGGAGGCTTTTGTGGCCCTCAAGAAGCTGTTCACCTCGGCATCAATCCTGAAGCACCCTGATCCAGCTCTACCCTACATCTTAGAGGTCGACGCTTCTGAAATTGCGGTTGGGGCTGTTCTTTCACAGAGGCAAGGTTCCAAGGCCCTCCTGCATCCGGTGGCATTCTTCTCCCGCAAGCTTTCGGAAGCTGAAAGGAATTATGATGTGGGAGATCGGGAGCTGTTGGCTATCAAATCGGCACTCGAGGAATGGAGGTACCTTCTGGAAGGAGCAGCACACCCCATCCTCATTTTTACGGATCACAAGAATCTCGAGTACCTGAAGGTCGCTAAGAGGCTAAAACCACGTCAGGCCAGGTGGGCACTCTTTTTTACTCGATTTTCTTTTCATATAACCTACAGACCTGGGTCGGAAAATACCAAGCCGGATGCCCTCTCGAGGATGTTTTGCGGACCTGAAGCCTCTTCTCCCCCGGATACTATCCTATCTTCCGGGAATTTCCTTTTACTTCAGGAAGACCTGTTGGACCAGATTAAACGGGCCTCACTCCATGCCTCTCCTCCTTCTGGTGTCACTCTGCAGGCAAGAGACAATCTTTTGTGGCATCTGGACAAGATCTTTGTACCCCAGGGGGTACGGGTAGCTGTTCTCAGCGCCTGCCATGACCATAAGTTGGCCGGTCATTTCGGGGTAATCAAATCACTTGAACTCCTGCAGCGGACCTTTTGGTGGCCACAACTGGCAAAGGACTGCAAGAATTATGTGGAATCCTGCACGGTCTGCTCGAGAAACAAGGGCAGCAGATCCAAGGTCTGGGGTCTGCTGAAACCTCTGCCTGTCCCTGAAAGACCATGGAGGATGATCTCCATGGATTTTATTGTTGAACTGCCTCTTTCTGAAGACCATTCTACCATCTTCGTAGTTGTGGACAGGCTCTCAAAGATGGCGCACTTCCTTCCCATGAAAGGTACCCCCTCCGCTGCTGAGACTGCTAAGATATTTGTTAGAGAAATTGTGAGGCTTCATGGGATCCCTGTGGACATTGTCTCTGATCGGGGGGTACAGTTTACTTCAAGGTTCTGGAGGGCGTTATGTGGTTCCCTGGAGATCAACCTTTCCTTTTCCTCTGCTTATAATCCGCAGACTAATGGCCAGACGGAAAGAACAAATCAAACTTTGGAACAGTACTTACGTTGCTTCTCATCTTTCTCTCAAGATGATTGGGTCTCCCTCTTACCTCTCGCTGAGTTTGCCTACAATAATTCTGTCCACTCCACCACCAAACAAACCCCTTTCTTTGCAAATTACGGATTTCACCCCCTGTTTCTAACAAATAATCTCCCGGAATGTTCGGTACCTGCCGTTCAGGAAACTTTGACCTTCTTCAGCAACAACAACAAGCTTCTTCGGGAAACAATGTCCAGAACTCAGGAATATTACAAACGGATCTTTGATAAAAAGAGGAGAGGGGAACTTAGCCTGGAGCCTGGGGATCAAGTTTGGCTGTCAACCCTGAACCTAAAGCTGGCATGTCCCTCCAGGAAACTGGGTCCAAAGTTCATTGGTCCTTTTCCGGTTAAGAGGAAGATCAACAGCGTGGCGTACGAGTTGCAACTACCAGAGTCTTTCTGGGTCCATCCGGTTTTCCATGTGGCTCTTCTTAAACCCGCTGTCCCAGATCCCTTCGTTGGCAGAGACGTTGGTCCACCTGAACCTGTCCTGATCGACGGAGAAGTCGAATTCGAAGTAGAGTCGATTCTGGACTGCAGGAAGAGACGGGGACAGGTCCAGTACCTGGTGAAATGGAAGGGATACGGTCCTGAAGATAATTCTTGGGAGCCGGAAAGTAATATTCATGCTGAAAAGCTCATCCGGGCCTTCAAGAGAGCGCACCCAGCTAAGCTGGCCCAGTTGGGCATCCGGGGGCTGCCCCTTGGGGGGGGGCAATGTCAAGAAGGTCAGCCCAGCCATCTGTCCGCTACTGAAAGTTCGGGCTGCAAAGCCCCTGTTATGAATGTCTGTCGGCGCACGCGGGTGCGCGTTAACGCAGGTGGGCGCACGCGGGTGCGCGCCAACGCAGGTGGGCGCACGCGGGTGCGCGCCAACGCAGGTGGGCGCACGCGGGTGCGCGCTAACATAGGTGGGCGCACGCGGGTGCGCAGATGTCCTGGTGGGCGCACGCGGGTGCGCAGATGTCCTGGTGGGCGCACGCGGGTGCGCAGATGTCCTGATGGGCGCACGCGGGTGCGCGTTAGTGCTATTGGGCGCACGCGGGTGCGCGCTGGTGTTGCTGGGCGCTCGCGGGTCCGCGGGAGCGCGTGCGGGCGCGCGGGAGCGCGCGTGCACGCGGGAGCGCGTGGGAGCGCGCCGTGACGGCCCTTGGCGCCAAAGGGGTTACTTAAGGGGACCTGTTGCCTTGCCTCCTTGCTGTCCGGTCTACAGCGTTCCTGTCGTGACCCCTCTGCTCCTGCTTACTACTTGCTCGTTCCTGTGACCCGGCTTATCCTGACGACCCCTTGTTTGCTGCCTGCCTCCGACCCCGGCGTGTCTGACGATTCTTCTGCCTGCTGATTCGGTACCTACCTGCCTGCCTGTTCCTGACCCGGCTTGTTCACCACGTTATCCAGTCTGCTGTCCCTCTACGGTGCCAGTCTTCCGGTATCCTGCCTTACCTGCTTACGGGTCTGTCGTGAGGAGCCGTACTACAGAACACCTTCCCCGCTGCTCCAGCGTGTGCGTCTTCTGCCGATCTCATCGCCTGTTGGTCGCTGTTCCTGCTGCATCTGCTCCTCTCCTGCACCCGGAGCTTTACACCTGTGTCCTGCTTGGCACTTGTGCCCCTTCCGCGCTCTAGAACCTCTGTATCCTCTACCAGGAGTTCCTGAGCCGGAGGAATACGAGTAGCCGCTCCCAGCATCCGTGGGCTCAACCACCAGGTACGTGACACCTTGAGTGCTATGGAGACATCTGAGCAGACCACCAAGCCATTGTGTTAAGACCTGCACAATAATGTTGTGTGACTAAAGAACGAACATAAATCATCATCGCTTTATAGTCACCTAAATATCTTTTTTTTTAAAACATGAAAAAAACAATATACAACAAATAGGCAACCTAAATGTTCAATTCATGTAACTTTACAGAGTAGCAGACATTATTACTAATTGCAATATACGGTACATCAATAGATGCACACGAGGTAGAGCACATCTCACATAAAAATGTCTCTTTCACATTCATGGATCATGGTTGCAGTGCAGTGCTATATAATAACTTAGTAGAAATTGGCATTTGCATAGCCTCGGAATTGAAATCTTAATTGCCTAAAATGTAATAGCGCCCATTACTTCCTGCCGCTATAGTAAATGACCCCCAATGCACCCTTTAAAGAGGGATTTCACTGTAAAAGAAAAGATTAAAAGCCAGCAGCTACAAATACTGCAGCTGCTGACTTTTAATAAATGGACACTCACCTGTCCCAGGATCCAGCGATGTCGGCAGCCGAGACAGATTGATCGCTCGGCTCTCAGCTGCTGCCGCCGCCATTCTAGGTGAGGGAATCAGGAAGTGAAGTGTTGCAGCTTCACTTCCCGGTTCCCTACTGTGCATGCGCACTAGGAATTGTCCGCGCTGTCTCTGGGACCCGTGTGTGTCCTAGCAGACAGCGCGGAGGGACAAGAAGAGGCATAGACTCCCGTGGGAGCCTATGCCCGGAAGTGGGTGCAAATACGTGTCTTAGACAGGTATCTGCACCCCCCTGAAAGGTGCCAAATCTGACACCGAAGGGGGGGAGGGTTCCGATCAGCGGAAGTTCCACTTTAGGGTGGAACCCAGCTTTAACATCCAAGTGAAAGATATAAACCCAACATGTCCGAAAAAAATACATAATTCCAAAAAAGAACCACTGAGTTGGAAAAAGGATCCCCCTTCTCCCAAAAAGATCTTGTAAACTCAATCAGGTGTAACTAAATGACACACAAAGCCATTTTACTTTCTACTGTGATCAGATGTGGTCATTTTGATTAGCTTAGAATGAAACAAGCATGGGTGGAAAGGCACTGTCAAAAGATCTTTGGGATAAAGTCAGGAGATTGATAGAAAAAAATGTAAAAGGCTTATTAATGTCTAGAAGTACAGTCTGCTATTAAGAAGTGGGAGGTATTTGGTACAATACAATCCCTCCCTGAATCAGAACGTAACTCCAAATTAGATAAAATAGCTAGGAGGATACTGGTCAGAGAGGCTACCATGAGGCCTGCAGCAACTCTGAAGCACTTGCAGGAATTTATGCATTGGTCTTTGCATAAATATGAAATTCTCCATAAATGTGGCTTGTATGGGAGCTTTGCCAAAACACACCTTGAAGATTCTAAGGCCTCGTGGAAAAGGGTGTTATGGTCAGATGAGACTAAAATTGAATTATTTGGCCTCAACACCAAACGATATGTCTGACAGAAAATCAATACATTTCACCATCTAAATACCACCATTCCTACAATAATGCATGGAGTTGGTAATATCCAGTTATGGGAGTATTTCTCTCTAGCAGGGACTGAAGCACTTGTCAGGATAGAAGGAAAAGTGCATGGGGCAAAATACTGTCAAATTCTCGAGGAAAATCTGCTGCCCTCTCCCAGAAAGTTGTCAATAAGATTTTACCTTTCAACATGACAATGACTCAAAGCGCACAGCAAAAGTGACCACACAGTGGTTGAAGGAGAAAAGAGTAAATATTCTTGCATGTTCTAGTCAGAGCCCAGACTTAAACCCCATTGCAAATCTGTGTAATGACTTGAAGACTGCAGTCCACAAACGGTCACCATCACATTTAACTGAACTTGAGTGGTCATGAACTGCAAAGTTTAGACACGCAAAATTAGTAGACATATCCAAACAGACTAAAGGCTGTAATTAAAGCAAAAAGTGGTTCAACAAAATATAGACACAAGGGGGTAATCCTGTTTCCAACGCAGTGATTCTTTTCTTTTTTTTGTTTTTTTTCTGACATGTTGGTCTTACATCTTTTACTTGGATGTTTTAATTTAAGTATATTTCTTTTTTATATTTTTTATGCATGCATATACAGTAAATCATCTTTTTTTCTTTATTTAGTTTGTATATTTATTATATTATTATACTATTTTTTTTTACAATTTATTTGAACTTTCAGTTACTTTTTGCTATGCAGTTTACATTGCATGAGACTTTGGGGTTGATTTATTAACCGCTTGCCGACCGCCTCACGCCAATATAAGTCGGCAGAAGGGCTCATACAGGCAAACTAAGTGGCCCTTTAAGAGGAGGCCTGCAGGTGCGTGCATGCCCGTGGCAAGCTCCGTGAGTCGGGGACTCCATCGCCACAGGTTTACCCAGGATCACCTCACAGGGAGGGAGGAAGAACGGGGAGATGCTGATGTAAACAAGCATCTCCCCATTCTACCTAGTGACAGTGTCGCTGATCTCTTCTCCCTGTGATCGGGAGCAGAGATCAGTGACATGTCACACATAGCCACAGCCCCCCACAGATAGAAACACTCCCCAGGACACACTTAACCCCTACACTGTCCCCTAGTGGTTAACCTCTTCACTGCCAGTGTCATTTACACAGGAATCGGTGCATTTTTTATAGCACTGTATAAATGACAATGGTCCCAAAAATATGTAAAAAATGTCTGATGTGTCTGCCATAATGTTGCAGTCACGATAAAAATCGCTGATCGCCACCATTACTTGTAAAAAAAAAAAGGATTCATAAAAAAGCCATAAAACTATCCCCTATTTTGTAAACACTATAACTTTTGCACAAACCAATCAATAATCGCTTATTGTGATTTTTTTTTACCAAAAATATGTAGAAGAATAAGTATCGGCCTAGACTGAGGACAACATTTTTTTTTTTTGGGGGGGGGGGGGGTGATATTATAGCAAAATGTAAGAAATAATGAGTTTTTTTTCAAAATTTACGATTTTTTTGTTTATAGTGCAAAAAATAAAAACCACAGGGGTAATCAAATGCCACCAAAAGAAAGCTCTATTTGTGGGAAAAAAAGGACATCAATTTTGTTTTGGAGTCACGTCGCACGACCGCACAATTGTCAGTTAAAGCGACGCAGTGACGAAGCATAAAAAGTGCTCTGGTCAGGAAGGGGGTAAATCCTTCCGGAGTTGAAGTGGTTAAAGGCAAATAGACTATGCTCTTTTCACTTATTTTCCCTGGAGCTTAGTAAATGTGGTGAAGCATTCTTTGTACAGAATACCCAATCAGGTGCAAGGAAAAAAAAAAAAATTTTGGTATAACACAATTGGATGATGGAAATCAGCAGAGCTTCACGACGTTCACTAAGCTTTGGGGAAAACAGGTGCAAGTGCACTTGCAGAGTGCACATTTTATTTGGCTTTAGTAAATCAACCCCACCATGTCTCTTGCAGCATGTGGCTTATTGTTTTTGAGGGTATTGTGGCCCTGGCCAAGCTGCAAGGTGACGTTGTTCTAGTTTGAGTTCCTTTTTACTTTTAAATTCAACCTATTCATATCTCAATAACCAGTATTTCAAACTGAACTTTCATTGTGCAATTTCAGCAGATTTTAGTTTGGCATCCCTATACATTTGTTATATAAAGTGCACTTAAATAAAATGAACAATATCTAATTCCCCTGTTTTGGCAACTTTTTGGAAATAACTTAAATCTAATATTAGGAATTAAATGTATGATTGATCTGGGATTGGCAGTGAAGTGTATAAAGGTAAGCACTATATCACCTCATAGGTGACTCATTTACCATCCACAGCATAATACAAACATCATCATTTGCATCACATGTGAAGCTTAGATTATCTCTGTGGCCTGGTCAAAGCTATAGATACTGTGGATAATTTTCTGTATAAATGCAATAAAAGATGAACCCCAGGCACAAAAACTTTCACTCAAATATATTCCTTAATGGCCATAAGGAATATCAATCCATTCTGTGCACCTCATGCTTTACAAATTATATCTGACCTTGTAAAAGTAGTTATGACAATGAAATCATCAGTGGGCTGTATATAGTCTGTGCAGAGAATATAGCTGTCATGAGACAAGTTCTCTATAAACTGGTACCATTGCCCATAGCAACCAATCAGCCTTTATCTTTCATTTTTTTTACACAGCTTAGAATATGAAAACGAATAAGCATATCATTATACCAATTGTACATAATTCCAATATGTGGTATAAGATTTTAGATTCTATAATAAATTCTTTCTTTTTTTTTTATATTTTTATTTAAAAACGATACTCTTAATAATAATTAAGGCCCTTTTTTTATCTTCTTATATTACCCTGGTCTAAGTTGGTTTTATCCTCTTTTATACAATGTATAACACAATCTTTTGAGTAGTTAGATCCATGCTAAAATAATTTTCGTTAAACTACTTTTAGTTTAAGTTGGAACTACAACTCAATATTATTACAGTACCATATAGGTGATCTTTTCTTTTGCTGTCACCATATGTACTTATGTATACAAATTGTGAAAATTCAATAAACACATTTGACAAGAAAACCTATAAGCTGATTGACTGTGCTCCAGTTGAGATAAAGTTTAGGTAATGTTCCTCTTAGATATTTTTTATTATATCCCTCAATATTTGTCTATCCTAGAATTCAGCTTTGAGAAAATTTACTACCACTTTACTGTGTTTTGTTTTCTTTCAATCCTACTTTTATCACTGTGTCATCTTCAAAACACACACAAAAAATGCTACACATCGAATCCAGGGTCGTCTTGTGTAGCTTGCTTCTCCACTTCATAGTACGGAAGAAAATCTTCCTGTAACCACACATCAGAACAATCCCATAAATCTGTGGTGTGTAGCAACCTCAGCCCGGGCTCCAACCAAACCACACCCCCAATGAGTTTCACTCCTTCCCTCAGAGCTTAACCATGGGGATTTATGGGGTCCTTCTGATGTGCGACCACATTTTCTTTTGTACTAATCAATGGTAGGAGCCAGGGCAAGCTCACTCCCAAGCCAGCATTTTCAGCAGTGGACACAGATGCCTTTCACCCCTTCCTAAGCCTGAGCAACTCACATAACAGGTCTCTTTGGGTTACTACTGCTACATGCTGGATCTGACATCATCAGTGGGCCAGTTGTCTCTTCTAAATTCTTACCCCAGCCTTCCTGATGGCACAATGCCCTGCATGTGCAGTGTAATTGTATTTCCTGGTGTATATGAAGTGCACCAGAGATTCTACTGAAGCCTCCTGGGATGGGTGAAGTAAATATCCCAGGAGGCTTCTTGTAGGTAAGGAATGTCGGCAAGAAAAGCTGGAAGTGCTTGGTGGGTCCTGCCAAAGAGGAATTGATTGTTTGTTTTTTTTTCAATCAGGAGAACAATTATTTAAAGAGGTGAAGGTCTACTTTAATCACATACAGTACATATGAGAATATGTAGATTATTTTCATTTATATTAGTTGTCATAAGGCTAATATTATCAAGATGGAATGAATTATAGAAGAGCATGTCAATGGGAATGTCCTGTTTGTAGCAGATCCCTATATGTAGTAACACAGCATACCTCTCAACAATTTTAAAACAGAAAGTTATTTTTCCTTATTACCTCCCCAAACTTTTTCTTTTTAATAGAATGATGTATTCTCTGCAGAATCCTAATTCTTGTTTGTCTGTAGAAAATTTGGGCCTAGCCAAGCCTTTTGGTCAGTTATACCTAACTAAAACTGCTCTGCTGATGGCCAATTTTACACTGCTGTATTCTCTGCAGTATCTTAACTTTTGGAGTAAAGCTCCTGCCTTTGCTATTTGCCATTATAAAATTAGTCTTGCTCATTAATATTGTCCTGCTACTGACTAATTTTAGACTGCTGTGTCATCTTCAGCCTCTTAATTCTTAATAAGAGCTTGATAAAAATAGACCAGTGGGGGGGCGCATGCGCGGAGCTCAGCATGGCGGACGCAAGTCACTAGAGCTCCGCACTCACCGCTGCTGTACCGGCTCATAAATCGCTATATTTCGCTGCTAACGATCTCCGAATCTGCTCCGGTCCTCGGGTACCCCACTGCCCCTCACCCGGGATGGTTCTTACAGGTCAGCGAGGGAAGCAAAAGCAGAAACCTATTAAAGAGGCCTTAGCGCGCGCTACCTCTAAAATGGCGGCGAAGGCCCTTGCTGCCACACAACTACAAGGCCTACCTCGAGGCCATGGTAGCAGTAGCGAGGAGGATGATGAGAGGCCTCAATCTCCGGCCTCTCCAACACCACCGGTATCTGGCATGTCTCAGGCCGATTTTCTGGCGCATATGGACCTAATGCTTAAGAAAGCGCTGAAAACGACATCGGATCAGATAACTGATAGACTTTCCCGAGAAATTCGTGAGCTGGGTCAACGCACGGCGGACTTGGAAACCAGGGCCGACGACACCAAGCTCAATTTGCGTGAATTGGCACAAGAACAGGAGGCTCTCCGGGAGGAAAATGCTGCTCTGCTGTCCCGACTGGAAGATACCGAGAACCGGTCGCGTCGGTCGAACCTTCGTTTGAGAGGTATTCCTGAATCAGTTGATGATCTCCAGTCATTTACGACGGCTTTGTTTCAAGAGCTATCCCCCTCTATTCCAATCGAACGGTTGGAATTCGATCGTATCCACAGAGCGCTCACTAGACGCCAAGCGGACGGACCACCGCGCGACATTATCGTTAAGCTACATTACTTCCGAACGAAGGAACAACTCATGTCTATAGCCCGCGAAAAGAATAACCTTCAGTTCCAGGGCCATTCCTACCAGCTGTTCACAGATTTAGCCCCACTAACAATTGCAAAGAGGCGTGCAATGAAGCCACAGTTGCTAATCCTTCAACAGCATCAAATTAAGTATGCATGGCGGTTCCCATTTGCTCTCTACTTTTCATACCAGGGACAGCAACATACTTGCTCTACACCGGCGATTCTTCAAACCCTCTTAGAGAACCTCCAATTGGCCCCGTCAGCCCCACCCCCACCAGTGGGAGAAGTTATGCCTCGGACCCCGGCACGAGCTGCACCCTACCCTAACATGGCTACCCCGAGGAGGAATCGGCAGGATCTCTCTGGCGTTTCTGTGCCTCGGGGAGGCACTCCTAAATCCTCTTCTAGACTGAGTTATCCTAGCCCAAAGGTATTCATACCTCGCTGATCTCCCTTTGTTCAATTACTTCTTCCTTTATTTTTCTCTATCCAATTTTTAATGCCGTAACCTGAACTCACCATGAGACTAACGTTATTTGAGCGCAGGCCAGCAAGCATATACTGTTCCAGGCAGAGAGCCGAGTCTAAGACGCTGCCACTTTCTTCGAAGTACTTTAACCACATATTTTCCCCTCCAACCATTTGCCCCCCCCCTCCCCCCCCCCTTTTTTTTTTTTTTTCCTAAACCGGTCCACTTTTATATGTGTTCTACGTGACAGTTGACGACCAAGTTGGACCGGTAATGGTTGTACCTACTGACCATCCTAGATACCAGCTCGCGGGCCGATGATCTGGCCAAGATTGATGGGTCACTGACTCGCAGGCCTGACCGTCTCCTCGCGAGTTCTTTGTTTATTTATATACTTTTAACTACTTTTAGAATGTTAATGTCGCACGATGCTTTTATGGTCTGTGCTTATTCTTATCATCCTGAATCCCCCTCCCTACCTTATCTTGTCCCCCCCCCCTCCCCCTGTTCCCTTTCCCCCCCCCAACACCTTTTTCCTGTTCCCCGTCCCCCCCTTATCTCCCTATTTTTAAGCAGCTGCGATTTCCCAAATCCCGGCAGAACAGTAACAAGGTTTAAAATAGTTAGTATTACTTGATAACCTTTAAGTATCACAGTTTGTACCCCTAGGTTTTCTAGCCTGTTTTATTATTGGATCGTTTTCTGTTATTATCTATTTTATCTATTTGCAAATGTATGTTTTTTCGTTACCGGTTCGCAGCGGTGAATTGTCACTGCTCCCCCTCCTAATGGTGCGACCCCCTGTTGACTGGCGAGTCGGCAGGTTGATTGTCGTTCCCCCTAGTTGCTGGGTTCGGCCCACACCGCCCCGTGCAACACTCTTTTTTTCCTCTTACCTTTGCTATTCTTTTTTCTTTACTCTAACCTTTGTTCTTTCAGGTCTCTCTCTATCCTCTCCCCCTTCTTTCTCTGGTCGATCGGTCCGTGCAGCCTTGGGTAGGCTAATGTTCGCTTATTTTTACCAAGTCTCATGGCCCCCCTGAGTATCTTATCACTTAATGTGAAGGGACTCAATTCCCCCAACAAGCGAGTTAAGGCCTTTAGAACCTTTGTCTCCTTGAAAGCCCAAGTAGTCGCACTACAAGAAACACACTTTGCAGCCCATACCACGCCTAAATTTTTCAGTGCCAAATTCCCTCAAGTCTACACAGCCTCCTCCTCCACGAAACACAGAGGTGTTCTCTTAGCTTTCCATCATTCACTTCTATTCTCTATCTCGTCGGAAGTAAGAGATCCGGAAGGTCGCTATCTATTGGTTTCGGGACATATACAGGACACCGAAGTTACCTTTGTGTCATACTACGCCCCCAATACTAACCCTAACCCCTTTTTCTCGCATTTACTACAGATAATTCAGACGCATGCTTGAGGAGCGCTGTATGTCTGTGGCGACTCCAACTTAGTCCTACATCCACACCTAGATAAGTCCCCATACTCGTCAGAAAATTTTTCTCTCTCTAATAGACTAAGCAAACAGCTTGCTCACGCGACCCTCCTCGATACATGGCGTGAATGCAACCCCCTTAAGAAGAACTATACTTTTTACTCAAACCCTCATAAATCCTTCTCGAGGATCGACCACATTTTTATCCCACTTGCTGCTGCGCCCACTCTGATGCATTCCCGCATACACCCGATATCCTGGTCTGACCATAGCGCGGTGATCATGACAGTTTCGTCAATAATCCCACAGAACACGGACAGGACTTGGTCTTTAAATGAATCTCAGCTTTCTAACCCATCATATTGTTTAGACATTCAGACAGCCTTAAATGACTATGTTTCCTTTAATGACACCCCGGGAATTTCTCCTACCCTTCTCTGGGAAGCTCATAAACCAGTTATCCGTGGTACAATTATTTTGGTATCCTCTCAACTTAAGAAATTCAGACAGGCCCAACTACAACAGCTAGAGGAAGACCATCAGCGTTCTTTTCTTCTCTTTCAGTCAGACCCCACTGAGGCTAATAAACTTGCTCTAGATAAAGCCAAGTTGGCCCTGGATCTTGTGCTTGCTGAAGAGGCGGATAAGTCTATCCACAAATCGGCGCATAGACTTTATACAAAGGCGAATAAGCCTAGCACCTTTTTAGCACTGCGCCTACGGCATCCTGATAGGTCCTTTAAGCCTATTAAGCTTCGGCTGGCACAAGGTGGCATGACCAATAACCCTATGAAAATCTTAACAGAATTCAGCACTCGACTATCTAAACTGTATGAATCAGGTACGCCTTTCTCTAGCACCCAGGCGAGTTCCCTCCTCAATCCGCTATCTCTCCCTAATCTTTCAAGCGCTGACCGCTCAGCAATAGAAGAACCTATATCTACTGTAGAAATTCTTGCAGCTATCAAATCCCTTAAACCTAACAAAAGGCCCGGCCCCGACGGTTTACCGGCTTTATACTACAAAAAATTTGCCCACACCCTCTCCCCCCTCTTAACTAAATCCTTTAATTCTCTCCTCCAGCAACACTCCTTCGGCAGAGATGCGCTAACAGCCATTATCTCAATGATTCCTAAACCAAACACTGACTCGACAATATGGTCTAACTTTAGGCCGATATCATTACTCAATGTTGACGTCAAAATTCTAGCCAAGGTCCTGGCGCTACGACTCAATCCAGTCATTGGGAAGCTAATACATAGGGACCAGGTTGGGTTCATCCCCAAGAGACAGGCCAGTGATAATGTCCGGAGGATCATCTTGCTGCAGCATATTGCTAAAGCTCGTAAGATCCCCATGCATTTGCTCTCATTGGATATACGCAAGGCATTTGATACGGTCTCGTGGCCATACCTGCAATATATACTTCAATACTGGGGATTTGGTCCTCATTTCCTCAAATGGATAGGAGCACTTTACACCCAGCCTTGTGCTTATGTACGCTATGCTGGCTTTAAGTCGGAACGCTTTCCTATACAGAGAGGAACGAGACAGGGCTGTCCCCTCTCCCCCTTGTTGTTCGCCTTGGCTATCGAACCCTTGGCTGCTTTAATTAGGGCAGACCCGAACATCCGGGGATTGGAGATAGCAAACACGACACATAAATTGTGTCTGTTTGCCGATGATGCTTTGCTGTTCGTTACTACTCCTCATACGACCTTGCCTAATTTATGTAAATTGCTGGAGCAGTTCGCTGCTATTTCCGGCCTAGAGGTCAATCAGGCTAAATCTAGAGCTCTAGACGTATCTCTGCCGAGTGATGAGCTTAATCTTCTTCGCAGCAATTTCCCTTTCCAATGGTCCTCATCCTCTATCCCGTATCTTGGTGTCAATCTCACAAAAGACCCGTTACATTTGTTCCAATATAACTATCTTCCGCTGCTTCGGAAGCTGACCAGTCTCCTGTCGTCCTGGCAGCCACTGTGCGTATCGTGGTTAGGTCGCATAGTGGCAGTCAAAATGACACTGCTGCCTAAACTATTGTATCTATACCGGGTCCTTCCGATTCGTGTCCCGCTATATTTTCACCGATTGATTCAAGGTAGAGTCTTCAAATACATCTGGGGAACAATTAGGCCTAGAGTCACTAAAGCCACCATGTACCGCCACAAAACATTAGGTGGGTTAGGAGTACCTAATTTTAGACACTATTACTGTGCTGCTCAAATTGCACAACTCACCCTGTACCATGCTAGAACGGAGATACCGATATGGGTTAGCCTAGAAGCTATAGACGCCTCTCCGATAAATATATCCAATCTATTGTGGCTCCCCCATACACTGAGAAGCAGACTTAGTAATCCGATCACAGCACACTCCCTCAGAGTCTGGGACGAGACCCACAAATCTTTCCAGCTTAAATCTCGTCATCTACCATTACTCTCTATTATCGGCCACCCATCATTTATCCCTGCCTTTTCTGAACCTGGACTCTTTACGGCTTGGTCTGGGGCAGGGCTCGACCGAGTTGGCACCCTTATACGCAATGGCAAAGTCAGGTCCTTCCCTGCTCTCCAGGCCCAATCACGCTTACCTAATGGCGAATGTTTTCGTTACCTGCAGATCGCCCATTTCCTCAACTCGATCCCTAAACCTATTAGTCCCCATGATACTAACTCTTTTTACGAGCAGATATGCGAAACAGACCCGCATGCACCAGGCATTATCTCCCAACTGTACACTCAATTCTCTTCCCCCCCTACAACTCTCCCATCTTATACTAGGGGCTGGTCCGCAGACCTTGAATTAGATCTCGAAGAAGATGCATGGAACACAATCTGGACTAACACAAATAAAGCAACGCAGAATGTTATAGCCTCTGAAGCTAATTATAAAGTCCTTATGCGCTGGTACTTGGTCCCAGCCAGGATTGCCAAATTTGTTCCGGGATATCCCGCTACATGCTTCAGGGGCTGTAACGCAGCGGGCACACATTTCCACATATGGTGGTCTTGTCCAGTAGCACAGCGTTTTTGGATAACTTCCTTCCAGATAGCATCGACCCTTACGGGACACTCTATTTTACCAGACCCTTCGCTAGCCCTTCTCAACTCTACTCCCCATAACTATACTCGTAGTCAATTGGCTTTATTTTTGCAGCTTACCACAGCAGCTAAACAAACTATTGCCAAGGCGTGGAAAACCCCCACGCTTCCAGTGGCTGAAATGAAGAATAGGGTTACAAAGGCCATGATTCACTCTAAATCAGAGGCGAAACTCCTTGATCGTATGCCCCAATTCTATAAAATATGGCAACCCTGGATACAACACTTTCTCCCCCCAGATCTCGACCCCTATCTACTTGAGCCCTAGGTTAATTGCAGAACTGGGTTGGCCTCAGACGTTTGAAAGCCTGGGTCTGTGCGGACCGGTTGACCAACTCTCCTGCTTTCCTTTTCTCCTACTCTCTCTCCCCTTTCCCTTTACTCTATCTTCCGACTTGTATTTCTGTCCTCTTCTAGCTGTTCTCTCCTTCTCCACCCTTCTTTTTATTTGGAAATCTTTTTGTACATGCAGTACCATTACTCCTCTATTAGCTACCAATATAGAGGAAGAGTGTATCTAAGTTGGCTGACTCCGACTCAATCGGAGTGTTTCAATTCTGTTCGATATATGCTTCGGTTGACACTCTTTGTACAACTCTAAGCGGCATACGCATATGTTTGCTTGTACCGTATTCTTTAGTATGATGTCGCTTGTTCCCTAGTTTATTGTTTTATATACTCTGTTATACTGAAACTACGTAAACAGTGTACTGTATACTCTGTCTGTTTATCGATAATAAAACTTTTTGAAAGAGAAAAATAGACCAGTGGCAGGACAGTTTTGCATCATTGAGTACAAGAACAGTTACAGTGAAATAATGTCCAATTCCCACTGTATATGCCAGTCAACGCGGGGATATTACTATTTGCTAAAAAAAAAAAAAAAAGCACTTCCACTGCTAAAACTATTGCTTAAAGTGGTTGTACACCCTTTTTTGTATTTTTACCTAAGGTAAGCCTATAATAAGGCTTACCTGTTGGTAACATGAATATCTCCTAAACCTGTACGGTTTATGCTGTCTTGAAAGTCATGTTGAAACCATTATTCCTGCTCTATTTCAGAATGTATTTGCAATCTCTCCTACAATGCCTCTGAGGAAGGGATAAATTTCCTGAAACATGTCAGGCTAAAGGAGAATAATTATGCTCACCGGAATTTGTAATAGCTCATTACGAGCACATTTTTTTTGTCTTTTCATATAAATGTACTGTACAAACTGCTGATATGTTTGTCATTACTCGTGTTTTTAAAAATAAATTTTCTAGACTTTTACATCTACCTACGGCTTCGACACATTGTCTCTCAAAGCTTACCATCTCCAGACCCTACCTCCAAGGATCTTCTCCATTTCTACAATTGTCCCCTTAATGTCCCCAAGGGCATATCCTTCGTTTACAAACTTCTCTCCAGACCCACCACGACCTCTAAACCCTCAAACATACTCTATTGGGAATCCCTGTTGCACTGTTCTTTTCCCATGGAAGACTGGCATTGCGTGCTACGCACCCCACTAGTCGTCTCCAAAAATGTAACACATTGGGAAACGGTCATGAAATTGTTTCATAAGTGGTACTATACTCCGCAAAAGTTGGCAACCATCTTCCCCACCCACTCTCCACTGTGTTGGAGGAATTGCAACTCTACCGGAGACCTGTTTCACATATGGTGGAGCTGCCCGGTTATTGGGGCCTTTTGGTCTCAAGTCTCTGCCCTGGTCCAGTCTCTGACCAACTCTCCTCAACAGCTGACTTTGCGAATGGCTCTCTTTGGTCTGGACTCCCAATATTGGCCCCCCGCTAGTCTTCCCGTGGTACACCACGTACTAATTTCAGCACGCCTGCTCATAGCTCGTGCGTGGAAAAAACCCCTCTCCCCAACAATTCCTGAGCTTATAAATACGCTTAACGTCCATTGTCGCATGGAATTTCTTGTCTCCAGAGTAAATATGGCGGAATTTAGATTCAACAAACAGTGGTCTTCCTGGTTAACACACCCTAGCTGTGTTACGCCTGTGTAACTCGTGTTACATCACCCACAGACCAAGTAGAGCCTGCAGTGAAAGTCACTGGTTTACTGTTCCATTTCCTATATATTATATGTAACTTAGCTGTGATTCTCCTGAAGCTCTGATTATTGACTTAGTTATCCTAATCAAATTTTCTTTTCTATGCTGCTTGTTTCTCTTTCCTTTTTTTTTTTTCCTTTTTGCAAATCATTGTGGGACTAAGTTCCACTCACACTCTATCTTACTTTTAACTGTTTTCTTGGCATGGCGTCCCCGCTAGACACAGCCCGTTGGGGTGTCGAGGGGGGTCGGGATGCACCCGGACCTCCCGGACCTAGTTGTACAGAATGTGTAGTACACAGCAGATGGGTATCAGTCCCTTATGTTCTTTATACTAGCTACTCATTTTTTTTTCAATGTATCTGAGCACTAATTGCTTATCTATGCATCATTTCTCTATAACTCATGTACAATTGTTGATGTCAATGTTTGTTACTGTGTTATATCTCAATAAAATCATTTGAAACGTAAAAATAAATTTTCTAAATAAATGATATTTTATGATATATGATTCTCTTTCTGTTCGCCCATTGTACGAACTGGGGGGGGGGGGGGGGGTACTTGTGACCTTTCTTTAGGGTCCTTACTTAACAAATGTTTGGGATATTGACAATGTCTTAGTGAGAATATTATAATTCTCCCTGTGGTTCACCACTTATACTTCTTTGGTGAATCTAAGTTGGCCAGATTCACCCAGCACTAATTGCAAGATTCAGGTAGAGATACAGCTTAAATGTTGCATAAGACTACTAGAAAGACTACTCAAACTCTGTGAGCAACAGCTAGTGAAACTGTCTACCTTAAAGATTAGATTTACATCATACGTTGCTTGATTAATACCTATGCCTGAAATGGCAAGTATCAGAAGATAGGAATCGTATGTGTATGGCATACCTTGTATTATGGAAGAAGGATTTTTGCTTGGAAAACATTACAATGATTCCAAGAGCATGAAAGCACTTCACATTCCACAACAACTTATGACTGGCAGTAGTAGTGGCTAAGCTGTAACACAGTAAGGTAAACAAAGGTTGCTGTAGGACAGATTACTGCAAATGTTTTAGGCAGGTGTGAAACAAATGCTGTACATTAAAGCGGAGTTCCACCCAAAAGTGGAACTTCCACTTTAAACACTCCTTGCCCCCTTACTTGCCACATTTGGCATGTCATTTGGGGGGGGGGGGGGTTGGTACCTGGTTTTGACAGGTACTTCCTCCTTCTGTCACTTAGCCACCTGAGGGACTCCTCCTACCCCCTTGGCAGCCCCTCTCTCTCTGCAATCTTCTGGGACACACCACAGGTCCCTGAAAGATTGCCTGGCTACTAGGAGAGCTCATCGCAACACGTGCATGCACAGTGCACACAGCGACTCGCACATGCGCAGTGCACACCCGGCTGTGAAGTCGCAAGCTGTCACAGCTGGGTGCCCAAACTTGCAATGATGGCGCCCTGGAGAAGAGGGGGAGAAGAGCAAGGCTTTGGGTGGCCGCATCACTGGACCGCTGTTAATTAAAACTGAAAAACAAGTGGAACTTTGTTTTAGGAATTCTTTCAGAAATAGAAGTATTAACAGTTTATTTTTATTAATTAACAAAATGGAAGAGAAATCTAAATCAAATGAATATTTGAAACAGCATCAATTCTTCTACATTTGCACAGAGTTTTTGAAGGAACTCTGCAGGTAGGTTGTTTCAAACATCTTGAGGAACTAACCACAGATGATTTAAATCTGCCTACATCCACAAAAGTTCTGTCTCTTAATCTCAGACACACTACATGATTTTGAGATCAGGGCTCTGAGGGGGCCAAACCATCACTTCCGGGACTCCTTGTACTTCTTTACGCTGAAGATAGTTCTTAATGGCATTGGCTGTATGTTTGGGGTCATTATCCTGTTGCAGAATACATTTGGGGCCAGTCACACACCTCCCTGATGGTATGGCAGGATTGATAAGTATCTGCCTGTATTTCTCAGCATTGAGGAGACCATTGATCTTGACCAAATCTCAAACTCCATTTGCAAAAATGCAGCCCTAAACTTGCAATGAACCTCCACCATGCTTGGCTGTTGCCTGCAGATACTCATTATTGTACCTCTCTACAGCCCTTTGACAAACAAACTGCCTCCTGCTACAGCCATATATTTTAAATTTCGACTCATCAATCCAGAGCACCTGCTGCCATTTTTCTGCACCCCAGTTCCCAATTCTTCCATGAAGACTGCTTCTAGTCAGACTTCTTCAGACAGTAGATGGGTGTACCTGCCTTTTATGTGCTGATGGCACTGCTGGACATTTTCCGATGTCGAAGTAAGTAAGCATGATGGCTTGGTATGATTTATTATTCATACACCTGACTCTGATCCTACAAAATCCCTGACTTTCTGCAAGTGTACAATGTGTGAAAGTGTAAGAATTCATACCAGCTTGAAGCCAAATAATAGTCACACCAAATATTGATTGAACCACTTAAAGCGGAGGTCCACCCTAAAGTGGACCTTCCGCTCATCGGAACCCTCCCTCCCTCCGGTGCCACAATCGGCACCTTTCAGGGGGGAGGGGGGTGCAGTTACCTGGATAATCCAGGTAACTGCACCCACTTCCGGGATAGCTCTCTGCGGAAAGGGGCGTAGATTACGCCCCTTTCCGCAAGTGCCCGCCCCTTTCCGCAAGAGCCCCGCTGCCTGCTGGGAAACACACAGATCCCAGAGGCAGCGGGGACCGTCCTTATTGCGCAGCGCGACTCGCGCATGCGCAGTAGGGAGCCGGGAAATTAAGCCGAAAGGCTCCATTTCCTGATTCCCATACCCAAGATGGCGGCGGCAGCACCCGAGAGACGATCTAGAAATCGGCTTCGGGTGCCGACATCGCGGGCGCGCTGGACAGGTAAGTGTCACTATTTTAAAAGTCAGCAGCTGCAGTATTTGTAGCTGCTGGCTTTTAAAAAAAAAAAAAAAACACGGAGTCCCGGTGGACTCCCGCTTTAAGGACAGAGTCTTTTTTTGAGATTCGGTGTTTACAAGTTTAAAACAGTTTTTTTTTGCTAGAAAATTACTTAGAACCCTCAAACATTATACCCTAGAGAATAAAATGGCGGTCGTTGCAATACTTTTTTTGTCACACCGTATTTGCGCTGCGGACTTACATGCGCACTTTTTTGGGATTTTTTTTTTTAATTAATAAATAAGACAACAGCTGAGTAAATTGATACCCAACATGTCACGCCTTAAAAATTGTGCCCGCTCATGGAATGACGGCAAACTTTTACCCTTGAAAATCTCCATAGGCGATATTTAAAAAATTCTACAGGCTGCATGTTTCAAGTTAAAGAGGAGGTTTTGGCTAGAATTATTGCTCTCGCTTCAATGATTGTGGTGATAACTCACATGTGCAGCTTTAACACCGTTTACATATGCGGGCGCTACTCACGTATGCGTTCGCTTCTACACGCGAGCTGGACAGGGCGCGTTAACATTTTTTATTTATTTATTTTACTTTTTGTTCTTTATTTTTACATTGTTCTTTTAAGAAAAATTGTGTCACTTTTATTCCTATGACAAGAAATGTAAACATCCCTTGTAATAGAAAAAAAGCATGACACAACCTCAAAAAGACCTCAGATCTCATATTTACACATACATTTATTTTAACATTTTAATACATAGTGTGATTTTTACTGCACTTCTTCCTCAGGCTGATTCATGGTTCCTGACAGTAGGCAAAGGCCATGAATTCAGAAGTTGGAGGTAATACACTAGTTGATAATATTTTTTCCAGATTGAATAAGCAGGATCACTGCATGGATCAGTTTGCCATAGCGTTAGCCCTTGTACACACGGTCAGACATTCCGATGGAAAATGTCCGATCGGACCGCGTTGTCAGATAATCCGACTGTGTGTGGGCTCCATCGGACTGTTTCCGTCGGAATATCCGATGGACAAAGTTTTAGAGCTAGGCTATAAAACTTTCCAACAACATGATCCGATCGGACTTTGTCCGATTGTGTGTAGAGAATTCCGACCAAAGCTATTGGCTACTAGCCTGAACGTAGTCCAGTCGTAATGAAATAACGCCATCACGTTACGTACGATCAGATTTTCCGACAACTCTATCCGGCGGTGTGTATGCAACACATGTTTCTGAAAAAATCTTTTTGTTGTCAGAATGTCCAACCGTGTGTGTATGTACAAGGGCTTACAGATGCTCCTGAATCACCCTGCTCAGCTGGAACCTGGCTGCTCTGATACAACCTATGTTGCAGGCCGTCCCTGCTACTGCTCCGATCTTGGTGCTGGCACCTGGCTCAAATATTACCTCTATAAGTGTTATGTCTGGTTCTGCTCTGCTTCCCCAGCAATTCGGGGGCAATCCAGTTCAATGCAGAGGGTTTCTCAACCAGGTTGAGATTTACTTTGAGATGCTGCCCCATGCAGAGTAGAGATGAGCTGAACACCCCTCGGTTCGTTTCCCATCAGAACATTTGAAAGGACAGACATTTTGACTCGAACATGAGAAATCAAAAGTGCGAATTTTAAAGGCTAATATGCAAGTTATTGTCCTTAATAGGGTTTGGGGACCCGAGTGCTGCCCCAGGGTACATGTATCAATGCAAAACAAAGTTTTAAAAACTGCAGTTTTTTTGATAACAGTGATTTTTTTTTTTTTAAATGATGTTTATTAAATTTCACAAGATACAGAAGTATGCATAGCAATTACATCCATTACAATTTTTGGATGCCATAACAGATATTGTCAGCAGTAACAATGACGATATCAATAACAATAACTTCGGCACATAGGTGTATCGATAACAGAAAACAGGTATTAGCCTTGAGTAACCTGTGAGTGTGCCACTTAACCTATTACAGCAGTAATATTGGGGTAGAGGGTAGGGTAAGGAAGGGAAGGAAAGGAGGAGGGAAAAAAGGGAAGAAGGTGGGGAGAGGGTGGGGGGGGGAGTTTTGAGAACAAAGTATGGAGTGAAGAACCAGCAAACACAAGTGAGTTAGCTAGAGTGATATTCATCAGGAACAAAGTCAGGTTATCTGGGATGAGTACCATTTGTGCCATGGGAGCCATTGGGTCTGGGTTTTTACATAGGATGGTAGGCCTCTGGACCCAATCAGCTCGTAGGTGTAGTGGGAGTGTACTAAGGTGGTTACGTCTAGGATGCTGGGTATGGTAGGGGATTTCCAGTTTCTGGTTAGGAGTAGTCTAGATGCTAGGAGGATATGAGTAAGGACCGTGCGGCATGTATGAGGAACATCGTCTGGAATTATGTTAAGTATAGCAAGTTGTGGTGACAAGGAAATTGTGACATTGCTTACGTCCCGAATAAGTTTTGTAACGTCTGACCAAAGGGGTTTAATATTCGGACATTGCCACAGTATGTGGAACAAAGTCCCTACATGGTTACAGTTGCGCCAACACAGTGGGGCAGTGTCGGGTTGAAATTTAGCGAGTCTATGGGGAGTCATATACCAGCGGAGAGTAATTTTCGACGTCAGTTCCCATAAGCCTGTGCACCGTGTGGCTTTGTAGACAGAAGTTAAGGCTTGTTGCCATTGGGCGTCAGAGAATTGGAGATGTGTGTCTGTTTCCCAATCTGTGAAGGGTTTGGATTTGAAGAAGATATTTTTCTCCTGCAATAGGGGGTATATAAGCGATATACCTTTATATGTGGAATCTTGTTTAAAATAGAAATTCCATATTTTCAAAGGTAGTGCTCCTTCTATGCGGGTGTGTGTGGTCAGACAGGAGCGTAACCTGTGATAATTGAAAAAATCTGAAGAGGGTGCCCCATAAATGGACTGGATCTCAGGAAAAGACTTGTTATCTGTGAGGGCCCTAAGATCATTAGTGTTGGATGCCCAGGATGTGAGCCATGTAGGAATGGTTAGATCAGGAGATAAGATTTGAAGGGTCTGTAAAGATACCGGTATGTCCTTCATAGGGAAGGATGACCATTTGCTATTGCGAAGTATTTTCCATGCAGAAATCGATGCTTTTATGGTTGGTGAGTAAAGGTTGAAATTTGTTACCGAGACTAGGGAGCTAAATAACCAGCTTTTGAGTTCAGGACCAGGTGTGGCATGATTTTCTATATCCCCCCATAGTGTAGTATGGGGGGGGGTTAGTCCATTCCCGTAGTTGGGAAAGGACGGTGGCCAAGTAATAATCCCGGATGTCTGTATATCCCATACCCCCAGCATGCTTATGTTTGATAAGTTTGGAATAGTTGCTTCTAGGTTTTTTATCTTGCCACATGTATTTAGTAAAAATAGATTGCAGAGAGGCTAGGTAAGATTTGGATAAGGGGATGGGAAGGGTACGAAATGTATATAGAATTTTAGGTAATGTAAGCATTTTAAAGGCTGCGAGCCTACCCGACCATGAAAGTTCAAATTTGGCGAGGTTGGACAGATCTTTGATTAATAATTGTTTGGTTTTGACATAGTTGGCTTGAAACAGTCTAGATACCGAGTTAGTGAGTACAATGCCTAAGTACGGTATTCCGTGGTCGGACCAGGGGTATGCATATTGGTTTCGTAGAATATTGCTGGTGACAGCATCAAGGCCCAGTTCTAAAATATACGATTTGGTTTCATTGACCTTTTAATAAGAAACTGAACCAAAGGTAGTTAAAACATGTTGTACCGAAGCCAGGGAAGTCATGGGGTTAGTGAGCATCAATATGACATCATCTGCAAATAAATTTATTTTGTGTTCTATTTGACCTATTTTAAAGCCAGAGATAGTTGTGCACTTCCTGATATGTGCTGCCAGGGGTTCCATGATCAGGTTAAAGATAAGTGGTGATAGGGGACAGCCCTGGCGGGTGCCATTGGTTATTGGAAAAGCACGGGAGGTTATTCCGTCCGTGTAAACTTGCGCTGATGGAGAAGAGTATAGTGCCATAATTGCTGAAAGAATATGGCCTTGGAACCCAAATTTGTGAAGGGTAGCTTCTAGGTAAGCCCAATGGACTCTATCGAACGCCTTCTCTGCATCTAGAGATAGAAGCAGAGAAGGCGTTCTGCTAGTCTCTGCGTGATGGATTATGTTTATCAATCTCCTTGAAGCGTCATAAGTTTGTCTACCCTTCGTGAAGCCTGATTGGTCAGGGTGTATCAAAGTAGGCATAATTTGGACTAAACGATTGGCTATGAGTTTAGCGAAGATTTTGGTGTCGGTATTAAGAAGTGAAATTGGCCTAAAGTTTTGTGGTGTGTTGGGCTCTTTCCCTGGCTTTGGTAAAGTAATTATCAGAGCATTAAGCATTTCATTGGGAAGAGAAGAGGAGGAGGCAGCGTCATTACACACTTGGGATAGGTAGGGAGCCAAAGTAGTACTGAATTGTTTATAGTACTCATTAGTTAAGCCGTCAGGCCCTGGTGATTTATTGGAAGGCAAAGTTGATACAATGTTTTGAACTTCTAATTGGGTGAAAGGGGTGTTCAGGTCAGACAAGTGTTGTTGTGATAATGTTGGCGGGTCGAACGTTTGAAGAAAGGTATTGATGCCAGCAAGAGAGGGTTGAGTTGTGTTGGGATCGTCTTTCAAATTGTACAGAGTATGGTAGTAGTGGCTAAAGGCATCTGCAATAGCTTGAGGGTCAAAAAGTTTCTGCTTTGTGGTTGGGTGAAAGAGGTGATGTATTCTAGATTTAGCATAGTGACCCTTGATCCTAAGAGCAAGTGCTTTCCCCGCCTTGTTGCCTGTAGTATAATAGTGTGCTTTGAATTTCGTGTTAGTGCGAGTGTGATATTCTAGGAGTAAATTTCTAAGTTCCTGTCTGAGGAGGACTAACTGGTCTTTTAATTTAGGGTCTGGTGTGGTTTGGTTTTGAACATCGAGTGCATGTATTTTGGCTATTAAGGTGTCTAGACGCTGTGATCTCCTCCTCTTCTCTCGTGCAGAGAGTTGCATTATAATCCCTCTGACGAATGCCTTATGTGCATTCCAGAGGACAGTATTACTGGAGACTGAGCCAGTATTTAGAGTAAAAAACTCTTCAAGCTGGGTACGTATGTACAAGGAGTGTTCCGGGGAGTGAATGATGTCCTCATTCGCTCTCCATACCGTATGCCGTGGAGAATTCAGATGATCGGTGACAGTGAGTGAGATTGGAGCGTGGTCCGACCAAGTGATCGTACCAATGTCTGATTCGGTGGATTTGGTCAGCGTCCATTTATCTACAAGGAAGTAGTCGATTCTCGTGTAGCAGTTATGCCTGTGGGAGAAAAAGGAGTAGTCTCTTTCGGTGGTATGTTGGCATCTCCAGATGTCGTATAAATTGTTGTTCCTTATGAAGGTAGTCATAGGGGAGGATAACCTGGAGGAACGTGAGGAGGCATCCGTTGAATTATCTGGAACTATGTTAAAGTCCCCGCATATAATGAGGTTCCCCTGTCAAAATTTGTTAAGCTTTTTCATCAGTCTAGAGAGGAATTTAATTTGGCCAGTATTGGGAGAGTAGACGTTTACGATAGTGTATCTGGTTTTGTTGAGAGTACAGTCCAGGGCTAGATATCTTCCATCCTCGTCCACCATGCTATCGTGGAGGGTGAAGGTGACAGTGTCTTTCACTGCTATCAGAACCCCATTACGTTTGTCTGGTCCTGAGGATTTAAAGATGTGGGGAAAGTGGCGATTGGAACAGCGGGGGCTGTCTAGCTTTTTGAAGTGGGTCTCTTGGAGACATAGGACATCACATTTGGATTGAAGAGCGGTCCTCCACATGGAGGATCTTTTCGCTGGGTGGTTAAGTCCTTTAGTGTTAAGGGAGAGGAATTTCGGCATTGTGTGGGTCAGGTGCGGATGTCAGGCGTGGTGGTAGGTATTTACAGTAAGCGAGAGTCTCTTTAAGATGTCAGATGGTTTCCGGATGCGGGTTCCTGTAGCCGGAGCAGGTGCAGTTCTCAAGGTGGAGGCAAACCGGGGAAGAGAAAAAGAAGGGAAGGTGGAAGGAAAGGGTAGAAATTAACACTTCGTTAGTGGTAGGCAGAGCAATAAAGAGGTAAGTAGTACGGTAGCGTAGAACAGACGAAAAACACTAGGCTGTGTGAACTGAGCGGGGTAAAAGTTTATGGTTAACACAGCCCAAGCAGGGCACCAACTGGAGTGATGTGGTACTTAATATGAATTGAAGCGGAGGAGCTTCGCCTGTAGGAAGGTTTCAGCGGGCATTAGGCGGTTGTTTGGGGTAGAGGGGCTGGGAAGGCCCTCTGCGGGTGTTGGACTGTGCGGTAGGCTCTTCCGGGATAATATCCCATTGTTGTAGAAGCTTTATGCCTTCAGGGACTGATGTAATAATGTGTTTAGACCCATTCCTGGTGACAATGAGTTTAGTCGGATAACCCCACTGGTAGGGGATTTTGTGGTTAAACAGTGGTTTGGTAATCGTTATCAGCTGTTTGCGCAGTTGTCTGGTGTGTTGAGACAGATCCGCAAATAGTTGGAGGTCAGAGAACGGTTCCGGTAATTTGTTCAGATGCCGGGACTTGAACATTAGTTGGTCTTTAGCATGAAAAAAGTGCACCCTCATCAAGACATCCCTGGGTATGGTTGCTGCCAAGTGTGACGGCTTGGGGATGCGGTGTATGCGGTCAATAATGGTCTCCATCGGTGACAGGTCAGGTAGCAGTGTTGAGATCATTTTCCTGGCGTAAGTGTTAAGGTCATGAGGCAAGACCGATTCGGGGATACCCCTGATCTTGACGTTATTACGTCTAGAGCGGTCTTCGAGGTCCGCCGTTTTGGATTTCATCCATTTTTGTTCGTCATGTGTGTGGTCTTGGGCATCCACAAGGTCATTAACCGTAATAGTTAGGTCACTCATATGGTGTTCAATACGCTGAATTTTTTGTCCCATATGCAGCATATGAGAGAAAAATTTAGTAAACATGGATGATAGTTCATTATGTATAGAGGATTGTAAGGAGATGAGCATCTCCTTCATAGTAGTGTCTAGGACGGGCTGGTCTGATGTGGGGAAGGCCGCAATAGCTGAGGGCTGGTGTGTGGGTAAGATGGATGCAGGGCTTACCTCTGAGTTAGGCCCCGCAGAATCCATTCGCATCCGCGCTTTGGCTGGGCTGTTACTGGCTGAGGAGGGAGAATTCTGTGGAGATGCTTCAGGAGAGTGCTGCTGGAAGGATATTGCAGATTCGTCCGCATCAGGGAGGTCAGTGTAAGCAGATGATTCTCTGACAGGGCCGGGGGCGCCATCTTGGATGTCTGTGTCTGGCGGTTGATTGAAATAGTCTGTCAGTTTCTTCGGCGGCCGGTAATCCTTTCGCTTGGGGTTTGTCTGGGGCATAGCTGGGCCCTGTGGTAGTCTCCCCGTGTGGTAGAGAGTTCGTACGGGTATGCTGAGCGGCGATGCTCCGGTAGATAGTCCGGTCGGTGCGGGAGCTGAGGAGTCAGACGTCCATCCTGCTCGGCGGTTAGCCACGCCCTGATAACAGTGATTTTAATGATGCTTAAAGTGAACAAAATAAAAGTGAAATATTCCTTTAAATATTGTCCCTGGGGGGTGTCTATAGTATGCCTGTAAAGTGGTGCATGTTCCCCGTGTTTAGAAATGTCATTTTGAGCAGGGACTGTTATAAAGGAAAAAAAAAGTCATTTAAAACTGCTTGTGACTTTAATATCATATCTGGTCCCAGCAATACGGATGAAAATCTTTGAGATTTTCCGACAACTCTATCCGACCGTGTGTATGCAACACAAGTTTCAGAAAAAATATTCCTTTAAATATTGTGCCTGGGGGGTGTCTATAGTATGCCTGTAAAGTGGTGCATGTTCCCCGTGTTTAGAACAGAAACTCTAGTTGGAGCACAGGAATGAGCCCTGCTGCAAAGTATTGCATCAAAAATTGTAATCACACGCCCCTGTTAAACAGGGCCTGAAAAATTGGGCCTTAGCCACTGGGTGCGGTGCCCAGAACCAAAAATGTTCTTAAAAGCTATCAGCATGAACATTTAGGAGGAAGAGGATAGTCACTCAGCATAACAGGGTAGTCACTTAGCACCAGCACAGGCAGTCTTGAAGGGATCTCACATTAAAAAAAAAATATTAGTTTACATCAGCATCAGGTGCTTGGCAGCTGGTGATCCAAGAGTGATTCATTTTATGAAGGTCAGCTGATTGATTCGGTGGGTTGGCGCACCCTGTGATCGGTTACAAAGCATCTAGCAGCACTGAATGTCTGTTTCGAAAGAAAGCTGGATGCAGGACAGGCGAGTAACTCAATTGCATACTGTGCAAGCTATGGCCAGTGATCCATCCTCAAGAATCAGTATCCCAGAGTATTTTCGTGGGGAAAGGTGTCCAAGTCTGATCTTGCCCCTAGGTATTCCTGCACCATGTGAATCAGACACTGGCGATGGTTGCTGGAACCGATCATACCTTGGGGCTGCGGACTGCAAAATTGTCTGAACGCATCAGTCAGATGGCCACCTTCTCCATTGCTCCTTCTGTGACTGACCGAAGCCTCAGCAACACGTTGTCCAGGAGGACCAGGAAATTGTAACCTCCCAGGCTCTGGAAACGCATTGCACAAACCTTTCTGCAAGGTCTCCTGAAGATGTTTCATCCTCTGATCCCTCTGCGACAGCAAGAAAAGGTCCGCAATCTTACCCTTGTAATGTGGATCAAGGAGGATTGCCAGCCAGTAATGATCCCTCTCCTTGATACCACAGATATGAGGATCCTTTTGCAGGCTTTGCAGGATCAGGGAGGCCATGCAGCGTAGGTTTGCTGAGGCCTTCGGTCCGGAGTCCTCTGGATCACTAAGGATGACATTATCCACAGCCACCTTCTCCCAGCCACGTACAAGTCCATGGGTTTCGTCGGACTGTAAATGATCCCTTGAAGACTGCTGCTGATGCTGAGTGCTAGGCTCCACCTCCATGCTGACACAATCCTCCTCCTCCTTCCTATGTGATTGGCGGGCACACAGGAACACTGTCTGGATAAAGGGGGCCTTGAAAGGTAAGGAAGTCTTCCTCTTCCTGCCTCTGTTCTGCCTTAAGTGCCCTGTTCATTATTCAACGCAGTGTATGCTCCAACAGGTGGACAAGAGGGACAGTGTCACTGATGCATGCACTGTCACTGCTCACCATACTTGTGGCCTCCTCAAATGGTGACAGGACAGTGCATGCATCCCTGATCATCGCCCACTGGCATGGGGAAAAAACCAAGCTCCCCTGACCCTGTCCTGGTGCCATAGTCACATAGGTACTCATTGATGGCCCTCTGCTGCATGTGCAGCTGCTGCAGCATGGCCAACGTTGAGTTCCACCTGGTGGGAATGTCACAGATTAGGCGGTTCTTGGGCAGGTTCAATTCCTTTTGGAGCTCAGCTAGCCGAGCACTGGCATTATATGACCGGTGGAAATGCACACAGACTTTCCTGGCCTGCCTCAGGACATCCTGAAAGCCCGGGCACCTGCCCAAGAACCACCAAGTTAAGGACGTGAGCCAAACAGGGCACATGGGTCAGTTGTCCCTGTCAGAGGGCGGAGAGGAGGTTGGTGCCATTGTCGCAAACCACCATTCCTGGCTTAAGCTGGCATGGCGTCAACCACCTCTCAGCCTGCCCCTGCAGAGCTGACAGAATCTCTGCCCCAGTGTGGCTCCTGTCCCCCAAGCATACCAGCTCAAGCACCGCATGACATCTTTTTGCCTGTGTGCTTGCATAGCCCCTTGAACTCCTACGGAGCACCGCTGGTTCTGTGGACAAATCAGCACAGGAAGAGGCCATGGAGGAAGAAGAAGAGGAAGGGGTGGAGGAGAAAGGTGTGGCAGAATCACTACTAGTAGAATTTTGGAAGGGGGCCGAGTCTACCAACTGGAAAGGCAGCAGTTGAAGTGCTAGCAATTTAGCCAAGCTAGCATTCAACCGCTGGGCATGTGGATGGCTGAGAGTGAACTTCTTTCGCCGGTGGAGCAACTGGGGTAGGGAAATCTGCCTGCTAGAATCAGACGTTGGTGTACCGATAGCAGATTGCCTGCAAGTACTTGGCAGTGGCACACCTAATTCTACACATTCATTCCTCTCAGTGCAGGTTTCTGAGAGGACTGAAGGTATAGTGGGGTTGGAGATCCCAGCTGATGAGGAGGAGCAAGGAGAGGTCCGCCTTGTTCTTTGTTGTGGGTCTTTTAGGTAGCGTTGTCAACGGGCTGCATGGGAGCTCCACATATGTCTGATTAAGCATGTGGTGCCCAAGTGCTTGCTGTCTAGTCCACGCTTGATACGTTTCAGACATATGTTGCAAATAGCAATGGTGCAATCTGCTGTACACGTCTCAAAAAAGGCCCACACTGAAGAACTTTTGGAATAACGTATGGAGTCACCAGCACCAGCACCCTGCACTTGCTGAGCTCTGCAGTCATCATCCCCTCCCTCCTCATCACATACATGCAAACCTGGCAGTATGCTGCAGCTGGGGGAACATGACTGCCAGTTTGCTTTCCTTCTTGGGCAACCCTCTCTCTGGGCTCACGTTACTGCCTTCCTCAAGCTGGGTACCATCACCGGAGCCTCCTGCAGCATGTGCCCAACACTGTGGTCGAACAGTTCGAGGGACTCCTCCGGTGTGGCTAGGGAAAGAGTAACTGATGATGACCTTGAGTCCAAGGAATAGGCTGCTTTGGCACCTGCATTGGCAGCCAAGGTAGCCTGGGTGACAGAGGATGAGGAGGATGAGGACGGCTTGGTCATCCACTCTGCCAACTCTTCAGCATGTTATGGCTCAACATGGCCAGCTGCCGAGAAAAAGGACAAGAGTGCCCCACAGCCGCGTGCTGATGAGGATGCACCGTGTCCACGACCAGGACTGTTGCCTCTAGACACAGAGCCTGCTTGCCCTCTTTTATTGGCCTGTGACTGTCTGCCTCTCTTTGTTGGCCTTTTAGACATACTGTCTTTGATATATTGGAATAGGTACAGCCTGCAGTGAGATGTAGCTGCACAAAGCTGGGATGTGTATATATATATATATATATATATATATATATATATATATATATACTGATTATACTGCAGCTAGCTGAATCGCCTGCCTGTATTATTAGGAAAAAACAATAGGTATTGTCTGCAGTGAGCTTTAGCTGAACACTGTGGCCAGTATACAGTAGGGTTGCCACCTGTTCAGGATTCACCTGGACAGTTCGGGTTTTGAATCATGTGTTCGGGTTTCAGTCCACCTGAAACCCGGACACATTATTCAGACCAAGCTGTGGCTGAGTGATTTGGCCACAGCCACTGTGTGCCAAGGCACACTCTGTGCGTTACATTACTACTCTCTTTGGGGCACCCAAATGTATCCCAGGTCTTTTATAATCCTATAGTGTTTACAGCAAAAAAATACATTTAAAAAAATTCCTGTGTTGCAAAAGTGTTCGGGTTTGGCTTGAAGAAAAGGTGGCAACCCTAGTATACAGTACACTAATACACTGCAGCTAGCTGAATCAACAGCCTGCCTGTGGTATTATTAGGAAGAGAACACCAGCAATTGTCTGCCGTTAGCTTTAGTTGCCCACTGTGCACAGGATACAGTACACTGACTTAAAATGCTGCAGCTGCCTGCCTATGGTATTATTAGGAAGAGAACACCAGCAATTGTCTGCAGTTAGCTTTAGTTGCACACTGTGCACAGGATACAGTCCACTGACTGAAAATACAGCAGATGCCTGCCTGTGGTATTATTAGGAAGAGAATACCAGCAATTGTCTGCAGTTATCTTTAGTTGCACACTGTGCACAAGATACAGTACACTGACTGAAAATATTGCGGCTGCCTGCCTGTGGTATTATTAGGACGAGAACACCAGCAATTGTCTTCAGTTAGCTTTAGTTGCACACGGTGCACAGGATACAGTACATGGACTGAAAATAGTGCAGCTGCCTGCCTGTGGTATTATTAGGAAGAGAACATAAGCAATTGTCTGCAGTTAGCTTTAGTTGCACACTGTGCACAGGATACAGTACACTGACTGAAAATACTGCAGCTGCTTGCCTGTGGTATTATTAGGAAGAGGACACCAGCAATTGTATTCTGTTAAAGGGAGGAATGAGTAGTTGACCTATACAAATGAAGGCACTGTGATAGAGGAAAACTCTTGGGTAAGGATGAGCTGGGTGTTCGCCCGTGTGGCGAAACCTGAACTTTATGGGCCGCTCATGCCATATTTGAGTGGCGCTCACGGCCCACAATGCACTGCGCCATCGCAGTGCAATGCTGGCTGATGATTAGCCAAGCATGCACTATGACATGCAGCGAGAGAGTGCATTGTGCCATCTGCACAGTGTACACCTGAAGCTACCCCAATTGCTGTTGTTGTTCTAGTCCTATACCACAAGCAGCTGCAGCAGTTACAGTTAGTGATGGACGCACTTCCGACGGGACGTTACGCAAATGTGAACCGCAAACACGGCCAAAAGTTCCTTGTGGTTCGCGGCGGACCCCATTGACTTTAATAGCAGGCGAACCTTAAAAACCTCCAGGTCATATTTTCAGCCACAAAATACTTACTAGCTGTGCACACATAGTCCCACAACATGGACACTGACATAACAAAAGTATTAAGTGAATCTGGGATCGACAACGACAAGCATTCTTTTTTTATCTGTGAAATTTTGACAATTCAGGAGCGCATGAAGGCCATGGAGGAGAGGCAAGGTCAGGGCAGGCTATGACGAGGGTGCAGGAGATGATCAGTGCCACAGTCAGGGCAGTGCAGTCCTGCGCCAGTGTCCCAGTGTGCCAACCTGTGCTTGAGCCCCTCCCTCTGCCTGGCCCTTACCCCCACCTATGCAGGGCTCCACTGCGGTGGTCCGGAGGTGCCAGTCCAGTGCTGATCCTCAGTCATGGTGCTGGCACTGCCTGCTGATTGGCTTCTCCGCTGCTATCTCCCTCACTGTCTGAAACCAGCACCGCAATAGAGACTGAGCACTGACACCAGCACCATGATCTGACACCAGCACCATGATAGAGACTGAGCACTGACACCAGCACCATGATAGAGACTGAACACTGACACCAGCACCGAGATAGAGAGCACCGACACCAGCACCAAGATAGAGAGCACCGACACCAGCACCGAGGTAGAGAGCACTGACACCAGCACCATGATAGAGAGCCCTGACACCAGCACCGAGATAGAGAGCACTGACACCAGCACCGTGATAGAGAGCACTGACACCAGCACCGTGATAGAGAGCACTGATACCAGCACCAAGATAGAGAGCACTGACACCAGCACCAAGATAGAGAACACTGACACCAGCACCAAGGTAGAGAGCACTGACACCAGCATCAAGATAGAGAGCACTGACACCAGCACCGTGGTAGAGAGCACTGACACCAGCACCGAGATAGAGCACTGACACCAGCACGAGATAGAGACAAGCATTCTTTTTTTATCTGTGAAATTTTGACAATTCAGGAGCGCATGAAGGCCATGGAGGAGAGGCAAGGTCAAGGCAGGCTATGACGAGGGTGCAGGAGATGATCAGTACAGTCCTGTGCCAGTGTCCCAGTGTGCCAACCTGTCAGGACCTGGACTTGAACCTGGACCTCAGCTGTGTCTGGCAATGAATGCTGGACAGTTCCTTGTCAGATCCTTTTGACAACCCTGCCTTGTACCTTGATTTCAGCTGAACCTTGAACTCTTTGCTCCTCCCATGAACTTCCTGATATAAGCCATGTCTCTGCACTTCCTCCTTGCCAGAATATTGTGCTATCTCCAGCCTGTATCTCGCTCCCGTCTTCTCTGCTGCCGTTTATATTTGCTACTGCTCCTTATCGACCCTTGGCTTGTTCCACGATTATGCTTCTGCCTGATCCCAACCTGCAACTACTCGTTACCGACCTTTTGGCTTGCTTTCTGACCACGCTTCTGTTTGATCCTTACCTGCTCATCCGCTACTGAACCCCGGCTTGCTCACCTCCTGGTGGGGCGATCCTGAGGACCGCGACCTGGTACTAACACGCAGCTAAATCCATCTCTACCATCTGGAGCTCTGGTGAAAACCGGTTAGTACTTAGACTCCGTACCTCAGGTGAGCCTGTGTCTTCTACCAGGGTGACAGCCTGTGTTCCTATCCTGCTGGTTAGTGGTAATCCTGCAACTTCTATAGCAATTGGTCTTCGAGCCTGACCCCTGATCGTGACACAACCTGTGCTTGAGCCCCTCCCTCTGCCCGGCCCTTACCCCCACCTATGCAGGGCTCCACTGCGGTGGTTCGGAGGTGCCAGTCCAGTGCTGATCCTCAGTCATGGTGCTGGCACTGCCTGCTGATTGGCTTCTGCGCTGCTATCTCCCTCACTGTCTGAAACCAGAACCGCAATAAAGACTGAGCACTGACACCAGCACCATGATAGAGACTGAACACTGACACCACCACCGAGATAGAGAGCACTGACACCAGCACCGTGACAGAGAGCACTGACTCCAGCACCGTGACAGAGAGCACTGACACCAGCACCGTGACAGAGGGCACTGCCGCCAGCACCATGATAGAGATCACTGACACCAGCACCGAGATAGAGAGCACTAACACCAGCACCGAGATAGAGAGCACTGACACCAGCACCGAGATAGAGAGCACTGACACCAGCACCGTGCTAGAGAGCACTGACACCAGCACCGAGATAGAGAGCACTGACACCAGCACCGTGGCAGAGAGCACTGACACCAGCACCGTGACAGAGAGCACTGACACCAGCACCGAGATAGAGAGCACTGACACCAGCACCGAGATAGAGAGCACTGACACCAGCACCGTGACAGAGAGCACTGACACCAGCACCGTGACAGAGAGCACTGACACCAGCACCGTGACAGAGAGCACTGACACAAGTACCATGATAGAGAGCACTAACACCAGCAACATGATAGAGAACACTGAGACCACACCAGCACCGAGATAGAGAGCGCTGACACCAGCACCATGATAGAGAGCGCTGACACCAGCACCATGATAGAGAGCGCTGACACCAGCACCATGATAGAGAGCGCTGACACCAGCACCATGATAGAGAGCGCTGACACCAGCACCATGATAGAGAGCGCTGACACCAGCACCATGATAGAGAGCACTGACACCAGCACCATGATAGAGAGCGCTGACACCAGCACCATGATAGAGAGCACTGACACCAGCACCGTGATAGAGAGCACTGACACCAGCACTGAGATAGAGAGCACTGACACCAGCACCATGATAGAGAGCACTGACACCAGCACTGTGATAGAGAGCACTGACACCAGCGCCGTGATAGAGAGCACTGACACCAGCACCGTGATAGAGAGCACTGACACCAGCACCGTGATAGAGAGCACTGACACCAGTGCCGTGATAGAGAGCACTGACACCAGCGCCGTGATAGAGAGCACTGACACCAGCGCCGTGATAGAGAGCACTGACACCAGCACCCTGAGAGCACTGACACCAGCACCGTGATAGAGAGCACTGACACCAGCATCGTGAGAGCACTGACATCAGCACCATGATAGGTTCTGATGATGATACCCAGCTAGAGGAAGGCAGTAGCGTGAGCCCAAAGAGAGTAGGTGCCCAAGAAGGACAGCAATCTGGCAGTCATGTTCCACCAGCTGCAGCATACTGCCAGGTTTGCTCCAGTGATGAGGAGGGAGGGGATGATGAGGTCACTGACTCCAGATGGGTGCCTGATAGGAGAGAGGGGGAGAAGACACATCTCCAATGCGGCAGGATGCCCTCTAGGGGCCAGCTTAAGGGCAGCACACCAACTGAATCACACCGCATAGTTCCGCCTGTGCAGGGCGCTACCTCTGCACTTTATTCCAAAAGTGCTTTGGTGTGGGCCTTTTTTGAGATGCGTGCATCAGATCGCACCGCTGCTATTTGCAACATATGTCTCAAGTGTATCTCGCGTGGCCAAAACATCAGCCGCTTGGGCACCACATTCTTGACCAGACATATGTTGACCTGTCATGTAATTCGTTGGTAAGCGTACCTTAAAGACCCACACCAAAGAACAAAGCGGACATCTCCTTGCTCCTCATCAGCTGAATCTCCAACCCCACTATACCTTCAGTCCTCTCTGAAACCTGCACTGAGAGGAATGAAGGCATAAAATTAGGCGTGTCACAGCCAAGTACTTGCGGGCACTCTGCTAGCAGTACACCGACATCCGATTGTACCAGGCAAATTTCCCTGCCCAGCTGCTGGACCGTCTAAAGAAGTTCACTCCCAGCGGTTGAATGCTAGCTTGGCTAAATTGCTAGCACTTCAACTGCTGCCTTTTCAGTTGGTAGATTTGGCCCCCTTCTGTGAGTTTGTGCAATGTGTGGTTCCTCAGTGGCAGGTTCCCAAACGCCACTTTTTCTCATGGAAGGTGATTCCGGCTCTCTAACGGCATGTAGAAGGCAATGTCCATGCTTCGCTGGACAGGGCGGTCAGCGGTAAGGTGCATATTACTACTGACTCATGGTCCAGCAGGCATGGACGGGGACGTTACCTATCTTTCATGGCGCATTGGGTGACTCTTCTGGCAGCTGGGAAGGATGCAGGGAAAGGTGCAGTAATGTTGGAGGTTGTTCCGCCACCGCGCCTCCAAAATGCTACCACTGGTTGTGACACACCTCTCTCCTCCACCCCCTCCTCTTCTTCTTCCTCCATGGCCTCTTCCTGTGCTTTGTCCTCGGAACCAGTGGTGTTCCGTAGGCGTTCAACGGGCTATGCAAGTATGCAGGCAAAAAGATGCCATGCTGTGCTTGTGCTGGTGTGCTTGGGGGACAGGAGCTCACTGGGGCAGAGATTCTGTCAGCTCTGCAGGGGCAGGCTGAGAGGTGGTTGACGCCATGCCAGCTTAAGCCAGGAATGGTGGTTTGCGACAATGGCACCAACCTTCTCTCCGCCCTCTGACAGGGACAACTGACCCATGTGCCCTGTGTGGCTTACATCCTTAATTTGGTGGTGTAGCGGTTCTTGGGCAGGTACCCGGGCTTCACAGGATGTCCTGAGGCAGCCATGAAAGTCTGTGTGCATTTCCTCCGGTTATATAATGCCAGTGCTTGGCTGGCTGAGCTCCAAAAGGAATTGAACCTGCCCAAGAACCACCTAATCCAGGGGTCTCAAACTGGCAGCCCTCCAGCTGTTGTAAAACTACAAGTCCCATGAGGCATTGCAAGGCTGACAGTTACAAGCATGACTCCCACAGCCAGAGGCATGATGGGACTTGTAGTTTCGCAACAGCTGGAGGGCCACCAGTTTGAGACCCCTGGCCTAAAGATTTACTGTTGCTCAGGGACTCTGGGCTTCAGCAAATGGCAGCCTCCAGCAAGCAGAAACAGGATCAATGCTGGGGCATTTTAAAGCACATACTAACTTTGGTAGCATAATTATTAACCACTTCAGGACCGCCGTATTGCCAATGTACGTCAACACAATGGCACAGGCAGGCACAATCACGTAAATGTACGTGAATGCCTTCTAGCGGGTGGGGGGTCCGATAGGACCCCCTCCCGCTAGATACGGCGGTGCCTTTCGGTGCCGGAGCGACTCGCGATGAGGGGATGGCCGTTGGTTTCTGGCCATCCCCTCTCGATCGCTCCTGGCCAGTGACGAACTTCCTCCCCTGTGAAAATGTAAACACAGGAGGAGGAAGTGATGTCACACTCCTCGTGGCGGTCTTTTTGAACCGGACAGCGAGGAGTGAAGACGTCCAAGTAAGTGCACCAACAGTCCACTGACACATAGGTACACACAGGCACACATTTCACCCCAGTCACCCCCCGATCACCCCCCCGATCGGCCCCCCGCCCCCCCCAGTCACAGTGTCACTAATGCAGTGTTCATTTATTTATTGATCACTACATTTAGTGTCAGTTGTGACTGTAAAAAGTGTCAGGGCAGCTAGTGTTAGGCCCCTTTAGGTCCAGGGTAGCCCCCTACCCCCCCCCTAATAAAGGTTTAACCCCTTGATTGCCCTCCCAGTTAACCCTTTCACCCTCTTTTACCAGTGTCACTAAGCGATCGTTTTTCTGATCGCTGCAATAGTGTCACTGGTCCCGCTAGAAAGCTAGTTTTTTTTTAGGTTCAACGCCAGGTTTTTATACCGTTAGGTACCCCGATATATAACCTAATAAAGGTTTTAACCCTTTGATTGCCCCTAGAGTTAACCCTTTCACCAGCGATCGCTGCATAAGTGTCACTGGTGACGCTGGTTAGCCAGTTAGTTATTTAGTTATTTAGGTTCCCCGTCAGGTTTTTATAAAGCTTCAGGTACCCCCATATAAATACCCAATAAAGGTTTTAACCCCTGATTGCCCTTAGTTAACCCTTTCACCAGTGATCACCGTATAAGTGTTACGGGTGACGCTGGTTAGGTAGTTCGCTTTTTATAGCATCAGGGCACCCGCCATTTATTACCTAATAAAGGTTTAACCCCCCTGATCACCCGGCGGGTGATATAAATTTGGTTTTAGGGTCAGAAAGGGTCTGCGTCGCCCCAGGCAGTGCTAGGTTAGTGCCAGCACCGCTAACACCCACGCGCAAAGCATACACCTCCCTTAGTGGTATAGAATCCGAACAGATCAATATCTGATCTGATCAGATCTATACTAGCGTGCCCAGCAATTTAGGGTTCTAAAAAAACGCATTGTTAGCAGGATCAATCCAGATACCTGCTAGCACCTGCGTTTTGCCCCTCTGCCCAGCCCAGCCCAGCCCACCCAAGTGCAGTATCGATCGATCACTGTCACTTACAAAACACAACACACATAACTGCAGCGTTCGCAGAGTCAGGCCTGATCCCTGCGATCGCTAACAGTTTTTTTTGTAGCGTTTTATACAGTCGCTGACAGGCTAGGTGCTTTTTTACCTGTGAGTCTCACTACTGTACCCCTAAATTTAGAGCCCAAAATGGCAAAGCGAAGGTACACTAGTGAAGAGGCCTACACGTTTCTGAGCATGACAGATAGTGAAGAGGAAGACACTGATCTGTCAGGTTCAGGCTCAGAATACGAACCTGTAGAGGACAGCGCCTCCATGTCAGATAGCTCTGACGACGAAGAAGAGGTCCCTGCTATTGTCAGGCGTACCCGACCCCGATTTTCTGATGTTGTTGAGGTGCAGGAACCGCAAGTCCCTCGTATGGAGTATAGAGCCAGTACTAGCGCCGCTCATCCTTTTGGTGAACTGGCAAGCACCAGCGGCCTAGTACACCCTGGACGTACATCCAGCACTGCAGTATCACGTGGTGACGTGGCGAGTCCCATAAGTGCAGTTCAAGCTGGCGAGGTGGCAAGCACACGTAGTGTCCCGCTGCCACCAAGAAGAAGACAAAGACAGGCCCGTCGTACCCATAGTGCCCTTCCTGCAGAATTCGCCTATCCCAATTGGGTGCCCACCACTTCTGCAGAACCCGTACTTCCCCCATTCACTGCCCAACCCGGTATTCAGGTGGATACAGATGATTTTACGCCACTCGATTTTTATTCTCTGTATCTCACGGAAGATCTCTATAGATCTATTGTGGACCAAACCAATTTATATGCTGGTCAACGCATCGCCGCTAATCCCCAGTTGCCGTCTCTTGCCAGAGATTGGAAACCAGATACGGTTTCCGAATTTAAGACGTTTTTGGGCCTTTCCCTCAACATGGGCACACATAAATTTATGCGGATGCGGGCTTATTGGTCCACGCATCCGGCTGACCACATGCCCGTGTTCTCTAACTCCATGTCCAGGAAACGATACGAGCAGATCTTGCGGTTCTTGCACTTCAGTGACAATGAACTTTGTCGTCCATGTGGAGACCCTGAATACGATCGGCTCTACAAAATTCGGCCCCTCATAAACCACTTCAACCAACGTTTTGCAGACTTGTTTACTCCCCAAAAAGTTGTCTGCGTTGATGAGTCCCTGGTTAAGTTTACTGGTCGCTTGTCATTCAAACAGTACATTCCCAACAAGCGTACCAGATACGGGGTCAAGCTCTATAAGTGCTGTGACAGGGCCACAGGCTATGCATGGAGCTTTATGGTTTATGAGGGTAAAGATAGTTACGTAGAGCCGGAGAACTGCCCTGATTACATAGGAAGCGCTGGCAAGATAGTGTGGAAATTGGTGTCACCCTTATTCGGAAAGGGGTACCACTTGTACGTGGACAACTATTACACCAGCGTGCCACTGTTTAGTCATTTATTTGATAATCAGATTGGAGCATGTGGCACCGTGCGACCTAATCGCCGGGGCTTTCCCCAGCGGCTTGTAGATTCCCGTCTTAGGCTGGGGGAGAGAGCCTGCTATCGGTGTAATAATTTGCTCGCTATGAAGTGGAGGCATAATAAGAATGTTTTCGTTCTTACCTCCCTTCATGCAGACACGACGGTCCAAATTTCTACGGTGACTGGTATTGTGGAGAAACCCCTCTGTGTCCACGAATATAACAAAAATATGGGAGGGGTGGACCTCAATGACCAGATGTTGGCGCCGTATCTAACTTCCCATAAGACCAGACGCTGGTACAAAAAAGTGTCTGCTTACTTATTTCAATTGGCTTTGCTGAATGCTTTTGTGCTATACAAAACTTCAGGCGGAACATTAACCTTTATTTTCTTCCAAAGAGAGGTTGTCACAGAGCTTCTGTTTGCAGAGGGTTCTGTACCTCACCATTCCCAACCAAATGCAGTAAGCCGGCTGCATGAGAGGCATTATTCTTATGTCCTCCCGAGTACCCCTACCCAACGAGCCCCCCAAAAAAGATGTTGTGTCTGTAGCAAGCGCGGATATAGGCGTGACACCCGTTCTTATTGTCCACGCTGTCCTGGCAATCCTGGTCTTTGTCAGGGTGAGTGTTTTGAACGCTACCATGAACTAGTGAAGTATTAGCGTAGGGTACAGCATTTCACAGGCTAGGCACACTTACACAGGGTCTCCCAAGATGCCATCGCATTTTGAGAGACCCGAACCGTTACAGTTACAGTTTACAGTTCAAAAAAAAGTGTATAAAAAAAAAAAAAAAAAAAAAAGTAAAATAAAAAAACCAAAAAAAATATAAAATATAAAAGCCAAAAATAGTTGTCGTTTTATTGTTCTCTCTCTCTCTCTCTCTCTCTCTCTCTCTCTCTCTTCTCTCAAATTTTTTATACTTTACTGTTTACTGTGTTATTGTTAACCATTTTTCATGTTTTCAGGTATGCCATTCAGCTGCAGCGTGGATTTATTTATCTTGACAGCAACAGCGTTTGCTCCCACGATACATAAAGCCGCGACTCCAGTGCTGTAGGAGGTGATTTCACCACCACAGTTAAAAAAGAGCATATATGCCGAAGCATGGGGGCATAAGGGGTGGAGGAGCGATTTTGCTCCTAATGCCGCGTACATACGGTCAAAATTCCGACGGAGGGCTTGCCCGTGGAAAAGTTTGAACGTATGTACGCAGCATAACTTTTTTGCGGGAGGATGCCCCCATGCTTCGGCATATATATATTTTAGGCACAGGTTGTGTTAAAAAATGTTTTATTTTTTACTGTTTTTTTTGGCAATTGCTTTGCAGGTATGGTATGGTAAGGTTTTACTGGGATGTTACTTTGTTTTAACGTTAACCATAATTTGCTTAGCAGGTACGCCATTCAGCTGCAGCGCGGATTTATTTATCTTGACAGCAACAGCGTTTGCTCCCACGATACATAAAGCCGTGACTCCAGTGCTGTAGGCGGTGATTTCACCACCACAGTTAAAAAAGAGCATATATGCCGAAGCATGGGGGCATAAGGGGTGGAGGAGTGATTTTGCTCCTAATGCCGCGTACATACGGTCAAAATTCCGACGGAGGGCTTGCCCGTGGAAAAGTTTGAACGTATGTACGCAGCATAACTTTTTTGCGGGAGGATGCCCCCATGCTTCGGCATATATATATTTTAGGCACAGGTTGTGTTAAAAAATGTTTTATTTTTTACTGTTTTTTTTGGCAATTGCTTTGCAGGTATGGTATGGTAAGGTTTTACTGGGATGTTACTTTGTTTTAACGTTAACCATAATTTGCTTAGCAGGTACGCCATTCAGCTGCAGCGCGGATTTATTTATCTTGACAGCAACAGCGTTTGCTCCCACGATACATAAAGCCGTGACTCCAGTGCTGTAGGCGGTGATTTCACCACCACAGTTAAAAAAGAGCATATATGCCGAAGCATGGGGGCATAAGGGGTGGAGGAGCGATTTTGCTCCTAATGCCGCGTACATACGGTCAAAATTCCGACAGGGGGCTTGCCCATGGAAAAGTTTGAACGTATGTACGCGGCATAACTTTTTTGCGGGAGGATGCCCCCATGCTTCGGCATATATAAATGGTGCATGTATGTCCATCATTAGAAGTGGGTGGATGAAGGGAGGTATCTAATGGTGGGCATACCCACCGATCAATCTCTTTTTTTTCGTTCAGACAACATGACTCTCAGTAAATAGCTTGGGGTGTCTACTTTCCAAAATGGGGTAATTTGGGGGGGGTTTTGTGCTATTTTGGCATTTTATGGCCTTTGCACCCTTAGAAATCCTGAAGGTGGTGATTGGTTTTCGGGGTGCCGTACGCGACTAGACTCCCAAAAAGTCCCACACATGTGGTATCCCCATACTCGGGAGAAGTAGCTGAATATATTTTGGGGTGCAATTCCACATATAACCATGGCATGTGTGAGCAATATATCATTTAGTGACAACTTTTTGTACATTTTTTTTTTTTTTTTGTCATTATTCAATCCCTTGGGACAAAAAAAAAAATATTCAATAGTGTCAAGATGGCCCTCGGCAAATAGCTTGGGGTGTCTACTTTCCAAAATGGGGTCATTTGGGGGGGGTTTTGTGCCATCTTGGCATTTTATGGCCGTCAAAACTGTGATAGGTAGTGATAGGTAGTGAGGAGTAAAATAAAAAAATTACGCCCTTAGAAATCCTGAAGGCGGTGCTTGGATTTCGGGGTCCCGTACGCGGCTAGGCTCCCAAAAAGTCCCACACATGTGGTATCCCTGTACTCAGGAGAAGCAGCAGAATGTATTTTGAGGTGTCATTTCACATATGCCCATAGCATGTGTGAGCAATATATCATTTAGTGACAACTTTGTGCAAAAAAAAAAAAGTTTGTAATATTCCCGCAACTTGTGGCAAAATATAAAATATTCCATGGACTCAACATGCCTCTCAGTAAATAGCTTGGGGTGTCTACTTTCCAAAATGGGGTCATTTTGGGGGGTTTTGTGCTATTTTGGCTTTTTATGGCCTTCGAAACTGTGATAGGTAGTGAGGGGTGAAATCAAAAATTTGCACCCTTAGAAATCCTGAAGGTGGTGATTGGTTTTCGGGATGCCGTGCGCGACTAGACTCCCAAAAAGTCCCACACATGTGGTATCCCCGTACTCGGGAGAAGTAGCGGAATATATTTTGGTGTGCAATTCCACATATAACCATGGCATGTGTGAGCAATATATCATTTAGTGACAACTTTTTGTACATTTTTTTTTTTTTTTTTAGTCATTATTCAATCCCTTAGGGCAAAAAAAAAAAATATTCAATGGGCTCAACATACCCATCAGCAGTTTCCTTGGGGTGTCTACTTTCCAAAATGGGGTCATTTGGGGGGGTTTTGTGCCATCTTGGCATTTTATGGCCGTCAAAACTGTGATAGGTAGTGATAGGTAGTGAGGAGTAAAATAAAAAAATTATGCCCTTAGAAATCCTGAAGGCGGTGCTTGGATTTCGGGGTCCCGTACGCGGCTAGGCTCCCAAAAAGTCCCACACATGTGGTATCCCTGTACTCAGGAGAAGCAGCAGAATGTATTTTGGGGTGTCATTTCACATATGCCCATAGCATGTGTTAGCAATATATCATTTAGTGACAACTTTGTGCAAAAAAAAAAAAGTTTGTAATATTCCCGCAACTTGTGGCAAAATATAAAATATTCCATGGACTCAACATGCCTCTCAGTAAATAGCTTGGGGTGTCTACTTTCCAAAATGGGGTCATTTTGGGGGGTTTTGTGCTATTTTGGCTTTTTATGGCCTTCGAAACTGTGATAGGTAGTGAGGGGTGAAATCAAAAATTTGCACCCTTAGAAATCCTGAAGGTGGTGATTGGTTTTCGGGATGCCGTGCGCGACTAGACTCCCAAAAAGTCCCACACATGTGGTATCCCCGTACTCGGGAGAAGTAGCGGAATATATTTTGGGGTGCAATTCCACATATAACCATGGCATGTGTGAGCAATATATCATTTAGTGACAACTTTTTGTACATTTTTTTTTTTTTTTTGTCATTATTCAATCCCTTAGGACAAAAAAAATAAATATTCAATGGGCTCAACATACCCATCAGCAGTTTCCTTGGGGTGTCTACTTTCCAAAATGGGGTCATTTGGGGGGGGGTTTGTACTGCCCTGCCATTTTAGCACCTCAAGAAATGAGATAGGCAGTCATAAATTAAAAGCTGTGTAAATTCCAGAAAATGTACTCTAGTTTGTAGACGCTATAACTTTTGCGCAAACCAAAAAATATACGCTTATTGACATTTTTTTTACTAAAGACATGTGGCTGAATAAATTTTGCCCTCAATGTATGACTAAAATTTAGTTTATTCGATTTTTCTTATAACAAAAAGAAGAAAATATCATTTTTTTTCAAAATTTTCGCTCTTTTTCCATTTATATCGCAAAAAATAAAAATCGCAGAGGCAATCAAATACCATCAAAAGAAAGCTCTATTTGTGGGAAGAAAAGGACGCAAATTTCGTTTGGGTGCAATATTGCATGACCGCGCAATTACCAGTTAAAGCAGCGCAGTGCGAAATTGGAAAAAGACCTCTGGTCCTTAAGGTATTTATTGGTCCGGGGCTGAAGTGGTTAATGTGGAATGTTTGTTTCTTGCTAAAGAACATTATTTTATCAAGTTGTTATGAGTAAAGTTCCAGGTGACTTTTTTTTAAGGCAGCAGCACCCCCAAGCCCCCCTTATACTTAACTGAGCCCTGAAATTTGTGCAACGGGAATGAGCACACCAGCTCCGGCCAGTGTCTCGTGTCCTGATTGGATAGATTGATAGCAGCGCAGGCATTGGCTCCCGCTGCTGTCAATCAAATCCAATGACACGGGCGCCAGGTGGGGGCGAGTCATACATTCGGAGGCTATGGATGCCGAATGATGGACCAGGGAGTGCAAGGTAACCCCCCAGGAGAAGGCTTCTCCTAGGGGATTATCTAATGTGGGGAGGAGCCGTGAAAGCCGCCGTGGGACCCCAGAAGATGAGATTCGGGGCCACTCTGTGCAAAATGAGCTGCACAGTGGAGGTAAGTATGATATGTTTGTTATTTAACCACTTGCCGCCCGCCCTATTACAAATTGACGGCGGCAAAGTGGTTTCATAATCCTAACCGGACGTCATATGACGTGATTAGGATTATGAGCCGCTGCGCGCCCCCGGGGGCGCGCATCGCGGCGATCGTTGTTGCGGGGTGTCGGTCTGACACCCGGCAACTACGATCTCGGTAAAGAGTCTCCGACGGAGACTCTTTACCATGTGATCAGCCGTGTCCAATCACGGCTGATCACAGTGTAAATGGGAAGAGCCGGTGATAGGCTTTCCCTCACTCGCGTCTGTCAGACGCGAGTAGAGGAGAGCCGATCGGCTGCTCCTCTGACAGGGGGGGTCTGTGCTGATCGATTATCAGCACAGCCCCCCCGAGGATGCCCACACTGGACCACCAGGGACACCACTAGACCACCAGGGAAAAGATAATAAAAATCCATAATCCTCCCTAGACCACCAGGGTGCCAGTCAGCACAATGGATGCCAATCAGTGCCCATAATGGATGCCAATCAGTGGCCACAATGGGCATCACTGATTGGCATGCATTATTGTTTGGCACTGATTGGCATCCATTACTATAACACCAATGCCGCCTATGAGTGCCCACCTGTGCCGCCTATGAGTGCCCACCTGTGCCGCCTGAGTGCCCACCTGTGCCGCCTGAGTGCCCACCTGTGCCGCCTATCCATGCCCACCTGTGCCGCCTATCTATGCCCACCTGTGCCGCCTATCCATGCCCACCTGTGCCGCCTATCCATGCCCACCTGTGCCGCCTATCCATGCCCATCCGTGCCGCCCATCCGTGCCGCCCATCTGCGCCAGCTATCAGTGCCAATTTGTGCCACCTATCAGTGTCCGTCCGTGTCGCCCATCCGTGTCGCCCATCCGTGTCGCCCATCAGTGCCGCCTATCAGTGCCACTTCATTGGTGCCACATTGGTGCCCATCAGTGCCACCTTATCAGTGCCCATCAGTGTAGCCCCATCAGTGCCCATCAGTGAAGGAGAAAACGTACTTATTTACAAAGTTTTGAAACTGAAACAAAAAAAAACATTTTTTTTTCAAAATTTTCGGTATTTTTTTATTTGTAGCGCAAAAAATAAAAACCGTAGAGGTGATCAAATACCACCAAAAGAAAGCTCTATTTGTGGGAAAAAAATGATAAAAATTTCATTTGGGTACAGTGTAGTATGACCGCGCAATTGTCATTCAAAGTGCGACAGCGCTGAAAGCTCAAAATTGGTCTGGGCAGGAAGGTGTTTAAGTGCCCTGTATTGAAGTGGTTAAAAAATAAATACATAAATAAATATACCCTTACAATCACTTTAAGTGTGCTCTCCCAGAGGCTCCTACAGAACCCTTTCCTGCACTATCCCTATGTCAGCAGAAAAGGAGGCCGGGAATTTTCAAAGTTGCACTAGTGTTGCAACAACAGCAAACCCTGAAGCCCTCGCCCCCCAGGCTGCAATCTGGTCATAGGATGTATACAGATTGTGAAAGAAATGGTAGATTCTTTATTAAACTGTATTCTATTTTGTATGTTTTCCTTATGTATTGTATATTGCACTCATTGTGCACATGGCACTAATCATGTTTTACACATATAGTATCCACATTCTAAGGCCGCGTACACACGCGCGGACTGTTGGCCCAACCTTGTCCGCTGAACAGTGTTTGGGCGGACAGTCCGCTCGTGTGTGGGCTTTCAGCGGACAGTTTCAGCGGACAGTTGGACGGACAAGGTTTTACGGAAATTCCGAAAAACTGTCCGCTGAAACCTTGTTTCAACGAACAGTCCGCCCGTGTGTAGGCTTGTTCGTCAAACTAAGTTCCGCGCATGCTCAGAAAGGATTTTCAAGCCGAAAGTTATAATGCAGTGTATAGGACGTCGTATTTTGCGTCCCGTCGTACGTGCCGTTCACGTCATCGCGCACGGTTTCAGCAAACTGTTCGTTCGTCGTGTGTGGCCATGTCCGTCCATGCTAAGTTTGAGCGGACTGTTCGCTCAAACTGTTGGACGGACAAAGTTGGGCCAACAGTCCGCGCGTGTGTACGCGGCCTTAGCCTGCCTGCGTTACTCTCCTTGTTATCTGAAAAGTACAATTGTAATATAAATGGGATACCTTAATTAGTATGTCTCTAAAAAACCTTCAGACAAGAGTACATATTTGAAAAGATGCTGTTAGTACTGCATTGTGTACAGTATTATTAATTTAGAACCCCTGATCAATATGAGGATAGGAGTTGCCTGTCTATAAAATTTTTAGAACAGTATATTAACTGTTATTACTTTACAAAAGAACAAGGTAGGAAAATAAACAAGCCATTAAGATATAGCTGCATGTAAGTAGCTACTAGAACACATTACAGACAATTATTTTTGGCCATGATTTAACTTTAACCACTAGAGATCCGCGCTATAGCCAAATGACGGCTACAGCGCAGACCTCCTTTGCTGGGACTACGTCTATTGACGTCGTCCCGTGCACGAGCGGCGCGTTCTGTGATCGGCGAGTCTATGAGACTCGCCTGATCACGGATCCAAACAAGGGGTCGATCCCGACCCCTTACCACGTGATCAGCTGTCAGCCAATGACAGCTGATCATGTGATACAACGGAGCCGGTAATCGGCTATTTTTCCTCCTCGCGCTAACAGCGCAAGGAGAAAAAAAGAGCCGATCACTGGCAGCCGTGATCGGGACATTAGTCCCGATCACGGCCAGCTTACCAGTGCCCACCTGCCCCCTGCCAGTGCCACCCCAGGAATAAATAAGTGCCCCCCGTCAGTGCCACCCAGCAGTGCCCATAGTGCCACCCAGCAGTGCCCATAGTGCCACCCATCAGTGCCCACAGTGCCACCCATCAGTGCCCACAGTGTCACCCATCAGTGCCCACAAATCTGCCTCAACAACAGTGCTGCACCCCAGTGCCACATATCCGTGCCCATCAGTGTCATCTACCAGTGCCCATCAGTGCTGCCCATCAGTGCCCAGCAGTGCCACCTATCAGAGCCACCTATCAGTGCCACCTATCAGTGCCCATCAGTCCCATCTATCAGTGGTACCTATCAGTGCCCCTTAGTACCACCCATCCATGCCACCCATACGTGCCACCCATCCGTGCCATCTTATCTGTGCCCATCTTTGCCCATCAGTGCCTCCTTATCTGTGCCCATCAGTACTGCCTTATCTGTGCCTATCGGTGCCACCTTATCTGTGCCTATTAGTGCCGCCTTAACTATGCCTATCAGTGCCCACCAGTGCAGCCTATCAGTGCCCACCAGTGCAGCCTATCAGTGCCCACCAGTGCAGCCTATCAGTGCCACCTCATCAGCACACTTCAATGAAGGAGAAAAATGACCTGTTTGCAAAATGTTATAACAAACTATTAAACATGATTTTTTTATTTATTTTTTATTTTGCATCTTTTTTTGTTTGTTTAGCAAAAAATAAAACTCCCAGCTGTAATTTAAATACCACCAAAAGAAAGCTCTATTTGTGGGAAAAAAATGATAAAAATTTCATTTGGGTACAGTGTTGTATGCCCGCGCAATAGTCATTCAAAGTGCATTAGCGCTGAAAGCTGAAAATTGGTCTGGGCAGGAGGGGGGTTTAAGTGCCCAGTAAGCAAGTGGTTAATGGTCCCACATTCTGTGCAAGAATGATTGCAGAGTCTAAACAAAACATATGTCTTCACAAAAAATGAATTTGTATAGTTATTTATATACAAATCTAATTGACGGTATTAGAGGAGACTAACAACAAAGTAGAGCCACATATGTTAAACTGACGATGTAGAAATCAGTTGCCAAAACAATGCACTCCCTGTGATTTTTTAATTCAACTGTTGTAAAATTGGCAGAAGAATTGTAGTAGCTAATTTGTCCTTCCACTAACGGTTCATCTGCAAATATTTGCATTAAATGAAATTCAAAATAAAGAAGAGAACGTGTGTAAATAATGAACGTTACATAAACATTACTTCCAGTCAGAGGTGTGCCCGGTGGTGCCAGGGTAGTGCTTAAAGAGGAAGTAAACTCTCCCACTCTTAAGTATTGTTTTCTGAGTCCACAGTGGAGTGTATTTCTGCCCTTACATTGAGCACTTCCTATACTGTTAATCAAGCCTCCCTCTCAATCCAACGTTTCTATGGCAACCCTGCTTCCCTGTTCATAGCTGACTTGTTTATTTCATAGTATTTACTTGTGCTGATTACCTAGTGTTTGCCTGTATGAGTCCTATCAGCTTCAGAAGATAAGACTGCAGTACTGCTGTCCCATTCCCTGGTTTACACTGTATGTGAGGTCACATGGTTACATGGTGTCAAGGAAGACAGGCTTTCCATGTAAGATCCCGGCGTGCACGCATGGGTACTAGTACTTTAAGACACACACCTGTCACTAATACTGAAGTCAGGCGGGCTATTTAAACAGGGCTCCTACAGAGGTTCATTGTTGTTTGGTCTGCAGCTTCTGTGTTGTATCCTGTTTCCTGTGTGACCTCTGAATCTGATCCGGCTTGTCATTACCTGTGTTTGCCTGCTGCCTGTTCTGATCCCAGCTTCCCTTTGACTCTGATCCTGCCTGCTGATTCTGTCTGCTGATCTCCCGGTACTACTCGGCTTGTGACCTGACCTCTCTTCTGCCTACCGTCTATGCCTGATCTGCCTGATTATTACCGAACCGGCCTGTCTGACCCTGCATCTCGCTCATCCAGCCTGCTTCAGCTCAGAGCCCTGCAAGCCTGCATCTGGTACTGCTCTGTGGTTCATCCCAGCCTGCACCAGTCAAGCATCGTGTGAGCTCATCCACTACCTGCCTGCTAATCACCACTACTACAGGGACTATTGAACTGTTTACAGGCACTCATACCCCACCATGCTCCTGTGGCTGCTGTATCACTACCAGTGGTCCGTGAACCAGAGTTGTACAAGAGGCCTTCCTGTGCACGTCAGGCTCACATCCCAGGTACGTAACACATGGTGTGTAGGAGGAAGCTCTGAGTGATTAGCAGCCTGCTGGAGTTCAGTGGTGTGCTGTAGGAAGTCCTGATAACAGATAGATAAGACATAGAGAGTGTGCCATAAATCAGGGGAGATCTGGGCATGCTCAGTGACTCAGTGTTCATTCTAAAGAACAAAAAGGATTACAACAATACTAAGCAAGTAAGGAGATATTACAAGCAGTGTTCATTAGGGTTTTTTATGCTGATTCACATGGGACAAAGTTGTGGGGGAGGGTTTACAACCACTTTAATGGTGGACTCCCAGCCCCCTGTAACTTTATCAGCAGCAGTGAGAGATTATACATCTAGACTGGGTGGTTGCTTCCGGGGTCAAAACTGCCTGGTTGTCAAAACTATAAACACAAGCTTCCTTTCAGGTAGGAGGGAGGTGAGGGGAGGACTTTTTTTTCTGATTTGGGGGAAGTTTTTTTTTGGTGGTTAGGGAGAAATATTTGCTTGGATTTGAGGGAGTGTAGGATACTTAGAGAAGGGGGGAAGACTTTATGCTTGGGGGGCTGCTTCAGGTGGGAGGATTTGTTTCACATGCTGAGGCGCTTAATATGTGCTGGGGGTGAGGGTATAATTCTGCACTCTGTACACAGGACCTTACATTGCATACCCATAAGTGCTCTGCACTCTGCAAAATGTATCAAGTACTTCTTAGAACTGCACTTTGTACACTGGGAGTACAGTGGTCAGGAACACACAGCACAGCATAAAGAGTGCAGCAGTCAGGAGTATGAAATGTACAGCACAGCATACAGAGTGCAGCAGTCAGGTGTATGCAACATATAGCACAGCATACACAATGCAGCTTTTAGGAGTATGTAGTGGACAGTGTATGTTACATACGCCTGACCACTATACTCTAGATGCTATGCTATATGATACATACATACCTGTGTGCTCTAATCTGTACATTACATACTCTTCATTACTGCACCCTTTACAATGGGACATGTATTACATACTCTTGAGCACTGAACTTTACATGCTTAGCTGTATTATTATTATTATTATTCAGGATTTATATAGCGCCAGCAATTTACGCAGCGCTTTACAATATAAAAGGGAGACAATACAGTTACAATACAATTAAATACAAAAGGATTAAGAGGACCCTGCTCAGAAGAGCTTACAATCTAAAAGGGTGGGGCAGGTGGTACAGAAGGTTATAACTGTCGGGAATGAGTTTATGGAAGTGGTAGGAGATTAGTTTGAGACGTGATAGGCTTTCCTGAATAGATGAGTTTTCAGGGATCGTCTGAAGGTAGCAAGAGTAGGGGATAGCCGGACCGGTATGATACATACTCCTAACCCCTGCTCTCTAGGCTGTTATTTACATAATTTTGGCCCCTGAAAACTGAACATTACATACTCCAAACACCTACATGATAAACACTATGCTATACATTACATTCTTCTGACCAAAGCGTTTATTGTCTCTGGTTGCTACTATAAGTGTAGTGCTTAACTCTTATTAGCTTCATTAACTTCATTAGCTTCCTTAACTTTGTTTCTTAGCCCTACAAATACTCAAGCAGCTATACAGCCACTGCCCCCCCTCCCCCATCACCACCACCACCGTCATCACAGCCCAGGAGAGCCCTTACAGCGATGTAACTGGTTGCCTTGGCTTTCCTGTAAGAGGAACTGATATTGGTCTTCCCACAGTGTGGCATCAGAAACTGGAAGTGAGTGAAAATCATTACTGGCTTGTACAGCAGCTGATCACACCGATCTTGGTTTGATCAACTGTTTTGGAGGCCAGAGGAAAGATCTTTCAGCTTTCAGTGCTGTCATGCTTTAAATGTTATTTACTAAAACATGCAACACTGAACCCATATGGAATTTTTATAATTTGTTTTCACACAAATAGAGCTTTCTTTTGGTGATATTTAACCACCGCTTGTTTTTTTTGTTTTGTTTTTTTTGCGCTATAAATGAAAAAAGATTGAACATTTTGGGGAAGAAAGCATGTTTTTCTTAGTTCCTGTTATAAAACTTTGCAAATACGTAACTTTTCTTCATAATTTTTTACTAAAATTTATACTTCTACATTTCTTTGATAAAAATAACCCAAGTTAGTCTGTACTATTTGGTCTTTGTAAAAGTTGTAGAGTCTATAAGATATGGTGCCAATCATATGTACTGATCTAATTTCTTGAGGCTGTAATTGCCAGGGCAGTACAAATATCCACCAAATAACCCCTTTTTGGAAAGTAGACAGTCCAAAGTATTTAGTAAGAGGCATGGTGAGTTTTTTTAAGTTGTATTTTTTTCCCACATTTTTTTGGAAGATGAAGAAATGAAAGAAATAAAGTGGGTTATTTTCACAAAAAGAAATTGTTATTTCTCACACATGGCATAGGCATACTTGCAACGACACCCCAAAACTCATTCCGCTACTCCTCCTGAGTATGAAGATACCACATGTGTGAGATTTTTTCACAATCTAGCCATATAAAGAGACCCAACATCCAAGGGGCACTTTCAGGCATTATCACCTTTATGACTAGGCCTTCTTCTGACACTTTTTGTTTACAAGTAAAAATCTGTATTTTTGCTATAAAATTACTTAAAAACCCCAAATATTATATATTTTTTTAGCAGAGTCCCCAGAGTATAAAATGGTGGGCTCTGCTAATTTTTATGGCACATGGTATTTGATATTTAATGTACCCAAACACAAGTATAAAACCCAATTTTTGATAAAATATAAAATATGTTGTTGCACCAGATAAATAGATACCAAACATGTCACGCTTTAAAATTGCACACACTTGTGAAATGACGGAAAACTTTGGTATAAAATCTCCATAGGTAGCGTTTTATAAGCCTTTATAGGTTACCACTTTAGAGTTACAGAGGAGGTCTGGTGCTAGAATTATTTCTCTCAGCAGGTGGTGTTGTAACATTTTGGTGAGGAAATGCAGAGCTGAGACATTGTCGTGTGTGTGTGTGTGTGTGTGTGTGTGTGTGTGAGGACTGCAGGAGCTGAGGATTGTGACCCCCCCCACTGAAACCGGGATAGGTGGCGGGGACCGGAGACCGGGGAGGTGGCAGAGACCGGGAAGGTGGTGGTTGATCTAGAGACAGCGAGTGGTGGCAGGCACGGACCATTGTTTAGGTGGAGCTGGAATGACAGGGACAGTGTCACCCCACAGACTGTGACAGAGGAGGTGGGCGTGTAACCAGTGAACATAGAAAAAGGAGGCATGAGGGAAGCACAAGAACACTAAATTTCAAATGAGCCAATTTTTCCTGAACTGCGGTCATTACTACATGACATCAATTGGGACCAAATCCTAGATACATTGAACACAGAAGAAAAATGAGAATGCTTTAGGAGCATATTAAACAAAGGTATCACACAGTGCATTCCAATGGGCAATAAATATAGAAGACAGAAGACAAAACCTGGGTGGCTAAACCTTAATGTAAAAAGCTTCATTAAAGCGGGAGTCCGCCGGGACGCCGCGTTTTTTTTTTTTTTTTTTAAAAGCCAGCAGCTACAAATACTGCAGCTGCTGACTTTTAAAATAGTGACACTTACCTGTCCAGCGCGCCCGCGATGTCGGCACCCGAAGCCGATTTCTAGATCGTCTCTCGGGTGCTGCCGCCGCCATCTTGGGTATGGGAATCAGGAAATGGAGCCTTTTCGGCTTCATTTCCCGGTTCCCTACTGCGCATGCGCGAGTCGCGCTGCGCAATAAGGACGGTCCCCGCTGTCTCTGGGATCTGTGTGTTTCCCAGCAGGCAGCGGGGCTGTTGCGGAAAGGGGCGGGCACTTGCGGAAAGGGGCGTAATCTACGCCCCTTTCCGCAGAGAGCTATCCCGGAAGTGGGTGCAGATACCTGTACTGTACAGGTATCTGCACCCCCCTCCCCCCTGAAAGGTGCCAATTGTGGCGCTGGAAGGGGGGAGGGTTCCGATGAGCGGAAGGTCCACTTTAGGGTGGACCTCCGCTTTAAAGAGCAAACAAATGGCCCATAAATGTTACATTAGGGGCATCCTTATCAAGCATGGCCATAGACTCAAAGTTGCTAGAACTGAAGCTCTCTCCCATCTTATCGCCAAACTACATGCGTGTGAACAACAACACAAATCCCAGCCGACTGATGCTCTGGAGGTGGAGGTGAGGGACCTTAGAGAGCAAGCCAGAGAGTTTTCTCTCTTCCAGGCAAAAAACAGACTTATCTGGGTTCGTAGAACATACTATGAATATGGGGATAAATGCAGTAGGTCACTAGCGAACGCCCTACGTAGACAACGCAACGCGTCCTTTATTCCAGCCATTTCCTCCCCTATGGAAACCAAACTTCATGATTCGCGAGATATCGCGGAGTGTTTTCGCTCCTTTTATGAAGCCCTCTACAATTTGCACCCCCAGACGTCGGGAGACGCCCTGCAAGCCGGCTCAGCAGCCATTGACTCATACCTGACTTCGGCAAACCTCCCTTCCCTGACATCGGAGGAGATGGAGTTGCTTTCACAACCAATCTCCCCGGAGGAATTGTCGGCTGCTTTAGCTGACTCACCAAATGACAAGGCACCTGGCCCGGATGGGTTTACGCTCCCCTACTACAAGACCTTCCTTTCCTTGTTGTCCACGCCATTTGTTTCGGCCTTCAACGCCATACTGGAGGGCCAGACCATTCCGCCAAAACTCTTGCAGGTAAGCATTTCGGTTATACCCAAGCCGGAGAAGTACCCTCTTCTCTGTGCTAGCTACAGACCCATCTCCCTATTGAATTGCGACCTTAAACTCTTTACCAAAATACTGGCGGAACGGATGGCGCCTATTCTCCAACGCCTGATACCTTTGGATCAGGTGGGGTTTATTCATAACAGGGAAGCCCGAGACAGCACTACCAGGACAGTGAACGTGCTAGGTGCCTTAAATTACCGATTATGTTGCTATCTGTAGACGCAGAAAAAGCGTTTGACAGGGTGAGTTGGCCTTTTTTACTAGCCTCCTCCCATGCTTTCGTGGATCACAGCTCTCTATTCGTCACCGACGGCGGTGGTCAGGGTCAATGGGATAGCCTCGTCACGTTTCAATATTGGCAATGGAACGACGCAGGGATGCCCATTGCCCATTGCCCCCCCTTCTGTTTGTGCTCTCTCTGGAGCCCTTACTCCATCATATCAGACTGAACGCTTACATTAAGGGGCTGGAAACCCCTTCACATCACCACAAAGTCGCTGCCTTTGCAGATGACCTCCTGTTCTATTTCTCTGAGCCACACATTATATTACCAAATCTCTTAGCGGAAATAAGACGTTATGGAACGCTGTCAGATTTCAAAATTAACTTACAGAAATCGGAGGCACTTAACATCTCTCTGTCTCCCAATGCTCAGACACTTCTAAGTACTAATTTTCCCTTTCGCTGGGCATCTCATGCCATACAATACCTAGGTACCAAGATTCCCCCAGACCCGCACCTTATTTTCCAACTGAATTTCCAGCCCCTCCTGAAAATTTTCGCCATGGATCTAGAGAGATGGTCAAAGTTAGCAACCTCCTGGTTTGGAAGATGCAATGTGCTCAAAATGAACGTAATTCCAAGGCTCTTATACCTTTTGCAAGCCTTGCCTGTGAAAATTCCCCAATCATTTTTTAAAGCACTGCGCACCATTTTTGTCCAATACGTGTGGCAGGGCAAGCCATCAAGGCTCAGCCGAGCCTTGTTGCTTAGACCGAAGGACAGGGGAGGGGTTGGTCTTCCAGACCCAGCATGGTACTATACGGCTGTCCATATGAACAGGGCGGTAGACTGGTGCAGGCATCTGAAGGATAAGCTGTGGCTCTGTCTTGAGCGAGAGTCAATACCATTCCCAATTGAGGGTTTACCGGGCTGGTCAGGCGTAATACAGGCGCACCCCCTTATTGAGCCAACGTTACGAGAGCTAGACAGGTATTTCACACTGGCGGGTGTGCCCAGCTTTCCTTCGCCCATGACCCCTATTATTGGACACCCGCGCTTTGAACCTGGTATGGCGGACAAGTCTTTTCGCCTCAACCCAGAACAAGACCTGATAAGAGCCTCTCACTTTCTAGGCCAGAGGACATGGAAGAATGTCTCAGCTATGTACGGGACGCTAGAGAACACGGCCCTGGGCAGGTGGAAGCTTGCCATACTCTCTCACTTCCTAAAATCTTTGCCAAATAGTGATGGTTTCCGCAGACCTCTATTATCGTTTGAAGAGTTGTGCTCGGGGGAGGGTACCGACCCGTGGGTCTCTTTCCCTTTCGTATCGCATCCTGTTGGATCATCTATCCCAGGGTGACCTGTTGTTCATTGAAAAGTGGGAGCAGGACCTCAATGTCAAGATCTCCACGGACCAGAAGAATCGCGCACTCCTCTTTGTGCACAAGTCATCTTTGTACAGTAAATACCAGGAAATCGCCTATAAAATTTTGACCCGCTGGTACAGGACCCCCACAGTCCTGGCAGCTATGTTCCCTGGGCACAGCCCATTGTGCTGGAGATGTGGTGAACAAGCTGGTACGCTGCTACATATCTTCTGGGAGTGTCCACAATTGACCCATTTCTGGGGGTAAGTCCTCAAAATTATTCACGACCTTACAGCTATTGATCTTAGGAACAATCCATCTGCAATTTTCCTTAACCTGACCCCTCTTGCGGGCAAGAAGTACCATAAATCTCTATTAAAACACCTCTTGAGTGCAGCCAGGGCATGTATACCTAGCACGTGGAAGCAGCAGGCTGCTCCTGCAGTGTCTCAATGGTTTGCGAGAGTTTGCGACATCTATCGCATGGAACAGCTCACGTCAGCGTTGGGTGACAGGGAGGAGGAACACACTTCTCGATGGATGCCTTGGAGCCTGTTCAGGTTTTCCGATGACTACAGAACCTATTTGTGAGTGCTGGCAAGAGATCAGGGAGAAAGACCCAGTCCTGGGAAACCACCAGAGTCCTTTTCGTTTCTCTCTCCTCCCATGGACCACTCTGGTCCACTCTTTCCTCCTTGTGCCTCTTGGGCCTATTTTCCCGCTCTTTCCTACTTCTCCTGTCCATTCTTTCTGCCCTCCTTTTCTCCCCCTCCCTTTTTCCTTTTCCCTAACCCTCAAGTATAACTAAAATACCTGTAACTGGTGATTGCCAGGGCTTTACCATACTATTCTCTCAGTTTCCCAGCCAGGGATTGTCGGCCCTTGGAGTGGTCCCGGTTGGGCCTTATATTCTAAGAAATGTAGGCAACCAATGACGGCGACCTCTCAGACTAGGCTTGGAGAAGGGCCATCTCAGGGGCTGCCTTGGCAAATAAGTGATCACTGGGGGGACAGCTCATTGACGTGAGATAATGTAGTGGCCTTAGTATGTTTAGGGCCATACTGCTGTAATATGATAAGCTCTAATCCGTCCCCCACGATGTATTAACTGTTTATTTTGCTGTATTGGAAAATTGAGTGGTTTTTGTTTTGCACAATTTGTCTCTGTATTACCTGCAATCCGTAAATAAAGAATAAAAAAAAAAAAAAAGAGCAAACAAATGGCCTTTAAACAATATAAAGGGGATAGGTCATGACAGCATTCCAACACTACAAGGAATGCAATAAGAAGTGTAAGAAAGCAATCAGGATGGCCAAAAAAGGACTACGAGAGACATATAGCAGAGGAGAGTAAAACAAAAACAAAATCAAAAGATTTTTTTTAGATACATTAACATCAAAAAGGCAAAACCAAAGCACATTGCCCACATACAAGATGAGGATGGGAGATGACACAAAGAAGGCAACTGTATTAAATGCCTTCTTCTCAATTTTTATGCAGGAAAAGGAGGAGTATATCGATGGTGACAGTACTTTTAGTGACACATCACAGGGCATACCCTCATGGCTAACAGAGGACAGAGTGAAGGAAAAATGTAGATAAACAGAATACAAATAAATCACCAGGACCAGATGGCTTACACCCGAGAGTCCTCAGATAACTCAGTCAGGTTATAGACAGACCATTGTTCCTGATCTGTGTAGACAGCATACTGACAGGATTTGCACCAGCTAATTTTAGAAAAGCAAATGTGGTACCAATATTCAAAATAAGGCAGAGACAAATCCCTGGAAACTACAGGCCAGTCAGCCTAACATCAATCATTGGTAAGTTATTGGAGGGGGATAAGGCACTATATACAAAAATTAACTGAGGAAAAAAATCATAAGTAATTATCAGCATGAGTTTATGAAAGGTCATTCTTGCCAGACCAATCTGTTAACATTCTACTAGGAAGTGTGCTGCCAACTAGACAGGAGAAGGCCTGAAGATATAGTGTACCTGGATTTTGAAAAGGCATTCGATACAGTCCCCCATAAGATTTTAATATACAAGCTGAGGTCCGAAGGTGTGAACCATAAGGTTTGTTCTTGGGTAAAAAACTAGTTACAGGAACGTGTTCAAAGGGTAGTGAATAATGTATACTGCAACTGGTCTGGAGTGGTAAGTGGGGTACCCCAAGGTTCTGTCTTGGGACCAATTCTATTCAATGTATTCCTAAATGATATAGAGGATGGGATAAATAGCTAAATTTTTTTGGCTGACACAAAAATAAGTAGGGCAATACCTTCACATCAGGATATAAAAATTTTACAGAAAGACCTGAACAAAATAATGGAGTGGACAAATACATGGCAAATGGGGTTTAATGTGGAAAAATGTAAAGTAATGCACTTGGAGGCAAAAAACATAAATGCAAACTACTCACTTGGGGGAGAACTGCTGGGGAAATCAAAGATGGGAAAAGATCTGGGGGTCCTAGTAGATGATAGATTGAGCAAATGCATGCATTGCTAAGCTGCAGCTACCAAAGCCAGCAGAATATTAGCATGCATAAAAAGGGATATACTCTAGAGATAGAACGATAATCCTGCCATTTTATAAAACTCTGGTTAAACCTCATCTGGAGTATTTTGTCCAGTTCTGGTCACCAGTCCTCAGAAGGGATGTACTGGAACTGGAGAGAGCCCAAAGAATGGCAACAAAACTAATAAGGGGACCAGAGGACCTCCATTACGAGGAATGACTGCAGACACTAGATCTATTCTTGCTGGAGAAACAACACTTGAGAGGAGATATGATCGCGATTTACAAATACCTCAATGGCGATCCCAGCATAGGAAAAAAAATTATTCAGTCTCAAGCTGTGTAAGAGGACACTGGGTCACACCAAGAAATTGGAGGAGAAGCAGTTTAATCTTAAACTATGCAGGAGGGTTTTCACTGTCAGGGCAATAAGGATGTGGAACTCTGTTCCACAATTGGTGGTGGCTGTGAGCAGTATGGATTTTTCAAGAGACTCTTGGATGTTAAAAAACACAACATACAGGGATATGGGAAACGGTTATAGATGCTGACACATGTACACCTACACAGGTTGAACTGGATAGACTGTTGTCTTTATTCAACCTTAACTACTATATAACTTTGTAACTATGTAATGTCTGTGGCAATACTTCACATGTGTGGTGCATGGGAGGGAAGGGGGTGCTTTACATTTTTATTTATTTATTTATTGGTGGGACACTAGTACACTGACAGATGTTTCTGTTCACTTGTACACTGACAGATGTTGATTATCCACGGCAGACACACTGACAGAGGTTAACAATCCACTGGAGACCCTGGCAGATGTTATTGTTGCAATGAAAAGCTGTTGCAGATATTTTTGTGCACTGGTACACTGTGACATATGTTAATGGGACACTAGTACACTGAGACAGATGTTTTGTGCATTGGTACAGATGCTGACGGGACACTGGTACAGGTGTTGATGGGACATTTGGACAGGTACAGATGGTGACATGATTAGGAGGGCCAGACACAGCATCCATGTTCCGATCTGTAATGTGCTGTGAACCAGGACCCGAAGCACACATTCTCACAGAATATTCAAGTAGGTCCAGTCAGAACAGCAAAGCTCCCACCCAGTTTGCAGTGGCTGGGTAGGAAGTAGTTAAAGTGTTGCCTATGGATAATTTAATGTACAATGTGCAATTTCTAAGTGAGACATGTTTGGCATCTATTTACTTGGCGTAACATAATCTTTTATATTTTATCAAAGAAATTTGTATTATATTGTGTTTGTGTTCACTAACATTTATTTAAGGGTATTTAAAAAAAAAAAAAAACTGTGTTTGAAATACTGAAAATATAGGACAAAAAATTGCAACACCCACCATTTTATGTTTCAGATTCTCTTGTTAAAAAAACCCATATATATATATATATATATATATATATGGGTTTTCATAATTGGCCTGGGAGTCAACTGGTTAGAAAAGTTCTTCTTTAAGATAGGTTCAGACAAAGCGTTAGATCTATGTCTATTCTCAGTGTAGAAAAGTAATTATAAGGGACGTTTATTTTTTTAATTTTTTTTATTTTTTTTATGATCCTTTGTCTGGAAGTTTATATGTATATTTTAGAATGGGAGTGTTCCCCCAAGGGGTTTTTAAGCAGCGAAATGATCAATTCAGAATGTAAAAAAAGATCTTTATTTAAAAATTTTACACGTATTTGACAGTAAAATATTGTCATGCGGCATAAAACATTTACAAAGAATGCAGCTTTGCAAACATATAGATACACAGCCTTATATTTCAGTGGTTGCTATGGCACAGATCCCCGACGTGTTTCGACCTATTCAGTCACAGTCTTATTCTGGGGGATGGTTTATTCTAAAAGATACATATAGCAGTTAAAAAACAAATAGCAGTTGTGCACCAAGTTACATGATGTCATATTTACCACTGGAAACTGAAATGGATCGCCTCATAACCAGAAAAAGGGGGTTCAGTAAAGTAGACTATTTGTTCACTAATGGAAGTATATAGTATATTGTATATTTATCATTAGGGATGAGCTTCGTGTTCAATTCGAACATACGTTCGACTCAAACATCGGCTGTTCGCCCGTTCGGCGAATTCCGAACGTTATGGGCCGTTCGCGCCAAATTCGTGGGGCTTACGACCCACAATGCACTGCGTCATCGCAGTGCATTGCTGGCTCATAATTGGCCAAGCATGCACTGTGACCCCGCATGCTTGGCCAATCACAGCGCTAGCAGCGAGGAGAGCCATGATTGGCCGCAGGCACGATGCCTGTGGCCAATCATAGCTCAGGCTGTGTAGTACACGCCCCACACTATATAAGGCCACCAGCGCGGCGGCCTTGTGTAGTGTGTTGGCGTCTGAAGAAGTTAGTGGGTGTTCTGTGTACCTTCAACACAGTATACACCGATCGTTATCGGCCGATTTTCGATCTTGCTCTTCTGTAGTGGTCTGAGTGCCCTGACCGCAGTATACACCGCTATATTCACCTCACCTATATAGCTAGTGATCTATCTTTTATAATAGAGCTTGCAGTCAGTAGTGTTAGGAGCTTGTGCGTGCTGTCTGCGTGCTCTGTACCCAGTACACACCGCTATATCCACCTACATAGCTCTTCTCTATTTGAGCCACCTGCCATCTGCAGAAGTTGTTGGAAGTTGTGTGTGCCTCCAGCACAGCACAGTATACATCTGTATATACCCCTTTATCTCTGGTGTTCTATAATAAAGTCATCTGCAGGAGTTAGTGGGTGTTTTGTGCCTCCAGCACAATATACACCTGTATCTACCCTTTATTGCTGTTCTCTAATAGAGCCATCTGCAGGGCTTAGTGGGTGTTGTGTGACTCCATTACAGTATACCCCTTTATCTCTGGTGTTCTATAATAAAGGCATCTGCAGGAGTTAGTGGGTGTTGTGTGCCTCCATCACAATATACACCTGTATCTACCCTTTATTGCTGTTCTCTAATAGAGCCATCTGCAGGGCTTAGTGGGTGTTGTGTGACTCCATTACAGTATACCCCTTTATCTCTGGTGTTCTATAATAAAGGCATCTGCAGGAGTTAGTGGGTGTTGTGTGCCTCCAGCACAATATACACCTGTATCTACCCTTTATTGCTGTTCTCTAATAGAGCCATCTGCAGGGCTTAGTGGGTGTTGTGTGACTCCATTACAGTATACCCCTTTATCTCTGGTGTTCTATAATAAAGGCATCTGCAGGAGTTAGTGGGTGTTGTGTGCCTCCAGCACAATATACACTACCCAACTGCTGTTTTACCCAACTCCCTTCAGGCCATTACCATGTCTGGAAGGCCAGCAAGGAGAGGCAGACAGGCGCGAGCCGATAAAAGAGGGCAAGCAGGCTCTGTGTCTAGAGACAATAGTGCTGGTCGTGGACGCGGTGCATTGTCATCAGCACGTGGCCATGGGACACGCTTGTCCTTCTTTTCGGCAGCTGGACATGTTGAACCGCAACATGCCAATGACTTGGAGTGGATGACCAAGCCCTCTTCATCCTCCTCATCCTCTCTCACCCAGTCTCAGGGTACTAGCAAAGCAGCTGCCAACGCATCGTCTTCCCTCGTCTCAATGTCATCATCAGTGACTCCTTCCCTAGACCCACCACGTCCTCCTGAGGAGTCTCCTGAACTCTTTGAGCACAGTGTTGGGTACATGCTCCAGGAGGATGCCCAGTATTTTGTAGGCTCTGATGACGACACTCAGCTAGAGGAAGGCAGTAGCGTGAATGTAGAGAGAGGGGATGCTCAAGAAGGACAGCAATCTGGCAGTCATGTTCCACAAGCTGCAGCATATTGCCAGGTTTGCTACAGCGATGAAGAGGGAGGGGATGATGAGGGCACTGACTCCACGTCGGTGCCTGGTAGGAGAGAGGAGGAGGAGGAGGAGGCACATGTCCAACGAGGCAGGATGCCCTCTGGGGGCCAGCTTAGGGGCAGCACACCGACTGAATCACACCGCAGAGCTCCGGCTGTGCACGGCGCTGCCTCTGCGCATTATTCTAAAAGTTCTTTGGTGTGGGCCTTTTTTGAGACGAGTGCATCAGATCGCACCGCTGCTATTTGCAACACATGTCTCAAGCGTATCTCGTGTGGCCAAAACATCAGCCGCTTGGGCACCACATGCTTGACCAGACATATGTTGACCTGCCATGCAGCTCGTTGGCAAGCGTACCTCAAAGACCCACACCAAAGAACAAAGCGGACCTCTCCTTGCTCCTCATCAGCTGGCATCTCCAACCCCACTAGACCTTCAGTCCTCTCTGAAACCTGCTCTGAGAGGAATGAAGATGTAGAATTAGGTGTGTCACAGCCAAGTGCTTCCGGGCACTCTGCTAGCAGTACACCCACGTCCGATTATAGCAGGCAAATGTCCCTGCCCCAGCTGCTGGACCGGCGAAAGAAGTTCACTCCCAGCCATCCACATGCCCAGCGGTTGAATGCTAACTTGGCTAAATTGCTAGCACTTCAACTGCTGCCTTTCCAGTTGGTAGACTCGGCCCCCTTCCATGAGTTTGTACAATGTGCGGTTCCTCAGTGGCAGGTCCCCAAACGGCTCTCTACCGGCATGTGAAAGGCAATGTCCTTGCCTCGCTGGACAGGGCGGTCAGCGGTAAGGTGCATATTACCGCTGACTCCAGCAGGCATGGACAGAGACGTTACCTGTCTTTCACGGCCCATTGGGTCACTCTTCTGGTAGCTGGGAAGGATGCAGGACAAGGAGCAGTAGTGTTGGAGGTTGTTTTGCCACCACACCTCCAAAATGCTACTATTGGTTGTGACACACCTCTCTCCTCCACCCCCTCCTCTTCTTCTTCCTCCATGGCCTCTTCCAGTGCTCTGTCCTCAGAACCAGCGGTGCTCCGTAGGCGTTCCAGGGGCTACGCAAGTACGCAGGCAAAATGATGCTGGTTTGTTTGGGGGACATGAGCCACACTGGGGCGGATGTTTTGTCAGCTCTGCAGGGGCAGGCCGAGAGGTGGTTGACGCCACGCCAGCTTAAGCCAGGAATGGTGGTTTGCGACAATGACACCAACCTCCTCTCCGCCCTCCGACAGGGACAACTGACCCATGTGCCCTGTGTAGCTCACGTCCTTAACCTGGTGGTGCAGCGGTTCTTGGGCAGGTACCCGGGCTTACAGGATGTCCTGAAGCAGGCCAGGAAAGTCTGTGTGCATTTCCGCCGATCATTTAATGCCTGTGCTGGGCTGGCTGAGCTCCAAAAGGAGTTGAACCTACCCAAGAACCACCTTATATGTGACATGCCCACCAGGTGGAACTCTACGTTGGCCATGCTGCAGCGGCTGGTCACGCAGCAGAGGGCCATCAATGAGTACCTGTGCGACTACGGCACCAGGACAGGGTCAGGGGAGCTCGGTTTTTTCTCACCACGCCAGTGGGGCATGATCAGGGATGCATGCACTGTCCTGTCACCGTTTGAGGAGGCCACAAGGATGGTGAGCAGTGACAGTGCATGCATCAGTGACACTGTACCTCTTGTCCACCTCTTGGAGCATACGCTGCGTGGAATAATGGACAGGGCACTTGAGGCAGAACAGAGGCAGGAAGAGGAGGACTTCCTTGCCTCTCAAGGCCCCCTTTATCCAGACAGTGTTCCTGCTGTGCCACCCATCACACAGGAAGAGGATGAGGAGGAGGAAGAGGAGGAGGAGGATGATTGTGTCAGCATGGAGGTGGAGGCTGGCACTCAGCATCAGCAGCAGCAGTCTTGTAGGGATAATTTACAGTCCCAAGAAACACGTGGACTTGTACGTGGCTGGGAGGAGGTAGCTGCGGATCATGTTGTCCTTAGTGACCCAGAGGACTCCGGACCGAATGCCTCAGCTAACCTACGCTGCATGGCCTCCCTGATCCTGCAAAGCCTGCGGAAGGATCCTCGTATTCTTCGGATCAAGGAGAGGGACCATTACTGGCTGGCCACTCTCCTTGATCCACGGTACAAGGGTAAGGTTGCCGACCTTATCTTGCCATCGCAGAGGGAGCAGAGGATGAGACATCTCTGGGAGGCCTTGCAGAAAGGTCTGTGCAACGCGTTCCCAGAGACTGGGAGGTTACAAACTCCTGGTCCTGGACAACATGTTGCTGAGGCATCGGTCAGAAGGAGCGGTGGAGAAGGTGGCCGTCTGACTGATGCTTTCAGACAATTTTTTAGTCCGCAGCCCCAAGGTATGATCGGTTCCAGCAACCATCGCCAGCGTCTGATTTACATGGTGCAGGAATACCTAGGGGCAAGGTCAGACTTGGACACCTTTCCCACCGAAAATCCTCTGGCTTACTGGGTCTTGAGGATGGATCACTGGCCAGAGCTTGCACAGTATGCAATTGAGCTACTGGCCTGTCCTGCATCCATCGGTCTTTCGGAACGCACCTTCAGTGCTGCTGGTGGCTTTGTTACCGATCACAGGGTGCGCCTGTCCACCGAATCAGTTGATCGACTAACCTTCATCAAGATGAATCAGTCTTGGATCACCCACAGCTACCAAGCACCTGAAGCTGATGTAACCGAATAATTTTTTTTGAAATATCACATCCCTTCAAGACTGCCTATGCTGATGCTGAGTGACTGTCCTGTTATGTTGATTGTCTATCCTCTTCCTCCTCCGTTGATATGTTGGAAGAACATTTCTGGTTCTGGGTGATGCCTAAGGCCCAATTTTTCTGCCCCTGTTTAACAGGGGCGTTTAATTACAATTTTTGATGCAATGCTTTGCAGCAGGGCTAATTCCTGCAATAAAACTAGAGTATATGGGAGAGGTTGCAGTGTGGTGGCACCAGCACCAGTGCCTAAGGCCCAATTTTTCTGCCCCTGTTTAACAGGGGCATTTAATTACAATTGTTGATGCAATGTTTTGCAGCAGGGCTAATTCCTGCAATAAAACTAGAGTATATGGGAGAGGTTGCAGTGTGGTGGCACCAGCACCAGTGCCTAAAGCCCAATTTTTCGGCCCCTGTTTAACAGGGGTGTTTAATTACAATTTTTGATGCAATGCTTTGCAGCAGGGCTAATTCCTGCAATAAAACTAGAGTATATGGGAGAGGTTGCAGTGTCGTGGCACCAGCACCAGTGCCTAAGGCCCAATTTTTCTGCCCCTGTTTAACAGGGGCATGTAATTACAATTCTTGATATAATATTTCACAGGAGGGCCCGTTCCTGTGCCCACCCAGAGTAACTGTGAGGACTTATAGTGTTGTGGCACCAGCACCACAACCACCAAAGGTCAATTTTTCTACCACTGTTCAACAATGGCATGTAATTACAATTCTTGATATAATCGTTCACAGCAGGGCGCTCCAGCGCCCACCAAGAGTCACTTTGAGGGCTTACAATGTTGTGGCAAAACCAACACCTTGTTCCACCATTTCTGCAGAGCATATAGGGCAGGCCCCTACTTTCAAACATCCAACTTACAAACATCTCCTACTTGCAAACGGAAGGAGACAACAGCAAGTGAGATGAAAAAAGATGGACGACAAAACATATTATACAGGGGTGATAACCCTTCCCTATGTTTTCCAAAAAGCTTAAAAATAGTTTTTTTGACTGAAGCTACACTTTAAAAATGTACCAGTTGAAAATTACAAACAGATTCAACTTAACACAACAAACCTACACAGTCCCTGTCTTGTTTGCACCACCTGTATACTGCTGTTCTGAGTATATAGGGCCTGGGGGCCACACGCATTTCCTTTTTTTAATATGGGTACTGGGTTCCCCTTAATATGCGTACAAGACCCAAATGGGCTGGTAATGGGCAGGGAGGGCTACCCATGCCATTTTTCTCAATGATTTTCAACCATATTGCAGGAACCAGATATAACATTAAAACCGCAAGCAGTTTTAAATGATGTTATTTCCGTTTAATGTCATTTTGTGCAGGGACTGTTCTAAACACGGGAAACACGTGGCACTTCACAGGCATACTACAGACACCCCCCAGGCACGATATTTAAAGGAATATTTCATTTTTTTTTTTCACTTTAATCGTCATTAAAATCAGTGCTCCCGCCAAAACGGACATTTTTAAAAACATTTGTTGTATTGACCCCTGTCCCCTGGGGCAGGAGCCAGGTCCCCAAACCCTTTTTAGGACAGTATCTTGCATATTAGCCGTTAAAATTAGCACTTTTAATTTCGAATGTTCGAGTCCCATAGACTTCAATGGGGTTCTAAAGTTCGTACGAATTTGGGGTCCGTTCGAAAGTTCTGGTGCGAACCGAACCGGGGGGTGTTCGGCTCATCCCTATTTATCATAGAATAAATACATTTTCTGAATGTTATCACAATTATATGAATCCTTATAAATAAGGTTGCATAGTGATTAATGATGATATATTTGATAATTTGAAGGGGATAAGCCTTAGCTTTGTGATAAATAATTTTTTTAGGTGAAAATTGTGAATAAGTGCAGGCATGTACTGGCCATTGGGACTACCGGGAGTTTCCCGGTGGGCCGATGGCTCAGTGGGCCACTCTGATGTAAGGGGGCTGCTGATGGGACACACTGATGTAAGGGGGCTGCTGATGGGACATTCTGATGTAAGGGGGCTGCTGATGGGACATTCTGATGTAAGGGAGTGCTGATGGAACACACTGATGTAAGGGGGCTGCTGATGGGAAACTCTGATGTAAGGGGGTGCTGATGGGAAACTCTGATGTAAGGGGGCTGGTGATGGGACACTCTGATGTAAGGGGGCTGGTGATGGGACACTCTGATGTAAGGGAGTGCTGATGGGACAAATTTCTGTCCCAGTCCAGTACTGCCTTTCTCTCTCCCCTTATCACTTGAAGAAGAGAAGCTGCCTTCAGAACTATGAGTACACGTGGGAGGGGGACACTCTGATGTAAGGGTGCTGGTGGTGGGACTCTTATGGGACTCTGATGTAAGGGGCTGGTGATGGGACTCTGATGTAAGGTGCTGGTGATTGGACTCTGATGTAAGGGGGCGCTGATGGGAATCTGATGTAAGGGGGTGCTGATGGGACTGTGATGTAAGGGGGTGCTGATGGGACACACAAAATGTAAGAGGGCCGGTCTGGATGAAGTCCAGGGCCAAATTTCTGTCCCAGTCCAGCCCTGAATAAGTGTATGTGAATGCTGAATAGACCTCAGTTAATTGATTAAGGAGGGTTGTCCCACTGTGACTTTGAGATAAACGAATTGTGGAAAATTGTGGAAAATAACAAAGTGTTGAATAAAGATAAGTAAGACCCATGCAACCAAACCAAGAAAAAATGTCTAAAAGAGAAAAAAATAAAATTATTGTAAAAAACATAATTTACCTTTAAAACACTGATGTAGTTAATGTAGACCCCCATTGCAATAAAATATGCAACTTGGCCACTAATGTGCCTGAAAGAGTAAGCAAGAAAAAGAGTCAAATGGCCAAATCATTAGATTGCATGAATCCAGATTTGGTGTCCTTCCACTAGTGATAGTCTGAACCAACTCTAGCAGTTGAATCCAACAGCCAAGTCGGCCAGGCATAATAACGGTATGCTACTTATGTTTAGCCATATGTTTGTGGTGACCATCAATTCAGGTTGTGCATGGGATCGTGAATTGATTCTTATGCAGCCTAGTGGTGTTGCAAAACAAAAAATACATCATGTCCGGAAGGCCACCAAGGAGAGGCAGATGCTTTCAGGCCACTAAAATAGGGCAAGCAGTCTCTGTTTCTATAGTCAACAGTGGTGGTCATGGACATGGTGCATCCTCTGCAGGTGGCCATGGGGTACGCTTGTCGTTTTTTGCTGGCACTGGACATGTTATTGAGGGACACCATGCAGAAGAATTGGTGGAGTGGATAGCAAAGCCGTTCTCATCCTCCTCATCCTCTGTCACCCAGACTCAGAGTAGTTTGCCTTCCAATGCACCTGCCAAAGCGGCCTATTCCACCGGCGATTTGTCCACAGTCACTCCTTCCATAGCCCCACCATCATGCACGGAGGAGTCCCCAGAATTATTCAACCACAGTTTCAGTTATAGGTTGCTGGAGGATGCGCAGTGATTTGAAGGCTCTGATTTTGGTTCCCAGGTTGAGGAAGGGAGTAACGAGAGCCTAGAAGAGGGGGTGCCACCGAAGGACAAGAAAATGGCAGTCATGTTTCACAGCAGGGCCCGTTCCCGCTCAACAAGAGTATCTGTGAGGGCTTAGCCCTTGTACACACGGTTGGACATTTCAACAACCAAATCCGTCGGATTTTGTCCAACGGATTTTGTCCGAAACTGTTGCATACACACAGTCGGACAAAGTTGTCAGAAAATCCGATCGTACTTAACGTGATGACGTTATTTTGTTACGACGGTTAGTAGCCAATAGCTTTGGTCTAGGAATTTGATCTGAGCATGCGTGGCACTTTGTCCGATCGGAATTCTCTACACATGATCGGACAAAGTCCGATCGGAGCATGTTGTCAGAAAATTTTATAGACAAGTTGGAAAACTTGGTCCATCGGATACTCCGATGGAAACAGTCCGATGGAGCCCACACACTGTCGGATTATCCGACAACGCGACATTGCCCATCAGAATATCCGACCGTGTCTACAAGGCCTTACAGTGTGGTGGCACCACCACCATCTAAGGCCCAATTTTTATGCACCTGTTTAACAGGGGTATGTAATTACAATTCTTCATATAATATTTCACAGCAGGGCCTGTTCCTGTGCCCAACAAGAGCAACTGTGAGGGCTTACAGTGTTCTGGAACCACCAACACCTAAGGCCCAATTTTCTGCAGAGTATATAGGGCAGGCTGTATAGTATATATACTGCTGTTCAGAGTATATAGTGCCTGGGAGTCCCCCACGCCATTTTTTAAAGAAAATTTGAATACTTTTTTTCACACCGTATTTGCGCAGCGTTCTTACAAGCACACTTTTTTTTTGGAAAAAAATTCCCTTTTTTGAATAAAAAAAATAAGACAACAGTAAAATTTGCCTAATTTTTTATATATTGTGAAAGATAATGTTACACTGAGTAAATTGATACCCTTCCCTGTCGCGCTTCAAAATTGAGCCCGCTCGTGGAATGGCATCAAACTTTTACCCACAAAATCTCCATAAGCGATATTTAAAAATTCTACAGGTTGCATGTTTTGCATTAAAGAGGAGGTCAAGGCTTCAGCATTACCTAAATTGCGACTGAATACTGGACAACTGAGCCAGAATCCGTAAAGAATAGTTGCCGAGTTCACAAAATTCTACACCAAATTATATAGCGAAATTATATTTCTGAGAAGGTGGGCAGAATAGTTTTTTAGACACATTCCTCTTCCAAAAATACAGAAGGAACACTTGGATTTGATGGACCAAGCGTTCTCTGAATCTGAGATTGCACACTCATTCAAGGATGTTAATCCCTCCAAAGCCCCGGGCCCGGATGGTCTTTAATGTGATCCAACAGGGCAAGGCTATCCCTGACCAGGAAAACAAGGCATTTACACATGTCCTTCCAAAACCAGGAAAGGATCACGGATGCTGCGAATCTTACACCCCCCCCCCCCCCATTTCGTTGATCAATACTGATTTAAAGATTTTGACAAAGATCCTGGCGGTCAGAATGAACTAATTTCTAGCCAGTTATATCCACCCAGACCAGGTGTGGTTTGTGCCAGGGCGCCAAACGACAGATCAAACTAGAAGAATTATAGATATTATTTCTGCGGTCCACTCGGACTGGGATGGGAGGGGGCCAAGGCAGGGAATGCTACTTTCATTAGATATTCACAAGGCATTTGATTCCCTGTCTTGGGACTACCTCTTCTTTGTCCTGACCAGACTAGGATTCGGAACCCACTTTATATCCACACTTAAAACTCTCTATAGCTCTCCGATGGCAGAACAAACAGTAAAAGGCTACTTCTCAGGACTAATCAAAATACAAAGAGCGACACGCCAAGGCTTTCCTTTGTCCCCATTACTTTTTGTGCTAGCTTTGGAACCACTCACAATATGGATGAGAAATTCTTTAGATGTAAAGGGAATTAAATGCGGGGACACGGAACACAAATGCATCCTCTTTGCGGATGATATCCTGATGACAATTTCATCCCCAATTACAACTCTTCCCAACCTATATGCTATACTTAAACCATTTTCTTTTTTTTATCAAATGATTTTTATTAAATTTTACAAAGAATACAGGTTACAAGAACAATTTTGTAACACAGAATGAAAAGAAATGAAATTTAAGGAGTACGCAGACTCCGTCTCCAACAGTAAATTATAGTAAAAAACAAAAAAAACAGCGTTCGACAGAGTGTCCTGGACATACATGAAGGCGGTGTTACAGGCGATTGGTCTGGGACCCCGTTTAATAGACTTAATCATGGCATTGTATGATAACCCGGTTGCCAAAGTTAGAGCCAATTACACTCTGTCGAACGCCTTTCCCATCTGTAACGGGACGAGGCAGGGCTGTCCCCTGTCACCCATTCTATTTATCCTCACCCTTGAACCCTTGCTCCGTAAAATCTCTGCCAACCCTGACATTCAGGGCATTAGGTCCCCATTAAAAGAATATAAGTACGCGGCTTTCGCGGATGATATTCTGCTTTTTCTCTCTAACCCGTTGATTACCTTACCAGTGGTGCTCTCAGAATTCAAACAGTTTCAAGTTTTGTCAAACCTTAAAATCAACTTGGCAAAATCTTTTGCCCTCAACATTTCATTGCCCCAATCGGTGGTAGACCAATGTAAAGAGAATTTTCCCTTTGTCTGGAAGAAAGACTCGATCACATACTTAGGCATTCAGATTCCTATAGTTTTGTCGGAACTATTCGCTACTAACTTTCTTCCCCTTTTAAATCAACTGACAAAAGACCTCAAGGCCTGGGATAAACCAACATTTACTTGGTTTGGCAGGGCAGCAATCTTGAAAATGAACGCTCTTCCACGTATGCTCTACTTATTGCAGACGATTCCCATCCACATTCCTATGTCCTTTTTTGATAAATATAGGCGACTCTGCTCACAATTTCTATGGAGCAAGCGTAGGCACAGACTCAGTTATGCATTGCTTTCGCGCCCCAAAAATTTAGGGGGTATAGGCCTTCCGAACTTACATAGATACTATATCGCAACTCACTTGACGAGGATAGTGGATTGGAATGTACACATAGCAAATAAAGATTGGGTCTCGCTAGAAGCTTCTTTCTCAGATGTCCCCCTTGCCCCTATACCATGGATCCCCCTAAACCGTGTCCCCCCCAGCTTGATACAACACCCTCTTATAGGCCCGACTCTGAGTTGCTTCCACCAAACTTGCAAAAAATTGAATATCTCCTCTGCTCCAGGCCCCCTAACCCCCTTGAAAAAACAAAAAAACAGAGTAAGTCACCGCACAAGAGTTTAAGGAATGTACCAACAGTCATCAATGTTTACTAAATATAGGTTCCCAAAGTTGCCATCTCTTAAAAAAGGACTTAATATTGTTTTCTTTGAAAGCTATAGTTTTTTCGTAAGAGTAAGAATCATCAACTAAATGCAACACTTCCCTTAAATTAGGTATAACCGTAGACTTCCATTTACGTAGGATAATCAATCTGGCTGAAAAAATTACATGCATGACTACAGTGCGACATGAGGGAGGATAAATATCCATATCTATACTAAGAGCTTGTTCTGGTTTGAGCGGGTTTAGGATACCTGTTAGTCGTGCAATTAGCTTAGATATTGAGTCCCAAAAACACCTTATAGATACACAGTACCAGAGCATATGTGCTAACGTGCCCACCTTGTTATACTCCCTCCAGCAAAGGTTTGAGTTCTCTTTGTTATATTTCCCTATAATGTAAGGGGTCTTGTACCATCTCCATATTATTTTCTGGGCTGTCTCTCTAAAATTTGAGCATCTGGTTAGTGTATAGTTGTATTTAATAGCAGACATCCATTGGGTTTGTGTGATTCTAATGTTTAGGTCCTTCTCCCATTTTACTAATGGGGGCAACACTTCAAAACTTGATTTACTCCCTATGATACTGTACAATCTTGTGATTCCTCTCCCGCTACCAAACTCCGGTTGCCACATTTCCCACACGGTTTCTGGAATTTCAAGATGATATTTTCCCAATGTAGGTACTATACTCGTCAGTCTGGCATAAGTCAGGAATTCAGTCGCGGGCAAGGAGAATTGGGACTGGAGAACGTTAAAGGGCTTCACTTGTGATCCGTCTATCAAGTCATGTATATAGGATACACCATTATCTGACCAAGTTTTTAGATTTAAGTTAGTAGTGAAAAGTGATAAAGTTGACAAGGGGACGGGAATAGTCCTATGCTTAACCGACATGTCTCTATTACACATAAAGGAGTTCCAAGCCTGAATAGTTGCGGCTATCGTAGGATGTTGAAGGTGTAATTTTAGGTCACCTAAAGTTGAGGCGTAGATTAGTTCTTTAAGAGATCCTTTGGCTACTTGATATTGTTCGCAGCTACACCAATGTTTTAATTCAGAGGATTGGAACCAGAATCGAAGCTGGTCTATAATGGCCGCAATATGATAGTCTCTGAGATTCGGTACTCCCATTCCCCCGGCCTTAGTGTTCTTAGTCACAGTGGAAAATTTGCACCTTGCTTTTTTCCCCGCCCAGATAAAGTTGGCTAATTGGCCTTGTAGCCTACGATAGTAGGCTGAAGGTAGCCGTATGGGGAGTGCCCTAAACAAATACAGTAGTTTAGGGAGTAGGAACATTTTATAGGCCGCTAATCTCCCTGACCAGGTTAAATACAGTTTCTTTAGTCTAATTACCTCTTTTTCTAATTCTCCTATCATTGGTTCAAAGTTAAGGGTGTATAGTTGAGATATGGACTTGGACACTTTGATACCCAAGTATTGAATAGCCCCATCCGTCCAGGGATATGGCGTTGAACTTTGAATTTTCTCCTGAGTTAACGTGTCCACTCCTAGATTCAGGACGTTGGACTTTGAAGCATTTATCTTATAATAGGAGATGTGGTTGAATTTGGTCAATAAGTCGTGAATGGCATATAAAGATCTTGCTGGATTTTCAACTGATAAAATCACATCATCTGCGAATAATGAGATCACATGTGTAGAGCTTCCAATCTGAATACCTTTTATTTGAGGGTGGGACCTAACTCTCTCCGCCAGCGGCTCCATCAGTAATGCGAAAATTAAGGGTGATAACGAACACCCCTGCCGTGTTCCATTTGTGATGCAGAATTGATCCGAGAACAAGCCTTCAGTAAAAACATGCGCTGATGGTTTCGAGTATAGAGCCGAGATGGCGGAGAGAACCTGACCTTTAAATCCAAATTTCGAAAGGACCGCCGAGAGGTATCCCCAGTGGACCCGATCGAAAGCTTTTTCCGCGTCCAGGGACAGGAGCACAGCCGCACTCCCGCCCCTGGACGCCGAATGGACTAGATTCAAAACCCTCCTTGTAGCATCCGTCGCTTGTCTACCTGCCACAAAACCTACTTGGTCTTGTTGTATCAAGAGGGGAAGCAATCTTGCTATCCTGTTTGCCAACAATTTGGCATACACCTTCAGGTCCACATTTAAAAGTGAGATGGGCCTAAAGTTCTGTGGCCTATCCGGTTCCTTCCCTGGTTTTGGAAGCGTAATGATCGTGGCCTGTAGCATTTCCTCTGGGAAGGAAGTCGAGGAGGCAGCAGCATGGAACATCCCCTGCATTCTCGGAATTAAAGATTTAGCAAAGCATTTATAGTACTCCGCTGAAAAAACGTCTGGGCCGGGTGCCTTGTTGAGGGGAAGGCTAGATACCGTTTTTTGGATCTCCAGAATTGAGAACGGGGCATTTAAAATCTCCAGGTCATCTGGTGAAACCGTTGGAAGATTAATTTTGCTCCAGGAAATCATTGATGAGTTCTGGAGTGGGTTGTGGAGTATTAGTGTCGTCTTTCAAGTTATATAAACTGTTATAGTAAAAACTAAAAGCATCCGCAATTTCCTTGGGGTTAGTTAATTTAACTCCTGAATCAGGATGATATATAAAAGGTAGTTTTTGTTTAACCATTCTCTCTTTAAGTTGGTTGGCTAACAGCTTTCCCGCCTTGTTTCCATGGGTATATTGATTAGCCTTAAGAATATGAATATTGCGAGAATATTGGGCTAAGAGTAGGGCTCGTAATTCATTCCTTGCATCTGCCAGTTTGTTACTGAGTGATGGGGAGGGATTTTGTTTATTTGCAGACTCCAAATCAGAAATGTTTTTCAAGAGGTTGTCCATGTGCTGCCTCCTGGACCTTTTCAATTTCACACTTTCTTTAATCAAATAGCCCCTCATGAATGCCTTATGGGCATTCCAAACCATGAAAGGATCTGTTTCTCCATTATCATTGATATTAAAAAATTCTTCCAATGACTTAGATATACCTTTAGCAATTTCTGGGGTTCTAAATAGCTGGGTGTCATTTCTCCATCTATTAGCACGAGTTGAACAGATATTTCCGCCTATTGTGATTGATACCGGAGCATGATCTGACCATTCAATACACCCTATATCGGACATCGAAATACGCTGCAATAGGAATTTATCCACCAGAAACAAGTCTATTCTTGAGTAGGATAAATGGGCTCGCGAAAAATATGAAAAATCTTTTTCTGTGGAGTGCTGGCACCTCCAGACATCATATAGCCCCGTAGAACGGGAAAAATTAGATAGATTTGGTCTGCGATTTGATGTTACCGACGCGTTAGCTGTGTCCATCTGAGAATCCATAACAGTATTCAGGTCACCACACAATATTAGGTGGCCCATTTTGACCTTCTGAATTTTTTTCCACAATTTGTTTAGAAAATAGACTTGTCTGGTGTTCGGGACATACGTATTGACCAACGTGTAGGTCACGTTGTTAATTTCACCTATCAAAATTATGTATCTGCCGGCACTATCACAATGTTGCGAAATAGGTTTGAATGCTACTGTATTTTTAAGCAAAATCGCCACACCTCTCTTTTTTTTCGAAGCATTAGCTAAATAGATGTGGGGATACTGCTTGTGAGTGAGCATGGGGTGAGCGGTATCTTTGAGATGGGTCTCCTGTAGGCAAAGGACGTCACATTTCAAAGAATGCGCCGTCCTCCACAACATATGGCGCTTGCCAGGAGAGTTAAGGCCATTCACATTTAGGCATGAAATTTTAAAAGACATTGTTGCAAAATAAGGGGAAACCCAGTACTATACTACCAGATTAATATCGTATTTACCAAAGGTTAGTTGCCTGTATGGAAGTTCAAAAATTTCAACCAATTTGAGCAGTTAAGCAGTAGGATATAAAATACCAGAGAAACGGAAGTTTTTCAAAACAAAATCAAAAATGTCTGTTGGTGACAAAGGAACTAGTGATTAACCTGGAGACAAGTTAAATCAAAAATGGAAAATAAATAAAATAAAAAAATACAAAAAAATTGAACGTCCACAATATCAAAATTCAAAGAAAAAAAAAGTCGCCAATAAAATTGCGAACGAAGGCACTATTTTAGTGCTTGAAAAACACAAAAAAAACGAACGATTCTTGTAGAATCTGAGCTTGTGTTAACAGCTGAACAGTGGGGGTATGTAAACATTTGGACACCGGGTGAGACATCCAGAACTTGTGAAGCAGTATAAAGAAAATAAAGGGCATTGCAACAGTTCAGAGAAAGAGAAGAGAAAAAATTATCATAGCTCATTTTTCCGAAGAAGGGGATCCTTGGCGGCTTCTAGGGTTTGCTTCGTCCGAAACGAGGATCTTCCATTTCTCCAGTAGACGTATACCGTCCTCCAGTGTGTTAATGCGGTAATCCCGATCGTCTCTACGAATAACCAAAGTTGCAGGGTGATTCCAACGATAGGGGATATTGTGGTTCCTTAAAGGCTTCGTTATGGTCATCAAATTACGTCTCCTTTTCATCGTGTGGGCCGAAAGGTCTGGGAAAAAGGACAGGCCTTGTAGACAATCCGGGGGGTCTTCTAAATGTCTGATAGCTTGAAGCATCCGTTCTTTAACCCGAAAGAAATGTATCCTAGCTATTGCATCTCTAGGTAGCTTGTCAGGTATATGCTGCGGTTTCGGGAGACGGTGAATCCGATCGATTATCAATTCTTCCAATGGTAGATCTGGCAATAGTTCTGTTAAAACTTTGGTAAAGTAAGCCATCAATTCTTGGGGTTGGACCGATTCAGGAATGCCTCTTATTTTAACGTTGTTTCTCCTGGATCGGTCTTCCAAGTCCGCCACTTTATCTTTAAGCCAAGTGATATCGTCATCATGGTCGTTGTGGGCATCCACCATGCTATTGAATGTATCCGTGAATTCTCCCATTTTGTGTTCTATGTGTGATACCCGGTCGCTGACCACCGTTACTGCTGATTTGCATTGGGACATCAAATGTAGCATGTCAGTGTGGATAGCACTTCTCAAGGAAAGCAGCATGTCTTTCAATGTAGAGTCCATGACTGGCATGTTGTTGGTTGGAAAGGACGCAATGGCGTCCTGAAATTCCAGCGTATCATCTAGCTCAGCCTGGGCCTCCTTCTGTCCCCCTTCCGTAACCTCGTCGGAGAGTCTAGGTCTCGATTTCACTGGGCTATTTGCACTAGAGGAAGGCCTGGAGGTAATAGTCAGTGGTCTAGTCTGGCCCTTCTGTTTGCGGTCATTACCTTTCTCCTTCTCTGCCCAGCTCTGCTGCATGTCTGATGGGCCTCGTGTATCATCGGCGCCATCTTGGGATAAAGAGCAGCCAGAATGCGGATAAAAGTCCGTCATTTTACCGGGATGTTTCCCCGTTTTCTTCCACCGCGACATCCTCTGATGATGTTGGAGAAAGAGGTCACCGTCTGTAGAGAAAGTGTTAGCCCTATGTCGCTTTTTTAGCCGCTGGATGTCTCAGTCCGCCGGGAGCTCTCTTCCTATGCGACCATGCTCCGCGCGCGCCGGCTCCGCCCCCACTTAAACCATTTTCAATAATCTCGGATCTTAAAATCCACCACAACAAATCTCAGGCCATGAATATCTCTTTAGAAAATACCATGATCTCTAACTTGAAAAGATCTTACAAATTCAAATGGAAAACCAACACTCTCCTTTACCTGGGAATTAATCTTACTCCATCTTGGAATACATTATATTCTCAAAACTATCCTCGGTTGTTCAAAAAATCGGGGGCCGATTTGACAAAATGGTCTTCACACCCACGGTCGTAGTTTGGCAGACTACGTGCTGTCAAAATGAACGTGCTACAGAGAATCTTGTACCGCTTTAGAACGTTACCAGTGACACTTGCTAGATCAGATTTGAAATCATTTCAAACCAAACTTCTGTCTTTTATATGGGGGGACAAGAGACCTCGGGTGAATATATGCACGTTATACACCCCCAGGAGAACAGGTGGACTGGGCTTTCCAGACCTATTAAAATACTACTATAAAGCACAGCTGGCACACATTACCAGATTCCATAGCTCGTGACCCCATCCAATTTGGATGCGGATAGAGGCGGCAGCCTGTACAACACACCTGATTTCCTGCATCCTCTGGCTGTCTCCGAAGTCTGGCACTTTCTGTCTCCATGAGCATTTGGGACAGATTACTAAAATCCCACAACTTTCAATCCTTACACACCCCATTAGCTCCATTAGTGGGGAACATAAGATTCCCCCCGGGTCTCTCTCCTAGAACGTTTGACTGGTGGACGAATAAGGGTCTAATGAGAATTGCAGATATGTGTGAAAGGCACTGGAAGACAAGCATCAGCTTCTGATCTCGGACCACTACAGATACGCTCAGATAGTAGTGCATTTCTTGTCTACAATTTCTACAAACTTAAATATAACCACAAGGACTTCCATGGAATACTTTTGCTCACAATATGATAAGATAAGAGGCCATATATCTGAACTATACACAGTTCTCACGAACAGCATTGTAAAACTAGAATACATGAAGATATGGGAGGCAGATCTCCAGGAGAGTATTGAGCTGGACAAGTAGCACAAACTAGCCCAGGGAGCAGCAAAATCCATTATAAATACTTCACTAATTGAAGCAAACTATAAAGTTTTATTGAGATGGTACATGGTCCCAACAAGATTGGCGACCTTTATTCCCAAGGCATCCCCTAGATGCTTCCACAACTGCGGACAACTCGGGACGATGTACCACACATGGTGACAATGCCCCAAAGTAAAACGTTACTGGATTAGGGTGTATAATTGTATATATTCCTTCACCCAGGTAAATTTAATTAAACCCCCGAAACAGACTCTGCTAGGAGCAGAGGAAGATTTAGCCTCAAAACACCAAAAGCATCTAATATTGTTTATTTTAACAGCAGCAAAAATCATAATAGCCAAATCATGGAAATCGGCTGTGGTGCCATTTGGCCAGCTTAAACATAAATGCTCCTGGATTATGATTAACGAAAGAATGACAGCGATATTAAATCACAAAATACAGCAATTTGAAAAAAATATGGAGCCCCTGGATCCAGTACCTAGCAGGAGACCAGTCGAGTGATAGAGACATAAAGAGGGCTGAGTGGGGGGTTGGGGTTTTCATATGCGGGCGCTACTCACATGTGTGTTTGCTTCTGCGCGCGAACTCGTTGGGACGGGGTGTTTTAAAAAAATATATTATTTATTTTACTTGATTTTATTTATTTTTACACTGTTTAAAAAAATAAATTGGATCACTTGTATTCTTATTACAAGGAATGTAAACATCCCTTGTAATAGAAAAAAGCATGACAGGTCATCTTAACTACTTAAGGACCGCCTCCTGTATATATACACGTCGGTACTTTGAAGAGGGATATCTCGGCTGCTGCCACAACCGAGATATTCCTCTTTACAGGAGGCGGTCCTGTTTACGACAATGGTGGTCTCTATGGTGGGTTCGCTGCGAGATCAACGTTATCGGCGATGGGAGAGGTGCGACCCCCCATCTCGTCGCTCACCCACACCCTCCGCCACTTACCGGAGCCGTCGGTAGCGGCGGAGGCGATCGGTTCCTTCTTGTTGCTGGGTATAGAGACGAGTGAGGCTAAGATGGCCCCCACTCTTCTCTATACCATTGGAGGGCGGAAGCGACTTCAAAACGTCACTTCCGCCCATACCTCTTAAAGGAACATTTTTTCAATGTCATTTTTTCAAATTACATTTTTATTGTTTATATTTAATTGCAGTTAAGTCCAAATATGAGATCTGAGGACTTTTTGACCCCAGATCTCATATTTAAGAGGACCTGTCATGCTTTTTTCTATTACAAGGGATGTTTACATTCCTTGTAATAGGAATAAAAGTGATCCATTTAAAAAAAAAAAAAAAAAAAGTGTAAAAAATAAATAAAATCAAGTAAAATAAATAAGAAAAAAAAAAAAAATTTTTAAAACACCCTGTCCCGACAATAGGGATGAGCCGAACACCCCCCGGTTCGGTTCGCACCAGAACTTTCGAACGGACCCCACGTTCGTTACGAACGTTAGAACCCCATTGAAGTCTATGGGACTCGAACGTTCGAAATGGAAAGTGCTAATTTTAATGGCTAATATGCAAGATACTGTCCTAAAAAGGGTTTGGGGACCTGACTCCTGCCTCAGGGGACATGGGTCAATGCAAAAAAAAGTTTTAAAAACGGCCATTTTGGCGGGAGCACTGATTTTAATGACGATTAAAGTGAAAAAAAAAGTGAAATATTCCTTTAAATATGGTGCCTGGGGGGTGTCTGTAGTATGCCTGTGAAGTGCCATGTGTTTCCCGTGTTTAGAACAGTCCCTGCACAAAATGACATTAAACGGAAATAACACCATTTAAAACTACTTGCGGTTTTAAAGAGAGTCCCGGAGCTAGCAGCCGCAGGGGGTGGGCGTAGGGACGGCATGACATGTGCTGGACTGCACAGTCGCCGTCTTTAGTGTAGAGCAGGGCCGCTTTAAGGAGGCCAGGTGGGCGGAGCCAGGGGGCGGAGCCTAGCGTGTAACGCCGTGAGTTAGGACGTGCTGCGCTCAGTCACACGAGCGGAGGAGGAAGTGATCGGACCCTCCCGCTCGGCGCGATACAGCACGGTGCGGCCCTCGTGTGCTTGGACTTTCCCGCGCGGCGCAACACTACACGGCACGGCCCTCAGGATCATGGCGGCAAGTGATGGGTTTTTGGTGGATTTGCGGTCAGCGGTAGCCAGTCGAGGCGCCGCATGGCTCAGGGCCCAGATAGCGGCCATGGCGGCTGAGGGGGAGGCGGCGGCCGGCGGGGGAGCAGTGGCTACACCTCGGGCGCGGCGATCCAGGCCGCCCGAGCGGTACAGCCCAGAGGCCGGCCCGGGGGGACACCGTCGCAGGGCGCACGGCACCCCTAGGGGGGATGGAGTTGCGGCCGGGACATCACGGACCCTTGAGGGGGCGGCCTCCTCCGGCCAGAGGGCCTCCAGGCCAGCCTGGAGGAGTGGGCTGAGGAGAGGCCAGGCGGCTGCGTTGGGAGAGACGGGGGCTTCGCAGGGCTCGGCGCCACCGGCCAGGCGCCACTGCATGGGGCGGCAGAAGGACACAGGCAGTGCGGGTGGCGGCAGCCAGCCCAGGCGGCGGGAGCAGGTGGTGGAGCGGGTGGGGGTCCTGCCCATGACCGCGGCCCCCAGTCCCAGGCAGCCCAGAGGCGGGCATAGGGGGCGTCATGCCGCCGAGGGGGCCTCCGAGGTGACGCCTGAGAGGAGCAGCCGGCCAGAAGGGAGGCGGAGGAGCACTTCGCCGCCACGTGGGAGCTCGGCGGGCAGCCGCGGAAGAAGGGAGTCATGCCCAACACGCCGCAGATCCGAGGACGGGGGAGCTGGTGCGTCTGGAGATCGCGCTCCTCGCGGTGAGCTGGAGGTCGATAGCAGCAGGTCCGAAGGGGAACTGTCGGAGTCGGACGGAGGGGACGACCAGGTCCGGTCGGCGGCGGTGGGTCCGTGCGAGGCGGCTGCAAGGCCCAGCCCTGGGCAGCCCGGTGAGTGTGCTTCTAATGATGTTTTTTCTTCCTTGTTGCAGGTTTTACTTGCGCGGAGTAACCCGCAAGGTACGGCTGCTGGGGGTGGTTTTGGGGCTGCGGGGCCTGGGGCAGACCTTCCTGTAGCAGGGGAGAGGAGGTGCGGTCAGGCGGGCCAGGAGGCCCTGGGGGGTTTGTTGCAGGGGCTTAAAGATTTGGTGCAACGGTTCGAACAGGGGGGTGCGGGCGGGCCGGCTCACGCGTGGTCCCAGGTGCCTACGCCTGTGTCCGGCACAGCTGGAGGGGTGACGGGGGTGCAGGCCGCCCCCGCCAGTTCCGCAGGGGTGTCGGTGGTTGCGCCGTCGGCTGATGGGGGCACGGTTCAGCCGGCTGACAAGACGGCTGATTCGGTCCGTTTGGCGGATGCGGCAAAAAGTGAGGTGTACGTCTGCTTCGAGGGCCCGCTCAGAGCACACCTTAAGACTGAGGTGAAAGAGAGGATTTGGAAAGGTGAGTACGTCGAGATTTTCACCTTGTTGCCGCTGGAGAAGTTCAACCTAGATAGGTTGAAGCCCGAGGAGCGGAAGAAAGAGGATGAGGAGAAGCGTCGGTACAGGTTGATTCCGCGCACATTTGCCAACTGGCTACAGACATTCGCCATCCTGGCAAGCGTCGTGGGAGAACGGACTCCGGAACACTGTTCGGCGCTGTTCGTGTATCTGGAGGCCATCAGTGAAGCGCACAGGACGTATGGTGGTACGGCTTGGCTTCGCTATGATGAGCAGTTTAGACAACGCATGGCAGTCCGACCGTCTCTTCGCTGGGATCATAAGGATATTAGCCTGTGGATGAAGCTCATGACGGCGGCGCGGGCTCCCAATCCGTTTTTTCAGCCGGGGGTCGGAAGTTCGACAACCTCAGGGCAGCCGACCGAAAAACGTTGGGGTTTCTGCTGGCAGTTTAACGCGGGCACCTGTAAGTTTGGGGCCACCTGTCGGTTCAAGCACTTATGTTCCGGGTGCGGCGGTACTCACACGCTCTCCAAGTGTTTCAAGAAAGGGAGCGGGCGTCCCGGAGATGTTGCGCATAAGAGGGACGACGCCGGTGCGAGTGGAAAGGATGTTGCCTTTCCTCAGTAGATACCCTGATCGGGCGGGAGCAAAATTGTTGGAAGACGGTTTTACTTCCGGTTTCAGGATCCCTTGTACTTTGACCTCGGTTCCGCCCCTGGCTAAGAATTTGAAGTCCGCATTGCAACACTCAGCTGTTGTTGCTGAAAAGCTTAGCAAGGAAGTGTCCTTGGGCCGCATGGCCGGCCCATTCCGGGAGGCGCCTTTCCCGGACCTGGTGGTTTCGCCTCTCGTTGTGGTGCCGAAGAAAGAACCGAACAAGTTTAGGCTGATCCATCACCTGTCGTTCCCGAAAGGTGGTTCTGTGAATGACGCTATCCCCCCGGAGGAGTGTGAGGTGACATACACTTCTTTTGATGCAGCGATAGCTTGGGTGCGGCGTTACGGCCGGGGGGCCTTGATGGCAAAGTCGGACGTTGAATCGGCCTTTCGCCTGCTTCCTGTGCACCCGGACAGTTTTAGACTTCTTGGCTGCACATGGGAGGGGGGGTTTTACGTGGATCGCTGCCTTCCTATGGGGTGTTCTATTTCTTGCGCCTTTTTTGAGCAATTCAGCTCCTTTTTGGAGTGGGCTGTCCGTGACGTGTCGGGCATCAACTCGGTAGTCCATTACTTGGACGACTTCCTATGTGTTGGCCCGGCGGGCACTACGGTGTGTGCGGTACTTTTGGGGACGCTGCAACATTTGGCGGAGCGCTTCGGAGTTCCGTTGGCTCCGGGGAAGACAGAGGGGCCCAAGGCCTGCATCACATTCTTGGGGATCGTGATTGACTCCGCGAGAATGGAATGCAGGTTACCATTGGACAAGCTGACGTCGCTTCAGGAGGAACTGCGTGGGATGATTGGAGTGCGTAAAGTGCAACTGCGGCGGTTGCAGTCGCTGCTAGGGAAGTTGAACTTCGCGTGCCGGATCATGCCCATGGGGCGGGTTTTCTGCCGCCGGTTGGAGGCAGCTACATCGGGGATCCGGTCCCCCCAACATTTTGTGACCCTCAATCAGGATCACAGGGCGGACTTGGCAGTCTGGCAAGGGTTTTTGGAGACCTTTAATGGCCGGGCTCTGTGGATGTCCGGTCCGATCAGTAATTTTGACCTGGAATTGTTCACGGACGCTGCGGGTTCCACGGGGTTCGGAGCGTTTTTCAAGGGACAATGGTGCGCTGCACGATGGCCGGCCGAGTGGTCTGAGGCGGGGTTGTTGAAAAACCTGGTGCTGTTGGAACTGTTCCCTATTGTGGTGGCAGTTGAAATTTGGGGGGAAGCGTTTCGTAACCTGAAAGTGAGATTCAATTGCGACAATCTCGGTGTAGTGCAGGTGGTGAATCGGCTGACGGCGGCCTCAGGGCCGGTTGTCCGGCTTCTTCGGCATTTGGTTTTACGGTGTTTACAGGTGAATGCTTTCATCTATGCTGTGCACTTGCCGGGAGTTGACAACACAATTGCTGATGCTCTGTCTCGTTTTCAGTGGGACAGGTTTCGGGGACTGGCACCGGAGGCGGAGCATCATGGGATCGACTGCCCCGCGGGGTTGTGGAGCATTGCGCTAGAACAGCGGCAAGCTGGATAGAGCAATCTGTCTGTAAGGCTACGTGGGGGGCCTACTCGAGGGTGTGGCGTGAATGGTCAGATTGTTTAGCAGCTATCGGCATGGCCCCGGGTGATGCGGGCATGGCTCAGGCGGTGTTCTATTTCCTTAGTGGTTTTCTGGATAAGGGGGTATCGGCGACCACCATTGATCGGAAATTGGCTGGGCTGGCTTTTTTGTTTAGATGGCAGGGTCAGCGGGACTTCACGAAGGAATTCTGGCTACGACAAGCGATCAAAGGCTATAGGCGGGCGCACAAGAGAAGGGACGGGAGGCGTCCAGTCTCTTTTGAACTTCTTCGTGCCTTGAGTCGGGCGGTGGTGGGGGTTTGTCGTTCGGCCTATGAGCGAACGCTTTTCTGGGTGGCTTTTGCACTCGCCTTTTTCGGGGAGTTGCGGATTAGTGAACTGGTCAGCCCGTCCAAGCGGGTTGCGGGGGGTTTGGCACGGGATGATGTTGCACTGGGACAGGCTGGGGTTAGAATCCTGATTCGGCGGTCTAAGACCGATCAGGAGGGGAAGGGGTTGCGAGTGGAGTTGGCCAGGATAGGGGAAGTGGCCCTCTGCCCTGTTAGGGCTGTGGAAAGCTTCCTGGCGGTGCGGCCGGCGGTCTCGGCTCCATTCCTAATACATCTGGATGGCACTTACCTGTCCAAGTTTCAGTTTGTGACTGTTTTTCGGAAGTGCGTGGTGGCAGCGGGTTTTGACCCGACCAATTTTTCCTCTCACTCCTTCAGGATTGGGGCTGCCACCGAGGCTTCTAGTGCGGGGTTGGGTGTCGAGGCGGTTAGGCAAATTGGGAGGTGGGATTCGGACAGGTTTAAAGTGTATGTCCGTCCACAGCTGTTAGATTGATGCATTTTTCCTCGTTTCAAGTTTTGGGGGGGGGGGGTCCGGATGGTTTTTTAGTGGTTTTTTCATATGTGTTACTTTTATTTCTCCTCAGGTTATGAAGTGGGCCTGGTGTGGATACTGGGCCATTCATACGTTTTTTGGGGTGCAAAGAGAGCGGATATGCGGCCGAACGGCAGGCAGCTTCGCATTCCGAGGCAGGAGGCTCAAGTTCGTTGGATTGGGATCCCCGGCATGAGGTGGAACAGGGTGCTTGGAGAAGTACATAGGTTCTCACGACTGGACAGGTCACCCGATGTGTTACTTTTTCATGTGGGGGGAAATGATATGGGGGCCAGGTCTATGAGGGATCTTATCCGGGACATAAAATGCGATTTTTTGCGATTAAAAGCTGATTACCCTAACATGGTTATGGTATGGTCGGACATGGTGGGCAGGTTGGCTTGGAGGTGGGCCCTATCGGACAAGAAGGTGGACAGGGCCAGGGTGAAGGTCAATAAGGAGGTCAGCAGGTTCTTCATCAGGAATGGGGGCCTGGCAGTCAGACATAGGGAATTAGAGGTGGAAACGTGGAGGTATTTACGGAGTGATGGCGTTCATTTGAATGACGTCGGGACGGATCTGTGGACGTTGGGCTTGCAGGAGGGTGTTCAGCGAGGGCTGCGAGTGTGGAGGTGCCCAAAAAGGTAAGGCTTTACCCCTTTCGGGCTGTGGCGGTTCTTTGGCAGTTTTTAAAGTAATAATGGGAGGTACGGGTAGTAAACTGTTGTACCCATCCATGGATGGGGGTGGTTTATTGGTACTTCCAGGTTACGAGGTGTTAACCTGGAAGGGTTAAAAGGGGTAGGTCACTGCGACGATTTAGGTATAGCCTCCGAGACAGGGGTTTCCGTCTGGAGGTCAAGAGGTCAAAGTTCAAAAGTCGTTTGCAGTGACCAGTATGTTATTATGCTAGTACCCATGACCCGTTTAACCACTTTCAGACCGGACCATTTTGCTGGTAAATGACCAGAGGTCTTTTTACACTTTGGCACTGCGCTGCTTTAACTGGTAATTGCGCGGTCATGCAATGTTGTACCCAAACAAAATTTGCGTCCTTTTCTTCCCACAAATAGAGCTTTCTTTTGATGGTATTTGATTGCCTCTGCGATTTTTATTTTTTGCGATATAAACGTAAAAAGACCGCAAATTTTGAAAAAAAATGATATTTTCTACTTTTTGTTATTAGAAAAATCCAATAAACTCAATTTTAGTCATACATTTAGGCCAAAATGTATTCAGCCACATGTCTTTGGTAAAAAAAAAAGTCAATAATTGTATATTTATTGGTTTGCGCAAAAGTTGTCACATCTACAAACTAAGGTACGTTTTCTGGAATTTACGCAGCTTTTAGTTTACGACTGCCTATCTCATTTCTTGAGGTGCTAAAATGGCAGGGCAGTACAAAACCCCCCCAAATGACCCCATTTTAGAAAGTAGACCCCCTAAGGAAATTGATAAGAGGCATGTTGAGCCCATTGAATATTTTATTTTTTTGCCTCAAGCGATTGAATAATGACAAAAAAAAAATATATTTTTTTTTTTTTACACAAAGTTGTCACTAAATGATATATTGCTCACACATGCTATGGGCGTATGTGAAATGACACCCCAAAATAAATTCTGCTGCTTCTCCTGAGTACGGGGATACCACATATGTGGGACTTTTTGGGAGCCTAGCCGCGTACGGGGCCCCGAAAACCAAGCACCGCCTTCAGGCTTTCTAAGGGCGTAAATTTTTGAGTTCACTTCTCACTACCTATTACAGTTTTGAAGGCCATAAAATGCCAAGATGGCACAAAACCCCCACAAATGACCCCATTTTAGAAAGTAGACACCCCAAGCTATTTGCTGAGAGGCATGTTGAGTTCATGGAATATTTTATATTTTGCCACAAGTTGCGGGAAAATTACAAACTTTTTTTTTTTTTTTTTTTTTTTTTTTTTTTTTTTCACAAAGTTGTCACTAAATGATATATTGCTCACACATGCCATGGGCATATGTGAAATGACACCCCAAAATAAATTCTGCTGCTTCTCCTGAGTACGGGGATACCACATATGTGGGACTTTTTGGGAGCCTAGCCGCGTACGGGGCCCCGAAAACCAAGCACCGCCTTCAGGCTTTCTAAGGGCGTAAATTTTTGAGTTCACTTCTCACTACCTATTACAGTTTTGAAGGCCATAAAATGCCAAGATGGCACAAAACCCCCACAAATGACCCCATTTTAGAAAGTAGACACCCCAAGCTATTTGCTGAGAGGCATGTTGAGTCCATGGAATATTTTATATTTTGCCACAAGTTGCGAGAAAATTACAAACTTTTTTTTTTTTTTTTTTTTTCACAAAGTTGTCACTAAATGATATATTGCTCACGCATGCCATGGGCATATGTGAAATGACACCCCAAAATAAATTCTGCTGCTTCTCCTGAGTACGGGGATACCACATATGTGGGACTTTTTGGGAGCCTAGCCGCGTACGGGGCCCCGAAAACCAAGCACCGCCTTCAGGCTTTCTAAGGGCGTTACAGTTTTGAAGGCCATAAAATGCCAAGATGGCACAAACCCCCCCCAAATGACCCCATTTTGGAAAGTAGACACCCCTAAATTTAGGGGTACACTAGTGAGACTAGGTAATAAATGGCGGGTGCCCTGAAACTATAAAAAAATAACTAACCAACCAGCGTCACCTGTAACAGTTATATGGTGATCACTGGTGAAAGGGTTAACTAGGGGGCAATCAGGGGGCTTTATGCGGTAGTATATGGGGGTCCCTGGCGCTATAAAAAGCTGCGGCGAACCTAAATACCTACCTGCCTAACTAGCGTCACCTGTGACACTAATACAGCGATCAGAAAAACGATCGCTTATTAGGCTGGGTTCACACTGGAGCGATGCGGGAACGCCACGAATGCGCGGCGGGTTCCCGCATCGCATGCCTCCCGGCGGCAGTTCACATTGCCCTATGCGAACTGCTGGGAGTGTCAGTGAAATGTTACTGACACCCCCAGATCAGTTCGCATATCGCAGTGCGATCTGCAAACTCGGATCGCATGGTGTGAACACCCATGCGATCCGATTCTGCTGCGGGCCAAAAAAAGGGTCCCGTGCGAATTTGCGGCGGGTGCGGCGGGTGTGGCGGGTGCGGCGAATGGCTGAACTCGAATCGCACAGAGATCGGATGTGATTTGCACTGCAGTGCGGTGCGAATCACATCCGTTCTCAAACCGCTGCAATGTGAACCCAGCCTTAGTGACACTGGCGACGGGGGGTGATCACGGGGTTAAACCTTTATTGGGGGGGTTAGGGGGGTACCTTAGAACTAAAGGGGGCTAACCCTAACTGCCCTAACAGTTATTAGTCACAAATGACACCCGCCGGGTGATCAGGGGGTTAAACCTTTATTAGGTAATAAATGGCGGGTGCCCTGAAACTATAAAAAAATAACTAACCAACCAGCGTCACCTGTAACAGTTATATGGTGATCACAGGTGAAAGGGTTAACTAGGGGGCAATCAGGGGGCTTTATGCGGTAGTATATGGGGGTCCCTGGCGCTATAAAAAGCTGCGGCGAACCTAAATACCTACCTGCCTAACTAGCGTCACCTGTGACACTAATACGGCGATCAGAAAAATGATCGCTTATTAGGCTGGGTTCACACTGGAGCGATGCGGAAACGCCGCGAATCCGCGGCGGGTTCCCGCATCGCATGCCTCCCGGCGGCAGTTCACACTGCCCTATGCGAACTGCTGGGAGTGTCAGTGAAATGTTACTGACACCCCCAGATCAGTTCGTATATCGCAGTGCGATCTGCAAACTCGGATCGCATGGTGTGAACACCCATGCGATCCGATTCTGCTGCGGGCCAAAAAAAGGGTCCCGTGCGAATTTGCGGCGGGTGCGGCGGGTGTGGCGGGTGCGGCGAATGGCTGAACTCGAATCGCACAGAGATCGGATGTGATTTGCACTGCAGTGCGGTGCGAATCACATTCGTTCTCATAAACCGCTGCAATGTGAACCCAGCCTTAGTGACACTGGCGACGGGGGGTGATCACGGGGTTAAACCTTTATTGGGGGGGTTAGGGGGGCACATTAGAACTAAAGGGGGCTAACTCTAACTGCCCTAACAGTTATTACAGTCACAAATGACACCAATGCAAAAAAAAAAAAAAAAAAAAAAAAAAAAAATGACATTGGTGTCACTGTGACTGGGGGGCAGGGGTAATTGGGGGGGTGATCGGGGGGTAAAGGGGGGGGTGTGAGTGTGCCTGGCATGTTCTACTGTGTGTGTAGAGTGTTGGTGCAACTCACCGATCCGCTCTCCTCCGTGTCGGAACGAAAAATACCGACACGGAGGAGAGAATACATCACTTCCTCTCCTGTGTTTACATTACAGGAGAGGAAGTGATGTCACCGGGGATTTCCATTCGTCGAGAGCGATCGCGAGGGGGTGGCCATGAATGAATGGCCGCCCCCTCATCCCGGATCGCTCTCGAAGGAATGCCGACCGCCGCAGGCACCGGGGGGGGGCCCGATCGGGCCCCCCACCCGCGGGCAGGCAGGGACTTATATATACGCCCATATGCCTGCCCGTGCCATTCTGCCGACGTATATCGTCGTGCGGCGGTCGGCAAGTGGTTAAAGGCTGGGAAGGTTTACGGTTATTTAAAGTTATTTATGTTATTTATGAAACAGATTTGTTAAATAAAATACGGCCGGATGGCCATTTAATCCATATGTAGTCCAGTCGTTTTGTTTAAGGTGGGTCACGGGAAGTGGTTAAAGGTATTTGGAGGAGTAAAAGGTTTATGATACACTGGGCTTAGTCCTACAGATGTCAAGAGAGTCCCGGAGCTAGCAGCCGCAGGGGGTGGGCGTAGGGACGGCATGACATGTGCTGGACTGCACAGTCGCCGTCTTTAGTGTAGAGCAGGGCCGCTTTAAGGAGGCCAGGTGGGCGGAGCCAGGGGCGGAGCCTAGCGTGTAACGCCGTGAGTTAGGACGTGCTGCGCTCAGTCACACGAGCGGAGGAGGAAGTGATCCCCACCCACCCTCCCTGGTTGTGGTATTGAGGGTCCTTTTGTTGGGAGGTTTGTTAATGATACAAGGGGAGACAGGCGGTTCTTTGGCAGTTTTTAAAGTAATAATGGGAGGTACGGGTAGTAAACTGTTGTACCCATCCATGGATGGGGGTGGTTTATTGGTACTTCCAGGTTACGAGGTGTTAACCTGGAAGGGTTAAAAGGGGTAGGTCACTGCGACGATTTAGGTATAGCCTCCGAGACAGGGGTTTCCGTCTGGAGGTCAAGAGGTCAAAGTTCAAAAGTCGTTTGCAGTGACCAGTATGTTATTATGCTAGTACCCATGACCCGTTTAAAGGCTGGGAAGGTTTACGGTTATTTAAAGTTATTTATGTTATTTATGAAACATATTTGTTAAATAAAATACGGCCGGATGGCCATTTAATCCATATGTAGTCCAGTCGTTTTGTTTAAGGTGGGTCACAGGAAGTGGTTAAAGGTATTTGGAGGAGTAAAAGGTTTATGATACACTGGGCTTAGTCCTACAGATGTCATGTTATATCTGGTTCCTGCAATATGGTTGAAAATCATTGAGAAAAATGGCATGGGTAGCCCTCCCTGCCTATTACCAGCCTATTTGGGTCTTGTACGCATATTAAGGGAAACCCTGTACCCATATTAAAAAAAAGAAATGCGTGTGGCCCCCAGGCCCTATATACTCAGAACAGCAGTATACAGGCGGTGCAAACAAGACAGGGGCTGTGTAGGTTTGTTGTGTTAAGTTGAATCTGTTTGTAATTTTCAACTGGTACATTTTTAAAGTGTAGCTCCAGTCAAAAAAACTATTTTTAAGCTTTTTGGAAAACATAGGGAAGGGTTATCACCCCTGTATAATTTGTTTTGTCGTCCATCTTTTTTCATCTCACTTGCTGCTGTCTCCTTGCGTTTGCAAGTAGGAGATGTTTGTAAGTTGGATGTTTGAAAGTAGGGGCCTGCCCTATATTATAGCGGTATGTACTGGGTACAGAGCACGCAGACAGCACGCACTATCTCCTAACACTACTGACTGCAAGCTCTATTATTAAAGATAGATCACTAGCTATATAGGTGAGGTGAATATAGCGGTGTATACTGCGGTCAGGGCACGCAGACAATAACCAGAGATAAAGGGGTATATACAGATGTATACTGTGCTGTGCTGGAGGCACAGACAACTTCCAATAACTCCTGCAGATGGCAATTGGGCTCAAATAGAGAACAGCTATGTAGGTGGATTATAGCGGTATGTACTGGGTACAGAGCACGCAGACAGCACGCACTCCTAACACTACTGACTGCAAGCTCTATTATTAAAAATAGATCACTAGCTATATAGGTGTGGTGAATATAGTGGTGTATACTGCGGTCAGGGCACAGACAATAACCATTACACAACAGCAAGATAGGAAATCAGCCAAAAACGATCGGTGTGTACTGTGTTGAAGGTACACAGAACACCCACTGCTTCAGATGCCAACACACTACACGAGGCCGCCTCAAAGGCGGCCTTATATAGTGTGGGGCGTGCACTACACAGCCTGAGCTATGATTGGCTCTCCTCGCTGCTAGCGCTGCGATTGGCCAAGCATGCGGGGTCACAGTGCATGCTTGGCCAATCATGAGCCAGCAATGCACTGCGCCATCGCAGTGCATTGTGGGCCGTGCGCGCCACACGAATTTTGACGCGAACGGACCAAGAGTTCGGATTTCGCCGAACGGACGAACAGCCAATGTTCGAGTCGAACGTACGTTCGACTCGAACACGAAGCTCATCCCTACCCGACAAGCTCGCACGCAGAAGCGAACGCATACATGAGTAGCGTCTGCATATGAAAATGGTAGTCAAACCACACATGTGAGGTATTGCCGCAATCGGTAGAGCGAGAAAAATAATTCTAGCAATGTAACTCCTCTGTAACGCAAAACATGCAAACTGTAGAATTTTCTTTGAGAGTAAAAGTTTGATGCCATTCCATGAGCGGGCGCAATTTTGAAGTGTGACATGTTGGGTATCAATTTACTCGGCATAACATTATCTTTCACACTATAGAAAAAAATTGGGCTAATTTTACTTTTGTCTTATTTTTTTATTCAAAAAAGTGAAAAAAAAGTGCGTTGTAACACCGCTGCGCAAATACAGTGTGAAAACAATATATAATGTTTGGGTGTTCTAAGTAAATTTCTAGCAAAAAGAAAAAGTTTTAAGCATGTAAAGACCAAGTCTGAAAAAGAGGCCTGGTCCTTGTGAATATGAGATCTGGGGTCAAAAAGTCCTCAGATCTCATATTGGATTTAAATGCAAAAAAAAAAAATGTCAATTGAAAAAATTACATTGAAAAAATGTACCTTTAAGAGTTATGGGCGGAAGTGATGTTTTGATGTCGCTTCCGCCCTGCTATGGTATAGAGCCATCTTAGCCTCACTCGTCTCCATACCACAGAGAAGGCAGGTCCCGATTGCCTCCGCCGCTACCGACGGCTCTGGTAAGTGTCGGAGGGCGCGGAAGAGTGACGGGAGAGGGGGTGGCACCTCTCCCGTCGCCGATAACGGTGATCTTGCGGCGAACCCGCCGCAGAGACCACCATTATTGTACACACGACCGGTGCCTGAAGAGATAGATATGGTTGTGGCAGCAGCTGTTGAAGTTACCAAGATATCCCTCTTCAAAAAATGGACGTACATTGTCGTGCACCGGTCGTACAGTGGTTAATATTCATACCAGTCCTGAAGGGCCTGGTATGGATTTTGGCAGGGACATCTACACCATTCTGTTTTGGTATTTTTATCTATATTGCTGGAGTCCTGACAAAAAAGGTCCCACCGGTGGATAATGACCTCCCCTGTACTGCGCAGGCGCAGCTCTAGCACAGTACAAATCACTATGGAATCTCCGAAAATAGCCGAACACAAACACCTGTGAGTCAGCTGTACACCACGCCTGCACAATGAACATGACATTGTAGCAGACAATGCCGCACGCTCCTGATGCTTGTACTACTCTGCAAGGGGCATACTATTATATTGTGTAAGCTGATTGGCATCGGGAGCATGCGTCATCGTCTGGCATAATGTCGTGTTCGTTACACAGGTGCCATGTACAGCTGACTCACAGCTGTTTATGTCTGGCTATTTTCGGCTGCGCCTGTGCAGTACAGGGGGGTCATTATCCGTGGGGAGGACCTTGTTTGGCAGAACACCAGACTCCAAGTCACATTCCCGATCAAGGTGGAGGCTGGAATAAAATCCTGCTCTAACGGGAGCAGAGATGGACCTTCTGGTTACAGGCTACATCGTATTCTGGCCTGAATGTGTCCATCTCTTTTGCTCCCTTTCTTAGAGGTTTTGTATCAGGTTAGTGAAGTGAAAGGAAGACTGTTTTCTTTCTTTTATGTGGACATTTCAGCCCTGTACACTTATTACACCCCCGGGCCAGTCTGCACAATCTCCCCTGGATAAATTCAAACTCCTCCCTATCTCATCTGCGTAGGAGATTATTTCTCCATGCTTCAGCCCCGCCTCCAGGCAGCTCTCCGGAGTTCCCTTACACAGCGCATTTGTTACAGGACTCGGCTGCAGCTGAGGCTTGTCTACTCAGTGTTTGCAGTTTGGATGAGAAACACAGTACATCATGGTAAAATAGAAAATACTTTTGTTTGCTGCTTTCCTATTTGAACAAGCATAGTATTGTACAATTTTCTTGGCTGTTTCTGTGTTACTTTGCAATAACAGGGCATGAACTTCCACAGAAGCTCCCATTACTATGGCAACTTATAAACAACAATGTGCACCACCGTTTGCACGGGCATGAGACTAGGAACTGCATATTGAGTAGCCAGCAGCACAGAAATACAGGAAGTGAACAGGCAGCAGCTTCAGCTGCCCACAGTTAAAATGGCTGCAGCAGAGCGAGATTTCTGCAGCATATTTGGCAAATACAGGATCACAGTATATATAAAATAATATGCAAAGTGATTGGAGGGAAGCTTCAGAATGGCAAAGATGTTTTTATTACAAATGATGTGAGCAGACGAGTTCCTCTTTAATCAATTAACTGAGGTCTATTCAGCAATCACATACACTTATCATAATTTTCAACTAATACAATTATTTATCAAATAGCTAGGGCTTTTCCCCTTCAAATGATCACTTATATCATCATTAATCATGTTGAAACCTTATTAATAAGGATTGATATAATTGTGATAACATCCAGAAAATGAATTTATTATATAATAAATATATAATATACTATATACCTCCATTAGTGAACAAATATTCTACTTTAACAACCCGCCTTTTTCTCTTATTATTAAAATGAATTTGGGAATCCAATTCAGGTGCCGTTTTTTTCCTCCTCCTCCCTGGGGTGGTATTAAACGTGGTTTCTTGTAAGCCTCTTGGGTTGTATTTCTTTCTTTGGAGAGTGGAGATAGCCATGGAGTCCACTGGATCATACAACTGTTTTAAATTTTCTGGTTATGAGGCGATCAATTTCAGCTTCCAGCTGTAAATATGACATCATGGTGTACATTTAATTTGGTGCACAATGAAAATTGTTTTTTTGAACTGCTATATGTAGCTTTTAGAGTAAACTATCCCCCAGAAGAAGACTGAATAGGTCGAAACACACCGCGTCTGTGACATCAACCACCCTAATAGAATTCTGTATAGCTATGTTTGCAATGCTGCATTCTTTGTAAATGTTTTAGCAATTTTTCAAATAAAGATCCTTTTATACATTCCGAATTGATCATTTTGCTGCTTAAAAACCCCTTGGGGGAACACTCCCATTTAAATTAAAGTTTGGGGTGTCATATCTCTCTAATATGTGTCTTTGCTATAATATATGTATATTTTAGATCCTCACCTGTGGAACAGTATTTAGATTGGACTCAAATTATTATTTTTCAGATTTTTTTTACTACATTAATATTTTTTATTAATTTTCATTTGTTTTGTGTTTTTCTTTGCAAATAATTTTGCCTTGCTTTCTAATATAAACTTTATTTTGTGTCATTTGAGAAGGACAAAGTATATAATAAAATTAAAATGTATACCTTTTACACATAGTAAAACTGCATTTTTTTTTCAAAACAAACATTGGGCAAAATTGAAAGAAAGAGTAAAATGTATTTTTGTCTGAAAATTAGATAGAAGAAAAGAAATTGCAAGCCATTGCCAAAAGAAAGCCTAGTTCTCCCCCCCCCCCCCCCCGCGAAAGGTTATCACCCCCGAAAAAGAAACAATATATTACTTTGTGGTCTTAATTAATGAAAAAGTGATTGTGAAATAAACAGACCCATAGTGAAACCATAGTGCAAATGTAAACATTGCTGTGGCCTTTAAGGTGTATACAGGGATGAGAGCGGAACCGGTTAAAAATATAGTAGCAAACTACTAGTGCATATTACAATCATTTAATAATTAAGTTTATAAAAAAGTGCTCAGTATGCCAACCCTTCTGTTTAATGGAGAACTTTGCAACAGTGGCATGCTTGTTATGCAAATGAACCATCTGTAAGAAAAGATTGTGTCACTTATTGCTATGTCCTTTATAAGTATTAGATGGAATGACAACCCTATAAATAAATTTATAACCATCAAGCCTGGAAAATACGACTACCTCTATTGTATCGATAATCTTATTCCATTGATCTCAGAGGCGGATATCCATGATATTGCCATATCGGACCATGCCCCCATCTCAGCATCATTAGACACCCCTTGACCTACTTCCCACCCCACAACTTTGGCACTTTCCCTCTTACCTCTAAAACAACTCAGACTTCCAATGTTACATGGAGGAAGTGTGATCTGAATTCTCTGCAGCCAACTCTCCCCATGCGGACAGCCCAAACCTATTCTGGGAAGCTGGTAAAGCCTTTCTTAGAGGCCGCATCATTTCATATGCTGCTTCCCTTGAAAGGAATACCTTGGCAAATTATAAGAAAGCCAGCACGGACTTACGTCTCTTGCAACGCTCTCTTTACTCTAGGGACTCCCCCAAAAACAGAGCACACTGGCAGAGATCTAAGAGGGCATTCGACACATGGCTCATTTAGAAGCCACCCTTCACAGGTTTGGCAATAAAGCTGGCAAATTGCTAGCAAGACTGTGTAAAGGCCCTTTTCGCCCGACCCACATTACCTCCCTCTGGGACTCAACAGGCAATATACAATACTCACAACAGGACATAAACAGAATTGTGCTGCAATATTACTCCTCACTATATGCCACGGACCCTATTGACACGACCACAGCCAAATCCTTCCTAGAAGGCTGATCCTACCCACGTTCTCTCCCTCCCAACTTCAGGCCCTCAATGCACCCATCTCCCTGCCCAAACTATCGAATGCCACCCGGAATCTAGCTCCCTCTAAAGCCCCGGGCCCAGATGGATTTACAGGGGAATTCTATAAGACCCTACATTTCCATAACCGAACCTACGCTCCTCGCTGTCTATAATGGTATATGGACTGGGGGCCCCAACCTACCAACAGGGAACCAGGCCATCATCAAGTTAATTTCCAAAAAGGCAAAGACCCCCAGGAACCGGGCTCATACCGACCCATCTCGCTCTTAAACTTAGACGTGAAAATATTTTCCAAAATGGTAGCCTCCAGGCTAGCTGCCATTATCCCCACTTTGATTCACCCAGCCCAATCAGGTTTTGTGAAAGGGAGTATGGCCACTATAAATATCTGGAAGGTGATGTTAGCTCTGGAACATGCAAAGAACAGCTCGGGGGGGCATGTCATCATCACCCTGGACATGGAAATAGCCTTTGATAATGTCAGTTTCGATTGGCTATCAATGGTCCTTGATAAAATGGGTTAGGTATGAGACTGGGCTCCCCTTATCCCCCCTCCTCTTTAACATAGCATTAGAACCCCTCTCCCATTACCTAACTCAAAAAGCTCAACTACACGGCATTAAAATAGGATCTCAGGAACTTCGCACAGCACTCTTTGCGGATGATGTGCTCATTTTTTCGACTAACCGCTCCTCCGACATGTCCACAATCAAATCAATCTTCAACTAATTCAGGCTATGTTCGGGCCTCCGCATAAACTACAGCAAGAGTGAAATCCTCCCTATAGGTACTTTAAGCACTCCCTCCTGGGCACAGCATTCACCCTTCACAGTGGCCAATTCCTACGTAACATACCTAGGTTTTAAGATTGGGAAACTACCTTCTTCGATCTTTCACCTCAACTACCCCCCTTTGATAAAAAAGATCACTCAAGAATTGGATAACTGGATGGAGCTGCCTCTCTCACTCCTGGGAAGATGCTACCTTGTAAAAATTGTCAGTTTTGCTCGACTATTATACCCTCTCCAAACGATCCCGCTGCTTTTGAAACACAAAGATACCTCATTGCTGAACAAAGCCACCTTGAAATTTCTATGGCAGAACAAAAGACCACGCATAGAATTTGAAAAACGGCATCTTCCCAGGTGCGAGGGGGGGATTGGTCTCTCCAAATATTAGAGCTTACAATCTCTCTTGCCTGTTGAGGATAGGTCTAGACTGGATCTTGCAGCTACACTAATTACTCTATGGAATCTTCAATGGACCACCCCTACTCTTTGGTGGCCCTCCTTAACTGCAGATGGAAATCTACTCCTACAGCATAGTGTTCTCCTCATGCCCGTACACACGATCGGACTATCTGGCGGACTTTGTCCGGCGGACCAGAGTCTGCTGGACAATCTGCCCGTGTGTGGGCTCTGGCTGACTTTTTTTCCCCAAAAGTCCGGCGGACTTAGAAAGAAGTTTTAATTCAATTTGACAATCCGGCCGTCTGTGTGCTTGTCCTCCGGACTTTTGAAATGAACGGACTTGCCCGCACACTGAGGAAAGTCCGTTAATTTTGAAGGTGGTTTCAGGTAGATGGGACTAGTGAAGGAGGTCAATGTTGCTACCCCCATCAGTGAGATTGACACCTCGCTGGCCCCGTCACCTGGTATGGACTTAAAGGGGAAGCCCTACGCTGAAGAAATGGCGTGGGGGTCCCCACCCAAAGTCCATATCAGACCCTCATCTGAGCATGCAGCCCGACCGGTCAGGAAAGGTGGTGGGGACGAGCTAACTCCCCCCCTCCTGAGCCGTACCAGGCCGCGTGCCCTCAACATGGGGGGGGGTGCTTTGGGGAAGGGGAGGCCCTGTGGCCCCCCCACCCCAAAGCACCTTGTCCCCATGTGGAAGATGACAAGTGCCTCATCCCGACAACCCTGGCCGTTGGTTGTCCTGGTCTGCGGGTGGGGGCTTATTGGAATCTGGGAGCCCTCTTTAATAAAAGGGCCCCCAGATACTGGCCCCCACCCTATGTGAATGAGTATGGAGTACAATGTACCCCTACTCATTCACCTGGTGAAAAAATTTAAATAAAACACAACACAAGGTTTTAAAATAATTTATTGCACAGCTCCGGGGGTCTTCTTCCATCTTGGGGGGTCTTCATGCCGGACTCCTCCGCCATCTTCTGCTAGCTCTTTTACTAGCGGAGGAGCCCGGCTTTCTTCTTCGTTGCCGCCCAGGGGTCTTCTTCTGAAGTCGGAGGTCTTGTCCCCCTCTTTAGCTCTTCTTGCCGGGCCTCCGCTTTCTTCTCCCAGATCTTTTACTAGCGGTGGCACGGTCTTCTGTCGCAGCCCCCTCTTGTTCTGACTTCAGGGGTCTTGTCCCCCTCTTCGGTTCTTCTTGTCGGGCCTCCGCTTCCTTCTTCCAGCTCTTTTACTAGCAGTGGGCCGGCCTTTTGTCATTGCCGCCACCGCTGCCAACTTCTTTTCTCTTCTCTTTCTTCTCTTTTTCCTTGAGATGTTGACTCAACGTTGTCTCTGGCCGCAATGACAGGGACGCGTTGTGCGTCGACTTATATAGGGACAATGGGCGGGGGTCACTGGGTAATGTCCCATGGTGACCCCACCCCCTTATGAAGTCACATTCTGAGCATCCTCTGGGACTGGGACATCATAAGGGGGCGAAGAAGAGAAGAGAAGGCGGTGGTGGCAGAAGACCGGGCCACCACTAGTAAAAGAAGGAAGCGGAGGCCCGGCAAGAAGAACTGAAGAGGGGGACAAGACCCCCGAAGTCAGAAGAAGAGGCGGCGGTGACAGAAGACCGGGCCACCGCTAGTAAAAGAGCTGGGAGAAAAAAGCGAGGCCTGACAAGAAGAACCGAAGAGGGGGACAAGACCCCCGAAGAGGGGGACAAGATCCCTGAAGATGGAAGAAGACCCCCGGGTGGCGACGAAGAAGAAAGCCGGGCTCCTCCACTAGTAAAAGAGCTAGCAGAGGATAATGGAGGAGTCCGGCGAGAAGACCCCCCCAAGACAGAAGAAGACCCCCGGAGCTGTGCAATAAATTATTTTAAAACCTTGTGTTGTGTTTTATTTACCTTTTTTTTACCAGGTAAATGGGTAGGGGTACATTGTACCCCATACTCATTCATATAGGGTGAGGGGCCGGTATCTGGGGGCCCCCTTATTAAAGGGGGCTTCTGGATACCGATAAGCTCCCTGTCTGCAGACCCCGACAACCAACGGCCAGGGTTGTCAAGAAGAGGCCCTTATCCTCATCAACATGGAGACAAGGTGCTTTGGGGTGGGGAGGCCGCAGGGCCCTCCTTCCCCAAAGCACCCCCCCATGTTGAGGGCACGTGGCCTGGTACGGCTCAGGAGGGGGGGTGCTCGCTCTTCCCCACCACTTTCCTGACTGGCCGGGCTGCGAGCTCGGATAAGGGTCTGATATGGACCTTGGGGGGACCCCCACACTGTTTCTTCGGCATAGGGCTTCCCCTTTAAGTCCATACCAGTTGACGGGGCCAGCGAGGTGTCAATCTCACTGATGGAGGTAGCAACATTGACCTCCTTCACTAATCCCATCTACCTGAAATCACCTTCAAAATTACCGGACTTTCCTCAGTGTGCGGGCAAGTCCGTTCATTTCAAAAGTCCGGAGGACAAGCACACAGACGGCCGGATTGTCAAATTGAATTAAAACTTCTTTCTAAGTCCGCCGGACTTTGACTTCCGTCGCTAGTCCCGTCTACCTGGAGCCGCGTTCAAAATGAATGGACTTTCCTCAGTGTGTGAGCAAGTTCGTTCATTTCAAAAGTCTGGCCATAGTCCGGCGGTTTGTCCGTCGCACCTATTCCGCCGGAAAAGTCTGGTCGTGTGTGGGCAGGTCCACTCATTCAGAAAGTCCGGCGGACCTCCGCTTCAAAGTCTGGAGGTTTGTCCGCCGGACTAAGTCCACCGGATAGTCCAATAATGGTTACGCGGCATCAGAGACACAGTCATAGCCTGGAGGGAAGTCAGAAAAACGCTAAAGCTATCACCCTTTGTGACCAGGTAACTGCCGATTCCAGGCAACCCTGGTTTCCCAACCAAGGAAGGAGCACAAACCCTTCTGTATCTGGCAACAAAAAGGCCTCACAAATGTTTCCTCCCTATGCCAGATGGAAACAGGCCACCCTTATAACTTCTCTGTCATCACAGAATCATTCTCCCTTCCTCAGTCCCATGCTTTTCACCACACGCAATGTGTTAGCTTCATGAGAGACTCACGCAGAGAGGAATGTAAGTGTTTTCAGACATATTTCATGGATAAGCTGCTTCAAGAGGACTCCTACAAAATCTCTGTTATATACAAACCCTTCTTGCTAAAGACCACTCCCTCAATCGCCTCCTCATCTGTGGCAAACTGGGGCAAGGACTTCCCTGACCCAGAATTAGTGGAAAAGATCCTTCAAGGCTATAAGAAAACCTACCAGCTGACCCCAACGAGGTTTGGAGAGAAACAGAGCTCAAGATCATGCACCGTGCTTACATCCCTTTCCTCTCTGACAAGAAGGTTCAGGGTGCAGCCAGCTGCCCTATGTGTAGCCAGCCAAAGCCATCCCTCTCTCATTGATTTTGGGCATGCCCCTCTATCTCCACCTTCTGGTATCAAGTTTTCTCCTACATTTTCGATGTAACACTGCTAAAAATACCTAAAGACCCCTTACTTATTTTTGGATCCTGGGATGACCAACTGCTACCATGGTGCCCAACCACCCACACTCCCTATAAAGATGGGGCCCTTCTCTGCCTCCTACTAGCCAGAAGACTAATCTTGAAAAACTTGATTTCATCTCACTGCCCAAAGATCTCGCAACTCCAACGTGAGCTCCTAAACTTGCTTCACAAGGACAAACTCAATACTGATTTCAAACAAGCAAACCTCAAAACACGCTTTTATGCAATTAACCCTGTCTCAAGACAAAGTGCTAACTTTTGAAACATTTTCATTCTCCTACTTTGAGTCTCCCACTGTTACCACTCCTGAGGAAGTCGACAATACTGGCCCTGACCCTACACATGTGGAACTAGATAATCTACCTGTTATCCAACATGTCCACCCTATCTCGCTTCTGTCTACTTCAACAAACTCTACCTCCCAAGAGGACACTATATGCATGTTATTGGCGAAAGCCCTAAACGGCTTCTCATTCATTGCTCTTTTGCCTTTCTACTTGTGGAAAACTTACGGGGGCTTGCTTCTGACACCCCCCACCTTACCCATCCCACCCCCCTCATACTCCTACCCCTCCCCCCATTTGGTTATACCAGTAGCTTTCTAGGGACCCACCAAGTTGATGCATCCAGTTATCTTAACTTGTTAAGTTGAATCCAGCTGTGACACCTGGGGTGCCTTACCCTTGTTTCCGCTCCGCTTCTAGTCATGTTTGTAAGCGCCTAGACTACTGGCTTTTTCTTTTGGTTTATATATAGTTTTCCTTTGTATGAGAAAATGTATGTATCCACTGATATATATACTCTGTAATGCCTCTTCTTTCAATAAAATCTATTGAAAAAAAATAAAATAAAGGAAAATGCATTATCACTTTACAACAGGGGTCAGCAACCTTTTTCCACTCAAGGGTTGGATTCAGTGTATGTAAATGTATTGAGGGTCACACTTACCTCATAATAACTGAATATAACATTACACAGCCCCTGCACCTTTGGACCCCTTTACATTACACAGTCCCCCTGCATATTACACAGCTCCCCTACCTGCATGGAGGAATGGGGCACTTAAAAAAAAATTCTCTTTTTTTTTACACTGTCCCTTTGAAAAAAAAATTCTGATCACTTTTTTTGCTGTCAGAAGGAATGTAAACATCCCTTGTGACAGTAATAGGCAGTGACAGGTACTCTTTATGGAGTGATCTGGGGTCTATAAGAGGCCACATATTTGCATGCGGTCAGGTGTAAAGGGGTTAAAATGTCCGCGGGCTGGGTACCCGTGAACTATACACGTGCACTGATGGGCTGGACATTTAGATGCGGCTGGCCAGGTGCGGTTGCTGACCCCTGCTTTAGAACTTCACACCTCAACAGATAAAACTAGCTTATAAACATATCAGATAGTAAGGGATCACATATATAACATCATAAGCAATTTACTTATTATAACTGCAACATTTTTGATACTTTTACAAACAGGTTCTGATTAAATGTTTGTGTTGCATTTTACTGTATTTAATATGGCACCGCAAGTCACTAAGGCAATATAGGTGCTTTGCAGCTCATGGTTTTACATGGTACCACTCTACCATGCTTTGCATGGGACAGTGTAAAGTAGCTAATAATAAAATAAACAAAAATGACACAAAATATATTTAATTGGTCAAATAATGGCCACGGTGTTTATTGAAAGGGTAACCCAAATTTACTACATTCAAATTCACCAAAATCAGCTTTTAGCATAGAATTGAATTTTAAAATTAACAAAATGATCCAATACCAGATCTCAATCACCATATCCCTCCAGACTTATACTGGAAGACAAACCCCCACTGAACAGCACTGTGACATATAACATTAATGATAAGAGGGAGGGAGGGTGGGTGGGAGCACAGACCGGTCCTCTTCAGGTGGCTGGCAGCTGTGGCAGCATCCCGCTTTTTATAAGCAGTCAGAAGGCACGAAGAGCAGCCTGCCAAATTCCTCCAATGGTGTGTTGCTAAGGGAGATTGCACCAATAGAACCTGCCGAGAGAAGGGAGAGAACAGCACAGGCAAAGAGTCCTTTGCCCTGTCCCATGCAGGCCCCCGGATAATGCCGGGGACCGAACATGGGACAGTACAAAGTAGCTAATAATAAAATAAACAAAACTGACACAAAATATATTTAATTAGTCATATAATGGCCACAGTGTTTATTCAAGGGGTAACCCAAATGTACTACATTCAAATTCACCAAAATCAGCTTTCAGCATAGAATTAAATTTAAAAATTAACAAAATTATCCAATACCAGATTTCAATCACCATGTCCCTCCAGACTTATACTGGAAGACAAACCCCACTGGCTGAAGCCAATTGAGAAACAAAACACGGAGGCCCCCCCAACACTGTTGCTTCCTCTATAATAATCTGTAAACCTACACTGAATATGTCTAGACCTATGTCAGACAAATGTACCAGGTCTGATCTATAGAGACCTGAAAGAAAACCTTCCAACTCAACGTGGCGATAGGATAAGTCATTGGAAGAAACAAAAAAAATTATAATGGTTCTATTTAAATGCCTACGAATCTTGTCTAAATAAAACAAATTGCTAGAAGAGGACCAAAGTAACCTAGGAATCATCTCAGAAAAGGCGATAATTGCGGACCTTAAATGAAAAGAGGTCCTGTTTCATCTCACATAAAAGATTCCAGGTTTTAACTTTACCAATATTATTAGCTCCAGCGTGGATGATCAATAAATCCAGGCTGGGCCAAACATTAGCTAAAAAAATCAAATAATTTCTTACATCCTCCCAACGTAAACCACTAACACCATGCCAAAAGATTTGCAAAGCATGAACATTAAAACCCAGTCTTTGCGCAATTCCTTGTCTCGGTTCTTTTGTAGGCCCAGTGAATAAATGAATGGCCTACAATCCAGACCTTGAACCTAGAAAAATCAGAAAATTTAATTTTCAAAAAAAAAAAGAAAAAAAAAGAAAAGAAAAAAAAAAGAAAAATTAATTAGTAACTAAATCAGGTAGTATGTAAGACTTATAACTACAACTGTCCCAATGACCCAACCTCTGAACCTCTGTTGTAATGATGTATAAGGCAAAAAGAGCTTGGCCCTTTCTTAGGGACTACGCCCAAAGATGAAATTCTGAAATTGGAAAAAGGGAGCGATGAGAACGGACCTGCAATCCTGCCCTCTGTTAATTCGTTCTCAATTTTATCTCTAACAACCTCTGGATGTGAACAAACCGACTGTAAATTATCAACTAAACTACAATCAGTCCCAGAAAATCCAGGGACTAAAAAAACCTCTTTAAAGCTGCTATAAAGCAGCTCCGCCATCTTGATGTTTGGATACATTTCTAGCCATGGCAGCATGCTAGACAATTTCACTGTTGTCAGTGCCTTTTGAAAACCCGTCCCTGGATTGAGGCTGCGCTGACATGGCAGATGCTTTGCGATAACATCTACAAGCAGGGTGTACAGTATGAGTGTGTTTGTATCTACCAAAGATGTATATTGTCCGTCATTAAATGCAAAGCAGAATCCTTTGCGAAATGAATTATTAGAAGTGCTGAGTGTTTTCTATTGCACCTTCGGTTTCGGAGGCAGTATCAGATTTAGCCAAAGGCCAACGTCCTTTACACCCCATCGCAGAGAAGGGTGTAAAGCCAGTTTCTGTCTGAAATTCTCACCGTAATGAAATCACGAAATGCCACCGAAATGCCTAAAGGCTTCAGCAACAATATCCAGGTGCTGGAATAACCCAGAACATTTTTCTGGATATTTTTCACCCATTACTGAAGCAAAAATATAGAATGCTTGTAGCCAATTCTGGAATGTTCTAGGTATGGCTCTCCTCCTATCTTCCTCCGAATGATCCTCTGATTTCTTATCCAATTTAGAAAGAAATTCTTTAGAATAAGGCAGGAGGGATAATAAATCAACAAATTCTCCTCTCCAAATTTTCTCTTTAACCGAGGAGGACAAATTGAAGCCTAACGCTGAGATTTTGTACGGAAGAGCCTCTTTCATATTATTAAGAGGAGCACCAGAAGGCTGTGTCCCCTGAGCATCACCAAATAGATGTGCCCCTTGTAATGTACCAGAAGGCAGTGCCTCCTGTACAGAGAGAGGTGTTTGACCTGTAGTATTCATTAATTGCTGGCTATTCTGAAAAGAACTGCCAGCGCCTGAAAACAGAGCCTGCCAATGAGAGAGGAAGACCCTTGTTCCCTTTCTGACAGGCTAGCAAAAGCATTCGCTAAAGAATTAAGAATAAAAATGAAGTCAGGCAAAGAAGAAACAGGATTCTCACCAGGCGGGATATCCAACACAGCGTTCTGTCCCAAAGGAGCTGCAGCGCTTGCTTGTGAAATGGAAGCTGAGAAGGGTAAAGTTTCAGCATCTTTTTAGATACCTGCAGAGGTGAAAGAATCTTCCTTAGAATAAGAAACCGCTGGGGCTGCCGACTTTTTCTGTTTTTTCTTTTCTACAAGTGGGCAGGAGCTGCCAGCCACTGCAGAATCCCTGTGTTCCTCCATATTAATATTCGGCATGGGCGTCAGACAGGCAGGGAGAGAAGAACAAGCAGGCAGGTCTTCAGCTAAGCAATGCCGTAATATATAAAAAAAATTAAAAAATTCTTCCACAGTTTAGGCTGATGTGTTTTCTTCTACATATTTTTTATTTAAAAAAAATCACAATAAGTGTATATTGATTGGTTTGCACAAAAGTTATAGCATCTACAAAATAGGAGATAGATGGCATTTTTATTATAATTTTTTTTTTTTTTTTTACTAGTAATGGTAGCGATCTGCGATTTTTATTGGGAATGTGACACTTGGGCGTTCACATTGGACACTTTCGACACTATTTTGGGACCATTGTCATTTAAACAGTGATCATAGCTACAAATAGCCACTTTTTACTGTATAAATGACACTGGCGGGGAAGGGGTTAAACACTAGGGGGCGATCAAGGGGTTAAGTGTGTCCTAGGGAGGTGTTCTAAGGGTAGGGAGGATGGGCTCACTACAATATGACAGAGATCACTGCTCCCGATGACAGAGAGCAGTGGATATCTGTCATGTTACTAGGCAGAACAGGGAAATGCCTTGTTTCTGCCTCTCCTCACCGCAATCGCAGGCCGCCGGAGAACATCGAGTTTACGAGACCCAGGGGCATGCTCCCCTGGCATGGGCGCCCGATAGGCAGCAAATTCAAAAGGACGTACAGGTATGCCCATTTGCCTGCCTGTGCCATTCTGCCAATGTACATCTGTGTGCAGTGGTTGGCAAGAGTTAATAGTGATATATGGGGTGCTCTAATTACTTGATTTGAATGTGTAAGTGTAAATCCTATCTAATAAACCATAGGAGAAAAATATACATAGTACACAATAATATAATATATAGCTGAAATTAGTGCAAACAATAACTATATCCGATACCAATAGTGATCAAGTGACTATAAAGCAATAAATCTTTTATTCTAAAAGTCCCGTAGCGACGGCTTAGAGTGCAAACACTTCAGCCGGCGAAACCTAAATTGGAAGGTGAGCAGCCCCAGTGCCTGGTTGGGCACACGATAATGTAAGGAGCAATTTGGCTAAATTTTTAAACCTTTTTAAAAGAAAACAGTATCACGCTATGAATGTTTCTTACTCTTTCCTATATACCACTTGAGACTGTGAAGAGGGGGAGATTTTGTCCTATGTACCCATGTCAATATTCATGTGAACAGGCACAAACCTGTACAGGCGTTGTTTGACTTACTTTTTAATGAAAGTGGTCAAAGGGATCTGGTAAGCAGATTGCATTTTTAATCACGATTGGGTGTCATTGTGTTGAGATCTCTGGTGGGGGTGTATGCAACCTATTTTGGAATAATTTCTGTCACATCTTGCAAGAATTTTCATGCTGGTGGATTTGGAATCACCTATCAAAAAAAGCTGTTGTGCTAAATATGTGTGAGAAATTTGTAGAAGTGTGAACGGAGAGGGAAGGAGTGGGAAATGGAGTGGAAAGGAAAGGAAGTGTTGTGGAAGAAAATAATAACCGACTCTCGGTGTATTGTGCCGCCTCTGCGCAGATATATATGTAAGTCTGTGGGTCGAATGTGCATCTGTGGGGGGTTCTCCATGTCTGTACATTTGTTCATTTTATTTAAAATATTTTTTTTTTTTTTCTCCTAAAAATGGTTGTTTATTTTGTTTCATTCATAGGCTACCATTACGGTGTTGCTCCTGACGAGTGGCTATAAGGTCACGAAACGCGTAGAGCTTTCAACTGCCGTTTTGTGTATACAATTGTCAACAAAGCATGAACGTTCCATTTTGATTTTTGTTCTTTTAATTTTATGGTTTTTCTCTAAATGACGCTTTAATGTGTCATGTATTTATATATAATCTGTGCTTATTGAATACTCAGCTCTTCAAATGTTTACTATTAAGTCCTTGTTGGAATGTGTATACATTGATGAAATAGAAAATATTAATTTATGATTGTGCAATAACATGTAAATATATGATTACTTGTACTTATTAAAAACTTGTTTTTTACCAAATTTTATGCTTCTGCTCCCGTGTGCCTCATACAAAGTCCCGCCTGTTGCTCTTTTCTTTTTTAAATACTGAATCGGGATGGAGGAGGGGATGTGAACGGCCCCTATTACCTCATTTAAAGTCCCAAACAATTTCTTTTCTTCTTTTTGTTAAACTAATAATCATAGAATCATAATATAAGGAATATGTACTAGAAAAAATGAAAAAATGATGAAAATAAATTAAATAAAGAGTCCATTGCATAAAAATGTGAATATTAATAGCAATATTGTGCAGACCTTCTTCAATAAGATGGTGAGTGCTTGACAAACAGATCCCAGTGTCGGCAATCATACATTTGTAAGACCGTGCAGCTGTACGTCACCACAGAGATAGTTTGTTTTTCCCGGGACCCGCCGCTGATATCGAGATCATTTACGAGCATAGAGATCCGGACTGCGGTGAGACAAGCGTTGACCTCTGCTGGTGACATGATATATGATATGATACAGTTTTATTGTGTACGTATGTTTTTTAAGAATGCGCAAGAAGTTTGCTTATTAAAATCAGTTTGCATTATGGATTATGTTTCTGATCTCTTCTATATGTGAACTTGTGCTGGGTGGAGAAATGTTGAATTGAAGGTGTAATGCTGAGGAATTCCAGGAGCCAGTGACTAATAGACGTGTCTATATCTATTTAGAATTTTGGTAAGTGCATTACCATAGGGAGCGTCACCGTGCATGGAGTTTGCTCACACTGGCGGTTTGGTGAATGGCTTGGAGATGGACTTCTTCTTTTCCTTATGAACATTAAGCTGAAATTCCCTTTCCACAATTTAGGACTCTGCACCCTGTTGTAATCTATGGAATTTATGAACTATGATTTTCCTATTTTCTGTTAAGCCGCGTACACACGGGCGGACTGTATGGCCAACTTAGTCCGTCGAAAAACACATTTCAGCGGACAGTCCGCTCGTGTGTGGGCTTCAGCGGACTTTTTCAGCGCGCAGTCTGGCGTACTAAGTATTTTGGAATTTCCGTAATACTGTCCGTCATACTTTGGTTTCAACGGACAATCCGCTCGTGAGTAGGCTAGTTCGACGGACTAAGAATGGCGCATGCTCAGAAAGGATTTACACGGCAGGAGGTTGCATTGCTGTGTATTGGACTTCCTATTTCTAGTCCCGTCGTACGTGCTGTACACGTCATCGCGCAAGCTTTCGACGGACTGTTTGTGCATCCGTGTGTGGTCAAGTCCGTTCATTCGAAAGTATGACGGACTGTCCGTCGGATTGTATGACGGACTAAGTAGGCCATACAATCCGCCCGTGTGTACGCGGCTTAAGTCTTATTTTATTGAGCGCTGTCAATATAGTATATTTCATATTGTGAGGGGTTAAGGAATTATTTATACTATATATTTGTGAATCATACATTTGTGCTGAATCCCAAAAAAAGAGAGAAAACTCTGCCACCATGTGGAATGGTGGTGGACCTCAATTCCAAAGGTAATGTGCATCAAAATGCTGAAGCAATCTCCATATGGTATCATTCGTCATTGATCATCGCACATGCAAAAGGAAAACAACTCCTCATAATGTAGTATAAAGCAATAATTTTATTAAAACAAAGGTAGACACAAATCGTAGATATGCCAGTAGCCACACAATCATGGGGTAACACATCAGGGAGAACTTCCGGTTTCCGCTGTAAGAGGAAGTGACATCACCCAGCTTCTTCCAACGTGTTGTGTCACTATCATATGGGGTGACGAATGCCGGAATATATACACAAGCAGTATGCATAGGAACAGCAAACCATTAGACATTCCTAATAGCATTGTTAAAAACAATACATGGCAATAGTTAAACATATTGAAGAAATAAGAATAACTGTGTGAAGTATGTATAAGCCATGGATGGATAATATGAATATAATGACACATAAGAAGTAAAAGTATGGCAATCCATTTAGGGACACTATAAAAGAGTAAATACTCAAATAGTTGAAAACCAAATGTACCTAAAATAACAATGATAAAGGATAATTGAAATAGAAATACAAATAAAATAAAAATAAAAATGAATGATAAAAATGAAAATAAAAATAATTATAAAATGTTTTTCTTTTTTTCATTGGAACCTCAAACAACCTTCCAAACTAAAAGCTCTCCTATCCAAGCTGCTAGATAAAGGGTCTTCCAAAGGCATATTAAATAAAAAAGAAGCAATGTATCTATTACCTAGGGTCTCCAAAAATCCTGGTTATCTATCAAATTTCCAAAATACATAAGAATAGGTCCAGTCCCCCAGGTAGACCTATTGTAAGTGCGATAGACTCCCTTTACTCTTGGTTGGGAGAATATATTGATATCTTTTTGCCGCCTATAGCCAATAGGGGCAAAGCATACCTAAAGGATAGTAAGGACTTTATTAACCACTTAACAACCGCCCATTGCCGATTAACGGCATCAGGGCGGTTGTTTAACTCTAAGAGGCCGTTAATTAACGGCCTCCCAGAATTCTGCTCTCGCGCGCCCCCTGGGGCACGCACACGAGAGCATCCGTGACCGCTGGGTCCAGTGGACCCGGCGCATCACGAATCACGGTAAACGGCCGCTCATCGCGGCCGTTTACCACGTGATCGCTCCGTCAAATGACGGAGTGATCACTTGTAAACAAGCCGGCGTCATGTTATGACGCCGGTTCCTCCCTCCCCCTCTCTGTACCGATCGGTACAGCGGAGGGGGAAGAGATCGGTGTCAGCAGCGATGTGGGCTGCATCTGCAGTGCCCACATCGCTGCTCACCGAAAATTAACCCCTCAAATCCCTGCAAATACTCTGCATTACTCTGCAATTCCCTGCAAATACTCTGCATTACTCTGCAATTCCCTGCAAATACTCTGCATTACTCTGCAATTCCCTGCAAATACTCTGCATTACTCTGCAATTCCCTGCAAATACTCTGCATTACTCTGCAATTCCCTGAAAATACTCTGCATTACTCCGCAATGCCCTGCAACACTCCGCAATGCCCTGCAACACTCCGCAATGCCCTGCAACACTCCGCAACGCTCTGCAATACCCTGCAACACTCTGCAACACCCGCCAATACCCTGCAACACTCTGCAATGCTCTGCAACCCCCGCCGATACCCTGCAACACTCTGCAATGCTCTGCAACCCCCGCCGATACCCTGCAACACTCTGCAATGCTCTGCAACCCCCGCCGATACCCTGCAACACTCTGCAATGCTCTGCAACACCCGCCAATACCCTGCAACACTCTGCAATGCTCTGCAACACCCGCCAATACCCTGCAATGCTCTGCAACGCAGTACTCTGCAACACCATGCTCTGAGATACCCAGCCATAGTCGGTGATACCCTGCAATACCCAGCCATAGACATCTCCCGCCGCCCTCCGCCCTCCGGTGCTTCTACCGAATCGCTAATACGATCAAAGCCAGAATCTTTTTTTTTTTCAGGCTTCCCAGCTTAGAGGTGAGATGTGGGTCTTATTGACCCCACATCTCACTGTAAAGAGGACCTGTCATGCCATATTCCTATTACAAGGGATGTTTACATTCCTTGTAATAGGAATAAAAGTGATCAAAAAAATTATTTTTGGGGAAAAAAATGTCAAACTAAAATAAATAAAGTAAAATGAACAATAAAAAAAAATGTTTTTTTTAAAGCGCCCCTGTCCCCATGTGCTCGCATGCAGAAGCGAACGCATGCGTAAGTCCCGCCCACATATGAAAACGGTGTTCAAACCACACATGTGAGGTATCGCTGCGAACGTTAGAGCGAGAGAAATAATTCTAGCCCTAGACCTCCTCTGTAACTCAAAACATATAACCAGTAAAAAAAATGTAAATCGTCGCCTATGGGGATTTTTAAGTAGCGACGTTTGCCGCCATTCCACGAGCGTGTGCAATTTTGAAGAGTGACATATTAGGTATCTATTTACTCAGCGTAACTTCATCTTTCACATTATGCAAAAATTGGGCTAACTTTACTGTGTTTTTTTTTTTTTAAGCACAAAACAGTTTTTTTTCCAAAAAAAAGCATTCGAAAAATTACTGCGCAAATACCGTGCGAGATAAAAAGTTGCAAAGACCACCATTGTATTCTCCAGGGTGTTTGCTAAAAAAACATATATAATGTTTTGGAGTTCTATGTAATTTTCTAGCAAATAAATTATGATTTTTACATGTAGGAGAGAAATGTCAGAATTGTCCTGGGTGCTCCAGAACACCTGATGGCGCTCCATGCATGTTGGGCCTCTGTATGTGGCCACGCTGTGTAAAAGTCTCACATATGTGGTATCACCATACTCGGGAGTAATAGAAGAATGTGTTTTGGGGTGTAATTTGTGGTATGCATATGCTGTGTGTGAGAAATAACCTGATAATATGACAATTTTGTGAAAAAAAAAAAAAAAAGTAAAAAGAATCTTGATTTTGCAAAAAATTGTGGGAAAAAATGACAACTTCAAAAAACTCATCATGCCTCTTACTAAATACCTTGGAATGTCTTCTTTCCAAAAAGGGGTCATTTGGGGGGTATTTGTACTTTTCTGGCATGTTAGGGTCTCAAGAATTGAAATAGGCCGTCAGTCCTTCAGGTGTGATCAATTTTCAGATATTGGCACCATAGCTTGTGGACTCTATAACTTTCACAAAGACCAAATAATATCCACCAATTTGTACTTATTTTTACCAAAGATATGTAGTAGTATAAAATTTTGGCCAAAATTTATGAAGAAAAAATTACTAATCTGCTAAATTTTCTAACAGAAACAAAGAAAAATTCGTTTTTTTACAGAATTTTCGGTATTTTTTCTTTTATAGCACAAAAAAAAAAAAACCCAGCGGTGATTAAATACCACCAAAAGAAAGCTCTATTTGTGTGAAAAAAAGGACAAAAATTTCATATAGGTCCAGTGTTGCATGACTGAGTAATTGTCATTCAAAATGCGAGAGCACCGAAAGCTGAAAATTGGTCTGGTTATTAAGGGTGTTTAAGTGCCCAGTGGTCAAGTGGTTAATAGGATTAGGGAAATAGTGATAGGAGAACATACGTTGTTGGTCACAGTGGATGTTGAATCCCTATATAGCAACATTGTACAGCAGGATGCCCTTAATGCCACTTCATGGGAGTTGAAGAAATATTGTGACCTCAAAACTCCCCGAAGAAAATTCCTCATGGAAGCCTTAGAAATGGCAATGACTAACAATTTCTTCTGGGGTGCAGGGGATTTTTTTAACCAAATAAAAGGGGTAGCTATGGGGCTAAACATGCACCCGGTATTGCTAATATTTTCTTAAACAAGTGGAAGGAGGAATGTATTTTTTCTGACCAGTGGCCCCAAATTAAAATGTACCAAAGGTACATAGATGATATTTTCATTGTGTGGGAAGGTCCAAAGGAAGAGTTGGATGGTCTCCATGATTCACAATAAATGCCAAATAAAGTTCACCAGTACCTGGCATCAATCTTGCATCCAGTTTTCGAATCTCAAGATCTTCAAGATGGGTTCTGGTTTGGGGACTCAGACCCATTTTAAAGAAACTGATCGGAATGGCTATATTTCCACCCGTTGTTGCCATCACCCCAACTGGGCAAGAGTAATCCCAAAGTGTCAGTTCCTGAGAATCAGAAGGAATTGTGTGGGTGAGGAAGATTTAATGGCCCAAACCAATATGCTCATTGATAGATTCATAGAAAAGAGTACACTAAAAGAAAATTGGAGATTACAAGAGAACAAGTTAGGCAAATTGACCGTCTTATTCTTTTGAGACCAAAAGCCAGGGGCTCAGCAGGGGACCAATTCAACCTGGCATTTGTTTCAGGTTTTAATCTCCAATATAAAGAGGTGGAAAGGATAATTAAACTGGTTAATATTATAAAAAGACCAAACCATAAGAAAGATCATTCCCAACAAACCTAAGTTTATATATTGAAGAGCCCCAGGGTTGCACAATATGTTGGCCAAAACTGTCATCCAGCCCCCCTAGAAACCCCCACTTTTTTGGACCGCACTGGATTCTATAAATTTAAGAGATGCAAAGCATGCAGAATTACTAGGGAAAAAACTAGGAAAGCCACTAGCTTTCCATCAGTGGTTACAGGTGGGGAATATGACATTAGGCAGTGTCCATGCAATTTCCAATATGTTGGCAGGACCACTAGAACCAGGGCCAAAAGAGTGGGAGAACATATAGATAATATAAAAAATGGGGGCGTGGCTTGGTGCCGGGACGAGATGGCCGCATTCTAGAACAGCTCCGTCCAGGGGAGTCCTCAAGCCTTACTTTTTTGAGCCTTCCTAACACAGAACATGGGGAAATCCAGGGGACAAGGCTCCCAGTCCCGCTCTCGCTCCCCAAGAGAATCCGACGCTCCGATCAGCCGCGGTATCCCGGGGCTATTTCGGCCCCCGCTCACACGAGGCCGAGGCTTCACTTCAGGCCTATGCAGAGGCGCCTTCTCCCAGAAGGAGCCCGCCGCCCACCGCGCACTCCCAAACAGCGGACAGCCCACCGGGAAGGAACACTCTCACCATGGCTGACCTCAGGGATGTGGTGGCGGATATTAAAAATTCGCTAACGGCGGTGATTACAGATCTCAGGAGGGACATCCATGCCATGCATTCACGAGTGTCAGAAGTGGAGGAAACAGCGGCCCGCCATGACACCGCCATTCTGCAGCTCCAGCAATCCTCCCTGTCATACAACACGCAGTTGAGGGATGTCAACTGGTATATGGAGGACCTGGACAACAGAGGACGCCGCCACAATGTCAGGGTAAGAGGCATCCCTGAATCTGTTGAACAGGCACAATTGGCTCAGGCCACCATACAGATATTCAATGATCTGCTAGGCAGACCTTCAGAGACACCCCTAGAGTTTGAGAGACTGCACAGGGCCTTGAGACCTAGAAGCAGGGACACTGATCCTCCCAGAGATGTCGTATGTTGCCTTGTAAACTACAAAGTCAAGGAAGACATTCTGAAGAAAGCCAGAGACAGACGTCACCTGCTATACCAGGGTGCTGAAATAAAAAATTTTCAGGACTTATCCCCCGTAACCCTCCAAAACAGAAGGGACCTACGCCCCCTGCTTGAAATCCTTTGCCGTAAGGGGATCTAATATAAATGGAGTTTCCGTTTGGCTTATCTGCTACAGCGACAGGTCGCACTGCAATCCTGAGGATCCCAGAGGAGCTGGCAAGGTTCTTCAGATTCCTCTTGTTGAACTTCCAGACTGGTATAAGGCTTTCCGTCCTACCCAGCTTCAGAGAGCCTCTTATATGGATACCATCCCGGAAAGAGAGGACTTTCACATCAGGAGACGCAGATCATCATCGCCAAGGCCACCACCGCAAAGGAACCGAGGTGACAGATCGTATGCCAGTCCCACTGCCTCTCCTGCTCATAGGCGAGCTAGACCAGACTGTCCTTAATTAATCTCATTGACTTTAACTTTTCCCAATAGTCCATACGAGAACCAATAACTTATACCTGTTCGGTTCCTGCTCCCCCCTTTTTTGTTTTTTGTTTTTGCCCCTCCTGGCCCCCTCACCCATTTTTGTCCCCTCCCCCACCGCATCCCTCTGAACTTCTGCCCATGCAGACTTACTCACCTGCCTCTAGTAGGGGAGAAACTTACGTACCCTAGAGGTCTCCTGGACTCTAAACTCCCCCACTCAGTTGATTAAGACTATATTCGTATATGGCTGCCCTACATATATCAGCTAAGTGGGGTGGTATCTATACTTTTCTATACTTTTCAGTCTTGGCATGTTCTGCCCCCCCCCCCCCTTTTTTTCTCTTTTTTTTTGTGTCTTCTCTGTTTCTTAACCTGCTCGGCCTATTGAGCTCCGAACGGCCGGCCCCTACTGACTAACGTCAACCCGTGCCCATGTTTTTGCTTGTGAAACGCAGGGAGCGGCCCAAGCTGCTGACCCTACCGGAGAAGCCTTCCCCTCTTCCTGCTACTTCTTTTTAGGGCCGTTTAGTCCTATGTGTTTGGATATTCTTTTGAAGTAGGAACATTCTGTGTGGTCTTGTAAGAGGGGTGGGCTTATGGGCCAGATTGTCTTAATGAGAAGATAGGCAAGATTATTATTACGGGGACTCCCGATAGACACTTGTTGTATACCACCATACTTCTATCTCACATGTTATGTCTAATGATGGTTAGTCACCTTGACTTGTTTTTGTTTTTGCATTTGGGTTATCCTTCCCCTTTGCCTTTCTTTTTCTCATGTTAATTGCATACGCTGCGTTCCTCTTGTGCCTTAACTTTACTTGTTCCCATTGCCCTACTTGTTTTAGCAGGCTCACACGTACCTCCTTGGAAATATTTGAGGACTCCCATCGGACTGACCCTTGCAAGGACTTGACCCGGACTACCCTCTACACCCCCGCACAACGGAAGGTATCCCCGACCGTTGACCACATCCGGAACTCCCGACTAAAGTCAGGGTAAGGTAGCCGGCTACCCACCCCTCCGGTATTTACTGTTCCCTATCTTCCCCACCCCTTCCTTCCTCGCCTTCCCACCTTCCCTGACCTCCCCCCTCCTCTTCCCCATAGGCCTCTCCCAACTCCTGCATATTTCCTATTCCCTTAAAGAGGAAGTAAACCCCTTCAAACCACTTTGACCTACAGGTAAGCCTAGATTAAGGCTTACCTGTAGGTCCAAGCAATATCTCCTAAACCTATATGGTTTAGGAGATATTTGCCCGAAAATGGGCACCGCTGTCTACGGCGCATGCGCCGTAGACAGCGGCGCGCAGGCGCACTAAATGCGGCAAGTCCAAGAATGGATTCGCCTAATTTGTCGACTCCCGTGCGCATGCGCGGGAGTGACGTCATCGCGGCTTCGCCGAATGGCAGCGGCGGAGCTGCGAGACGCGACTCCCGTGCGCATGCGCGGGAGTGACGTCATCGCGGCTTCGCCGCTGTCATTGGTCGGAGCTGCGAGACGCCACCAGCAAGATGGATGCGGCGGACTACAGGGATCAGCGGCGACTTCGCTGGCTCCTGTGTCAGGTAAGTGACACATAATGAGCTACTATGCGATGCATAGTAGTCCATTATGCTTTATCTTTGCAGGGAAAAAAAGAGGAAGTAAACCCATCAGGGTTTACTTCCTCTTTAACTTTGCTCTCTCCGGTCTCCTCCACACCATGCATAGTCTCATAAGAGTAATCTTTTTTTTATTTATTTAAAAAAACAAAACAAAAAAAACAAACCTATACTCCCGCCCTCGTGTCAGCTATTCACCTCGTTCCCCTGCGGTGACGGTATAACTGAGGTTGGGGATCCAGCTCTGATCGATTCGCGCTACGTTACCTGCCATCCCTTTTAGCACCATGCACACTTCGACCACAGATAAACGCTCTCTGCTACCCTGAAAATAATATCCCAAAACGCAAAAGGCCTTAATGTGCCTGAAAAGCGCAGCCAAATCTTGAGCCTGATGTCACAGCAAAAGGCAGACATTATCTTTTTCCAAGAAACCCACTTTTGTACTAGACATGTACCCAACCTTGTAAGTCGCAAATATGCCACGATCTACCACTCTACCAATCTCTTGGCAAAAACTAAGGGTGTCTCTATCCTTCTAGCGAAACATATCCCATGGCAACTGGAGGACTCCCTAATTGACCCAGAAGGGCGATATATACTCCTGAAAGGGCGTCTTCATAACCTCCCTGTCACCTTGGCAAATATCTATAGCTCTAACACAGCCCAACTAAGCTTCTTTCGCTCAATTACAGACCTTCTAACAAACTTTGGGAAGGGGCTGATCATCCTTGGTGGGGACTTCAATATAACGCTACAACCCCTTCTTGATTCCTCATCAGGTACTTCATCCATCACCTACCGAACCTTGCGGCAAATTAGAACCCTCTTACAAAACCTCACCTTGCACGATTCCTGGCGTACCTAGCATCCCAACGCCAAAGATTACACCTTCTTCTCACCTCCACACAACAGGTATTCCCGCTTAGATTACTTATTCATTTCCCAAAGGGACCTTCCCTTTCTCAAAGCTGCCACGATTGAACCCCTTGTTCTAGCTGACCATCACCCTATTTCAATACTCCTTACCCTCCCACACCAGAGACAGGCCACAAAGATCTGGCGTCTACACGCCTCTTTAATCTCCTCGGAGGCTGACATCAACCTCATTAATTCTAGCTTGACCCACTTTTTCCAAGAAAATGTAGACCCCTCAATCTCGCCGATAACAACCTGGGAAGCCCACAAGTGCACCGTACGGGGGAAATTTCTAGAACTTGCTGCAATCAGGAAAAGAGCAAGCTAAAACTTCGGAGTTGATACAGAAAATCCAAAGACTAGAACGGTCCCACAAACATTCGTTAGCACAGGATACCCTCCAAGATTTGATCGACACGAGAAAACTCCTTTTGGAGACGTTGAACTATAAAACCCGGCGTAAATTTGTCTTGAGTCAAAAGCTGTTTTATGAACAGAGCAATAAGTGTGGTAGACTTCTAGCCCATGCCATACGCACAAGAAATGCCACCACGAATGCCACCACGAACGAATGACCCGTCGGGTAGAGCGCATACTTCGTCAGAGGACATAGCTGCCCAGTTCGAAAATTACTACAAAGGCCTTTATAATCTACCTTGCCCTACAGCTTCCAGCTCTACCCAGCGACAAAGGGAGACCCTTATCATCCAGTTTCTTGATCAGTTTAGTCCTGATAAGTTATCCAGAGACCAGGCTTCTGAACTTGACAAACCCATCTCAGAACTGGAATTAAGACAGGCTATCAAACAATTGAAACCGGGTAAGAGTCCAGGCCCAGATGGCCTCTCCGCCCCATATTACAAAACCTTCACAGACGCCCTAGTGATCCCCTTCCTTAGCGCCTTTAATTCCCTAAATAATACGCCCACACCATTCCATAGGCTTTTGGAAGCACATATAATGGTTATTCCCAAGCAAGGTAAAGATGCCTCCTCGGTCACCAGTTATAGGCCCATCTCGTTACTCAATTCGGACATAAAACTCTTTGCAAAAATTTTGGCTAATCGCTTACTCCCGTTTCTCCCTTCCCTTATAGGAAATTACCAAGTGGGCTTTGTCCCTGGTAGAGAGGCCAGGGACAATACTACTAAGGCCATCAATCTGCGCCACTGGCTTACGTCCCGAAAACAGAAAGGCTTCTTCCTGTCCCTGGATGCGGAGAAGGCATTTGACAGGCTCGCCTGGGACTACCTGGAGGCAGTGCTCCGCCACCTGGGATTACCCGATAGAATGCTTAATCTCATCATGTCCCTTTATTCGGTCCCGGCTGCTAGCATAAGGGTTAACGGCCGCCTGTCAAATGCCTTCCCCATCCGAAATGGAAGGAGACAGGGCTGCCCGTTGTCCCCCATTTTATTCATTTTGACGCTAGAACCCCTACTCAGACGTATTCAGACAAACGATATTAGAGGAATTCAAGTGGCTGGGCGTATCCATAAATTAGCAGCATTCGCAAATGACATTCTGCTATTTCTCAGTGATCCGTTAGTAACAATCCCAAATCTACTCAAAGATTTTGAAACTTTTGGCCGTATCTCTAATCTCAAAATAAATTTTTCAAAATCCAGTGCCCTGAACGTCTCCTTACCTGGAGATTTGGTCTCCCAATGCCAAAGCTCATTCCCTTTCTCCTGGCAACGGGAAGCTATAACGTACTTAGGAATCCAACTCCCCACGCGCCTTAGCGATCTATTCTCAAGAAACTTTCTCCCCCTCTCGCGTACCATAGCCGAAGACCTACGTAAATGGGACAAACCCCACTTCTCATGGTTTGGTCGTGCAGCCATTCTCAAAATGAATGTTCTCCCAAGAATTCTCTATCTTTTACAAACAATTCCCATTCAACTACCACCCTCCTTCTTTCGACTTATTAAACGCTTATCCACCCAATTTCTGTGGAGACACAGATGCCCTAGGATTAGTTACAATCAACTCACACACCCCAAAAGCGCAGGTGGAATCGGCCTCCCAGACCTCAAAAATTATTACCTGTCCTGCCATATTGTCAGAATAGTGGACTGGTCCACTCGCGAGGGAGATAAGGACTGGATCCATATAGAAAACTTGCTCTCTGCCATACCCATTAAAAACGCTCCGTGGATCCACTCCTCCAGTGTTCCCAAAACACTTAAAGATCACCCCCTTGTAAGCGCTACTCTAAATAATTTCAGGGAAGCTTGCTGTAAATTCAAGCTCTCCTCTACCCCAGGACCCCTCACACCCATCCGACTCAACCCAGCTTTCCCCCCGGGAATGTCTACCAATTTTCTCAAAAATACCTGGGTACACCAGGAGGTCCAAGCCCACCAATTCTACAGCAATGAGAGACTACTGGAATGTAGTGCTCTCCCTACCAGGGATGACAGCTCCCCCTGCCCCAAGTGGACATACTTTCAAATTCGCCACTTCCTCAAAGCGGAAAACATAGATGGCAAGCTTTCCAGATGGCTAACGTCATTTGAAAATCTCTGCTCCCAAAGCACTCCTCAGCAACATTTAATTTCTATAATTTATTCCATATTCTTTCAGTCCACCTCCCCGAAGGATTGGAAAGCATGTCAGGCATGGGAGAAAAATTTACATATAAACCTCTCTGAGGAAGACTGGGAAAGAATTTTAATAATCACACACAAAGGCTCACTGAATGTTCACACCCAGGAGAACAATTTCAAACTTCTATCTAGATGGTATCGGTCGCCTGAGCTGCTAAATAAGTATAAACTCGATGCCCCTAACAATAAGTGCTGGAGATGCTTAAATGATGGGGGAACGCTCCTACACATTTGGTGGACCTGCCCCAAAATCCAAACCTTTTGGACACAGGTTCACAGAATATCTAGCACTATCACCAACAGCACTATAGAATATACGCCAGATCGCATGCTTCTCCACCATACCTCTGTCCCCACACGCCTTTATTTGAAATCATTGAGCCTACATCTCCTTAACGCCGCCAAGCTCTGTATCCCAATCCATTGGGGCTCTCCCACTACTCCCTCTATTAGTGAATGGTTAAATAAGGTAGCGAAAGTAGTAGAAATGGAGGAGCTCATTCACATTGCCCGAGACTCCCCACAAAAGTACGCGCGGACCTGGGATAAGTGGACACATTTCCGAGATTATGGCTGCCTTTTCTCCTCAGACAGCTCACATAATTAAATACTCGTCACGTAAACTCCTGTCTGTTTTGGAATACGACCTGGTCTTGGCCCAGGTGGTGCATTCTTTTTTAGATCAAGGGAACTTGAGCGGACTGCCGTACGCACCCACACAACGGTGCATCCCTGGTGGGGGGAGCCCGGAGAGATGACACCCCTCCTTTCCTATGCCCCTATCCTATCCCATTCCCCCCCTCATACCTGCCCCATCCGCATCCCCCCCCATCTCCTAGTACCCTGTTAACCTCCCCCTAGCGGGGAGTTGCTCCAGACACAGATGACCTAGATTTCAGCCCGGCTGACTGGCTCCGGTCAGCCGTATACCCACTTGTTCTGCCCCACATACCATACTCTCACCCGACATTCCTCCCGTACTTTAGCTCAAATTAGCAATCCCTAAGGGATTAGATGACGCCCACAACTAATGACATACTCCGGCAACTTCAATTTTGGGTTGTGTACAATACACTTTCCGACTATCTGCATTGGGAACCTATCGGGCCAATCTTCGCGATCCTTCCATTTACAGTCAATATTGTCTTAGATTTAGATTGAAATGGAAAGCAAGATGGGTTCGTGATTACCTCTAAGTTTATACTGTTATCTGTGACCACAACATGTACTAGGTTGATGCACAATAAGGACCCTTCCTTGCTCATGTTTTGGGGCATTGATAGGGATTGCCAGCATTGGAGAGGAACTGACCAAAAAAGTGTCGCAGATGGAAACGCAGTGGATATATAGACTTCAATCTCTTCAGGCTTTGGGATTAAACATCGATATTGATTAAAAATGTTTTTTAACTGATTATTGCATTAATATATTTGTTTTTAGCAAGATTGTTTTTTTTAGATTAGAGTCCTGGTTTCTCTGGGTTTCTATCTTAATACCTATTTTTTTAGTTTAATGTACTTTCAGAAGTTTTTTTATTGAATTATATAAACTGCTTTTGTATTATATATTTTTTTAAACTTTTTTTGATCTGTTAGTATAGGCATGGTTGTATTGACAATTTCGGCCATATGGATTTTCACCAATAGATGGCACTGTTCTAATTGTTTCCTTCATATAGAACAGTGTTTCTCAACTCTAGCCCTCAAGGCGCCCCAACAGATCATGAAACGGCTGTGGTAATTACTAAGGCAGGGAAACTGATCAAATCACCTGTGCAAAATAATGGTAGGCCTGAAAACATGACCTGTTGGGGCGCCTTGAGGACTGGAGTTCAGAAACAAAGATATAGAATAATAGAGTCATGGTTATTTCACTCATCTGGATATTTACCACTAGTTGGTGCTGTCCTAATTTTTTCCTTTAAGCCTCAATACACCCATTTGACCTTACTTAGCTCTAAATTGCATCCATGCACCCAAATAGTTAATTTATCACTGTTTAGGTGATGGTTGACCACAAATGCATTTTATGTATTAGTTTATTCATTGATCCCTTTGTAATATTGGCTATTTATGTGTAGTGTGGGCAGCGTGTGTTCATCGACGCTCCATAGAGGCAGATTCTGTATTATGTTTTTATCCTCTCCTCCATTTTGGAGGAGCCCCACCAATAGCAGCCTTTCCATTCACAAAAGCAAGCAGGAAGTGGAGCGAAATTACTTCCTGAAGAGCCATATACAGCGAAACATATGTCGGAACAGAGGATCCATCATTTCCGGGTCCATATTTGATACACCACACCAGGCTTTGCACCTTCAGAGTGAAACGTGGAATGCACACTACCCCCAAGGGCAGTTGACGCACACACGCTGTTTACACCTAGTGCCAGGCCAGGCACTATCACATGTGAGTGTAAATGCTATTATTGCTGCTGTTTTTACTCTATTAAAAATTACTACTACTATGGGGGTTATTTACAAAAGGAAAATCTACTTTGCACTGCAAGGGCACTTGAAAGTGTAGTCGCTCTAAATCTAAGGGGTCGATCTGAAATCAGTGGAAGCTCTGCTGATTTTATCATCCAATCATGTGCAAGCTAAAATGCTGTTTTTTATTTTCCTTGCATGTCCCCCTCGGATCTACAGTGACTTTACTTCCAAGTGCACTTTCAGTGTAAAGTGGATTTTCCTTTAGTAAATAACCCCCTATGAGACTTTCATCTGTGTCTCCTGTGGAGTCATTTTTTTACATTCTAGCTCCTTCCTGAGTGGCCATTCGAATGGATTCATGCCATTAGTGGAACCAATTTGGGGTTTCCAAAGTGTTTCTTAACCATCATGTAAAAAGGGGTCAAACAGCTCTAGTGAGTAGCCATCTTCATACTGAGCACTCATGGTGGAAGATCTACAGTAGAAGTTTTATCTCAGCGCATTTTGTTTTGATGTTGGGATTTATTCACTTATGGACTTTATGCTTGCTAATTTTCTCATTAATGTGCACATTTGGGTTTGATGCAATGTTTTTCTTTGTGACAGTTTTTTTTTTATATGAATACGTATAGCTCCTTAAATTCTATAAATTTTATAATTTTGCAGTTTCAGTGATTTGTTCACTTTAAAGGGGGCAGCTGTTTGTTTATATGTTTTCATCCCCACAAGGCACCATTTTTTGGTACATATTTTTTGCATAATATATACTGGAATAAATACTAGTAAATACCGTATTTATCGGCATATAACATGCACTTTTTTCCCCCTGAAATCAGGGGGAAATCAGGGGTGCGTGTTATACACCGATCCCCCTCTGTTCCTAACCTTCTCTGCCGCTCTTGGTGGCTTTCAAGTATTTTCGGCCGTTCTCGGGTATATTCAGCCATGCTCGGCTATTTTTGGCCATATTCGGCTATTCTCAGCGGCTTTCAGAAAGCCGAAAGCCGCCGAGAACGGCTGAGTGCAGCCGAAAATAGGCGAGAAGGGCTGAAAATAGCCGAGTGCGGCCGAAAATACCCAAAAGCCACCGAGAATACCCAAGAACGAGCGCCGCCGAGATACACAGGACATCCGCTCTGTATCTCTGCGGCGCCATTTTTAAAATGACAAAGACATTGACAAGCCCGCAAATAACTGACAAGGCTGCAATGGAAGGCTGCAATGGAAGGCTGCAATGCAAGGCTGCAATGGAAGGCTACAATGGAAGGCTGCAAATGACTGACAAGGCTGCAAATGACTGACAAGGCTGCAAATGACTGACAAGGCTGCAATGCAAGGCTGCAAATGACACTGATAATGCTGCATTAATGGGCATTTAAATGTAAGTTTTTTTCCTTAAAAACTTCCCTCCTAAAAGTTTTTTTCTTTTAAATTCCCTCCTAAACTTGGGGTGCCTGTTATACGCTGGCGTATGTTATATGCCGATAAATACGGTATTTATTGGAATAACAACGGCTGACTAAATTCATCCCTCTATTGAATATATAAGTATAAATGGATGGCATGGAATAATGAACCCTGTCAGAATAAATTATAATAAACTGTGTATAGAAGAATACATGTGTATTTGGGACAATTATAAAGAAATATACTAAATCATGTGGAAAAATTTAAATATGAAAATTAAGTGAAAACAAGGACGAGGTCTTCCAAAAATAATAAAGTGAGAAACAAATTAAATGTTATTAATAATAAGAAATAGAGCAATTTAAAACAAATTCTTTGTTATGGCCTAAAGAAGTGAAAGTCTGCATCTCATAAATCCAACGGGATTCAATTTACTTAAAGAAATAACTTTGTTACTACCTCTCCAATGGGGTTTTTACTTCTCTATACCCCAAAAACATACAAAGAAGGGATCTTTTCCATGGCATTCAGCTTAATGTTTAGAGGCACTATGCTTTGGCTATCCCTTATTTATGTTTTGAATGTGCTTTCTCAGCCACATCCATAGTGGTCTTTTTGTTCTTCTTATGTAATGAAGATGACATGGACAATCCAAAGCATAGACTACTCCCTCTGTTTTGCATGATATGAACTCTCTGATGTTGTATTTCTTGCCTGTAGAGGTAGCAGTGAATTCATCTTTTTTCTTCTTATTTGATTTTACCATTAGGTGTGCCATGCTAATCAACATATCTGAGCCCACATTCCACAGTGTTTTCCATTCCACCACTGCTCACTTTTTCTGTTGTCAATGCTACCAAAGTAGGTATGAAATGCATGATGGTTAAGATACAATAGTGTTTTTTCCATGGTTTAGAAAGTTAATGATGAGGACCATCTTGGCTCCCTCTATTTCATGCATCTTTGCTTCCCTTCATATTTTTCCCTGACATCAAATAGGCATAGGCATGTAAAAGAAGTCATCACATATGCTACACATTTTCTTATCTCTTCATAGAAACATGTGGCACACTTTCTTAATAAGTTGTCACTGTTGGAGATTGAAAAACTCCAAGAAGCTTGGCCCTACTTTGCTGCAATAGTGAATTAAGTAGTAGGTGGTAATAGTAGTTGAGCCTGTACACAATGGAATTATGGAACTAGGCAAGAAGGTTTGAGACCAACCTGTGGAAAGACAGGCAGTACTATCTTTGTGAGATTCATTTTATAGGTTTTTAAATAGAGGGGAAATATTCTTGGCCAGGACCAATATGAACCACAGGTCCGAAATGCTAGTCGTTTTCAAGGCCACCAAATTCAAGATGTTCATGCACAGGGTAATAATGTTCCAGACATTTTAGATGATTAACCTGTCCACTTGGAGATTGCAAAACATATTGATTTTGTTTTGGAAACATAGAAAATCAATATTTCATTTCCCCAAGAAAGGGGGGGGGGGTAGCTGGAGGAATCTCAATGAAAACGGCACTTCATCCCTGTTACTGGATTTATTGTGTAAAGGGGAAGAGAAGGAGGAGGAAAGGGATTATAGCGGTGCCAAAAACTACAGGGACACTATATGTATAAAAAATATTTAACAATATAATTTTATTTTAATGAGAAAAATACAAAAACACTGAACAAGTACAGACAATATGACATAAACAAAAGTTGATACTAAGCAATTGATTATTCAGCTATTGAGCAACCAAAAATAATTCCACAGGCATAGATCTTGTGTTAGCCTGTGATTTGAGATATCAGCTCCTACATGTTTCGCCAAACCATTGGCTTCCTCAGAGAAATGATATCTGCTAGTACTAATGTAAACAAAAAGGACAATGTAAGAATAAATAACAGAACAATTTACTTCAAAAACATAATAGTCTCAATTCATGTCACGGTCACACAAGCCCCCCCATAGAAGCCACTAAATCAGAAGAAGCACCAACAGCACATACCCCCAAATCGCAGAGGCCACAGGAGTGGGGGACAGGAAATCCCCAAAAACCAACAGGCACTCCTGACCAGGCGCCGCGTCTATTGCTGCAGACGGCGAATAAAAACCTACCAATAAAATATAGTGTTCATTGATTATTAAATATTTTTTAGGATAAAAAAAATCCCAAAATTAGAAAGGGCTAACATAGCCTTAATTACTTACAATTATATAGGCAAAATCAATTTTGAAGCAGGGGCACTGAGAAACAGGTGTAAAATGAATAGAAGATCCCTGAGAATAGGGATTGCAACCAGTTGAATCTGGCAGAAAGGCTAAGAAAGAAAAGAAAAGAAAGTCATACTAATGATCCTTCACAAACAGCAGTGTACTGTCATTAATACAGCACACTAGGGTGCAGCAAAAAACAAGTAAAAAATCTCACCTATATTTGCAATGAAAGCAAACTACCGAACATGTTTGCCCAGTCAAGGGGCTGATGTAGATTTTACGTAACTGAAGAGACAATTGAGCTAAAAAAAATATATATATATATTTTTAGTAACTTTTTAAAGGAGAAAAAGAGCACATTTGAGCTGCAAAAGAGCCACATAGACAGAAAAAACATACCTGGCATCCTGTAGCTACACATGTCAGTGCCCCTGAAGTCCGGTTCACACTGAGGCAGCGCGACTTACAGCGCGACTGCCTCAGGCGACCTGGACGCAACCACTTCGGCGACTTGCAAAACGACTTCTTTATAGAAGTCAATGCAAGTCGCCTCCAAAGTCGTACAGGAACCTTTTTCTAAGTCGGAGTGACTTGTGTCACTCCGATTAGAATGGTTCCATTGTACAGAACAGGACGCTACTTGTCAGGTGGCTAAGTCGCCTGACAAGTCGTCCTAGTGTGAACCGACCCTAAGTCCACCAAAAAATTAAGTGAACAGACAGGTATATATAGGCCCCCAACACCTGATCAGCATCAAGCTGATCGGTGAGCAGAAACAGGTGTAAAATGAATAGAAGGCCACTGAGAATAGAGATTACAACCAATTGAATTTGGCAGAAAGACTAAGAAAAAAAAAATAGCTGAATAATCAATTGCTTAGTACCCATTGTATCAACTTTTGTTGATGTCATATTGTATGTACTTGTTCAGTGTTTTTGTATTTTTGTCATTAAAATAAAATGATATTGTTAAATATTTTTTATACATATATAGTGTCCGTGTAGTTTTTGGCACTGCAATAATCCCTTTCCTCCTCCTTCTCTTCCACTTTACACAATATTTCCCCAAGACTCATTAGAAGTTAGACCGGGGGCGTTGCTTGGTGCCGGACTCTAATGGACGCCTAGTCACTGCGCTCCAGTCTTCAGGGGTTTTAAACACAGCCTAGCTGAGCCATCCGACCCCACAGACATGGGGAAACCGAAGGGGAATCCATCCCCAACCTGATCCAGGTCGCCCAGGGGATCTGATTCTCAAGCGTCCCGCAGTATCCCAGAGCTCTTCCGGACGCAATCACGCGAGGTCCCGGCTTCATCTCGGGCCTACTCGGCCTCAGCACGCTCGTCCAGTCTCAGCCCCTCTGGCAGGCACCAGGCACCACTACCACCGCCGTGTACACAGGCAGAACAACCCCTGAGCATTGGCGATCTGAGATCAGTGGCAGAAGACATCAAAGCTACACTAGTCACAGTGATCACAGATCTCAGGAGAAACATCCAGCGCATGGAAGACATTGAGGATACTACAGCTCGCAACGAAAATGCCATCCGCCAGCTGCAGACCTCTTCCCAGGCACAAGGCACCCAGATCAGAGACATGCACAGATACATGGAGGACCTTGACAATCGTGGAAGGCGACACAACGTTCGGGTAAGAGGCATGCCAGAAACGATCGATCATACCCAAATTACCCAGGCTATCACAGCCGTATTCAATGATCTGCTAGGAAGGCCCCCAGAAACCCCAACTGAATATGAGTGCTTACACAGAGCTCTCAGGCACAGGGGAAGGGATACGGACCCCCCAGAGATATAGTGTGCTGCCTGGTCAATTTTAAGCTTAAGGAAGATATCCTACGCAGAGCCAGGGATCGCCGCAACCTATTGTACCATGGCACAGACATAAAAATCTTTCAAGATTTATCACCCATTACTCTCCAAAGCAGAAGAGACTTGCGTCCACTCCTTGACCTATTGCGCACAAACAATATCCAGTACCGCTGGAAATTTCCCTTCTGCCTCTCTGCATCAGCGCATGGGCGAACAGCACTTTTGAGGGTACCAGAAGAATTACCCACTTTCTGTGAAACACTGAACATACCATACGTTGAGCTACCCGACTGGTATAGATCTCTCAAACCTCCCCATCTTAGGAGAACCAACTCAATGGATGCCACCCCAGTACGTGACGAATTTCACATCAGGAGGCGCAGATCCAACTCGCCCAGGATCAACCCGACTACGGGATCCAGGAACAATCCGAACAACAGCCCCGTGGCTTCTCCTGCACATAGGCGACCTCGCCACGGAGGCCCAGAATAGTGAGACTCTGCTCGGCTTTAACCTCGCTCACGAGGCTCCTATCGCTGATACCTACCACACAGCTCTCCACGCTGCCGCGCTCTCAAGATCATACCAAAGAAACTACCTACACACAGACCCTCAACACCAGAGAAGGAAGACCTCGCCTTATATGGATCCCGCCAAACATAAAAGACCCGACGAAATGACCAATCACCCCCAGAGGAGGCAACAGAAATCTACCCCTACAACACGGAGGGCCTATCACCATGGTGAACTTAATCACGCAAGTATAATACACTCCTGCTCAAAGGTCAACATTATTTAACTGTGACTCATAGCCCTCCAAACAACCTCTCCCTTCCCTTATCCTCCTCATCCCCTCACCCTACCACCCCCCTGTACATCCCCCTCTTTCTTCCACTCAGCCCCCTTGACCGAAAGAGACTGTGAACAAGGAATTCCTATTTAGGGGTAAAACAACAAAAGGTCTTTCCGTACTAATGCAAAATCCTCCGATACTAGACTGGTTGTTAGATTTCTACATGCTATAAATGTTTCCATCCCAGGATGGGTGATTCCACGCAGAATTTAAAGGGAACCCTTATCTCCACCCCCTCTCACATCGCCCATACCCAAGAGTCCTATTATTCTCATGGAGGGATCATATTTGTAGACACAGGCACCCGAACACCCTATCTCGAAACCAGCCAACAAGGAGCGGGCCGCAAAGGCCAGTTCAACCACTGGAACACCAGTTACTGGCTCAATCAAAAAAAAAAAAGTGAAAGAGATGGGTCACGTGTCTACATATATTTGGGTTCTGAGTGGATTCGCCCATTCTTCCTTAACCCTGAGGACACACATAGGTAGGAGGAATTCTCCATTGGGGACTCAAAGAAGCATGGATGGAGACACTACTCCACATTACCCACTGTTACCCTTTTACTGATTCATGCTAGAGATTATCACATCTTCCCTTTGTATGTGACTGTGGATAGAGCCCAAAATATCCAGTTGTATCTATTTGTCCTCTCTGTCTCACATAAGATCTCCTTATATGTTATTGTTCTTGTTCTTTTATATTTTGTTACAAGGTCTTGTTTTTTATGCTATCATTCCAATGTTCTACTGTTAAAGCTTGTTCGTATAAACAGATATTCGGTTGCACCTCACTGAACCTCGGACGTGTGGGACCGATCCCACCCTTTCACCTATGCTGGGTTTCCGGCTACCTCACCCCAAAGGGGAGCCTCTATTTGACCTACCTGGAGGTTGGTCCCACGCGCTGGAGATCCACTTTAGTTGAGCCCAGAGGCTACAGCAAGGTATGCAAGGCGACTAGCAACCACTTAGCTAATAAAACACTGTATTTCCTATAGTCGAGACTCCTCCTGCTCATCGATAGGCATGCCCTTTGCAAATACAATAAACTATCACCCACCCTGTTAACACGCTCTGAACCCCCCAAACAACTGTCTAATATTCGCTGTGACAACCTTGCACCTAAACGCTACTGAGCCCTCCCTCGGTTGAACCATAGTCTCTACTCTCCAAGCTATACCTCATTGGCTCTCTTACTTATCTTGGATACTCATATACCTCTGAAGACCAGATGACGCTGCATTCCACCCAACCCTTAGACTCCGCCACCTCCCATTTCCCCACACAACGGGAACCCAAGTTTTCCCTTTGACCCTCACCGGACCAAATAATTCCGTGTAAGAGAGGTCCTTAGACTCTCTCTTCCCTCCGGAACACCACCCCTCTTTTTTCCTTTTCCCTTTTTCCCCTCTCTCTCCCTCCCCCCCTCACCCCTTCCGTCCCCCCTTACCTCCACCCCCCATTCCTCCCCCAAGCACATCCTACACACCTTCCCTCCTGAACCCCTCCCCAACCTACTCCCCTTATCTCATCAGTCTCCGCCATACTTAAACATCCCCCCACAGACTAAACCCCCACACGACACCACTGGCCACACGTAAGTGCGCTCAAAAACAAGATCCCAGACTTCTTCACTTGAGCGGAGCCTCATCCCCTAAACACTATGTCTAAAGACTCCCAAGGCAGATCTAAAGTCTCGACCCCTGACATAGCCTCCCAATTTGTAGCATACTATTCAAACCTGTACAATCTCAATACGCACCCAGATGACCCTAACGCAAACAACACTAGATGCTCCCTTATCAAGGAATTTTTGAAAGAACATTGCCCTAAGCCCATAGACAGGGAAGAGGCACATCAACTAGAAAATCCTATATCATCAGACAAGCTAAAAATTGAGATCAAACAGCTAAAAACAGGAAAGAGCCCTGCTCAGCTGCATACTTTAAAACATTTAAAGAGGAAATTACTGAGCCCTTCCTCAAGGCCTTTAACTCCTTATCTTCCTCGGCGAGCCCCTTTCATAGGCTATTGGAAGCATACATTACAGTCATACCAAAAGAAGGGAAAGACGCCACATCACCTTACTAAATGTCAATATAAAACTGTTTGCCAAAATCCTTGCCAACTGCTTGCTTCCCCTTTTACCATCTCTAATAAAAAACGACCAAGTTGGCTTTATTCCGGGGCGAGAGGCAAGAGACAATAATATCAAAGCCATAAACCTCTACCACTGGATGACAACTAATAAACACAAAGGTTTCTTCCTGTCGGATGCGGAGAAGGCGTTTGACAGACTGGCATGGGACTACATGGGAGCAGTACTGAGACACATAGGTCTACAAAACCATATGTTCAACTCCATCATGTCATTGTACACGTCTCCATCTGCGAGAGTCCGCATAATTCCATCTGTCAGACGCCTTCTCCATAACCAATGGAACAAGGCAAGGATGTCCTCTCTCTCTCCCCCATTCTCTTTGTACTAACACTAGAACCATTCTTAAACTGCATTAGATCCAATAATAACCTTAAAGGCATTCCGATAGGAGACCACACATATTAACTAGCAGCCTTTGCTGATGATATTTTACTTTCCCTCAGCGAGCCACATGTCTCCATACCAAATTTATTAAATGAGTTCAAACACTTTCAGCATCTCTCTAATTTTAAGATTAATTTTACCAAATCCCAGGCCCTCAATGTCACCATCCCACAGGAGACGGTCACACAGTGCGAGGAAAACTTCTCCTTTTATTGGAGGCACGATGCAATCAAATATCTAGGGATCCACCTCACAGCGAACCTTTCGGATCTCTTTGCCAAAAACTATCTCCCCATCCTTAAAATCATATCCGATGACCTTAAAAAATGGAACAAGCCACAATTCTCATGGTTTGGCCGGGCAGCAATTATTAAGATGAATATCCTGCCGCGCATTCTATACCTTTTACAAACTGTCCTATAGGAGGATGTGTACAGGATTCTTATGGAAACTGAAACGTCCAAGAATCACATATGATATACTAACACGACCAAAGACAAAAGGGGGCATTGGCTTGCCAGATCTTCAAAAATACTACTGGGCCTGTCAACTCACCAGAATTGTAGATTGGACACTACGCAAAGACTATGCAAAGACTACGCAAAGACTGGGTTAGGCTGGAAAACTCAATGTTCGCATCACCATTACGATCAACACCCTGGTTGTCGCCGAAACATGTCCCTGCCGCTATCAGACAGCACCCTCTTATTGCTCCAACACTCCATTGTTTCAGAGAAACCTGTCAAAACACACATATCTCATCCGCTCCGGGACCCCTAAATCCTATAAAACTCAACCCCGCCTTCCCCCCTGGAATGTCTGATCAATTCTTATCGCACCAAGGGCAACACTCGGACTTACTAGCACACCAATTTTTCCGGAATGGCTCTCTCCTAGATTGCCTTGAACTAACGCCCACCCTCACTAATAATCCTATCCCCATCTGGATTTACTTTCAAATCCGCCACTTCTTAAAGGCGATTAATCATGACTCTTCCATCACTCGACCACTTACTCCTTTTGAAAACCTGTGCTCCCAATCCGATCCCCAACAACATCTAATCTCCTATATATACACCATGCTTTTCACAGAGATCTCCCCTAAAGAAGGGAAAGCCTTCACGAATTGGGAAAGAGTAACGGGATCAGAATTCTCCAAAGACCAAAGGGAACGCATATTTACGGTTGCCCACAAAGAGTCTCTGAATGTATCCATTCAGGAGAATAATTACAAAACCCTAATATGCTGGTACAGAACCCCGGCTATCTTGCACAAGCTCAACCCTTCATATCCCAACAAATGTTGGAGATGTAATGAAGAACCGGGCTCGCTATTTCACATTTTATGGTCCTGCCCATCAATCCAACCGTTTTGGACGCAAGTACGAGAACTCACTGAAATAATCTCCACCTACACGTTAGACCACACCCCAGCCCAATGTCTCTTCCACCACTCAGCCCTCTCAGCCCCATACTACCGCAATACATTAATCTTACCCCTGATCAACGCGGCAAAATTGTGCATCCCGAGACACTGGGGCTCCCCTCAGGTACCAACCATCCCAGAATGGTTCAGGCAAATTAACAAAATAGCTGAAATGGAGGAACTTATCCACATTTCCCGGGACTCCCCAGCCAAATTCTCGAAAATATGGCCATGTTGGACACACTTCCGTACAATCGATAGATATCTCACGCTGATGACCCCTTCCTAACTTATACACTCACGCTGATTTCATGCAATCAACACAACATTTTCTTCCCAAACATCTCCCCCCCTCTTTCTTTTTCCCTCTCCCACCTCTAAGGACATGGACCTCCCAACCCCAACCAGGGGAAGTGATTGGGAGATCACATGTCATCGTTATGTCTGCATTTCTCCCGGACATTCAACGCTACCCGCACCTAATCCGACCCACCCTTACGCATTCCCACACCACATCCACACGACACTCGGCAGAGACTGAGGAGATAAACATCTTTCCCAGACTCAACTCAAACTCCCCCCCCTCAACCCCCCCTCCTTCCCCCCGTATAATCCCCCCTCACCCCTCTTTCCTCTCTTTTTCATTACCTATCAAGAACCCGCCTTCGTACCGGTTACTGTTGGAGCCCTCGTAAAAGAGTGCCCAGTCAGTAACATCTGACCCCATAACTACTGATTTCTCATGCAAACCCACCACAACATTTACATAGCACATGGAACTCCCACCTCAACAGCCGCTCCATAAGCCAGATCAGGAGAATATTTATCAACACTGAGCTTTATAAACAAATACTTTAAAGTTAAGGTGCTGTTCTTTCCTCCACCTGACAGAGCAGCGAGACGCCATGTGCGCACTGAACCGTTTGCATTTGCGATATTTTGTAAATGCCCAACCTTTGATATATTGGTATTGTCTTCGCAATGACTGTTTCATGATTTCTGAATGTTTGTATGATGGAAGAAATATTTCTAATTTTGCTTTACTATATTTTCAATAAAAATTTGTTTGGGGAAAAAAAAAAAAAGAAGTTAGACCATCTACAGTTCAATCTGTTTAATAAGTTTTGAAAGTAACAGCTCCACAAAGGAGTATACAACTGTCAGTTAGTCATCCAAATGTATATAATTATGTTACTTATGACAAAGGTTGGCATCATTAAGTACAATAGATATAACCAGATTGTGCACACCATATTATAACTATAACATTTCTGTTTTTAAGAAAACTTTTTGGTGTATGCTGATTTTGCCTATAGCACTCTGAGAGATGAAATCAGAGGACTGTGAAACATACTGAGTATTGTAATATACTGTATATGGTCATTATGTAGAAAATGAGAGACAAGTAAAATAATGAACAGCAAATAGTAAAGATTTACGACAGATCAGTGAACAAAAAGAAGAAAAGTATCAAGGGACGTTGAAAATGTCATCCCCATGACCTCACGCTTTTATCAATGTGTAAGGCTGGGTTCACACTATTGTGAATTGGATGCGGGTTTGCTGCATCCAATTGGCATGACAGGAGACTATGACCAGCTCTCCGGGGCAGCTGTAGAGCCGATTTGCACAGGGGTCTTGTGTGTCTTTGGATCTGTTTCAGGTCCGAATTCAGGCAAATATTTGGGTCTGATTCATCCCTGAATTCGAGAATAGGGACGCACTAAAACCCTGCTGTGAGCCACTCCGCACATCAGTGTGAACTCAGCCTAGAGAGGAGTAAAGCAAAGTAAAGATTTATGATAGATCAGTGAATGAAAAGTGGAAGAGTATCCAGGGCAGTTGAAAATGCCATCTCCGTGGCCTCACTCCTCCACCAACAGATATTGTATCCAGGAGGTTTTTTTGAAGTACGTCTAATAGGCTTCAAAAGAGCCACTATGCTCTGAGCCCACCCAGTTGTGCGACAATAGCAAATGAATATTCGCTATTGCCACACTGATCCTCCTCTCGGCCAATGAGGAAGCCCCTATTGGCAGCATATTCACATGGCTCAATCACCGGGAACCCCTAACGCCCAGGGGATGGGGGTTGCAACTTCTCCACCGCCCGTTTCGTGGGGGTGTTAGTTTGTAACCTTGTCTCTCCTTCTTATATTGCAACCGTACAATACTGCTAACATACTGTCCAGCCACTTTGCAATATTCAAAACTATTGTTTCTCACTCTAATGCACTCTATTCTCTTTCAAGGTAAAGCTGGCTTCATCTCTCCCAACTAAGCTGTTAACATACTCTCCATCCACTGAACACACTATTTGTGGCTATTGTCTCTAAAATAATAAAGGTTATTAGTCTATTTTAAGATAAAGCCTGCCTTGTCCCTCCTTCTTATAGTGTAACCTTACCAAGCTGTTTACATAATTTCCAGCTATTGAATATTTTTTTGTGGCTATTGTCTCTCGGATAATACACTCACATTTTTTTTTTACAAACAACGTGGTGTTTTATTGAAATCAAAGAAAAAGGATGTACAGACAATATTTAGCACAGACAGTATGGCAGCATTCTGTAGCAGTAAGAATAATACATGGTACATGGCAGGGGGAACACAGGTCCCCAACATTTCAAAGCATTTGATAAAAAGAAAAACAAAAAGATATTATGGAAGGCAATCCTATAAACCTAGGCTGAGACATCGTAACAGCGGGGGAGGTCTAGATCTACAAATGGAGTGCACAATGTTGTGCCATTGTTTCGCAGCGCAGTCCTGACCCTCTCCGGGTCACTTATTCAGGATCTCCCAGCTCCTATGAGGGAAGCTCATTGAAGGTGGCGGCATTATTCAACCATGCATCCCAGACCTTATTATATTTAGACTGACAGCCCCTGTGGGCATAAAGTTCTTTCTTATATGGGAGCACACTAGTAATCGCAGCCATCCACTCCTGAAGAGTGGGGGGTTGAACCTGCAGCCACTTTCTTGCCACCAGCAACCTAGCCATAAATAAAGATTCATGCAAAAATATCTTGTGGTACTTGTCCGAGTCCGGATCGGGAAAAACTCCCAAAAGACATTGTTTGGGGCACAGCGTCAAAGGCAATCCCATTTCGTCATGAATAAATCTTATAATGTGAGACCAGTAATGCTGGATCTCCGGGCAAGACCACAGGATATGGAAGAAAGTGCTTTGTGAGCTGCCCCACCTGGGGCAAAGGGGGCTGTAGTCGGGTTTGTATTTGGCTATACATTTCGGTGTCAAGTAAGTTCTGTGTAGAATATTTAGTTGCGTAAATCGGTCCGAGAGTCTAGGTGAGGCCTTTTTACCATTGTCTAGGGCTTCTTCCCATTCATCATCCTCAAGCTCCCCCACATCTTACACCCACCTCCCTCTAAGATCCTCTGTCAATGCTATCGCTGGGGGTCTAATCAGGAGGGTATAGATACTGGAGATCAGTTTGCGTGGATCTTGTCCCAGGAGTATATCCACTACCGCAAGATTTTGTACACTGGGCGGGGCCTGCACAAATTGTGCCTGGAGAGCATGGTGAAGCTGGAGGTATCTGTAGTGCATTGTGTTCGGGAGAGCAAATTCCTCCTTAAGCTCCTGAAACGACTTCAACACCTGTCCTCGGTATATGTCAGAAAGATATGTAATCCCATGTGTGGGCCATATCGAGTAGTCAGGAAGCAGCCGCAGTTCACTCAGACCGGGGTTATCCCAAAGTGGGGTATGGGAGTGGGTCTCAGGAAGTGTCAGCTTTTTCCTAACTACCTCCCAAATCCTACAGTGTGCGTATAGCAGTCCTTTGCGATTTCCCTGAAACCTCGCCGAGGCACGGTCTCTAAATAATAGTTGAAAGGGATGGGTGAGCGAATATCCATGTCTGGGGCAAATAAATGTCAAATACCTGTCTTTATCTTGTTTGTCCAAGTGGTATAGGTGGGACACCTGGGCCCGCCAGATAGTACAGGGCAAAATCTGGCAGGGCTGCCCCTCCCAGATCCCCAGGGCCCTTCAATCCTTGCCACGAAATTTTGTGCCGCTGTAAGCCCCAGACAAAGGAGTTTAACAGGGCTTCTATGGATTTAAACAGCCTCAAGGGCAAATAAACAGGGGAGTGCCAAAACACATATAGAAACCCAGGTAAGATGATAATTTTCACCAAATTTATTCGGCCCAGAACACCCAATGGGAGTTTAGCCCACATCTTAATCTTGACTTTCATGGTGGTTACTAGGGGATCTATATTTAGCTTTACGTATTCCTCTGGGGACCTGGTGACAGTAATACCCAAGTACTTTATCGAGCTAACCCTCAGGAGGGGAGTAGAAGCCTCATTCTCAGAGGGGGCACACACATCAATGGTCAAAATTTGGGATTTCTCCCAGTTGATTTTAAGCCCCGAGTATGTTCCAAAAATCTGGATCGTCTCAAGAGCTGCCCGGAGGGAGGGGCCTGTATCCACCAAATACAACAGCATATCATCCGCATACAGGCTGATCCTCTCCTCCAGGCTGCCACACTCCAGCCCATTGATACCGGGATGTCCCCTAAGAGCCGCCGCAAGTGGTTCTACTGCTATAGCATACAACAATGGGGACAGGGGGCAGCCCTGCCTAGTACCCCGAGAGAGAGGGAAAGGGGGTGACACCCGCCCATTAACCAAGATCCTGGCACAAGGACCGCTATACAAAAGACTAATCCATTTAATAAAGCAGGGTCCGAAACCAAAGCGCTTTAGGCAGCTCCACAAATACCGCCATTCTACCAAATTGAACGCTTTGGCTGCGTCCAGAGACACCATAGCTCTAGACCCCACCAGGTTGTGTTGCGCATGCAGATTCATGTGGAGTCTCCTTAAATTGTAGGCCGTGTTTTTGGACGGCATAAACCCCGTCTGGTCAGGATGGATAAGGTCGAGAATAACCGCGTTCAGGCGGATAGCCAGGACCTTAGCCAGGATCTTGATGTCTAGCTGAAGCAGGGAAATAGGTCTATAAGACTCGGGGAGTTCCAAATTTTTCCCAGGTTTGGGGATAAGGACTATGTATGCCTCACACATTGAGGGAGGAAGGGTTTCTGACTCAAATATGTGAGAAAACAGCTCTTGCAGCTTAGGTGTCAGGGTGTCAGCATATTTAATATAAAATTCTAGGGGAAGCCCATCCGAACCAGGGGCTTTGGACACGTTTAATTGGGACATAGCCTCCGCAATGTTGTCAGTGGTAATGGGGGCCTCCAGCAGCGCTACCTGAGTCAGCGTAAGCGAGGGTAAATCAAGAGTTCTAAGAAGCCCATCCGCACCGTCCCCAGCATCGGTGGCCACCGAGGAATACAAAGAGGCGTAAAATGCCCTGAACTCCTCAGCTACCGTGTCGGGGTCAGAGATCAACATCCCATCAGAGCCATGTAGGGAGACCACTGTAGGGGGTTTTTGGTCCATATGAGCCAGGTAAGCCAACAAGCGACCGGCCCGCTCCCCGCACTCATATACCCTCTGATATGAAAAATGTTTAGTTCTGCTTTTTCAAAATGTAAGCCATTTACCACCCTGGATTGCAGCCTGAGGAGGTCAGCCACGCCTGGGGACAGGTTTCTAACAAAATCTTGTTCAGCAACAGACAATTGGTGCTCCGCCTGGAGCAATGCCCTAGCAGACGTCCTGCGGTATTGTGAAATCTGTTGGGCCAGGAATAGTCTAGCGTGAGCCTTAAACGAGTCCCAGACCATCGCAAAGGGGGCCGTATTGTGATTCGCTTGAAAAAATAATTCCCACTCTGACCCCGCCTCCTCCAGCCCAGGGGTCACTCCCAACCAAAAGGGGTTCAATTTCCAGGTATAGGATTTTGGAGGGCCCGGGAGTTGCAACACGACCCAGTACGGGGCATGGTCTGATAGTATTCGTGGGTTGAATCCCACCTCACCTGAATAGGGAAGGAGGGAGCGGGAAATAAAAATAAAGTCTAACCGAGACATAGTAGAGTGCGACACCGAAAAACAGGAGTATTGCCTGTCCATAGGGAATCTATAACGCCAGGTATCCACCAGAGCAAGCTCCAGGAAGAACCTACCAAACCTCGTAAGCGATGGAAGCAGCGCGGGTGGGGGGGTCAACGTAAGTCTGTCCAGGTCCCTATGTGCGACGTTATTGAAGTCCCCCAGCCACACTGCCAGGACAGTGGGGAATTGGGACATAAACGCCAGGCCTTCGTTTTAAAACAGGGAACTGGAAGGGGGGGGGGGGGTATGTATATAGCCAGAAGGAGAAGGTCTTGACCGTTAAGCTCGGCATGTAGGAAAAGATACCTCCCCTCAGGATCCGATTTAAGCAAGAGAAGTAAAAATTGTACTGACTTAGACACCAGTATCGCCACTCCCCTGGAATAGGCAGAGAACGGGGCCTGGTACACCCAACCCACCCAGGGTTTCTTAAGCGTTAACATAAGTTGACCAGTAAGATGCGTCTCAACCAGCACTATTACATCTGCCCTCTGAGCTTTAAGATAAGTCAGGACTGCACTGCGTTTCTGTTTTGCCCTAATCCCCTAACATTCCAAGTAAGGCACTTCAAGCTACTCATTGTAAAGTAAACAAAAATTTACTAAGGAGGAAGAGCCATAACCCCCCTCCCACCTCCCACAACATAGAGGGTAGAAGCAGAACACCCAGCCCACTGTCGTACATGTAAACGAACCAACATTTGATTGTCATAATCAGACATAATAAACACCAACGTTTGAAAACTACAGAACTGTACACTAAAAAACATACAATATAACATACACCGGACCATCCGGAGCGGCCCCTTCCCAGCCAAAGGACCGAAGACAGGGGCCAACACCGACCGGTCCAGGGAAACCAAGCTTGAAACATGAAATCACAGTTCCGCGGCTTACGGAACCATATAGAGGTCCCATTATAAAACAAACCTAGTGTGACGGTTAAACTCTGAGAAACAAACAAAACCATGAGGAACATGGCCCCCACGGATAGTCACAAGGTGGTGGGATACAGCATGGAGGCCATCGTCCCGTATCAACCCGGGGTGCCATAATGGGTCCGAGTCCGCTGTAGGGACACAGAATAGTCAACAAGCATATGATTAGCTGAATATCCATAGCAATGACACATGCAAGTCTGGAAGATGGCGGCCATTACGGTTCAGAATAGGGGAAGGGTGGGGAGAGTTGGCCGGGGGGAAGAAAAAGGTGACAGCCCAGGAACCCCAGGCACAAGAGGGCCGGGGGGAGCACCAAAGGGGTACGGGATAGGATCGGGGGGGGGAGGCCAAGGGTCCAGCAGCACGGGAAGTATCCAGTGCATGCCACAATGTCCACCAGGGGAAATGGTTCAGGGTGAGAAAAAGTAAAGTACCTTGTTACAGGACAGGCCGCCGGTGTAGCCAGGGACGCAGGATCCAAAGTGCCTCGTTCCCCCGATTCCCCATAAAACTGACTGCCACAATGCCCAGTAAAACCACGGATGCTCAGGCTGCCTCTCGCGCTGGTGCTGCCCTGCTCTCCAGCCACCCAAACACCGCCTCCGGGGTATCAAAGAAATGAGCCCTGTCCTCTCCCGCAACCTGGAGCCGGGCCGGAAAAAGCATAGAGTACGAATAATGATGTATGCGCAGCTGACGCGTAGCTTCAGTGAAGAGTGCCCTCTTCTTTTGAACCTCCGCTGAGAAATCCGGGAAAACCTTGAGCTCAGTGTTGTGATAGGGGATGTTGCCTTTCAATCTCACCAGTCTCAGGATCGCATCTCGGTCTCAGAAATTCAAAAATTTAGCAATGAAGGTTCTAGGAGGAGCCCCCTGCGGGGGAGGGTGGATGGGGGGTTGGCAGGCATGCGATGGGCCCTCTCCACCACAAAGGACGAGGAAAACTCTGCATGGCCAAAGGAGGTGATCAGTAGTTGTTCAAGAAACGTGGGGGGGATCGTTGCCCTCCTCCCCCTCGGGCAAGCCAACGAAGCGCAGGTTGCACCTTCTTAAGCGGTTCTCCATGTCGTCCTGTTTCGCCAGGACCGTGGATAGCTGGTGTTGCAGGCGCTCGGTGGCTGTCTGAAGCGGGGGTAGTTCGTCCTCTACGCGGCCTATACGGGTCTCTGCCTCGGTCACCCTCTCACGCAGCTTCTGCATATCTTGCCAGAGGAGAGACACATCCAGCTTTACCTCTTCGATTTTCCCCATGAGAGCACTTTTGCAGACCAGGATAGCTTCCACTCTGGCATCCGGGTCAGGTGCGGAGGAGGAGGGGGGGGGACTGGCGCCATCTGCGGCCATGTTGCCCTTCTCCGCGTGGCGAAATTTAGCCAGTTTAGTCGCCGCTTCCAGCTTAGCTTTGGACGGGGACATGTCCCTTGTGGACTTAGGATGTTCAGTAGTCCGTGTCAACACAAATTGGAGCAGTAGTAGCCTCAGGATATAGGTAAACGGATATCGGTCCAGCGGAGCTCACACACAGTGCTCCTCACGCCATGCCGGTCCAGGCCACGCCCCACACTCACATTTTTACCGCAAGATAAAACCTTGCTCAGTCTCTTTTTATTTGCTGCCTATTCAAGCAGCCAATTTCTTCTGGACACAAAAAGAAGCTCACAAACTATATATTATTAAACTGTTGAGCCACTGGCCAATTTCTACAAAGCTTTATATTTTCTATAGCTTGTAGATCTGTTGTGGCTGCTACCTCAGCAATTCAAATCAAGCTGGATAAAATGTGTTTTTTTTTTATTCAAATTGGGGTTTTGCAGCTGTATTTAAGCCAAGCTGAATATAAAAGTTTAAAAAATCAGCTACACAACCAGACTATGCGATTCCAAAATATGGTATTGCTGAAACAGTCCATGAAAACTGTTCTGTAACATCACAAATAACTTAAAGGCACCTTTAACTGCTTGCTGCCCACCCACTGTCAAATGACGGCGGGGCGGCGCAGCTCTCGTTCTGGGATGATGTCATATGACCAGGGTAGGGCGTGACCCCGATCTCTGTAAAGACCCGCGTCCATGGCTCTTTAACCATGTGATCGTCTGTGCCCAATCACAGCCGGGCACATGTAAACAAGGAGATGCTGGTAATCGGCTCTCCTTGCCTCACACTGACACAGACATCTCCTCACAGGGGGACATCTAGGGATGTAATCAGGGCATTGAACATCAGTGTCCTGATTACCATAAATACAGTGTCACAAAACAGTGCCCACAAGTGCCACCAATCAGTGCCCATTAGCGATGCCCATTAGTGCTGGCAATCAGTGGCTCCTATCAGTGCTGCCCATCAATGCCCATCACTGCTGTCAATCAATGCCCACCAGTGTCACCCATCAATGTCAGGCAGGGGCCATCTGTGCTGCCTATGCGTGCTGCCTATCTGTGCCCACCAGTACCGCCTATCAGTGCCCACAAGTGCCGCCTATTAGTGCCCATCATTGCCACCCAACAGTACCCATCAGTGCCGCCTATCAGTGCTCATCAGTCCACATATCAGTGCCACCTATCAGTGCGGCATATTAGTGCCTCATCATCAGAACCACCTCACCAGTGCCCATAAGTGCCGCCTCATCAGTGCCCATAAGTGCCACTTCAGCAATGCCCACCAGTTCAGCCTATCAGTGCCCGTCAGTGCCGTCTCATCAGCGCACATCAGTGAAGGCAAAAAATTACTCAGTTACAATACTTACTGACAGAAAAAAAATAAAAAACATAATTTTTTCAAAATTTTTGGTCTTTTTTTGTAAAAAAAAAAAAAAAAACAGCAGTGATTAAATACCACCAAAAGAAAGCTCTATCTGTGTGAAGAAAATGATAAAACATTTGTTTGGGTACAGTGTAGCATGACCGCACAATTGTCATTCAAAGTGCGACAGTGCTGAAAGCGGAAAAATGGCTTGGACAGAAAGGGGGTGTAAGTGCCTGGTAGGCAAGTGGTTAAAGGCATGTCACTTTCAAAGTTGCATTAAAAGAGCCCTCTCCTCACTGTATGTTTTTTTTTTTTTTTGCTTAACCACCTTCCATCCAGTGACTTACCCATACGTCGCTTTACATTCAGTTGATATACCGGAAAGATTCTTACAGCTGCAGGCATCACCCTGGTATAGTTTTTTTCAAGCCAGTCAGATATTTTTTAGATTGGCTAACCAGCCACTCGATTGCTATTCCAAGTAGTGAGAGAGAACGTCCCCACCTCCCATGCCACCTCCTGTCTCTCTTTGGCTCTCCCATCCCACCTGCCATATAGCCAAGTAAAGACAGTATCATCTTTGATCGGTTGATCGTAATAGTAACTCAGAAGCCATGACATGACATCACTGCTTTAAAAAAAATATATCATGTCTGGGGGTTCTAAGTAATTTTCTAGCAAAAAATATGGATTGTTACACGTGAGTGCCAGAATAGGCCCGGATTGTAAGTAGTTAAAAATGGCCAGAATTTAGCATCATGATTTCCTCTGTAGACTTCAGTTAGGTTCAATGCAAAGTTCAGGTTTTGCTAACTTCAAACAGGACTTCAATCATAGGCAGATTTGCTCATCCCTAATGCCGCGTACACACGAGCGAATTGTCCAGCGTACTTAGTCCGCCGAAATGCATTTCAGCGGACAATTCGATCATGTGTGGGCTTCAGCTGACTTTTCCAGCGTAAAGTCTGGCGGACTTAGAAAGTAGTTTTGCACTCCAATCTTTCCGCCGGACTTGGGTTTCAGCGGACAATACGTTCGTGAGTATGCTATTCCAGCGGACTAAGAATGACGCATGCTCAGAAGCAAGTACGAAAAAGGAAGCTATTGGCTACTAGCTATTGAACTTCCTTTTTCTAGTCCCGTCGTACGTGCTGTACGTCATCGCGCTAGCAAACGCCAGACTTTCTGTGTGTCCGTGTGTGGCCAAGTCTGTTCGGTAGAAAGTCCGCCGGACTATCCGCCGGATTGTTTGCCGGACTAAGTACGCCAGACAATTCGCTCGTGTGTACGCGGCATTAGAGCTACCACATCTAAAGACTGGTGAACTGAAATATATTACATTTTGTTTTTGGGTTGAGATACACATTTCATTATGACCATCCTTGTTCTCATGAACTGGTGGACACAAGTGATAAGATGTTTTGTACAATAAAAATGCTTATATGTAAAACAAAATACCCGTTATGCCTACACATACAAATATAGACATTTCCATCCAGGAGAGTCCCCAAATGCATTTATTCAGTAAAAAAACATACATCAGCTTTTTTTTTACATGGCCTGCATTCCTGAGCACTTTATGCTGAGTTGCGCCAAAGACAAAAGACATTTTACACCATGGTTATTAGGGTAATGTGTTTTTAAATGCAAGTCGATCATCATCTATAATGTCATAAACCTAAAGTGAATTAATACATTTTACTGAAATTCTGTTTATTGCTGTAAATTGTAAAACAAAACATGCTCAAAATGGTACACTTTTATTACCTTTATTTGACAATTTTCTGATAGAAGGTTTCAAAAGCTTTAAATGAGTCATTCCTTTTCAAAGAAGATAACTATGGGATTGTAACATTTTCTTTTATGGATTTTTTTTTTTTTTATAGCAACATGTTTTTATGTATAAAACACACACATTTAACAAAAGCTGATCTGAACAGCTAGTACAGTGCCTTGCAAAAGTATTCACCCACCTTGGCATTATTCGTGTTTTGTTGTCTCACAACCTAGAATTAACATGGACTGTTTGAGGATTTGCATCATTTAATTTACAGAACATGCCCATAACTTTGAAAAATTATTTTTTTATTGTGAAGCAAACAACAAATAGGACAAAATAACAGAAAAAGTCAATGTGCATAACTAATCACCCTACTAACGTCAATACTTTGTAGAGCCACCTTTTTCGGCTATCACAGCTCCAAGGTCTCTTTGGATAAGTCTCTATGAGCTTTCCACATCTTACCACTGGGATTTTTGCCCATTGCTCCTTGCAAAACTGCGTCAGCTCCTCTTGCTTAGGTGCTGTAGCCTTTGTTTTTTTTTCAAAAAGGTGTGTATATATAATGGCAGATCATGTGCCACTTAGATTGCACACAGGTGGACATCATTTTACTAATTATGTGACCTCTGAAGGCAATTGGTTGTACTAGAGCTTTTTATGGGCTTCATAACAAAGGGGGTGAATACATACGCACATGATAATTATCTTTTGTTTAATATTTCCGAAACATAATTTTCTGTATATATTGTTCTGATTTTACTTCACCAACTTAGACTATCCATCACATATAATTCAGATAAAAAAAATAAAAATAACTAAAGGCTGCAATGTAATAAAATTGATCCTGACAGCATGAAATTAAAAATGTATTGTGGTTTCTGATCATAGTCTGCCCTATAACACACACAAAAACTGCATTTTGTACTTTTCATAGCTAGCCTGACATAAATTTTAATACAGTTATATTGTACTTATGGGATAATCATACCCTATAAACTGGCCACAGGACTATGCAGCAGGTTCCATTCCCATGTTTTATGAATAGGTGATGTCTGCTGGATTTGACATGGGGCATTGAAGCTCTCCCAGCCTTCCCTGTGCCTCTCTTGTCCCACAGCAAGTCTTATGACATTAACAAAATGTGTTGTCCATAACCTACAATACCTAACTGCACAGAATGCTGGACTGATCTTTAAGCTGAAAACAACTCTCGTCAACTGAACAAATTGCTTATTAATTCTATTGACTATTATACTTATTATGTACTCATGTTGTCTTCTCTGAGCCCTGTTAGGGTCCATGCACACTGGCTTCAAAACCCCTGCTTCTACAGGAGTTTTCTGTTTTGCCTGTAGAAGCAGCTCAATGTTATCTTATGTGAAGGTGAAGCTGATAGGTTCACACTAATCTGGTCTAGGGTTCATAGGCCCTGAATAGTTAGGTGAGGGCCGACATATATTCTCACTAGGGATGAGCTTCGGGTTCGAGTCGAACATACGTTCGACTCGAACATTGGCTGTTCGCCCGTTCGGCGAAGTCCGAACGTTTTGGTCCGTTCGCGCCAAATTCGTGTGGCGCTCACGGCCCACAATGCACTGCGATGGCGCAGTGCATTGCTGGCTCATGATTGGCCAAGCATGCACTGTGACCCCGCATGCTTGGCCAATCGCAGTGCCAGCAGCGAGGAGAGCCATGATTGGCCACAGGCAGGATGCCTGTGGCCAATCATAGCTCAGGCTGTGTAGTGCACGCCCCACACTATATAAGGCCGCCAGCGCAGCGGCCTTGTGTAGTGTGTTGGCGTCTGAAGCAGTGGGTGTTCTGTGTACCTTCAACACAGTACACACCAATCGGTTTCGGCCGATTTTCGATCTTGCTGTTGTGTAGTGGTTGTTGTCTGCGTGCCCTGACCGCAGTATACACCGCTATATTCACCTCACCTATATAGCTAGTGATCTATCTTTTATAATAGAGCTTGCAGTCAGTAGTGTTAGGAGCTAGTGCGTGCTGTCTGCGTGCTCTGTACCCAGTACATACCGCTATATCCACCTACATAGCTCTTCTCTATTTGAGCCCACTTGCCATCTGCAGGAGTTATTGGAAGTTGTGTGTGCCTCCAGCACAGCACAGTATACATCTGTATATACCCCTTTATCTCTGGTGTTCTATAATAAAGGCATCTGCAGGAGTTAGTGGGTGTTGTGTGCCTCTAGCACAAAATACACTACCCAACTGCTTTTTTACCCAACTCCCTTCAGGCCATTACCATGTCTGGAAGGCCAGCAAGGAGAGGCAGACAGGCGCAAGCCGATAAAAGAGGGCAAGCAGGCTCTGTGTCTAGAGACAACAGTGCTGGTCGTGGACGCGGTGCATTGTCATCAGCACGTGGCCATGGGACACGCTTGTCCTTCTTTTCGGCAGCTGGACATGTTGAGCCGCAACATGCCAACGACTTGGTAGAGTGGATGACCAAGCCCTCTTCATCCTCCTCATCCTCTCTCACCCAGTCTCAGGGTACTTCCCTCCTCTCAATGTCATCATCAGTGACTCCTTCCCTAGACCCACCACGTCCTCCTGAGGAGTCTCCTGAACTCTTTGAGCACAGTGTTGGGTACATGCTCCAGGAGGATGCCCAGTGTTTTGTAGCCTCTGATGATGACACTCAGCTAGAGGAAGGCAGTATGCTCCAGGAGGATGCCCAGTGTTTTGTAGCCTCTGATGATGACACTCAGCTAGAGGAAGGCAGTTGCGTGAATGCAGAGAGAGGGGATGCTCAAGAAGGACAGCAATCTGGCAGTCATGTTCCACAAGCTGCAGCATACTGCCAGGTTTGCTACAGCGATGAAGAGGGAGGGGATGGTGAGGGCACTGACTCCACGTGGGTGCCTGGTAGGAGAGAGGAGGAGGAGGAGGAGGAGGCACATGTCCAACGAGGCAGGATGCCCTCCGGGGGCCAGCTTAGGGGCAGCACACTGACTGAATCACACCGCAGAGCTCCGCCTGTGCAGGGCGCTGCCTCTGCACGTTATGCTAAAAGTTCTTTGGTGTGGGCCTTTTTTGAGACGAGTGCATCAGATCGCACCGCTGCTATTTGCAACATATGTCTCAAGCGTATCTCACGTGGCCAAAACATCAGCCGCTTGGGCACCACATGCTTGACCAGACATATGTTGACCTGCCATGCAGCTCGTTGGCAAGCATACCTCAAAGACCCACACCAAAGAACAAAGCGGCCCTCTCCTTGCTCCTCATCAGCTGGCATCTCCAACCTCACTAGACCTTCAGTCCTCTCTGAAACCTGCTCTGAGAGGAATGAAGGTGTAGAATTAGGTGTGTCACAGCCAAGTGCTTCCGGGCACTCTGCTAGCAGTACACCCACGTCCGATTATAGCAGGCAAATGTCCCTGCCCCAGCTGCTGGACCGGCGAAAGAAGTTCACTCCCAGCCATCCACATGCCCAGTGGTTGAATGCTAGCTTGGCTGAATTGCTAGCACTTCAACTGCTGCCTTTTCAGTTGGTAGACTCGGCCCACTTCCGTGAGTTTGTACAATGTGCGGTTCCTCAGTGGCAGGTCCCCAAACGCCACTTTTACTCACGGAAGGCGATTCCGGCTCTCTACCGGCATGTGGAAGGCAATGTCCTTGCCTCGCTGGACAGGGCGGTCAGCGGTAAGGTGCATATTACCGCTGACTCATGGTCCAGCAGGCATGGACAGGGACGTTACCTGTCTTTCACGGCCCATTGGGTCACTCTTCTGGCAGCTGGGAAGGATGCAGGACAAGGTGCAGTAGTGTTGGAGGTTGTTCCACCACCACACCTCCAAAATGCTACTATTGGTTGTGACACACCTCTCTCCTCCACCCCCTCCTCTTCTTCCTCCATGGCCTCTTCCAGTGCTCTGTCCTCAGAACCAGCGGTGCTCCGTAGGCGTTCCAGGGGCTACGCAAGTACGCAGGCAAAACAATGCCATGCCGTGCTTGCGCTGGTTTGTTTGGGGGACAGGAGCCACACTGGGGCGGATGTATTGTCAGCTCTGCAGGGGCAGGCCGAGAGGTGGTTGACGCCACACCAGCTTAAGCCAGGAATGGTGGTTTGCGACAATGGCACCAACCTCCTCTCCGCCCTCCGACAGGGACAACTGACCCATGTGCCCTGTGTAGCTCACGTCCTTAACCTGGTGGTGCAGCGGTTCTTGGGCAGGTACCCCGGCTTACAGGATGTCCTGAAGCAGGCCAGGAAAGTCTGTGTGCATTTCCGCCGATCATTTAATGCCTGTGCTTGGCTGGCTGAGCTCCAAAAGGAGTTGAACCTGCCCAAGAACCGCCTTATATGTGACATGCCCACCAGGTGGAACTCAACGTTGGCTATGCTGCAGCGGCTGCACACGCAGCAGAGGGCCATCAATGAGTACCTGTGCGACTACGGCACCAGGACAGGGTCAGGGGAGCTCGGATTTTTCTCACCACGCCAGTGGGGCATGATCAGGGATGCATGCACTGTCCTGTCACCGTTTGAGGAGGCCACAAGGATGGTGAGCAGTGACAGTGCATGCATCAGTGACACTGTACCTCTTGTCCACCTCTTGGAGCATACGCTGCGTGGAATAATGGACAGGGCACTTGAGGCAGAACAGAGGCAGGAAGAGGAGGACTTCCTTGCCTCTCAAGGCCCCCTTTATCCAGACAGTGTTCCTGCTGTGCCACCCATCACACAGGAAGAGGATGAGGAGGAGGAAGAGGAGGAGGAAGAGGAGGAGGAGGATGATTGTGTCAGCATGGAGGTGGAGGCTGGCACTCAGCATCAGCAGCAGCAGCAGCAGTCTTGTAGGGATGATTTACAGTCCCAAGAAACACGTGGACTTGTACGTGGCTGGGAGGAGGTAGCTGCGGATCATGTTGTCCTTAGTGACCCAGAGGACCGAATGCCTCAGCTAACCTACGCTGCATGGCCTCCCTGATCCTGCAAAGCCTGCGGAAGGATCCTCGTATTCTTCGGATCAAGGAGAGGGACCATTACTGGCTGGCCACTCTCCTTGATCCACGGTGCAAGGGTAAGGTTGCCGACCTTATCTTGCCATCGCAGAGGGAGCAGAGGATGAGACATCTCTGGGAGGCCTTGCAGAAAGGTCTGTGCAACGCGCTCCCAGAGACTGGGAGGTTACAAACTCCTGGTCCTGGACAACATGTTGCTGAGGCATCGGTCAGAAGGAGAGGTGGAGAAGGTGGCCGTCTGACTGATGCTTTCAGACAATTTTTTAGTCCGCAGCCCCAAGGTATGATCGGTTCCAGCAACCATCGCCAGCGTCTGATTTACATGGTGCAGGAATACCTAGGGGCAAGGTCAGACTTGGACACCTTTCCCACCGAAAATCCTCTGGCTTACTGGGTCTTGAGGATGGATCACTGGCCAGAGCTTGCACAGTATGCAATTGAGCTACTGGCCTGTCCTGCATCCAGCGTTCTTTCGGAACGCACCTTCAGTGCTGCTGGTGGCTTTGTTACCGATCACAGGGTGCGGCTGTCTACTGAATCAGTTGATCGACTGACCTTCATCAAGATGAATCAGTCTTGGATCACCCACAGCTACCAAGCACCTGAAGCTGATGTAACCGAATAATTTTTTTTGAAATATCACATCCCTTCAAGACTGCCTATGCTGATGCTGAGTGACTGTCCTGTTATGTTGATTGTCTATCCTCTTCCTCCTCCGCTGATATGTTGGAAGAACATTTCTGTTTCTGGGTGATGCCATCAGCCCAATTTTTCTGCCCCTGTTTAACAGGGGCGTTTAATTACAATTTTTGATGCAATGCTTTGCAGCAGGGCTAATTCCTGCAATAAAACAAGAGTATATGGGAGAGGTTGCAGTGTGGTGGCACCAGTGCCTAAGGCCCAATTTTTCTGCCCCTGTTTAACAGGGGCGTTTAAGTACAATTTTTGATGCAATGCTTTGCAGCAGGGCTAATTCCTGCAATAAAACTAGAGTATATGGGAGAGGTTGCAGTGTCGTGGCACCAGCACCAGTGCCTAAAGCCCAATTTTTCTGCCCCTGTTTAACAGGGGCGTTTAATTACAATTTTTGATGCAATGCTTTGCAGCAGGGCTAATTCCTGCAATAAAACAAGAGTATATGGGAGAGGTTGCAGTGTCGTGGCACCAGCACCAGTGCCTAAGGCCCAATTTTTCTGCCCCTGTTTAACAGGGGCGTTTAATTACAATTTTTAATGCAATGCTTTGCAGCAGGGCTAATTCCTGCAATAAAACTAGAGTATATGGGAGAGGTTTCAGTGTCATGGCACCAGCACCAAAGGCCCAATTTTTCTGCCCCTGTTTAACAGGGACATGTAATTACAATTCTTGATATAATATTTCACAGGAGGGCCCGTTCCTGTGCCCACCCAGAGTAACTGTGAGGACTTATAGTGTTGTGGCACCAGCACCACAACCACCAAAGGTCAATTTTTCTACCACTGTTCAACAATGGCATGCAATTACAATTCTTGATATAATCGTTCACAGCAGAGCGCTCCAGCGCCCAGCAAGAGTCACTTTGAGGGCTTACAATGTTGTGGCAAAACCAACACCTTGTTCCGCCATTTCTGCAGAGCATATAGGGCAGGCCCCTACTTTCAAACATCCAACTTACAAACATCTCCTACTTGCAAACGGAAGGAGACAACAGCAAGTGAGATGAAAAAAGATGGACGACAAAACAAATTATACAGGGGTGATAACCCTTCCCTATGTTTTCCAAAAAGCTTAACGTTTTTTTTTTTGACTGGAGCTACACTTTAAAAATATACCAGTTGAAAATTACAAACAGATTCAACTTAACACAACAAACCTACACAGTCCCTGTCTTGTTTGCACCGCCTGTATACTGCTGTTCTGAGTATATAGGGCCTGGGGGCCACACGCATTTCCTTTTTTTAATATGGGTACGGGGTTCCCCTTAATATGCGTACAAGACCCAAAGGGGCTGGTAATGGGCAGGGAGGGCTACCCATGCCATTTTTCTCAATGATTTTCAAACATATTGCAGGAACCAGATATAACATTAAAACCGCAAGCAGCTTTAAATGACGTTATTTCCGTTAAATGTCATTTTGTGCAGGGACTGTTCTAAACACGGGAAACACGTGGCACTTCACAGGCATACTACAGACACCCCCCAGGCACGATATTTAAAGGAATATTTCACTTTTTTTTTTTCCACTTTAATCGTCGTTAAAATCAGTGCTCCCGCCAAAACTGCCGTTTTTAAAACTTTTTTTTGCATTGACCCATGTCCCCTGGGGCAGGAGCCAGGTCCCCAAACCCTTTTTAGGACAGTATCTTGCATATTACCTGTTAAAATTAGCACTTTTAATTTCGAACGTTCGAGTCCCATAGACTTCAATGGGGTTCTAACGTTCGTACGAATTTGGGGTCTGTTCGAAAGTTCTGGTGCGAACCGAACCGGGGGGTGTTCGGCTCATCCCTAATTCTCACAAATGGGATGAGAGGTGAAGCCTGTATCCATGTTTTCTTTGGGTTTTTAACATTTGGTATTTAGTGGAAGGATCCCCTGTCTTTATAAAGTTTATTCACAATCTAGGACCTAGTAGGATTCTTTTTTTTTTCTTTTTTTTTGTAGAAGGTATTTGTAATCCACAGGGTAAACATATCTTTGCAAATGCCAACTGACACTGAACAGGATACAGGGGTCTTGATAGAGTTACCCTTTAAATTATATTTTGCTTTGGTTCCTGTCCTCTCATTGTTGTGCCTGAAGCTTACTGTATGTTCTTGATAAATAACTAGATGAAAACCTTGGCAGGGTGTTCTATATGCCAAATAGGGATGAGCTTCATGTTCGAGCCGAACATATGTTCGACTCGAACATCGGCTGTTCGGCCGTTCAGCGAATTCCGAACATTATGGGCCGTTCGTGCCAAATTCGTGTGACGCTCACGGCCCACAATGCACTGCGATGGTGCAGTGCATTGCTGGCTCATGATTGGCCAAGCATGCACTGTGACCCCGCATGCTTGGCCAATCACAGCGCCGGCAGCGAGGAGAGCCATGATTGGCCACAGGCTGGATGCCTGTGGCCAATCATAGCTCAGGCTGTGTAGTATACGCCCCACACTATATAAGGCCGCCAGCGCGGCGGCCTTGTGTAGTGTGTTGGCGTCTGAAGCAGTTAGTGGGTGTTCTGTGTACCTTCAACACAGTATACACCGATCGTTATCGGCCGATTTTTCGATCTTGCTGTTGTGTAGTGGTTGTTGTCTGCGTGCCCTGACCGCAGTATACACCGCTATATTCACCTCACCTATATAGCTAGTGATATATCTATCTTTTATAATAGAGCTTGCAGTCAGTGTTAGGAGCTTGTGCATTCTGTCTGCGTGCTCTGTACCCAGTACACACCGCTATATCCACCTACATAGCTCTTCTCTATTTGAGCCATCTGCCATCTGCAGGAGTTATTGGAAGTTGTGTGTGCCTCCAGCACAGCACAGTATACATCTGTATTTACCCTTTATTGCTGGTGTTCTATAATAAAGGCATCTGCAGGAGTTAGTGGGTGTTGTGTGCCTCCAGCACAATATACACCTGTATCTACCCTTTATTGCTGTTCTCTAATAGAGCCATCTGCAGGTCTTAGTGGGTGTTGTGTGCCTCCAGTACAGTATACCCCTTTATCTACTCTTTATTGCTGGTGTTCTATAATAAAGGCATCTGCAGGAGTTAGTGGGTGTTGTGTGCCTCCAGCACAATATACACCTGTATCTACCCTTTATTGCTGTTCTCTAATAGAGCCATCTGCAGGGCTTAGTGGGTGTTGTGTGCCTCCAGTACAGTATACCCCTTTATCTACCCTTTATTGCTGGTGTTCTATAATAAAGGCATCTGCAGGAGTTAGTGGGTGTTGTGTGCCTCCAGCACAATATACACTACCCAATTGCTGTTTTACCCAACTCCCTTCAGGCCATTACCATGTCTGGAAGGCCAGCAAGGAGAGGCAGACAGGCGCGAGCCGATAAAAGAGGGCAAGCAGGCTCTGTGTCTAGAGACAACAGTGCTGGTCGTGGACGCGGTGCATCGCCATCAGCGCGTGGCCATGGGACATGCTTGTCCTTTTCGGCAGCTGGACATGTTGAGCCGCAACATGCCAATGACTTGGTAGAGTGGATGACCAAGCCCTCTTCATCCTCCTCATCCTCTCTCACCCAGTCTCAGGGTACTAGCAAAGCAGCTGCCAACGCATCGTCTTCCCTCGTCTCATTGTCATCATCAGTGACTCCTTCCCTAGACCCACCACGTCCTCCTGAGGAGTCTCCTGAGCTCTTTGAGCACAGTGTTGGGTACATGCTCCAGGAGGATGCCCAGTGTTTTGTAGGCTCTGATGATGACACTCAGCTAGAGGAAGGCAGTAGCGTGAATGCAGAGAGAGGGGATACTCAAGAAGGGCAGCAATCTGGCAGTCATGTTCCACAAGCTGCAGCATACTGCCAGGTTTGCTACAGCGATGAAGAGGGAGGGGATGATGAGGGCACTGACTCCACGTGGGTGCCTGGTAGGAGAGAGGAGGAGGAGGAGGAGGAGGAGGAGGAGGAGGAGGAGGAGGCACATTTCCAAGGAGGCAGGATGCCCTCCGGGGGCCAGCTTAGGGGCAGCACACCGACTGAATCACACCGCAGAGCTCCGCCTGTGCAGGGTGCTGCCTCTGCGCGTTATTCTAAAAGTTCTTTGGTGTGGGCCTTTTTTGAGAGAAGTGCATCAGATCGCACCACTGCTATTTGCAACATACCGTATATACTCGAGTATAAGCCGAGATTTTCAGCCTCTTTTTTGAGGCTGAAAGTGCCCCCCTCGGCTTATACTCGAGTCATCGCTGTCTGCCCGCTCGATCAGCGTGTCGAGCAGACAGACAGCGGCCATTCTATAGTTCAAAAGCCGCGCCTCCGGCTCCGCCTTCGCCTGTGATAGGCGGAACACTGAATTTCCCAGCAGCCTGTGTTCCGCCTATCACGGACATCGTATCATCCTCGTACTACGGACGAGGATGATACGATGTCCGTGATAGGCGGAACACAGGCTGCTGGGAAATTCAGTGTTCCGCCTATCACAGGCGAAGGCGGAGGCGCGGCTTTTGAATTTTACAATGGCCGCCGAGGCGCCGACGAAGAGGGCACGGGACGGAGGCAAGGCAAGGCATGGCACGGCACGGGACGGGACGGAGGCAAGGCACGACACGGGACGGAGGCAAGGCACGACACGGGACGGAGGCAAGGCACGGCACGGGACGGAGGCAAGGCACGGCACGGGACGGAGGCAAGGAGGCAAGGCACGGGACGGAGGCTCGGGACAAAGGCTCGGGACACAGGTAGGCTGGACACACACACACACACACACACACACACACACACACACACACACACACACATGGATGGATGGATGGATGGAGACACACACACACAGGGATGGATGGATGGAGACACACACACACAGGGATGGATGGATGGATGGAGACACACACACACAGGGATGGATGGATGGATGGACACACACACACACAGGGATGGATGGACGGACACACAGGGATGGACGGACACACAGGGATGGACGGACACACACACAGGGATGGACAGGCATGTCTCACCCTCGGCTTATACACGAGTCAATAAGTTTGCCAGTTTTTTTGGGGGTAAATTGGGGGCCTCGGCTTATATTCGGGTCGGCCTATACTCGAGTATATACGGTATGTCTCAAGCGTATCTCGCGTGACGAAAACATCAGCCGCTTGGGCACCACATGCTTGACCAGACATATGTTGACCTGCCATGCAGCTTGTTGGCAAGCGTACCTCAAAGGCCCACACCAAAGAACAAAGTGGACCTCTCCTTGCTCCTCATCAGCTGGCATCTCCAACCCCACTAGACCTTCAGTCCTCTCTGAAACCTGCTCTGAGAGGAATGAAGGTGTAGAATTAGGTGTGTCACAGCCAAGTGCTTCCGGGCACTCTGCTGGCAGTACACCCACGTCCGATTATAGCAGGCAAATGTCCCTGCCTCAGCTGCTGGACCGGCGAAAGAAGTTCACTCCCAGCCATCCACATGCCCAGCGGTTGAATGCTAGCTTGGCTAAATTGCTAGCAATTCAACTGCTGCCTTTTCAGTTGGTAGACTCGGCCCACTTCCGTGAGTTTGTACAATGTGCGGTTCCTCAGTGGCAGGTCCCCAAACACCACTTTTTCTCACAGAAGGCGATTCCGGCTCTCTACCGGCATGTGGAAGGCAATGTCCTTGCCTCACTGGACAGGGCGGTCAGCGGTAAGGTGCATATTACCGCTGACTCATGGTCCAGCAGGCATGGACAGGGATGTTACCTGTCTTTCACGGCCCATTGGGTCACTCTTCTGGCAGCTGGGAAGGATGTAGGACAAGGTGCAGTAGTGTTGGAGGTTGATCCGCCACCACGCCTCCAAAATGCTACTATTGGTTGTGACACACCTCTCTCCTCCACCCCCTCCTCTTCTTCTTCCTCCATGGCCTCTTCCAGTGCTCTGTCCTCAGAACCAGCGGTGCTCCGTAGGCGTTCCAGGGGCTACGCAAGTACGCAGGCAAAACGATGCCATGCTGTGCTTGCGCTGGTTTGTTTGGGGGACAGGAGCCACACTGGGGCGGATGTTTTGTCAGCTCTGCAGGGGCAGGCCGAGAGGTGGTTGACGCCACGCCAGCTTAAGCCAGGAATGGTGGTTTGTGACAATGGCACCAACCTCCTCTCCGCCCTCCGACAGGGACAACTGACCCATGTGCCCTGTGTAGCTCACGTCCTTAACCTGGTGGTGCAGCGGTTCTTGGGCAGGTACCCCGGCTTACAGGATGTCCTGAAGCAGGCCAGAAAAGTCTGTGTGCATTTCCGCCGATCATTTAATGCCTGTGCTCGGCTGGCTGAGCTCCAAAAGGAGTTTAACCTGCTCAAGAACCGCCTTATATGTGACATGCCCACCAGGTGGAACTCTCGTTGGCCATGCTGCAGCGCCTGCACACGCAGCAGAGGGCCATCAATGAGTACCTGTGCGACTACGGCACCAGGACAGGGTCAGGGGAGCTCAGTTTTTTCTCACCGCGCCAGTGGGGCATGATCAGGGATGCATGAACTGTCCTGTCACCGTTTGAGGAGGCCACAAGGATGGTGAGCAGTGACAGTGCATGCATCAGTGACACTGTACCTCTTGTCCACCTCTTGGAGCATATGCTGCGGGGAATAATGGACAGGGCACTTGAGGCAGAACAGAGGCAGGAAGAGGAGGACTTTCTTGCCTCTCAAGGCCCCCTTTATCCAGACAGTGTTCCTGCTGTGCCACCCATCACACAGGAAGAGGATGAGGAGGAGGAAGAGGAGGAGGAGGATGATTGTGTCAGCATGGAGGTGGAGGCTGGCACTCAGCAGCAGCAGCAGTCTTGTAGGGATGATTTACAGTCCCAAGAAACCTGTGGACTTGTACGTGGCTGGGAGGAGGTAGCTGTGGATCATGTTGTCCTTGGTGACCCAGAGGACTTCGGACCGAATGCCTCTGCTAACCTACGCTGCATGGCCTCCCTGATCCTGCAAAGCCTGCGGAAGGATCCTCGTATTCTTCGGATCAAGGAGAGGGACCATTACTGGCTGGCCACTCTCCTTCATCCACGGTACAAGGGTAAGGTTGCCGACCTTATCTTGCCATCGCAGAGGGAGCAGAGGATGAGACATCTCCGGGAGGCCTTGCAGAAAGGTCTCTGCAACGCGTTCCCAGAGACTGGGAGGTTACAAACTCCTGGTCCTGGACAACGTGTTGCTGAGGCATCGGTCAGAAGGAGCGGTGAAGGTGGCCGTCTGACTGATACTTTCAGACAATTTTTTAGTCCGCAGCCCCAAGGTATGATCGGTTCCAGCAACCATCGCCAGCATCTGATTTACATGGTGCAGGAATACCTAGGGGCAAGGTCAGACTTGGACACCTTTCCCACCGAAAATCCTCTGGCTTACTGGGTCTTGAGGATGGATCACTGGCCAGAGCTTGCACAGTATGCAATTGAGCTACTGGCCTGTCCTGCATCCAGCGTTCTTTCGGAACGCACCTTCAGTGCTGCTGGGGGCTTTGTTACCGATCACAGGGTGTGCCTGTCCACCGAATCAGTTGATCGACTGACCTTCATCAAGATGAATCAGTCTTGGATAACCCACAGCTACCAAGCAGCTGAAGCTGATGTCACCGAATCATTTTTTTGGAAATATCACATCCCTTCAAGACTGCCTATGCTGATGCTGAGTGACTGTCCTGTTATGTTGATTGTCTATCCTCTTCCTCCTCCGCTGATATGTTGGAAGAACATTTCTGGTTCTGGGTGATGGCATCAGCCCAATTTTTCTGCCCCTGTTTAACAGGGGCGTTTAATTACAATTTTTGATGCAATGCTTTGCAGCAGGGCTAATTTCTGCAATAAAACTAGAGTATATGGGAGAAGTTGCAGTGTCGTGGCAACAGCACCAGTGCCTAAGGCCCAATTTTTCTACCCCTGTTTAACAGGGCGTTTAATTACAATTTTTGATGCAATGCTTTGCAGCAGGGCTAATTTCTGCAATAAAACTAGAGTATATGGGAGAGGTTGCAGTGTCGTGGCACCAGCACCAGTGCCTAAGGCCCAATTTTTCTGCCCCTGTTTAACAGGGGCATTTAATTACAATTTTTGATATAATATTTCACAGGAGGGCCCGTTCCTGTGCCCACCCAGAGTAACTGTGAGGACTTATAGTGTTGTGGCACCAGCACCACAACCACCAAAGGTCAATTTTTCTACCACTGTTCAACAATGGCATGTAATTACAATTCTTGATATAATCATTTACAGAAGGGCGCTCCAGCGCCCACCAAGAGTCACTTTGAGGGCTTACAATGTTGTGGCAAAACCAACACCTTGTTCCGCCATTTCTGCAGAGCATATAGGGCAGGCCCCTACTTTCAAACATCCAACTTACAAACATCTCCTACTTGCAAACGGAAGGAGACAACAGCAAGTGAGATGAAAAAAAGATGGACGACAAAACAAATTATACAGGGGTGATAACCCTTCCCTATGCTTTCCAAAAAGCTTAAAAATTGTTTTTTTGACTGGAGCTACACTTTAAAAATGTACCAGTTGAAAATTACAAACAGATTCAACTTAACACAACAAACCTACACAGTCCCTGTCTTGTTTGCACCGCCTGTATACTGCTGTTCTGAGTATATAGGGCCTGGGGGCCACACGCATTTCCTTTTTTTAATATGGGTACGGGGTTCTCCTTAATATGCGTACAAGACCCAAAGGGGCTGGTAATGGGCAGGGAGGGCTACCCATGCCATTTTTCTCAATGATTTTCAACCATATTGCAGGAACCAGATATAACATTAAAACCACAAGCAGTTTTAAATGATGTTATTTCCGTTTAATGTCATTTTGTGCAGGGACTGTTCTAAACACGGGAAACACGTGGCACTTCACAGGCATACTACAGACACCCCCCAGGCACGATATTTAAAGGAATATTTCACTTTTTTTTTTCACTTTAATCGTCATTAAAATCAGTGCTCCCGCCAAAACGGACATTTTTAAAAACATTTTAGGCATTGACCCATGTCCCCTGGGGCAGGAGCCAGGTCCCCAAACCCTTTTTAGGACAGTATCTTGCATATTAGCCGTTAAAATTAGCACTTTTAATTTCGAACGTTCGAGTCCCATAGACTTCAATGGGGTTCTAAAGTTCGTACGAATTTGGGGTCCGTTCGAAAGTTCTGGTGCGAACTGAACCGGGGGGTGTTCGGCTCATCCCTAATGCCAAGCTATGCAAATCATTTCTGATAAGGCACATCATTTGACTGAAAACACTATTTCCCACAGAAAATTTTCTGATGGCAGTTTCTGCAGTCAGATGGAGATGATTGAGGTAGTATACCCTGATGCTGCTGATGAGCAAGATTGTCATTCCTATTCCTGGACATCCTAGCCATAATCTTCCACCAGTCTCCCTCTTTCCCTCAGTTCAGTGGATGGAGCTAAGAGGCTGGCCACAGCTGAAGCCATTTATTTTCCTCCTTGCTTCCTGCTTGCTTCTCCAATCCAGTGGCAAGAGCCAGATAAGATGTGGTGTAACCATAATGCCCAAGATGTGCAGTGTCTGCTCTTTAACCACTTCCCACCCGGCCAATGCATATATACGGCCGGGTGGGAGCTGTCTACTCCTGATAGGACGTTCAGGAACGTCCTTCAGGAGTAGTGGGATCGCGCGCGCGCGTGCCCGCGCAGCGGCGCGATCCCGATGTGCTCGTGTCACCCGGACACGGCACATCTCAGATCGGCAGGAGGGCTCTGTGATTGGCCCTCCTGATCACATGACGGCCGTGTCCAATCACGGCCGTCATGTGATGTAAACAAACAGCCGGTTGCTAGGCAATCGGCTCTCCTCTCCTCACACGGAAGTCACCGCTGAGGAGAGGAGAACAGAACGCTGCAGCCGGCTGATGATCAGTGAGTATGGGCTGCTTTTTACAGCTTTTTACTCACTGATCATCAGTGTAGTGTAAACACACAACACACCACACAGTACAAACACAGTCCCCACATATGTCCCCAAAACACACATGTCCCCAAAACATACATGTCCCCAAATAATAAAAACACATGTCCCTAATAATAAAAACATGTCCCCCACATATGTCCCCCTAAAATCACATGTCCCAATGATTATCTGCACACATATGTACGTGATCACCTGCACACATATGTACATGATCATTTGCGTACATATGTCCGTGATCACACAAACCAATTATTATACACTTAACGGAATTTTTTTTACCAAAAACATGTAGCAGAATACATTTTGGCTTAAATTTATGACAAAATTTGATTTTATTGGATTTCTTTTCAAATAGAAAAAAGAAAATATTGTTTTTTTTTACAAATTTCCGCTATTTTTGCGCTTATATCGCAAAAAAAAAAAAACGGAGTCGTGAATAAATAACACCAAAATAAAGCTCTATTTGTGCGAACAAAATGATAACAATTTCATTTGGGTACAGTGTAGCATGACCGCGCAATTGTCACTGAAAGCGCTAGAGCGATGAAAGCTGAAAATTGGGCTGGGAAGGAAGGGGGTGAAAGTGCCCTGTATTGTAGTGGTTAAAAATGTCACTGGCCAGAGACATGTTTGTTTTTTGTATTCATCAAAAGTTTTATTGTCTTATGATATGTCATTTCTTTAGAGAGTCAGACTCATTGGAAATGCCAGCCAGTATTTATTTATGTTTGATGCAATTCTATGGGGTTTTTTTTCTTGTTTTTCGGCATGATAATAAAATGCTTACATTTAGAAACATTTCATTGTTATTCTTTTCTTTAGAGAGGTGCAAATCCAATCCAGTTTGAAGAGGTATTCTAACTTCTGAAAATTATTTAAATAGCGGGTGTTTGGAATAAATTGAGCTAGGGTGAATTGTTTTTGTTGCTACTGTTAAAATTATTATAGCTAGTTTTCTACTGCTTTTGCAAAAGCTATTATTGTATTCCACAAGTGCATATAAGATTTTAGTATCCTGTTTATCATGAGTTATGAAAAGTCAATTTTGAGAATGCCATGGGGTACTTGTTGTAATTTAAGGGGCTTATTAAAGAAGGCTGGTGTTTGCTAATAGAATGTCTGAGTTAAAAATGGAGATTAGTAAACCTAAAGGATTGGAGCAGTCTATAGTTTAAAAGTCTAAGATAATTTTAAATACATAGAACTTGGTTTGAAGAAGTGGTGACAAGGCTGCTGATATGGAGGTACAGCCAGCTCTCCAGTTGCAGGCCTGTTGTCTTCAGTTCAGGAGAGAGGCACAGCAGAGGCACATCAGGGCCTGCCCTTGGTCAGCTCACACAGCTTCCACCAGAAAACCATGCATGAACTATATCTTAGAGTTTAACCATGCTGGGAAAGATGGTTCCACTTTCTCAGCAAGCAGCACTATTCCACCCATTACCTCTGAAATCAGAGTGGAAATAAGCAATGTGGCTGGACCCAGAAAACAAGAGAGGCAGTGGCAAGCCAGCACTGCCAAACCAAAGGGTCCAGTATATTTGGGGAAAATTGTGCTGTAGGGTAGGTCTTTACAATCTAGAATTGGATAAATGGACAGCTGGGGGCGTGCCAGGTGCACAGCAGGCTGTACAAGGGTATTGACACTAATTGCAGATACTCAGTACTGGGCTGGAAGTATTATAGGGGGATCAGCAGATTTCTGATGCATAAAATGCAGATGAATGTGTATATTTGTGACCCCTGCGCTCTGAATTCCATAATTCTGACCCCTGAACTCTGCTTTCTGCACTCCCGACCCTGAATTCTGCAGTACATGCACCTGACCCCTGAACTCTGTGTTCAGTACTCCTGATGCCTGAACTTTGTGTTCTGTAATTTAGACTCCCAAACTCTGTGTTCCATACTTCTTACTTGCATTCTGCGTTACATGCTCCTGACCTCTGCATTATATATAACTGACCTTTAAACTCTGTGTTTCATAGTAATGACCTCTGGCAGAAGATAACTGGTGTGATTGGAGACTATTTGGATGCCAACATCCCAGAAATAGTATATTCAACAAATTGTATCTTGGTCGCATGGAACTTTTGAAGCAGCAAATGTAATGCAAAAACTAAAAATAAAGATATAACCAATTTATTACATCTTTATTGGAAAATATAAAAACATATTTAAAAACATACAATGTGGGCTTAGACCATAGGGTAACAAAACCCAGTATATAACTCTCATAGTTTTAGGTGCAACAGTGTTTATGTAGAAGCTACCCGACATGTTTAGAGTATCACTCTTTATCAGGGGTAATCATAAACATGACAGAACTGAACAATAGTGGTATTCTAAATACAAATTCATAGAGAGGTTAGATGTTTTTGTTCATTGATGTTCTTAATGAACATCAAATACTCCGCTGTTTGCTCTCAAAATGTGATCAATTTATTTGGTCAATTTCCTTCTCTTTATTATTATTATTATAATATCTGTTATGTCCCTTTTAAGATGCTCTTCAAATATCTTCTCCGCTTAGCAGGCATGCATAAAAAAAAAAAAAAACACACTACATAGTGCTTTATCCTTAAATACAGCAAAAACATGCACTCTGCCAAACTATAACTCACACTATATACAGTGCTTTGCAAAAGTATTCACCCCCCCTTTGCTTTTTACCTATTTTGTTACACTACAGCCTTTAGTTCAATGTTTTTTTTTTTTTTTATCTGAATTATATGTGATGGATCAGAACACAATAGTCTAAGTTGGTGACGTAAAATTTGAAAAATATATACATAAAACTATTTATAAAAATAAAAAAAAACGTATAATTGACATGTGCGTATGTATTCACCCCCTTTGTTATGAAGCCCATAAAAAGCTCTGGTGCATCCAATTACCTTCAGAAGTCACATCATTTGTGAAATGATGTCCACCTGTGTGCAATATAAGTGTCACATGGTCTGTCATTACATATACACACCTTTTAAAAGGCCCCAGAGGCTGCAACACCTAAGCAAGAGGTACCACTAACAAAACACTGCCATGATGACCAAGGAACTCTCCAAACAAGTAAGGGGCAATGTTGTTGAGAAGTACAAGTCAGGGTTAGGTTATAAGAATAATATTCAAATCTTTAATGATCCCTAGGAGCACCATCAATCTATCATATCCAAATGGAAATAACATGGAACAACAGAAAACCTGCCAAGAGACGGCCACACACCAAAACTCATGGTCCAGGTAAGGAGGGCATTATTTAGAGAGGCAACACAGAGACCTAAGGTAACCCTGGAGGAGCTGCAGAGTTCCACAGCAGAGACTGGAGTATCTGTACATAGGACAACAATAGGACATACGCTCCATAGAGTTGGGCTTTATGGCAGAGTGGCCAGAAGAAAGCCATTTCTTTCAGCAAAAAACAAAATGCACATTTTGAGTTTGCGAAAAGGCATATGGGAAACTCCCAAAATGTATGGAGGAAGGTGCTCTGGTCTGATGAGACTAAAATTGAACTTTTTGGCCATCAAAGAAAACAGTGCAAACCCAACACATCACATCACCCAAAGAACACCATCCCCACAGTGAAACATGGTAGTGGCAGCATCATGCTGTGGGGATATTTTTCAGCAGTTGGGATTAGGAAACTGGTCAAAGTTGATGGAAATATGGATGGTGCAAAATGCAGGGATATTCTTACGCACAACCTGTACCACTCTGTGTGTGATTTGAGGCTAAGACAGAGGTTCGCCTTCCAGCAGGACAATGACCCCAAACACACTGCTAAAGCAACACTTGAGTGGTTTTGTCAGATATGGGTACTCACCGAGGCCGAGATGCTGTGAGCTGTAACCTCTTGCGACTAAGCACACTCCACACCTGGAGATGATACAGAGGGTGAAGGGCACAAAGAGGCATGAGTCACCAGCAGGCAGGGCAGGTCTTGCGTGAAGGTCACCAGGAAGGAGACAGCTGTGCAGGACTGGAAGATGCTGAAGCTCAGGGAGATAGATGAGCAGCTAGTCCAACAACAGGCCGAGGGTCAAACACAGATGACTGACTAGAGTCTATTAGATAGGCAGAACAGTCTTGTGCTGGAGATTGATAGCAGGTCTGTAAACAGGCTGATGATTAAATGCTGAATTCTGATAGGAAGTCCATAAAACAGATCGAGGGTCAAACACAGATAACTGGATAACTGAAGGCAAAGTCTGTGAGCAAGGCAGGGATCAAGCACTGGAGACAAAAAGCAGAGTCTGGGAACAGGCCGAGGGTCAATCACTGGAGACAGAATGCGATACAGGTAGACAGGCCAAGGGTGAAACACAGGAGGCAAGTAGCAAGGTCTGAGAGGCAAGCTGAAGTTCAGATGCAGGAAGAGATCAGCATACGTCAAGGTCAATCCGGGTCAAAACGGGTAATCAAGAATCAGGATACAAGCAGGAAACACACAGGAAGCTAAGAAGACAAACCAGCAACTTGGCCATGGCACAGAGTGGCTTTTATAGGCAATGGGAGGCTCAGGCTGTGCGTGCGCTATTGCGTACACGCGTCCGCCATTCTGCTGAATTGCGCATTAGCCATTCTGCTGTATTGTGCCCAGGGATGCGCTGGGGTGCCACTTTACCACGCATGTGCATAGGAAACCAGCGATATTGGCGAGGCTGGTACTTGCTTCTTTCCTGACAGGTTTAAGGGGAAACATGTAAATGTGTTGGAATGGTCAAAGCCCAGACCTCATTCCAATAGAGAATCCCCGTGCAGCTTAGTGCACTCTACCCCTGGAAGTGGTACAGAGGGTATAGGGCACAGAGAGGCATGGGTCACCAGTAGGTAGATGGGACTTGAGTGAAGATCTTCCATAGAGCTGATATACCGTGCAGGGGTTGACTTGGCACCAAACTGGAATAAGAAGCCCAGCCGGGGCTCTAATCCCCACAGATCCAGAAGTAGAGATTAAGGAGGAGGCCGAGGGTCAAACACAGAAAATCCAACAGAAGCAATTTCTTAATACAAGCTGGGTCATACACAGGAAGCATGTAAGTAGAGGAATCCTTTAAACAAGCCGGGTCATACACAGGAAGCAAGTGGAGTAGAGAAGTCCTTTAGGCAAGCCAGGGTCAAAGTACTGGAGAAGATCAGAGGAGGTCAGGGTAAATCTGGGTCACAACAGGTATACACAGGTTAGCAGAACTTGAGACAGGAACACAGGAAGCTGAGAGACAAACCAGCAATTAGACAAGGGGCTGGATAGCCTTTTATAGGCCAGCAAGGGGGTTTCATGTTATGTGCATGGCTCTACAAAGTATGGACTTGGGGGGGGGGGGGGGGGGGCTGAATATTTTTTTTTTTATTGTAAAGCAAACAACAATCTTCAAAAGTTGTGTGCATGTTCTGTAAATTAAATTATGCAAATCCTCAAACAATCTGTTCTGCCCTCACTATACATGGCTGAGGTATAATTAGACAGACAGCTAACAACTCATTGAGGCAGTATGTAAAAGAACCACTAGATGGCAATATTTCAATTTAATTTACATACCCTTAGCATATTCAACAATTAAACAAAAGAGCATAAAAACACTTGCTGAAGGCATGGCACAATCCATGTTAATTACAGGTCGTGAGCCAACAAAACATGAAAAATGCCAAAGGGGGTTAATACTTTTTCAAGGCTCTGTAGTGCTTGGAAAATACCTTTTTCCTTTAACATATAAATTGACCAAATCATGCTACCATCTCTATATGTACCCTCACCGGACACTTTAATGACACATAGCATATATGGTCATGAATGGCTTTAATTCTTCAAGTTCTTCTTCCTGAATATTCCCACAATATCCATTTAAAGCACTCTTCAGCTCTCTCCTCCATTCATTAAAGCGGGAGTAAACCTAGTTTCAAAAAAACACTTACATTCCCGGTATGCCGGAAATGCTAACTTTCACATTGGTTGTGCTCTCAACCAAACTTTCAAACCATCCAATGGCTGGTTTCATAACTGATCACATGTGCAGCATTATGGCAGTTTAAGAATCATTGGAGGCCAATATGGCAGCTTCCTTGACTGAAAACGATAGAGGGGTTTACTTCCACTTTAAGTCTGCATTCACACCTGAGCATCTTCAGCGCGTAAAACTCTCGTAAAATGCCCAAAGAAATGCCAGAAAAAACACCTGAAAAATGTCCAACAAGCAAAATCCCATTAATTTTAATTGGACCTGTTCACATCTGAGTGTTTTGTCACCTGAAGCTCAAAAAAGTACATGAGCTTCTTATTAGGCAGATTACAGGCATTTTTCACTGCACTTTCTATCACTAATACTATCACAGTCACATCACCATATGCAGATGGGGTCAGTGGTTTAAACACACTCCTATGTCAGTTTTTTCAGTCTTCTTTTTTTTTCCTCCACAACCTACACATTTTGGTTTGTTCGCACCACTTGTTAATCATTTACAAATAATAGTAACACCACTTCACAACGATAATCATCATACTGGTGACTCCACAGTTTTTTACTAAATTGCTGTTGTATAAACATATAATATTTGGGCAACTAAGCATTACTTTTCTTCCACTTTCTATTTCTTATTTATATTTATATATGCACTTATATAATAGTACAATATTGCAACACAACATTTATATATTCACTTAGAATATCTTGACGTGAAACACTTATTTTATATTTTATTATATTTCATTATTTTTAGGTGTGGCCACCTAGGGTGTGCCAAGAACCTCCTGTTCTGTTCCTCTGGTTCCTCTGGATAAACTCCAGATACTGTCAATTCTTGCAAGTCAGCGATCGATGCCCCCGTGAAGTCATTTTCCTCTTCCCCCCCCCCCCCCTTCTTTCCCCCAGTTTGGTGGGTGGATGAAGTGGGTTAGAACAGCAGGGCAGTGGTACCAGGATGACCCTTTGAGAGAAAGCACTAATTTCTTTTTCAGATTTTAATAAAAGTCTCTGGTTGAACAGTAACGGTTTGGTGGAACTGGTAAATATTACTGAAATAAGGTATAATAATTATCTAATTTGTAGGCTAAAAAACTTTTTTATTGAAAGTCTTTTTTCTTTTGACTATTTGCAGAATATACGATATAATCACCCCTTCTGCTTGGGTTTTGTCCCCCCCCCCTGAAGAATACCCTGGAGGTCGAAATGCATTGGAGTAGCATGGGTGCTATTTGTAGCTTTTGAAACATTGATGTATTTGTAAATTGTTCCTGTAACTATCTCTGTAGCAAATGTTGCATATATCCTTTACCCATCGATATGCAGTAATAACATATACCAGAGTCCGTATTTTACATTTATGACGGCGATTAAGCCTTTGAACTAATAAAATAAATATATTTTTACAAATTTAATTTATTTCTGCTTCTTGTTGCTGCCTGAAAACCCCAAGGGGAACCTGTCCTTTCATTCTTTTTAGAATATTTATGGGTGTGCAGCCAGCTCGTTATTTTATTTCCATGCACTTTCTCTTTTTTCTTACATTTAACAGTTAAATCCTTACCTACGTGTAAGGCTCTGGGCCCTGATGGGTTACCCTATGTATATTATAAGACCTTTTTGCCACTTCTGCTCCCTTATACGTGTCAGATTTATACTGCCTTCTCTCAGGATACCCCAATCCCTCAGATATGCAAAGAACATTCTTCACCCTTGTCCCAAAACTGGGCAAAGACCCTGCCTTGTGTGCTAACAAAAGACCTATAGCCCTTTTAAATTTGGATTTTAAAATATTCACCAAGCTTCTTTGTTTACGCCTTAATCTAATCCACGCATCCCTTATTCATAAAGATAATGTAGGCTTTGTCCCATTTTATCAGGCATGGGATAACACTAGGAAGGTAATTGACCTAATAGATGTGGCAAATAGGAAGGGAATGGCATCTCTAATACTCTAATATTCACCCAAAGTGTTGAACCCCTGGCTGCATCGACTCACAAGAATCTGTACATTCGAGGCATATCAGTCAGAGGCAGGGATTTTAAAATTTCACTTTTTGCAGATAATATCATTCACCCTGTCCCACAGTAGAACTACCCTGCCTAGTTTGCATGCAGAATTGTATTGTTATAATTAATTCCATGAAATCAGAGGCTCTTCCTATCAACATTCCTGCATCTAAAGTACAACATCTATCTACTTGCTTCCCGTAATTCTGGAAATCCATATTACTTCCTCCTATGCTTTGCTGTATAAAGATAACTTTCCTCCTCTGTATCACCAAATTAGGTCGACAATACACCCATGGAAGAAACACCACGTTTCCTTACTGGGACAGATTGTTTCCTCTAAAATGTCAATCCTCCCTAAAATCTTATGTTTGATTCAAACTCTACCTATTCCTGCCCCTGCATCTCACCTTAAAAAACTGCAAACAGACCTTTTGAATCTTGCTTGGAACTATAGGCAACATAGACTTCCTCGTACAGTCCTCACGGTGTCAAGCAGTGATGGTGGCCTTGCATTTCTGAATCTTTTAAAATGTTATCTGGCAGCCCAGCTGTGAGCTGTGGCATCCTGGTCTACACAGTGTGCATATAACAAGTGCACTGAAATAAAATAAAAAATCTGGCTAGCACCTGTCCACCATAATATTATTTTATGGAATGCAAATTTGAAGGTAGATCCTGGCCATATAGTGGGGGCAATGGCCCAGCTTAGAAATATATGGCATGCGACATCTTGCCAACATGCCCTTAATTCTGAGGCCTTATTATTGACTCCTTTATTACATAATCCTACAGTGCCTTATAGCCTGGCATTTCCAATGTCTTCCCCTTGGGCAATGTGGAACTTCATTTTGGACATCTGGTTGATCCAAGGACCCAAAACATTTTACCGCTTGCTGAACTTCAGGACAGATTTGACCTTCCCCTGCAGGTGTTTTATGGGTACTAACAGATCCACCGTTACGCTCAGACCATCACCCCTATTTTACAATTCTCCCCCTTGACTCCCTTTGAGAGGACAATTTTGAAAGGTCCCTCAGGGTTTAATTTCAGGTATATACCAGATATTAAATTCTTATCCCATACAAGATAAAGGTAAACACTCCTACATGATCCTTGCTGGCGATGCTAGTGAGGTAAAGGTACACTACATCATTAGAGATGGGCCGAATGACCCCCTGTTCGGTTCACACCAGAACTCTCGATTATTTCAAAGGTTCAGACACGAACGAAGAACTCCAGTGAAGTCTATGGGACCCGAACAGGAAAAACCAAGTGTCTATTTTGAAGGCTTATATGTAAGTTATTAGCCATAAAAGGGGTATGGGGGCCCGGACACTGACCTGGGGGACATGTACCCATGCAAAAAAAAAAAATGTTTTTAACCACTTCAATACAGGTCACTTAGACATCCTTCCTGCTCAGACCAATTTTCAGCTTTCATTGCTCTCACTCATTGAATGGCAATTACTCAGTCATGCAACACTGTACCCAAAAAACATTTTTTATAATTTCTTCCCACAAATAGAGATTTCTTTTGGTGGTATTTAACCGGTTCCTGACCAGCGCACGCCGATGTACGTCGGCAGAATGGCATGGGCAGGCATATTGGCGTACAGGTACATCCAATCTTCAATGCCGCCCTGCCATCGCTCGCGTGTCGGTCGGGACCCCCGTGAGTCCGGTCGCATACCCGCGATAGTCTCATGGGGCGGCTGAATGGAGGAAATTCTGTGTAAACAGCATTTCTCCATTCTGCCTAGCAACTAGTGATGCTGATCTCTGCTCCATGTGATTGGAGCAGAGATCAGTGTTCACTAAATGAAAACCCAACCCACCCACAGTTAGTAACACACCCCTAGGACCACTTAACCCCTACACTGCCACCCACTGGTTAACCCCTTCACTGCTAGTGTCATTTACACAGGAATCATTGCATTTATATAGCAGTGATTACTGTATAAATGACAATGGTCCCAAAAATGTGTCAAAAATGTCTGATGTGTCTGCCACAATGTCGCAGTCACAATAAAAATTGCTGATCACCGCTATTACTAGTAAAAACAAAAGAAGAAAAAATTATTAATAAAAATGCCATAAAACTATCCCTATTTTATAAACGCTATAACTTTTGCGCAAACCAATCAATAATCGCTTATTGTGTTTTTTTTTTTACCAAAAATATGTAGAAGAATACGTATCGGCCTAAACTGAGGGAAAAAAACATTTTTATATATTTTTGGGGGATATTTATTATAACAAAAAGTAAAAAATAATGCGTTTTTTTCAAAATTGTCGCTCTATTTTTGTTCATAGCGCAAAAAATAAAAACCGCAGGGGTGATCAAATACCACCAAAAGAAAGCTCTATTTGTGGGAAAAAAAGGACGTCAATTTTGTTTGGGAGCCACGTCGCACGACCGCGTAATCGTCAGTTAAAGCGACTCAGTGCCGAATCGCAAAAAGTGGTCTGGTCTTTGACCAGCAAAATGGTCTGGTCTGTAAGTGGTTAATCACCACTGGGTTTTTTATTTTTTTGCGACATAAGGGAAAAAAGCGAAAATTTGGAAAAAAACAAAACACTTTTTTTAGTTTCTATGATAAAATGTTGCAAATAAGTAATTTTGTTCATAAATTTGGGCCAAAGTGTATACTGCTACATGCCTTTTTCCCCGCAATTCTTGGGAAAATGAAGAAATCTTTTTTTATTACATTTTTTTATACAAAATTGTCATAATAATTTTTTTCTCACACACAGCATATGCATACTTCCAATTACACCCCAAAATACATTATGCTACTCCTCCCAAGTATGGAAATACCACATGTGTATATTCTATGAGGCATAATGAGTCTTTTGAATGGTTAATTTTTTCCAAAAGTCTTTGAAAAACGTGGTAAGAAATACAATTTTTTTTTTTTTTTTTTTTTTTTTTACACAAAGTGGTCCATTTATAAGATATTTCTAACACATAGCATGTACATAGCAAAAATGACACCCCAAAATACATTCTTCTACTCATCACGAGTATGGCAATACCACATGTGTGAGACTTTTACACAGCCTGGCCACATACAGAGGTCCAACATGTAGGGAGCACTGTCAGGCGTTCTAGGAGCATACTACATTACACATACAATTTCCTAACGATCTATTACACTTTTGAAGGTCATGGAGCACCAGGACAATGGAATTACCCATAAAATTACCCCATTTTGGAAAGCAAACACCCCAAGGTATATTCTATGAGGCCTAATGAGTCTTATGAACATGTCATTTTTTTTTTCAAAAGTTTTTGGAAAAAATGGAAAGAAAATGTTTTAAAACTGCAGTTTTTGGGGAACACTGATTTTAATGACACTTAAAGTGAACAAAAAAAAAGTGAAATATTCCTTTAAATATGGCGCCTGGGGGGTGTCTATAGTATGCCTGTGAAGTGGCACATGTTTCCCATATTTAGAACAGTCCCTGCACAAAATGACATTTCTAACAGAAAAAAAAGTCATTTAAAACTGCTTGCGGTTTTAATGTAATGTCTGGTCCCGGCAATATGGATGAAAATCTTTGAGAAAAATGGCATGGGTACCCCCCTGCCCATTACCCGGCCCTTTGGGTCTTGTACAGATATTAAGGGGAACACCATACCCAAATTAAAAAAAGGAAAGGCATGGGGCCCCCAGGCCCTATATACTCAGAATAGCAGTATACAGGCGGTCCAAACAAGACAGGGACTGTGTAGGTTTGTTGTTAAGTAGAATCTGTTTGTTATTTTGAACTGGTACATTTTTAAAGTGTAGCTCCAGTCAAAAAATCTATTTTTAAGCTTTTTGGAAAACATAGGGAAGTGTTATCACCCCTGTAACATTTATTTTGCTGTCTGTGCACCTCTTCAGAAGATTTTACCTCCCTTTCTGTCCCAATGACAAATGTTTTTTGAAAATTTTGGGTTTTTAGTAAAACAAAGATTGGAATAAAGCATCAGGGGAGAGGAGACAAGTTTTTCCCATATCAACCTACAGGAGAGAATTTCCCTTCCTTGGGGTTGATTTCATCTCACTTCCTGTTGTCTCCTTCTGTTTGCAAGTAGGAGACGTTTGTAAGTTGGATGTTTGAAAGTAGGGGCTTGCCCTATATGCTCTGTGGAAATTTGGGCCTAAGGTGTTGGTGTTGCCACAACACTGTAAGCCCTCAAAGTGACTCTTGGTGGGTGCTGGAACGCCCTGCTGTGAACTATTATATCAAGAATTGTAATTACATGCCGTTGTTGAACAGTAGCAGAAAAATTGGGTCTTAGGCACTGGTGCCACAACACTGCAACACCTCACAGAAACTCTAGAGAGCAGGAATGAGCCCTGCTGCAAAGTATTGCATCAAAAATTGTAATGACATGGCCCTGTTAAACAGCGGCTGAAAAAAAATTGGGCCTTAGCCACTGGTGGCGGAGCCCAGAAGCAAACATGTTCTTTCACGCTATCAGCAAGATCATTGAGGAGGAAGAGAATAGTAAGTCAGCATAACAGGATAGTCACTAAGCATCAGCATAGGCAGTCTGGAAGGGATGTGACATATCAAGAAAAATGATTCGGTTACATCAACTACAGGTGCTTGGTAGCTGGTGGTGATCAACTGAGTTGGTGGACAGGCGCACCCTGTAAAAGGTTACAAAGCCTCCAGCAGCACTGAAAGTGTGTTCCGAAAGAACGCTGGATGCAGGACAGGCCAGTAGCTCAATTGCATACTGTGCAAGCTCTGGGCAGTGATCCATCCTCAAGACCCAGTAACACAGAGAATTTTCAGTGGGAAAGGTGTCCAAGTCTGATCTTGCCCCTAGGTATTCCTGCACCATGTAAATCAGATGCTGGCGATGGTTGCTGGAACCATACCTTGGGGCTGCAGACTAAAAAATTGTCTGAATGCATCGGTCAGATGGCCACCTTCTCCACCGCTCCTTCTCTGACTGACCGAAGCCTCAGCAACACGTTGTCCAGGACCAGGAAATTATAACCTCCCAGTCTCTGGGAACGAGTTGCACAGGCCTCTCGAAGATGTCTCATCCTCTTTTCCCTCTGCGACGGCAAGACAAGGACCATAACCTTACCCTTGTACCGTGGATCAAGGAGAGTTGCCAGCCAGTAATAATCTCTCTCCTTGATCCACTGAATACGAGGATCCTTCCGCAGGCTTTGCAGGATCAGGGAGGTCATGCAGCATAGGTTAGCTGAGGCATTCGGTCCGGAGTCCTCTGGGTCACTAAGAATTAGAGATGGCCTTGCGGTTTGCCCGACGGTCGATTCGCGACGAATTTTGCTCGTTCGCAATTCGCCAAACCACCAGACTTCTGGCAATGTTCGCGGCCATATTTATTTAAATTGTGAAGAACTTTGACCCATGACACATCCATCATGGGGTACAAGACAGCCAATTGAGACATTTCAGCATATGGACAATTGGACATTCCCCCTACCTTATAAATACCATTTTACATTCTGTCTTTTGTCAGTGTAGGGAGGAGAAGTTGCTGTGTGGAGCAGGGACAGACTGTAGTGACACAAATCGGTATAGGTGTACAGTATGTAGGGTTCTGGTGCACTGCTGCTGACTGCTGTGCTGGTGATTGCTGAGTGCACTGCTGACCGATTCTGCAGCTGTCTTTTGTCAGTGTAGGGACAGGACGCTGTGTGGAGCAGGTACAGTCAATTTAATCACTAGCTATTACTATTAGGTCCACAAAGGTCCTTTTAAGGACTGGTATAGGTGTACAGTATATAGGGTTGTACACGTATAATATACTTTCTTTCAAATATACAAAGTATATTATGGTGCACTGCTGACTGTTGTGCTGCTGAGTGCTGCCTGATTCTGCAGCTGTCTTTTATCAGTGTAGGGACTGAGGGACAGTTTGGTGTTCTGAGCAGGAACAGTCTGCAAATCACTAGCTACTATGTCCACAAAGGTCCTTTTATAGGTTTACAGTATATAAGGTTGTACACGTATAATATACTTTCTTTCAAATATAGACAGCATATTATACTTGGCTGCTGAGCTAATTGCTGCCCGATTCTGCAGCTGTCTTTTATCAGTGTAGGGACTGAGGGAAAGTTTGGTGTTTGGTATACTTTCTTTCAAATATAGAAAGCATATTATAGTGCACTGCATGCAGTGCTGCTGACCAATTCTGCAGCTGTCGTTTCTCAGTGTAGGGAGGGACAGTTTGGTTTTTGGAGCCGGGACAGTCTGCAATTCACTAGCTGCTAGCTAACTACTATTAGGTCCACAAAGGTCCTTTTAATGGCTGGTATAGGTGTACTATTTGGTGTGCAGTATATAGTGGTGTAATACACATATAAAATACTTGCACATATAGAAAGCATAGTATAGTGCATTTCCACTGTGCAGCATTGTGACTGCTGAGCGGTTCAGCAGCGATACTACAAAGAGTGACAAACGCAATTAAAAAAAAGTATTATAACTGGTGTGATAGACCAGTGGCCCCCAAAAACGACAGATTGAAGCTGTGTGTTATATACCTTCTTCCACATACATACTGCACTTCTCTAGAGACTTTTGTCACAGTGTCATTTAAAAAATGACAGGCAGAGGAAGAGGCAGGCCCTTCCGCAGGGGTGGTAGGGGTAGGGCAGGAGCAACAGGCTTGAGCCAAAGTGGCAAATTGCAGAAGGTGTGTGCGATTACATCAAAAGGCCGCACCAGACTTGGTTGAGTGGCTCACTCAGCCTTACTCTTCTGCACCCTCCTCATCCTCTCGATCTGCACCCTCTTCTTCACTCTCTGCTGTGTGCACCCCCAAAGACACTACCACCAACACCACCACCACCATCATATACCTTCTGCTTGAGTCACAGGAATTATTTTCCGATCCATCACAAGACATTGCCGATGCGCAGCCACTCTTGGCATTGGATCAGGAAGAGAAGGTAGCAACAACCGGCACTCAGCAGTCTGATGACAGTATCCAGATAAGCCCAAGGAGGAGGTTGGTCCCCAGTGTTGCTGTCTACTCCAAGATCTCTAATTATAGCTGTGGGGAAGGTGACGTAGATGATGACGTGTCTAGTGATGTCACGTGGGTGCCCATAAGAGAGAAAGAGGAGGGGAGTTCAGAGGGAGATATGGAAGAGAAGCAGGCAGAACTTAGATTGCACAGGAGGGACAAAGCAGACTGCTCAGGAAGCGAGGCATCAACCATGTACGGTCACATCTGGCGCTCCCAGGATGCCTGCACATGGCTCCACAGTGTGGGCTTTTTTTAACGTGTCCACTGCTGACAATAGTGTTGCCATCTGCAGCCTTGGCAGTCAAAGCATAAGTCGCGGTAAGCCCAACACTCACCTAGGGACGACCGCTGAAGAAGGCACATGAGCTGCCATCACCGAGCCCAGTGGGAGCAACAGAACCCACAAAGCCACACTCCAGGCTCTCACCCTCCAGCCTCGTCTTCTACTTCTCCTTCTCCTCTCTCCTCACAATTGTCCTCCACTCCACCTTCCATCATGCCGTCCTCACGTTTTTCTGGAAAAAGGCAGGCTTCTGTGGGCCAAATGTTTGAGCATAAAAAAAATGATGACGCCGGATAACCCTCTTGCCCAACGGTTGACAGCTGGCTTGTCAGAACTGATAGCCCGCCGACTACTGCCATATAAACTGGTGGACTCGGAAGGCCTTTCGAAAATTTGTGGCCATTGGAACACCACAATGGAAGGTCCCATGAAGGAACTATTTTTCACAGAAGAGCATCCCAGAGCTATATGGCCATGTTCAGCAGCAAGTGAATGTATCTCTGGAACACAGTGTTGGTGCCAAGATACATCTGACCACAGAGACGTGGTCTAGCAAACACGGGCAGGGAAGGTATATAACTTTTATTGCCCACTGGGTGAACCTTCTGACGGCCGTCAAGCACGTAACCCGTGGCACCCATGTAGATTTGGTTTTACCGCCACGGATTGCATGCAGGCCTGCCTCTTCTTCTCCTCCTCCTACTCCATCCTCCTCCCTCTCCTCCTCGGCTGACTCCTCCTTTTCCGCTGCTAGCGTCTCTTCTGCTGCGCCGCCCAAGCTCCCCAGAACCTATTCGGCATGCCAGGTGAGACGTTGCCATGCTGTGCTGCATCTGTTGTGCCTGGAAGCCAAGAGCCACACTGGCCCTGCACTCCTTTCAGCTTTGCATTCTCAGGCAGATCAGTGGCTAACACCACTCAATTTGACAGTTGGTGAAGTGGTGTGTGACAACGGTGCCAATCTGCTTAGCGCATTGAAACAGGGCAAAATTACGCACATGCCATGCATGACACACATCTTAAACTTGGTCATGCAGTGATTAGTTGTCAAATACCCTGGGGTCCCGGACATCTTGCGGCAGGCAAGGAAAATCTCGGCCCATTTCAGAAGATCTTACACGGCCATGGCTCGCCTTTCTGACATTCAGCAGCGACACAATCTGCCGGTCAGACATCTTATTTGTGATTGCCCGATGGAACTCAATCTTCTATATGCTCGATACGCTGCTCCAGCAGAAACGTGCAGTTAACGTCTACCTGTACGAACTCTGTGGCAGAACCAGTGGCTGCTCAGGCACGATGCATGCAGACTTCTGCGGCCATTTGATGAGATCACCAAACTGGTCAGTCGCAGCCATGGCGCCATCAGTGACATGGTACCTTATGCCTTCTTTATGGAGAATGCATTGCGTCATGTCATTGATCAAGCTGTGGAGGAGCAGGAGCGGGAAGATGAGGAAGTCGCAATGCTGGATGAATTCCCAGGGGGGGATACCCGGAGACAAGTCAACAACAGGAGTCTGAAGAGGAGTCAGAGGAGGATGGCGTCGGGGCGGATGAGGAGGAGCAAGAAGAGCATGCTTTAAACCTTTCTGGGATCCCTGTTGTTGTGCATGGATGGGGAGAGGAGAACGAGGAGGACAACATTATCCTGGATGATGAGCAGGAGCCAGGCCACCACACCGCTTCCAGTGTAGTGCAAATAGGGGCCTTCATGCTCCAGTGTTTTAACAGGGACCCCCATATAAAAAGCATAAAGGTCAAGGACCAGTACTGGGTGGCAACGTACCCCCGGTACAGAACACAAAATGGCTGAAATGTTACCACCATCACAGAGGGCTGTCAGAATGGAGCACTTACAGACCTTGCTTTGACACCTGCTGCATTCCGCTTTTGCGCGCGCTGGCAGAGGAGGAATTCCCACTCCCAGAGAAAGAGTTGTGGGTACCAATCCAACAACGTCTGCAAGAAGAGGGCGGTTTGAAGATGTGTTGGTGACTTCTGATATGAGGTCATTCTTTCAGCCTACTCATTGACAGGTCTCATCCGGATCCAGCATCAGGGAACGCCTAGACCGACAGGTGTCCGACTACATCGGGTAGATGTGGACGCTCTGAGGAGTGATGAACCCCTGGACTACTGGGTGGGCAGGCTTGACCTCTGGCCAGAGCTTGCCCAATTTGCAATGGAACTGTTGGCTTGCCCCTCGTCCAGTGTCCTGTCCGAAAGGACATTCAGCGCAGCAGGGGGGATCGTGACCGATAAGCGCACTCGCCTAGCTCACAACAGTGTTCACTACCCCACATTTATAAAAATGAATGAGGCATGGATCTCAGAGGAATTCAACACATGTGACCAGTAGACCATGTATATGCATAACTCTATAAACAATTTATTTAATCGAGCACACAGACCTTTTTTCTACCTTTGGCTCACTTCCTTGTACAAAAAAAGCACACCGTACTATCCTCCTGTTTGAAGAGGTTGAGCGGTATCATATTTTTGGGTCCCGCAGCGAGTTGCTGGTATCAGTGCTGCTGTCAGTGCTCTCTATCTCGGTGCTGGTGTGGTCTCAGTGCTCTCTATCACGGTGCTGGTATCAGTGCTCTCTATCACGGTGCTGGTGTGGGCTCAGTGCCCTCTGTCACGGTGCTGGTGTGGGCTCAGTGTCCTCTATCTCGGTGCTGGTGCCAGTGCTCTCTATCACGGTGCTGGTGTGGTGTCAGTGCTCTCTATCACGGTGCTGGTGTGGTGTCAGTGCTCTCTATCTCGGTGCTGGTGTGGTGTCAGTGCTCTCTATCTCGGTGCTGGTGTGGTGCCAGTGCTCTCTATCTCGGTGCTGGTGTGGTGTCAGTGGTCTCTATCTCGGTGCTGGTGTGGTCTCAGTGGCCTCCATCTCGGTGCTGGTGTGGTCTCAGTGGCCTCTATCTCGGTGCTGGTGTGGTCTCAGTGCTCTCTATCTCGGTGCTGGTGTGGTCTCAGTGCTCTCTATCTCGGTGCTGGTGTGGTCTCAGTGCTCTCTATCACAGTGCTGGTGTCAGTGCTCTCTATCACGGTGCTGGTGTGGTGTCAGTACTCTATCTCGGTGCTGGTGTGGTGGCAGTGCCCTCTATATCGGTGCTGGTGTGGTCTCAGTGCTCTCTATCACGGTGCTGGTGTCAGTGCTCTCTATCATGGTGCTGGTGTCAGTGCTCTTTATCACGGTTCTGGTGTCAGTGCTCTCTATCTTGGTGCTGGTGTCAGTGCTCAGTCTCTATCTCAGTGCTGGTGTCAGTGAGGGAGATTGCAGCGGAGAAGCCAATCAGCAGGCAGTGCCAGTACCATGGCCGAGGATCAGCACTGGACTGGCACCTCCGGACCACCACAGTGGAACCCTGCATAGGTTGGGGTAAGGGGCGGGCAGAGGGAGAGGGCTCAAGCACAGTTTGGCACACTGGCACAGGACTGCGCTGCCCTGACTGTGGCACTGATCATCTCCTGCACCCCCTTCATAGCCTGCCCTGACCTTGCCTCTCCTCCATGGCCTTCATGCGCTCCTGAATTGTCAAAATTTCACAGATAAAAAAAGAATGCTTGTTGTTGTCGATCCCAGATTCACTTAATACTTTTGTTATGTCAGTGTTCATGTTGTGGGACTATGTGTGCACAGCTAGTAAGTATTGTGTGGCTGAAAATATGACCTGGAGGTTTTTAAGGTTCGCCTGCCATTAAAGTCAATGGGGTCCGCCACGAACTTTGCGGTTCACAAACTTTTGGCCGCGTTCGTGGTTTGCGTTTGCGAAACGTCCCATCGGAAGTTCGTCCATCACTACTAAGGGCGACATGATCTGCAGCCACCTCCTCCCAGCCATGTACAAGTCCACAGGTTTCTTGGGACTGTAAATGATCCCTAATAGACTGCTGCTGATGCTGATGCTGAGTGCCAGGCTCCACCTCCATGCTGACACAATCCTCCTCTTCCTCCTCCTTCTCATCTTCCTGTATGATCAGCGGACCAGCAGGAACACTGTCTGGATAAAGGGGGCCTTGAGAGGCAAGGAAGTCCTCCTATTCCTGCCTCTGTTCTGCCTCAAGTTCCTTGTCCATTTTTCCACACAGCGTGTGCTCCAACGGGTGGACAAGAGGGACAGTGTCACTGATGCATGCACTGTCACTGCTCACCATCCTTGTGGCCTCCTCAAATGGTGACAGGACAGTGCATGCATCCCTGATCATGGCCCACTGGTGTGGGGAAAAAAACCGAGCTCCCCTGACCCTGTCCTGGTACAGTAGTAGCACAGGTACTCATTGATGACCCTCTGCTGCGTGTGCATGGCCAACATTCAGTTCCATCTGTTGGGTATGTCACAGATTAGGCGGTTCTTGGGCAGGTTCAATTCCTTTTGGAGGTCAGCCAGCCGAGCACTGGCATTATATGACTGGCGGAAATGCACACAGACTTTCCTGGCCTGCCTCAGGACATCCTGTAAGCCCGGGTACCTGCCCAAGAACCACTGGACCACCAAGTTAAGGATGTGAGCCACACAGGGCACATGGGTCAGTTGTCCCTGTTAGAGGGTGCAGAGGAGGTTGGTGTCATTGTTGCAAACCACCATTCCCGGCTTAAGCTGGCATGGCGTCAACCACCTCTCAGCCTGCCCTTGCAGAGCTGACAGAATCTTTGCCCCAGTGTGGCTCCTGTCCCCCCAGTGCAAGCACGGCATGGAATCTTTTTGCCTGCGTACTTGAATGCCTACGGAGCACCGCTGGTTCAGAGGAAAAAGCACAGGAAGAGGCCATGGAGGAAGAAGAAGAGGAGGGGGTGGAGGAGAGAGGTGTGTCACAATCACCAGTAGTAGCATTTTGGAGGTGTGGTGGCGGAACAACCTCCAACACTACTGCACCTTGTCCTGCATCCTTCCCAGCTGCCAGAAGAGTCATCCAATGCTCCATGAAAGATAGGTAACGTCCATGTCCATGCCTGCTGGACCATGAGTCAGCGGTTATATGCACCTTACTGCTGACCACCCTGTCCAGCGAGGCATGGACATTGCCTTCCACATGCCGATAGAGAGCCGGAATCGCCTTCTGTGAGAAAAAGTGGCATTTGGGAACCTGCCACTGAGGAACCACATATTGCACAAACTAACGGAAGGGGGCAGAGTCTACCAACTGAAATGGCAGCAATTGAAGTGCTAGCAATTTAGCCAAGCTAGCCTTCAACCGCTGGGCATGTAGGTGGCTGGGAGTGAACTTCTTTCGACGGTGCAGCAGCTGTGGCAGGGAAATTTGCCTTTTACAATCGGACGTCGGTGTACCACTAGCAGATTGCCCGCAAGTACTTGCTGTGGCTGTGAAACACCTAATTCTACACCTTCATTCCTTTTAGTGCAGGTTTCAGAGAGGTCTGAAGGTATAGTGGGGTTGGAGATCCCAGCTGATGAGGAGCATGGAGAGGTCCGCTTTGTTCTTTGGTGTGGGTCTTTTAGGTACACTTGCCAACTAATTTTATGGCAGGTCGACATATGTCTGGTCAAGCATGTGGTGCCCAAGCAGCTGATGTCTTGGCCACGTGAGATACACTTGAGACATATGTTGCATATAGCAGCGGTGCGATCTGATGCACTCGTCTCAAAAAAGGCACACACCAAAGAACTTTTGGAATAAAGCGCAGAGGCAGCACCCTGCACAGGCAGAGCTCTGCGGCGTGATGCAGTCGGTGTGTGTTGCCCTTAAGCTGGACCCTGGAAGGCATCCAGCCTTGTTGGAGATGTGCCTCCTCCTCCTCCTCTCTTCTATCAGGCACCCACGTGGAGTCAGTGATCTCATCATCCCCTCCCTCCTCATCACTGGAACAAACCTGGCAGTATGTTGCAGCTGGGGGAACATGACTGCTAGATTGCTGTCCTTCTTGGGCACCCCCTCTCTCTGGGCTCACGTTACTGCCTTCCTCTAGCTGGGTATCATCATCAGAGCCTTCAAAACGCTGGGAATCCTCATGGAGCATGTACCCAACACTGTGCTCGAACAATTCTGGGACACCTCAGAAGGAGCACATGGTGGGGCTAGGGGAGGAGTGACTGATGCCATTGAGATGAGGGAAGAGGCTGCTTAGCAGCTGCTTTGCCAGTACCCTGAGCCTGGGTGAAAGAGTATGAGGAGGATGAGGAGGGCTTGGTCATCCACTCTACCAAGTGTTCAGCATGATGTGGCTCAACACGTCCAGCTACCGAAAATAAGGGCAAGCGTGTCCCATGGCCACATGCTGATGATGATGCACCGTGTCCATGACCAGCACAGTTGCTTCTAGACTCAGAGCCTGCTTGCCCTCTTTTATTGGCTTGTGGCTGTCTGCCTCTTCTTGTTGGTCTTACAGACATACTAATGGCCTGCAGGGAGATGTAGCTGCACAAATCTGGGACATATATACTGATTATACTGCAGCTAGCAGAATCAACTGCCTGCCTGTAGTATTATTACTATGAGAAGACCAGCAATTTGGGTAGCTTTAGGCGTACACTGTGCAGCTGGCACAATACACCGACTGTAATTGCTGCAGCTGCCCGCCTGCGGTATAGGATCAGCAGAACAGCAGTAATTGGGGTAGATTTAGATGCACACTGTGCAGATAACACAATACACCGACTGTAATTAATGCAGCTGCCTGCCTGTGGTATAGGATCAGAAGAACACCAGCAATTGGGGTAGCTTTAGGTGCACACTGTGCTGATGACACAATACACTGACTGTAATTACTGGAGCTGCCTGCTGTATAGGATCAGCAGAACACCAGCAGTCGGGGTAGCTTTAGGTGCAAACTGTGCAGATGACACAGTACACAGACTTAATTGCTATAGCTGCCTGCGGATAGAATCAGCAGAACACCAGCAATTGGGGTAGCTTTAGGTGCAAACTGTGCAGATGAGACAGTACACCGACTGTAATTAATACAGCTGCCTGTCTGTGGTATAGGATCAGAAGAACACCAGAAATCGTGGTAGCTTTAGGCATACACTGTGCAGATGACACAATACACCAACTGTAATCAATGCAGTAGCTGCCTGTGGTATAAGATCAGAAGAACACCAGCAATTGGGGTAGCTTTAGCTGTACACTGTGCATGTGGCACAATACACCACATGTAATTTGCTACAGCTACCTGTGGTATAGAACCTAGCTGTACACTGTGCAGGTGGCACAATACACCAACTGTAATTGCTACAGCTGCCTGTGGTATAGGACCAGCAGAACACCAGCAATTGGGGTAGCTTTAGCTGTGCACTGTGCAAGTGGCACAATACACCAACAAATTGCTACAGCTGCCTGTGGTATAGGACCAGCAGAACACAAGCAAATGGGGTAGCTTTAGCTGTACACTGTACAGGTGGCACAATAAACCAACTGTAATTGCTACAGCTGTCTGCCTGCGGTATAGGATCAGAAGAACACCAGCAATTGGGCTAGCTTTATCTGTACACTGTGCAGGTGGCACAATACACCGACTGTAATTTCTACAGCTGCCTGTGGTATAGGACCTAGCTGTACACTGTGCAGGTGGCACAATACACCGACTTTAATTTCTACAGCTGCCTGTGGTATAGGACCAGCAGAACATCAGCAATTGTGGTAGCTTTAGCTGTGCACTGTGCAGGTGGCACAATACACTGACTGGAACTGCTACAACTGCCTGTGGTATAGAACCAGAAGAACACCAGGAATTGCAGTATCTTTAGGTATACACTGTACAGTTGGCACAATACACCAATTGTAATTGCTGCAGCAGCTGCCTGTGGTATAGGATCAGAAGAACACCAGCAATTGGGGTAGCTTTAGGTGTACACTGTGCGGGTGGCACAATACACTGACTGTAATTGCAACAGCTTCAAAGGAAGCTGTCTGTCCATCTATCTCTATCTTAGCCAACGCAACACACTATGCAAGGCCACCGCGCAGGCGGCTTTATATAGTGTGGGGAGTGTACTAAACCCCCTGAGCCATAATTTCCCACAGGCATCCTGCCTGTGGTCAATTATGGCTCTCTTCGCTGACAGTGCTGTGATTGGCCAAGCATGCGGGTCATAGTGCATGCTTGGCCAATCATCAGCCAGCAATGCACTGCAATGCCGCAGTGAATTATGGGCCATGAGCACCACTCAAATTTGGTGTGAATGGCCCATAATGTTCGGATTTCGTAGAACGGGCGAACAGAAGATGTTTGAGTCGAACATGGGTTCTACTGGAACCCGCAGCTCATCCCTAGTGGCAGGTACTCGGGTACTTTGCTGCACTGGTGACAGGGACTCTGGATGGGCTGGTGACAGATACTTGGGTACACTGATGGGCTGGTGACAGGTACCCGGGTACACTGATGGGCTGGTGACAGGTACTCGTGTACTCTGATGGGCTGGAGACAGGTACTCGGGTACCCTGATGGGCTGGAGACAGGTACTCGGGTACCCTGATGGGCTGGAGACAGGTACTCGGGTACTCTGATGAGCTGGAGACAGGTACTCGGGTACTTTGATTGGGTGGTAACAGGAACCCGAGTACTCTGCTGGGCTAGTGACAGATACTCGGGTAGTCTAATGGGCTGGTGACAGGTACTTGGGTACTCTGATGGTGACAGGTACTCAGGTACTCTGATGGTGACAGGTGCTCTGATGGTGACAGATACTCTGATGGTGACAGGTACTCTGATGGTAACAGGTACTCTGATGGTAACAGGTACTCTGATGGTAACAGGTACTCAGGCTGATAATATGTACTCTGATGGGCTGTGACAGGTACTCTTTATTTAGGGGGTATTTAAGGTCTACTTGCCTCATCCCCAATCACCATGCTGCACGCTCCCTGTAAAAAAAAATGTATTTGACGCTCCTGTCAAATCTTTGCAGAAAAATCCACAAGAGAGTCTATAAGAGAGGTCCTGAAGCGCAAATCTCTGGATGGGCATATTTTTCACACAAAGCTAATTGCTTGTTGGGTATGGATTAGGTGATGGGTTTGCCTGAGGAGATGTCAAATAATTGTGCAAAATTAGTCAAACCCCCCGAAGTCCATACAGCGACTACACTTCCAAGTGCACTTTCAGTGAAATTTCAAGTGCACTTGTAGTTTGCACTTGCAGTGCAAAGTAGATTTGCCTTTCGTAAATAAACCCCATAGTGTCACATATAATTAAGACAGGATAGAACAAGAGGCTTACTAAAACATTCAGGATACAGGAGGTGGAGCTTGTACAAAATAGCATTGTTATATGTGCCTAGGGGCAACATGATCACCAACTATGGCACTGCTTCCAGCATATATTTTAATTTACTGCGGAAGGGTTTTCAGGTTAATAACATTGGGTTTATACTACAATATTTCTATATTAGAAAGATCACCTGCTAACTGATGAATAATAGACATCCTGCCTTTCACCCTACCGTGACACTAATCTATATACACTGTTGATTTTAGAAATTAAAAACACATTATCTTTTAATGCTGAAGCATATGCAATAGTGCCACAAAATCAATACAGTGTAAACAAATTATTGCACGTTGGATCCCACATACAGATTTAGGCAACACCAATCAATACTGCTAGCCTCAAGTCTGCCAGCGGGAAAGGTGATTAAAAGGAATAACAACTGTGTGGGTTTTCTCGGGGGGTTCTGATTTCTTTTGTGGCCCAACGATTTGCTTGAGGGTTAATTAATGTCTAACTAAATTGGGCCATCTGTTTATGTCTGAGATCACAGTAGGGAAACTAGATTATACACTTTACTGGAGTATGAGATTATGTGCTTGAATGGGACATCTAATTATACAACACTATTTATTTTTTCCTGTCTGCGGTCAACCCCCCCTGACAAATAAAAGTGCTGTTAAAGTTAATTGTATATCGGTGCCTGAATACCCCTTTGAAAAGAGAGGTGGTCAACACTGTTTTACGCAAATATCATCCTGTGACTATTGGGCTCCATGAAACGCATCTTACAATGGAGACTTTATGTTACATGAGATACACCTGGGCAGGGAACAGATACCATTCCACCCATACCTCCTATTCCAGGGGGGTATGCAGGCTTACACATAAATCACTGGCCTTTCAAGAAATTCAGTCAGTTATCAATGTAGATGGCTGATACTGTATGTGTTTTTTTTATTATAGACTGCATGCAATTACATGTATACTAGCAGTGGTGTATACAGTATCCCTTCTCCGTTCAACATGGTAGTGTTAAAGGAGCTGGTGTCTTTTGGATTGAACAAACCAGATGTTCCTTTGTTATGGGTGACTTTAAGTTAATTGCGTATCCATGAAGACCCTAATTCGCTGAGACAATCGAGTGTAGCACAGTCAATGCTTTCTCCTATGTAAATGGATGTGTCAGAAGCTAACAACTGCTGAATAGAGGCTGCATTTACAGAAATATGCATACAAGGTACCCACTGCTTAACTGTACATAAATTATAAGGTCAGAACATCCAACAAATTAGCCAGAAAGCAGAATCAAGCCAAAGTTTACAGTAGATACTGAGTCAACAATAGTGCAAGAAGTAGCAGGTCATACTGGCTCAGTATGGGAAAACAGCAACAGCAGCAGAGAACAAGTAAACACATCTTCTTGTATCATCAAGCAGAAGTACTGTATGTGACATCATATGCAACAGCTAACGTTCAGCAGACTTGAAGGCAAACAGTAATACATGCAGGGAAATCTATCCACCACAGATAAACCATCAAACAAGCCAAGAATAGCTCTGGCAGTGGGAACTCAGTAACATCTATGCCACTCAGCACAAGTTTTCTCCCACAGACTTAAAAGGTAACTCCACTTTTATGGGGAAAAAAAGAGCAAATAAAAAAATAGTAATAATATAGTATGAACATTTGCAGCACAAGTCATATTGTAATTGAATGTTATTAAAATTACCTTTCCTTTCCAGTCTACAGTACTGTCATTTTCTGTGAAATGTAAAGCAATATGGCTCCCTGGATGCGTTCTGTACACAGTTAGTGTACAGAAAGGCCACTAGACATGTAATTTCCTGCTTAAGTGATTGGCTCACTAATATTCTCAGAAGTCTGCACTTAGATACAAAACAGATTTTAAGCATCCCCTACAACAAAGATTGTCATTTTTGGTGAGATACTCTCAAATGGAAATCACGTCTAAAGGAATGCAGACACTGATGCCCCATACACATGATCAGAAATTCCATCAGAAAAAACTTGGATGGTTTTTCCCAACAGAATTCCGCTCAAGCTTGGCTTGCATAAACACAGTCACACAAGTTCTCGGAACTTTCGCCCATCAAGAACGCGGTGACCTATAACACAACGACGTGCCCGAGAAAATGAAGTACGATTCCGAGCATGCGTTGAATTGTTTCCGAGCATGAGTTATTTTTTGCATGTCTGAATTGCATACAGACTAATGCATTTTCAGATAGGAAGTTTTTCCGACCGAAAAATAGAGAACCTACTCTCAATCTTTTGCTGGCTGGAATTCTGCCAGCAAAAGTCTCATGGAGCAAACACATGGTCAGAATTTCTGACTAAAAGCTCACATCCGACTTTTGCTGGCAGAATTTCTGATTGTGTGTATGGGGCATGAGAGTTTCCTCATTAGAGCCCTGCAGGTGCAGCAGCTGATTGATAATTATAAAACCACTCCCATACTGATTCACTCTGCAAAATAGTCATATTATATATATATATATATATATATAGTAATAGTACCTTAGTCATTTTTTTCAGAAAAACAAAAGGTAGGACTCTGCAACAAAGCTTGTTAAATTATTCGCAATGTACATTGATCACCCAGTGGGGATTCTTTTTTTTTCTCAACAAAAGTTGGAGTTAACTAGTAAACCCACAAACTTTTTTTTTTTTTAAACCTGCAAAGCAAAAGGCATAATGAGCTAGTATGCACCGCATACTAGCTCATTATGAAATACTTACCTTAGAACGAAGCCCCGACATCTGGCCCAATCCACGCCGAGGGAGCCGACATGCTCCCTCTGCATTTCTTCCGGGTATCGCGGCTCCGGCGCTGTGAGTGGCCGGAGCCGCGATATCGTCACTCCTGCGCATGCTCGCGGGAGATTTCATTCCGGCCAGTCTGCCACTCCTGGATTTTCAGGCCGAGAATCCCCTTGTGCGCATGCGCCGCTGCAGTCAGCGGCGCATACCGAGGGAAATATCTCCTAAACCGTACAGGTTTAGGAGATATTTTTTTTACCTACAGGTAAGCCTTATTATAGGCTTTCCTGTAGGTAAAAGTTAAAAAATTGAGTATACAACCACTTTAAAGTGAAATTAAACTCTCAACTTTTTAAGCACAGGCTGATTTAATCACCTACTGAGTATGAAGCTTTTTTTATCTTTTTTTTCCTTGCCTATGTTCTAGTTGTCATGGCTGCTGCCCGGGATCCTGCTTCGGTGTGGCTTATTTCTCTTGCAGTACAGAAAAATGCATCACTGGATGGGTTTCAGGAGGTCCATGAGGGTCAGATAAAACAAATAACATTTGAATTCACTATACAGCCCTCCCTCTTGTCCCAATCAGTGCTTTCCCCTTGAAAAGGAATTAAAGAGATAGTACCCTGCCACTGCTTATAGCACATTACCACTAATGCCCAGTACACACGATTGGACTTTCCAGTGGACCATTAGATCGTGTGTGGGCTCCAGCGGACTTTTTGTTCCCCAAAGTAAGGTGGACCTAGATTTAAAACATGTTTTAAATCTTTCCGCCTAAAGTCCGCCGGACCCAGCTCCTGTCGGGAAGTCCGCTCGTTTGTATGCCGGTCCGACAGACTTTTCAAATGAACGGACTTGCCCAAACACGGACTAAAGTCCGTTCATTTTGAATGTGACTTCAGGGAAGATGGGACTAGAGAAGGAAGTCAATGTCGCCGCTTTCATCAGCGAGATTGACACCTTGCAAGCCCCGTTGCCTGGTATGGGTTTTAAGGGTAACCCCCTATGCCAGCGATGGCGAACCTTTTTGATCCCGAGTGCCCAAACCGCGACGCAAAACCAACTTATTTCTTTCAAAGTGCCAACACAGAATTAAACCTGCCAGCTTTGAATGAGCCCTAAGGGACCAAAAAGAATGCAGAATGCACTGTGCAACATACACTGACCTACCTGACCATTGCATTCACCTACATGACACATGCACTACCTGACACATGCACTCACCTACATGACCATTACACTCACCTAAATGACACATGCACTCACCTAAATGACACATGCACTCACCTACATGACCATTACACTCACCTACATGGCACATGCACTCACCTACATGACACATGCACTCACCTACATGACCATTACACTCACCTACATGACACATGCACTACCTGACACATGCACTCACCTACATGACCATTACACTCACCTAAATGACACATGCACTCACCTACATGACCATTACACTCACCTACATGACACATGCACTCACCTACATGACACATGCACTCACCTACATGACACATGCACTCACCTACATGACACATGCACTCACCTACATGACACATGCACTCACCTACATGACACATGAACTCACCTACATGACACATGCACTCACCTACCTGACCATTACACTCACCTACATGACCATTACACTCACCTACTGTACATGACACATGCTTCCTGCACTACTAACATGCCCCCACACAGTACAATGTAAATCGGAGGATCCACCCTCCTCCTTACCTTTCTATTGCCTCATCGTCCAGCTCTCCCCAGACAGCATTGAAGGAATCCCCGACATCCGGCCATTCCTCGATATCCCTGGATGCCAGCTAGCAGCCATTGCACCTCTCCCCATGGAAAATCAGCTCCCAGCACCGCCCCTCCCCCTTCTCTTTTTCACAGGCTGCACTAGGACAGACTGAACCAAAGTCGTCCTGGAGCAGGGGGAGCTGACATAGGGTACCTGCAAAAAGGAATCCCTGAATGCCTTACCAGAAGTGTAGGGGTCCGGGGGAGGCAATAAGCTGCTGAACAGAGTCTGGATGGTGGAGAAAGAAGAATTTTACACTTAAATGACACACAAGGAATAAGATGACTGGCTGTCCACTCCCCTGCCGATGTCACTAGCAATGAAGCAAGGAAGAGAGCCGGCTCCTCCCTGCCTGCAACGTCAGTGCAAGTGACTGACTGGCTGGGGGATTCCCCTGGCGTGCCGACAGGGAGGGCTTGACGTGCCAGCTGTGGCACGCGTGCCATAGGTTCGCCATCACTGGCCTAGGCTATCCAGCCACAGCATGCAGAGGAGGTGGTGGACTGACTTACTAAACCTTCTTAGTCCTTCTCATTCTCTGTCACGCAAGCAGAGACAAGTCCCCTGCAGTTGTCAGAGTGGATAAACCTGTCTCCTTGTCCACATCTATTCCTGTCATAGCCCCCAACATCAGCCACGGAGGAGTCAGTTGAGTTATTTGACCACAGCGCCATCTACTTACTCCTTGATGATGCCCAGGCATTACTGGATACTGGCAATAGCAGGTTCTCAGGTGCTACTACTTTTCATGTAAGGCCATTCCATCTCTCTACCATCACGTGCAAGGAAATGTTCTGGCATTGTTGGGTAAGTCAGTCAGTCGTAAAATCCACATTACTGCAGACATGTTGTCCAGCAAGCATGGGCAAGGACAATATATTTTGTTCACAGCAAACTAGGTAACACTGCTTGCAACTCGAAAGGATGCAGGGCAGGGTTTGGTGCTGCAACTTGTTGTGCCCCACGTCTCCATACAGCTGGCAGTGATGATGCCAGACCTGTGAGCGCTACACTCTCCTCCTCCTCCACCACCTTTATGCCCTCCTCTGCAGAATTGTCCTATGAACATAAGGTATCCCCTAATTGTTCAAAAGGCTATTCCATTAGCCAGGCTAAAAGGTGCCATGCAGTGATTCAGCTGATGTGTTTAGGGGACAGGAATCACACCGGAGCAGAGATTCTTGCAGCTCTGCAGGGACAGGCCCAGAGGTGGTTTGATAATGGCTCAAACCTCCTGTCTGCCCTTAGACAGGGAAAGTTGACACATGTGCCATGCTTCATGTCCTCAATTTGGTGGTGCAGCATTTTCTAAATACACACCCAGGGTTGCAAGATGTGCTAAAGCTGGCCAGAAGAGTCTGTAGCCATTTCAGGTGGTCATACACAGCCAGTGCTCAGTTGGCTGTAATTCAGCAGGAATTCCACCTGCCCGTATGTAAAGTGCCTGATTTGTGACATGCCCACCAGGTGGAACTCGACTTTGACAATGCTGCAGCGGCTATACATGCAGCAGAGTATCTGCGTGGATACGGCACAACGACAGGCTCAGACCCTGCTTTTTTTCCCATGCCAATGGCTGATAATAAAGGATGCAGGTACTGTATTGTCACCATTTGAGGTGGCCACAAGGATGGTGAGCCATGACAGTGCATGCATCAGTGACGCAATCCCTTTTGTGTTCCTGCTGGAGCAGACTCTGCGTGGCATTATGGACAGGGCACTGGAGGCAAAGCAGCAGGATGAAGAGGAGGACTTCCTTTTCTCTCAAGGCCCACTTCATCCAGATACCATCATTTCTACTGTATGTCACAGAACACACAAGAGAAGAGAGGGGAGGAGGATGAGGAGGAGGATTCTGACACTTTCATAGGCTTCTAAGAGGAGGAAGACATGTCAATCTGTAAGCGATGGCTTTCCAACCCCAGGACCCTTGGGAGTAGTACGTGGCTGGGAGGAGGAAGTTCTAGATGCTGTCATCCTGAGTGACCCCGATGAGTCTGCTTCTCAAGCCTAGCAAATTTGAGGCGCATGGGCAACCTCATGTTTTAAAGCCTACGAAAGGACCCAAGAACAAGTGGCATAAAGGAGAAGGATGATTATTGGTTGGCAACCCTCCTTGACCAGCGTTATAAGGGGAAGGTCTCAGAACTCATCCCGTCTCCACAGAGAGTGCAGAAAATAAAATCACTTGATGCAGATGCAGATCATTTGATCCAGAGATGGAGAACTTTCCAGCTGACAATCCACTGACTTACTGGGTCATGAGAATAGACCACTGGCCAGAACTTGTCCAGTATGCTATTGAGTTGTTGGGCTGACTTGCATCCAGCGTGCTTTCAGAACGGGCATTTAGTGCTGCAGGAGGTTTCATGAATGATCATAGAACATATTGTCCACAGACTCCATAGACCGTTTTCACTTTTATAAAAATAAATCAGTCCTTTATTACCATCTATGAAGCCCCAGATGCTGATGTCACTGATTAAAACTTTTTGGGATGTGGAATCTCTGCAAGACTTCGAGGCTGCCTAGCTTTGATAGTGTTCAATCATTTCATCTTGAAGAATGTTTTTGATGTATGTTTCATGGGCACAATTAACACCCAAAGACACATTTTTCAGCATCTGTTTGACAGGTGCATATCATTGCAATTTTGCCTTTATCGAGAGTACCTCTATAGGCTTACAGGGAGAAGGTGCCATCAACACCCAAAGATCAATTTTTCTGCACCTGTCTGACAGGTGCATATAATTGCATTTTTTATAGCAAGGCCAATTCTTGCTTTCCTCAAGAGTACCTGTCACGTACTAGGTGAGAGGCCGAGATGCTGAGAGGGCTCCTCTAGTGCAGCGCTTCCCTGAAAGTGGTACAGGGAGAGCAGTGCCCACAGAGGCATGTTTTGCCAGGTACTGAGATGAGATAAGCTGGTCACTGTGATGTGACAGCAACAGGCTGGATGAACTGTAAAGCTGGGTGCTTGCGGAGTACCAGGTAAGCTTGACAGAGTAGCAACTGAAGACAGAAATGAGAGCCAGGCCAGGGGTCATACACAGTAAAATGAGTTCAGATGATGAAATTGGATAGCCGGGGCCATACACAGGAAGATGGATCTGTAACGGAGTCGATAAGCTAAGCCAAGGTCAGACATGGTGGAGCAAGCCAGAGACAAGTCAGAAATCAGGAGGTCAGGATCACAGGTCAGAGCAAGCCAGTTCAATAATAGAAGTTCAGTGAAGATAGTCCAGCAATGAGCAGCTCCAGCAGCAGGAAATAAGTCATGTGATCTGTCCAGGTTAAAAGGAGGAAGTACCGTCCACATTAGTCATAATGTGCACCATGGCGGCCATAATTGTCTTGGGTGGAATTGCCAGTCCTTCAGTGGACCACCCCCCCAAGGGGCAGCCTCCGGATGCTTAACCACTTCAGCTCCGGACCAATAAACACCTTAAGGACCAGAGGTCTTTTTGCAATTTCGCACTGCGCTGCTTTAACTGGTAATTGCGCGGTCATGCAATATTGCACCCAAACGAAATTTGCGTCCTTTTCTTCCCACAAATAGAGCTTTCTTTTGATGGTATTTGATTGCCTCTGCGATTTTTTTTTTTTGCGATATAAATGGAAAAAGAGCGAAAATTTTGAAAAAAAAAGATATTTTCTTCTTTTTGTTATAAGAAAAATCGAATAAACTAAATTTTAGTCATACATTGAGGGCAAAATTTATTCAGCCACATGTCTTTAGTAAAAAAAATGTCAATAAGCGTATATTTTTTGGTTTGCGCAAAAGTTATAGCGTCTACAAACTAGAGTACATTTTCTGGAATTTACACAGCTTTTAATTTATGACTGCCGATCTCATTTCTTGAGGTGCTAAAATGGCAGGGCAGTACAAATCCCCCCCAAATGACCCCATTTTGGAAAGTAGACACCCCAAGGAAATTGCTGATGGGTATGTTGAGCCCATTGAATATTTATTTTTTTTTGTCCTAAGGGATTGAATAATGACAAAAAAAAAAAAATTTTTTTTTACAAAAAGTTGTCACTAAATGATATATTGCTCACACATGCCATGGTTATATGTGGAATTGCAACCCAAAATATATTCCGCTACTTCTCCCGAGTATGGGGATACCACGTGTGTGGGACTTTTTGGGAGTCTAGTCGCGCACGGCACCCCGAAAACCAATCACCACCTTCAGGATTTCTAAGGGTGCAAATTTTTGATTTAACTCCTCACTACCTATCACAGTTTCGAAGGCCATAAAATGCCAAAATAGCACAAAACCCCCCAAAATGACCCCATTTTGGAAAGTAGACACCCCAAGCTATTTACTGAGAGGCATGTTGAGTCCATGGAATATTTTATATTTTGCCACAAGTTGCGGGAATATTACAAACTTTTTTTTTTTTGCACCAAGTTGTCACTAAATGATATATTGCTCACACATGCTATGGGCATATGTGAAATGACACCCCAAAATACATTCTGCTGCTTCTCCCGAGTACGGGGATACCACATGTGTGGGACTTTTTGGGAGTCTAGTCGCGCACGGCACCCCGAAAACCAATCACCACCTTCAGGATTTCTAAGGGTGCAAATTTTTGATTTAACTCCTCACTACCTATCACAGTTTCGAAGGCCATAAAATGCCAAAATAGCACAAAACCCCCCCAAATGACCCCATTTTGGAAAGTAGACACCCCAAGCTATTTACTGAGAGGCATGTTGAGTCCATGGAATATTTTATATTTTGCCAAAAGTTGCGGGAATATTACAAACTTTTTTTTTTTTTGCACAAAGTTGTCACTAAATGATATATTGCTCACACATGCTATGGGCAGAAGTCAAATTACACCCCAAAATAAATTCTGCTGCTTCTCCCGAGTACGGGGATACCACATGTGGGGGACTTTTTGGGAGCCTAGCCACGTACGGGACCCCGAAAACCAAGCACTGCCTTCCGGATTTGAATATAAAATGCTATAAAAAACAAACTAACCAGAGTCACCCGTAACACTTATACGGGGATCAGTGGTGAAAGGGTTAACTAGGGGCAATCAGGGGGTTCAAATTTTTATTAGGTAGTATATGGGGGTCCCTGGCGCTATATAAAAACCTGACGGGGAACCTAAATAACTAACTGGCTAACCAGCGTCACCAGTGACACTTATACTGTGATCGCTGGTGAAAGGGGGTGAAAGGGTTAACTAGCAGCAATCAGGGGGTTAAAACCATTATTGGGTAGTATATCGGGGTACCTAGCGCTATAAAAACCTGGCGGTGAACCTAAAAAAATAACTAGCTACCTAGCGACACTGATGCAGCGTTCAGAAAAATTATCGCTTAGTGACACTGGCAAAAGGGGGTGAAAGGGTTAACTAGCGGAAATCAGGGGGTTAAAACCATTATTGGGTAGTATATCGGGGTACCTAGCGCTATAAAAACCTGGCGGTGAACCTAAAAAAATAACTAGCTACCTAGCGACTGTAGCGACACTAATGCAGCGATCAGAAAAACGATCGCTTAGTGACACTGGCAAAAGGGGGTGAAAGGGTTAACTAGCGGCAATCAGGGGGTTAAAACCATTATTGGGTAGTATATCGGGGTACCTAGCGATATAAAAACCTGGCGGTGAACCTAAAAAAATAACTAGCTACCTAGCGACACATGCAGCGATCAGAAAAATGATCGCTTAGTGACACTGGCAAACGGGGGTGAAAGGGTTAACTAGCGGCAATCAGGGGGTTAAAACCATTATTGGGTAGTATATCGGGGTACCTAGCGCTATAAAAACCTGGCGTGAACCTAAAAAAATAACTAGCTACCTAGCGACTGTAGCGACACTAATGCAGCGATCAGAAAAACGATCGCTTAGTGACACTGGCAAAAGGGGGTGAAAGGGTTAACTAGCGGCAATCTGGGGGTTAAAACCATTATTGGGTAGTATATCGGGGTACCTAGCGATATAAAAACCTGGCGGTGAACCTAAAAAAATAACTAGCTACCTAGCGACACATGCAGCGATCAGAAAAATGATCGCTTAGTGACACTGGCAAAAGGGGTTGAAAGGGTTAACTCTAGGGGCAATCAGGGGGTTAAATCTTTATTGGGGGGTGATAGGGGGCTACCCTGGACCTAACACTAACTGTCCTGACAGTTTTTACTGTCACAACTGACACTGAATGCATTGATCAGTAAAGAAATGATCAATGCAATCAGTGACACTGTGACTGGGGGGGGAGGGGGGGCGGGGGGGGGGGATCGGGGGGGCGATCGGGGGGGGATCGGGGGGGGTTTGTGTGCCTGTGTGTACCTACATGTCAGTGTAGTGTTGGTGCACACTTACTTTTACTCTTCTCCTCGTAGTCCGGTCAAAAAGACCGCCCCGAGGAGAATGACATCACTTCCTCCTTCCTGTGTAAACAATACACAGGGGAGGAAGCTTCTCATTGGCCAGGAGCGATCCAGAGGGGGTGGCCGAAAACCAACGGCCATCCCCTCATCACGGAGCGCTCCTGGACCGAATCGGACCGCCGTAAACAGCGGGAGGGGGTCCGATCGGACCCCCCACCCGCTGGAAGGCAATCACGTAGATGTACGTGATTGTGCCTGCCTGTGCCATTGTGCTGACGTACAATGGCAATACGGCGGTCCTTAAGTGGTTAAATAAGCCAATTTTTCAGGATGTATATCCCGGAACTCCTGTAGTAGTCTAGAGGCATGTATGTTACCTGCTGGTTCTCAAGAGTTGTCTGCTGAATACCCTTTCCATTTACTAAGAAATTGGTTTTGCCTACCTCTCTTCCGACAGTCCAGGATAAGTTAAACCTCAAATACTGGTTCATCATCCACAGAAACTGGAGGAGGTACCACTTCATCTCTCACAGGAAAAAGGCTTGGCGTGACTGGTTTAAGCAGCGAGACATGAAACACCAGATAAATCTGATACGATGTTTGCAGTGCCAGTTCAAATTGCAAAGGATTAACTTTACTTTTGACCTCAAATGGCCTGACAAGCCTTGGCTCCAATTTACTGGAAGGACAAAACAATTTGGAGGTTAAAGTGGAAGTAAACCCTTAAAATCGTTTTCAGTCAATGAAGCTGCCATCTTGGCCTCTAATGATTCTTTAACTGCCATAATGCTGCACATGTGATCAGTTATGAAACCAGCCATTGGATGGTTTGAAAGTTTGGTTGAGAGCACAACCAATGTGAAAGTTAGCATTTCCGGCATGCCGGGAATGTAAGTGTTTTTTGAAACTGGGTTTACTACCGCTTTAACAGAAGAGAGCCATACCTTGTCCTCCACATGGAAGCTAGGACTGCTTCTTTTCCTTCTATCAGATTGTCTCTTGAAGTCCTCTTGAGCTTTCTGCATAGTTTCTGCATAGTTTCTCGGAGGGTCTGGTAATTAGTCTGGATAAATGTTATGTGATCCTGGTACTAAGACTTAGGGCATGGTGTTTGGCAGGAATGAAGGCTGAAATCCATAGTTCACCGAAAAGGTTGACTGATTGGTTGCTGCATGCACAGATTTGTTGTATGCAAATTATTGTATGCAATTTCAGCACATGGAAGTCAGGAATGCCAATCATCTTGGGAAAAAGAACAAAAGCACCTTATATACTGTTCTAGAGTTTGGTTGGTTCTCTCAGTTTGCCCATTACTTTGTGGATGATAGGCCGAGGACAAGTAAACATATATTGCCAAACTTCTGCAAAGACTTCTCCAAAATCTTGAGGTAAAATACCCCTTCTATCCAAAACAATTCTATCAGGAAGGCCGTGCAGTCTGAGTACCTCTCCAATGAAGATATTTACTGTATCCATAGCTGAAGGTGTGCCTATCATAGGCAGAAAGTAAGCCAATTTAGACAGGTGATCCACTATTAAAATGTAAACCCACTATAAATTCCATTGAATTTTCTGCCATGGCTGCTCTGGAACTGGTAATGGCCTCAATAAACTCCAAGCCTTGGTGCTGGACCCCTTGTTGCACTGACAGATGGCACAGGAATTCTCATACCTCCTACGATTGAATTGCAAGATGGGCCACCAAAAGGACAGCTGAATGAGTTCTGTTGTCTTTCGAACCCCGAAATGCCCAGTAAAATCGATGATCATGGAGGGTCTTCAAAACATGTAACCTAGTTTCTTGAGTTACAAAGATCTTATCCCGATGCCACAAGAACCCTTCTTGACTTCTTAGAGAGAAAGCCTCTGATCTTGTTCATTAGATGGAGGCTTGCTCAATTGATGGGCTTGGCAGAATTGTGTCAGCTATTGTTACCTCTGGGGTGTCGGGAAACATCTCTGATAGAGCATGAGCTTTTCCGTTCTTTAATCCTGGCCCATAGGTAATGTGGAAATTGAATCTGGAGAAAAACAATGCCCAACAAGCCTGTCAGGGTCTTAGATGTTTGGCTGTTTCCAAGATATTCCAGATTTTTATGGTCAGTAAAAATTATGATAGGATGTGCGGCACCTTCCAAAAGATAGCTCCACGCCTCTAGAGCTGTCTTTATAGCCAGGAGTTTTCGATCCCTAATGTCATAGTTCCTTTCGACTCATTTTGAGTGAAGAAAAGGTAAGAAAAGGTGGTGTAACGCTTTGGAACCCTGCCATTGTGACAGGACTGCCCCTGTAGCTACTTCTGAAGTATCAACCTCCAAAACATAGGGTAAAGGATTGGGGTGCTGGAGAACTGTAGCAGAATTAAAAAGGGATTTTAGTTTGTCAAAGGCTGCTTGGGCTTCAGGCAACCACTGAAATCGGGTATACTAGCGGGTGACTTGGGTGACTGGTGACTGGAGAGATGATGGCAGAAAAGTTCTTTATGAATCTTCTGTATAAGTTTGCAAATCCAACAAACCTTTGTACCCCTTTTTTTATGTACAAAAGCGGGCCATTCCAGAATAGCCTTGGCTTTTTGTGGATTCTTAGTGACTCCTTCTGTAGAAATGATAAGCCCCAAGAACTGAATTGACATCTTTTCAAAGTCACACTTTTTGACTTTTACATATAGTCCATGTTTCCTTAAAGTTGACAACATATATCTCTCTATAGCAAACCAATACCCCCAATACCCCAAAGAAGACCATATGGGTCGAAACGCGTTGGGGCACCGTCACAACAGACTAATGATAATGTGATGCTGTAATTTTGTGTTTTCTTTGCTTTCTGCTGCTGCTTAAAACGGGAACATGTTATTGACCTTACATGGTTCCAATAAAATATTTTATATAAATCCTTTTTGAATTGCCTTTATTGCTGTTTCAAAGCCCCCTAGGGGAACCTTCCCACTGCACACAAATTGTTTAGGGGTGTGCAGCTGTCTCTCCTGTATGTGTCTTTCCCTTTGCTAAAGCTGACAACACTTTCTCCACATGTGACCTGTGATGCTCTAGGGTAGCTGAAAAAATGAGAATGTCATCCAGCTGGAAGTAGCCAGCTGGAAATGATCCAGGAACCTCCAAAAGATGTCATTCACCAGATGCTGGAATGTGGCTGGTGCATTACAGAGTATGAATAGCATTCAAGGTATTTGAATCATGTTCTGAATGTTGTCTTCCATTTGTCACCTTCGCGAACGCAGATCAGGTTGTAGGCACCTCGCAGGTCTAGCTTTGTGAAGACTCGGGCATTACAGAACCTCTGAAAAAGCTCTGGAATAAGAGGGAGCGGGTAACGTTTTTTTAATAGTGATTTTGTTCAGCTCCCTGTAATCCACACATGGTTTGAGGGTCTTATTTTATATTTTTTTTTTTGCACAAAAAAATGCCAGCCCCGGCAGGAGAGGAAAAGGGCCAGATGAATCCCTTTTCCAAGTTCTCATGAAGGTACTCCCGTAGTGCCTCAAGCTCCTTTTCAGAGAGAGGAAATATGCAGCCAAAAGGTATTTCAGAACATGGAAGGAGCTCTACTGGGCAATCATATAGCCACTGAGGTGGAAGTACATCGCCATTCTTTTGGTCGAAGACATCCGAGAATACTCGATAGACTGATGGTATATCCTTATGGGTGCTGGACATTGGTTGGACAGCCAAGCAGTTAGTAGACTTATTATGCATGGGAGTGAGACAGTGCTGATGACAATATGAAGAGGGAAATATAACTTCTACTTTAGACCAGTTGATCTGCGGATTGTGCGCCTGTAGCCATGGGATACATAGAATTAGGGGGAACATAGGTGAGCTCAGAACATCAAAGCTCAGAAATTCTTGGTGACCAGATTCAGTCAAGGTGAAAAGAGGTGCAGTCTCTTGGGTAACATCCCAGAACTGGGCAGGCAACCATCAGCTAGATGATCTGTCAGTTGTTTTTTCCTGTAGAGGTGAATGGCAAGTTTCATTGTCAAAGTCAAGTCCAGAAAGCAGCTGCAGGCTCCTGAATCAATTATTTCTGGAAGCTGAACCTTCTCTTCTGCTACCTGCAGGAAGGAGACCGGAAGGACAAGATGAGAGGAGGAAGATCCTGCCATCTAGGAATATGCAGGAATATGTAGTAGAGATTTACAGGGTCTTATGGGGCAGTTCCATAAGAAATGCAACAGTAAAGGCAAATATTAGCTTGCCGGTGACAAAGTTTCTCTTCAGAGGTCAGAGCTGAGCGGTCTAGGCCTAACTGCTTAGGTTCAACTTCTGAAGTGGATGCAGAAGGAGGCATGATTGCTGAAGATGAAGGAACCTTGGGTAACATCCAAGTGGGTCTGAAGGCTTGGGCTCTTTCGGAACGCCGCACCCGCAGGCACCTGTCAAGTTGAGCAGCAGGCTGAATAAGGCCTTTCAGGGTGGCAGGGGACTCTATTCTAGCCAGTTTATCCTTGAGGGATTCTGACAGGCCCTGACTGTACTGATATTTTAGGGCTGCCTAATTCCATCCCATGTCAGTGGAACATTTATGGAAGTCTACTGTATATTTCTCCTCCGGGCACCTTCCTTGTTGCAGAGTATATAGGGCAGCTTCAGCGGTGGCTACCCACTGTGGGTCATTGTATAATTGTGCCATACAATCAAAAAACAAGTCCACAGAATTGATCAGGTTCTTTTGTTCCAATAAGCTGTGAGCCAAGCCTGGGGTGTGTCTGTTAGTAATGAGACAATGAACCCTACTTTGATAGTCTCAGAGAGAAAGTCCATGGTTGTAGGGCCAAGTACAACAGGCAAGCATTCTTGAACAATCTAAACTTTTTCCGGCCCCCAAAGAATCATTCAGGAGTTGGTACCCATAGTTCAGGTGGAGGGACCACCACTATATGGGTAGTGGTGGTAAGTTCTTGAGCTGGTGCAGCAATTGCAGAACTGGTGGAGGGTAGAGCTTGATCAGCCTGGGCGGTTGGCCTAGTCAAATTTTGTAGACGTCCTTCCAGCTGGAAGTAGCCTTCCTGTAATCTTTGTACTGCTTGAGTGAGAGCAGTGACCCGTTGGCACACCGGTGAAGCACCTCCATCAGCCTCTGACATGTTGGCTGGATTATGTTGTCACGTACCAGGTGTGAGGCCAAGATGCTGAGAGGACTCCCATTGCAGCCAAGTGCAGCGCTTCCCTGAAAGTGGTACAGGGAGAGCAGTGCCCACAGAAGCACAGTTTGACAGGTACTGAGATGAGATTAGCTGGTCACCGTGATGTAGCAGGAAGAGGCTGGATGAACTGTAATGCTTGTGGAGTACCAGGTAAGCTTGATAGAGTAGCAACCAGAGACAGAAACGAGAACCAGGCCAGGGGGTCATACACTGTAAGATCAGTTCAGATGCTGAGATTGGATAGCCGGGTTCATACATAGGAAGATGGATCTGTAGCAGAGTTGATAAGCCAAGGTCAGACATGGTGGAGCAAGCCAGAGAGAAGTCAGAAGTACAAGCCAAGGGTAAATCAGGAGCTAAGGATCACAGGTCAGAGCAAGCCAGGTCAATAACAAAAGTTCAATCAGGATACACAGGAACACAGGATCAAGGAGAAGTTGAAGATAATCCAGCAATGAGCAGCTCTAGCAGCAGGCGTAAATAGACCAGGAAGTAAGTCATGTGATCTGTTCAGGTTACAAGGGGGGAAGTAATGTCCACATTGGTCACACTGTGCACCATGGTGGCCATGATTGTCTTGGGCAGAAGTGCCAGTCCTTCTTTGGCCATTTCCCTGACAGCACCTCTATAGGGTGGGAAGGCACCCAAAGACTAATTTTTCTGCACCTGTTTGACAGGTGCATATTATTGCAATTTTTTTTCAGTAAGACCAATTCTTGCTTTCAGCAAGAGCACCTCTATATGGTTATGATGGGAAGGCGCCACCGACACCAAAAGACCAATTTTTACGCACCGGTTGCTTCTATCCAAAGTCAAATTTACACCAGAATGTATCCAAAAAATCTTGTTCCCAGTGCACTACATTGTGGCCTCATCATACACGCTGTTGCTGAGCAAAATAAAGGCAGATTGCAGGGAAAATTTCATTTTTTGGCTTTATAAATGCAATTATTGCTGTAGCACATTCTAGACATGGTACAGATCTGCCACTTTGCAGGTAGACTAAGGGGACCCCCCAGGCACTATATTGGAAGGAATTTTTCATTTAAAAAAAAAAAAAAAATCACTGCTCATTTAAAAATGTTTTTCACAAACTTTTTTTTATTGATACATGTTCCCCAGGGCAGGACCCGGACCCCTATAACCATGATTTTTGACATTCGGATCCCATTGACTTTAATGGAATTCATTATTCAGGTCCGAACTTTCACGGTGTTAGAAAGTTCTGGTGCAAACCGAACAAGGATGCGTTCGGCCCATCCCTACTGCCCATGACTCAAAAAAGGTTGAGAACTGGTAAAGATGATTTCAATTTAATTTTGACTATTTGCCACTTGTTTTCCTTCAGATGACATATTGGGTACCCCAACATCTTTTGATAATCCTGGATAGGAACTCACTTTCTCACATTTTAGCAGCAGATTCTCTGGTCAAAAACATTTATTCTCAATAAATGTATTGTTCTACATAATCCTACATATTATGCGCCTCTAATCCAAGAACACCAACTCCAAGTATAGATACCTTTAACTCGGCTGTAAATTAGCGCTAGGAAATAAACACAAGACTGTTTAGTGGTAAATTAACTCCATGTATATAAACAAACACACGGAAGTTACATTCAGGCATAGTCCACTAGACAGTATAATCACTATGCCAAGGTCATTTAGAATCAAGTTCTGTACCACTAGACTGGGATTAACTCATGAATTAGGGATGGGCTGAACACTCCCCAGTTCAGTTCTTTGGCCTTAGCACCATTAAAGTCTATGGGACACGAGCATGAATAATCAAAAGTGCTAATTTTAAAGGCATTATTAAAGGGGGCTTCCAGATTCCGTTAATCCCCCCTGCCCACAGACCCCCACAACCCTTGCTCGATGGTTGTGGGGGTCTGCGGGCAAGGGGGATTATCAACACGGGGACAAGGTGCTTTGGGGGGGGCGCTACCCCAAAGCACCCTCCCCATGTTGAGGGCATGTGGCCTGGAGGGGGTGGCGCTCTCTCATCCACCCTCTTTTCCTGTGGCCTGCCAGGTTGCATGCTCAAATAAGGGTCTGTTTATGGATTTTGAGGGGGCCCCCACATAATTTTTTATTTTGGTGCGGGGTTCCCCCTAATACCCATACCAGACCTAAAGGGCCTGGTAATGGACTGGGGGATCCCATGCAATTTTTTTCAATGACTTCTATTATCCGTATTGCCGGGACCGACAATTCATTATAGCCGCAAGCACTTTTTAATGATGTTTTTTCCTTAGAAATGTCATTTTGTGCAGGGATTGTTCTAAACACGGGGAAAAAGTGACACTTTATATGCATACTATACACACCCCCCGGTATGAGATTTAAAGGAATATTTCACTTTTATTGTTTCACTTTAAGCATTATTAAAATCACTGCTCCCAAAAAAGGCAGTTTTTAAAACTTTTTTTTGCACTGATACATGTCTCCTGGGGCAGGACCCGGGTCCCTAAACACTTTTTATGACAATAACTTGCACATAAGCCTTTAAAATGAAAATTTTTGATTTTTCATGTTAATGTCCCATAGACTTTAACTGTGTTCCGGCGGCTTTTAAATTTGCCCCGAACACTGCATATTGTTCGGTGTTCTGCAGAACAGCCGAACAACCAAAGTTCAGCCCAAACTTATGCTCGGGCCGAACCATTCGCCCATCCCTATCATGAATCACAAAGTGTGTATGACTTTTGTATGACGAGGGAGCTACCGAGACTCCATCGACTGCATGCGAAATCCCGCCAACTCCCCCATCTCTGGATTTGCCTGATAGCGAACAAATACAAACCTTGAAACGCTGTAGATTTAAACCTAAGTCCCAAAAATTTCCTGATCTAATGACATGCCCAACTATTTGGGCGTTTCTATACGAGTGCATCAGAGACCTTAAAAAAACCACGTGGCACCCATTTACACCCAATTTATCACCTAAATTACAAAAGGTACTTAGGAACCTGGAAAAGCGTAATGAACTAGTTATAAAACCCTCAGACAAAGGGGGCAATGTCGTTATAATGTCTAACCCCCAATATCGAGAGATGTGTTACCAAATACTAAACAATAGGATTTGCTACCAACCGATTAGCTTAACTGAAATATCTGACTTCACTAATGAATTTACGCATATCTGCGTTCAAGCCTTTCGACAAAACTTAATTGACAAGGAAACGTTGGATTTCCTAGTCCCTAAACATCCTTGTATTCCAACTTTCTACAGCTTACCTAAAACACATAAAGATCTTAAGAAACCTCCGGGCCGCCCCATCATTTCGGGGATAGGATCGTTAACGGATAATGCCAGCAAATTTGTTGATAGCTTTTTACTGTCTCATGTCTCTAGCCTTCCGTCATATATCCGTGACACTACTGACCTTTTAAGACATATAGAGGGCATTCTGGTTCCTCCCGACTCCCTTCTCGTGGCCTTGGACGTGGAAGCTCTCTACCCAAGTATTCCCCACGAGGGGGGAGTCGAGACAGCCAGAATGTTTCTAATGGAACAAGAGGAGTCATCTTGGCCCCTTAATAACTTCATTCTGCAGCTACTTGAATTTATTCTTACCCGTAACTTTTTCTTATTTGAAGAACAATATTATTTACAGAGACAGGGTGTGGCCATGGGCACATCGTGTGCCCCCTCCTATGCAAATTTGTACTTAGGCGCTTGGGAAAGACAAGTCTTCTCATCTGAGCTATTCCAGGCCCATCTGGAGTCTATCTTATGTTGGTTTAGATTCATTGACGACTTATTTATTATTTGGACAGGCTCTAACAATCAACTCCTGGAATTTGTCAAATTGATCAATCGAAACGATCTAAACTTACGATTTACAGTATCTACAGACCCCTCCAGGATCTCCTTCCTGGATATCTATATTTCAAAAAGTCCAGATGGTCTCTTGGAGACAAGCCTCTATAGAAAACAGACAGCTGGCAATACCCTGCTACACGCGTCGAGTGCCCACCCAATACCCTTATTGCGTAGTATCCCGTTCGCACAATACTTGCGACTGCGGCGAAATTGCACACGCGAGGATGACTATTATGTACAAGCAGCAGCCCTCAGAGAACGCTTGCTACTGAGGGGCTACTCCTCTACCAACCTACGTAAAGCCTTCAATAGGGCCAGAAGTTTTGATAGAACATCTTTACTTTATCCTAAAAAGAAAAATACTAGAACAGAGACAGTTAAGGTCATCACACAATTTTCGGCCCATCAGGATACACTCAGAACCATACTCTCCAAACACTGGCACTTACTTACAGAAAACCACATACTCACTCAATATGTAAAAGATACTCCGGAAATAGTCTTTCGTAAGGCTAGATCATTGAGAGATCGACTAACCAGTAGACACTATCAGATTAAACCGATCCAGCAATCTAGTCAAAAAGGTACCTTTCCCTGCGGTCACTGCCCTATCTGCCCATGGATATATTCGGGAACATCAGTGGTTCTCCCGAATGGAGAAAATTATAAACTACAATCTCGAGCCGATTGTGGCACCACTGGCATTATCTATTTAATGATGTGCCATTATGGGGCATATTATATTGGGAAAACCATACGGGAATTTAGGCAGAGAGTAGGGGACCATATTTACTACACGACTAATGGGAAATTGACCTCCATCGGACGGCATATTGGATTATACCACCGATATGAGGTAAAAACCCTCAAATTTGTGGCATTGGATGTGGTCCCATTGAATATTAGGGGGGGCAATAGGGATAAGCTACTCCTGCAAAAGGAAGCTATATGGATCGAAAAACTAAACGCATTGGTCCCCCCTGGACTCAATGAAACCAATTCCTTTAAAGCCTTTCTATAGGCACTTTATAATTAACCATGGAATATACTTACATTATATGGGGAAATACTTTTTTGCTCTGCGATCTCTGCCCCCACCTTTGCGACAAACATCCCTCTCCCCTCCTTTCCCCTCTCCTCCCTTTACCCCTTCTAAACCCTTCCCCTCTCTCTCCCCTTTTCCCTTCTCCCCTTTTCCCCTCCCTCCCCCCCCCCCCCTTCCCCTCCTTTCCTTCTGGTTTTTCCTATATATGATCTGGCCCTGTTAACCAATTAAATAAGATATGGTGGTACTAGATATATTACCTTCTCCGCCATCCGTGCCCGATTAGTGACTCGCCCTGACACAGACTGGGCCCTGTTCCCATATTGTGTCCGGGCAAAATAATATGTTTTTTGCTCTTTATTGTTTGTTTACAATAAATATCTTCTTTGTATTTCACATCATTTTTGTAACCCATTTGTAAAGTAACATGTGCATTTGTATATAAAAATTTTTTTTGTCTTATGTATTTCATATATGCAGGGGCAACTTCCTGGCTCCCCTTGACACACATAGCCTATGTCTCTGGTCTACTCCTGGTCCCCCCTGGTGTGTGGGGGTTTCCTTTTCCCGGCGGCTGGTGTGGCCCGGGGACAGAGAAGGTGCCCGCTCACCCGCAATATGATGCGGTGGTTGTGGTGCTCCTCCCTCTGCCCTACTGATGCGATCGGGGGGCGGGTTCATTCCGCTCCCCTGATATTTCGCTACAGTACTTGTGCGTGTAGTACGCCGCTGGATGCGCATGCGCTGCCCGCCGAACGGACTACGTGAGCCAAATGTCCAGGATATGGGCGCGGCCATGTTTTTGGTGTCCGTTCGGCTTGGGCGCATGCGCTGGGCGGATATTCCTTTGCACCTTGCCGGACCACTGACCCCGCCGACGTCACACGCCAGCGACACGGCGTGAGGACTTGCGGCGGGGTTGGGAGGTATAAAAGGGCGTTCATAACGCCTATTTGCAGCAGCGACGGGACCCGGGACACGATCGATGGAGGACACAAGGGTAGGCAACAAACCCATCCCATTGAACTCCTCTCAGTTTTCAATCCATGATCCTAATCCTGATTGTTTGTACCTTTTTACTCTATGGATGTGCCATACAGCACCTGGTGGGAAATATCTGAACCTATTGAATACTGGGCTAACCAAGATGGACCGTGTGCCACCCTTGCCCTCTATCCAGCCTCTGGCTTACTACCCTTTGTAGCCAGCTAGTCCTTCTATCTATTGTTCCCCCGGGATCCCCCAACAAATGTCTCCTTCTTTCTTTAAGAAAAGGTAAAATTTAATATATATATATCTGGGTATTACACACGTGGTTTTCTTCTATTCACCTTCCTGGTCCATTGGTCTTATTTCCCAATGGACCCTTTGATCTTCCTGACTTATCCACCGTGGCTACCACCTTATTCATTCACTTTCTGCACCTCTTTCCCCTTTCCCCACCTCACAGAATTTTTCCAGCCATTGAGTGATGATATATCACTCCTGGCTCCTGGTCCCCCCACTTTCCATTTTTTCCAGGTTCACTGTGGTATATCTATATATACGTATTTTCCTTCTCATCCCTGTGATGGTTTTCCTCTCACCAAATCTCCACTTATTCACTCGGTTGATTTTTTGACCACACTTATATATATTTTTATACACCTAGCAAATCCTTATAATATCCCAACTTGTCGCTGGTACTGCGATTTGTCCCTCCCCCAGTCGCCGGGAGAGATTCCTTCCCTTTGCACCTCTGGAGTTGGCTGGGAGCTGAGACGGGCCTGAAAGGAGAGGTAGGAACATGCCTCTGCGTTTTAATATTGTAATGATGACATTTCTTCTCTCATGTCTCAACAAATTGTGCAGATCTGTTTAAATGTTTGTGCGTTTTGTATCCATTGATATTAATGAGATGTCTATATCTATTTGTATACTTGCAGACCTAGGTGTTATCCTGATGAAGCAATTAAGCGAAACTAGTTGATTAAATCACCTTATGAGTCTCTACCAACTGTACCTTGAGATTTTGTATATCTTTATATGTCTCATTTTTATTTGTTCTCTTTAAATTAACTGTTTTTTATGACTCATTGTCTTGATATCCCCTTTTTATGCAATTAAAATACTCTATGTGCCCCGCAATAGTCCCGATACTCACCCCTCTTCTTTTTTTTTGCTAATGTCTACCTTGGGAGAAAGGAGATATCTGCATTCTCTTTAAACTAATCTAATGGGATGAGGGTGCACACATACGATTATTAAATTATTATATTTTTTGAAAGCGCCTTCCTCCTACAAAGTCTAGGTGAATGGTGTCAAGGCTGGGCTCAACCCTTCCTTCTCAAAGCTAGTCGCTCAGCTGTCGGCTAATTGCCAACTCCTAACTCTCCATGGTGACTCACCTGTTGATGATATCCTGCTCATCAGTCCTGCCTACTTAAGCCATCCAGTCCAGATGAGGTCTGCCTTCGCCTTGGTCACATCTCTAGAGACGCTCTCTATGTTTTGACTACGTTTACTCTGTTTCCCTTTTAATTATTATTATTAACCACTTGCCGCCCGCCATATAGCAAATGGACGGCGGCAAAGTGGTTTCATAATCCTGACCGGACGTCATATGACGTGATCAGGATTATGAGCCGCTGCTCGCCCCCGGGGGCGCGCATCGCGGCGATCGTTGTTGCGGGGTGTCAGTCTGACACCCGGCAACTACGATCTCGGTAAAGAGTCTCCGACGGAGACTCTTTACCACGTGATCAGCCGTGTCCAACCACGGCTGATCACAGTGTAAATAGGAAAAGCCGGTGATCGGCTTTTCCTCACTCGTGTCTGGCAGACGCGAGTAGAGGAGAGCCGATCAGCTGCTCCTCTGACAGGGGGGTCTGTGCTGATCGATTATCAGCACAGCCCCCCCGAGGATGCCCACACTGGACCACCAGGGACGCCACCAGACCACCAGGGATGCCAAGGACAAGGTATGCCACCCTAGACCACCAGGGATTCTAGTCAGTGCCACAATGGGTGCCAATCAGTGCCCATAATGGATGCCAATCAGTGCCCACAATGGGCATCACTGATTGGCATGCATTGATTGGCACTGATTGGCATCCATTAGTGCAATATATTATAATACAATGCCGCCTATCAGTTCCCATCTGTGCCGCCTATCAGTGCCTACCCATGCCCACCTGTACCGCCTACCCATGCCCACATGTGCCGCCTACCCATGCCCACCTGTGTCACCGACCCATGCCCACCTGTGCCGCCTACCCATGCCCACCTGTGCCGCCTAACCCATGCCCACATGTGCCACCTATCAGTGCCCATCCATGTCGCCCATCAGTGCCACCCATCAGTGCCGCCTATCAGTGCCACATATCGGTGTCCATCAATGCCACCTCATCAGTGCCACTTCATTGGTGCCACCTCATCGGTGCCCATCAGTGCCGCCTTATCATTGCCCATCAGTGTAACCCCATCAGTGCCCATCAGTGAAGGAGAAAACTTACTTATTTGCAAAGTTTTGAAACTGAAACAAAAAAAAAACATTCTTTTTTTCAAAATTTTCGGTATTTTTTTATTTGTTTAGCAAAAAATAAAAACCGTAGAGGTGATCAAATACCACCAAAAGAAAGCTCTATTTGTGGGAAAAAAATTATACAAATTTCATTTGGGTACAGTGTAGCATGACCGCGCAATTGTCATTCAAAGTGCGACAGCGCTGAAAGCTCAAAATTGGTCTGGGCAGGAAGGTGTTTAAGTGCCCGGTATTGAAGTGGTTAAACAAGTGTGATTTAACTGTACTTCTACATAGTTTACATAGTTTATATAGTTAGTAAGGTTGAATAAAGACACCAGTCCATCCAGTTCACCTTGGGTGAGTATCTAGTATTTCGCTATCCCTGTGCATTGCACACTCACATTGGTCCCTACCCTCAAGGAGCCCACAATCCAAGGTCCCCATTCATATACTAGGCACAATTTTTTGGACAGAAGCCAATTAACCTACCAGCATGGCTTTGAAGTGTGGGAGGAAACCGGAGTACCCAGAGGAAACCCACACAGGCAAAGGGAGAAGATGTAAACTCCAGGCAGGTAGTGTCATGGTTGGGATATGAACCATTGACCCTTTTTACTGCTATTCAAGAGTGCTAACCACTACGCCACTGTGCCACCTTCTGTCTATGTCTGATTCATGGTTTCTGACAAATGGCTAGGATATGGTGCAATGTCCCTTGAGAGGTACCTGTTAGCATAAGCTATAGATGAAGGTCTCTGAGTAGCAGCTGTGAAGGGACAGTCTTTAATCCTTACTCTTGAGCCAGCTATGGTTGGGGCCCCCGTTGTACTATTGGTGCACGTTAAAATAATCCCAGCCAAGCCTGCAGGCAAAAAAGGCTACTAGATAGCTGTTTGGTGGAAGGGCTCAGTCTATCTAGCAGCATATACTAAATCCCCATAGCAGCTCACCAGTCCCAGGGATATTGCATATCACACACAGTGATTAGTCCACTCTCTGCTCTGCACCCAGGTGATTCTGGCTGTTGGCACACCTGCACTCAGCACTCCAGATCCTATTCAGGTCACCATTATGTAGCAGTGGTGGTGCACACTGAATAGCAATGTGTACTCTCCACACTCACTCATGGAAAGAGGAAGCTATGTACTCTAAAGCCTAAGAAAATGAAACTCTTTCCCCTCCTTCTGTCAATCTCCCTTTGCAGTTTAATGGCCAATAGAAGTCCACAGTATGGATCCCTTCTTGAAGCAATCCTAAAAGTCTATGGAGCTTCTTGACTTCCCGGATGGTGGGTGGCAGACAGTGAGATGAATCAGCATATCAATTCAGTAATAGTGTAAAGAGCTGCTGTAAACTGTCATAACTTGTTCATCATAGCCAAGTACTTGGCTACACTGTATATTACTTAGATAAGTGTACTTTTAGACAAAATGCACTTATCCTGTTAACCCCTTAAGGCTGACCTAACTGAACCACCCTCCTCCTCCGCAGATGCATGCTTAGCAAGATCCAATCATTGTGGCTTTCAGAGGTTATTTACATCCAGCAGTGAAAGTCTCCCTCTATTGCACAGTACAGACTGCTTTGAGGCTGTCTCTTCACCAAGAGAGAGGTACATGAGCCCCATATACATCTATAGGGCTGTACTGCAAGGAAACAGCAAGGAAAAACTGATTTTAATCATTGGATATAAGTAAATAAAATGTGTAGGCCATGGCCACTGATCTCAGTAAGTATATAACTATGAAGTGTGGGGGTGGGATTGGTTAAGTCGGCTTAAAGTAGCAAATAGGATAAATGCACTTTGTCTGAAAATGCACTTATTCCTTAAGCTACTTCATGCTTCTGTTCTCTCTGACTTCTCACAAATATCATAATATTGAAAATCCCTACTTTTTCTGTTTACATATAAGAGTTGCTGTTCCCATAGACTCACTGCCATAAATTATGTACAAGAATGCACTGATCATTAATTATTTGTTTAAAAAAGATTGATTATCTGCAGTTTGTTCAGTGCCACTGTAGTCTGTATTAGTAACCTAAATGAGCATTCCAAAGCTTGACATATGATTGTGTATAAACATAAAGGTCAGAGGCATCCACTATCTTGAAAGGGAATGAGGAGGAAATAATTGGGGTTTATGTGTTTTGTCACGTATCTCAGCTACCACAGGCCATTTATCTAATTGATTAACCAATGGCATAAAGTCAATTTAAAATATAAATACAGGTCTAAACAATGTCTTGCACTGTAGTATGTTTACATATATTGAATATTCAGGTAAATGTTTGCTGTTTTCCAGTCATTTTTTTTACCTATAATCTTTGCCTTGCTTATTCAGTCCCCTCTAACATACAAAACCGACATTAAGATCAATGTCCATATTTGGAGGTTATTTCATCTTCTGCAGCCATATGTATAACAACTTAGTGCATGCAATAAAACAAAATCCCCTGAATTCATACTGACTGGCGCAGGCATATTTTGCAGAGGTGTCTCTCATGTATTAAAAAATGGTGACAGAAACAGTTTAGTATTGTCCGTGATACTTTTTCAATTTGCACTAACATACAATTTTTAAGGACATGCTTTCGAGGTGTACTCCCTTCTTCAAAATCAAAGCAGTACTAATATCCAAAGTTTTAGCAGAATGTTAAAGTAAGATCTTTGAGCAAAAAGGAAAATAAAAATGTAAACAGCAGTGGTAATTAAACTAAGATTGTACGGTAAGTGAGTTTGTACACAGAGAAGGATAATGAGTAAAAAAAAAAAAAAACAGGTCTAGATTTAGGCCATTATGTTTTGTGTCAAATAGAACTATCATCCTTAGTTCAAAAGTTTTTCTTTCCTGAATAGTTTTGAAATTAGAAATGCAAAAAGAAGAATCTCATACCAAAAGGTCTACAGATTAAAAATCCTTGTGAAAATACACTGAACTCTCCTTACGTAGAAGGGCTTTGCAGACATACCAGTGAAAGATTAAAAAACAACCTCATACACAAACTGTATGGTAAAATGCTAACAATCCAGAAACAAGACTGTTGCTGTTTGAAACACTGATATCACTGGACCCTACCAGCATTAACCAAATTAAAAATGGCATGGAAACTTTGCAAAGACTTGGCATTAATAAAAAGCAAAAAACCTCCGCAAGCTACACGAAGAGCAGACTGTTTGGATACAACCCAACAACATTGGACCAACACAACATCTATACCCCCACCTACCAGTGACCTGGAATCAAATCCACATTTTGAAAAGTATCCCTGGTGTAAGTGCCAACCAGACTGAAAATGTGGATATAACAGAGAGATTTGGAATTATAAAATTTGTCAAATCATAAACTTTCCTTACCATAAATAACAGTCCCCTCCAAAGGCCTCACATTCTTCCTAATCATCAAATTGAATAATTTACAGTTATTGTCAGATATGGAAAAAATCTTCAGGAGACTAAGGCTCGAATAATATATATATTTTTTGTTTAACCAATAGTTTTTATTGAAAATTTTTCAGAGTTACAAGTATAAACAGACATAAAAAAAAGGTACATCAACTCTCGTAGAGGCGAGGCAAACAGTCCGTATAGATAAGAGACAATTTAGGCTTGTCCAGGTAACCTCATAACAACATCGATAAAGTAGTAGCATATACTTTCGATATAACATGTTTCCACAATAATGTCTACGTTATAGCCTGGGTCTATGCCGCACTTCCACCAGAGGCGCCCCTTCCGGGATCTAGCTGCACCTCCGGGGGAAGAAGCGCCCAGAACCTTTTGCAAGATCCCGCAATACACAGAGACCAGCCAAATGGGCCCCCATCAAATGGGTTATGTCAGATGCCCCTTCGGTTACCATATTACCATGACATAGAATCACCTGTACATGGAAGAGAAATTCAGGAACAATAGGAAGAACGGAAACGTAAAACCATAACAGGGAGGGGAGAGGGAAGGGAAGGGAGGGAAGGGACCTTACACTAGGTCCCGTAGAAGGAGATTATCACTCAATTATCTGTATGAAGTTATGCTCTCAGTAAGAGGAAAGGATATAGTATATCAGTCAGTGTGAAATATTAGTTTTGTACCAATCGCACCAAGGCTGCCAGTTGTTTTGGAAGGCAGTACGCCTCCCCGATGACGATGCTAAGATAAGTTCATAGGCATAATGGGTAGCAAGGACTCTAATAACCTCTAGAACTTCTGGGGGATGAGGAGCCTTCCAGATCCTGAGGAGTACCAGCTTAGCTGCTAGAAATAAGTGGGTTACGAACTGCCTAAGTGAAGGGGGAATGTCCTCAATTCCTACGTTAAGCAGTGCCAAGGCGGGGGTGGGGGGGGTCGCTATGCCTGTCACTTGTCTAAATAGCACGAATATACCCTTCCAGTATTCAGCTAGCTTACTACATGACCATAGGACATGAAATATGGTGCCAATTTGGGAGCAGTTCCTCCAACAGAGAGGTGAGATCGAGGAATTAAATTTAGCAAGACGGTAGGGAGTCAGATACCACCTTTGTGTGGTTTTATGGGCTAGCTCCCAGAGGGAGGTACTTTTAGTGGCAGCGTAGGTATGATGGATAGCTCGGCCCCACTGATCATCAGAGATCGAGATCCCAAGATCTCTCTCCCAGGCCATCATGGGTCCCGACTTTTCCAAGAGTGACTTATCGTTTAAAGCGTCATAAAACAAGGAGATACCGCCTTTCTTTGCACATCCAGCACTAAGATATTGTTTAACTCTCCAATAGACCACGAAAGGGGGGATAGGCTTTCTTGTGAGATAAGATTGTACACGATAATAGGTGAAATAGTCTGAATGAGGTAGACCGTATTCCGCCTGCAACTGAGCAAACGACTTGAGTCGGGGTCCCTTAAAGAGATCCTGAATCCATTGTAATCCCGAACTATTCCATCTGTGCAGGGATAGCTCGGGGATTAGCCAGGTCAGTATTGATATAGGCATTGGGATTGAAGAGGTTGGGCTGCTACGCGGGTGTGCGGAAACAAATAGTTTCCAGGAGTTCAGGGACGCCACTACTGGGAGTGGGAGGCCTGACGGGACCCGCTCCAGGAATGGGAATGCCAGTGCTAGATTGAGCAAATTGCAACCAGGAATACAATGCCGCTCTATGTCGCCCCACAGCGAGGGCGGTTCGATAGCAAACCAGTCCCTCAGTTGTGCCAGAATAGCTGCTCTGTAGTAATCTACTAATACAGGAAGGCCTAAGCCGCCAGCCCCCCTGTTTTTGCTCAATTTCTTAAAAGCACTCCTAGCTTTTTTACCTTCCCAGAGAAATCTTGAGAGCAAAGACTGTAGTTTATTAAAAAATGTATTAGAGACCGGAATGGGTACCGTACGAAAAATATATAGCAGCTGAGGTAGTATTTGCATTTTGAACGCCGCCATGCGCCCTGACCAGGAGAGAATATGTTTGCTGAGGGATAGAAGGCCCGTCTTCAATTTATCTATAAGAGGGACATAGTTAGCTTTAAAAAGTTGTTCAGGAAAGGGGGTTAAAGTGATGCCTAGATAAGATATCCCGGAGTCCTTCCAAATAAAAGGGTAGCTAGCTTGCAGCATTTTCTTTTCATGTGGGGCAATTCCTAGGTCTAGAACATATGATTTGGTTGTGTTCACCTTATAGTACGAGACTTTGCTGAAATGTTCCAAGGTTCTGGCGACGTGCATCAGTGAGGTTTTTGGTTTAGCAAGCATTGGGATCACATCATCAGCGAATAGGCCTATGACGTGTTTGCGATTATGCACCTCGAACCCACAAATCCTAGGGTCCTGTCTAATGCACGCCGCCAGAGGCTCGATTGTCAAATTAAAAATCAAAGGGGACAACGGGCACCCCTGACGGGTACCATTCGTGATCTGAAAGGGCTTTGACAACATTCCAGAGGAGTAAACTCTAGCCGAAGGCAAGGAATAGAGAGCCAATATAGCCGATAAAATATGACCCGTAAATCCAAATGACTTCAACACCTCCTCCAAATATCCCCAATGAACTCGGTCGAACGCCTTCTCCGCATCCAAAGCAAGGAGCAGAGAAGGCGTTCGCCGAGCCCGTGCTAAGTGGATAACATCAATAGAGCGCCTAGTGGCGTCCGAAGACTGCCTCCCCATGGTAAAACCAGATTGGTCAGTATCAATAAGGTTAGGTAGCATCGGCATCAGGCGAAGTGCAATCATTTTAGCATATATCTTTAAGTCGTTATTTAGCAGAGATATAGGTCTAAAGTTCTGAGGTATCTCCGGGGCTTTGCCCGGCTTGGGTATCGTAACAATAACGGCTTCCAACATCTCCTGCGGGAAGAGAGCAGAGGCAGCGGTGTTCTCATAGACCCTAAGAAGGTGAGGGCCCAGAATCATTTTAAAAGACTTATAGTAGTCCCCAGTTAGCCCGTCAGGCCCCGGTGATTTATTAATAGGAAGGGTGTCTATGGCCCTGTAGGTCTCATCGATCGAGAAGGGCAAATTTAGTTCATCTAATTGTTTAGCAGTAAGAGTAGGGAGTTTTGTTAGGGCAAGAAAGTTTGATATGTCTTCCTTAGTCGGTTGTGGAGTGGAGTCATCTTTGTTCAAATTGTATAGGGAATTGTAATAGTCACTAAAAGAGTCAGCGATCCGCTGGGGATCGCATTCTTTGACATTAGTCTTAGAATTAAGTAAATAAGGAATTTTTGATTTGTATCTCTGGCCCTGAAGTCTACGTGCCAAGGCCTTTCCAGCCTTGTTGCCCGAGGAGTAAAAAGATAATTTAAGCCTCCTCTCCACCTGTTCAAATTTGTGCAGTAGCACTAGCCTAAGTTCATGTCGTAGACGGCCCAAGGCAGAATGAAAGGCCGGGGTGGGATTAGATTTATGTAGGTTCTCTAAAGCAGCAATTTTGTTCAGGAGTTCATCTGTCTGCCTCTGCCTCTTCAACCGCGCCCCCTGCTGTATAAAGATACCTCGGATAAACGCCTTATGCGCATTCCATATTATATCAGGAGCGATCTCGGGGGTAGAGTTGAACCGAAAAAACTCGGACAGGTGGTCCTCGATTAATCGTTTGGTGGTGGGATCCTGGATTAATCAGGAATTAGATCGCCACAAATAAGCGGCGTTAGAGGGGCTATCATCGGCAATAGTGATCAGCACTGATGCATGATCCGACCAGGTGATTGTATTAATTTTAGTATTCGTGATTTTTTGGAGGAGCCACCTATCCGAGAGAAAGAGATCTATCCTGCTATAAGAGCGATGCCTATGAGAGTAAAATGAGTAGTCCCTCTCACCAGCATGTCTACAACGCCAAACATCAAAAATGTCATTCCTACGAAGAAAGTTGCCCAGAGACTGAGGTCTCCTAGTAGAAGTACAAGTTGAGTCCATTGCGGGGTCAGGTGCAACATTAAAGTCTCCGCACAGCAGCAAAGCTCCCTGCTTAATTTTGCAGATTTTGACCATAAGGCCGCGTACACACGCGGGGACTGTTCGCTCAACTTTGTCCGCTGAACAGTGTTTCGGCGGACAGTCCGCTCGTGTGTGGGCTTTCAGCGGACAGTTTCAGCGGACAGTCTGCTGAACAAAGTTTTTCGGAAATTCCGAAAAACTGTCCGCTGAAGTATTCACCAGCGTGTAGCGCACGTTATTAATATCACAAACTAAAATTATGAAACGACCGTTCGGGTCTGTGAGCTCCTGATGCAGTTGAAAAGCGACAGTATCTCTAATGGCCATCATAGTCCCGCTCTTCTTCTTGTGAGCGCTAGAGAAGAAATAATGTTGAAATCCCCTAGCTGTACATTTTGGAGGAGAGTCTTTGCGAAAATGTGTCTCTTGGACGCATAGTATATCACATTTTCGAAGATTCGGCCTCCTTCCACAAGGAAAATCTTTTTGCCGGGTGATTTAAACCATGGGCATTAATAGACAGGATATTAAGAGACATTAGTACTCAGAGGTTGGAAGCTAAACTTGGGGGGATACTGGTACTCACAGTACACTTCGACCTGTTGAAACCGTAGCAAGCTGAGAGGTAGGTACGATGGGTGGGACATCTTCTCCAAGTCACCATCATGAGAAAGGCATGTAAGTAGCTTAAGGATGACGGCGTCTGGACTTTGGGAAGGCATTGAAATCTCCTGGGGAAAAAACAGAACAAGGGGAAAAGAACTAGAACGAAAACAGAAAATGAATAAAAGGAGGGTCGTCATGACCCGTGTGCAGATCTTATCTGCTCAAGTGAGTGGGGTCTGTATTGACCAACAAAGCACAGCACCATCAGGCGGGCCCCATTAGGGACTAACTAAAGAAGTACAACGGCCGTCAGCTGGTGTCAAGAAAAGTAATGAAAAAGTAACGGCAGGAAAAGTCAGTTATTCAGCAGATGATCGACTCTTAGGGCTGTGCACATCATGAGGCGAAGAGGAATCGTCAGGGAGTATCTTCCATTTTCTAAGTAGTTGGAGGCCTTTATCAGGTGTAGAGATCACATAGTTGGACCCGTCTCTGTGCACAACTAGCTTGGTGGGGAATCCCCACTCGTAGTTAATGTCATGATTCCGCAGGACCTTAGTAATGTTATTCAAGTTCTTGCGTAGCTGCAAGGTGTGCTGCGAGAGATCAGCATAGAATTGCAGGCCAGAGAAGTCTGTATTGCGGTGTTCCCCTCGTCACTTGCATCAGGCGATCCTTGGTTTGGAAAAAATGCATACGGAACAGTACATACCTGGGAATATTTTCTGGGATAAAGGATGGTTTGGGGATCCGGTGGATTCTATCAATGGACATCTCGATTGGCGAGAGATCCGGCATGAGGGTGGACAAGAGCTTGGTAACATAAGGACGCAGCTCTGCCGGGGTCACAGACTCAGGGATACCCCTTAGCTTCACATTGTTTCTCCTGGCCCGGTCCTCCAGGTCTGCCAATTTAGCTTTAATCCACTGTTGGTCCTCTTCGACCGAGTCGTGAGCATCGATCAGGTCGTTGATGGTAGTGGCGTATTCCCCCATTTTGTTTTCGACATGGCTCACCCTCTCGCCCACCTCCTTAAGTTCTGTGCCGAAATTCCGCATGCAGGACATCATGTCCCTGTGGATAGTGCTGCGCAAGGAGACGAGCATGTCCTTAAGGGTGGTGTCTAAGACCGGCTGATTAGTGGTGGGGAAGGAAGTAATGGAGTCATGAAACTCCCTCGTGTCTGCTTGAGAGTCAACAGGGGATCTCACCTCAGGTTGGTGCAGTGTGTCAGAGTAGTCTCTTCTGCTCCTAGCTTTAGCTGGGCTCCTACTCAGCGGGGTGGATGTCCGCGAGTCGTCAGGGGAGAGTTCGCCGCTGGTGTGGGTCAATTTCCCCTGTTGTTCCCAGGGATCATGCGGAAGGAGCGGAGTGGAGGACGCGCCGGCGCCATCTTTGGTATGCTGTCTAGGCGGCTGTACGAAGTAAGCCGTCAGTTTTCTGGGCTTCTTCTCCGCTCTTTTCCATCTGGTCATGTTGTCAAGAGGTGCCCGAGTCAGATCGCCACTACGGAACCGAAAATTAAGGCCGCTGTGTTCCGTGAGCCGCTTGGTATGCCCGCTATGCGCCGGAGCTCTGGTGCTAAGCTGCCATCTTGGCTCCGGTCAAGCCACGCCCCCCTCGAATAATATTTTTATAGTAATGTGAGGAATCCTATGACAATGGAATGCAACAAGGACAATGGAATGCGACAAGAAAAGAACAACTTCACACCTCCACAACATTTTATCTTTCACCACTGGAACCAAGATTTATACAGGAGTTAGGCAATAATCAGGCTATCGCCATCAAACCAGTGGATAATGGTGAACCAGTTGTTGCGATGGATACAAACAACTACATACAAGATTGCCAGAGGTAGCTGGCAAATGCTACTTACTATAAAAAAACTGGATTATGATCCAACCCAAGATTTTACTAAGCAATTAAAAGGTCCAAGCAGACCCATCATAACAGGTAGGAACACACTTACCAAACAAATATCAGGCCTAGTAGAAAAAAAATATAAAACCATTAGTCATGAATACTGCTAGTTTCCTGCAAGATACAACTGATTTTCTGAACAAGATCAACAATATATAGCAATTACCGACAAATACACTTCTAGTCAATTCGAATGTAGAATCTTTGTACAGTAAAATTCCTCACAAGGATGGGTTGGCTGCATGTCACAGATTCTTATCTTCACCATAAATACAGCACCGAAGATGTTAATTAGCTCATTGAATTAATTCTAACACACAACTATTTCACTTTCCATAATGACATCTATCTTCAGTGTATGGGTACTACCATGGGAAGTAAAATGGTACCCCAGTATTCAAATTATTTATGGCTGGCCTGGAAGACAAATTCCAGAACAGCCTACAACAAAAGCTATACAGATGCTGATGCTAAATTGATGATTTTTTTCATCTGATGGACAGAAGGTGAAGAAAATCTAAAATAATTTTACTCCTTGATCAACACTTTTCACCCATCAATCAAACTAAAAAGTGACTGTTCAAACACAGGTCAACTTCCTAACCCTACAGTACACATCAGAGATGGCAAGCTTCACAGCTCAATATAAAGAAAACCCACTGACAGATGGCACAATCCCCATAGTTCTAGTTTTCACCCACAATGCACTAAACAGATAATCATAAAGTCAAGCCATCAGATACCATTGAATATGATCAGACTCAGAAGACAGAGATAAACATCCCAGAACATTAGCAGATTTCTTCCATAAGAAAGGTTAAAAGGACAAAACCATCAATACAAGCATAAACATGGCCTTCAAAGCGAAGCGAAGAGAGAATCTCCTCCAATACAAAGAGAAAAAAAACATACAATAAAAGTATGCCTCTAGTACTCACATACAATCCAGCACGAGAAGTGATAAGAAAGATTATGAAAGATCTACAATCCATCATAAGAGAGGAGGAAACTCTGAAAGAAATATTCCAGCAACCCCCAGTACTGGCTTTCAGGCAACTGCCCAATCTCAGACATAAACCAATCAACAGGAAACTTCATTCTAATTATGAAGTCACACATAATGGAAGCAAACCCTGTAACCAAAAAACGATGCAAACTGTGCAACCAAATTAATCAAGAAGTGTCATACACTCAAAAAGGACCTTCAGTATCACAGGATCATACAGATGCAATTCCAGTAATGTTGCAAAGTTGCAATAATCTTGCAATGCAAGAAATGTAGCAAAGGAATGTTGGCGAAACAGGACAGAAGTTACAAGCAAGCATAAGCTTGCACAGACACACCATCAAATCACATAAGGAAGATAGTTTATGCACACCTGTGGGACGTAATTTATCACAACCAGGCCACGCCATTGAAGACCTTATTGTCTTAATTCTTAAAGCGAATTCCAAAACTATTCAGGAAAAGTAAACTTTTGAACTAAGAATGATAGTTCTATTTGACACAAAAGATAATGGCCTAAAGCTAGACCTGGGTTTTCTCGTACTCATTATCCAACAGTTTTACACCCCTCTCTGTGACTGTCCCCACCCCCCCACCCTTCCAATCAATCTGTGGGATTCCCCCATCAACCCATAGTTGCAGGAAAGAAAATGGTTTCATCTATGGCCTGCCAAACATTATTATGTGACTCCAATTTACTTTATCATTGGGGAACATGTGAAAAGAACTAATGGCTGAAAGTACAGGCAGTCCCTGAGATACGAATGACTCCTACTTACAAACGGCCTCAAATGCCAGCCACTTGTGCTCCACACTGGTCCTGGATACCTCCGAGCACCTCCAGATACATCTCACACTGCAGTACTACATGTACTGAATGACCAGAAAAACCCCAGATAACATAACATGTGGCCCGGACATCCTATATCCATGCACAGGGGATGTTACACTTACAAATGCAGTGTTCTGACTGGAAGTGACTTACGAACAAATTCCACTTACGAACAAACCTACAGTCCTTACATAGTTACATAGTTACATAGTTACATAGTTAGTCAGGTTGAAAAAAGACACAAGTCCATCCAGTTCAACCTTAAAAACAAATAAATAAAATAAAAAATAATCGTACAATCCAGATACCCAATTTTATGCCCACAATTGATCCAGAGGAAGGCGAAAAAAAAACCCAGCAGAGCATGCTCCAATTTGCTACAGCAGGGGAAAAAAAATCCTTCCTGATCCCCCAATAGGCGATCGGATTTTCCCTGGATCAACTTTACCTATGTTAGTACCTAGTTATATTATGTACCATCAGGAAAGTATCCAGGCCTTTCTTAAAGCAATCTACTGAACTGGCCAGAACCACCTCTGGCGGGAGTCTATTCCACATTTTCACAGCTCTAACTGTGAAGAAACCTTTCCGTACTTGAAGATGAAATCTCTTTTCCTCTAGACGTAAAGAGTGCCCCCGTGTCCTCTGGGTTGACCGTACAGAGAACAACTCAACACCAAGTTCACTATATGGACCCCTAATGTATTTGAACATGTTGATCATATCCCCCCTTAATCTCCTCTTCTCAAGAGTGAATAAATTTAGTTCCTCTAATCTCTCCTCATAGCTGAGTTCCTCCATGCCTCTTATCAGTTTGGTTGCCCTTCTCTGCACTTTCTCCAGTTCCCCGATATCCTTTTTGAGAACTGGTGCCCAAAACTGAACGGCATATTCCAGGTGAGGTCTTACTAATGATTTGAACAGGGGCAAAATTATATCTCTTTCTCTGGAGTCCATACCTCTCTTAATACAAGAAAGGACTTTGCTCGCTTTGCAAACAGCAGCTTGGCATTGCATGTTGTTATTGAGCTTATGGTCTACCAAAACCCCCAGATCCTTCTCCACTATGGATTCCCCCAGTTGTACTCCCCCTAGCATGTATGATGCATGCATATTCTTAGGCCCCAAGTGCATAACTTTACATTTATCAACATTAAACCTCATCTGCCACATAGTCGCCCAATTAGACAGTGTATTGAGGTCGGCTTGTAAATTGGAGACATCCTGTAAAGACGTTATTCCACTGCATATCTTGGTGTCATCTGCAAAGACAGAAATATTACTTTTGATCCCAGACCCAATATCATTTATAAAGATGTTAAAAAGTAAGGGTCCCAACACTGAACCTTGGGGTACACCACTGATAACCTTAGACCATTCAGAGTAAGAGTCATTAACCACTACTCTCTGAATTCTGTCTTCTAGCCAATTTTCTATCCATTTACAAACTGATATTTCCAAACCAGTAGACTTTACCTTACACATGAGCCGTGTGTGCGGAACTGTATCGAATGCTTTTGCAAAATCCAAGTATACCACGTCCACCGCCACCCCTCTGTCCAAGGTTTTACTTACCTCCTCATAAAAAGAAATCAGATTTGTCTGACAACTTCTGTCTTTCATGAATCCATGTTGTCTGTTGCTTAAAGTGTTTTTGTTCAGCAAGAACTCGTCGATGTGGTCTTTTATTAAACGCTCCAGTATCTTCCCAGCTATAGAAGTTAAGCTAACAGGTCTATAGTTACTTGGTAAAGACTTTGATCCCTTTTTAAATATAGGCACCACGTTCGCCCTGCGCCAATCCAGTGGGACTATTCCCGTCATTAATGAGTCCCTAAAAATTAGATACAATGGCTCTGAAATTACAGAGCTCAATTCTTTTAGGATCCGTGGGTGGATGCCATCAGGGCCAGGTGCTTTATCCACCTTTATTCTGTCTAAGTATTTCTGGACCATATCACTTTTGAGCCATTGTGGATCATTTGGGGCTGTGTCACTATCACCCCCATTATGGACATGTGCTCCCCCATGCTCTTTTGTGTACACAGAGCTGAAGAAAGTGTTTAATAAATTAGCCTTCTCTTTGTCCCCAGTCACCAACTCTAGATTGTTTTGTAAAGGGCCTACATGCTCAGACTTGACCTTTTTACTATTAATATATTTGAAGAATTTTTTGGGGTTTGTCCTACTATCTTTTGCAATCTGTCGTTCGTTTTGAATTTTTGCATCCTTGATTTCCTTTTTACATATTCTGTTAATTTCTTTGTAACATTTAAATGACACTAGTGATCCTTCATTTTTATATTTTTTAAAAGCTCTTCTCTTACAGTTTATAGCTTTTTTAACTTTGGCCGTGAGTCCTTATTGCGTTCATAACTTGGAGACTGCCTGTAATGGCTGAAACAATATAAACAATTTTTCTAAAGGTTTACTTAAAAATGTTACTAAACCCAGGACCCTGTATTCACTATATCTGGTCTCCCACAGTACACAGAACATGGAAATACAATTATTTTAGTAAATACAAACTGCTAAATTCCTTTTCTCATCAGCAGCGTATAGCAGTCTTATGCATTCTATCAGTGTCTGGTTAAAACTTATAGGAGGAGTTTTCATTCTCGTCTGACTGTCCTATGAAGCTGCAGGACCCTGACCCTCTGGACAGTGATGATTGGCCCTGTGCCGATAACATGCACCCTCCCACCCTCTATAGCAATACACACCAAACAGAGCATGTGCAGAGTGACTTCAAAGGCTCTTTACTAACAGAAAAAGGATTGGGGACAGTGGAAGATGGGGAGTATCAGAGAATGAAGAAACAAACAGCCATTTTACATAATGCAGAGGAGTAACACCTTAGGTTGCTCAGTGAGTATAACAAGCATTCTTTACTGCATATAATGACTGATTTTACTGTTGAGGGTTTAGTAACACTTTAACCACTTGCTGACCGCTGTTGGCATATATACGTCGGCAGAATGGCATGGCTGGGCAAAGTAACGTACCCGTACGTTACTTTGAAACTCCCATCATGCGCACGCTGGTTGCGCACGCGCACGTCTGCCGCAAGCTCTGTGACTGTGCCTGAGGGACCCGTGGACTCGATCACCGCGGTGATATATTTGGTTTGAAGGTGTTCAAATGATATCAGGCAGGACTCCGTGAAGAGGTTTCCAATGGTTTGAATGCCTGCATCAATCCGTGAGTTTAATTGGAGGTCTGGGAGTATGAGTAAGATGGCTTGGAGTGGTATATATTGTAATATGGTGTGGGGTACACGTTTCAACATTTGAGGGATAGATGTCCAAAACTCTTAGGGAGGCCATTATTGAGTCCATCAGGAAGTGTTTGGGAATGGGGGCAAGAAGTGAGGCACAAAGGTACAGTTTTGGGTCTTTAGCCAGTACTATTGGCTCTATTTGTGTCCAGTTAGAAGGAGAAGGTGTGGTTCACCAGCTTTTGAGTTGATCCAATATAACTGCTTTGTAATGCTAATTTATATTAGGGTCTCCCAATCCCCCTATTCGTTTTGGGGGTCGTTAGGTTGTGCTTTTTTATCCTGGCCCATTTTTGTTGCCAGATAAAGGAGTTGACAATAGATTGGAGAGTCCATAGTTGTGTTGAAAGAAAGGGTACCGGAAAATATATAGAATGTGTGGGAGTAGGAACATTTTAGCTAAAGCAATTCTACCGGCCCATGACACAAAGGGGTGGTGCAGTTCATTGGATATTTGTTTGAGCTTTTCTACAAGGTCTGCCAAGTTGGTGCGCAAGATGTTTTTACTAGGTGAGATCAAGCAAATTCCTAGATAGGTGAGGGATGAATCTTTTGAACACAAGAATGAGGAGTGTTTAGAAATATGTTGTATGGTTGTTTTATCTAAACCTATCACTAGCATACATGATTTGCTATGGTTTACTTTGTACAGGGATACTGCACTGAACTGGTCAAGAATGTGGTGAATCTCGGTTATGGATTGTTTTGGGTCTGTAATGACAATTAGAGATGGCCTTGCGGTTCGCCCGGCGGTCGGTTCATGGCGAATTTTGCTCGTTCACAATTCGCCAAACCGGTGGACTTCTGGCGCTGTTCGCGCAGCGGACATATGCGTTTACATTGTGAAGAACTTTGACCCATGATGACACATCCATCATGGGGTACAGGACAGCCAATTGAGACATTTCAGCACATGGACAATTGGACATACCCCCTACCTTATAAATAGACCTGATCTGGTGGGCATTTTACATTCAGTTTAATCACTAGCTATTACTATTAGGTCCACAAAAGTCCTTTTAAGGACTGGTATAGGTGTACAGTATATAAGGTTGTAATACACTTAGAATATACTTTCTTTCAAATATACAAAGTATATTCTGGTGCACTGCTGCTGACTGCTGTGCTGCTGAGTGCACTGCTGACCAATTCTGCAGCTGTCAGTGTAGGGAAAGGACGCTGTGTGGAGCAGGGACAGCCAGTTTAATCACTAGCTATTACTATTAGGTCCACAAAGGTCCTTTTAAGGACTGGTATAGGTGTACAGTATATAGGGTTGTACACGTATAATATACTTTCTTTCAAATATACACAGTATATTATGGTGTACTACTGACTGCTGTGCTGCTGAGTGCTGACCGATTCTGCAGCTGTCTTTTATCAGTGTAGGGACTGAGGGACAGTTTAGTGTTTGGAGCAGGGACAGTCTGCAAATTACTAGCTACTAGGTCCACAAAGGTCCTTTTAAGAACTGGTATAGGTGTACATTAGTTGTATACATATAATATACTTTCTTTCAAATATAGAAAGCATATTATAGTGCACTGCACTGCTGTACTGCTGACCGATTCTGCAGCTGTCGTTTCTCAGTGTAGGGAGGGACAGTTTGGTGTTTGGAGCAGGGACAGTCTGCAATTCACTAGCTACTAGCTAGCTACTATTAGGTCCACAAAGGTCCTTTTAAGGACTGTTATAGGTGTATTATTTGGTGTGCAGTATATAGGGGTGTAATACACGTATAAAATACTTGCAAATATAGAAAGCATAGTATAGTGCATTTCCACTGTGCAGCATTGTGACTGCTGAGTATTTCTGCAGCGATTCTACAAAGAGTGACAAACGCAAGTAGAAAAAAGTATTATAACTGGTATGATAGACCAGTGGCCCCCCAAAACGACAGACTGAAACGGGATGTTATATACCTTCTTCCACATACATACTGAACTTCTCTAGAGACTTTTGTCACAGGGTCATTTAAAAAATGACAGGCAGAGGAAGAGGCCGGCCCTTCCACAGGGGTGGTAGGGGTAGGGCAGGAGCAACAGGCTTGAGCCAAAGTGGGAAATTGCAGAAAGTGTGTTCGATTACATCAAAGGAAGCACCAGACTTGGTTGAGTGGCTCACTCAGCCTTACTCTTCTTCACCCTCCTAATCCTCTCGATCTGCACCCTCTTCTTCACTCTCTGCTGTGTGCCCCCCCAAAGACACTACCACCAACACCACCACCACCACCATATACCCTCCGCTTGAGTCACAGGAATTATTTTCCGATCCATCACAAGACATTGCCGATGCGCAGCCATTTTTGGCATTGGATCAGGAAGAGGAGGTAGCAACAACCGCCACTCAGCAGTCTGACGACAGAAGCTAGATCAGCCCAAGGAGGAGGTTGGTCCCCGGTGTTGCTGCCTACTCCAAGATCTCTAATTATAGTGGTGGGGAAGATGACGTCGATGATGACGTGTCTAGTGATGTCACGTGGGTGCCCACAAGAGAGGAAGAGGAGGGGAGTTCAGAGGGAGATATGGACCAGCAGATAGGGAGGAGAAGCAGGCGGAACATAGATTGCACAGGAGGGACAAAGCAGACTGCTAATGTATCAGGAGCGAGGCATCAACCATGTACGGTCACATCTGGCGCTCCCAGGACGCCGGCACATGGCTCCGCAGTGTGGTCTTTTTTTAACGTGTCCGCTGCTGACAATAGTGTTACCATCTGCAATCTTTGCAGTCAACGCATAAGTCACGGTAAGCCCAACACTCACCTAGGGACGACCGCCTTAAGAAGGCACATGAGCTGCCATCACCGTCCAGCCTCGTCTTCTACTTCTCCTTCTCCTCTCTCCTCACAATTGTCCTCCACTCCACCTTACATCATGCAGTCCTCACGTTTTTCTGGAAAAAGGCAGGCTTCCGTGGGCCAAATATTTAAGCGTAAAAAAATGATGACGTCGGATACCCCTCTTGCCCAATGGTTGACCGCTGGCTTGTCAGAACTGATAGCCCGCCAACTACTGCCATATAAACTGGTGGACTCGGAGGTCTTTCAAAAATTTGTGGCCATTGGAACACCACAATGGAAGGTCCCAGGAAGGAAGTATTTCTCACAGAAGGGCATCCCAGAGTTTTATGGCCATGTTCAGAGGCAAGTGAATGTATCTCTGGCACACAGTGTTGGTGCCAAGATACATCTGACCACAGACACATGGTCTAGCAAACACGGGAAGGGAAGGTATATAACTTTTACTGCCCACTGGGTGAACCTTCTGACGGCCATCAAGCATGTAACCCGTGGCCCCCTGTGTAGATTTGGTTTTACCGCCATGGAATGCATGCAGTCCTGGCTCTTCTTCTCCTCCTCCCTCTCCTCCTTGGCTGACTCCTACTTTTCCGCTGCTAGCGCCTCTTCCGCTGAACCTATTCGACATACCAGGTGGGATGTTGCCATGCTGTGCTGCATCTGTTGTGCCTGGAAGCCAAGAGCCACACTGGCCCGGCACTCCTTTCAGCTTTGCGTTCACAGGCAGATCAGTGGCTAACACCGCTCAATTTTTCAGTTGGTAAAGTGGTGCGTGACCACGGTGCCAATCTGCTTAGCCCTTTGAAACAGGGCAAAATTACACACATGCCATGCGTGGCACACATCTTAAACTTGGCCGTGCAGCGATTCGTTGTCAAATACCCTGAGGTCCAGGACATCTTGCAGCAGGCAAGGAAAATCCCGGCCCCTTTCAGAAGATTTTAAACGACCATGGCTCGCCTTGCTGACATTCAGCGGCAACACAATCTGCTGGACAGATGTCTTATTTGCGATTGCCTGACGCGATGGAACTCAACCTTCTATATGCTTGATAGGTTGTTCCAGCAGAAACGTGCAGTTAACGACTACCTGTACGAACTCTGTGGCAGAACAGGTTCTGGGAGCTTGGTTTTTTCACTGTGCCAGTGGCTGCTCATGCGCGACACATGCAGACTTCTGCAGCCATTTGATGAGATCACCAAACTGGTCAGTCACAGCCATGGCGTCATCAGTGACATCATACCTTATGCCTTCTTTATGGAGCGTGCATTGCGTTGTGTCATTGATCAAGCTGTGGAGGAGCAGGAAGATGAGAAAGTCGCAATGCTGGATGAATTCCTGGGGGGGCTACTCTATCTGAGACAAGTCAACAACAGGAGTCTGAAGAGGAGTCAGAGGAGGATGCTGCCGGGGCGGATGAGGAGGAGCAAGAAGAGCATGCTTTAAACCTTTCTGGGATCCCTGTTGTTGTGCGTGGATGGGGAGAGGAGAACGAGGAGGACGACATTATCCTGGATGATGAGCAGGAGCCAGGCCACCACACTGCTTCCAGTTTAGTACAAATGGGGGCCTTCATGCTCCAGTGTTTTAACAGGGACCCCCGTATAAAAAGCATAAAGGTCAAGGACCAGTACTAGGTGGCAACGTACTTGGACCCCTGGTACAAACACAAAATGACGGAAATTTTACCACCGTCAAAGAGGGCTGTCAGAATGGAGCACTTACAGACCTTGCTTTGAGAAATGCTGCATTCTGATTTTGCGTGCGCTGGCAGAGGAGGAATTCCCACTCCCAGAGAAAGAGTTGCAGGTACTAATCCAACAGCGCCTGCAAGAAGAGGGCGGTTTAAAGATGTGTTGGTGACTTCTGATATGAGGTCATTCTTTCAGCCGACCCATCGACAGGTCTCATCCGGATCCAGCATCAGGGAATGCCTAGACCAACAGGTTTCTGACTAGATCAGGTTAACGGCCGATGTGAACGCTCTGTGGAGTGATGAACCCTGGACTACTGGGTGGGCAGGCTTGACCTCTGGCCAGAGCTTGCCCAATTTGCAATGGAACTGTTGGCTTGCCCCTCGTCCAGTGTCCTGTCCGAAAGGACGTTCAGCGCAGCAGGGGGGATCGTGACCGATAAGCGCACTGACCTAGCTCACGACAGTGTTGACTACCTCACATTTATAAAAATTAATGAGGCATGGATCTCGGAGGAATTCAACACGTGACCAGTAGACCATGTATATTCATAACTCTATAAAAGATTTATTTAATCGAGCACACTGACCTTTTTTCTACCCTTTGGCTCACTTCCTTGTACAAAAAAAGCACAGCGCATTATATGGCCGTACCCTCCTGTTTGAAGAGGTTGAGCGATGTCATATTTTTGGGTCCCGCAGCGAGTTGCTGGTATCAGTGCTCTCTATCTCAGTGCTGGTGTGGTGTCAGTACTCTATATCACGGTGCTGGTATCAGTGCTCTCTCTCTATCTCACTGCTGGTATCAGTGCTCTCTATCACGGTGCTGGTGTCAGTGCTCTCTATCATGGTGCTGGTGTCAGTGCTCTCTATCTTGGTGCTGGTGTCAGTGCTCTCTATCTCGGTGCTGGTGTCAGTGCTCTCTATCTCAGTGCTGGTGTCGGTGCTCTATTTCTCAGTGCTGGTGTCAGTGCTCTCTATCATGGTGCTGGTGTCAGTGCTCTCACGGTGCTGGTGTCAGTGTTCTCTATCACGGTGCTGGTGTCAGTGCTCTCTATCACGGTGCTGGTGTCAATGCTCTCTATCACGGTGCTGGTGTCAGTGCTCTCTATCTCGGTGCTGGTGTGGTCTCATTGCTCTCTATCACGGTGCTCGTGTCAGTGCCCTCACGGTGCTCGTGTCAGTGCTCTCTATCTCGGTGGTGGTGTCAGTGCTCTCTATCTCGGTGCTGGTGTGGTGTCAGTGTTCTCTATCATGGTGCTGGTGTCAGTGCTCCCACGGTGCTGGTGTCGGTGCTCTCTATCATGGTGCTGCTGTCAGTGCTCTCTATCTCGGTGCTGGTGTCAGTGCTCTCTATCTCGGTTCTGGTGTTAGTGCTCTCTATTTCGGTGCTGGTGTCAGTCTTCTCTATCTTCGGTGATGGTGTGGTCTCAGTGCTCTCTATCACAAGTGCTGGTGTCAGTGCTCTTACAGTGCTGGTGTCAGTGCTCTCTATCTTCGGTGCTGGTGTGGTCTCAGTGCTCTCTATCTTGGTGCTGGTGTCAGTGCTCTCACGGTGCTGGTGTCAGTGCTCTCTATCTTGGTGCTGATGTCAGTGCTCTCCATCATGGTGCTGGTGTCAGTGCTCTCCATCTCGATGCTGGTGTCAGTGCTCTCTATCTCGGTGCTGGTGTCAGTGCTCTCTATCTTGGTGCTGGTGTCAGTGCTCTCTATCTTGGTGCTGGTGTCAGTGCTCTCTATCTCGGTGCTGGTGTCAGTGCTCTCTATCTCGGTGCTGGTGTCGGTGCTCTCTATCACGGTGCTGGTGTCGGTGCTCTCTATCTCGGTGCTGGTGTCTGTGCTGGTGTCGGTGCTCTCTATCACGGTGCTGGTGTCGGTGCTCTCTATCACGGTGCTGGTGTCGGTGCTCTCTATCTTGGTGCTGGTTTCAGACAGTGAGGGAGATAGCAGCGGAGAAGCCAATCAGCAGGCACTGCCAGCACCATGGCTGAGGATCAGAACTGGACTGGCACCTCCGGACCACCGCAGTGGAGCCCTGCATAGGTGGGGGTAAAGGCCGGGCAGAGGGAGGGGCTCAAGCACAGGTCGGCACACTGGGACACTGGCGCAGGACTGCGCTGCCCTGACTGTGGCACTGATGATCTCCTGCACCCCCTTCATAGCCTGTCCTGACCTTGCCTCTCCTCCATGGCCTTCATGAATTGTCAAAATTTCACAGATAAAAAAAGAATGCTTGTTGTCGATCCCAGATTCACTTAATACTTTTGTTATGTCAGTGTCCATGTTGTGGGACTATGTGTGCACAGCTAGTAAGTATTTTGTGGCTGAAAATATGACCTGGAGGTTCTTAAGGTTCGCCTGCCATTAAATTCAATGCAGTCCGACAGCAAAATGATATTTCTAAAAGGAAAAAAATAATTTAAAACTACTCGTGGCTATAATGAATTGTCGGTCCTCTGTGGGAGTCTTCAGCCGCGTGATGCTTCGATTCTTCTGACATTTCTTAAATAACAGAGGGCGGGGCCACCCAGTGACCCTGCCCTCCTCTGATCCATGAGGACTTCTCTATGGATTTCCCCGTGATGTCAAAGGGGGCTGGGGTCACTAGTTTATGAAAAGATAAAAGAAAAAAACATTTAAGAAAAACTGTCTCTTGTCTTTATTTAACCTTTTTGTCACTTTTTTTGTGAAATGGTAGGGGCACATTTGTACCCCATTACCATTTCACACATGGGGGGCTGGGATCTGGGGGTCCCCTTGTTAAAGGGGGCTTCCAGATTCCGATAAGCCCCGGGACCACAGACCCCACAACCACTGGGCAAGGCTTATGAGGATGAAGCCCTTCTTCCCATCAACATGGGGACAAGGTGCTTTGAGGGGCTACCTCAAAGCACCCTCCCAATGTTGAGGGCATGTGGCCTGGTACGGTTCAGGAGGGGGGTCACTCTCTCGTCCCCCCCTCTTTTCCTGTGGCCTGCCAGATTGCGTGCTTGGATAAGGGTCTGGTATGGATTTTTTTTTTCATTTTGGTGCAGGGTTCCCCTTAAAATCCATACCAGACCTGAAGGGTCTGGTATGGATTTTGAGGGGGATCCCCACGCCATTTGTTTTTTATTTTTGGTGCGGGGTTCCCCTTAATATCCATTCACAGACCTGAAGAGCCTGGTATGGAATTTAGGGGGACCCCATGCATTTTTTTTTTAATTTTGGTTCAGGGTTCCCCTATGGGGAAATCCCCATGCCGTTTTTATCAATGAACTTTTATGTGTATTGCGGACCGACAATTCATTGTAGCCACGAGTAGTTTTAAATTACTTTTTTTCCTTAAGAAATCAATGTAATTTTGCTTTCAGACTGTTCTAAACGGGAAACATGTCTCCCTTTACAAGCATACTATAGACACCCCCAGGTATGAAATTTAAAGTAATATTACACTTTTATTGTTTCACTTTAAGCATTATTAAAATCACTGCTCCCGAAAAAATGGCATTTTTTTGCATTGATGCATGTCTCCTTGGGCAGGACCCAGGTCCCCAAACACTTTTTATGACAATACCATGCATATAAGCCTTTAAAATGAACACTTTTGATTTCTCCCATAGACTTTTAAAGGGTTTTCCGCGGCTTTCAACTTTGTCATGAATACCCAAAATTGTTCGCTGTTCGGCGAACTGTCGAACAGCCAATGTTTGAGTTGAACCTGAGTTTGACTCGAACATAAAGCTCATGCCTGTTGGAAATTAAGTAATGTATTTTTTATGTGTACAGGCTGGTGGTTTGGTTCTTGAAAAGTGTGTCTCTTGGACGCATAGTATGTCTGCTTGCTGGGAACATGCTTCTTTCCATGGAAGATTTCTCTTAAAAGGAGAGTTAAGCCCTTTGGAATTAATAGATATGATATTGAGTGGCATAATTGCAGGTGGTTGAGGTTGGTTTGCAGGAGTTGAGCGAGACTATAGAATTGTATACAGCTGTCTGCTATAGAGGATGGTTATTAGGTAATAGTTTGCTTAGAGGATTATAACAAATGGTTAAATAATTATTGTTGTTTGAGAGAACAAAAAACAATTGTTGCAGCTCAGAGTACAAGTATTATCGAAACATTAACGATTGGTAAGAACACTCTACACTAGTAGATCTAAACAATAAAACAAAAAAAACAGTAAAGAAATTTCACAAAGTATGTATTGTGTGAGGTATTGGAAAACAGAAGTAGTGGTGCGCTGTACTATGACAGGAAGTCCAGCCTTAAAGAGGAAGTAAACCCTGATGGGTTTACTTCCTCTTTTTTTCCCTGCAAAGGTAAAGCATAATGGACTACTATGCATCGCATAGTAGCTCATTATGTGTCACTTACCTGACACAGGAGCCAGCGAAGTCGCCGCTGATCCCTGTAGTCCACCGCATCCATCTTGCTGGTGGCGTCTCGCAGCTCCGACCAATGACAGCGGCGAAGCCGCGATGACGTCACTCCCGCGCATGCGCACGGGAGTCGCGCCTCGCAGCTCCGCCTCTGCCATTCGGCGAAGCCGCGATGACGTCACTCCCGCGCATGCGCACGGGAGTCGACAAATTAGGCAAATCCATTCTTGGATTTGCCGCATTTAGTGCGCCTGCGCGCCGCTGTCTACGGCGCATGCGCCGTAGACAGCAGTGCCTATTTTCGGGCAAATATCTCCTAAACCATATAGGTTTAGGAGATATTGCTTGGACCTACAGGTAAGCCTTAATCTAGGCTTACCTGTAGGTCAAAGTGGTTTGAAGGGGTTTACTTCCTCTTTAAAGGCTGGTGGGCTGTATAGGCACTTGAATAATATAGAGATATTAGACGGCTGCTTTGTTGTCACATAAGGCAAAATGTATATATAAATCAATGTGCGTTTTTTATGGGGGGATAGTAGAGAATCCTCAAGAGCACTGTAATATTTCTTATAGCATCAAAGGTGTATTCAAATATAATTGAAAAATACGGAAAAAACACAATCAAAATATTTGAAACAAGTGATTCCCAATGTGATTTGTTATGACTATCAAAAATCGCATAAAGTGCCAGTGCCAGAAAAAAATGAATCAATACTATAGTAATACGTGCAAGATTCCTCTACACCATACAAAATGCTGAAACAATGTAGGTAAAGCAATGAGCAGAATATCCGTTCTACTGTGCAAGCTGTGGCAATTATATCGAAAACAGAGAAAATAAAATAAAACACATAAAGTGCCAGTGCTGAGGGAGTAAATGCAAAATCCCTCTAAGACAATATTGAAACTATGCAAATGCCACGGTGAAAAAAGAAATTGAAGTTTGTCGGAAAATGTCCGTTATACTTGTGCAAAAACAGTGGCGATTATATCAGAAAATCGCATAAAGTGCTAGTGCTTAAATAATAATAACATGTGCACAATATTAGTAAAAGCGTTGCAATTGATGGTGATGTTGGTGATGGTGGGTGTATCCCTCGTGGTCCTGTGTGGTCAGGTTATGGGTGTCCCCTTACCTTACAGCTGTAAGGTAACAGCGTGTAATATGTATATCCTTGGAGTCCCTGGTGCTCTTTGTCTTTGAGGTCCTGCTGTGGTGTCCCCAGATCCTGGCGTCAGTATCCTGACTACTGCGCTGTATTGGTGGTCCCTTTAAATGGTAACTCAGCAGCATTCAGCGTGGGGGTGCCTCAGCAATTAGTGTATATGTAGGGTTAAAAAGATGTGGAGGAAGGATGCCCCATAGTGTAGTAATTTTTTGACCATAAACGATTTTATTTAAACAATAGATAGAATACTCACAAACAAAGGAGATATTTAAAACACTGTATAAACAAGCACCGAGCTCGATTTGCGTCACTTCCGGTAGCTCTCGTCCCGACGCATGTTCGTCACGGTCACGTGACTTCATCAGGCTATGACTAGTGCTAATGGAATTGTCTTTAAATAGAAGGAGCAATTAATCATATGGCGGCCATTTTGGTGAAGACGAAATGGCCGCCATATGATTAATTGCTCCTTCTATTTAAAGATACTTCCACTAGCACTAGTCATCCCCTGATGAAGTCACGTGACCGTGACGAACACGCGTCGGGACGAGAGCTACCGGAAGTGATGCAAATCGAGCTCAATGCTCGTTTATACAGCGTTTTAAATATCTCCTTTGTTTGTGAGTATTCTATCTATTGTTTAAATAAAAACGTTTATGGTCAAAAAATTACTACACTATGGGGCATCCTTTCTCCACATCTTTTTAACCCTACATATACACCAATTGCTGAGGCACCCCCACGTTTAATGCTGCTGAGTTACCATTTAAAGGGACCACCAATACAGCGCAGTAGTCAGGATACTGACGCCAGGATCTGGGGACACCACAGCAGGACCTCAAAGACAAAGAGCACCAGGGACCCCGAGGATATACATATTACACGCTGTTACCTTACAGCTGTAAGGTAAGGGGACACCCATAACCTGACCACACAGGACCACGAGGGATACACCCACCATCACCAACATCACCATCAATTGCATCGCTTTTACTAATATTGTGCACATGTTATTATTATTTAAGCATTAGCACTTTATGCGATTTTCTGATATAATCGCCACTGTTTTTGCACAAGTGTAACAGACTTTTTCCGACAAACTTCAATTTCTTTTTTCACCGTGGCATTTGCATAGTTTCAATATTGTCTTAGAGGGATTTTGCATTTACTCCCTCAGCACTGGCACTTTATGCGTTTTATTTTATTTTCTCTGTTTTCGATATAATTGCCACAGCTTGCACAGTAGAACGGATATTCTGCTCATTGCTTTACCTACATTGTTTCAGCATTTTGTATGGTGTAGAGGAATCTTGCACGTATTACTATAGTATTGATTCATTTTTTTCTGGCACTGGCACTTTATGCGATTTTTGATAGTCATAACAAATCACATTGGGAATCACTTGTTTCAAATATTTTGATTGTGTTTTTTCCGTATTTTTCAATTATATTTGAATACACCTTTGATGCTATAAGAAATATTACAGTGCTCTTGAGGGTTCTCTACTATCCCCCCATAAAAAAACGCACATTGATTTATATATACATTTTGCCTTATGTGACGACAAATCAGCCGTCTAATATCTCTATATTATTCAAGTGCCTATACAGCCCACCAGCCTTTAAGGCTGGACTTCCTGTCATAGTACAGCGCACCACTACTTCTGTTTTCCATTTTCTCCACTGGGGTTCAGGTACCCCACTTCAGTGTGTGCAGCAGTACAACCCCCTTTTTTCATTTTACCTTGATTAGCCGCAGGAATACTTTCTTATACTTATTGTGTGAGGTATTGTAAGAGAACACTTAACAGAGTGTGCATGGCACACTATAAATTGGAGAGGGGGAATTTGATTAATTTGCCCAAGCAGGACGTTTCTATGCTGGGGACAGATAACTTTAGGGTATTTGTTAGGATTTATCCGCCTTTTTCATTTTGTGTTGAGGAGGAGGAGATGAGGAGGCACCCTGATTGTGTGACCTGTGGGGGGCCACAGGAATGGGTAATGGGCCCCAGTTAGTTGAATGAGATGAATCAGACATAAAACATCCTACATTTGCCAAACAGTAGACAATTTGAGAAGGCAAAACGGTATTGATATACAACAAATGTAGCCTAAGTGCATAAAGGTATGCACACTTTAATAACAGAAACACCATTAGATATTTAATTAGAGAGCAGATATTTATAAAGTAAATTATGAATATAATTGCAGTTATACAGATCTAAATAATGCTTGCTTTGGAAAGAACTAAGGACTACAGTTTTATTGAAAAATCTTGAGATAGGAAAAATTGGCTTAATATAGGTGGATGGAGGAGGGAGGAAGAAGGCAGAGAAGCGAAACGAAAGAGGGAAGGAAAAATAAAAAGGGGAATAATAATTTATAATGCAGATATAGAGAAAAAGGGAAAGAAGGGGAGAGGCTGTTTACAACCCCCCCCCCCCCCCCCCCTCCGTGTCTCTCTCTGCATGTGCATCATCTAGTGAGGTAGTAATTTAGTAGATTCTTGTTCATTTAGCACAGAATGTTTGGTCCCACTGCTGATTATTCTCCAAAAAGAGGAATAGGAAGGAATCATGATTTCTGTACAATATAGCTTCTAGGAGAACCGTGTTTTTTGTGATGCACCCATAGTTGTTTTTTTTTTTGGTTTTTTTTACAGCATGCTATATTTCAGCCCTTTAGCTCTTGGGCATGTGTAGACATCCACAACGGATCTTTTTCTGTACTGGATTTCAGGTGAAAAATATGGTAAGAGGAGAAGAGAATGATATGTCTCCAAATCGAGCTGCCCTTTTTTTCTGGCTGTAGCTAGAATCTTTATAGTTAGGAAACCAGACTAGGAAAGGCCATGGGTTGGATCCAAGAATTAGGTAACCTGTTGGAACCATGTGGACCCTCTCCACTACATATGTGGGAGATACCTTTGTCAGGGACAAGAGCTTGTTGAAGAGACCCTGAGTAGGAACAGTGGGTCTTAGTCCTCTGCTCTATAGAGAAAGCCAATGAGTATTGTTGCACAGTAGCCTATTTTCAGCAACTTCTAAATGGGCTATTAGGAGTTGTACTTGCTGTTGTATGGAAGGGAGATGGAGACCCCCTGGGAACTCGGTGTCTTCTGCAGTGTAGATCTGCCTTGCTGGTGTGGCCGTCTTTTTAGCAGCTAGAATAGTAATGGCAGATGGTAGATCTGTTATAATATTTTGAAGCAAGGTAATACGCCAACACTCCTACCCACCAGCATTCAAACTCTCCTACTAATATTCCTCCTCTAGTTCCTGCTGTCCCATGACATTCCAGATGCTGGTAGAGAGCAGCAATAGACTTCTGTGGGTACCTACCTCTGTGATGTAGCACAGACTACAAAAAAATGACTGCTATGCACCCTGAGAAGAAGGAGGAAAAGGTCACATTAGTAGTATATTAAAATTGCTGCTAAGCACTGTTGAGGAGGAAAGGGAGGAAAAGGGTACGCTAGTGGTCCAAAATATAATGGCTTCTTTGCACCCTTATGGAGGAGGTAAAGGGTGCTTTAGCAGTCCAAATAAATTTGCTGATATGGACCTTGAGGAGGAGGATCAAACTGGCCAGGAATGTCCTGATTTTCTAACTGTAAAAACAAAACAAAAAAAGGGCATTAGAATCACCCACTCTGAGGCCACTGAGGCCAGGAATGTTCTTCAAGATGGTATAGGAGGGATTGCAGTACAAAGAGCTTAGAAAAAGCGAGGCTCAGACTTGGGGGTGGTTTTAGTGCAGCTGTTTTTGCAGATCCAGATGGCACCTGATGCCTGCTGCCATCTCAAGCTGCAAAGTCCACCCACTGTGTTATAATTGTTAAAGAGGAAGTAAACCCTGATGAGTTTACTTCCTCTTTCATTCCCTGCAAAGGCAAAGCATAATGGACTACTATGCATCGCATAGTAGCCCATTATGTGTCACTTACCTGACACAGGAGCCAGCGATGTCACCGCTGTCCCCTGTAGTCCGGCGCATCCATCTTTTCGGTGGGGTCTCGCAGCTCCGCCGCTGTCATTCGGCGGAGCCGCGATGACGTCACTCCCGTGCATGTGCACGGGAGCCGACATGCGCGGCAGCTCCGTTGTTGGAAATGCCGCGCTCAGTGTGCCTGCGCGCCGCTGTCTACGGCGCATGCGCCGTAGACAGCGGTGCCTGTCTTCGGGCAAATATCTCCTAAACCGTATAGTTTAGGAGATATTTCTTGGACCTACAGGTAAGCCTTAATCTAGGCTTACCTGTAGGTCAAAGTGGTTTGTAAAGGTTTACAACCACTTTAATAGAGTCTTTGAAATAACAAACTTAACTGTTCATGTCAAGATAAAACCTGTCTCTCTCTCTCTCTCTCTCTCTCTGTCACATTGTCCCCTAACCAAGCTGCTATGTACTTTTAGGCCATTGTACAATATTTGTGGCTATGGTCTCCGAAATAATAGAATTAAACATTTTATTTCAAGAAAAAAACTGCACCTGTACCTCTTATATTGAGGCCTAACTAAGCAGCGTAAAGTCAATATTTTGGGAATACTTTGGAATGCGGGGATGGGACAGGATTTAAAGAATCTGGGGTTGTGGTTTTGAAGTTCTAGATATATGTCCACTGGCTAATTTCTACAAAGGTGAAGGCTTTAGCTTTGTTTTTATTACTAGAGCAGTCCCTTAAAGTATATCTACTTTTAGAATATACAGGTTTCCATTTTAATTTTGTGGTTTTGAAGAAGCAGCTGCTTGTCTGCTGTGGCTATAGCTATGTAAGTTAAATTTTATGTTAGAAAACCTAGGTAGTGAATTTAAAGTTTTCCAAATCTACTAATGAAAGCCCTCAACAATCGATCAGCTTCTATCAGTCCAACCTCAATAGTAAAATTCTCAAGGCTACTTTCACACTGAGGCGCTTTACAGGCGCTACAGTGCTAAGAATAGCGCCTGTAAAGACCCTCTCCTGTGTCTCCAGTGTGAAAGCCCAAGGGTTTTCACACTGGAGTGGTGAGGTTGCAGGACGGTCAACAAGGTCCTGCAAGCCGCATCTTTGCAGCGCTGCAGGAGCGTTGTATTCACCGCTCCTAAAGCACCCCTTCCCATTGCAAACAACTGGGCAGCGCCGCTAAACCGCTGGCATAGTGCTGCTACCGGCTGTTTTAACCCTTTTTCGGCTGCTAGCGGGGGTTAAAACCACCCCACTAGCAGCCGAATAGCACCACTAAAACGACGGTAAAACAGCACTAAATATAGCACCTCTTTACCGCCGATGCCCACAATTCCCCAGTCTGAAAGTAGCCTTAATGTGTCCACACACCACCAGTACTCTAAGGCCCACTAAAGAATAACATATGGAAAAAGGGAATCTGGAAATAAGTGGTATCTCCAGCAAAACCAATTACAACCCCCCTCAAATACCAATCTGGTTCTAATTCTACTCCACTAGATTAACAAAAGTATACAGAAACCTAAATAAATATAATAAATAATATACATAATACATTTACAATAAGGTTATTACAAAAAAACTAAAATAAGGCAATTGTTAAAACTCTAAGCCAAGGGTTAAAGGAAACCATGACCTCTACCATACCAGACCTTCAGACATGTAATTATATTGTATCAAAAAATGTAATAAAGGGGGGCGTGGCGACCGCGCAGCGTGATGGCCGCTTGTTGAAAGAGCTCCGCTCAATGCTCAGGGAATTTTAACCCTCCAGCCCGCTAACTGCATCTCACGGCCGTCACATCGAGCACTAGCGACGTGGGAGACTTCCGCCGATCCAGCGATCATGCGGAGGAGAACACAGCACTCGGCCAGTACCATGAAATTACCGGATTTTTATCCGGCGGTAGGCCGCGGGCCACAGAAAGATGGCGGAGGAGGACGACACGCAGAGCGACGCTCTCACCATCTATCGTCACCTAAGACGAAGCCTGGAGCGGAACACACGGTGGAGATGGACGCGGAAACAGGTACACAATCCTCCGAATGGGACTCTCCGAACGTTTCCCCATCGTCACGAAGCCCTGTCAAGTCTAAGCCTAGACTTGACCCTGCACGAGCGTCTAACCGAACGGATGTGGAAACGACCGATTCGATTGGCGGAGGTACGACGATACAGCCACAAGTGGATCCGTTCGCACAGTTTCCAACTACAGGTCAGCCTATTTCTGACACCACACTTAAAGAATTGTTAATGCTACTGAGGTCATCTTTACAATCTGACATGGCAGCCTCCTTACATCAATGCAGAGCTGAGATTAGTGACTTGGGGGGAAGAGTGCACCAAGTGGAAACCAGAATGAGCGACGTCACTTCCTCTTTTAATGTGTTGGTGGACTCGCACGCAATGCAACAAGAAACTATCGACAAAATGCAACTAAAAATGGCAGACCTCGAGGACCGATCCCGTAGAAACAATCTAAAGATCCGAGGGGTCCCGGAAACAATCCTAACACAACAACTGCCATCCTTCGCCCAGGACCTCTTCCAAGCAATGGTCCCATCACTGTCTCCACTGGATCTGACGATTGACCGGATCCACAGGGTCCCTAAACCGTCGTTTCTACCCCAGGAAATACCCCGAGACGTCTTACTCCGACTGCACTTCTTTCACACCAAAGAAAAAATTCTGGAGACGCTTAGGAAAGGTGATAATATTCCAGAGGCGGCCTCCAATCTCCAGATTTTACCAGACCTCTCACAACACACCTTGCAACTTCGCCGTAACCTGGCGACAGTCACCAAAGCCATGCGGAACCACAAGATCCTATATAAATGGAAGTACCCCGCCAAATTGCAAGTGACATTCAACGGTTCCACCCATCTTATCCACTCCCTAGAGGAAGGGCAGCATCTCTTGAGAACATGGCAGATCCTGCCGCCAGACCTTCATCCGGACCCATCCCAGTCGTCCATCAGACTGCCGACCAAATTGCATAACGATTGGCAAGTAAAACCACATCGTAGATCCAGAGCTCTCCACACCTGAGTTCTTATAACATGGTCATCCTCACCATAGCTTCCAACTAAGTTCCCTGAGCATTCCTGGTACATGTTATCGTACCGTAAACCCCCACTCTGGGCATTCATATTGCCTGACCTGTATGGGTCTTGTTTCTTACCCCAGTTCTCCTGTTTGCATTTTTTTTCTTTTATTCTTTTTTTCATTGTTCCGATTGTGTTCCTTTCACGTTCTATTTGGCGCTTACACATGTCATGGTACTGGCATAAGGACCTGACCAGCAATCTGAGACCTACACGAATCCTGCTTAACAATGGATCATTGTATCCCTACCTGCTATACTCCGATCCTCATGGACACAACCTGTGTAAATACGTGACCTCTCTAAACAGATACAGCACATTAATTGTTATGGTTTTACCTCGCAATTTGGGCCCAAGATACTACACATCTACAAAATACGCTATGTCCTGGACCGTAACCACTTCTTACATGACCACGAGATTATACATCGCTCCTTAAATTGAACCCATGAATATTAACATTTTATCGCTTAACGCGCGCAGACTTAACCATCCTGCTAAAAGACGATCCCTCTGGACTGAAGCAATCAAGCAGAAAGCTGACATCCTGGCAGTGCAAGAAACCCACTTTCACAAATTGTCCACACCGCTTTGCACGCACCAGAACTTTCCATCCACCTTCCACTCCTCCATAGCGGCAAAGAAAAGGGGAGTCATGATAGCCGTGAGAGATTCGGTGAACTTTGACCTTAAAGATTCATTTATCGATCCCAATGGCAGGTTCATTATATTGGTTTGTAATGTCAATAAGATCCCTATTACTCTAGCTTGCATATATGCTCCCAACTCGCACCAATTGAGGTTCCTTAAGAAAGTCGTTAAACGAATGGAGTTGATGTGAGTTGGAAGTTTACTGATCTGTGGGGACTTTAATATGATCCTGGATAAAGACTTAGATACCTCATCTGGAGTCAGGAATCATTTTCCCAAATTCCGAGACCTCCTACTACAGGAAGGATTGTATGATGCCTGGCGCTGCCTAAATGCAAACGAGAGATCGTACACATACTATTCACCAAGATTTAATTCCTACTCCAGATTAGATATGTTTATTACAGATGGGGAGTTGCTCCACAAGGTTACCAAATCTTCTATTCTAGATATCACCTGGTCAGACCATGCCCCTGTGTTGATCTGCATTGCAGGGACCAGATCCCAAGTTTTGTCTCGTATTTGGAGGAATAATGAGTTGATATTGCAGGACCCAAAACTCCAAATAGAAATCTCCCAACATTTGGAAGAGTACTTTAGATTTAATGACCCTGAGTGTACTAGTCCCTTCACCAACTGGAACGCCCATAAGGCTTATATAAGGGGGGTTCTGATAAAACTCAATTCCAAAATTCTTAAATCTCGATCTGCTGTACTAAACGATCTATTAAAAGAACTCCGCTCTTTAGAACAAACAAACCAATCTAACCCTTCCCCGGACCTAGCCGATAAACTATTTCATGTGAGATACAAAATAAGGGAATGGTACTGTGCTCAACACGAACAAGCTATGAAAAGACTCAAAATAAATTATTATGGGAACCATAATAGAGCGGGCAAACTTCTGGCCAACCGGTTAAAAGATAAACGCTCCAAAACCTCAATCCCATTCCTGCTCCACCCCATAACCTCGGCAAAGATAGAACACCCCCAGGCAATTGCGGATGCATTTGCAGATTATTATGCTTCCCTTTATAACTTACACTTGGACCCAAACACGAATACACCTACAAAAGAGAGTATAGATTCCTTCTTAGCCAAAATCCACCTACCTTCGTTATCACAAACACAACTCCAGGAGTTGGAAACCCCATTTACCTCATCAGAAGTGGAGAAAGCAATTCGATCACTGCCTCTGGGAAAATCCCCAGGCCCAGATGGCCTCTCAAATGCCTACTATAAACATTTCAGTACCATTCTATCCCCACACTTAATATCCATATTCAATATAGCTAGGAAAACCGGATCTTTCCCTATTGAAATGCTCAAGGCCTATGTCATTACATTACCCAAACCAGGGAAACCCTCAGATACGCCATCTAACTTCCGCCCCATATCTCTTCTCAACCGAGACGTTAAATTATATGCGAAAGTGATAGCAAACAGAATTTATGATATTATGCCTACCTTGGTGGGTCCGGACCAAACCGGATTCATGAAGGGGAGGCAAGCCTCAGACGCTACACGACGTCTATTGAATATCATCCACCAAGCCAGAGCTCGAGGAACGCCTTCTCTGCTTCTCTCAATAGATGCGGAGAAGGCGTTCGATAGGGTTCAGTGGGAATATATGGAAGCGACTCTACGAAAATTTGGCTTTCAAAACGAAGCCCTATCGGCCATTTTAGCGCTCTACTCTAATCCCTCTGCCCAAGTCTTTACCAAGGGGCTCTTATCCAAATCCTTCAATATATCGAATGGCACCCGGCAGGGGTGCCCTTTATCACCGCTAATTTTTAATCTGATGATAGAACCCCTGGCGGAGGCCATTCGATCCCATCCACAAATTTCAGGACTAAAAACCAAACGAAAAGAACACATAATTAGCTTATTCGCAGATGATATCATCTTGTTTTTATCGAATCCAGTAGTATCCCTCCCGTTTGCACATGCTATCTTAGAAGCATTTGGACAGATATCCTTTTACAAGGTAAATTTTACCAAATCCCTTATACTAGATCTAGGTCTAAACCCTCACACGAGTTCTCACCTGAAAAAATCGTATCCTTATGTATGGACTTCTACGCAGATCCCCTACCTTGGCATCCTACTAAAAGCAAATCTACCCCAGTTAGCAGATGTCAACATGAAAGTTCTCCTACAAGACGTTAAAAACACCCTCTCAAAAATTTCACGCACTGAATTGTCGTGGGCAGGCAGAATAGCATCATATAAAATGTTAATTCTGCCAAAAATTCTCTACGTATTTAGGACTCTTCCAATACCATATAAAGCCTCACATTTCCATGAATTAACAAAGCTTCTTAAGCAGTACATCTGGCAAGGCAAGAGAGCCAGATGCCCAATTAACAAACTTATAACGCATAGGAAAGCAGGAGGCATGGGCCTCCCTGACATTAAAGATTACTATTGGGCGGCCATATTAGCACAGGCGAAACTTTGGTTCCTCCCCAACCCTGAACAACTATGGGTAGACATTGAGGCGTCTATTACAAACACACAACCTATTAGTCTCCTTCTCCTAGCAGACACTTGGAAACTCAGACCCTTAACATATCTCTCTCCACCTATTGTAGCGACCATAGCAGCCTGGAGACATCTCTGTCAACAACAATTGATGGGGAAGCCTTCCACTACTATTAGACTCCTGATTCAAACCTTAGCTATACTACTTCCGTACAGCAACATCGCCACGTGGGAAAATTCCAGAATGGCATGGGTAGATGAGCTATACAACCAGGGAACACTAAAATCATTCGAATCCTTGAGAATCGACTTCAGACTGCCCCAAACCGACAAATTTCTATACAACCAGGTATCATCATTCCTATCAAGATCCCCACCACCAATCATTGGAATTCAAACACTTATATGGCAATATTATATTTCTCACAACTCCAGAGATAGAGGTATCTCCCTTCTATAAAACACTCTACAACACAAGCAACTTCTAATGAAATCTCCCTCTATGCTTACTTGGGAGAACGATTTACACCAAAGCTACGACATTAGCCAATGGAGCTCTGCCCTCAGATATAACTATAAAGCCTCACGTTGTGTTAGCCATTGGGAACTCACCCAGAAGATCTTACATAAATGGTATAGAACCCCTCACCAATTAGCCAGAATGTTCTCCACTCACTCGTCTCTATGTTGGAGAGACTGCGGCAATGTAGGCACCATACTACATATATTTTGGCACTGCAAAAACGTCTCTAGTTATTGGAGGAAACTATTTAATATACTTTCAGAAATTACAGGGGTGCTGCAGTCCCCAAACCCGGCTCTAGCAATTCTCCATATAGGTATTGATAATTACCCACCCGAGTTCCGTATAGTTGTGACACACTTCCTTATCACGGCCAAGTTGGTTATAGCCCGCCATTGGAAAAGTGTACTATCCCCAAATCCATCAGAAGTTTTAGTTCAAATAAATCTAAATTATCATTATGAACGATTACTAGCTCTCAGAAAATCTTGTGGCAAAAAATTTGATTTACAATGGAAATGTTGGACAGAGTGGTATAAGAAATAATCACTACTTTTATCAATAGCAAGATACCTTGAACAGATCCCAAATCGAAAGCCCATCACTCCATGACCCATTTAATGTCATTTAACTCTACTCTGGGTGGCCTCTCCATCACAGCGTGATCCCAATTTGGGGTGCGGAGGGTGCCACACAGAGGTCCGAGTAATATAAGGGATGCTAATCGACTAGAATTCCAGGTTGATCCTTAAATGTGACTGTTCGAGTTCATACTTATGGATTCATGAGTAAAGCCAGTAGACGGAAAATGTGCTGTTACTTGTAAGCGAATTTCTATAATGTTCTATGATATTTGGTGATCTTCTTGAACTATGTTGTTCGGATTATTCCTTTTATTTATATATATATTTTTTTTTTCTCTTTTTATATTTCTTTTTCTTTTGATTGATCTCTTTTGATTGATTTTTTTTTTCTTTGATTTACTTCGATTTGCATCATTTATCGATATGGAACAACAACCACAGCTCACTGTTATCTGTAATGGTTTATTTCCCTTTTTTTCCTTTTTATTGTTTCTTTGTATCACATGGAAATCAGAAAACCTAATAAAAACGACTTAAAAAAAAAAAAAAAAAAAAAATGTAATAAAGTCCCAAAAACAACTAATATCAGTCCCAGATGCATTCACCAATGTACAGTATTATGTGAAAGCACCATAAACTATAGCAAAGTTATGTAAGATATTTAAACACCTGCACTGGGACAAAAAGGACAATGGATATCTGTGGCACACTATACAGTTGTGCCCATAAGTTTACATACCGTGGCAGAATTTATGAAATTCTTGGTCATTTTTCAGAGAATATGAAAGATAACACAAAAACTTTTCTTTCACTCATTGTTAGTGTTTGGCTGAAGCCATTTATTATCAATCAACTGTGTTTACACTTTTTAAATCATAATCACAACAGAAACTACCCAAATGACCCTGAACAAAAGATTACATACCCCAGTTCTTAATACCGTGTATTGCCCCCTTTAACATCAATGACACCTTGAAGTTTTTTGTGGTATTTGTGGATGAGGCTCTTTATCTTCTCAGATGGTTTTTGCCCATTCCTCTTGGCAAAAAGCCTCCAGGTCCTGTAAATTCTTGGGCTGTCTTGCATGATCCACACATTTGAAATCTCCCCAGAGTGGCTCAATGATATTGAGGTCAGGAGACTGAGATGGCCACTCCGGAACCTTCACTTTATTCAGCTGTAGCCAATGACAGGACAACTTGGCCTTGTGTTTTGTATCATTGTCATGTTGGAATGTCCAAGAACATCCCAATCGCAGCTTCCGGGCTGATGAATGCAAATGTTCCTCCAGTATTTTTTGATAACATACTGCATTCATCTTGCCATCAATTTTGACCAGATTTCCTGTGCCTTTGTAGCTCACACATCCCCAAAACATTAGCGATCCACCTCTGTGTTTCACTTGAGGAATGGTGTACCTTTGATCATAGGCCTTGTTGACTCTTCTCCAAATGTAGTGTTTATGGTTGTGGTCAAAAAGCTCAATTTTGGTCTCATCACCCCAAATTCATTGTCTCTATGCTGTTTGGCATATTGTAAGTGGGATATTTTGTGGCATTTGCTTAGTAATGGGTTTCTTCTGGCGACTCGACCATACAACCCATCTTTCTTCAAGTACCTCCTTATTCTGCATCTTGAAACAGCCACACCAAGTGATTTCAGAGAGTCCTGTATTTCACATGTGGTTATTTATGGGCTTTTCTTTGCATCCCAAACTATTTTCCTGGCAGTTGTGGCTGAAATTTTAGTTGGTCTACCTGACTGTGGTTCAGTTTCAACAGAACTCCTCATTTTCCACTACTTGATTAGCGTTTGAACACTGCTGATTGGAATTCTCAATTCCTTGGATATCTTTTTTTTACTTTCAATATTTTTTATTGAATTTTCAGTGAAAACACGTTGACACAGGTACAGTTTAATTGGTTATGTTGGATCAGGTACACAATAACAGAGTTTATCAAAAAGCTTTAGTATACAACAAAATCCTACATGCTCTCAATGAGGTGTCTATTACATCTTCATAAAGTGAAGGAAGAGATGTGGATACCCCACTCCCAACACCCCCCAAGGGATCTAGCTGTGTTGGGAGTGGGGGCTAGCCCCCCCCCCCCCCAAGGATGGAAAATCAAAAATATTCTTATAGATTTGATAGGTAACAACAGCAGGATAAACAAAAATCGATTGCAATGTTTATGGAAGGTAGTTTTGTGGATTTTATCCTTAAGTAGGCTCAGAAGGCCCAACTAACTGTAGGTAGATAACTCGTATTAACCTTATTATGGATAACAGGTGTGATGAAAAATGTGCCAATAGGAAAAAGGAAAAAAAGTAGATACACCCTGTTTGATGGCAGTGCCAAGACACACTTACTGTCTGTTGTGAACCAGAGGGATGCATATATGTGGATGTCTATTAACCAGGAGGTGTTAGCCTGAAGGTCAAGGTGTCGGCCGGACTGCAGTCACAGTGGGCAACATATCCGTAGTGCCTCTCTGTCATTGAAGGCTTATGGTGTCTGTCAAATGTTCAAAGAAGATTCGACTGAGCAGCTAAACTGTATGACTCCGTATAGTTTAACTGCTCTGTCGAATCTTCTTAAAACATTTTCGAAAGACACCATAAGCCAAAGATTCGACGCTTGTATGTTTTTTCGCTGCTTTGTTGTTCATGTTGAATGTATAGAGTTCAAATAGAAAATGGACTGATGATAGTGTTCACTGATCAGACAGGTAACAAGAATGGGTATATAGAATCTATATAGAATCTCAATCTATAATATAGAATCTATAATAATAAATCCCCCCCTCACAACACGGGCAACCTGTCAGGCTATCACAACACTAGTATCACTATTAAGTTCACAGCACTAACACAATAGCAGCAGATTATTATGAAAAAGTTAAGTTGAACTGTAGCTTGCTTCACTATTGTTCTGCTGCTGTGCTTATGCTTAATTGCTAAATAATTTAAGTTCTCTGACAAACAGACCAGCTAAGATTGATTGTCTTTTGAAATGATTCAGTGTGTATTTCTCTCTCTGCTAGCAATTGTAAGTGAAAGTAAGTTGGCTGTACGTGTGTACTTAGTTCTAGCTATTTTACTGCTCCTCCTCTTTGTTACAGTCAGGCAATAACATTCATCATAATCATTATTTTTATTTTACTTCCCCCACCCAATTCCAGCAGCGATCTTTTCTCTCTCTGTCAAATCTTTTCTCTGTCGAATCTTTTCTCTCTCTGTTGAATCTTTTCTCTCTCTGTCAAATCTTTTATCTCTATGTCAATTTTTTTCTCTCTATGCAGAATAATCCAGGACTAATAGTTAAGGTTAGGCACAGATTCGATAGACACAGATTGTTATTGTCAGCGTCATGTGGAATCTCCTATCTATATCGAACTGTTGTCACAACGAAAACGAAAATAAAGCATTTTAACACAATAACGAAAATACCTGAAATTCAGACGAAAATGCATTCAGATGAAAACAAATGCACATGTCTAATAATTAGTAGGACAACTAGGATCCTTGCCAGGTTTGGGAATTACTGTAATGAAAGCCGAGTTTAATGCCTTATCAAGCTGTGCTCCTGAGCAAGGTTGGTTGAAGAATCAAGTCAAATAAGGGGTTAAGATGGAGGAGAAATGAATCCATCAGGGCTGGGGGCTGAGTTTTTTGAGATTTTTAATGACTTGTGTCACTTCTTCTGCTGAGATTGGTGACTCCAAGTCATCGCTGTGATGATCTTTGATCTTAGGGATATTTAGTGAACCAATAAAGGAATCAGTTGAGCTTCCCTACTATACAGGGTGCAGTAGAAGTCATGAAAGACTTCCATGATTTTCTGAGGGTTTTGCGATAGGGTGCCATTGTGAAGTTTAATTTTAGGTAAGGTATGAGGCCTTATTTTTGGGGTCGGCCTATTCGCTAGGAGGGTGCCTGTTTTGTCTTTCTGGTGATAAAACCAGCCACCTCCCCAGCGCAAACTTTTTTCAGCTATCAAGGCTTCAAGTATTTCCGCAGAACCTGGGGAAGGGTTAGGTTTGTATGATGTTCCATCGGTCTGCTCATGATAAGGAGGATCAAGGAGTGATCAAACCAGGCAGAGTCTTTTATAATAGTGTAGTGGATGACATTTGGGATCAAATGTCACACGCTTTGTAAATTTCGTTTTTGACTTCAGGACAATAAAGGTTCTGAGGGTTAATTATTATAGGTAGGCCTAACACCAGTCTGGCCAGGCTGTGTGTAGAAGTTCTGCCTGGTCATGTGAGCGGTGAGGTGCACATGACAGACTAGAACCAAGTCTGGTTGGATGTTTTGGTATCGCCCCTCTCGGAGCCAATCAGCGGGAGTGCCAGGCCCCACTGAGGAGTCTGGGAGGGGGTACTTAAGCAGGTTTGGGTCACGTGCGCGGGGTTTTGGAGTTGTTCGTGAGACCCGTGTTGTCTGTTATGGTTCCAGGACCGGGGTGTTCAACATCCCACCACATGTTCCCATCAGTGGCCCCTGGTAGACCCGTCTGGTCTGGGGAAGGGATCCGTCCATTCCCAAGTCTCGGAACCGGCTGGTCTGAGGAGCTGTAACTGAGTAAGGATCCAAAGTTTCCGGTTGTGCTCTCGGCTTGGAGGGACACCGCAGCTCGTGGAAGTGACCGGGGGAGGACTCTTCGGAGGAGGGCCGGCAAGTGGCATCCTGAGAAGTGCCTGGTTACTGAGTTGGGAAGGACATTGATGAGTTCACACTTTTCCAGTACCTCAAAGGAAGCGGGAAACGTTCCAGGTGCGTTTGGAAAAAGGTTCCTGTATACTCCCAGTTGATTGTTCAAGTTTTGAGTCAATGTGCTGACTGCCATGATCTCTGGCTAGGGATCTATTCAGCTTTGAAGTGCCCAGCTGTGAGTGCCCAGCTGCGAGTGGAAATAGAGACTCTGTTAAACCTGCAGTTCAAGGTACCTGAGTTCTTCACCCATGCCCTCTGTTCCCTAAAGAGACTGTGTTTGTGAACGTTTTACTGCAAAATAAACCTTTTAAAAGGGACTTCATCTGTGTCAGTGTACAAGCCATTGGGTATCAACCCTGGGAACTCCTAGATCTGGAGGAGCAGGCCAGGAGAAGGTAATCAGTAAGCCCATTCAGTCAAGGCCACCCTGCAATGGGTTATGGCTGCTACAATAGATTTAGTCACCAACAGGATGTGAGTTGACAGTAGGAATAAGTGATATATTCTAGTGAAGGTATTGTGTGGGCTAGAAAAGCGTGTGTAGTCCTGTGTATGTGGATTCCTTTTTTCTCCAAACATCGATCATACCCTGGTGGTAATTTTTTCTAGCCACATTAAGGCACTGCCAGAAAGGGATGAATACGGTTCTTGCCTGGAGGGCAGGTTTTATCTAGCCCTGCGTCAAAAACAGTTTTAGAGTCTCTTCTGTATATGACCAGACCTTTGGTAAGTGGGTTCAGGGTGTGAAAGAGGGTCTTGAAAATTTAGATTACTCCCTATTTGGTGCATAGTATGATATAAGTGAGTAAAACTAATTGTCAATGAGACCTTTAATGTGTAAGAACCTACCTTCTGGATCTTTAAGCTCTGAGCTAAAAGAGAACTGGATATTGCGGGAGAAAAATATGCCTACTCCTTTAGTTTTATTGTCAGAATTTGCCAGGTAACACCTGGGAAATTTAGAATGTATGAAGGAGGGGGAATATGATTTCGGAGAGTGCGTTTCTTGGAGAAACAGTATGTCTATTTTTTGATCATGATAGTACTGGAAGATTTTCCGGGGTTTAATGGGCGAGTTGATCCCCTGAACATTGTGTGCTGCATTGGGCAGGGAGGGTTTGGGTGTGATGTGGTCAGCCATGGAGCAGTCTAGGGGCAATGCCAATGATTCCGACTGACCTACCATCAACCTGGTGGGACAGCCGAAGTCTCACCAGGTGGAAGGTAGGATGCGGTAGGTAGGGGAAACCTGCATCCAATTCGCATAAGTGTAAACCCAGCCAGGGTCTCCTTTTTTAGAGATTTGTGTGCTTTGATTTTTTTTCTGTTTTGAAAAATTGCACATTATTAAATTGTATACACATTTGTGCTTTATTAACATAAAATGTTGGATTTCCCATTACTTTGTGTATGGGAAGCAATGGTCACCAGGACTTATTGGGAGCCTGCCCAGCAGGAACACTGACACCAGTTAAAACAGACAGGGAGTCCAATCCTTTCACAATCTATCACTTTAATAGAGATTTTGAAGATTACCAGCAATGTCATATTTTACAGCTCTTTTATCTTGAAAAGGATCATTTAAAAATTTTCAAGGATGTATAATGCATGTAAAAATGGACAGATTGATACACAAAATAAATGGTCAGCTCTAGGTAGCAAAAGGGTTAAAGTTTTTCTTTTACTTTGAAAAAAACTGACTGATACAAGCATCTGATCCCACAAATGCATTCTCACAATCATCAAACCACCTACAAGTTTTTTTGTAGTTAGCAATCAATATGCAACTTCTTAATTGGCAATTCTAGCTGGTAGTTTAATATGCACTGTATTATCTATACTCTGAGAGCACAGTCAGGTCTGCTAATTAGAATATGGAGAAATTGTTTACTGTGCTATATCCAGTTTTAAATTATATTACTGCAGATGCATAAAAGGCAGTTTCCATTAAAATAACTTAATACTTAGGTTCATATTACTACAGTCATTTTAGAGTATTCCTTGTCTGGACTCTAAAGGTGTTCATTATAGACTATTTAATAAGTATATTCTACCTTACACTGCTTTTTTTGGGACCAAAAAAATATGACCACAGTTCTAAAAGGTAGCATAATACTAAATTTAAAAAGATTTTTAATAATAATAAAAAAAAATAATCAAATCCTATCTGGAACTCCATCCTTCACCATTAACCACTTAACAATGGCACTATAGCTGAATGACGGCTACAACATGGCTCAATAACTCTGAGAGGGCATACATTGATGTCCTTCCAGAAAGATCAAATGATCCAATTAAATGATGGAGTGATCACTTGTAAATAAACCAGTGCCATGTCCAGTTCCTCTCTCTGTACCGATTGGTACAGTGTGAGCAGAGAGGGGAGAGAATGGGCGCAGCAGCGCTGTGGGCTGGATCTGTAGTGCCCTCATCGCTGATCTGTGCCTTGCAGCCTCATCCATCCATGCTCAGCCATCCCTCTGTCATACTCTTTCATCCATCCATCCATGCTCAGCCATCCCTCTACCATACTCATCCATCCATCAATGCTCAGCCATCCATACTCAGCAATACTCATCCATCCATATTCAGCAATACTCATCCCAGCCATACCCAGCCATACTCATCCATACTCAGCTGTACCCAGTCATCTCATCCATACTCAGCCATCCCATCCATACTCAGCCATCTTATTCGTACTCAGCCATACTCATTCATGCTCCGTCATCCCATCCATACTCAGCCATCTACAATTATGGCTCGATTATGCTAAGCCATCCCATCCACGGTTCATCAATCCCCATTCATGCTTATCCACGCCACATGAGTTCTCATCCATGCCACTACAGTACCTCACAAAAGTGTAATAGGTAGTCAAATTAGATTTGAAATGTATACCCCTAGAACACCTGCAGGTGCTCCTTTCATCTTGGGCCTCTATATGTGTCCAGGCTGTGGAAATATTTCCCAGATGTGGTATCGCCGCACTCAGGAGGAGTAGTCTAATCTATTTTGGGGTGTAATTTTTGGCATGTGTCTTAGAAATATTGTATAAATGGACAACAAAGTGTTTTCATTTTCTTTCCACATTTCCCAAAATCTTGTAGAAAAAAATGACAAGTTCAAAAGACACATTATGCCTCATAGATTATACGTTGAAGTATTTACTTTCCAAAATTGGGTTATTTTGGGGCATTTCCATTGTCCTGGTGCTCCAGGGCCTTCAAAAGTACTAGAGGTAGTCAAGAAATGTGTGTAGTTTATGCCCCTAGAATGCCTGAAGGTGCTCCCTCAATGTTGGGCCTCTGTATGTGGCCACGCTGTGTAAAAGTCTCACACATGTGGTAGCACCATACACAGGAGGAGTAGTAGAATGTGTTTTGGGGTGTAATTTGTGGTATGCATATGCTGTGTGTGAGAGATAAACTGCTAATATGAAAATTTTATGAAAAAATAAATAAAAAAATAAATAAATAAAAATCTTGATTTTGCAAATAATTGTGGGAAAAAATTACAACTTCAAAAAACTCACCATGCCTCTTATTAAATACACTGGAATGTCTACTCTCCAAAAAGGGATCATTTGGGGGTATTTGTACTTTCCTGGCTTGTTAGGGTCTCAAGAAATTAAATATCCCGTCAGTACTTCAGGTGTGATCAATTTTCAGATTTTAGCACCATAGCTTGTGTACTCTATAACTTTCACAAAGACCAAATAATATACACCAATTTGGGTTATTTTTACAAAAGATATGTAGAAGAATACATTTTGGCCAAATTTTTGAAGAAAAATGACAAATTTTTAAAATTGTATAACAGAAACGAAGAAAAATGAATTTTTTTAAATAATTTTCAGTCCTTTTCTTTTATAGCACAAAAAAAAACAGCGGTGATTAACCACTTGACCACTGGGTACTTAAACACCCTTAATAACCAGACCAATTTTCAGCTTTCAGTGCTCTCACAATTTGAATGGCAATTACTCAGTCATGTATCACTGTACCATATGAAATTTTTGTCCTTTTTTTCACACAAATAGAGCTTTCTTTTGGTGGTATTTGATCACCTCTGGGTTTTTTATTTTTTGTGCTATAAATGAAAAAATACCAAAAATTTTGTAAAAAAAATGCATGTTTCTTAATTTCTATTAAAAAAAATTGCAAATAAGTAATTTTTCTTCATAAATTTGGCCAAAAAACGTATACTGCTAAATATCTTTAGTAAAAATAACCCAATTTAGTGGATATTACTTAGTCTATGTGAAAGTTATAGGGTCTACAAGCTATGGTGCCAATCGCTGAAAATGTATCAATTTGATCACACCTGATGTACTGACAGCCTATCTCATTTTTTGAGACCCTAACAAGCCAGTAAAGTACAAAAAAAAACAAATGACCCCTTTTTGGAAAGTAAACATTCCAAGGTATTCAGTACGAGACACAGTTAGTTTTTTGAAGTGGTCATTTTTTCCTACAATTCTTAGCAAAATTAAGATTTTTTTTATTTACATTTTTTTCACACCAAATTGTCATTATAACAGGTTATTTCTCTCACACTGCATGTAAATTCCACAAATGAAACCCCTAAATATATTCTGCTGCTCCTCCTGAGTACGACAATACCACATGTGTGAGACTTTTACACAGCCTGGCCACATACACAGGCCTAGCATTGAAGTAGCAACTTCAGGCGTTCTAGGAGCATAAATTACACATCTAATCTCTCAACCACCTATTACAATTTTGAAGGCCCTGGAGCACCAGGACAATGGAAACGCCCATAAAGTGACCCCATTTTGGAAAGCAAACACCCCAACGTATAATCTATGAGGCATGATGAGTCTTTTGAACGGCTCATTTTTTTCCCAAAGTTTTTGGAAAGTGTGGAAAAAAATGAAAATGCATATTTTTTTTTACAAAAAGTTGTCCATTTATAAGATATTTCCAACACATAGCATGTACATAGAAAAATATATTCTGCTACTCCTCCTGAGTATGGTGATACCACATGTGTGAGACTTTTACACAGCCTGGCCACATAGAGGCCCAACATCCAAGAAGCATCATCAGGTGTTCTAGGAACATAAATTATGCATCCAATTTCCTTACAAGCTATCACATTTTTGAAGGCCCTTCATATTTCTAACATAGCACGTACATACCAAGAATTACACTCTAAAATACATTCTGTTGAGTAAGGAGTAAACAAAAAATTACCTGTGGTTTTAGTAGTGCAATTGTCCACAGGAGGAGAGCCCTGATCCAGGCAGCAGGTAAGGACGTGGTCATCGACAGTGAATGGAATTGTCCAGGCAGCAGGCAGGAATATTGTCCATCCCGGTAGTAAGCAGGAACATGGTCCAAGTAGCAGGCCATGAAACAATGGGGACAGGGGTGGAGGCTTCTCCCACCCAAATCTCTTTGAAGCCTCCGAGTCTCTGGACCCTAATCCGGGAATGAGAAAACTAAAAAAATAGTTTTCTTCATCCAGAAAAACAATTGTGGAGACCCTCACATATGCAAGACCTCTTTGTTCCCACTAGCATAGCAGGGTAAAATATCAATCCAAGAGGCAGGCAAAAAATGTGGTCAAACAGTCCATGGTCAGTTCCAGAGCAGGCAGAGGTAGGTACAGTTTAGCGTTAAGCAGAAGCGTGGTCATATAACAGGCCAGGGCCAGTTCGGGAGAAGGCAGAATATGTTTAGCGTTAGGCAGAAGCTTGGTCGTATAACAGGCCAGGGTCAGTTCCGGAGAAGGCAGAGGTATGTACAGTTCAGTGCAGTGTCATAAGGGGTGTGAAGGAAAATGACAGGAAATTAGAATTACGTTTACCATACTTCCCTAATAGTGTAGAGAAGTATGGTAACGGCGGAAACATTCACCTATACAGAGGTCTGGTTGGGAAGGACAATCGGGACAATAAAATGTGGTGTCTCTTCTAATTCCTCCACTGGAGCACACCCGCCATTTCTTCTGATGTTTGCAGCCTGTTTCACGGGGGGGGGGGGATTTTGTCAGGAAAGTGGCGCTCGTGGAGTCTGCTCACGCAATCAGAGCGAATAGTTTCTGGTGGGCTTTCAGGGTACAAAAGGGTGGAAATAACTTCTTCTTGGTAGTACAAATAGGATACGGGGTCCTCTGTAGATTTTTGGTAAATAACATAAGTGTTATACATGGCCAAACTGAAAAAGTAAATGGACGCTTTTTTATACCAGTGGCAGGATTTTCTTGTGGGAAGGTAGCTTTCAATCATCTGATCGTTGAAGTCCACTCCCCCCATAAACAAATTTTAATGGTAGATACAAGCTGGTTTCTGGATTGGGCCGTTTCTTCAGGAGACTTCCATGTAGGTGTCATTATGGATTGTTGTCAGCATGTGGATGTTTCATTTGTCCCTCCACTTGACAACCAATAGCTCCTGGTTCTGCAAAGATGCCATCTCCGCTCGTCGTAGCCTTTCATTGATGAGTTTTTGCGGGAAGCCCTTTCTATTGGCTCTTACTGTACCACATGCTGGGATGTCTCTCCGGTGAAGATTGCGGAAGAGGGGCAAGCTAGTATAAAAGTTATCCACATAAAGATGGTATCCCTTTCCAAGGAGTGGATAGACAAGCTGCCAGACCACTCTTCCGCTGGCTCCGATGTACTCTGGGCATTCAGGGGGATGCAGTTGGGAGTCCACCAGGAAGGAGTAGATGTACCCCGTGGCTCGGTCACAAAGTTTGTACATTTTAACCCCATATCGGGCCCTTTTTGCTGGGGATAAACTGATGCCAAGCCTGCTGGAGAATTTTACAAGGGACTCATCCACGGAAATGTTCTGTTCGGGGGTATATCATTGGAGACATTTTTCAGAGAAATAATAGTTTGTCAAAAGCTTGGTCATTTCGGGGAAGGCACTGGGTGTTGTCATTGTAGTGGAGGAACCGCATAATCATTAGGTATCGTGATCTTGGCATAAGGGATGAAAAGAGTTGCATGTGGTGGACAGGTTTGGTAGACCAATAGGAGTACAATTGTTTTTTGTTTTTTTTGTGAGTCCCATAGAAAAAGTTAGGCCTATGAAAATTTTGAATTCTTCTACGTTTACTTCTCCCCACTGAAAGGGACGGGCATAACTAGAGCCAGGGTTGCTGTGCGTAGAGGTTGCACTGGGCCACAATGGACGATAGTAAGTCTTTGGTGAAAACCAAATGAAAAAAATCAAGCATGGCAAAATTATCGGTGTTCACCTGGACACCTGGCTGGGCGGTGCAGGGGGGAATTTTTGCTGCTCCGGAATTAGAGGGCAGCCACAGGGGGTTTTGAAGGGCATAGGGAAGGCTGGAATGGCCCCTTTTCCTTTGGGGCTGAGATGACACCATACTGTTGCCTGACCTTTGTTGTTATGGCTCTGCTCTCGAGGTGGACGGCTCTGCTCTTGAGGTGGATGGCTCTGCTCTCGAGGTGGATGGCTCTGCGCTGCTGGTAGTAGGCTGCTTCTCCACGCCAGAACGCCTTCTTTTCACGGGCACACATTCCTCTTTCGATTCTTCATCAGACCTGCTGCTTGTAATGGGTTCATAGGCCGAATCCAAATCGGACTGAGACTCAGAGAGCTTCCCGCTGCTCTCATCTTTCATACTTAGAAGCTGGTAGGCCGCCACACTAGTAAAAAAAAATGTTTTGCCATACTGGTGGCTGGTGAGGTTGCACTGCAGAGCACTGGTGGGCACAGGTGGCACTGGTGGGTACAGGCAGCACTGGTGGGCACAGGTGGCACTGATGGGGCACTGCAGTGGCACTGATGGGCACAGGTGGCACTGATGGGCACAGGTGGCACTGATGTGCACTATAGAGGCTTTGGTTGCACTGGTGTGGCTCTGGTGGCACTGGTGGGCACAGGCAGCACTGGTGGGCACAGGCGGCACTAATGTGGCACTGCAGTGGTGCAGATGAGCACTGATGGGCACAGGTGTGGCACTGATGGGCACAGGTGTGCACTGTAGTGCCACTGGTGTGGCTCTGGTGTGGCACAGAGGTGGCACAGGTGGCACTGTTGTGGCACTGCTGGGCACTGCTGGAACTCACTGTTTTTCACACGATTGCTCTCCTCTCACGCTGCATCGGTGTGAGGAGAGGAGAGCGATGAACTTATGATGACCCCCGCTAGTTGCATTGCTTACATTTGTGATTGCTCCATCATTGGACGGAGCGATCACGTGGTAAAGGGCCACTACCATTGGCCCTTTACTCCGATCTGTGTTGCGCCGGGTGCCGTGAACCAGGCGAGCATGGATGTTCCGGTGTGCACGCCCAAGGGGGCGCGTAGGAACGATTCTCTGGAAGGACATCATATAACGGCCTCCCAGAGTTAACAAACTGACCTGTACCCGTCATTCGGCAATAGGCCAGGTATTAAGTGGTTAAATACCACCAAAAGAAATCTCTATTTGTGTGAAAAAAAGAACAAAAATGTCATATGGTCACAGTGTTGCATGACTGAGTAATTATTCAAAATGTGAGAGCACCGAAAGCTGAAAATTGGTCTGATTAGGAAGGGGGTTTAAGTGCCCAGTGGGTAAGTGGTTAAAGGCTAAATTCACTTTTTTTTATGCTCCAATATAGCATTCATGTACTTTTTTTTGCAAAAATATCAAAGCTTTCCATAAAATCTACAGACACTTAACTTACTGTCCTCCAGCCATGATTCCAAACAAATCTATTGCTTATTTCTTACACCCATACAGACTGTAGGTCATGACACAGAAGGGAGTTGACCAGCTGATCTCATTAGCACACACCCTGCACCATTCACCCTCCCACTCCCAGCTGCATGTTTTTAAATGAAATGCAATTAATTAGTGATCACCCTCACTAAATACACATCAGATTGCATAGTGTATGGCCATCCTATACAAGTACATACAATAGAGTGGACAGAAACACTCAGCTGTCAAACCCCGTTCACATCTCTGCATAACGGGAACTTGCATTCCCACATGCTTTTTATTTTTTTTAGTGAGGTGGGGAGGTGTTTTCACTCATCACACATAGGGCCACCCATCCACCTGAATGGGCTGCCCTACACACAGTAATCGCCCCAAAGAAGCTTCAGAACTTTTTTTTAGAGTGGAGCTAGGTGCATTTTTTACTGCAATTTTTGGTTCAGCGCATTTATGAAATGCAAGGAAACGCACAGATGTAAATGGAGCCTCATTGTTCTTCTGTTAATGCACCATTCGCATCTAGCATAGTGGGAGAGCACATTTTGTGTCTTGTTATTCCTGTGACACGCATAGGGCAGCCCATTGATTTAAATTGGTTGTGATATATGTGGCTTATGGAATATGTTGGCGTTTTGTGGGTTGCATGTTTTTTACTCTGCATTTTGCAGCATTTTCCACTCATTTTTTCACATGGCAAAATGTGTGTTTGCTTCTGTGTTTGAAAAGAAAAATAAATACCGCGCTAAACCTAAATCTACACTAATACAACTAAAAATCGTTGCAGCTCAGTTTTATAAGATACATGTAAACACAATAACATAACAAAAGGAAAAAGCCACTCACATACATAAATACTATAAATAAATGAAATATAAACACCTATGAGTGATTAATTAATTGATTGCTATAATAGTGAGAAAAATTGATCTACCCCTCTAATAAATCAAACATAACATAATTTATAAAAATAATTCTAAATAAGAAGTGTTAATAATGAAATTCGAAAAATCCCAGTGAAGTGATAAAAAAGTCCAATAAATGAAAAATAGTCCAGCGCGAACTTAATACCTAAAATGATAAAAAGTAAAAATTCATAAGAATTCATGAAAAAATAGAAAATATTAAGTTAATAGTAACAATAAAAATAAAATGTAAAAAAATATATATTAGTAATAATAATAAAAAAATGTGGTAATAATGAGTGTAATAATAATGTAAAAATAATAAATAAAAAAAGTGTTCAATCTTCTGTGCAAAAGAAAAACACCAAGGATCGTGACCCCCACCACACAAAATATGTGCTTACCAAAAGGCAAGCAATTTCATGCCCATAGTCAATCTCCACAGCACCTCCTCAGACCATGATCACAGTAGGCTCCCTTATTGAATAAAACAGGCCGGGACCATCAGCAGCAGCATGTGAAGCGGAAAGGCAGTACTCAGGATTCCAGGGAAATGGAAAGAAGACTCACCATAGCATAATTCCGTATAACAACTTTAATAAAAGTAAAGAAATATACTTAGATAGAAAGCAGTAAAAACGCCCATAAAAAATGCCGGCCGGCATGCAATCGCCCATCCAACCTATGCTGTATCACGATGACGTCAGTACGTCTGCCACCCGACGTACATTTCATCGTAAAAAGACTTATTCATGGGGACCCTATGTCATGGCACACACAAGAGGTGGCAAAGACATAAAAACCACAAGTCATGATGGACTACAACAAAAGCATGGGTGGTGTAGACAGAGCTGTCCAGGCCATGACATTTTATCCAACGATGAGAAAACAACAAAAAAAAATTACAAAAAAAACTTCAGGCATTTTCTTTAACAGTGCCTGTGGAATGCATTCATTCTAATAAAAAAAGAAGGACAAGCCTGTGGTTCATGCGGACTTTGTTTGAAAAGGACCAAACACCAACGACTGTAAATAGATCTGGACGTCGTGCTGCGGACGTTATGAACCTGGAACGTTTGACTGGTCGTCACTTCATGGACCACATTCCACCAAGGGAAAAGAAATCAGAAAAGAATCAGCCAAACAAGAAACCCATACGAATAATTCTCCCCAAGTACGAGACGAGGCTCTGTGTTGAGGGTCAAGCAGGAATCTGACTTTATTGAAAAGAGTACAAGTCTTATATGCAGTAAAAGAGGAGCTGCATACCTCCTGCTCTGAAAATACACATATAACCAGAAACCTAATTAACATGAGCTAATTACTAATCCCTTTAGACAGCCTAGATGACTCAGATTTTTGGTGCTGAAAGCCGTACCATTATTTTGCATGGAAATTTGGCGTTTTATATTGTAAATAATCATACTCCCAGGGAGGTTAAAGCCCAAGTCCACTTAGCTGCCTACCCCTCTAATTGATCACTGCTATTAAAAATAAACTCTACTTAACAGCCATTTTTATTTACCTAAATCAGTGTGATCCTGAGTCCTCTCTCTTCTTCTGTGTACAGGATGTAGGGTCCTCCTTTGGGTGTTCACAACACTGTCTGCATTTTGTTCTACATTGCACACAATGTAAAGTGATAAAAAAATTAAACATTCACAGATCTATAAACTTTTGCTTGCAAAGCCCCAGTGATAACTTCAGCCCCCTTATGCATGGCTGTTTGCAAAACATTGGATTTGAATAATAAATAGGCAAGCCAAGAAAACCTTTGCAATTGCCACTTAAAGGGGAGGGCCACCCTGAAAAACAAAAAAATGTTAAAAATTACAAAAAATCTAAAAAAAAAAAAATGAAAAAAATTTATTTTTTTTACTTACCAGAAATGCCTGTTGCTAGGCACTTTCTCCTAATCTTCCTCTTCCTCCTCCGCGGAGATCTTCTGTCTTCTCTCTTCGTCGCGGCGTCTTCTGGGTAATGAGTCGCGCTGTGTTCTGGGAACTGTGTGTTCCAGAACACAGCGCGTCCCATTCAGAAAGCGCTGCGGGACTCGCGCATGCGCAGTAGCTGCGGGACTCGCGCATGCGCAGTAGGAAACGGGCAGTGAAGCCATAAGGCTCCGCTGCCTGTTTCCCTTACAAGGGATGGCGGCGCCGGGACCCGAGAGCCGAGGGACGGGTCGGCCTCGGGCGGCCGACATCGCGGGCGCCCTGGACAGGTGAGTGTGTTTATTAAGTCAGCAGCTGCAGTGTTTGCAGCTGCTGACTTTTTTTTTTTTTTTTTTTATAACCGGCCCTCCGCTTTAATATTGCATAATAACTCATGCTTCATTCAATTCAACACAAAAGTTACAGTTCAGTTCTGTTTCTAAAAGGTTAATATATAGTTTAACCCTGGACAGAAAGTGATAATTGCCAGGATCCCTTGCTTTATTCTATGGCTAGAAGCCATGGGGATTTTAGGATATCTAAACTGAAGAACAAAAATTTTATATATTGAGGCTTACCAGTGCTTGGATGTGGTTGCTGCATTTATTTTCTTTAGAGCATTTTCAGCAAGTACAGAAAGTATGACACTTTATGACACTTTATAAAATAAGCTTTTTTGCACTTAAATTTTTTTTTTTTAAATGTACATTTGTTGTGCACACTGTAATCACTATTCGTGTTATCAGTTTGTTCGAATAAAGCTATAAAACTTGTTTCTACCACATATTTATATTTATTTAACTGTTTCTCACCCAGCCTTTAGCAAAATGAGCTTTCCTATCCTGGGTGGACGTCATATGACGGCCTCCAAGTCATGTGCTTCCTTTGCACTCTAGCGGACGTGTTGTTGCTTGATTTGTCACAGCAGATGACAGATCATTGTACTAGTCCAGCCCTGGTACCATGTGATGCATATGACCAATCAAAGCAATTACATGTCAATTGTACTCAATGAATGGCTTTCATTCATAGCCATTTATCGTGTATTATTGTGATGATCTCTGTGATTGGTCAGAGCGATCACATGATAAAGACAGGACCAATCACAATGCATCTGTACCATATGACAGCTCTGGCCAATCACAACTATCACAATAGTATACACCCTGACAATGAATATGCCATTTTTAGAAATGAAAAATCCTGATCAACTTCCCAGAGTAGTACAGTGTCAGTATTATAACAATGTACTACTCTGGTCACAGTATGTAAAAAAAAAAAAAAAAAAGTAAAAAATGAAAAACATTATTATTATTATTATTATTATTATTTTTATTATTATTATTTTGCATATTGTCACCAGTTAATATTCCTGATCACCCCCACACTAGTCATATGATGGGACTATAATGTTATGTTGACATATGTAAAACAAAAATAGTGAAAAATATATATATATTTTTAATTTCTTCATTTTACAAAAAGAGGGACAAAAAAATTACAACTTAAATAAACTCACAATGCCTCTTACTAAATACCTACTTTCCAAAAAATGGGTTATTTGGAAGTTATTTGTATTGTCCTTGCATTTTAGAGCCTCAAGAAATGAGAAAAGTCTTTAGAATATCAGAAATGAGATTAATTTTCACATAAATATCACGTAGATACTATAACTTTCACACAGGCTAAATAATATACACAGGTTATGTTTATCAAATAATTGTAGCAGAATACTATATGAAGAAAGATTATTTGTTTGCAATAATTTATAACAGAAGAAAAATATATTTTTTTTTCAAAAGGAAAAGAAGTGAAAGTGTCTGGTATCGAAGTGGTTAATTTTGTAGAGTGTGATAGCACTGCACTATATATTTTGTTTTTTTTAAGGCCAGAAATTCAATGTTATTGTCACTTCTTGTGGGCTGAACTGAAAATGCTAGCAAAACTATCTCCTTTCTAAACTACTAATCCCACCATCCCCATGTAATGGAGATGAGGACAGAGAACACATATTTGAAGCCCTTTATGGGTGGCAATCATGGCTCCTTCCATGTGTACAATTCATAAGTAGCATACTAGGTGCAAGTGTGAGTTATCTGACAACTTTTGAAAATTTTGAGAAAAAAGCCTAAAAAATACTAAGTGCAATGTCCCCATCTAAAGATTTTGAAGCTGCAATATATTTTTTTTTTTTGGGGGGGGGGGGGGCTGTATAATGTATGCTTTAAAGTATATGTTCCAATTTTGTAACATGTTGCATGTTACACCCATATTCAGGGTGTGACATGTAACATGTTACAAATGTACTGGTCCCACCCCCCCCGATCCCCCATTTTGGCAGCAAGGGGGAGATCCTCCTACTCATTAAAACATTTTTGTGAATGAATGGACTACAATTACCGACAACATTCATGGCTGTTGGCTTGTAGTTCTCAATTAACTACCATGGCGCTGTTGAGCGCTCTTGGTAGTTCATTTATTTTTCCTGTCAGTGTGAAACTCCCTGCCCATATGATGTACGAGCAGGCAGTTTACACTGACATTCTGCAGGAGACCTGCATGGCATCAGCGATCTGCTGATCGCTAGTGCAATGCTTTCCAGGCTCCTAAAAAAAGAAATAGTAAATGCAAATTTTTTTACTTGAAAAAAAAAATGTGCATTTATAATTTTTTTTAAAAGTGAACTTATGTTTTAACCACTTAATGTCTGCCCTATTGCAGTTTTACTGCTCCGGATAATGTATATAAGGACATCAATTTTATTTGGATACACGCAATTGTCAGTTATGTATTGTAAGTAGACATGTGCGATTAGTTTCGTGCGGATCGAATAATCGTACGAATTTCCGTAAATTGGTACATTCGAGAGGATCTGAAATACGAATTGCTATGCTTCCAAATTCTGTACGAAATACGAAATTTTGTTTATGAATTTTGGATCCAAATTCCTAACAAACATTCATAATGTTTCGAAAAGTTCATGAACCTAAAAGTTAAAAACCCAGGAAGTCAGAGAAGTCAGCACAGCACAGGGATGGCGGGAGCCCCTCATAATGATAAATTCATCATAACGAACATTCGTAATTGTTACCAAAAGTTAAGGAACCTAACAAAAATTTGTATTTCGTACGAAATTTCAGACACAAATTCCGAAATACAAATGAATTCTAATACGAAACAGAATGGAACGAAAAAAAAAAAAGAATTTATTGACAGTGCACATGTCTAATTGTAAGTAAGTAATGCAGTGCCGTATCGCAAAAAATGGCCTGGTCATGAAGGAGGTCAAGTAGTTAAATCTGGAAGAATATATATACAGACATAATATTGTAGATTGGGGGGTTTATTTTTCTTTTAGAGAAAAGAAGGTACTTTTTACTTTTTAAATTGTGTACTGCAAAGTTTGTCACATATACACAAATCAATCGAAAACAAAGGTCAAATGGATAACAGAAATATAAACCAATTGTCAAGGCATAAACAGTGATACAATTAAGCCTTAAATAAGCTTAAAAAAAATTCTGAAAATTATTAACATGAACCATGCTAAATGTTATCTAAATAGACTGGATAAGGTCATGTCAAAGTGGTGATTTATTAGCTTTTTTTTTCTCCTTTAGCCTAGGTTCACATTGCAGTGATTTGCCATGCGATTTGACATGTCAAATTGCATTCCAAATCGCCGGCTATTGCAATTGCACCGTCCAACTTTGTGGCGCCGCACCGATTCCCAAAAGTAGTTTCCTGACAGACTCCATGGCAGCCTACGTATGGGTTAATCCCGCCTCTCATACCTCATAGGACCCCACTCCCATAAATCTTTGCTCCTAATTGGAGACCGTGTTCCTTTTTTGTCCTCTTCCTTAGGGACCAAAGGAGTAGTTCTTACCTGAAGGAGTCGTGAATCCGGTTCTGGTTCCTGTTCGCAGTTCGCACGCATGATGGAATTTTTATGGTGTCTGGAGTCCAGTATCCCAGCTACTAGCAGGGAGGACATGGGGATGTATGCCATGAAGAGCTTACTATCCAGCCACTGGCTGGCAAGCGGCAGTATGGCCATTCGTCCTAGCTACTAGCAGGAGGCCTTTCCCTTTAATTGATCCTCAAGATTGTGCCTATGGATGGGAGCCAGGTAGGGTGGTTGCTGCGCTGGAATGGTATCGTATGGCAGCCTGTGTATGTGTATGTTGTTTTCTCTGTGTCCTGTGCCAATCGTTTTGGTGGGGGATGGCGGCTGGAACGCATATGCGTTCCAGTTCACCGCTCTGTTCCTGTATTGCGCAACTGTAAGCCTCAGTTGAGATTGAGGCTTGGTTTTCTCTTGCGCAGCACAGTCAATATGGCGGCGACTGCGCATGCATGCGAGCGCAGTGGAGACGACGCTATCAGCGTCATGACGTCATCCGGTGGCAGTTTTAAAAACCTGTCAGATTCAGACAGGTTTGCTGCTGCTCTTTTAGCAAAAAAAAGAGAGAGGAAGATTTCACTGCTTGCTCTGTGGAATTTGGGGCAAGTCTCCCCTGGTGGCTGCAGCGGAAGAATCTTCTCAACTGCCATTCAATATCTCCAGTGTCCTAGATAATGGTGACGACAGATGCCAGCAACAGGGCTGGGGCACTCTCTGTCAGTCGGAGGTAGCCCAGGGCAAGTGGGATTTTCCACCTCAGGGGGTGGTTTCGAATATATTGGAGCTTCGAGCTGCCTTCCAGGCCCTTTGGGCTTTCCACCATCTGTCATCGGGGGCCTCAGTCCTCATGAGGTTGGACAATACGACAGCGGTATCGTATATCAAAAGACAGGGGGCACTCGCAGTCTCTCCCTTCTGAAGGTGAGTCCAATCATATCCTGGGCCCAGGCGAACTTGACGGATCTGACGGCGGTGTATCTTCCTGGAGTTCAAAATGTTCAGGCGGATTTCCTTTCAAGAACCGCCTTAGACAACAACGAGTGGTCTCTCCACACACAAGTTTTTGACTGGATCCTGTCATTGGGAAGGATTCTGGATCTGGATTTGTTCGCATCCCCCTGCAATGCCAAAATGAAGAGATATTATAGGAAGGGTCATTGTCCCCAAGCGACCGGAGTAGACGCTCTCACGGATCAGTGGAGATTCCACAAGGCGTATGCCTTTCCTCCAGTCCTGGTCATTCAAGGCTCAGACAGGAAGTAGCCGAAATAGTGGCAATCATCCCATATTGACCCAACAGTCCATGGTTTCCTCTCTTGTTACAACTGAGTTACCGGGACCCAGTTCCGCTCCCTTCCAGACCGGATCATCTTCTACAGGGAACATCCCTTCATCCATGCCCATCTCATCTCCATCTGATGGTCTGGTGGTTGAGAGGAAGAGGCTGGAGGCATTAGGATGCCCAAGTTCATCATTGGCTACCTTGTTAAATGCCAGGAGACAGGGTACGAATAACGTTTACCAGAGAATCTGGTCTAAATTCATGGGCTTTGTCTCATCTTCTGGTTCTTGTAACAACCCAGAAATTGAGTTTTAGGTTTTCTCCAATCGGGTTTGGATCTGCCATTGTCTGTAAGTTCTCTACGGGTCCAAGTGTCCGTAGTTTCTGCTTTTACTGGTATCTCTTGGGCAAGACATCCTTACCAGGCAATTCTTTAGAGGAGCATCAAGACTTAGGCCTCAGAGAAAGCCAAGGTTCTACAAATAGGATCTTCCCCTTGTTTTGGATTTCCTCTCAGAAGAATCATTTCAACAATTGGATCAGCTGTCTATGAAGGACATTTCTCTTAAAACAGCGTTTTTAGTGGCTATAACACCAGCTAAGAGAGTATCAGAGATCAGTGCCTTGGGTTCTAAGGAGCCCTTCCTTACCTTCTTCCCAGACCGAGTGGTTCTGATCCCAATGTTAGGATCAAATCCTAAAGTGACATTGGTTTTCCATGAGAATCAAGAAATTATTCTTCCAACCTTTCAGTCAGTTGATTCTTCAATTACCCATCCTCTGGAATTTGGGAAAGTTTTGAAGTGCTATCTGGAAACTACAGCATCTTTTAGGAAGTCAGATTATTTGTTTGTGTATTTTTACAGGAAAAACAGAGGATTGCGTGCTTCCTCTAGAACCATTGCGGGCTGGTTCGTACAGACTATCCAAAGGGCGTATAAGGCTAAGGGGCTGGCTCCTCAGGAGGCCGTGACTGCTCATTCCACCAGAGGTGTATCGACGTCGTGGGCAGCTTCCCGACACGTGTCGGCAGAAGTAATCTGCAAGGCGGCTTCATGGTCATCGATAAATACTTTCATGAAGCACTATTGTATTGAGCCAGCGGCTCTTATTTCTGTTACCGTATATACTCGAGTATAAGCCGAGATTTTCAGCCTCTTTTTTGAGGCTGAAAGTGCCCCCTCGGCTTATACTCGAGTCACCGCTGTCTGACTGCTCGATCAGCGTATCGAGCAGACAGACGGCGGACATTAAAATTCAAAAGCCGCGCCTCCTTCTCCGCCTCCGCCTGTGATAGGCGGAACACTGAATTTCCCAGCAGTCAGTGTTCCGCCTATCACGGACATCCGTTCATTCTCATACTACGGACGAGTATGAGAGGATGTCCGTGATAGGCGGAACACAGGCTGCTGGGAAATTGAGTGTTCCGCCTATCACAGGCGGAGGCGGAGAAGGAGGCGCGGCTTTTGAATTGTAGAATGGCCGCCGAGAAGAGCGGCGATCCTGGAGCGGCGATCCATCGGAGGCACGGGACGGAGGAGGCACGGGACAGAGGAGGCACGGGACAGAGGAGGCACGGGACAGAGGAGGCACGGGACAGAGGAGGCACGGGACAGAGGAGGCTCGGGACGACGGCGGCTCGGGACGGAGGCTTGGGACACAGGTAGGCTGGACACACACACAAGGCTGCACGGACACACACACACACACACACACACACACACACACACACACACACACACACACACACACACACACACACACACAGGGATGGATGGATACACACACACACACACACACACACACACAGGGATGGATGGATGGATGAATACACACACACACACAGGGATGGATGGATGGATGGATACACACACAGGGATGGATGGACGGACACACACACAGGGATGGATGGATGGATGGATGGATGGACACACACACAGGGATGGATGGACGGACACACACACAGGGATGGACGGACACACAGGGATGGACAGCCATGTCTCACCCTCGGCTTATACACGAGTCAATACGTTTTCCAGTTTTTTGGGGGTAAATTGGGGGCCTCGGCTTATATTCGGGTCGGCCTATACTCGAGTATATACGGTAATTTTGGTTTAAATGTTCTATCTGTTTGAAGGGTGCTAATTAAACCTTCCTTTTTGTTGAACCAGCAATTTGTGCCCACCCGGGTGTGTATGGCTAGTTATTTCCCATACGTAGGCTGCCATGGAGTCTGTCAGGAAAACTGAAAATGTATATCAAATACTTACCGTAATTTTCCTTTCCTGATGGACTCCATGGCAGCAGGAGTTTCCTCCCATTTGCTGGAGTAGTCTAAGTTACAGAACACGGTCTCTGATTAGGAGCAAAGATTTATGAGAGTGGGGTCCTATGAGGTATGAGAGGCAGGATTAACCCATACGTAGGCTGCCATGGAGTCCATCAGGAAAGGAAAATTACGGTAAGTATTTGATATAAATTTTCCGTTTTCTGTACTACTTTTGGTGACTTTGCAGTGTGATTTGTATAGATATCTGTGCAGCAACCCACACAGATGTCTCTGAAATCGCCCCCGAAGTCAGGACTGACATGTGGGTATGAAATCGTAAGAGTTCTGATGAACTCTCACAATTTCAATCCCGCTGTCATTGTGAACCAGGGCTTAAAGCTTTTTTTCGCTAAAGAAATCCTGGTGATTTTGGTGATTCTTATGGAATCGCAAACTTAATTTTACAATGTTTTGTAGCTCAATCTCTCAGACACTATTGTAAACCCTAACTGAATAATATATATATATAAATATTTTTTTTTTTTTTGCAACCTCCTGTCTACATGCAAAGACTTGATTGATGACTGCATGCAATTTTTCAGGGTGATTTTCCTGAGGGTGGCAACAGTGGACCATACCAGTCTTCGGTGTGTTTAAACTTTCAGTTTGTGCAGCAAGGTGACAATAAAAGACCACAGTTGAGAAAAAGAAAACGAACATTGGGGGTTATTTACTAAAGGCAGATCAACTTTGCACTTGAAAGTTAAGTAACTGTAGATCCGAGGGGGACATGCAAGGAAAATAAAAAACAGCAAAAACAGCATTTTAGCTTCCACATGATTGGATGATAAACTTAGCAGAGCTTCCGCTCATTTCAGATATACCCCTTAGATTTAGAGCGACTGCACTTCCAAGTGGACTTTCAGTGCACTTTCAAGTGCAAAGTGGATTTGCCTTCACTAAATAATCCCCAATGGCATAATGTGCTAGTATTACCTTTGAACAAAGCCCTCCTAGTGGGGCCTGGTCACCTCTGAGAGGGCTGACATGTTCCCCCAGCCTTTCTTCTGGGTTAGCAGGCTCCGGTGTTGTGAGTGGCAGGAGCCGTGATGATGTCACTCCCACACATGCACAGCCCTTGGTTCTGGAAAGAAGCTCTGAAGATCCGGCACGGTATGCCAGTCCTTCAGAGCGCATGCGCCACTGTCATCAGTGACTGCGTGAAGGGTGAATATGTCCTACATGGTGCACATTTAGAAGATATTCATTTTACCTACAGGTAAGTCTTATTATAGGATTACCTGTAGGTAAAAATAAAAAATCAAGGTGTACATCCACTTTAAATTATTTCCAGTGTCATTCATTTATTTATTTATTTTGGTTTGGATAGAGTAGGAAATTATGAAAATCTGTCATTTTTTTTTTTTTTTGTCTGCGTCCCGATAGTGAGATTTCTCTTCACTCCCTGTCAAGGAAAAAAATAGGAGGAGAATGGAAATCTTTTCAATTTGAGGGGAAATCCTCAGGAAGGATGTACTGAAAATGGAGCGAGTACAAAGAAGGGCAACTAAGCTAATAAAGGGTCTGGAGGATGTTAGTTATGAGGAAAAGTTGTGAGCACTGAACTTACTCTCTCTGGAGAAGAGACGCTAGAGAGTAGTGATGGACGAACTTCCGACGGGACGTTTCGCGAACGCGAACCACGAACGCGGCCGATAGTTCGCGAACCATAACGGTTGCGGCAGGCCCCATTGACTTCAATGGGAGGCGAACTTTACAAACCTACAGGTCATATTTGCAGCCACAAAATAATTACTAGCTCTGCACACATAGTCCCACCACATGGCCAATGACATAACAGATGTATGAGGTGAATCTGGGATCGACAACTACAAGCATTCTTTTTTTATATGTGAAATTGTGACAATTCAGGACTGTAGAGTGCATGAAGGCAATGGAGGAGATGGAAGGTCAGGGTAGGCAAAGAAGAGGGTGCAGGAGATGATCACCAGCACCGTGATATAGAGCACTGACACCTGCACCGTGATAGAGTCATCTGACACCAGCACCGTGATAGAGAGCACTGACATCAGCAGCGTGACATACAGTAATGACACCTGCACCGTGATAGAGTGATCTGACACCAGCACCGTGATAGAGAGCACTGACATCAGCAGCGTGACATACAGCAATGACACCTGTACTGTATTAGACTGATCTGACACCAGCACCGTGATAGAGAGCACTGACATCAGCAGCGTGACATACAGCAATGACAATGGAGGTGAGGGAAGGTCAGGGTAGGCAAAGAAGAGGGTGCAGGAGATGATCACCAGCACCAGCGCCGTGATATAGGGCACTGACACCTGCACCGTGATAGAGTGATCTGACACCAGCACCGTGATAGAGAGCACTGACATCAGCAGCGTGACATAAAGCACTGACACCAGCCCCGTGATATAGAGCACTGACACCTGCACCGTAAGCAGCCCCAGGAGGAAGTCAGCACAGCACAGGGATGGTGGGAGCCCCTCATAATAAGCAGCCCCAGGAGGAAGTCAGCATAGCACAGGGATGGTGGGAGCCCCTCATAATAAGCAGCCCCAGGAGGAAGCCAGCACAGCACAGGGATGGTGGGAGCCCCTCATAATAAGCAGCCCCAGGAGGAAGTCAGCATAGCACAGGGATGGTGGGAGCCCCTCATAATAAGCAGCCCCAGGAGGAAGTCAGCACAGCACAGGGATGGTGAACTTTACAAACCTACAGGTCATATTTGCAGCCACAAAATAATTACTAGCTGTGCACACATAGTCCCACCACATGGCCAATGACATAACACATGTATGAGGTGAATCTGGGATCGATAACTACAAGCATTCTTTTTTTATATGTGAAATTCTGAAAATTCAGGACTCTTGAGACAATGGAGGCGAGGGGAGGTTAGGGTAGGCAAAGAAGAGGGTGCAGGAGATGATCACCAGCACCAGCACCATGATATAGAGCACTGACACCTGCACCGTGATAGAGTGATCTGACACCAGCACCGTGATAGAGAGCACTGACATCAGAAGCATGACATAAAGCACTGACACCAGCACCGTGATATACAGCACTGACACCTGCACCGTAGGCCGCCCCAGGAGGAAGTCAGTACAGCACAGGGATGGTGGGAGCCCCTCATAATAAGCAGCCCCAGGAGGAAGTCAGCACAGCACAGGGATGGTGGGAGCCCCTCATAATAAGCAGCCCTAGGAGGAAGTCAGCATAACACAGGGATGGTGGGAGCCCCTCAAAATAAGCAACCCCAGGAGGAAGTCAGCACAGCACAGGGAGGGTGAACTTTACAAACCTAAAGGTCATATTTGCAGCCACAAAATAATTACTAGCTGTGCACACATAGTCCAACCACATGGCCAATGACATAACACATGTATGAGGTGAATCTGGGATCGACAACTACAAGCATTCTTTTTTTATATGTGAAATTCTGAAAATTCAGGACTCTTGAGACAATGGAGGCGAGGGGAGGTCAGGGTAGACAAAGAAGAGGGTGCAGGAGATGATGATCATCACCTGCACCGTGATAGAGTGATCTGACACCAGCACCGTGATAGAGAGCACTGACATCAGCAGCGTGACATAAAGCACTGACACCAGCACCGTGATATACCAGTCCTTAAGAATTAGCAGACTGTACCTCACTCAACCCTATTTACTCTAGTATGCTATACCTTTCCAGTCCTTAGAAGGACCTTTGTGCAGCTAGTAGGTTGTGATTAGCAGACTGTACCTCACTCAACCCTATGTACTGTAGGACACTATACCTTACCAGTCCTTAGAAGGACCTTTGTGGAACTAGTAGGTTGTGATTAGCAGACTGTACCTCAGTCCCTATACTGATAAAGGACTGCTGCAGAATAGGGCAGCAGTCAGCAGTAGTGCACCTCAACCCTATATATTGTGGACCTATACCAGTCCTTAAGGATTAGCAGACTGTACCTCACTCAACCCTATATACTGTAGTACGCTATACCTTAACAATCCTTAGAAGGACCTTTGTGCAACTAGTAGGTTGTGATTAGCAGACTGTACCTCACTCAACCCTATATACTGTAGTACACTATACCTTACCAGTCCTTATAAGGACCTTTGTGGAACTAGTAGGTTGTGATTAGCAGACTGTACGTCAGTCCCTATACCGATGAAGGACTGCTGCAGTATAGGGCAGCGGTCAGCAGTAGTGCACCTCAACCCTATGTATTGTGGACCGATACCAGTCCTTATAGAATGGCAGACTGTACCTCACTCAACCCTATGTACTGTAGTACCCTATACCTTACCAGTCCTTATAAGGACCTTTGTGGACCAAGTAGGTTGTTTGTGAGTGATTAGCAGACTGTACGTCAGTCCCTATACCGATGAAGGACTGCTGCAGTATAGGGCAGCGGTCAGCAGTAGTGTACCTCAACCCTATGTATTGTGGACCGATACCAGTTCTTATAGAATGGCAGACTGTACCTCACTCAACCCTATGTACTGTAGTACCCTATACCTTACCAGTCCTTATAAGGACCTTTGTGGACCAAGTAGGTTGTGTGTGAGTGATTAGCAGACTGTACGTCAGTCCCTATACCGATGAAGGACTGCTGCAGTATAGGGCAGCGGTCAGCAGTAGTGCACCTCAACCCTATATATTGTGGACCTATACCAGTCCTTAAGGATTAGCAGACTTTACCTCACTCAACCCTATATACTCTAGTATGCTATACCTTACCAGTCCTTAGAAGGACCTTTGTGGAAGTCTACTGTCCACAGGGGTGGGACATTCTGCGGTAGGGGCGGGGCTTTCCACAGTAGGGGCAGGGCTTTCAGCAATCTGGGGCGGGGCTCTAAGTGGTCCATGGTGGGGCTCTCATATGTACAGGGGAGGCACTCTCAGCACTCCCTCTCTGTTCCGTGCCTCCGAGCATATACAGGCAACATGGGGTGCGGCGGGGCAGGATCAGAGCATCAGCAGAGATGCCGCCCCGCCCCCCTCCTTGCTGACAGAGCCACCCTCAGCCCAACAGCCCAGCGCACCCCGGTGGTCAGGCGGTGTAACAGCAGGCTCAGGCAGCACACAACAACAGAGAGAGTCAGTGCCTGCCGAGTGTGGCGATGTAGTTGAAGCACACAAAACGTTACTACTTCTGCACTCATGCTATGGGGGGTTTAAACCCCCAAAACCCCCCTTATCTACGTTCCTGCTTATACAGCCATCATGACTGTATAAGCAATCACAGTGTAAAAAAAAAAAATCCCGATACCCTTCCCCCCATTGTCTCTGATCACCGCCACAACAGTACAATTCCAGGCAAGAGCTGCCAGTCAGTATCTTTAAAGTGTAAGTTCACCTTTAGAGAAAAATCTGTAAGGTGAACTTACACAGGACTCCCTCCTCACCCCCCTCAGTCCCACTGACCTGCATGGTGGCGATCACCCGTTCTGAGCCCCGGTATAGCCACCTCATGGCTCCAGTGCTTAAAAATCCTCTGAGCTTTCTCTATTCTTCTTCCCCACTGAGTGGACGGGCTATGCAGGTTCTGATTGTTCGGCAACCCCCCATGTGACGGCGCCAAACAATTAGAATGCTCCTAAACATCCCTCCTGACGGGGTAGGTTTAGGAGATTACGCTCTAGAGATTTCTAAGCCCCAGAGCCATGAGGCAGCTATACCAGGGCTCAGAATGAGTGATCGCTGCCATGCAGGACAGCAGGACTGTGGGGGATCAGGAGGGGGCCCTGTGTAAGTTCACCTTACAGATTTTTCTTTAAAGGTGAACTTACCCTTTAATCACGGCTGCACCAATAAGTGTCTCTATTCACCGTTGCCCACTCACAGAATCCCTAATCACGGCCGCAGCAGTCACAGTGTCCATGTTCATCGCCACACCAATCATATTGTCCCTAATCACCTTCACACCAGTCACAATATCCCTAATCACTGCCACACTAGTTACAGTGTCCCTGATCATGGCCACTACAGCCCCAGTGTCCCGGTCAATGACACACTAGTCCCAGTGTACCTAATTACTGCTACACCAGTTCCATTGTTCCTGATCACTGCCAAATTAGTCATAGTGTCACCAAAAAGACTTTTTCACATGTATGATGCTCTCTAGAGCCATCTATGTTCAGATCACCCTTCATAGAGAATTTAACAGGCAGCAAGAAGGTGTTGTAGTGTTTCCTAGCCTTCTGCTTTAACCCCTTTTGTCCCACACAAGCACCCTCATTGATTTAAATGAGTCAAACTTTGTGGGACCATTGAAGCTAGAATCAGTTATTTTACACCACCAGACTAGTGTAGCAAGCTTTCCTGATCACCACCACACCAGTCCCAGTGTCACCAGACCAGTGCATACCAAAAACAGTCTTCCTCATCACTGCCTAGGCTAGACTTGGACTGGGACTCCTATAGGTGACACTACCTAAAGCTATATTCACTTATCACTCATATAGAGATGACCATTACAGTACATTGTTTTTTATACAATTGGTTGATTTGTGTTATACACATGTCCGGCACATAGACAGTCCAGGCAGTGAAAAAATCTCACACGTGTGGCATCGCCATACAAGGATTAGTAGAAGGGGTTTTCGCAAAAAAAAGACAACTTTTTCGAGCATAATGGACAGGATATTATCACCAAAACGCAATGCAACAGGCACTACGTAAACAAACTTGTGCATTTTACAGACAGGTACAATAAATATACGAACATTTTTTGCAACACGAAATGTGCGATGCAGTGGTCAGCAGAGGAATCTAAAGGGTATAAAGTGGGGGGGATAGTCCCTAGAAAAGACATATAGACATCTAGTGTAAAGATCAGCTAAGTCACGGCATTGCAGCTAAAAGCATTCTCCAACCATCTGTCCCATATTTTGTTATATTTATGGGGACAACCCCTATGAGTGTACAACAGCTTCTTGAGGGGAAGCGTGTCATTAATCGCCATAATCCATTGCTGTAACGTGGGGGGGCACCCTCTCAGCCACGTCCTAGCAATCTGCATCCTAGCCAAAAACAAGGTCTCTTGCAAAAAAATGTTAAGGTATTTCTCACTGTCGGGTAAAGAGAGGAGCCCCAGTATGCACTGTCGAGGGGACAGAGACACCGGGGAGCCCATGCGGTCGTGAAGAAATCGGACCACCTGCGCTCAGTATCCCTGTATGATCGGGCAGGCCCACAATAGGTGATAAAAGGATGCATTCGGGGAATCACAGCGGGGACAATTGGGGTCGTAATCAGGTCTGTATTTAGCGATGCGGTGAGGTGTAAGATAGGACCTGTGCAGGATGTAGAGGTGGGTAAGGCGGTCCGGGAGCCTAGGTGACATAAGCCTGTGGTTCGCCAGTGCTTCATCCCAATCCGCATCCGACACCGCACCCAGATCTCCCTCCCACCGAGAGCGCACCTGATAGGCCACGCTCAGGGCAGTAGGGGATAAAAGATACGCGTAAAGCCGCGAGATCAGCTGTCGATGATCGCCACCCAGCACTAGATCAACCACTGCTGGCGTCTCAACCCTTTGGAATACGATCAGTAAACTGGGCTTGGAGCGCGTGTCGGAGTTGGAGATAGCAAAATAACATGTGATTGGGCAAGGCGTAGGTATCCTTGAGGGCCTGGAAGGATCTGACCACCCCATTAGAGACCACCTGTGACAGATAAACAACACCCCTATGCACCCATAACCCGGGATCCGGGATAAGGGCCAGTTCTGGTAGCTCGGAATTGTTCCACAGGGGTGTGTGAGAGTGGGGAGAGGGGGCCTGCCCCAGGCGCATAGTAAGCCGCCAGATTCTACAATGATGGGAGAGCAGGAGGTGTCCATCTTTAGGGAGGGGCTGGAGGCGGGAGTTACAGAACAACAGCTGGAAAGGGTGAAACAAAGGACCTGAGGCCTGTGAACACACTAGGGTGGTATAGCGGACTCTATCCGTTTGATTGAAGTGAAAAAAATGGGATAGTTGAGATGCTATGTAATAGAGTAGGAGGTCGGGCAGGGCGGCTCCCCCCAGGGTTGACGGACATTTTAGGACCCGCCACGGTAGCTTGTGTCGGGATGAGCCCCAAATTAATGTGTTGAGGATAGACTCCATAGCTTTAAATAAGCGGGGAGGGAGGTATAGCGGTGCCTGCCAGAATACATAAAGAAGCTTGGGAAGGATAATCATCTTAACTAAATTTATTCGGCCCATCACCCCAAGGGGGAGACGGGACCAGACTTGAGTTTTGGATTTTAGAACGTCAAATAGGGGTTCAACATTAAGGGCGAGATAGTCGGAAAGGGACCTAGAGATGTGTATGCCGAGATACTTAATGGAGTCAGATCTAGCAAGTGGGAGCACTGCCTGTTCAGCGGTGGGGGGCCCCAAGTCCAGCGGGAGTATTTGGGATTTGGACCAGTTAATCTGGAGCCCGGAGAAGGCTCCAAAGGCCGTGATGAGTCGCAGGGCTGTCTGCAATGAGGGACCAGCGTCAGCTAGATACAACAGCATATCATCTGCATAGAGGCTGATCACCTCATGCAGACCACCACAACGAAGACCCTTAATGTCTGGGTGGGACCTAAGGGCTATGGCCAGGGGCTCCACGGCCAAGGCGTATAGCAGTGGAGAAATAGGGCAGCCCTGACGGGTCCCCCTGGAAAGGGCAAAAGAGGGGGAAGTCCTACCATTCACTTGAATACGTGCCGTGGGGGCATAATATAGGAGCTGGATCCACTTAATGAAATTAGGGCCCATTCCAAATCTGCGGTGGCACTCCCAGAGGTAACGCCACTCCACAGAGTCAAACGCCCTGGCGGCGTCCAGACTGACCACAACCCTGGATCCAATATCAGTGTGCTGGGCCTGGAGGTTCATGTGAAGCCGCCGTAGGTTAAAGGCCGTATTCCTTTGGGGCATGAACCCAGTCTGGTCCGGATGTATCAGGGAGTGGATCACTTTGTTTAGTGTGTTTAGTATGTTTACGTCCAGTTGGAGTAGGGATATGGGTCGGTATGATTCGGGTAATTGCGGGTCTTTGCCGAGTTTGGGTATGAGAACTATGCGGGCTTCACCCATAGATCTGGGGAGGATGCCGGTGTCAAATATGTGCGAGTATAGTTTAGCCAATTGGGGGATTAAAATTTCGCTGAATTGTGTGTAGAACTCCAGGGGCAAACCGTCAGAGCCGGGGGTTTTGGACATTGGGAGTTGCGACAGGGCTTCGATAATATAGTCAGTAGTGATAGGCGTTTCAAGTTTGGCTTTTTGCGAAGGGGTGAGGGAGGGGAAAGGGACATCACCAAGAAAAGTTGTAAGTTCGTCCTGAGTGTAGCATGCAGCGGAGGAGTACAGGCCCGAATAAAAGGACCCAAACTCCTCCGCCACCAGGTCGGGGTCTACAATTTCTGCACCAGACACAGTTCTCAGGGACACCACCACTGGAGGCCGGTGGTCAAGATGGGCCATGTAGGCCAATAACTTGCCCGCACGTTCGCCATGTTCAAACAGGCATTGTTTGGTGAAAAAGATACCCTGCTTGGCCTTTTCATGATGAAGTTGGTCCGTGAGACTAGCCTGCAGTTTCAACAAAGAGGCATTAGTCACCGAAGGGTCAGCCTGAAAGGCCACCTCAAGAGCACGCAATCGTTCCTCCGCCTGCCCTAGCAGGCGCCTAGAGGAAGCCTTATGTCTCGATATGCGCATGGGGAGGATCATACGGGCATGCATCTTGAAGGCCTCCCAGACGGAGCCAAACGACGCAGAGCCAGCGTTTATGTGGAAGAAATGTTCCCACTCACGCTGGATAGAATCCAAGTCTGGTAGGACATTGAGCCAGAAAGGGTTGAGCTTCCAGGCTCGAGGTCCAGGGGGAGTTGGTAGCCGCAACTTGATCCAGTAGGGGGAGTGGTCGGACAGTACCCTAGCCTCAAATCCTACGTCGAGAAGGTGGGGAAGGAGAGGGGGCGAGAGTAGTATGAGGTCAATGCGGGACATGGCCAATCTAGAGGGTGTGTAGCATGAAAAATGAGTCAGTGTAGGGTGTCTATGTCTCCACGTGTCCGTGAGGGCAAACTCTGCAATAAACCTCCCAAACCTCGTAATACCCGAAGGCGGGGACGAGGAGGCAAGTGGGCTCAGCCGATCAAGTGAGGGACTCACAACCATGTTAAAATCCCCCGCCCAGACAGCTGGGACCAGGGGGTAGCAAGCCATAAATGCAACACCTTGATGTAGTGCTGCAAAGGCAAAGGGTGGGGGAATGTAGAATGCGAGAATGAGAAGCTCCAGGCCCCCGATAGTGACATACAGAAATAAGAAGCGTCCCTGGGGGTCCGACTGCAAGTAATGCAGCCGGAATTGAACGGTCTTGGCAACCAAGACCGTGACCCCCGGGAGTTCGTGGTGTGCGGAGCCTGGTACAGCCAGCCCACCCATGGTTTTTTGAGGCACAACTGTTTCTGTCCCGCCAGGTGGGTCTCCACCAAGATCGAGACATCCGCCCTTTGGGACTTAACATGGGAAAAAATTGCGGCCCTCTTAGCCCTGTCACCCAGACCCCTGACATTCCACGTCAGAAGCTTAAGAGACGCCATAACGTAGGCAGACATCGTAAAAACAGGTACATCCCCCCAATCCCATAAACACACATGCCTTTAGAAAAGTCCGTCCCATCCAGTGCGTACCCTGCCCCAGCTGCCCGGAGCTAGCGTCAACATGACGCATAGCAGGGGAGAGCACAATCGCCACAGACACGCCTGGTGGCATGAGTAGGCACTGTCGGGAGGACAAAAGTACAATATATAGCATAGCGATAGACCAGTTGCAAACAATAATGAAAGGCAGCAAAATGCACATAACAGTAATAAACAAAAATACTGCAATAACTCTGGACCGACTAAGCAGGTTCAACGCTCCAACCTCCTCCGAAGGCAGAGGGGTAGAGGCCGGCCAGGGAAACTGAAGCTTAGGGATGCTGGGCAATCGCGGCATACACGCCAGCGTCCGGAAATCAGCCACAGTAGAAGGGGTTTTAAGGTTGTAATTCTGAGTATTCTAATGCTGTCTGTGAGAAATATCTTATTAACTACTTGCAGACTGCAGCTGTAGGCAAAGAGATGTACCTGTACTTACTGGGTTTAAGATGGGAACTAGGGATGGGCGAACGGTCGGGCCCAACTTTGCGTTGTTCGGGGGAAATATGAAAGCCTTAGATACCTAATATCCTCCAGTAAGTGTGCAGTTTGAGGTGTGCACAAACAAAGGTTAATCCTTGATAGGTAGAGATGTGCTTATCTAGTGTGAGGAGTGTGGGATCATTCCACCCTGCTGGTCTCCCCAATCGCCAAACCTGCCACAGCCCTGCCTAGATTTTGTCCCGCCTTAGGATGTCCCTAGTAGGGAGGGTTAATCTAATAAAAAGGATTTTTATGCCCCAGCTCCTCTATATTTTACATAACACACCGGTGGTGATCCCTCTTAAAATGTTCAGAATCATTAACTACATTTTTTTGTTTCAAATATTTTATTGAAAAATTAAACAAGGCACATAGAAATAAGCAGAACAGTTTGCTGTAACAACCATGACAGAATATAGTTTAGTAGGCTAGTACCTATTATTGCCAAAGGGTATAGAACAAACAGTACTAAAGCGCATTCGTAAACCCTCCAGATGTTGGAGTTCGCAAACGAGAAGCATCCAAGTAAGAAGTCATAACAGGATAAAAAAGCAAAAGAAAATTAACCGCTTCCATTTAGAGGAGAAACATATAATAGACAATGCTTTGATGGCAGCAGTCACTTCAGGTGATATTGTAGAGTAGTGTTCCGCTGAGAGAATTGTATACATAGATCAGAAAGAGAGAGAAGGAAACAAAGGGAAGTAGAAGAAAAAAGGGGGAAAGGAGAATTGGAACAAAGACATAAGACAAGGAGAGAAGCAAAGAAAGAGGAGGAAAAGGTATGGTCGGAGAGCCCGGGGAGCCCGCAGGGTCTAGAATAAGAATCAGCGTGAGTTAAGGGGCCATAAGACGTGTATCGAAATCTTTTGGTAGAAAATGGTCCACCCAAGGTTGCCAAATCCTATTGAATAAAGGAATTCTATCTAGCACTATAGCTTCAATTTTAGCGTGTATCATCGCTTGAGTGATTCTATGTTTGGTCTCAGTTATATTCAGTGACGGGGTCCTCCAGGCCCTCGCGATCGTTTGTTTGGCCGCAGTTAGCACTTGAAGGAAGAGTCTATTTCGGGCTTTAGTAAGATTCTGAGGCAGATAATTTAACAGGGCTGATGCTGGGTCTGGTGTCACTGGGTATTGCAACAACGTGGTTAGCATATGGAAAATTGAAGACCAGAAATTTGCCACAATGGGACAAGTCCACCAAATGTGGAGATGGGTGCCCCGCTCGTTGCAGCCCCTGAAGCAATCAGGTGGATAGCCAGGAACAAATTTAGAGATTCTAGAGGGTACTAGGTACCATCGCATCAGAACCTTGTAACTTGCTTCAGATGCCACAACATTTTGTGATGAATTTTTGGTGTTGGTCCAAATATCAGACCAAGCTTCCGCGTCAAGGTTAAGTGACAAATCCCTGGTCCATGCGATAGCATAGGGCGGGAGGTTTCCGCTATATTAGAGAGGCAAGAGTATAAACCTGAAATAATGCCCGGGGCATGGGGGTCAGAGGAGCATAATGATTCAAACGGGGTCATGGAATTAAAATTAGAATTAGAATCAGGGGTAATATGTGCCCGGAAAAAGTGGATTATTTGAAGATAGTGAAAACATTCTGTGGGGTGCAGATGAGCTTGTGCCTGTAGGGCGGAAAATGTGGCGAGAGATCTTCTCGAGGAGAAGTCACAAACTCTAGTTAGGTTTGCTCGGGTCCAGGCTGAGAAAGCGTTCGGTTCCGCAAGGGCCGGATAAAAATTCGGATGACCCAAAAATGAGAGCAGAGGATGATGCGGGGATAGCAATTTAAAGGGAATACTTACCTTATGCCAAATTTTAAGGGAGTGGCTCGTAATGGGGTTCGTAAGTGATCTGCATGCCAGTGGGGTAAGCCAAAGTAAGTTGGAAACAGAGATTGGATGTGCATCCACTGCTTCTAGACTGACCCACAGTGGGATTTCAGATTTGGCATGGTATAAGGTCAATTGGGCTATCTGCGCTGCATAGTAGTACCGTATTTTTCGGACTATAAGGCGCACGTAAAAGCCTAAATTTTCTCCCAAAAACGACCGTGCGCCTTATAGTCCGGTGCGCCTTATATATGACCTGTTGACATCGCTGGAGTTCTTTGTTAACAGTATCTGCCATCTTGACGTAAACCTTCGGACTATAAGGCGCACGTAAAAGCCTAAATTTTCTCACAAAATCGACCGTGCGCCTTATAGTCCGATGCGCTTTATATATATGGAAATATCCATTTTATCAGCCGGTCGTTGCTAGTGCGCCTTATAATCCGGTGCGCCTTATAGTCCGATGCGCCTTATATATGGAAATATCCATTTTATCAGCCGGTCGTTGCTAGTGCGCCTTATAATCCGGTGCGCCTTATAGTCCGAAAAATACGGTAGTTTCTGAAGCATGGAATACCCAGTCCCCAGCGGAGTTTATGTCGAAAAAGAACAGCCCTAGAGACCCTAGGTCTAACATTACCCCAAATATATTTAAAAGTTCGACTTTGAATAGTCTTATGGAAGTATAGAGGGACCATAACTGGAAGAGTTCTATATAAGTATAACAACTTTGGTAACAAAGACATTTTAACAGCCGCAATGCGACCGAGCCAAGAAACACATAAGGGATGCCAAGAATTAAGAAGGGATGTTAGGCTACGAAGCATGGGCAAGTAGTTAGTTTGGTATAGATGGGCAGGGTTACTAGTTAATTTCACTCCTAGGTAGGGAATATAGGAGGTGGACCATTGAAATGGATAGTTTGTGCGTAAACTTTGAAGTGTGTCTGTAGGAAGGGATACTGCTAAAGCCTTAGACTTAGCCTGGTTAACCTCCATTAACTACATTTTTAGGGCCTTTATATGGCTAGACAAACCCCCACGGATAAAACTAGAACATTTACAGAAGTCCAAGGATTGAGCGGGTCTTGCACTCCCTAAACCCTGGATCTATTACTTAGTGGCTCATTCACAGCATATTGCCCAGGCCATGCCAGAGGACCCAGGAACAGGGGAGAGGTATCCACACTCTGACCCCACTAGAGCCCTTATGTGCTATGCCACTAGATCTGACGACGTACCTATGGGATTGGAAGCCTTGATATATGCTAAATCTAGCAAACGATTCCCGACAAACGTCCTTATGCAAAAAGTATGGAACAAGCTTAGGCAGCTACAGGCAGTGGAGGGCTTTACCGGCTACAGCCCGATATGGAGATATTTGGGATCAGATGGCGCAAAGAATCAGTCACTGTATAGTCTCTATTTGAGTATGAGTATTTTAAAATGTCAATAACAATAGCATTTGTAATAATATAGGAGAAGCACCGTCGGCAGCAACAGTCTTGAGAGGAGAAGCAGGGCTCTCTAAAGATTTTGAAAACACAAAAAACAGGGAGAAGGTGCGCCAGACTAAGTGCAGTATAAACGATAAAGTATTTATTAAAATAAAAAACATACGGCCAAATGGCTACTCACAAAGGTCAGAGTGATTTAGGCATGTAAATTAGATAGGGATGTATCCATGTCTCAATCCGGTCCACGGGGTTTGCAGAGCTGATGGAGTATAAAAGCAGACAGGGGGGACGACAATAGGCTTGCCTCTGTGTTCCAAAAGCTGATTTGGAGCAGCACCTCTGTATTTCTAATAGTTTTCATCGGTTTCCAGCTTTGTTAAGCGTCCGGATGGTCGGATGGCCGGAACCGGAAGTGCGTTCCAGCGTGGAACGCAAGCTCTGGGATCCGGAAGTGACGCGTGGGCCAATCAGATATGGGCCAATGGATATTACGAGGAGTTGCAATCATTGGAGTGCGGGGCTCGGTGGAGAGAACACAGGGTCATGCACCTTTGACATATTTTTACTTTTTAATTTCTGCAGGAAGACTGATTCCCTTTCCTGCTTTGAGGGAGCAATTTCACCTCTTACAATCAATGTTTTTCTACTATAAGCAGCTGCAACATGTGGTGGGGTTCCTGTGGGTTCTCTCTCTGATCCCAATATTCCATTATATGGCTGAGATGTCCCAGTTTAAGGGATTTATCTCCAGATGCTACTCCATGATTCTCCATATCTACCTGGAAGGGTTCCCCCTAGGAGCGTCGAGCAAGTAGGAGAGGGATGTAGGAACATTTGAGGAGGAACAGTAGGAGGAGGCACTCCAAGCGGTACAAATCTGCTCCCTGAATGTAGCTCAACACCTGTCCTAGCTGTACATAACCCTTAGAGTACATTATACACCACTAGCTTGTTCAGGATGGGAGTGAGACAGGACTCTAATTGCCCCAGGTGCCTGAGAGACCACGTGGACTGAATACATTTGTTATGGCTGTGCCCCAGACTTCATTTGTTCTGGACAGGAGTTTTATCCACCATTAGCAGAGTCTTCCAGGTTACTATACCAATAGACCTGAAACCATGTATATTGGAGATAATGGACAGCATCCTTATAGATGAGAACTCCAAACAGGCCAAAGCCAGAGCCCTGTTTCAAGCAAGCAATTTTTAGATGTTGGAAGGCGGTTGAACCTCCAACGTTGAAGGAATGGATTGCTCAGATGGGAGAGACCATACGGTTATAGAAATACAACTTCCAACATAGGGGCTGCCCGGGAAAGTTCGACAAGCTTTCAACACCCTGGCTGGATACCCCAGGCCTCTCTCTTGTAGATCTCCTACTGGATAGACTATTGAATTAAACAGTATTGTCAGGTGGACGGGGGGGTGACTACCCCTGCTTAGTAGAGTCCGGGATATTAAGAGAAAGTGCATATAATTGGTATCTGGGGAGGACCTACCTGAATTACATAATGTGAGGTGGTATTTGTTGTTGACTTCACTGTGCTAATATACTACTAAAATAAGTGTAAGCTGTAAAGTTTTTCTTTGATTTGTTTTCTGGTAAACTTCTTTGAGAAAAAAAAAGAAAAAGAAAAGAACACTGGGGGAGGGGGAACTGTTTCTGGAACAAAAAGTCAGACTTCATAATAATACGTGACATCCCACTCATGTTTTAACCCCCTCGTTATCCTACTCTGTAATTTGAAGATCCAAAAGATCTCTCTTTTGCAGAGAAGGAGAAATACATCACCTCCTCGTCGGGGGATTTTCACCTTTTCGATAACCTGTACTTGTACAAGTGATGGATTTCCTCCATGTTTGGCGTTAAAATTACGGGCTACATTAGTGGGTTTACATAATCTAATGTCTACTAAATGCTCATGAAACCTGTCTGTGAGTCTGCGAGTGGTTCTCCCCACATACTTTATGGAATATGGTGCACAGGTAATGGCATACACCACATAAAAGGTGTTACAAAAATTTGTCAACAATTATCATGTGTGGTGATTCCAATCAGGTCCTCTTTCCATTTTTGGACAAATCTCCATACACCCCACCCTGGAACCCACCTAAAATATCCTTCTCCCAACTTCTGTCCAAACATAACTTAGTTGACTCTTGGAGAGAAAGCAAACCAATGAAACGAAGATACACCTATTATTCAGACCCCCACCAAACATTTACTCATATTGAACACATATTTTTAACTATTGGTATGCTACCAGAATTACTCACAGCTGACATAATCCCTAACCTATAGTCTGACCATAATGCAGTGTTCACCACCATCACCTCCACTATACCTAAAGCACACAATCCTACTTAGTATCTCCGGGATATTATACTTAACCACTTAAGCCCCGGACCAATTGTCAGCCTAAGGACCAGAGGTCTTTTTACAATTTCGCACTGCACCATGGGCGTCCACAGGTAGGGGCAAGGGGGGTCAAGTGCCTCCCCCTGGAATCAGGGATCAGATCTTAAATGCAGCACAGTTCCATCACTATTAGGGTGACACCATCAAGGTTCTGTCAAGCCCCCCTATCAGTGTAGTGTGACTGTGGGCTCTTTTCCCTGCTCAGTCCAGCAGAGAACTCGGCGGTGCTGTGACAGGAGAAAGGTGAGCTGTGGGCTATCAGGTTTCCCCTGGTCACCCTCCCTTCTCCTGTCAGGGAGAAGAGACGATGGCTCTCACCAGGTTCCCTGCCCAACTTCCTGCCCACTCCGTTCCTTCCCTATTGGCCACAACTGAGGGCCAATCAAAGGAGACTAGGAGAGGAGAGCATCATGGGACATGTAGTCCCAAAGATTGGCAGCCCCATTTTCTAAAGGGAGGGGGCTACAGCTTGATCAAGAGAGAGATTGAGAGACTGCAGCCTGGAAAAAAGGTAAGGGAGAGAGTGCTACAGGACAAAGAACGAGGAGTGTGCTGGGCAGAAGCCAGAGAGAGCTACACTGCCCTGTGCCACCAGAGAGCCATGCTTTCCAGCGCCACCAGAGAGAGGCACACTGCCCAGCACCGCCAGAGAGAAAAAGACTGAGCCACTGCCAGGGTACAGACATACTACACTACTGACCAGAGTCGCCCCTGGGGAACCCAGAGTGAGCAATCGTCCAGCCGGATGGATCTCTTTTTTTTTTTATCACAATAAAGTTTATTAAGGAAAATGAGATACAAACATAGAAATAAAAGCATTACATAAATTGTAAAATTAACAAGGAAAGGGGGAAGGTAAGTTATAGACATCAAAGGCATCAATATCTGTTGAAATACATTCTATAAAAGTATCTTATGAATAAAGTCATAACCGTACTTAGTTTGTGTATGCCATAATATATATGGATATTAATAGAAATAAACCTATTTGTGTGCTGTACTAGTCTAGGTGAGAGTATTTGAAGTTTAAGTTATCATATTGAAAAAACTACATAATGGATAGGGGCAAATAACATATAAAGTAATGAAACTTTCGTAGAAATATTCAGTTATGATAGTAGGAAATAAACATGTGTATGAATCACATCATGAGATTGCGGTATAATTGTGTCTTACAGAAATTACGCCATGGTACCCACATCGGGCGAAATTGTGTGATAGCACCTCTTTTGATTGCAATGATTTCTTCCATGTCGTGGATAAGATGGATTTTACGGAGCCAGTCTCCAACTGAGGGAAGGGAGCTTGAGTTCCAGTGTAGTGGGATCAATATTTTGGCTGCGTTGAGGAAGTGTCTAATTAGGGATTTTTTGTAAGCGCTATATGATAAGCTATTTATATGTAATAAGCACCAGGCAGCATCAAGGTTAGAAGGTGTACCTATGATGTAGTTGGTCCAATATCGGACTTGGTTCCAGAATGGTCTTATGTGTTCACACTTCCACCAAAGATGTAGGAAGGAGCCTGTTTCAGAGTTACATCTCCAGCAAAGTCTGGAGTTTTGTTGAGACCAGCTATGTTTGGTGAGAGGGGTGATATACCATTGTGTGTGTATCTTATAAGAAACCTCCTGCATTTTTGTACTGAGTGCACATTTGTGTGTAAAGACATTTGCTTTTTCCCATTGTTTAGTGGAGAATTGGGTATCAAGATCTTTTTCCCACTTGGATTTATATTTGTCTCTTTCCGTTTTGCTTTGACAGAGAAGCCATTTATATAGTAAAGAAGTTGTTTTCCTAATTGGGTTTTTCTTTAAGCATGTTAGTTCAAAGGAGGACAGGGGTCTAAAGAATTGGTCTTTGCGTTTGTTGTTTGTTATGAAGTCATGTATTTGTCTGTATGACCAGTCTGACAAGGGATGTGATGGAAAGGATTTGTTAAGCTCTTGTCTAGGTTTTAGGTAGTTATTATGGATACAATGTTTTATGAGTAACGGCTCAGAAGGGAATGAAGTGTACATCTTTGGGTTATTTAGGCCAGGTATGAAGTCGGGATTGTTGGCTAGTGAGGAAAGGGGTCCTGTGTCTGTTGATAATCCTAAGGGGATTGCAACTTTTTTAAAGATTTTTAAAGTGTTACCAATCGTAGGATGTTTTTTGATTGAAAGGGGGAGGTTGGAGTAGGTAGTCCATGGTAGGTGAGAAATGTCTAGGGAGGAGTGATCTTTTTCTAGATTTACCCAGTCCTTATGATTTGCGTGGCAGTGCCAGTCTATGATCCTGGCTAATTGTGCTGCTTGATAATATTTCCTGAAGTCTGGGATTCCTATTCCTCCTTCTTGTTTTAGTCTATAAAGGTAAGTGAGTTTGATTCGTGGTTTTTTATTTGCCCAAAGAAAATTTCTTTGTAAGCGAGAGAGATGTATGAAGAAGGTCTCAGGTAGTTCTATTGGGAGGGTGTGGAATAAATATAGTAGTCTTGGCAGAATTGCCATTTTTAGAATTGCCGCCCTGCCAAACCATGAAAATTTCCCTTTTGTCCATTTTTTCAAGTCTGTGTCTATTTTTGTCAGTAGGGGGAGAAAATTAAGTGAGAAAAGTGAGCTTGGGTCTTGGGAGAGATGTATCCCTAAGTAGGTCAGGGAACGTGGTTCCCATTTAAATGGGCAGTTGGACTTAGTCAATTTTTCTGTCTGATTACTTAGGTTTAAACCCAGGGCCTCACATTTTTTTTGATTAATTTTGAAATTGGAAAGATGATTAAAATTCTGGAAAGTTTTCAGTAGATTAGGGATTGAAATATGTGGTTGCGTGATGTAGAAGAGCAAGTCATCCGCATATGCGGCAGTTTTATATTCCCTGTTTTGGACCTTGACTCCGTGAATCGCTTCATGTTTGTTTATAGTTCTGATTAGGGGTTCGATTGACAGGATGAAGAGTAGGGGTGAGAGTGGACAGCCTTGTCTCGTACCATTTTTAATATATACTTTGTCTGATAGAGAGCCGTTCACCTTAATGTTCGCGCTAGGGTTAGCATATATAGCATGCAACCATTTTAGTAGGTTTTGTCCAAATCCCACGTGATCACAAACTTTGAACATGTAGTCCCATGCAACTCGGTCAAAGGCCTTCTCCGCGTCAGTTGACAGGAGAAGGCCTTCGATATTCTCCTCCCTCATCCTGTGAATCAAGTTAATGGATTTAGTGGTATTATCTTTGGCCTCTCGACCAGGCATAAAGCCTACCTGTTCAGGTCCGATGAGCTTATGAAGTAGAGGTCTTAATCTGTTGGCAATGATTTTGGTTAAAATTTTGAGGTCTAGGTTGAGAAGTGATATAGGTCTGTAGTTTGAGCAGTCTGAGGGATCTTTGTTCGGTTTGGGTATCACAATTCACTGGATGGTTTACTGCCCAAAGTAATTGAATTAAATGCAGCGGCTAAATGTTCTGACAAGGTGAGGTCAAAGATTTTGTAATATTGGGCTGTCAGGCCATCTGGGCCGGGGCTTTTCCCGTTAGTTAGGTCCCGGATAGTCTTGGAGACTTCATCTGTGGTAATCGGTGATTCTAGGGTGTCAGTGTCAGTTATTGGTAGGGACGGCATTGTGCATTCAGTTAGGTATGAGTTGATTGCTTGCTCTCTGGAGTTAAATCCAGGTTGTAGTCTTGTTTGTGTAGGTAAATTATATAAAGCTGAGTAATAGTGTTGGAAAGTGTCGGCTATCCTACTGGTGTCATGAGTGATAGGGCCTTGTCTCGTGCGTATCTTATATATATTATTGAAATTCATAGTATCCTTGAGTGCTCTTGCGAGCAATCTCCCCCCTTTGTCTCCGTATTCGTAATAGAGGGAATTTCGGAAGAATAAATTCCGTTTGGTCCTGTTATCAAGTAGGGTTTGTAGTTCCCTCCTGGCAGATGTGAGTTCTGCTAGACTTGAGAGAGCCAGAGATCTTTTGTGTGTTAATTCTAACTTGAAAATTCTTTGTGCAAGGTCAATTATATGTTTTTCTTTCTCCTTTTTTTTCTTGGCTCCCCATCTGATCAGTTCCCCTCTTATGACGCATTTGTGTGCCTCCCAAATTGTTATTGGAGAGGTTTCACCTGAAATATTCTCTGAGAAGTAGTCTTTCAATGCTTTGAGGATTTGAGCTTGAACCTCTGAATCTGCCAGAAGGGACGGATTTAGCCTCCAATTAAAGGAGGTGGGGGGGTTATCTAGTAGGCTGAGATGTGCTGCGATTGGGGCATGGTCTGAAAAGCCAATGGATCCAATATTAGCCTTTGTCACTCTGTGTATATCTCTTTGTGTAATGTAGAGATGGTCAATTCTAGTGTATCTGTTGTGGACTGCGGAATAGAACGTAAAATCCTTTTCTGTGGGGTGCATCAGTCTCCATGAGTCAATGAGAGCAAGGGATTGCAATAGGCTTCTAATTTTTTTTAAAATGGAGTAAGCTATACAAGATGTGCCTGAGGAGGTGTCGAGGTGTGGTTCTAGTGGAATATTAAAGTCACCTCCCAGTATTATGCAGCCCTCTGCAAAACTTTTGAGTTCGTCTACAATTAGCTTACAAAACCTTACATGGGAGGAATTCGGAAAGTAAACGTTTGCCAAAGTGATCGGCTTGTTGCCTATGGTCCCTTTCAAGAATATATATCTACCTTCAGGGTCAGTTAGTTGGTGGTGTACATCTAAGTTAAAATTTTTGTTTAGGAGGATTGACACTCCTTTTGTTTTAGCCTGTGTGTTGGTGGCATGGAATGCTCGGGTGAAAAGGTTATTCGACAATTTGGGGACTTGGGAGCTTTTGAAATGAGTTTCCTGTAAGAATATTATCTGTGGGTTGCCTTTTTTGAGTTCATGTAATAATTTATGTCTTTTGGTGGGAATGTTTAAACCATTAACATTATGAGATATTATGGTGGGTGCTTTACCCAGTTCTAGATATGCCATAGTTGACAATAAAGAGATTGAAGGGTAAGGGAAGAGGTAAATAAAGGGAGGGAAAAGGTTATTTCTGAGTATAGAGTGAAAAAGTGGGGCGAGGAAGAGAAGGCGGGGTCACAGGAAGGGAGAGAGGGAGTGGTAGGAAAGATGGGGTAGGGGTAACAACGTAGGTGACGTAAGCGATGTAACAGTCGTCTTAACGTCTAGACAAATATGAGAAAAAACTTATAACCGAATAAAATCCGTATCTAAGCGTGGTAAGAAAATAACGTTTCTCTGTGGGAGCGTGGCGTGAACCCACTGAGAGTATATATCTAGTGATATTTACCAAACTTAATATAACTATCAATGAAACAAAACTGTGAGGTAACATATAAATACCCGGAGGAGCAACGGCTCTCAAATAACAAAAGAAAAAGTTAGGACCGGATGAACTATTGGCTCAGAGCCCTGAGCTATTCAGCTGGTCCTGAGGACCAAAAGGTCAGTCTGTGAGTTAAACCTGTGCATGGTATAGAGTCATATGAGTAGATTGTGTTGAGAAGGATATAATTATGACCCTACAAATTGCAAACGTAGGTATATCCCTTGTACCTGTATGATTATGAGTTGAGAAGTATCTGCAGAACCTTTAGAGTTAGGTAGTGTCCAGATCCTAAGTCCGGTCCGGTGAATCTTTAGCTGTGTGCAGACTATCATGTCTGTTTTTTAGGCGATTAGGTTGTTGGTGAAGTCCAGGAACCAATGGCTGAAATAGTATAAAGTTAAAGGGGCTGATGTTACCTTGTAGAATGTTGGGGAGACCATCTGGTTGAAGGAATTACTTAACCAGCCTCCCTATAGGAAGCTGGGTCGGTCAGCAGGGAATCCGTGGAGTCCGCTGTTTGGTCATCCTGGTTTCAGTTGCATGAGGTGACTTATCTGGGTGGAGAATAGTTCTTCGTCGGGGTCCCTGAGCTCCGATTTCAAGAACAGAAATGAGTAAAACAATTATGCTGTTAAACACCATAGAAAGCATATGTAGAGGTTTGTCTATTTTTTTATGGTAATATGCTGCCATCTTGTGGTTGAAGCAGAACAGGTAAAAGAAAGAACCAAGGTATTCTATTGCAGAGGAAAATGTCTAGTCACAGAAAGACCTCTCAAGACAGTAAATTCTGGTCTGCGGGTTAGTACCTTTTATTGCTGTTTTAACGATTGTCCCTGAATCTACTGGATTTGTGCGGTGGGGTGGATAAGTTAAAGTTGTCGTATAGCTTCTGCTTCTTTCCACCTAATCCTTTCACAAAGGGCGATTTACAGGGTGAAACTCTCAAAGGGGAGGCTGGAGAGGTGACCGGAGGAGGGAGCTTGAATTCCTGGTACCATTCAGGTAATTCTATTGGGTCAATTTGTAGATGGTTGCAAAAAGCAGGCAATTCATCTGGTGTGCGGAGCATGTGGATTTTCCCATTGTAGGACACCTGTAAAGCAAATGGGTATTTCCATCTGTATTGTATGCCTTTTTCTCTGAGGACATCAAGCAATGGTTTAAGAGCCCTCCTATTTCTTAAAGTGATAGGAGAGAGATCCTGAAACAATTGGATTGCTGTGTCATTAAAAAGGATCTGGTCGTTTAGCCTTGCTTTTTGGAGAATTTCTTCTTTCAATGTAAAGCTTGTGAGACAGCAGATTATATCACGCGGTGGGGCAGGATCAGGGGCTTTGGAACGTAGTGCTCTGTGCGCTCTGTCAAATTCAATGGGAGATTCTTGGGGCCTTTCTAGCAGTTTGTTAAAGACTGAGCAGAGTACTGATCTGATTTGATCTGAGGAAATCGTCTCCGGTATTCCCCTGACTCTGATGTTTGACCTCCTTCCTCTGTTGTCAAGGTCCTCTAAATGTCTATTAACATTTATCAGATGCAGGGAGTGTTGTTGTGAGACTTCATCTAGTCTTTGGAGCGCTCTATCCCTCTGCCTGCCTGCTCTCTCCCCTGCTGCCATCTGCTCTGTGAGCATAAGAAGGTCTGCTTTAAGATCAGTGATAGCTGTGGAGAAGGACGTTTTAATGTCTGCAGCTATCTCCATCATTGCTGCGTGAGTGAGTGGGTGCTCTGCGGTGGAAGGGTTTCTTACCAGCTCCTCTGAATTCGCTAGTGATTCATTGTCAAAGTCCTCTTCCTCCTCCTCCCTCGTGTCGGCCTGCGCCATCTTGGCATCCGACGGGCCTCTCCTGCTTTGGCCCTGGGATAGGAATATGTCGGGAATCGCCTTGTTTTTGGCAGCTCCCGGTGTCCTCGGGTGGCTGTGCTGGGATCCCCCCTTAGAGAGCTTGCCCATGTTGCGCTGTATCGGTCCGGATTGCTGTTAAAGCCGCCGCTCTGTACCGGAGCTCCGCTTCAGGCTTCCATCTCCCTCGTGCGCCAGGCCACGCCCCGGATCTCTGCCGTAGTTTCGCTGGGTCTGGTAAGAGGGTCTGTCAGCCATTATCCACTACTTATCCTAGGGACTGTACTATGTCTGAAGTCTCTGACCATGATAGTGTGATAATGACATTGTCGAAACGGGGCGGCGCATGGGTGACCCTAAAATTATGCCCCGTCTGAAAAAAGTTCTGCGGACGCCCATGCACTGCACTGCCAAATATGAAAAATGAAATTTGCGTCCTTTTATTGCCACAAATAGAGCTTTCTTTTGATGGTATTTGATTGCCTCTGCGATTTTTATTTTTTACGATATAAATGGAAAAAGACAGAAAATTTGGAAAAAAATATATTTTCTACTTTTTGTTATGAGAAAAATCAAATAAACTAAATTTTAGTCATACATTTAGGCCAAAATGTATTCAGCCACATGTCTTTAGTAAAAAAAATGTCAATAAGCATATATTTATTGGTTTGCGCAAAAGTTATAGCGTCTACAAACTAGAGTACATTTTCTGGAATTTACACAGCTTTTAATTTATGACTGCCTATCTCATTTCTTGAGGTACTAAAATGGCAGGGCAGTACAAAAACTCCAAAAATGACCCCATTTTGGAAAGTAGACACTCCAAGGAAATTGCTGAGAGGCATGTTGAGCCCATTGAATATTTTTTTTTTTTATCCCAAGTGATTGAATAATGACAAAAAAAAATGTTTACAAAAAGTTGTCACTAAATGATATATTGCTCACACATGCCATAGTTGTATGTGGAATTGCACCCCAAAATATATTCTGCTGCTTCTCCTGAGTACGGGGATACCACATGAGTGGGACTTTTTCATAGCCTAGCCGCGTACGGCACCCCGAAAACCAATCACCGCCTTTAGGATTTCAGGGTACACATTTTTGATTTCACTCCTCACTACCTATCACAGTTTCAAAGGCCATAAAATGCCAAAATAGCACAAACCCCCCCCCCCAAATGACCCCATTTTGGAAAGTAGACACCCCAAGCTATTTGCTGAGAGGCATGTTGAGTCCATGGAATATTTTATATTTTGTCACAAGTTGCGGAAATATTACAAACTTTTTTTTTGCACAAAGTTGTCATTAAAGGATATATTGCTCACACATGCTATGGGCATATGTGAAATTATACCCCAAAATACATTCTGCTGCTTTTCCTGAGTACGGAGATACCACATGTGGGGGACTTTTTGGGAGCCTAGCCGCGTACGGGACCCCGAAAACCAAGCACCGCCTTCAGGATTTCTAAGGGCATTCATTTTTTATTTCACTGAGCCTGAATCTGACAGATGAGTGACTTCCTCTTCACTATCTGTCATGCTCAGAAACCTGTAGGCCTCTTCCCTAGTGTACCTTCGCTTTTCCATTTTGGGCTCTAAATTTAGTGGTACACTAGTGAGATTCACAGGTAAAAAAGCACCTAGGCTGTCAGCGACTGTATAAACCGCTACCAAAAAAAACTGTTAGCGATCGCAGGGATCAGGCCTGACTCTGTGAATGCTGCAGTTATGTGTTTAGTGTTTTGTAAGTGACAGTGATCGATCAATACTGCACTTGGGTGGGCTGGGTGGAGGGGCAAAACGCAGGTGCTAGCAGGTATCTAGACTGATCCCGCTAACAATGAGTTTTTTGGAACCCTAAACTGCTGGGGACGCTAGTTTAGATCTGATCAGATCAGATATTGATCTGTTCAGATACTATACCACTACGGGAGGTGTATGCTTTGCGCGTGGGTGTTAGCGGTACTGGCACTAACCTAGCGCTGCCTGCGGTGATGCATACCCTATCTGACCCTAAAACCTAATTGATATCACCCGCCGGGTGATCAGGGGGTTAAACCTTTATTGGGTAATAAATGGCGGGTGCCCTGATGCTATAAAAAGCGAACTAACTAACCAGTGTCACCCGTAACACTTATACAGTGATCACTGGTGAAAGGGTTAACTAGGGGCAATCAGGGGGTTAAAACCTTTATTAGGTAGTATATGGGGGTACCTTACGCTATATAAAAACCTGACGGGGAACCTAAAAGCTAAATAACTAACTGGCTAACCGGCTTCACCAGTGACACTTATACGGTGATCACTGGTGAAAAGGTTAATTCTAGGGGCAATCAGGGGGTTAAAACCTTTATTAGGTAGTATATGGGGTCCCTGACGCTATATAAAAACCTGACGGGGAACCTAAATAACGAACTGGCTAACCAGCGTCACCAGTGACACTTATATGGTGATCGCTGGTGAAAGGGTTAACTCTAGGGGCAATCAGGGGGTTAAAACTTTTATTAGGTTGTATATGGGTGTACCTAACTCTATAAAAACCTGGCGGTGAACCTAAAAAATAACTAGCTACCTAGCGGCACCACTAATGCAGCGATCAGAAAAATGAACGCTTAGTGACACTGGCAAAAGGGGGTTAAAGGGTTACCTGGGGGGCAATCAAGGGGTTAAACCTTTATTAGGGGGGGTAGGGGGCTACCCTGGACCTAACACTAACTGCCCTGACACTTTTTACAGTCACAACTGACACTAAATGCAGTGATCAGTAAATAAATGATCACTGCAATCAGTGACATTGTGACTGGGGGGGGGGGGGTGATCGGGGTGATCAGGGGGGACTGGGGGTGAAAGTGTAGCTATGTGTACCTATATGTCAGTGTAGTGTTGGTGCACTTACTATGATGTCTTCTCTCCTCGCTGTCTGGTCAAAAATACCGCCACAAGGAGAGTGACATCACTTCCTCCTGCCTGTGTTTATACTACACAGGCAGGGGAAGTGGCTCATTCGCCAGGAGCAATCGCGAGGGGATGGCCAGAAACCAACGGCTATCCCCTCATCCCGGATCACTCCTGAAGCGAAACAGGACCACCGCAGCCAGCAGGAGGGGGTCCGATCGGACCCCCCACCCGCTGGAAGGCAGGCGCTTACGGGTACGTGCTTGCACCTTTTCCATGCCATTGTGCCGACGTATAGTTACATGCGGCGGTCCTTAAGTGGTTAAACATCCAACTCACCATTTAGATATTGAACAAGCTTTAAAAGAATCTTTTTTAAATATAACATGTATCACTCAATACCAGCCCAGATATGCCTTCACTAACACTTTGGGAAGCTCAGAAGCTTGTGTTGCATGGTGTACTTCAGAGACAAACTGCCTTATTTAAAAGTAAATGAACAATTCTTGCTCAAAAACTAGAATCTGAATTCAGTATCACTTTTACATTCTTTTAAGACAATCCCTCCCCGGTAACGAAAACTCAATTAGATAAAGCCCGTATGGCTTAAGACCCATTTCTAACAGAATCTGTTGATAAATCTTTCAAAGGTTCTAGACATACTTTTTTTAATGAAATCCAATAAACCAGGTACATACCTGGTACGCACCCTTAATATATTAAATAAATCATTCACCAATCCGCTTGAAACTATCAAAAGATATATACACTAGTAACCATATTAAAATTGTTCACATATTTCAGTCCCATCTAGCCTCTTTGTATGCGTCAACAAATGACTTTGATTCAAACACAGCTGACACCTTCTTTTCTCATATAAACCTACCAGAACTATCCCATGCCCAAAAAAGTCTACTCGAAGAATCTATCACGGCAGCAGACGTAGCTAACGCTATTAAAGAATTAAAGATAAATAAAAGACCAGGTCCTGATGGATGTTCGGCCTTATACTACCGAATATTTACAGAAACCCTCTCTCCAATTTAAGCCGAAGCCTTTACTGTAATACTGGATAGACACTCCTTTAGACAAGAATTGTTAATGGCCATCGTTTGCATGATCCCCAAACTCCTCACTGATGACACCTCTTGTGCTAATTATCGTCCCATTTCCTTCTAAATTTAGATATTAAATACTAGTAAAAATCTTAGCAAAGTGCCTTAACAGAAGCATAGGCAGTCTGGTTCACAGAGACCAAGTGGACTTCATGCCGACTTGCCAAACTGGTGACAATGTACGTCGGGCAGTTCTCCTAGCACATATTGCCAAAACTCAACATATCCTTCTTGCTTTCTCTCCCTTGACATCAAGAAGGCTTTTGATTCCGTATCCTGGTCATATTTACATTACACATTACAGAAATGGGGTTTTGGCCCACATTTTATGAAATGTATCGTAGCATTTCATGATAATCCTAGAGCGTACATGAAATATGCAGGCTATAAATCCAACTCCTTTAATATAGAGAGGGGTACACATCAAGGATGTCCACTCTCCCCCCTGTTCACTGGTATAGAGACAGGAGGATACATTGTGAATAATAATAATAATAATATCAACACAAGCTTTGTATGTTTGCAGATGACATCTTGTTGTTCCTGTCATCTCTATGTCAGGGCTGAACTCAGCCATTCCTTCTCTGAGCTGGCCGCTCAGCCTGCGACTAATTGCCAGCTCCCATCTCTCTCCATAGTTACTCAGCTGTTGATGATCCTGCTCGTCAGTCCTGCATACTTAAGTCATCCAGTCTAGAAGAGCTCTGCCTTCGTCTTGGCCACATCACAAGAAACTATCTTCTGTGTTCCTGTTTAAATACTGGCTTTGCTGGCATCCCTTCTGGCTCCAGATCCTGCTTGCTGTTCCACTACATTGATCCCTGACTTCTGACTTTTCTGACTATCCGTTCCGGTTAGTGAACTTTGGCTATGTTTTGACTACGTTTGTTCTTTTTACTTTTATTATTAAACAAATGTGATTTAACTGTACTTTTGTCTCAACCTGATTTCATGGTTTCATGGTTTCTGACACTCCACAAGTCTCAGGCCCCAACCTTCTGCCCATTCTCAACAGGTTTGCGACATTTTCTGGCCTCTCAATTAATCCTAAAAAATGCTTGGCCCCTAAAATATCCCTCTCTAGGTAGGAAAAAGATTTGGCAAAAATTGTGCTACCATTTATTTGGGGTGAGAAGTAAATTCCTTATCTTGTAATTTACTTGACAGCCTCTTTTTCAGACCTCGTTAACTAGCCTCCAATCTTGAAACAGATTATAACTCTACTGAAACAATGGTCGCATCTCCCATTGTCCTGGATAGACAAGATCAATACATCAAAAATGACCATTCTGACAAAATTGTTGTACCTGTTTAGAGTCTTACCAATCCCAATTCCTTCCTACTACTTAAGACTAGTGCAGAAAAGCACAGCAAAATTTATCTGGGGTTCCTCCAAACCACATATACCCTTACACACATTGCATCTCCTTAAAACAAGTGGAGGCCTTGGTTCCCCCAATTTAAACATCAACTACAATCTCAGTCTCCACACAACCCCCTACTATCCTTCCTCAAAAACCCCGCTTTTTACCCAGCATTGGGTCTCTCCCAAATCATTCAAAATCTGGACATCCTTGGACATCCTTAGGCTATATAAACTTGTCATCCCCAATTCCTTTCTTCCCTTCCCAACTATCTGCGAAACGTATGATCTACTACATTCTAAATTGTTTAGATATCTCCAAATTAAAAACTTTGACACACTTTATAAACATAACCGCCTCCATGTCCCAATACTACCAATTTTGAATCTGTAAGTATGAAAGACCCCCATGCTAGAAGAATGATCTCATCCCTATACACCAACTTTCAGTCAATCCTGACCTGGACAAACCATCCTATGGGAAGAGGACCTGGGGCAAACTTGGATATTGCTGATTGGTCTGATATTTGGTCTGTAACTAAATCATCCTCACCCAATGTCTTGGTGGCAGAATCCAATTACAAAGTTTTGACCCGTTGGTACCTTGTGCCTTCTAGAGTGGCCAAATTTGCACCCACCAATTGTCAGAAACCATGAATCAGACCGAGACAGAAGTACAATTAAATCACACTTGTTTATTGATAAAAATAAAAAGGTAAATAGAAAAAGAGTAGTCAAAGCATAGCCAGAGTCCAATAACAGGATAGCGTAGTCAGCCAGGCCAGAGTTCAATAACCAGATTGGGTAGTCAGCCAGGCCAGAAGTCAGGGAGCCAAGTAGAGCAACAGCAAGCAGGATAAGGAGCCAGAAGGGATGTCAGCAATCCAGTCTTTAAACAGAACCGCAGGAGATGGCTTCTTGTGATGTGACCAAGGCGAAGGCAGAGGTGAAGTGAGCTGGACAGCTTTAAGTAGGCAGGTCAGACGAGAATGATCAGGAACAGCTGGTAACTGTGGAGAGAGATGAGAGCTGGCAATTAGCCGGCAGCTGAGCAGCCAGCCTAGAGAAGGAAGGGCTAAGCCAGCCCTGACACCAATTCAGCTCAATTCTTCCTCTCTAATCTTGGTACTCACCTACATATTTGGTGGTCCTGTCCAATAGCTCAAACTTATTGGATAGAAATTTTTGAAATTGCCTCCAAAATGTTTAAACTTATGATACAACCAGATTCAGCCCCTGCAATACTTAATTTGAAACCAAATAGTTTAACACACATCCAATTCAAACTCTTTATTCAACTCCTTACTACTGCAAAACAAACAATTGCAAAGGCGTGGAGATCCCCTGCCTAGGTGATAGCTGAGACAAAGCATAGATTGAATACTTCCATGTCTCACACCTAAATGGTGGTGATTGAAAGAGATCAACTCTCCAAATTTAAAAAAAATGTGGTACCCCTGGATAAAATATCACTTCCTACCAACATTGGATGAATCTGTCCTTCTGCCATGGTAGCTGATTTACATATTAGATATCTGTATATTCAGATATTTGGATGTCTAATTCTGCGTACACATGACCGGACTTTTTGATAGCAAAGGTCCGACGGAATGAATCCCCCGGACAATTCGGTCATGTGTGGGCTTCATCGGACCTTTTGCTCGAGTCCAGTAGAAAAATCCATTCGTCTTTATGCTAGTCCAACGGACAAAAAACGATGCTAGGGCAACTACTGGCTACTGGCTATGAACTTCCTTATTCTAGTCCGGTCATACGTCATCACATTCAAATCCGTCGGACTTTGGTGTGCTTGTGTGTGGTCAAGTCTTTTCATTCGTAAAGTCCGTCTGAGCTCCATCAAAAGTCCGTTGGGAAGACTGTTGGACATAGTCTGCCGGACAGTCCGATCTTGTGTACACAGCATAATAGTTTGGGAGTTTGTATATCTGACTTTGTGGATATTTGAATGTCCATACTCTGTGGACTCCTTCAACTCTATTCTCTTTCTTCATTCTTCTTCAGTACTTTACTTTATTCTTAAAACTCATTATTTTATTATATATGACCTGCACTTCTTACTTTATAGCAACATTTTCAATGGGTCTGATTCAACGATACTGTACAAATTTTACTGTTACATAATCTACACCAAACCCTCAGATTGTATTAAGTCATAAACTGATTGTAATATATTGCATGCATGCCTTTCATATATACAAATTGTATACTGATAAGCTTCATTATTTTGTTAATATATTACCTCTTTTCTTAAGTGTATATATTGGCATACTTGTTAATGATTATGTAATTAATAAAAACTTTTGACAAGGAAAAATTTGTCAATACTATACTGCCTGCCATCAACCGAAGAGCAGAAAGTGTCGCCCAGCAACATATGAGGACAACAAAGACACTCACAGGAACCATATTTAAAGTTGCCCTTGCAGTGAAGCCAAGTAAGGGATATGGCAGGAATGTCTTTGGACACAAAAAAACTGAGTGATACAGTATATCACAAAAGTGAGTACACCCCTCACATTTTTTACAATGTAAAGTTGTGAGTGTACAGCTTGAATGACAATGTAAATTTGCTGTTCCCTCAAAATAACTCAACACACAGCCATTACTGTCTAAACCGCTGGCAACAAAAGTGAGTAAACCCCTGAGTGAAAATGTCCTAATTAGGCTCAAAGTTTCAATATTTTGTGTGTCAACAATTATTTTCCAGCACGTGTCCCCTGAGGCAGGACCCAGGTCCCCAAGCACTTTTTATGACAATAACTTGCATATAAACCTGTCAAATTAGCACTTTTGATTTTTCATGCTAGTGTCGTATAGATTTTAATGGTTTTCCAGCGGCTTTTGAATTTGCCCTGAACATCGCATATTCGCCTGAACATCCGAACAACCAAAGTTTGGCCTGGACTTATTCTCGGGCCGAACCGTTCACCCAATCCTAAAAATAAAGAAACCACCAACCAAGACAAAGTTTAACACAATTCTCTCTAATACTGCATGAATCCACAGCCTATTTGGACCAGCAAACTATAGGCTGAAGGATGGATCAACTTGACATGTGAGCAGGTTAGTATTTGTTCAAAGTTCTTTCCTAATTATATATATACAAAAATGTGCACAGTCCAAAAATGAAATTTAAATATATAAAAATAGATGAAAAATAAAACACATTCTCTATAAGGGTAAAATCCAAATTAAGAATTGAATAAATTGTCCATATGTGTTCTCAGTGCAAAATGATGAATATTCATTCTGTTCAGTGGTGTGTTGTCTTATACAAAAAGGAAAATGAAAGCCTCTTACCAGAAAAGGATGGATCCCAGATTATAGGGATCAAACACACTCAGTTAACAATGAAGCCATCTGCGATATTCCATTCTTTAGGCTCCAACACGAGACCTTCCTCCCATTGTTTGAAAGGCTCTCTCAACTTTACAAGTTGGGAGAGCCTTTCAAATAAATCCAGTGTACCGATATTGGGGGTCTGTGACCCCTCAAAGCACCATGTCCCCATGTTGATGTGGACAAGGGCCTCATCCCCACAACCCTGGCCGGTGGTTGTGGGGGCCTGCGGGCGGGGGGCTTATCAGAATCTGGAAGCCGCCTTTAACAAGGGGACCCCCAGATCCCGCCCCCCCTGTTTGAAATGTTAAGGGGGTACAAACCATTTCACAAAGAAAGTGTAAAAATGGTTAAATAAGACAAACACACTTTTGAAAAATTCCTTTATTAAAAATAAAAAAAAGATTCCAGCGGTGGTAATCCACTCTTGCTATCCAGCGACGGATGATCATCTCTCCGGGGTCCATCGATGGCTGATCTGATCCAGCGACGGGTGATTTTCAGTCCAGCGCTGTCCATACATGCATCTGTCTTCTGTCTCCACTGCAGAGACACTGTGTTTCTTAAATTAGGAGGGTGGGGCCACCCTTCACCTGACCCCGCCCCCTTTGATGCTGGTGGTGAGGGAAGCCATGGGGTTCCCCAGTGACGTATGGGTGACCCCGCCCCCCTCTGATGTAACGCACTTCGCTGGATAGCAAGAGTGGATTAGCACCGCTGGAAACTTTTTTTTATTCTTTTTATTTTTAATAAAGGAATTTTTCAAAAGTCTGTTTGTCTTATTTAACCATTTTTACAGTGCAGGGAGGGGGTGAGGGGAGAATGCAGGGAGGGTGCCAGGGGTGGGTGCAGAGTGCAGGGAGAGGGTGAGGGGAGGGTGCAGAGTGCAGGGAGGGGGTGAGGGTTGGGTGCAGAGTGCAGGTGGTGAGGTGGGTGCAAAGTGCAGGGGGTGAGGGGTGGGTGCAAAGTGAAGGGGGTGAGGGGTGGGTGCAAAGTGCAGGGGGTGAGGTGGGTGCAGGTGGTGAGGGGTGGGTGCAGAGTGCAGAGGGTGAGGTGGGTGCAGAGTGCAGGGGGTGAGAGGTGGGTGAAGAGTGCAGGGAGGGGGTGAGGTGGGTGCAGAGTGCAGGTGGTGAGGGTTGGGTGCAGAGTGCTGGGGTGAGGTGGGTGCAGAGAGCCGGGGGTGAGGGGTGGGTGCAGAGTGCAGGGCGGGGGTGAGGGGAGGGTGCAGGGAGGGGGTGAGGGGAGGGTGCAGAGTGCAGGGAGGGGGTGAGGGGTGGGTGCAGAGTGCAGGTGGTGAGGTGGGTGCAGAGTGTAGGTGGTGAGGTAGGTGAAGAGTGCAGAGGGTGAGGGGTGGGTGCAGAGTGCAGGGGGTGAGGGGTTTGTGCAGAGTGCAGGGAGGGGGTGAGGGTGGGTGCAGAGTGCAGGTGGTGAGGTGGGTGCAGAGTGCAGGGAGGGGGTGAGGGGTGGGTGCAAAGTGGAGGGAGGGGGTGAGGGGTGGGTGCAGAGTGCAGGGAGGGGGTGAGGGGTGGGTGCAAAATGCAGGGAGGGAGTGAAGGGTGGGAGCAGAGTGCAGGTGGTGAGGTGGGTGCAGATTGTAGGGATTAGGGATGAGCCGAACACCCCCCGGTTCGGTTCGCACCAGAAATTTCGAACGGACCCCAAATTCGAACGAACTTTAGAACCCCATTGAAGTCTATGGGACTCGAACGTTCGAAGTGAAAAGTGCTAATTTTAACGGCTAATATGCAAGATACTGTCCTAAAAAGGGTTTGGGGACCTGGCTCCTGCCCCAGGGGACATGGGTCAATGCCTAAAATGTTTTTCAAAATGGCCATTTTGGCGGGAGCACTGATTTTAATGACGATTAAAGTGAAAAAAAAGTGAAATACTCCTTTAAATATGGTGCCTGGGGGGTGTCTGTAGTATGCCTGTGAAGTGCCACGTGTTTCCCGTGTTTAGAACAGTCCCTGCACAAAATGACATTAAACGGAAATAACACCATTTAAAACTGCTTGCGGTTTTAATGTTATATCTGGTTCCTGCAATATGGTTGAAAATCATTGAGAAAAATGGCATGGGTAGCCCTCCCTGCCCATTACCAGCCCCTTTGTTTAAATATTGTTTATTTCGTTTTCCACATTTAAAAAAAGAACAGTACAGAATATTCCTTATACATACTTTTAAAAATCACTTTGGTTAACATTCATGTTATTTCAGTATTTTCAACATTCACATAGACAGTAAAAAAAAAAAGAAGTACACATTGGGTGCCCGACTGGATCGATCTTAAATATCCCAAGAGGGAAGAAGAAGAAGGAGAGAGAGAGAGAGGGGAAAAAAAAAAACAAAAAAAAAAAAAAAAACACACGCCCCCTCCTCCTCTCCTCATGTGTTTAAAATTATCCTTTTGTGATTTTATCTTACCCATATTTGTTACCCCTCCCACGTGACGCTTTTTCTTAATTCCAATTTGTGATTGGTGTAAGGTGGGGATTCCTCTCCTTCCATCCCCACTCCCTTCTAAAAAAAAAAAAAAAAAAAAAAACCCAGAACAGAGACAAAAAAAAAAAAAACACACCAAACCAAAAAAAAAAAAACCCCAGACAAACCCCCTAAAGGGCCCCAGAACAAGGGATCCCCCCATCTCCTCCCCCACACAAAAAAAGGGGGGAAAGGGATCTTTTCCCTTTCTCTTCCCTTCCCCCCCTCTCCTCCTCCCTCCTTTATAAAAAAAAAAAATAATTTATAAGGGGTTATGACGTATATACATCCTACCTCCCTCCCCTAGACGCCCTCTCCGTCTCCCATAATTCCAAGATATATTGAGGATTTTCTAAATTCCATCCAGTTCCTCCAAGTCGCCTGGAATCTAATTTCGGCTCCCCGTTGAAGGTATATTAGTTCTTCCATAATCCTTAATCTATCTATTTCCCTAAACCAATCTCTTATCCCTGGTGTTTCCTTTACTTTCCAGTATCTCGGGATCAGTACTTTTGCTGCATTTAGCAAAAATGGAGTTAATGCTCTTCTATATTTTTCCCTAGGGCCCTCGGCCGCATGAAACAAACATTTCCAGGGGTCCAGTTCTATTTCATTCCCATCGATCTCTTTGATTAGGCCCACCACCTTTTCCCAATATAACTGGATTGCACTGCATTGCCACCATATATGGGCGTGGGTTCCCTCCCTCCCACACTCTCTCCAACAGAGGGGTGATAAGTCTTTGTTAATCTTATGCATTTTCGATGGAACATAATACCATCTAACCAATAATTTATAGTTCATTTCTTGGATCTTCGTATCTATTGAAGTGGAGTGGGTATAGTCTATAACTTTCCCTTTCAGTTTTTCTGGGATTGATTGATTCAATTCCCCTTCCCACCTCCCAAAAGCAGGTATCGCCTCATCCTCCATTAAAGATATTAAGGTCCTATATATCTTAGAGATCCCCTGTCTGCCCACTCCTCCTCGGTCAATCAATTTCTCCCAAGGGTTTAAATTGTCACCAGAGCGGAGAGGTTTTGGAAGGGACTCAACAAAATGTTGGAGTTGTCTGTATCTCCATCCATCCCATGGTGTTCTTCCATATTTCTCTCGTATCTCCTCTAATGAGCATAAGCTATTTACTTTTAACACATCCCTTAACCTTAATATGTCCCTATGCGTCCACTTCTGGAACATTTTGTTTTCTTTCCCCGGAGGAAAATAGTTATTTCCTGACAGGGGCATTAGAGGGCTATTGTTATTTTGTCCTTCTGTACCTTTAAGTACCCCATCCCATGTTCTTAATGTTTCCATTGTAATCGGGGATATTCTTCCAGAGAGACCCCTAAACTTCATTGGAATCCAAATGGTCTGACTCAGGGCAACATTACTCATATTTTCTTCCAGTGATACCCACTTTTTATATGGAGCGTTGTAAACCCAATCCAAAATCCTCCTCATTACCGCTGCTGAATGATATTTTTGAAAATCTGGGAGAGATACCCCTCCCTTATCCTTAGGCCTATTCATTACCTTATAAGAGACGCGACTTCCTCTTTTGTTCCATATAAATTTCTGAATCAGGGATTTAATAATTTTAAAATAGGCCCCTGGGATATTTATCGGGAGGCTCTGAAAGACATATAGAGCCTTTGGCAGAATCATCATTTTAATTACGTTTATCCTGCCAAACCATGACAGTCTATGTGCAGGGTAACCTTTAAGATCTTGTTTAATTTTATTTAAAAGAGGGAGATAATTATCTTGATATAAATCTGTAACTGATGTCGATAAGTATATTCCTAAGTATTTCAGGCCCCTCTCTTTCCACACAAAGGGGAAAAGAGCTCTAAGTTCTCTTCTCTCCTCTGGGGGAGAATAGACATTTAATATCTCAGTTTTCTCTCTATTGATCTTAAAGTTCGAAACATTCCCGTATTCCTCCAGCTCCTGCAGAATCCTAGGAAGGGACTGTTTGGGGTTCGTTATATAGAGCATAATATCATCTGCAAATGCAGATATCTTATGCTCATTCTCTGATACTTTTATTCCCTCAATACCTTGGTTCGCTCTTATAGAGACCAGAAGAGGTTCCAAAGAGAATACAAAAAGTAAGGGAGATAGTGGACATCCCTGACGTGTACCATTATAAAGCCCAAAAGAGTTTGATAGGGTCCCATTCACCTGAATCTGAGCTGTAGGGTTAGAGTATAAGGCCTCTATCCACCGCAACATTCTTGGGCCTAAACCAAATTTATATAATGTCTGCAGCATGTATTCCCATTCTAACCTATCAAATGCCTTTTCCGCATCGACCGATAGGAAAAGGGAAGACTGCTTCTTCTTCTTCTTAACTTCCTGCATTAAGAGGGTTGTCCTCAGTATATTATCCCTCGCCTCCCTTCCAGGTACAAAGCCTGCCTGATCTCCTTCTATACAATCTGGCATATGTTGTTTCAGCCTCTCGGCTAAAATCCTTGCATAAATTTTTACATCCTCATTAATCAGAGAAATAGGTCTAAAGCTAGAGCATAATGTTGGATCTTTCCCTTCCTTTGCTAATATAGTTATAAAGGCCCCCAAAGCTTCCTTCCGTATCTCCCTTCCTTCCCCAATTGAGTTCATGTACTGATGAAAATAAGGTGTTAAAGGTCCCAAAAACTTTTTAAAGTATAATGACGTGTATCCATCGGGCCCTGGGCTCTTCCCATTCTTACTATCCTTAATTGCTCTCTCTATTTCCTCCTTAGAGATATCCCTATCGAGCATACCAGCAGCCTCCTCTGCTATCCTCGGTAGATCTATCTTCCGGAGATATTGTTCAATTTTTTCCCTTCTCTTTTGTTTATCCTTGGGGTCCTGGTTACCATTTACCTTATACAGTAGTTGGTAGTATTCTGAGAAAATGTTACTAATATCTCTTGTTGCATATTTCATTACTCCCTTCTTATCTTTAATTTTTGCAATATAATTAAAATTTCTTCTAGGTTTAATTACCCCTGCCAGGATTCTCCCCGGTTTATTACCAAATTCATATTGTCTTTTAGCGGACTTTAAAAAAGCCTGCCTGGTTTCCTGTTCCAATATGTCTCTCAGTGCCTCCCTTTTTCCCATAAGTTCGTCCATTATTTTATGGTCATTTAACCCTTTATGTAACTGTTCCTACTCCTGGATTTCCTGTAAGATTAGTGATTTTTGCGTTGACCTTATTTTCCTCCTCTTAGCTGCTTCTGCTATCAATCTCCCTCTCATATATACCTTATGGGTCTCCCACAACACAGTTGGTGCAATATTTTCTACATTATTTTCTTTAAAAAATAAGTTCATATCTCTTTCCAAAGCTTCAAATATTTTATGGTCATGCAAGAGGGATTCATCCAGCCTCCACACTCTTTGCCTAATCGGTATATCCTCCAGGTCCAAAACAGCCATAACTGGGGCATGATCGGAGAGAGTTATTGATTTTACTTCTACTTTCTTTAACCCCTCCAAAAGCTGATGGTCCAAGAGGATATAATCGATTCTTGAGTAAGAGTGATGTACCTGGGAGTAATATGTAAAATCCTTTCCCCCTGGATGCGCAATTCTCCACACCTCCACTAGTTGCTGTCGATGTAATTTTTGTTTAATTATCTTAAGGTATTTACCTTCTGAGCGTAGGGATGGGGGTTGGACATCCAGGGTTGGATCAAATACAAAGTTAAAGTCCCCTGCCACAATCACCCCCCCTTCCTTAAAGCATTCTAATTTATTCAACACTTTCCCCAAAAAGGGACAGGGGAGATAATTAGGGCAGTAGATGCAAGCCAACGTATACATTTTATTAAAAATCAAGCCTTTGATAAATAGATATCTCCCTTCAGAATCCGATTCCATAGCATTTAAAGTAAAGGGGGTATTTCTGTCAAACCCAATAGCAATTCCTCTTGCCCTTTTGCTAGAGGAATATCCGTGAAACCAAGTTGGATAATTTTTAGACTTCAGACCACTATAATGGGACCATTTAAGATGAGTTTCCTGTAGGAAAGCAATATTTGATGACCATTTTTTCAACTCCTGCAAAATCTGATATCTCTTATTGGGACTATTTAACCCTCTAACATTATATGTAACAATCTTCAACGGGGCCATCTTTCATGGAGATTGGTTATAGCCCACCATATATATTCCATCATGAAGTCAAAAACAAAGATAAACGTATATTTTTTACCTAAATCGATCCAGTCGGTATACCCTTCATTGATAAATGTGAAACAACAACATATTCTCCCCCCCCAATATTTTCCTCCCTCCCTTCCCACCCCCCCACCCTTTACACATTGAATATCAATGTTATCGTCCTCCAGGCTAGTGCCTATTTACTAGACCCCAGCCCTGGTTGGACCTTCCTTGAGGGAGTATAAGTGCCCGCGTGAGCCCCCGAGCCTCACCCCTCCATGGTGGTGGTCTCAGGGGGGCACGCGGGCACCGCCCTGCCCCTGGCGCATACTTCCCCCCCATGCGCGCCTACTCAAAGTCATCCTTGCCTAGAACCTTTCTTTACTTTTTCCTTTTCTTTCCCTTTTCTTTCTCCTCTCCTTTCCTTCTCCTCCCCCTCTCCCCTTCTTCCCCTCCCCTTTCCTTTCTCTTCCCCTTTCCTACCCTTTTACTATTCTTCCCCTATTCCTTCCCATTAACCTGTTATTATTTATTTACCCCCCTATTTGCCTCTTCCACCCCCCTCTCCTCTCCCCTAATCCAGCGAAGGAGAAAGGGAGAGGAAAAAGAGGAAGAGAGGCCCTACACTCTATTCCAGGGTTGTTCTCTTAATTTCGTCCAGTCTAGGGGTTTTTTCTCCCAGTTTTCTATATTAACACATGGTATATTCAGTTTATTGCAAAATTCTTTCAGGTCCTCTGGGAATCTTAAAATGGCTGATATCCCTTGGTTTTTAGCTATCAGACATGCGGGGAAGCCCCATCTATAAGTGATCTTCTTCTCTTGTAATTGAATTATTAGGGGTTTCAGTGCCCTTCTCCGGCTCAGTGTCTCTTGTGAGAGGTCAGAAAAGAAAAGCAACGTAGCTCCTTCATATTTAATAGTTTCAGATCTTCTTACATCTTGCTGGATTTGTTGTTTTGTTTCGTATTGAGTGAACCTCACAATCACATCTCTCTCCGTCTCGGGTCTTGACTTCTCCTTTGTTTGAATTCTGTGTATTCTATCAAAAGCTATATGAGATGTTATTTCTTTTTTCATTATTTTATTAAAGACTTCTCGAAGCACAGTCTCCAACTCAGTGCTTTTCACGGATTCTGGTAGGCCACGGATTCTTAAATTATTGCGCCTGTTCCTGTTTTCCTGGTCTTCTAATTTATATCTGATATTTCTCATTTCTATCCAGTCCATATCCGCCCTTTTTTGTAGTTCCGAAATAGCTTTTTTATGCTCTTCTAATTGTATTTCCGAGTCTTCTACCCTTTTTAATACGTTTTGGATATCTGCACGGGTTGCCTTTAATTCTCCCTTAATCATCCCTTCCAGATGTGACATCATTTCTGCCATATCCTGTTTAGTGGGGAGTGAATGGGGGTTGATTCCTTCTTTTTCTAATTCCCACATCTTTCCTGATTCTTTTTGTTGATGTCGTTCTTTCAAGCTTTTCTGTGGAGTTGTACCTTCCTCTATATTAAGTTTTTTATTTATCTGTTCTTCACGGACGGGTGATGTTCCTTCTCCCCTTTCAGCCTCCCTTTCCTCCCTCTGATCTACTCTGCCCTGGGCCATATAAGTTTTTATAGAGTTCCCTTTCCCGCTTTCTGTTTGTCCCGCTTTGGCTCCCCTCCTTACCATTATCCTTTCTTCCCCTCTTCCCCCCTTCCCCTTCAATTTAATATTTCAAATTTACGTAAGTAAGCGTTAGTATTATTTAATTCTATTACCAACCTAGTCACCCCCAAGTTATAACTCCTCCTGGGGAGCACACTCTTTCCTTATTTATTTCCCTTCTTTTCCCCTTCCCTCTCCGCTTCCCTCAATGTATTTATATACAAATCCGTTTCCAATTACAATACATTCACAGTATTATTCAATTTTTATATAATTTTTCCAAAACTATATTTTATATATATTGTGTATCCTCACTCTTAAAAAAAAAAAAAAAAAAAAGGGAGGATTTTCCTTCCTTTCTTCTTCTTTCTTTAAAATAGATGCAAAAAGTGCATAAAGTGCAAAAAAGATGCACGAGGTGCAAAAAGTGCTAGAGGTGGTGAATTTGCCAAAAAATGCAAAAAATGCAGGAAACGAGTTCCTCAGTAAAAAAAAAAAAAAAAAGAGAGAAAAAAAAGAAAAAAGGGAGAATAAATAAATAAGTGCAATTAAAGCAACAGGTGCAAAAAAAAATAAATAAATAAATAAATTTTTACAAAAAATGCAAAACATACAAAAATATTAAAAAGTGTAAAAAAGAGTAGAGTGCAGAGAGTGCAAAATTGCAGAAAAGGTGCATAGAGTGCAAAAAAAAAAAAAAAAATAAATACAAAAAATGTTTTTTTTTTTTTTTTTTCCCCTCTTTTCCTTCAGGGGAAAGAAAGGGAGATGGAGTACTCCCAACAACAGGGATGGGGGGGGGAGGAGGGTACTTATTTCTTAGTTTGTCTACTTTATTTTTTATTTTTCCCCTTCCCTACCGAAACATTTTTTTAGTCCAGACCCCATATCCCTTTTATTACCCCCGAAAAAAAAAAAAAAAAGGGGGGGGGATACAGGTAATAATACAGTGACAATAAGGAAAAAGGGGAAAAAAGGTAGGGTATTATGTTGGTTTACAGATGCACGCACTAGTCTAGTCTAATCTTAGTCTCTTGTTCTCTACACAAACGGAGAAGCAGTGTCCATTAGCTTTTAACTTCAGCTGTAACAAAGAGAGAGAAAAGGGATTCCAGGACATACATCTTAATATCTATTCAACTCAATGTCCAGAGTAAAAAAAAGAAAAAGGGGGGGGGGGTACAAGAGCCTGTCCAATAACTCCTCCTGGGTCACACTTTCTCTGTTTGTAGTTGACTTAATAACATTATATTTTTTTGTAATTCATACAGTGTCCTTATTTCAGGTTCCCCCAAAACTCTATCGTGTTCTCTCAAAGTATCATATCACCCAGAGCCTTCGTTCAGTCTGCTGAGGTAAGTGTTTTGTTTGGGGGAATCCACGCCGCTTCTAGCATCCAATCGGAAGCAATCTCACTTAGCCCCAGTGCATCAGTCAGGCCGTGGATCTTTCATCCGACTTAATACTTAATACTTAGAGGGACTAGTTATATGGACCTAGGCATGAACTGATTTCTATGTCCACCATAGACCCAAGGCAATTCTCAGAGGAATAATCCAATGCAGCAAACCTCTCGAAGCAATCCGCGGGACATGGGAGAGGCAGGGGGGAGAGTAATTTCGGTCTAACAGTCTGCCCGTCTACACAGCCACAGGAATACAGCCGCTCTCTCTCTTCCCTACCCCCTCAAGAACCCTCTCACCGTCAGCCGCATCAGCGTCCTCTCCCTCTGGATGTCACGGGATCCTTCACACTCCGCTCTCTCACTAGGGGGAAGTCTCAGCGAGCAAACGCCTCCGTAGTCAATAAGTCACGTCCTGGGTCTGGAGCTCCTGGAGCGGACCTCCGTCCGCTAATCTCCCTCACTCCTTCTCCTCCGCTCCTCCGCGTCTGGCAAGCTCTAAGCTTCCTACCATGAGGGGTACGTAGGTCTCTATGTCTGGCTCCACCGACAGCAGGGTATTTGGGCTCCACACGTTCGTTGCTTCAGTTACTTCAATAGCATAGGCATAGGCATAGGCAATGTCAGTAATTAGCACAGCATGCTTTTAGCTCGCTGGGGAGGTGCGCCTTTGGCCACGGCGTTCAGCTGGTGTGTGGCGCCATCTTGTGTAGCTCCACCTCCCTTTGGGTCTTGTACGCATATTAAGGGGAACCCCGTACCCATATTAAAAAAAGGAAATGCGTGTGGCCCCCAGGCCCTATATACTCAGAACAGCAGTATACAGGCGGTGCAAACAAGACAGGGACTGTGTAGGTTTGTTGTGTTAAGTTGAATCTGTTTGTTATTTTCAACTGGTACATTTTTTAAGTGTAGCTCCAGTCAAAAAAACTATTTTTAAGCTTTTTGGAAAACATAGGGAAGGGTTATCACCCCTGTATAATTTGTTTTGTCGTCCATCTTTTTTCATCTCACTTGCTGTTGTCTCTTTCCGTTTGCAAGTAGGAGATGTTTGTAAATTGGATGTTTGAAAGTAGGGGCCTGCCCTATATGCTCTGCAGAAATGGCAGAACAAGGTGTTGGTTTTGCCACAACATTGTAAGCCCTCAAAGTGACTCTTGGTGGGCGCTGGAGCGCCCTGCTGTGAACGATTATATCAAGAATTGTAATTACATGCCATTGTTGAACAGTGGAAGAAAAATTGACCTTTGGTGGTTGTGGTGCTGGTGCCACAACACTATAAGTCCTCACCGTTACTCTGGGTGGGCACAGGAAGGGGCCCTCCTGTGAAATATTATATCAAGAATTGTAATTACATGTCCCTGTTAAACAGGGGCAGAAAAATTTGGCCTTAGGCACTGCTGCTGGTGCCACCACACTGCAACCTCTCCCATATACTCTAGTTTTATTGCAGGAATTAGCCCTGCTGCAAAGCATTGCATCAAAAATTGTACTTAAACGCCCCTGTTAAACAGGGGCAGAAAAATTGGGCCTTAGGCACTGGTGCTGGTGCCACCACACTGCAACCTCTCCCATATACTCTTGTTTGATTGCAGGAATTAGCCCTGCTGCAAAGCATTGCATCAAAAATTGTACTTAAACGCCCCTGTTAAACAGGGGCAGAAAAATTGGGCTGATGGCATCAACCAGAACCAGAAATGTTCTTCCAACATATCAGCGGAGGAGGAAGAGGATAGACAATCAACATAACAGGACAGTCACTCAGCATCAGCATAGGCAGTCTTGAAGGGATGTGATATTTCAAAAAAAAATATTCTGTTACATCAGCTTCAGGTGCTTGGTAGCTGTGAGTGATCCAAGACTGATTCATCTTGATGAAGGTCAGTCGATCAACGGATTCGGTGGACAGGCGCACCCTGTGATCGGTAACAAAGCCACCAGCAGCACTGAAGGTGCGTTCCGAAAGAACGCTGGATGCAGGACAGGCCAGTAGCTCAATTGCATACTGTGCAAGCTCTGGCCAGTGATCCATCCTCAAGACCCAGTAAGCCAGAGGATTTTCGGTGGGAAAGGTGTCCAAGTCTGACCTTGCCCCTAGGTATTCCTGCACCATGTAAATCAGACGCTGGCGATGGTTGCTGGAACCGATCATACCTTGGGGCTGCGGACTAAAAAATTGTCTGAAAGCATCAGTCAGACGGCCACCTTCTCCACCGCTCCTTCTGACTGATGCCTCAGCAACACGTTGTCCAGGACCAGGAGTTTGTATCCTCTGCTCCCTCTGCAATGGCAAGATAAGGTCGGCAACCTTACCCTTGTACCACGCAGCGTATGCTCCAAGAGGTGGACAAGAGGTACAGTGTCACTGATGCATGCACTGTCACTGCTCACCATCCTTGTGGCCTCCTCAAACGGTGACAGGACAGTGCATGCATCCCTGATCATGCCCCACTGGCGTGGTGAGAAAAAACCAAGCTCCCCTGACCCTGTCCTGGTGCCGTAGTTGCACAGGTACTCATTGATGGCCCTCTGCTGCGTGTGCAGCCGCTGCAGCATGGCCAGTGTTGAGTTCTATCTGGTGGGCATGTCACATATAAGGCGGTTCTTGGGCAGGTTCAACTCCTTTGGAGCTCAGCCAGCCGAGCACAGGCATTAAATGATGGGCGGAAATGCACACAGACTTTCCTGGCCTGCTTCAGGACATCCTGTAAGCCGGGGTACCTGCCCAAGAACCGCTGCACCACCAGGTTAAGGACGTGAGCTACACAGGGCACATGGGTCAGTTGTCCCTGTCGGAGGGCGGAGAGGAGGTTGGTGCCATTGTCACAAACCACCATTCCTGGCTTGAGCTGGCGTGGCGTCAACCACCTCTCGGCCTGCCCCTGCAGAGCTGACAAAACATCCGCCCCAGTGTGGCTCCTGTCCCCCAAACACACCAGCGCAAGCACGGCATGGCATCGTTTTGCCTGCGTACTTGCGTAGCCCCTGGAACGCCTACGAAGCACCGCTGGTTCTGAGGACAGAGCACTGAAAGAGGCCATGGAGGAAGAAGAAGAGGAGGGGGTGGAGGAGAGAGGTGTGTCACAACCAATAGTAGCATTTTGGAGGCGTGGTGGCGGAACAACCTCCAACACTACTGCACCTTGTCCTGCATCCTTCCCAGCTGCCAGAAGAGTGACCCAATGGGCCGTGAAAGACAGGTAACGTCCCTGTCCATGCCTGCTGGACAATGAGTCAGCGGTAATATGCACCTTACAGCTGACCGCCCTGTCCAGCGAGGCAAGGACATTGCCTTCCACATGCCGGTAGAGAGCCGGAATCGCCTTCCGTGAGAAAAAGTGGCGTTTGGGGACCTGCCACTGAGGAACCGCACATTGTACAAACTCACGGAAGGGGGCCGAGTCTACCAACTGAAAAGGCAGCAGTTGAAGTGCTAGCAATTTAGCCAAGCTAGCATTCAACCGCTGGGCATGTGGATGGCTGGGAGTGAACTTCTTTCGCCGGTCCAGCAGCTGGGGCAGGGACATTTGCCTGCTATAATCGGACGTGGGTGTACCGCTAGCAGAGTTCCCGGAAGCACTTGGCTGTGACACACCTAATTCTACACCTTCATTCCTCTCAGAGCAGGTTTCAGAGAGGACTGAAGGTCTAGTGGGGTTGGAGATGCCAGCTGATGAGGAGCAAGGAGAGGTCCGCTTTGTTCTTTGGTGTGGGTCTTTGAGGTACGCTTGCCAACGAGCTGCATGGCAGGTCAACATATGTCTGGTCAAGCATGTGGTGCCCAAGCGGCTGATGTTTTGGCCACGTGAGATACGCTTGAGACATACACTACCGTTCAAAAGCAAAAACAATTTTGTGTTTTCCATGAAAAGTCACACTTATTCACCACCATACGTTGTGAAATGAATAGAAAATAGAGTCAAGACATTGACAAGGTTAGAAATAATGATTTGTATTTGAAATAACATTGTTTTTACATCAAACTTTGCTTTCGTCAAAGAATCCTCCTTTTGCAGCAATTACAGCATTGCACACCTTTGGCATTCTAGCTGTTAATTTATTGAGGTAAGCTGGAGAAATTGCACCCCACGCTTCTAGAAGCAGCTCCCACAAGTTGGATTGGTTGGATGGGCACTTCTGGCGTACCATACGGTCAAGCTGCTCCCACAACAGCTCAATGGGGTTCAGATCTGGTGACTGTGCTGGCCACTCTATTACCGATAGAATACCAGCTGCCTGCTTCTGCTGTAAATAGTTCTTGCACACTTTGGAGGTGTGTTTAGGGTCATTGTCCTGTTGTAGGATGAAATTGGCTCCAATCAAGCGCTGTCCACTGGGTATGGCATGGCGTTGCAAAATGGAGTGATAGCCTTCCTTATTCATTTATTTAATGAAGATGCCAGTTGGGGACCTGTGAGGCGTCTGTTTCTCAAACTAGAGACTCTAATGTGCTTATCTTCTTGCTTAGTTGTGCAACGCGGCCTCCCACTTCTTTTTCTACTCTGGTTAGAGCCTGTTTGTGCTGTCCTCTGAAGGGAGTAGTACACACCGTTGTAGGAAATCTTCAATTTCTTTGCAATTTCTCGCATGGAATAGCCTTCATTTCTAAGAACAAGAATAGACTGTCGAGTTTCAGATGAAAGTTCTCTTTTTCTGGCCATTTTGAGCGTTTAATTGACCCCACAAATGTGATGCTCCAGAAACTCAATCTGCTCACAGGAAGGTCAGTTTTGTAGCTTCTGGAAGGAGCTAGACTGTTTTTAGATGTGTGAACATGATTGCACAAGGGTTTGCTAATCATCAATTAGCCTTCTGAGCCAATGAGCAAACACATTGTACCATTAGAACACTGGAGTGATAGTTGCTGGAAATGGGCCTCTATACACCTATGTAGATATTGCACCAAAAACTAGACATTTGCAGTTAGAATAGTCATTTACCACATTAGCAATGTATAGAGTATATTTTTTTAAAGTTAGGACTAGTTTAAAGTTAGCTTCATTGAAAAGTACAGTGCTTTTCCTTCAAAAATAAGGACATTTCAATGTGACCCCAAACTTTTGAACGGTAGTGTATGTTGCAAATAGCAGCGGTGCAATCTGATGCACTCGTCTCAAAAAAGGCCCACACCAAAGAACTTTTAGAATAACGCGCAGAGGCAGCGCTCTGCACAGGCGGAGCTCTGTGGTGTGATTCAGTCGGTGTGCTGCCCCTAAGCTGGCCCCCGGAGGGCATCCTGCCTCGTTGGACATGTGCCTCCTCCTCCTCCTCCTCTCTCCTTCCAGGCACCCACGTGGAGTCAGTGCCCTCATCATCCCCTCCCTCTTCATCGCTGTAGCAAACCTGGCAGTATGCTGCAGCTTGTGGAACATGACTGCCAGATTGCTGTCCTTCTTGAGCATCCCCTCTCTCTGCGCTCACGCTACTGCCTTCCTCTAGCTGAGTGTCATCATCAGAGCCCACAAAACACTGGGCATCCTCCTGGAGCATGTACCCAACACTGTGCTCAAAGAGTTCAGGAGACTCCTCAGGAGGACGTGGTGGGTCTAGGGAAGGAGTCACTGATGATGACATTGAGAGGAGGGAAGACGATGCGTTGGCAGCTGCTTTGCTAGTACCCTGAGACTGGGTGAGAGAGGATGAGGAGGATGAAGAGGGCTTGGTCATCCACTCTACCAAGTCGTTGTCATGTTGCGGTTCAACATGTCCAGCTGCCGAAAAGAAGGACAAGCGTGTCCCATGGCCACGTGCTGATGACAATGCACCGCGTCCACGACCAGCACTGTTGTCTCTAGACACAGAGCCTGCTTAACCTCTTTTATCGGCTCGCGCCTGTCTGCCTCTCCTTGCTGGCCTTCCAGACATGGTAATGGCCTGAAGGGAGTTGGGTAAAAAAGCAGTTGGGTAGTGTATATTGTGCTAGAGGCACACAACACCCACTAACTCCTGCAGATGCCTTTATTATAGAACACCAGAGATAAAGGGGTATATACAGATGTATACTGTGCTGTGCTGGAGGCACACACAACCTCCAATAACTCCTGCAGATGGCAAGTGGGCTCAAATAGAGAACAGCTATGTAGGTGGATATAGCGGTATGTACTGGGTACAGAGCACGCAGACAGCACGCACTAGCTCCTAACACTACTGACTGCAAGCTCTATTATAAAAGATAGATCACTAGCTATATAGGTGAGGTGAATATAGCGGTGTATACTGCGGTCAGGGCACGCAGACAATAACCACTACACAACAGCAAGATCGAAAATTGGTGTGTACTGTGTTGAAGGTACACAGAACACCCACTGCTTCAGACGCCAACACACTACACAAGGCCGCCGCGCTGGCGGCCTTATATAGTGTGGGGCGTACACTACACAGCCTGAGCTATGATTGGCCACAGGCATCCTGCCTGTGGCCAATCATGGCTCTCCTCGCTGCTGGCGCTGCGATTGGCCAAGCATGCGGGGTCACAGTGCATGCTTGGCCAATCATGAGCCAGCAATGCACTGCGCCATCGCAGACCATTGTGGGCCGTGAGCGCCACACGAATTTGGCGCGAACGGACCAAAATGTTCGGACTTCGCCGAACGGACGAACAGCCAATGTTCGAGTCGAACGTATGTTCGACTCGAACACGAAGCTCATCCCTAGTAGGGATGCATGGCTCTCCTCCCCTCCAGATTCCAGTACAGAGCTCCACACTCCACTCTCCCCCCAAGTACAAGGTAAAACTTTCCTCCCCCTTTTCCCAACCCCCCCCCCCCTGCCATTCCAGTGCAGAGTTTTCCTCTGTCCCAAAAGCTACTCACAGCATGTTGTCCAGTCCCCCGAGGTCCGTGCAGCATGACAGTGTGAGGTAGCTTCCCTATGCAGATTCCCCGCCCCCTTCCTCCTCTGTTCTCACAGAGCTTGTGTGTATCAGACACTCCCCAGAGTGTCCGCCGGGAGAGGAGCACTGTCACTTGGAAATACAGAAGCAGCGCTTCTGTTTTTCCAAGTGACATTAGCAAATAGCCGGCGGGCAGTGCAGGGCTCAAAAGGTGGGCAGCGCAGAGCCCCCAACAATGACAGGGCCCTGGGCAGCTGCCTCTTTTGCCCTGCGTTAAAGATGGCCCTGAAGAGGGGGGTTAACTGCACTCTGTGTTAGTGTATCTTTAAGTGTATTACTTTTTCTAAAATGACATTAGGTTTACCTGGAAGTTTGGGGCCAAGAACTCTGTCATTTTTAAGAATCTGCCAATGCTTTTTGAATATCCTATTAACCCACCAATACTGAGATAAAATGTATTGATAAATGCCCATTCAAATTGATTATTTTCACTTAATTCTTTATTTTTTGGAGCTAATATTTGATTTATATCCACATTTAAAACTTTATATCGTATAACTTTAACCTTACCTTAGGTTAGGTTACTTAGGTTAACGAATCGTTTCTTCAAAATGTCTGCCTGTGATGAGAGATCATCAGTTTTTGAGCAATTTCTCCTAATTCATTGGAATTGGCCTTTAGTTATAGCCATCAGCCAACTGGGTTGAAGTTATTTTTGAATGGAATAAAACAGTTTCTATCAGTAGAGTTAAAATGGGTCTTAGTCAGCAGTTGATCCTGCTCTTTAAACGAACTAAATCTAGGAAACATACTGAAGATGTACTAGATTCATAGGTAAATATGATACCCCACTGCTTGAAGTTCAGGTATCCCATGAAATGATGTAGTGACTCCACATCTCCCTTCCATAAAAAGAAGGCATCATCTATATAACGATGCCAGAAAAGAAGAAGGGAGTCACCACTAGAGTATAAAAAAATCATTTTCCCACAAAGCCATAAACAAGTTGGCTAGGCTGGGGGGAAATTTTGCCCCCATCGCTATGCCTGTAGACTGCAAATAGTATTCCCCTCCATAGCTAAAAAAAAATATATATGATCTATGGCAAATTGAAGTCATTTTAAAATGAACCCTCGCTGCTTGGTATCCCATTTGATGTGGGATAATAGTATATAGAGGAGATGTCTGCTGTGACTAGCAAGACATCAGCCTCTATGTTTAAAGATGATACTTCATTAATAATTTGTGTCAGAGAATCACCAGACTTCAACGTCGGCACTTCCCCGTGCGCCTGCGGGGAAGAGCTGCACAACAACGCATGCATATGCGTCGTACGATACAATGTCGTACACGCATGTGCAAGCCTATGCACACGGCTATGGGCCTTACCTGATTGGCCTGACAGTCCAATAAAAGGCATCAATGTGCTCTGTGTCTTTGCTGGTTTGTCTCCTCAGCTCACCTGTGTTCCTGTTTCCTGTTGACCACTTCCTGTTGTGACCCGGCTTGTTTGAAGACCAATCTGCTTCTCTCCTGATCTGACCCCTGGCTTGTTTAAACAGACTTTCTGCACTTAGCCTTGCTGGCTCACGGACTGATACCTGTGCTTGACCCTAGGCCTGCCTCTGGAATATCCTTTATCTCACGGACTGATACCTGTGCTTGACCCTCGGCCTGCCTCTGGAATATCCTTTATCTCACGGACTGATACCTGTGCTTGACCCTCGGCCTGCCTCTGGAATATCCTTTGTCTCACGGACTGTACCAGTGTTTGACCCTCGGCCTTCACTCCAGGTGTTGGAACCCCTGGCAGGCGTTTACCTCTACCAGTTCCAAGAACTTCTGCACGGGCATCTCTTCCTTCAGTAGACCTGCTGCATTCCAGTCACCTGCTGGCAACCCGTGCCTCTCTGTGCCCTGTACCCACTGTTCCATCCTCAGGGGTACTGTGCACCCAGCTGCAAGGGAAGCCGCTCTCAGCACTTTGGCTTTGGTGAGTACCTGACAGTACAAACCAGCCATGTCAGAAGCCGACAGGGCTGGCTCACCTTTGGAGGCTTTCTGCCAGCACTTTGCAGCCCTCACCCAGGCCGTACAGCGACTGCAAGATGGCTACTTCCAGATTGAGGGTCGCCTTCAGCACTTGGCAGTCGCTCCCAGTCTACCAGATTCTTCATCGTCCACAGCCAGCAGCCCTTCTGCTTCGCAAGCCCAAGGCGATGCTACACCTGCGGTAGTCATGACCCTTCCGGAACCCTGGGTCCCTACTCCTGAGCGTTTTTCGGGCAGCCGGAAGAAGTTTAGGTCATTTAAAAACGCATGCCTCCTGTATTTGGCTTTGCAGCCCAGGACCTTCCATTCTGAGTCGGTAAAGGTGGGTTTCATCATTTCCCTGCTATCCGATGAGCCATAGTCCTGGGCCCATAACCTCCTAGAACAGAAGAGCCCCCTTCTTGATTCAGCAGAGACTTTTTTTGAAGCTATGTCACAACTATATGACGATCCCCAGCGCACCGCTATGGCTGAAGCCATCCTGCATTCCCTAACCCAGGGAAAGAGACCAGTAGAGGATTACATTGTGGAATTTCGGAAACGGTCTGGGGACACTAACTGGAATGAGGCTGCCCTTAAGTATCAGTTCCGTCTGGGCCTGTCTGAGACCTTAAAGGATGAACTAGCCCGAGTAGACACCCCTACATCTCTGGAAGATCTGGTCCAGTTGGCTACCAAACTTGATCGGCGTCTACGGGAGCGTCGCTCCGAACACCTCCAGTCACCTAGACCCATGTGGATGCTACCCCGGGTACCCCCGGTACCCGCACCTGTTCCAGCTCCCACCTCCTCTACTGATGGCGAACCCATGCAGCTGGGCTTGGTCCGGGCTCCACTCACCCCTGACAAGAGACTCCGTCGGCGTCAAGCCAACCTTTGTCTATATTGTGGTGAAGCGGGCCATTTCCTACGCAGCTGCTCTGTGAGACCCAGTAAGTGCCAACCTCGTGTTGCTGTGAATTCCCATATTGCGGTTTCCACTCGGTCTCACCTTGTCCTCCCGGTCTCATTACAGGTGGCGAAGAGGAGGTTCGGCTGGGAGCCATCATTGACTCCGGGGCCTGCAGTTGCTTTATGGACATAACCCTAGCTCGGAGCCTGCACGTTCCCCTCTGCTCTAAAAAACAACACCTTCAGATTCATCTGGCCGATGGCTCCCTACCCTGCTCCGGTCCTGTGACCCAGGAAACAGTACCAATCTTGACATCCACAGACTCTGGTCACTGCGAATTTCTTCGCTTTGACGTTATCCACTCTCCTATGTTCCCAATCATTCTGGGTTTCCCTTGGTTACAAGCCCACGACCCACAGATCAACTGGAACAAGAAAGAAGTACTCTTTTCATCTGCCTACTGTTCACAGCACTGTCACCTGCCGACCTCCCACAAGTCCACCTCCTGCCTAACCATACAGACCATTCCTGATAACCTGCAACATGTCCCTTCAGCCTATCATAATTTTTTGGACATCTTTGACAAGAAGAAGGCTGATACTCTGCCACCCCATCGGCCCTATGATTGCCCGATAGACTTGCTACCCGGTTCCGAAATTCCGTTTGGTCGGATCTTTCCATTATCAGAGACTGAACTAGAAGCCCTACGCTCTTACATAGATGAAAACCTGGAAAAGGGATTCATCCGACCATCCTCTTCTCCAGCTGGTGCAGGCATCTTTTTTGTCGAAAAAAAGGACAGTTCTCTCGGGCCTTGTGTGGACTACAGGGAACTTAATAAAATTACCATTAAGAACAGGTACCCGCTTCCACTCATCCCTGAACTTTTTCAACGCCTAAGAACTGCCAAGATATTTACTAAACTAGATCTTCGGGGAGCATATAACTTAGTCGAAATCCGTGATGGGGATGAGTGGAAGACGGCTTTCAGGTCTAGATTCGGGCATTTTGAATATCTAGTGATGCCCTTCGGGCTCTGCCAATGCCCCGGCCACATTCCAGCATCTGGTCAACGATATATTCCGTGAGTATTTAGACAACTTTGTGATAGTATATCTTGACGATATTCAGATTTTTTCCAATTCCTTAGAACTGCACCGTACTCACGTCAGGAAGGTCCTCCTTGTCCTCAGAGAACATGGGCTCTACCTAAAGGGAGAAAAGTGTGAATTTGAGAGAGACACCATCCGGTTCCTTGGATTTATCATCTCCACAGGAGTAATCTCAATGGATCCAAAGAAGATCAAAGCCATTCAAGAATGGCCGGCACCTTCAGACAAAGGGTCTGTACAGCGATTCGTTGGCTTTGCCAATTTTTATCGCAGGTTCATCCAGGGCTTCTCCACGATTATTTCCCCCATCACCCAACTAATGCGCCAGCAGGTCAAATTTCGATGGTCTCCACAAGCACAGGAAGCCTTCGATGAATTAAAGAGACTCTTTATATCAGCTCCTATCCTCCTACATCCAGATCCAAGCCTTCCCTATGTGTTGGAGGTGGACGCCTCTGAATTCGCATTAGGTGCTATCCTCTCCCAAAGAAGTGGACCGAAGGCTCTCCTTCATCCAGTTGCCTTCGCCTCTCGGAAACTCAGTCCTCCGGAGAGGAATTACGATTGCGGAGATCGAGAACTTCTCGCTATAAAGTTTGCACTGGAAGAATGGAGGTACCTGCTGGAGGGTGCGTCTCAACCCATCATGATCTTTACAGATCACAGGAACCTGGAGTACCTCAGAGCTGCTAAACGCCTCCGACCCCGAAAAGCACGCTGGGCTCTCTTTTTCTCCAGGTTCAATTTCCATATCACCTTCCGTCCCGGTTCCAAGAATGAGAAAGCAGACGCACTCTCCCGAATGTTTCCAGAAGCCGAAGAACCACCTGAACCCACAACTATTCTGTCTCCACACAACTTCCTTCATATTATCCAGCCCGATCTAGAAACTGCAATCAAACAAGCCACTAACCAACTCTCCAAAAACTCCCTGGAAAGGAAACACGGTTTGCTATGGGCACACAACAAGGTATTCATTCCTCCTTCAGTAAGACCTCAGATTTTGCAAACCTTTCATGACCACAAGATGGCAGGACATTTTGGGATCCAGAAGACTGCCGATTTAATCAGTCATTCGTACTGGTGGCCGGGTTGGAGAAGGGACTGCAAGAACTATGTCAGAACTCCGTCCCCAGAGGTCCTCCGTTGGGGCATCCTGACATGTCTTGTGGTGGCCCATATTCCCATATTTTGTATATATATATATATATATATATATATATATATATTGGCAAATTGAGTATTTCGATTTTAAAGCTGCAGCACCCACATTTTGTGTTTTTTTTTTTTTTTGTATTTTTATTTAATATAATAATACATTTGTGTTAGGGTAAGCGCAAGATATTATCTTTATATATAAACTACTCCTAATTGACTTACATAGGATGAATGTCTAACCCTACAACACAGACACAAAGATTTGGAGGCCCAGGTCAACAAATCATTAACTGGAGAATGGAACTCAATGGAGCTCAGAACAAAGCAAAACCTGATTGATTATGTACTTTTTAATGTATTCATGTTTTTAAGTGTAACGGGGGTATGGGGGGTGTTGGGTATTTGTTAAATTCTGCATGCTGCTATTTTAAGAAAATGTTATGACATTTCCACTTAAAGTATAACTAAAGGCAGTTTTTAGTTTTGGACAGAGTGGAGAAGGATTCAAACTCCTGTAATTTTTTATTGCAGTATGTACCCCTGTTAATTAACGGGGCATCATTGAAAGTAAAAGTAAAGAAAATACCTAATTTTGCATTGCACCAAAAAATAATAGAGGAGAAATATTCTAATGGGGACACTGGTTCTGGTGAACTGGGGGTACCCAAAGGATTGCCTTAATGTACAGAAGGAAAATCTCCAAAATGGGGCGGAGATTCTGAAAAAAAAAAATCTGAGCAACCTTATAACCCTCCCTTGCCAAAAAAAATGTTTTGCCTATAGTTCTACTTTAAAGTTGTTGTGAAGGCACAGTGTTTTGTTTACCCTCATGCATTCTATACATGAAGTTTAAAAAGCTTCTGTGTGCAGCAGCACCCCCCAGCTCACACTGACCCCTTCTTGAACCAGTGATGTCCATGAGAGCCTCCTGCTGCTGTCATTTACAGCCAGTGAGCAATTCAGGAGACGGAAAAGGTGAGGCCGAGCCACGGCTCTGTTTTTGAATGGACACACAGAGTTGTGGGTTGGGGCGTGCCTGCTTGGGTGCCCTCATAGCAAGCTGCTTGCTGTGGGGGCACCTGGCAGGAGGGAGGACCAGGAGCACCAGGGTGGGACCTGAGAAGAGGAGGATCCAGACTGTTCTGTGCAAAACCATTGCACAGAGCAGGTAAGTATAACACATGGTTATTAAAAAAACAAAACAAACAAGGCTTTAATATCACTTTAGGCTCTGTTCATATCTAGGTGTTGCTATTTTTCTGTTGTTTTTACAGAGTTTTTGCAGCGTTTTTGTACAGGCATTTGTACTTCAAAAGTTCACAGATGTAAAAGAATTAAAACGCCTGTAATCTGTCAGATTACAACACTCAGATGTGAACAGGGTCCATTGAAATGAATGGGATTTGTCTTGTTAGGCATTTTTAGAGCTGAGACTTAGAACTGAAAAACACCCAAAAATGCCTGTGTGAATGGAGCCTCAAGGACTTTAAGAGATAGGAGGAGTTTGAGCAGGAAGTTGTTTTGATTAATGAAGATGGTGACCTGTTAACAGTCTGTCTGCACAGCTGAGACACAGCAGCCCTACTGTCTGTAAATGTAATTCAGTCCTAATTTTTATGGTACATGCCTGTATTTGTAGTAATTTCTAACATTATGTGAGTGTATTTGATTCCTTTGTGATCTTTGTCTGCTTCACCTTGACAATAGTTCCATTTTACATGACAAACACAGATTTCTGAAAGCTGATGTCACTCTTTTAAATGCTATATGAATACACTTTGAAAAGCAATAATTGGAACTTTCGATAAATATTCATAAATGCCCTTAGGATATTTGGCATTTGTTACTAAATATGAAATGTTCATTTTGAAGTGTATGTCACATCTGCTAAATGATTCATTTTTATGAGCAATGATAACATTAGAACACTGTGTTTTTCAGGACTGAGACTTTCTCTATATTGATGGAGTTTTTCCACCTCTGACATAAAACTGGGCAAAATAAATAAGTTTATAAAGTGTCAATTATTAATACTGTAAAAATTCTAGGGATTGCAATATGAAAAAGGTAGTTGTATATCACTAAATTATGAAAGGGAAAAAAAAAATACTATTAGAATTTAAGTCATTTATAGTATGATAGCCTTATTTTTTATTTTTTTAAATTAGTTTTTATTAAAGAGAAGGAGTACATACAAGTCATTGCATACATAACAACAGGAGGAGCAGTACAACCAGTAAGCAACAACCACCCAGAGAAATACTTAGACTCCAACATGAGTAGCTCAAAAAATGTACATGACTCCCCTCAATTTTAACCAGAAGAGGAAAAAGAGAAAAGGAAAGTCCAGGTAGAAGGAGGAAAGCGGGGGGGGGGGGGGGGTCCCAACCGCCAGACTGATAATTCAGAGAATAAAACAGGATATACATATCTCATCAAAACAAATCAAAACAAAACCCAAACATGGCTACAGCACATTACACAGGTCGTGATACCATATCCGCATACAGAGGTGTATACTTAAAGGCGACCCAGCAGGCCCATATCTTTTTTGCAAGGTCAGACTTGCCTCTCAGAGAGAGTGTCATGTCTTCCATGTAGTATAGTTGATCAACTTTGAGCAGCCAGCAACGGAGCGTGGGAATCTTCCTCTGTTTCCAATATCTCGGGATAAGAGTCTTTGCCGCATTGAGGAGATGGGGCGTAATAGAGCGTTTATATGAGCCTGCTGGCTGACCAGACAGTGAAACAACACATGCCATGGATCATTAGGAACCTCCCGACCCTGAATTTGCTGGATCCAATATAAAACTGCGAGCCAAAACGGGCGTATTCGTGGGCAGTACCACCAGATGTGAGCGTGGGAGGCTCGCTCACCGCACTCTCTCCAGCAGAGCGGTGAGGTCTGGGGGAAAAACCGGTGCAGTGTTACAGGCGTATAATGCCACCTGGTCAGAAGCTTGTAGGACATCTCAGCTGTTCTGGCGGACCCCGAAGTGGCGTGCGCCCTGTGAAGAATGGTAGATACTTGGGCAGGAGTGAGTTCCTTATCCAAATCTAGCTCCCAGTTGCGGATAAAAGTAGGTGTCCTGTGAGATTCTAGGGATATCAGCAGGTGGTAGAAATAGGAGACGGGTCTCTCCACAGGTAGGGCACCTGAAAAAGCAGATTCCAGTGGTGTAAGATCGGACACGGAGCGTAGTGGTTTAGGAAGAGATCGAACAAATGCCGACAGTTGACAGTATTTCCACCGATCCATGAATGAGACAGGTGACTCCCCCATGATGGTGGGGAGAGGGAGAACTCCGGAGGGGCCGGCGAACTGATGAAGGAGAGTCTTGTCCCCAAGGCTCCAAGGGACACGTGAGCACGGTCCCATATTACCAGGTGGAAAATAGTTGTGGCCTGACAAAGACAGCAAAGGTGAGTTATAGAGCCCGGAGCTTTTTTTATACAAAGAGTCCCATACTGCCAGAGAAGAGGTCGTTAGAGGTGAAGAATCGGTAGACAAAGCCCTATATTGCCTTGGAAGCCACATAAGGTTAGAAAGGTCAGTCCCACCCAACATCGTTTCCAGCTCGACCCACAACTTAGTATTTACACTATATTTCCAGTCTGAAAGCCTGGCCAGCACAATGGCCCGGAAATAGAGTCGGAAATCCGGCACCGCCAGGCCCCCGCGCTCCGTGGGCGCATGAGCAGGGACCGTGGGAGTCAGGGTTTCCTCCTATTCCAGATATACCTGTAAACCATCGAGTGTAATATAGTGAAGAAACCCACCGGCACCCCGAAGGGGATCATTTGCAGCAAGAAGAGCACCCTGGGCAGCAGGTTCATCTTCACTACCCCAATCCTACCCATCCAGGAATGACCTAACTGGGACCACTTCTGGAGGTCTGATCTAAGCGTATTAAGAAGCGGGAGATAATTGGCCCGGAAAAGAGCAAGTGGATTGGGCGTTAGGTAGATACCTAAATATTTCAAGCGCCGTGTCTGCCAAGTGAAGGGGAAAGATTGTTTAAGATTCTTTGCTACAAGGGGAGGGACCGTTAAATTTAGAATTTCAGATTTAGACATATTTATTTTGAAATTAGAAACCCTGCCATAAGCGGTAAATTCGGCTATGAGGTTAGGGAGAGAAATCAGGGGCTGTTGCACATAGAACAAAATATCATCGGCATAGGCCGCATATTTATGTTCCGTCCTACCCACTAAAACACCGTGTATGTTCGGGTTACGACGGACAATGGACAGGAAGGGTTCCAACGATACTGCGAATAGTATGGGCGAAAGCGGGCAGCCCTGGCGCGTACCGTTATGTAGAGTAAAAGGGTCACTGAGAGTACCATTAACCCGCAACTGGGCCGTGGGATGACTATAAAGAGCTAAAATTTGCGATCTGAGGGCAGGGCCGACCCCGAGATGAGACAACGTCGCCATAAGAAACTCCCAGTCCACCCTGTCAAATGCCTTTTCAGCATCCGTGGAAAGCAACAGGGTGGGCTGGGACCGACGCCGTACAAGCGACATTAGTGTGATGGTGCGTAGAGAATTGTCGCGAGCCTCTCTCCCTGGTATAAAACCCGTTTGGTCCCGTGTAATCCATTGTGGGACCAGAGGCAATAATCTATTCGCAATTGCCTTAGCGTAAATTTTGGCATCAATGTTAAGCAACGAGATAGGGCGATAGCTTGCACAATCGGCCGGGTCCTTCCCGTCCTTAGGTATGACCGTAACATGGGCATGGATAGTCTCCGGACGGAGAACACCGCCGGACAAGGTCACATTAGCGTAATTAGAAAGGTGGGGGAGCAACTTATCCGCATAGAAGCGATAATATGCCACTGAAAGGCCATCTGGGCCAGGTGCTTTGCCCTTCGCCATACCTCGTAGTGCTCTTAATAATTCCGTTGATGTAAATTCCCCTTCCAGAGCAGCGAGGGCCACAGCGGGGAGCTGAGGGAGGGCAGCTCGGTCCAGATACTCCTGAATGAGCCGCCGCCTATCGTCCCCGTCGGAATCTATGCGGCGGACATGATAAAGATGCTGGTAGAAATCCTTAAATTCCTTAGCTATCTGAGGAGTTGCGTAGGCCATGGACCCCCCCGGGGTTCTAATTTTAGGTATAAACACAGCGGCTCTCCGTCGCCTAATGGAAGCAGCTAACAACCTACTAGGCCTATCCCCCCATTCGTAAAAGCGCTGGGCCACTAGCCTCGATCTAGACTTCTGCTCCAAGTGTAGGAGGGACTTCAGGGCTTCCCGCTTCGCTGTAAGGGTGTGTAAAATGGGGACTGAGAGGCTCCGCTTATGGATCCTCTCTAGGCTCCTAATCTCCGCGACCAACTTAAGCTGTTGTGCCAACCGTTCCCTCTTCTTCCTGGCCCCCAGTTCAATAAGTTTACCCCTAATAAAGGCCTTGTGCGCTTCCCACAGCACGCCCGGGGAGATCTCGCTACACATATTAGTCTGAAAATAGAAATCCAACTCCTCACCCAAGACCTTCCTGTCCGCCTCCTCGGATATGAGGGATTCGTTCAGCCGCCAATTAGCAGCCTTGGGCGGCAAAGATTCAACCTTAAGGGTAAACGAAGTCGGAGCATGGTCCGACAGGGGAGAGATTTCAATGGCCGATTTAACTAGGAGTGGCAGGTGCTGGTGATCAAGAAAACAGAGATCAATTCTCGAATAGGTATGGTGCACCGGGGAGAAAAAGGTAAAATCACGTTTGCGGGGGTGCGCGATCCTCCAGGTGTCCATCAACTGCAGCTCATGAAGTTTTGTGCGTATACATTTCAACTGCTTATAGGACAAGGGCGAACTCCCCCTGGAAGTGTCCAGAGAAGGTTCCAGAGCCGCATTGAAGTCACCCGCCAGGACCACACAACCCCCCGCGAAGTCTCCCAGTTTAGAAAGTGTCGAGGCGACAAATGAAGCTTGGTGTCTATTGGGGGAATAAAGAGTAGCCAGAGTGCATGACATGCTGCCCAGAGTGCCCCGAAGAAACAAAAAACGGCCAGCCGGATCACACAACATAGCATCTAACTTAAACGCGGTGCCCCTCCGAAACCCGATGGCCACGCCCTTGGCCTTAGCAATATCCGAGAGGCCATAATACCAGATAGGGTATTTGGGGGAATATAATTTAACGGAAGTGGTGTGGGTGAGGTGGGTCTCCTGTAGAAAAACCACATCACCTCGGAGACGGTTCAGTTCCCGGAACAGTTGATGTCTCTTCCCAGGGGCATGAAGGCCCCTAACATTAAACGAGATCAAATTCACCGTAGCAATCGGGTCACAGAAAGGGGGCACCCACCGCCCACACCCCCAAACAGCAAAACAACCAAGGCAGATAGGACCCCCCCCACCCGGGGGAAGGAATTGGGCAGGGGAGGGACGGGGACGAGGAGGAAAACCAAAGGAGAGAAAAGAGAAGAGGGAGAGCGACAGGTAGAGAACCAGAACAGTAGAAAACAGAACAATAAAGAAAGCAGCATAGTAGCAGGACTATCCGCACGCAGAGAGCTGCAGTGCAGAGGAGGGTCGCACGCCCAGCCCACGATCCCCACACCCCCCCGCAAAGCGGGGCAAGGGCACCGGGACCCCGGGCAAGGCGGCACCCACCAAGAGGGGGGCGGCGGAAGCCAGACCACCGAGGACAAACCACGCCATCGAGGGCCAGGGTCACGCCACGGCAGTCCGGCACCGGCGCCTCAGATAAACTCACTACATAAACATTCCCAGTAGAGAACATCCAATGAGGAAAACAACGGCAAATTGTAAATAACAGTGGTCCAAGCAGGGTCAATAAACAGGATTTAAGTCCAATCAGGAACTGACTACGGAGCCAAGAGGAAGGTGAGCAGGTTCAGAGACAAAGATCACAGGGGCCCACGGATGTGCCATAGGGCACGGCAAAAGCGCAGTCATCTGGCGGAGTATAATCGGGGAAGGCCCCATAGATCGAGCACTGACAGACATCCAGGTCTTCAAAAACAAACAAAAAGAAAACATCAGGAACAGGGTAAAACAGAAAAGAACATCGTCCCGATGTGGCAAAACACGAACAGCAAGGGAGGTAATCCAGAGGCCAAAAACCAAGTCAGTGGCAAGTACTAGGAAAACAGCATCCCGATTGCAGGGCCGTTCAGGGACGTACCTGGGATGCCAGATCCGCAGCCAGAGGATTCCGGCCCGCTCTGTGCCATTGACGGTCAGGAAGCTTTGGTGGTGGCGGGAGGACATCAGTCCAACCCGGTAACTCAGGCACGTCAAGGTTCAGGTCAGCACAGAATCGTGGTAAGTCTTCAGGGAACCTTAGGACAGAGGTCTTGCCATTGACCGAGGCGATTAAAGCTGCAGGGAAGCCCCACCGGTACCGGATAGAAGCTGTCTGCAGAAGCTCCGTGAGGGGACGCAAGGCTCTACGCCTATCCAAGGTCTCTTTGGCCAGATCCGGAAATAGGGTGAGAGAGGCGCCATGGAAATCAAACGGCGTGGCATCCCGGGCCTTCTTCATAATTAACTCTTTATCCGGATAATGATGGAGTCTACAGATAATATCTCGCGGGACCTCTGTGGTCATGGAGCGAGGTCGGAGGGCCCTGTGGACCCGGTCAATCTTCAACGGCGCGTCGGGCGCTCTGCCGAGAAGGCTGTTAAAAATGCCCCTGACTGAAGGCAAAAGGTCGTCGTCTCCGGTCGCCTCCGGAAGGCCACGGATCCGAACGTTATTGTGTCGGTTTCGGTTCTCCTGGTCCTCGATCTTATAGAGAGCCGAACGGTGGGCAATCGTAAGTTGACGGGTAGTCGTCTGAAGCGATCGTATAGCAGACGCATGTCTGTCCAGTCGTTGTTCCGTCTCCTCCACACGTACCAGTACCTGCGATAAGTCCGAACGGACCGCCGACACGTCCTTTCGAATCGCTCGTTCGAGGTTCAACAGCATTGAGGCGAGGTCGGCTTTAGTCGGGAGATCACTCACCCTGGCAGCTATCTCGGCAGGTCCGGCCAGGTCTCCCTCATCCTCCGATTCGGCCGAGATGTCGGGCGAGTGGGATCTGCCCTCTGGCCTAGCTGAAGAGGCGGGACTGTGCACCGGCAACGTGCTGTGCGGCGTGCGGCCTAGGCCGTCATGGTCCGGGACATCCTCGGCCCCCGCGGCTAAGAAACGCTTAATGGTGCCTGAAGCTGAGCCCTTCTTGGGCAGGGACTTGCCCGTTTTCCTCCCCATGCTTGGGGTAAGCAGTAGTGAGGGGGATCTTGTTAAATCAGATCAATAAATCTGCGCCGATGCCGGAGCTCCCGTGAAGCACGTCCGCTCTAGTGCATCGCCAGGCCACGCCCCCCTAGTATGATAGCCTTATAACTAACTAGTAAAATGCCTGGATGCAGATTTCTAAACGTTATCAGAATCACTATTTCAGTGTGCACACAAACAAGGCTTTGCTATTAAAATTCACCTGCACTTTGGTAATTGTAATTTATATTGGTAATGTTGTAGAATATTTTAAGAAAGATATTAAAATTGAATTCCAAGAAGGAAAAGAAAGCCTAATAATGCTGTTATGTATTCTTAACCACTTAAGCCCCAGACCTTTTGGCTGCCTAAAGACCAGAGGACTTTTTACAATTTGGCACAGCGCCGGTTTAAATGGTAATTGCACAGTCATGCAATGTTGTACCCAAACAAAATGTGCATCCTTTTTTCCCAAAAATAGAGCTTTTTTTATGGTATTTTATTGTCTCTGCGATTTTTATTTTTTGCAAAATAAACGGAAAGAGACCGATTTTTTTTTTTTTTTAAATGATATTTTCTTATTTTTGTTATAAGAAAAATTCAATAAACTCAATTTTAGTCATACATTTAGGCCAACATGTATTCAGCGACATGTCTTTGGTAAAAAAAAATGTCAATAAGCGTATATTTATTGGTTTGCGCAAAAGTTATAGCGTCTACAAACTAACTTTTAGTTTATGACTGCCTATCTCATTTCTTGAGGTGCTAAAATGGCAGGCCAGTATAACCCCCCACAAATGACCCCATTTCGGAAAGTAGACACCCCAAAAAATTGCTGAGAGGCATGTTGAGCCCATTGAATTTTAAAATTTTGTTGTCCCAAGTGATTGAATAATGACAAAAAAAAAAAAAAAAAATTACAAAAGGTTGTCACTAAATGATATATTGCTCACACGTGCCATGGTTATATGTGCACCCCAAAATACATTTTGTTGCTTCTCCTGAGTACGGGAATACCACATGTGTGGGACTTTTTGGGAGCCTAGCAGCGTACGGGGCCCTGAAAACTAAGCACCGCCTTCAGAATTTCTAAGTGCGTAAATTTTTGATTTCACTCTTCACTATATATCACAGTTTTGAAGGCCATAAAATGCCAAGATGGCACAAAACCCCCAAAATGACCCCATTTTGGAAAGTAGAAACTCCAAGCTATTTGCTGAAAGGCATGTTGAGACCATGGAATATTTTATATTTTGCCACAAGTAGCGGGAAAATTACAAACCTTTTTTCTTTTGCACAAAGTTGTCACTAAATGATATATTGCTCACACATGCCATGGGCATATGTGGAATTACACCCAAAAATAAATTCTGATGCTTCTCCTGAGTACAGGGATACCACATGTGTGGGACTTTTTGGGAGCCTAGCCATGTACAGGGCCCCGAAAACCAAGCACCACTTTCAGGATTTCTAAGGATGTAAATTTTTGATTTCACTCCTCACTAGGGATGAGCCGAACACCCCCCGGTTCGGTTCGCACCAGAACTTTCGAACGGACCCCAAATTCGAACGAACTTTAGAACCCCATTGAAGTCTATGGGACTCGAACGTTTGAAATGAAAAGTGCTAATTTTAACGGCTAATATGCAAGATACTGTCCTAAAAAGGGTTTGGGGACCTGGCTCCTGCCCCAGGGGACATGGGTCAATGCCTAAAATGTTTTTAAAAATGGTCGTTTTGGCGGGAGCACTGATTTTAATGACGATTAAAGTGAAAAAAAAAAGTGAAATATTCCTTTAAATATGGTGCCTGGGGGTGTCTGTAGTATGCCTGTGAAGTGCCACGTGTTTCCCGTGTTTAGAACAGTCCCTGCACAAAATGACATTAAACGGAAATAACACCATTTAAAACTGCTTGCGGTTTTAATGTTATATCTGGTTCCTGCAATATGGTTGAAAATCATTGAGAAAAATGGCATGGGTAGCCCTCCCTGCCCATTACCAGCCTATTTGGGTCTTGTACGCATATTAAGAGGAACCCTGTACCCATATTAAAAAAAGGAAATGCGTGTGGCCCCCAGGCCCTATATACTCAGAACAGCAGTATACAGGCGGTGCAAACAAGACAGGGACTGTGTAGGTTTGTTGTGTTAAGTTGAATCTGTTTGTAATTTTCAAATGGTACATTTTTGAAGTGTAGCTCCAGTCAAAAAAACTATTTTTAAGCTTTTTGGAAAACATAGGGAAGGGTTATCACCCCTGTATAATTTGTTTTGTCGTCCATCTTTTTTCATCTCACTTGCTGTTGTCTCCTTCCGTTTGCAAGTAGGAGATGTTTGTAAATTGGATGTTTGAAAGTAGGGGCCTGCCCTATATGCTCTGCAGAAATGGCGAAACAAGGTGTTGGTTTTGCCACAACATTGTAAGCCCTCAAAGTGACTCTTGGTGGGCGCTAGAGCGCCCTGCTGTGAACGATTATATCAAGAATTGTAATTACATGCCATTGTTGAACAGTGGTAGAAAAATTTACCTTTGGTGGTTGTGGTGCTGGTGCCACAACACTATAAGTCCTCACCGTTACTCTGGGTGGGCACAGGAAGGGGCCCTCCTGTGAAATATTATATCAAGAATTGTAATTACATGTCCCTGTTAAACAGGGGCAGAAAAATTTGGCCTTAGACACTGCTGCTGGTGCCATCACACTGCAACCTCTTCCATATACTCTAGTTTTATTGCAGGAATTAGCCCTGCTGCAAAGCATTGCATCAAAAATTGTACTTAAACGCCCCTGTTAAACAGGGGCAGAAAAATTTGGCCTTAGGCACTGCTGCTGGTGCCACCACACTGCAACCTCTTCCATATACTCTAGTTTTATTGCAGGAATTAGCCCTGCTGCAAAGCATTGCATCAAAAATTGTACTTAAACGCCCCTGTTAAACAGGGGCAGAAAAATTGGGCCTTAGGCACTGGTGCTGGTGCCACCACACTGCAACCTCTGCCATATACAGTGGTGTGAAAAAGTGTTTGCCCCCCTCCTCATTTCCTGTTCCTTTGCATGTTTGTCACACTTAAGTGTTTCGGAACATCAAACCAATTTAAACAATAGTCAAGGACAACACAAGTAAACACAAAATGCAATTTGTAAATGAAGGTGTTTATTATTAAAGGTGAAAAAAAATCCAAACCATCATGGCCCTGTGTGAAAAAGTGATTGCCCCCTAAACCTAATAACTGGTTGGGCCACCCTTAGCAGCAACAACTGCAACCAAGCGTTTGCGATAATATGCAATGAGGCTTTTACAGCGTCCTGGAGGAATTTTGGCCCACTCATCTTTGCAGAATTGTCCTAATTCAGTTACATTAGAGGGTTTTCGAGCATGAACGGCCTTTTTAAGGTCATACCACAACATCTCAATAGGATTCAGGTCAGGACTTTGGCTAGGCCACTCCAAAGTCTTCATTTTGTTTTTCTTCAGCCATTCGGTGGTGGACTTGCTGGTGTGTTTAGGATCATTGTCCTGCTGCAGAACCCAAGTTCGTTTCAGCTTGAGTACACGAACAGATGGTCGGACATTCTCCTTCAGGATCTCTTGGTAGACAGCAGAATTCATAGTTCCTTTTATCACGGCAAGTCTTCCAGGTCCTGAAGCAGCAAAACAGCCCCAGACCATCACACTACCACCACCATATTTTACTGTTGGTATAATGTTCTTTTTATGAAATGCAGTGTTCCTTCTACGCCAGATATACTTGGACACACACCTTCCAAAGAGTTCCACTTTTGTCTCATCGGTCCACAGAATGTTGTCCCAAAAGTCTTGGGGATCATCAAGATGTGTTTTGGAGAAATTGAGACGAGCTTTGATGTTCTTTTTGCTCAGCAGTGGTTTTCTCCTTGGAACTCTGCCATGCAGGCCATTTTTGCCCAGTCTTTTCCTGATGGTGGAGGCATGAACGCTGACCTTAACTGAGGCAAGTGAGGCCTGCAGTTCCTTGGACGTTGTTGTGGGGTCTTTTGTGACCTCTTGGATGAGTCGTCGCTGCGCTCTTGGGGTAATTTTGGGCGGCCGGCCACTCCTGGGAAGGTTCACCACTGTTCCATGTCTTCGCCATTTGTGGATAATGGCTCTCACTGTGGTTCGCTGGATTCCCAAAGCTTTGGAAATGGCTTTATAACCCTTTCCAGACTGATAGATCTCAATTACTTTCTTTCTCAATTGTTCCTGAATTTCTTTGGGTCTCGGCATGATGTGTAGCTTTTAAGGATCTTCTGGTGGACCTTACTGTGTCAAGCAGCTCCTATTTAAGTGATGCCTTGATTGTGAACAGGTGTGGCAATAATCAGGCCTGGGTGTGGCTAGAGAAATTGAACTCAGGTGTGGACAACCACAGTTATAGTATGTTTTAACAAGGGGGGCAATCACTTTTTCACACAGGGCCATGATGGTTTGGATTTTTTTTCACCTTTAATAATAAACACCTTCATTTACAAATTGCATTTTGTGTTTACTTGTGTTGTCCTGGACTATTGTTTAAATTGGTTTGATGTTCCGAAACACTTAAGTGTGACAAAACATGCAAAGGAACAGGAAATGAGGAAGGGGGCAAACACTTTTTCACACCACTGTACTCTAGTTTTATTGCAGGAATTAGCCCTGCTGCAAAGCATTGCATCAAAAATTGTAATTAAACGCCCCTGTTAAACAGGGGCAGAAAAATTTGGCCTTAGGCACTGCTGCTGGTGCCACCACACTGCAACCTCTCCCATATACTCTTGTTTGATTGCAGGAATTAGCCCTGCTGCAAAGCATTGCATCAAAAATTGTACTTAAACGCCCCTGTTAAACAGGGGCAGAAAAATTGGGCTGATGGCATCAACCAGAACCAGAAATGTTCTTCCAACATATCAGCGGAGGAGGAAGAGGATAGACAATCAACATAACAGGACAGTCACTCAGCATCAGCAGTCTTGAAGGGATGTGATATTTCAAAAAAAAGTATTCTGTTACATCAGCTTCAGGTGCTTGGTAGCTGTGGGTGATCCAAGACTGATTCATCTTGATGAAGGTCAGTCGATCAACTGATTCGGTGGACAGGCGCACCCTGTGATCGGTAGCAAAGCCACCAGCAGCACTGAAGGTGCGTTCCGAAAGAACGCTGGATGCAGGACAGGCCAGTAGCTCAATTGCATACTGTGCAAGCTCTGGCCAGTGATCCATCCTCAAGACCCAGTAAGCCAGAGGATTTTCGGTGGGAAAGGTGTCCAAGTCTGACCTTGCCCCTAGGTATTCCTGCACCATGTAAATCAGACGCTGGCGATGGGTGCTGGAACCGATCATACCTTGGGGCTGCGGACTAAAAAATTGTCTGAAAGCATCAGTCAGACGGCCACCTTCTCCACCGCTCCTTCTGACCGATGCCTCAGCAACACGTTGTCCAGGACCAGGAGTTTGTAACCTCCCAGTCTCTGGGATAACGCGTTGCACAGACCTTTCTGCAAGGCCTCCCGGAGATGTCTCATCCTCTGCGATGGCAAGATAAGGTCGGCAACCTTACCCTTGTACCGTGGATCAAGGAGAGTGGCCAGCCAGTAATGGTCCCTCTCCTTGATCTGAAGAATACGAGGATCCTTCCGCAGGCTTTGCAGGATCAGGGAGGCCATGCAGCGTAGGTTAGCTGAGGCATTCGGTCCGGAGTCCTCTGGGTCACTAAGGACAACATGATCCGCAGCTACCTCCTCCCAGCCACGTACAAGTCCACGTGTTTCTTGGGACTGTAAATCATCCCTACAAGACTGCTGCTGCTGCTGATGCTGATGCTGAGTGCCAGCCTCCACCTCCATGCTATCACAATCATCCTCCTCCTCCTCTTCCTCCTCCTCATCCTCTTCCTGTGTGATGGGTGGCACAGCAGGAACACTGTCTGGATAAAGGGGGCCTTGAGAGGCAAGGAAGTCCTCCTCTTCCTGCCTCTGTTCTGCCTCAAGTGCCCTGTCCATTATTCCACGCAGTGTATGCTCCAAGAGGTGGACAAGAGGTACAGTGTCACTGATGCATGCACTGTCACTGCTCACCATCCTTGTGGCCTCCTCAAACGGTGACAGGACAGTGCATGCATCCCTGATCATGCCCCACTGGCGTGGTGAGAAAAAACCGAGCTCCCCTGACCCTGTCCTGGTGCCGTAGTCGCACAGGTACTCATTGATGGCCCTCTGCTGCGTGTGCAGCCGCTGCAGCATGGCCAATGTTGAGTTCCATCTGGTGGGCATGTCACATATAAGGCGGTTCTTGGGCAGGTTCAACTCCTTTTGGAGCTCAGCCAGCCGAGCACAGGCATTAAATGATGGGCGGAAATGCACACAGACTTTCCTGGCCTGCTTCAGGACATCCTGTAAGCCGGGGTACCTGCCCAAGAACCGCTGCACCACCAGGTTAAGGACGTGAGCTACACAGGGCACATGGGTCAGTTGTCCCTGTCGGAGGACGGAGAGGAGGTTGGTGCCATTGTCACAAACCACCATTCCTGGCTTAAGCTGGCGTGGCGTCAACCACCTCTTGGCCTGCCCCTGCAGAGCTGACAAAACATCCGCCCCAGTGTGGCTCCTGTCCCCCAAACAAACCAGCGCAAGCACGGCATGGCATCGTTTTGCCTGCGTACTTGCGTAGCCCCTGGAACGCCTACGGAGCACCGCTGGTTCTGAGGACAGAGCACTGGAAGAGGCCATGGAGGAAGAAGAAGAGGAGGGGGTTGAGGAGAGAGGTGTGTCACAACCAATAGTAGCATTTTGGAGGCGTGGTGGCGGAACAACCTCCAACACTACTGCACCTTGTCCTGCATCCTTCCCAGCTGCCAGAAGAGTGACCCAATGGGCCGTGAAAGACAGGTAACGTCCCTGTCCATGCCTGCTGGACCATGAGTCAGCGGTAATATGCACCTTACCGCTGACCGCCCTGTCCAGCGAGGCAAGGACATTGCCTTCCACATGCCGGTAGAGAGCCGGAATCGCCTTCCGTGAGAAAAAGTGGCGTTTGGGGACCTGCCACTGAGGAACCGCACATTGTACAAACTCACGGAAGGGGGCCAAGTCTACCAACTGAAAAGGCAGCAGTTGAAGTGCTAGCAATTTAGCCAAGCTAGCATTCAACTGCTGGGCATGTGGATGGCTGGGAGTGAACTTCTTTCGCCGGTCCAGCAGCTGGGGCGGGGACATTTGCCTGCTATAATCGGAAGTGGGTGTACCGCTAGCAGAGTTCCCGGAAGCACTTGGCTGTGACACACCTAATTCTACACCTTCATTCCTCTCAGAGCAGGTTTCAGAGAGGACTGAAGGTCTAGTGGGGTTGGAGATGCCAGCTGATGAGGAGCAAGGAGAGGTCCGCTTTGTTCTTTGGTGTGGGTCTTTGAGGTACGCTTGCCAACGAGCTGCATGGCAGGTCAACATATGTCTGGTCAAGCATGTGGTGCCCAAGCGGCTGATGTTTTGGCCACGTGAGATACGCTTGAGACATATGTTGCAAATAGCAGCGGTGCGATCTGATGCACTCGTCTCAAAAAAGGCCCACACCAAAGAACTTTTAGAATAACGCGCAGAGGCAGCGCTCTGCACAGGCGGAGCTCTGCGGTGTGATTCAGTCGGTGTGCTGCCCTAAGCTGGCCCCCGGAGGGCATCCTGCCTCATTGGACATGTGCCTCCTCCTCCTCCTCCTCCTCTCTCCTTCCAGGCACCCACATGGAGTCAGTGCCCTCATCATCCCCTCCCTCTTCATCGCTGTAGCAAACCTGGCAGTATGCTGCAGCTTGTGGAACATGACTGCCAGATTGCTGTCCTTCTTGAGCATCCCCTCTCTCTGCGCTCACGCTACTGCCTTCCTCTAGCTGAGTGTCATCATCAGAGCCCACCAAACACTGGGCATCCTCCTGGAGCATGTACCCAACACTGTGCTCAAAGAGTTCAGGAGACTCCTCAGGAGGATGTGGTGGGTCTAGGGAAGGAGTCACTGATGATGACATTGAGAGGAGGGAAGACGATGCGTTGGCAGCTGCTTTGCTAGTACCCTGAGACTGGGTGAGAGAGGATGAGGAGGATGAAGAGGGCTTGGTCATCCACTCTACCAAGTCGTTGGCATGTTGCGGTTCAACATGTCCAGCTGCCGAAAAGAAGGACAAGCGTGTCCCATGGCCACGTGCTGATGACAATGCACCGCGTCCACGACCAGCACTGTTGTCTCTAGACACAGAGCCTGCTTAACCTCTTTTATCGGCTCGCGCCTGTCTGCTTCTCCTTGCTGGCCTTCCAGACATGGTAATGGCCTGAAGGGAGTTGGGTAAAAAAGCAGTTGGGTAGTGTATATTGTGCTAGAGGCACACAACACCCACTAACTCCTGCAGATGCCTTTATTATAGAACACCAGAGATAAAGGGGTATATACAGATGTATACTGTGCTGTGCTGGAGGCACACGCAACTTCCAATAACTCCTGCATATGGCAAGTGGGCTCAAATAGAGAACAGCTATGTAGGTGGATATAGCGGTATGTACTGGGTACAGAGCACGCAGACAGCACGCACTAGCTCCTAACACTACTGACTGCAAGCTCTATTATAAAAGATAGATCACTAGCTATATAGGTGATGTGAATATAGCGGTGTATACTGCGGTCAGGGCACGCAGACAACAACCACTACACAACAGCAAGATCAAAAATCGTCCGAAAACGATCGGTGTGTACTGTGTTGAAGGTACACAGAACACCCACTAACTCCTGCAGATGCCTTTATTATAGAACACCAGAGATAAAGGGGTATATACAGATGTATACTGTGCTGTGCTGGAAGCACACACAACTTCCAATAACTCCTGCAGATGGAAAGTGGGCTCAAATAGAGAACAGCTATGTAGGTGGATATAGCGGTATGTACTGGGTACAGAGCACGCAGACAGCACGCACTATCTCCTAACACTACTGACTGCAAGCTCTATTATAAAAGATAGATCACTAGCTATATAGGTGAGGTGAATATAGCGGTGTATACTGCGGTCAGGGCACGCAGACAATAACCACTACACAACAGCAAGATTGAAAATCGGCCGAAAACGATCGGTGTGTACTGTGTTGAAGGTACACAGAACACCCACTGCTTCAGACGCCAACACACTACACAAGGCCGCCGCGCTGGCGGCCTTATATAGTGTGGGGCGTGCACTACACAGCCTGAGCTATGATTGGCCACAGGCATCCTGCCTGTGGCCAATCATGGCTCTCCTCGCTGCTGGCGCTGCGATTGGCCAAGCATGCAGGGTCACAGTGCATGCTTGGCCAATCATGAGCCAGCAATGCACTGCGCCATCGCAGTGCATTGTGGGCCGTGAGCGCCACACGAATTTGGCGCGAACGGACCAAAATGTTCGGACTTCGCCGAACGGACGAACAGCCAATGTTTGAGTCGAACGTATGTTCAACTCGAACACGAAGCTCATCCCTACTCCTCACTATCTATCACAGTTTTGAAGGCCATAAAATGCCAAGATGGCACCCCCCCACCCCACCCAATGACCCCATTTTGGAAAGTAGACACCCAAAGCTATTTGCTGAGAGGCACATGTTGCGGGAAAATTACAAACTTTTTTTTGCACAAAGTTATCACTAAATAAAATATTGCTCACACATGCCATGAGCATATGTGGAATCCCCCCCCCCCCCAAAAAAAGTCTCATACATGTGGTATTCCCGTACTCAGAAGAAGCAACAGAATGTATTTTGGGGTGTAATTTCACATATGCCCATTGAATATTTGAACAATATATCATTTAGTGACAACTTTGTGCAAAATAAAAATAAAAAATAAAAATGTGTCTTTTTCCCACAACTTTATATATTTATATTCCATGGACTCTACATGCCTCTCACCAAATAGCTTGGGGTAATTGGGGGGGGGGGGTTGAACTGTTCTGCCATTTTATACACAACATTTAGAAGCTTATGTCACCCATCACCCACTCTTCTAACCACTTAAATCCCTTTCTGACACTTTTTGTTTGCATGGAAAAAAAATGTTTTTTGCAAGAAAATTACGTTGAACCCCAAAACATTGCATTTTTTTTTTACAGCAAATGCCCTACAGATTAAAATTGTGGGTATTTCATTTTTTTTTCACACAGTATTTGCGCAGCGATTTTTCAAATGCATTTTTTGGGGAAAAAACACACTTTTTTTTTATTTTAATGCACTAAAACCCACTATATTGCCCAAATGTTTGATGAAATATAAAAGATGATCTTAGGCCAAGTACATGGATACCAAACACGACATGCTTTAAAATTGCGCACAAACGGCGGGAACAAACGGCATACATTTTTAAAAGCCTTTAAAAGCCTTTACAGGTTACCGCTTTCGATTTACAGAGGAGGTCTACTGCTAAAATTACCTTCCTCAATCTGACCTTCATGGTGATTAGAGATGAGCCGAACACCCCCGGTTTGGTTCGCACCAGAACCTTCGAACGGACCAAAAATTCTTACGAAAATTTAGAACCCTATTAAAGTCTATGGGACTCGAACGTTCAAAGTCAAAAGTGCTAATTTTAAAGGCTAATATGCAAGGTATGCAACAGACAACACCAGCAATAAGGGGTATCTTCATGTGTATAGTGTTCTAGAGGCACACAACACCCACTTTAACTCCTGCAGATGCCTGTATTAGAAAACACCAGCAATAAATGGTAGATACAGGTTTATACTGTGCTGGAGGCACACAACACCCACTAACTACTGCAGATGCCTGAGAAAAGAACACATTGTCCCTGCCTATCTTGCTATTTCCCTGCATGCCGGAACATACTACACAAGGCTGCCTCACCGGCGGCCTTATATAGTGGGGGGCGTGTACTAAACCCCCTGAGCTATAATTGGCCACAGACAGGATGCCTGTGGCCAATTATGGCTCTCCTCGCTGCCGGCGCTGTGATTGGCCAAGCATGCGGGATCACAGTGCATGCTTGGCCAATCATGAGCCAGCAATGCACTGCGATGGTGTAGTGCATTATGGGTCGTTCGCGCCACACGAATTTGGTGCGAACGGTCCACAAATTTCTGAATTCGCCAAACAGACGAACGGCCGATGTTCAAGTCGAACATGCATTTGAGTCGAACACTGAGCTCATCCCTAGTGATTATACCTCACATGCATAGTGCAATTGCTATTTACACTTAAAGCCACACCAACAATTGCATTTACCTTTGTGAGAGAGCAGGGGGAGATAGGGAGGATTTTTTTTATTTTGTTTGCTTTTTTATCTTATTTTTAAACTGTTCCTTTCATTTTTTTTGTTTTATAATTTTTATTGTTATCTCAGGGAATGTAAATATTCCCTATGATAGAAATAGGTAGTGACAGGTACTCTTTTTTGAAAAAAAATTGGGGTCTAATAGACCCTAGATCTCTCCTCTGCCCTCAAAGCATCTGACCACACCAAGATCAGTGTGATAAAATGCTTTCCCGATTTCCCAATGGTACTGTTTACATCCAGCGAAATCGAAGTCATGAAATGCTCATAGTTTCCAGTAGGGATGAGCCGAACACCCCCCTGTTCGGTTCGCACCAGAACCTGCGAACAGACCTAAACTTCGTGTGAACTTTAGAACCCTATTAAAGTCTATGGGACTCGAACGTTCACAATCTAAAGTGCTCATTTTAAAGGGTAATATGCAGGTTACTGTCCTAAAAAGTATTTGGGGACCCGGGTCCTGCCCCAGGGGACATGGATCAATGCAAAAAAAAAAGTTTTAAAAACGGCAGTTTTTTCAGGAGCAGTGAGTTTAATAATGATTAAAGTGAAACAATAAAAGTGTAATATTCCTTTAAATTTCGTAGCTGGGGGGTATCTATAGTATGCCTGTGAAGGGGCGCATGTTTTTGGTGCTTAGAACTGTCCCTGCACAAAGTGTCATTTGTGCAGGAAAAAAAGTCTTTTAAAATCACTTGCGGCTATTGTCGGGTCCCGTAATACAGAGAACACTCAATGAGTGCATTGGCCGACAATTCATTCATTCATTGATAAAAAAAAAAAAAAAAAAAGCGTGGGGGTTCCCCTAAATTCAATTACTAGGCCCTTCAGGTCTGACATGGATATTAAGGGGAACCCCGTGTCAAATTAAAAAAAAAATTTACGTGGGGGTCCCCCTAAATATCCATAACCAGACCCTTCAGGTCTGATATGGATATTAAGGGGAACCCCGCATCAAATTTAAAAAAAAATTGACGTGGGGTCCCCCTAAAAATCCATATCAGACCCTTTATCCGAGCACGCAACCTGGCAGGAAAAGAGGGGGGGATGAGAGAGCGGCCCCCCCTCCCTCCTGAACCGTACCAGGCCACATACCCTCAACATTGGGAGGATGCTTTGGGGGTCTGTGACCCCTCAAAGCACCTTGTCCCCATGTTGATGAGGATAAGGGCCTCATCCTCACAACCCTGGCCGTTGGTTGTGAGGGTCTGCGGGCGGGGGGCTTATCAGAATCTGGAAGCCCCCTTTAACAAGGGGACCCCCAGATCCCGCCCCCCCCTGTTTGAAATGGTAAGGGGGTACTTTCCTACCATTTCACAAAGAAAGTGTCAAAATGGTTAAATAAGACAAACACACTTTTGAAAAATTCCTTTATTAAAAATAAAAAAAATAAAAAAAAAGATTCCAGCGGTGCTAATCCACTCTTGCTATCCAGCGACGGGTCTCCGGGGTCCAGCGATGGATGATCATATCCAGCGACGGGGGATCTCTCAGTCCAGCGCTGTCCTTCTTCTGTCTCCACTCCAGAGACACTGCAGAGATCCCAGCGCTGACGTTTCTTATATTAGGAGGGCGGGGCCACCCGTCACCTGACCCCGCCCCTCTGACGCTGGAGAGGGAAGCCAGGGGTTCCCCAGTGACGTGTGGGTGACCCCGCCCCCTCTGATGTAACGCAGGTTTCCGTTACATCAGAGGGGGCGGGGTCACTCACACGTCACTGGGGAACCCCTGGCTTCCCTCTCCAGCGTCAGGGGGGCGGGGTCAGGTGACGGGTGGCCCGGCCCTCCTAATATAAGAAACGTCAGCGCTGGGATCTCTGCAGTGTCTCCGGAGTGGAGACAGAAGAAGGATGTATGGACAGCGCTGGACTGAGAGATCCCCTGTCGCTGGATATGATCATCCATCGCTGGACCCCGGAGACCCGTCGCTGGATAGCAAGAGTGGATTAGCACCGCTGGAATCTTTTTTTTATTTTTTTTATTTTTAATAAAGGAATTTTTCAAAAGTGTGTTTGTCTTATTTAACCATTTTGACACTTTCTTTGTGAAATGGTAGGGGTACTTTTGTACCCCCTTACCATTTCAAACAGGGGGGGGGCGGGATCTGGGGGTCCCCTTGTTAAAGGGGGCTTCCAGATTCTGATAAGCCCCCCGCCCGCAGACCCTCACAACCAACGGCCAGGGTTGTGAGGATGAGGCCCTTGTCCTCATCAACATGGGGATAAGGTGCTTTGAGGGGTCACAGACCCCCAAAGCATCCTCCCAATGTTGAGGGTATGTGGCCTGGTACGGTTCAGGAGGGAGGGGGGGCCGCTCTCTCGCCCCCCCTCTTTTCCTGCGGCCTGCCAGGTTGCGTGCTCGGATAAAGGGTCTGATATGGATTTTTAGGGGGACCCCCACGTCAATTTTTTTTTTTAATTTGATGCGGGGTTCCCCTTAATATCCATATCAGACCTGAAGGGTCTGGTTGTGGATATTTAGGGGGACCCCCACGTCAATTTTTTTTTTTAATTTGACACGGGGTTCCCCTTAATATCCATGTCAGACCTGAAGGGCCTGGTAATTGAATTTAGGGGAACCCCCACGCTTTATTTTTTATTTTTTTTAATCAATAAATGAATGAATTGTCGGCTAATGCAGAGAACACTCATTGAGTGTTCTCTGTATTACGAGACCCGACAATAGCCGCAAGTGATTTTAAAAGACTTTTTTCCTGCACAAATGACACTTTGTGCAGGGACAGTTCTAAGCACCAGAAACATGCGCTCCTTCACGGGCATACTATAGATACCCCCCAGCTACGAAATTTAAAGGAATATTACACTTTTATTGTTTTACTTTAATCATTATTAAACTCACTGCTCCTGAAAAAACGGCCGTTTTTAAAACTTTTTTTTGCATTGATCCATGTCCCCTGGGGCAGGACCCGGGTCCCCAAACACTTTTTAGGACAGTAACCTGCATATTACCCTTTAAAATTAGCACTTTAGATTTCTCCCATAGACTTGTATAGGGTGTTCCGGCTTTTCGAATTTGCTACGAACAGCCCAAATTGTTCACTGTTCGCTGAACAGGCGAACAGGCAATGTTCGAGTAGAACATGAGTTTGACTCGAACTCGAAGCTCATCCCTAGTTTCCAGTTTCTTAGGCCATAGAGATGATTGGAACTGTCCTGGTCTCTTATCAGCTGTATGGTGGTGGAACCACCGGCTGCATTCTCAGGTGGACAGGAGAGCCAGAGAAAACCTTGGAAGATGGTGGTGGGGGGGGGGGGGGGGGGGCATAGTCTAGAGGCTAATTAGCCACTAGCATTGCTTTTATATGAAAGCCAACCGCTGGCTGAAAAGAATGATACCAAGATGATACCTAAACCCTCAGGCATCATTCTGGTATAACCACTCAAAGACCAGCAACATAACAGTACGTTGCTGGTCCTTGTTGGGCATATATTGTAATATTTTTTTTCATGCAGCCTGTAGGCTGAACGAAAAAAAAAATTTGATCGGTGGGTATGCCCATCATTTAAAATACCTCCCTTCATCCACCCACTTCTAATGATGGGCATACATGCACCATTTTGTTTTTAACTGTGGTGGTGAAATCACCTCCTACAGCGCTGGAGTCATGGCTTTATGTATAGTGGGAGCAAACGCTGTTGCTGTCAAGATAAATAAATCAGTGCTGCAGCTGATGGCCTAAAAAATATATGCTGCAGCATGGGGGCATCCGCCCCAAAAGTTAGGAGCAAATTGCTCCTCCACCCCTGCTTCCCTCATGCTTCGATATATATGCTCTTTTTTTAACTGTGGTGGTGAAATCACCTCCTACAGCACTGGAGTCACGGTTTTATTTATCGTGGCAGCAAACGCTGTTGCTGTCAAGATAAATAAATCTGCACTGCAACTGAATGGTGTACCTGCTAAGCAAATGATGGTTAACAATAAATCAAAGTAACATTTCATCAGCGAGATTGACACCTTGCGAGCCTGGTATGGGTTTTAAGGGCAACCCCCTATGCCAAAAAAACGGCGTGGGGGTCCCCCCAATCTCGCCGATGAAAGCGGCAACATTGACTTCCTTTTCCAGTCCCGTTGTACCTGAAGTCACAGTTTGTTCACTCTGTTTGTATTGGTGGCGTGTTCACATTTATATGCATTTACTTTAATAATAAACTTACTTACTGTCACATATTTATGTCTGGTTCACACTGTCGTAGTCACACAGTTCTGGTCAGATATGGTTTATGACACCTACGCTAATACTCAACTAGTTTGTGACAGCGTTCAAAACAGTCATCAATGCAAATACTAGGTTGGTCAGGACAGGAGGGACAATAAAAGTGGGTGTCACTCCTAAATCTGCGCTTTATACAGACACAACATCTTCTTTGGGGGTTACTTTGGGTAGGGGTACCAGAGAGGACATGTGGAAAATGCCTCTCATGCAGCTTACTGCATTTGCGTTGGGAAGTTGGGCCAGAGCACTGTCTGAAAACAGAAGGGCTCTGATGATCTCTTCCTGGAATTTAAGGAAGGATCCAGTTTGTGCTGAAGCTCTGTATATCACATGAGTGTTCAGTAAAGCCAATTGAAATAAGTATACAGACACTTTTTTATACCAGCGTCTGGCCTTATGGGCAATTAGGTACGGCACCAACAACTGGTTGTTGAGGTCCACCAATCCCATATTGAGGTCATATTCGTGGACACAGAGGGGTTTCTGCACAACACCAGTCACCGTAGTAATTTGGACAGACGTGTCTGCGTGAAGGGAGGAAAGAACTAAAACATTCTTGTTATCCCTCCATTTCACAGCAAGAAAATTATTACATCTCAAGTAGGCTCTCTCCCCCAGTCTAAGATGGGAATCTACAAGCTGCTGGGGAAACCCCCGGCGATTCGATTTCATGGTGCTACATGCGTCAATTTGATGATCAAACAAGTGACTAAAAAGTGACAAGCTTGTGCAATAATTGTCCACATACATGTATTAACCCCCTTTCTGAATAAGGGTGACAACAAGTCCCATACAATCTTACCAGCGCTCCCTATATAGTCATGGCAGTTCTCCGGCTCTACGTAACTATCTCTTCCCTCGTAAACCATAAAACTATATGTATAGCCTGGGGCCCTGTCACAGAGCTTATACATCTTGACCCCGTATCTGGCACGCTTGCTGGGAAGAGACTGTTTGAATGACAAGCGGCCAGAAACTTAATCAGGGACTCATCAACGCAGACAACTTGATGGGGAGTAAACAGGGCTGCAAAACATTGGTTGAAGTGGTTTACGAGGGGCCGAATTTTGTAGAGCCAATCAAATTTAGGGTCACCCCGAGGACGACAGAGTTCATTGTCACTGAAGTGCATGAACCACAAGATCTGCTCATATTGTGTCCTGGTCATGGAGGCAGAGAATATGGGCATAAGATGAATTGGGTCAGTGGACCAATATGACCGCAACTTACTCCTTTTAGTTATTCCCATGAGGATGGATAGGCCCAGGAAGGTCTTAAATTCGGAGACTGTAATTGGTCTCCAATCTCTGGCAATGGTCAGCTAGGGATTAGCGGTGATGAATTGACCAGTATATAAATTGCTTTGGTCCACAATAGATCTATAGAAATCTTCAGTGAAAAACAGCGAATAAAAATCAAGTGACGTAAAATCAACGGTTTCCACCTGAATTCCGGGTTGGCTAGTGAATGTAGGAAGTACGGGTGCTGCAGAAGTGGTGGGTTCCCAATTAGGATTGGCGAATGCAGCAGGAAGGGCACTATGGGCTCAACGGGCCTGTCTTTGTCTTCTTTTTGGTGACAGCGGGACACTACTCATGCTTGCCACCTCACCAGCTTGAACTGCACTTATGGGACTCGCCACATCACCAAGTGTTACTGCAGTGCTGGATGTATGACCAGGATGTACTAGGCCGATGGTGCTTGCCAGTTCACCATAAAGAATAGTGGCACTAGAACTGGCTTTCTGCTCCATACAAGGGACCTGCGGTTTTTGCACCTCAACAACAGCAGGGGAAGATCGGGGTCTGGTAGGCCTGACCTTGGCAGGGACCACAACTCTGTTGTCAGAGCTATCTGTCAGGGTGCTGCTACTGTCTACAGGTTTGTATTCTGAGCCTGAATCTGTCAGATGAGTGACTTCCTCTTCACTATCTGTCATGCTAAGAAATGTGTATGCCTCTTCACTACTGTAACTTCGATTTGACATTTTGGTCTCTAAATTTACTGGTACAGTAGTGAGACTCACAGGTAAAAAAGCTCCTGACTGTTAGCGACTGATTCAAATGCTACCAAAAAAACTGTTCGCGTTTACAGGGATCAGGCCTTACTCTGAGAACTCTGCAGTTATGCATGTTGTGTTTTGTAAGTGACAGTGATCGATTGACTGCACTTGGGTGGGCTGGGCTTGGCTGGGCTAAACGCAGGTTCTAGCAGGTATCTGGGCTGATCCCACTAGCACTGCGTTTTTGGGAACCCTAAACTGCTGTGGATGCTAATATGGTTCTGATCAGATCAAATATCAATCCATTCAGACACTATACTACTAAGGGAGGCGTATGGTGCATGCGTGGGTGTTAGTGGTACTGGTGCTGATCTGTTGCTGCCTGGGATGACGCAGACCCTATCTGATGTTAAAACCTAACTTTGATCATCAGTAAAATGTGGCGGGTGCCCTGACACTATAAAAAAAATCTGATTGCTGTACTGGGTGACACAGTGACAGGTGGTGAAGGAGTTAACAGGGGGAGTGATCGGGGAGTGATGGGGGGGGGGGGTGAATGTGTGTCTATGTAACCTGGTGTCAGTGTAGTGTTGTACAACTCACTGTTCTGATGCTCTCTCCTCTCGGTCTGGAACGGAAAAGACCAACATGAGGAAAGATTACAGGGGAAGGAGAGGGGAAGGATATCATTCGTCAGGAGCAAGCCAGATTTCATTGGCCTAATCCGATCATCTCCCCAGCCCCCCACCGGCCACGTGCCCGACGTAGCATAACGGCGATTTGCCTGCCTGTGCCATTCTGCCTCAGTACAATTGCGGCGTATGGACGGCAATCGGTTAAAATAACATAAATTAGGGGTCACTGGATGAAAAAATTCACTGGACAAATGTTACAAGCTTGGAATAATTTTGATGGTTCAGCCTCAAGCAACACCTAACAAAGATGGCACCTCATCCCTGAAAATTTGAAACATGAATCAAAGGACAGGAAGGGAGATTAGGGATTTTTGCGGTGCTAATTAACAAAATACAATTAATTAAAGTACAAAATTAGTAGTACAAAAATTTATTAAGTTTGAGGTTAAAATCAGTAGCAATATATGCTTAAAAGATTCAGAATAATGCAATACAGTGGTTGTTCTCGTCAAGCACACATAGTCCCGACATGTTTCGCATTGGATTGCTTCTTCAGGGGATGTGTGAATGTTTGAACAAGATCTAGACCGAAAATACAAAAATAATAATATAGTATATCACAAAATTCATAAGTGCAGAAATAGGGAAAAAAAAAAAAAAAAAAACACACACACACAGACACACATCAAACCCACCTTCAGCCACTACGTTGGTGGTAAAGTAGTGGGATTGTCCACCTCGGGGGTTAGCCACAGCAGTGCTGAATCTTACCTGCAGATTTGAAACTGGCACCTATTTTTTTAGGCAAGGACCCGATTCCACCGATGATTTGAACGATACTTATGTACAAGGTAATCTTGATTCATCTACAAATGAGTTGTCAATAATAAATTTATCATCACAGAGATTATCCGAACCTGAATTGGAAGTCTTGAAATTAGGACTAACCTTTTGTCCTGATTCAAATACAACCAAATTTCAACCTATTAAGGATTTACATCTTTTTGCCCGTAGATTGTTGTATCGAGTTATTTTTGATAAGCCTGTTACTCCAGGTTCTGATAGTAATGACGATGTCCGGTCTTATGAAAATATGACCGAACATTATGCTATCAAAAATGTGATGGAATTATGGGAGGAGGGCAACACTGATGACGACGACTCGGAAGCAATTTCTACTCCGAGTCTGTCGGTCCCAGGTGTTTCCTTCCCCCCCCCCTCCATCCTTTAAATGCAAATCCAGAGCATTTCCTCTACTCAATGCAAACCCAAACATTTGGGGCGTTTATACAGCAAACAACTATAGAGATTGAGAAATTGTCTTTTCACTCACCCTTATCTACCAATCTTTCGTTACAACACAGAGCAGCTATCAAATCTCTACAAAAAAATACAAATTTAATTATTAAGCCCGCAGACAAGGGCGGAAATTTGGTGATCATGGAAGTTGCACAATATACTTCCATGTGTCGAAATATACTGTCCAATAGAAACTGGTATCGTCCTATTTCTAAAACCGTTATTCTAAATTATCGAAATATCTATTTGAATCTCATTTTTAAGGCATATCAACAAGGGGTCATTGACCTTAACACATGGAAATTCCTAAACATCAAGGATCCAAAGATTCCAACTTTTTACGCACTACCGAAAATTCATAAGTCTCAAACAAATCCTCCAGGACGTCCTATCATTTCAGGATGTTCCTGTTTAACTGAAAATGCGAGCGCATTAGTTGATAGCTATCTAAGTCCACATGTCATCTCTTTATCTTCATATGTTAAAGATACCATCGATCTGTTAAGAATGATTGAGGGACTGTCTCTCCCTCCCAACTCATGGCTGGTTGCCCTGGATATTGAAAGCCTCTACAACACAATTCCCCATGACAAGGGAGTTGAAGTTGTATGCAGGTTTCTTTCCGAAAGAGGCTCCTCTTTCTTACAATATAGTTCTTTTGTTGTGGACCTTCTTGAATATATTCTTAAGCATAATGTCTTTGTTTTTGACTCCACCCACTACCTCCAGGTACAGGGGGTTGCGATGGGGACTAAATGTGCCCCATCGTATGCAAACCTGTACCTGGGGGGGTGGGAAAAGGAAACTCTCTCTAGAGAAGATTTGTCACCGTTTTTGGATAAAATTGTTTCATGGTTTCGTTATATCGACGATGTTCTTTTTTTGGTCAGGCACGGAAACAGAATTAAAAACTTTTTTTCAATTGATTTCTATTAATAACTTCAATTTGAAATTTACTATGCAACATAGTCAGTCAATAGTTAACTTTTTAGACATAACCATCTCTTTGGACAGTGAAGGTAGACTCAACTCTCTCTTATTTAGGAAACCATCTGCTGGTAACACGGTTTTACACGCTACTAGCTTTCACCCAATTTCTTTGATTAACAGTATTCCTTATAGCCAATATTTGCGTTTAAAGCGAAATTGTAGCAAAAACTCAGATTTTAATACAGCAGCTGATGACCTTTACCAAAGATTGAGAAAAAGAGGATACAGTCATAAATGCTTGAAACGAGCCTATAACCGTGTAAAACCCAAAACTAGAACTTCACTTATTTTCTCAACCCGACGTCCCAATACAAATGAATCAGTTAGAATTATTACTCGCTATTCTAACCAGCATCGTAAGTTTAAGGAAATTCTACACAAGTTTTGGCCACTCCTTCTAGCTGACCCTACTACCAAGAAATATATTAAAAATTTTCCCGAAGTTACCTTTAAAAGAGTTCCCTCTCTCAAAGATAAATTAGTGCATAGTCACTTTGAACAACCAAAGTTGGACACTAGAAAAGTAACTAATGGCACTTTTCCATGTGGCCATTGTGACGTTTGTTGTTATGTCAATTCACATACCAAACTTAAACTGCCAAATGGCAAATGGCACTCCATTAAACATCGAGTCACATGCCAAACACAGGGCGTTATATATCTTGCCCGTTGCCTTTGTGGCGGGTTTTATGTAGGTAAAACAAAGCGACAATTTTGTATTCGAATCAAGGACCACATCAAACCCATTATTAAAAAGAGAATGGAGACGGCCATCAGTCGACACGTTGGCCTCTTCCATGCTTTCAATCCCAAATTTATCACCTTTTCCGCACTTGAACATATCCCCCTTGATGTGAGAGGGGGCAGTGTGGATAATATCTTACTTCAACATGAAGCTGAATGGATTTTTAATCTAAGGGCTACAATTTCACCTGGCTTTAATGAAAATTTAAGCTTTAAACCCTTTTTGTGATATAGAAACCTTTTCTGGCCTTTCAGTCCTGCTGACCGCCCCTCTGAGAGGGAACCTGGTTGGGTTCCCATTTCCCCCTCCCTTCTTTCCCCCTTCCCCCCCTCCCCCTTTTTTTTTTTCATTGTTTTATTGTATTATTGTATTGTTTTATTTGAAATTTGTCTGTATTTGTTTTGAGTATAAGAATACATCATGTATATGTTTATATGTTTATGATATTATTATGTTTTGTTATGTGCAGCTTTTAAGGAAAAAAAAAAAATTTATTTTTTTTTTGTCCTCCCCTTTTATGATTTCCCACCCGAATGGTCCACCTCTATGGTTTCCCCATCAGTGCTGTTCGCACGGACGCCCGGGGGCATAGGCGCCTTGTGTGCCACTGCCCCTCTTTAGCGCTGCGACGCTCCCCCTACATCGGTCGGAAGGATTGGCCATTTCTTTTGCCATTCTGTTCCGACCCTTTTTTCCATCGTTTTTCGCCTCTACGCCTGACTGGGCGGTCGGATTGGTGGTCGCGTTCATCTATGCCGTCGCCTTTTACGAAGGCATTGATCGTTCCCCTCTTTCCTCCGCCCACATGCCTGAGGCATTATGGGATTTGTAGGCTAATTCAGTCTCGTCCCATTGGTGAGCATGCGCAATAGCGCTCCTTTTGTCCGCATCAGGCCGACTACGTCAGACGCCGGCTTGATGGCGGGGCATATAAAAAGCCTTCGTAATATCGTCATTCCTTTGCGGGTTGCAGCCAAGGGTGACGCTTGATCGTCCAGACTCTGTACCTCTCGGTAAGCTTACTGTTATATTTTTCAATATTTACTCGATCGTTTTTTGTTTTTGTTTTTTTCATTTGCAAACGTTCACTTATCTTTCTGCCGGTTTTTCAACTCTTTGGACCTGGGCTACTGTCCATGTCTCTTTTTTTATATGTCCGCATTGACTCCCTGGCTTTGAATTCCATGCTTTGGGATGCGAATGTGTAACTCTTTGTGTATATTTATATGCTTGAGGGTTTGTGTCTTTATAACACTCAGTTTATGATGTACACACTACCCTTTTGAGATACACTTTCTTATCTATTCTAACTTTTCTAATCTTCGTTTTGTTTTCTCTTTGATTGGCCACCCAGCTGGTATTTCTGTGCAGGTGTGTCTCCCTGCGTGCTCAAAAAGATTTTTTTCAAAATACGAGCGTCCCCATTGCTTACAATTATCCAACCTACGTAAGTAATACATTTGAAATTAAAATATATCCTTGTCCTATTTTTCTCAATTTTTATACTTTAGAGGGTTTTTCACCCCTAAAAGGCTGTTTTATTTTAGCAACCTTAAAATTAAGTTAGGTATTAAAGAACTTTAAATCATCCCAAAATTTCAAATTTCGCTTTCATTACATATCCCTTTTTCTATCAGTTTCCCTGGGTTGGCTTTTTAGCCCCCTGCGATTCAGCACTGCTGTGGCTAACCCCCGAGGTGGACAATCCCACTACTTTACCACCAACGTAGTGGCTGAAGGTGGGTTTGATGTGTGTCTGTGTGTGTGTGTTTTTTTTTTTTTTTTTTCCCTATTTCTGCACTTATGAATTTTGTGATATACTATATTATTATTTTTGTATTTTCGGTCTAGATCTTGTTCAAACATTCACACATCCCCTGAAGAAGCAATCCAATGCGAAACATGTCGGGACTATGTGTGCTTGACGAGAACAACCACTGTATTGCATTATTCTGAATCTTTTAAGCATATATTGCTACTGATTTTAACCTCAAACTTAATACATTTTTGTACTACTAATTTTGTACTTTAATTAATTGTATTTTGTTAATTAGCACCGCAAAAATCCCTAATCTCCCTTCCTGTCCTTTGATTCATGTTTCAAATGTTACAAGCATTCCCCCGACTTTATTAAAGTGGATGTAAACCCAATCCATTAAATTTGAGCTGGACACGTATATCTGCAGTGTTTTCTTATCTCTCTTCAAAGCACTATGTCCCGTAGCTTTCTCATGGCCCTCTCTTCTGTAATCAGCCTGATAATGCCTAACAAGTTCTCTGTCACAGAGTGTCAATTTGTTATGGCTGGGCATATTCTTGTGACATTTGTCCAGCAACTTTTTTTTATATACAGTATCCCACAAAAGTGAGTACCCCATACATTTTTGTAAATATTTGATTATATATTTTCATGTGACAACACTGAAGAAACACTGAAGAAATAACACTTTTGATACAATGAAATGTAGTGAGTGCACAGCTTGTATAACAATCCAAATTCACTGTCCCCTTAAATAACTCAATACACAGCCATGAATGTCTAAACCGCTGGCAACAAAAGTAAGTACACCCCCAAGTGAAAATGTCCAAATTGGGCCCAAAGTGTCAATATTTTGTGTGATCACCATTATTTTCCAGCACTGCCTTAACCCTCTTGGGCATGGAGTTAACCAGAGCTTCACAGGTTACCACTGGAGTCCTCTTCCACTCCTCCATGATGACATCATGGACCTGGTGGATGTTATGCCACGTACACACGATCAAACAATCGGGTGGAAAAGTCCGGCAAACTCAAGTCCGCCGGACAATCCCCCTGTGTGTAGCCTCCGGCAGACTTTTTTGACCCGAAAGTACGGCGGACTTAGAAAGTAGTTTTGCACTCCAATCTTCCCACCGGACTCGCATTTCGGCGGGCAATCTGGGCGTGCGTATGCCAGTCCGCCGTACTTTTGAAATGAACGGACTTTTCCCGCTCGGAGAAAAGTCCGCTCATTTTGAGCAGGTCTCCAGGTAGACGGGGCCAGCGAAGGAGACGTCGCTAGCCCTGCCACCTGGTATGGACTTAAAGGGGAACCCCAACGCTGAAAAAAATCGGCGTGGGGGTCCCCCCAGGTCCACATCAGACCCTTGTCCAAGCACGCTACCTGGGATGGCCAGGAAAAGGGGGGCGAGCGAGCGCTCCCCCCCTCCTGAGCCTTACCAGGCCGCATGCCCTCAACATGGGGGGTGCCTTGGGGAAGGGGGGCCGCGCGGCCCCCCCACCCCAAAGCACCTTGTCCCCATGTTGATGAGGACAAGGGCCTCTTCCCGACAACCCTGGCCATTGGTTGTCGGGGTCTGCGGGCGGGGGGCTTATCGGAATCCGCGAGCCCCCTTTAATAAGGGGGCCCCCGGATACCGGCCCCGCACCCAATGTGAATGAGTATGGGGTACAATGTACCCCTACCCATTCACCTGTGAAAAAAAGTACAAAAAAAACACAACACAGGGTAAAAATAGTTTATTGCACAGCTCTGGGGGTCTTCCGTCTTCGGGGGTCTTCTCGCCGGACTCCTCCGCTATCTTCTTCTAGCTCTTTTGCTAGCGGAGGAGCCCGGCTTTCTTCCTCGCCGCTGGCCTCTTCTTCCGACTTCGGGGGTCTTGTCCCCCTCTTCAGTTCTTCTGCCGGGCCACTGCGCCTTCTTATAGCTCTTTTACAGGCGGTGGCCCGGTCTTCTGTCGCCGATGTCATCGCCGCCTTCTGTTCTTTTCTTCTCTTCAGATGTTGACTCGTCGCATCCTCATCACCATACTCAGAGGACACTATTGAGGGGGGGGGGGTAATGTGAAGGGGGCAGAGGACACTACTGCAGGGCCAGGGAAACTGCTATGGGGAGGCAGTGGAAACTACTGTGGGGGGGGGGCACAGGGGTAGAGGACACTACTGTGCGTGTTTGTGTGTGTGTGTGGGGGAGGGGGGTAGCAAACAGCACTGCTGTGTGTAGGGTGGGAAGTGCAGGGACACAGGACACTTCAGTGGGGGGTAATGTTAAAGGGGGGGCATAGGATACCATTGGGGGTGATATGAGCGGGGAAGAGTACACTTTGGGGTTGATTTACTAAAGGCAATCAGTTTGTGCACTGCACTTGGAATGTGTCGTCAGAGACCCTAACAGGCACATCCATTGCCCTACATCCATTGATTCACTTTGGAATTACTGAACAGCATCTGTTCCTGGAAGATCTGTGATGGCTGATCACTGACAATATACCTATTTATCGTATTTAAATCCGTAATAGAGTTCTCCACCACCCAGTGTAATGCTCCTTACACACGGTCGGATTTTACGACGGAAAATGTTCCATGGAAGCTTTTTGTTCCGACCGTTTGTAAGCTCCATTGGACATTTTCCATCGGAAATTTCCGTAACACAAAATTTGAGATATGGTTCTCAAATTTTCGGACAAAATCCGTTGTCGGAAATTCCGATCGTGTGTACACAATTCCAACGCACAAAGTTACACGCATGCTCGGAATCAAGCAGAAGAGCTGCACTGGTTACTGAACTTAATTTTTCTCGGCTCATCGTACGTGTTGTATGTCACTGCATTCTTGACGTTCACAATTTCCGACCAACTTTGTGTGACCGCGTGTATGCAAGACAAGTTTGAGCCAACATCCGTCTGAAAAAATCCATGGATTTTGTTGTTGGAATGTCCGATCAATGTCTGATCGATGTCCGATCGTGTGTAATGGGCATTAGAGTCCATCTTACACTGGGTGGTGGAGTACGCTGGTAATTGCTGGATTACGCACATCTTCCACTAATTTATTTTGCACCATTATATGAACTTTATTCATCATTTATTTATTTTGCACATTGTGGTCATTGTTTGTTCACTGCCACAAAAAAAAGAAAAGTACAAAAGAGAGGCAGTATGCAGAAAAGGTTCTCACATAGAAAAAAAGGATACCATAGGTGATCAAGATACTGTAAGTGGTATTCACGAATAAATATAAATATTATATAAATGTCATACGGTTACAGACAAAAAAACTTACCGTATATACTCGAGTATAGGCCGACCCGAATATAAGCCGAGGCCCCCAATTTACCCCCAAAAAAACTGGCAAACTTATTGACTCGTGTATAAGCCGAGGGTGAGACATGCCTGTCCATCCCTGTGTGTGTGTCCGTCCATCCCTGTGTGTCCGTCCATCCCTGTGTGTCCGTCCATCCCTGTGTGTCCGTCCATCCATCCCTGTGTGTGTGTGTGTCCATCCATCCATCCATCCCTGTGTGTGTGTGTGTCCATCCATCCATCCATCCCTGTGTGTGTGTGTGTCCATCCATCCATCCATCCATCCCTGTGTGTGTGTGTCTCCATCCATCCATCCATCCCTGTGTGTGTGTGTCTCCATCCATCCATCCCTGTGTGTGTGTGTCTCCATCCATCCATCCATCCCTGTGTGTGTGTGTCTCCATCCATCCATCCCTGTGTGTGTGTGTCTCCATCCATCCATCCATCCCTGTGTGTGTGTGTCCATGTGTGTGTGTGTGTGTGTGTGTGTGTCCAGCCTACCTGTGTCCCGAGCCTGTGTCCCGAGCCTCCGTCCCGTGCCTTGCCTCCTTGCCTCCGTCCCGTGCCGTGCCTTGCCTCCTTGCCTCCGTCCCGTGCCGTGCCTTGCCTCCTTGCCTCCGTCCCGTGTCGTGCCTTGCCTCCGTCCCGTCCCGTGCCGTGCCTTGCCTTGCCTCCGTCCCGTGCCTTGCCAGGATCGCCGCTCTTCGTCGGCGCCTCGGCGGCCATTCTAAAATTCAAAAGCCGCGCCTCCGCCTTCGCCTGTGATAGGCGGAACACTGAATTTCCCAGCAGCCTGTGTTCCGCCTATCACGGACATCGTCTCATCCTCGTCCGTAGTACGAGGATGAGCGGATGTCCGTGATAGGCGGAACACTGACTGCTGGGAAATTGAGTGTTCCGCCTATCACAGGCGGAGGCGGAGGCGCGGCTTTCGAATTGTAGTATGTCCGCCGTCTGTCTGCTCGATACGCTGATCGAGCAGTCAGACGGCGATGACTCGAGTATAAGCCGAGGGGGTATAAGCCTGACCTACCGTACTAGCCAGACCTTAATGGTTACTCGCCACCAGCATGACCTGTGCCCACCAATGCAGTGTGACCTGTGCCCATCAATGCAACATGACCAGTGTCCACCAATGCAGCATGACCTGTGCCCATTAATGCAGTGTGACCAGTGCCCACCAATTCAGCATGACCTGTGCCCATCAATGCAACGTGACCAGCGCCCACCAATGCAGCATGACCTGTGCCCATCAATGCAACGTGACCAGCGCCCACCAATGCAGCATGATCTGTGTCCATTAAGGCAATGTGACCAGTGCCCACCAATGCAGCATGACCTGTGCCCACCGATGTAACTCCGCATGTGCCCATCAATGCAACTCATCAGTGCCCACCAATGCAGCATGACCTGTGCCCATCAATGTAACTCGCCTGTGCCCATCACTGCAGGGGGACCTGTGCAGAAGAAGAGAGAGTGGAGGAAGAGAGCCAACTGGCTCACAGAGCGGGCATTGCCCACTGTAACATCTTTCATTTGAATTGCAGTCCTCTCGCCATCATACACATTCCTGTCTCCGGGCCCGCCTCCTTTGATAGATGTCACACGTCCCGCATTGGACCACTGTTCTATTTATCAAGCTTCAGGTCTGGTCACTGACCTGCGTTAAAACAGAGAAAACAGAGTTAATATGTGATCACACCCCTTTAGTACCTGATAGTTTAAATGCATGTACAGGCTATTGGAATTTGAGCACAGGTATATTCTGTCTCTGCTAGCTGAAGCAGTTCTCTGGTAATGCATTTGGTAAATGCAGTCAAAGCTGGGAATAAAATCCAGCTCTGGAAATAATTTCATACCAGCCCAACAGCGTAACATAATTTTCTTGTTCATAAAAGGGAAAACCATGCATTTTATAGCACATTTTAAGAGTGTATTATATATATAGATAAGACAGATATTCAAGAGGGACCCCAGGAACTCTGGGAATGTGGGGTAGGGACTCCTCTAATGACCAGAGGCCGCTTTCCGCAGAAAGAATACACTAAGGTAAGGGGAGAGGGGTTATTGATATAAGGGGGACAACTTTATGTGCCCCCTTACATTATTGTATGCACTCCTCCCTTACATCACTGACCCCCCTCTCAGGTGGCCTGGTCACACTGTCACTGACCTCCTCTCAGGTGCAAGAGATTGATGTATCAATGAAGCCTCATCAGTGCCCATCAAACACAGCCTACCAGTGCCCATCAAATGCAGTCTCATGAGTGTCCATCAATGCAGCCTCATGAGTGCCCATCAATGCAGCCAACTAGTGCCTATCAAATGCAGCCTCCTTAGTGCCCATCAAAGTCTACAAGTTCCCATCAAATGCAACCTCATGAGTGTCCATCAAATGCAGGCAACCAGTGCCTACCAAATGCAGCCTCATCAGTGCCCATCAAATTAAGCCTCATCAGTGCCCACCAAATGCAGCTTGTCAGTGCCCACCAAATGCAGTCTACCAGTGCCCATCAAATGCAGCCTACCAGTGCAGTGCCCACCAAATGCAGCCTATCAGTGCTGTGCCCACCAAATGCAGCCTACCAGTGCAATGGCCACCAAGTGCAGCATATCAGTGCAGTGCCCGCCAAATTCAGCCTACCAGTGCCCATCAAATGCAGCCTCATGAGTGCCCACCAAATGCAGTCTACCAGTGCCCATCAAATGCAGCCTCATCATTGCCCACCAAATGCAGCTTATCAGTGCCCATCAAATGCAGCTTCATCAGTGTCTATCAAATGCAGCCTCATCAGTGCCCATCAAATGAGATTGATGCATCGATGCATCCTCATCAGTGCCCATCAAATAGAGCCTACTAGTGCCCATGAAATGTAGCCTGATCAGTGCCCATCAAATGCAGCCTCATTAGTGCCCACCAAATGCAGCTTATCAGTGCCCATCGAATGCAGCCTCATTAGTGCCCATCTAAACCTTAAGGCCCATCCCTGATGTACCTCAAAGTAAAGGATTTTACAGGTAAGCTGTTTTGAAAATCCTGTTTTTGCTCTTCACACGGTGTAACCATTAGGAACTCTCAATAGCATTGAACTTCAGTCCTCAAAGGAAAAGAGGGCCCTAACATTTCATATTTCTTATCCCATGGCTCAGACCAAGTTGTAGATAAACAACATGTTCCAAATAATTATTCTGCATCTCCTTTGACGTAGAAAAAAATTGCTAAGATACTTGAAGTTTAGACCTGTATCTTTAGAGAAGATAAACTCCCCAACATGTCATGCTGCTTCTGCTCTCAAAGATCTCTAGTGGCTGATGAGCTTTAGGTCTTGATTGTGGTGCATTCTTTCTGTCAATATATTGTAGTGCAGGCATAAAAATAGGTCAAATAAGACTATGGGGGTTGATTTACTAAAAGCAAAGAGTGCAAAATCCTGTTGCAGCTCTGCATAGAAACCAATATGCTTCCCCTTTTTTTTGTCAAAGCTTAACTGAACAAGCTGAAGTTAGAAGCTAATTGGCTACCATGCACAGCTGCACCAGATTTTGAACTCCCCAGTTTCAGTAAATAAAACCCTGAGGCTGGGTTCACATATATGTGAATTGGATGCAGCTTTCCTCGCATCCAATTCGCATGACAGGCGAGTGTGGTTGCAGAAGGGTCCTGTGCATCCTTGGGTCTAATTCAGGTGTGAATTCAGGCAAAAATGTGGACCTGAATCTCATCTGAACTGGTGAACAGGGATGCACTGGACCCCATGCTGTGAATCCGGCGATGTCCCTATATAAGTCGCCGCACGCCGGGTCCCTGTCATTGTGACCAGAGACAGCGATGAGGCAACAGCTCAAGAAGAGAAGGGAAGAGAAGAACAGAAGGCCAGAAGACAGTGGCGACAGAAGACTGGGCCACCGCTTGTAAAAGAGCTAGAAGAAGGCACGGGGGCCCGGCAAGAAGAACCAAAGAGGGGGACAAGACCCCCGAAGTCTGAAGAAGAGGGCGGCGGCGGCGAAGAAAGCCCGGCTCCTCCGCTAGTAAAAGAGCTAGCAAAAGAGCAGAAGATATCGGAGGAGTCCGGCGAGAAGACCCCCGAAGACAGAAGAAGACCCCCGGTGCTGTGCAATAAACTATTTTAACCCTTGTGTGTTGTGTTTTTAAATAAAATGTTCACAGGTGAATGGGTAGGGGTACATTGTACCCCATACTCATTCACATAGGGTGGGGGGCCCGGGATCTGGGGCCCCCCTTATTAAAGGGCCTCACAGATTCTGATAAGCCCCCCGCCCACAGACCCCGACAACCAAAGGCCAGGGTTGTCGGGAAGAGGCCCTTGTCCTCATCAACATGGGGACAAGGTGCTTTGGGGTGGGGGGGGCCGCAGGCCCCCCTTCCCCAAGGCACCCCCCATGTTGAAGGCACGCAGCCTGGTACAGCTCAGCTCAGCTCTTGCTCATCCCCACCCCCTTTCCTGGCCGGCCGGGTAGCATGCTCAGATAAGGGTCTGATATGGACCTGGGGGACCCCCAATTTTGTGTAGTTTGGTTGGGGGTTTTATACAATTTAGAGAAAATTTTGAAGCCATTTTCTTGTGCTGTCACATTGGTCGATCCCTTGTGAATAAAGGTGTAGATATTTTCCCATTCTTCTATAGATAAGTCAATAGATAGGTCCCTTTCCCAGCTTTGGGTTGTCGTATTGGATTTAGAGTCATGGTTAGAAAATAGCAGGGAGTAGATGTCTGAGATCATATGCCTTTGAGGTTCTGTTTTCGTGCACAGTGTCTCAAATGGCGTGAGCTGTCTGGCGTAGTCAATGAGTTTGTTGGGGTCATTGAGGAAGTGTCTAATTTGAAAGTATGTCCACTGCGGGCATGCTCGGTCAGTCGCCCGTGAAGGTATGTCAGAGAGGGTTAAAAAGGAACCTCCAGAGAAGAAGTGCCTTGCCTGAATGTCTTCATGGGGCCAGAAGTCTGCCAAAAATGTGTCTGATAGGCCAGCTGGAAAGTCCAGGTTGTGTTGGACGGGTGTTAGTGGACTCTGTATGGTAGAGATGCGATGGGTTCGGCATACTTTCTTGTAAAGTGCTACCAATTAATGGGTGTTGTTTACAGGTTTGGGGGGTATTGTTTGCGGCAAGCCCAGTGGTATCTAGTTATATCTGGGAGGCCTATTCCCCCTTTTAGCTTGGGTAGAGACAGTCTCGCATAGCTGAGTCTGGGGCGATCTTTGCCCCAGATGAATTCACTACATGCTTTCCGATACAAGCTGAAGAAGGCCTGGGGCAATTTTATGGCTATTGTTTGTAAGACGTACAGTATCCTCGGAAGGATATTCATTTTGAGTATTGCTGCCCTACCAAACCAAGAAAAGATGCCGGTCGACCAAGTCTTTAGAGCTTTCTGAATATGTTGAAGTATGGGGATATAGTTTTTAGAGTATAGGTTATATAAATGGGAGGGGAGCTTGATCCCGAGGGAAAGTAATGGCATCTCGATTCCATTTGAAGGGGAAGTTAGCTTGACAGTTCAAGTGTGTCCAGCTGCAGGGAAATGTTTTGGGCTTCAGATTTTGAGAAATTAATTTGGAGGTTTGAGAGGGCTTTGAATGTGGTCAAGTCTGCGAGTAGATTGGGAAGCATGATTTGTGGGTCTGTTAGGAACAGAAGAATGTCATCCACGAAGGCAAAGAGTTTGTATGTAGCGTCTGCGATTGTCACTCCCTTGATATTTGGGTTGCCTCATATTCTTTGAAGTAATGGTTCTAGGGTAAGAACAAATATTAGGGGGGAAAGGGGACACCCTTGGCGTGGTCCGTTCGATATGGAGAAGGCACCCGGCAGGTGACCATTTACCCGGACCTTCGCAGTAGGGGAAGAATAAAGGGCCATGATAAATTGAAGCATGCGGTCCCGTATTCCAATCATTTTGAGCACCTCTGACATGTAGTCCCAGGCCACTCTGTCGAATGCCTTCTCCGCATCGAGGGAAAGGAAGAATCCTTGTTGTTTGGTTGAGGACAGCCAATGATGGATATTAATGGCTTTGGTAGTGTTGTCCCGTGCCTCTCTACCTGGTATAAAACCAACTTAATCTAATGAAATGAGCGGGGAGAGAAGGGGCAGGAGACGGTTGGTCAGAATTTTTGCGTACTTTTTAAGGTCGACATTTAGTAGGGAAATTGGTCGATAATTAGTCACCAAGGAGATATCTTTGTTTGGTTTAGGAATCACGGTGATATAGGCCCTCAATAAGTCTCGAGGAGGGGGTTGTCGTCTTTCCTGTTCTATCTTAGCCCCCCTAATTGCACCAGTGGCGGCTGATGCTCAAAATGTTTGGAGGGGGGGGGGGCGCAAACAAACTGAAAAATTCTGGGAAAAAAACATCAGTTGCAACCACTGTGTCCATCAAATGAATGAATGAATAATTTGTATAGCGCACAAAGCAAACTGAATCGCCTCAAGGCGCTGTGCGGAGCTTTGTTTTCCAGCTTCTAGAAGAGGAAGGTCTTGAGTTTTTTCCTGAAAACCTGTAGGTTTTTTTCCCAGCGGATGTTGGTTGGTAGAGCGTTCCATAGCCATGGTCCTTGGACAGCGAATCTTCGTTTCCCCTTTGATTTGTATCAAGATTTGGGAACAAGGAGGAGGTTTTGGTTAGAGGAACGAAGACTGCGGTTGGGCATGTAGTGTTTTATTTTCTCGAATAGGTATTCATGCATGTATTTGTGGGTGAGGCAGAGGGTCTTGAATGTGATTTGATTCTTTACGGTTAGCCAGTGTAGGCTCCTCAGTGTAGGGGAGATTGAGTCCCAGGGTTTTTTCCCTGTTATCAGCCTTGCTGCAGTGTTTTGGATGAGTTGTAAGTGCACAAGTTGATATTGGGGTATTCCTATGTAAAGGGAGTTTGCGTAGTCAAGTCGTGAATTAATGACTGTTCCAACTACCACTGATTTGTCCTTCTGTGGGATGAACAGGATTAGTCTGCATAGCAGATGGTGAGAGCCACTGACTACTGCTCCTATTTGGACATCCATTGATATTTGGAGGTCAAAGATGACCCCGAGACTCTTTGCCTTGGTCTTTGGGGGGATGGTCTGCCCAAAAATGGTGGGTGGTGTCCAGGGGATCTTGGTTCAGGACTCATGGTTTGCGTGTAGGATGAGAAGCTCTGTTTTTGATTAGTTGAGTTTGACTGAGTTAGTTGTCATCCAGTCTTCTATCAAAGCGAGGCAATTTTCTAATTGCTGATGATGGTCTTTTTGTTCAGTGATACGAAAATAAAGTTGCGGGTGGTCAGCGTATGAGTGGAAGCAGAGGTCCGATGATCTGATGATATTGAGGAGTGGGCGGATGTATATGTTGAAGAGCACTGGCAACAAGGGCGATCCTTGGGGGACTCCGCAGGAGACTGCCTTGGTTTCAGAGGTGAATTCTCCTAGTTTCACTGTCTGTGACCGATTTCCTAGGAAGGATGCGAACCATTGAAGATCTGAGCCTGGGACTCCTGCTACTTCTGTGAGGCGGATGAGTAGAGTATTGTGGTCCACTGTATCAAATGCTGCACTGAGGTCCAACAGTACCAGGAGACTGTGTCCATCAAATGCTGCCATTGTGCCATCAAATGCTGCCACTGTGCCATCAATCGCAGCCACTATGCCATCAAATGCAGCCACTGTGCCATCAAATGCAGCCATTGTGCGAATTAAATGCTGCCAGTGTGCCCATCAAATGCTGCCAGTGTGCCCATTAAATGCTGCCAGTGTGACCATCAATTGCTGCCGGTGTGCCATCAAATTCTGCCAGTGTGCCCATCAAATGCTGCCAGTGTGCAATTAAATGCTGTCACTGTGCCATTAAATGCCACCAGTGTGATCCCTCCCCCGCTCACTCGCCATCTGCCCGGCACTTACCCTGTCTTGGTGGGGCAGTGGGCGAAGAGCGGGGTCCTTCAAGCCAGCATCTCCTGCCATCCTCATCTCCCGCCTCCCGTCCTCTCCTCCTGATAGCCGTTCAATAGCGGTGCCTGTCGTTTCAGCCAATCAGGTGACAGGTAACAGACCCGAGCACCTATTTGGCGGAGAGGCAGTTCAGTGTTAGGAAAGCGAATATTCATTTGCTTTCCTAACAAAGCTGAGTGAACTGTTTTTGACACAGTTTTTGACACCTATTAGAGCCTATGGCTCTAATCAGGTGCTTAAAAAATACCCCCTGCCGCTGTAATTCAGGCGCCTGATGCCTGGAAAGGGGACAGACGCGTGAATGGGGGGTAGACGTGGTGGCCATGGATAGTGCATCCATAGTCCATCCATAGTGCACAGAGGGGGCGGCGTCCGAGCACCCTTAGCGCACAGGCTGCCACTGAATTGCACCCTGGGAGAAACTATGGGAGCTGCGATTTCTGACTTGTTTTTGAAGGTACAAGGTCTACATTTGTGATTCTCAATGTTGTTGTGACACACAAACCTAGAAAGAGCACAGGACTTTGCCGTGGAAGACACCTTGGGGGGATTCACTAAAGTTGGTGCAAAACCAATAAGCTTCTAACCTTAACTTGTTCAATTATGCTTTGTCAATAAAACCTAAAAGCTGATTGATAACTATGCACAACTGCACTAGATTTTTTGTGCATCTGTTTTAGTAAATCCCCCTCTTAATATGCATCTGCTTGTTTTGGGCAGTGACCCACCAAGTAGCGATGAAATGGTAAGCATGGTATCCATGGAGCAGCGACTCACAAAATAGTAAAGGAAAAATAAAAGTGGCAGCTGTGGGACCTGCACCTTCAAATAGAAGCCAACAATGGTAAATCCTATATCTCTATCCCGACAGATTTTTTTTAACATGCCGGAGTGACGATGAAATACAGTAAACCCCTCGTCATTATATCTAAGTCTGTCTGCTTTTCTATGCTTTGCCGTGGGTTTTGCTAAACGTGGGGAAAAGTGTTTCAGTCTCAAAAAAACAGAAAGAAAGTCCCGTAGCTGGCAGCCGCAGGCAGTGGACACAGGGATGGCATGACATGTGCTGGACCACACAGTCGCCATTTTAAGGGAGGTTAAGGGGGGCCACTTTAAGAGGAGGGGTAGGCAGAGCTAGTGGGCAGAGCCATGGCGTAGTCCGTGTTAGCCTAGGGGGACGTGTGTGGGAGCCTTTCACCGAGGCATGGGAGCGGGGCTGGCGGGAAGAGGAGCAGGGAATCTTATTTACAGCATCGTAGACCCTTTGAGGATGGAGCAGGCACGTCTGGGAATTGCACTCCACAAATGCAGCCGGATGTCGACAGCGGAAGGTCCGAGGGCGAGTTATCGGAGTCAGACGGAGGTGAAGACCAAGGTCGGTCATCTGCGTTGGGTCCATGGGAGGCAGCTGTGAGGCCCGGTCCTGGGCAGCCCGGTGAGTGTAATCCTTCTATTTCAATTTCTTCCTTGTTACATGATTTGCTGGCACGAGGTAGTTTGCAGGGTTCAGACGCTGCAGGGGGAATGGTAGTTAAACCCCCGGTAGCGAGGGAGCAGGAAACATGGATAGGGCAGGAAGGCCTGGGGGGCCTGTTGCTGGGGCTCAAGGAGCTAGTTCAGAGATTTGAACACAGGGCTACAAGTTGGCCGGCACAATCATGGGCACAAGCGGTGGGGCCTGTCGCAGCCACGGCTCGAGAGGGGACCAGGATTCAGGCACCCGTGGCAAATTCCGAGAAGATAGCAGTCACCGAGATGCCAACAGCGTCGGCTGTCCCCCCGGTCGATGGGGTACGAGTATGTCAGCGGACTCTGTGCGGTTAGCAGACACGGTGAACAGTGAGGTATATGTCTGCTTCGAGGGCCCTTTGGGTCCACATCTAAAATCTGAGGTGAAGGAGATGATATGGATGGGTTAGTATTTCGAAATCTTCACCTTCTTGCCACTGGAGAAGTTCAACCTTGATAGGTTGAAGCCCGAAGAGAGGAAGAAAGAGGACGAGGAAAAGCGTAGGTATAGGTTGATTCCGCATACCTTTGCCAATTGGTTGCAAGCATTTGCCATATTGGCGAACGTCGTGGGAGAGAAGACTCCGGAGCACTGTTCGGCGCTGTTTGTATATTTGGAAGCCATCAGTGAAGCGCATAGGACATACGGAAGGACTGCGTGGCTCTGATACGATGAGCAATTCAGGCAACGAATGGCAGTCCGACCGTCTCTTCGCTGGGACCATAAGGACATCAGCCTGTAGATGAAGCTGATGATGGCGGCGCGGGCCCCTAACCAGTTTTTTCAGATGGGGGTTGGAGGTTCGGCAACCTCAGGACAAGGGAAGAGCTGAACACTCCCCCGTTCGGTTCGCACCAGAACTTTCGAACGGACTAAAAATTTGTGCGAACTTTAGAACCCCATTGAAGTCTATAGGACTCGAACGTTCGAAATAAAAAGTGCTAATTTTAATGGCTAATATGCAAGATATTGTCCTAAAAAGGGTTTGGGGACCTTGCTCCTGCCCCAGGGGACATGGGTCAATGCCTAAAATGTTTTTAAAAACGGACGTTTTTTTGGGAGCACTGATTTTAATGACGATTAAAGTGAAAAAAAAGTGAAATATTCCTTTAAATATCATGCCTGGGGGGTGTCTATAGTATGCCTGTAAAGTGGCACATGTTTCCCATGTTTAGACCAGTCCCTGCACAAAATGACATTTAACGGAAAAAAGGTAATTTAAAACGGCTTGTGGTTTTAATGTAATATCTGGTTCCGGCAATTTGGATGAAAATCATTGAGAAAATGGCATAGGTAGCCCCCCCCCTGCCCATTACCAGCCCCTTTGGGTCTTGAACGGATATTAAGGGGAACCCCGTAACCATATTAAAAAAAGGAAAGGCGTGGGCCCCCAGGCCCTATATACTCAGAACAAGAGTGTACAGGCGGTGCAAACAAGACAGGGACTGTGTAGGTTTGTTGTGTTAAGCAGAATCTGTTTGTAATTTTGAACTGGTACATTTTTAAAGTGTAGCTCCAAAGTGTAGCTCCAGTGAAAAAATCTATTTTTAAGCTTTTAGGAAAACATAGGGAAGGGTTATCACCCCTGTATAATTTGTTTTGCCCTCCGTCTTTTTTCATCTCGCTTCCTGTTGTCTCCTTCCGTTTGCAAGTAGGAGACTGTTGGAATTGAACGTGAATTAATGTTATATATCTAAAGTTTCTACACATCTGTTTGTATAACCAAGCTCAGCCATATTGAAGGTATAGAGAATGTGGCACCAAACAGAGTCTGCATAGCAAAAGGAATTCTCTTCAGCCCACCTGGTGTGCACGAATCTTCAAATAGATTGATGACAATGATAGCTCCGGTCTGTCTGTGAGGACAAAAGATGGGCCTAATGAGCGGGAAGGGCGTCGGAAATCGAATCACAAAATGTGACCCCAGTCGGAGCAGTTGCAATTCATGGACAAACATTGCCCCCTAGAGGCCAATTATGGCAGGACGGTCAGAGATATTTAGCCTGGGGGAGGAGACGCCCCAGAGACACAGAATTGTAATTACATGCCATTGTTGAACAGTGGTAGAAAAATTGGGCCTTTGGTGGTTGTGCTGGTGCCACAAAACTATAAGTCCTCACAGTTACTCTCAGTGGGCACAGGAACGGGCCCTGCTGTTAAATACTATATCAAGAATTGTAATTACATGCCCCTGTTAAACAGGGGCTGAAAAAATGGGCCTTAGGCACTGTCTGCTGGTGCCACAACACTGCAAACTCTCCCAGATACTCTAGTTGGAGTGCAGGAATGAGCCCTGCTGAAAAGCATTGCATCAAAAATTGTATTGCATGCCCCTGTTAAACAGGGGCTGAAAAATCGGGCCTATACACTGCAACCTCTACCATATACTCTAGTTGGAGTACAGGAATAAGCCCTACTGCAAAGCATTGCATCAAAAATTGTAATTACACGCCCCTGTTAAACAAGGGCTTAAAAATTGGGCCTTAGGCACTGGTGCTGGTGCTACAACACTGCAACCTCTCCCATATACTCTATTTGTAGTGCAGGAATGAGACCTGCTGCAAAGCATTGCATCAAAAATTGTAATCACATGCCCCTGTTAAACAGGGGCTGAAAAATTGGGCTGGTGGCATCACCCAGGATCAAAAATGTTCTTTCAAGATATTAGCGGAGGAGGAAGAGGATAGACAGTCAACATAACAGGACAGTCACTCAGCATCAGCATAGGCAGTCTTGAAGGGATGTGATATTTAAAAAAAATATATTTGGTTACATCAGCTTCAGGTGCTTGGTAGCTGGTGGTGATCCAAGACTGATTCATCTTTATGAAGGTCAGTCGATCAACCGAGTCGGTGGACAGGCGCACCCTGTGATCGGTTACAAAGCTACCAGCAGCACTGAAAGTGCATTCCGAAAGAATGCTGGATGCAGGACAGGCCAGTAGCTCAATTGCATACTGTGCAAGCTCTGGCCAGTGATCCATCCTCAAGACCCAGTAAGCCAGAGGATATCCGGTGGGAAAGGTGTCCAAGTCTGACCTTGCCCCTAGGTATTACTGCACCATGCAAGCTCTGGCCAGTGATCCATCCTCAAGACCCAGTAAGCCAGAGGATTTCCGGTGGGAAAGGTGTCCAAGTCTGACCTTGCCCCTAGGTATTACTGCACCATGTAAATCGGACGCTGGCGATGGTTGCTGGAACCGATCGTACCTTGGGGCTGCGGACTAAAAAATTGTCTGAACGCAACTTCTCCACCGCTCTTTATGACCGAAGCCTCAGCAACATGTTTTCCAGGACCAGGAGTTTGTAACCTCCCAGTCTCTGGGAACGCATTGCACAGACATTTTTGCAAGGCCTCCCGGAGATGTCTCATCCTCTGCTCCCTCTAAGATGGCAAGATAAGGTCCGCAACCTTACCCTTGTATCGTGGATCAAGGAGAGTGGCCAGCCAGTAATGGTCCTTCTCCTTGATCCGAAGAATATGAGGATCCTTCCACAGGCTTTACGGGATCAGGGGGGCCATGCAGCGTAGGTTAGCTGAGGCATTTGGTGTGTCGGGCATCACCTCGTCATCCACTATCTGGATGACTTCCTATGTGTTGGCCCGGCAGGCACCAATGTCTGCGCAGTTCTGTTGGCAATGCTGCAACATCTGGCAGAACACTTTGGCGTCCCTTTGGCTCCAGGAAAAATGGAAGGGTCCACAGAATGTATCACACTTTTGGGGATCGCGATTGATTCCGTAAAGTGCGGGTTGCCGTTGGACAAGTTGGAGAGGCTTCAAGAGGAAATACGTGTGACCGTTGGAGTGCGTAAATTGCAACTGCGTCAGTTGCAGTCGCTGCTAGGGAAGCTGAACTTCGCTTGTTGGATAATACCAATGGGGCATGTGTTTTGCCGCCAGCTGGTGGCCGCTACTGCGGGCATTCGGTCTCCGAATCATTATGTGACTCTGAAACAGGACCATAGGGAGGTCTGGCAAAGGTTCTTGGAGTCTTTTAATGGCTGGGCCTTTTTGATGTCCGGTCCCATTAGTAACTGTGACCTGGAGTTATTTACGGCAGGGTCCACAGGTTTTGGGGCCTTCTTTAAAGGTCAATGGTGTGCAGCACGTTGGCCATCGGAGAGGTCCGAGGCTGGGTTGTTGAAGATCCTTGTTCTTTTGGAGTTGTTCCCCATTGTAGTGGCCATGGATATTTGGAGGGAATCTTTTTGTAACCTGAAGGTGAGGTTTATTTGCGACAACTTAGGGGTTGTGCAGGTGGTCAATATGCCTCTGGGCCGGTTGTCAGGCTTTTACGGCATCTGGTATTGCAGTGTTTACAGGTGAATGCTTTCATCTATGCTGTGCACTTGCCAGGGGTTGACAACACGCTGGCTGACGCTCTGTCTCGTTTTCAGTGGGACAGGTTTCGGGGACTGGCACCGGAGGCGGAGCGTTACAGGATCAACTGCCCCACCCACCCTCCCTGGTTGTATTGGGGTTTGAGGTCAAGGTGACTAGGGCTAGATTTTCGGCAGTTCTTGGTGTCGTTAGAAGAAGTGAAATGAGGTACAGGTAGAAAACATGTTTTACCCAACCATGGGAAGGGAAGTTCATTAAATAAATAAAAAAATCCCCCGTGAACAAGTGATTATTCACACCATGCACTAAATCACTCCTCCAGGAATGTTACAAAACATATAAAGTGTTGCAAGGTCCATGAAAAAAATGCTTTGCATAGCAAATAATAAACGGTGATGATCAGTGTTTTCTCAAAAAAGACCGTTTACATCTTAAGTTCTTTTACCACACTGCTGTGTATTGTGATTCCTCTCCCCCTTGTGTGAATTAACTCACGACTGTATCAGCCTTGCACTTATCGTGTTTGACTAAGCACGCTTATTGTACCCCTTTTTTTTGCAGGGATGTAATCTTTCACTTCAGTAGGAGAAGAGCTGACTCTCTTGGAAGTTTCATAAAAGTGCTCTCATGCGATATATAAAAGAAAAGAAATGCTCCCATAGCATAATAACGTTTAAAATCCTTTCAATCACACATGGGAATTCCAATCAAATTGCACTCACAATTAAAAAAACTTGTATCCACGCCAAACAAATCAAGCCACAGCACACTTTAACATAGCTGATTGCCGATGCATTGGTGATCTCAGCAGGCCAAGGGCATGCGGGACATGTTCAAACAATCTCTCACCGCTCCTTGGTTTCGCCATCACCTTGGTGAGGATAGATGTGAGGTGTCCAATGTTCCGTCTCACTATCTCAGTCACCTAGTAGCCACATCCCGACATGTTTCGTCATTCACTTAACTTAATCATGTTTTTTTTTAAGTGGCGGCTTAGGGGTAAGGGGATTTTATGCTAGCGCAGTGGTGAATACACAGGTGTGAGGGCAATAGCGAGGGTATTATTGGTTTATATGTTTGTTATGATATTTACACATGATCCATTACAAAGGCTGGGAATGTTTACAGTTATTAAAGTTATTTATGGAATTTTTTTAAAGTATATTTTGTTAATAAATTAAGGCTGGTTGGCCATTTACTCCAAATCTAATCAAGTCGTTTGTTAATATGGGATGAGTTTGGAGAGGGTGTGCCGGTCATGGGGGAAGGTTATATATATTACACTGGGCCTAAGTCCTACAAATGTCATACCTTTATTAAGTTGGCTTTTTATTTGATCTTATATGTGGCCGCATTTTTTGATAGTCTGGAATATTGTTACCCCACACCAGGACATATCTTTAACATCGGTGTCTTACAGGCAGTGTTCAAGGTCTGAGACTCAGCAACTATTGAAGCCAAAACATCAGCAGGAATGAATATTCTCAATATGAGGTTAGTATGGTACTAGCATCCTACATATATTTTTTTCTTGACAAGTGAACTTGAATCTAGTGATATGGCAATTAGGTCATTGTTATGAGACGTGTTATGACAAAATTGGTATATGAGTGGCATATTTTATGAATGTAATAAACTTTGTTGATTGACCCTGTGTGTGTTTATACATACAGGTAATGCTAAGAATTCCAGCTGTCGCAGCAGTGTTTTGGCATTGTTTTTCACATAGGAGTAACAGGGACACTCATAAAACAGTTTTATATATATATATATATATATATATATATATATATATATATATATATATATATTTATATTTATTATCAAATGGCCTTAAATAGCAACTATGCTTATGTTATTTACATATAATAAATGTTTTAGACAGCTACATGCAAAGCACATTCTAGTTCCCTTTTCACTCTCTGGCTATTATTTTTTGTATTCATGTATCAATAGCTCCATCATGTGGTCATTTTGCTTAATGCAACATTCACTTTAGGCTAAAACTAATGAATATAACAATTATCACAGTAATAATGCAGGGAAAAAACCCTACTCTCCTTGCTTATAACATACAAAAAATTTAACAAAGCCCTTGATGTTGGACATGTGCAACAGTATCTTCTCTGCATGATGGGGAATATACCAAAAGCTTTTGGCTTTTAAATGGAAGCTGCAGAGGATCAGTGTAAGGAAGTTAACAGAACATATTTACTGGTCTAAGCCAGGCCTGGAATGGCACAAAAAAATAGGCCCATGCAATTTGGTCTGAGCAGGCAACATTTCCAGGGCCCGGGGGGGGTTCTTGGCTGAAATTTACGGGGGTGGCTGGTGTCGGTCCTCCACACTGTAATGTGCAGGGACACTGTGATATAAAGGGAACTGCACTGTAAAGGGGCACTGCAATGATTACAGAAAATACTGGGAGGGTTTGGGACTTTGAGTGAGACACATGGAAAATGTGTCTCCATCCCTAATTCAATGCTTAAAAACGGGAAAGTTGGGACTTTGAATGAGGACATAGACAACGTGTAGGTTAGTTAAATGCAAGTAGTATATTTATTGAAAATAGAAAAATGCATGAGACATACCAATTGTATAACTACATATAGGAAGAACATTATAGTGAATGCTGTTCCATAAATCTACACACCGCATAAGTATGTGCGCATGCAGACGACATCAAGGATACATAAAATATATATCAACTCAACGCCACATAGTTGTCACAACTGATAAATAAACACACAGACAATAAATTCATTTATATAAAACATAGCAGCATAATAGATTAGATAGCACATGTAGGGTAAAAAATTGGTAGACCATGATTGTCAGGTATAAAAATATATTCCATATTTGATAGTAGGATATAACCATAAGTATGCATCGTCCATTTTCCGATGCGTTTCGTGTAAACCACTCCTCAGAGGCAGATGTTAAGCAATATCCAGAAAATATAGTAAAATGAAATTAGTTTAAATGTACCTTAATAAATGAAGGGGCAAATGAGCCCACCCCATATACTTACACAAAATCAATGCAGGAAGATGTGAAAAATATGGAATCAGGGCCGCAATTATAGTCCTTGCCGGGAGCTGAGGTAGTGGGGGCGTGCCGCAGCAGAGAGCATGCACAGAGACTCCCCACACACACAGAAAATGAATTGCCAAATTATATGGTAAGGAGGGTGCTGTACCAAAATTGACTGCCAAGATAGATCTAAAATGAAAAAATCCATAATCAGTATATCATAGTGTACTGATGATTGAGTAATATATATATATATATATTATTAGGCAGCCAATAAAGTGATATGAAAAAGGCAGGAGCCTACCACATCTATGTAATCATGGTGTATATTGTAAGAAAAAGTCAATCAAAAAATGCCAGAAAGCAAACCCAGTTGCTAACCCAAATGTCAAAAAGGGAGGACTGGCTGGCATAATAGTAGGTGGAGTACCCCTGCAGTCACTTACATATGTGCCATAGAAAAATCAAATGAATCCTAGAAGGAAGCGGCGTCCCAATTGTATGGAGCGCCGACTGTGTGAGGGGAGGCCATACATACCCGTCCAGCCCACGTGCACGCCAACCACACCATCGTCACGCAAGCAGGCAGGGCAGGGAGGGGCCTCCACATAGGGGGTCAACACCGCCAATGGAAACCAACCATATTCCCGACCTGTCGGCTAGCTAGATAACTCGTGCGGCACACCATGGCGCCAAACAATGGCGCCACAGGTGAAGCCGGATGCGTGGCACCGATGTGCTGTGGGCACCCGCCCAACCCCCCCATCAAGTTCACATCCCCCCAAGACCCACCAGGGCGCGGGGGGGAAGAGGAGGAGGGAGAGGGGACACCCAGAGCAGGACACCTAGAACCTGATGAGAGGTTTACACAAAACGCATCGGACAATGGATGATGCATACTTATGGTTATATCCTACTATCAAATATGGAATATTTGTGGCGTTAAGTTGATATATATTTTATGTATCCTTGATGTCGTCTGCATGCGCACATACTTATGCGGTGTGTAGATTTATGGAACAGCATTCACTATAATGTTCTTCCTATATGTAGTTATACAATTGGTATGTCTCATGCATTTTTCTATTTTCAATAAATATACTACTTGCATTTAACTAACCCACACGTTGTCCATGTCCTCATTCAAAGTCCCAACTTCCCCGTTTTTAAGCATTGAATTAGGGATGGAGACACATTTTCCATGTGCCTCTCTCAAAGTCCCAAACCCTCCCAGTATTTTCTGTGTTAGGGATACAACAACTCCTTCCGCATCCATATAGGCATCCCCTGATCAACTTGCGCGCTAATAGCCTCAAGCACGGCGGCAAGTCTGATACCTAGCCCCTCCTCAGGATCAATACCCTGATCAGGATCATCATCTTAGGCCCATAGTACCATCAACAGCATCCACAAACCATGTGCTACTTCAAATACTAAGCTGAAGTTCTGCACAGACTAAGGAACATCAACACCACATTGCCATCTTCCATACAAAAAATACTTTAAAGAGAACAACTATTAAAAACCGGGCGACAAGCAGCTCCCAATCACAGGAAAACATCTACTCGACCACTACAATTAGATTGCGCCTTGTTTCACGCCAGGTATGCAGTCAAACATAGACTGGAAGTACACGACTTCATCATCGAGAACAATGTAGACTGCCTCTTCATCACCGAAAGCTGGTTAACCTCTGACTGCAACACCATCCTCACCGAATTGGTGCCGGAAAACTACAGGATCCTAACCGAACACCGGATAGGGAAAAAAGGAGGAGGCCTAGCAGTGATCTTTAAAGGTCACCTGGATCTCACTAAACCATCATCTCAGAACCCAGTGCCTTTTATGGAAACCCTGACGCTACATCTTCAACCAACACCCCATGACACCACTCATATTCTACTGTGCTACAGACCACCGGGACCAAAGTCCAATCTTCTTTCACCCCTCACGGAATCCTTTGCAATGCACACCCTAAAATTCAAAAATTTCCTGGCACTCTGAGATTTCAACCTTTGGGCAAATGAGCCTAAAGACCCCATTGCGACTGCCTGCCTCAATCAACTAGAAGAACTGGGTCTCCAGCAACTGATAAAGACTCCCATGCATGGGTCAGGACACACCCTGGACCTCATTTTCAAACAGAACATTGACGTCAACATACTCGACAACATAACTCTGCCATGGACAGATCACCACGCCATTAAATTCAAAATAGCTACCAACATCACCAACGAAAAACGGAAACCTGTAACAACAACGCACTGGACCAGATCGCATAAAAAACTGTACTCCGAATCCTTCAAATCCACTCTGTCCAACAAGATAACTACAATAACCTTAAACCACTCTACGAAGGAAACACTCAACTCCCTGATCAGGGCATTGCTGCAATCAGCAGACTCGGTAGCACCAAAACGCAGGGTTCTCATCAGGAAGAAAAACTCTGGATGGTTTAATAGCTCCCTCGCCGTACTAAAGCAAGAACGCAGAAGAGCGGAAAGAACATGGAGAAGAAATACCACAGAGGAAAACCACTTTAACTACAAAGGTCTCACAGAGAATTATCGGAAAGCAATCTTCAAAGCCAAAAAAGACCACTTCTCATATACAATCTCAACGGCCGCAAACCAACCACGGGAACTGTTTAAACTGGTTAATCAATCAATGAATCCGGTGTGCCTAGAACCCCCAGAAAGCGAATCCCAGGATTACTGTGACAAACTGTCGGATTTTTTCACCGATAAAGTCAAAACCATCAGGGAAACAATTTGTCAGAAGAAAACATCCAACCTCAGCCAGCAAATACATAAAGAGGATGTCTGCACCAACATACCGCAACCGCCGAAATTTTCACTATCCCCAATTACCGTAGACACCGCAAAAAACATCATTAATAAACTGCGTGACGGTACCTCACCTATTGACATCATCCCCACAAAACTACTGAAAGAATGCTCCGACATCGTGGCTCCAACCATAACCCACCTCATAAACCAATCATTCCACGAAGGGATTGTTCCCAGCATCCTCAAACAAGGCATCGTCAAACCTCTACTCAAGAAACCAAACCTGGACCCTCAGGATCCAAACAACCGTAGGCCAATTACAAGCCTCAACACCATTTCTAAGATCATGGAGAAAGCTGTAGTACATCAGCTACAACTTCACCTGGATACTCACAAACTCCTGGATCCGCTGCAATCAGGCTTCCGCCCGGGTCATGGAGCAGAAACAGCGCTCCTCAAGATCTGGGACGACGCCCTCGAAGCAGCAGATGACGGAGAGCCGTGTCTCCTCGTACTGCTAGACTCAAGTGCAGCGTTTGATACAGTAGATCACAATACTCTACTCGTCCGACTCACAGAAGTAGCCGGAGTCCAAGACATAGATCTCCAATGGTACGCGTCCTTCCTAGGAAATCGGTCACAGACAGTGAAACTAGGAAAATTCCTCTCCGAAACTCGGGCAGTCACCTGCGGAGTCCCTCAAGGCTCTCCTTTATCACCCGTTCTCTTCAACATTTACATTCGCCCACTTCTCCAAATCATCAGATGCTCAGATCTCTGCTTCCACTCTTACGCTGACGACACGCAACTTTATTTCCGGATCAATGGAAAAAAAGATCACAAACAACAACTTGAAAACTGCCTCAAATCAATAGAGGACTGGATGACCACTAACTCCCTCCAGCTGAACGAATCAAAGACAGAGCTTCTTATCTTACACCCAAATCATAAGCCCGCAACCAAAACCTCCTGGTCTCCACCAACCGTCTTTGGGCAGACTATCTCCCCAAAGACCAAAGCCAAGAGTCTCGGGGTTATTTTAGACGCACAAATGTCAATGGATGCGCAAATAGGATATGTAGTCATTGGATCTCACCATCTGCTGCGCATGCTTCGCAGACTCATCCCTTTTATCCCAAAGAATGACAAAGCAGTGGTAGTTGGAACAATCATTAATTCACGACTAGACTATGCAAACTCGCTTTACATAGGACTACCACAATATCAACTTGCGCGATTACAACTGATCCAAAACAAGACGGCAAGGCTGATAACAGGAAAAAAACCCTGGGAATCCATCTCTCCTTCGCTGAGGAGCTTACATTGGCTAACCGTAAAAAATCGGATCACGTTCAAGACCCTTTGCCTCACCCACAAATGCGTGCATAGAGAAGCTCCGCAATACCTAATGGAGAAAATAAATCATTACACACCAAACCGCAGTCTTCGATCAGCCAACAAAAACCTCCTCCTCGTGCCCAAAGCCCGGTATAAATCCAAGGGGGATCGGAGATTCGCTGTCCAAGGGCCTCGGCTATGGAATGCTCTACCAATCAACATCCGCCTGAAAGAAAATCACCTGGCTTTTAGGAAAAAACTCAAGACCTTCCTCTTTTAGCAGAAGATCAAAGCTCGCCACAGCGCCTAGAGGCGATTCAGTTCGCATTGTGCGCTATACAAGTATTTCATTCATTCATTCATTCAGGGATGGAGGTCTATGGACAAGGCTGGCAGTGTTCCCCTGCCAACCAGGTGTGAGGTTTTATGACCTGCATGGCTAATACCATGTCTGGGTATTGTCATATCGGGACACAGCCTTTCCTGTGCCCTAGAGATGATTTAGCACCATTGTGATACTCACAACCATTCAGGGATTCAGATGTGATTCTATGAATTTTGGAGTCGTTTTGTTGTTCAACATCCAGGAGCTTCGATGCGCTCTGGGTGTCCCCTCTCCCTTCCCCCCCCCACCCTGGTGGGTCTTGGGGGATGTGGACTTGATGGGGAGGGGTTGGGCGGGTGCCCACAGTGCATCGGCGCAAACCATCTGGCTTCACCTGTGGCATCATTGTTTGGCGCCGTGGTGTGCAGCGCGTGTTATCTAGCTAGACGTTAGGTCAGGAATATGGTTGGTTTCCATGGGCGGTGTTGACCGCCTATGTGGAGGCCCCTCCCTGCCCTGCCCTGCTTGCGTGACGCTGGTGTGGTTGGCGTGCACGTGGGCTGGACGGGTATGTATGGCCTCTCCTCACACAGTCGGCGCACCATACAATCGGGATGCTGCTTCCTTCTAGGATTCGTTTGATTTTTCTACGGAGATATGTAAGTGACTGCAGGGGTACTCCACCTACTATTATGCCAGCCAGTCCTCCCTTTTTGACATTTGGGTTGGCAACTGGGTTTGCTTTCCGGCATTTTTTTTTATTGACTTTTTCTTACAATATACTTCATGATTACATAGATGTGGTAGGCTTCTACTTTTTTCATGTCACTTTATTGGCTGCCTAATAATATATATATATATATTTATTTATTTTTTTTTTATTTTTTTTATTCCATCATCGGTACACTATGATATACTGATTATGGATTTTTTGAAATTTTAGATCTATCTTGGCAGTCAATTTTGGTACAGCACTCTCCTTACCATATAATTTGGCAATTTGTTTTCTGTGTGTGGAGGGAGTATCTGTGCATGCTCTCCGCTGCGGCACACCCCCACTACCTCAGCTCCCGGCAAGGACTATAATTGTGGGCCTGATTCCATATTTTTCACATCTCCCTGCATTGATTTTGTGTAAGTATATGGGGTGGGCTCATTTGCCCCTTCATTTATTAAGGTATATTTAGACTAATTTCATTTTACTATATTTTATATATATTCCTTAGCATCTGCCCCTGATGAGTGGTTTAGACGAAACGCGTCGGTCAATGGATGATGCATACTTATGGTTATATCCTACTATCAAATATGGAATATATTTTTATACCTGACAATAATGGTCTACTAATTTTTTACCCTACATGTGCTATTTAATCTATTATGCTGCTATGTTGTATATAAATTAATTTATTGTCTGTGTTCATTTATCACTTGTGACAACTATGTGGCGTTGAGTTGATATATATTTTATGTATCCTTGATGTCGTCTGCATGCACACATCCTTATGTGGTGTGTAGATTTATGGAACAGCATTCGCTATAATGTTCTTCCTATATGTAGTTATACAATTGGTATGTCTCCTGCATTTTTCTATTTTCAATAAATATACTACTTGCATTCAACTAACCCACACGTGGTCCATGTCCTCATTCAAAGTCCCAACTTCCCCCTGTTTTTAAGCTGAAATGATTACAGTGGCCCTTTACTGTGCAGTCCCCTTTATATTACAGTGTCCCAGTCCTATTGTGACCATACAATGCTAGTATTGTCTGTCTCATATTGTGCCCACACTGCCCAGTGACACTGACCTGCTCTCTTTCTGGTGGTGCGGTTTAGTGTGGCTCTCTTCTCTCTGGTGGTGTGGTACAGCATGGCTCTCTCTCTGGTGGTGTTGTACAGCGTGGTGCGGGTACAGTGTGTCTCTCTCTCTGGTGGTGCGGGTACAGCATGGTTCTCTCTTTGGTGGTGCAGGTACAGGGCAGCTCTCTCTTTGGTGGTGTGAGTACAGCGTGGCTGTCTCTTTGGTGGTGTGGGTACAATGTGGCTCTCTCTGGTGGTGTGGTGCAACGTGACTTTCTCTCTGGTGGTGTGGTACAGCGTGGCTCTCTCTCTGGTGGTGTGGTAGAGTGTGGCTCTCTCTTTGGTGGTTTGGGTACAGCATGGCTCTCCCTTTGGTGGTGCGGGTACAGCGTGGCTCTCTCTTTGGTGCGGGTACAGCGTGGTTCTCTCTTTGGCACAGGTACAGCGCGGCTCTCTCTCTGGTGGTGCAGGGGCTATTAGTTCCCCAGCACAGTCCTCTCATTCATTTTCCATGTCTTCTGTAGTAGTTGCTACAAGCACTCCTCAGCTTGTTTCCATGTTTTCTCTTTCACCCCAGCAGAGTGAATGCTGGGGACTGTAGTCTGCTCCCTGCTGAGAACAAGTGGGCCAGCTATCTCTGGGACTTCATTTCCCATGATGCCCCTCTAGTTGCATCTGATTGGCCCTCCACTGTGGCCAATGGGGAGGGAAGAAGAACAGACAGCACAGGAAAGCCTTCTCTTCCCCCGTGCTTCTGACATGTGAAGGGGAGGAGGGCAAGCGGGGGGCAAACATTGTGTCAGCAGCCTGCAGCTCTTCCCACCATGCAGACTCCCATGGCTGGAGCAGGAGAGCGGAACTGTCAGTGCGGCTCTGAGGCTGAGTTGTGTGTGCCAGACACACACAGCTCAGCCTATGCAGCCACCAGAGATGACACAGGCACGGCCGCTTAGCGGTAGGCGAGTGGTGGCCGCTGCCTGTGTTACCCATGCTCAGGCCACAGTCAACCTCCCGCTGTGTGGCCTGATCATCAACATGCCACGGTCTACCCTATAGCCAGTCTAGGCCTAGTCTAAGCACACGGTGGAATGGATAAGGATCCAGCACGGGTGCTGTCCAGGGAACAGCTATGAAAGTAGCGTGTTAACTGGAAACTATAGTGCTCTCATTTTTTTTTACTTTTTTCTGTTGACAGCCCATTTTCCTAAATTTCATCCCAACCCAAACCAGTCAATACCATACTACATTGGTTTGATTAAAGTGGTTTGGTTAAATAAAAACTAATCCTACTCTGCTCTGGAGCAGGAGTGCATTACACACAGAGTACAGGAGTCTAGCGTGCATACCAAACAGAGTGCAGGAGTCTGGAGTGCATACTACACAGAGTACAGGAGTCTGGAGGGCATACCAAACAGAGTGCAGGAGTCTGGAGTGCATACCAAACAGAGTGCAGGAGTCTGGAGTGCATACCACACAGAGTACAGGAGTCTGGAGTGCATACCACACAGAGTGCAGGAGTCTGGAGTGCATACCACACAGAGTGCAGGAGTCTGGAGTGCATACCACACAGAGTGCAGGAGTCTGGAGTGCATACCACACAGAGTGCAGGAGTGCATACCACACAGAGTGCAGGAGTCTGGAGTGCATTCCACACAGAGTGCAGGAGTCTGGAGTGCATACTACACAGAGTGCAGGAGTCTGGAGTGCCTAGCAAACAGAGTGTAGGAGTCTGGAGTGCATATCACACAGAGTGGAGGTGTCTATAGTGTATACCACACAGAATGTAGGAGTCTGGAGTGCATACCACACAGAGTGCAGGTGTCTGGACTGCATACCACACAGAGTATAGGAGTCTGGAGTGCATACCACACAGAGTGTAAGAGTCTAGAGTGCATACCACACAGAGTGTAGGAGTCTGGAGTGCATACCACACAGAGGGGTTGTTTTCCTAAGGCAAATCCACTTTGCACTACAAGTGCACTGAAAGTGCACTTGGAAGTGGACTTGTAAGTGCAGTTGCTGTAGATCGCTGTAGATCTGAGGGGAAGCTACTGTATGAAATGAGGTGAAGCTCTGCTGATTTTATCTTCCAATCATGTGCAAGCTAAAATGCTGTTTTTTATTTCCCTTGCATGTCCTCCTTGGATCTACAGTGACTTTACTTCCAAGTTCACTTTCAAGTGCACTTGCAGCGTACTTGTATTGCAAAGTGGATTTACCTTTAGTAAATAACCGCCAGAGTGTAGGAATCTGGAGTGCATACCACACAGAGTGTAGGTGTCTGGAGTGCATACCACACAGATTGTAGGAGTCTGGAGTGCCTAACACACAGAGTACAGGAGTCTAGAGTGTATACACACAGAGAGCAGGAGTCTAGAGTGCCTAACACACAGAGAGCAGGAGTCTGGAGTGCATACCACACAAAGTGCAGGAGTCTGGAGTGCATACCACACAGGGTGTAGGAGTCTGGAGTGCATAACACACTAAGGGGGTTATTTACTAAAGGAAAATCCACTTTGCACTGCAAGTACACTTGAAGTGCACTTGGAAGTAAAGTCGCTGTAGATCCAAGGGGGACATGCAAAGGAAAAAAAAACAGCACTTTAGCTTACAAATGATTGGATGATAAAATCAGCAGAGCTTCCACTCATTTCAGATCTACCCCTTAGATTTAGAGTGACTGCACTTTCAAGTGCACTTGCAGTGCAAAGTGGATTTGCCTTTCGTAAAAAAAAAACATATAGGTTATACAGAATTTGATGGCCTGCACAGATGTGTGGAGACCTGCTGGAAAAGCCACAAGACATGTTGTAGTGAGTTTACTAAAGGCATAAAGACTGCACTTTTCAAGTGTAGTGGTGTGTTGCCACTGGTTACTAAGATCCACGCATATTCGCCCCATTGCCAGACATCTATACGTCACACTGGTAGACAATGAAAAGTCTTTTGCTTTGTTTTTGTTGTTTTATTTGGGAGATTGAACTTGGTTGGGGGAAGGGATATGGGATGCCCATGGAACAAATTGGTATTTGCAATGTTATAGCGGATCCAGCTTACATTGACAAATGTCTCTAGTGGTTGTGCTTTATATTTCCTTGAATAAGACAAAAAATTGTGGACTCTAATCTTGACAGTGGTACCTCAGACCATTCTTCTCCTCTGCACTCTCCCTGCAGACTTTACCTCCAGGACACTTCTCCTCCTGCACACTTACCTATCACAGTATTAGTCATTCTGTCCCACCATCTTGAGCTGACTAGGTATCACTCTGAATAAGTCCTAGGAGTAGTTTCACTTGATAATCTTTAACAGGCCAGGGGCCTGCAGTACCCCTTCTTGGCGGCCTTGAATATTTAATTGGAAAATATATTTGATGAGGGACTACTGATCCCAGCAAACCTGACTTGCAAATCTTGTGCCCTCAGGCTGCAATAATTTGACACACAACCCCACAGTCTCTCCTCTGGCTCTGCACCCAGTTCCCCTGGCATGCCTCTTCCAGATCTCCACTGTGCCTCACTCACCGACTCCTGCCCTGAGACCTTCCTGAAGGATTTTCCTGGACCATGAGGACCACCTGCTTCTCCAACTCCTGTTCCAGGACACCTCCCCATGACCGTGTAAGGAGAGGATCCCTCTCAGCTCCCGAGCTCCTCCGCCTGATTAACCCCCCCCCCCCCCCCCCGACCAGATGGGGGTGCTTCTCCTGCATGCAGTCTAGCACTCCATCTTTCAGTTCACCCAGCCAAATCCAATTGGGCATTGGTCAGAGCTCCTCACATAAGCTGCCTGCCACTCGAGTTCTAGGCCCGGCCCCTCTTCCAGAACATTCTCCCTGGAATTATGGGAGGTGTCTCAGAACTAAAGCACAGGTGGTCACACCCACTGCTACACTAACCACTCCCTGCCCCCAGATCAAGAAAAACAAACAGGCCTAGCTCGCAGCATAGGCCTGCTTAAATTTACCTGTTCCGACAGAAACTACAACACTACACCTTTAGCACCTACCTATGGTAGAGGGTGTTACACTCACCCCCCCACACACACACACCATTTTACAGCTGGTCCCCAGCTGTGGAAAAAAAATGATCTTTTTTTACAAAAGTAACTCCTGGACCCAGGAGTAAGGGCATACCATAATACAAGTTGGATGAGAAAAGGAGAAAAAGTTGGACAGAGCTATGATACAAATAAGTTACATACAAAAATATAGGTATTTACATTCTTGTAACATATTTATATTGTACATTTTCACATAACATCCTAACTACAGGTCCCTGCAGCTGGGCACATACACAATCCGGAGCTAGAGCATTGGTCCCACAGGAGAAATACTCTGACTCCCACAAATCTTCATTCTCCTAGGCGATGGAGATGGACAGTCGTCCCATCTGCGATGTACCTAAAAGAACACAGAAAATATTACATCTTATTCTTACAATCGAACTGTACAAGTAATTCACCATTGAGAGGGGGTTATAATCCTCCCTTTGATGAAACATCAATTACATTTCCTGCATGTAGTTACCCGCCTGCTGTCACTCCACCAGGAGGGATCTAGGGGAACCTCCTGCAGAGCAACAGACGGATGTACATGTGCAACCAGATAACCCCTCCTTGCTCCTGAGTGAAGGGGCCCCTTCCGAAGCAAAGAGGTTGGCAGGGACAGTACACTCTAGTGTCCATGATGCACTTTTCCTCCCATCAGGCACCCTGGGTGGCAGACAAAAGACTGTCCCTGCAGAGAATTTGAACAGTCAGTGGAGAAAACCACACAGGCCCTGTCCTGTCCTTGCAATCCCTGTGGCCACTTTTATGTGGGCTTCACAACACAGCAGTCCTCCTCATGCAACGTACACACGATCGGAATTATGGTCGGAAAAAGATCCGATGATTTTCCCAACGGAATTCCAATGAAATTCTGCTCAAACTGTCTTGCCTACATGGTCACACCAAATTCTGACCGTCAAAAACGCGGTGACGTACAACACATACAACGGGACTAGAAAAAGGAAGTTCAATACCCAGTAGCCAATAGATTCCGTCTCGTAGTTGAATCTGAGCATGCGTGAGTTTTTGCGATAGAAAGTTTTTCCGGTGGGAAAATTGAGAACATGCTCTCAATTTTTTTTTGGCGGGAATTCGGCCAGCTAAATTCCGATGGAGCCTACACACGGTCACATTTTCCAATGAAAAGCTCTCATCAGTCTTTTGCTGGCCGAAATTCCGATCGTGTGTAAGTGGCATTACAAGTAGGGATGATCTTCATGTTCGAGTCGAACATACGTACGACTCGAACATCGGCTGTTCGCACGTTCGGCGAATACCAAACGTTTTGGGCCGTTCGCGCCAAATTCGTGTGGCGCTCATGGCCCACAATGCACTGCGCCATCGCAGTGCATTGCTGGCTCATGATTGGCCAAGCATGCACTGTGACCGCACATGCTTGGCCAATCACAGCACCGGCAGCGAGGAGAGCCATGATTGGCCACAGGCAGGATGCCTGTGGCCAATCATAGCTCAGGCTGTGTAGTACATGCCCCACACTATATAAGGCCGCCAGCGCGGCAGCCTTGTGTAGTGTGTTGTCGTCTGTAGGAGTTAGTAGGTGTTCTCTGTGTACCTTCAACACAGTATTCACCTTTCGTTATTGGCCGATTTAGCGTTCTTGCTCTTCTGTAATTGAGCTTTTAGCAATCTGCAGGAGTTTGTGGGTTTTGTCTGCGTGCCCTGAGCGTAGTATACACCATTATATCCACCTATATAGCTAGCTATATTGCTGTCAGGAAGGGCATGCCAGCACCCAAGATGGCTGCCAAAGAAGACGACCTGTTACCTCTTCCTGTCAGGAAGGGCATGCCAGCACCCAAGATGGCTGCAGAAGAAGATGACCTATTACCTCTGCCCCTGTCAGGATGCCATTGGTGTGCACGCACCATGTGACAGCTTTGTCCGCCCAAACAGGCTATTTAAACTCAGCCAGTTTCCAGGCTCTGTCTGTCTGCTCTACAGCGGTCCCTGTGTAACCTGCAATTAGCTACCTGACTTCTGTTCCTGTTGTGACCCGGCTTGCTTCCTGACGTTCCTGTTTCCTGCCTGCATCTGACCCCGGCTTGTCCCCCACTCCGCACCTGCCTGCTCCTTCTGCTACTCCGCTGCCAGCCTGTTGACGACCCGGCCTGTAATCTGATTCTGCTTCTGCTTCAGCCCCTGTTCCTGACGTGCCCATTGTGTATGACCCGGCCTGCCTGTACTTGCCTTCTCTTAAGCCTTGAGGGTGCCACCATCCCTTCTGCTGCATCTGCACTCCTGTGGGGATCAGTTGTCTACTTGTTCCAGCTACCTGCCTATCACTGCTCTGGGAGTTCTACAGACACCTCTACAGCCCGGCCGAGTGCTCCGATCCAGCTCCAGGTTCAGCGATCCCACCAGGCACTCGTACGACTCTGCATCTCGGTGCTTCCTGTCAGCTCAAGATCAGGGGCTCCAAGTCAGAGTTGTAAGAGAGGCCGTCCTCTGCATATCAGGCTCCATCACCAGGTACGTGACAATTGCTCTTCTGTAATAGAGCTTGCAGTCAGTTGTAGGAGATTGTGTGCGTTGTCTGCGTGCCCTGAGCGCACTATACACCATTATATCCACCTATATAGCTAGCTATATTGCTCTTCTGTAATAGAGCTTGCAGTCAGTTGTAGGAGATTGTGCGTGTTGTCTGAGTGCACTATACACCATTATATCCACCTAATTGAGCCATCTGCCATCTGCAGGAGTTAGTTGGTGTTGTGTGCCTCCAGCACATCACAGTATACACCTGTATCTACCCTTTAATTCCTGCTCTATAATAAAGGTATCTGCAGGAGTTAGTGGGTGTTGTGTGCCTCCAGCACAATAAACACTACCCAATTGCTGGTTTTCCCATCTCCCTTCAGGCCATTACCATGTCTGGAAGGCCAACAAGGAGAGGCAGACAGGGTATGAGCCAAAAAAGAGGGCAAGCAGGCTCTGTGTCTAGAGACAACAGTGCTGGTCATGGAAGCGGTGCATCGCCATAATCAGCACGTGGCCATGGGACGCGCTTGTCCTTCTTTTCGGCAGCTGGACGTGTTGAGCCGCATCATGCCGAAGACTTGGTAGAGTGGATGACCAAGCCCTCTTCATCCTCCTCCTCCTCTCTCACCCAGGCTCAGGTACTAGCAAAGCAGCTGCCAACGCATCATCTTCCCTCGTCTCAATGTCATCATCAGTGACTCCTTCCCTAGACCCACCAGGTCCTCCTGAGGAGTCCCCTGAACTCTTTGAGCACAGTGTTGGGTACATGCTCCAGGAGGATGCCCAGCAGTCATGTTCCACAAGCTGCAGCATACTGCCAGGTTTGCTCCAGCGATGAAGAGGGAGGGGATGATGAGGGCACTGACTCCACGTGGGTGCCTGGTAGGAGAGAGGAGGAGGAGGCACATGTCCAATGAGACAGGATGCCCTCCGGGGGCCAGCTTAGGGGCATCACACTGACTGAATCACACCGCAGAGCTCCGCCTGTGCAGGGCACTGCCTCTGCACGTTATTCTAAAAGTTCTTTGGTGTGGGCCTTTTTTGACACGAGTGCATCAGATCTCACCGCTGCTATTTGCAACATATGTCTCAAGCGTATCTTGTGTGGCCAAAACATCAGCCGTTTGGGCACCACATGCTTGACCAGACATATGTTGACCTGCCATGCAGCTCGTTGGCAAGCGTACCTCAAAGACCCACACCAAAGAACAAAGTGGACCTCTCCTTGCTCCTCATCAGCTGGGATCTCCAACCCCCACTAGACCTTCAATCCTCTCTGAAACCTGCTCTGAGAGGAATGAAGGTGTATAATTAGGTGTGTCACAGCCAAGTGCTTCCAGGCACTCTGCTAGTAGTACACCCACATCTGATTATAGCAGGCAAATTTCCCTGCCCCAGCTGCTGAACCGTCGAAAGAAGTTCACTCCCAGCCATCCACATGCCCAGCGGTTGAATGCTAGCTTGGCTAAATTGCTAGCACTTCAACTGCTGCCTTTTCAGTTGGTAGACTCTGCCCCCTTCCGTGAGTTTGTACAATGTGCGGTTCCTCAGTGGCAGGTCCCCAAAGGCCACTTTTTCTCACGGAAGGCAATTCCGGCTCTCTACCGGCATGTGGAAGGCAATGTCCTTGCCTGGACAGGGCGGTCAGCGGTAAGGTGCATATTACCGCTGACTCATGGTCCACCATTACCTGTCTTTCATGGCCCATTGGGTCACTCTTCTGGCAGCTGGGAAGGATGCAGGACAAGGTGCAGTGGTGTTGGAGGTTATTCCGCCACTACGCCTCCAAAATGCAACTACTGGTTGTGACGCACCTCTCTCCTCCACCCCCTCCTCTTCTTCTTCCTCCATGGCCTCTTCCAGTGCTCTGTCCTCAGAACCAGCGGTGCTCCGTAGGCGTTCAAGGGGCTATGCAAGTACGCAGGCAAAACGATGGCATGCCATGCTTGCGCTGGTTTGTTTGGGGGACAGGAGCCACACTGGGGCAGATATTTTGTCAACTCGGCTCACGTCCTTAACCTGGTGGTGCAGCGGTTCTTGGGCAGGTACCCGGGCTTACAGGATGTCCTGAAGCAGGCCAGGAAAGTCTGTGTGCATTTCCGCCGATCATTCAATGCCTGTGCTCGGCTGGCTGAGCTCCAAAAGGAGTTGAACCTGCCTAAGAACCGCCTTATATGTGACATGCCCACCAGGTGGAACTCAACGTTGGCCATGCTGCAGCAGCTGCACATGCAGCAGAGGGCCATCAATGAGTACCTGTGCAACTACGGCACCAGGACAGGGTCAGGGGAGCTCAGTTTTTTCTCACCACGCCAGTGGGGCATGATCAGGGATGCATGCACTGTCCTGTCACCGTTTGAGGAGGCCACAAGGATGGTGAGCAGTGACAGTGCATGCATCAGTGACACTGTACCTCTTGTCCACCTGTTGGAGCATACGCTGCATGGAATAATGGACAGGGTACTTGAGGCAGGACAGAGGCAGGAAGAGGAGGACTTCCTTGCCTCTCAAGGCCCCCTTTATCCAGAAAGTGTTCCTGCTGTGCCACCCATCACACAGGAAGAGGATGAGGAGGAGGAGGAGGATGATTGTGTCAACATGGAGGTGGAGGCTGGCACTCAGCATCAGCAGCAGTCTTGTAGGGATGATTTACAGTCCCAAGAAACCAGTGGACTTGTACGTGGCTGGGAGGAGGTAGCTGCGGATCATGTTGTCCTTAGTGACCCAGAGGACTCCGGACCGAATGCCTCAGCTAACCTACGCTGCATGGCCTCCCTGATCCTGCAAAACCTGCAGAAGGATCCTCGTATTCTTCGGATCAAGGAGAGGGACCATTACTGGCTGGCCACTCTCCTTGATCCACAGTACAAGGGTAAGGTTTCCGACCTTATCTTGCCATCGCAGAGGGAGCAGAGGATGAGACATCTCCGGGAGGCCTTGCAGAAAGGTCTGTGCAATGCGTTCCCAGAGACTAGGTTACAAACTCCTGGTCCTGGACAACATGTTGCTGAGGCATCGGTCAGAAGGAGCGGTGGAGAAGGTGGCCGTCTGACCGATGCGTTCAGACAATTTTTTAGTCCGCAGCCCCAAGGTATGATCGGTTCCAGCAACCATCGCCAGCGTCAGATTTACATGGTGCAGGAATACCTAGGGGCAAGGTCAGACTTGGACACCTTTCCCACCGAAAATCCTCTGGCTTACTGGGTCTTGAGGATGGATCACTGGCCAGAGCTTGCACAGTATGCAATTGAGCTACTGGCCTGTCCTGCATTCAGCGTTCTTTCAGAACGCACCTTCAGTGCTGCTGGTGGCTTTGTTACCGATCACAGGGTGCACCTGTCCACCGACTCGGTTGATCGACTGACCTTCATCAAGATGAATCAGTCTTGGATCACCCACAGCTACCAAGCACCTGAAGCTGATGTAACCGAAAACAATTTTTTTTAAATATCACATCCCTTCCATACTGCCTATGCTGATGCTGAGTGACTGTCCTTTTATGTTGATTGTCTATCCTCTTCCTCCTCCGCTGATATGTTGGAAGAACATTTTTGGTTCTGGGTGATGCCACCAGCCCAATGTTTCAGCCCCTGTTAAACAGGGGCGTTTAATTATAATTTTTGATGCAATGCTTTGCAGCAGGGTTCATTCCTGCACCACAACTAGAGTATATGAGAGAGATTGCAGTGTCATGGCACCATCACCAGTGCCAGCAGCCCAATTTTTAAGCCCCTGTTTAAGAGGGGCATGTAATTACAATTCTTGATATAATATTTCACAGCAGGGCCTGTTCCTGTGCCCACCGAGAGTAACTGTGAGGACTTATAGTGTTATGGCACCAGCACCACAACCACCAAAGGCCCAATTTTTCTACCACTGTTCAAGAATGGCATGTAATTACAATTCTTGATATAATCGTTCATCAGCAGGGCGCTCCAGCGCCCACCAAGAGTCACTTTGAGGACTTACAATGTTGTGGCAACACCAACACCTTGTTCCGCCATTTCTGCAGAGCATATAAGGCAGGCCCCTACTTTCAAACATCCAACTTACAAATGTCTCCTACTTGCAAACGGAAGGAGACAACAGGAAGTGAGATGAAAAAAGACGGACGGCAAAACAAATTATATAGGGGTGATAACCCTTCCCTATGTTTTCCAAAAAGCTTAAAAATCGATTTTTTTTTTACTGGAACTATACTTTAGAAATGTACCAGTTCAAAATTACAAACAGATTCTACTTAACACAACAAATCTACACAGTCCCTGTCTTGTGTTTACCGCCTGTATACTGCTGTACTGAGTATATAGGGCCTGGGGGCCCCACGTCTTTCCTTTTTTTTAATATGGGTACGGGGTTCCCCTTAATATCCATACAAGACCCAAAGGGGCAGGGGGGCTACCCATGCCATTTTTCTTAATGATTTTCATCCATATTGCCGAAACCAGATATTGCATTAAAAACGCAAGCAGTTTGAAATTACTTTTATTCCATTAAATGTCATTTTGTGCAGGGACTGTTCTAAACACAAACACGTGGCACTTCACAGGCATACTATAGACACCCCCAGGCACGATATTTAAAGGGATATTTCACTTTTTTTCACTTTAATCGTCATTAAAATCAGTGCTCCCACCAAAACGGCCATTTTTAAAAACATTTTAGGCATTGACCCATGTCCCCTGGGGCAGGAGCCAGGTCCCCAAACCCTTTTTAGGACAGTATCTTGCATATTAGCCATTAAAATTAGCACTTTTTATTTCGACCGTTCGAGTTCCATAGACTTCAATGGGGTTCTAACATTCGTACGAATTTGCGGTCCGTTCAAAAGTTCTGATGTGAACCGAACTGGGGGGTGTTCGGCTCATCCCTAATTACAAGTAAAAGCGTGAATCTGGCAACCTCTTCCGGCAATCCCCCTCTCTTCTGATGGAGACCGAATGACTCCTGGTAGGCCGACCCGCCTTTACAACCAGGACTCAGTCTTTGTAGATAGCGCATCCCAACTTCCGCTCTTGCTGAATGTCCTTAAAATGGGCCCAAGCACCACTCTCTGGCACCCTTAAAAGTTTTGGAAAGTGCAAAAAATCCCATATCAAGTCATCTTTCCACTCTACCCGTTAGCTCTCCACAATGTCCATGACCTGAAAGGAGACATAAGGGTAGTCAAGACCCCACTCCAAAGCAACCCTGCGTTGAATCTCCCTCTAAAAACTAGAGAGTCTTGGCAGCTCCTTAGGTTTTCCTTTGCCGGGCAAGATGTAGGAATCCTGGGCCTTTATCACCTACTGCCTGTAGGTGGGTGCTCTGGTCTGGGTAGTGGAAGGTAGACTTACATAGAGTCTGCTGTTAGAAACTGATGTCCATACTGGGGGTTGTGGTTCTTCCATGGCCTCTGAATGGGTTCCTGTAGAAGGAGAATCTCCTATCTCCCACCAGGCAAACAGTCTTTCCATGGACCCATATTTTTCCAGTACTCTGGGGCAACCCCAATCAATGACCCAGCCCTCGCTCACCTCATCCAGCTTGCCTGGAGACACGCCTTCCTTCAGCATGAGCTCCTTTCAGATGGGCACAGCAAGGGACTTAGAGCAGGCCGGCTCTTCATGGATATTATCTGGTTCCCGCACACTGACACCTGCAGTCACTGGGCGCCTGGCCAGGCCACGGGTAGTGGCAACATTCTCTTCTCCCTGTATGTGCAGGAACCTGTCCAGAACAAGTCGCCCTTCTTACCAGCGGCTACTGGCAATTAGGCTGCAGCGTCCTCTGGTTGCTAAGCAATACAGCCCCAGGCCATGGTAGCCCTGCCACCCCGCGATGGCAGCGATGACATCACACCAGCAAATGCCCGCCTCCAGCTGCTGCACGCTCACAGAGACAGCCCAAGCGAGGAACAAGGGCCATCATGGCTCTGGGATCCAGGCAAAACAAATAATGAAAAATATGATCTCTTGGTAGACAAAACTTTGGGACGTACCATGCTGGAGCAACAACACTGCGTTCTTCTCCTTCTGATCACATTATACAAAGGCCTGTTTTATCTACATTGGTGTAAGTGCAAAACTTTTTTAATACATTTTTTGCCAAGGATTTTATGCTATGTGGCCATCTTTTTTTTCCTGTATGACTCCTTCCTGTTGACTGGTGGAGCCAATGAGTCTCTATATGCTGAGCTTGGATCATTATGCTTTCTTGATGTTGATCCCTGAAAGCTTGATTGTCCAATCTGCACTGCTATACAATCCACATGCTGGTTCCTGTGATGTTAAAGACCCCACCAGTTTAGCTTGTTTGGCTGTCTACTGCTGCCAGGTAGCCCACATCATTTGGTAGGAGTACCCTATTACCTTCACTGGTGGTGGTAGCACACTTGGTGAATATTGTTCCCTTGCTGAATTGAGCAAGGGAACCCCTCTTTCGATCGTCCTTGACTGTAAGTCCCAATATCCATCTATTTTGCACCGTTTGAAAAATTACTTTTTTTCACTTTGTACTCATCTGTGTCTATTGATGCAGTTTAATGGACATTTGGGTTCACAATTTGTTTATGTATATGTTGTCTCACCCACCATTTTGCATACTAGTCTTGCTTTGCGGGCAATGTCATTAATGTATGTTTAATTGTGCACTGTAACTTATATGTTTGCATTATTACATATATCACTGGTTACTTAGTGCTGCACTTAAATCCTTACCAAAACAAATAATGAAACCGCAGCAAGCCACACCTTTGCAGCAGTACTTTATACTGCGAGCCAGGAGCCATAGCCATCCATAGCAGAAGTTTATACTGCCAACCAAGGATCATACATATGAATAACAGTAATTTATACTCCCAACATAATGTCCCAGCACCACGGGAACCCACCTCTAAGGAAGATTTTCAGCCCAACACTGGGGTCTTCTGACTCAGGTGAGGCAGGCAACGCATAACAGAAAAGTAAGTTCCAAACCTTTCTTCTTTTTTTTTTTCCTTATTTATTCGAGGACAAATGTGCAGTCCCCCACCTTGTGGAGCTTACCCATAGTTTGTACAAGCTGACATTTTCTGGGAGCATCAGTCTCCAACTCACCCGGCCCTGTGCAGGTGATGTATGGCCAGCGAACCCCAGGACATCGGGATGGCAGCTGAGGTGGCTCACATTAGAAGAGGTAGGTCATACTGCATACACACCACTGTGGCCTACTTTGTGCTATTCTAGCACAGCTGGCACCAGAGGGAAGCTGCTGCTTTGCTCTGCATGCAAAGAGGGAGCATTGGGGGCAGAGCTGAGGTGGAAAGGGCTAGGAAAACTCCACATGTGAGCATCAACAAAAGCATCATTGGTTTCTAGGACACTGGTCCTAACTGCCAATGACTTCAAAGCAGATCATGCAGGAAGGAGGGGGGGGTGGCAGGAGCCCAGCGGGACAGAAGACAGAGGGACACAGAGGTGCTGGATATATGTTGTGCCGGATTTCCAGGGTACAGAACCCTGGCACAAGTTGCCAAACCATACTGCCCAGGTCAATCCCGTAAGGGTTGCAACCCTAGCACTCTACTCTCAATGGCATGCCATCCATTTAAAGAGATGTGCCATGGCCGTAACTCCAATGCGCATGCACAAGAGTGATATCATCTCGGCTTGGCCTTTCAAAAGGCGATCCTGGAAGGAAGCTCTGTCAGCAGCGACAGTGCGCCTCTGGGTGGCTTTTTTTTTACAGGTGAGTCTTTCATAATGTGCTAGTAAGTGATACATACTAGCACAATATGCTCTTAACTTGCAGAGAGGTATTTTTTTAATTTTTTTTGCGGTTTACTACCACTTTAACCACTTCAATACTGAGCACTCTAACCTACTTCCTGCCCGGGTCAATTTTCAGCTGTCAGCTCTGTCATACTTTGAATGACAATTGCGCGGTCATGCAACACTGCACTCAAAGAAATTTTTTATTAATTTGTTCCCCCAAATAGAGCATTCTTTTGGTGGTATTTAATCACCACTGTGACCAGAGCAATATAATGTTACCATAGTAACATTGTACTACTCTGGTGACGTCATCAGTATTTTATTATATTTTTTTACACATTAGGATTGCTTACAGCAGTGTATTACTGTGCTACAATATGAGAAAGCATTTTACTGTAAGAAACCAAATCATTCAGTCTGTTTTGTTGTGATTAGCTGTGATTGGTCAAAGCTAATCACCTAGTACAGGTGAGCTATGATTGACCCTGTCTATACCATGTGATAAAATTGTTCAATCACGGCTAGCAACACAATTGTACACGATTGATGGCATGAAAGGAACCATCTATTGTGTACAACTGTCATGTGACCTGCTGTGAATCATCACGGTGGTCGCATGGTACCGGCAGTGAGCTGATACTCATCAGTCATTGACTTCGTCTCATGGACACGGCTGTCAGGAAGATCCTCCTCACGGACGTCTGAGCGGCGAAAGTCGCAGAAGATCTTTTGCCCAGTTTCAGGAGCGTTACCGCGATCAGCGGTGCGCGCGCGGCCGTTTGACGCAAATTGGCGCCAATAGCGCTATTTAAACTGGAGCCATGCTTCAGTGCTTTGCTGCCTGATCAACAGCGTTCCTGTGCTTCCTGGTGATCCGTATCTGAACCTGAACCTGTACCTGTACCTGTATCCTGATCCGTATCTGAACCTGTACCTGTACCTGTATCCTGATCCGTATCGAACCCGGCTTGTTCCCGACTCTGCTGATTGCTGCCTGCCTCCCCGACTTTGGCTTTGTACCCGACTACTCTTCTGGATTCCGTTTCTGTACCTGATCTGCCCGCCTGTGCCTGACCTGGACTGTTACACCATCCGTCAACTGTAAGTTGCTTGCTGTTGTACTACAGGACACCTCCCAGTCCTCCGCAATATTTGGCTGTACTCCTTCTGCGTTTGTAGCCTTCTACCTCTGGCTGCAGACTACTGGACTCTTCCACTTCCGCTTATCCATTGCACCTGCATCCGTTGTTGGACTACAATACCCCTCCGTTGTTTGTCACCTCCTGCAATCACTTGTATGCCGTTGCTGGACTACAGGAACCCTTCTGCTGTCTGCTGAGCCTTATCTCACCTTTGCCTGCATTCTGACACCGGACTACAATACACCTCCTCCTTCAACGGTCTTCTGCCTCTACCACCTGCTATCCAGTCAGGCACTTGTGCCCCTCTGTGCTCCTGAGCCCCTGTCACCACTACCAGGGTCTCTCGAGTCAGAGGTTTACGAGAGGCCACTCCCTGCACTCCGGGCTCTGCTTAAAGGTACGTGACAGTATCAGGCAGCCATGTCTGAGCCCACGCAGGGAGATTCGGCCATGGATGATTTATGCTGTCATCTTGCTGGACTTACCCAGGCTGTTAAATCTCTACAAGAAGGCTATTCTCGGTTGGAAGAGCGTGTCCAGGTCTTATCTACCACAGGCCCTACCGTGTCAGGAACTTCTTCTGCGCCATCAGTGGTTATGTTGCCCCCTGAACCCAAGGTCCCAACCCCGGAGAGGTTTTCGGGAAATCGCAGCAAGTATAGAGCTTTTCGCAATGCCTGTGAACTGTTTTTTGCACTTCAACCCAGAACTTTCTCTCTAGAATCCACTAAGGTGGGTTTTGTTATCTCCCTCCTATTGGGTGAGCCCCAGGCTTGGGCCCACCGCCTTTTGGAGCAAAAGGAAACCTGCCTTAACAACCTGAATACCTTTTTTCAAGCCATGGGTTTGCTCTATGAGGATCCTCAACAGGCGGCCACAGCGGAAGCAGCTTTATATTCCCTTCAGCAAGGCTGCAGAGCAGCGGAGGACTATGCGTCTGAATTTCGGCGCTGGAGTTCCGATACTACCTGGAACGATGCCGCTCTGCGATACCAGTTTCGCACGGGTCTCTCTGAACCTCTAAAGGATGAATTGGCCCGGGTGGGTGTTCCAGCAACTCTTGAAGCCCTTATCAACCTCTCCATCCAGATAGACAGACGTTTGAGAGAACGGAGAGCAGAACGCACTGCCGGGCCGTCCCGACCAGTCTGGATGTTACCCCGTGTACCTAATCCCCCTGCACATCCTGCTGCTGACACGCCTGAACCCATGCAACTGGGCTTGCTTAGACCAACGCTCACCACCGAGGAACGACAACGCCGGCAGTTCAACAATCTGTGTCTTTACTGTGGGGAATCCGGACATTACGTGAGATCCTGTCCTGCCAAATTCCGTAAGCATTCTTCTGTATTTTCTCCTGTTTTACCTGCTGTGCCTAGTAATGCTACTCACCTGGCTGTTCCCGTCTCTCTTCAGCTACCCGGAGGGAACATTCAAGTCCCCGCAATAGTTGATTCTGGAGCGTGCAGTGGATTTATGGACTTATCATTTGCCCAAAAGTTCCAAGTGCCCTTACGGCCCAGGGTGAAGGGGTTGTCTGTACACCTTGCCGATGGGTCAGCTATCAAATCAGGACCGGTGACACAGGAGACATGTCCTTTGACTGCTACTATTTCCGGTAACCATCAGGAACAACTCTGTCTGGACATTATTGAATCTCCTCTTTTCCCTATCATACTGGGTATGCCCTGGCTCCGGGCACACAACCCGCAAATAGACTGGTCCACCGGAAACATCTACTTTCTCTCTCCCTATTGTCGTCAACACTGCTTCCAAGAATCAATTAAGGTCTCACCCCATTTAATGTGTATGGAGACCGACGTTGAGACACGCCAGCACGTTCCTGAGGCCTACCACGACTTCTTCGACGTGTTCAGCAAGAAGGGGGCAGAAACACTTCCCCCTCATAGACCCTACGATTGTCCAATTGAGATCCTTCCCGGAGCCGAAATCCCTTTCGGGAGAATATTTCCCTTAACAGAAGTGGAATTGGAGACTCTCAGGACTTACATTGATGACAATTTGAAAAAGGGGTTCATACGTCCTTCTACGTCCCCAGCTGGGGCAGGAATCTTTTTTGTAGAAAAGAAGGACCATTCTCTCCGCCCTTGTGTTGACTACCGGGACTTAAATAAAGTTACAGTCAAGAACCGGTACCCACTGCCCTTGGTACCCAAATTATTTCAGCGCCTTGGATCAGCTAGTATCTTCACAAAACTGGATCTGCGCGGAGCCTATAATTTGGTCCGTATCCGAAGTGGGGACGAATGGAAGACTGCCTTCCGCACCCGCTTCGGACATTTTGAATATCTCGTAATGCCCTTTGGGCTGTGCAACGCTCCTGCGACTTTCCAGCATTTTGTGAATGATATCTTTAGAGATTTTCTCGACCTGTTTGTTATAGTATACCTGGACGACATCTTAATTTTCTCCCCCTCTCTGCCAGCTCACAGGGAACACGTTAAGAAGGTTCTCACTCGGCTTCGCCAACACGGCTTGTACGCAAAAAACCTGAGAAGTGCGAGTTTGAACGTCACAGCATTCAGTTTTTGGGGCTGATTATTTCGGTGGATGGAATCAAGATGGATCCGCAAAACGTTTCGGCCATCCTGGACTGGCCAGCCCCTACTGATAAGAGAGGAATTCAACGCTTTGTGGGGTTTGCAAATTTTTATCGAAAATTCATCAAGGGATTTTCTACAATCATCGCTCCAATCACCAGATTAACGAGACAAGGTATTAAGTTCCAGTGGACTCCGGAGGCACAGGCCGCATTTTCTTCCCTTAAAGAACAGTTTGTGTCAGCATCTGTCCTGAAGCATCCTAATTCTGCGCTACCCTACATCCTTGAGGTGGATGCATCCGAAGTTGCAGTGGGAGCAGTCCTTTCTCAGAGACAGGGCCCCAAGGCTTTATTGCATCCGGTGGCGTTTTTCTCACGTAAGTTGTCTGAAGCGGAAAGGAATTATGATGTCGGGGACAGGGAGCTACTTGCTATCAAAGCTGCACTTGAGGAATGGCGCTATCTCCTGGAGGGAGCAGCCCATCCCATTCTGGTATACACTGACCACAAGAACTTGGAGTATTTAAAGACTGCTAAGAGGCTGAAGCCGCGTCAGGCCAGATGGGCACTTTTCTTTACAAGATTTTCCTTCCACATTACCTATAGGCCCGGATCGAAAAACACCAAACCCGACGCGCTATCCCGGATGTTCAGCGAGCCCAAAGTTCTTCAACCCACAGACACCATCCTTACGCCCGGAAATTTCCTTATGCTCCAGGAAGATCTTCTATCCCAACTTAAGCAGGCTTCATCTTCAGCTTCACATCCCTCAAACACCACCTTACTCTCTAGCAATGACTTATTATGGCATGAAAATAAGATCTACGTGCCCCAACAACTACGGGTTGCTGTACTTAAGTCTTGCCACGACCACAAGCTGGCCGGTCATTTTGGGGTACACAAGACCGCCGAACTTCTCCAACGCACCTTCTGGTGGCCTCAGCTACTAAGAGACTGTAAACTTTATGTAGAATCTTGCATTACCTGTACCCAGAACAAGAGTAGCAAGGCCAAAGCCTGGGGGTTGCTGAAACCACTCCCCATCCCGGAAAGACCTTGGAAAATGATTTCCATAGACTTTATTGTAGAACTACCACCGTCAGAAGGCTTTACCACTATCCTTGTGGTGGTCGACAGATTGTCCAAGATGGCTCACTTTCTGCCCATGAAGGGTACACCTTCTGCCCCTGAGACCGCAAGGATCTTCATTAAGGAGATTGTAAGACTCCACGGTATACCTGCGAACATTGTTTCCGATCGTGGAGTACAATTTACATCAAAATTTTGGAGAGCTTTATGTAAATCCTTGAAAATTGATCTTTCGTTTTCTTCTGCCTATCATCCCCAGACCAACGGCCAGACCGAACGAACAAACCAGACCCTTAAGCAATATTTGCGTTGTTATTCTTCTTTTTCCCAAGACGATTGGGTATCCCTTTTACCACTTGCCGAGTTTGCCTACAATAACTCTGTTCATTCTGCAACTAATCAATCTCCCTTCTTTGCGAACTATGGTTTTCACCCTCAGTTCTTATCAGCCAATATCCCAGAATGCACGGTTCCAGCAGCTCAAGAAACTTTGAACTTTTTCTGCATCAATAACAAGTTGCTTCAAGAAACGATGGCAAGAACCCAAGAGCGCAACAAAACAGTTTTTGACAGAAAGAGGAGAGGGGAGCTCGATCTAAAACCCGGAGATTTGGTTTGGTTATCTACTCTGAATCTAAAATTAACATGCCCATCTAGAAAACTGGGCCCAAAATTTGTGGGTCCTTTCCCAATCACCAGGAAAATGAATAATGTGGCTTATGAACTGAAATTACCAGAATCGCTGCGTATTCACCCGGTGTTTCATGTGTCCCTCTTAAGACCTTCAATCCAGGATCCCTTCACTGATCGGAACGTGGGCCCTCCTGAACCTGTGCTTATTAATGGTGAAGAAGAGTTTGAAGTAGAAGCTATTTTGGATTGCAGAAAGAGACGCAACCAGGTCCAGTATCTGGTGAAGTGGAAGGGGTATGGTCCAGAAGAGAACTCCTGGGAACCGGAGACTGGCATCCACGCCAAGAGGTTGGTTCTGGCATTTAAAAGATCTCACCCAGGTAAGATGTCCCAGTTGGGCATCCGGAGGCTGCCCATTGGGGGGGGGCAATGTCAGGAAGATCCTCCTCACGGACGTCTGAGCGGCGAAAGTCGCAGAAGATCTTTTTCCCAGTTTCAGGAGCGTTACCGTGATCAGCGGTGCGCACGTGCGCGTGCACGTGCGCGCGGGAGCGCGCACGCGGGTGCGCGCGCGGCCGTTTGACGCAAATTGGCGCCAATAGCGCTATTTAAACTGGAGCCATGCTTCAGTGCTTTGCTGCCTGATCAACAGCGTTCCTGTGCTTCCTGGTGATCCGTATCTGAACCTGAACCTGAACCTGTACCTGTACCTGTACCTGTATCCTGATCCGTATCTGAACCTGAACCTGTACCTGTATCCTGATCCGTATCGAACCCGGCTTGTTCCCGACTCTGCTGATTGCTGCCTGCCTCCCCGACTTTGGCTTTGTACCCGACTACTCTTCTGGATTCCGTTTCTGTACCTGATCTGCCCACCTGTGCCTGACCTGGACTGTTACACCATCCGTCAACTGTAAGTTGCTTGCTGTTGTACTACAGGACACCTCCCAGTCCTCCGCAATATTTGGCTGTACTCCTTCTGCGTTTGTAGCCTTCTACCTCTGGCTGCAGACTACTGGACTCTTCCACTTCCGCTTATCCATTGCACCTGCATCCGTTGTTGGACTACAATACCCCTCCGTTGTTTGTCACCTCCTGCAATCACTTGTATGCCGTTGCTGGACTACAGGAACCCTTCTGCTGTCTGCTGAGCCTTATCTCACCTTTGCCTGCATTCTGACACCGGACTACAATACACCTCCTCCTTCAACGGTCTTCTGCCTCTACCACCTGCTATCCAGTCAGGCACTTGTGCCCCTCTGTGCTCCTGAGCCCCTGTCACCACTACCAGGGTCTCTCGAGTCAGAGGTTTACGAGAGGCCACTCCCTGCACTCCGGGCTCTGCTTAAAGGTACGTGACAACGGCTGATGACAGACCGTGCTGCTGAGTGGCCCTGCGGTCCGCAGTCGCTAAGCCGACATCTTTTTAACATTCAACATCAAAACAGTGTCATGGACTTCTAAATACAATGTCTAGACTGTTTCAACAATTAACATTAAAAAGTTTTTTATTTTTTTTTATTTTTTTATTTTTTTTATTGCATACATCTTATATTGCTATATTATAATGGAAACATGGATTTTATTGCATTTTTGCACTTGTGAGTTTACCTTGACTGGTCATGTGAGCAGATTGTGGGTTTTACAGTTGTCACTGATTTCTCAGATTGGACGTGTGGACGTGGCTACCCTACCCATACGTCCTGATCATGTGCGATCACAATTTAAAACCACATACAGGTTTTTTATCTGCTAGCAATTTTATTTTTTATTTTCAACGCTGTTTGTATTTTAAATGCTATCTGAACAATGGAGACTCAGTGGGGTCCTTTTTACAGCATCTAACTTTATGCAATAAAGAAAAAAAAATGTTGGTGTTAAAACATATTACACGATTCGGAGCACTTTTTATTTTGCATGAGCCTTCATGCTGGCAAATATTTGGGAAGTTTGCGGTGACCGATCACCTGAGCTGCGGAGTCTGCAGATAGGAGAAACCTGTTTTTTCACATCTGGTCGTCTGGTGCCAGAATTTGTGACATTATACGTGCTGACTGACCTCCCTTAAACAGGGGGTCAGTGATGATCTGGTAAGCCCCCATCTTATTAATGGTGATTAAAGGTGACGGGTCCCACGTGGTCAAGTATATTATTTTTATTCAATCAGGTCACACTATCTGTTGGATTTTTTTGATATTTCTATGGACATTTATTTATGATTTATGGACTCACATATGAATAAATTTTTTTATAAATTTTTATTGCACATTTGCATGTTAATATTGACTTCAAAGTACGGTAGTCCCTGCACTACTTTGATCCAACTTTGATGTGTCTTGAGGTCATAGATCTCAAGAATTTACAGGCATTGTTTCAAGTCTCATCAAAATTGCAGCAAAACCATGTGACTTTCAGGTCGCAATAGCGGAAACCTATCCTTAGCCCTGATTCACATTTCAGCGATTTGGCATGCAATTTGCCAAATCGCATTCCAAATCAGCGGCTATTGCCGGAAATGCCACTGTCCAAAACGGTGCGACGCTGCATTTGCAGCTCCTCACCAATTCCCAAAAGTAGATTGTGTACTACTTTTGCCGACTTCTGGGTGCAATTTCATTGGATAACTGTGCAGAAATCCACACAGATGTCTCTGAAATCGCCCAGAAGTCGGGACTGACATTCGGGAGTGAAATCATGTGAGTTCAGCTGAACTTGTACGTTTCATTCTTGCTGTCAGATAAATCGCAACTCAAGGTGCAAAGCATCTCAAAAGCCTGATATCATATGTGTTTCCTTACAACAGAACCTAAATCATTAGTCTTGATAATGTAACCAATATAGTGGGCTTCTCTAGTAATAGAAGCAAAGTAGAGTTTTGCAGATTATTCTCTTTTGTTTAGTGAAAATTTTCAGTCCAAAAATATATTTCTAAAGTCAGCTACTTCTAGTTACATATCAAATATTACACTTTTTTGTTAATGAATTTGTATTAGACAATTATTTTAAAGAAGTTTGAAAAACAGTGTTTTAACCTATTTATTTCTCATGTCAGAGTATGGTAAAATAAGCCGTATATTTTTATGAAACAAATCTCATCTGTAAGTCTGCTCTGCAAATCCTCCCATGTGTAATTAGTAGACATGTGCAGAGTAAAATATTTCATTTCGGAATTTCGTTTTCGTCCGAAAACTTAATTTATTTAGTTACTCCCGAAATTCGTTTTTATTTATTTCGTTTTTCGTTCAAAAATTGCATTCGTCCGAAAATCCACATGAATTACGGTCGAATCTGTCTTGGAAGGCTTATGGTGTCTGTCGAATGTATAAAGAAGATTCGACGGAGCTAACTATATAGCATACTTTAGAACCCTATTAAAGTCTATGGGACTCCAACGTTCAAAATCTAAAGTGCTAATTTTAAAGGCTAATTTGCAAGTTACTGTCCTAAAAAGTGTTTGGGGACCCGGGTCCTGCCCCAAGGGACATGTATCAATGCAAAAAAAAGTTTTAAAAACGGCCGTTTTTTCGGGAGCAGTGATTTTAATAATGATTAAAGTGAAACAATAAAAGTGTAATATTCCTTTAAATTTCGTAGGGGGGGGGGTTGTCTATAGTGTGCCTGTGAAGGGGCGCATGTTTCCCATGCTTAGAACTGTCCCAGCACAAAGTGTCATTTATGCAGGAAAAAAAGTCCTTTAAAATCACTCGCAGCTATTATGAATTGTCGGCTCCGTAATACAGAGAACACTCATTGAAAGTCATTGATAAAAAAATAAATAAATAAATAAAAAAAAAAGCGTGGGGGTCCCCCAAATTCAATTACCAGGCCCTTCAGGTCTGGTATGGATATTAAGGGGAACCCCGCGTCAAATTTTAAAAAAATTGACGTGGGGTTCCCCCTAAAAATCCATACCAGACCCTTTATCCGAGCACGCAACCTGGCAGGCCGCAGGAAAAGAGGGGGGGACGAGAGAGCGGCCCCCCCTCCCTCCTGAACCGTACCAGGCCACATGCCCTCAACATTGGGAGGATGCTTTGGGGGTCCGTGACCCCTCAAAGCACCTTGTCCCCATGTTGATGAGGACAAGGGCCTCATCCCCACAACCCTGGCCGGTGGTTGTGGAGGTCTGCGGGCGGGGGGCTTATCAGAATCTGGAAGCCCCCTTTAACAAGGGGACCCCCAGATCCCGGCCCCCCCCTGTTTGAAATGGTAAGGGGGTACAAAAGTACCCCTACCATTTCACAAAGAAAGTGTAAAAAATGGTTAAATAAAACAAACACACTTTTGAAAAATTCCTTTATTAAAAATAAAAAAATAAAAAAAAGATTCCAGCGGCGGTAATCCACTCTTGCTATCCAGCGACGGACGATCATCTCTCCAGCGATGTCTCATCTCATCCAGCGCAGCGATCCTCCATCCTTCTTCTGTCTCCTCCACGGAGACACTGCAGGCATTCCGGCGGCTGACGTTTCTTATATACGGAGGGCGGGGCCACCCGTCACCTGACCCCGCCCCCCTCTGTCGCAAGGGGAAACCCGGGGTTCCCCGTGACGTATGGGTGACCCCGCCCCCCTCTGATGTAACGGAAACCTGCCTGTGTTACATCAGAGGGGTGCGGGTCACCCCCTACGTCACAGGGAACCCCAGGTTTCCCCTTGTGTCAGAGGGGGGCGGGGTCAGGTGACGGGTGGCCCCGCCCTCCGTATATAAGAAACGTCAGCCGCCGGAATGCCTGCAGTGTCTCCGTGGAGGAGACAGAAGAAGGATGTATTTGCTGCGCTGGATGACATGAGACATCGCTGGAGAGATGATCGTCCGTCGCTGGATAGCAAGAGTGGATTACCGCCGCTGGAATCTTTTTTTTATTTTTTTATTTTTAATAAAGGAATTTTTCAAAAGTGTGTTTGTTTTATTTAACCATTTTTTACACTTTCTTTGTGAAATGGTAGGGGTACTTTTGTACCCCCTTACCATTTCAAACAGGGGGGGCGGGATCTGAGGGTCCCCTTGTTAAAGGGGGCTTCCAGATTCTGATAAGCCCCCCGCCCGCAGACCTCCACAACCACCGGCCAGGGTTGTGGGGATGAGGCCCTTGTCCTCATCAACATGGGGACAAGGTGCTTTGAGGGGTCACAGACCCCCAAAGCATCCTCCCAATCTTGAGGGCATGTGGCCTGGTACGGTTCAGGAGGGAGGGGGGGGCGCTCTCTCGTCCCCCCCTCTTTTCCTGCGGCCTGCCAGGTTGCGTGCTCGGATAAAGGGTCTGGTATGGATTTTTAGGGGGAACCCCACGTCAATTTTTTTTTTAATTTGATGCGGGGTTCCCCTTAATATCCATACCAGACCTGAAGGGTCTGGTTATGGATATTTAGGGGGAACCCCACGTCAAATTTTTTCTTAAATTTGAGGAAGGGTTCCCCTTAATATCCATACCAGACCTGAAGGGCCTGGTAATTGAATTTGGGGGACCCCCACGCTTTTTTTTTAAATTTATTTATTTATTTTTTTATCAATGACTTTCAATGAGTGTTCTCTGTATTACGGAGCCGACAATTCATAATAGCTGCGAGTGATTTTAAAGGACTTTTTTTCCTGCATAAATTACACTTTGTGCAGGGACAATTCTAAGCACGGGAAACATGCGCCCCTTCACAGGCATACTATAGACAACCCCCCCTACGAAATTTAAAGGAATATTACACTTTTATTGTTTCACTTTAATCATTATTAAAATCACTGCTCCCAAAAAAACTGCAGTTTTTAAAACTTTTTTTTGCATTGATACATGTCCCCTGGGGCAGGACCCGGGTCCCCAAACACTTTTTAGGACAGTAACTTGCAGAATCTTTTCTCTCTGTCAAATCTTTTTTCTCTGTCGAATATTTTCTCTATATAATCTTGGACTAATAGAGGTAAGGTTAAGCACATTCGACCACAGGTTCTATAGACACAGATTGTTGTCAGAGTCATGTCGAATCTCCTATTCTATATCGAACTGTTGTAACAATGAAAACGAAAATAAAGCATTTATTTATGTCGGATCTTTCGTTTTTCGGATTTTGTGCTTTCGTTATCGTTTGTCAAAACAAAAACGAAAATAGCTGAAATTCGGACGAAAATGCATTCGGACGAAAACGAATGCACATGTCTAGTAATCAGCGACATAAAATATGAGATAAAAGATATGCTAGATTGCAATTTATTGCATTAAAATAATCAGCAACATTCTGTGTATGAAGGAGCATGGAGAATTTGTGTAATAGTGAAATCAGATTCATCAACATTTTTCATCCTTGGTAATCTAAATATCTACCTTCAAATTCCTGCAAAACATCAACACCAAATTTTAAATTACACTTACCAGACCATTTCTTCAGTTCTAATGCTGCGTACACACGATCGGACATTGATCGGACATTCCGACAACAAAATCCATGGATTTTTTCTGACAGATGTTGGCTCAAACTTGTCTTGCATACACGCGGTCACACAAAGTTGGTCAGAAATTACGAACGTTAAGAACATGGTGACGTACACATAAAAAGAGCAGAGAAAAATTTAATTCAATAGCCAGTTCTGCTCTTCTGCTTGATTCCAAGCATGCATGGAACTTTGTGTGTCGGAATTTACGCAAACAGATTTTGTTGTCCGAAAATTTGAGAACCAGATCTCAAATTTTGTGCAATGGAAATTCCAATGGAAACTGTCTGATGGAGTCTACAAAGGGTCGGAATTTCTGACAACAAGCTCCGATCGCACATTTTACACCAGAAAGCCTGACCGTGTGTATGGGGCATTACAGTTGCACATTAAATTTGTTGCAGCACGGCTAATGGACTTGGCAAGGTTTTCCTAACAAACGACAGGTGTTATTTTACTCATGGCCTGTGAAAACATGTTGCCATCATACGCAGAACATTTCATGATAAGTAATCTCACACTAAGAGATATGATTCACCATGTTTATTTAAAACGATTAAGTCCTCAATTTCAGAATATAAAATATAGGAAATAAAACTCATTGTATGCCTTTTTTATTTTAATTACTTTATAACTTCTTTATTTAATGTTTGTCTACAGTGTGGCTTGAAAACAGCTGTGTATCAAAAAGTATTAGTAAGAGTAAGTAAGAGTGCTGCTCCACTTTTTTTTTTTTGGGCTTGAACCTATTCCCAAATTTCTCTCACTTTTTACCCTGAAGACAGTTGTCATTAAATGAGTTGAACTCTTGTCAACCGAGATACAGACAGTGATAAAAACGTATAATACAACTAAAGGTAATTTTTTTTTTTTCGTTTTGAATCGAGTTCGGAAGGATTAGAAAACCTGTCACTTTTTATTTTTGTCCATGCTCTCTATTTGTCCTGTTTACCAATATCATTGAAAGTGAAAGAAAAAACAACATTTTGATTTGTGCCCAGAAAAGTAATAGAGGGGAGAACTTCCAATGGGGACCTTAGTTCTGGTGACCTAGGGGTCCTTAATAAATTCCGTTAATTTGCAGGGATTTAATCTTACTTCCTGTTTTGGTGAAGAGAAATCTCCCCAATGAGACACAAATGGCAAACAATAAACTGACACTATATAGAAAAACAATGTACTACTGGCGCAAAAGGAACCAACAAATTATATCCTAGTTTGCTGCAATCAAATATGAATATCAACCTGTGGGTAAACAAATTAAAGAAATGTGTATGTGTATGTGTATTGTGCTATCACCACTTCTAAACATTTCACCTACGCCAACTCATTGAGTATTAATTTCACAGTGCCATGTATTACAAATCCTTTAAAGGATTCAGGTAAGCTTTAGGTGCACACTATGCAAAGGACACAGTACACTAAGTGAAAATACTGCAGCTCCCTGCCTGTCAGTATATTATGAAGAGAATAACAGGAACAGATCTAGGTAAACTGAATACAGTATATAAATATATATATATATATATATATATATATACACAACACCTGGGATGCATATATATCCTCTACACACTGTAACTGAAGCTAACTGACCAGTCTGCCTACTCTGTCTAACTCAAATTAAATGACACTGTCTCTTTCTCTGTCTGTCTTTAACCACTGCCGCAACACACTACACAAGGCCGATACTACACAAGGCAACACACTATACAAGGCTGACACGCACACACCTATAGTGTGGGGCGTGTACTAAACCCCCTGAGACATAATTGGCCAAAGCCACCCTGGCTTTGACCAATTATGGCTCCCCGTTTTTTCTGTGCTGTGATTGGCCAAAGAATGCGGGTCATAGTACATGCTTGGCCAATAATCATCCAGCAATGCACTGAGATGCCACAGTGAATTATGGGCCTTGATGCGCCACTCGAATTTGGCACAAATGGCCACAATGTTCGAAATTCAGCGAACGGCCGAACAGACGATGTCTCGAAGCGCTTCCTTAAAAAAGACCTTATCCCCAAATTTGGACGAAGTAATGCAAAGGGTTAAAACACAACACTAATATGAAAAATACTTTGCAACTCAATCTAATAAGTTAAAAACATTCAATACCCAATGGCCACCATGAACGTCAAGATACTGTATCTTGATAATGATTGACCGCATTAGAAAATTTCTTACAAAAATGTATCCAGCGAATGATCCTCGTGTTCCAGTACAGTTGTTTTCTTTATTTTCCTTGTTAAACTTCTACTCACCTTTCTTTAATTTTATGCTTTCGCACTGTTACTTCAAAAGTAGCCTACATAAACCAGGGGATAAAATATATTGCTTACAGTTTACTATTAACCTGTGAATACTTAATACAAGAGGGCATGACATAGTCACATTGTGTAGTAGGATGTGTGCAACCTCTGAATAAAGGAAACGGCATGGGTGTTATACATTGCTACAATACTGTTGTCTATGATCTCATGCAATGCTACTGTTCTATTCTACAATGTTAAACTCTAATAAAAAACAATTGAAAGGGTAATAAATGGCTTCAAACACTAACCATGAGTGAAAGAAATGTTTTTGTGTTATCATTCATATTCTCTGGAAAATGGCCAAGAAATCAAATTCTATCAGGATATGTAAACTTATGAGCACAACTGTATACCGTGTCAGGTTGGCTCCTTCCCGCGAATCACCATAGCTGTACGGCGGTCCATTTAACAGCTACAGTGGGCATGCGTGTGGTGGGGGAGCCGATGCAGGTGGCCAGCGGCTGCAATGCCCACCAGCCACCCGTGATCACTCCATAGACAGCCAGAATGGGGATCTGTCAATGTACAGAAACAGATTCCCATTCTAACAGGGGAGTTCAGAGTGATTGTCTATTCCTAGTGATTAGAAAAAGTGATCTCTCTGTACTCCCAGTAAGTCTCCTCCCCCCCACAATTAGAAACACCTCCCAGGGAACATATTTAACCCCTTGATCGCCCCATAGTGTTAACCTCTTCCCGGTCAGTGAAATGTATACAGTAATCAGTGCATTTTATAGCACTGATCGCTGTATAAATGTCAACGGTCCAAAAAAAGTGTCAAAAGTGTCTGATCTGACCATCGCAATGTCGCTGGTGTTCTCATACAAATACAGGCAGGGAGCTTCAGTATTTTGATTTAGTGTCCTTTGCACAGTGTGTTCTCATGCTAATACCCCAGGCAGGGAGCTGCAGTATTTTCAGTTAGTGTACTGTGTCCTCTGCACAGTGTGCAACTAAAGCTAACTGAAGACAATTACTGGTGTTCTCATACTAATGATACTACAGGCAGGCAGTTGATTCTGCTAGCTGCAGTATAATCTGTATATATATATATATATATATATATATATATATATACACACATCCCTGATTTGTGCAGCTAAATCTCCCTGCAGGCCATTAGTATGTCTGGAAGGCCAACAAGGAGAGGCAGACAGTCACGAGCCAATAAAAGAGGGCAAACATGCTCTGTGTGTAGAGGCAATAGTGCTGGTCGTGGACACGGTACCTCATCAGCACATGGCCATGGGACACACTTGTCCTTTTTTTCGGCAGCTGGCCGTGTTGAGCCGCAACATGCCGAAGACTTGGTAGAGTGGGTAACCAAGCCATTCTCATCCTCTCTCACCCAGGCTCAGGGTACTTTGGGTGGCAAAGCAGCTGCCAACGTGGCCTCTTCCCTCGGCTCAATGGCATCAGTCACTCCTTCCCTAGCCCCACCATGTCCTCCTGAGGAGTCCCCCGAACTGTTTGACCACAGTGTTGGGTACATGCTCCAGGAGGATGCCCAGCGTCTTGAAGGCTCTGATGATGGTAACCAGCTAGAGGAAGGTAGTAACGTGAGCCCAGAGAGAGGGGGTGCCCAAGAAGAACCGCAATCTGGCAGTCATATTTCCCCAGCTGTATCATTCTGCCAGGATTGCTCCAGTGATGAGGAGGGAGGGGATGATGAGGTCACTGACCCCACGTGGGTGCCTGATAGGAGAGAGGAGGAGGAGGAGGAGGAGGCTCATCTCCAATGAGGCAGGATGCCCTCTAGGGGCCAGCTTAAGGGCATCACACCGCAGAGCTCCGCATGTGCAGGACGCTGCTGTCTCTGCGCGTTATTCCAAAAGTTCTTTGGTGTGGGCCTTTTTTCAGACGAGTGCATCAGATCGCACCGCTGCTATTTGCAACATATGTCTCAAGCGTATCTCACGTGGCCAAAACATCAGCCGATTGTGCACCACATGCTTGACCAGACATATGTCGTTCTGCCATGCAGTTTGTTGGCAATCATACCAAAAAAAAAAAACACACCAAAGAACAAAGCGGACCTCTCCTTGCTCCTCATCAGCTGGGATCTCCAACCCCACTATACCTTCAGTCCTCTCTGAAACCTGCACTGAGAGGAATGAAGGTGTAAAATTAGGTGTGTCACAGCCAAGTACTTGTGGGCAATCTGCTATTGGTACACCAACGTCAGATTGTGCCAGGCAATTTCCCTGCCCCAGCTGCTGCACCACCAAATAAGTTCACTCCCCACATTGTGGCAGTGGCAGGTTCCCAAACGCCACTTTTTCTCATGGAAGGCGATTCCGGCCCTCTACCGGCATGTGGAAGACAATGTCTTGGCCTCGTTAGACAGGGCGGTCAGCGGCAAGGTGCATATTACCGCTGACTCATGGTTCAGCAGGCATGGACAGGGACATTACCTATCTTTCACGGTGCATTGGGTGACTCTGCTGGCAGCTGGGAAGGATATAGGAGAAGGTGCAGTAGTGTTAGAGGTTGTTCCGCCACCACACCTCCAAAATGCTACTACTGGTGATTCTGATACACCTCTCTCCTCCACCCCCTCCTCTTCTTATTCCTCCATGGCCTCTTCCTATGCTTTGTCCTTGGAACGAGTGGTGCTCTGTAGGCGTTTAAGGGGCTATGCAAGTACGCAGGCAAAAAGATACCATGCAGTGCTTGAGTTGGTGTGCTTGGGGGACAGGAGCCACACTGGGGCAGAGATTCTGTCAGCTCTGTAGGGGCAGGCTGAGAGGTGGTTGATGCCACGCCAGCTTAAGCCAGGAATGGTGGTTTGTGACAATGGCACCAACCTCCTCTCTGCCCTCCAACAGGGGCAACTGACCCATGTGCCCTGTTTGGCTCACATCCTTAACTTGGTGGTGCAGCGGTTCTTGGGCAGGTACCCGGGCTTACAGGATGTCCTGAGGCAGGCCAGGAAAGTCTGTGTGCATTTACGCTTGTCATATAATGCCAGTGCTCGGCTGGCTGACCTCCAAAAGGAATTTAACCGTCTAATCTGTGACATGCCCAACAGGTTGAACTCAACATTGGCCATGCTGCAGTGGCTGCACACACAGCAGAGGGCCATCAATGAGTACCTGTGTGACTATGGCACCAGAACAGGGTCAGGGGAGCTTGTTTTTTTCCCCAGAGGGCCATGATCAGGATGCATGCACTGTACTGTCACCATTTGAGGAGGCCATGAGGATGGTGAGCAGTGACAGTGCATGCTTCAGTGACACTGTCCCTCTTGTCCACCTGTTGGAGCACACGCTGCGTGGAATAATGGACAGAGCACTTGAGGCAGAACAGAGGCAGAAAGAGGAGGACTTCCTTACCTCTCAAGGCCCCCTTTATCCAGACAGTGTTCCTGCTGGCCTGCCGATCACACAGGAAGAGGACGAGGAGGAGGAGGAGGAATATGTCAGCATGGGGGTGGAGCCTAGAACTCAGCATCAGCAGCAGTCTTTAAGGGATCATTTACAGTCCCAAGAAACATTTGGACTTCTACGTGGCTGGGAGGAGGTCCTCCTTAGTGATGCAGAGGACTCTGGACCGAATGCCTCAGCTAACCTATGCTGCATGGCCTCCCTGATCCTGCAAAGCCTGCGGAAGGATCCTTGTATTCAGCGGATCAAGGAGAGGGAACATTACTGGCTGGCCACTCTCCTTGATCCACGGTACAAGGGTAAGGTTGCAGACCTTATCTTGCCGTCGCAGAGGGAGAAGAGGATGAGACATCTTCGGGAGGCCTTGCAGAAAGGTCTGCGCAACTCGTTCCCAGAGACTGGGAGGTTACAAATTCCTGGTCCTGGACAACGTGTTGTTGAGGCTTCGGTCAGTCACAGAAGGAGCGGTGGAGAAGGTGGCCGTCTGACCAATGTGTTCAGACACTTTTTTAGTCCGCAGCCCCAACGTATGTTCGGTTCTAACAACCATCGCCAGCGTCTGATTTACATGGTGCAGGAGTACCTAGGGGCAAGATCAGACTTGGACACCTTTCCCACCGAAAATCCTCTGGGTTACTGGGTCTTGAGGATGGATCACTGGCCAGAGCTTGCACAGTATGCAATTGAGCTACTGGCCTGTCCTGCATCCAGCGTTCTTTCGGAACACACAGTCAGTGCTGCTGGAGGCTTTGTAACCGATCACAGGGTGTGCCTGTCCACCGACTTGGTTGATTGACTGACCTTCATAAAAATGAATCAGTCTTGGATCACCACCAGCTACCAAGCACCTGATGCTGATGTAACCGAATAATTTTTTTGAAATGTCAGATCATTTTAAGACTACCTATTCTGATGCTTAGTGACTATCTTCTTATGCTAAGTGACTATCTTCTTCCTCCTCAATGATCATGCTGATAGCTTGTAAGAACATTTTTGGTTCTGGGTGCCGCCACCAGTGGCTAAGGCCTAATTTTTAAGCCCCTGCTTAACAGGGGCGTCTAATTACAATTTTTGATGTAATATTTTGCAGGAGGCTTCATTGCTGCGCTCAACTACAATATCTGTGAGGGGTTGCAGTGTTGTGGCACCAGTGCCTAAGGCCTAATTTTTCAACCCGTTTAACAGGGGCATCTAATTACAATTTTTGATGCAATACTTTGTAGCAGGGCTCATTACTGAACTCCAACTAGAGTATCTGTGAGGGGTTGCAGTGTTGTGGCACCAGCACCAGTGCCTGAGGCTCAATTTTTCAGCCCCTGTTTAACAGAAGCGTGTAATACTTTGCAGCAGGGCTCATTCCTGTGCTCCAACTAGAGTATTTGTGAGGGGTTGCAGTGTTGTGGCACCAGTGCCTAAGACCCAATTTGTCAGCCCCTGTTTAACAGGGGCATGTAATTACAATTTTTGGTGCTATACTTTGCAGCAGGGCTCATTCCTGCTCTCCAACTATAGTTTCTGTGAGGTGTTGCAGTCTTGTGTCACCAGTGCCTCAGGCCCAATTTTTCTGCCCTTTTTCAACAGGGACATGTAATTACAATTCTTGATCTAATATTTCACAGCAGGGCCCATTCCTGCACCCACCAAGAGTAACTGTGAGAGCTTACAGTGTTGTGGCAACACCACCACCACCAAAGGCCCAATTTGTCTACCCTTCTTCAACAGGTGCATGCAATTACAATTCTTGATCTAATATTTCACAGCAGGGCCAGTTCCAGCACCCACCAAGAGTAACTGTGAGGACTTAAAGTGTTGTGGCACCAGTACTACCACCACCACCAAAGGCCCAATTTTTCAATAATGTCATGTAATTACAATTCTTGATATAATTGTTCACAGCAGGGTGTTCCAGCGCCCACCAAGAGTAACTGTGAGGGCTTTTAGCATTGTGGCAACAGCAACACTTAAGGCCCAAATTTCTGCAGAGTATATATTCTCTCCTGTAAGAGTTAATATGGGAAAAAAATGTGTCTCCTCTACACTGATGTTTTATCACCAATCCTTGTTTCACAAAAAAAAAAAAAAAAAAATTCACAAAACATTTGTCATTGGGACAGAAAGTGAGGTGAAATCTTCTGAACAGGTGCACAGACAGCAAAACTAATGTTACAGGGGTGATAACCCTTCCCTATATTTTCCAAAAAGCTTAAAAATAGATTTTTTGGCTGGAGCTACACTTTAAAAATGAACCAGTTCAAAATTACTAACAAACCTACAGTCCCTGTCTTGTTTGCACCCCTGTATACGGCTGATACTGTTGTTATACTGCAGAGTATATAGAGCCTTGGGGCCCCACACCTTTCCTTTTTTTAATTTGGGTGCGGGGTTCCCCTTAATATCCATATAAGATGCAAAGGGCCTGGTAATGGACTTGGGGGCAGGGGGTACCCATTCCGTTTGTCTCACTGATTTTCATCCATATTGCCGGGGCCCAACATTTCATTAAAGCCGCAAGCAGTTTTAAAATGACTTTTATTCCTTTAAAAATGTCATTGTTCTAAGCACGGGAAACACGCGCCACTTTACATGCATACTATAGACACCCCCCAGGTACGATATTTAAAGAAATATTTCCCTTTTTTGTTTTTCACTTTTAGCATCATTAAAATCACTGGTCCAAAAAAAAAACTGCCATTTTTAATACTTTTATTTGCATTGATATATGTCCCCTGGGGCAGGATCCAGGTCCCCAAACCCTTTTTAGGACAATAACTTGCATATTAGCCTTTAAAATTAGCACTTTTGATTTAGAACGTTCGAATCCCATAGACTTTAACGGGGTTCTAAAGTTTGCTCAAACTTTCGGTCCATTTGCAGGTTCTGGTGCGAACCGAACCGGGGGTGTTCAGCTCATCCCTAGTCTTTTTCCGTTTTGCTATGATTGTCGGCCGCTATAAGTATATAGTCTAAACTGGACTGGGACACTGTTAAAGGATAGGTTCAGTAGAGCTAATTGAGGATTAGGTTTAATAATTAATCCAGTTACTGAGGCTATGAGCTTGAAGATTGCATACCAACAGCTACGTATATTTTTACATTCCCAAAGTAAATGAATAATGTTGCCTTTCAACCTACATTGCCTCCAACAGGTGTTTGTTTCAGAGGGGAAGATTAAAGATAACCTTACTGGAGTAAGGTATGATCTATGTAGGATTTTTAATGTTAACTCCCAGTGATTGGTGCAATGGGAACAATGATAGCTGGATTTAATGGCCATTTGCCACTCTTTTGGGGAGTGTGCTGACCCAAGTTCTTTTTCCCAGTTAGACATATTAGATGTCTTTAAAAAAAATATTTTTTGAGAGAGTTAAGGAGTAGATCCAGGATAAGCCTTTGGGTTTATCATACTGGGTCGTCAGGTATTGCCACAAGCCATTGTGCCTTTTATAGTGTAAAGCCACATACACACTATCTGATTTTCTGCTGATTCTTTCCTTCAGCTTTACCAAAACCATATAATATGAGGTCAAACCTTAGGAGTTTCAATTTGTATGCAATCAGGTAGGCCCTTGCACTACATGGTTTTGGTAAATCTGAAGACAAAAATCAGCAGAACATCTGATAGTGTGTATGGGGCTTAAAGGGATTGTAAAGTAAATTATTATTATTTTTTTAAATAAAAAACATGTTATACTTACCTCCACTGTGCAGCTTGTTTTGCACAGAGTGGCCCCGAACCTGCTGTTCTGGGGTCCCTCGGCGGCTATCTCTGCTTCCTCCCGCAGGTACTTCTCGCGTTCATGCAAGCTCCCTTGCATGGTGAGAAGCACCTGCAGGCATGCTCCCGTGATACAGCCGGCGGCTATAGCCACTCACTGTATCACACGGCCCTGCCCCCCAGCACTCCGCGTCAGTAGATGTGATTGACAGCAGCACGAGCCAATGGCTGCACTGCTTTCCATCCATCCACTCCAGCCAATCAGTGGCCAGGCTGAGTGGTGAAGAGGACGTGGTGGGCTAGCACGGGATTTTCGAGGGGTCAGGTAAATAAAACGGGGGGACTGGGGGCGAAGGCAGTGTCAGATGATTTACCTTTACAACCACTTTAAGTCTGAGTTGGTGGCATGAAAATGATGTAATTGATCATAGCATATAAGTGATATTCTGGCTGTTTCGAAAGTAGTTCTTTATATGACATTATGTTTTCTTGCAACCATGGGAGGACTGTAAAGTTGGGGATCAAATATTCATGAAGCCATTTATTATGAATCAACTGTATTTACTCTTTTTAAATCATAATAACAACAGAAACTACCAAAATGACCCTGATCAAAAGTTTACATACCCTGTTGAGCTTGGCCTGATAACATTCACACAAGTTGACACAAAGGGTTTTGAATGGCTATTAAAAGTAAATATCCTCATCTGTGATCTGTTTGCTTGTAATTAGTGTGTGTGTGTATAAAAGGGCAATGAGTTTCTGGACTCCTGACAGACCCTTGCATCTTTCATCCAGTGCTGCACTGACGTTTCTGGATTCTGAGTTATGGGGAGAGCAAAAGAATTGTCAAAGGATCTGTGGGAAAAAGTAGTTGAACTGTATAAAACAAGAAAGGGATATAAAAAGATATTCAAGGAATAGAGAATGCCAATCAGCAGTGTTCAAACTCTAATCAAGAAGTGGAAAATGAGGGGTTCTGTTGAAACCAAACTATGGTCAGGTAGACCAATTAAAATTTCAGCTACCCCTGCCACGAAAATTGTTTGGGATGCAAAGAAAAACCCACAAATAACTTCAGGTGAAATACAGGACTCTCTGAAAACATGTGGTGTGGCTGTTTCAGGATGCACAATAAGGTGGCACTTGAAGAAAGATGGACTGCATGGTCGAGTCGCCAGAAGAAAGCCATACTACACAAATGCCACAATACGCCAAACAGAACGGAGACAAGCCCCAAACCTTCTGGCACAGTCATTTGGAGTGATGAGACCAAAATTGAGCTTTTTGGCCACAACCATAAACACTTCATTTGGAGAGGAGTCAACAAGGCCTATGGAGAAAGGTACACCATTCCTACTGTGAAACACGGAGGTGGATCGATTATGTTTTTGGGATGTGTGAGCTACAAAGGCACATGAAATTTTGTCAAAATTTATGGAAAGTTGAATGCAGTATGTTATCAAAAAATACTGGAGGAACATTTCCATTCATCAGCCAGGAAGCTGCGAATGGGACGTACTTGGACATTCCAACATGACAATGATCCAAAATGCCAAGTCGACCTGTCATTGGCTACAGCAGAATAAAGTGAATAAGGATGAGCTGAACACCCCCCTGTTCGGTTTGCACCAGAACCTGCGAACAGACCTAAACTTCGTGTGAACTTTAGAACCCTATTAAAGTCTATGGGACTCGAACGTTCAAAATCTAAAGTGCTAATTGTAAAGGCTAATATGCAAGTTACTGTCCTAAAAAGTGTTTGGGGACCTGGGTCCTGCCCCAGGGGACATGGATCAATGCAAAAAAAAGTTTTAAAAACTGACTTTTTTCAGGAGCAGTGATTTTAATAATGATTAAAGTGAAACAATAAAAGTGTAATATTCCTTTAAATTTCATACGTGGGGGGTGTCTATAGTATGCCTGTGAAGGGGCGCATGTTTCCCATGCTTAGAACTGTCCCTGCACAAAGTCTCATTTCGCCAGGAAAAAAAGTCTTTTAAAATCACTTTGAATTGTCAGCTCCCGTAATACAGAGAACACTAAATGAGTGTTCTCTGTATTACGGAGCTGACAATTCATTCATTGATAAAGAAAAAATGCGTGGGGTTCCCCTAAATTCAATTACCAGGCCCTTCAGGTACCCCGCGTCAAATTTAAAAAAAATTGACGTGGGGGTCCCCCTAAAAATCCATACCAGTTCAACTACTTTTTCCCACAGATCCTTTGACAATTCTTTTGCTCTCCCCATGACTCAGAATCCAGAAACGTCAGTGCAGCACTGGATGAAAGATGCAAGGGTCTGTCAGGAGTCCAGAAACTCATTGCCCTTTTATACACACACACACACACACACACACACTAATTACAAGCAAACAGATCACAGATGAGGATATTTACTTTTACTAGCCATTCAAAACCCTTTGTGTCAACTTGTGTAAATGTTATCAGGCCAAGCTCAACAGGGTATGTAAACTTTTGATCAGAGTAATTTGGTAGTTTCTGTTGTTATTATGATTTAAAAAGAGTAAATACAATTGATTCATAATAAATGGCTTCATGAATATTTGATCCCCCAACTTTACAGTCCTCCCCTGGTTGCAAGAACCAAGGTCCTCAAACACTTTTTAGGACAGTAACCTGCATATTAGCCTTTAAAATTAGCACTTTAGATTTCTCCCATAGACTTGTACAGGGTGTTCCGGCTTTTCAAATTTGCCGCAAACAGCCCAAATTGTTCACTGTTCGCTGAACAGGCGAACAGGCAATGTTCGAGTCGAACATGAGTTTGACTCGAACTCGAAGCTCATCCCTAAAAGTGAAGGTTCTGGAGTGACCATCATGTCTCCTGGTCTCAATATTATTGAGCCACTCTGGAGAGATCTCAAAAGTGCAGTTCATGCAGCCCAAGAATTTACAGGAACTGGAGGCTTTTTGCCAAGAGCAATGAGCAGCTTTACCAGACGAGAAGATAAAGAGCCTCATTCACAAATACCACAAAAGACTTCAAGCTGTCATTGATGTTAAAGGGAGCAATACATGGTATTAAGAACTGGGGTATAAAAATGGCTTCAGCCAAATACTAATGATGAGTGAAAGAAACGTTTTTGTGTTATCATTCATATTCTCTGAAAAATGCCCAAGAAATCATCAATTCTGCCAGGGTATGTAAACTTATGAGCACAACTGTATAAATTATGGTGGCTGGTCAGCAAGTGGTTAAAGTGTCATTAACCACTTGCTTACTGGGCACTTAAACCCCCCTCCTGCCCAGAGCAATTTTCAGCTTTCAGCGCTGATGCACTTTGAATGACAATTGCGTGGGCATACAACACTGTACCCAAATGAAATTTTTATCATTTTTTCCCCACAAATAGAGCTTTCTTTTGGTGGTATTTAATTACAGCTGGGAGTTTTATTTTTTGCTAAACAAACAAAAAAAGATGCAAAATAAAAAAAATCATGTTTAATAGTTTGTTATAAAATTTTGCAAACAGGTCATTTTTCTCCTTCATTGAAGTGCGCTGATGAGGCGACACTGATAGGCTGCACTGGTGGGCACCGATAGGCATAGTTAAGGTGGCACCAATAGGCATAGTTAAGGTGGCACCGATAGGCACAGATAAGGTAGTACTGATGGGCACAGATAAGGCGGCACAGATGGGCACAGATAAGATGGCACGGATGGGTGGCACAAATGGGTGACACAGATGGGTGGCACTAATGGGCACTGATAGGTACCACTGATAGATGGGACTAATGGGCACTGATATGTGGCACTGATAGGTGGCTCTGATGGGCGGCACTGATGGGCACTGGTAGATGACACTGATGGGCACGGATATGTGGCACTGGGGTGCAGCACCGTTGTTGAGGCAGATTGTGGGCACTGCTGGGTGGCACTGTGGGCACTGCTGGGTGACACTATGGGCACTGCTGGGTGGCACTGACGGGGGGCACTTATTTATTGATGCGTGGCACTGGCAGGGGGCAGGTGGGCACTGGCAGGGCTGGCCGTGATCGGGACTGATGTCCCGATCACGGCCGCCGGTGATCGGCTTTTTTTTTTCTCCTCGCGCTGTCAGCGCGAGGAGGAATAATAGCCGATTACCGGCTCCATTGTATCACATGATCAGCTGTCATTGGCTGACAGCTGATCACGTGGGAAGGGGTCGGGATCGACCCCTTGCTCGGATCGGTGATCAGGCGAGTCTCATAGACTCGCCGATCACAGAGCACGCCGTGCACGCCCCTCAGGGGGCGCACAGGCCGCTCGTGCATGGGACAACGTCAATAGACATAGTCCCGGCAAAGGAGGTCCGCGCTGTAGCCGTCATTTGGCTATAGCACGGATCTCAACTGGTTAAACCCAGACTATGAAAAGCTTTACATGCTATATAACAGAGTGTTCATATTCACAAAGCAACTAAATCATTTGTTTTGTGTAGAATGAAATATACTTGGTTAATCCTGCCTTCAGCTGCCCTTCCCATCTTCTCTGTGTCCCCGCTGCAGCCTATGATTGTGTAGACCAGCTGGTGTCCTCTACTGAGCATACTCAATTTCAGTTCCCTTCTAAGCTCTTAATTTCCTCCTTTTTCTTTATCTGTACAGCGAACATGACTATAGAGTCACACATGTGCTTGTATACACAGTGATAAATGACATGACGATCCCTTGATGCTCAATAAAGATTTATTGGGAGCTGGAAAACAGTTATTTGATATGTATCATCTAATTTAAATTGCTCTTCTGAAACAGTTTTTATTTTTCATGTGACTGGCACAGCACCAATCAGGGCTTTGCAGACACAGACTCATACTGTAGAGAGCATACATCAGCAGAGTAATAGAAGCCCTCCCAAAGATCTTTCCCTGTAGATGCCAAAGAACATAGAAATTAAGATCATGTGACCACACAACAGAGCTGCAGCAATAAGGTGCTTTGAGTTTTTTTTTGAAAAAACAAAATAAAGCGCCATAATATATATAATTTATGTGATGAATTATGGCAATAATTAGTGTTAGATGCAGAAGCAGATTCAGATGGACTTGACTATTGAAATAAAGTAGAACTCTGGCTAACACTTTCAAGCAATTACAGCAATATATATATATATATATATATATATATATATATATATATATATATATATATATATATATATGCAATTTGGCTGGAGGGAAGCTTCAGAATGGCAAAGATGTTTTTATTACAAATTATGTGAGCAGACTGAAGTTCCTCTTTAAGATAAACCAGGGCTTTTTTATGGATGGGGAGGTGAACTGTGGATAGTGTAGAGGGTGGGCTGTGCAAGGGGGAAGGTGAGCTATGGATAGTGGGGGAGAAGGCGAGTCTGGACTACACCCATTATTTGGCAACACTATTTAATACTAGCAGGGGTGCTTAACAATGATCAGCTTTTATTAAATTATGTAAAACATTTAACCCAAAAGGAAAATATATTTTCCTTTTGGGTTAAATGTTTTACATAATTTAATAAAAGCTGATCATTGTTAAGCACCCCTGCTAGTATTAAATAGTTTTTCTCAGGGCTTTTTTTCCTTAGAGAATAAGTGCAGAAACCCATTCCTCGGGAAAGAAGCAAAGTGTTGCCAAATAATGGGTGTAGTCCAGACTCGCCTTCTCCCCCACTATCCATAGCTCACCTTCCCCCTTGCACAGCCCACCTTCTCCACTATCCACAGTTCACCTCCTTATCCATAAAAAAGCCCTGGTTTATCTTAAAGAGGAACTTCAGTCTGCTCACATAATTTGTAATAAAAACATCTTTGCCATTCTGAAGCTTCCCTCCAACCAAATTGCATATATTTTTATACTGTGATTCTGGATGTAATTATTTTTCCCATTGTATTAATAAACTTCAGTTTTTAGTCAAACTTACTACACCACAGTAGGCTCTTTATCCCCTCTTTTACTCTGGTATATTGAGCATCTGAGTGATCCCTGACATCCATTTACTGGAAGGAAAGGAAACAATCCCATCTGGCTTTGCTCCATACCTACTAGGAACACGCAGGAATGCATCAACTCTAATGGATTTTCTCTCCTCTACATGCTGTTTACCTTACAGCAGTAAGATAATCATTTACCACACTCACGGGTGTCAGTGACACTGAAGAGACACCTTGCACTTAAAGTCACAGTGCCACTAGATGTTACTGCATTGCCACATGATGTTCCTGTAGAACACCCCCACATTTGCACGTTTGCAAACTGGACCCTGAAGAGTGTCCAGCCATTCACATTCTTGGACTCTTTATAATATACATTTTTTTTTTCTGGCTATTTATTAAGCCTATATTTCACGATTCATATTTGCACGTGTATTTACTGTACATAGTAGCATTTCATTGTGCTATATGCAATTTTGTTGCGTTTGCTCTTATTTGCACATTTATTTTGCACAGCAGCACTTTATTGTGATTAGGGATGAGCTTGATGTTCGAGTCGAACGTATGTTCGATTCGAACATTGGCTGTTCGCACGTTTGGCGAATACCGAACGTTATGGGCCATTCGCGCTGAATTCGTGTGATGCTCACGCCCCACAATGCACTGCGCCATCGCAGTGCATTGCTGGCTCATTATTGGCCAAGCAGGATGTTTGTGGCCAATTAAAGCTCAGGAGGTTTAGTACACGCCCCACACTATATAAGGCCGCCAGCGCGGCAGCCTTGTGTAGTGTGTTCCGGCGTGCAGGGAGAGAAGCATAGGCAGGGGCAGTTTGTTCTTTTCTCAGGCATCTGCAGGAGTTAGTGGGTGTTGTGTGCCTCCAGCGCAGTATACACCTGTATCTCCCCTTTATTGCTGTTGTTCTCTTATACAGCCATCTGCAGGACTTAGTGGGTGTTGTGTGCCTCCAGCGCAGTATATACCTGTATCTACCCTTTTTTGCTGTTGTTCTCTAATACAGCCATCTGCAGGAGTTAGTGGGTGTTGTGTGCCTCCAGCACAGCACAATATACACCTGTATCTACCATTTATTGCTGGAGTTCTCTAATACAGCCATCTGCAGGAGTTAGTGGGTGTTGTGTCCCTCCAGCACAATATACACCTGTATCTACCCTTTATTGCTGGTGTTCTCTAATACATCCATCTGCAGGAGTTAGTGTGTGTTGTGTGCCTCCAGCGCAGTATACATCTGTATCTACCCTTTATTGCTGTTCTCTAATAGAGCCATCTGCAGGAGTTAGTGGGTGTTGTGCGCCTCCAGCACAGCACAATATAAACCTGTATCTATCCTTTATTGCTGTTGTTCTCTAATACAGCCATCTGCAGGAGTTAGTGGGTGTTGTGTGCCTCCAGCACAATATACACCTGTATCTACCCTTTATTGCTGGTGTTCTATAATAAAGGCATCTGCAGGAGTTAGTGGGTGTTGTGTGCCTCCAGCGCAGTATACACCTGTATCTACCCTTTATTGCTGTTGTTCTCCAATACAGCCATCTGCAGGAGTTAGTGGGTGTTGTGTGCCTCCAGCACAGTATACACCTGTATCTCCCCTTTATTTCTGTTATTCTCTAATACATCCATCTGCAGGACTTAGTGGGTGTTGTGTGCCTCCAGCACAGCACAATATACACCTGTATCTACCATTTATTGCTGTTGTTCTCTAATACAGCCATCTGCAGGAGTTAGTGGGTGTTGTGTGCCTCCAGCACAGCACAATATACACCTGTATCTACCCTTTATTGCTGTTGTTCTCAAATACAGCCATCTGCAGGAGTTAGTGTGTGTTGTGTGCCTCCAGCACAGTATACACCTGTATCTACCCTTTATTGCTGTTGTTCTCTAATACAGCCATCTGCAGGAGTTAGTGGGTGTTGTGTGCCTCCAGCACAGCACAATATACACCTGTATCTACCATTTATTGCTGGAGTTCTCTAATACAGCCATCTGCAGGAGTTAGTGGGTGTTGTGTCCCTCCAGCACAATATACACCTGTATCTACCCTTTATTGCTGGTGTTCTCTAATACATCCATCTGCAGGAGTTAGTTGGTGTTGTGTGCCTCCAGCGCAGTATACATCTGTATCTACCCTTTATTGCTGTTCTCTAATAGAGCCATCTGCAGGAGTTAGTGGGTGTTGTGCGCCTCCAGCACAGCACAATATAAACCTGTATCTATCCTTTATTGCTGTTGTTCTCTAATACAGCCATCTGCAGGAGTTAGTGGGTGTTGTGTGCCTCCAGCAAAGCACACTATACACCTGTATTGACCCTTTATTGCTGGTGTTCTCTCATACAGGAATCTGCAGTAGTTAGTGGGTGTTGTGTGCCTCCAGCACAGTATACACCTGTATCTACCCTTTATTGCTGGTGTTCTATCATACAGGCATATGCAGGAGTTAGTGGGTGTTGTGTGCCTCCTGTACAATATACACTACCCATTTGCTGGTTTTGCCATCTCCATGCAGGCCATTGCTATGTCTGGAATGCCAACAAGGAGAGGCAGACAGTCACAAGCCAATAAAAGAGAGCAAGCAGGCTCTGTGTCTAGAGATAACAGTTCTGGTCATGGACGCAGTGCATCATTATCAGCACGTGGCCACGGGACATGCTTGTCCTTATTTTCGGCAGCTGGACGTGTTGAGCCGCATAATGCCGAAGACTTGGTAGAATGGATGACCAAGCCCTCTTCATCCTCCTCATCCTCCTCATCCTCTCCCACCCAGGCTCAGGGTACTAGCAAAGCAGCTGCCAACGCATCCTCTTCCCTCGTCTCAATGTCATCATCAGTCACTCCTTCCCTAGACCCACCATGTCCTCTTGAGGAGTCCCCTGAACAGTTTGAGCACAGTGTTGGGTATATGCTCCATGAAGATGCCCAGCGTTTTGAAGGCTCTGATGATGATACCCAGCTAGAGGAAGGCAGTAGCGTGAGCGCTGAGAGAGGGGATGTTCAAGAAGGACAGCAATCTGGCAGTCATGTTCCACCAGCTGCAGCAGGGTTGCTCCAGTGATGAAGAGGGAGGGGATGATGAGGTCACTGACTCTACATGGGTGCCTGATAGGAGAGAGGAGGAGGCACATCTCCAAAGAGGCAGGATGCCCTCCGGGGGCCAGCTTAGGGGCAGCACACTTACTGAATGACACCGCAGAGCTGCGCCTGTGCAGGGCGCTGCCTCTGTGCGTTACTCCTAAAGTTCTTTGGTTTGGGCCTTTTTTGCGACGAGTACATCAGATCGCACCGCTGCTATTTGCAACATATGTCTAAAGCGTATCTCGCGTGGCCAAAACATCAGCCGCTTGGGCACCACATGCTTGACCAGACATATGTTGACCTGCCATGCAGCTCGTTGGCAAGCGTACCTTAAATACCTACGCCAAAGAACAAAGCGGACCTCTCCTTGCTCCTCATCAGCTGTGATCTCCAACCCCACTAGACCTTCAGTCCTCTCTGAAACCTGCACTGAGAGGAATGAAGGTGTAGAATTAGGTATGTCACAGCCAAGCACTTGCGGGCACTCTGCTAGCAGTATAGCCAGGTCCGATTGTAGCAGGAAAATTTCCCTGCCCCAGCTGCTGGACCGTCAAAAGAAGTTCACTCCTAGCCGTCCACATGTCCAGTGGTTGAATGCTAGCTTGGCTAAATTGCTAGCACTTCAACTGCTGCCTTTTCAGTTGGTAGACTCAGCCCCCTTCCGTGAGTTTGTGCAATGTGCGGTTCCTCAGTGGCAGGTCCCCTAACGCCACTTTTTCTCACGGAAGGTGATTCCGGCTCTCTACCGGCATGTGGAAGGCAATGTCCATGCCTCGCTGGACAGGGTGGTCAGCGGTAAGGTGCTTATTACCGCTGACTCATGGTCCAGCAGGCATGGACAGGGATGTTGCCTAGCTTTCACAGCCCATTGGGTCACTCTTCTGGCAGCTGGGAAGGATGCAGAACTAGATGCAGTAGTGTTGGAGGTTGTTCTGCCACCACGCCTCCAAAATACTACTACTGGTTGTGACATACCTCTCTCCTCCACCCCCTCCTCTTCTTCTTCATGTAATTACAAACCTTGATATAATCGTTCACCGTAAGGCACTCCAACACCCACCAAGAGTCACTTTGAGGGCTTAGCCCACGTACACACGGTCGGAGATTTTGCCAACCAAATCCGTCGGATTTTGCCCGTCGGATTTAGTCCGACGGATTGTGTCCGAAACTGTTGCATACACACGGTCGGGCCAAGTTGGCGAAAAATCCGGTCTTTCAGAACGTGATGACGTTATTTTGTTATGATGGGACTACATTCAGGCTAGTAGCCAATAGCTTTGATGTAGGAATTTGATCTGAGCATGCGTGGCACTTGGTCCGATGAAAATGCTCTACACATGATCGGATTAGGTCCATCCGGCCCAGTTGGTCGGGAAATATTACCAACATGTTGAAAAATTGGGTCGGACGGAGATTCGGACGGAATCAGTCCGATGCATACCACACACAGTCGGATTATCTGACGACACGGTCCGATAAGACTCATTCCGACAGATTCTCTGACCGTGTGTACAAGGGCTTACAGTGTTGCGGCAACACCAACATCTTGTTCCGCCATTTCTGCAGAGCATGTAGGGCAGGCCCCTACTTTCAAACTTACAAAGTTCAACATTGAAAAACTGAAGGCCGTATCAGATATTATAGTGTCAAAAATGTGTTGATATTGCCTTCATCAGACGGGATGATGTCCCCCTGTAAAAGCCAAATTTTGAAGATGCACACAAATTGGGAGTCAAACTGGGGATTTCCCTACTGATCCCATGCCTAATGTCAACAAGTGCTATCTTCCATCATGGGGGATCAATGGATGTGTTTTGGGGGTGCAACCATTTCCTCTCACCTACTTGAGTTACAAGGGAGGGGTTGCACCCACAAGATGCATACTTTGCTATCCCCTGATGGGAGATAGCACATGTTGACACACTGTGTGTATCTTCAAAATTTTGCTTTTAAAAAGTGTTAAAAAATAACAAAAAATTTTATTTCCAAAACTAGAGAATTGTTTAATTTTTTTGTTCTTTCGGTTCTTTCTATTACATTATTTTGTCATTTGTTTTTTGCTTGATGAGGTCTAAATCCTGACTACAAAACATTTATATCCTGGATTAGCCTTTGTGCACTGTCAGTCGGAAATGAATAGATTGTTCTTCTACAACATGCACATCATCTAAAATAAAAAATGCACACCATGTATTATAAATATGCAGGCATAAATCTATTACCTGAATCTGTGGTGTCAGACACTCACCTGTTATGGTGACAATCTTAATCACCTCTCCTTCCTCCACATCCTCAGGTTGTGGTGTCCTCGGTTCCCCTTCTTCAGGAGTTGGGGGTTTCCTGGTGTCCTCAGACGTCCAGAGTCTTTTCTCCCCTATAAGAATGAAACAAAAGGTATACTTAACACATCGATATTTGAGGCCAGAAATAGGAATATGAAACATTGTTTGGAAGTGGGGTACAATTGTCTTTTTTGGCAGAGTTCCAAGCTGAAGACATGATTTTTCACTTACCAAACCTGGGATACTTACCTTTTTTGGACAAGTTTCATACAAGAGACACCCCAAGTATCCACTGGAATACCTGTGTGGGATACCCTAAAAGGTTTGTTATTGTGTCCCACACTAGTGCTCCTGAGTCCAGATGTATAAACAGCTGCTGAGTGTCCTCTCCTTTCATTACATTACACCAGGCATGTACAAAGTCTGGCCCACGGGACAATCGCAGCCCACGGTCCGGTGTTGAACGGCCCGCCTGGTTATCTAAACATATATATCTTGTGTGGCCCCCGACAATCTCCCGGGGCCACAAAAGATATATAGGCTCAGTCTGGCTGCCTCTGAGATAGGAGGCGGTACGAGTGCCGTGCACACAGGAGTATTTCCTGTTACACAGCAGCCTCTGTAATAGGAAGTCCCGTCTCCGCCATAGGGCGATTGTTCTGTCCGTCAAAGTAGGCGGGACTTTCTCTTAGAGGCCGCTGCAATGGCCCCCCACCTGTAAAATTCTCCTGTAGGATATCTTTGGTGCTTGTCCTGCCCCCTCCATGTCCCCTCCAAGGCTGCACTGATGGCAATAGTGAGTGCATTCCTGGCTAATGGTGAGTGCATTCCTGGCTAATGGTGAGTGCATTCCTGGCTAATGGTGAGTGCATTCCTGGCTAATGGTGAGTGCATTCCTGGCTAATGGTGGGTGCATTCCTGGCTAATGGTGGGTGCATTCCTGGCTAATGGTGGATGCATTCCTGGCAATGGTGGGTGCATTCCTGGCAATAGTGAGTGAATTCCTGGCAATGATTGGTGAATTTCTGGCAATGGTGGGTGCATTCCTGGCAATGGTAATTTCATTCATGGCAATGGTGGGTGAATTCTTGGCACTGGTGAGTGCATTCCTGGCAATAGTGAGTGAAATCCTGGCAATGGTGGGTGCATTCCTGGCAATGGCGGGCGCATTCCTGGCAATGGCGGGTGCATTCCTGGCAATGGCGGGCGCATTCCTGGCAATGGCGGGTGCATTCCTGGCAATAGCGAGTGAATTCCTGGCAATAGTGGGTGCATTCCTGGCAATGGTGGGTGCATTCCTGGCAATGGTGGGTGCATTCCTGGCAATGGTGGGTGCATTCCTGGCAATGGTGGGTGCATTCCTGGCAATAGTGAGTGAATTCCTGGCAATGATGGGTGCATTCCTGGCAATGATGGGTGCATTCCTGGCAATGGTGGATGCATTCCTGGCAATAGTGGGTGCTGCATTCCTAGCAATGGTGGGCGCTGCATTCTTGGGGCAATTGGGGGTCTGCAAATGAGCACTGACCCTTATTTTGCTTCACAGTTCTTTATTTAAAATTTTATGTTTTTTTTTTCCTGAAACTTCCCTTAAAGTGAAGGTGCGTGCTATTCGCCAATAAATACGGTATATCCAAATAACATGCCCAGGCTCATCTCTTTACTCACACACAGCCACAAAGGCAAGAGAATTCTTGTTGGGCAATGTATTAGTGCTCAAACGAAAACACTTAGATCGAATTTTAATGGTTCAAAGAATGTCGGGCAAAATGGTCGGCCCTCACGCATGTTCACTTCATCAAATCTGGCCCTCTTTGAAAAAAGTTTGGACACCCCTGCATTCCACTGAATCGAGTTTTCAATTCTTTCTAGTTTCAAACACATCTAGACAACAATGTCCTAAACTCATTTTATTACAAATTAGCATGACCAAATGTAGTTAGCCCTGTATCTGCCCAAAACATTGTATTTAGTTGGCAAACAAACAATGTTTCCTACGACCGATTACTGTGCCCTATGATCATGAAAGTAGCCATTTTAAACTGTACAACAGTAAAGAAAAGCATATGGAGCAGCATGCAAGTAATAATAATAATCGGAACACATGACAACTACTTACTTTTTAGAAGCATTTTCTTGATCCTTCTGTACTGATCCTGCTCCCTCAATTTCAGGTCTGACCAGCGTTTCCTCAATTGCTCCTTGGATCGTCGTACCCCAAAATTCCTGTGTAGACTTCTCACAACTTTAGTCATGATCTTGGCCATTCTCACATTTGGGTTTGGGTATGGTCCATACTTCCCGTCATAGCCAGCCCTCTTCAATATGTCAACCATCTCTACAAAGGCCATATTTGAGCCCTCCTCGTTACTGCTATTATCAGGCACCTGCTGTTTCTCTGCCATGTTCCTCTCCCACTGCAACGAAAGAGAAGGGGTGGGGAATATTCGAGAAAGAACGCCAGGGGCGGGGGCGACGAGGGCGGAGTTTCACGCCTGCACAGTTTATATCAAGCTAACACGCGTGTGTTGTACATATGATCTGTGAGTGTAGGAAGTGCCAAACCTTATAACGAAGGTAACATTTTAACTTGGGACATCAGTGGCTTATACTGATTCGAGATTGAGGCCTATATTGGGATACGATTAGGAGAGTTTAGCCTATTAGTGTTTTTGTCTTGTGTTTTGTCTTGCAGCAAATATGAAACAATTCAAAGATCCTGAATTCATGTGCCAGGTCATATACAGATACAGGGATATGAGAAATTTGTGGGAAGTTAAAAAACACTTATAGCAAAATAAACCAGCTAGGAAGGCATCGCTGGAGAAACTGATGGAATTTGTGAAGACGCAGGTCCCCGACGCAGACATCGAGTTTGTGGATAAGAAAATTGATAGCTTGAGAAGCACGTATAGGAAGGAACTTAATAAGGTCCAGGCTTCCATGAGATCAGGAGCAGCAGGAAAGGATGTGTATGTACCCAGTCTGTGGTACTACAACAGGATGCAGTGTCTGGAAGACCAGATTGAAGGCAGGGAATAACTTTCTACACTTCCATCCACCCTTCCCTAAACCCTTCCCTCAACCCCAGCAGAGGCTTCTGAGGATTAACTTGGGCCTCTGGAATGTGGCAGCCAGGAGGATGCGGGGGTAAGTGTCAGCCAGGAGGAGGTGGGGTAAGTATCAGCCAGGAGTTGGCAGCACCCTGTAGCCTCACCCAATCCCAGGTGCCAACCCTCCGCCTTACAATAAAAAGGGCCAGGAAAGGTAGTAATGTGGAGGAGGCAGCACTGGGCCTCATTAAGGATGCTAATGCGGTCCTGAAAACACCACCCGACTCTGAAGAGGCCTATGGCTGCTATGTAGCTGCAAAATTGCAGCAAATGCAGGAGGGCCAACATTTCATGTGTAAGAATCTTATTTTTCAGGCCCTTCAGAAGGGGTTGAGGGGCCAAATTAGTGAGAACATGCACTTATGTGCGCTTGCACATCCTCCTCCTCCTGCCACAAGTCCACTTCCAGAGCCACAGCCTCCAGGGAAGGTTGCAGGGAAGCGTGGAGGGAAGGCTGCAGGAAAGACAAGAAAGTGTTGACCTGGGTTCAGTCTGGACTGACAGAAGACGCAGGCTGTTGTACTACCACAGCCTGGGGACATATATGACATCTGCTGCTGTTCATGATCTCTGGGAGTCCTGAACCAGATTGTGCTCCCTATTATATGGACTTCTCAGGCTACCAATTTTTAGTTACAAAGAATTGATGTGTGCCCTGGGGTACAAAGGCTTTGCAAATTCCAGCAGTTTCTTTAACGTTGCCTTCCTCTTTATTTTGTTATGAGACAGAATAAATGTAGATTTTTTTTATATGAAAATACTTGCCGTTCGTTTGTGAGCAGGCAGGTACATTTTAAAAATACAATGTCAAATTAACAAGGGATGACTAGAAAGTAATTTAAAAATAATTAAAAAAAAACAGAAGACCTTGATAAAAAAAAAAAAAGATGACTATAAAAAATAATTCTAAACAGTAGTATGGAGATCTGGCTTTAAAAACAAAAAAGATTATTGAGGAGGTCACGCGAAATAATAAAGAAATATGTTTGTGAGAACTTTGTGTGGATATCAGCAGCAATACAACTTCATTCTTCTAGCTCATTTTACCAGAACGAGAGCTTCTGTCTCATACTTGATTCTGAGCATGCATGATTTTTTGCGCGTCAGAATTGCAGACGATCGCATTTTCGGATAGGAACTTTTCCCTACCAAAAAATAGAGAACATGCTCTCAATCTTTTGCTATAGACTGATGGAGCATACACACGGTCACATTTTCTGACAAAAAGCTATCATCAAACTTTTGCTGGCGGAATTTCTAATCATGTGTATGTGGCATTCGTTTTTGCTATAACATTTTGCAATTGTTCTTCAAAAATTTAGGCCAAGATTTATTCTGCTACATTTCTTTGGTGAAAATAACCCAAATCAATATATATTATTTAGTCTGTAGTTAAGTTATAGAGTCCCCAAACTATGGTATATATCTTAAAATTGATCAATCCTGATGTACTAATGGCCTATTTTATTTCTTGAGGCCCAAAAATGTCAGGACAATATAAATATCCCCCAAATGACCCCTCTTTGGGAATTAGACAGTCCAATGCATTTAGTAAGATGCATGGAAAGTTTTTAATTGGTATTTTTTTGTCATATTTTGACAAAATAAATATATATATATCACAATTTTCTTTTTTACACACTGTCACTAGTGCAGGACATCAATCATATAACTTTTTTAAAATTTTTTAGCACACTGTGACTCGAACAATATGTTTCAATAATAACATTGTACTACTCTGGGGAAGTGATTAGGATTTTAAGACAATAAAGGTCCTGTTAAAAATGTATAAGGGAGAAGGGAATTGCTCTAAAAACTATTACCATAAAGGATTATCATGCTAATAAAGGATTTTTTATAAAAAAAGGAAATATATTATATATACTAATAGGATACTGCTAACTAGATGCACGAAATTCTAGGTCATCCTATAAGTAGAAGGTGGGGAGTAATGGATCAAGAGAATATCACATATCAAGGGATCAATAGGCTATGAGTCTCTAATTATAGTTCTCAAAAGTGGACAAATGTCTTTGTTCAAGCCTCCCAGATTTAGGCTATCCAAAGTGTATATCAAGAAAGTCTCCCTCTCGCAGAGACGCTTAATGCACTCTGCTTGGGGGGACTTCCAGAGACTGATTTGACTACCCAGACCCGTAGTCCATTGGTAGAACCTTGATCGTATTTTGTAAAATGTCTAGGGATGGTGAAGTCATCATTATTTTCAATAGTGCGATTGTGCTCTCCAAATCTTTTCCGTAGAGTGCTAATGGTGCACCCTATATAGAGTAGGCCGCACAGACAGTTTATACAGTAGATGACAAATTCTGTGGAGCAATTAAAAAATTCTCCAAGGTGATATGTTTTCCCTTTAGTGGTAAATTGTTTTTGTCTATGGTTTACATATTTACAAGTATGGCACTCCAGTTTGCGGTATTGGTACATTCCTTTAATAGCGAGGAAAGTTAGGGTAGGTTTTTTATATGTTTTTATTGGATTTTAGTTTACTCTGGGCTATTTTTGCTTTTGATAATTTTAGCTCTCCTATATGTAATAGTAGGTTTATTGCTTACAGATTAGGGTTGGAGGTGAGGGTATTCGAGCAATATTCCCCAATGTTTATGAAAGATATGTTCCATCTTTTTGTGTTCTGTATGGAATTGGGTAATGAATCTGGCTCTTCATGATGTTGTATTTCCATCTCCGGTGATGGCAACTACTAAAATGCAGGTAGGAGTTCCCTGCAGTGGGCTTGATGTAGTTCTTTGCATATATAGTAGTCTCAGTGTGGCATCGTTTTAGGTCTAGGAAAGCCAGGGATTCAGAGTCACAAACTGAAGTAAATGATAGGTCTAAATTGTTAATATTGCAATGGGAGACAAAGTCATCAACCTGGGATCAAGAGCCATCCCATATGATATCTATTTTGTCTATATAACATCCGAAGAAAACAATGTTTTTGGAGTAGGTATTGTTTTTCCAAATGAACCGTTGTTCCCAGAGGCCCATAGTTGGATGTGCATAGCTGGGGGCAAAATTAGCCCCCATAGCCGTACCCTGAATCTGTAAGTAATACTGATTGTTAAATAAGAAATAATTATGGGTTAAGCAGAAATGTGTACAATCTGAGATGAATTGGGCCTGCCTAGGGTTAATGAGTGGGTCTTTGGTGAGGAAATATTGTACAGCTTTGAGTCCAACATCATGGGGAATGGATGTGTATAAAAAATTGACATCTAGGGATAACCACAGATAGGTGGGCTCACAAAGGTATGTTTTTAGGGTGTCTAGTAGGTGAATACCATCACGAATGTAGGCCGGTAAGCTTTGAGCTAGGGGCTGTAGAAAGTGATCTATATATATGGAGAAGTAATTTGTGACACTCCATAGCAGCTACAATGGGGGGCAGGGGGAGGGGATTTTTGTAAGATGATAAAAGTAAGGTGTAAGGAAACTATCACGCTGGAGAAAGGTGACCATTTTGGTGCTGATTCCTTCCTTGAGGGCCACATCAACCAATTTACGTGCTTCTAGACTATATAGGGGTGGTGGATCACTTGAAAGCCTGGTGTACGTGTGGGAATCGCACAATAGTCTGGAGGCTTCTCGTAGGTACGCATCACTATTTTGGACTACAATACCACCTCCTTTGTCCATGAGTTTTATGATTATGTTGGTGTTACTGGTGAGGGCCTGAAGGGAGGATATTTCTTGTAGAGAGAGATTATGATTATTGGTCCAGTTACTCATACACTTGATTTCTGAATAAACAACCTGGTAGAAGCTCTGGATATATGGGTCCTTAGCATGGGCTGGGTTATAAAGGGATTGTGGAGTGTTGTAGTGACTGGTGGGGAGGTGGTGAGATGTTGTGTTAGATAGACAGCATATGCCTCATCATCTTCTGTATAGAATTCCTCAAGGAGACCTCTAGACAAGAGGTGTATAGGGATGGGCTGAGAGCAGATTCCTCTAAAGGAGTGTCTGGTGGCAGATTTAATATTGTGGTATGTTTTGATTCTTAGATTTCAAACAAATGTATTTAAGTTCACGAATAGAGTAAAGGGGTTGGGTTGTACTGAGGGGGCAAAACTAAGGCCTTTACTTAGTAGGGATGTATCCTCAAGGATAAGAGTATGATTAGACAGATTGGAAATTTTCACTGTTTGATGGAATTCTCCTTTGGCTTTATTTCTTGTTCTTCCCCCACGTCTGCCTCTTTGATCTTTCTTTTTACGGCAGGGGGGTTAGTACTAAAAAAGAAGAGCCAGTGATAGGGGGATTATCTGTGATAGGAAGGCTTCTGCAGTACACAGATTGGTGCTAGTACTAGTACAATCTCTAGGTCCTGCTGCATGGGATGTGGAAGCGTTAGTGGGAGTCTCTGGAGAAAATAATGGAGAAGTAGAGCATGATTGCCAGAGGGTAATGGGGACTTGATGTGAGTACTATTAACAGAAAGTGACGTGGTTGGAGCATGACCACGTTTACATGTTCTGTTTCTCTTGGTTTTGGATGGCAGATGGCTGGGGGTTAGAATGAATGTTTTTTTGGGAATAAGGTGGGTCTGGGTAAGGTAGTAGATGATGGATAGGTAGGTCTGGTTTTGTCTCTGAGTCTGGTAACAGGACCTAAGCTATTAGTATCATGAGGCTTAAATAACGGAGCACCATGGCGTGCCAGGATTCAGGGAGAAGGTTGTGGGAGGGATAATAGGGATTGTGAGGTTTGAGTTTTGCACTGGAATACTCTGGATGTGCAATAATCAACATCTCTCATCATGTTTTTGAGCTTGATTTTGATTAAAGATAAAGAGTCCTCATCTGTTTAAGTTTACCTTTTGAGACTGTGATACCAGGAGATGGGAAGATGATTGGTATGGGTTAGTAGTGTATTTATCTGAGTTTTGGCATTATCGATACGGTTAAGCATTATTTCTTCTCTCTGCTGTGTGATTATTTCCATCCACTTTTGGACACATTTTCCTATTCTTTCTGTCACTCAGGAGTGAGGAAGGAACGTCTATGTTTGATGCTTAAGCCTCTAGGGGTGATTTTGGAGTGGCAATATCTGAGTAAGAAGAATTTGTCCCACCATTGATGGTTGATAGACATGATGGTATCTTCAATTTTCCTAAAAAGGGCATATATTTTTTTATATGATAAATGATCTTTAGTAGCATGTGCTTTAAAAAGATCTGGTGGGAAAAGAGCATAGAGTTCCTCTAGTCATATTTGGCCATCTCTACGGTGTGTATGAAATAGGGGTGATTTGATATGCAATTAATTCAAAACAAAGGGAATGATAGTGATAAACTGAGCATATCGAGATAAAAAAGATTAAAAATAAACATAAAAATAAATATAGAAATGATAAAGAGGAGGAATATTGTCGTGGGGGGGGGGGGAATAAAAAATGTCTTTGGGGGCATATGAAGTACAGATAATACAATGTTCACAGGCTAATCCAGGGGTCAAAAACACTATGCCATGTTCCAGCTGCTCAACAAAAACTTCTGTGAAGGTGGAGAGGAAAAATGGTATATGTGAAGCATTCGGTCCACAGCTGGGGAGAGAGGGGGTAAGTCCACAATGTTCATAATGTTCACTAATATTCCTGGGGAGAGGTAATTTCCATATGCTGCTTTTTTTCAGAGCTAGAAGAGTATCAGAGTAGAACATTGTGCAGTGTAGAAAGGGGTTGAGGATCTATCCACGTGGGGGTTTAGTCCCAATTTCTTAGGGATCCTTAGGACCTTGTATTCCAACCCGAGTGCACGTGAGATTTCAGGGCCACTATTCGGACTCATCTCCTATCTCAAAATGCACGAGACAAGGTTGTCCCTTCCTATTGAGACACTGGCAATAGGGATCAGGAACCTCCCCAATATTCATGGAGTTCAGTGTGGTCCTCAGAGTCATAAATGCGCTCTGGTTGCCAATGACTTATTATTTTTTGTCACATCTCCTCTGATCTCTACACTCTAGCACTGCTATATAAATTTGGTAGATTTGGTAGTGCTTCTGGGTTACAAGTTAACTGATCTAAATCTATGGCACTCAAAGTCACTGCTCCGACTACACTACTTAAAAAAAATGTCCCCCTCCATTGGAGCTCATCTTCCCTTCCTTTCTTGGGAGTCAATCTCACGGCCAGTGTGGGACATCTCTATAATGCCAATTTCCCTACAATTTATAGAAAACTTAATTCTGATTTGGATGCATGGTCTAGATGTGGTCTATCGTGGTTAGGTAGAGCTTTGTCAAAATTACCTTATCACAGAGGTTATTATACCTCTTCCAATCCCTACCTATCTCAATTTTGGAATCCTACCTTAATAAATTCCAATCCAAAGTTATAGTTAATTTTATTTGGAGTTCTAAAGTTTATTGATGTCCTAGAGGTTCTCTTCAGATTACGAACTCAAGGGGGCTTAGGCCTTCCAAATTTATGGAGATACTACCAGGCAGCCCAGCTAGCTTAAATTTCCATAGTTTATGCCTGTGATATTAGACCTGACTGGGTCAGCATGGAGAGGCAATCCATTCCTAGGCACACCATAGACTTTCCTCTATGGTGCCCTCCGAAGAGCAGACTACCTATCATTTTTATAATTGTATTTTTATTTGAATTTTTTTTTAAAAAACAACAAAAGGTACAAATGAAGAAACACATAAGATAAAAGGCAAAACAAATAGATGAAATGTCCAAAGTAGCACTGAACAGGTATTTCAAAAGTAGGATCAACATGTTAATAGAATGAGGATGTCACAATTTTAATCACCTACAAACTGGGCCCATGAAGTCAATAAATTGTTGCTAGCTCATAGGCAAGATAGATTAGGCAGAAGGAATGCGTACTTAAAGCATGGGATACTCCAAGTATTAAGTCATAGAGCTTGGTAAATGGGCCCAAACTCCGACTGATCCCAGTACTCCCATATGTTCAGTAGCAGTTAAGTATTCCATTCTCTGAATGTCAGCTATAAGCTGGAGATATCTAGACCATAATGGTGTATTTGACAGCCAATAAAGTGAGACCTCTAGATAGTTAATTGGATCACGTGGAAGGGGTAAATCTAACACTTCCTGAAGCTTTAGCATCCCCTCATTGCAAAAAAGCTGTATCAGAGGACATTGCCAGAAAAATATGAGACAGTGATCCCACTTCGAGTCCGCAACGCTAACACATAGCTGAACTGAAGGGATTGTATCTATGTATGACTTCTGGGGTCCTATACTAGAACTTTAGGATTTTAAGGACAGTCTCTCTCTGAATCATGTTTTTGGAGGGTTTTAAAGTAGAGGTCCAGATCCTATCACACATCTGAGAGGTGATAGACCTATGTAGCAGTTGTGCCCATTTATGCATGTATAAATGATTATTTTCAGTAAGAGGGATAGCTTCATGGAGAATACGGTATATAGACCAAATGCAATTGTTGTGGACCTTGGGCACATAGATATTCAAAAGAGGGAGGTTTATCTAGGGTCAGGGACAGGGAATAGAAAAAAAAAGTCTAATTTGTAAATAAAAATAAAACATGTGTAGGGATGTCAAATTTACGCCAAATTGTTAGGGTAAAGAGCATCAGTGCAATCCACATATGCTTCAATGTAGAGTCATTATGTAAAGACTGAGACCACAGTAGGGAACCTGGGTGGACTGGGTACAAGGCTCTTTTCTTGATCTCCGGCCAATGATTAGGAGCCATCAAACTGGACCAGGAGATAACAGCTCGTAGGTGAGAAGCATAGTAATATTTTATAATGTCAGGTGTCCCTAATGAAAAAAACACTGAACTTGGAATACAATGGATTTTCCCATTCCAAATAAAATTAAGGAAACCTCTGTGGATGGCCTTAAGTTGGGATATTGACATAGCGACCAGTAAAGTCTCAAAGAAATAAAGTAACCTTGGCAAAATGGACATGTTTAAAACATGAATTCTACCTAGGAGAGAGGGATCATTTTCCCATTGCTGGAGGGATCTGGTCATGTCGTGGATCAGGGGAGAATAATTAGTAGAATATAGAGTGGAGTAAGAGGAAGTCAAATGTATACCTAAATATTTGAGAGAGATAGAACACTATCTGTATGTGTATGTTTATTGAAGTTGAGCCAGAAGTGTTGCAGGTACATGTAATGGTAGAGCCTCGGTCTTTGCTGTATTAACCTTATACCCCAATATGGCACTAAAAGAGTATAGAAGGCTATGTAAAGATGTGGGGGTTAGTAAAAGTCAACAAAATGTCATTCGCAAAAAGAGACAACTTGTATTCCCTCTGTGGCATCACTACCCCACAGATACATCTGGACCTAAGCTTTGATCTGTGAGTATAGTGCTTCTAACGCTTTAAAAAAAGGCCCCCTAAAACCATATTGCTTTAAAATGGAGAACATATATGGTCAACTTAGCCTATCAAAGGCCTTTTGGGCACCTAAACTTAAAATAATGGCTATTAGGGGAAATTTATTGAGGAGATCTATCAAGTCTATAGTGTGGCGTGTATTATCTCCTGCATGTCTGGTTGACACAAAACCCACTTGATATTTATTGATGAGTTTGGGAATGAACTCAGATAATCTAGATGCTAGGATTTTTAAAAATATTTTGTAATACAATTTTCTAGGAGAGAAGGGTCCTTACCGGATTTAGGAATGACAGAGACTGCGAATGTGGGGATTTTCCTTGAAATATAGGGCCATACAAATCCAACATATCTGGGGCCAGAACATCTAAGAAAGTCTTATAGTAAAAGTAAGGGAGTCCATCAGGGCCAGGGGATTTATGGAGTGGGAGGTGCTTTAATTGTCTTTGAAAGTTCCTCAATAGATAAAGTTGCATTAACTTTAACTAGATCAGAGGAGGAAAACTTTGGCAATGAGAGATCTTTAAAGAAATTATCAAAAATTTTCTGTGTAAAATTAAAATGGTTCTCAGGGGTTAGACAGTTATAAAGTTTAAAATAAACGTTACAAACGTCTTAGACATAGTAAGGGGGCAATGAGTCCTAGTCCCATCCGCCTGTATAAGAATATCAGGAAAAGAGTGGAAAGGATGAGGGCAAAGTTTATTCACCAGCATCTTATGGGGCTTATTAGAAAATTAACAGATTTTATTTGGCCCATTAAACGGATTTAGCAGTCTTACTTAGGGCTAGAGATTGCAGTTGTTCACAGAGACTAGGTACTGTGGGTTTGCACAAAAGCTGATGCTCTGCCTCTTGTAGGTAAGTCTAGCCATATCTTTCTTTAGACGAGAGCCTTCCGCAATACAAGTGCCATGGAAGTAGGCCTTGTGTGCCTCCCACAGCGTAGAACTTTACTGAAGGGCCTTTATTTAATAAAAAAAAAATCTCTAAATCCCAGTGACTTGTGATTGTAAAAGATGCACATTAAGACACCAATGACACGATTTAGGAGAAGACTGAGACAGAATAACGTCTAATGAGATGGGGGCATGGTCAGACTATGTGATGCAAGAGATGTCAGATTCTCCAATATGGGGGAAAAGTGGGGCCAAAATAAAGAAATGTCCAACCTAGAGTACATTTTATGGGCCATGGAGTAAAATGTAAATTGCTTAGTGGAAGGATGTTTAATTCTCCACAAATCAAACAGGTGGTGGGATCTGATACATTTGCAGAAAGAAGTTGCTAGAGAGGAGACCTTCTGTGAGGGGGTATCCTGAAATAAAGTCTATCTATCTCTAGAGGGAGATATAACTAAGTTGAGATCACCACCAATGATCATAAAAGGTTGGGAATAGTATTGGGTGGAATCAAAAATATCATTAAGGAAATCAATTTACCTAGAATTAGAACCATACACATTAACCAGGGTAAAGGAGGATGACATGCACTCATACACCAGGATGATAAACCTTCCATAGGGGTCAATATGTGTAGTTTTGACCCTAATAGGGCAAGATTTTATAATAAGAATTGCTACTTCAGCCTTCCCAGTTGAATCAGAGGCAGGGTAGGAGTAAGAAGTATTTGGAGGGAAACTTCATTCAACCCCCAGCACAAACGTGTGTTTCCTGAAGCATGATCACATCCGCCCCTGAAGATCTGAATTCTTTCAATACTCAACCATTGATTTTTATATAGAATTCAGACCTCTTAAATTTTTGTAAATATTTTGTTATATCTTTTCATGTGACAACACTGAAGAAATTAAATTTTTCTACAATGTAAAGTGAATGTACAACTTGTATAACAGTGTATATTTGCTGTCCCCTCAAAATAACTCAACACACAGTCATTAATGTCTAAACCGCTGGCAAAAAAAATGAGTACACCCCTAAGTGAAAATGTCCTAATTGGGCCCAATTAGCCATTTTTCCTCCCTGGTGTCATGTGACTCATTAGTGTTACAAGGTCTCAGGTGTTAATGGGGAGCAGGTACATTAAATTTGGTGTTATCGCTCTCTCTCTCATACTGGTCACTGGAAGTTCAGCATGACCAAAGAAGTTGTGTGCACCTGCTAAGCGTCATATCCAGAGGTTTTCTTTGGGAAATAGACATATGAGTGCTGCCAGCATTGCTGCTGAGGTTGAAGGGGTGGGGGGTCAGACTTTCAGTGCTCAGACCATACGCCACACGCTGCATCAAATTGGTCTGAATAGCTGACATTTCAGAAGGAAGCCTCTTCTAAAGATGATGCACAAGAAAGCCTGAAAACTGTTTTCTGAAACAAGCAGACTAAGGACATGGATTACTGGAACTATGGATTACTGGAACCATGTCCTGTGGTCTGATGAGACCAAGATAAACGTATTTGGTTCAGATGGTGCCAAGCATGTGTGGTGGCAACCAGATGAGGAGGACAAAGACTGCCTACAGTCAAGCATGGTGGTGGGAGTGTCATGGTCTGGGACTGCATGAGTGATGCAGGCACTGGGGAGCTACAGTTCATTGAGGGAATCATAATTACCAACATGTACTGTAACATACTGAAGCAGAGCATTCCAACATGATAACGACCCCAAACACACCTCCAAGACAACCACTGCCTTGCTAAAGAAGCTGAGGGTAAAGGTGATGGACTGACCAAGCATGTCTCCAGACCTAAACCCTATAGAGCATCTGTGGGGCATCCTCAAATGGAAGGGGGAGGAGTGTAAGGTCTCTAACATCCACCAGATCCGTGATGTCATCATGGAGGAGTGAAAGAGGACTTCAGTGGCAACCTGTGAAGCTCTGGTGAACTCCATGGTCAAGAGCTTTAAAGCAGTGCTGGAAAATAATAGTGGCCACAAAATATTGTCAATTTGGGCCCAATTTGGACATTTTCATTTAGGAGTGTACTCACTTTTTTGCCAAATGTTTAGATATTAATTGCTGTATGTTGAGCTATTTTGAGGGGACAGCACATTGACACTGTTATTCAAGCTGTCCACTCACTACTTTACATTGTAAGAGAAAAATATAGGTGCAACGCTATGACAAAGTAAAAAATTGAATTATACGTATCACCATATAAATCTCAAATCCTATAAATGAAAAACATATTCCCTAGTGGTACATAAACATAGAAACCATGTTCAAGCAATTAAATAAAAATAAATACAAGCGGGCATTTAAATAGAAAATAGATGTAAGTGAAAAATAAATAGTAATCATTCACAAATTATTCGGTTCGGACCGATGGAGGGTTACCCCATATGAACAATGGTGCTCCAAAATAATGGATCAGAGAGGGGGGGTATCTCTTTAATATACTCCTCACTGGCAGAAACTTCAGAAAAAACCCTGCACGCCCTACTCTGGGAACAGCATCTGAAAGTAGACTGGGATTTAAACACTTGGTATCGCTGTTTTAAACTGCTCTATAAAGGTGTTGTAAACGTCTCTCTAGTAGAGGCTAGTGTTAAAATCCTAGTGCCAAGTTCCTTCTTGAAAAGCTAAGATCTACCCAGGATCATCCCTCCTCTGTTTTAGGGGCTGTGGACATTTAGGCGATCTCCTTCACAACTGGTGAAATTGCCCCCGTATAAGGGGTCTTTGGAACAAGTTTTTCCATTTGCTTCGGAAGGTCACAGGATTGGCAATCCCCAAATTGCCTCTAGTCGCCCTATTTAAATGACAAGATTCTGAAAAGTTCTCAAAAGCTGATCTACTTTATGCTTTATGCTTTTGGGGGCAAAGATAACTATTGCTGCGTCTGGAAACGACAACAACTTTCAAGTTACTTTTATAAATATTTCTTTATTTTTTTAGTTGCATACACTTTATATTAGTCTAACGGAAACATGGATTTTATTTCATTTTTGTGCCTGTGAGTTTACCTTGACTGGCCATGTGAACAGCTTGCAGCTTTTACAGGTGTCATTGATTTATCAGACTTAGTTGGGGGAGCCACACAGGATAAAGATAAATCACAAATCAAGGTCAAAAAGCTTGATATCCGGGGTGTGGCCAAGCCATGGTGGAGGACGGCAGCTGAGTTTGGAGCTCCCGCTGCCCATCGCTGTTCTACAGCATACGGCAGCAGAGCAAATGTCCAGTAAGAGGGGGAACACAGAGCCACACGCTGATATGTCCCAGAGGTGCCTACAGAGCAGCATTCTCCCCTTCCATGCCGATCCATGCACTGGGACCCAGCCAGTGCGAACATGGCGGATCATCCCTCCTCCTCGCTCTCAGGTGACGTGCGTGTGCTTCTCAGGGAGGAATTACAGATGGATGCCGCGCTGCAGGGTGTCACAAACCACTCCTGCACCCTCTCTAATTGCTTGGGGATGCCCACAAGTAATAGCAGGGATCCCCTCATGCACCCATGACTCTTGCTGTGACAAAAAACAGTGCCTGAGTTGTCAGATCTTGCAGCCTTCAAACAAATGGAGGACACCTATACTTGGTTCCAATAGCTTAAAGCTGACACCATCCAGATACCGTAGTTGAAGTCCTGGAATCATATCAGTCTGATACTATGGCTACACTTCATTTTCTGAAATCAAGAATGGGACACTAAGACCACAGGATAGAGGGCCTGCTCTCTCAGCTTGACAATTTTGAAAATAGAAGCCGCAGGAAAACCTCAGGATTCACTGGAAGTCGGAATCTGTCAAGACCACTGCCTTGATTCAAATCTTGCTTTCTGCTTTTACAAATATTCTGGGTAAACCCTCCATACTTCCCATTGAGATTTAATGAGCTCATAGAGCTCTTGGGCCTGTTAATCCTGATGTCAATAAACCACGAGATGTGATTGACAAATTGTTGCGCTACCAGGACAAAGAAACTATTATGAGGGGTATGACCAGAAGACCTTATTTGGAATTTGAAGGCACAAAATTGTTCTTTTTTCCTGATCTGTCTCGCTGAACACTAGAACTGCAGAAAACCCTGCGTACTCTGCTGGATGCCCCGCGCAACGCAGGAGATACATACCACTGTTCTTACAGATGCTTAGTTTATCTGATGTTGACTTAACTGGAGAGACAGTAGTGGAACCCCCCCCCCCCTTTACCCCTCCTCGCAACGTGACTGGCAAGCACCGTGTCAGAAGAGGAAGAGGTTTCAAAATCCCCTGGGATCACCAAGGGGAAGACCTGAAGTGCTCACCATGCTCACCCTACAAGCTTCTTGGGTGCCTTTACTTTTCCCTCTTACTGGGTTGCCAATCTGCATCCCAACCATTGATATCCCCCTTTGAATAGTACCTCTGTGCTCCCCGGAGCTTTGTTTGTGTTTTTGTTTTGTGTATCTGTTCCCTAGTTCTGGGCGTTCAAAGGACTATTTAGACTGTAAGATGCTGATTTCAGCTTGATATTGTTCCTTATTATGCTATGTTAGATTCTATGAAGATACCCACATGTCCTGGGCTTTTGTGGCCCCCTGGTATGTTGGTTGTGTGGATTACTATATATTTTATATTTATTAAATAGCTGTTGTTCATTTTATGTTTTCACTCACATTGGCAGTGGTAAGCTCCAGGTGGAGATGCCTACTTGGTTATGGCTTATATGCTTCCCCACTATAGGTCTACCCCATTCTGTTTTATCACGGGGGTATTCACCCTTCAGAGTGGTGGACTCGGTACTGCCATTATTCTCCAGTATGTTCTTACAGAGATTGGTGGTGCATTGTCTGAACTTAGTGTTTGGTATATTATTCAATTATATATATATATATATATATATATATATATATATATATATATATATATATTTTTTATGTTTATTCCTGGTCAACTAATGTTTTGCCTTTACTAGGTTTTGTCATTGCCTCTAATGTCTGATTTCAAAGTGCTTTCCTACAATGTCAGGGGTCTCAGTTCTCTATTTAATTGCAGTAGAGTCCGGCGTGCGGTTTGGGCTCTCAGACCCCAGAAACCCGTTTTATGGCAAGGTCTGTCCCTAAACTACCATTATACATTTTTGACCGGGGGTTTCAGAGCACGTCCCCCATTAAACAGACCAAGGGTGTTGCTATAGCCCTCCACAAATCTTGTCTCTTTGTCCCTGAAACACACCTGGAAGATCCTATATGCTAACCCCCTCACACTGAATATTTACGACCCTAACTCTGGCCAGATCTCCTTTCTAGAAAAAGTTCTGCAGGTTTTACAAGACTTCTCATCCTAATCTGTGATAGTAGGCAGTGATTTTAATGTTTGCCTGGACCCCCAATTGGATTCTTCCACAGGCAAATTTGGTATGTCTCGGTCTGCTAGGAAACGTATTGCTAGATCTCTACAGGACCCACGACTGGTGGACTGTTGGAGAGTTTTGCATACTAATGAGAAAGACTACTTTTTTTTTTTTTTATGTAAATAGTCTTTATTAAGATTTTTCAAAGTACAAAATACAAGAATACAAGAAACATGAAACAAAGGGCAGACAGAAAACGGCTTGCCCAGTAATTAACATATGTCAATTTCCCATTGTCTTAGGCCTACTGGCAAGAAGTAGAAGAGGAGAAAAGTAAAATGAAATAAAGAATAATAAAAAGAAAAAAAAAAAAAAAAAAAAAAAAAACATAGAAAACAGAAACCCCAAATCTCAGTTACAAGATTAGAGTTCAGTGATGTGAGTAAATCAATCAATGTAAAGTTCAACAAATACACAGGCCAGGGAGTGTCAGACTGTGAGTCAGACATATCGTAGCTCGAACGTAAGGTGGACATCCGACATCCCTGGGCTGCAACAGTATCATCATATCAGTTAAAACATTATTCTATCGAATATTGTACACAGAAAGACTACTTTCTTGTCCGTACTCCTGGATTGATTTGCTTTTAATAGTTTAAGACCACCTTGAGAATGTGTGTGATACTAGGATCCACCCATCACGCTCTTGGACCATGCCCCAATAGAACTTGCTCTCCGACTGCGGCCTAAATCCTGTCAATCTTGGTTGTGGCATCTCAACGAAAACCTTCTGGATGATGTTGCAGTGACAGGAGAGGTATGCAAGATCATACAAAAATATTTTGCAGAAAACACTAATGGGGAGGTTTCCAAGAAGGTCATTTGGGAGGCACACAAAGCTGTCATCGGGGGGCCTTTATTAAAATCAGGTATTATCTCAACCATTACAGATTTCGAATGAGACTAGGCAAGTTGTCCTTTGTTGTTTACTTTGGTCATGGAGGCATTCTTGCAACAGATCAGATTGAACCCTAATGTGTCTGAAGTCAGGGTGGGCTAAAGCATGAAAGCATAAAATGGCCGCACTTGTGGATGATGTGTTGGTTTTTTCTCAGCACCCCTCGAACAACCCTACCAAATCTTATGAGCCAATTGGGACGCTTCCATGGCCTCTCAAACTTTAAAGTAAACCTGGGAAAATCAGTTATTATGATCCTAAATATTAACACGGTGGATAGGCTGGAAATCTCATTCCCGTTAAATGGCAGGACAACCCTCTTACCTACTTAGGTATTAAATTACCCGCTAACCCAAGAGATCTTTACAAGCTGAACTTTGTTCCACTGCTACAATCTATCCAATTCAAGCTTGAGACATGGGAGAAAGTGCAGGTCAACTGGCTAGGCAGGATAAACATTCTGAAGATGACGATCCTCCCCAAATTTCTGTTTTTATCCCAGATAATTTCCATACATTTACCTAGAGCTTTTTCTTTGAAAGCCTTACGCATATACTACGTTTCTGTGGCATGGGAAACCTTTGCGTCTCTCTTACGATCTTATGCAGCGTACAAAGACAAGAGGAGGTCTGAGTCTCCCTAATTTCTCATTATATTTTCAAGCCACCGCTTTACGCCATATAGTCAATTGGAACTTGCATACCCATGACAAACTCTGGGTTTCTTTATAAAAGACCATGGTCGGTTGCAATTTAGCTCACGCTCTTTGGCTCCCCCTTTCTTTTAAGGGACTCTTGGACTGGGTCTTCCCGCTCTCCGCTGCAACCCTGTATACCTGGGAAGGCCTAAACAAGAGACTTTCCCTAGCACGATTACCCTCACCACTTTCCCCTCTGGGAAGTTTTCCTTTGTTTGTCCCAGGGGAAGATTTAGCCTTTTTAAGTCTTGAGGCAGGCCTCAAGAGACCCGCTGTTTTCACTTTATGGGGGGCACAAATTTGAAGTCCTTGGTGGACTTCGTCGAGAATGTAGGCGCACGCCATGAAACATTTGGAAACACACCCAGTTTATAAACTTTATAAAGACATTGGGAAATATCCTTAGATCACTAGATTCCTTTTCTAGGTTTGAGGCTATGTGCCTAAACAGAGACAACTTCACCCATCTACTTTACAGGCCATATAAACTTCTATTAGCAAAGTTAACTGTTACAACTCCCTATTACATTAATGGGAGAAAGAACTGGGTAGAGACTTATCTGATTGCAGTATTGAGAAAGTAATGTCATTAGCCCACACTACCTCAGTCAACTCTAAAACCCAGGAATATTGTTATAAATGTTTGTCTAGGTGGTGTAGGGCCTCTCATAAATTATCTCATATATATTCTCAACAATGCCTAACTTTTTCTGGAGGGGTTGTGGACAGAAGGGCACCTTCCTACACTTGTGGTGGGATTGTCCCGGAATATGTACTTTTTGGGTAGAAGTACATAATTTAATCAACAAGGTGACTCAACACCAGTTGGCAGGTAACCCTCTAACTACAGTATGCTATTCCATGACACACAGAAGTCGGTGGGGTCCTATAAAATGTCCATAGTGCCTCACCTATTCAATGCTAGCAAAAGCCTTATTCCACTTCATTGGAAGTGCTCAGTCATAGCTACCGTCAAAGAGTGGCTACAGAAGGTCCAGGATATTATGGAAGCTAAGGAGCAGGGACCTCGATGTACAAACACTTGGGCTGGATTTTATTTCTTCTGACATTTCTGTTCCTTAAGTTTTATACCAAGGCATGTTGACTGGGATTAAACAGGATTACAGTGTGTCTATTGTTTGTGATGTTATATTGCTTTTTGTTTTTTGTTTTCCTTTCTTTTCTTTTTCTTTCTCTTTTCTGTTCTTCACTTAGTCCCCCCTCTTTCCCTATTTTTCAACGCTGCCTCCCCCCACCTTTCCCATCCTCTATCACACCTTGTATTCTGAATGATGGATTATCTGCAGTTTTTTTTTATTTGTCGGATGGGTTATTCTATCATCCTGTACGTATCAACCAGAGGTTTATTATTGTATATTTTCTAAAATTCTGTGGGGATGTTTGTTTTTCTCCTCGGTTTGCTATATCTGCAAAAATAAAGATTGAAAAAAAAAAAGCCTGATATAATATGTGTTTCTTTACAACAGACCCTAAATCATTAGTCCTGATAATGTAACCAATACAGTGGGCTTCTCTGGTAATAGAGGCAAGGTGGAGTTTCAGTCAAAAAAATATTTTAAAAAATCACCTGGTGTAGTGTAGCAAATTATTTTGAAAGTCAGGTACTCCTAGTCACGTATAAAACACTATTTTTTTTAAATGAATTTTTATTAGACAATTATTTTAAAGAAGTTTAAAAAAAAAACACATTGTTTTTAACCTAATTATTTTTTGTGCCAAAGTACTGCAAAATAAGCCGTATTTTTTAATGAAACAACTCTCATCTGTAAGTCTGCTCTGCAAATCAAATCATCTGTGTAATTAGGGGCATGAAATATGAGATAAAAGATATGCTAGATTGCAATTTATTGCATCAAAATAATCAGCAACATTCTGTGTATGAAGGAGCATGGAGAATTTGTGTAATAGTGAAATCAGATTCTTTAGCATGATCCTTTCTTGGCAATCCGAATATTCACCTTCTTCCTCCTGCGAAAAGCAACACCAAATTTTGAATTACACTTAGCAGAGCATGGCATGTCTTCAGTTCTAACAGTTGCACATTAAAATTGTTGTTGCAGCACAGCTAATGGACTTGGCAAAGTTTTCCTAACAAAAGACAGGTGTTGTTTTACTCATGGCCTGTGAAAAAATGTCATGTTGCAATCATATGCAGAACATTTCATGAAAATGTGAAAAGTAATCTCACACTTAGAGATATGATTCACAAAGTTTGTTTAGGGTGATTAAAAATAAATACAAGTCCTCAATTGCAAAATATAAAACATGACAAATAAAATTCATTGCATGTCTTTTTTTTTTTTTTTTTACTTTATAACTTCCTTATTAAATATTTGCCTACAGTGTGGCTTGAAAACAGCTGTGTAAAAAGTATTAAAGGAAGATTGTTGCTCCAACTTTTTTGGCTTGAACCTCTTCCCAAACTCCTCCCTTCCCAAATTCCCTTAAATGAGTGGAACTCTCACAGACGGTAAAAAAATTAATTAAAAAAAGTAAAGTGCGATTAAACCCAGGCTATGAAAAACTCTCATTACATGCTATATAGCAAAGTGTTCATACTCACAAAGCCACTAAAGCATTTGTTTTGTGTAGAGTGAAATATACCTGTTGATCCTGCCTTCAGCTGTCTTCCCCCATATTCTGTGTCCCCATTGCAGGCTGAGATTTGGAAGGCTAGCTGGTGTCCTCTACTGAGTTTACTCAATTTCAGTTCCCTTATAAGCTCTTCATTTCCTCTTTTTTTAATCTGTGCAGCCCATGTGAGTATAGCTTTAGACATATGGACATATACACATGGTAAATGACATGCCCCTCCCTCTCTCCTCCTTCATGTCCTCCGATTGTTAAACACTATGGAGGGGGGACATAGTATGTTGCTTGATTACATTCACTAAGACATTCACAAACACACTTAGTTTTAATATAAATCAGTATTTAATATATAAAATGTAATTAGATATATTAAAGTAAAGTAAAAAAAAAAAAAAGCTTTGGGTTGCCGATGCCATCTAAACAAGATGAAAGCTAGTGTCAACCATCTTTGACTCCCTCTATACCATATTACTGCAAACAAATAAACATTTGATGTTCAAGAAAGATTTATTGGGAGCTGTTTTTGATATTTATAATTTAATTTGAATTACTCTTCTGAAACTGTTTTTTTTTTGTCATGTGACAGGCACAGTACCAATCAGGGCTAGCCAAACACAGACTCATATTGTAGAGAGCATACATCAGCAGAGTAAGCCCTTGTACACACGGTCGGAGATTCCGACGGAATGTGTCCTATCGGACCGTTTTGTCGGATAATCCGAATGTGTGTGGTATGCATCGGACTGTTTCCGTCAGAATATCCGTCGGACCCAATTTTTCAACTTGTTGGAAACATTTTCCGACAAACTGGTCCGATCGGACATACTCCGATCATGTGTAGAGAATTTTGATCGGACAAAGTGAATTATGACAAGTAACACATTTCGGTTTAGTATCACTATTAGTCCTATCAAACCTAAAAACAAAAATGTAATATATTTCAGCTTACCAATCCTTAGATGTGGTAGCTACATTTTTTTTTTTTCACAAAATTTTTACGTAATGATCTGGACAGTAACATTCTTTCTGTCTTAAGGTATCTCCACTATGGCTGTTGGAGAAATTTAGATACCTTTTGTAAAGCAGCATTGTGAAACTGGGGAGATGGTAGTGTTAGACGAAGTAGCAGATTGTGATGGACTTGACTAATGAAATAAAGCAGAACCCCAGCTAACACTTTTAAGCGGTTGCAGCGCGGTTTTTTTCCTTTTGGAATAAAGGTTTTACACAAATGCGGAAAAGCTGATCGCTGTAAAACCCCTGTCAGTGTTAAATGGTTTGTATCAATACTCTAATGCCGCGTATACACGACCGGACTATCCGACAGGCTAGAAGCGACAGTCTTCCAGACGGACTTTCAGCTGAGTTCCAACGGACTTTCCAAATGAACGTCTTTGGCTACACAAAGTCTGCTCATTTTGAACCTGATGACGTAAACGAGACTAAACAAGGAAGTTCAATAGCCAGTAGCCAATAGATTCCCTTGCATCGTATTTGGTTCCTTCGGACCAGCACACAGACAAACATTTTTGCCAAGTTTAGTCCGTCGAATAGATTTGAAACATGTTCAATTTCTACCAAAAAAAATCCCCCTATATAAATGGGATTATAAGTGACCACACACACAAATCAAAAACATAAATATTTTATTAACAAATACAGAACAAAAGATACACATAAATACATTAAAACCAGAGGGACCACTAAGCAAACAGTGTCCCAATGGTGTAGCAAAATGTTATAAACACATAATTACATAAAAAAAAAAAACAACCAATAAATATTAATCATACTCTAAGCTGATGACCCCACATGTGTTTATAACATTTTGCTACACCATTGGGACACTGTTTGCTTAGTGGTCCCTCTGATTTTAATGTATTTATGTGTATCTTTTTTTCTGTATTTGTTAATAAAATATTTGTTTTTGATTTGTGTGTGGTGTTGGTGGTCACTTATAATCCCATTTATATAGGGGGATTTTTTTTGTTTAAAATGTATCAGGGATGAGACCACCACACTAGAATCTTTTGATCCACTGAGAGCCCCCTTCCCTCTTTCGCATTTTCTATTTCTAGGTCCGTTTGATTTTTTTTTTTTAAACGATCGGACTAGCCCACACATGATCAGATTGTCCGATGGACTAATCCCTTTGGACCTAGTCTGCCAAAAATTCCGGTCGTTTGTACACGGCTTAACTGCCACTTTTACTGAATGGCTTGGTCTGTTAAAATAAGTTTCAAAAACAGACATTTTGGCCAGATCACCAGGTTAAAATAAAGGAAAATAGCCTAAAAAAAGAAAAAAACAATATAGCCATCATATATAAGAATTGTTAAACTTCAATAAATATATGTATTGTTTTAAAATGGCTTTAAGTTGATTGTAAAGCAATTAAAAAAAATATATATAACAAACGTGCTATACTGACCTGCTCTGTGCAATGGAATTGCACAGAGCAGTCCTGATCCTTCTAGGGTCCCCCCGCTGGAGCTCTGGATTTCTCTTCTTCTCTGCATGCCACCATATAAAGCTGCTTCCTATGGCAGCACACATTCGGGCTTGATTCCTATCTAATGCCCAGGACAAAAATGACAGACGGCGCCACCTCCCCCCAGTTGAGCACCATGTTTCAGCAATATTCCTCCACACAAAAAAAAGCACTAATCAGCAAGCTCACCCCCTAAACAGAAAACTTCCTCTGTCAACCAAAACAAAAATGCAAAAATTCCCCCTCCTCCCAGTCCAAAACCTTCTCCCAGCACAAATCTTTGCATTCTAATCTCGCCTGCCAGCTCAAATTCCTGGCCCCCCTAATTCGCCCTCCTAGCACAAATCTTCCCCACTCAGAAATATCAACCCTCCTAGCACACATTCTCTTTTCCCCTCAAATTTTAATTCCTCTCCCCCAAATTCAATATTTCCCCTTCCAGCAAAAATGTCCCTCCCCCAATTCCTCCCTTCACCCCCCCACCAGCACAGATCCCCCCAAAATCTCTCCTCCTAGCACAACCCCTCCAAATTACCCTTCCCTTACCCGAGCAGTCCTTGGAGGAGATAGGGGTCAGGCAATCAAGCCGTGTACAGTCTGATCTAAGAGTGATCCTGTGTCATCTGCTATAAGGAGGAGTGCTGTTTTGACAGGAGAGGGGAGAACACAGCACAACCCACACCTCTTCCCGGCTCTCTCCACTCTGCCACTATCATTTCTGTCTGGACCTTGGCATTCCCTTTAGTTCACTGTGCCAGGCTTCCCCCTCCACACACACCTCTTGTCACAGTCCTGAGTGCAGGGATAGGGGGAGAAGCTCACCGGGCCAGGTATGATGTCCAAGGGGGAAGGTAGTTGGCATTGTAGTGCACAACTGAAATCTGGGTGGGCACAGCCCACCTCAGCACCCCCCTAGATCCGATCATGATCCCAGAGCTGATATTTGCTTGCTTGCTTTGCTTACACACCAAGCACAACATCATGGAGTATGGGGGAGCTGAAGTGAAGAGATTTTGGGTACTCAATATGCACTGTTAACATGCTGATCATGACAAAGAAGGTACGATCTGACATTTCTATGCTGCATACTATACATTATTTATCTGAATACTTTTTTTAATCTCTACAGATTTGCGCCTTTTTTCACTTTGGTTCTCTTAGCCAGCAGTGATTACAATGCAATTCAAATAAAAAAGAAAAAAGTTCTTTAGCAAACAAAATCTGGAAACACTGTACTTACTGTCTTTCGGCACAGAGCAGGCATTCATTGTCATATGTTCTCTTATCACTGCCACAAACAGGGTCATAAATTCTTGGGCATCTCAGGGATGCATTCACATCACATATAGGCTATAAAAGACAATTATTATTATTATATAGGATTTATATAGCCCCAACAGTTTGCACAGTGCTTTACAACATGAGGACAGACAGTACAGTTACAATACAGCTCAATAAAGGAGGATCCAGAGGGCACTATTTGTTAAAGCTTACAATTAGGGATGAGCCGAACACCCCCCTGTTCGGTTCGCACCAGAACCTGCGAACAGACCTAAACTTCGTGTGAACTTTAGAACCCTATTAAAATCTATGGGACTCGAACGTTCACAATCTAAAGTGCTCATTTTAAAGGGTAATATGCAAGTTACTGTCCTAAAAAGTGTTTGGGGACCTGGGTCCTGCCCCAGGGGACATGGATCAATGCAAAAAAAAGTTTTAAAAACGGCCGTTTTTTCAGGAGCAGTGATTTTAATAATGATTAAAATGAAACAATAAAAGTGTAATATTCCTTTAAATTTCGTAGCTGGGGGGTATCTATAGTATGCCTGTGAAGGGGCACATGTTTCTGGTGCTTAGAACTGTCCCTGCACAAAGTATCGTTTGTGCAGGAAAAAAAGTCTTTTAAAATCACTTGCGGCTAAATTGTCGGCTGAATGACTTTGAATGACTTTACAGCACTGCAATCGGAAAAAAAAAAGCTCAGAGGCTATACGCTTTTCCCTTTAATTCAATAGTGTTTAAGTTACCTCTCTTCCTTCACCAGAAGCAGGTTCAGAGTTCACATGACCTGAAAATAAATATGGATAATGTTATTATCTCCATTTTAAATTATGATTACGAAAATGACCAATGAAATTAAGGGGGCCTTTAGTGATTTGTAAAGTGGACCTTGTATTCCATGCAAGGTCCACTTTTAAAATGTGGCCCCCTCTCCCTTGCTAAATCAGTAAATAAAATATAGAAAAAAAAAACACCTACAGTATAGAGGAAAAGAGTTAGATAATATACTCACTTCCACCCTGGATTTTAGTGCAGGGAGTGACATACTCATCCTGCCAAGAAGATACTATGGAATGCTTAAAATGTAGAAAAAACACTTATAAAGGAAAAAATGCTAGATAAAATACTCAATTTACCTTGAATTCTGTAGTGCGGGGTGGGGGGGGGGGGGGGGGGGCATACTCATCCTGCAAATGTGATCCTGGAGAATGCCTAGTATTCCAAATCTTGAGAGACGATGCAGCTGCACAGTGCTGCATTGTCTTCTCAGTGAGATTTGGGCTTAACATTCTCAGAGAATTTGTCAGGAGGGTGTTGTCTCCCTCTCCTAGGTGCCATGGATGGGACCAGGGTGAAAGTCAGCATTTTTTTTATCTGTAAGTTCTACATTAAGGGTGCAATTGTCTTTAAATGGCCCCAGAGAGTTACAGATATTATTTGGATGCTGATAACTTTTTTTTTTTTTCCTCGCTATCTTTTTCTTTCTGTGTAAAAATTTTTTCAAAAACTGATAGAATGTACTAAAAATTTGGAAAAAGAAAAACAAAGCTATAAATCTGAAATCCAGTCAAATATAAAGAAACCAGCTAATACAGTCATGAAGTTTAAGTGCAATTAGTCAAAATAGCTTGAATGTATCTGGGTATCTTTAAAGCATAACTAAAGTAAAAAACAAATAAATTAAATATATGATTCAAGTTTTCAATTCTCAATTGATTCATCATGTCTTTTAAAAATATCTATGCACATTTAATCCCATGAACACCTTAGATTTGTTTCAGAGATCCCCATTTGCATTAATTTGTTCCTATGTCTATAATTTATTCTGCTTTTTCAATATCTTCATTTATAGCCGCCTGTTCAGGTGCACTCTGAGCAGAGCATTTAAAGAGGTTTTTCATTCCGTTTAAAAAATAAATAAAAGTCAGCAGCTACAAATACTGTAAGGTGGATCTCTGAACACTTGCCATTCCAGAGATCCATCACCATTCTCAGCTGGGCCAGTTCTTCGCCAGTCTTTGGGTCCCCGGCACAATCTTGTTAACTGTAAATGGTCGTGTAGCTTTCTGGGACCTGTGATGTGTCCCAGAAGGTCGCTGCTGGCCATTGGATGGTGCAGATTTAAGCGGGTCTACGCTACTTAGTTACTTTATTACTGTTGAAGAAACAAGCCTAATAGAATGTAATCAAACTAATGAGCAGACTGCATGGCTAAAGTCTACACCACCCAGTGTCCTCCTCCTACTGGAATATGCACATCTAAAGGGTGTCCAGTGATATATTATTCCACTTTTTCAATCAGTAGGAATCTGATGTATCACGCCTCCTTCTGGCTGTTATGAAAAGAAGGAAATGCTAAAAAACACCAGTTTCAACTAAAGGGACGGACCGAAAAGATGCACACATTTTCAAAGTAAGAAAATAAATATTTCAATAACACTAAAACAGCATTTTGAGTCAATCATTAATGCTCCTTTTTTAATACTTAAAGTAATGAATTTGACTTTAGTACTCTTTTAATCCCCTAAACAGCCTTTCTCAGGGTGGGCGGGGGAAAATCAGTACTAGGAACCAATCAGGATCTGCTACTAGAAGCCCAGTGTCACTTGCAATACAGATTTAGGGCATAAGGTTGGCAATAGGGAAATGAGTCATACCTGAGTTGCACGAGTAGATGACTGGGAGCTTTGAATTAAATTTAGCCAGGTTTAAATACAGAGTCTTTTGCAGTAAATGAGTGCACAGCGATATCATTTAGCATACATGGTTTTGTTGGAGACTTCAGGGCAGCTTTAAATCATTTCTAAACCATAATCTCTATTAAACTAACTTTATCACCCTGATCTGAGTTAGCATTAATAACAAGCAGAAAACTTCTAAGATAGTTGCATTGCATATTTAGTCACATTTAACATTGTAAAGAATGATAAATTACATAGTACACTACAGTAAAAGTAAAACATGGCTCACCGAATATAAGACTAAGTAAAAATATCGCCAAGATGGAGAGGAAAGCGAAAAACTTCATTTTCGCTATAGGCTTTCTTGATTGAAATGTTAGGTATGACTCAGTTGTGCTTCTGTGACAGTTTTCCACAGATCATCATTATATAGCTCTCCATATCTGTAGTCTTGTTGTTCAAGTTAATTAATAACTGAGAGAAAACTATGTAATTATTAGCAAAATGTAAGCATGCTGGAATGCGAAGCTGGATGCAAAACAAAAAACAAATATGTAATAACTGATGTCATATATTATGAGGCAGGCCTTCCACCTGCTAAATTGAGGGTTGACCCCATCTCTCCTTGGCTTTATCCACTTGAACTAAAGACATTTTTACCTCCTTCATGACTAGGACATTTTTTGCTATTTGGCACTGTGCCACTTGGTAGTGACATGGAAATTTATAGATAGGCAACTCCTATCCTCATATTGATTAGTGGTTCCAAATTAATAATAACTACTTCAGTAGGGAACAGACACAAAAGATACACTCTGCATCTTTCCAAATAACCGTTTTGCTTTATTATGATGCAATTGAAGGTTTTTATACACATGATTACGTAGGTATCACATTAATATTACAAATGTACGTTTATGGTAACAAGGGGCATAACATAGGCAAACTAATTCTAAGGTTGAATATCTTTTTATTGATATTTTTCAAGCTAAAATGTAAAACATGTAAGAAAAAGAAAAAAAAAAGGGGGGGAGGTACATAATAAAAAAAAAGAAGTGGGGGGAGAGGAAGGAGGGGCGGTTTTCACATACTGTCCTTTGTACAAAATGTTATATCTTACATCTATATGATTGCTTAAAACATTTAATCATAATACAAAATACAAAGCCCAGCCATGCAGTGTCATATATCTTTGGACACCGCCTGCAATATCTACTCTACAATCAAACTGTTGGATGGGAGAGGGTACAGGGGAAGGCATAAAGGGGAGGGGGTGGATGGATTGGGGGGAGAGGAGGGGAGGGACTCAGCAGTAAAAGTCTAATAGCAGTTTAGTTATTTATGCATGGGCTTTGGACAAGAAAAACCTGAGAAGGCTCTTCTTGTGAGCGCTGATTGGCCCAGGTAGGATGGATAATAGAGCCTCTTTCGGGGAGGGCACCAGGGAGACATTGAATAAGTCATTATAAATACCAAATACCTTGTCCCAGAAAGGGCAAACCCAGTCGCATTCCCACCACACGTGGATCTAGGAGCCCTTTCCTCTGTGACACCGCCAACACATATCCGAAGCATCCGGGTACATCTTGCTTACCGTGACTGGAGCCCTGTACCACCGCGATAGTAGTTTGTAATTTTTCTCTTGTGAGAACCCAGATGTGGACAATTTGTGTGCGAAAGACATGTACGTAGCTGTAGTGCAACGTAAGCGTAGGACATACATGACAGGGTGCAAGGCTTACGCAGGGGAATGGTACGAGGGGTTAAGAAAGTTACAAGGCTTACCTGATTGGAGGATGGTGTAAGAGGGGGTGGAGTAGAGTTGATGTGAAGGCACGTGAGTCTAGGAAGGTCAGCAGTCTGGAGCAGCAGGTCAGGAGGAACGTTCAGGATCTCCCTGGAAAAGATGAGTGGGTTAGAGCAGCTTTGGGCCCAGCTTAGATCGGCCGCAGAACAGCATGGCGCAGACTGGTTGCAAAGCCAAATTGCGGCCACCCTTCAGGGGGTAGGGCAGGGACCTTCCGTAGATGGGGTACCCCCGACAGGGGCAAGGAGGTCACGGCCCCCTGTGCGCCTTAGCCCTGACATTGCCCCCCGGACTCATCGCCGGCTTGGGAGCCCCAGTTGGGCCCCTTCAGGCTCCCCTGCTAAGCAGGCACCCTGGTCAGCTAGTGGTGGGCCTGGGAGGAATCCCCGTCCACGGCTGAGTCCCAGAGGGAGGGGGGTCACTCACCGGATCATGCCTCAGGCCACCTCCAGGACCGCGCGATCGGTGGTGGTTCCAGTGGTTCCCCCTGGCGATGCTCCGGTCGGGGGGCCACTCGGCGGGGGAGAGTGGGGTCCTCGGGCGCCGGCCTTGTCCCGGAGGTGGCCGGCGGCCTGCCACGTGTGGGCGCCATCTTAGCTTCGGGGGGGGGGCCCATTAGAAGATGCAGAGCGGCAGTCGGGTGGCCACGCCTCCGGGCATGTCTCTGTGCCTGGGAGGGAGGGCCAGCGGAGGAGCAGCGCGCTCAGCGCGGCGCACGCTGATGACGTCAGCGGAAGTGATGTCGGCGCGACCGGAAGTGAGGTCGTGGTAAACAAAAAACATGGCGGCCGCCATGCACCGCAACAAGAAGGCGGTCGGGAGCGGCCTGGGCCGTCTGGCATGCCGGCGCGGAGGCCCCCGAGGGTCAGAATGCTTACGGAGGACAGCAGCATGGAAGAAGGGGAGCTGCAGGAGGACGAGTGCACACCGGCGGCGGCAGTGGGGTCAGCAGCTGGAGGGCCTTCCAGGCAACAGCAGCCCGGTAAGTCCTTGGGGTCTGTGGGGGGGTTAATTGCGGGGGTGGGTGGGGGGAGGCGGGGTGGGGGGGCGAAGGGGGGGGTGAGTTGTTGGTGGTGTTACAGGAGCTGCTGCGCCGCCTGCAGGGCGCCTCGGAGCCGGTGCCCGCCCCGATTAATCCGTGGGTAGGGCCGCCCACCGCGGCTCGGGTAGAGCAGGGGACGGCGGTCCCGTCCGGGCTGGGGTCGGCGGTGGGTGGGGTAGCAGCGGAGACGCAGACGGAGAAGGAGGTGCTGGCGCGGAAGGACGGCGAGGGAACAAGTGGTGCTGCGGGGGAAAAAGACAAGGATGCTGAGAAGATTCGCCTGGCGGATGCGGCGAGGAGCGAAGTTTATGTGTGCTTCGAGGGACCGTTAGGTGCGCATTTGAAGAAGGAGGTGAGGGAGAAGATTTGGAAGGACGAGTTTGTGGAAATCTTCTCGTTGTTGCTGTTGGAGAAGTTTAATTTAGACAGGGTCAAGCCAGATGAGAGCAAAAAAGAAGAGGAGGAGAAGAGGAGGTATAGGCTTATTCCACGCACGTTTGCGAATTGGCTGCAAGCGTTTGCGATTTTAGCTAGCGTGATTGGGGAAAAGGCGCCGGAGAATTGTTCGGCATTGTTCTGTTACCTGGAGGCCATTAGTGAGGCACACAGGGTTTATGGGGGCTTGGCCTGGCTACGTTATGACGAACAGTTTCGTCAACGCAAAGCGGTGCGGCCGTCCATTAGGTGGGACCACAAGGACATCAGCCTGTGGATGAAGTTGAGGACTTCGGCCCGGGCCCCGGGACAGTTTTTTCCAGGGGGGGCCGGCGCCGCCGCCTCAGCGGGATCGCTGGCCCCAAAAAAGAAAGGGGTCTGCTGGCAATTTAATGAAGGGACGTGCAAGTTTGGTAACGCCTGTCGTTACAAGCACGAGTGTTCGGGATGCAGTGGTGGGCACCCCTTCGCACGTTGTTTCAGGCAAGGAAAAGGTCGTACTGGAGACTTCGCTGGAAAAAGGGATGACGCCGGTGAGGCTGGAAAGGATGCTTCCTTTCCTAAGTAGGTATCCTGATCGTGCGGCGGCGGGGTTGTTGGAGGCTGGTTTTAGGGATGGGTTTCGGATTCCGAGTGCGTTGAGGGTGGTTCCCCCGCTGGCAAAAAATTTAAAGTCGGCTTTACTGCATGAGCATGTGGTGTCGGCAAAATTGGATAAGGAGGTGGCGTTGGGCCGGATGGCCGGCCCATTTCTTACCCCTCCGATGGCGGATCTGGTGGTCTCGCCCTTGGGGGTTGTTCCGAAGAAGGAACCGGGGCAATTCAGGATGATTCACCACCTGTCTTACCCCAGGGGCGGATCGGTAAATGATGGTATTGACCCGCAAGCTTGTGCGGTTACTTATACGTCATTTGATGCAGCGATTGCGTGGGTGAGGAAATATGGCAGGGGGGCTCTGTTGGCAAAAACGGATGTGGAGGCGGCGTTTCGTTTGTTGCCGGTGCATCCAGGGAGTATGCGCTTGTTGGGTTGTTGCTGGCAGGGGTCTTATTTTGTTGATCGCTGCTTGCCCATGGGATGTTCTATCTCGTGTGCACTTTTTGAGCTGTTCAGTTCGTTTTTTGAATGGGTTGTGCGGGAGACGGCGGGAGTCAACTCGGTCATACATTACCTGGATGACTTCCTGTGTGTGGGGCCGCCAGGATCCCGCGGCTGCGGGATACTGCTGGGGACATTGCAGCATTTGGCTGAACGGTTTGGGGTTCCCTTGGCGAAGGAGAAGACGGAGGGTCCCAGGTCGGAGATAGTGTTTTTGGGAATCACGATTGATTCCATGGCCATGGAATGTAGGTTGCCTGAGGAGAAGGTGGTGGCGCTGCGGCAGGAGGTGGGCGCGGCGCGGGGAAAACTAAAACTCAGATTGAAGGAATTGCAATCGCTCCTGGGCAAATTGAATTTTGCTTGCAGGATTATGCCTATGGGGAGAATTTTTTGCAGGAGACTGGCGGCAGCCACAGCAGGGGTGAAGGTGCCCACTCACTTTGTGCGGTTGTCCAGAGAATTGCGGGACGATCTGGCAGTGTGGGGGGTGTTCCTGGTTGAGTTTAATGGGAGAGCGATTGTGCAGGAGGGACCGGTCAGCAACGCTGATTTGGTTTTGTTTACTGACGCAGCGGGTTCGGCGGGTTATGGAGCTTATTGCCAGGGGCAATGGAGTGCCGAACCATGGCCGGATTCTTGGAGGGAAGCGGGGTTTTTAACGAACCTGGCGTTACTGGAGCTTTTTCCCATAGTTCTGGCGGTGGAATTGTGGGGGGACAAGCTCCGGGATAAAAAAGTGAGCTTCCATTGTGATAACATGGGGGTGGTGGTGACCATAAATAATGTTTCGGCCTCCTCCCCCCCGGTGGTTAGGTTGTTAAGGAGGTTGGTGCTCAGTTGTTTACGGATTAATGCGTTTGTTTATGCGGTGCATATCCCTGGGATTGAGAATAAGTTAGCGGATGCTCTGTCTCGTTTCCAGTGGGAGGACTTTCGCAGACTGGCGCCGGAAGCAAACAGACGCAGGGACCCGTGCCCTCCAGAGATGTGGGGGATTGCGTTGGAATCATCGGAGGACTGATTCAGCAGTCGTTGAGTGAAGGTACTCGAGCGGCTTATAATGCAGTGTGGAGGGAATGGTCGAACTGGTTGGGTGAGGTTGGGGGGTCAGAGGGCCCGGCAGAGCTGCTGAGGTGGGTGTTGGGTTTTATCTGTTATAATTATGTGTCTGGGGTGTCTGGCTCGGCAGTCAGCAAGAAAATGTCGGCTTTGGCCTTTTTGTTTCAATGTAAGGGGTTGGAGGATGTGACTAAGGATTTTTTAGTTAAAAAGACGTTGAGGGGTTTTAGAAAAGGGGCGGCAAAAAGGGATTTGCGGCGCCCGATTTCTTTTGAAGTTTTGGGTATTTTGTTGAGCCACATCGGGGAAGTGTGTTCTGTGGTTTTTGAACAAATACTTTTCCGAGCTGCTTTCCTGGTGGCATTTTCTGGGGCGTTTCGGATAGGAAAATTGGTGTCGCCATCTAAAACAGCTCCAGGGGGTTTGGGGAGGGGTGACGTTTCCTGGGCCCCTTCTTCGGTGGTAATTTTGGTCAGGAAGTCCAAAACGGACCAGTTGGGTAGAGGGGTGCGGGTAACATTGTTTCGGGGGACGGACCCTAGTTTTTGTCCGGTGGAGGCTTTAAGGGTTTATTTGGAGGTTCGCCCGGACCGGGACGGGGTGTTATTCATGCATGCGGATGGTTCGTGCCTTTCGCGGTTCCAATTTAAGGCGGTGTTGAGGAAGTGTTTGCGGAGCGGGGGTTTGTCTCCGGGAGAGTATGCTGCTCATTCCTTCCGGATAGGGGCAGCCACGGAGGCAGCTAGATGGGGATTGCCGGAAGAGGTTATTAAGCAAATTGGGAGGTGGGAGTCTCGGAGGTATCGGCTTTATGTGCGACCGCACCTTTTGTAAAAGGGGTAGGAGTACGGTTCCTTGGGACGGTCGACTATATGTTTTGGTTGTTTTGGGTTGGGTTGGTTAATTTTTGGTTATGTCATTTCAGAGCCGGGATGTCTCATTTGGATTTTGGGACATTCTTTTGTGTTCTGGGGGGCTAGACGGGCGGATGTACGGCCGGACGGCAGGCAACTCAGACTGTCCAGGGATGACGGCCGGGTTCGATGGATTGGCATCCCGGGACTGATGTGGCACAAGGTGGTGCCGGAGGTTCATCGCTATGCGGGCCTGGATCGGGCACCGGACGTACTGGTCCTACATGTGGGAGGTAATGACTTGGTTGTCAGGCCAATGCGCAACATCATTAAAGACATACGGTGGGACTTCCTCAGGCTTCGTACTGCCTTCCCGGACATGATTATTGTGTGGTCCGATATTGTGGCCCGCATGTCTTGGAGGGGGGCCCGGTCTTGTGAGAAGATTAATAAGGCCCGGATAAAGGTGAACAAAGAGGTGGGGAGGTTTGTTGCCCGGAATGGTGGTATTGTGGTGAGGCATTGGGAGTTGTAAGTGGAGACGTGGAGGTATTTACGGGGGGATGGTGTCCACCTTAACCCAGTCGGGATTGACCTGTGGGCTTTGGGTTTGGAAGATGGTATTGGCAGGGCTTTGCAGGTGTGGCGGCAGGCACAAGGGTGAGGTGTCACTCTTGTGCTGCTGTGGCGGTAGGGTCCTTGACGGCTGGTATGCAATTTATCTGTTCAAAATGAGGTTTTGGAAAAGTTAGGACCCATCATGGGTATGGAGTCCTCCCGGGTGGTCTGGCGGCTGGCCAGACTGACGGGCTAATAAGTTGGGGGTCTGTGGTCAATTGGTAAGTCCCCGAGGCAAGTTGGCGGCTGGGGACGAATGCCATAAAAAGTTGGGATTACAGGCTCAAGTAGAAATGGGGTCGTCAGGGATCAACAACTGTTTATCTGATGAGCTGGTTTTGGTTACAAGAAAATAGATGGTAAAATAAAATGGTTACGGAAGTTTTAAAGAAAAAAGTTTAGTTTGGTTTATTGTTTAAATAAAGGCCTGAAAGGCCATTTACATCCAGCAGGTGTCTGTGTCATTTTTTATAGAATAAGGTATAAAAGGGGTGTACATGTATGGATTGGCGTAGTAAGGTATCTGGCTACCTTGTCAAGACATGTACGTAGCTGTAGTGCAACGTAAGCGTAGGACATGCATGACAGGGTGCAAGGCTTACGCAGGGGAATGGTACGAGGGGTTAAGAAAGTTACAAGGCTTACCTGATTGGAGGATGGTGTAAGAGGGGGTGGAGTAGAGTTGATGTGAAGGCACGTGAGTCTAGGAAGGTCAGCAGTCTGGAGCAGCAGGTCAGGAGGAACGTTCCCGCCCGCCCGCCCTTTAATGGGGAGGGTTGGTTGGCTATGGGGTGACCATGAGTACGAGTGGTGGTAGGGTCCTTGACGGCTGGTATGCAATTTATCTGTTCAAAATAAGGTTTTGGAAAAGTTAGGACCCATCATGGGTATGGAGTCCTCCCGGGTGGTCTGGCAGCTGGCCAGACTGACGGGCTAATAAGTTGGGGGTCTGCGGTCAATTGGTAAGTCCCCGAGGCAAGTTGGCGGCTGGGGACGAATGCCATAAAAAGTTGGGATTACAGGCTCAAGTAGAAATGGGGTCGTCAGGGATCAACAACTGTTTATCTGATGAGCTGGTTTTGGTTACAAGAAAATAGATGGTAAAATAAAATGGTTACAGAAGTTTTAAAGAAAAAAGTTTAGTTTGGTTTATTGTTTAAATAAAGGCCTGAAAGGCCATTTACATCCAGCAGGTGTCTGTGTCATTTTTTATAGAATAAGGTATAAAAGGGGTGTACATGTATGGATTGGCGTAGTAAGGTATCTGGCTACCTTGTCATGTAAATGAGGTGTTCCATTGTTCAAGAGATATCTCCATTCCCAGGTCTCTAGACTATTTTTGTGTGAAATTCGGTAGTGAATAATATGTATAGGACTGTATGTCTTTGTAAATCAGAGATAGAGGGTGTTTGGGGTCTGAGAGAGACTACACATATCCTCGAATGTCGTGAGTGTTCTGTGGACCTGTCCTGAAAGATGGAGTGTCTTGCAATATTGTGATAGGGATAGCATGGAAAGCCAGTTGATCGGAGTGGTGGATCGGATGTCTGATTGTGGATGGAATTGGCCTTTGGAGGCTTGAACAAACCGTCTGGCTGTAGGCCATTGTTCTCTTGTATATGAACTACATTGTCCCCTAGTGTTGTATATTAGGAGTGCTGAGTTGGCATATAAGGAACATAGAGGACTAGGGTCTGTGGAAAGGGCAAAGGTGGCATGTTTGCTGTACCATGTGGTAAGTACCGCCGTTGTCAGGGGGGATATTCCGTCCATAGTGCGAAATTTAGCATTGTATCCCCACAGGAGAGCTCTGAGGTCTACGCATGCCATGTCTTGTTCAATGACCGTAGATGTTTTTGTTATGGGTTCGTGGGAACCACTTGAGAAGTCTCAAAATTATAGCCGACGTGTGGTACAATTGAAAGTCTGGGAGGCCAATGCCTCCACGGGTTTTGGGGGCGCATAGTACTTTATGTTTAAGCCTAGAGGGGTGTTGCTGCCAGATAAACTTGACCACCAGGGAGCAAAGTGTAAGAAAGAAAGCTTTCGGAAAAAGTATGGGCAGTGTTTTAAATGAATAAAGTAATTTAGGTAGAATGTCCATTTTGAGAATATTCATTCATCCCCACCAAGAAAGCTTGAGGTAATGCCAAGATTCTAAGGAACGTCAAATTTTCGTCAACAAAGGACTGTAATTCAGGGTGTATGTGTCATGTAGGTCTCTAAGTATCTCTGTCCCCAAATATTTAATCGAACATGACTGCCAATGAAATGGGAATTGTCTCTGAAGTAGGGATTCTGTGATTGGGTTGAGGGAGATGTTCAGGGCTTCCATTTTTGTAATATTTAATTTGAAGTTGCTGTGCGCTAAGAAGCGGTCAACTCTTGAAGTAAGGCGGGGATGCTAACCTGTGGCTGAGTGATATAAAGAAGTAAATCCTCTGCATAAAGTGATAATTTGTGGCGAGCCGAGGACATGGGGATCCCGTGAATGGTGTCATTACTTCGGATAGCCTCGGCTAATTGTTCGACAGTGAGCGCAAACCATAATGGTGACAAGGGGCACCCTTGTCTTGTACCGTTTCTAATCTTGAAAGCCTCGGAGGATTCCCCGTTGGCCGCCACCTTAGCTGATGGATTGGAGTAAAGTGACATCATTTTGTTTAATATTTTTGGGCCCAGGCCTATCTGAAGCAGTGATGCATGTAGGAAGGGCCAGATTACCCTATCAAAAGCCTTCACAGCGTCACACGCTAGCAGGCATGTGAGAATATTGTGGCGTTGGACGTATGATATGAGATGTAGGGTTTTTGTGGTAATGTCCCAAGTTTCTCGATTCAGTATGAAACCTACTTGGTCGATATGAACTAGGGATGGCAGTAGGGCTAAGTGGGTGGCTATGATTTTAGAAAATAGTTTGAGGTTGACATTTAACAGGGATATGGGCCTGTAGTTGTTGCAATGAGAGTGGTCCTTTCCAGGTATGGGTAATACTACTATATGGGCCTGGAGGAGTTGTGTAGATAAAGGGTATGTCTCATCTACCTCTTCAAATGCTCGAGCCATTATAGGAGCTAATTGTTGAGCAAACAATTTATAAAATTGGGGGTATAGCCATCTGGGCCTGGGCTCTTACCAGTCTTAAGTCTTTTGATCGTGGTCAAGAAATCTGAAGTAGTGATGGGTTGTTCGAGGCTATCAGCTTCTGCTGGAGAAATTTGGGGTAGGGCGATGTCTTGTATATATTGGTGCAAGTCTGAAGTGGTCTGGGTGGGCAGTGTACGCTGTGTCTTGATTGGGGGGTAGGTTGTAGAGAGAGAAGTAATAGTCCCTGAATTCAGAGACTATCTTAGAGTTTTTATGTTTTTTTTTGTTTGGCTGGGGAAATAATGTAAGGAATGTTTTGTCTCTGTTGTCTGGGGTGTATAACCCTGGCCAAGTGTTTCCCACATTTATTTGCTTGGGAATAATGAATATGATGACCTTTATTGCAGGTGGTTAGTGCTCTGTAAAGAGTTGCAACAGGTCTCGTTGAGCGTTGGACAGTTCCACTAATGTCTTTGGATCTAGCGTACGTTTGTATGTGGATTTGAGTGGGGAGTTCAGAATGAACAAGCGTCTTATGTCATCTGTGCAAGCTCTTTTTAGTCTAAAGCCATGTTGGATAAAGATCCCTCTAAGCACGCTTTTAAAGGTCTCCCATTTGTTCATGGTGGAGGTCTCATCTCTATCGTGAAGTTGGACAAAGTCTGTGGTGGCTTTAGACACTGCTGCAGTACAGGCAATGTCAGACAGTAATTTATCATTCAATCGCCAGGTAGATCGACGTGCAAGTTGTGGCAATCTGCCGAGAGTTACGTGTATGGGTGCATGATCTGACCACAATTTCAGACCGATCCCACTCCCAGGATCAAGGTCCAGTAGTGTTTGTGAGAGAAAGATGTAATCTATCCTACTATAGGATTTGTGGGCAGGGGAGTAATATGTCTCTCTCAGCAGGGAGTAAAAGTTGCCATGTGTCAACTGGGGAAAGTTCCGCTAGGACGGCACGTATTTTGGCTAAGGAAGAAGGGGTGATGTGTGACTTACCAGTGGAGAAATCCAGCCTCGGGATGAGGGGGACATTGAAGTCTCCTCCTAGGATTAAGTTGGGAGTCCCAAAGGTCCTCAGGCGAGCTGTCAAGGAGGAGAGGAAGTGGAGCTGCTCCTTGTTTGGGAGATAAACATTAACAAGCTTTCCAGCAGACGATCCACTGTTTGACCTGGTCATTAAAATAACATTTTTTTACAGCAAGGTCAATTCTTTCTTTCATCAAGAGTCCTCTAGAACGTTATGGGGTGAAGGCACCACCAACACCAAAAGCCCAATTTTTCCACAACTGTTTAAACGGGGCATCAAATTTAAATTTCTTGCTTTTCATTAAGAGTACCTCTAGAAGGTTACAGGGTGAAGGCACCACCAACACCCATGGCCCAATTTTTCAGCACCTGTTACTTCTATCCAAAGTATCAGAATGAGACACCAGACTATATCTAAAAAAAATTGTTAATCTTGGCCTAAGTGTACTTGGCTTCTTCACATAAGATTTGCTAACTGTGGTGCAAAAATTTGTTATTTCCATCAGGGCAGTCTTTCCAGCAGTGCGAGTGCCCTGGGCCCTATCACTGTTGGGGGCCCAAAGCAGTTTCTGCCCTCTTAGCCCACACTCAGCATACTTGCCGCTTGCCCCGTTATGCTCTTGTCCTCGGGTGCATTACGGAAAGCAGAGCCGCGGTCTGGACAGCTTACACCCATTTGTTGCTTAAGATTTGTGCTGTCCACTGTCCTCACATCTCTACCCCCTGCACCTCCCCCTACCTCGCTCATCAGCAGTTTTCCTGCTGCTCTTCAGCAAGACTAAGGACCACCCCTGAGGTGGAGCCTCCAGGCATCTGCTGTTGAGTGGGCAGGATGAGCTGACCTCCAAGATCGTGCCCGCCTGGAGAAGAGTGGTGTGACAGTAGCTGTGAGCAGAGGGTGCAGACCGAATGTGCCTGAAAGTAAAATCACCTTCAATGGTTATGGTTCATTGTGGCTTAGCTTGCAGGTACCTCTATGCTAAGTCTGCTGAGCTACTGCAGTATAGCATAGAAGTTCCAGCTGTTAGCTGAAAAATGGGAATATGGCTTTTTCATGTAGCATTAACTAAAGAATTGTCACTGCCCCAGGTTTTCACTGTCCCGACCCCTCTGGTGTGCGCCCTTTCAACCCCCCCCCTGGTGTGTGCCTTCCCACACCCTCTGGTGTGTGCCTTACCGACCCCCCCCCCCACCCTGGTGTGTGCCAGGGGGGTTATAGAGGAGCTCCCTCCTTAAAAGATAAAGTTGCCCCTAATGTAATAAATCCCCCATCTAAATCTTCCTTTTTCTACAACATGATTGGCTACTATCCATGCAGAAAATTTAATTTTTTTTGTTGTCATAACATTGGTATAGGTAGGAAAAGTGATTCTTTTAGCTACACGGTCACTAATAGGACATATTCTATTAACCACCTCAATACTGGGCACTTTCACCCCCTTCCAGGCCATTTCTCAGCTTTCAGCTCTGTCGCACTTTGAATGACAATTGCAACGCTGTACCCAAATGAAATAAAAAAAAAAATTCCCCATAAAAAGAGCTTTATTTTGGTGGTATTTGATCACCTCTGCGTTTTTATTTCTTGCGCTATAAACAAAAGAAGAGGAACACGTTTGAAAAAACACAATATATTTTACTTTTTGCTATAATAAATATCCATTTTTTTTTTAAACACATTTTTTTCTCAGTTTAGGCCATTATGTATTCTTCTGCATATTTTTGGTAAAAAAAATCGCAATAAGCGCATATTGATTGGTTTTCGCAAAAGTTATAGCGTCTACAAAATACGGGATAGATTTATAGCATTTTTATTCTTTTTTTTACTAGTAATGTTGGCGATCTGTTATTTTCATTGTGACTACAATATTGCACCGAACATATATACATACAGCGATCTGTGCTATAAAAATGCATTGATTACTGTATAAATGTGACTGTCAGGGAATGGGTTAACACTAGAGGATGATTGAGGGTTTAAATGTGTGCCCTAAGGAGTGATTCTAACTGTGGGGGGAGGGGACTGACTGGGGGAGGTGACTGATCGGTGTCCCTATGTACAAGGGACATACCATCGGTCTCCTCTCCTCTGGCAGGACGTGGATCTGTGTGTTTACACACACAGATCCACAGTCCTGCTCAGTTACTGGGCAATCATGGATGCCTGGCGGACATCGCAGCTGCCGGTGGGCATTCGCGCTCACTGTTGGCGACATGCTCACACCCCCTACTTGCGCCGGGAAGCAATAACGTCATATGACGGCAGCCCAGAACGAGAGCTGCCTTGTCCCGCCGTCATATGACAGTGGGCGGGCAGCTAGTGGTTAAACAATTATCTACATGTGCTACTAAGAACATAGTATGTTTATTAACTTGTTCATGTGGGAAACAGTATGTGGGAAGGACCACACAAACTTTATCAGTGACAGTCAATGAGCACATCTCTAACATTAAAAAAGGCCTGACTAATCACCGCATTCCTAAACATTTCTTATGTCATGACAATAAGAACCCTACGGGTACTCATTTTCGGATTATAGACAATATGTAGCCCCTTGGGGGGGAGGTTCCATTAAGAAAGGTTCTCATGACTCAAGACCTTTTGGAGTTAAGGTCCTACTCCCCCTATGGTTTGAACGTGGAGTGGGTCATGAACACTTTTATAAATGCTGCTTAAACAAACTCCACTGTTGTATGGTGTTTTTATTGTATATCACATACTCACCGCATATTTTTGCGGGGGTTGTGATGGTATTTTTTTTTTTATATTAAATAGTTTAGTGATACTCTGTTTTTTCTTCTTTTTCAGGGTTAATGTATTTATATTTTTAATATCATGCCATATATGGGATGTATATTGTTCCATTGGTGGCATGTTTTATATGTCCATTTCTATATTTTAGTTGTTTTTTTGCTCTATAGATGCATGTCTACATCTTTTCCCTAAAATCCCAGGGTGGTTTGGGGGCTCCTGACATAATAAAGTACTATTATGCTTCTCACCCCGGGGCGGTGATCTCCTGGTCCTGTCAAGTGGCTCCGAACCGATGGTCAGAAATTGAGAGGAGTGATATATATATCCAGTACATCCTTGTTCCATGGTATGGTCCCACTCCCTACTAACTGATCCCGTATTGAAACATATGTGTTTAGCACCAATGCTATTTACCTTGTCCTTATGCGGTAAATGTGTGTTGAAGCACACACTTTCCTCAGCTTGCCCTCCTCTTTGTAATATACTGTTGAACCCAGCCTTACCAGACAGTTTAGTGCTTGGACGCTTATTGCTTTGGATGCAGATGCCCTCTTTCAATTATGCAACCTGGTGCATCCGGTTACTCAAAAATGACATGCCTTTGCGACATTACAAGAAAAATTCTGTATTCCTCAAAACCTATTTTATTTTAACCTTCAAATTAGGCTTTTTTTCCTCTCATTATCCCCTGACTCTAGCCCTGGACGCACCCATTCACTTTGAACATCTATGTGCTGAGGGCTCTCATCAATTACATTTAATATCCTCCATATATCACATCCTGCATGATTCCACAAAAGTATTACCTGATACTCACCTATATATGCATAAATGGATTTTGCTATTGGGACGTACTGTTCCTGTGCAGTTATGGGCCAACATATGTGTGTCAACTTTTAAATCTTACAAATGTGTTGTCCAGAGAGAGATGGCGGTGAAGATTCAAAAGTTTTGGTATAGGACCCCGGCAGGGCCGGCGCTCCCACTAGGCGGACTAGGCAGCCGCCTAGGGCGCACTACCGCCTAGGGCGCAGCCATGGCCTGTCACCTACTCATCCCCACTGGATGTGTAACCTATGGATCCGCTGTCCCCGTGTGTCGGGTCTGCAAGAGTGTGTCTGGAGGTCCGGAGGAGGAGAGGGAATGTCTGTTACCAGGGATGGTGCAGGGGCGCGGGGCGGGAACTATCACATGTATTACATTGACAGATCCGTCCCCCGGCAGAGCTGTTCGGCGGCTCAGGGCTCTGATTGATACCGAGGAGTTGGCCCACCTCCTTCATTGTCACTGGTCGGGACTTGTGAGGGGGTGTGGCCAGCAAAGGGATGATCCCACATGTCACTGGAGGACGGGGGACAGGGGGCGGAGCAGCCAGCCTCAGGGATGATCGCAGGTCCTTCTGGGCAGAGCATCATGGAGGTAAAAAAGGCTCTAAAAATTCTGTTTTGTTTGTTTATGCAACCACTGGACTGGGAGAAATTGGGTTGAAATCTGCTCTGCCCGATATCTCAATCAAGACACTGCTACAGGAAAGAGCAGATATCATCTTGGTCTTTGTCAACTTTATTATTTCTATCTTTAGACTTTTAAACATAAGTAAAAAAGTGACAAAGATCAAGATGATATCTGCTCTTTCCTGTAGCAGTGTCTTGACTGAAATATTAGGCAGAGCAGTTTTCAACCCAATTTCACCCAGTCCTCTGCCCTGCTGTCACCCAGCCCCCTGCTGTCACCCAGCCCCCTGCAGACACCCAGCCCCCTGCTGTCACCCAGCCCCCTGCAGACACCCAGTCCCCTGTTGTCACCCAGTCCTCTGCCCTGCTGTCACCCAGCCCCCTGCAGACACCGAGCCCCCTGCTGTCACTCAGTCCTCTGCCCTGCTGTCACCCAGCCCTGCTGTCACCCACTCCTCTGCCCTGCCATCACCCAGCCCTGTTGTCACCCAGTCCTCTGCCCTGCTGTCACCCAGCCCCCTGCAGACACCCAGTCCCCTGTTGTCACCCAGTCCTCTGCCCTCCTGTCACCCAGCCCTGCTGTCACCCAGTCCTCTGCCCTGCTGTCACCCAGTCCTCTGCCCTGCTGTCGCCCTGCTGTCACCCAGTCCTCTGCCCTGCTGTCACCCAGCCCTCTGCCCTGCTGTCACCCAGCCCTGCTGTCACCCACTCCTCTGCCCTGCTGTCACCCACTCCTCTGCCCTGCCGTCACCCAGCCCTGCTGTCACCCAGTCCTCTGCCCTGCTGTCACCCAGCCCCCTGCAGACACCCAGTCCCCTGTTGTCACCCAGTCCTCTGCCCTGCTGTCACCCAGTCCTCTGCCCTGCTGTCACCCAGTCCTCTGCCCTGCTGTCACCCAGTCCTCTGCCCTGCCGTCACCCAGCCCTGCTGTCACCCAGTCCTCTGCCCTGCTGTCACCCAGCCCCCTGCAGACACCCAGTCCCCTGTTGTCACCCAGTCCTCTGCCCTGCTGTCACCCAGCCCTGCTGTCACCCAGTCCTCTGCCCTGCTGTCACCCAGTCCTCTGCCCTGCTGTCACCCAGCCCTCTGCCCTTCTGTCACCCAGTCCTCTGCCCTGCGTTCACCCAGTCCTCTGCTGTCACCCAGTTCCCTGTTGTCGCTCAGTCCTCTGCCCTGCGTTCACCCAGTCCTCTGCTGTCACCCAGTTCCCTGTTGTCGCTCAGTCCTCTGCCCTGCGTTCACCCTGTCCTCTGAACTGCTGTCACCTAGCCCTCTGCTGTCACCCAGCCCTCTGCTGTCACCCAGCCCTCTGCCCTGCTGTCACCCAGTCCCCTGTTGTCGCCCCAGTCCACTGCTTACTATCACCCAGCCCTCTGCAGACACCCAGTCCCCTGTTGTCGCTCAGTCCTCTGCCCTGCATTCACCCTGTCCTCTGAACTGCTGTCACCTAGCCCTCTGCTGTCACCTAGCCCTCTGCTGTCACCCAGCCCTCTGCTGTCACCCAGCCCTCTGCTGTCACCCAGCCCTCTGCCCTGCTGTCACCCAGTCCCCTGTTGTCGCCCCAGTCCACTGCTTACTATCACCCAGCCCTCTGCAGACACCCAGTCCCCTGTTGTCGCTCAGTCCTCTGCCCTGCATTCACCCTGTCCTCTGAACTGCTGTCACCTAGCCCTCTGCTGTCACCCAGTCCCCTGTTGTCTCCCATTCGTCTGCCTATCACCCAGTCCCCTGATCTGCGTTCACCCAGTCCCCTGATCTGCGTTCACCCAGTCCCCTGATCTGCGTTCACCCAGTCCCCTGATCTGCGTTCACCCAGTCCCCTGATCTGCGTTCACCCAGTCCTTGGCCCTGCTGTCACCCAGCCCTCTGCCCTGCTGTCACCCAGCCCTCTGCCCTGCTGTCACCCAGCCCTCTGCCCTGCTGTCACCCAGCCCTCTGCTGTCATTCAGTGCCCTTTTGTTGCCCAGTTCTCTGCCCTGCTGTCACCCAGCCCTCTGCTGTCGCCCATTTCTCTAAAAAAAATAATTTTAAATGTTGTCAACTATGCTCGCTGTGTACAACAGTTCAATGGGGGGGGGGCAACAAACATCACAGGGGGGTATAGATAGGGCCGGTGCTAGACTATTTTGCGCCCATTCTATACCGTATAGAGGTATATAAATTATATTTTAGTGGTTCAGAAGTTTTTTTTGGGGGGGGGGGGGGCACAAGTAGCTGGTCTCGCCTAGGGCGCAAAATAGTCTAGCACCAGCCCTGGACCCCGGAGCGTATTCATTATATGAATCCCATTCTCTCATCTAGGTGTTGGAGGTGTGGTACAGAGACAGGTACACACTTTCATATTTTCTAGACCTGTTCATCTATACAGACATTTTGGTCAGACGTTATGCAAATACTTCAGATTGTAACAGGCCTGCCACTCCCCTTAGATCCCATTCATTACCTACTAGGACTCCCCTTCCCAGGTACTTCCAAATCAACTAAACGTCTGATTTCCTATATCCTTCTAGCAGCCAAGAGGATTATACCACTACACTGGCTGTCCACTACACCTCCCTCCCACTTACAATTTCTACAAAATATAGCAGAGATTAGGAGGAAGGAATTTCTTGCAGCCTCAGCTCATGATTTGATCTCTCGATTCAGTTTGGGAACTCTGGGACCAATCGAAATATGGGGATCACACAAACTGAAAGATTTTTGAATAAATATGGTAGAGAAGCTATGGTTTTCTCCTATATGTGCTTTTCTTTCTCTTCTCCCTTGGAACTGCTTTTTTTGTGGACCCTTTCATTGTGAGAAAACACTGTTGTATGGACGCCTTGTAAAGTATGACTGTGCCCTGTGTCAACTATTAATGTGCTCTATTCATGGCATTCTGGGAAGGTTCTACTGCTGTTTGATGGAACTTGTTATCTTTTTATCCTGATTCTTTTTGTACTTATTTAACTGTTTTCTTTAATGTACATTCTGTGATATACCTGTTACACCTTTAATGTGTTATTTTCTTGAACTAATAAAAATTAAAATTACAAAAAAAATACATTAATTTATGGAAAAAAGTATTTTTTTAAATATATATCTGCGTTTACAACCACTTTAATGAGTTAGCACCATAGGAATTTGAAGGAAATAGGTAGTATTTTTTCCATCCTTATCCACAAAAAAAAATAAAAATTAAATTGGCAGTAGATACACTTAAAACAGAAATGCAGCCGGAAGCTGAGGAGGACAGACGCACTGGAGAGGAGCTCTGTGAATCCCCCTCTCCATCCACCTCCATCCGTGCCCAGGACTGCCACAGAGTGCCCTAAAAAGTGCCATCCTTGCCACGGGAGACGTCCGACACATTTTGCAGACGGGATTACACTCCTGCGGCACCTCTACATGCTTCGGGGCGGTGCATGGCCGGCCACACAGCGGGAGACCCGTTGCCACCATCTTGCGGCCTACCACCATCCTCCAGTCTTGCACGCTCCAGGCTCCGGTTAGGCGGCTGCCGCTGACCCATCCGTCCACCGCACATTCTGGAGGCTACCCCGCACGGGGCAGGGAGACTGCAGCCCGTTTCCAGCCGGAAAGGAGGCGCTTAGACCCCTCAACCCACAGGTGAGCTACGGCGGTCATCTTGTTGCATGTGAGGATCCACCCTGGGTGTTCATTAACATCTGTAGCCCCACTGTCTTGGAGCGGCTCAGGACCTCACCATCACAGGTGGGGCAGCATATACCCCTGGGGCAGATGTCTGGCTTTTCCCTGCAGCCACCCCTCCTGGAGATTGAGGCCTCGGCCTAGCTGGTGGCCATCTTGAGACCCCCAGGGCCTTCTTCCATACAACTGCACCAGCCTCCTCTTCCTGCTCCCTAGCCCTGCCGGCTCCTCAGATCCTCCCTGTCTGGCAGTGCTCCTGCCCCCCGGAGTCCTCCTGCATAGCTAAATACTTTGCATCACCCCCCCTTGTTGTCCTATGATCCACATGTTGCAATTTCTACTATGGGGCCACACATCGGGTCCCCTAGGATGAGAGCCATGTAATTATTCTACGTTGCCCCATGCTGCCTTCCTATGCCCCTCTACAACACATAACAATCACCTTTACAACGGGGGGCAACGCAACTGACTGATACCTAGTCCCAGCGCCTCATGGTGAAATACGGGCCAAAGCACCCCACTCAGTCTCAGTCACTGGATCTGCGGCCCTCACAGACGCTTGACCGCTTCCTGAGCAGACCTGCATCCCCATCCCCATCCTTGGCTACCACCACATCCACGCAGGCGACCTCCCAAGCCGTGGTGCAAAACACCTCAAAGACCCTATCGGACATCCCTTCAGAAAGAATGGCTGCTCCTGTAACAGTAGAATTCCTTGACGACAAACTACGGGCCCTCCTGCAAGACCTGACCAGTAACGTCTCTAAGGAGATGGGAAAACTTGCACACGAACTGCGGGGGGAGCTTGCTAAAATCGATGAACGTACTGATGTCCTGGAAACTAAGTTTGATGATTTTATACAATACATTCATGTTTTGAAAGAGGACTATGCCGGCCTGAAACAATCTATTAGATAGACCATGGTACATATCGCTTAGTTAATTCATACCGGTATTTCTGGCCAGTATGTGTTTCTTATGGTTACATTACACTAATGCCAATCCATAACGTTTGTTTTACGGGTCCTTACCTATAATGTTAAAGGCTTGAACTCTATTCACAAGCGCTGGTTGGCTCTGAAGGAGTTCAAATCTTCAGCTGCGGACATAGTCCTAGTCCAGGAGACTCATTTCCGCCCTGGGGGTTCCTTTAAATTTGCTGCTAAACACTTTCCAAATTCCTTCATGGCTTTCGATCCCTCTGGCAAAGCGGGGGGCACAATCCTAATTGGGAAAACATGCCTGTTGAGGGTAAAATCCTCGTTTATAGACCCTCAGGGTAGATACATTCTCCTGGACTGCGACTATCTCTCACGCTCTCTTATTGTGATTAATGTTTATGCTCCTAACTCGGGTCAAATTCAATTTCTCTTTGACTTATTGGGCAGCTTAGGCAAATACTCCCAACCCTTTATGATCATAGGGGGTGATTTCAACATGACCATGTCTCCTAGAAGGGACAAACGCTCTTCTCCTCCACTCCCTCATCTAAAGTAGAACGCAATCCACCACATTTCACAAACTTATTAGATCCCACAACCTGTTGGATATCTGGAGAATTAAACACCCTACCCACAGGCAATTCCCCCCCCCCCACATAAAATGTACTCCAGACTGGATTACCTCCTTATAACAGCACCCTTACTGACATCGGCGGTAGTGTCGGAATTGAACCCCATAACGTGGTCAGATCATGCTTCTGTCCAACTTGATCTTGCACTTTCCTCCTCCACGCCTAGAACCTGCCACTGGAGACTTACTGACTTTCTTCTCCGCAACCCCATCGTTGAGGCACAACTGTCCCAAAATCTATCAGAATTTTTCAACTAAATGAGGGTTCTGTGGCGGACGTGTCCACCCTATGGGAGGCCCACAAGGCATTCTTTAGAGGCCTGTGTATCTCAGCCGGCTCTCGCCTGAAGCAGGACTCGGCAGCACAGAGACAGGATATCCTCTCGCAGCTACAAAAAGCAGAAACGTTACTTCTGGCCTCCCCTACGGTGACACGCCTGCGCAAAGTTACCTCTCTACGTGAACGTTTAAAATCCCTTGACATGCAAAAATGCTCCAAGGCCCTAATCTGGGCAAAACAGAAATTTTATGAGTTCGCCAATAAGCCCCATAGGATGCTGGTGAACAAGCTTAAACCACGTCCATTCCACTCTTATCCTGAGTTCCTCCTTCAGGTTGATGGTACCCCGACCCATTGCCCACTAACAATGTCCAAAGTTTTTGGAACGTTTTACAATAAATTGTACAATTGTTTGGCCTCCGACCCTAAACACCTATTTTCCCAAGAGGAATTTGATTGTTTCTGTTCCCCTTTAAAGCTGCCCAAATTATCATTGTCTCAGGTAGCTACCCTAAACGCGGCTGTTTCGCCAGAAGAATTAGAGGCAGTTGTGAAAGAATTGCCCTCACACAAATCCCCTGGACCTGACGGCTTACCCTATATATATTATAATACTTTCCTCCCAATCCTGAGTCCATATCTACTAAATCTCTACTCCTCCTTACAGAAGGGGAATATTCCTCATCCACAGTTTTTGCAGGCACATATCACACTCCTTCCGAAACCCGGCAAACCCCCATCTTTACCAGACAATTACAGACCCATAGCCTTATTCAATTCAGATTATAACATCTTTACTAAAATCTTAGCCAACAGACTTTCCTCTATGATTCCCACCCTCGTTCATAACGACCAGGTGGGTTTTGTTTTAGGTAGGCGAGTGGGCGACAACACCAGACGCACCATTGATTTAATTGACCTGCTCAATAAAACCTCTCGCTCCGCCCTTATTTTCAGCTTGGATGCACAAAAAGCATTTGATAGGCTCGGTTGGCCCTACATGTTTGCCACACTTTCACGTTATGGTTTTTCAGGCTCTTTTATATCGGCCCTCCAGGCCCTCTATTCCCGTCCCATATCACAAGTTCAATTGGCATCCTTCATATCTCCAATATTCACACACAGCAATGGCACTAGACAGGGCTGCCCCCTCCCCCCCTTGTTATTCATTTTGTGCCTTGAACCCTTAGCTGCAGCCACCCGGGAGAGCCCAGATGTGAGTGGGGTCTCTTTGCGATGGAGGGAATATAAGCTGTCTTTATTTGCGGACGACATACTTCTCACTCTAACGAAACCACACATCTCACTCTCCAACCTACACGCCATATTATTAGGTTATCAAGTTAATACAGCTAAGACTGAAGCCCTCCCCATTCATATACCCTCTACACTTCTTGCTTCTTTACAAAACAACTTACCTTATCATTGGTGCTCTGGGTCACTCAAATATCTAAAATAATAAAAACAGTGTAGCGCTTCAATAGTAATAAATGTGATCAACATAAATTATAAAAATAACAATATAACAAAAATCGCATAAATATAAATGCCTAAAGATAAAAGTCCAACATTAGGCGCTCATTCCACTATGTAGCTGGCATAGGAGTGACCAAACCGTCACAGAGAAGGAAAATGGTGTACTAGGCGAATGTATTCATGTGGGTCTACTTGATTGTAAACATCAGAGAAAAGTAGATAAATACTTCTTACCGGAACAGTTGGACTCACACAGTCATATGACGGTTGAGTCTAGAAGGCTTGAGGTCACAATCTGGGACCAAGGAGTGTAAGGAGAGAGGTCTGTTGAGCTGGTGGAAGAGCTCCGGGCGGTTGTAGGCTCAATGATGGATCCTTTCAGATGGAACGTCAAAGTAATCAAGCTCAGACGCAGCCCGTTGTACCAATACTCCAACCTCCCCCGGATGAGGAGGGGGGTGTTGTGAAGTTTTAAACCAAAAAAATGGAGAAAAAGAAAAAAAGGCTCCACATGGTGCGGGTCAAACGATATAAAAAATGTTGGTTTATTGAAGTCAAAAGATAATTAATGACTTGGTGATCACATAAAAAACAAAATAAAATTAAAAGCAATGTGGGGTGCCAACAGCTCGCCCGACGCGTTTCGACATATGTGTCTTCAACAGGGGCATGTTCATGAACATGCCCCTGTTGAAGACACATATGTCGAAACGCGTCGGGCGAGCTGTTGGCACCCCACATTGCTTTTAATTTTATTTTGTTTTTTATGTGATCACCAAGTCATTAATTATCTTTTGACTTCAATAAACCAACATTTTTTATATCGTTTGACCCGCACCATGTGGAGCCTTTTTTTCTTTTTCTCCATTTTTTTGGTTTAAAACTTCACAACACCCCCCTCCTCATCCGGGGGAGGTTGGAGTATTGGTACAACGGGCTGCGTCTGAGCTTGATTACTTTGACGTTCCATCTGAAAGGATCCATCATTGAGCCTACAACCGCCCGGAGCTCTTCCACCAGCTCAACAGACCTCTCTCCTTACACTCCTTGGTCCCAGATTGTGACCTCAAGCCTTCTAGACTCAACCGTCATATGACTGTGTGAGTCCAACTGTTCCGGTAAGAAGTATTTATCTACTTTTCTCTGATGTTTACAATCAAGTAGACCCACATGAATACATTCGCTTAGTACACCATTTTCCTTCTCTGTGACGGCTTGGTCACTCCTATGCCAGCTACATAGTGGAATGAGCGCCTAATGTTGGACTTTTATCTTTAGGCATTTATATTTATGCGATTTTTGTTATATTGTTATTTTTATAATTTATGTTGATCACATTTATTACTATTGAAGCGCTACACTGTTTTTATTATTTTACCTGTTGAACTTTGTTTGTTTTTGGTGTTGGCTGCTGTTGTGGCTGTTGTGGCCATTTCTTCACAAACTATAGCGCAGTGTTTTCCCTTTTTGTATCACTCAAATATCTAGGCATACACTTAACGGCGTCCTACCGTACATTGTACCAAGCTAACTTTCTCTCCCTAATCTCAGAAACGCACAGTCTACTCCGTAAATGGATGGACTGTCCTTTGTCTCTCCTAGGTAGGATAAACGTTTTCAAAATGGCTATACTCCCAAAGTTTCTGTATCTTTTTGAAACCTTGCCAATTGCTCTCCCTATGTCTCAGCTTCGGAATATTCAACGGGCCTTCACTAAATTTATATGGGGAAACAGATCACATAGAAATGCCCACACGGTTGTCTTTGCCCTGTGCTCACATGGAGGCCTAGGAGCACCCGATATTGTAAAGTATTATTATGCTGTTCACTTATCAGCAACTGTCTCCTGGTCATCATGCTTTGCAACAAGTAGATGGGCAGAGTTGGAGATGAGCGTTACCAGCCCCGTTCATCTTTGTTCTATGCTATGGTCCGATTTATCCTCTTCTATGACACAACTTAAACGCATAAGCCTAGAACCAATGCTCTTTACCTTATCCATTTGGAAAAAATGCCACAAGAGGTTCCCTCTCTCTTCCCCATGCCCACCCCTTTTAAATGTTATTTGCAATCCAGACATACCTGACTGCCTCTCTACTGTGGCTATGGCTCCATGGTCTCAAACGGGCATTTTTAAACTCTGCCATCTGGTCCACCCAGTGACCCGCAAACTAATGTCCTTCCCAGACCTTCAAAACAAATTTGAAATTCCACAACAGTCTTTTTTTTAATTATCTCCAATTTAAACATTATTTCTGCTCCATATCTCCTACCATGGCCTTGGAAAAACCTAATGCCTTTGAGGTTCTCTGTACCCATGGTCCTCATCAGAGAGGTCTCATATCCTCTATATACAGGATTCTTCATGACTCATTACCACCAACATTGGAGTCTCACCTCTATATGCGGAGATGGGCCAAGATTCTACCCACTCCTATATCTCTCCCTCAATGGCAGGGGATCTGGACTTCCATTTACAAAGCCTCTAGATGAGTGGAGCAGAGAGAGACAGCCTACAAGGTGTTGATGTTCTGGTACAAAACTCCTGAAGTTTTACATAAATATGATCCCACACTATCCCGACTATGCTGGAGATGCCTACAAGATGTGGGCACGCATTACCATATCTTTTGGGATTGCCCATTGATCACACCTTTCTGCTCTATGGTTCAATCCCTGCTCCAATCAGTATTAGAGAGAGATATCCCGCTGAATCCAACACACTACTTACTGGGCCTTCTGGTCCCGGGTATCCCTAAATATGCTAACCAACACAAGCTCAAGTTGTCTCAACCATTGCACAGATGCGTAGGATGGAACATATGACAGCAGTAGTTCAAGATTCCCTGCTTCAATTTTCTAAGATATGGGATCCCTGGGATAACTCCCTATTCAATCCAGAATCCACTGTTGTCCCCACTGCCAATCCCCCCTAGGGTGACCTACTGGGGTATCACATCAGTACCTTCACCTCTTACCCACATAACAGGTTTTTTCTTTTTCATTATGCAATCATTGTTTACAGATACATGGTGTACCTCCCTCCTTTTCCCGTATGGTACTTGTATATGTTTTTCTTTTTTGTAACTTGAAAGACGATTCCAATGCTATGTTTTGTCGATATCAACGACTACTGTAACATATTTGTAGTTCTTTTGTTTTGCTCAAAACATTTTCAATAAACATACATTAAAAAAAAAAAAAAAAAAACAGAAATGCATTCATAAAATGAGATTACAAAAAAAACAAAAAACTTTTTGGTAAATCTTTCAACATCTTGCTATTTCCTGGGAAAAACTTCTCCCATTTGAAAGAAACACTAGATTTGTGGATACTGTACACCAATGCTTTCTCTTTTTTTTTCTTTTCACAGTTTTAGGTTCAGAACTAAAACAAATAAGAGGAATTGTTGCCCAAACAGCTGCTATTAAAAATAATAATAATAATAATAATAATAATTTATAAGGTAAGAAAGTAAATCAATCTTACACACGTATGTATACACAGTATCTTGATATAGTGCTGAGAATAAAGAATAATAAAGTGCATAACAATAATACTGGGAAATAATGTAACAACTTCAAAACAGATTAGATAGGATTAGGTCAATTTAGTTCTGGCTCACTGTATCCAGTGGAGCTGCTCTTTTGTTGTTAGGGAAATGTAGTTGTGCTCACTGTAATCAGTGCAGCTGTGTGTGATTAGTTAGGTCTGTTCAGTTTGTACCAGCTGCTGCAGGTTTGATCAATTCCTCTGTTTTTGGAGAACTGTGGATCTCTCTAGAACATAGGTGTGAAGCAGGGCAAATGAGCAGCATGAATATTTATGTAGCCCTTGGCCAATCCCAAGGAGGGTGGCCCTGAAGGTGGTCAGGCAGCCCTGCCATGTGCTTGCTGTTTGCGAGCCCTGGGCTAGCCGAGGGGTCTGGATGCTGAAGTTACAGAGAGCTGACTGAGGGGCTGTCGTCTGCAGATCTAGTCTGGTATCACAGGAAAAAAGGTGTAGCCTGGATGTTGGAAGGAAGCAACTAACATTCCAAGGACACACTGAGAGTACAGACAGTGAGAGAGATTTTACAGATTATTGGGCTGCTGACACCCATCTGGTGTTAGAGAATCAGCTGTGTGTTTTTCTAAAGGGGACATTGGCTGGTGTCCTGAAGAGCTCAGTCTATTTAATTATTTGTGAAGGGTCTCTGCTCTTATTACTCAAAGAAAGAAGCGTTTGTGCTTTTGACTCCTTCTACTACAAAGCCAAGTCCATAATTTGCTTTTGCAAGGACTTTTGCTTCAGCTCCACAGAAGGGAGTTTACAGTCCTCATATTGTATATAGTTATTTTTGGAGTATCCCACTCAATCCCCCCCAACCTTATCCAAGTTACCTCTAAAATAAAACCACCAATAAGAACACCCCTGGACTGATTATTGAGCCAAATTGTAACTGTGAACTGGTGCCTGGCAGTAGAGCAATTACTGGGAAAAAGAACCTGGGAATATTTCCAGTGCTTCTTCAAGGGTAGCACTTCATTCTATGCATTAAGGTGAAAAAACATCTGACAATGCCGACACCCCCAGCCCCCCCATTTTACTTACCTGACCCCTCGAAAGTCCCACGCTCGCCAACGATGTCCTCTTCGCCACTCACCCTGGCCATTGATTGGCTAGAGTGGATGGATTGAAAGCAGAGCAGCCATTGGCTCGCGCTGCTGTCAATCACATCCAATGACGTGGCGCGCCGGGGGGCGGGGCCAAGTGATACAGCGAGCAGCTATGGGCGCTCGCTGTATCACGGGGACGCGCGTCCGCAAGCACTCCACATTATGCGAGGGAGCTCGCATGAAGTTGTGAAGTCCTTGTGGGAGGGAGCCAAGACAGCCACCGAGGGACCCCAGAAGAGCAGGTTCGGGGCCACTCTGTGCAAAACGAGCTGCACAGTTGAGGTAAGTATAACATGTTTGTTATTTCTTTTTTTTTTTTTTTACATTTTTGCCTTTAGTGATCCTTTAAGTATATCTAAATGCCAATCTTTTTTATAGGTTTATATAGTGTGTGAAAGGGTTAAAACCTATTTAAGTGTTCCTATTGGGAGTATTCTACACCACCAAAAAAAATGATGGGGAATACAAATGTTTACAGGGGTCACCAGAACAGGAAAAGAGGGGGGATCGTTTATCGTTCAGGTGACAACTAAGAGGGACGGAAATACAAAGTCTCCTCAACGTGCACAGATAGAAAATACATTACTGGGATTTTAACTGTTCACTATTTTATCCAGAATTTTAAAAATGACTTTGAATATACTTTTTACCTATACAGAAAGATAAGGAAGGGTCTTATCTCTACAGCTCTCATAAAAACTACATAGAATACAGCTGTTATAGTTTCCTAATGAAGTCACTAACCTTGGAACGTGTCAAATTCAATATTAACCAAGTAGGCAGAACCATGATCTAATGTTTTTTTTTTTGTGAAGCAGGTGTTATCAAGGCAAAGGTTACTCAATCTTCATCTGAAATGAACATTAATAACAGACAGATGCTTAACCTGTGTGTTCAGGACTGAATGTTCCTATACTCCTCTTATCAGACCATGCTTATACAGTAGCCCACAAAGTCTGAGTGGTTGGTTAGGTTTCAGCTTTGTGCCATTTAAGATCTGAAAGCCTCTATCTCATGGGCAAACCCTTATGTCATGGGGCATTAGGAACAAATGTCTGGAAGGCTGCACTTTTTACAATTAAAGTATTATACCGCCAATGGGGTTGGAATCCTTTAATATGCATAGGGTACTTCAGCTACAAGTTTGGGACATGAAAAAAAAAAAACCTACAAGGAACATATGATTAATTTGCCCTAGGGAAGTTGTCTCTTTGGTCCTGCCCTAGACAGTGTCATTACTGTTGCCACTGGTGGTTGGAGTGTGCTTCTGCCTGAATGCAGGAGATCTGAGAATGGCATAAAGGAACTTCAATCTTCATATACTTGAACAGTATTACCTTGTAAGGGCCTATGCCTCCTAACAGATGCCCCCTCTTTTCCTGCTTGGAATGAAGTATTCACCACTGGTCAGCAGTAGGGATGAGCCGAACACCCCCCGGTTCGGTTCGCACCAGAACTTTCGAACGAACCACAAATTTGTGCGAACTTTAGAACCCCATTGAAGTCTATGGGACTCGAACGTTCGAAATAAAAAGTGCTAATTTTGATGGCTAATATACAAGATGTTGTCCTAAAAAGGGTTTGGGGACCTGGCTCATGCCCCAGGGGACATGGGTCAATGCCTAAAATGTTTTTAAAAACTGAAGTTTTTTTGGGAGCACTGACTTTAATGACGATTAAAGTGAAAAAAAAAAGTTAAATATTCCTTTAAATATTGGGGCCTGAGGGGTGTCTATAGTATGCCTGTGAAGTGACACATGTTTCCGTGTTTAGAACAGTCCCTGCACAAAATGACATCTAACGGAAAAAAAAGTCATTTAAAAATGCCTGCGGTTTTAATGTATTATCTAGTTCCGTAAATATGGATGAAAATCATTGAGAAAAATGGCATGGGTAGCCCCCCCCCCCGCCCATTACCAGCCCCTTTGGGTCTTGTACGGATATTAAGGGGAACCCCATACCCATATTAAAAAAAGGAAAGGTGTGGTGCCCCCAGGCCCTATATACTAAGAACAGCAGTATACAGGCGGTGCAAACAAGACAGGGACTGTGTAGGTTTGTTAAGGTGTGTTAAGTAGAATCTGTTAGTAATTTTAAACTGGTACATTTTTAAAGTGTAGCTCCAGTCAAAAAATCAATTTTTACGATTTTGGGAAAACATAGGGAAGGGTTATCACCCCTGTATAATTTGTTTTGCCATCCATCTTTTTTCATCTCACTTCCTGTTGTCTCCTTCCGTTTGCAAGTAGGAGACGTTTGTAAGTTGGATGTTTGAAAGTAGGGGCCTGCCCTATATGCTCTGCAGAAATGGCGGAACAAGGTGTTGGTGTTGCCACAACATTGTAAGCCCTCAAAGTGGGCGCTTATATCAAGAATTGTAATTCCATTCCATTGTTAAACAGTGGTAGAAAAATTGGGCCTTTGGTGGTTGTGGTGGTGGTGCTGGTGCCACAACACTATAAGTCCTCACAGTTACTCTCGGTGGCCCTGCTGTGAAATATTATATCAAGAATTGTAATTACATGCCCCTGTTAAATAGGGGCTGAAAAATTATGCCTTAGGCACTGGTTCTGGTGCCACGACACTGCAACCTCTCCCATATACTCTAGTTGTAGAGCAGGAATGAGCCCTGCTGCAAAGCATTGCATCAAAAAGTTAAACAGGGGCAGAAAAATTGGGCTGGTGGCATCACCCAGAACCAAAAATTTTCTTCCAAGATATCAACAGAGGAGGAAGAGAATAGACAGTCAACATAACAGGACTGTCACTCAGCATCAGCATAGGCAGTCTTGAAGGGATGTGATATTTCCCAAAAAATTATTCGGTTACATCAGCTTCAGGTGCTTGGTATCTGTGGGTGATCCAAGACTGATTCATCTTTATGAAGGTCAGTCGATCAACCGATTCGGTGGACAGGTGCACCCTGTGATCGGTAACAAAGCCACCAGCAGCACTGAAGGTGCGTTCCGAAAGAACGCTGGATGTAGGACAGGCCAGTAGCTCAACTGTATACTGTGCAAGCTCTGGCCAGTGATCCATCCTCAAGACCCAGTAAGCCAGAGGATTTTCGGTGGGAAAGGTGTCCAAGTCTGACCTTGCCCCTAGGTATTCCTGCACCATGTAAATCAGACGCTGGCGATGGTTGCTGGAACCGATCATACCTTGTGGCTGCGGACTAAAAAATTGTCTGAACACATCGGCCAGATGGCCACCTTCTCCACTGCTCCTTCTGACCGATGCCTCAGCAACACATTGTCCAGGACCAGGAGTTTGTAACCTCCCAGTCTCTGGGAATGCATTGCAGAGACCTTTCTGCAAGGCCTCCCGGAGATGTCTCATCCTCTGCTCCCTCTGCGATGGCAAGATAAGGTCGGCAACCTTACCCTTGTACCGTGGATCAAGGAGAGTGGCCAGCCAGTAATGGTCCCTCTCCTTGATCCGAAGAATATGAGGATCCTTCCGCAGGCTTTGCAGGATCAGAGAGGCCATGCAGCGTAGGTTAGCTGAGGCATTCGGTCTTGAGTCCTCTGGGTCACTAAGGGCAACATGATCCACAGCTACCTCCTCCCAGCCACGTACAAGTCCACGGGTTTCTTGGGACTGTAAATCATTCCGACAAGACTGCTGCTGCTGATGCTGAGTGCCAGCCTACACCTCCATGCTGACACAATCCTCCTCCTCCTCCTCCTCCTCTTCCTGTGTGATGGGTGGGACAGCAGGAACACTGTCTGGATAAAGGGGTCCTCTTCCTGCCTCTGTTCTGCCTCAAGTGCCCTGTCCATTATTCCATGCAGCGTATGCTCCAACAGGTGGACAAGAGGTACAATGTCACTGATGCATGCACTGTCACTGCTCACCATCCTTGTGGCCTCCTCAAACGGTGACAGGACAGTGCATGCCTCCCTGATCATGCCCCACTGGCGTGGTGAGAAAAAACAAAAGCTCCCCTGACCCTGTCCTGGTGCCGTAGTCGCACAGGTACTCATTGATGGCCCTCTGCTGCATGTGCAGCCACTGCAGCATGGCCAACACTGAGTTCCACTTGGTGGGCATGTCACATATAAGGCGGTTCTTGGGCAGGTTCAACTCCTTTTGGAGCTCAGCCAGCCGAGCACAGGCATTAAATGATCGGCGGAAATGCACACAGACTTTCCTGGCCTGCTTCAGGACCTCCTGTAAGCCCGGGAACCTGCCCAAGAATTGCTGCACCACCAGGTTAAGGACGTGAGCCACACCGGGCACATGGGTCAGTTGTCCCTGACGGAGGGCAGAGAGGAGGTTAGTGCCATTGTTGCAAACCACCATTCCTGGCTTAAGCTGGCGTGGCATCAACCAACTCTCTCCTGCCCCTGCAGAGCTGACAAATTATCTGCCTCAGTGTGGCTCCTGTCCCCCAAACAAACCAGCGCAAGCACGGCATTTCATCGTTTTGCCTGCGTACTTGCATAGCCCCTTGAACGCCTACGGAGCACCATTGGTTCTGAGGACAGAGCCCTGGACGAGGCCATGGAGGAAGAAGAAGAGGAGGGGGTGGAAGAAAGAGGTATGTCACAACCAGTAGTAGCATTTTGGAGGCGTGGTGGCATAACAACCTCCAACACTACTGCACCTTGTCCTGCATCCTTCCCAGCTGCCAGAAGAATGACCCAATGGGACGTGAAAGACAGGTAACGTCCCTGTCCATGCCTGCTGGATCATGAGTCAGCGGTAATGTGCACCTTACCGCTGACCACCCTGTCCAGCGAGGCAAGGACATTGCCTTCCACATGCCGGTAGAGAGCCGGAATCGCCTTCCGTGAGAAAAAGTGGTGTTTGGGGACCTGCCACTGAGGAACCGCACATTGCACAAACTCACGGAAGGGGGCAGTATCTACCAACTGAAAAGGTAGCAGTTGAAGTGCTAGCAATTTAGCCAAGCTAGCATTCAACCGCTGAGCATGTGGATGGCTGGGAGTGAACTTCTTTCGATGGTCCAGCAGCTGGGGCAGGGAAATTTGCCTGCTACAATCGGACGTGGGTGTACTGCTAGCAGAGTGACCGCAAGTACTTGGCTGTGACACACCTAATTCTACACCTTCATTCTTCTCAGCGCAGGTTTCAGAGAGGACTGAAGGTCTAGTGGGGTTGGAGATCCCAGCTGATGAGGAGCAAGGAGAGGTCCGCTTTGTTCTTTGGTGTGGGTCTTTGAGGTACGCTTGCCAACGAGCTGCATGGCAGGTCAACATATGTCTGGTCAAGCATGTGGTGCCCAAGCGGCTGATGTTTTGGCCACACGAGATATGCTTGAGACATATGTTGCAAATAGCAGCGGTGCGATCTGATCTTAAAAAAGGCCCACACCAAAGAACTTTTAGAATAACGCGCAGAGGCAGCACCCTGCACAGGCGGAGCTTTGCGGTGTCATTCAGTCGGTGTGCTGCCCCTAAGCTGGCCCCCGGAGGGCATCCTGCCTCGTTGGAGATGTGCCTCCTCCTCCTCCCTCCTACCAGGTACCCACGTGGAGTCAGTGCCCTCATCATCACCTCCCTCTTCATCGCTGTAGCAAACCTGACAGTATGCTGCAGCTTGTGGAACATGACTGCCAGATTGCTGTCCTTCTTGAGCATCCCCTCTCTCTGCATTCACACTACTGCCTTCCTCTAGCTGAGTATCATCATCAGAGACTACAAAACACTGGGCATCCTCCTGGAGCATGTGCCCAACACTGTGCTCAAAGAGTTCAGGGGACTCCTCAGGAGGACTTGGTGGGTCTAGGGAAGGAGTCACTGATGATGACGTTAAGACAAGGGAAGACGATGCGTTGGCAGCTGCTTTGCTAGTACCCTGAGCCTGGGTGAGAGAGGATGCAGAGGATGAAGATGGCTTGGTCATCCACTCTACCAAGTCTTCGGCATGATGCGGCTCAACACGTCCAGCTGCCGAAAAGAAGGACACGCGTGTCCCATGGCCACTTGCTGATGACGATGCACCGCGTCCACGACCAGCACTGTTGTCTCTAGACACAGAGCCTGCTTGCCCTCTTTTATCGGCTCGTGTCTGTCTGCCTCTCCTTGTTGGCCTTACAGACATGGTAATGGCCTGAAGGGAGATGGGAAAACAAGCAATTGGGTAGTGTATATTTTGCTGGAGGCCCACAACACCCACTAACTCCTGCAGATGCTTTTATTATAGAACAACAGGAATTAAAGGGTAGATACAGGTGTATACTGTGCTGTGCTGGAGGCACACAACACCAACTAACTCCTGCAGATGGCAGATGGCTCAATTAGAGAAGAGCAAAATAGGTGGATAATGGTGTATACTGCACTCAGGTCACACAGACAACACCCACAAACTTCTACAACTGACTAAAAGCTCAATTAGAGAAGAGCAATATAGCTATATAGGTGGATAATGGTGTATACTGCGGTCAGGGCACACAAACAACACCCACAAACTCCTACAACTGACTGAAAGCTTAATTACAGAAGAGCAATATAGCTATATATGTGGATAATGGTGTATACTGCGCTCAGGGCACGCAGACAACGCCCACAAACTCCTGCAGCTGGCTGAAAGCTCAATTATAGAAGAGCAATATAGCTATATAGGTGGATAATGGTGCAGACTGCGGTCAGGGCACGCAGACAACACCCACAAACTCCTTCAGCTGGCTGAAAGCTCAATTACAGAAGAGCAATATAGCTATATAGGTGGATAATGGTGTATACTGTGGTCAGGGCACACAGACAACAGCCACAAACTCCTACAGCTGATTGAAAGCTCAATTAAAGAAGAGCAATATAGCTATATACCCACAAACTCCTGCAGCTCAATTACAGAGCAAGAATGCTAAATCAATGGATAATGGTGTATACTGCGCTCAGGGCACACAGACAACACCCACAAACTCCTGCAGATGGTTGAAAGCTCAATTACAGAAGAGCAAGAACGCTAAATCGGTCAATAACGGACGGTGTATACTGCGTTGAAGGTACACAAAGAACACCCACTAACTCCTACAGATGCCAACACACTACACAAGGCTGCCGCGCTGGTGGCCTTATATAGTGTGGGGCATGTACTACACAGCCTGAGCTAATCATGGCTCTCCACGCTGCTGGTGCTGTGATTGGCCAAGCATGCTGGGTCACAGTGCATGCTTGGCCAATCATGAGCCAGCAATGCACTGCGATGGCGCAGTGCATTGTGGGCCATGAGCGCCACACAAATGTGGCGCGAACAGCCCATAATATTCGGTATTCACCAAACGTGCGAACAGCCGATGTTCGAGTCGAACGTATGTTCGACTCGAACACGAAGCTCATCCCTAGTCGGCAGACAGGACACATTGATACCCCCCAGCATGAGGATTCTCCTATTGGGTGATAGTAAGTTCAGAGGCCTCCACAGAAGCTGATCAATGGCAGATAGGTCCTATTTTAGTGGCTATGCTGCAGTTGTCTGAGTATCCTCCTTAGATTCCTTCTTCTTTTTCCCATCCTATCAGTATCTGATTAATGATTTAGGAACAATTAACCCCTTATTACTTGTAATGGGTACAGAGAATAACAAAGTGCAAATATCAAATAGAAAAATTACCAAAATCCTATAAACCCACTCCCTTAAATGTCAACAACCACATTCCTTTATCATGGAAATAACAATAAAAGTCCATCTTTTTAGACTCATATTCTCAGAGAGTGAATGCACTTGTGACAAGCATTAGGTCTTAGTAAAATGACACAGTTATTTAGGCTGGAAGTTAGTGGTTTGCAAATAACAGGAGCAGTAGAGCATAAACTGTTAAATCAAAGGCAATGTAAGTGCAATAAAGCTGTTAAGCCTCAAATAGCACAATACTTCCAGTATGGCTCTCACCCACTATGGATAACTCCTCCTTAATTAGCATATAGAGATACTCCAGACTAACAGATAACACTGTCAGGTGCTGTCAGGAATCTCATTGTCAGTTCAGGAGGAGATCCGAGGGATACAGCACACAACCATATTGACAGGATGGCATAAGTAGCAGCTCAAAAAGCAAAGCAGTCAACTGTCAGACACCGACAGAGCTGTTTGTGTGTCTTTCACCCGCTTCAAGTGTATCCACTCTTCTGTCATGTCTACAAGATGTGGTAGTCCTGCTTCAGTTCCAGCTCAAAGATGTATGTCACTTTGGCTCACAGAATTTCCCACTAGCAGTTTAAACAGCCTGTTTTGGCTGATCAGCTGTCCACTTCCAAGTCTCAGCTTCCAAGGTGAGTGTGCATGGACTGGGAGGTTCAGAACTACCAGCCAGTCACATCCATGTGTTTCAGTGTTTCACCGGTAGGCATAACTGAGCTTCCTCAGGATGTAAATTGGTTAGTACTGACAACTTATAAACCCGTGGATAAAACCACCCTCAATAACTTAAAGGGAGGCTCTCCACTACAGGTCTATAGAGGTTTGATCTATTGAATCTAACTGCTAAATATAAATAAACATTGCACAGAAATTATAATAATAATTATAATTGCATTTGATACTTTCATTGGACTTCGTTCACTCAGCCAGATTATTGTGTGTTTTAATTTGTTCTACGTCTATTATATGCACTAAGCACTTTTGATGCAATTTTGATTATTGTGTGTTTTAATTTTCACGGTTATAATATGCACTCAGCACTTTTGATGCAACTTTGATCACTTTGTTGTGCATGACACTTTGTTGTTCATGAAATTGTTGTTATATGTATATACACACTAGATTTATATGAGCACCTTAGCTGGGGATATTCCTCCTGATTACACCACGTTGTGTTCTGCTATTTCACTTATATATATGCATTTATTTTAATTTTAATTTTAGATGTATATATGTGTAGTTTTCAACATAGAATTTTTTTGGGCTGGCCCCAAGGGTATCTGAGGTGATCACGCACCATTAGGTTACACATATTTATTTAGCAATAAGTTTCTTTTAGTTTTTGATATAGTGTTTACTTTTTAGATTTACCTCATTTTTGAAGAGCAGCACCACAGTTTTTTTCTATACTTATTCTTTACATGAGTATGTGTCTCATGGAAGTGTTTGCAGCATCCAGCTAACCTATACAAAATTACCACTCCTTATTCCATACATAGCGCAGGAGCCTAAATTAAACACTTATTGCACAGAAAACTTTCACATCCACTCCTATTCTTTTTTTTTTTCATAAACATTTTATTGAATTTTTCACAGGAGTATAGAAGGAAAAAAATGGGTAACACATAGTGTACAGTCACAAGTGTATATAACATTGGTGCTTAGACTGGGACAACCTAGAATGTGAGCAAGACACAGGGAAAAAAGAAAACCAAATGAACCATTTCTAAGCGGTAGTAGTACAATCCTCTATGTGGTAAGGGAAGCTATATACAGCTTTCATGGGCCTTGGTCAGGTGAACCGAATAGGCAGTGGGAAAGAGGGGAGAGGGAAAAAAAAGGGTGGGGGGGTGTTCTGATGGGATGGTTGGGTGAATGGGTGGGGTGGGTTGAGAGGAAGGACAGGAGCAGGAATGGAGAGGGGGTAGGGATGAGCTTCGTGTTCGAGTCGAACATACGTTCGACTCGAACAACGGCTGTTCGCCCGTTCGGCGAATTCCGAACGTTATGGGCCGTTCGCGCCAAATTCGTGTGCCGCTCACAGCCCACAATGCACTGCGATGGTGCAGTGCATTGCTGGCTCATGATTGGCCAAGCATGCACTGTGACCCCACATGCTTGGCCAATCACAGCGCCGGCAGCGAGGAGAGCCATGATTGGCCACAGGCAGGATGCCTGTGGCCAATCATAGCTCAGGCTGTGTAGTACACGCCCCACACTATATAAGGCCACCAGCGCGGTGGCCTTGTGTAGTGTGTTGGCGTCTGTAGCAGTTAGTGGGTGTTCTGTGTACCTTCAACACAGTATACACCGATCGTTATCGGCCGATTTTTCGTTCTTGCTCTTCTGTAGTGGTCGTTGTCTGCGTGCCCTGACCGCAGTATACACCGCTATATACACCTATATAGCTAGCGATATATCTATCTTTTATAATAGAGCTTTCAGTCAGTGTTAGGAGATTATGCGTGCTGTCTGCGTGCTCTGAACGCAGTATACACCGCTATATCCACCTATATAGCTAACTATCTTGCTCGTTTTAAATAGAGCTTTCAGTCAGTGTTAGGAGATTATGCGTGCTGTCTGCGTGCTCTGAACGCAGTATACACCGCTATATCCACCTATATAGCTAACTATCTTGCTCGTTTTAAATAGAGCTTTCAGTCAGTGTTAGGAGATTATGCGTGCTGTCTGCGTGCTCTGAACGCAGTATACACCGCTATATCCACCTATATAGCTAACTATCTTGCTCGTTTTAAATAGAGCTTTCAGTCAGTGTTAGAAGATTGTGCGTGCTGTCTGCGTGCTCTGCGCTATATCCACCAATATATCTAACTATCTTGCTCGTTTTAAATAGAGCTTGCAGTCAGTTGTAGGAGATTGAGCTACACTTTAAAAATGTACCAGTTGAAAATTAGAAACAGATTCAACTTAACACAACAAATCTAAACAGTCCCTGTCTTGTTTGCACCGCCTGTATACTGCTGTTCTGAGTATATAGGGCCTGGGGGCCACACGCATTTCCTTTTTTTAATATGGGTACGGGGTTCCCCTTAATATGCGTACAAGACCCAAAGGGGCTGGTAATGGGCAGGGAGGGCTACCCATGCCATTTTTCTCAATGATTTTCAACCATATTGCAGGAACCAGATATAACATTAAAACCGCAAGCAGTTTTAAATGACGTTATTTCCGTTAAATGTCATTTTGTGCAGGGACTGTTCTAAACACGGGAAACACGTGGCACTTCACAGGCATACCACATACACCCCCCAGGCACGATATTTAAAGGAATAGTTCATTTTTTTCACTTTAATCGTCATTAAAATCAGTGCTTCCGCCAAAACGGCCATTTTTAAAACTTTTTTTTGCATTGACCCATGTCCCCTGGGGCAGGAGCCAGGTCCCCAAACCCTTTTTAGGACATTATCTTGCATATTAGCCGTTAAAATTAGCACTTTTAATTTTGAACGTTTGAGTCCCATAGACTTCAATGGGGTTCTAACGTTCGTCCAAATTTGGGGTCCGTTCGAAAGTTCTGGTGCGAACCGAACCGGGGGGTGTTCGGTTCATCCCTAATAGGGGGTGAGGACATCACCAACTACCCTCTCCAGCACCTAGAAGTCAAATCTGTAAAAAGAATGAAGGAATGTCACACTATCAGTGTGACATGAGTAGCCTTCTAGGCCAATTTAGTGAGTATCTGATAAGTCCCATTGTGTCACGTGTAAGCTCTGTTAATGAACTAGATCTTTTAAAGGACATCCATGGTTCCCATGTGGTGGTGAATTTTTCGTGATTTTGTCTAAAGTGATGTAGATCAGCTCCTCCATCTCCGCCACGCGATCTATTCACTGAAACCATTCTGTCATTGAAGGCGGGGATGTCGACCGCCAGTGGACTGGTACACACATCCGTGCAGCATTGACCATATGCATCGCAATCGATTTGTAATATCGTTTCTTAGAGATTTTAGACTGGTGTAATAGATACTGCACTGGAGAAAACTCCAGTGGGAGAGAGGATACCTTAGTGATTACATCATGTACCTTAGGCCAAAATGTCTGGAGTCACGTGCAGCTCTACCAAATATGAAGGAACATGCCCATCTCCCCCCTCCACATCAACAGCATCGATCAGAAACTGATGGGAACATGTTTTGTATTAGGTCGGGGGTTCTATACTGTACCAGCACATACATATTTTATAACCGTTTTCCTGCACAGAAACATTCAGGGATCCCTTGAGGATATAGAGATTTATACGGTCCCAACCCTCCTCATCTATCTCCATTCCCAGGGTGGATTCCCAGTAAGTGTGATCTGGGTGCAGAAGCATAGAGGGGTCTCCGAACAGTGAGATGTAGATAGTCAATATGACATGGTTCTGGGGCGACGTGCGGCAGCAAAGTGATTCCAGTGTCGTAGGGGGTTTGGTAAAACTCTGAGACAGGGAATCAAGGAAGTGTATAAGTTGCACATAAGACCAAATTTTTTTAGATCTCTGCCAGTTCTACTTGCCAAATAAAATGGCCTCTGCGAAAAGGTGTTTGGCTAACATCTCTGCATAGGCCATTCTGCCCTCACGAAGGCTCCAGATAGGCTCGGAGGAAATTCCGGGTTGCCCCTAAGTGGAGTGATGGAGCATAATTTGACTGACACTGCGTGTATAGCACAGGCTTTATTAAATGCGTGGAGAGTCGCACTAATAAGTGGGTGGGTTGAAGCATTCAGAGACACATGTTCCCTTACCAGCCACGGGGCATACAGCAAGTTAGAATTTGAATCAGGTTTTCAAGGATCAAACACACTTTGTATCGGCCATGCACGTTCCAGTCAATGATCCTTGCAAGATGAACCCCCCAGTAATAGCGCTTAAAGGTCTGGGAGGCCAATACCTCAGCTTGCTTTTGGTAGGACCAACCTCGTCCAGCGTATCTGCACAGGTTTGTTGCACCAAAGAAATGTTCGACAGATAGACTTGTACAGCGCAAAGAATGCAGGTGGAAGATGGATCGGCAATGTTTGGATTTTATACAGCAAACGTGGGAAAATTGTCATCTTAATAATAGACGAGCATGCAAAGCAAGAGGTGGTGGACCTATCCAACCTCTGGATATCTTGATGTATAGGTTGTAGCTCAGCCAGGAAGTTTCTACTGTGTAGCTCAGATAGATTAGCCGGAAGTTGAATACCTAAGTACGTGATGGCATCAGCCTTCCACTGAAAGGGAAAGTTCTGCTGGCATTGTTTTGCCAGATCTAAGGGTAAGGTGACATTTAAAGCAAAATATCTAAAGTAATTCATTTTCAGATTGGACAAGATCCTGAAATGTTCAAGAACTTGCAGGAGGTTGGGCAAAGATGTTAACCGCTAGGAAAGGGAAGGAGAACATCCGCAAAAGCCGATATCTTGAATTTACGATCCCATTTAAGTGTAACGATATAAAGCAAAGGGGAGACAGAGCTGCCCTGTCTTGTTCCGTTATGGATGGAGAAGACATCTGACAGGCCCCCATAGACCTTGACTTTTGCTCTAGGGTTAGCATATAGGGACATATTGAAAGCTCGCATGAATGGCCTGAGCCCCAAGAAGCCCAGAACCATGTCCATATAGTCCCATGCTACCCTGGCGAATGCTTTCTGCGCATCCATTGCCAGAAAGAAGCCCTCCTGCTGGGTAGAAATGAGCCAGTGGTGTAGGTTCAGAGTTTTAATAGTGTTGTCCCTGGCCTCTCTACCAGGGAAAAACCCCACCTGGTCTAGACCCACCTAGTCAAGTACATGAAGGGATAATCGGGTTGCTAGAGTTTTGGCAAAAAGCTTAACAACCACATTAAGGAGTGAAATCGGGCAGTAGCAAGCTACATTCATGGGATAGTTCCCATCTTTGGGGATCGCAGAAATATAGGCTTCCAGCAACCTCTCTGATCAACAGGGATTAGTAGAGAGTGAGTTGAATGCCTTAAGAAAGTTTGGTGCTAGTAGGTCAGAGAAACTCTTAGGCCGCGTACACACGCGCGGACTGTTCGCCCAACTTTGTCTGTCCAACAGTTTCGGCAAACAGTCCGCTCAAACTTAGCATGGACGGACATGGCCACACACGACGGACGAACAGTTTGCTGAAACCGCGCGCGATGACGTGAACGGCACGTACGACGGGACGAAAAATACGACGTCCTATACACTGCATTATAGCTTTCGGCGTGAAAATCCTTTCTGAGCATGCGCGCAACTTTGTTTGACGAACAAGCCTACACACGAGCGGACTGTTCGCTGAAACAAGGTTTCAGTGGACAGTTTTACGGAATTTCCGAAAAACCTTGTCCGTCCAACTGTCCGCTGAAACTGTCCGCTGAAAGCCCACACACGAGCGGACTGTCCGCCCAAACACTGTTCAGTTGGACGAACAGTCCGCCCGTGTGTACGCGGCCTTATAGTATTGGGCCATGAAGCCATCAGGTCCCAAACTCTTGCCCGGTCTTGTGGCCTCTAAGGCCTGGGAATCAGTGGCCAATAAGGCCACAGGGCAATATGAGCTCAGAAATTCTTGTATCAAAGTAGCTTGATGGAAGATAAAATGGGGTCTGAAGTCCCTGCTTGGAGATTGTAAGTTGTTATAGAAACCTTGGAACTGGCAAGCGATGTCTTCATTCTTGGGGTGGGTCTGGTCTGAGGCGTCATGATATGATGGATCAAAAAAAACATTTTTAAAGTCAGCAGCTACAAATACCGCAGCTGCTGCCTTTTAAAATATGAACACTTACCTGTCCAGGGCACCCGCGACGTCGGCACCCAAAGCCAATCTGTCGTTCGGCTCTCGGGTGCTGCCGCTGCCATCTTCGGTAAGGGAATCAGGGAATGAAGCTTTGCGGCTGCACTACCCGATTCCCTACTGCGCATGCGCAAGTCGTGCTGCGCAACCTGAATGGTCCCTGCTGTCTCTGGGATCCTTGTGTTTCCCAGAAGACAGCGGGGGGGGAAGAGATGGGAGTCTATGCCTGGAAGTGGGTGCAAATACCTGTATTATACAGGTATCTGCACCCCCTCCCCTCTGAAAGATGCCAAATATGTCACCGGAGGGGGGAGGGTTCCGAAAAATGGAGGTTCCATTTTTGTGTGAACCCCCACTTTAAGTTTATGCTGCTGAGTAGCCCTAGTAAGTAGTCTGCCTGGCTTGTTTCCCTGCTCATGAAACAGCCATTAAGATAAGACATTGCGACAGCATGCCCTTTTAAATAGTTCTCCTGTTAGCTGTGCACGCAGGTCCTACAAGTCCTACGAAGTCTTGACTGCTAATGAACGCTTATGTTTTGCTTCCAAGGAGCGTATCTTGGTGGAAAGGGCACATATCAGTGTTTGGTGTTCCTTTTTCCTCTGTGCTGAGCGAGATAGTAACTGATGACACACTTGTGGGCCTCCCATTGTGTCATGGGGAAAACATCAGGAGTATCATTATGGAGGAAAAAGTCCCTAAGCTCCTGTCTCAGGATAGCAGAATCTCCAGGGTCCATGAGAAGAGATGCACCCAGTTTCCAGAGCTTGGTGGAGGTGACAAGAACTGGAAATACCAAGGTGAGTGTAAGCCCTTGTACACACGGTCGGACATTCCGACGGAAAATGTCCGATCGGACCATGTTGTCGGATAATCCGACCATGTGTGGGCTTCATCTGACTTTTTCCGTTGGAATGTCCGACCAACAAAGTTTGAGAGCTGGATATAAATAATTTCCGACAAATGATTTGTAGAGAATTCAGATCGGACAAAGTGCCACGCATGCTCAGATCAAATTCCTAAACCAAAGCTATTGTCTACTAGCCTGAACGTAGTCCCGTCGTAACTAAATAACGTCATCACGTTACAAACGATCAAATTTTCCGACAACTGTGTCCGACCGTGTGTATGCAACACCAGTTTTGGACAAAATCCGTCTGAAAAAATCTGACAAATTTTGTTGTTGGAATGTCCGACCGTGTGTACAAGGGCTAATATGGTGGTGATCTGATAGAACCATGCTCTCGATAGAAGCACCATGGAGATAGGATAGATCCGATTGGGAGATTTGGGGATTGGGAGTTAATCTGTCCTCGTATAACGATTATGGAGAGGGGAAAAAATGTGTAATCTTTTTACTGGTGATAGAGGGTTTTCCAAGTGTCACGTGAGGTAAGGGAGGCTAACTAGAGTTTAATTTGGAGGATGGCAGAAAAGGGAAGGTCTCTGTGGAGGGGTCTAGCAGTGGGTCTAAGGGGACATTAAAATCTCCACCCAGTATTAGGAGCTCTGACTGAAAAAAAAAGTGACTTGTTTTAAATTGGGCAGTACACATTAGCTAGTGTAATTGGCTGGTTTTTCCACATTCCCTTCAGAAACAGAAATCTTCCCACTGGATCAAGAATCTGATCAGTGATGTCAAGATGAAAGCATTTGGAGAGCAGGATCGAGACACCTTTGGATTTGGATTCAGGACATGTGGAATGGAATGCTATGGGAAAGCTGTCGTTATGAAAGCGAGGAACTGATCCGGATTTAAAGTGTGTTTCTTTAAAGAAAGGGACCTGTGCCCTTTGTCGGTGTGCTTCTGCAAGGATGCTGCTTAATTTTTCTGGGATTCTGGATGCCCCACAGATGTTCATTAGGGTTTAGGTCTGGAGACATGCTTGGCCAGTCCATCACCTTTACCCTCAGCTTCTTTAGCAAGGTAGTGGTCCTCTTGGAGATGTGTTTGGGGTCTTTATCATGTTGGAATATTGCCCTGTGGCCCAGTCTCCAAAGGGAGGGGATCATGCTCTGCTTCAGTATGTCACAGTACATGTTGGCATTCATGGTTCCCTCAATGAACTGTAGCTCCCGGGTGCTGGCAGTACTCATGCAGCCCCAGACCATGACACTACCACCACCATGCTTGACTGTAGGCAAGACACACTTGTCTTTGTACTCCTCACCTGGTTGCCACCACACATGCTTGACACCATCTGAACCAAATACGTTTATCTTGGTCTCATTAGACCACAGGACATGGTTCCAGTAAGTCCTTAGTCTGCTTGTCTTCAGCAAACTTTTTGCAGGCTTTCTTGTACATCATCTTTAATAGAGGCTTCCTTCTGGGGCGACAGCCATGTAGACCAATTTGATGCAATGTGCTGAGTATGGTCTGAGCACTGACAGGCTGACCCTCCCACCCCTTCAACCTCTGCAGCAATGCTGGCAGCACTCATACATATATTTCCCAAAGACAACCTCTGGATATGATGCTGAGCACCTGCAATTAACTTCTTTGGTTGACCATGATGAGGCCTGTTCTGAGTGGAACCTGTCCTGTCAAACACCTGTATGGTCTTGGCCACCGTTCTGCAGTTCAGTTTCACAGTCTTGACAATCTTCTTATAGCCTAGGCCAGTGATGGCGAACCTTGGCACCCCATATGTTTTGAAACTACATTTCCCATGATGCTCCTGCACTCTGCAGTGTAGTTGAGCATCATGGGAAATGTAGTTCCAAAACATCTGGGGTGCCAAGGTTCGCCATCACTGGCCTAGGCCATCTTTATATAGAGCAACAATTTTTTTTTTTTGATCCTCAGAGAGTTCTTTTCCATGAGGTGCCATGTTGTGCTTCCAATGGCCAGTATGAGAGAATGAGAGTGAAAACACCAAATTTAAACACACCTGCCACCCCATTCACACCTGAAACCTTGTAACACTAATGAGTCACATGACACGGTGGAGGGAAAATGGCTGTACTCACTTTTGTTGCCAGTGGTTTAGACATTAATGGCTGTGTGTTAAGTTATTTTGAAGGGACAGTAAATTTACACTGTTATACAAGCGGTACACTCACTACTTTACATTGTAGCAAAGTGTAATTTCTTCAGTGTTGTAACATAAAAAGATAAAATATTTATAAAAATGGGAGGGGTATACTCACTTTTGTGAGATATTGTATATCTCCTGAACCATACCAGGCCACATGCCCTCAGCATTGAGAGGATTCTTTGGGGTACCCCCTAAAGCACGTTGTCCCCATGATGATGAGGACAAGGGCCTCATCCCCACAACCCTGGTTGTGGGGGTCTGCGGGCAGGGGGCTTATTGAAATTTGGAAGCCCCCTTTAACAAGGGGACCCCCAGATCCTGGCCTCCCCCCTGTGTGAAATGGTAAGGGGGTACAAAAGTACCCCTACCATTGCACCAAAAAGTGACAAAAGTGTTAAAAATGACAAGAGACAGTTTTTGACAATTCGTTTATTAAAGTCTTCTTCTTTCATCTTCTTTCTTCTGGTCTTCTTCCTTCTTCTTTCCATCATCCTTCTGTTTCTTCCTCCATCTTCTTCTTAATCCATCTTCTTCTTCCTTTGATCTTCTGCTTCTTGCTCCGGTATTCTCATCTGGCATCTTCCTCCATGGCGTCTCTTCTTCCACGCTTCCTTCTCGAGTCGCTCCGCACAATGGGAGGCTCCCACTGTGTGACGATTCTCTTCTTCTGACACTTCTTATATAATGGAGGGCGGGGCCATCTGGTGACCCCACTCCATCTGATGCACGGTTCCATTATATAAGTGTCAGAAGAAGAGAAGCATCACACAGCGGGAGCCTCCCAATGCGCAGAGCGGCCCAAGAAGGAAGCGAGGAAGAAGAGACGCCGTGAAGGAAAATGCCGGACAAGAACACAAGAAGCAGAGGACAGAGAGTTTGCACCAGAACCTATGAATGGACCGAAAATTAGCACAAACTTTAGAACCCCGTAAAAGTCTATGGGTCTCGAACATTCAAAATCAAAAGTGCTAATTTTAAAAGCTAATATGCAAGTTATTGTCCTAAAAAGGGCTTGGGGACACAGGTCCTGCCCCAGGGAACATGTATCAATGCAAAAACAAAGTTTTAAAAACATCAGTTTTTTTTGGGAGCACTAATTTTAATTATGCTTAAAGTGAAAAAAAAGTGAAATATTCCTTTAAATATCGTACCTGGGGGGTGTCTATAGTATGCCTACACCCCCTCCCCCAGTCCTTTACCAGGCCCTTTGGGTCTTGTATGGATATTAAGGGGAACCCCTCACTAAAATTAAAAAAAGGAAATGCGTGGGGCTCCCAGGCCCTATATACTCTTAACCTCCCTGGCGGTATGATTATTTCGGATTTTAGGTGCTAAAAGCGGTACTATTATTTTGCATGAAAATTTGGCGTTTTATATTGTAGTCCTGTAATTCTTAGGAATAACTCTCTTAAATCTGTCCAAACCAGAGTCTAGCAGACATCCCGGGTATGATAAAGTTTGAAAAATGAAATCATAAATTATAATATAATAAATAACTATAAATAATTGTACCAAATAATAATATAACAATAATAAAAATTATTCAATAATGTAATCAAATCAAAAACACTGAAATTTGCTCAGTTGCAGAATTATCACTGTCATTACTTTTCAGTATTTGATGACGGATCTCCCCACAAATCACTATCGCTCAATTCTGCGAGTGATTACAATTTATTATCGCTGTTTTCTAGCTGGTCTAAAACCATTTTTGATGTAAAATGACAGTTTGGTTGCTATGGACAATCTCCAGTTTCCAGGCATAAAGAGCAGTTTTTATTATATAAAACTGCATGCAGAGCACTGGACAGACCACTAGGGACAAAGGGGATGTGAAATATTTACATACAGCAATGTAATCTGTAAGATTACATTATACTGTATGTATACTGTGTGTTTCACTTTTTGAATTTGGCGCCGATCTCCCTCCCCGTGCGTCGCAACGCTCGCAGGGCACGGAAATCGGCTCCGTGATAGATCGAGCGAGACGCTGGATCCGAGGGAGAAGGTAAGTAAACCTCCTCCTGGATCCAGCGATGCGGTCCCGAGTCTGGCTCGGGGTTACCGCTCTTGGTATAAAAATTCCACCCCGAGCCAGACTCGGGAATACCGTCAGGGGGGTTAATAGCAGTATGCAGGCTGTGCAAACAAGACAGGTGTTAGGTTGCTCGTCTTCTTAATAATACCAGTTACCCCTGGTTGCCTAGGCTAGGATGGAGGAGCGGAGATCCCGTTCACCGGTGGACAGACATCACACATACACGATTTGTACGTGAATAATGGCTGCTAGGTTTATTAACTTACACATAGCCTTTTATGCAGTAGGAGAAAAAGAACCTGCCCCTTAGAAGGCATTACACATAAACATACGTCAGCATTATACTTCCTCAAACAATAGTCCTTGTTAATAAATATAGACCAAAGGTTAGTTAGCTCGTTACGCTTTGCACATCAGTGTCTGCTGACTGACCCCAAATATGTCAAGAGTTCAGCAAAACCATTCTCAACCAGCATTACCTCACCATGCAGTTGGTATCACAAGTTGAAACAGACAATTGATGCTTGTATAGAAACTTGAGACAGACCTTCTGGTCAGACTTGAGTAATCATCTTTTTTTTGTCATGCTACTAATTATCACGTTATCAGTAGTTTGTTACGTACACATAGCTCAGACTTTATAAAATTAAAGTAAAGTATAAATAAAAAAAGGTACCTTATACCTTATAATCCTCCCTTTGGCCATTCTGTACTATACAGAATGGTCAAAACCTAATCAAGGTTCATGTTCCTGATTCTTATACCAAATATTTGAACTATTGGGAATGGCGGTTAACTTTAGGGTCTCCTGATTTGATACAGTCCCCTTAGCAGAACAAAGACATCCTACAATTCTATAGCAAGCGTATAAAAATAAAATAAAAAACAATATGATCACAATAGTCATGGCTGTGTTTTTTAACCAAGAGGTTATATTTCCAAGACTAAAATTGGCTAGAGGGTCCCATGTTATTGCAATATTCCTAGCCTCGTCTTGGAGTTTATTTACTTCTTTTCTGTGTTGTGCAATTATATTATAGTAATCAGGTATTTCAATGCTAGTATTATGAATCCAGGTACAGCACTCATAGTCTTCCGTAACTTCACAAAGCCCTGTGAGTGCTGCACTCATACTTTCTATGGCCAGTTCATGTAGTTCTAGCTGTTTCCTTATTGCCCTAGTTTCTATGTTTAATTTAGTGATATCGTCGGAATTCTTTTCCAAGATCTCATCAATAATTCCAGTATAATTATTCAGTCTCTTCATTAAATCTATTCCCCATCCTGTCCAGGATGGGAACCAGGCCCATGCCATATCTTTTTCTAGGAATACCTTTCTCTTATTACGATGTTTAAGGGGATATCTGGGATGAACACTGGCTTCAAGAAGGTGACTCCCTTCTTTATCCCCCAACACACCCATAATGGGGGCTAGTGCTGCGAGATAACACCATCCCTGGGGTTTTGTGGGGATCCAAGGGTGACAAAGCTTCCCACAACAGATATAAGTATTATTCCCCAAGGCTATGGGGCGTTTGAGGAACACTTTATACAATTTGTCAGAATAGCCAGAAAATGTAAGAGTTGATAAGAGTTGAGCCATAGGGGAAGTGGTGCTGGTATTTAAGAATTGGTATAATGTGGTGTTTAAGGTGGTGTCTTGAGTTCTATAAAAGGTCTCGTTTAATGCTGTCATTGAAATATTAAGCTTTGATTGCTTACAAATTTCGGCTCCCTTGGTAGTATTTCCCAACCTAAAACACCAATCTGGATAATGGCTTCTACCTATGATCTGAAAAGTGAGGGTTTTGTTAGAAGCTTTTCTTGTAACATCGGTAAGAACTATTGAGGGTGTGCCTTTAAGGAGAAGGGTGAAATTTAAAGGTATGGCCATCAAAGGAATCCTAGCAGTACTAGGGTGAAGCTTACTACATATCCAGCATTTATCAAAACCTGATTTTTGGGCATAACTGTATTTAAATTTTAATAACAACATTTTATCAGTGAACTCTTGGGGAGGTTCACTTCTTTTGTGTCTAACAGCGGGTGTGTTATTTGTCTTGGGGGGGGGGGTCCCACAAATCCCTTTTAATGGTCCCAAATCTTCTGGGTGGTATATACAGTTAGCTATCAACCAGGTTGGTAGGAACACTACTAGGGTAATACAGCATAAGAGGCACAAGGCCTTCCCTGACACTGATGGAGAAAGCATCTTTGTTTTTTAAAGTTCTGATTATTTGTTATCTAAGAGTTCTGTTCTTCTTCTTCGTTTCTCATCCCGGCAGTTGTTGGCTCTGTTTTGTCCTTTTGAGGGGGCGTGGGATCTTCCAGGGAAATTTGTTCTATGCCTCTCTGAACTTCTTGTAGATCTTGTTCTTGGGAGTTGCTGCTCTCTGTCACTGCCAGGGGCTCTGGAGTCGAGGGAAGCTGGGGACACTTCTTAAGACGGCTGGCGTGGATCCAGGTGTTTCCTAGGTCTGTTAACACTGCGGTCCTGGATACCTTTTCCACCTTCCATGGTCCTGAGAAAGCCGGTCCGATACTCTTTCTTTGTGCTAATTGTTTGATCAGCACTTTATCCCCAGGGATGAAGGGATGCGTTGGTTCTGTGGGAAGAGGGAAAAAGGTGACAGAAACTTGTTCGTTCATTTCATGAAGCATACTTACCAGGTTTTTCACGTACATTTCCTGTTGGGAATAAATGTCAATATCAGTGTCTTGGTCTAATGGGGGTAATTCTATGTTTGCGGGGATTCCCATGAGGACCTCAAAGGGTGATAATTTTGTTCTTGCATGTGGTGTGGTCCTAATTTGGAACAATACAGCAGGCAGATGGTCAAGCCATCCTTTCAACGTGCCTCCTGTGGCCTTTTTTAGTTTATCTTTGATATTCCTATTCATTCTTTCCACTACTCCTGCACTTTGTGGGTGATAGGGGATGTGCAATTTCCATTGCAACCCCAAAAGTTTGGCTACAGTCTGGGTCACAGAGGAACTGAATGCGGGTCCTCTGTCTGACCAAATGGATGTAGGTATGCCGAACCTACAAATCCAGTGATTGAGCAAACACTTTGCTGCTATGTTGGCCGTCTCACCTGTACAGGGGATCGCCTCAACCCATCCTGACCATTTATCCACGATAACGCAGAGGCATTTCAGATTGCCTTTCTGCTTGGGCATGTGAGTGAAATCTATTTGCAAATCCGTCAGGGGGCCCAAGGGTGGGGGTAGGTGACCATGCAAACCATGTCTCTTCCCCTGGACATTGTTTTGGGCACAGGTTAGACAACTCCTAGTCAGGAGCTTGACCTGTTTGTTCAGATTATTTGTACAAAAGGATTTCATATATATATTGATCAAAGGGGCAGCCCCTATATGTCCTGGACCATGGAGATATGAGAGTATAAGTACACAGTTTGTTTCGGGTATGCCCAGGATCTTCCCCTCTTTTGACCAAAGACCTTCAGGGTCTTTGGTCAATCCTTCCTGTGTCCAAAAATGGACATCATCTTCTGTGGCCATTGATTGCATCTGTGCTATGACAGTTTTAAAGTTAGGTGCTGCGAAGTGTTCCTTGAAAAACATTGTTGTGGGGGCAGGTGGGTTAGGGGAAAAGGCAGCAGCTCTTTTAGCTTCTCTGTCAGCAAGAGCATTCCCTTTTGAAACACGACTGCTGTCAGAGGAGTGTGCCTTTACTTTAATTATGGCTACCTTTTTTGGAAGAAGAATGGCTTGGAGGAGAGCACTAATCTGTGTGGAGTTGGCAATTATTTTGTTGTCTGCTGTTTTAAAACCTCTATTGGCCCATATCACACCAAAATCATGCACCACTCCAAAAGCATATCTACTGTCTGTGTAGACGTTCACCTCTTTACCGGTGAATAGAATGCAGGCCCTAGTGAGGGCTTCTAACTCTGCTACCTGGGCTGAAGAAGGAGGTAATGATTTTGCCTCCAGTACGATGTCTGGTAGTTGAACAACTGCATAACCGGTTAAAAAGGTGGAGTCAGAGGGACGTGAGCAGCTACCGTCAACGAAAACATCCTCTGCACCTGAGATAGGGGTGTCAGTGAGATCCGGTCTGGGACTGGTAATAGCAGCAACCTTTTCCGAACAGTCATGTATAATGTCTGGGTCATGTGGTAAACGCATCATGGAATGCAAAAGGCGCACAGCGGGGCTGCTGGCAGGCACATATTTGAGTGTGAGGTTATCAGTGTTCATCAGTGTTATCTCATAACCACTAAGTCTTTGCGAGGTCATATGTTGGGTATTCATGTTCTGAATAAGATGCGTGACTGAATGAGTGGTATAGAGAGTCAATGGGTGACCTAGCACTAATTTGTTTGCATCTTGTACAGCCATTGCACAGGCAGCAAGATTTTGGAGACAGGATGGCATTCCCTGTACTTGGATGGGGAGTTTTTTTGATAGATATGAGACAGGGCGATACCCTGATCCATGTTGTTGTGTTAGCACGGCGGCAAAAGAGCTTCCTGAAACTACACAGTAAAGTTGAAAAGGTTTACCGTAGTTCACCAACCCTAGGGCGGGGGTACTTGACAGGCTGTATAGTAAAGCTTTAAAAGCTTTCAGTCTGTCTTCTGTCCAATCTATCAATTTGGGGGCGTTTGACCCAGTAGCCTCTCGTAGGATGCTATCTTAGTGAGAACAGTCGGGGATCCACTGGCGACAATATACAACTGCGCCCAAAAATGAGAGTAGGGCGGCCTCGTCTTTTGGCGGACTGAGAGCTTGTAGGGCTGCGGCACGTTTAGGTGACACCAGCCTTGTTCCTTCTCTAAGGATACAACCTAAGTATTCAACCTGGGATTGGCACCATTGCACCTTCTTCCTGGAGGCGAGGTGTCCAGCTCGGGCTAGGTGTCCCAACAGTGATGTTGAATCGACCGCACAATCTTCAGCAGTTCGACTGCACAGGAGCAAGTCGTCCACATACTGTATCAGTACCGACCCTCGCTCAGATGTCCAAGACTTGACAGTCTCATTGAGCACCATTGAGAAGGCGGCTGGGCTGTCTACATACCCTTGCGGTAAACGCGTCCAGGTTAGTTGGCCCCCGGCCCAGGAGAAGGCGTAGATTGGTTGCGCCTCCTCAGCAATAGGAACGCTAAAGAAAGCATTCGCTAGATCAATTACCGTATAACAGAGGGAGCCTGCCGGTATGCGTGAGAAAATAAATGTGATATCTGACACTAAGGGCGGGAGTGGAACCACTTGTTTGTTTACTGCTCTGAGGTCTTGGACTAATCTCCACTCGCCACTGGCCTTCTTTACAGGGTAAATGGGTGTGTTCCAGGGGCTAATAATTGGTTTTAGGATACCTTTAGATATGTAATCATTGATCTGGGGGGAAATGCCTTGGGTTTTTTCGGGGGGCAAGGGGTATTGTTTGTGATATTGTGTCTCTGCATCAGGGCGCATCTGTGGGGAGTAAGGTGTACAGTTGATGAAACCCACGCTCCCCTTATTTTCTGCCCAGATGGCATGTGTTTCAAGGGGGGCGGGTAAGATCATGAAGAAGCCTCTGTGTGTATGTCGTTTCAGGGCATGCAAGTCACAAAGTGGGGAGCTGGCTGTGAGGGAACCTTTCTTGTCAAATTTTATCGTAATGTTAAGTTTGGACAGTAAATCCCTGCCCATGAGAGACACGGGACAGGAGGGCAAGATTGCAAAACTCTGGGTGCATAGTTCTTGTCCTTCTGGAGTGGCTACAGATAACGGTGGTGTGATGGGGTGGGTGACAGATGTCCCATTTATACCAATAGAGTTTCCCTCAGTACATTGTGGTGTGTCAAAAATAACATCATTCACTGAACTGAATGTGGCCCCGGAATCCAGTAGAAAACACACTAGGTGATTGTCTACTCGCAATACAACTTGAGGAAGGCTTTTCCATGAGGGGTTGTAACACACTAGGCTGAGGGAAGGGACATACTCTAGGCATCCCTATTGGGGTGATTGTTGTTGGCGAGATGGCCATTGCATGGGAATTCGAGGGGGAGGTCTGTTAGAGGTTGGGGTGTAGGGTGGCTGTGCAAGCGCATGGTTTTTAGATGGTGTTTGGGGAGGTGGCGGATATTGGGGGTACCTTGTAGTGTGAGGGGGGGGGGGCGATTAGCAGCATTGTACCCCCTTCCCCTGCCCCTTGGATAGCTCGCCCTCTGTCTATATGGGCACTGTGATTTCCAATGTCCCTGTTCCCCACAATTAAAACATCCTTGGTCAGGTGGGTAGGGCTGCATGGTCATGAGGTGCGGTGGTGAGGATGAGGTTTCAGGTGTGACTAGGGTTTGTGTTTGTGTCAAGGAGGGGAAAATTCCCCCTTTTTGTTCAAAGACTCCTGAAGTCTCTCTGGACCTAGCGTCCTTCATGAATTCATCTGGTGCTTGCTCTGCCCATTTGGGGTTTGTGAATTTGAGCAAGTGCGTCACTTTGGGATCGCCTCCTGACATGATGGTAGTAGTAAATAATTGTGGTGTGTCCCCATCTACAGCTTTCCATAGGGAGTATACTCTGGTACAGTAATCATAGAATTTCTCTTTAGGTCCCTGCTTGGCTAGGATCAGTTCTTGGAGTGCAGATGATCCTTTGTATAATTTGGACCAATGACCTCCCATGCCTTTCCAAAAGGATATCCAATCCTTATCGGTCTGGATATGGGCTGTCCATAGGTCGTCTACAGGGGCTACTTCTGGGCTGTCTGGGTCTATAATGCTAAGAATACTTTTTATGTCATCTTTGTCAAGCCCTGTGCCTGCACTATATTTTGCCAGAAAGGTACCTGCATCTCGTGGATACTTCTTGGGATTGGGACATAGTTCTTTTATTTTGGAGAGTGTACCCAAAGGTAATGGTATATGCACCTCGGTGTTCCCCATGGTCATCAAAGGTGCTTTGAGTGAAGCCCCTACTGCTTCTCTCTCAGTTTCCTCTTCTATGGATAATGTCCCTGTTTTACTAATTGGGCCTGACTCCTCAGTTTTGGGAATAGGTGTCTCTTTTGTATGGCTTCTTGTAGTGGTGGGGGGCAGCGCTATAATCCTATCCTGCGCTTCTTTCAACATTTCCTCCTTCTTCCCTAATTGCTTTCTTAACTTTTCTAGTTCCTTTTGTAAGTCCTCCATCCTATGTACCTCTCTCTCTTTTCCCTCCTGAAATTCCTTCTCCCTTTCTTCCAAGTTTTTCTGATACATTTCTAACTCTATTTTCTTATCCACTTGTACCTTTTCTGCCTCATTGAGGACTATTTCTTTTTGTGTTAGGTCTTCCATAAGTGTTTCTAACTCAGTTCTCCTCTTCCCTATTCTCTCTTCTTCCTCCGTTTTCCTCTCTTCAAACTCTTTTATTTTTGCCTCTAATTCCTGCATTTCGGGACTACCCACTTCTTCTTGTCCTGTAACTTCTTCCTGTCTCCCCTCTTCCTCTCTGCCCCTACTTATTTGTTCCCATTGGGCCACTCGTTGTGGTGTTGCTGTGGTGTGTGCTATGGCGGCTAGGACTACAGGATCCAGTGTAGGATATAATTGAAGGTATGGACCTGGCGTCCCATCCTCGTTTTTTACCATAACATAAGGTGGGGGTGGACATTGAGGCGGGGGAGGGGGAGGTGAAGGGGGTGCAGGGGCTTCAGCCATAGCACTGGGTCCTATATTTGGAGTAAGCTTTGTAGTTTTATTAATATGCTTCTTTTTATATTTGTGTAGACATTTATCCCATGCATGGTAACAATCTTTTATATATTGAATATTTTCCCACTTCCCTGGAGGGTACGAATTTTTGTGGATTTGGCATATTTTACTTACTTCCTGCCAGTCTTCCTCAGTACAAGGACCATATGGCCCTGGGTCATGTATCCCCAATTGCTGACACCTTTCTCGGACTTGTGTCCAAAATGGTTCTACCTGGGGGCCAGGGATCATATTACTGACAAATTCATAGGGTGATGGGGTGGCCATGGCTTGGGTTGCTGCAGAATTCCCCATCTAGTAGTCTGGGCAGTGTGTGTCTAGTGGCAGGACACAGGTGATAACACCTGGTTTGTCCAACAATCCGGTCTCTGGTCTGGGAGTAGGATCCCTGATCTTTTTTGGGCAGATGGACTTATATAAAACTATGAAGATTTACCCTTAATATACGATGAAGGGTAAATCTTTCCTGGTGGCGGGATATACCCCTCTTACACCAAGTCTGCAAGAGAACCCCCCTGGTCTGGTGGTCAGTAAAATCCACTTGTCATCTATTCTTAGGAAGAGTAGACCTAACGTGCAATGGGGGCAGGCGGATGCTATGTCACTACAAGAGGGCTCCTCATACTCTGCACTCATTTAAACAACAACAATTATTTTCCTTATACTCTATATTAAAACTTATACTCTATATACTTACACACGTACCTAGAGAGAAACATACATATTCTTAATATACTTTAAGACATGAAATAACCGTATTGCAATACATTTATCAATTTATAGTGCACTTTTTAAAAAAAAAAAAAATTATTTTTTTTTTTTTTTTTTCAAATGGGCGTCCACTCCACCAATCCCTTTGTCACGGGCGTAATCCACTACTTCCCGTGTTAAAAATACTATCACCAATAGTTTTAAGTCAGACCAACCTAGTCGGACTCCCCTAAACCTATAAATTCCTTGCGAGCCCTTTTAATCTTCCGAGGGACCAGCCTAGTCGGCCGCGAAGGCACAGTTACTTCTTTTAAATTTAAACTAAGTTCGTAGCGGCCGCCCGGACAGAGTAAGTGTTTACACCATTCACCAATCAGGTAAAAAGAGTAAAGTGACTTACCTGTCGCAAGACGAACCCCACTCCTGGTACCAAAACTGTTAGGTTGCTCGTCTTCTTAATAATACCAGTTACCCCTGGTTGCCTAGGCTAGGATGGAGGAGCGGAGATCCCGTTCACCGGTGGACAGACATCACACATACACGATTTGTACGTGAATAATGGCTGCTAGGTTTATTAACTTACACATAGCCTTTTATGCAGTAGGAGAAAAAGACCCTGCCCCTTAGAAGGCATTACACATAAACATACGTCAGCATTATACTTCCTCAAACAATAGTCCTTGTTAATAAATATAGACCAAAGGTTAGTTAGCTCGTTACGCTTTGCACATCAGTGTCTGCTGACTGACCCCAAATATGTCAAGAGTTCAGCAAAACCATTCTCAACCAGCATTACCTCACCATGCAGTTGGTATCACAAGTTGAAACAGACAATTGATGCTTGTATAGAAACTTGAGACAGACCTTCTGGTCAGACTTGAGTAATCATCTTTTTTTTGTCATGCTACTAATTATCACGTTATCAGTAGTTTGTTACGTACACATAGCTCAGACTTTATAAAATTAAAGTAAAGTATAAATAAAAAAAGGTACCTTATACCTTATAACAGGGATTGTAGGTTTGTTGTTAAGTAGAATCTGTTTGTAATTTTGAACTGGTACGTTTTTAAAGTGCTCCAGTCAAAAAAAATCTATTTTTAAGCTTTTTGGAAAACATAGGGAAGGGTTATCACCCCTGTAATATTTATTTTTTTGCTGTCTGTGCACCTCTTCAGAAGATTTCACCCCACTTTCTGCCCCAATGGCAAATATTTTTTTGAAAATTTGGTGTTTTTATTGAAACAAGGATTGGTGATAAAGCATCAGTGGAGAGGAGACACATTTTTCAGAAATCAACTCTTACGGGAGAGAATTTCCTTTCCTGTTGTCTCCTTCCGTTTGCAAGTAGGAGACGTTTGTAAGTTGGATGTTTGAAAGTAGGGGCCTGCCCTATATGCTCTGCAGAAATTTGCCACAACACTGTAAGCCCTCACAGTTACTCTTGGTGGGTGCTGAAACGCCCTGCTGTGAACTATTATATCAAGAATTGTAATTACATGCTATTGTTGAACAGTGGTAGAAAAATTGGACATTTGGTGGTGGTGGTGCTAGGCTCCACCTCCATGCTGACACAATCCTCCTCATCCTCCTCCTCTTCTTCCTGTGTGATCGGCGGGCCAGCAGCAACACTGTCTGGATAAAAGAGGCCTTGAGAAGTAAGGAAGTCTTCCTCTTCCTGTCTCTGTTCTGCCTCAAGTGCCCTGTCCATTATTTCACGCAGCGTGTACTCCAACAGGTGGAAAAGAGGGACAGTGTCACTGATGCATGCACTGTCACTGCTCACCATCCTCGTGGCCTCCTCAAATGGTGACAGGACAGTGCATGCATCCCTGATCAAAAAACAATCTCCCCTGACCCTGTCCTGGTGCCATAGTCGCACAGGTACTCATTGATGGCTCTCTGCTGCGTGTGCAGCCGCTGCAGCATGGTGAACGTTGAATTCCACCTGGATGGGCATGTCACAGATTAGGCAGTTCTCGGGCAAGTTAAATTCCTTTTGGAGGTCAGCCAACCGAGCACTGGCATTATATGACTGGCAGAAATGCACAAAGACTTTCCTGGCCTGCCTCAGGAATCCTGTAAGCCTGGGTACCTTCCCAAGAACCGCTGCACCACCAAGTTAAGGACGTGAGCCAAACAGGGCACATGGATCAGTTGTCCCTGTTGGAGGGCGGAGAGGAGGTTGTCGCAAAACATCATTCCTGGCTTAAGCTGGCATGGCATCAACCACCTCTCAGCCTGCCCCTGCAGAGCTGACAGAATCTCTGCCCCAGTGTGGCTCCTGTCCCCCAAGCACACCAGCACAAGCACCGCATTGCATCTTTTTGCATCCGTACTTGCGTAGCCCCTTGAACACCTACAGAACATCGCTGGTTCTGAAGACAAAGCACAGGAAGAGGCCATGGAGGAAGAAGAAGAGAAGGGGGTGGAGGAGAGAGGTGTGTCAGAATCACCAGTGGTAGCATTTTGGAGGCGTGGTGGCGGAACAACCTCCAACACTACTGCACCTTGTCCTGCATCCTTCCCAGCTGCCAGCAGAGTCACCCAATGTGCCATAAAAGATAGGTAACGTCCCTGTCCATGCCTGCTGGAGCATGAGTCAGTGGTAATATGCACCTTACCACTGACCGCCCTGTCCAGCGAGGCCAAGATATTGCCTTCCACATGCTGGTAGAGAGCCGGAATTGGCTTCCGTGTGAAAAAGTGGCGTTTGGGAACCTGCCACTGAGGAACTGCACATTCCACAAAATGCACAGAAGGGGGCAGAGTCTACCAACTGAAAATGCCGCAGTTGAAGTGCTAGCAATTTAGCCAATGTCAGAAACCATGAATCAGACTGAGACAGAAGTACAATTAAATCACACTTGTTTATTAATAAAAATAAAAAGGTAAATAGAAAAAGCGTAGTCAAGCATAGCCAGAGCCTAGTAGCCAGATCGGGTAGTCAGCCAGTCCAAAGTTCATTAACCAGATCGGGTAATCAGCCAGGCCTGAAGTCAGGGATCCAAGGAGAGCAACTGCAAGCAGGATAAGAAGCCAGGAGGGATGTCAGCAAGCCAGTCTTGAAACAGACAGCAGGAGATGGTTCCTAGTGAGGTGACCAACGCGAATGCAAAGGAGAAGTGAGCTGGAAGGCTTTAAATAGGCAGGTCAGACGAGCATCATCGGGAACAGTTGGTAACTGTGGAAATAGATGAGAGCTGGCAATTAGCCGACCAGCCCAGAGGAGGAAGGGCTAAGTCAGCCCTGACAGTACCCCCCTCAATGACCCCTCTCCCTCAGAGGGCCACCAGGCTTGAGGGGAAACCATCTATGGAACTCGTGGAGGAGGACAGGGGCATGTACTTCAGAGGGTGAAACCCAGGAGCGTTCCTCTGGACTGTACCCCGTCCAATGCACCAGGTACTGTATGCGCCCACAGAACCTACGGGAGTCAACAAAGGATTGTACCTCATAATCCTCATGGTTCTCAATAGGGTGAGGACGTGGCACCGAGATGGTAAATTGGTTACAGACCAACGGTTTCAATAAGGAGACATGAAACGCATTTGAGATGCACATACTAGGAGGAAGGTCCAACGCATAAGCAACTGGATTAATCCTGCGAAAGATATGGAAAGGCCCAATAAACCGAGGTGCAAACTTCAGTGAGGGCACACAAAGCCGGAGGTTGCAAGATGACAGCCAGACCCTGTCCCCAACCTGGTAGGAAGGCGCAGGCAGGCGTCTGCGGTCAGCATGGAGTCTGTACCTATTGTGACAGAGCGAGGCTCTGTCCCTGTGAAATTGGAGGAAAGAGGGATCTCCAACCCTGTGTCCAGGTCTTGGTGATAACTAGCAGGGTGTGTGCCCAGCTGCAGACAGGCCATATAATGAAGGGGCTGTTGGGAGTAGAAGGTGAGGGATGGTGGAGTGGAGTAGCTTGAAGCTGTGTGCATGTCCAAAGAGCCCAAAGCTGTGTGCGTTGAAGGGTTGAAGCTGTGTGCGTCCAAGGAGTCCAAAGCTGTGTGTTAAAGGGCTTGAAGCTGTGTGCGTCCAAGCAGTTTGGTGGACGGAGCAAGTACCTATAGCAGCACTACTGCTGAAGAGTAGCCAGGTGGGCTAGCATTTTCATTTGGATTTTTCTGTATTTAATTTAAGCTTGGACCCCTGCGTGGGATTACTGGATGGACTAATATTTTGTTTTTCTTATAATAAACCTGGGCTACCAGGCCCTTAACCATCAACGCCTGCCTGATGTGGACTAAAAAATGCATCTACCAATTGAGTTAAACACCCCAATATCACACTATCATTAGCATGACGCAAAGCCTCCTGGACTTGTACCCAAGTGGAACGAAGACCACAGAGATGCTCCTCTAACGCAGGAATACTCTGCAGAACAAACGAGTCAGGCAACATGGAAGGTTGGAAACCATAATTCGCCATAAGTGGAGACAATCGGGAGGCAGAATTCAAGGCACTGTTGTGAGCAAACTCTGCCCAAGGTAATAGGTCAGACCAGTTGTTATGATGGTCAGAAATATAGCAAAGTAGGAATTGCTCCAAGGACTGATTTTCCCATTCTGCGGCCCCATTAGACTGTGGGTGATACGCAGAAGAGAACGCAAGCTGGATTCCCAACTGTGCACAAAAGGCTCACCAGAACCGGGAGACAAACTGGCTGCCCCTGTCCGAGACAATCACTTTGGGTAGCCCATGTAAGCGAAAGATCTCCCGAGCAAAAATGGAAGCCAGTTCCTTAGAGGTGAGCAACTTCTTAAGTGGAATACAATGACACATCTTTGAGAACCGGTCAACCACCATAAGGATAACAGTGTTGCCTTGGGAGTTGGGCAATTCCACAATGAAATCCATTGACAGGTGAGTCCAGGGCCTCTCTCCATTGGGTATGGGTTGTAGGAGGCCCACTGGAAGGTGTCGTGGAGTCTTACTCTGAGCACACACGGGACAGGCAGCTATGAAGGCAGTAACATCAGCCCATAGACTAGGCCAGCAGAATTGTTGGGAGATGGCCCAAATGAGTTGATTCTTCCCAGGATGGCCAGCTGCCTTGGGAGAATGCTAAGTCTGGAGCACTGCAGTATGGAGACTCTCTGGGACAAATCAGCGGTCACAAGGTTTATCAGGAGGAGCATGGACCTGAGCAGCAAGAATTTTGTCACCCAAAGGAGAAGTAAGACTGGTGCGAACCGTAGCCAAGATACGATCAGGAGGAATCATAGGAACCGGAACAGACTCCGACTTGGAAATGGAGGAAAAATGTCATGACAAGGCATCAGCCCTTACATTCTTAGTACAGGGTAAGAATGAGACAATGTAATTAAAGTGGTTAGTAAAAAGGGGTGGGGGGTATATGTGGTGCTACCCAGGGAAAAACACTATACTAAATACCCCAAAAATATAGCAATCAAAATAGGCTATTTAAAATATGTGCATCAGATACATATACCTCAGACCCTATTTTGCACTATTGCGTATTTTGCACATTCAGTTTTGTGTGGAAAGTATACTGTGTTTATATATATATATATATATATATATAGATCTGATGCACTTGTATATTTTAATTCCAATAGTTTTTTATTAAGATATTCAGTGTTCATACAATATCGGAGAAGTTTTACATGCAATAAAAGAGCAAGAACATGAGCAAATCACTGATTTGCATATTAAACAGCAATTGGAGAGAAGTATAACAAGAAAGAAGGGGTTGGAAACTTATTAGACTTCTATAAGTATTGATTCTGTAAACCATGTAATCAATATCAAAAAGAGGTTGTGTTCACTAACAACTTTGAGAGGCGTACCACACAGTCCAACTTGACCATTTAATGCTCATCTGCAGAAAGTTACCCTGGGAGGCTGCAAAAAGAGTCTCATATGTGGCATGCGTATTCGTTGTTTCAATGACTTCTCGGAGGGAAGGAGAGTTAATCTCCCTCCAATGACGCAATATTGCTAATCTAGTGCTAAGGAGAATATGTGTGGCTATAGTCCTGGTCTGTGGTGGTAATTGTTCTATACCCAAGGATAGAACCGCCACAGCTGCATTAGGTAACACTAATTTCTCTGTAAGGGTGGAGATCAGACTGAATGCCCCAGACCATAATTGCCGCAACTCTGGGCAATCCCACATGACATGGTAAAGAGTTCCAGTCTCTCCACAGCCTCTCCAGCAAAGGGGGGGGGGGGAACTGGGGGGAGAATCTGGAGATCCTGTAGGGCGTCAGGTACCATCTTAGTAGTAATTTATGGGTCATTTCCCAGAGGTTAGCGCTCTTAGTCGCCTTAAAGGTAGTTTGTAGAGCCTTAATCCATTGGTCTGCAGGAAATTCTGCACCCAATTCGCGTTCCCACGCCTTAATATTAGTGGATTTTTCAAAGTTTGTCTTAGAATGTAAAAGACAGTAAAACATGGATATGCCCTTAATAGCGGTAAATTGGTTAGCGAGATAAAGAACTGCGTGCCATGGTAATTGTACGTGTAGGATGGGATTTCTCGTAAGAAAGTGAACTATCTGTATGTATCTATATCAGTCAATATCCTCTAGATCATATTCTACTTGTAGTGCATCAAATGTTTTAGGAATAGACCCCGTCATCAAGTCTGACAAATTATTGATTCCCCTAGCCACCCACCTGCTCATATTAAGATCAGGTACTAGCCATGAAATACAAGAGAGTGGGAGTGGAATCGCTTTTAAAACCTGCTCCGAAAAGTCTAAAGATGTAAACTGTTTCCAGACGTTTAGGGTGGCCTCCATAGTAACCGATAAGTGCGCATGAATCTGAGAGGGGAAGGTGGAGGACAAAAGTAGGTCCACCAGTCCCCTCTCATTGATCTGAGCTTTTTCCAATTCTACCCATCTAGGACTTTGCGGATGGGGGAACCAGGCCCTGACTTGTGCAAGGACAGCCGCAGAGTAATAGTCTTTCAGTATAACATGACCTATACCCCCCCGCATTTTTAGTCTTGACCAGTTTTTTAAAGGCACATCGAGCTTTCTTACCGCACCACAGATAGGTGTTTAACAAAGATTGTGCTTTGGTAAAAAAGGAGTTGGGGATTACTATAGGTAATGCTCGGTACAGGTACAACAGCTGTGGGAGCACCAACATCTTAAAAGCCGCTAGACGGCCTGTCTAAGACAGTTCTACTTTCGAGATCTGCAATTTTATACCGAGGATATCTAAGAAAGGAGAATAATTGGCTGCAAATAACCCTGCCGTGGATTCCGTAAGGGTTATACCTAAATATTTGATCCCATCTTGTTTCCACACGTAGGGGAATTGTGACATAAGTTTCTTTCGGACCCGTGGGTCCACCCCTAGATCCATTATATATGACTTAGTGTCATTGACTTTGTAATAAGATATCTCGTTAAACATAACGAGGGATGCATGTACCGAAGCCAGGGAAGTTTCCACATCTGTCAAGATCATTATGATATCATCTGCAAATAGACTAAGTGTATGCGTTGAGTTAGTTGTGTGAAAGCCTGAGATATCCGGGTGAGAACGGATATGGATCGCTAGGGGTTCCATTATTAGGTTGAAAATTATAGGAGATAGGGGGCAGCCCTGCCTAGTGCCGTTCGTAATCATAAACGGCCTAGACAGTACTCCAGAGGTATAAATTTGAGCTGAAGGCTTAGAATAAAGGGCCAAGATGGCATTAAGGATACTACCAGAAAAAACTAATTTCAGTAGAACCTGGGTAAGATATTGCCAATGAATGCGATCGAAGGCCTTCTCTGCGTCCAAAGCCAGCAGCAGAGAAGGCCTCCCATGTAACCTGGCCAAATGAATAATGTTTATCAGTCTGCGTGTGGCATCAGATGTCTGCCGTCCCTTGGTGAAGCCTGTCTGATCATGGTGTATAAGCGAGGGCAGGAGGTCTAATAAACGGAAAGAAATCATTTTAGCATATATTTTCAGGTCGATGTTAAGGAGCGAGATAGGTCTGAAATTTTGAGGGGTGTTGGGCTCCTTGCCTGGCTTTGGCAATGTTACAATAACAGCAGTTAACATCTCAGGGGGAAAGGAGGCAGAGGCAGCAGCAGTGTTAAAAACCTGTTCTAAATATGGAGTCAATAAGAGTTTAAAGGATTTGTAATAGTCCCCTGAGAACCCATCCGGACCTGGTGATTTATTACACGGGAGGGAGTTAATGGCTCTGTGGACTTCCTCTGTACTGAATGGGCGATTTAGGGTTGTTAGATGTTCCCGTGAGATAGTAGGAATATTTTGTTTGTCCAAAGATGACTGAATTGCTTCAGGAGTAGGTTGGGCGGTATGAGGGTCATTTTTCAAATTATATAGGGAGCTATAGTATTGGCTGAAGGCGTCTGCTATCTCCTGGGGATGGTAAAGCTTGCTACGTGTGACAGGGTGTAGTATATATTGAATTCTGGTCTTATGTCTCAGTCCCTTTATTCTATTTGCTAAGTTTTTACCTGCCCTGTTCCCCATAGCGTAATAGGACATTTTGAGCCTCCGGGAAGATTTCTCAAAATCTCCTAAGAGTAATAATCTCAGCTCATGCCGCAGCTTACTAAATTGGTTGGATATCATGCAGGACGGATTATGTTTGTTATGGGTTTCTAACTCAGAGATCTGCTCAGTTAGGTCTGTAATCTGTTTACGTTGCTGCCTCTTAATCCTTGCCCCCATTTGCATAAATATACCTCGTATGAATGCTTTATGCGCATTCCAAAGTACAAATTGATCTTGTACAGATAAAGCATTAAGTTCAAAAAATTCTTTCAACTGCGATTCAATTCTTTCCCTATAGTCCTTCCTCTGTAGAAGAAATGAGTTAAGCCTCCATAATGGTGGTGCACCCCCTGTCAGCGACCCTGACAGTGTCAATGTAATAGAGGCGTGGTCAGACCACGTAATGTTGTTAATGGTCGTGGAGGCCACGTTTGCTAAAGTATCCTGATCCACCAAGAACAGGTCAATGCGGGAGTACGACCTGTGCGGAGATGAAAAAAATGTGAAGTCTCTTTCTTCAGCGTGAAAGCACCGCCAAGCATCAAACAGTTCAAGCCTATGTAGTGAGGGTAACAAGGATGGGTCAGTGCGCTTGGAGCCTGAGGAGGAATCCGTAGTCGGGTCGGGAGTAGCATTAAAGTCCCCACAGATGATAAGTTTCCCTTTTTGGTGTGCTCTCACTTTTTTTATCAAGCTATGGAAGAAGCTAACCGGGCGTCTATTAGGGGAATAGGCATTCACTATGGTGAAAGTGGCTGAATTGAGTTCACAAATTAATATGAGGAATCGACCCTGGACATCGTTAGAACTCCTTTTGTTTTTGTGGGAGCAATAGCAGTAAACACGTGGGGAAAACTTTTGTGTAAACAGCGTGGTGGAGCTGACGCAATAAAGTGTGTCTCCTGGGCGCAAAAGGATATCAGCTTTGTTGGTGATTGCTTCGTTCCACATGGATTTCCTCTTAACTGGATGATTAAGACCCTTTGTGTTGATGGAGATAATTTTAATGCCCATGGGTAATATCTAAAGGAAGCTGTATTGTAGTAGTGAATTTTAAACTCAGAAGTCGGTGCATTCTCATCCCATAGGCTATCGTGGAAGAGTACAGAAGGGCATATGCTATCTTTGAAGTGGATAGGAAGTACTCACTGTGCCGAATGACTTGGAACTGCAGTTTGTGTCTTTCAGCCGTTTGCGCCAGGAGGTGCTCTCGAGCACTGGATTCATCTTGGAGTCTCCGAATTCCGATTAGTGTAACTTGAAACAGAAAAAAGTAAGAAACAACAAAGTAAAGTAAAGAAAACAAGCGAACCATAGAACCAGGTGGCTTATCATGAAGCCACATAACTTAACCGCTTCCAACGGGAGCGGAAAAACTTATGGCACCGGTATGCAGTGACACACTGCTCCGAATCAAAAAGGGGAGAAAGTTATTCAGCCTAAAGGCAGTCCTGAGAAGACCTTCGGGGATAATGTAGTTATCGTAGTACCCAACCGGGTTATGCATGGGAATGTGCATTCTTATGTGTGACGGTTTTCCACGTGGGGCTTGGTGTGCGTCTAGGGTTGCTCGCGTTTTCATCCGCCGATCGCTCAGGGAGAATCTTCCATTGCTCCAGGAGGGCTAACCCTTTTTCTAAAGAGTCAATGACGTGCGTGCGGCCATCTTTCAAGATTGAAAGTTTAGTAGGGTAGCCCCAACGGTAAATGATTTTGTGATTCCTGAGCGCCTTAGTAATGGAGATCAGATTTTTCAGTTTTTTGCAATGTGTATTGCGACAAGTCCGCAAAAAACTGCAGGTTATGATATTGTGTAGGAATGTGCTCACCTTTGCGCATCAGCATTGATAACTGTTCTTTCACATGGTAAAAGTGAAGACATAGGATCACTCGGGACCTGCTCTGACAAGAAAGATGGTTTAGGTAGACGATGAATCCTATCAATAGTTATATCAAGGTCAGAAAGATTGGGGTCCAGGGCTTTAAACAATGAGGAAACATATGCGCATAAGTCACTCTGTTGTATCGACTCTGGTATCCCTCTGATTTTCAAATTATTCCTCATGTTTCTGTCCTCAATGTCAGCGAGTTTTGTTCTAATCCACTCAGTATCCCCCTCTCTTTCCTCATGTGAATCCACCAGATCATTAATGGTGTTAGCAAACTCACCCATTTTCTGTTCAATGTGCTCAACCCGGGTCTCCACTCCCTGTATAGATGAGTGAAACTTATGCATGCATTGTGCCATGTCGGATTGGAGTGAGCTTCTCAGGGATAATAGCATATCTTTCAGCACAGTATCCATGACAGGCTGATGCTGTGTAGGGAATGATTCAATGGAGTCTGGAAGTTCATGTGTCTCATCTCCTGAGTCTGAGGCATGGCAGGCCTGCTGATTGCATCCATCGCCATCCAGCTTAAATTTAGCCTTTGCTGGGCTGCCTGATATGGGGGAGGGAGAGCTAAGCTGGGAGCTTGCCGAGGAGCTGTCATTATGATGACCATTGCTAGATGAGGGGAGTGAGGAGGCCACATTGTTCAGTGGCGTGGAAGATGGCCGGTGGCCATTTTGCTTACCCTCCTGTAGCTTGTGTGGGTAAAAGTCCGTCAGGCGCTGAGGCTTGCGCAGTTCCTTGACCTTCCGAGACATGCTGCGGAGGTAGGTGCGGGTGTCTGGCTGTTCGTACGGGGTGGAAGGGCCCCGGTGAGTCGGTTTATGCCGCTAAATCCCCGATGTGTTCCGGAGCTCCGGACTCAAGCTGCCATCCGCTACGCGCGCAGGCCACGCCCCCCGCACTTGTATATTTTAAATAGCCTATTTTTATTGCTATATTTTTGGGGTATTTAGTATAGTGTTTTTCCCAGGGTAGTGCCACATATACCCCCCCCCCCTTTTTACTGATTTATCTCCGTATAAGTGTAGAGATCACTTTATTTATGCTGGCAGCTTCCTTATTTCAAGGGATTATTAGATAGCCGGGTTGTGCACTCTAGTACCTTTACTTAAAAATTAAAGTGGTTGTAAACCCTTACAAACCACTTTGACCTACAGGTAAGCCTAGATTAAGGCTTACCTGTAGGTCCAAGAAATATCTCCTAAACCTACATGGTTTAGGAGATATTTACCTGAAGACAGCCACCGCTGTCTACGGCGCATGCGCACTGGGAAAGCCGCAGATCGCGGCGATATGCTGCGAGTGTTGGATCCCGTGCTCATGGGCAGGAGTGACATCATCGCTGCTCCGGCGAATCACAGCGCCGGAGCAGCGAGACCCACCAAGAAGATGGACGCTCGGAACTACAGGGGACAGCAGTGACTTCGCTGGCTCCTGTGTCAGGTAAGTGACACATAATGGACTACTATGCGATGCATAGTAGTCCATTATGCTTTACCTTTGCAGGGAATCAAAGAGGAAGTAAACCCATCAGGGTTTACTTCCTCTTTAAAGCTCTACAAGAAAAGAGCCCATTGCGCCCTTCTGGGAGGGAGTCACTTAGCCTCAGACAAGAATGTAAGATTCTTATGGTAAGTAAGAATAAGAATGGGCACAGTGGTACCTTCAAGGAGATGTCTCCATTCTTTCAGGGCTAAAATGTTCGCCAACAGCTCTCTGTCACCAATCTCATAATTGCACTCAGCAGGTGACAATTTCTTGGAAAAGTAGCCACACGGATGCATAGCGCTCTCAGAGTTAAGACGTTGAAACAGAAGGGCACCAACTCCACTCTCAGAAACATCAACTTCTAGGATAAAAGGCAACGTAGGATCAGTATGTGCCAACACAGGAGCAGAAACAAAGGCAGCCTTGAGAGTCTCAAAGGCCTTAATGGACTCCGGAGACCAACTCTGTGTTGCCGTCCTAAGAAGTTACGGATAAACTTCTGATAGTAGTTGGCAAAGCCCAGGAAACGCTGCAGAGGACGTAAACCCACGGGTCGAGGCCACTGTAGGACTGCCGTAAGTTTCTCTGGGTCCATCGAAAAACCAGCACTGGAAATGACATAGCCCAGGAATGTAACCTGTTCACGATGGAACTCGCACTTCTCCAGTTTACAATAGAGATTGTTCTCTCTTAGTTTCTGAAGTACACGACAGACATCTGTGTGGTAGCTCTCCAACCTTCGTGAAAACTGTTGCTCCCTTGAGGCGGTCAAATAACTCAGTAATCAATGGAATCGGGTAGGCATTCTTAATCGTGACACGATTGAGACCCCTATAATCTATACTAGGTCTCAGTTCACCGCTCTTCTTTTTCACAAAGAAGAAACCAGCACCAGCAGGAGACGAGGATTTGCGGATGAAACCTCGAGAAAGTGCGTCAGCAACATACTCCTCCATGGCCTTATCCTCCAAGACTGACAAAGGGTAAACCCGGCCATGAGGAGGTATGGCACCAGATTGAAGGTCAATTGCGCAATCATAAAGCCGGTGTGGAGGCAAACTACCAGCTTGACCATTATCAAAGACATCACCAAAATCAGGGTACTCCTCCAGCAGGGAGGGGAGTGAAGCGGTGCACAGGACCTTGGATACCTTCAGTAAACATGTCTCACTGCATTGCGGTGACCAGGAGAGAACCTCAGCACAGAGCCAATAAAAAGGGGGGTTGTGCCTCTGTAACCAAGGATAACCAATAACCAGCGGAAATCTGGGTGAGGAAATAACTTGGAATTGGATTATCTCATGGTGAAGAGCCCCTATGGCCATGGACAATGGAACCGCCTCATGAGTCACATGGGCAGGCTGTAAAGGTCTTCCGTCAAGAGCCTCAATGTCAAGTGTTGTATCACGCAGCTACAGTGGAATCGAGTGCTGCAAAACAAATGCAGCATCAATGAACAGACCTGCAGCCCCAGAGTTGATTAGAGCCTGTATCTCGAAGGATGACTCAGCCCAAGAAAGGGTGACCAAAACCAGGGGCTTATCCATCTGGATAACTGGGGATGAAACAACGCCACCTAAGGTCTGTCAATGACAGGACCTAAAGGTTCGGGCGTTCCCTGGATGGGTAGGACAAGACTTCAAAAAGTGACCTGCCTGGCCACAATGAAGGCACAATCTCTCCCTCCTCCTAAAGGCTCTCTCATCTGCAGAGAGACGCATGAAGCCCAGGTGCATGGGCTCATCTTCATTGACCAACTCGGTACCAGGAGTCTTTCTCTGAGTCTGGAGTCAATGAGATCAAGCTCTCCAGCTCAGTGGGTATATCTCAGGCTGCTATCTCATCCTTGATGGAATCCGAGAGACCATGAGAAAAAGCAGCCACGGGGGCCTCATTGTTCCAAGCAACTTCTGCTGCCAGAGTACGGTATTCAATGGCGTAGTCGGCAACAGTTCTCGTACTCTGTTTAATGGACATGAGGCACTTGGCAGCAGAAGCGGAGCGTGCAGGAACGTCAAAAACCCTTTTAAAGGAGGCCACAAACTGAGGGTAACTCAAGACAACAGGTTTTTGCGTCTCCCATAGAGGGTTAGCCCAGGCCAAGGCTCTCTCAGAAAGCAAAGATATCACGAAACCTACTTTGCTTCTGTCCGTGGGAAACACCTGGGGCAGCATTTCGAAGTATATCTCAACCTGATTGAGAAACCCTCTGCATTGAACTGGATCGCCCCCAAATCACTGGGGAAGTGGAGCAGAACCTGACATACCTCTTATAGAGGTAATACTCGATTCAGGAGTGTTTGTAAGGCAAACTGATCCATGCAGTGATCTTGCTCATCCAATCTGGAAAAAATATTGCCAACAAGTGGATTGACTGTATCTTCTTAATTCATGGCCTTCGCGTACTGTCAGAAACCTTGAATCAGACTGAGACAGAAGTACAATTATATCACACTTGTTTAATAAAAAGGTAAATAGAAAAAGCGTTAGCAATCATAGCCAGAGTCCAGTAGCCAGATCGGGTAGTCAGCCCGTCCAAAGTTCATTAACCAGATCGGGTAATCAGCCAGGCCTGAAGTCAGGGATCCAAGGAGAGCATATGCAAGCAGGATAAGAAGACAGGAGGAATGTCAGCAAGCCAGTCTTGAAACAAACAGCAGGAGATGGTTCCTAGTGAGGTGACCAACGTGAAGGTAAAGGAGAAGTGAGCTGGAAGGCTTTAAATAGGCAGGTCAGACGAGCATCATCGGGAACAGCTGCTAACTGGGGAATGAGAAGAGAGCTGGCAATTAGCCGACAGCTGAGCGGCCAGCCCAGAGGAGGAAGGGCTAAGCCAGCCCTGACAGCCAAGCTAGCATTCAACCGCCGGGCATGTGGATGGCTGGGAGTGAACTTCTTTTGGTGGTGCAGCAGCAGGGGCAGGGAAAAGTGCCTGGTACAATCGGACGTCGGTGTACCGATAGCAGATTGCACGCAAGCACTTGGCTGTGACACACCTAATTCTACACCTTCATTCCTCTCAGTGCAGGTTTCAGAGAGGACTGAAGGTATAGTGGGGTTGGAGATCCCAGCTGATGAGGAGCAAGGAGAGGTCCGCTTTGTTTTTTGGTGTGGATCTTTTAGGTATGCTTGCCAACGAACTGCATGGCAGGTCGACATATGTCTGGTCAAGCATGTGGTGCCCAAGCGGCTGATGTTTTGGCCAAGCGAGATACGCTTGAGACATATGTTGCAAATAGCAGTGGCGCGACCTGATGCACAAAAAAGCCCACACCAAAGAACTTTTGGAATAACGCGCAGAGGCAGCACCCTGCACATGCGGAGCTCTGTGGTGTGATGCAGTCGGTGTGCTGCCCTTAACCTGGCCTCTGGAGGGCATCCTGCCTTGTTGAAGATGTGCCTCCTCCTCCTCCACTCTCCTATTCGTTCCCCATGTGGAGTCAGTGACCTCATCATCCCCTCCCTCCTCATCACTGGAGCAAATCTGGCAGTATGCTGCAGCTGGGGAAACATGACTGTCAGATTGCTGTCCTTCTTGGGCATCCCCTCTCTCTGGGCTCACGTTACTGTCTTCCTCTAGCTGGGTATCATCATCAGAGCATTCAACACGCTGGGCATCCTCCTGGAGCATGTACCCGACACTGTGGTCAAACAGTTCGGGGGACTCCTCAGGAGCACATGGTGGGGCTAGGGAAGGAGTGACTGATGCCATTGAGCCGAGGGAAGAGCTGTGTTGGCAGCTGCTTTGCCAGACAAAGTACCCTTAGCCTAGGTGAGAGAGGATGAGGACGGCTTGGTCATCCACTCTACCAAGTCTTCGGCATGTTGCAGCTAAGCATGGCCAGCTGCCAAAAATGGCCACGTGCTAATGAGGATGCACCGTGTCCACGACCAGCACTGTTGCCTCTAGACACAGAGCCTGCTTGCCCTCTTTTATTGGCTCGTGACTGTCTGCCTCTCCTTGTTGGCCTTCCAGACATACTAATGGCCTGCAGGGAGATGTAGCTACACAAAGCTGGAATGTATATACTGATTATGATTGAGGGCGGCCCAGTGGTGTAGTGGTTAGCACTCTTGCCTAGCAGTAAAAAGGGTCACTGGTTCAAATCCCAACCACGACACTACCTGCCTGGAGTTTGCATGTTCTCCCTGTGCCTGTGTGGGTTTCCTCCCACACTTCAAAGACATGCAGGTAGGTTAATTGGCTTCTGCCCAAAATTGTCCCTAGTATATGAATGGGAACCTTAGATTGTGGGCTCCTTGAGGGTAGGGACCATTGTGAGTGTGCAATGTACAGAGATAGAGACAATTGTAGACACTCGCTCAGGTTCAACTGGATGGACAGGTGTCTTTATTCAAACCTTACTAACTATGCAACTATTATAATGCAGCTAACAGAATCAACTGGCTGCCTGTAGTATTATTAGTATGAGAACATCAGCATTTGTCTTCAGGTAGCTTTATGTGCACACCGTGGAGAGGACACAGTACACTAACTGTAAATACTGCAGCTGCCTGCCTGTGGTATAGGATCAGAAAAACACCAGCAATTGGGGTAGCTTTAAGTGCACACTGTGTGGAGTACACAGTACACCAACTTAATTACTGCAGCTGCCTGCCGCATAGGATCAGTAGAACATCAGCAATTAGGGTAGCTTTATGTGCCCACTGTGCAGAGTACACAGTACACCAACTGTAATTACTGCAGCTGCCTGCGGTATAGGATCAAAAGAACACCAGCAATTGGGGTAGTTTTAAGTGCACACTGTGCAGAGTACACAGTACACCGACTGTAATTAATGCAGCTGCCTGCCTGTGGTATAGGATCAGCAGAACACCAGCAATTGGGGTAGCTTTAAGTGCACACTGTGCAGAGTACACAGTACACCAATTGTAATTGCTGCAACTGCCTGCCTATGGTATAGGATCACAAGAACACCAGCAATTGGGGTAGCTTTAAGTGCGCACTGTGCAGAGTACACAGTACACCAACTGTAATTACTGCAGCTGCCGGCCTGTGGTATAGGATCAGAAGAACACCAGCAATTGGGGTAGCTTTAAGTGTACACTGTGCAAAGTAAACAGTACACCAACTGTAATTACTGCAGCTGCCTGCCGTATAGGATCAGTAGAACACCAGCAATTAGGGTAGCTTTATGTGCACACTGTGCAGAGTACACAGTACACCAACTGTAATTACTGCAGCTGCCTGTGGTATAGGATCAGAAGAACACCAGCAATTGGGGTAGCTTTAAGTGCACACTGTGCAGAGCACACAGTACACCAACTGTAATTACTGCAGCTGCCTGTGGTATAGGATCAGAAGAACACCAGGAATTGGGGTAGCTTCATGTGCACACTGTGCAGAGTACACAGTACACCAACTGTTATTACTGCAGCTGCCTGTGGTATAGAAGCCAGAAACCAGTATTCATGCCCAAGAACTTATCCAGACCTTCAAGAGGACTCACCCGGTCAGGGTGGCCAGATTGGGCATCCGGAGGTGCATCTGCGTGTGCCTGTACATACACGTGTGTGCATGCGCATGTGCGCGTGCACACCCGGCAACAGCTTTGGCACCCAACAGCCTATTTAAACACTGCCAGTGCACAGATTCAGTGCTGTCTGCTCTACAGCATTCCCGTGTGTTCCTGCTACCTGCATCTTGTTACCTGTTCCTGTTACCCGACCCGGCTTGCCTTTGACGATTCCTGCCATCTGCCTGTACCCGACCCGGCTTGTCTGACCACCGTACCTGCCTGCTCCTTTTGCTACCTCGCTGCCAGCCTTTTGCCGACCCGGCCTGCATCCTGACTATTCTTCTGCCTCCGCATCTGCTCCTGATGTGTCCGCCAGTGTATGACCCAGTCTGCCTGTACCATCCCTCTCTTCTGTCTGGAGAATCCTGCTGAGCTACCGCTTCTCCAACAGCTGTTTCAGATTCCACGGTCTGCAACCAATCAGGCACTTGTATGACTCTGCACTCCTGCGCTCTCTGTCTGCTCTACTGGGGGCCTTGAGTCAGAAGTGTAAGAGAGGCCGTCCGCTACATATCAGGCTCTACCGTCAGGTATGTGACATCAGCTGAGTAGCGGAGAAGGCAGGAGATCATGAGCAGCAGCGTTTGGATGTCCCAAGAAATCCAGTGTGCTGGTTTGATATGTAGTGGCACCATCAGAGTTCTACCTGAGGGCCTGGGATTCGGCTTGCTGGGTCTGAAAAATCCCTGGGATAATGTGGCTAAGCTGCATGGTCGGGGGGTGGTGGAGGAGCTTTCCCCAGTCATCTCCCTTCTCTGTTAGAGGAGCCGGTCCACTTATGATAGCTGAAGTTGCAGCTGAAGCAGTCAGAGCTCACAAGCTAAGCTGCCATCATGGTTCGGTGCTAGGCCACGCACCCATCCACTCCTATTCTAATCACAAATTGGAAAGGTAGGGAATTCCAGCCCCTCAGAAAAAAACACCCATTCAAAGCATATACAAACAAGGATTAAAATAATTAATTATGAAACTAGTAAGGCAGGGCTAGGACACTGATATCATCGCTCTTGCCTAGATGATTGCTTGCGGCTTTCAGATTGCACTTGGAGACGATAGGCACATACTAAAAACAAAGCGTTTGTTCCCTAGTGTCAGGATGGCACTTGAAAAATGTGAGTGTTCTTAATGATTTTAATAAACCACAGTGATTTTGAATGGTTTTACTCTATGGAGATTTTCCTTCCTCTTTTCTAAACTGCATACATTATTGGGTTTGACTTTAGAGAGTGTGTGATGAGGAGCTATATCAGGAGCAGCAGCGTGGAGAGCCTTCCAGTTTGATGTTTGATGCAGGGCGCTTTTGCTGGTTTATAATTTGACCAGCCATTACTTCTGGTGAGTCAATTTGTTGTGAATAAAGCAGTGGGTGGTGTTGCGCTCCAAAAGTTAATGTTTGAAATAAATATATAGAATTGCCATAAATCAAAGTAAGAATAAAATCCACATAGAATAGGCAATACCAAATGAAATCTCTCACAATAAAGTGCTACTGTACAAGATCACTGTGCAAACAGAAGCAAACGTAATAAGCAATGTGCATATAAAGGCAAACTTAATCAGCAATGTTACTGAGTGCAATAAGTAAATGTGCAAATATGCAAAGTATGACTGCTACTGAGTGCAATAAATAAATGTGCAAATAAGCAGTAAATAAATGTGCAAATATGCAAAGTATAAAATAAATAAATTTTCGTAAATGACATCAACATAGAAAGTCCAAAGTGAGACGTTGGATGCTCTTCAGGGTCCAATGTGCAAAAAAGTGCAGATGTGGGGGTGTTTTACAGGAACACTGAGTGGTGATATCCAGCAGTAATATCCAGTGTCACTGTGACTTTAAGTGCAGAGTGTTTCTTCAGTGTCACTGACACCTCTGAATGTGCTAAATTATTACCTTACTGCTGTAAGGAAAACAGCATGTAGAGGAGAGAGGGGGGTGAATCCCTTTGGGTTGGTATATTCCTGCATGTTCCTAAAGGTTAGGGAGCAGAGCCAGAGGGGATCCTTTCCTTTCCTTCCAATGAATAGGTATCAGAGATCGCTCAGATGCTCAGTATACCAAGGTAAAAAAGAGGGGATAAAGAGCCTACCGTTTTTCAATAAAAGCTGAAGTTTACTAGTGAAACAGTAAAAACGCACATTTCAGTGTATAGATCGCAAAAAATCGAGCGCCAAGCTCGTACCTGACCATCCTTTCCAGTGTCCGTATGCCTCTTAGTATCCTATGCATTACGTCACAACACAAGTGACTTCAACTTCTCCCAGTTGTTGTGACGTAACGCGTAGGATACTAAGAGGCATGCGGACACCAGAAATGACGGTCAGGTACAAGCTCGTTGCTCGTTTTTACATTGTGCGATCTATACACTGAAATGTGAGTGTTTTACTGTTTCACTAATAAACTTCAGCTTTTATTAAAAAACGTACTACACCATAGAAGGCTCTTTATCCAACTCTTTTTTACCCTGGTATACTGAGCATCTGAGCGATCCCTGATACCTATTTATTGGAAGGAAAGGAAAAGATCCCCTCTGGCTCTGCTCCCTACCCATTAGGAACGTGCAGGAATATACCAATTCGAAGGGATTCACCCACCTCTCTCCTCTACATGCTGTTTACATTACAGCAGTAAGGTAATAATTTAGCACATTAACGGGTGTCAGTGACACTGAAGAAACACTCTGCACTTGAAGTCACAGTGACACTGGATATTACTGCATCACCACTCAGTGTTCCTGTAAAACACCCCCACATCTGCACTTTTTTGCACATTGGACCCTAAAAAGCATCCAACGTCTCACTTTGGACTTTATATGTTCATGTAATTTACGAAGATTTATTTATTTTATACTTTTCATATTTGCACATTTATTTACTGATTATTTGCACATTTATTTATTGCACTCAGTAGCAGTTATACTTTGCATATTTGCACATTTACTTATTGCACTCAGTAACATTGCTGATTAAGTTTGCCTTTATATGCACATTGCTTATTACATTTGCTTCTGTTTGCACAGTGATCTTGTACAGTAGCACTTTATTGTGAGAGATTTAATTTGGTATTGCCTATTCTATGTGGATTTTATTCTTACTTTGATTTATGGCAATTCTATATATTTATTTCAAACATTAACTTTTGGAGCGCAACACCACCCACTGCTTTAATCTTTTTTGTTGGGTAGAGTTTGACCCCTATGGTGTATGCAGCACCTATACATTTTATTCACATTTCCTTTTAGCGCAGGAGTACCTAGTTTCCAATTTGTTGTGAATGGTGAAGGAACACATCGGGTGTTTTTTTACACAAATAAGATTTACAATGAAGAATTTCTGATCACCTCTTTGCATTTTCCTTTGTGGGATTCTATGTGAACTTTATTTTTTGGATTGCATATGAATTTTCTTGGATCACCTATGAACTTTATTATCTAAATTGGAAACAATTATACATTTTTTGCACTAAGCACTTTCCTTTTAATAGCACATATTGTTTGCTCTTTTCATAAGCATTTTCACATTAATGCCTTTTGTTTTTTTTCAGGTATTTTTTGCATACTAATATTTAGCACTTTATACTGTATGTTGGATTTATTTTATTTCACAATTGTTTTGTGATATACTGCTAAGAAATTTTTTTGGTAGTGGGTCTATGTCATTTTAATTGTCACATTGTGGGATTATAGATCTGAATCACTTGTTTATTTTTCTTTGATAAACATTTTTGGTGATTTACCAGAATCTAGGTGGCAGTGATGCCCTATTTTCCACTAATATATTTGGCAATAGATCTCTTTTTTTTTTTTTTTCCATTAATGGAAACATGTCGGTTTCAATATTTCTTAGAGCTCATATTTAAATGAAATTACAGTTTAAAAAAAAAGTCTAAAAGGGATCAAAAGTAGAGTCATAATATTAACCATACAATATGATTTCATTAAGATACTCACATATGGGTGACCCCCTTGCCTTCCATCGCGGAAGTTACATTAATAAATGCTTTAGAACTTTATTTTGTAGCAACCAACAGTATTAGTCAGGGGCAAATAGAGGAGGTAACTTAGTTAGGCAGTCTTTAGTGAACATAGCTTTAAGTGTGTATATCCAATACTTCTCCTTCTGTAATAACACTGTGCTATAGTTACCTCTTCTTGCACTCAAATTGAGGGCATATATGCCCTTAACCTTGAGTCCTTCCAACTTCCTGTCATGGGCTAGCGCAAAATGTTGTGCTAGGGGGGTATCTGACTCCTTTTTCTCGCTCTTATTCTCACTGAGGGGTTCACTGATGCATACCCTTAAATGAGAACTGCGGGCAAAAACTTTTTTCCATGACCGTATTCTACCTTCACTGACTATGGCATCCATCTTCTTCTGATCTCAGTAGTTACTCTGTAATAGCCTGATGATCTTGAAGTAAAGCTGTTACTGCCCTGTGATTTCCTGTAGGACCGTGGGCGGCTATTCCTCCTGTATTCCCAGCCACCGATCTTGGGACAGCCCATTTGTAGTTCTCTCCAGCAAGTAGGGACTTGTACTTCCATCCCTACTTGCTGTAGTGGTCGGAGGGGTCTCACAGACCCCCAGTCTGTACCACACCCATGGAGGTGGTGTCCTCCTCCTTCTCCCTCCTCCTCTGCTCCCTGCCAGCAAGCCAGTCACTGCCCCCAACAATCCACCACGCCACCCATCAATCACCTGTCAGTGCAGCAGGGATCGTTAAGAGACACCCGCTGGCCATATGATAGATCTTGTATGTGAAACACCAATATCCATAAAGTCCTGCCTCCTGGACTGGCTTTGTTACAGACAGCACACTGGTCCAATGCTGGTCCAGGAGGCAGGACTTTATGGCAACCAGTATTTCGCATACAAGATCTGTCACAGCAGGAGATCCTCACTCTGTCATGCGGCTGGTGTCTCCTAATGATTCCTGCTGCACTTTTGGGCATTGATGGACATAGATGAGATTGCCTACATGGGCACTGATGAGGATGCATTTATGGGCACTGATGAGACTGCACTTATGGGCACAGATGAGACTGCACTTATGAGAAATGATGGGCACCGATAGACTGCACTGATGGGCACAGATAGGCTGCACTGATGGACACAGATAGGCTGCACTGATAGGCAGTGATAAGCTGCACTGTTGGGCACAGATGAGACTGCATTTATGGGCACTGGTAGGCACTGATAAAATGCACTGATGGGCAATGACACGCTGCACTGATGGGCACAGATAAACTACACTGATGGACAATGAGACAGCACTGATGAGGCTGCACTAAGGTGGCACTGATGGGCACTGATGAGGCTGCACTGATGGGCATGGATAAACTGCACTGATGGGCACTGAGGCGGCACTGATGAGGTTGCACTTATGGCACTGATAAGCTGCGCTGATGAGGCCGCATTGACGAGGCTGCACAGATAAAATGCCCGATTGGCACTAAGGCGAAACTGATGAGTCTGCACTTATGGCACTGATAAGCTGCACTGATGAGGCAGCACTGATGAGCACTGATAAGCTGCACTGATGGGCACTGATGAAGCTGCACTGATGGGCACAGATGTGGCACTGCTGAGGGGCCTTCACTTATGACACTGATAAGCTGCACTGATGAGGCTGCTCTGATAAACTGCACTGATGGACACTGAGGTGGCACTGATGAGGCTGCACTGATAAGGCAGCACTGATATTCTGCACTGATAAACTGCACTTATGGGCCCTGACAAGCTGCACTGATGGGCACTGATAAGGCAGCACTGATGGGCACTGAGGCTGCACTTATGGGCACTAATGAGGCTCCACTGATGGGCACTGAGAAGGCTACACTGATTGGCACTGATGAGGCTACACTTTTTAGGCACGTATGAGGCTGCACTTATAGGCACTTATGAGGCTGCACTTATGGGCACTGTTAAGGCTGCACTTATGGGCACTGTTGAGGCTGCACTTATGGGCACTGTTGAGGCTGCACTTATGGGCACTGATAGGCTGCACTGATAAGCAGTGGACACCATCCACTACCAAATATCTGTAGAAGAGTTTTCCACCATCCCTGCAAAGTTTGCAGTAATTTTTTATGTCATATTTTCATGCTTGTGCCTTGATCAACATATCTGAAGACTCTCTGCTGTGTTACTGTTAAAAACTTGCTTGGCCGACGTCCCTTCTGGCTCCTTATCTTGTTTGCTGTCTCTGACTACACTGATCTCTGGCTTCCTGATTTTCTGGCTTGTTCTGACTACCCACTTTGAATACCGAACCCTGGCTATGTTTTGACTATGTTTACTATCTGTACCATTTTTACCACTATATTAAAAGGTGTGATTTTTACTGCATTTTCTGTCTACGTCTGATTCATGATTCCTGACAGTAGACAAAGGTCATGAATTTGGAAGATGCAGGCAATCCACCTAGTGTTAATATATTTTCAAGATTGAATGAGCAGGATCACTGCATGGATCAGTTTGACATAGTGTTACAGATGCTCCTGATTCACACTGCTCACCTGGATCCTTCCACTGTGGCTGTTCCAGTACAACATGTGGGCAGGGCCATCTTTAAAGCAGGGCAAAAGGGGAAGTTCCCCTTGGCCCTGTCATTGTTGCGGGACCAAAAGCAGTTGCCTCATACTTGCCAACTATCCCAGTTTAAATTTCCTCATCCCTTGAGGATTTAGTCCCGTCCTGTGTCCTGATATCTCAGTGTGAAGTTCTGTTACTAATGCCACTAAACACGTTGTTATGGCTGTGCCCCACAGATGTATAGTAAATACAGTATACAATAAGGTAATAAATGCCTAGAGGATGAGTAAATGTGTCACACACATGAAAACCACTGTTGTCAACTTATATATCCATGTCCTCAGTTCACAGATAACGAATATCACTCAACATCAAATATGTAAATGTGTAAGGTGCAAGCTTATATGTAAGTAGTTGTGTATTTAAACAGAGACTACTAGGTGATATACGGATGTATAGTGAAGGCCACTGAATATCACCCCCTCGGCTCCCCACTCACCAGAACTTTAAGCCCACACAGGGCAATCAAGCCTGTAGATCTCAAATGGCAGGAGCTTAAAGTTCTGGTGAGTGGGGAGCCGAGGGGGTGAGCACGGAAGTCACCTGAATTTTATTTGCACACCAGTCACTTTTATGTTGTATTCACTGAAGAATCTGAAGATACATATATATTTTCTCATCTGTTGTGGACTGTATTCTAAAGGACTTTATTTGGAATATATGCACTTACCCATGGACTTTATCTAAGTTATTATCATCCCCCTTTTCTGTTTGGTCCTGGTTCTTCCCTTTATGATTTTGCTGTTTGCACAATATTTTGTATTTCTAGTATATATAATTTTTTTAGCACACATTTTTGCACATTTTTTGCACTTTTTGCACATTGCCTACTTTTTGCACTCATTGCACATGTATGAGATTACCTTGACATTTTTTTGCACATTTTTGTATATTTGCACATTCCGTGGTCCTTATTGATATTCAGTGGCCTTCACTATACATCCGTATATCACCTAGTAGTCTCTGTTTAAATACACAACTACTTACATATAAGCTTGCACCTTACACATTTACATATTTGATGTTGAGTGATATTCGTTATCTGTGAACTGAGGACGTGGATATATAAGTTGACAACAGTGGTTTTCATGTGTGTGACACATTTACTCATCCTCTAGGCATTTATTACCTTATTGTATACTGTATTTACTATACATCTGTGGGGCACAGCCATAACACCGTGTTTAGTTGCTCTGTCCACTCCGTTCTTTCAATTATTTATAGCTGGGTGAGGGGTTTTACCCCCTATTTTTTATTGGTAATCTTTATAGTGGCAATCTTTCTAGTTGATGGTATTGTATGTGGGGTCATATATGTATGCTTTAAAACATATTTGTGTACACCCCGTCTGAGACACTATAGGTAGCGCCTGGCCCCTCCTTATCTAATTACTTGATCTTTGCCTTTACTTGTGATCTTTTTTAGGACTGCAAGATACAGGGGTGGCGACACCGTTCTTAGTGTTAACTTATAACGTGCCTAGTAGTACCCCCATAGCGCGTTCTGGTCTCGTGAGACCAGTGTATATTATTTTTACTGTTACTAATGCCGCCCTGCTCTTCCCTATTGTTGTGTACAGACAACTCCCCTGCAAACCCTGTGTTTACTTGTAAATACTAGCATTGATATGTAAATAGTGGCGGCATTCATATGTAAATAGCAGTGGACCGGGAACATTCATATGTAAATAGAGGCAGTATTCATGTGTACACCATGCCCCCCTGAGGTCATATCCACCATCACCTATACTGAATGCTGTCCACTGGGGAGATAAAGGGGCATGCTTGAAAGTCCTGCCTACAACTGTGGTCATTAAGCCTACCATTAGCCTGATCTGCAAAGGTAAGCAAATTAGTGGGGAAGAGGGTAATGTGGGATGTGCAGAGGTAGACAGAGAAGGAATTACAGTTTGGTGTGCACAGGTGAGCAAGGAGGGGATGTGTAGAGGTAAGGAAGGTACATGCAAAGATGAGCAGAGGAGGCAGGTATAATTAAAGGGGAGGGGGTGGGGGAGGTTTGGGGTGCAGAGGTTAGCATGGGTTTTAGGGTGCAAAGGTGTACTGACAGGGTGTATAAAGATGTAGGTCATGTGTAGGGCAACCCATACATTTCAATGGGCTGTCAATAACAATTAATGGCACTGCTGTGTATTTGCTAAAGGCAAGCATGTTTCTGTGGTGTCAGGAAAGCGATTTTGCATGCATTCCCAACACACACACACACATGTGAACGCAGGCTAAATGTCTCAGTTACATTGGTGGTCAGTGTACATTTTCTCATTACATTAGTGCTTGGTGTAGAATCCTTTCATTCACACTAGTAGCCAGTGTGAATGTTGCCCTTACATTAGTGGTCAGTGTAAATCCCTCCTTACATTGGTGATTACTGTGAATGCTTCTATTACAGTAATGGTCAATGTAAACCCTTATTACATTAATGGTCAGTGTAAACCCATATTACATTGATGGCCAGGGTTGAAACCTACTCTTTATATTGGTAGTCAGTAAAAAAAATCAGCATTGCCATTGATCATACCTTCCCCTCCCTCCAGCACTGCCACTGATCCCAGGAGTCCTAGGATCCCTAGGAGTTTTCTGTCTATTACTGGGTCCCCTCACCTCCGCAGTCCATGGTGTGCAGGCAGTGAGGAGATTATGTGCTGTAACCTCTAGCAACCAATCAGTAAGCAGTAATTAATTGTTGTAATCTCTAACAACTAATCAGTGAGTCATAATGTGTGTTGTAACCTCTAGCAACCAGTCAGTGATCGATAATGATACACTGTAACCTCTGGCAACCAATCACAATCGCTAACTGTTCTGATTCAGTCTAGCTGCTATTTATTGTATGTCTCAGAGCAGGTGGAGAGCAAAACTGCATGGGGGGGGGGCAAGAAATTTTTAACCCGGGATCCAATCAACATTAAAGAAGGCCCTGCATGTGGGGCAGGCCATCCCTGCTGCTTCTCCAGTCTCTGTGCATGCACCCGTCTCAATATTACCTCTGTAAGAGGTATGTCTGGTTCCGCTCCACTTCCCCAGTGATTTGGGGGTGATCCAGTTCAATGCAGAGGGTTTCTCAACCAGGTTGGGATATATTTTGAGATGCTGCCCCAGGTGTTCCCCACAGACAGAAGCAAAGTAGGCTTCATCATTTTTTTGCTTTCCGATAGAGCCTTGACTTGGGCAAACCCTCTATGTAAGACACAAAAATCATTGTCCTGAGTTACCCAGAGTTTGTGGCTTCTTTAAAAGGGTATTTGAGGTTCCCACTTGCTCCACTTCTGCTGCCAAGAGCCTCATGTCCATCAAACAGAGTAAGGGAGTCCTGGAGCAGAGCATCAGCGGAGGGACAGCATGGCATGTGCGTACTGCACAGTCATGCTGTCAGGGGCTTAGGCATGTCTCCTTTAAGAAGAGGGGAGGGGCCTCAGCAAGGGACACGCTCGCCGGGAGTGAAGAAGGCAAGGGGGGAGAAGTGACGTTAGTCGAGAGCGGCGGGAAGAAAGATTACACATTCCCACTGCTCTGTCCTCCTTCCCCAACTATAATAGCGGCACAAGCAGCATTAACGGCACTTATAGCGCAATTGCGTGAGGAGGTGGCAGCACAAGGGGCAGACTGGCTGCAAGCACAAGTTGCAGCAACCCTAAATAACGGTGGATCAGCACAGAGTGGGGGGGGGACCCGGAGGCTCCACGCGTTTCCGACCGCCAGAGCGCTTTAGCCCGGAAACCACGCAGGGGGCACAGAGGACACACAACCAGAGTAGAGGAGGTACGGTCCACAAACCCCCAAGTGAGCACCAGCCCCAGGGAACCAGGCGGGGAGACAGCAGGACGACTCAGCGCAGAGGTTGGAGTGCAGGGGTGGGGGAGCCCAGCACAGCACAGGGCTCTGTCCCTCCGGCTCATTGTAGATGCCAGGAACGGTCGGCTGTGGCTGCAGGAGGGAGCTCGAGCAACCAGACGGCCCAGCGGGGAACAACCATGCTTTGGGGGGCTGGTCAGGTAGTCGAAGTGGCCAGCAGCCCTGCAAGATCCAGAGGGAGGTACGTGAGGAGTGCGGTGACGGTGGTGAGCGGGGGAGGAGAGAGGACACTAGTGGCCCAGACCAGTCAGAGAAGCAAGTGTCCACCCAGGCGGCCAATGAACGGGTCAACGCAGAGAACAGGAAGAGAGCAACACCGCAGATCCCCGGCAGCCAGAGTGGGACCCTCTGGGGTGCAGCCAGCAGTCATTCAGCAGGAGGAGACCAGCGACAGATCAGAGGAAGAACTGTCCGGGTCGGAGAGGGATGAGGACCAGGGACATTTGTCAGCGGTGGATTTTGGTGTGGTGGCTGATGGGCCCAGTCCTGGGCAGCCTGGTGAGTGCATTTCCAATTTATCTGTTTCTTCTTTATTAGAACAGTTATTGGAGCGGGGCAAGAAAGGTGGGCCCCCCCGGGGAGGGTAGTTCTTCAGGGGTAGGCGGGGTCAGGCCCCACACTGAGCAGCCCAAGGAGGTAGAAAAAAGGAGGACAGGTTTACAAGATTTATTGCTGGGTTTGCGGGAGCTGGTACACGGGGGACAGTTCATCACCGGTGCAGGCTTGGGCCCCGCCACAGGGTAAGGAGAGTACACCAACGGTTACGCCATGAACAGCGGTGACGATTAGGGCTGAATCGTTGGAAAGGGCAGCGGGAACAGGGATGACGGTGGATGATCCTCCCGCAACATCGGCCAGCGTCGCGACTCCGGATAGCCGGGAGAAGACAGGAGAGAAGAAGTCGGAGTCAGTCAGGTTGGCGGACTCCACTAAGAGTGAGGTTTATGTATGTTTTGAGGGCCCATTGGGAGCCCATCTCAAAACAGAAGTAAAAGAAAAAATTTGGAAAGGGGAATATGTGGAGATATTCACATTGTTGGTGCTGGAGAAGTTCAATCTGGATAGATTGAAGCCGGAAGACAGCAAGAAGGAGGACGAGGAGAAACGCAGATACAGACTGATTCCACGAACTGGCTACAGGTGTTCGCCATCTTGGCAAGCGTGGTGGGGGAGAAGGCCCCTGAACACTGCTCGGCTTTGTTTGTATACTTAGAAGCTATTAGTGAGGCGCACTGGACATATGGTGGGGTGGCATGGCTGTGTTATGACGAACAATTTCAGCAGCAGATGGCCGTCTGACTGTCACTACAATGGGACCAGAAGGATATCAGCCTGTGGATGAAGCTTATGATGGCAGCAAGGGCACCTAACCAGTTTTTTCAGGCAGGGATCGGAGGTAGCGCAGCTCCAGGACAGCCGACCGACAAGAGATGGGGCTTCTGTTGGCAGTTCAACGAGGGCACATGTAAGTTCGGCACAAACTATCGATTTAAGCACACGTGTTGCGGCTGTGGGAGATCCCACACACTATCGATGTGCTTCATAAGAGGGAAGGGGCGTGGCAGAGAGCCTGAGAATAAGAGGGACAACGCTGGTGCGGGTGGAAAGGATGCATCCTTTCCTCAGTAGGTACCCCGACCGTCAAGCAGTCAGTTATTGGAATCGGGTTTTGCGCTGGGTTTTAAAATACCTTGCTATCTGGCGGTAGCTCCTCCCATAGCGAATAACTCACGTTCAGCCCTGCTGCACTCAACAGTGGTCATGGAAAAAATAGAAAAAGAAGTAAAACTGGAATGCATGGCTGGCCCGTTTACTTCAGTTCCTCTTCCAGGCCTGGTGGTATCCCGCTTGGGAGTAGTTCCCAAGAAGGAGCCGAACAAATTTATTTTGATTCACCACCTGTCATTCCTGAAAGGTGGATCTGTCAATGATTCGATTGCACCGGAGGAGTGTGCGGTAACTTATACTTCATTCAATGCAGCGATATCATGGGTTTGTCGATATGGGCAGGGGTCCCTGATGGCAAAGGCGGATATTGAATCGGCTTTCCGGCTTTTACCGGTTCACCCAAAAAGCTTTTGTTGGCTGGGCTGCATATGGAATGGGGCATACTACGTGGACCATTGCCTCCCGATGGGATGCTTGATCTCATGTGCTTTCTTTGAAATGTTCAGCTCTTTTTTGGAATGGGTGGTGTGGGACATCTCTGGGATCAACTTGGTTATTCACTATCTGGACGATTTTTTATGTGTCGGCCCACTGGGTTCCAATGTTTGCGCTGTCCTATTGGGGACATTACAGCGCATAGCGGAGCATTTTGGGGTTCCGTTAGCCCCAGGCAAAACAGAAGGCCCCACGTCCAACATAGTTTTCCTTGGAATTGAAGTGGATTCCATGGGAATGGAATGCCGATTGCCGTTGGACAAACTGGAAAATCTCAAGGCGAAGGTACGTGGGACCATTGGACGGGGTCAAGGCCCCCACTCACTTCATGAGTCTGAATAGTGAGCACAGGGAAGATTTGCGGGTGTGGCATGATTTCCTGGAGTCATTTAATAGGCGTGCCTTGTGGATGTCGGGCCCCATTAGCAATTCGGATCTTGAATTATTCACGGATGCTGCAGGCTCCACGGGCTATGGGGCTGTCTTTCAGAGGCAATGGACTGCACCGCCTGTTGGCCCACATCTTGGGGGGAAGCTGGGTTCTTGAAGAACCTAGTCCTCCTGGAACTGTTTCCAATTGTGGTGGCAATCGAAATATGGGGGGAATAGTTCCGTAATCTCTAGGTGCGGATCAACTGTGATAACCTGGGGTTTGTACAGGCGATTAATCGATCTGCCAAGTTTATGCCGGTGGTCAGGTTGCTGAGACATCTGGTACTGCGGTGTTTGAAATTGAATGTTTTCGTCTATGCTGTACATCTGCCAGGGGTGGAGAACACCTTAGCTGACGCTTTGTCTCCTTTCCAGTGGGACGGGTTGCGGAGCAGCAGGGGGTCACCTGCCCTGACTGGATGTGGAACGTTGTCTTGGGAACTCAGCAGGGTGGATTCAGCACTCAGTGAGTAAGGCCACTTGGGACACCTATTCCAAGGTATGGCAGGAATGGTATGCATGTTTGCGCAGTCTGGAGATCTCCCCGAGGGCCAGGAGTTAGGCCACGCAGTTCTCTATTTTCTCAACATCTCGGCAGCTGCCATTGACAAGAAATTGGCAGGTTTGTCCTTTCTTTTCAAATTGCAGGGGCAACAGGACTATACGAAAGATTTTTGGGTGAGGCAAACAGTAAAGGGATACTGGCAAGCACATAAGAAGAGGGACGGGCGGCCCCCGGTGTCATTTGGCGTACTACACGGCCTATTCTGGCAGCTGGCTAGAATTTGCAGTTTCAGAGTGCCTTATTTCAGGCTGCCTTTGCACTAGCGTTTTTTGGGGCGTTAAGGGTAGGTAAACTAGTCAGCCCTTCAAAACAGGCGCAAGGGGGGCTGCAATCAGAAGATTTGGAGTACTTATAAGATTCAATTAGGATATGGATAAAATGGTCAAAAACGGATCAGGCTGGTAAGGGCATGCAGCTAGAAATTTTTCGTATTACGGGATCACACATTTGACCGGTGAGCGTGGTGCAATCTTTCAGGGACATGCGTCTGAGGTTTACAGGCTCGTTTTTGATGCATACGGATGGGTCGGCCTTGTCAAAGTTTCAATTTAAAGCAGTGTTCAAAAAATGTTTAGCAGAGGCCAGTTACGATCCTAAGAGCTACACCTCCATTCTTTCCATATAGGCGCTGCGAAAGAGGCCACTAGGGCTGGTCTTAGTCAAGAGGAGGTGAAGCGCATCAGGAGGTGGGGCACAAGGCTCAGGTCAGATGGATCGGGGTACCGGGTATGCTCTGGAACAGGGTGCGGTCAGAGGTCCACAGGTTCGCCCACTTAGATAGGGCACCAGATGTTTTGGTGCTACATGTGGGGGGGAATGATATGGGAGCCAGGTCTATGAGGCAGTTGATAAGGGACATAAAATGTGATTTTTTTGCACTTACAGGTTGCATTCCTGGGGATAGTCATTGAATGGTCAGATATGGTGGGCAGGACGTCCTGGCGGTGGGCATGGCCAGAAAAAAAGGTCAATAGGGCCAGAGTAAAAGTTAATAAGGAGGTTAGCAGATTCATTGTTAGGAATGGGGGAGTGACCATACGCCATAGGGAGTTGGAGGTGGAGACATGGAGGTACCTTAGAAGCGACGGGGTGCACCTTAATGAAGTGGGAACCGATCTTTGGGCTATTGGCTTGCAGGAGGGTGTACAACGTGCTTTGCGGGTGTGGAGGTGCTCGCAAGAGTAAGGTCTTACTCCTTGCGTGCTGTGGCAGTGTTTTGGGTCTGTGAGGAGGAGGAGATGTATGTTATATGGAGATATAACATGGTTGTTACCCATCTGTGGCATGGGGTATCAGGTACCTTCCGGTTACGAGGGGTTAACCAGGAAGGGGGGAAAAAGGTAGGTCACTGCGAAGGTTGGGTACCGTCTTACAGTCTGGGGGTTGCGACTGGATGCCTAAAGTTGATACGAAGCTTGTCGCAGTGACCAGTGGTGTGTGCTCCCCTCCAAGACCCCTAAAAAGTGCAGAGAATGTTATTATAAAAGTTATTTTAAATCTTATTTATTTAAGTTTATGTTAATTTGTTAATAAAAGGCCGGCAAGGGCATTTACTCCAATACCTTGTCACGTTTTTTTTGGGGGGGGGGATTGGAGATTTTGTTCGGGGGATGGAAGAGACTGGGGGGATAAGTCCTTCATATGTCAAGGGAGTCCTGGAGCAGAGCATCAGCGGAGGGACAGCATGACATGTGCGGACTGCACAGTCATGCTGTCAGGGGCTTAGGCATGTCTCCTTTAAGAAGAAGGGAGGGACCTCAGCAAGGGGCGCACTCGGAAGTGAAGGAGGCGAGGGGGGGGGGAGTAACTTCAGTCGAGAGCGGCGGGGAAAAAGATTTCCTCCCTTATGTAGAGCTAATATGAAAGGGTGCAGCAAAAAAAGGCTGGGCAGTGTTTTGGGTCTGTGAGGAGGAGGAGATGTGTGTTATATGGAGATATAACATGGTTGTTACCCATCTGTGGCATGGGGTATCAGGTACCTTCCGGTTATGAGGGGTTAACCAGGAGGGGGAAAAAGGTAGGTCACTGCGAAGGTTGGGTACCGTCTCACAGTCCGGGGGTTGCGACTGGAGGTCTAAAGTTGATACAAAGTTTGTCGCAGTGACCAGTGGTGTGTGTTCCCCTCCAAGACCCCTAAAAAGTACAGAGAAGGTTATTATAAAAGTTATTTTAAATGTTATTTATTTAAGTTTATGTTAATTAGTTAATAAAAGGCTGGCAAGGCCATTTACTCCAATACCTTGTCGTATTTTTTGTGGGGAGGGATTGGAGATTTTGTTTGGGGGATGGAAGAGACTGGGGGGATAAGTCCTTCACATGTCATGAGAACTGTTGCTGATTACGCCATTGAATTCTGTACTCTGGTAGCAGAAGTCGCTTGGAACAACGAGGCTGCTTTTTCTCGTGGTCTCTCAGCTGGATCAAATTGTGGAAGCATGAATATTTAAAAGGCTGGATTGGAAGTGTTTTGGGATTTTTTTTACTATTTAAGACTGCAGCAGTTCTAATCTGGAGCAGTTCTACATGGTGCCTAATCACCGTCTACCTTATTATGTTTACATTGCTTAAAGATGTAATTAGAAAGGTGCACATTGCCATAATCCTTTCTTGACTTCTGCTTCTTCCAGAAGAAACAACGGAAAATGCCAAAAGGGTAGCTCAGAGCAATGATTTGGTCCAAAGCTCAGTAACTCTTAGCAACAAGAAACCATTTATTAGCTGACAGCATGTAAGTCTCTGATACCCAACCCTATGGCTGCATTGGGTCTTTAGGTACTTGCTGTGCATTCCTCAGAACCCTGCAGTTAGAAATGTGAGCATTGATTTGTTAAGTGCTTGTAATGGAAATAACAGCAGTCTCTGATAACATGCACAGTCTCTGACTGTTTTCCTTTGCATATCTTCCGTGTCTCTTTATATTATAGTGGAACGTGGACAGCCTCTTACCATTCCCTATAGAATGTCCACAGCAATATCCATAGCCTCCATAGCCTCTGGCCATTTCATGTAACATGTCTGCAGTCTTTGATAGTCTCCTGAAGCATGTCATACTGTGTACTAAATATTAGTATGGAAAAGAGAAACAAGCTGCTCTTAATAACCAAAGGACAAAAAATGAATACATGTGAAAATCCATGAAGAACCTATAATAAAATCAAAAAAATATATTAATTGCCCATAAATAAGTTGATGAAATAAGGTGACAACACATATGTGGTAAAAAGTGAATAATCCCAGATATATCGTCCTAGACAGAAAAGATAAGTCAGTGAAAGTGAATAAGATGATTATTCTGTGTAGTAAAATGAAACTTCAGATAACACCCTATGATGTGATCCACCACCACTAGAAAATCACGCTTACCAGAAGGAAAGCTAATATAGGCTTGAAAATAATGGAATATCCAGCAGGAATGCAGTCACAACTGGACCTCACAGTGATGAACCAAAAAGGCAGGCAGGATAATTTGGTCCAATGGACACATTTAGCAATCAAGCAGTGGGACCCAAAGACCCTGGCAGCCAAGACCCTGAAACTGAGCTGTAGCATGGTGGCCAAGACCATACGGTGATTTACAAGGATAGGTTCCACTCAGTCTATGCCTCACCATGGTCGACCAAAGAAGTTGAGTGCACATGCTCAGCGTCATATTCAGAGGTTTTCTTTGAGAAATAGAAGTGTGAGTGCTGCCAGCATTGCTGTAGAGGCTTAAGGGTTGGGGGGTTAGCCAGTCAGTGCTCAGACCATACGCCGCACACTGCATCAAATTGGTCTGCATGACTGTCGTCCCAGAAGGAACTCTCTTCTAAAGATGATGCACAAGAAAGCCTGCAGTTTGCTGTAGACAAGCAGCCTAAGGACATGGATTACCGGAACCATATCCTGTGGTCTGATGAGACCAAGATAAACGTATTTGGTTCAGATGGTGTCCGCAACCAGGTGAGGCGTACAAAGACAAGTATGTCTTGCCTACAGTCAAGCATGATGGTGGGAGTGTCATGGTCTGGGGCTGCATGAGTGCTGCCGGCACTGAGGAGCTACAGTTCATTGAGGGAACCATGAATGCCAACATATACTGTGACATACTGAAGCAGAGCATGATCCCCTCCTTTTGGAGATTGGGCTGCAGGGCAGCATTCAACATGATAACGACCCCAAACATACCTCCAAGATGACCAGTGCCTTACTAAAGAAGAGTGTAAAGGTGCTGGACTGGTCAAGCATGTCTCCAGACCTAAACCCTATTGAGCACCTGTGGGGCATCCTCAAACAAAAGGTGGAGGAGCGCAAGGTCTCTAACATCCACCACCTCCGTAATGTCATCATGGAGGTGTGGAAGAGGACTCCAGTGGCAACCTGTGAAGCTCTAGTGAATTCCATGCCCAAGAGGGTTAAGGCAGTGCTGAAAAATAATGGTGGCCACACAAATATTGACACTTTGGACCCAATTTGCACATTTTCATTTAGGGGAGTATTCACTTTTGTTGCCAGCAATTTAGACATTAATGGCTGTATGTTGAGTTATTTTGAGGTGACAGAAAATTTACACTGTTATACAAGCTGTACACTCACTACTTTACATTGTAGCAAAGTGTAATTTCTTCACTGTTGTCACATGAAAAGATATCATAAAATATTTACAAAAATTTGAGGGGTGTACTCACTCTTGTGAGATACTGTAAGTAGCTGTAATAAATAAATAATATTCAAACTCTGTTGGTTTGCTGCTTCCCACTGCAGGTTTCTAACACATCTGGGCATGTAAGTACCTGCTACTTCCATCACCTTTATGTATTTCCTCCTGCTGGCTCAGACCTCACTACCGGATGAGGGGCCAGTGAAAGCAGTCACAGGATAGAGTTCTTTCTGTGGGGGAAGAGTCATATTTAAAGGTGGGGCGGAGCAATTGGTCAGTGCGGAAAGGAACCTGAAGGAGGAGGCAGTTTTTCTCAACTGCTCCTTCAACAATGGCGGACATAGACGTGATACTGGCGAGGCTCAGGAAAACGGCCACGGTGAAGGGATCGGCATGGCTGCGGAGGCAAGTGGAGGAATTTATGGACGAAGAAGAGGGTGGATCCGGATTGGGTGAAGTGACACAGCGCGCGGAGCTCACGGCTCCGGCGCGTTTTTCTCCAGGGCCTGCACCTCGGCCACCTCGTCTCACTAGGAGCCCTGGGGAGGACCGATCGATCCCCCCAGATAAACGGACACAGGACTTAATAGGCCTCGGGCGGTCCACACGCCACCAGCCTATTGCGGGGGGCCACAGGCATGCATGGCGCTGTCTCCCCACCCGGGAATAGAGGGATGGAAGTCAGGGTGGCATCCCCAGAAGGGCCCAGCTACAACAGCGGGACAGCAAGGAGGGATGGAGAGCCGGCCAGAGGGACAGAAAGTGGGCTCGGAAGGTCCAGGAAGACAGCGAGGGGGTGGGGCCTACCGGAAGGCCGTTCGGCAGGAAAATTGAGTGGTAGAGGGCAGCAGCAATTAACTCAAGGGCCAGTCAGGTCTGATTTGTGCCGCCAGTCTGATTTAGGAGGAGAATCCTCCTGGACGTCCCATTGTGGCATCCATGGAGAGTATTACCACCAGTTATTCTCTTTACATTGATCAATTCCTCCAACCTCTGGCCCAGGCCCTCCCCTCGTATGTCCGGGATGGTACCCATCTCCTAGAGCTATTACAACCATATACTTGGGAACCAACATATCTGAGGGTATCGTTGGATGTGTGTTCATTGTACACCTCGATCCCTCATGAGGTTGGACTACAAGCAGTTTTGCATTTTTTATCTGAGGACAGTGACATCAATTCCAGACAGTCACAGTTTATTCTGAAAGCGACCAGATTCTGCCTGGAACATAATTACTTCAATTTTAAGGATGATTATTACCTTCAGAATACTGGGACTGCTATGGGGTCAAATTTTGCCCCCAGTTATGCAAATCTCACGATGGGCCTATGGGAGACCAGGTGCATATGGGAACATAACCCATTCGCAGCGCACCTGGTCTTCTATGGGTGCTACATGAATGACATTATTATCATCTGTGATAGTCCTCTTCATACTGTACAGAAATTTCTATCACACTGCAACTCCAACACTTTTGGTCTTTCTTTTACCTCGGAAATAAATGCCACCTCTCTTTGTTTTTTGGACCTGGAACTCAGTCACCAAGAATCCAAAATTATAGCTAAAGGTTACACCAAGCCCACATCAGGGAACTTTTTTTTACATTTCACCATCTGTCACCATCCGAGATGGGTTAAAAATGTCCCCAAAAGTCAATTTTGCCGGGTTACGGCACAATTGCACTAGGTTGGAGGATTATAATGCACAAAGTGTTCATCTCAAACAGAAATTTATAGAGAAAGGCTACCCCCCAGACCTCATTGATCAGGCTCATATGGTTTATAATACCAATGACATTCCAAAATCAAAACAGCGATCACAAGAAAATGTAGGAACAAGATTCATAACTCAATATCACAACAAACACTGGAAAATGGAGAGCGTTTTTAACCACTTGGGATCCGCGCTATTGCAAAATGACGGCAATAGCGCGGACCCACATTTCCGGGACTACGTCTATTGACGTAGTCCTGGTTACGAGCGGCCTGCGCGCCCCCTGAGGGGCGCGCGCGGCGCGCTCTGTGATCGGCGAGTCCGTGAGACTCGCCTGATCACCGATCCGTGTAAGGGGTCGATCCCGACCCCTTATCACGTGATCAGCTGTCAGCCAATGACAGCTGATCATGTGATAAAACGGAGCCGGTAATCGGCTAGTATTCCTCCTCGCGCTGACAGCGCGAGGAGAAAAAAAAAAAGCCGATCGCCGGCGGCCGTGTTCGGGACATCAGTCCCGATCACGGCCAGCAATATAAAAGGACACCTGCCCCCTGCCAGTGCCCACCTGCCACCCGCAGTGCCATCCTGAATAAAGTAAGTGCCCCCCTGTCAGTGCCACCCAGCAGTGCCCATAGTGCCCACAGTGCCACCCAGCAGTGCCCACAGTGCCACCCAGCAGTGCCCACAGTGCCACCCACAGTGCCACCCAGCAGTGCCACCCACAGTGCCACCCAAAATCTGCCTCAGGTGCTGCACCCCAGTGCCGCCCATCAGTGCCCAGCAGTGCCGCCCATCAGTGCCCAGCAGTGCCGCCCATCAGTGCCCAGCAGTGCCACCTATCAGAGCCACCTATCAGTGCCACCTATCAGTGCCCATCAGTCCCATCTATCTGTGGTACCTATCAGTGCCCATCCGTGCCACCCATCCGTGCCACTTATCCGTGCCACCCATCCGTGCCATCTTATCTGTGCCCATCTTTGCCCATCAGTGCCGCCTTATCTGTGCCCATCGGTGCCGCCTTATCTGTGCCTATTAGTGCCGCCTTAACTATGCCTATCAGTGCCCACCAGTGCAGCCTATCAGTGCCCACCAATGCAGCCCATCAGTGCCCACCAATGCAGCCCATCAGTGCCCACCAATGCAGCCTATCAGTGCCGCCTAATCAGCGCACTTCAATGAAGGAGAAAAATGACCCGTTTGCAAAATTTTATAACAAACTATTAAAACATGATTTTTTTTTTTTTTTTTTTGCATCTTTTTTTGTTTGTTTAGCAAAAAATAAAACTCCGAGCTGTAACTAAATACCACCAAAAGAAAGCTCTATTTGTGGGAAAAAAATGATAAAAATTTCATTTGGGTACAGTGTTGTATGCCCGCGCAATTGTCACTCAAAGTGCATCAGCGCTGAAAGCTGAAAATTGGTCTGGGACTGAGGGGGGTTTAAGTGCCCAGTAAGCAAGTGGTTAAAAAACACTGGTCTATACTACAGCAAGATCCACACTTAAAAACCACTATTCCCACAGTGCCACAATTTGCCTATAGGAAGGCTCCAAATATAAAAGGGAAAGTCGCTCCTAGCAAAATTAAATCTGCCCAATCTATTTCCAACAACATTCAACTAACACTCATTCCTCTGGTGGGCATGTTTCAGTGTAAAAAATCCCTGTGCCTGACTTGTGCTCATATTGAACATGGTCAAAAATCCTTTGCTCATAAGGGTAAGACATACACATTCAACACCCTCCATAACAGTTCTTCCATGTTTGTGGTTTACTGTCTAGCTTGCCCTTGTGGCATGCTATATGTGGGCCGTACAATCAGAGCCCTTAGAGACAGATTTGGGGAACATCGCAGATTTGTCAATGCTGGTCTCCCTAAACATAGTGTCCCCCACCACTTTCTAGAATATCATAAACAATCATCCAAAGATCTAAAAGTTTGGGTCCTTGAATCAATTCCAGATACATTTCCCCCAGCAGAACGTTTCAAAGGCTGTGTCGTCAGGAAACTTATTGGATTTTCACTTTGGATACCATGTCACCTAGAGGAATGAATGAGGAGATCGAAATCAGCACTGTTTTTTAATCAGGTGCTGGTGTGATTTTTTTCCCCCATATCATGTCTCAGTGGGTCGCCCAGTTACTGGTGAGTGGACATCCAGTTTTCTCCACTAAACAGTTCATTTGGGCAACAAACACAAATTTGTCACCACCTTTTTGTTTTTTACCACCCCCATTTTGTTTTTGTTTTTACCGTCCCTTCGTCCTTTTTTTTTTTCCCCCCTTCCCTTCTTTGTACAATATTGTGTTCCCTCTAGAGAGTATTGGGACATAAAGATGTTTGTATATACTCACGTATATACATGCGTTTGTTGCACATGTACATGTTTACAACTGCACGTACGTGCAGGTATGTGGATATGTATATGCATGAGCTGTTATTGTATTTGTGTGTGTATATGTATGATTATATGTGTGCACACATATATACACAGTAGGTATCACCATCATTATGCATTAACCATTTATTATCTGAAGATTTGATTTGATCCTTTTGAGAGGTATTTTTGGTCATGATATAACTTAGAACCTTAATATTATATCTAGCATAGAGTCCTTTCCTTCCTCCATTCTCACCATTGTATTAATTCATTATAATTTATAATAATCAATTGATTTCCAATTGCTAATAATTTTGTTAATTCATTTTTTAGTTAATTTACTCATAAAAATTTATTCATTTTAAATCTGAGGTATATTTATACATTTTATATTTATGTATTTAATCAATTAATTAATTGATCGATTTCTGCAAACTTATCATCTTCAACTATTAATCAGCAAGCTTCTTACTCATATTTACATTCACATTTACATTTACATTTACATCTCTCTGTTTCTATTTCCTCTGTAATATAAGACTGCCAGGTTTGCCAGCCAATCATGGTCTGATGAAGAAGCTGTAGCTTCGAAATGCATTATCATTCCTCGCCACTGTGAATAATCACATTTCCTGTTCCTGTGAAGTCACGACCAGCTGCTTCTTGTTTCCTGCCTCCTGGTTCCCAGCATTCTCTGGATCCCTGTAAGATCAAACCAGTGCCCCAGGCTGCAAAGGGAAGACATTTATGAGACTCCAGGACTGGCGATTTTCACCACATACTGAACTCATGTAATTTAACCTGTGAGTTACTACTTGTTTTTATTAAATATATGATTTATACTGCACTCAGTCGGGCGCCCCTCTGTTCCCATTTCTACACAGAGCTCATCACTTCACTCTAAGGGAGCTGCCTCCAGGTGCTAATCATACAAGATCTCGGATCATTTATGGACATTATGTTTTAAACGAATGGTTTAATATTATGTGTGCTTATTGACACACATTTTACGAATACCTATATTCCAGTTGCTATATAATTTTATGTTATCACCATATCTAGCTCCACTGTTCACCCCTGTTTTTTTCCGCAGGGAGACAGGCTCCACTGCAGCAAGTTACCACGGCCTCTGGGCCTCTTCACCTGGGGGGCTTGCAGCGCCGCCCACCTGGGACCAGGAGGAGAGGCCAGAGGGGGAAGTTTTGCAGGAGGAAGAACCACAGGTGCCAGCGAGGGATAGCAGCAGATCAACTGTTGGGAGAGCTCCTGGTCAGCCTGGTAATTCTACAGATAACTTGTCATTGTCTGATGCATTACAGGATTTGTTAGGGGTGGTCCAGGTGGGCGCGGGGGGGCCAGCGGTTACTGAGATGCAGGCAAAGGGGGGGGGAGTACCGGACCAGCCACAGGTGGGGAATGGCCCTGCCATCGCTGGGCCCACTGCACAGATGAGAGACCTGTTGGAGGGCCTGCGGTCTTTAGTGGGGAGATTTGAAGGGGGCAGGGACAGCCACCTCAGGTCGCGCCATGGACAGCTCCGGCGAATGGGGCAGCAGAGGGAGGATCTGAGGGAGGAGGGGGGAGCGCCCCCTGCAACCCTGGCAACCGAGCAGATGGGGGACGGAGTGGTCATTGAAAAAGCAGGGGAAAAAGGAGCCAAGGAGACGGTGGGGAGGACAGACGTGGTCAGGATTGCGGACGCAGTGAGGTGTGAAGTGTATGTGTGCTTCGAGGGCCCGATGGATGCGCATCTGAAACCAGAGGTATGCAAAAAAATTGGCAAGGGTGAGTGTGTGGAGATCTTCTCGCTACTCCCGTTGGAAAAATTCAACTTACGACTCGAAAAAGGAAGATGAGGTAAAACGACGGTACAGGCTGATCCCGCGTACTTTTGGTAATTGGTTACAAGCGCTCGCTATCACGGCGAGCGTCATAGGCGAGAAGAACCCCGAGCACTGCTTGGCGTTGTTCTGCTAAATGGATGCCATCGGGGAAGCTCATAGGGTGAAAGGGGGAGTGGCCTAGCTTAGATATGATGAGCAATTCAGGCAGCGCAAAGCGGTCCGCCCTGAGTTGCGATGGGACCATAAAGTTATTAGCCTGTGGATGAGGCTTATGTCATCAGTGCGGGCCCCGCCCCAGTTTCTTCAGGGTGGGTCGGGGGTGTGCTTTCCTCAGGACTGCCAGCCGGAAAAAAGTGGGGTGTATGCTGGCAGTACAATGAAGGAGCCTGTAAATTTAGGGGAACGTGCAAGTTAAAGCACAAGTGTTCAGGGTGCAGGGGAGCCCACATGTTGTCCAGGTGTTTCAGGAGAGGGAAGCTGACCGACGACCCTGCTCACAAAAGGGATGACGCTGGTGAAGGTGGAAAGGATGCTTCCTTTTCTAAGTAAGTATCCAGACAACGAGGCAGCTTGTTTATTGACTTTGGGTTTTCTGGACAGTTTTAGAATACCTTGTTCACTGGCGGTGACACCGTCAGTGACAAGGAATCTGAAATTGGCATTGCAGCATCCGGGGGTGGTGGACGAAAAATTGAGAAAAGAAGTGCACATGAGGTGCATGGGGGGGGGGGGGCGTTCGCAAAAAGGCCTTGGCAGGACTTAGTGGTGTCTCCATTGGAGGTGGTCTCCAAGAAGGAGCCTAATAAGTTTCGCCTGATACATCACTTGTCCTTTCCAAAAGGGGGCTCTGTCAATGATTTCATTGGCCCGGAAGCATAGACAGTGTCCTACACTTCGTTTGACGCAGCAGTCGGATGTGTGAGGCGCTTTGGGCGGGGGGCACTTATGGCAAAAGTGGATATCGAATCGGCGTTCCGATTACTTCCGGTACACCCAGACAGCTTTCGGCTGCTGGGATGTCACTGGTGGGAGCAGTTTTACATAGACAAGTGTCTGCCCATGGGTTGCTACATTTCTTGCGCATTCTTTAAGGCATTTAGCTCATTTTTTTGGAGTGGGTGGTTAGGGATGTTTCGGGCCTGGAGTCAGTCATACACTATTTGGATGACTTTCTGTGCGTTGTCCCCCCTGCTTCTGCTGTCTATGCGAGTCTTCTCTCCACGTTGCAGCACATGGCAGGCAGGTTTGGGGTGCCACTGGCGGTGGACAAGACGGAGGGCCCGATGTCAGAACTGAGTTTTTTAGGGATAGTGATAGACTCAGGGGCTATGGAGTGTCAGTTGCAAAGGGATAAGCTGGAGGACTTACAGAAGGACATTTGGGAGATCCAGGGATGGCGGAAAGTGCAATTAAGGACTTTGCAGTCATTGCTGCGTAAGCTGAATATTGCTTGCAGGATCATCCTTATGGGAGGGTTTTTTGAAGGTGGCTGTTGGCAGCCACAGTGGGGGTAAAAGCCCCTACTCACTTTATTCGATTGACAAAGGAGCACAGGGAGGATTTATTACGAGTATGGCATGATTTTTTATCCTCATATAATGGCAGGTCAGTGTGGATGTCTGGCCCGGTGAGCAATTTTGACGTGGAACTGGTCACTGATGCGGCAGGCTCAATGGGCTATAGAGTATTCTTTCAGGGCAAGTGGAGTGCGGAACCTTGGCCACAGTCTTGGTAAAAGGCAGGTTTCCTGGGGAACTTGGTGTTGCTGAAACTCTTCCCAGTAGTGGCCTTGGAACAGTGGGGGGAGGAATGCAAAAATCTGAAGCTGTGGATAAATTGCGACAACATGGGAGTGGTTATAGGTCGTCAATCGCACGTCAGCCTCATCACCAACAATCATACAATTTTTGGTGTTGAGGTGCTTGTGATTGAACGTTTTTATTTATGCTGTTCACATTGCGGGGATCGAGAACTCACTAGGTACCTGGTGAGCATCAATAAGACACGCATCAGGACCAACAAGGTAGTGGGGAGGTTTGTTGTGCAGAATGGGGGTATCGTTATTAAACACAGAGAACTGGAAATTAATGTGGCGTGCCACTTGAGGAGAGATGGAGTTCATATATCCGATGTAGGGATCGACTTATGGTCTATGGGCTTACAGGACAGAATACAAAAGGCCCTAAGGGTGTGGGGTTGCCCTCAAGGATAAGAGAGTCACTCTTTCAGGCTGGGGCTGTGTTTCTGGTTGTCTTTGACATATATATTTATGTGTGTGTGTATGTAATATATATATATATATATATATATATATATATATATATATATATATATATATATATATATATATTTTTTTTTTTTTTGATTGGAGTGAGTTATTTTGATTTTGTTTAATAAAGGCTGTTATGGCCATTTTACTCCAAAGAAAAGTGTGGTCTCATCATTTTAGGTGGGTAGGTAATGGGTTGGAGTATAAATGGATAACAGGGATGAGAGTAAAGGGGACATTTGGACTACACTGGTCATGTAAACAGTGGGGCCTGGGATGTTGGCTGATGTCATTGACCAAATATTCCATGCGGTCATATTTGGTCAATGACATCTGCCAGAATCTTTGGTCCTAGACTTGTGCACAACGGAAAATTTTGTTTAGTTTCGGTTCATTGTCATTCGTAAAAAATACATAATTTCGTTCTGTTATATTCGTTATGTTACGTTAATACGTTTTTGGATAATTCGTTATTATTCGTAGAGTGTCGAATTAATTAGTTTGTATTCGTTGAAATTCGCTATTTATGTATGTATAGACATTCGTGATAATGATTTGTAGTTTGGAAAGTCGTTTGTTTATTGAATCTTTTAACACACACAATGACAACGCCTCTTCTCCTCGGCTCAAATACAATACAACACCCTTCTAACTTAGTTCTCAGGAATGCACTTTGCCAGTAATCCATCCTCCGGCACAAAATGAATTAGCTGATTGGACTGTAAAATTTACTTTGAGCTGACCTTTTGTTTCATTAGATCTTTAAAGAATTATCGAATCATGTAAAATTCATTCGAATTCATTCGTTATATTTCTTTCGTATTCGCTGTTATTCGTTATTTTTTTATTCGGACATTCAGATGCATCCGAATGTCCGAAAGATGCAAAATTCGGCCGAATTTCGATTCGTTACGAAACTAATTGCACAAGCCTATTTGGTCCATTTGTGTGCATTCAGCCATGGATCCCCCAGCTGGCAGTGAAACGAATAAGGTATGTGTCATTGGTTGCTAGGATGCCAGCAGCCATCAGCATCCTAGCAAACAAAGTCCTACTGTGAATGGATGCATCAAAGCTTTGTTGCCATTTGCGGTGAGAGGATTGATGGCATGACATTTTGCGGAGATTGTGAGCCCCTCTTGGCAAGGTCCCCCCCCCCATGTTGGGGGCATGTAGCTGGGATGGCTTAGAATGGGGGGAGCAAAAGATTCCTGCCCCTCCTTTCTGGGCCAGTGATGCTGGATGTTGCATTCTTGGACAAGGGTCTGGTAAGGATTTTAGCTTGGATGCACGGTCAGCTAAGGATCTGGTATGCATTTTTGGAGAATCCTACACTTTTATTTTTACATTCTATAGGTTCCGCTCTTCACAGGCAGGTTTAGGGCATCTCCCAAGGATATTATTTGAAGGAATTCTGCATTTTAATGTTGCCTTTTAGGGCTTAAAAGTGCTGCTAAAGTATATTATTAAAATCACATTTTTGCATTGGCAATCCCTTTCCTAATACCTTTAAATTGGCCAAAAATAATTTGCAGGATTTGTCCATCATCAATTTCAATATGGTTCTTGGGGAACATCCACAATTTTTAACTTTATTTTAACTGTTCAGGGAATGTGCCTCAGACCAAATCCAGGCACATTTGGCTTATTGCTAATCATAAGTTAGTATGCAGAGACAAATGGCCTACTAATGCCCCATACACATGATCATGATCGGAAATTCCGCCAACAAAAGTCTGATGTAAGCTGTAGGACAGAAATTCCGACCATGTGTATGCTCCATCAGACTTTTGCTGGCGGGAATTCCGATTGAGAGCAGGTTTTTCTGCCTGAAAAAGTTTCGATTGGAAATTCCGATCGTCTGTAGCAACTCCAAAGCACAAAATTCCTACACATGCTTGGAAACAATTCGACACATGCTCAGAAGCATTGATCTTAATTTTCTCAGCTCGTCGTAGTGTTGTACGTCACAGCGTTCTTAATGGTTAAAAGTTCAGAGAACTTTTGTGTGATCGTGTGTATGCAAGCCAAGCTTGAGCGAAATCCCATTGTGTTTACGGGGCATTAGAGTGTGGGCTTCATGGAGGGACTGTATCCTGGTTTTATATTGCTATTCTTTATTTTTTTGTTTTTTGTTTTATTACTTACTATTACAGTTGTGTTTTAATTCTTCATGCATTTATTTTTCTCTTTCTCTTCTTTCCATCTTGCCATTCTTTCTTTCTTTTCCCTTCTCCTTTTCCTCCTTTTCTCTCTAGTTCCTTCTTTACGCTTCTTCCTTTGTCCTCTCTGCAACTTCTCTTTATACATTTCTTCAAAGCCCACATGCGCTTTCCTACATTAGATGGCTCTGTCCTCCATCAGAAGTGGTCCCGACATTAGCTAATCTGGCAGCCACGGTGGTGATCAGTGAATTGCCTTTACTGCACATATGCATTTGCATGCATATTGTTGGAGGCTGAACCACAAACATCCATGTTGCTAGATGACCCACATACACAATGCCCTGTGACTGCATGGCCTGCTGCTCAGTATACACAACATGCTTAATTTTGTTTCCGCAATTATTTCAGCTTTCTATAGTGTCCAGCATCTTCTTTTTTTTGTTGAATATCAGATTGAGCATTTGATTGCTCTTACCTCAACGATTAGTACTGTGATTTTGGCAGTTGTCATAAGTTTAAACTGTGATTAATGGCGGGTTTATGACAGCATTATGATGCCAAAGGGCAGGGCTGGCCAAAATTGTTTGCACTGATTGGTGGATTGTTTGTTTTTCACCGCACTTTGTCACTTGCCTGTCGAAGGGGCCCTGCATGGCTCTGAGGTGTTTCTGTATGTTTATTATGCGAACAAGAACATAAAGCTTTAGACCCTTTCGAGGAACCCTTAGTGTGCTGATGACATTTCTTTACTTTGATCACCCCTAGGAACTCTGTAGAGGTTCATACAAAATAATTATGACACCACATTGTCTGCCCCAAACCAAAGATGAAAGAGTTGAATTCTTATGTGGTACCGCTACAACACAGTCCAACCTATGTGTGTGATTTTATATCAGTATTACATTATACCGTATATCCCTGTATGTTGTGGTAGTTCAGGGGCTTACAGGACAGAACCCTGGTGGACCCCACTTTCCACCCTGGACCATTTCGAGTACTCTCCATTTCTCACTACCCTCTGAACTCGTCCCTGTAACCAGTTTTCAATCCATAAAATTATAAAAATGTGGTGCTCGCAAATGTTAATAAACATGTGTAACCAAGTGTGGATAAGTGCAGATGTGAATATACAAAGCAAAAAACATGTAAATAAAGTCCAAATAAATGTGCTGAATGTTCTGATCTGCAATTGTAAAACAACTTTTGAAGTACAATGGACCACAGATGCTCCAGGACTTTTCAGGTGCAGAAACGCCACCCCCACGTGTCCCCACTCACCAAATGGCAATGACCCCCAGCTTTTCATTGCCATCTGAGGGTCACTTTAGGCTTATTTAATGGTATCCAGAGAAGCTCAGGAGTGGTGTTGTGCACATCTGATCAAAGGATTTCTTTTTGGAATTTCTCAGCAGAATCACCAGCCACCAAAAAAGGATAAAAAAATGTAACTAATAGTGAAAAGTACCATTTAAAAAAGGATTTATTCCATATACAAATGGGTACTTACAAAAGAGTTGATAAAAACAGGCATGTAAAGGGATTAGAGATGGATCTGGATGCTGCGTTCCAGAAACCAGGAAGTATGTTCCAAGGAACAGTGTCACCGGAAATACGTCAACATGTTTTGCCAATCTACAGGGCGTTATCAAAGATCAACATATTTCCAGTGGCACTGATGTCATTTCCTGCTCCTTGGAATGCACTTCCTTCATTCTGGAACGCACACCGTGAGCAGCGTCCGGATCCATCTCTAAACCCTTTACATGCCTGTTTTTATCAACTATTTTGTAAGTACCCATTTGTATATGGAATAAATCCCTTTTCAAACTGTGCTTTTCACTATTAGTTTGTTGGTGCTTGGTGATTCTGCTGAGAAATTCCAACAAGAAATCCTTTGATCTGATGTGCACAACACCACTCCTGAGCTTCTCTGGATACCATCACATAAGCCTGAAGTGACCCTTAGACTGTAAAGCTGGGGGTCATCGCCATTTGGTGAGTGGGGACACATTCGTTTTTGCACCTGAAAAGTCCTGGAGCATCTGTGGTCCATTGCATTTCAAAGGTTTTTTCCCCATTGCTGATCAGAACATTCAGCACATTTATTTGGACTTTATTTACATGTTTTTTGCTTTGTATATTCACATCTGCACTTATCCACACTTGGTTACACATGTTTATTAATATTTGCTAGCACCACATTTTTTATACTTTTATATTTCTAGTGAGTAAAACTTTGTGTGTGGCAGCTGCTTTAGTTTTCTTTTTCACATTTTTTTCCCCATTCAGCATGAGTTTAAATGTTATATTATTCACAGTTTTCAATCCAAGTCCTCATCCTATGGTCCATGCCAACATACCTTACTTTGTACAGTAAATGTTTATAGGGAAATACTTTTGCAAAATCCAGATACACCACGTCTATGGGCCTTCCTTTATCTAGATGGAAGCTCACTTCCTTATAGAAGGTCAATAGATTGGTTTGGCAAGAATGATTCTTCATGAATCCATGCTGATTACTGCTAATGATACCATTGTCATTACTAAACTTTTGTATATAGTCCGTTATCACCCCCCCCCAAGAGCTTGCGTACAATTGATGTTAGGCTAACTGGTCTGTAATTCCCAGGGATTTATCATGGCCCTTTTTTAAATATTGGTGCTACATTGGCTTTTCTCCAATCAGCTGGTATCATTCCAGTCAGTAGACTGTTCATAAAAATTAGGAACAATGGTCTGGCAATTACTTGACTGAGTTCCTTAAGGACCCTCTGGTGCAAGCCATCTCGTCCCGGTGACTTAATAATGTTAAGTGTTTCAAGTCTATTTCTAATTCTGTGCTCTGTTAGCCATGATGGTGCTTATCTGTTATGTGTCATGAGAAAAAACATTGCAGTTTTGGTTACTGAAGCCCCCCCGAATCCCTTGTTAAGACTGAGGAGAAGAATAAATGCAATACCTTCGCCATCTTTCCAACCTTAGTAACCATATTCCCTTCATCTTTCTTTATGGGACCGATATGATCTGACCTCCTTTTCTTACTATTTATGTACTTAAAGAATTTCTTGGAATTTTTTTACTCTCCTCCACTTTGTGCCCCCTTACATTTCTTGTTGCATTCTTTGTAAAGTACAAAAACATAATTCATTTTACTGAAATAAAACCTGTCTATAAATAGATTGTGAATGATACCTGTGGTACTGAACTTTGAGATAAACACCTTCTCCTTTGTTTTGCCTCCAGCAGAAAACTTGTCTTTTCTCCTTGCAAAATTAAATTTGGCCACTAGATGGAGTTCAAAATGTATTTACTGTTTTACAGAAACTAGAAACTGTTTAGCTTTAATAAAGCTCCCATCATTCTTCAGTCTGTGGGAAGGAAACAGGTGCATCCTGGGAGCTCAGACTTTTAAGAACTGGGATACATGTTGTGGACTAAACTTACATTCCCTGCAGGTAACGTCACTGGTGAGCATAGACATATTGCCATCTGCAGCCTAGTTATTTCATCATGTTTCTATATTCTATATATTTCATACATTGATTCTATGCATTTCTCATCTGTTTTTCTAAATAGTTTCACCCGACCCTGTTTTGTTAATAAAGCTTCAAGGTTACATTTAGTCTTGCAAAATAGGAGGTTTTAGCTGCATGTCGAGTATAGGGAGAACAACACATTCTTTATAATGTTTTAATGACAAAGTATGCCACGCACTGGGCATTCTAAGGCTATAGTAATACCATCATAATATAGTTATGCAAGATCAGTAAGATTAAAATAAATACTACACAAAAAATGTAAAGTGAATTTATTAAGGCAATTTTTCTCAGACATAATAATGTAATATAATGTCTTCTTCATTTGGTCATCAACAATTAGGCCTAAGTAAAAAAAAAAAATACACACATTAGTCACTTATGTCCTTTTTGTAATAAAAAAATAATAAAGATCATAAGAAAAGTAAGATCAGCATATGTTTGACGAGTAATTTTTCAATCTTGTGCAAGTAAAGAATTTAAAACTTAGAGCATTGGATGATGGATGCAAACTTGATACTCCTGTTCAACTCCATATAATACATAGCACTTGAAAGGTAACACTTAAACTCTTGTATCTATTAGACATGTGCATTTTTTTTTGATCTGAATGCATTTTTATCCGAGTTTTTCATTATCATTTTAACAAACGATAACAAATGTGCAGAATCTGAAAAACGAAAGATCTGACATAAACGAATGCTTTATTTTAATTTTCGTTGTGACAATAGTTCAATATAGATAGGAGATTCGACATGACGCTGACAATAGCGATCTGTGGTCGAATGTGCCTAACCTTAACTCTATTAGTCCAAGATTATTCTACATAGAGAGAAAAGATTCGACATTATAGAGACAATAGCAAAAAAGGTTGAATTTGCCTAACCTAACTCTATTAGTCCAAAATTATTCAACATAGAGAGAAAAGATTAAAGATGAAGATTCGACGAAGCAGTCGCCACGAGCAGACATTTATGGTCAAATGCTTCAGTCTAAGACTATAGAAGAATTCTAATGTTGGTTGACTAGTAATAATAAATATAAAATTATTAAAATATAATTACTACTAGTGTCATACAACATTAGAATTCTACTATAGCTTGTAGGCGGAACATTCGACCGGAAATGTACGATTGTAGCGTCGTACAGTTTAGCTGCTCTATTGAATCTTCTTAGAACATTCAACAGACACCGGATTTTCATACTAATGCATTTTTTAACTAAATAAATAAAAACGAATTTCGGGAGTAACTAAATAAATTTATTTTTTGGACGAAAACGAAATTGCGAAACTAAATACTTCAGTGTGCACATGTCTATTACCTACATAATCTTTTGGACCAGAGCAATTTTACCATTCCTGGTATTGGCTACTGTTTATTTGGCAACAGGGATGAGCTTTATGTTCGAGTCAAACTCATGTTCGAAAAGCGAACAAGTTTGGGTGTTCGCAGCAAATTCGAAAGCCACGGAACACCCTTTAAAAGTCTATGGGAGAACTCAAAAGTGCTCATTTTAAAGGTTTACATGCAGGGTATTGTCATGAAAAGTGTTTGGGGACCTGGGTCCTGCCCCAGGAGACATGTATCAATGCAAAAAAAAAGTTTTAAAAACAGCAGTTTTTTAGGGAGCAGTGATTTTAATAATGCTTAATGTAAAACAATAAAAGTGTAATATTCCTTTTAATTTCGTACCTGGGGGTGTCAATATTATGCCTGTAAAGGGGCGCATGTTTGCCGTGTTTAGAACAGTCTGACAGGAAAAAAAGTCATTTAAAACTACTTGCAGTTACAATGAATTGTCGGTCCGCAATACACATAAAAGTTCATTGATAAAAACGGCATGGGGATTTCCCCACAGGGGAACCCCAAGCCAAAATTTAAAAAAAAATGCTTGGGGGTCCCCCTAAATTCCATACCTTGTGACAACACTGAAGAAATGGAACTTTGCTACAATGTAAAGTAGTGAGCGTACAGCCGGTATAACAGTGTAAATGTGCTGTCCCCTCAAAATAATGCAGCACAGCCATTAACGTCTAAACTGCTGGCAACAAAAGTGAGTACAACCCAAGTGAAAATGTCCAAATTGGGCCCAATTAGACATTTTTCCTACCCGATGTCATGTGACTCGTTTTTTTTTTTTTTTACAAAGTCTCAGGTGTGAATGGGGAACAGGTGTGTTAAATTTGTGTTATCTTTCTTACTCTCTCATACTGGTCACTGGAAGTTCAACATGGCACCTCATGGCAAAGAACTCTGAGGATCTGAAAAAAAAGAATTGTTGCTCTACATAAAGATGGCCTAGGCTATAAGAAGATTGCCAAGACCCTGAAGCTGAGCTGCAGCACGGTGGCCAAGACTATACAGCTGTTTAGCAGGACAGGTTCCACTTAGAACAGGCCTCGCCATGGTCGACTAAAGAAGTTGAGTGCACGTGCTCAGTGTCACATCCAGAGGTTGTCTTTGGGAAATTGACCTATAAGTGCTGCCTACATTGCTGCAGAGATTGAAGGGGTGTGCGGGGGTCAGCCTGTAAGTGCTCAGACCATATGCCCCATGCTGCATCACGTTAGTCTGCATGGCTGTTATCCCAGAAGGAAGTCTCTTCTAAAGATGATGCACAAGAAAGCCTGCAAACGGTTTTGCTGAAGACAAGCAGACTAAGGCCGCGTACACACGCGGGGACTGTTCGCCCAACTTTGTCCGCTGAACAGTGTTTCAGCGGACAGTCCGCTCGTGTGTGGGCTTTCAGCGGACAGTTTCAGCGAACAGTCCGCTGAACAAGGTTTTTCGGAAATTCCGAAAAACTGTCCGCTGAAACCTTGTTTCAGCGAACAGTTCCCTCGTGTGTAGGCTTGTTCGACAAACTAAGTTCCGCGCATGCTCAGAAAGGCTTTACACGCCGAAAGTTATAATGCAGTGTATAGGACGTCGTATTTTTCGTCCCGTCGTACGTGCCGTTCACGTCATCGCGCACGGTTTCAGCAAACTGTTCGTTCGTCGTGTGTGGCCATGTCCGTCCATGCTAATTTTGAGCGGACTGTTTGCCGAAACTGTTTGACGGACAAAGTTGGGCGAACAGTCCCCGCGTGTGTACGCGGCCTTAGAATATGGATTACTGGAACTATGTCCTGTGGTCTGATGAGACCAAGATAAACTAATTTGGTTCAGATGGTGTCAAGCGTGTTTGGCGGCAACCAGGTGAGGAGTACAAAGACAAGTGTGTCTTTCCTACAGTCAAGCATGGTGGTGGGAGTGTCATGGTCTGGGGATGCAAAGGGGGAAAAACCCCAACAGACGCCAGCAGGATCATCCCACTGTAGTGCGCCGAGCACCCAATGTCACACAGGCACCTTACCAGACCCCAGGGAACCAGCTCAGTGCCAGGGGGAATCCACTTCCTGGAAACTCAGGAAGATGCCTGATGACACATGACATCACTTCCGGGGGGGGGGGACAGCAGTATAACGGGGTCCCCATGGACATGAATGGGCAAAGATAGATGGAAAAAAAAATGTAATTAAGAAATTTGAAAAATAACTAAAAATACTCTGACAAAACTGGACCACTAGGGGATAGTAAATTGATAAAAAAAAAATACATAAAAATAATAATAAATAAAAAAATAAAAGAAAAATAAGTAAAAATGTTAGTGGCATGCAGATAGTGTATTTTTTTATTATTATTATTATATATATATATATATATATATATATATATATATATATACACAGTGCCTTGCGAAAGTATTCGGCCCCCTTGAACTTTTCAACCTTTTGCCACATTTCAGGCTTCAAACATAAAGATATAAAATTTTCATTTTTTGTGAAGAATCACCAACAAGTGGGACACAATTGTGAAGTGGAACGAAATCTATTGGATATTTTAAACTTTTTTAGCAAATAAAAAACTGAAAAGTGGTGCGTGCAAAATTATTCGGGCCCTTTACTTTCAATGCAGCAAACTCACTCCAGAAGTTCAGCGAGGACCTCTGAATGATCCAATGTTGTCCTAAATAACTGATGGTGATAAATAGAATCCACCTGTGTGTAATCAAGTCTCTGTATAAATGCACCTGCTCTGTGATAGTCGCAGGGTTCTGTTGAAAGCGCAGAGAGCATCATGAAGACCAAGGAACACACCAGGTAGGTCCATAATACTGTTGTGGAGAAGTTTAAAGCCGGATTTGGATACAAAAAGATTTCCCAAGCTTTAAACATCCCAAGGAGCACTGTGAAAGCGATCATTTTGAAATGGAAGGAGTATCAGACCACTGCAAATCTACCAAGACCTGGCCGTCCCTCTAAACTTTCAGCTCAGACAAGGAGAAGACTGATCAGAGATGCAGCCAAAAGGCCCATGATCAACTGCAGAGAACTACAGCTGAGGTGGGAGAGTCTGTCCATAGGACAACAATCAGTCGTACACTGCACAAATCTAGCCTTTATGGAAGAGTGGCAAGAAGAAAGCCATTTCTCAAAGATATCCATAAAAAGTCTCATCTAAAGTTTGCCACAAGCCACCTGGGAGACACACCAAACATGTGGAAGAAGGTGCTCTGGTCAGATCCAAAATCCAACTTTTTGCCCACAATGCAAAACGATATGTTTGGCGTAAAAGCAACACAGCTCATCACCCTCAACACACCATCCCCACTGTCAAACATGGTGGTGGCAGCATCATGGTTTTGGCCTGCTTTTCTTCAGCAGGGACAGGGAAGATGGTTAAAATTGAGGGGAAGATGGATGCAGCCAAATACAGGACCATTCTGGATGAAAACCTGTTGGAGTCTGCAAAAGACCTGAAACTGGGACGGAGATTTATCTTCCAACAAGACAATGATCCCAAACATAAAGCAAAATCTACAAAGGAATGGTTCACAAATAAACGTATCCAGGTGTTAGAATGGCCAAGTCAAAGTCCAGACCTGAATCCAATCGAGAATCTGTGGAAAGAGCTGAAAACTGCTGTTCACAAACGCTCTCTATCCAACCTCACTGAGCTCGAGCTGTTTTGCAAGGAAGAATGGGCAAGAATTTCAGTTTCTCGATGTGCAAAGCTGATAGAGACATACCCCAAGCGACTTGCAGCTGTAATCACAGTAAAAGGTGGCTCTACAAAGTATTAACGCAAGGGGGCCGAATAATTTTGCACACCCCACTTTTAATTTTTTTTTTATTAGTTAAAAAAGTTTCAAAAATCCAATAGAACAACAAAAAATAAAAATGTTATATCTTTATGTTTGAAGCCTGAAATGTGGCAAAAGGTTGAAAAGTTCAAGGGGGCCGGATACTTTCGCAAGGCACTGTATATATATATATATATATATATATATATATATATATATATATATATATATATATATATATATATATATGTGTGTATATATATATATATATGTATATATATATATATATATTTATATATAATGTGTGTATGTGTGTGTGTACATACACACACACATATACATACTACATACATACACAGTGGGGACAGAAACTATTCAGACCCCCTTAAATGTTTCACTCTTTGTTATATTTGCTAAGAATTGTTGACTAGGGATGAGCCGAACACCCCCCGGTTCGGTTCGCACCAGAACTTTCGAACGGACCCCAAATTCATACGAACGTTAGAACCCCATTGAAGTCTATGGGACTTGAACGTTCGAAATTAAAAGTGTTAATTTTAATGGCTAATATGCAAGATACTGTTCTAAAAAGGGTTTGGGGACCTGGCTCCTGCCCCAGGGGACATGGGTCACTGCAAAAAAAACTTTTAAAAACGGCCGTTTTGGCGGGAGCACTGACTTTAATGACGATTAAAATGAAAAAAAAAAGTGAAATATTCCTTTAAATATGGTGCCTGGGGGGGTGTCTGTAGTATGCCTGTGAAGTGCCACGTGTTTCCGGTGTTTAGAACAGTCCCTGCACAAAATGACATTTAACGGAAATAACGTAATTTAAAGCTGCTTGCGGTTTTAATGTTATATCTGGTTCCTGCAATATGGTTGAAAATCATTGAGAAAAATGGCATGGGTAGCCCTCCCTGCCCATTACCAGCCCCTTTGGGTCTTGTACGCATATTAAGGGGAACCCCGTACCCATATTAAAAAAAGGAAATGCGTGTGGCCCCCAGGCCCTATATACTCAGAACAGCAGTATACAGGCGGTGCAAACAAGACAGGGACTGTGTAGGTTTGTTGTGTTAAGTTGAATCTGTTTGTAATTTTCAACTGGTACATTTTTAAAGTGTAGCTCCAGTCAAAGAAACTATTTTTAAGCTTTTTGGAAAACATAGGGAAGGGTTATCACCCCTGTATAATTTGTTTTGTCGTCTGTCTTTTTCAGAGCACGCAGACAGCACGCACAATCTCCTAACACTGACTGAGAGCTCTATTTAAAACGAGCAAGATATTTAGCTATATAGGTGGATATAGCGGTGTATACTGCGTTCAGAGCACGCAGACAGCACGCACAATCTCCTAACACTGACTGAAAGCTCTTTTTAAAACGAGCAAGATATTTAGCTATATAGGTGGATATAGCGGTGTATACTGCGTTCAGAGCACGCAGACAGCATGCACAATCTCCTAACACTGACTGAGAGCTCTATTTAAAACAAGCAAGATATTTAGCTATATAGGTGGATATAGCGGTGTATACTGCGTTCAGAGCACACAGACAGCACGCACAATCTCCTAACACTGACTGAGAGCTCTATTTAAAACGAGCAAGATATTTAGCTAGATAGGTGGATATAGCGGTGTATACTGCGTTCAGAGCACGCAGACAGCACGCACAATCTCCTAACACTGACTGAGAGCTCTATTTAAAACGAGCAAGATATTTAGCTAGATAGGTGGATATAGCGGTGTATACTGCGTTCAGAGCACGCAGACAGCACGCACAATCTCCTAACACTGACTGAGAGCTCTATTTAAAACGAGCAAGATATTTAGCTAGATAGGTGGATATAGCGGTGTATACTGCGTTCAGAGCACGCAGACAGCACGCACAATCTCCTAACACTGACTGACAGCTCTATTATAAAAGATAGATATATCGCTAGATATATAGGTGAATATAGCGGTGTATACTGCGGTCAGGGCACGCAGACAACAACCACTACAGAAGAGCAAGAACGAAAAATCGGCCGATAACGATCGGTGTATACTGTGTTGAAGGTACACAGAACACCCGTTAACTGCTACAGATGCCAACACACTACACAAGGCCGCCGCGCTGTCGGCCTTATATAGTGTGGGGCGTGTACTACACAGCCTGAGCTATGATTGGCCACAAGCATCCTGCCTGTGGCCAATCATGGCTCTCCTCGCTGCCGGCGCTGTGATTGGCCAAGCATGCGGGGTCACAGTGCATGCTTGGCCAATCATGAGCCAGCAATGCACTGCGCCATCGCAGTGCATTGTGGGCCGTGAGCGCCACACGAATTTGGTGCGAACGGCCCATAACGTTTGGAATTCGCCGAACGGACGAACAGCCGATGTTCGAGTCGAACGTATGTTCGACTCGAACACGAAGCTCATCCCTATTGTTGACATTTTTGCAGCTAAAAAAAGAAAAACTGAAATATCACATGGTTCTAAGTATTCAGACCCTTTGCTGTGACACTTATATTTAACTCAGGTGCTGTCCATTTCTTCTGATCATCCTTGAGATGGTTCTACACCTTCATTTGAGTCCAGCTGTGTTTGATTATACTGATTGGACTTGATTAGGAAAGCCACACACCTGTCTATATAAGACCTTACAGCTCACAGTGCATTTCAGATCAAATGAGAATCATAAAGTCAAAGGAACTGCTTGAAGAGCTCAGAGACAGAATTGTGGCAAGGCACAGATCTGACCAAGGTTACAAAAAAATTCTGCTGCAATTAAGGTTCCTAAGAGCACAGTGGTCTCCACAATCCTTAAATAGAAGACATTTTGGATGACCAGAACCCTTCCTAGAGCTGGCCGTCTGGCCAAGCTGAGCTATCGGGGGAGATGAACCTTGGTGAGAGAGGTAAAGAAGAACCCAAAGTTCACTGTGGCTGAGCTCCAGAGATGCAGTCAGTAGTGATGGCCGAACGGTTCGCCCGGCGGTCGTTTCGCGGCGAATTTCCGACTTTCGCCGTCCGCGGGTTCGAACGCCTTTTTCCGTCGTTCGCCCCGGCGGACTTACGTGTTTAATGTATACAAGAACTTTAACCTTTCGTGACACGTTTATCATGTGTTACAGGACAACCAATTGAGACATGACAGCTCATGGACACTTGGACATTCCCCCTAACCTATAAATACACCCGATCCGGTGGCCATTTTACATTCTTTCTTCTGTCACTGTAGGGAAAGGATCCTGTGTGGAGTAGGGACAGAGAAAACGCTAGCTATTTGGTACACAAAAGTTCTTTTCAGGACTGGTATAGGTGTTAGGTCAGCAGCCTGAGTTTCTTTTGTCAGTTTAGATAAAGGGACAGAGCGCTGTATGCTGCTATTTTAGGGACAGCTCAGCCAGATTAGTCTTTCTTCATCATCATCATCATCATCATCATTAGCTGTTACTATCAGGTCCACAAAAGAGCTGTTCCAGCTAATCGTTCCAGCCTACTCTTTTTTGCCAATTTGTATAGGGACAGGCAGGAAGCAGTGTGTCAGGCAGTGAGGATAATTTTAAAGACTTGCTGTTACTATTAGTTCCACAAAGGTTCTTTTCAGGACTGGTATCAGTGGTACGGTAATAGGCTTGTACACGTATAATATTCTTTCTTCCAAATATAGAAAGAATATTATACTTGACTGCTGCCCTTCTGCTGCAGTCTGCTAATCATTCACAACTCACTTGTTCCACAAAGCTCTTTATCAGGACTGGTAACTTGGTCTGTCTAGGGTGCTACGGTACATAGGCTTGGGTGCGGTACAGTCTGCTGTTCTGTAAGGACCGCTATCGGTCCACAATACATAGGGTTGCCGTGCACTACTGCTGACCGCTGCCCTATACTGCAGCAGTCCTTCAGCGGTATAGGGACTGACGCACAGTCTGCTAAACACTAATACACAACCTGCTTGGTCCACAAAAGTTCTTATAAGGACTGGTAACTTGGTATAGGGTGCTACGGTACATAGGCCTGAGTGCAGTACAGTCTGCTGTTCTGTAAGGACCGCTATCGGTCCACAATACATAGGGTTGCCGTGCACTACTGCTGACCGCTGCCCTATACTGCAGCAGTCCTTCATTGGTATAGGGACTGACGTACAGTCTGCTAATCACTAACACACAACCTGCTTGGTCCACAAAAGTTCTTATAAGGACTGGTAACTTGGTATAGGGTGCTACGGTACATAGGCCTGAGTGCGTTACAGTCTGCTGTTCTGTAAGGACCGCTATCGGTCCACAATACATAGGGTTGCCGTGCACTACTGCTGACCGCTGCCCTATACTGCAGCAGTCCTTCATTGGTATAGGGACTGACGTACAGTCTGCTAATCACTAACACACAACCTGCTTGGTCCACAAAAGTTCTTATAAGGACTGGTAACTTGGTATAGGGTGCTACGGTACATAGGCCTGAGTGCGTTACAGTCTGCTGTTCTGTAAGGACCGCTATCGGTCCACAATACATAGGGTTGCCGTGCACTACTGCTGACCGCTGCCCTATACTGCAGCAGTCCTTCAGCGGTATAGGGACTGACGTACAGTCTGCTAAACACTAATACACAACCTGCTTGGTCCACAAAAGTTCTTATAAGGACTGGTAACTTGGTATAGGGTGCTACGGTACATAGGCTTGAGTGCGGTACAGTCTGCTGTTCTGTAAGGACCACTATCGGTCCACAATAGATAGGGTTGACGTGCACCACTGCTGACCGCTCACCTATACTGCAGCAGTCCTTCAGCGGTATAGGGACTGACGTACAGTCTGCTAATCACTAACACACAACCTGCTTGTTCCACAAAAGTTCTTATAAGGACTGGTAACTTGGTATAGGGTGCTACGGTACATAGGCCTGAGTGCGTTACAGTCTGCTGTTCTGTAAGGACCGCTATCGGTCCACAATACATAGGGTTGCCGTGCACTACTGCTGACCGCTGCCCTATACTGCAGCAGTCCTTCATTGGTATAGGGACTGACGTACAGTCTGCTAATCACTAACACACAACCTGCTTGGTCCACAAAAGTTCTTATAAGGACTGGTAACTTGGTATAGGGTGCTACGGTACATAGGCCTGAGTGCGTTACAGTCTGCTGTTCTGTAAGGACCGCTATCGGTCCACAATACATAGGGTTGCCGTGCACTACTGCTGACCGCTGCCCTATACTGCAGCAGTCCTTCAGCGGTATAGGGACTGACGTACAGTCTGCTAAACACTAATACACAACCTGCTTGGTCCACAAAAGTTCTTATAAGGACTGGTAACTTGGTATAGGGTGCTACGGTACATAGGCTTGAGTGCGGTACAGTCTGCTGTTCTGTAAGGACCACTATCGGTCCACAATAGATAGGGTTGACGTGCACCACTGCTGACCGCTCACCTATACTGCAGCAGTCCTTCAGCGGTATAGGGACTGACGTACAGTCTGCTAATCACTAACACACAACCTGCTTGTTCCACAAAAGTTCTTATAAGGACTGGTAACTTGGTATAGGGTGCTACGGTACATAGGCCTGAGTGCGTTACAGTCTGCTGTTCTGTAAGGACCGCTATCGGTCCACAATACATAGGGTTGCCGTGCACTACTGCTGACCGCTGCCCTATACTGCAGCAGTCCTTCATTGGTATAGGGACTGACGTACAGTCTGCTAATCACTAACACACAACCTGCTTGGTCCACAAAAGTTCTTATAAGGACTGGTAACTTGGTATAGGGTGCTACGGTACATAGGCCTGAGTGCAGTACAGTCTGCTGTTCTGTAAGGACCGCTATCGGTCCACAATACATAGGGTTGCCGTGCACTACTGCTGACCGCTGCCCTATACTGCAGCAGTCCTTCATTGGTATAGGGACTGACGTACAGTCTGCTAATCACTAACACACAACCTGCTTGGTCCACAAAAGTTCTTATAAGGACTGGTAACTTGGTATAGGGTGCTACGGTACATAGGCCTGAGTGCGTTACAGTCTGCTGTTCTGTAAGGACCGCTATCGGTCCACAATACATAGGGTTGCCGTGCACTACTGCTGACCGCTGCCCTATACTGCAGCAGTCCTTCATTGGTATAGGGACTGACGTACAGTCTGCTAATCACTAACACACAACCTGCTTGGTCCACAAAAGTTCTTATAAGGACTGGTAACTTGGTATAGGGTGCTACGGTACATAGGCCTGAGTGCAGTACAGTCTGCTGTTCTGTAAGGACCGCTATCGGTCCACAATACATAGGGTTGCCGTGCACTACTGCTGACCGCTGCCCTATACTGCAGCAGTCCTTCATTGGTATAGGGACTGACGTACAGTCTGCTAATCACTAACACACAACCTGCTTGGTCCACAAAAGTTCTTATAAGGACTGGTAACTTGGTATAGGGTGCTACGGTACATAGGCCTGAGTGCGTTACAGTCTGCTGTTCTGTAAGGACCGCTATCGGTCCACAATACATAGGGTTGCCGTGCACTACTGCTGACCGCTGCCCTATACTGCAGCAGTCCTTCATTGGTATAGGGACTGACGTACAGTCTGCTAATCACTAACACACAACCTGCTTGGTCCACAAAAGTTCTTATAAGGACTGGTAACTTGGTATAGGGTGCTACGGTACATAGGCCTGAGTGCGTTACAGTCTGCTGTTCTGTAAGGACCGCTATCGGTCCACAATACATAGGGTTGCCGTGCACTACTGCTGACCGCTGCCCTATACTGCAGCAGTCCTTCATTGGTATAGGGACTGACGTACAGTCTGCTAATCACTAACACACAACCTGCTTGGTCCACAAAAGTTCTTATAAGGACTGGTAACTTGGTATAGGGTGCTACGGTACATAGGCCTGAGTGCGTTACAGTCTGCTGTTCTGTAAGGACCGCTATCGGTCCACAATAGATAGGGTTGACGTGCACCACTGCTGACCGCTCACCTATACTGCAGCAGTCCTTCAGCGGTATAGGGACTGACGTACAGTCTGCTAATCACTAACACACAACCTGCTTGTTCCACAAAAGTTCTTATAAGGACTGGTAACTTGGTATAGGGTGCTACGGTACATAGGCCTGAGTGCAGTACAGTCTGCTGTTCTGTAAGGACCGCTATCGGTCCACAATACATAGGGTTGCCGTGCACTACTGCTGACCGCTGCCCTATACTGCAGCAGTCCTTCATTGGTATAGGGACTGACGTACAGTCTGCTAATCACTAACACACAACCTGCTTGGTCCACAAAAGTTCTTATAAGGACTGGTAACTTGGTATAGGGTGCTACGGTACATAGGCCTGAGTGCGTTACAGTCTGCTGTTCTGTAAGGACCGCTATCGGTCCACAATAGATAGGGTTGACGTGCACCACTGCTGACCGCTCACCTATACTGCAGCAGTCCTTCAGCGGTATAGGGACTGACGTACAGTCTGCTAATCACTAACACACAACCTGCTTGTTCCACAAAAGTTCTTATAAGGACTGGTAACTTGGTATAGGGTGCTACGGTACATAGGCCTGAGTGCAGTACAGTCTGCTGTTCTGTAAGGACCGCTATCGGTCCACAATACATAGGGTTGCCGTGCACTACTGCTGACCGCTGCCCTATACTGCAGCAGTCCTTCATTGGTATAGGGACTGACGTACAGTCTGCTAATCACTAACACACAACCTGCTTGGTCCACAAAAGTTCTTATAAGGACTGGTAACTTGGTATAGGGTGCTACGGTACATAGGCCTGAGTGCGTTACAGTCTGCTGTTCTGTAAGGACCGCTATCGGTCCACAATACATAGGGTTGCCGTGCACTACTGCTGACCGCTGCCCTATACTGCAGCAGTCCTTCAGCGGTATAGGGACTGACGTACAGTCTGCTAAACACTAATACACAACCTGCTTGGTCCACAAAAGTTTTTATAAGGACTGGTAACTTGGTATAGGGTGCTACGGTACATAGGCCTGAGTGCGGTACAGTCTGCTGTTCTGTAAGGACCGCTATCGGTCCACAATACATAGGGTTGCCGTGCACTACTGCTGACCGCTGCCCTATACTGCAGCAGTCCTTCATTGGTATAGGGACTGACGTACAGTCTGCTAATCACTAACACACAACCTGCTTGGTCCACAAAAGTTCTTATAAGGACTGGTAACTTGGTATAGGGTGCTACGGTACATAGGCCTGAGTGCAGTACAGTCTGCTGTTCTGTAAGGACCGCTATCGGTCCACAATACATAGGGTTGCCGTGCACTACTGCTGACCGCTGCCCTATACTGCAGCAGTCCTTCATTGGTATAGGGACTGACGTACAGTCTGCTAATCACTAACACACAACCTGCTTGGTCCACAAAAGTTCTTATAAGGACTGGTAACTTGGTATAGGGTGCTACGGTACATAGGCCTGAGTGCGTTACAGTCTGCTGTTCTGTAAGGACCGCTATCGGTCCACAATACATAGGGTTGCCGTGCACTACTGCTGACCGCTGCCCTATACTGCAGCAGTCCTTCAGCGGTATAGGGACTGACGTACAGTCTGCTAAACACTAATACACAACCTGCTTGGTCCACAAAAGTTCTTATAAGGACTGGTAACTTGGTATAGGGTGCTACGGTACATAGGCTTGAGTGCGGTACAGTCTGCTGTTCTGTAAGGACCGCTATCGGTCCACAATACATAGGGTTGCCGTGCACTACTGCTGACCGCTGCCCTATACTGCAGCAGTCCTTCATTGGTATAGGGACTGACGTACAGTCTGCTAATCACTAACACACAACCTGCTTGGTCCACAAAAGTTCTTATAAGGACTGGTAACTTGGTATAGGGTGCTACGGTACATAGGCTTGAGTGCGGTACAGTCTGCTGTTCTGTAAGGACCGCTATAGGTCCACAATAGATAGGGTTGACGTGCACCACTGCTGACCGCTCACCTATACTGCAGCAGTCCTTCAGCGGTATAGGGACTAAGAGTTTTGTCACAGGGTCATTTAAAAAATGACATGCAGAGGAAGAGGCAGGCCCTTCCGCAGGGGTGGTAGGGGTAGGGCAGGAGCAACAGGCTTGAGCCAAAGTGGGAAGTTGCAGAAGGTGCGTTCAATTACTTTAAAGGATGCACCAGACTTGGTTGAGTGGCTCGCTCAGCCTTACTCTTCTGCACCCTCCTCATCCTCTCGATCTGCACCCTCTTCTTCACTCTCTGCTATGTGCACCCCCAAAGACACTACCACCAACAACACGACCACCACCACCACCACCACATACCTTCCGCTTGAGTCACTGGAATTATTTTCCGATCCATATCAAGAGGACATTTCTGATGCGCAGCCACTCTTGGTATTGGATCAGGAAGAGGAGGTAGCAACAAGCGCTACTCAGCAGTCTGACGCCAGTACCCAGATCAGCCCAAGGAGGAGGTTGGTCCCCGGTGTTGCTGCCTACTCTACTTATAGCGGTGGGGAAGGTGACGTTGATGATGACGTGTCTAGTGATGTCACGTGGGTGCCCACAAGAGAGGAAGAGGAGGGGAGTTCAGAGGGAGATATGGACCAGCAGATAGGGAGGAGAAGCAGCAATGACTTACATTGCACAGCAGGGACAAAGCAGACTGCAAATGTATCAGGAGCGAGTCATCGACCATGTACGGTCACATCTGGCGCTCCCAGGACACCGGCACATGGCTCCGCAGTGTGGGCTTTTTTTAACGTGTCCGCTGCTGACAATAGCGTTGCCATCTGCAATCTTTGCAGTCAACGCGTTAGTCGCGGTAAGCCCAATACTCACCTAGGGACGACCGCCTTAAGAAGGCACATGAGCAGCCATCACCGAGCCCAGTGGGAGCAACGGAACACACAAAGCCACACTGCAGGCTCTCACCGTCCAGCCTCGTCTTCTACTTCTCCTTCTCCTCTCTCCTCACAATTGTCCTCCACTCCACCTTCCATCACGCCAAGCTCACATTTTTCTGCAAAAAGGCAGGCTTCCGTGGGCCTAATGTTTGAGCGTAAAAAAATGATGACGCCGGATAACCCTCTTGCCCAACGGTTGGCGGCTGGCTTGTCAGAACTCATAGCCCGCCAACTACTGCCATATAAACTGGTGGACTCGGAGGCCTTTCGCAAATTTGTGGCCATTGGAACACCACAATGGAAGGTCCCAGGAAGGAAGTATTTCTCAGAGAAGGGCATCCCAGAGCTATATGGCCATGTTCAGCGGCAAGTGAATGTATCTCTGGCACACAGTGTCGGTGCCAAGATACATCTGACCACAGACACGTGGTCTAGCAAACACGGGCAGGGAAGGTATATCAGTTTTACTGCCCACTGGGTGAACCTTCTGACGGCCGTCAAGCATGTAACCCGTGGCACCCGTGTAGATTTGGTTTTACCGCCACGGATTGCATGCAGGCCTGACTCTTCTTCTCCTCCTCCTACTCCATCCTCCTCCCTCTCCTCCTCAGCTGCCTCCTCCTTTTCCGCTGCTAGCGTCTCTTCCACTGCACCGCCCAAGCTCCCCAGAACCTATTCCACATGCCAGGTGAGACGTTGCCATGCCGTGCTGCGTCTGTTGTGCCTGGAAGCAAAGAGCCACACTGGCCCGGCACTCCTTTCAGCTTTGCGTTCACAGGCAGATGAGTGGCTAACACCGCTCAATTTGACAGTTGGTAAAGTGGTGTGTGACAACGGTGCCAATCTGCTTAGCGCATTGAAACAGGGCAAAATCACGCACGTGCCGTGCATGGCACACGTCTTAAACTTGGTCGTGCAGCGATTCCTTGTCAAATACCCTGGGGTCCAGGACATCTTGCGGCAGGCAAGGAAAATCTCGGCCCATTTCAGAAGATCTTACACGGCCATGGCTCGCCTTGCTGACATTCAGCGGCGACACCATCTGCCGGTCAGACGTCTTATTTGCGATTGCCCGACGCGATGGAACTCAACCTTCTATATGCTTGATAGGCTGCTCCAGCAGAAACGTGCAGTTAACGTCTACCTGTATGAACTCTGCGAAAGAAACGGTTCTGGGGAGCTGGGTTTTTTTTCACCGCGCCAGTGGCTGCTCATGCGCGACACATGCAGACTTCTGCGGCCATTTGAGGAGATCACCAAACTGGTCAGTCGCAGCCATGGCGCCATCAGTGACATGGTACCTTATGCCTTCTTTCTGGAGCGTGCATTGCGTCGTGTCATTGATCAGGCTGTGGAGGAGCAGGAGCGGGAAGATGAGGAAGTCGCAATGCTGGATGAATTCCCAGGGGGGGCTACTCTATCTGAGACAAGTCAACAACAGGAGTCTGATGAGGAGTCAGAGGAGGATGGTGCCGGGGCGGATGAGCAGGAGCAAGAAGAGCATGCTTTAAACCTTTCTGGGATCCCTGTTGTGCGAGGATGGGGAGAGGAGAATGAAGAGGACGACATTATCCTGGATGATGAGCAGGAGCCAGGCCACCACACCGCTTCCACTTTAGTGCAAATGGGGGCCTTCATGCTCCAGTGTTTTAATAGGGACCCCCGTATAAAAAGCATGAGGGTCAAGGACCAGTACTGGGTGGCAACGTACTTAGACCCCCGGTACAAACACAAAATGGCGGAAATGTTACCGCCGTCGCAGAGGGCTGTCAGAATGCAGCACTTCCAGGCCTTGCTTCGAGAAATGCTGCATTCTGCTTTTGCGTGCGCTGGCAGAGGAGCAATTCCCACTCCCAGAGAAGGATTTGCGGGTACCAATCCAACAGCGCCTGCAAGAAGAGGCCGGTTTGAAGATGTGTTGGTGACTTCGGATATGAGGTCATTCTTTCAGCCGACCCATCGACAGGTGTCATCCGGATCCAGCATCAGGGAACGCCTAGACCGTCAGGTGTCCGACTACATTGGGTTAACGGCCGATGTGGACGCTCTGAGGAGTGATGAACCCCTAGACTACTGGGTGGGCAGGCTTGACCTCTGGCCAGAGCTTGCCCAATTTGCAATCGAACTGTTGGCTTGCCCCTCATCCAGTGTCCTGTCCGAAAGGACGTTCAGCGCAGCAGGGGGGATTGTGACCGATAAGCGTACTCGCCTAGCTCACCACAGTGTTAACTACCTCACATTTCTAAAAATGAATGAGGCATGGATCTCGGAGGAATTCAACACATGTGATCAGTAGACCATGTATATGTCTATAAACAATTTTTGGAATCAAGCACACAGACCTTCTTAATTCATTTGGCTCACTTCCCTGACCCAAAAAAGCACACCGTACTATATGCCCCTACCCTCCTCTTTGAAGAGGTTGAGCGGTGTCATATTTCTACTGGGGCTGCTTATTATGAGGGGTTCCCACCATCCCTGTGCTGTGCTGACTTCCTCCTGGGTGTTCTTATTATGAGGGGATCACACCATCCCTGTGCTGTGCTGACTTCCTCCTGGGGGTTCTTATTATGAGGGGATCACACCATCCCTGTGCTGTGCTGACTTCCTCCTGGGGCTGCTTACGGTGCTGCTGTCAGCGCTGTATGTCACGGAGCTGCTGTCAGCGCTGTATGTCACGGAGCTGCTGTCAGCGCTGTATGTCACGGAGCTGCTGTCAGCGCTGTATGTCACGGAGCTGCTGTCAGCGCTGTATGTCACGGAGCTGCTGTCAGCGCTGTATGTCACGGAGCTGCTGTCAGCGCTGTATGTCACGGAGCTGCTGTCAGCGCTGTATGTCACGGAGCTGCTGTCAGCGCTGTATGTCACGGAGCTGCTGTCAGCGCTGTATGTCACGGTGCTGCTGTCAGCGCTGTATGTCACGGAGCTGCTGTCAGCGCTGTATGTCACGGAGCTGCTGTCAGTGCTGTATGTCACGGAGCTGCTGTCAGCGCTGTATGTCACGGAGCTGCTGTCAGCGCTGTATGTCACGGAGCTGCTGTCAGCGCTGTATGTCACGGTGCTGCTGTCAGCGCTGTATGTCACGGAGCTGCTGTCAGCGCTGTATGTCACGGAGCTGCTGTCAGCGCTGTATGTCACGGAGCTGCTGTCAGCGCTGTATGTCACGGAGCTGCTGTCAGCGCTGTATGTCACGGAGCTGCTGTCAGCGCTGTATGTCACGGAGCTGCTGTCAGCGCTGTATGTCACGGAGCTGCTGTCAGCGCTGTATGTCACGGAGCTGCTGTCAGCGCTGTATGTCACGGTGCTGATGTCAGTGCTCTGTATTACGGTGCTGCTGTCAGTGCTCTGTATCTCCTGCACCCTCTTGTTTGCCTACCCTGGTCCCTGACCTTCCCTCTCCTCCATTGCCTTCATTAGCTCCATAGTCCTGAATTGTCAGAACAATTTCCCAAATAAAAAAAAAATGCTTGTAGTTATCGATCCCAAATTCACCTCATACATGTATTATGCTATTGTCCAGGTGGTGGGACTACGTGCTACCCCCTAATAATTACCCCGTGGCCGCAAATTCGACCTAAAGGTTTGCGAAATTCGCCTCCCATTGAAGTCAATGGAGCCCGCGGCGAACGGTCGTTTTCGCGAACGTTTGTGCCCGTTCGCGTTTCGCGTTCGCGAAACGTCCCGTCGGAAGTTCGTCCATCACTAGCAGTCAGGAGATGGGAGAAAGTTGTAGAAAGTCAACCATCACTGCAGCCCTCCACCAGTTTATGGCAGGGTGACCCGACGGAAGCCTCTTCTCCGTGCAAGACACATGAAAGCCCACATGGAGCTAAAAAACACCTGAAGGACTCCAAGATGGTGAGAAATTAGATTCTCTGGTCTGATAAGACCAAGATAGAACTTTTTGGCCTTAATTCTAAGCGGTATGTGTGGAAAAAACCAGGCACTGCTCATCAACTGTCCAATACAGTCCCAACAGTGAAGCATGGTGGTGGCAGCATCATGCTGTGGGATCTTTTTCAGCTGCAGGGACAGGATGACTGGTTGCAATTGAGGGAAAGATGAATGTGGCCAAGTACAGGGATATCCTGTGCGAAAACCTTCTCTAGAGTGCTCAGGACCTCAGAGTGGGCCGAAGGTTAACCTTCCAACAAGACAATGACCCTAAGCACACAGCTAAAATAATGAAGCAGTGGCTTCACAACAATTCCATGACTGTTCTTGAATGGCCCAGCCAGAGCCCTGACTTAAACCCAATTGAGCATCTCTGGAGAGACCTAAAAATGGCTGTCCACCAATGTTTACCATCCAACCTGACAGAACTGGAGAGGATCTGCAAGGAGGAATGGCAGAGGATCCCCAAATCCAGGTGTGAAAAACTTGTTGCATCTTACCCAAAAAGACTCATGGCTGTATTAGATCAAAAGGGTGCTTCTACTAAATACTGAGCAAAGGGTCGGCATACTTAGGGCCATGTGATATTTCAGTTTTTCTTTTTAATAAATCTGCAAACATGTCAACAATTCTGTGTTTTTCTGTCAATATGGGGTGCTGTGTGTACATTATTGAGGAAATAAATGAACTTAAATGATTTTAGCAAATGGATGCAATATAACAAAGAGTGAAAAAGTTAAGGGGGTCTGAATACTTGTACCTCAGTGACACAAGAGGTTGGGGTGGTAAGAAATCTGACATAGATACATACATGACATAGTGGGGTGTGACTGCCTGTTGTTTATTGAACTATGGAACCAGGTACAGACGGGGCTTCCAGGACAGCCAGAAGAACTGGGGACACTGGGCCTTTTGGGGCCAAACCTTGAGGGGTCTGGTCCAGAACCATCTGCAACACACACTCATAATGTTGAGATACCTGTCACTGATAATGACGTTGCAGAAAACACAAATTAGGTTTATAATGTTCATCTTTCAGGTCTCAAAACCGAGTTGACCTCTGAGGGGGGTGATCTCTCCGCTACAGGTCAAGTTGGGGGAGGACGAAGAGGAATCTTCCCCATTGCAGACCTTGATTGAGGAGGATGAGGGGGAAACTTCCTCTAGGCTAGTACACCCAGATTTGGAGGTGGCCAGGGGTGTGTTTGGCACTGCACAGCTACAGAACCACATTTTGGTCAATTTTCGGGAACAGGTATCAGTTATTAATGGAGTCCCACAAGTCTGGTGCCGAACAAAGGTTTCCTCACTTTGCATTGAACGGGGACTTGCTTTATAGTGTAGCTGAAAGCCTAGGAGAAACTGGGGAGCATTTTTTGGTTCCCCAGTCGGATCGGCGGATGCTCCTTGATTTAGCCCACAATGATGCACTGGGGGGGCACCTGGGGGCTGAAAAAATGGAAGCAAGGATAACTGACAGGTTTACTGGCCAGGGTAAAGGCTGAGGTGAAAAGTTACTGTGCATCCTGCCCCACTTGCCAGTTAACCGCTTGGTGTCCCACTAAAGAAACCCCCTAGTATCCCTGCCCAAAATTGAGGTGCCATTTGAATGGATTGCTATGGATCTGGTGGGGCCCTTAGTAAAATGAACACATGCAGACAGCTCGGACGCGCACCAGACTTTTTTGAGGGCTGTGTTTGGCTTCCCCTTTCTCTAAGTACATATGGATAACGATGCTGTTATGTAGACACCAACTTTCTTGTTGCCAAACCTGAGCAGTTTTTTTAAAACGAGAGGAAGTGTTTGGAGGCTGGGAGAAGTATTTTGTTCCTATATCCACCTGTGAACACCCTGGACTGGGGGAATCAGTCACTTGCGCTGTATGGTTCTCTATAACAAAGAACCATATACCTTTGGTAAGCGGCAGTGTTATCTGTGGTGGAGGCGTGCACTATTCACAAAATTTTGGATGTTTTTGTCATCACCTTACCACTGTGGAGTTATTATAAGAAATCTTTCCCCTTCCTTCAACCAAGGACTTTACATGGACTTTTTTTGTCAATAAGTTTTTTTTCACTGTTTATAATTATGTTTCACTGGTTTGATTTATTAAGCCAAAGGAATTCTATCGTGCATTTCTTTTGATATCCACACAGTTTGGCTAGCTGTTTTGTGGTTATATGATTAGTCAATTACTATCTACGTTGCTTTTATTAGTAATGGTGATTTGTACTTGCTATTCTCACTGAAATATTTTTGTATATTTTTTACACCCCCTTTTTTCAGCATAGGATTGATATATATATTCACTTATGTATTTTTTGTGACACTTCATTGGTATAGTCACATATTCATTTCTTTTCATATATTTTTTATTATTGTTTAATTTTTGTTATTTGTTTTAGCGCAACCCACCCCTTTTTTATTTTATTGTCGAATGTAGTATAACATTTGGGTTTGCTGCTTGCCTTTTTAATTATCCTTTTTTGATTTGATAAGCGCGGTTTTTCCCTTTTCTTTTTCCTATACCTTAGTAAAATGAGCCTGGAGACACCAATATATATTAGTAGTCCTGGATTATGCAACTAGGTATCCTGAAGCAGTCCCTTTAAGGAAAACTTCCTCTAAGGCCTTTTCCCAGGAGTTGTTTCAAATGTTTTCACAAACTGGGTTCCCCAAGAAGATATTGATGGACCAGGGCACCCCTTTCATGGCAAAAGTTATGGCAGACTTGTGCAAACTGTTTCATATTAACCACTTTAGGACAGCCGCATGTAATAATACATCGGCACAATGCCACAGACAGGCACAAGCACGTACCCGTACGTGCCTGCCTTCCAGCGGGTGGGGGGTCTGATCGGACCCCCTCCCGCTAGCTGCGGCGGTTCATTTCGCTTCAGGAGCAATCCAGGATGAGGGGATGGCCATTGGTTTCTGACCATCCCCTCTTGATCACTCCTGGCGAATGAGAAGCTTCCCCTGCCTGTGTAAGTGTAAACACAGGCAGGAGGAAGTGATGTCACTCTCCTCGTGGTGGTCTTTTTGACCGGACGACGAGGAGAGAAGACATCCAAGTAAGTGCAGTGCACTAACAGTACACTGACACGTAGGTACACATAGGCACACAAATCACCCCAGTAACCCCCCGATCACCCCCCCCCCCCCCCCCGATCAACCCCCCCCCCCCCCCCCCTCAGTCACAGTGTCACTGATTGCAGTGATCATTAATTTACTGATCACTGCATTTAGTGTCAGTTGTGACTGTAAAAAGTGTCAGGGCAGTTAGTGTTAGGCCCCTTTAGGTCCAGGGTAGCCCCCTACCCCCCTAATAAACGTTTAACCCCTTGATTGCCCCCCCAGTTAACCCTTTCACCCCCTTTTGCCAGTGTCACTAAGCAATAGTTTTTTCTGATCGCTGCATTAGTGTCACTGGTGCCACTAGGTAGCTAGTTATTTTTTAGGTTCACCGCCAGGTTTTTATAGGGTTAGGTACCCCCATATATAACCTAATAAAGGTTTTAACCCCCTGATTGCCCCTAGAGTTAACCCTTTCACCAGCGATCACCGTATAAGTGTCACTGGTGACGCTGGTTAGCCATTTAGTTATTTAGGTTCCCTGTCAGGTTTTTATATAGCGTCAGGTACCCCCATATACTACCTCATAAAGGTTTTAACCCCCTGATTGCCCCTAGTTAACCCTTTCACCAGTGATCACCGTATAAGTGTTACGGGTGACGCTGGTTAGTTAGTTCGTTTTTTATAGCATCAGGTCACCCAATAAATTTTTAACCCCCTGATCACCCGGCGGGTGATTTCAATTAGGTTTTAGGGTCAGATAGGGTCTGCGTCGCCCCAGGCAACGCTAGGTTAGTGCCAGTACTGCTAACACCCACGCACAAAGCATACACCTCCCTTAGTGGTATCGAATCTGAACAGATCAATATCTGATCTGATCAGATCTATACTAGCGTCCCCAGCAGTTTAGGGTTCCAAAAAACGCATTGTTAGCAGGATCAGTCCAAATACCTGCTAGCACCTGTGTTTTGCCCCTCCACCCAGCCCAGCCCACCCAAATGCAGTATCGATCGATCACTGTCACTTACAAAACACAAGACACATAACTGCAGCGTTCGCAGAGTCAGGCTTGATCCCTGCGATCGCTAACAGTTTTTTTTTGGTAGCATTTTATACAGTCGCTGACAGCCTAGGTGCTTTTTACCTATGAGTCTCACTAGTTGTACCACTAAATTTAGAGCCCAAAATAGCAAAGCAAAGGTACACTAGTGAAGAGGCCTACACGTTTCTGAGCATGACAGATAGTGAAGAGGAAGTCACTTATCTGTCAGATTCAGGCTCAGAATACGATCCTGTAGAGGACAGCGGCTCCATGACAGATAGCTCTGACGATGAAGATGAGTTCCCTGCTAAGGTCAGGTGTATTGGACCCCGATCTTCTGATGTTGTTGAGGTGCAAGAACCGCAGGTCCCTCGTATGGAGCAGAGAAGTACTAGCACCGCTCATCCTTCTGGTGAACTGGCAAGCACCAGCGGCCTAGTAAACCCTAAACGTACATCCAGCACTGCAGTAACATGTGGTGACGTGGTGAGTCCCATAAGTGCAGTTCAAGCTGGCGAGGTGGCAAGCACAAGTAGTGTCCCGCTGCCACCAAGAAGAAGATAAAGGCAGGCCCATCATTCCCATAGTTCCCTTCCTGCAGAATTTACCAATCCTGGTTGGGTGCCCACCACTTCTGCAGCACCAGTACTTCCCCCATTCACTGGCCAACCCGGTATTCAGGTGGATATAGCTGATTTTACGCCACTTGATTTTTATTCGCTGTATTTCACGGAAGATCTCTATAGATCTATTGTGGACTAAACTAATTTATATGCTGGTCAACACATCGCCGCTAATCCCCAGTTGCCTTCCCTTGCCAGAGATTGGAAACCAATTACGGTTTCCGAATTTAAGACCTTTCTGGGCCTTTCCCTCAACATGGGCACACATAAATTCCTGACGTTGCGGACATATTGGTCCACGCATCCGACTGACCACATGCCATGTTCTCTAACTCCATGTCCAGGAAACTATAAGAGCAGATCTTCAGGTTCATGCACTTCAATGACAATGAACTTTGTCGTCCTCGTGGAGACCCTGAATACGATCGGCTCTACAAAATTCGGCCCCTCATAAACCACTTCAACCAACTTTTTGCAGCCTTGTTTATTCCCCATCAAGTTGTCTGTGTTGATGAGTCCCTGATTAAATGTTCTGGCCGTTTGTCATTCAAACAGTACATTCCCAACAAGCGTATCAGATACGGGGTCAATCTCTATAAGTTCTGTGACAGGGCAACAGGCTATACATGGAGCTTTACGGTTTATGAGGGAAAAGATAGTTACGTAGAGCCGGAGAACTGCCCTGACTACATAGGAAGCACTGGCAAGATAGTGTGGAACATGGTGTCACCCTTATTCGGAAAGGGGTACCACTTGTACGTGGACAATTATTACACAAGTGTGCCACTGTTTAGTCATTTGTTTGATCATCAGATTGGAGCATGTGGCACTGTGCGACCTAATCGCCGGGGCTTTCCCCAGGGGCTTGTAGATTCCCGTCTTAGGCTGGGGGAGAGAGCCTGCTTGTGGTGTAATAATTTGCTCACTATGAAGTGGAGGGATAATAAGAATGTTTTCGTTCTTACCTCCCTTCATGCAGACACAACGGTCCAAATTCCTACGGCGACTGGTATTGTGGAGAAGCCCCTCTGTGTCCACGAATATATCAAAAATATGAAAGGGGTGGACCTCAATGACCAGTTGTTGGTGCCGTATCTAGTTGCCCGTAAGGCCAGACGCTGGTACAAAAAAGTGTCTGTTTACTTATTTCAATGGGCTTTGCTGAACACTCATGTGCTATACAGAGCTTCAGGTGGCACTTTATCCTTTCTTTTTTTCCAGAGAGAGATTGTCACAGACCTTCTGTATCCAGACGGTTCTGCACCTCACCATTCCCAACCAAATGCAGTAAGCCGGCTGCATGAGAGGCATTTTCCGTATGTCCTCGAGAGTACCCCTACCCAACGAACCCCCCAAAGAAGATGTCGTGTCTGTACCAAGTGTGGATATAGGCGTGACACCCGTTGTTATTGTCCACGCTGTCCTGGCAATCCTGGTCTTTGCATGGGTGAATGTTTTGAACGCTACCACACACTAGTGAAGTTTTAGCATAGGGTACAGCATTTCACAGGCTAGGACACACTAACACAGGGTCTCCCAAGATGCCATCGCATTTTGAGAGACCCGAACCATTACAGTTGTTACAGTTCAAGTGTAAAAAAAAAAGTTAAACAAAAAAATAACAAAAAATATAAAATATAAAAACCAAAAATAGTTGTCGTTTTATTGTTCTCTCTCTCTTCTTTCTCTATTGTTGCTCTTTTTTACTGTATTCTATTCTGCAATATTTTATTATGTTTTATCATGCTTGCTTTCCAGGTATGTCATTTTTTTATACTTTACTGTTTACTGTCTTTTATTGTTAACCATTTTTTTTTTGTTTTCAGGTGCGCCATTCAGCTGCAGCGCGGATTTATTTATCTTGACAGCAATAGCGTTTGCTCCCACAATACATAAAGCCGTGACTCCAGTGCTGTAGGAGGTGATTTTACCACCACAATAATAATAAAAAAAAAAGCATATATGTCGAAGCATGGGAGCAGCAGGGGCGGAGCAGCGATTTTGCTCCTAATGCCGTGTACATACGGTCGAAATTCCGACGGAGGGCTTGCCCGTGGAAAAGTTTGACCGTGTGTACGCGGCATAACTTTTTTGCGGGAGGATACCCCCATGCTTTGGCATATATATATTTTAGGCACAGGTTGCGTTAAAAAATGTTTTATTTTTTACAGGTTTTTTTTGGTATTTGCTTTTCAGGTATGGTATGGTAAGGTTTTACTGTTATACTGTAATGTTACTTTATTTTAATGTTAACCATAATTTGCTTAGCAGGTACACCTTTCAGTTTCAGCGCAGATTTATTTATCTTGACAGCAACAGCGTTTGCTCCCACGATACATAAAGGTGTGACCCCAACGCTGTAGGAGGTGATTTCACCACTATAGTTAAAAAAAAAAAAGAGCATACAGTGGTGTGAAAAAGTGTTTGCCCCCTTCTTCATTTCCTGTTCCTTTGCATGTTTGTCACACTTAAGTGTTTCGGAACATCAAACCAATTTAAACAATAGTCAAGGACAACACAAGTAAACACAAAATGCAATTTGTAAATGAAGGTGTTTATTATTAAAGGTGAAAAAAAATCCAAACCATCATGGCCCTGTGTGAAAAAGTGATTGCCCCCTTTGTTAAAACATACTATAACTGTGGTTGTCCACACCTGAGTTCAATTTCTCTAGCCACACCCAGGCCTGATTATTGCCACACCTGTTCACAATCAAGGCATCACTTAAATAGGAGCTGCTTGACACAGTAAGGTCCACCAGAAGATCCTTAAAAGCTACACATCATGCCGAGACCCAAAGAAATTCAGGAACAATTGAGAAAGAAAGTAATTGAGATCTATCAGTCTGGAAAGGGTTATAAAGCCATTTCCAAAGCTTTGGGAATCCAGCGAACCACAGTGAGAGCCATTATCCACAAATGGCGAAGACATGGAACAGTGGTGAACCTTCCCAGGAGTGGCCGGCCGCCCAAAATTACCCCAAGAGCGCAGCGACGACTCATCCAAGAGGTCACAAAAGACTCCACAACAACGTCCAAGGAACTGCAGGCCTCACTTGCCTCAGTTAAGGTCAGCGTTCATGCCTCCACCATCAGGAAAAGACTGGGCAAAAATGGCCTGCATGGCAGAGTTCCAAGGAGAAAACCACTGCTGAGCAAAAAGAACATCAAAGCTCGTCTCAATTTCTCCACAACACATCTTGATGATCCCCAAGACTTTTGGGACAACATTCTGTGGACCGATGAGACAAAAGTGGAACTCTTTGGAAGGTGTGTGTCCAAGTATATCTGGCGTAGAAGGAACACTGCATTTCATAAAAAGAACATTATACCAACAGTAAAATATGGTGGTGGTAGTGTGATGGTCTGGGGCTGTTTTGCTGCTTCAGGACCTGGAAGACTTGCCGTGATAAAAGGAACTATGAATTCTGCTGTCTACCAAGAGATCCTGAAGGAGAATGTCCGACCATCTGTTCGTGTACTCAAGCTGAAACGAACTTGGGTTCTGCAGCAGGACAATGATCCTAAACACACCAGCAAGTCCACCACCGAATGGCTGAAGAAAAACAAAATGAAGACTTTGGAGTGGCCTAGCCAAAGTCCTGACCTGAATCCTATTGAGATGTTGTGGTATGACCTTAAAAAGGCCGTTCATGCTCGAAAACCCTCTAATGTAACTGAATTAGGACAATTCTGCAAAGGTGAGTGGGCCAAAATTCCTCCAGGACGCTGTAAAAGCCTCATTGCACGTTATCACAAACGCTTGGTTGCAGTTGTTGGGTGGCCCAACCAGTTATTAGGTTTAGGGGGCAATCACTTTTTCACACAGGGCCATGATGGTTTGGATTTTTTTTCACCTTTAATAATAAACACCTTCATTTACAAATTGCATTTTGTGTTTACTTGTGTTGTCCTTGACTATTGTTTAAATTGGTTTGATGTTCCGAAACACTTAAGTGTGACAAACATGCAAAGGAACAGGAAATGAGGAAGGGGGCAAACACTTTTTCACACCACTGTATATGCCGAAGCATAGGGGCAGCAGGGGCGGAGGAGCGATTTTGCTCCTAATGCCACGTACATACGGTCGAGGGCCTGCCCGTGGAAAAGTTTGACCGTGTGTACGCAGTACATAACTTTTTAGTGGAAGGATGCCCCCATGCTTTGGCATATATAAATGGTGCATGTATGCCCATCATTAGAAGTGGGTGGATGAAGGGAGATATTCTAACGGTGGGCATACTCCCGATCAATCTCTTTTTTTCGTTCAGCCAACAGGCTGCATGACAAAAAAGATTACAATATATGTCCAACAAGGACCAGCAACGTACTGGTATGTTGCTGGACTTTGGTTATACCAGAATGATGCCTGTGGGTTTAGGTATCATCTTGGTATCATTCTTGCTGAGAGGCATGTCGAGTCCATGGAATATTTTATATTTTGACACACAAACTTTCAATAAGTATGCCAAACAATCAATAAACCCACCCTATTTGCACACTTCTCTGTGCTTATTAATGAAATGAATAAATAAACAAATAAAACTGGTCAAATAGTTAATTAAATCAATACTATAAAATAGTTGAATCAAAAGTAGCAGCTGCTTTTGAGTAAAAATACCTGTAAAAAAAATATACAAAAAAATTGTCCCAATAAAGAGTCCACTTTCTCATATATAGCAGCGCTTTGTCACTTTCCTCTAAATGAGAAATAGTGAATTTCTCTCTGAGTTTATAACAGCGGTGCTCAGTAGTGATTAAACAGATGTTATCGTGGTTAAATGAAGGAACAGCATCACCAAACGATTGACCACTCGTGATTCAAACGTACCCCTTATGGGGATGCACTCACCAAAATGCCAGAAAAAAGAGCCGTCAGTATATAACCAACCTGAAGTGACGTTTGCGCCTCAACTCTGCGTTCCAAGGAGCCCGGGAAGCAGGAAGTAACTCGCTGGTGTACACAGTGAGCGCCTGCTAGGCTTCCAGCGCTCTTGGATCAGGATAAAGGCACAGTACACATATAATTTTAAAACGCTGTCTTTATATACTATTTTTGGTACGCATATTTTATATTGGGGGGCTATTGGAATAATAAAGGGTATAAAACGGAATTACGCTATGGTTGCATATTTTATTCCCTTTATATGGTACACCGGAGCCCCATTGCAGTAATAGAGACATCTAGTGGCCAAGAAGGAGTTCACTTATGATTGATGTTATACTGAAGGCTCTTTTTTTCTGGCGTTTTGGTGAGTGCATCCCCATAAGGGGTACGTTTGACTCACAAGTGGTGAATCGTTTGGTGGAAGCTGTTCCTTCATTTAACCATAATAACATCCGTTTAATCACTACTGAGCACCGCTGTTATAAACTCAGAAAGTAATTCACTATTTCTCATTTAGAGGAAAGTGACAAAGCACTGCTATATATGAGAAAGTGGACTCTTTATTGGGACAATTGTTTTGTATATTTTGACACACGTTGTGGGAAAAATTATTTTATTTTATTTTTTGCACAAAGTTGTCACTTAATGATATATTGCTCAAACATGACATGGGCATATGTGATATTACACCCCTAAATACATTCTGTTGCATCTCCTGAGTATAGGTATACCACATGTGTGGGATTTTTTGGGAGCCAACTGCGTATGGGACCCCAAAAACCAAGCACCACCTTCATGCTTTCTAAGGGTGTACATTTTTTATTTCACTCCTCACTGCCAATCACAGTTTCGGAGGCCATGGAATGCCCACATGGCACAAACCCCCTCTCAAATGACCCTATTTTGGAAAGTACACACCCCAAGCTATTTGCTGAGAGGTATGGTGAGTATTTTGCAGATCTCGCTTTTTGTCACAAAGTTTTGAAATTTGAAAAAAAAAAAGTTTTTTTCTTTACTTTCTTAATTAAAAAAAAAAATGAGAGCTGTAAAATACTCAGCACGACTCTCAGCAAATAGCTTGGGTGTCTACTTTCCAAAATGGGGTCATTTGGGGGAGTTTTGTGCTATTTTGGCATTTTATGACCTTCGAAACTATAATAGGTAGTGAGGAGTGAAATCAAAAATTTGCGCCCTTAGAAATCCTGAAGATGGTGATTCGATTTCGGGGCCCCGTACGCATCTAGGCTCCCAAAAAGTCCCACACATGTGGTATCCTTGTACTCAGGAGAAGCAGCAAAATGTATTTTTGGGGTGCAATTCCACATATAACCATGGTATGTGTGAGCAATATATAATTTAGTGATAACTTTTTGTCATTATACAATCCCTTGGGACAAAAAATAAATAAAAATATTCAATGGGCTCCACATGCCCCTCAGCAAATAGCTTGGGGTATCTAATTTCCAAAATGGGGTCATTTGGGGGGGGTTTGCCATCTTGGCATTTTATGGCCTTCAAAACTGTGATAGGTAGTGAGGAGTAAAATAAAAAATGAATGCCCTTAGAAATCCTGAAGGCAATGCTTGGATTTCGGGGTCCCGTATGCAGCTAGGCTCCCAAAAAGTCCCACACATGTGGTATCCCCATACTCAGGAGAAGCAGTAGAATGTATTTTGGGGTGTAATTTCACATATGCCTATAGCATGTATGAGCAATATATCATTTAGTGACAACTTTGTGCAAAAAAAAAAGTTTGTAATATTCCCACAACTTGTGGCAAAATATAAAATATTCCATGGACTCAACATGCCTCTCAGCAAATAGCTTGGGCTGTCTACTTTCCAAAATGGGGTAATTTGGGGGGGGGGGGGGGTTGTGCTATTTTGACATTTTATGGCCTTCGAAATTGTGATAGGTAGTGAGGAGTGAAATCAAAGATTTGTGCCCTTAGAAATCCTGAAGGTGGTGATTGGGTTTTGGGGCCCGGTACGCAGCTAGGCTCCAAAAAAGTCCCACACATGTGGTATCCCCGTACTCAGGAGAAGCAGCAAAATGTATTTTGGGGTGCAATTCCACATATAACCATGGTATGTGTAAGCAATATATCATTTAGTGACAACTTTTTGTAAACATTTTTTATTTTTTATTTTTTTTGGCATTATTCAATCCCTTGGGGCAAAAAAAGAACATTCAATAGGCTCAACATGCCCCTCAGCAAATAGCTTGGGGTGTCTACTTTCCAAAATGGGGTCATTTTGGGGGGGGGGGGGGGGTTGTGCCATCTTGGCATTTTATGGCCTTCAAAACTCTGATAGGTAGTGATAGGTAGTGAGGAGTGAAATAAAAAATTAATGCCCTTGGAAATCCTGAAGGCGGTGCTTGGATTTCAGGGTCCCGTACACAGCTGGGGCCCCAAAAAATCCCACACATGTGGTATCCCCGTACTCAGGAGAAGCAGCAGAATGTATTTTGGGGTGTAATTTCACATATGCCCATAGCATGTGTGAGCAAAATATCATTTAGTGACAACTTTGAGCAAAAAAAAAGTTTGTAATATTCCCGCAACTTGTGGCAAAATATAAAATATTCCATTGACTCAACATGCCTCTCAGCAAATAGCTTGGGGTGTCTACTTTCCAAAATGGGGTCATTTTGGGGGGTTTTGTGCCATCTTGGCATTTTATGGCCTTCAAAACTGTGATAGGTAGTGAGGAGTAAAATAAAAAATTAATGCCCTTAGAAATCCTGAAGGCAATGCTTGGATTTCGGGGTCCCGTACGCAGCTAGGCTCCCAAAAAGTCCCACACATGTGGTATCCCCGTACTCAGGAGAAGCAGCAAAATGTATTTTGGGGTGCAATTCCACATATAACCATGGCATGTGTGAGCAATATATCATTTAGTGACAACTTTTTGTAAACATTTTATTTCTTTTAATTGTTTTGTCATTATTCAATCCCTTGGGACAAAAAAAAAATATTTAATGGGTTCAACATGCCTCTCAGCAATTTCCTTGGGGTGTCTGTTTTCCAAAATGGGGTCATTTGGGGGGGGGGGGGTTGTACTGCCCAGCCATTTTAGCACCTCAAGAAATGAGACAGGCAGTCATAAATTAAAAGCTGTGTAAATTCCAGAAAATGTACTCTAGTTTGTAGACGCTATAACTTTTGCGCAAACCAATAAATATACGCTTATTGAAATTTTTTTTTACTAAAGACATGTGGCTGAATACATTTTGGCCTAAATGTATTACTAAAATTGAGTTTATTCGATTTTTCTTATAACAAAAAGTAGAAAATATAATTTTTTCTCGAAATTTTCGGTCTTTTTCCATTTATATCGCAAAAAATAAAAATCGCAGAGGCAATCAAATACCATCAAAAGAAAGCTCTATTTGTGGGAAGAAAAGGACGCAAATTTAGTTTGGGTACAACATTGCATGACTGTGCAATTACCAGTGCAGTGCTAAATTGTAAAAAGATCTCTGGTCCTTAGGCTGACAATTGGTCCGGGGCTTAAGTGGTTAAGCAGTTGCGGACGTTCATCTATCATCAGACAGATGGCTTTGTCAAGAGGTTTAATAAGACCCTAAATTCAATGTTAAAAAGAGTGGTCCAGAAGGATGGAAAGGCCTGGGACATGTTGCTCCCTGTCCTGTTATTTGCCATCCGAGAGTTTCCACAGGTTCCAAAGACCCCTTGGACTGCTGGATCTAGGGAAGGAAACCTGTGAAAGCAAGTCCTCACCACACAAAACAGTCGTAGAACATATCACTCAAATGCAGGAGAGGGTGACTAGAGCAATGCCATTAGTGAGGGAGCGTCTCCAGAATTGTCTATCCTCTTCCTCCTCCGCTGATATGTTGGAAGAACATTTCTGGTTCTGGGTGATGCCATCAGCCCAATTTTTCAGCCCCTGTTTAACAGGGGCGTTTAATTACAATTTTTGATGCAATGCTTTGCAGCAGGGCTAATTCCTGCAATAAAACAAGAGTATATGGGAGAGATTGTAGTGTGGTGGCACCAGCACCAGTGCCTAAGGCCCAATTTTTCTGCCCCTGTTTAACAGGGGCGTTTAATTACAATTTTTGATGCAATGCTTTGCAGCAGGGCTAATTCCTGCAATAAAACTAGAGTATATGGGAGAGGTTGCAGTGTGGTGGCACCAGCACCAGTGCCTAAGGCTCAATTTTTCTGCCCCTGTTTAAAAGGGGCGTTTAATTACAATTTTTGATGCAATGCTTTGCAGCAGGGCTAATTCCTGCAATAAAACTAGAGTATATGGGAGAGGTTGCAGTGTGGTGGCACCAGCACCAGTGCCTAAGGCCCAATTTTTCTGCCCCTGTTTAACAGGGACATGTAATTACAATTCTTGATATAATATTTCACAGGAGGGCCCGTTACTGTGCCCACCCAGAGTAACTGTGAGGACTTATAGTGTTGTGGCACCAGCATCACAACCACCAAAGGTCAATTTTTCTACCACTGTTCAACAATAGCATGTAATTACAATTCTTGATATAATCGTTCACAGCATGGCGCTCCAGCACCCACCAAGAGTCACTTTGAGGGCTTACAATGTTGTGGCAAATCCAACACCTTGTTCCGCCATTTCTGCAGAGCATATAGGGCAGGCCCCTACTTTCAAACATCCAACTTACAAACATCTCCTACTTGCAAACGGAAGAAGACAACAGCAAGTGAGATAAAAAAAGATGGACGACAAAACAAATTATACAGGGGTGATAACCCTTCCCTATGTTTTCCAAAAAGCTTAAAAATTGTTTTTTTGACTGGAGCTACACTTTAAAAATGTACCAGTTGAAAATTACAAACAGATTCAACTTAACACAACAAACCTACACAGTCCCTGTCTTGTTTGCACCGCCTGTATACTGCTGTTCTGAGTATATAGGGCCTGGGGGCCACACGCATTTCCTTTTTTTAATATGGGTACGGGGTTCCCCTTAATATGCGTACAAGACCCAAAGGGGCTGGTAATGGGCAGGGAGGGCTACCCATGCCATTTTTCTCAATGATTTTCAACCATATTGCAGGAACCAGATATAACATTAAAACCGCAAGCAGCTTTAAATTACGTTATTTCCGTTAAATGTCATTTTGTGCAGGGACTGTTCTAAACACCGGAAACACGTGGCACTTCACAGGCATACTACAGACACCCCCCAGGCACCATATTTAAAGGAATATTTCACTTTTTTTTCACTTTAATCGTCATTAAAATCAGTGCTCCCGCCAAAAAGGCAATTTTTAAAAATATTTTAGGCATTGACCCATGTCCCCTGGGGCAGGAGTCAGGTCCCCAAACCCTTTTTAGGACAGCATCTTGCATATTAGCCGTTAAAATTAGCACTTTTAATTTCGAACGTTCGAGTCCCATAGACTTCAATGGGGTTCTAAAGTTCGTACGCATTTGGGGTCCATTCGAAAAGTTCTGGTGCGAACCGAACCGGGGGGGTGTTCGGCTCATTCCTAATTGTGGGTAGGGGGCTAGTGAAACCTCAGTTGAATAAGGTAGAAGCCATAGAGAACTGGCCCTGTCCACTAACCAAAAAGCAGGTCAGAGCATTTCTGGGAATAATTGGTTACTACCGAAGGGTTTGTCCCCAACTTTTCCACCATGGTGCACTATTGACTGACTTGACAAAAGGCAGAAAGTCAGTAATTATCAAATGGAATACGGATGCAGAAGAAGCCTTTCAAAAGCTTAAAAGGTGGCATTTAGGGCTGTCTTTAATATTGATTGGACCCTGGGCAAAACTTTTGTTGGGCCCCCCCATGCAGTTTTGCTCTCCACATGCCCTGAGACATACAATAAATAGCAGCTAGACTCAAAATCAGTTTACTGAATCAGATCAGGTATCTATTGCAATTGGTTGCCAGAGGTTACAGTGTATCATTACCGCTCACTGACTGGTTGCTAGAGGTTTACAGCACACATTACAGCTCACTGGTTAGTTACTAGAGGTTACAGCACATGATTTCTGCTTCTTGATTGGTTGCTATAGATTACTGTGGATATGACCTTGGGGGGCATGATATACATATATCAATGCAGCTGCCTGCCACTATTTACATATGAATGCTGTCACTATTTACATATGAATTCCACCGCTATTTACATATGAATTCTGGTAATGTACATGTAAAAACAGGATCTGCAGGTGAGTCATCTGTACACAACAATAGGGCAGAGCTGGGCAGCAATATTAGCAGCACTTCACACTGAGATATTGGGACACAGCACAGGACTAAAACCTCAAGGAACAAGGAAATTTAAACCGGGATAGTTGACAAGTATGAGGCAGCTGCTTTGGGCCCCCACAACAATGACAGGGCCTGGGGCAGTTGCCCCTTTTGCCCTGCCTTAAAAACGGCCCTGGTGGCATTGTGCCAGCATCTGGTGCTTGTGGCACCTGATTTTGCAAAAGAGTTTGTGGTGCAGACAGATGCCTCAAGTGAGGGCTTAAGAGCACTATTGTCTCAAGTGGTCAATGGGGAATAGCACCCAGTAGTTTTTCTAAGTAGGAAGCTAATGACAGCGGAGAAAAGTTACGCTGTGGTAGAGAGGGAGTGTCTTGCCATCAAGCGGGCTCTGGACTCCCTATGATATTTTCTTCTAGGTAGGAAGTTTTGCCTGGTGTCTGACTATGCCCCATTGACCTGGATGAGACAAAACAAGCACACCAATGCCAGCGTAACAAAGTGGTTCCTTTCTCTCCAGGAGTTTAATTTCAGGGTAGAGCACAGACCCAGGAAACATCATCAGAATGCCGATGAACTCTCACGAGTGCATTGTATGGTGTCGAATGGTGCCTCCAACACCTCCGCTTTTAGGCAAGGGGGGGATATGTGCAGGATGCCAAGGTTGGGTCCTGGATGGGTACTATATATATCACCAATATTTGGGTTGTGGTCCCTTTAAGGGAAGTGTGATAGTATTCAGGGGTCACCCAGGATGGGTGAGGAATTCCCGGGAATAGTTTCAATCAGGGGAGGAGTGACTCACAGTTCTCTCTGTGTTAATAGAGAGATATTTGGGATCCGGAATTTCGGAGGCTCTGAAGACATATTCAGGTGGGAAAGAGCCTCTGCCATGACTACAGGGATTCCAGCACACACGGGGTTAGGAGCCCCCAGGAAGCAGCTCTTAAAGACAGGAAGTAGTGGTGGTGAGGAGGAGTTGTGGTGAATACACCTGTCTTGGAGAGCTGTAAGTTTAATGGAGGTTGCTAAAAGATTTACTTAGGACTGTTAAAAAACCTTGGGGCAGGGGGGCGTGGCTAGCCAGCGGAGCGGATGGTCGTATGCTAGAGTGGCTCCACTTCATCCCAGGCTTCAGCGGTGAAAACCACCAACTATAACCCTCGTTTCTGCCCTAAAACTATCGGACCACCTGCGGGCAACCCCTGAGATGCCATCCAGGAAAAGAAAAGAAGCCAACAGACCGGGCAAGATGTTAAACTTTTTCGGCCACCAGCGTCCGCCCTCTATCCAAGATGGCGCCAGCGGCAGTCTCGGCCGTGCACGAGATCCACAAGGCCAGCGGGAGAGAACAGAGAGTCTGGCCAGCGGAGTGAGTACCCCGTCCTTACAGCCCTCACCCTCAGCTTCGTCGAGCCCGGCGAAAAGCATGCTTAAAACGGCGGCTACAGCAACTGACATGGGGGAGGTGAGTGATCTTAACTCCTCACTAGATGACACCAGGGAATTGCAGGACTCCATTACTGAATTCCCAACCCTGAACCAGCCTGTATTGGACACTACACTTAAGGACATGTTAGTGTCCCTCCGCTCCACATTACATGCGGACATAATATCAATGACACATCAATTTAAAACTGAAGTTACCGCAGTAGCCAGCAGGGTTTCACACATAGAAGTGAAAATGGGTGAATTTGCAAATACATTTAACGACTTAGTAGACGCCCATAATGACAGAGACGATGAGATCGCAAATATTAGGGCAAAACTTGCGGACCTCGAAGACAGGTCGAGACGTAATAACGTCAAGATTCGTGGAATCCCTGAGTCGATTAAACCACAGGAGTTGAGAGACTATTTCATTAACATAATGCGGGTGGCGCTCCCAGATACTCCGGCGGAGGAATTGGTGGTGGATCGTATTCATAGACTGCCGAGGACTAAAAACATCCCGCCCCACTTGCCCAGAGACACTATCGTACGGGTGCATTTCTACCACGTAAAGGAGAGATTTGTGATGGCGACTAGGCAGAGGGAGAATTTGCCTACTGATCTTAAGGACTTGTCCTTCTTTGCAGACCTCCTGGCCTACACCATGCAGCAACGCAGACAGTTGGCTACCATCACAAAACCCTTGAATAACCACCGTATCCCCTATAGATGGCTGCATCCAGCTAAACTACTGATAACCCAAGACGGGGAGTCGCACCTGGTTACAAATGTTGAGGATGACATTCGCCTCCTGGAAGCTTGGCAGATTCTTCATCCGCCACACGCAGCCCAAGGGAAGACAGGGCCTCCCCTGTCCATGCGCCCAAGCTCAGTAGCTGAAACAGGGTGAATCTACTTCACATCAATGTGATATAACCGTCTGGACGCCTGGGAAGAAGGCTTACAGAAATTTGTTCAAGTTCTTGTTTTTCAGTCTTCAGAACTGACCACTTCTACCCCCCGAGAGTTAGCGGTTTTACACCAGCACAGATTCCATTGGGAATCGCAATATTTTTTATCTTTGTTCTTTCTCTTTAGTTCATTTTTGTTTGACTCTCACAGTTTGACTCTCCCTGTACCTATCCTCCCCCTATCCCCCTATTGCAGATACCAGTACAGCCTGTTTTTGGAAAGAGAGGTTGACTCAACAGGAAGTCCCTGTTCCAGTCCACAGCACCTTCTATATCGCAACCAGTGGAACATCTCCTGTCAGAGACTGAAAGATCAGGTACTAATACAGTGTAACGTAACATGGCTTTTACTATTGCATCGTTAAATGTCAAGGGCCTTAACAGCAACCAAAAGCGCCAGTTAGCCTGGAGAGAAGCGGTTAAACTGCGCTGTGACATTATATGCTTCCAAGAGACACACTTTATGACGGGTAAACACCCTTCCTTCTCAAATCGCAAATTCCCACATGTGTTTCTAGCATCCGGCCCCAAGAAAAAAGCAGGCGTAGCAATTGCTATTAAGGACTCTATTTCCTTCTCCCATGTAGACACTTACCTGGACCCATCTGGTAGATTCATAGTTCTTCTCTGTGAGATTGCCCAACAGAAATATACTCTCGTTAATGTGTACCTACCAAACGTTCACCAAATCAAATTTATGCAAAAAATTTGGAGGAAAGTTTCTGAGATGAGACAGGGCCATGTTCTTACTTGCAGTGACTTTAATGCTGTCCCCAATGGAGAAATGGATGTGTCAAACTACCAGAGGAGGAAGTCTAACAGACCCACTCTCACAAACTTTCTTTCCACCTCTGGTCTCCACGATGTCTGGCGATGTCAGCACGCCTCTGAAAGGGACTTTACTTTTTTTTCCAACGTCTACCATACTTACTCACGTATAGATTTATTTTTGGTAGACAAATTTCTGCTACAAAAAATTATAAGATCTGACATACATGTTATTACTTGGTCGGATCACGCTCCAGTGTCCCTGGGTGTGGGGGGTCGTGGTGCCGAAACTAGAGCAAACAGGTGGAGAAATTACGTCTTCATCATTTCCCAGCCTGCAAATATAAAATATTTACGGGACAAACTGACGGAATTCTTTGAGATTAATGCTCCATCGGTATCGGACCCCTTCACCCTCTGGAACACCCACAAGGTCTATATGAGAGGCTTGTTGATCCAGTTAGGAGCGAAAGTTAAATGGCAGCGGACGAATCGGCTTAACTCTCTGCTAGGGGAAATACAAACTTTAGAAACGTCCAATAAACAACTGTCCACGCAAAAGACAAGAGATGCTTTGTTTTCTGCGCGGCAAGAGCTACGTGCGTTCTTGGTCTCCCAACAGGAGAACCATTTTCGTAACCTGAAAGCTAATAACTATCGATATAGTAATAAGGCAGGGAAGCTACTGGCAAGCCAACTTAAAGAAAGATTTTTCCATCAGAAAATTGGCAGTGTGATCAACCCCAAAACTAAACAAAAGGTATACAACCCAAAAGAAATCGCTGACGCCTTTAGCGATTACTACGAGGCCTTATATAATCTCAGCGATGATCCTAACACTTACCAACCCTCGGACCAGATAATTACACAATTTCTGAGGGAAGATAACCTACCCAGAGTCTCCCAGAGCGAATTAGAACAGTTGAACCTCCCGTTCACAGTCCCCGAAATTCATTCAGTGGTTAAGAGCATGCCCCACAATAAGGCGCCAGGCCCAGACGGTTACTCGTCGGAATATTATCAGATGTTTCAAGCTGAACTATCCCCGTACCTAAAGCAGATTTTTGATGCCGCAATGTCCACTGCCGCCTTTTCAAGAGATATGCTGACGGCTTCAATCATTACTATACCCAAACCGGGTAAAGATACCTCTCTACCTCAAAGTTATAGACCAATATCTTTATTGAATGTCGACGTTAAAGTGTATGCAAAATTGCTGGCTAATAGACTTGCAGAACTCTTACCAAGACTTATTAATCACGACCAGGTAGGCTTCGTTCTGGGACGGCAGGCACACGACGCCACTAGGAGACTGATTAATCTTGTTTACTCAGCCGAAAAGTCGGGAGGGCCTTCTCTGCTTCTATCCTTGGACGCAGAGAAGGCCTTCGATCAAATTCAAAGAGAAAAATAATGAGCCGCGCTAAATCACACAAACATCAGATTGTGCAAAAATAAGAAGTGAATTGTGGACTGTTAGTAGCCTCTACACATGAATTGATATAAAATGATGTCATAAATAGTGAAATACATATGTGTTATAAGCTCAGGCCATGCAAATCACTCATTCCTTGCAGTATAAGATCAAGTTGCATGTACCTATATATAATAATACAAACTCTAAAAAACACCCAGTGTATGGATTGCAAGTCTGTATATATAAATCACAAAAAACTCCTTTCAATAACTGTGAATAGAGTCCTCCACAAAAGAACCATAAAAAATCCACTGCTGAGTCCAATTGAATAGTGCTTGATCCACCACCAAAAAGCGATTAAATTTGCCGCTTACCGGAAAGACATGACCCTCCACTACAGAGGGTCACCAAAGACCTATGGATATAAACTCGTCTTCCAGCCAAGAGGGGTCCTCAGTGTTCTCCTTGCGTCACCACTCCAATAAAGGTTATGGAAAAACGCTCCAAGAAATCTTTCTCATAGATCCAGAGGGACTCAGGATAGGAACATCAAAGCCATGGAAAAAGGATATAATATCTCTCCGATGAAAAAGCTGTGTCTGTAATCTGCGAGAAATCCGCTGGAGGGTGCTGTGTCTCTTCTATGACGAAAGCCGATAAGACACGCCTGCTCCCAATCCACAGAATAAAATGGCCTCGATCATTCGATCAAATTGACTGGGGGTACCTGACTAAAGTACTACAAGAATTCGGATTGACAGGAGGGATTCAGCAGGCCATTCTAGCACTTTATTCCTCCCCGTCGGCATTCGTGTTTGTGGAGGGGATGTTCTCCAAAAGTTTCAATATAACAAATGGCACCAGGCAGGGATGCCCGCTGTCTCCGATCATTTTCGCCATGGTAATGGAACCCATGGCGGAGATGATCAGGCGGCATCCAGGAATACAGGGCATTTCCTCCCGAGGCATACAACATAAGATCTCACTCTTTGCGGATTATGTCATTTTGACATTGTCCAATCCCTAACAATCCATGATGGCAGCGCAGGAGGTGTTATCAAAATTTAGTAAAGTGGCCTTCTACAAGATTAATGAAAATAAATCTTGCATTTTGGGGATAGGAATTGATGATCATTTGAAAGCAAAATTACAAAAGGACTTCCCGTATCCCTGGTCCTCTGACTCTATTCAGTATCTAGGAACCCAAATAACTCCCTCCACAACAAAGTTGTTTCAAGCGAATTTTCCCCCAATGTTAGATAGTCTCCAAGGTGAAATACTTAAACTTCAGAAGCATTATATATCCTGGCATGATCGCCTGGCAGCCTACAAAATGCTACTACTCTCTAAACTAACGTGCCTATTCAGAGCATTACCTATAGTTATTCCCCCCTCATTTTTTTAAATCCTTCAAAGGCAAATGCTAAACTTTATTTGGGCAGGGAAAAAAGCGACATTCCCGTCTAGTATGCAAGGTAAAAGTAAACAAGTGGGAGGTATAGGGATCCCAGTTCTCCAAGATTATGCAACAGCAGCAGTGTTGGATCAACTAAGAGGCTGGATCTCCCCAGTAGAACCCAAACCCTGGTGTCAACTAGAGCAGTCGTGGGTGCACCCTAGATCATTAAGCTCTCTTTTAATAGCTCTTAGTGTTCAACAATTCCATATCGGTATAGATCACCCCACAATACAGGCCTCATTACAAGCGTGGAGTAGGCTCCTGTTGTCGTCCCATAATGGTGAACGATTAACGGCAGTTCCCATCCCCTTAAAATCGCTCCAGTGGCTGATCCCTAATATCTCGTTGAATGTGTGGCTAAACAAGGGGATCGAACTAGTCCAAGAGCTCACAGAAGGAGAACGTGCTCTGTCCTTCGAGGAAACTCGTACTAAATTTAACATCCCCCATCTGAGTTCCTAACACACTCTCAGATTGTGTCCTGGCACCGTCAACTGAGGACCTCCAATTCACTGATCCCCTCTAGGGCGTGGGAGTGTTTGACTTCGTCCGGTCCCAGGCCTAGAGGGATCACTATATTGTACGATCTTCTAGATGCTAAATCTTCCTTCTCCAAATTTGGTCACTTGGTGAGATGGGAAACGGACTTTGGGAAACAGTTTACGGATAAACAGTGGCTCTTAGCGATTAAAGATAATATCCGATTTTCAAGATGCTCGAACTACGGGGAACTGGCTATCAAAATTACAGCTAGATGGCATTTTGCTCCCTATATAATAGCAAAATTTTCAGAGGAAAAATCCAACCTGTGTTGGAGAGGATGCGGCCAGGTGGGTACACTAGTCCATATGTGGTGGTCGTGTCCACATTTGCGGAGCTTCTGGAATGAAGTATTCAAACTGATAGCGAGAATCACAGGTGTCCTGAACAGGTCATCCCCCGAAAAAGCATTGCTGAGCATAGGTATGTCTGTCTACCCCTTACCATTGAGAGCCACAGCTATGAACATTATACTAGCTGCGAGGTCCTTGATAGTGCAGAGTTGGAAATCAAGGGACATCCCCACGTTACAAGAACTGATCACGAAGGTCAATATCATCTCAGAATACGAAAAAATTCCAGCATATAGAGACGGTACCGGTGCAAGGTACAGGGCAAATTGGTCTGCTTGGAACGGTTGGTTCCAAGATAAAGGGTAATCCTCATAAGTACGAGTCGTAGCACTCATAACTTTACAGAGGTCGCCTCCTCTCATGTTACTTCCCCTCACCCTCTTTTCTCTTCCTTCTTTTTATGTTTTAAAAGTGTTGACTTATTACATTATTCGAGCCACAGTGCTGTAAGTGCAAGTTTGACTAGACGGACCTCAATACTGTCACACCTCTTGGAGTGTTATAGTGGATAAGGTCCCAGATAAGTGTCGATGTTCTCAAGTATTTATGTCACCAGGGTATAATATGCAAAGAATGGTAGTAATATCCTTGTTTTTCAGTTTTACAACCTTTGTATGTACACCACTGCAACATTAAGTCTCTGTATCCTGGTACTTATTATGTCCATGTACTAGTCCTTTTTTCAATAAAAATGTATTTGGAAAAAAATAAATAAAAAAAAAACCTTGGGGCAAAGACCCATACACAAACTGTATGTGCCTTTTTACTTTTATTATAAAGGTAAGCTTTCTGATGCTGAATGACAGTTCTGATAGTTAATCAATACTTATCATTTGTATATGTATAAAGACTAGGAATTATGTTATACTAACCTTCTTCTATTCAGTTGTTCTATAGAAAAAGATAAATCAAGTATAAGCATTAGTAATTAATACTTTTTTGTATTTTTTTTAAGAAAAAAGGTAATCTTGCTTACTGCATCTTATGCAAAACATTTAGACAATATACATACATTAACCAATGAGCATACAATGTACATACTGTGACAGGTTAAGTCCAGGATGCTTGTTTGGTACAGATGAAACTAGTAGTTTAATATCCTTTGGCGTCAGAGGGGGGCGGGGGTCACCCGTTTATGTTATTGGATGGCCCCACCCTCAGCTATATAACAGCTGTCATCGAGAAGAAGCGTCACTTGGCGGGAGCCTCCCATGGAGGCAGAGCTGTTGCATTTTTTTTTCTTTCTTCGGTCCGTCAGGAGGCGTGAAATGGATTTACATTGCGAGACATTTTTATTTTTTAATAAAGGACTTTATTTTTACTATTTTTTACACTTTTTTTGTGAATTGGTAGGAGTGCAATGTACCTATTATCAGTTCACATGCGTGACCCGGGATCTGGGGGTACCCCTGTTAAAGGGGGCTTCCAGATTCCGATAAGCCCCCCACAAGCACTGGACAAGGGGTTTTGGGCCTGATTCCAAAGCACCCCCTCCATGTTGAAGGCATGTGGCCTGGTACGGTTCAGGAGGGGGAGCGCTCTCTCATCCCCCCTCTTTTCCTGTGGCATGCCAGGTTGCGTATTCGGATAAGGGTCTGGTATGAATTTTGGGGGGACCCCTAAGCCTTTTTAAAAGTTTGGCGCAGGTTTCCCCTTAATATTTATACCAGACCTAAAGGGCCTGGTAATGGATGGGGGGGGGGGGGGGCATGCCATTTTTTTCAATGAGTTTTATCTGTATTGCAGGGACTCGACAGTACATTACAGCCGCGATCAGTTTTAAATTACTTTTTTTCCTTTAGAAATGTAATTTTGCTGTGGTACTGTTCTAACAGGCATACTATAGACACCCACCCAGGCACAATATTTAAAAGAATATTTCATTTTTACTGTTTCACTTTAACCACTTGGGATCCGCGCTATTGCAAAATGACGGCAATAGCGCGGACCCACATTTTCGGGACTACGTCTATTGACGTAGTCCCGGTTACGAGCGGCCTGCGCGCCCCCTGAGGGGCGCGCGCGGCGCGCTCTGTGATCGGCGAGTCCGTGAGACTCGCCTGATCACCGATCCGTGTAAGGGGTCGATCCCGACCCCTTATCACGTGATCAGCTGTCAGCCAATGACAGCTGATCATGTGATAAAACGGAGCCGGTAATCGGCTAGTATTCCTCCTCGCGCTGACAGCGCGAGGAGAAAAAAAAAAAGCCGATCGCCGGCGGCCATGTTCGGGACATCAGTCCCGATCACGGCCAGCAATTTAAAAGGACACCTGCCCCCTGCCAGTGCCCACCTGCCACCCGCAGTGCCATCCTGAAATAAAGTAAGTGCCCCCCTGTCAGTGCCACCCAGCAGTGCCCATAGTGCCCACAGTGCCACCCAGCAGTGCCCACAGTGCCACCCACAGTGCCACCCAGCAGTGCCACCCACAGTGCCACCCAAAATCTGCCTCAGGTGCTGCACCCCAGTGCCGCCCATCAGTGCCCAGCAGTGCCGCCCATCAGTGCCCAGCAGTGCCGCCCATCAGTGCCCAGCAGTGCCACCTATCAGAGCCACCTATCAGTGCCACCTATCAGTGCCCATCAGTCCCATCTATCTGTGGTACCTATCAGTGCCCATCCGTGCCACCCATCCGTGCCACTTATCCGTGCCACCCATCCGTGCCATCTTATCTGTGCCCATCTTTGCCCATCAGTGCCGCCTTATCTGTGCCCATCGGTGCCGCCTTATCTGTGCCTATTAGTGCCGCCTTAACTATGCCTATCAGTGCCCACCAGTGCAGCCTATCAGTGCCCACCAATGCAGCCCATCAGTGCCCACCAATGCAGCCCATCAGTGCCCACCAATGCAGCCTATCAGTGCCGCCTAATCAGCGCACTTCAATGAAGGAGAAAAATGACCCGTTTGCAAAATTTTATAACAAACTATTAAAACATGATTTTTTTTTTTTTTTTTTTTGCATCTTTTTTTGTTTGTTTAGCAAAAAATAAAACTCCGAGCTGTAACTAAATACCACCAAAAGAAAGCTCTATTTGTGGGAAAAAAATGATAAAAAATTCATTTGGGTACAGTGTTGTATGACCGCGCAATTGTCACTCAAAGTGCATCAGCGCTGAAAGCTGAAAATTGGTCTGGGACTGAGGGGGGTTTAAGTGCCCAGTAAGCAAGTGGTTAAGCATTAATAAAATAACTGCTCCTGAAAAAACTGTCGTTTTTTTAAAACTTTTTTTTGCATTGATACGTGTCCCCTGGGGCAGGATTTGGGTCCCCAAACACTTTTTGTGACAATAACTTGCATATAAGCCTTTAAAATTAGCAATTTTGGTTTTTCATGTTCGTGTCCCATAGACTTTAACGGGGTTCTGCGGCTTTCAAACTTGCAGCGAACACTGCATATTGTTCACTGTTCCCCGAACGTCCCAATAACCAAAGTTTGGCTCAAACTTAATCTCGGACTGAACTGTTCGTTCATCCCTAGTAGTGAGTGTACAGCTTGTATAACAGTGTAAATTTGCTGTCCCCTCAAAATAACTCAACAAACAGCCCTTAATGTCTAAACCACTGGAAATAAAAGTGAGTACACCCCAAGTGAAAATGTCCAAATTGGGCCCCGGTGTTATGTGACTCGTTAGTGTTACAAAGTCTCAGGTGTGAATGGGGAGCAGGTGTGTTAAATATGGTGTTATCGCTCTCACTCTCTCATACTGGTCACTGGAAGCTCAACATGGAACCTCATCTCAAAGAACTCTTTGAGGATCTGAAAAAAAGAATTGTTGCTCTACATAAAGATGGCCTAGGCTATAAGAAGATTACCAAGACCCTGAAACTGAGCTGCAGCAGGGTGGCCAAAACCGTACAGCGGTTTATCAGCATAGGTTTTACTCAGGAAAAGGTCTCACCATGGTTGACCAATGAAGTTAAGTGCACATGCTCAGCATTATATCCAGAGGTTGAAGGGGTGGGGGGTCAGCCTGTCAGTTCTCAGACCATACGCTGTACACTGCATCAAAGTGGTCTGCATGGCTGTTGTCCCAGAAGGAAGCTCCTTCTAAAGATGATGCACAAAAAAAAAACGCAAACAGTTTGCTGAAGACAAGCAGACTAAGGACATGGATTACTGGAACCATGTCTTGTGCTCTGATGGGACCAAGATAAATGTATTTGGTTCAGATGGTGTCAGGCATGGGACAGCAACCAGGTTAGGAGTATAAAGACAAGTGTGCCTTGCCTACAGTCAAGCATGGTGGCGGGAGTGTCAGGGTCTGGGGCTGCATGAGTACTGCCTGTCCTGGGCAGCTAAAGTTCATTGAGGGAACCATGAATGTCAACATGTACTGTGACATACTGAAGCAGAGCATGATCCCCTCCTTTCGGAGACTGGGCCGCAAGGCAGTATTCTAACATAACAACGGCCCCAAACAGACCTCCAGGGCGACCACTGCCTTGCTAAAGAAGCTGAGGGTAAAGGTGATGAACTGGCCAAGCATGTCTCCAGTCCTAAACCCTATTGAGCATCTGTGGGGCATCCTCAGATTGAAGGGGGAAGAGCGCAAGGTCTCTAACATCCACCAGCTCCGTGATGTTGTCATGGAGAAGTGAAGAAGAAGAGAAGTGCAAGAGGCAACCTGTGACGCTCTGGTGAACTCCATACCCAAGAGGGATAAAGCAGTGCTGGAAAATAATGGTGATCACACAAAATATTGACACGTTGGGCCCAATTTGGACATTTTCAGTTAGGGGTGTACTCACTTTTGTTGCCAGCAGTTTTGAGATTATAGCTTTGTGTTGAGTTATTTTGAGTGGATAGCAAATTTATACTGTTATACAAGCTGTACACTCACTACTTTACATTGTGGTATATATATATATATATATATATATATATATATATATATATATATACATATATATAGAAAAAAAGAGAAAATAATTTTTGTATGTGTAGCACTATATCAAAGTGTCTAAAAAATATATGTGTCAATAAATATATATATATATATATATATATATATATATATATATATATATATATATATATATATATATACACACACACACACACACACACACACACACGCTCAGCGTTTACCGTATAAATAAAATGGCATATAACATAACAGTCTGAATACAAGTTTCCTTTCATAACATAAACTAGCAGAATTGTAATGCATTTGTCATGTACTTTATAGTACAGTATACGATTTTTCATTTATTTGCAATACAACTTATCTCTCGCTAACCTTTTTAGAAGGTTTTCCTTTAGGATGGTCCTAGAACACAAAAGAAAAGCAAAAATGTAAAATGACTATAATACATTTCAAAATATTACCTTAATAAATGAAATATAAGGCATATCACCACAGAAAACTAACCACATGGTGGTCCAAGTGCAAATGACCATTAATACCATAAACTAGCAGAATTTTAATGCATTTGTTGTGTACTTTGCATTATGAGATTTTTCATTTATTTGCAATACAATTTTTCACTGACCTTTTTGGAAGATTTTTCTTTAGTATAGTCCTGGAACATAAAAAAGTAAAAATGTAAAATTACAATAATACATTTTGAAAAATGACCTTAATAAAAAAAAAAAAATAAGGCATATCACCACATACAAAAACATTCTGATTTAACCCTAACAAATGCTACTTAAAGTGCAGTGAATGAAGTTGGTTTAAATGTGAATTTAGTTAATCCAGCCTTCCTATTTCTTGAAGAAAAGTCAGGTCCAAAGAAAATATAACATACAGTCAGGTCCATAAATATTGGGACACTGACACAATTCTAATCTTTTTGGCTCTATACACCACCACAATGGATATGAAATGAACATGATGTACTTTAACTGTAGACTTTCAGCTTTAATTTGAGGGTATTTACATATCAGGTAAACCGTGTAGGAATTACAACAATTTTTATATGTGCCTCAGATCTTTTTAACCACTTACAGACTGGACCATTTTGCTGGTCAAAGACCAGACCACTTTTTGCGATTCGGCACTGCGTCGCCATAACTGACAATTGCGCGGTCGTGCGACGTGGCTCCCAAATAAAAATTGATGTCCTTTTTTTCCCCACAAATAGAGCTTTCTTTTGGTGGTATTTGATCACCCCTGCGGTTTTTATTTTTTATGCTATAAACAAAAATAGAGCGACAATTTTGAAAAAAAGCATTATTTTTTACTTTTTGTTATAATAAATATCCCCCAAAAATATATAAAAAAACATTTTTTCCCTCAGTTTAGGCCGATACGTATTCTTCTACATATTTTTGGTTAAAAAAAACGCAATAAGTGATTATTGATTGGTTTGCGCAAAAGTTATAGCGGTGACAAAATAGAGATAGTTGTATGGCATTTTTATTAATTATTTTTTATAATTTTTTTTTTTTTTACTAGTAATAGCGGCGATCAGCGATTTTTATTGTGACTGCGACATTGCGACGGACACATTGGACATTTTTGACACATTTTTGGGACCATTGTCATTTATACAGTAATCACTACTATATAAATGCAGTGATTCCTGTGTAAATGACACTGGCAGTGAAGGGGTTAACCAGTGGGTGGCAGTGTAGGGGTTAAGTGTTCCTAGAGGTGTGTTACTAACTGTGGGGGGTTGGGCTTTCATTTAGTGAACACTGATCTCTGCTCCAATCACATGGAGCAGAGATCAGCGTCACTAGTTGCTAGGCAACTGGGGAAATGCTGTTTACACGGCATTTCCTCCATTCAGCCGTCCCGTGAGACGATCGCGGGTATGCCCGCGGTGATCGAGTCCTCGGGACCCGCGACCAGACTCACGGGGGTCCCGACCGGCACGCGAGCGCACTGCCGGCGGCGCGCTTGCGATGGCAGGGCGGCATTGAAGATTGGACGTACCTGTACGCCAATATGCCTGCCCGTGCCATTTTGTCGACGTACATCGGCGTGCGCTGGTCGGGAACCGGTTAAGGGACCAAAAGTAATGGGGCAATTGGCTGCTCAGCTGTTCCATGGCCAACAAACCCATCAGAGAGATAGCAAAAACATTAGATGTGGCCAGATCAACTGTTTGAAACATCCTTAAAAAGAGAGAATGCACCCGAAAGACCACAGAAAACAACTGTGGTGGATGACCAAAGAATTATTTCCCTGCTGAAGAAAACACCCTTCACAACAGTTGGCCAGATCAAGAACACTCTCCAGGAGGTAGGTGTATATGTGTCAAAGTCAACAATTAAGAGAAGACTTCACCAGAGTGAATACAGAGGGTTCACCACAAGATGTAAACCATTGGTGAGCCTAAAAAACAGGAAGGCCAGATTAGTTTGCTAAACAACATCTAAAAAAGGCTTCACAGTTCTGGAACAACATCCTATGGACAGATGAGACCAAGATCAACTTGTACCAGAGTGATGGGAAGAGAAGAGTATAGAGAAGGAAAGGAACTGTTCATGATCCAAAGCATACCACCTCATCAGTGAAGCATGCTGGTGGTAGTGCCATGGCATGGGCATGTATGGCTGCCAATGGAACTGGTTCTCTTGTATTTATTGATGATGTGACTTCTGACAAAGCAGCAGGATGAATTCTGAAGTGTCTTAGGCAATATTATCTGCTCTGCAGGGAAAATGCCCCAAGAACAAGCAGGACCTGAAGACAGTTGCAGTAGAGGCCTGGCAAAGCATCACCAGGGATGAAACTCAGCCTCTGGTGATGTCTATGCCTTCCAGACTTCATGCTGTAATTGACTGCAAAGTATTTGCAACCAAGTATTAAAAAGTGAAAGTTTGGATGATTGTTAATCTATCCCATTACTTTTGGTCCCTTAAAAAGTGGGAGGCACATATACATATGTTGTAATTCCTACACTGTTCACCTGATTTGGATGTAAATATCCTCAAATTAAAGCTCAAAGTCTGCAGCCAAAGCACACCATGTTTGTTTTGTTTCAATACAACTTATCTCTCACTAGCCTTTTTAGAAGAATTGTGTCGCTGTCCCAATATTTATGGACCTTACTGTATGAAAAAGTGAACTAAGCTGCTCCTATTCCTTAATAAACAGTAAGTGACCAATTACTTTACCTTTATTACTCAAATGGCTTGCAGCAAAGTAATTCCTGTTAGTTTATTATCATTTATGCAAGGTAAATGAAAGGCACTTTTTGAAAAAAATGTGTCAATGACATCTTCCTCCCCTTCCAACAATCTGCTTATTATTTCTCGTTACAATGCCCCATACATTGTGACAGAGAATGTGGCTGACACTTGTGTGACTGCACACTCTCAGTCAGGCCGCGTACACACGCGCGGACTGTTCGCCCAACTTTGTCCGTCCAACAGTTTCGGCAAACAGTCCGCTCAAACTTAGCATGGACGGACATGGCCACACACGACGGACGAACAGTTTGCTGAAACCGTGCGCGATGACGTGAACGGCACGTACGACGGGACGAAAAATACGACGTCCTATACACTGCAATGCAACCTTCCGACGTGGAAATCCTTTCTGAGCATGCGCGAGACTTAGTTGGCCGAACAAGCCTACACACGAGCGAACAGTCCGCTGAAACCTTGTTTCAGCGGACAGTTTTTCGGAATTTCCGTAAGACCTTGTTCGTCCAACTGTCCGCTGAAACTGTCCGCTGAAGCCCCACACACGAGCGGACTGTCCGCCCAAACACTGTTCAGCGGACAAGGTTGGGCGAACAGTACGCCCGTGTGTACGCGGCCTCACAGTTGTCAGTGGAATCCTAGGTCCCCGCTGACAAGCTGATTAATGCTTTAAAGCTGGAGTCCGCCGTTTTTTTTTTTTTTTAAAAGGCCAGCAGCTACAAATACTGCAGCTGCTGACTTTTAAAATAATGACACTTACCCGCCCAGAGCGCCCACGATGTCGGCACCCGAAGCCGATCTCTCGATCATCTCTCGGGTGCTGCCGCCACCATCTTGGGTATGGGAATCAGGAAGTGGAGCCTTGCGGCTTCATTTCCCGGTTCCCTACTGCGCATGCGCGAGTCACGCTGCGCAATAAGGATGGTCCCCGCTGTCTCTGGGATCCATGTGTTTCCCAGCAGGCAGCGGGGGACCTTCGGAAAGGGGCGTAGATTCTGCGGAAAAGGGGCGTACCTTCTGCAGAATCTATGCCAGAAGTGGGTGCAGATACCTGTACTGTACAGGTACCTGCATCCCCCTCCCCCCTGAAAGGTGCCAATTGTGGCGCCGGAGGGGGGGAGGGTTCCAATGAGCGGAAGGTCCACTTTAGGGTGGACCTCCGCTTTAATTCATGACTTTTGGTTTCTGTTGAACAGGTGTCCAAACGAGCAAAAGTTCTGGCATTTGTTTGAATGCCCAAACAACTAAAATTTGTCACAAACTTAGGTTCAGACCAAACTGTTGGTATATCCCTACTTCCTACCCTCACTTAACTTTTCACTAATGGGGAATTGTCCTCCATGTCTCAATTAGTGACTATTTTGACTCTTTTTGCATCTCACTGTTTCTCTGTCAATGATTACAGAATACCTATGCCTTTTTACAAGCCAGCTTCCATAAGCACCATCTGCTTACTTTTCTTAGATTCAAACAAACCATTTTACCACTTTGGAATTTGATAGTCTTGGCATCGTTCTAAACATGAGGGCAACCCCTGAGCTTTAAGTATCTGGTACAATTACCATTACAAATCTCTCTCCCAGTTTCCTCTGAACAAACACTTTTATCCCTATTTCATTTTGAAGGGATCACATTTTCCATCACTTTTTAAGAAATATGTGTGGGCTCTTTTATGTGGAAATCAAACTTTTCCTAGCACGACCTTGCTGAGATTAAAGTACCATACACACAGGCTGAATATCAGACGGCATCGGCCGGTTCAAAAGAAACCGGACGACATTCAGCTCATGTGTATGGCAGCCGGTCTGGCTGGCTTCTGTTGAAGAGGCAAGACCAATAAAAGGTCTGCCGGTTGGCACCAGACTGGCCAGCTGGCTAGTGTGTTCTGGCAGGGGTGGGGGGGGGGGCAGTCCCCCTGTCAGAACATAATAGCTCAGCGGGGAAGATCATTGCATTAACATTGGATAATCAGTATAGCGGCTTCTCCTGAGCCCTTCAGTTTTGTTTTCGTTCAGCCTGCTGGGTTGAACGAAAAAAAAATGTTAGTGTGTACAAGGCTTTAGGTGAATTCCCTTAGCCTTTTGTTTACTGTGTTAACTGTCACAATTTAGCAGGTTCATGGACTTTGGGATATCTTTTCCCAAACTCCCTTCCTGAACTTACATGTTCCACCAACATTGTTGCCAATACTGTCAGCACTGACCAGGATAATGTCCACAAATGAACTATACATAGTGGAATGATCATCTCCTGCGGCAACCTAACTATACACCAGCTCCACTGGCATCTGACCCTCTGCTGACAATTATGCTGACATTGGTTATATGCAACCATGTTTTTATAATTGTCAACAAAGTTTCAATTCTGTTTAAATACACGGGTACCATCTGGCACCTCTACTTGTACCAGCTGGTTTGTCAATACATGATTTTACAATTTTTTGGGGGTTTTGGACAAGATCTCTACTGTGCGCTCATTTTACATAGTCCTTCTATTTTGTGATGGATATCTTCTACAGCAGCAAGCACACTTTTGACTGAATTCCACTCTGAAGTCCCTTGATCTGGCAAAGTAGAAATAGTCTCCATCTCATTGTTACCTTATGAAACCTCTCTCATCATAGGTAATAAACTTTTTGTCAAACAGTACCAATCTATATTTTTGTTCTCCAATCAAAAGGAAGTCTGCAATACTGACACATCCATTCAGCATTTATCTACATGACACAGATGTATTCCCAGCAGCAGTAAACATCACATTGACATTTTCATCATCATTAAAAAATAAAAACTTCAAGTTTATTTTACTAAGGGTAGTCTTATTATTTCCATCATCAAAATTGAAAGTATAGAAAAGCACACACACTGGGTGGTCCCCATAAAAGAAATAGACCTTAATTCCCTTAATTTGCAGGGATTTCCTATAACTTCCTGTTTTGGCTATGGGAAAGGGGTCAAAAGTAAATCTTCCCAATGGGACACAGATGGCAAAAGAACTGACAAGGATTATAACCCTTATATTACTCTATTCCCCAAAAAAAAGTTTGACCTATGTTTCCTCTTTAACCACTTGGGTACCGCGCTATTGCCGAATGACGGCAACAGCGCGGACCTAGATTTCCGGGACTACGTCTATTGACGTCGTCCCGGTTACGAGCGGCCTGCGCGCCCCCTGTGATCGGCGAGTCTATGAGACTCGCCTGATCACCGATCCGTGCAAGGGGTCGATCCCGACCCCTTATCACGTGATCAGCTGTCAGCCAATGACAGCTGATCATGTGATAGAACGGAGCCGGTAATCGGCTATTATTCCTCCTCGCGCTGACAACGCGAGGAGAAAAAAAAAAAGCCGATCACCGGCGGCCGTGATCGGGACATCAGTCCCGATCACGGCCAGCAATGCAAGGCACCACATGCCACCTGCCAGTGCCCACCTGCCTCCCGCAGTGCCATCCTGAAGGATAAAAGTAAAAGTAAGTGCCCCCCGTCTGTGCCCATAGTGCCCACAGTGCCACCCACAGTGCCACCCACAGTGCCACCCACAGTGCCACCCCACAGTGCCACCCACAGTGCCACCCACAGTGCCACCCAATCTGCCTCAAAGGTGCTGCACCCCAGTGCCGCCCATCAGTGCCCAGCAGTGCCGCCCATCAGTGCCCAGCAGTGCCGCCCATCAGTGCCCAGCAGTGCCACCTATCCGAGCCACCTATCAGTGCCACCTATCAGTGCCCATCAGTCCCATCTATCTGTGGTACCTATCAGTGCCCATCCGTGCCACCCATCCGTGCCACTTATCCGTGCCACCCATCCGTGCCATCTTATCTGTGCCCATCTTTGCCCATCAGTGCCGCCTTATCTGTGCCCATCGGTGCCGCCTTATCTGTGCCTATTAGTGCCGCCTTAACTATGCCTATCAGTGCCCACCAGTGCAGCCTATCAGTGCCCACCAATGCAGCCTATCAGTGCCCACCAATGCAGCCCATCAGTGCCCACCAGTGCAGCCTATCAGTGCCGCCTTATCAGCGCACTTCAATGAAGGAGAAAAATGACCCGTTTGCAAAATTTTATAACAAACTATTAAAACATGATTTTTTTTTTTTTTGCATCTTTTTTTGTTTGTTTAGCAAAAAATAAAACTCCGAGCTGTAACTAAATACCACCAAAAGAAAGCTCTATTTGTGGGAAAAAAATGATAAAAATTTCATTTGGGTACAGTGTTGTATGCCCGCGCAATTGTCATTCAAAGTGCATCAGCGCTGAAAGCTGAAAATTGGTCTGGGACTGAGGGGGGTTTAAGTGCCCAGTAAGCAAGTGGTTAAATAGAGGATTATGCCCCGTACACACGAGCGGACTTTTCGACATCCAAACTCCGACGGACTGAGTCCGGCGGACTATCCGCTCGTGTGTGGGCTGCAACGGACTTTAGCTTCGCAAAAGTCTGACGGACTTTAGAAATGAAGCATGCTTAAAATTTTCCCGACGGAACTCCGCCGGACCCGGTCCCCTTCGAAAAATTCGCTCGTGTGTGTGCTACTCCGACGGACTAAAACCGACGCTAGGGCAGCTATTGGCTACTGTCTATGAACTTCCTACGTCGAATCCAGTCGTACGTCATCACGTTCGACTCCGTCGGAGTTTGGTGTGATGGTGTGTGGTCAAGTCCGTTCGGTCGAAAAGTCCGCCAGAACTCCGGCGGAACTCCGCTAGAACTCCGTCGGAAGTCTGTCAGACTTAATCCCTCTCGTGTGTACGGGGCATAAGATAATATCATCTTCTGCTATAATGAATAGGAGGGTTTAGTTGTACTTTATTTCAACAAGATTCATCTATCAGCAGTCACTAGGGATGAGCTGAACACCCCCTGGTTCGGTTTGCACCAGAACATACCGAACAGCCCAAAAATTTGTCAAAACACACGAACACCGTTAAAGTCTATGGGACACGAACAGGGGCACAACTAGAAATCACAATGCCCCATAGCAAAATGTTGTATGGGCTCCCCCCCACAAACAGCCCTCCCAAAAAAATGAACTAATACCATTGAACAACAGATTACCACAGAGGTGGCTCTAGACTTTGTGAGGCACTAGGCAAAACCTAGACATGAGGCCCTACTCACGCCCATAATGGGAACAATAATTCAAGCGATAAAAAATATATATATATATATATATAACTGTATAAATTACATATATTAAGAGCTTTAAAGTGCTGCTGTCAGTGCTCCCTTATCTCAGTGCTGGTGTCAGTGCTCTCTATCTCAGTGCTGGTGTCAGTGCTCCCTTATCTCAGTGCTGGTGTCAGTGCTCCCTTATCTCAGTGCTGGTGTCAGTGCTCCCTTATCTCAGTGCTGGGGTCAGTGCTCTCTATCTCAGTGCTGGTGTCAGTGCTCTCTATCTCGGTGCTGGTGTTAGTGCTCCCTTATCTTAGTGCTGGGGTCAGTGCTCTCTATCTCAGTGCTGGAGTCAGTGCGCTCTATCTCGGTGCTGGGGTCAGTGCTCTCTATCTCGGTGCTTGTGTCAGTGCTCTCTATCTCAGTGCTGGTGTCAGGGCTCTCTATCTCAGTGCTGGTATCAGTGTCCTCTATCTCAGGGCTGGTGTCGGTGTTCTCTATCTCGGTTATGGTGTCAGTGAGGGAGGTGGCAGCGGAGAAGCCAATCAACAGGCAGTGCCAACGCTGGACCACCATGGCAGAGGATCAACCCTGGACTGGGACCTCCCAACCCCCCCCCCCCAGTAGAGCCCTGCATAGGCAGGTGTAAGGGCAGGGTGGAGGGAGGGGTCAGAACCTACCAATCACAGGTGGGCACACTGGGACACTGGCACAGGACTGAACTGTCCATACTGTTAGTGACACATGATTAGGAGCAATGAAGTGGGGGGTGGGTGTATGTGTGAATATAAAGACCAGTCTCTGGCTGTGGCTGAGGGATGCTGCAGGAGTATGGATGGGGGGTGTCTCTCTCTCTCTCAGAAAAAAAAAATGTTGGTGGTCGCTGGCTGCAGAAAAGGTTGTGGCGTGGTGGTAGCTTTGCCTCTCCCTGTAGCTAGAGCCCCTGAGTTGCCCCCCCCCCCTCCCCACCCACTGATTGACAGCCCCAGACACCTCCTCTTCTCTCCTACCTTCCCTACTGTCGGATCGGCTCCATATAGCACTCTTGAGGCCCCCCCACGTCACCTTCCTCTTCCTCTCCTAGTCAGCCAGATGCCTCCTCCAGGTGGGGCAGGGACCGCTCTGCTGAGCACTCCAGTGGTGGAGGGGTGACGGATGGATGGGGGGGCATGATCTGTGGCTCCAGAGCAGAGGGAATTGTGCTCAGGCCGCTGCAATCTCCTCCCCTTCTCCTCCCTAAAACAACACAGCGCTGGCCCCGCCTCCTCCCCAAGACAGCCATGCTCCGACCCCTCTCTCCACTGCTTGCCGTGGAGCTCACAGGCAACACGCTGCTGGCCAGAGCTTAATGCGGCTCCCACGGGCCGGCAAAACATTTTTCAGCAGAGGCGGCTCTTCAATTAGCCTAATTTGAGAGCCGCCTAGAGGACCCCACACGGCTGCACCCACGTGGGTCACTATGGCGGTAGTTCCGCCACTGGACACGAACATGAAAAATTAAAAGTGTTAATTTTAAAGTTATTGTCATAAAAAGTGTTTGGAGACCTAGGTCCTGCCCCAGGGGACATGTATCAATGCAATTATTTTTTTTTTAAAACAGACATTTTTTTGGGGAGCAGTGATTTATTTTAATGCTTTAAGTGAAATAATAAAAATGAAATATTCCTTTAAATATTGACAGCCCCAGACACCTCCTCTTCTCTCCTACCTTCCCTACTGTCGGATCGGCTCCATATAGCACTCTTGAGGCCCCCCACGTCACCTTCCTCTTCCTCTCCTAGTCAGCCAGATGCCTCCTCCGGGTGGGGCAGGGACTGCTCTGCTGAGCACTCCAGTGGTGGAGGGGTGACGGCTGGATGGGGGGGCATGATCTGTGGCTCCAGAGCAGAGGGAATTGTGCTCAGGCTGCTGCAATCTCCTCCCCTTCTCCTCCCTAAAACAACACAGCGCTGGCCCCGCCTCCTCCCCAAGACAGCCATGCCCGACCCCTCTCTCCACTGCTTGCCGTGGAGCTCACAGGCAACACGCTGCTGGCCAGAGCTTAATGCGGTTCCCACGTGCCGGCGAAACATTTTTCAGCAGAGGCGGCTCTTCAATTAGCCTAATTTGAGAGCCGCCTAGAGGACCCCACACGGCTGCACTCACGTGGATCACTATGGCGGTAGTTCCGCCACTGGACACGAACATGAAAAGTCAAAAGTGCTCATTTTAAAGTTATCGTCATAAAAAGTGTTTGGAGACCTAGGTCCTGCCCCAGGGGACATGTATCAATGCAATTTTTTATTTTTTTTAAAACAGACATTTTTTTGGGGAGCAGTGATTTATTTTAATGCTTTAAGTGAAATAATAAAAATGAAATATTCCTTTAAATATTGGCAGCCCCAGACACCTCCTCTTCTCTCCTACCTTCCCTACTGTCGGATCGGCTCCATATAGCACTCTTGAGGCCCCCCACGTCACCTTCCTCTTCCTCTCCTAGTCAGCCAGATGCCTCCTCTGGGTGGGGCAGGGACCGCTCTGCTGAGCACTCCAGTGGTGGAGGGGTGACGGCTGGATGGGGGGCATGATCTGTGGCTCCAGAGCAGAGGGAATTGTGCTCAGGCTGCTGCAATCTCCTCCCCTTCTCCTCCCTAAAACAACACAGCGCTGGCCCTGCCTCCTCCCCAAGACAGCCATGCTCCGACCCCTCTCTCCACTGCTTGCCGTGGAGCTCACAGGCAACACGCTGCTGGCCAGAGCTTAATGCGGCTCCCACGGGCCGGCGAAACATTTTTCAGCAGAGGCGGCTCTTCAATTAGCCTAATTTGAGAGCCGCCTAGAGGACCCCACACGGCTGCACCCACGTGGGTCACTATGGCGGTAGTTCCGCCACTGGACACGAACATGAAAAATCAAAAGTGCTAATTTTAAAGTTATTGTCATAAAAAGTGTTTGGAGACCTAGGTCCTGCCCCAGGGGACATGTATCAATGCAATTATTATTTTTTTTTAAAACAGAATTTTTTTTGGGGAGCAGTGATTTATTTTAATGCTTTAAGTGAAATAATAAAAATGAAATATTCCTTTAAATATTGCACCTGGGGGGTGTCTATAGTATGCCTGCAAAGTGGCTCATTTTTCCCGTGTTTAGAACAGTACCACAGCAAAATTAAATTAAAATTGTCATTTAAAACTGATCACGGCTTTAATGAATTGTTGGCTCTCAGCATTATAGATAAAACTCATTGTTGAAAAAAAGAGCATGAGTCCCCCCCAGTCTAATACCAGGCCCTTCGGGTCTGGTATGCATATTAAGGGGAACCCTGAACCAAATTTAAAAAAAAAATGCATGGGGGTCCCCCTAAAATTCATACCAGGCCCTTTAAAGACTGATATGGATATTAAGGGGAACCCTGTTCCAAAAAAAAAAGGTGTAGGGGTCGTCCCCAAAATCCATACCCGACCCTTCAGTGTATAATTTACCCCATTACCAATTCAATTGAGGGGGCTGGGATCTGGGGGTCCCCTTGTTAAAGGGGGCTTCCAGACTCTGATAAGCCCCCCGCCCACATACCCCCACAACCACCGGGCAAGGGTTGTGGGGATGATGCCCTTGTCCCCATCAACGTGGGGACAAGGTGCTTTGGGGGTCAGACCTCAAAGCACTCTCCCCATGTTGAGCAGTGTTGCCAACCGTCCGTTAATTTACGGGCAGCACGTACATTTCAGCCCGAGAGCTGAGCCATTCAATAGGAGAACACTACACACGCAGCCTCTGACCCCCTGTGCCATGTCCAAGCAGCCTCTGACCCCCTGTGCCATGTCCATGCAGCATCTAACCCCCTGTACAATGTCAGAGGCTGCGTGGACATGGTACAGGGGTCAGAGGCTGCATGGACATGGTACAGCCTCTGACCTCCTGCACCATGTCCACGCAACCTCTGACCCCCTGTACCATGTCCACGCAGCCTCTGACCCCCTGTACCATGTCCACGCGGCCCCTGACCCCCTGTACCATGTCCACGCGGCCTCTGACCCCCTGTACCATGTCCACGCGGCCTCTGACCCCCTGTACCATGTCCATGTGGCCTCTGACCCCCTGTACCATGTCCACGCGGCCTCTGACCGCCTGTACCATGTCCACGCAACCTCTGACCCCCTGTACCATGTCCATGCAGCCTCTGACCCCCTGTACCATGTCCATGCAGCCTCTGACTCCTGTACCATGTCCACACAGCCTCTTACCCCTGTACCATGTCCACACAGCCTCTGACTCCCGTACCATGTCTGCATAGCCTCTGACCCCCTGTACCATGTCCACGCAGCCTCTGACCCCTGTACCATGTCCATGCAGCCTCTGACCTCCTGCACCATGTCCACACAACCTCTGACCCCCTGCACCATGTCCACGCGGCCTCTGACCCCCTGTACCATGTCCATGCGGCCTCTGACCCCCTGTACCATGTCCACACGGCCTCTGACCCCCTGTACCATGTCCACGCGGCCTCTGACCCCCTGTACCATGTCCACGTGGTCTCTGACCCCCTGTACCATGTCCACGTGGCCTCTGACTCCCTGTACCATGTATATGCGGCCACTCCTGTTCCATGTAAATGGAGAAACATGGTTGTTGACTTTTTTTTACTTAAACATATTGTGAATAGCACTAGCAACATGTTTATCATTTAAATATTGATATTTTCACTGTTTAGCACTGAAAACAGGAATTTTAGGTACTTTTTTTGCAGTGCCAGTAAAAAATGCAGCTCTGTCAGTAAATTTCATGATTGTTGCCAATAAAGAATTGGTGCTGTTTGTAAATGTTGGCGTCCTGCCAGTAAATTTCACTTCGGGGGTTGGCAACACTGATGTTGAGAGTATGTGGCCTGGTACAGTTCAGGAGGGGGGGCGCTCTCTCATTCCCCCCTCATTTTCTGTGGCCTGCTAGGTTGCGTGCTCAGATAAGGGTCTGGTATTGATTTTGGGGGAGTCCCTACGCCGTTTTTTTAATTTGGCGCAGGGTTCCCCTTAAAATCCATACCATACATGAAGGGCCTGGTATGGATTTTAGGGGGACCCCGACACAATTTTTTTAAAATTTTGGTTCAGGGTTCCCCTTAATATTCATACCAGACCCAAAGGGCCTGGTAATGGACTGGGGGGGGGGGGCATGTTCTTTTTTTTAATTTGTTTTATCTATATTGCCGAGACCCAGCAATTCATTACAGCCACGGTCTTAAATGATGTTTGTTTCCTTTAGAAATGTCATTTTGCTGTGGTACTGTTCTAAACCCGGGAAAACTGCACCACTTTACAGGTATACTATAGAAACCCCCCCAGGCATGATATTTAAAGGAATATTTCATTTTTATTGTTTCACTTTCAGCATTAAAAAAAAAATCACTGCTCCCGAAAAAAACTTACTTTTTTTAAACATTTTTTTCCATTTTTTCCATTGATATATGTCCCCTAGGGCAGGGCTCAGGTCCTCAAATACTTTTTTATGACAATACCTTGCATATAAGCCTTTAAAATTAGCATTTTTGATTGTTCATGTTAGTGTAGCATAGACTTTAGGTGTTCCGGTGCTTTTGAATTTTTCCCACGAACACTCCATATTGTTCATTGTTCGGTGAACACCCAATGCTCGAGTTGAACTTACGTTCGACTCGAACATCGGGCTCATCCCTAGAAGTCACATACAACTGCTGTGTGTAATGTTGGGGCAGATGGGCTCTTGATGCATGAATCTTGTTAAACAGAATGAGTGAATTCTCTTTTAAAATATTGGTTGAACAGGACAAATCTTCTTTGAAAATGCTAGGTGGGGCATGGTCAAGCAGGGCATGTGAATGGATCGGTCTCACAGAACTCCCCCTGGTGCCCTTACTGATCGCTGCAGTGGGCTCTCAGGAATCCAGTGGGGCCACAGGGCTCTCAGGAATCCAGTGGGGCCACAGGTTGCTTGTTTCTTTGTCGCCATTACCAGAAGGGGAAAGATCAAGGACAAGGCAGCGGCTCAGGACAGCCAACATGGCGCAGCTGCAGCACTGCTACAGCGAACCACGAGTAGAGCAGATAAGTCCAAAGACCCAGGAGCAAAAAGTAAGCTAAACCATCCTACAGGCAAAGATAATCTTGGGAACTTTCTATATTATACTTAAAGGCTGTCTGAAACGCAGGGGCAGGAATTGCAATATAAGGACACTGATCCTGTATTTCCACAGGCTGAATCTGATACAGTACAGGGAGTTGGAGCAGTTGCTATATCACTGTAACAACACAAAGTAACACCTCTCTGAACTATGATATCCGCATAGCCTGCTGCATGCCGCTTTGGATATATACACTGTTTAACATTTGGTGAGTGATTGCACCCTACTTATACTTATGCCTGGGGACTATCTGTTATACTTATGCCTGGGGACAATCTGTTCCCATATACTTATTTAATTTATATTTTTTTTTGTCCAGACTATCCACCAATGCTGCTTTATGCTGGTGTTTGTGCTGGGTTAGGTTTTCCCATACCTTCCTAGCTGAGAGAGCTTGTTTCCATTGCAGCTTCTGACACTTTTGGCTCAATTCCAATACCATCCCATCAAAGCGCTTATTTGACATCAGGCACTGCCTTAATTATTGTGGCAATCATCAACAGTACTATACTCGTACCCCCTGCTGGTATCTATTGGTGTTAATGATTGGCTGGTATGTATCAAATATTTTACTATGTACAATTTTTTTGCAAGATTTTTGTACATTTAAATTTACATTTTGCTGTACTAATTTCAATCACATTTGTAGACTCTGTACACACGAGATAAATCATATGCCTATGAAAAAGGACGGTTGGTCCGAAACATGTCAGCATTTTTCTCCATTGACACCATTTCTAATTGGTTTAACAACTTGTTTATGTATTGCCAGTATATGTTTTTTGTTATGTATCAAATACACTTTTCTGATTAATAAATTTATTGATATTATACTGTTTCACGGCTTGGTATATCTCAAATATCCCTTGGGGTACCGGCTATGCGAATCGCATAAGGCCACTTTTTTTGTATGATATCCGGATAGCAGATAACTGGTAACTTCGGCACACCCAAAATCCAGGTGCTCTAAGGCTCAGGATATCCTTCTTACACCCAAATAGGCTGTGAGAGCTGTGAACAAGGCTTGCGCTGAAACGTGTCTGCTTGTCTTTTTTCACTTGTTATGATACAATAAAAATCACAGATGATACATCCAGCAATGCCGGCTCTTTCTTTGCATTTGCTCAAAGATGAGATATCACTGCCTGCTTCTGACCAACAATTATGCTCTGCGGAGCCTATTGAGGGAGGGGATCAACCTACTATGAGCCAGATCTTACAGGCAGTTCATAAATGCACTGCTTCAGTTAATACAGTGAAAGAGTGACTTGGGGGCCTGACTGAGGAATGGCCCTCCTCCGACAAGATTTGCAAAAAAATATGCCAGAGAACCACAGTGGCAAAAAGTCGCATTAACGACTTGGAGGATCAGTTACAGCCTTTGATTACTGAATCTTGCTCCACTGCCTGGTTAGCATATGGCAACAAGAACAAAGCTGACGACATTGAAAATAGATTGCAACGCAATAATTTCCGCATAGTGGGTCTGCCCGAGAAAGTAGAGGGAAGAGACCCCACAGAATTCATAGAAAATTTGCTCTTCAGTAGAGATGCCTTCACGCCACTGTTTGCGGTTGAGGGGGCCCACCAGAGTCCTACTGGGTAACGCATCCAGGCCAATGTTGGCACACATTCTTCATTAACGTGACAGGGAAAAAGTACTCTGTTGGCATGAGAGAGGCCCAACATCCAGTTTAATGTAGTACAGATATCATTCTACCCCAACTTTTTAGATCAAGTACGACGACAATGCTCCAAATTCCAGAATGTCAAGCAAAGCCTGAGATGCTTGGGGTTACCCTACACTATGCCTTATCCAGCACGACTAAGAGTCACTGTTGATGGTCAGGTGCACTTTTTTACAACAGCTCCAGATGCAGTGGACTGGCTAGATATCCATGAACCCTCACTTCGGCACAGACAACGAGAGGATCCCGATACTTGAAGGTGTTTTTTTTGGTTAGTTCTGGAGGTCTAGTTAGAGGCAGTTATGGTACCGTAAAACTTTACCCCGGCAGGGGACCGGGTACTTATGTTACATGTTTTACACTGATTCTTCAAATGTTTGTTGCCAATGACTTCCTATAAGTGCTTTTTAGACTGCGCCACACTGCAAATAGCAGAGCGCATTACCCATGGAAGGATTTACGGCATATCCATACCACTGTTTGGATGAGGCTATATATAGACATATGATGCTTTGCTAGATGTTTTGCAGATTGCTATTTTTTTGTTCTTTTCCACCATGAGGTGCATTTCACTGGAGCTGCATACCACTGGAGACTTAAGGTCAGACTCTTTCTAGAACTTGGAACTTCACTTCAGCTTGGCCACGTTGGTGATATACACTGTACTTACCTGCCTTGCTATGGGAGACATTCCACTGATATCTTGGAATGTTAGAGGACTTGGCACTCCCCTGAAGAGGGCAATGGTATCTTCAGTCCTCCACAAATATCATTCCGCATTAATTGGATTACAAGAAACACATCTTACCGGGGAATCAGTATGCTGTCTAGGATATTCCAGGGTAGGTTGGGCATACCATTCTACTCACACATCCTATTCTAGGGGGGTGAGTGTCTTGGTACACAAATCCCTCGACTTCCAGGAAATCCATTCGCACTTTGACCCGGAGGGGCGTTATGTATTTTTATATTACAAACTGTATACTATTACTTGTGTTATAGCAATGCTATATATTTCTCCTCCATTTTCTTCAAGGGTGCTGCGGGACCTGATATCTTTTACACTAGCTAAACCTGAGGTCCCTTTATATGTCCTAGGTGACTTAAATGGTATCCTAGATCAGAATTTGGACAAACATCCACCATCCCATATAGCTGCTTCATCTAGGGGCACATCTCTCTCCCCCTTCCTAATGGAAATAGGTTGAGTTGATATGTGGAGAATGAAACATCAAGACACAAATCAATTCTCCTGATTTTTCCAAGACCCACTTCTCCCTCTCCCGTATAGACCTACAGTATGTGTGATATCAGCATCGCCCCTATCCCTAGTGCATAAAATAGTTTAAATGAAAAGGGGGGTATCAGATCAGTCATCTCTGGTTGTCTGGATAGTAGCAAAGTCATATGATATTATTTTGAGAGCCCCATGGCGATTGAATGCCTATTGGCTGAAATTACCTTCACCAGGTAATGACATCAGGTCTCAAATTAAGAATTTGTTTAGTGATACCACCATGTTTGATGATGGCCTGGCCCTTTGGGACACATTTAAGTGTTTTCTAAGAGGTGTCTTTATCTCTACAATAAAGAGCATTAAGACTGATATGAGGGCTCATGAGGAGCAGCTGACTCAGCATTGTCACAGGCTAGAGGAGGAATATATCTCTACTCCGACTGAAGGCTCAAAGGCCTCCTGGCTGGCTGCTTAGGATGCATTGACCAAAGTTATTAACTCAGAGGCAGAAAATAAATGTTTTTTTTCCAAAGTGACTTTTTATGAGGAGGGGGATCAGACTTGTCGACTCCTGGCCAATATTGTTAATGTCCGCCCTTCAGTTCCCTGTTATGGGGTCCTAAAACTATCAAATGGCTGGATGGTCAATACATCAGTGGATATTATGGCCCAGCTGGTCAGATTCTATGTAGACCTTTATGTTTCCAAGGTGTTGTACACACCAGAAGAATTTGCAGTTGATGTCACTACCCCAACTTTCAGATTCTCAGAGGCTTAGCCCCGAGGCTTCCCTTACCCTGGAGGAGTTGCAGCAGGAGGTTGGTCTGTTTCCCACGTCTAAAGCTCCCGGGTATGATGGGCTGCCAATTGCAGTCTATCAAACGTACTGTGACTTATTGATACCCAGGTTATTGGAGGTTTTTAATGAAGCTCGGTCCAAACAACAATTGCCTCTCTCCATGATGAGAACCAGTATAATCTTATTGTTGAAACCGGAAAAAAACTGTCTCAGAGCCCACTTCTTAGAGGCCTATCTCACGTCTCCAAGCTCACATTAAAATCTTAACAAAGGTCCTGGCAAGGAGATTAAACAATGTAATAACTGATATTATTCATGATGATCAGGCAGGATTCATTCCTAATAAATTTACAGCTATTAACCTTAGAAGCTTGTACATTAATATACAAACTACAGCAGACAATGAGGGAATTGGGGCCTTGCTGTCATTAGATGCTAGTAAGGCATTCAACAGCGTTGAATGGGGATATCTATAGGCAATATTGTAGAAGTTTGGATTTGGTGTTACTTTTTTCTATCCTGTGTGCACCTATTATATCATCAAACCCAGGAATTCATCATAATGGGAGGCAAAATATCTGACTGCTTGAATTTAGGAAGGGCTACCAGGCAGGGCTGCCCCCATCGCCTCTTCTATTTGCGCTAGCTATAGAACCTCTGTCAGCATGCATTAGGGATAGTAACAATATAAAGGAGTTCAGGTTTGATAGAGTACATGAGAAAATTTTGCTTTATTCAGATGACATGTTCTTGTTACTAGCAGACACGGACATCTCACTAAAAAATGTAATGTCAACTAAAATCAGACTTTGGGCATTTCTCTGGGCTTACTATTAACTGGTACACCCCCAATCATCATTATCAGTATAAGTATCTGGGTATACTGTTAGACTTTTGACATGTCAATATTCTACCATTGTTGGTGAAATTTAGAGATCAGGTTAAGTTATGGAATAAGCTATGGCTCTCCATGGTGGGGACTCTGAGAGCTAATTTAATTAAAATGATATTGATGCCCCAGTTGTTATATCATCTTTACAATTCCCCGGTGGTAGTTCCTCTTAAAATATTTTGTGTTGGGGGTGTGGCCTGGCATCGAGGCAGGATACCACCAGTTTTGAGTTTTGATTAGGTAGTTTAGCAGGTCTACAACTGCCTCCGGTACCTTACTTTCCAGTTCCTGTAGGGAGTGAAAGGTTATGCTAAGCATCCATCTTGTTTCTGTCAGCCATCTTAATATTCACAAACTTCCATTTCACAATATGTACAGTTTGAACACCCCTTTAACTTCTCAGATAACTGTCTCAACATGAGATTCTTCTAACCCGTGTGTTCTCACACACTTATCTATAACCTTCACACTGTTTCTCAGCATCTTTTAGCTACAGAAGGAATTATGTATCTTTTCTTATTTTAATTCAGCTAGCTTAGAACAAAGAACAATAGCGTTTTTGTCTTGACCAGCTGTAATCGTCTTGATGTCTACTGCGCATGTCTTATTCTGTATGACGTAAAATACCCTATATCATTTGCTTTGTAATAACCCAATACAATTAGTTCTCGAAGGACGCCATGGTGTGTGTGTGATTTTATTTGTCCTTTGAGAATTGATTCCAGAGCGCTCTGAATTTATACAATACATTGGATCTAAGGTCTGAGAGGTTGAAGGGACCCCCCTAGACACAGAATTAACCCTAACAGAACTGGGAGCTCGTCCCGGGATGGATGTTAACCCTTAATGGGCGTGGAAAGCTACTAACGGCTCGGTCAGTGAATTCTATTCTTATTGAGTGAAATTGACTTGCCGCAGTCCAGGTGTCAGGTGTGTGACTTGGCTTCCATCCCACAGAGATTGCTGTTGGGTTATAGAACCTCTCATAAGTATACATAAGTTGACCGGTCATGACCTTGGAGGTCATATAGTGTTTTGGGGACACTTGTAAAGGTTTTGGTGACCTTAAAAGAAAAGATCTTGGCGATCTTAGAAGAATAGGTTTTGGGGACCTAAGAAAAATTTACAGAGTACTCTAGAGTTTTCGTTCTGTTCGGCACAGAACTGGTGACTAATGATCAATGTATTGTGTAAACTTTGTGTATGATTGTATAACTGCTTTGCTTTAAAAGTATCACGCTGAATGAATTGCACTGAGTGTGTATATGTGGACTGCTATTTTGTTTCCAGAACCAAAAGGCATACTTGGTGAGTAGTATTCCCGGAGGTTATAAAGTTACAATTTGGGTAAAGCTATTTTGTGAAAGGTAAACAGATTAATGTACATTGCAAGTTAAATTCATCTGTGGTTTAAATTTGTCTGAAACAAAACAGCAGCTCCATGAGCAAGATTGTGTGTTTATTGTATGTCTGAAATACTCTTGAACTTGTTCCAAATGTATTCTGTTACAGTCTTGAAGTGATTGTAGCTGTATTGGTATAGAAAAAGTATCACGGACAGTACTGATTTCTTTTTGGTAAAGGAATCTAGGTTGAGGTATTGTCTAATTGTCTGATTCACACCGTTGTCTGATTGTCTGCACCGCTAGGTGGCAGTCAAGCATGATACATTGTTTTGTTTTCATAGGAACACTAAATGTACAGAGCGATACCTAGTTAACCCTTAGGTGGTTCATATGGCAGGATGGACAGAAAGCCAGTTTGGGTATTCTGTCAACTTTGGATCCATTATTGATCCAGACTTTCCTGGGTAATCTCAAACCCCATTTAGTGGTCCCAGTCAAACAAATGATTACTGAATGGTCAACACTTTCTAGAACTAACTTTGGTAAAGCTCTTTCACAGAAAGATGCAGCGGGCTGTTTTGATATACCAAAGCCGTCTCCTGCCTCACAAAATTTCCAAGGGAATACGAAGGGGAACTTTAGAGGCAGAGGAAATTTTAGAGGCAGATTTAGAGGCAGAAATGGAAGAGGGATGAGTCGCTCTAGAAACAATGGATGTTTCAATTGCGGTGCTGAGGATCACTGGGTGAGTCAGTGTCCTCACCCCACCCCTTCTCAGACTCCCGATTCCAGCTCTGTCCCTAACCAGACACAACAACCACAGGCATCCATCCAACAAGGTCCAACATTTCCAATCAAATGGGGAAATCAACAACAATGATGGGGTCCGGAGGGTAGTGTCCCAGCTTTTCCTTTTGTCTCAGATGATTTCACTGACAGTCCAATGGTTGCTATTTCAATAAATGGGAGACTCCTCCCCTATCTTGTTGATAGCGGGGCCACTAGGAGTACTATTTGTGAAGATCATTTCAGGGGCAAATGGGAACCAGCGGAACCCTCTTTGGGAATTAATGGGATACTGACAAAAACATATAGGACTCCACCCCTATCAATAGAAGATGATGAAAGGTACACCATATGCACACATTCTTTCAGGATAATACCAAGGTGTCCTGTAAATTTGTTGGGAAGAGACTTGTTTGGGCCACTAGGAATCACAATTAGAACCAACTCAGAAGGAGGTCTAGACATTTCCTCAGATAAAATCACTATAGTAGCATGCAAACCAGGTTCATTGATGCTGTCACAACAAAATAGTGAAGAAGATTTTGAGGATATAGACCCCCAGGTCTAGTCTACATCAGATCTGGATGTAGGACTTATTTCATGCACACCATACAAGGCCACTCTCAAAGAAGGTGCATTTCCTATCTATCACAAACAGTATCCACTCTCTAAAGAAAAGATGGATGGCATAGTGCCAATGGTGAAAAAGTTTCTGCAGGATGGAATCCTGGAGGAAATTATTTCTCCATACAACACACCTGTTAACCCTGTAAAGAAGCCGGATGGCTCCTTCAGATTTGTACAGGACTTGAGGGCCATAAATGACCTCATAGTCCCAATAGCACCCATTGTACCTGATGTTCCATCTCTACTGTCCTCCATTCCAGCAACAGCCAAATGTTTTACTGTGATTGATTTAAAGAATGCTTTTTTCTCTGTCCTTGTAGACAAGGAGACAAGGCCACTCTTTGCTTTTACTGTGTCGATTGACCAACACAATCGCCAGTTTACCTGGTGTAGAATGCCCCAGGGATATATAGACTCACCTGTGGTCTATTCTATAGTACTCCAAGCCACCCTCAGGCCTTGGACTGCCCCTCATGGTTCTGTACTGTTGCAATATGTTGATGATCTTTTGATTTGTAGTTCTTCAGAGGAGGACTGCCGAGCTGATAGCCTATCCTTATTGAAATGGTTACATACGTGTGGTCACAAAGTGTCTAAGAAAAAATTACAATGGTGTAAACAGGAGGTTGAGTACCTAGGGTTTGTGCTGTCTCCGGGAGTTAGGAAAGTCAGTCACAAAAGAATTGTTGCTATAGTGGATCTGCCCCGCCCACTTACCAAGAAAGACCTGCTAACCTTTCTTGGAATGATTGGTTACTGCCGCCAATGGATACCTGACTGCTCTTTCTATGACAATATATTGAGACAAGCAACCCTCTCTGAAATGTCTGATATTGTAAAATGGTCTGATGAAATGTTGAATGCTTTTACCATGTTGAAAAGTGCAATGGTTACCAGCCCGAGCCTCGGCCTCCCTGATTTTAGCAAAATGTTTCACTTGTTTGTTAGGGAAAATTGCAGAACCATGGCAGGAGTACTGGCCCAGGAACATGGTGGGAGACTGCGCCCTGTAGCTTTTTTCTCAAAGGTGGTTCCAGTACAGGTGCAAGGCATGCCTGCTTGTCTCAGAGCGTTGGCTTTTTGTTCTATGGTCGCAGAGTTGGCAGCACCATTTACCTTGGGCCATAACACTACTTTATACACCTCACACAGCGTTACCACACTCCTCAAAACTTTACATACTCAGCATATGTCAGCACAAAGATTGAGTGGGTATGAAGTCATCCTCCTGTCCAATCCAAACCTGAAAATAAAAAGTTCAAACATAAACTCTGGCCCAGCTCCAATTTTGAATGCCTTATTAGGTCTTAAAGGAGAACAGGATGACTTACCACCACCTCATGACTGTACACAATCAATACATCAGGACACTTCACCTAGAGCAGATATGCTTTCAGTACCAATTCCTACTGCACAAACAGTTTTTGTTGATGGCTCTTGCAGCAGACCAAGTGATAATGTCTATCATGCAGGATATGCTGTTGTCCAACTGCCGGATACTGTCCTCGAGGCCAATCCAATACCCTATCAGTCTGCACAAGCTGCTGAATTGATAGCATTAACCCGTGCATGCCAGCTGTTTGCAGGAAAAGAGGTAAACATTTACACTGATTCCAGGTATGCTCATGGTGTGGTTTGGGACCATGGTGTAATATGGCTTCGCAGAGGATATGTGGCAGCAGATGGAAAGAGCATCTCACACTCTGACCTAGTTACAGCATTACTAGATGCAATTCAGTTGCCTTCAAAACTAGCTATCATGCACTGTAAGGCACATACAGGCCAAATGACTGATATAGCCAAAGGTAATGCACTAGCTGACAGAATAGCTAAAGAAGCTGCATCTACACAAAAGGCAAACATTCAAATGCCCATGCTAACACCTCAGCCATGTTCCCTGAAAGAGACACATTGGCTTACAGAACTGCAGGCTTTTGCCACCCCTGATGATATTGCGCAATGGAACTGTGATGGGATGATACAAAAGGATCCTAAAACAGGATTAATCTGCAAAGAGGGGAAGCCGTGTATTCCTGTTGCTAGCGCCCCCCTGTTCATTGCACAATATCATGGACTGGGTCACAAGGGATGGCATGCCACATGTGAACTTCTAGATGCAGATTTTTTCATTGCAGGATTACCTAATCTAGTCAAAGCTTTTGTAAGGAGATGTGTCACTTGCATTAGGAACAATCCAACAAACCCAAAGAAATCAAAGCATGAACATCTTGAGTACCCAACAACACCGTTTACCCATTTACAGATAGACTTTACACATATGCCCAAAGAAGGAAAGAAACAACAATATCTTTTGGTTATCGTGGACATAATGTCACGCTGGCCCGAAATTTTTGTCACCAACAATGAAAACGCACAAACTGTAGTGAAGATCCTCACACAGGAAATTATTCCTAGATGGGGGTGTCCATTGCAAATAAATTCAGACAATGGCCCAGCTTTCACAGCTAAAATATGCCAAGATCTTGTAAAAGTACTAAAAATAGACTGGAAATTTCACCTCCCCTACCATCCACAGAGTTCAGGAATTGTAGAAAGAATGAATAGAACAATTAAAGACAGGATAAGGAAAGCTACGGGTGGGAATTTTGGCAAGTGGAAAAAAGTTCTCCCAGCTGTATTAGCTGAAATCAGAATGACCCCTCACAGTGTGACGGGTTATTCCCCCTTTGAGGTACTCATGGGTAGGCCATTCCCCACACCGTGGGCTAATCATCCCTTGATGGTAGAGAAAGGTGATTTGGAACAAATACAGGAGGAATATGTAAAAAAACTGATTGAAACTCTTGATATTGTCGAAAGAAGAGTTGCTCGCACCTCTCCTTCTTCTTCACAGGTACCAACCCACCCGTTCCAGGTCGGTGATCAAGTTGTGGTCCAGAGGCTTCAGAAAGGTCGAAAGCCGCAAGAGGTTCCATTCGGACCAGTGACCAAAGTGGTAGCCGTCACCAGGACCGCCATCCTTACAGAGGAAAGTCCTACTTGGATCCATGCCAGCAGAGTAAAGAAGGTTGATCTAAGCCCAGGAATCCAAGAAAGGCTGAAAAGAGGTGAAGCAGGTGTTTTAAGTCCTCAAAAGACAAGCACAGACATAAAGGACAGTGATGTCACTCATTTCACCACAGACTTCTGGGAAGGCCTTTTGCCTTCTGGTGATGTTTCTACTTCTGATCTTTGTCCCAGTGTGGATAATAACTAACTGTATTTTTCATCCTGAAGACTTAGGTGCCTTGAAACTCATATGTGGTAAAAGCGAAATACACACCAACCATACTGACTTTCACCTCAGAAATCGCAGTAAAAGAGATGTCTCTAATGAATTGATCAAAAGAAACAAGTTTTTCTGGAAAAATGTTACTGTTAAAATTTAAATATGCTTACGCTAGAAAGTCAGGATATGAAAAATGCTGGATTTGTAGTAAGTTGCACCCAGAAACTGCTAAAATCCCACTCTTAGCTGTCCCTCTGAACCTCAAGTCATTATTGGAAAATACTCTAGTCTTAAGTATTAAGAATGTCTCGGAAGGGTACCGCAATCAGAGTATTATGTTTTACACTTTAGGAAGGACACATGAACCTGAGTGGTGTGTTCAGTTAGGCAATACATCCAACGGAATAGGTATGTGTTCCAAGTCTGTATTTAACATTTCAAAGGGTATTCCCTTCCACACCAGTAACATTATCATAGGTCATATGTGTAGTTACAAAAATCAATCCCTTAACAACACCATTAGTGAACTTACTACATACAGGAACACAACCTCTGGGATACATGTGAGTAAACTTGTTAGTGCTGCATTTGAGGCTGGAACTGAGCCCCAACGTAGTTCTCTAAGAAGTTTTTCATTGGGAAACAATACATATGTATGCTGTGCTAAAATTTGTTACCCATGGATCCCCGCAGGAGTGAAAGGATGGTGTTATTTAGCACAGTTGGTACCAGTCATGTCAGCCCTAGGCCAGAATCAGGAACATCACATAAAAGTTACTTCAAGTCCAGTACATAGGTTAACTTATAAATACAAGAGAGAAGCCCCACCTATGTTTTCTACTTCAGATAAGTCATGGACATGGTTTCCATCCTGGACAGGATGGGGCATAACCATGATGGACAAATTAAATAACTACACTAGTTTAATAAATGATGTTATGGAAAAAAAACTCCCAAGATATAGGACTACTCAATGTCGAGCTCAAAGCAATTAGAAGACAACTAGAGTTACACGAATTAGCTATTGAAAGCATGAGTGCAGCTCTGACAGGTTTATGCGAAATGACCCAAGATTATGAATGTTGTACATGGTTTCACAATACCAGCCTGGAATTCCCAGACTACTATGATGTTATTAATCAACACCGAACACAGGTAAATTAATTAATGAAACAAGCAAGGGACATTATGGATGGAACCCCTTTTCTAGTTTGGGTTTAGGTGGAATGTTTTCATGGTTAAAGGACATAGTGATTATGATTATCATAGTACTATTGTTAGGATTGATAGGCTACTTGATTTTCAAGCTTATTCTACTTTGTATTAGGAAGTGCACTACACCAGACCAACCTTCTCACGCATATACACAATATCTGCAGCTTTATGTAAAAGAATATAACAAACGTAGCAAGAACCGTAGATTTCAGGAGGCTGCGGATCTGTAGAAGTCATTCCATGACTTAAAGAGGGGGTTGAAAGGTTATGCTAAGCATCCATCTTGTTTCTGTCAGCCATCTTAATATTCACAAACTTCCATTTCACAATATGTACAGTTTGAACACCCCTTTAACTTCTCAGATAACTGTCTCAACATGAGATTCTTCTAACCCGTGTGTTCTCACACACTTATCTATAACCTTCACACTGTTTCTCAGCATCTTTTAGCTACAGAAGGAATTATGTATCTTTTCTTATTTTAATTCAGCTAGCTTAGAACAAAGAACAATAGCGTTTTTGTCTTGACCAGCTGTAATCGTCTTGATGTCTACTGCGCATGTCTTATTCTGTATGACGTAAAATACCCTATATCATTTGCTTTGTAATAACCCAATACAATTAGTTCTCGAAGGACGCCATGGTGTGTGTGTGATTTTATTTGTCCTTTGAGAATTGATTCCAGAGCGCTCTGAATTTATACAATACATTGGATCTAAGGTCTGAGAGGTTGAAGGGACCCCCCTAGACACAGAATTAACCCTAACAGAACAGGGAGTGCACTCACACCTCTGGAGGAATATAACATTAGTGTTTCTGTAGGTGTGTGAGGAGCTCCCCCCCTTGGAGTGGGAGATTTAGACTGCTTTGTTCCCAGTCACCTCTCCCACTCCACTTACCTCTTTCCTACCCACCTTAATCTTTACTCCTTCTTCTTGCTCTTTTCCTCTCTCCCTCTTTCCCTTCCCTTGACCCTTCCCCACGCGGGCTCTCCCTATCTGCTCCTCAAGGTTGCAGTGAGACAAGTCACTTAAACATTGCTTACGCCTCCCAAGATGATGGCTTCGGCTCCTTTGTCTCTCAAGGTATATTCGTTAAACGCGAAGGGACTTAACGTCCCAGAAAAGCGTAGAAACTTGCTTGCAGAAGCACACAGGCAGAAGGCCCAAATTATTTTTGTCCAAGAGACCCATTTTAAATCCAGCTCCATACCCCGTTTATCCAACCATCATTTCCCAGTAGTACACCTTGCAACTTGTGCCGAGGCCAAAGTCAAAGGGGTCGCGATACTGACTGCCAAGTTGTTTGCTCTAAATGTAACTGACCAGCCGGTGGACCCTGAAGGCAGGTACATATTCCTGAAGGGCTACTGGAAGAATAAACCGATGACCCTGGCGAATATTTACTCTCTGAATACGAGACAGGTATCTTTCCTAAAAGAGACCCTATTGAAATGATCAACTTTTAAGATGGGCCTTGTTATTATGGGGGGGGGGGGGGGCTTCAACTTGGCTCTTAACCCGCTCCTAGACACGTCCACAGGCTCCACATCCATCCCATTCTCATCTTTGAGGCAGGCAAAACTCCAACTAGCCTTGCTTGCATTGCATGACACCTGGCGCACCCTGAACCCACGAGAGAAGGACTTCACGTTCAATCGCTACTCTAGACTAGACTACCTGTTTATCCCCCAAAAAGATCTGGCCTACCTGCATAAAGCAACAATAGAAAACATGGTGCTCTCGGATCACCATCCGATTACCCTGACCCTAAGATTCCCCCAGAGGGAGACCTTCACGAAGATCTGGGGACTGGATTCGTCCCTTCTCACAGATCTAAGTGATTTCACTGATATTAAGCAGACCCTTGGTGACTACTTTGACAGCAAGTACACTCCAGACGTATCCCCTATGATTCAGTGGGAAGCACTGTGTGGTGAGGGGACAGCTGATAGCCTTAGCGGCCAAGAAAAGGAAGCAACACCAGGCCTTGGTTCGGGAGCTGACGTCCAAAATTTCTAAACTGGAAGCACAACATAAATGTTCACTGGCCATCGGAGTAGCCTCTGAGCTAGCAGAGACTAGGGCCCTCTTATTAGAGGAATTGTTCAAAAGAGTGAGGAAACGACAGTTACTTTCCCAAAAGTTCTTCTATGAACATAGTAATAAACCCGGGAGACTTTTGGCTAGATTCACACAAAATCGTACCCTTGCTCACACAGTCCACCACATAACAGATTCCTCGGGAGTGATTCATTCTAATAATGAAGAGATAGCACGCCAGTTCCACACCTATTATAGCCAACTGTAAGACATCAAATCGAGTGAGCATGACCCCACCACCGCCAATACGAGAGCTAATTTAATAAGAGATTTTCTGCATAAGTATAGCCCTAGTCCCTTAACGACCAAAGATCAGCAAGCTCTTGAAGCCCCGCTCTCATCAGAGGAATGGCATAATGCACTAAAAAATATGAAACCAGGCAAAAGTCCAGGGCCAGATGGCTTTACGGCACAATATTACAAGAGCTTGGCAGACATACAAAGACCGAGATTTCTTAAAGCATTTAATTCTCTGTCATCTTCCAAGGGCTCTCCCAGTAGCTTGCTTGAAGCGTATATCTCGGAGATACCGAAGGAAAACAAAGACCCAGCCCAGGTAGTGAACTACAGACCGATTTCACCACTAAACGTGGATGTAAAACCTTTTTCCAAAATAATAGCGACCCGACTGTCGTTTCACGTTCCTACCTGGGTGGGTCTTGACCAAGTGAGTTTTGTCACTGGCAGGGAGGCCAGGGACAACACCATTAAAGCCCTAAACCTACACCATTGGCTTACTTCCACGCAGCTCAGGGGGTTCTTTTTATCAATGGATGCTGAGAAGGCCTTCGACCGAGTGGCTTGGGACTATATGGACGCTGTTCTCCAGATACTGGGACTGGGGACAGGTATACGTAGCTTCATCAGTGCCCTATATGCGAATCCTTGTGCACGAGTCAAGGTCAATGGTCACTTGTCGGAGGCCTTCTCAATCCGGAACGGAACCAGACAGGGCTGCCCCCTTTCCCCTCTACTGTACATCCTCACATTAGAACCCTTCCTGCGTTGTATAAGGGAGAACCCAAATATTTAAGGCCATGGCATTCCATGGCAATGAGTATAAAATCGCGGACAATGTTTTGCTTTTTCTCTCATCCCCATTGACGTCTTTGCCGAACCTGATGCAGACCCTACAACAATTTTCCTTGATCTCTAACCTAAAAATTAATCTTTCATAATCTTTTGCGTTGAACGTGACCTTGCCCCCTGAACTAGCGTAACAATGCCGAATGCACTTCCCTTTCACCTGGAAGGATGATGCCATTACCTATCTGGGCATTCAATTACCCAACAAGTTGTCAGACCTGTACTCTGTAAATTTTATGGCATAACTGAAAAAAATTACAACAAGAACTACTTAGATGGAACGCACCCACCATCTCCTGGTTCGGACGAGCTTCCATTCTTAAGATGACAGTACCCCCCCGCATTTTATATAAAATGCAGATGATCCCAATTAGCTTGCCACAAATCTTATTTGCAGCCTATAAAAAAATGTGCAGGTCCTTTCTGTGGGGATCCAAAGGGGCGCGGATTAAATGGGCAAAATTAGTACTCCCAAAATCAGTAGGTGGTATAGGCCTCCCTGATCTTCAAAGATACTATTGGGCCTCCCAGCTGGCTCGGATAGTAGACTGGAAGATACATGCCAGGTGTAAGGGATGGGTACCCTTGGAACAAATAATTGCAGGACTTGATCTGGGTTCAGCACCATGGACCTCTAGAAAACATATTTCTTCAGATATCCACTCTCACCCCCTTATGGGGGGTGAGAGTGCAGACTGCAGGCTTTTGATAGGGCTTTTGATAGGACCTGTAGGGCCCAATGCGGTCTCTGCGAAGGAATAAGCTCTGACCCCTATTAGGGGAAATCCTGACTTTGCTCCAGGGTTATCCAAGACGTACTTATCTACGGAATGGCCTTATGCAGAGATGCAGGGCAGACACTTTTTCTCTAGGGGCAGGTTCCTCCATCAGGGAGAGCTGGCAGCCCTTTCACGGACCAAGTCCTTCCCCTTCTGGGCTTATTTACAACTTAAACACTACTTGGATAAACCAACGGCCAGGCTAAGCTTCGCAAAAACCCCCACCGTCTTTGAATCCCTATGCTCGGGTTCCTCCCCACAGCGTCACGTAATCTCAATACTCTATGACTCCAGGTTCCAAGATTCAGGTAGTATGCTACAGACAGAACGGGACCTTTGGGAAACCCAGTTGAACATGGTTTTGCCAGATTCTAGCTGGGATCGTATCCACTTTCATATTCATAAAGGCTCACTGAATACTCACATTCAGGAGAATGGGTACAAAATTAAATCATGCTGGTATAAAACACCAGAAGTGCTCCACAAATTCTTGCCCACAGTCTCCGACCGTTGTTGGAGGTGTGGGCAAGACCTGGGTACCTTCTTCCACATATGGTGGCAATTCCCTAAGATTCAGCCATACTGGCAGAAGGTACATGAGGTAACGACTGCGGTCTCATCGCTCCCCCTGGAATTTACTCCGGCATAATACCTTCTTCATTATTCCAATATACCCAAAAAAAGATACCACAAATCGATAGCCATGTATATGATAAACGCGGCTAGGCTTTGCCTTCCGGTTCATTGGAAGTCTAGGTCGCCTCCTTCATTGAAGGAATGGGCAGCAGGTATTAATCATTTGGCAAAGATAGAGGAGCTAATACACATCACCCAAGATAGGGCTTCCAACTTTACAATGATCTGGGACTCTTGGCTTAAATACCGCAACACCCAAGAATACCAAATTCTATTACGAGAAACAGACTAGGAGAGCTCACTGTTCAAGACCTGACATAATGATATCCTAACTACATGTTTGGGTGAACGCCTTGGATGTTGGGCTACGAGGAGCAGATGGGGAGGGCAGTTGATGGCCTTTCCACCCCCTCCCCCAATAACTGTTTACCTTTCACGTATCCCCCCCCCCAGCTTCTCTTTCTGTTTCACTCATCCCCCCTTCCTCTCTTCCTTCCTGCTTTCTTCCCTGCCCCCCCCCCTTTTTTTTATTTCTATCCCTTTTTATTTTCTCTCTTTCAGCTCTTACATTAACCATTAAGGGTCGGGGGCATGGGCTGGGGGGAGGCCCTTGGGGCCGGCTCCCTTAGTGCATGCCACCTTCCAAAATAAACACACAGAAGGCATATTTTACTTTTGAGCAGAGACCCATCCTGAGGGAGCATTAGACAAATGGGCAGGAAGAACTGTGATCATACACAAACCTCAGGATGGAAGAATTTTTGAAGACGCCACATAAACATAACTCCTGGAGGATGTTCTCGACCGTATAGATCTGGTAGCTTGTGTTGTGAATCCACATGTTAAAGTGTACTCTGTACTGGTGCTCTGAATGGAGCCGTTTTGTTTTGTAATGTCGTGTCTGTATTGTTGGGGAGTGTATATTGTCCTGGAGGCACACAACGCCCACTAACTCCTGCAGATGGCAGATGGCTCTAGAGAGAAGAGAAGAGCTATATAGGTGGATATACCGGTGTATAACGGTGTATACTTCGGTCAGGGCACGCAGACAACATGCACAATCTCCTACAACTGACTGCAAGCTCTATTACAAAAGAGCAATATAGCTAGCTATGTAGGTGGATATAACGGTTTATACTGCGGTCAGGGCATGCAGACAGCACACACAATCTCCTACTACTGACTGCAAGCTCTATTACAAAAGAGCAATATAGCTAGCTATGTAGGTGGATAGAACGGTGTATACTGCGGTCAGGGCACGCAGACAACAGGCACAATCTCCTACAACTGACTGCAAGCTCTATTACATAAGAGCAATATAGCTAGCTATGTAGGTGGATATAACGGTGTATACTGCGGTCAGGGCACGCAGACAGCCTGCACAATCTCCTACAACTGACTGCAAGCTCTATTACAAAATAGCAATATAGCTAGCTATGTAGGTGGATATAACGGTGTATACTGCGGTCAGGGCACACAGACAGCACGCACAATCTCCTACAACTGACTGCAAGCTCTATTACAAAAGAGCAATATAGCTAGCTATGTAGGTGGATATAACGGTGTACACTGCGGTCAGGGCACGCAGACAACAGGCACAAACTCCTGCAGATTGCTAACAGCTCAATTACAGAAGAGCAAGAACGCAAAAATCGGCCGATAATGAACGGTGTATACTGTGTTGAAGGTACACAGAGAACACCCACTATCTCCTACAGACGCCAACACACTACACAAGGCCGCCGCGCTGGCGGCCTTATATAGTGTGGGGCGTGTACTACACAGCCTGAGCTATGATTGGCCACAGACATCCTGCCTGTGGCCAATCATGGCTCTCCTCGCTACCGGTGCTTTGATTGGCCAAGCATGCAGGGTCACAGTGCATGCTTGGCCAATCATGAGCCAGCAATGCACTGCGATGGCACAGTGCATTGTGGGCCATGAGCGCCACACAAATTTGGCGCGAACGGCCCATAATGTTTGGTATTCGCTGAACGGGCGAACAGCCGATGTTCGAGTCGAACGTATGTTCGATTCGAACACGAAGCTCATCCTTACTCTATATAATACTTAGAACACATCGAACTCCATGTCAACTCCACTCTATGGGAATATGCCCTGATCCTTTTTGTAATAGGTATGAAAGAGATGTGGGTGATCTAATACACTTGATATGGAGATGCCCAAAGCTCCATCGGTATTGAAATATGGTAGTTGCAACAGTGCACTGCAGGTCTCCATCCCTGTGGAACCGGAACCTAAGCATTGTGTGTTGGGTATTCTTGATGCAGCCATTCAGGATACATTTTAAAGAGAGGCGGCAGCCAGGGCATTGTTCCAGGCTCGTAGGCTTATCCTTACACACTGGATCTAGCCAGCTCCCCCTACGTCCCAGATGTGGCTTGAACAAATAAGCACAATGCTGTGCCATGAAAAACTCATATACCAGCATAGAGGCAGCCCCTTTCCAATTTAATAAGATATGGGGGGATGGATGGCTACTCCGGGTCTAGCTCCAAGTGACTTAATTATGGATAGAATACTCCTCTGACAGATTGTGTATGGGTTTTTTATTTATTTAGAGGAATACTTGTTAGCTATATAGCCATGAGGTAAAGGTAGGTTCTCCCCCTTGAGAGGTGGTTTTCAATTCCTTTATGTTCGGAGATCTGACATATAGGTTGCTGGAGGGGATGGGCAACTCCCAGGGTATTTATAAAGTTGAATATCTTTTGGAAATGTTTTGTATTGATTGGTAGAATTTGTACTAATATGACAGTACTGTTTGAATGTATTTGGATGTGATATCGCAATAAAATGTTACCCAATTAAAAAAAAAAATTATTTATAGGTGAATATTTTCCAACATTATATGATAATTCTGTAAAAGAAAGATAAATTAGCATTCAGCAAACTTTTACTGTGCTAAGTACACAGCAAATCGCTTATAAATAGATTCCATAAAGGTAAAAGTTAACGGACACATGCTGTCCCTGCTGAATTTGGCCTTGGTATCTAGGTCACTCTGGTCACGAAAGTGTTAACAGTCAGTCTGAGAACATTTTTCTCTGCAAACCTGATATCTTTTAGAGGTGAGAGTAAGGTGTGAAGATATTCAAATGTATTTAAAAGTGGTATAAAACTCAAAACCAGAAATGTAATATTTTGCAATCACTAGATGTGGTGGGTGCATTTGTTTTCTTTTTTTTCCAGGTTTTTTTCTCTCTGTTTGCACCTGGTGATCTTGCCAGCAACACACCTCCTGCTTTAGGGTACCTGCACTCTGGATGAACGAACCACTGAGACACCTTTGGACAACAGCATTGCCAGTCTGGGGGGAGGATAGTATTAAATGTACTAGTAGATTTAGATATAGTAAACAAATATCAGCCAAAACGCCAGCTAACAGTTTATAGGCAATTACAACAACAGTTGGATAGTGGTTTTACATAAATAAAAGATGACCATTGTAAGTACCCCGGTCAGTGGTAAATGGTTGTTAACTTTTATATATATATGTAAAACATTTATCCCAAATAGAGAAAAACAAACCTGTTGCTCTAAATGCCTTAAAGTGTTAGGCCTCATGCACACTGGACGTTAACATACCATTACAAACACGCCAGTAGCTTTGCAGTGAATTTTTAAATTTCTCAACGTTTTTGCAATAGCGTTTTTAAGCGTTTTTTTCTTCTTTTTTTGTAAAAAAAAAAAAATTTTTTTTTCAATGGATCAAAAATGTAGTGAGCCACGTTTTTGAGCTTTTATCTGCGCTTATCAGCGTTATTTGACGTTAGAGCATTTTACAGCTGAAAAATGCCTCTCAGAACCCACTAGTTTTGGTTTTTTTTTTACAGATAAAACACACTCCAGCCAAAAACTGCTGATAACTAGTGATGGCCGAACGGTTCGCCCGGCGGTCGTTCGCGGCGAATTTCGGCTGTTCATGGTCTGCCCGTTCGGCGGACTATTGGCGCCGTTCGCCCGGCAGACTTCCGTGTTTACTGTGTAAAAGAACTTTGACCTATGATGACACATCCATCATGGGGTACAGGACAGCCAATTGAGACATTACAGCACATGGACACTTGCACATTCCCCCTAACTTATAAATACACCCGATCCGGTATTTACATTCTTTCTTCTGTCACTATAGGGAGAGGTTGCTGTGTGGAGCAGGGAGAGATTACAGTGACCCAAATCGCTAGCTATTTGGTACACAAAAGTTCTTTTCAGGACTGGTATAGGTGTTAGGTGTAGTTCAAGATAGGCAGTGCTGTGCTAGTGATTGTTGCAGCAGCCTGAGTGTCTTTTGTCAGTGTAGAGAAAGGGATAGGACGGTGTGTGCTGCAGGGACAGCCAGTTTAGTCATTAGCTGTTACTATCAGGTCCACAAAAGTGCTATTTCAATTATTGTTCCAGTAGCCTCTGTTTTGTCAGTTTATATAGGGACAGGCAGGAAGCAGTGTGTGAGGCAGTGAGGGTCATGTTTAATCAGTAGCTGTTACTATTAGTTCCACAAAGGTTCTTTTCAGGACTGGTATCAGTGGTATGGTAATAGGCTTGTACACGTATAATATTCTTTCTTCCAAATATAGAAAGAATATTATACTTGACTGCTGCCCTTCTGCTGCAGTCTGCTAATCATTCACAACCCACTTGTTCCACAAAGCTCCTTATAAGGACTGGTAACTTGGTCTGTCTAGGGTGCTACAGTACATAGGGTTGAGTGAGGTACAGTCTTCCATTCTATAAGGACTGGTATAGGTCCACAATACATAGGGTTGAGGTACACTACTGCTGACCGCTGCCCTATACTGCAGCAGTCCTTCATCGGTATAGGGACTGACATACAGTCTGCTAATCACTCACACACAACCTACTTGGTCCACAAAAGTCCTTATAAGGACTGGTAACTTGGTCTGTCTAGGGTGCTACAGTACATAGGGTTGAGTGAGGTACAGTCTGCCATTCTATAAGGACTGGTATAGGTCCACAATACATAGGGTTGAGGTGCACTACTGCTGACCGCTGCCCTATACTGCAGCAGTGCTTCATCGGTATAGGGACTGACGTACAGTCTGCTAATCACTCACACACAACCTACTTGGTCCACAAAGGTCCTTATAAGGACTGGTAAGGTATAGGGTACTACAGTACATAGGGCTGAGTGAGGTACAGTCTGCCATTCTATAAGGACTGGTATCGGTCCACAATACATAGGGTTGAGGTGCACTACTGCTGACCGCTGCCCTATACTGCAGCAGTGCTTCATCGGTATAGGGACTGACGTACAGTCTGCTAATCACTCACACACAACCTACTTGGTTCGCAAAAGTCCTTATAAGGACTGGTAACTTGGTCTGTCTAGGGTGCTACAGTACATAGGGTTGAGTGAGGTACAGTCTGCCATTCTATAAGGACTGGTATAGGTCCACAATACATAGGGTTGAGGTGCATTACTGCTGACCGCTGCCCTATACTGCAGCAGTCCTTCATCGGTATAGGGACTGACGTACAGTCTGCTAATCACTTACACACAACCTACTTGGTCCACAAAGGTCCTTATAAGGACTGGTAAGGTATAGGGTACTACAGTACATAGGGTTGAGTGAGGTACAGTCTGCCATTCTATAAGGACTGGTATCAGTCCACAATACATGGGGTTGAGGTGCACTACTGCTGACCGCTGCCCTATACTGCAGCAGTCCTTCATCGGTATAGGGACTGATGTACAGTCTGCTAATCACTCACACACAACCTACTTGGCCCACAAAAGTACTTATAAGGACTGGTAACTTCGTCTGTCTAGGGTGCTACAGTACATAGGGTTGAGTGAGGTACAGTCTGCCATTCTATAAGGACTGGTATCGGTCCACGATACATAGGGTTGAGGTGCACTACTGCTGACCGCTGCCCTATACTGCAGCAGTCCTTCATCGGTATAGGGACTGACGTACAGTCTACTAATCACTCACACACAACCTACTTGGTCCACAAAGGTCCTTATAAGGACTGGTAAGGTATAGGGTACTACAGTACATAGGGTTGAGTGAGGTACAGTCTGCCATTCTATAAGGACTGGTATCGGTCCACAATACATAGGGTTGAGGTGCACTACTGCTGACCGCTGCCCTATACTGCAGCAGTCCTTCATCGGTATAGGGACTGAGAGTTTTGTCACAGGGTCATTTAAAAAATGACAGGCAGAGGAAGAGGCAGGCCCTTCCGCAGAGGTGGTGGGGGTAGGGCAGGAGCAACAGGCTTGAGCCAAAGTGGGAAGTTGCAGAAGGTGCGTTCAATTACTTTAAAGGACGCACCAGACTTGGTTGAGTGGCTCGCTCAGCCTTACTCTTCTGCACCCTCCTCATCCTCTCAATCTGCACCCTCTTCTTCACTCTCTGCTATGTGCACCCCCAAAGACACTACCACCAACAACACCACCACCACCACCACCACATACCTTCCGCTTGAGTCACAGGAATTATTTTCCGATCCATATCAAGACATTTCTGATGCACAGCCACTCTTGGTATTGGATCAGGAAGAGGAGGCAGCAACAACCGCTACTCAGCAGTCTGACGACAGTACCCAGATCAGCCCAAGGAGGAGGTTGGTCCCCGGTGTTACTGCCTATTCCGAGATCTCTACTTATAGCAGTGGGGAAGGTGACGTTGATGATGACGTGTCTAGTGATGTCACGTGGGTGCCCACAAGAGAGGAAGAGGAGAGGAGTTCAGAGGGAGATATGGACCAGCAGATAGGGAGGAGAAGCAGGAATAACTTACATTGCACAGGAGGGACAAAGCAGACTGCAAATGTATCAGGAGCGAGTCATCAACCATGTACGGTCACATCTGGCACTCCCAGGACCCCGGCACATGGCTCCGCAGTGTGGGCTTTTTTTAACGTGTCCACTGCTGTCAATAGCGTTGCCATCTGCAATCTTTGCAGTCAACGCATTAGTCACGGTAAGCCCAACACTCACCTAGGGACGACCGCCTTAAGAAGGCACATGAGCAGCCATCACCGAGCTGAGTGGGAGCAACGGAACACATAAAGCCACACTGCAGGCTCTCACCGTCCAGCCTCGTCTGATACTTCTCCTTCTCCTCTCTCCTCACAATTGTCCTCCACTCTACCTTTCATCACGCCAAGCTCACGTTTTTCTGCAAAAAGGCAGGCTTCCGTGGGCCTGTAACTCTTAGTAATAACACACTTAAATATGTATGAAACAGATTTTAATAGACATCCCGGGTATGATAAAGTTTGAAACACAAAATCATAATATAATAAATAACTATAAATAATTATAAAATAAATAAATAATATAATAATAATAAAATTAATTTCCCCACAAATATCTGTTCTAATTTTCTATCACAGTTTTCTAGCTGGTCTAAAACCACTTTTGATGTAAAGGGACACTTTTTGGTTGCCATGGACAATCTCAAGTTTCCAGGCAGAAAGAACAGTATATATAATATAAAACTGCATGCAGGACACTGAACAAAAGGGAGGTGACATGATTTGATATAGTAATGTAACCTTACAGATTACAGTGTACTGTAAGTGTTATGTTTTTTGTATTTTTTGAATTTGCCGCCATGCTCCGCCCCATGCGTCATGACACTCGCAGGGAATGGAGCCCAACACACAGAACATCAGGCGGATGATCTGGCGGAGGACACAGCGGGGGGACATAGCGGGATCCTGGTGACAAGGTAAGTAACCTGGACCAAGATTCTGCAATGCTATCCCGAGGCTCGGGGATACCGCTAATGGTACTGAAATTTAACCACTTAAGGACCACCTCACGCCGATATACATCGGCAGAATGGCATGGCTGGGCTCTTAAAGGGTAATGTACCTGTATGTGCTTGTGCCCAGCTGTGCCATTCTGCTGACGTATATCAGCACGAGGCGGTCCTTAAGTGATTACATTTCAGTACCATTAGCCGACGGCACACTCGCGACCCGGTCCTGAGCTCCGTGAAAGTGCCCGCAGGACCCGTGGACTCAATTGCCGCCGGTGTCCTGCGATCGGGTCACAGAGCTGAAGAACGTGGAGAGTTAAGTGTAAAAAAAACCTCTCCCCGTGCTTCCTAGTGAGCTTGTCACTGATCGTCTGTTCCCTGTCATAGGGAAAGATGATCAGTGACGTCACACGCCAAGCCACTCCCCCTACAGTTAAAAAAAAAACACACATTAGGTCACACTTAACTCCTACACTGCCCCCTAGTGTTAACCCCTTCACTGGCAGTGAAATTTTTGCAGAAATCAATGCATTTTTAAACACACTGATCGCTGTATTAATGCCAATTAATACAGGCTTCTCTAACCAGCACGATCCCGTCGCGCTGGTCCTCGCGCTGGCTGCAATAGGAAAATTTAATTTTCCTATAGTAGCGAGCGAGAGAGATCGGAAATAATGTCGCCTCACTAATGAAGCCTGCATGCCTTTGGGGCCATACCAGGCCCTTAGGTCCGGTAGAGATTTTAAGGGGAATCCCCTACGCCGAAAAAAACGGGTCCCCCCAAAATCCATGCCAGAACCCTATCCGAGCATGCAGCCCTGCTGGTCAGGAAAGGAGGTGGGGACGAATGAGCGCCCCCCCTCTTGAGCCGTACCAGACCACGTGCCCTCAACATGAGGGGTGGGTGCTTTGGGGGAAGGGGGGCGCCTCCTTTGGGGGAAGGAGTCCAGCAAGAAGACCCCACCAGACGGAAGACCACCAGAGCTGTGCAATAAAGTATTTTGAAACCTTGTGTTGTGTTTTATTTACTTTTTTTCATCAGGTAAATGGGTAGGGGTACATGGTACCTCAATACTCATTCACATAGGGTGGGGGGCCGCCTTCTTAAAGGGATTCCGATAAGCCCCCCACCCACAGACCCTGACAACCAACGGCCAGGGTTGTTAGGAAGAGGCCCTTGTCCTCATCAACATATGCCCCGCCTTTCCCCCAAAGCACCCACCCCTCCATGTTGAGGGCACGTGGCCTGGTACGGCTCAGGGGGGGCGCACGCTCGTCCCCACCCCCTTTCCTGACCGGCCGGGTAGGGGTCTGGTATGGATTTTGGGGGGACCCCCACGCCATTTTTTTTCGGCGTAGGGGATTCCCCTTAAAATCCCTACCGGACCTAAGGGCCTGGTATGCCTCCGGAGGGGGAACCCATACCATTTTTTTTTTTATTTGGCGTGGAGTTCTCCCTTAAAATTCATACCAAATACAGTGTCTGGTATTGGCGGGAATACAATTCGGATCCCTGAACCAGTGTGAACCCGGACAGCGATGCTTGTCGCTTATCGGGAAAGGAAAAGAAAATTTTTTTCTTTCCCGATACGAGTCGGCTCGGTGCTGGCTCCCGCGACAGGGCTCGCTGGGTGTCAATCTCGCCGATAAAAGCAGCTAGATTGACACAATATCGCGGTCACCTACTGTATGTATCGGCCTAAACTGAGGAAAAAAAATGTTTTTTTTATATATTTTTTGGGGGTATTTATTATAGCAAAAGGTAAAAAATATTGCATTTTTTTCAAAATTGTCGCTCTATTTTTGTTTATAGCACAAAAAATAAAAACCGCAGAGGTGATCAAATAACACCAAAAGAAAGCTCTATTTGTTGGAAAAAAGGACGCCAATTTTGTTTGGGAGCCACATCACAGGACCACGCAATTGTCAGTTAAAGCGACGCAGTCCCGAATTGCAAAAAGGGGCCTGGTCCTTTAGCTGCAAAATGGTCCGGGGCTTAAGTGGTTAACCGAGAGCCATACAGTATTCTGGATTATCGCGAAGAGGGATAATAACATAAACTAGCAGAATTGTATTTCATTCATTGTGTTCATGATATTTTTCATTTATTTGCAATACAATTTTTCACTGGAACAGAAAAAGGCAAAAATTTAAAATTATAATAATAAATTTCAAAAAATGATCTTAATAAATTAAATATAAGGCATAGAACCACATAAAAATAACCATATAATAGTCCAGGTACAAGTTACCATCAATTGCATAAACTAGCAGAATTGTAATGCATTTGTTGTGTACTTTACATCATGATATTGTTCATTTATTTACAATACACCTTATTTTTTACTGACCTTTTTGGAAGGTTTTTCTTTAGAATGGTCCTGGAAGAGAAAAAAAACGAAAATGTAAGATTACAATAATACATTTCATAAAATGACCCCAATAAATTAAATCTAAGGCATATCACCACACCAAGTACAAGTTTATGAATGAATAGGAATCTCTATGCAGGCAGCTTGGGCTGTAGGCAAAGGAAATGTCTTCAAAAAAGAGACATCAGGGGTCTGTTTACACCAAACCAAAAAAAAAAAAGAAATTTAAAATATAAAAAAATATAATTTAAAAAAAAAATATGTCTGTCCATTTCGATTCGATTGTCACAATCTACTAGATGGATGGGAACCACCTGTTTTTAGTGGACCAGATCGGGACAGGTGGGTGTAAACAGACACGTGTCTATTACATCCGCCTCCCCATAGAGAGAATGTGTGGTCTGATATTGGGTCTGCCTGAAAAACAGACAGGCAGACCTGATCGGTCCGCTCATATGCAAGGGGACTAAGGCCTTGTTCACACAGGGCATGCACAGCATACACCCCTGCAAGGCCATGTTTACCTGTACAGGGATGCATAGATGTACCATGCATCCCCGTGCAGGCAGTCCCATTGATGTAATTTGGGATGTAGCAACTGCATGAACAGAGCCGTTGCTCCCAATTTGACATACATTGTAGGTATGGGTGCATGTCCCTGAGCTCAGGCTGTCTACGTTCAGGATCGTGCACCCACATCCAACGGATGTCAGATTGGAAGCAGCAACTATGCCTGTGCAGCCGTTGCATCCCAATTAACATAAATAGGACTGCCTGCACGGGGGATGCACGGAACACCTGTGCATCGCCATGCAGGTAAACATGGCCATCCAAGGGCATACGCTTTAGTACGCCCCATGTTAATGATGCTTTAGTAGCAAGTTAAGTTGTTTTTGTGTGCACTAATAATTATCTTAGAGTATTTTTTGTGAAAATAGCGATTTGATAAACATTTGCGCAAGCATTGCGTGGCCCAAAAAATCTGTAGCACTTTTCTTTATTCTACAGGTCATGTGCTTTCAAAAAATGTTTGGGGGGGCTTTTAAACTCTGAAAGCTGTAAGTTAAAAATGGTAACCTCAGTAAGTTGATTTTATTTACAATTTAGAGTACCTTCAGTTTTCACCATTTCACAAAAAAAGTGCAATTTAAAATTGAAAGATATTTGTTATTTATTGACTCAATACAGTTTTAGCTTTTTTATTTAGTAGGCATTTTGTAAATTCTGTCTTGTACTGTATGTATCCACTAATAATTCCTTTAGTATATTTGAATGAAAATAGTGATTTGTGTACATTTGTGCAAATGTTGTGGGGCCTAAAAAAAATCTGTAGCATATAACGAATTCTGAAAAGCTATAAGGGAAAAATGGTAACCAGTTTTTTTTAAATTAAATTTAATTAATTAAATAGTTTTTATTTGCACACTTTCAGTTTTCTCCATTTTACAGAAAGGTGCAATTTAAAATGTACAAATATCTGTTATTTATTAAACTCAATACAGTTTTAACTTTTATATTTAGTAGGAATTCAGCAAGAATTTAGTACATTTTTCCATGTATGAATCCACTAATAATGATTTTAGTGTACTTCTAGTGTAAATATTGCGCAAATGTCCTGGGATCTTAAAAATCAGTAGCACCTTCTTTTTATTCTACTGGCCATGTGCTTTCAGAAAATATATGGTTTGGAGGGTCTTTTACAAACTCTGAAAACTGTAAGTGAAAAATTATAACCTCCAGATTTTTAGAGAAGTTTTCGCATTGCATTTTTTTTGCAAACGTTCGATATTCACCATTTTTCAAAAAGGTGCAATTAAAAATTTACAAATATTTGTTATTTATTAACTCAGTACAGGTTAAGCTTTTATATTTAGAATGGATTTAGCAGGGATTTTGCAACATTTGCTGTGTTTGTATCTGCTAATAATGATTTTAGTGTATTTTTAGTTATATTGTTTTGATAAACATTTGCGCAAATATCAGGGGCCTTAAAAATCAGTAGTACCTTTCTTTTATTTTATTCTACTAGTTCTATGCTTTCTGAAAATATTTGGTTTGGGGGTCTTTCACAAACTCTGAAAGCTGCAAGTGAAAAATTGAAACTTCCAGTTTTTTTGCGAAATTTGGATATTTACATTTTTGTGTACTTACGATTTTCATAATTTTGCAAAAAGGTGCAATTTAAAATCTACAAATATTTGTTATTTATAAACGAAAAATACAGGTTAGGATTTTATATTTAGTAGGGATTTAGCAGGATTTTTGTAAAAATTTGCTGTGTTTGTATCTGCTAATAATGATTTTAGTAGGGATGAGCTTCGTGTTCGAGTCGAACGTACGTTCGACTCGAACATTGGCCGTTCGGCGAATTCCGAACGTTTTGGCCGTTCGCGTCAAAATTCGAGTGACGCGCGCGCGGACCACAATGCACTGCGTTGGCGCAGTGCATTGCTGCCCGATGATTGGCCAAGCATGCACTGTGACCCCGCATGCTTGGCCAATCGCAGCGCCGGCAGCGAGGAGAGCCATGATTGGCCACAGCTCAGGCTGTGTAGTGCACGCCCCACACTATATAAGGCCGCCTTTAAGGCGGCCTCCTGTAGTGTGTTACTTTGCATCTGAAGCAGTGGGTGTTCTGTGTACCTTCAACACAGTACACACCAATCGTTTTTGGCTGATTTCCTATCTTGCTGCTGTGTAGTGGTTGTTGTCTGTGCCCTGACTGCAGTATACACCACTATATTCACCTCACCTATATAGCTAGTGATCTAGCTTTAACCACTTAACAACTGCCCATTGCCGATTAACGGCTTCAGGGCGGTTGTTTAACTCAGAGAGGCCGTTAATTAACGGCCTCCCAGAATTCTGCTCTCGCGTGCCCCGAGGTGTGCGCTTTCGAGAGCATCCGTGACCGCCGGGTCCATAGGACCCGGCGCATCACGGTAAACGGCCGCTCATAGCGGCCGTTTACCACGTGATTGCTCCGTCAAATGACGGAGTGATCACTTGGAAACAAACCGGCGTCATGTTATGACGCCTGTTCCTCCCTCCCCTTTCTGTACCGATCGGTACAGCGGAGGGGAAAGAGATCGGTGTCAGCAGCGATGTGGGCTGCATCTGCAGTGCCCACATCGCTGCTCACCGAATTTAACCCCTCAATTCCCTGCCAATACTCTGCAATACCAGTGCATACTCTGCAGTACCCTGCCATTACTCTGCAGTACCCCGCCATTACTCTGCAGTACCCCGCCATTACTCTGCAGTGCAGTACCCCGCCATTACTCTGCAGTGCAGTACCCTGCCATTACTCTGCAGTGCAGTACCCTGCCATTACTCTGTAGTACCCCGCCATTACTCTGCAGTGCAGTACCCCGCCATTACTCTGCAGTGCAGTACCCTGCCATTACTCTGCAGTGCAGTACCCCGCCATTACTCTGCAGTACCCCGCCATTACTCTGCAGTGCAGTACCCCGCCATTACTCTGCAGTGCAGTACCCCGCCATTACTCTGCAGTGCAGTACCCTGCCATTACTCTGCAGTGCAGTACCCTGCTATTACTCTGTAGTACCCCGCCAATACCCCGCCAATACTCTGTAATACCCTGCCATAAATTGCCATACCCAGCCATACTCAGAGATACCCAGCCATACTCGGTGATACCCTGAAATACCCAGCCATAGACGCCCCCCACCCCTCACCGCCCTCCGGTGCTTCTACCAACTCGCCAGTACGATCAAAGCCAGAATCTTTTTTTTATTTTTTATTTCAGGCTTCCCAGCCTAGAGGTGAGATGTGGGGTCATATTGACCCCCCAGATTTCACTGTAAAGAGGACCTGTCACCCCATATTCCTATTACAAGGGATGTTTACATTTCTTGTAATAGGAATAAAAGTGATCAAAAATATATTTTTGGGAAAAAAAATGTCAAACTAAAATAAATAAAGTAAAATGAACAATAAAAAAATAAAATAAAAATTAAAGCGCCCATGTCCCCATGTGCTCGCATGTGCCACACATGTGAGGTATCGCCGAGAATGTTAGAGCGAGAGCAATAATTCTAGTCCTAGACCTCCTCTGCAACTCAAAACATGTAACCAGTAAAAAAATATTTAAAGCGTCGCCTATGGGGATTTTTTAAGTAGCGACGTTTGGCGCCATTCCACGGGCATGTGCAATTTTGAAGAGTGACATGTTTGATATCTATTTACTCAGCATAACTTCATCTTTCACTTTATGCAAACATTGGGCTAACAAGTGGTTAATAATAGAGCTTGCAGTCAGTAGTGTTAGGAGAGTACATACCGCTATAATATAGGGCAGGCCCCTACTTTCAAACATCCAACTTACAAACATCTCCTACTTGCAAACGCAAGGAGACAGCAGCAAGTGAGATGAAAAAAGATGGACGACAAAACAAATTATACAGGGGTGATAACCCTTCCCTATGTTTTCCAAAAAGCTTAAAGATAGTTTTTTTGACTGGAGCTACACTTTAAAAATGTACCGCTTGAAAATGACAAACAGATTCAACTTAACACAACAAACCTACACAGTCCCTGTCTTGTTTGCACCGCCTGTATACTGCTGTTCTGAGTATATAGGGCCTGGGGGCCACACGCATTTCCTTTTTTTAATATGGGTACGGGGTTCCCCTTAATATGCGTACAAGACCCAAATAGGCTGGTAATGGGCAGGGAGGGCTACCCATGCCATGTTTCTCAATGATTTTCAACCATATTGCAGGAACCAGATATAACATTAAAACCGCAAGCAGTTTTAAATGGTGTTATTTCCGTTTAATGTCATTTTGTGCAGGGACTGTTCTAAACACGGGAAACACGTGGCACTTCACAGGCATACTACAGACACCCCGCAGGCACCATATTTAAAGGAATATTTCACTTTTTTTTTTCACTTTAATCGTCATTAAAATCAGTGCTCCCGCCAAAACGGTCGTTTTTAAAACTTTTTTTTGCAGTGACCCATGTCCCCTGAGGCAGGAGGCAGGTCGCCAAACCCTTTTTAGGACACTATCTTGCATATTAGCCGTTAAAATGAGCACTTTCCAATTCGAACGTTCGAGTCCCATAGACTTCAATGGGGTTCTAACGTTCGTACCGAACGCAGGGGTCGTTCGCAAGTTCTGGTGCGAACCGAACCGGGGGGTGTTCGGCTCATCCCTAGATTTTAGTGTATATTTAGCAAAAATATTGTTTTGGTAAACATTTGCACAAACTTGGTAGAGCCTTAAAAATCAGTAGCACCATTTTTTTCTCAAGGTCATGTGCGTTCAGAAAATATATGGCTTTGGGGCTTACAAACTCTGAAAGCTGTAAGTGAAAAATTAAAACCTCCAGATTTTTGGAGAAATTTGGATATTTACATTTTTTGCGTATGTTCGTTTTTCACAATTTCAAATAAGGCACAATTTAAAATTTACAGATATTTGTTATTTGATAACTCAATACAGGTTAAGCTTTTATATTTAGTAGGACTTCAGCAGGAATTTTGTAAAAATTTGCTGCATTTTTATCTGCTAATAATAATTTTATTAAAATAGAAGCTAAGAAAATAACATCTTCAGCTATAAAGAGTAAAAGGGTTTAGTTGTATTTTATTTCACCAAGATTCATCTATCAGCCATCACATACAGCTGCTGTGTGTAATGTGGTGGCAGATGGGCTCTTTATGTGTGAATCTTGGTAAACAGGATGGGTGAATCCTTTTAAAATATTTTTTCTTACTTTTAGGCCGGGTTTACACTGCTCTGACATGGAAGTCAGACGACTTCTGATTCGACTTTGCCCTACGACTTTATAATCCTACTTCCATGCGACTTCAATGAACGGGATCTGACTTTGATCCGATTATACCAGGCTCTTTAAATCTGGTATGAATCTTGAGGGAGGTACCCCATGCCAAGATTGAAAAAAAATATCCATACCAGACCCTTATCCGAGCATGCAGCTTGAGAGGTAGGGAAATGGAGGGGACAGGCGAGTTTCCCCATCCTCTTGGACCATGCCAGGATACATGCCCTCAACATGGGAGGGTAGGTGCTTTGATGAGGACAAGGGCCTCTTCCCGACAACCCTTAGTGATGGTTGTGGTGGTCTGCGGGCAGGAGGCTTATTGGAATCTGGAAACCCTCTTTAACAAGGGGGCCCCCATATCCCCCCATGTTAATGAGTATGGGGTACATTGTACTCCTACTCATTCACCCAAAAAGTGTCAAAAGTAAATAAAAACAGTACAAAGATTTTTGATAAAGTCCTTTATTAGCACCGGCAGTGAGGAGAGCCATAATTGGCCACAGGCACAATTATAGCTCAGAGGGTTTAGTACACGCCCCACACTATATAAGGCTGCCAGCGTGGCGGCCTTATGTAGTGTGTTCCGGCGTGCAGGGAAAGAGCTAGATAGGCAGGGACAGTGTGTTCTTTTCTCAGGCATCTGCAGGAGTTAAAGTGTGTGTTGTGTGCCTCCAGCACAGTATACACCTGTAGTTACCCTTTTTTGCTGGTGTTCTCCAATACAGGCATCTGCAGGAGTTAGTGGGTGCTGTGTACCTCCAGCACAGTATACACCTGTATCTACCCTTTTTTGCTGGTGTTCCTGAATACAGGCATCTACAGGAGTTAGTGGGTGTTGTGTGCCTCCAGCACAGTATACACCTGTATCTACCCTTTTATGCTGATGTTCTCTAATACAGGCATCTGCAGGAGTTAGTGGGTGTTGTGTGCCTCCAGCACAGTATACACCTGTATCTACCCTTTATTGCTGGTGCTCTCTAATACAGGCATCTGCAGGAGTTAAAGTGGGTGTTGTGTGTCTCCAGCACAATATACACCTGAAGATACCCCTTATTGCTGGTGTTGTCTGTTGCATATCTTGCATATTAGCCTTTAAAATTAGCACTTTTGATTTCGAACGTTCGAGTCCCATAGACTTTAACCCCCCCTGGCGGTATTCCCGAGTCTGGCTCGGGGTGAAAATTTTGTACCAAAAGTGGTAACCCCGAGCCATACTCGGGATCGCATCGCTGAATCCAGGATGAGGTTACTTACCTTGTCCCCTGGATCCAGCTATGTCCCCCCGCTGTACGAGCGAGCCGTCCTCCGCTCGATCTATCACTGAGCCGAGCTCCATTCCCTGCGAGCGTTGCGACGCACGGGGACGGAGAACGGCGCCAAATTCAAAAAGTAAAACACACAGAATACATACAGTATAATGTAATCTTACAGATTACATTGCTGTATGTAATCATTTCACATCCCCTTTGTCCCTAGTGGTTTCTCCAGTGTCCTGCATGCAGTTTTATAATATAAAAACTGTTCTTTATGCCTGGAAACTGGAGATTGTCCATAGCAACCAAAACTGTCCCTTTACATCAAAAATGGTTTTAGACCAGCTAGAAAACAGCGATAATAAATTGGAATCACTTGCAGAATTGAGTGATAGCGATTTGTGTGGAGATCCGTCATCAAATACTGAAAAGTAATGACAATGACAATTCTGCAACTGAGCAAATTTCAGTGTTTTTGATTTGATTATATTATTGAATATTTTTTATTATTGTTATATTATTATTTGGTATAATTATTTATAGTTATTTATTATACTCTAATTCGTGATTTAATTTTTCAAACTTTATCATATCTGGGATGTCTGCTAGACTCTGGTTTGGACAGATTTAAGTGAGTTATTCCTAAGAATTACAGGCCTACAATATAAAATGCCAAATTTCCATGCAAAACAATGGTACCGCTTTCAGCACCTAAAATCTGAAATAATCATACCGCCAGGGAGGTTAATAGGGCTCTAAAGTTCGTACGAATTTTCGGTCCGTTCAAAGGTTCTGGTGTGAACTGAACCGGGGGGTGTTTGGCTCATCCCTATTAAGCACATTGGTGGGATTTGGTCTCATATCAAATGTAATTATATATATATGTATATATATATATATATATATATATATATATATAAATGACATAGGCATGTACAACTGTGGCATATAAGTATATGCATTGCAGATTATAAAATTTCTAAATCTGTAAATTAAGGGATGGAGGTAATTTAGCATCTCCCTGCTTCTGCATTATCTATTCTATAGATCTGCACTTTCTTTGCCTCTGCTTCTTTAACCTCTTTTCCTTTAATACCAAAAATTAGCATCATTGGTATGCATTTGCTGTGTATTTTATATAATTAAATGTTTCAATTATTGGTAATACAACTTATTTCTCACTGACTTTTTTGGAACACAAAAAAAAGCAAAAAATACCTCATTAGATGAAATATAAGGCATATCATCACATAAAATTAACCACATAATGGTCCAAGTACAATTGTTCTTTTGATACCATAAACTAGCAAAATTGTAATGCATTAGTTGTGTACTTTTCAGTACATCATATCATTTTTCAATTATTTGCAATACAACTTATTTCTCACTGACCTTTTTGGAAGATTTTTCTTTAGAATTATCCTGGAACAGAAAAAAGCAAAAGTGTAAAATTAAAGTAAAACATTTCAAATAATGACCTTTTATGTTTTATACAAAAGCCACTCTCACAAATGTTACTTAAAGTACAGCAAATTAAGTAGGTTTAAATGTGCTAAGTGAATTTTGTTAATTCAGCCTTCCTATTCCTTGAAGAAAATTCAGGTCCAAAGAAATTATAATTAAAAAGTGGACTTTCTTATTTCTTAATAAATAGTGAGTGACCAATTACTTTACCTTCATTACTTAAATGGCCTGTAGCAAGGCAAATCCTGTTATTTTATTATTATATATATTTTTTATTATTATTATGACCTTAATAACCTTAATAAATGAAATATAAGGCATATCACCACATAAAAATAACCACACTAACCACAAACTACCATTAATAACATAAGCTAGCAAAATTGTAATGCATTCGTTGTGTACTTTACCTCATGAGATTTTTCATTTGTTTGCAATCCTTATTTTTCACTGACCTTTTTGGAAGATTTTTCTTTAGAATTGTCCTGAAAAAAACAAAAAAAAAACAGTAAAAATACAATTATACATACAACCACATAAAACCAACCAACCCCATAATGGTCCGCATACAGGTTTACTTTAACACCATAAACTAGCAGAATTAAATTGCATTTGTCCTGTACTTTATGTCATGAGATTTTTCACTTATTTGCAATACAACTTGTTTTTCACTGACCTTTTTAGACGGCTTTTCTTTAGAATGGTCCTGGAACAGAAAACATCAACATTTTTTAATTACAATAATGAATAAAAAAAAATGACCTTAATAAATAAAATGTAAGGCTTATCACCATTTAAAATATGTTTTATTTTATACAAAAGCCATTCTGATTCACCCCTCACAAATGCTACTTAAATGCTGCAATTTATTAACTCAATACAGTTTTAGCTTTTTTATTTAGTAGGCATTTTGTAAATTATGTCATGTACTGCATGCATCCATTAATAATGTTTTTAGTGTATTTTTTATGAAAATAACGATTTGATGAACATTTGTGCAACTATTGTGGGGCTTAAAAAAATTTATAGCACTTTTCTAAAAGCTGTAAGGGAAAAATGGTAACCTCCACCTTTTTTTTTTACGCGCTTTCAATTTTCACCATAAAAATGCGCAATTTAAAATGTACAAATATTTTTTATATTTGTTAACACAATACAGTTTTAACTTTTATATTTAGTAGGAATTCAGAAAGAATTTTGTAAATGTATGAATCCACTAATAATGATTTTAGTGTACTTTTAGCGAAAATATTGCTCAAATGTCCTTGAAAATGCATTGCATTTTTTTTATACGTTTGATTTTCACCATTTGCAAAAAGTCGCAATTTAAATTTATAAATATGTTATTTATTAAATCAATACAAGTTTAGCTTTTATATTTAAAATGAATTTAGCAGGAATTTTGTAAAATCTGCTGTGTTTGTATCTACTAATAATGATTTTAGTGTATTTTTACCAAAAATATTGTTTTGAGTAACATTTGTGCAAATATTGGGGGCATTAAAAATCAGTCGCACCTCTGTTTATTCTACTGGTCCTATGCTTTCAGAAAATATATGGTTTTGGGAGTCTTTCACAAACTCTGAAAGCTGTAAGTGAAAAATGTAAACCTCCAGATTTTTAGCGAAATTTGGATATTTAAATTTTTGAGTACTTCTGCTTTCCACAATTTTGCAAAAAGGTGCAATTTAAAATTTACACATATTTGTTCATTATAAAACTAAATATAGGTTAAGATTTTATTATTTTATTAATATAGCAGGACTGTTGTAAAATGTGCCCTGTTTCTCTCTGCTAATAATGACTTTAGTGTATGTTTAGCAAAAATATTGTTCTGGTAAACATTTGCGCAAATTTTGTAGAGACTTAAAAATCTGTAGCAGCTTCTTTTTATTCTATAGGTCATGTGCTTTCAGAGAATATATGGTCTGGTGGGGGGGGGGGGGGGGGGGGGGGTTACAAACTCTGAAAGCTGCAAGTGAAAAATTAAAACCTCCAGATTTTTTGAGAAATTTGGATATTTACATTTTTACGTCTGTTCTATTTCACCATTTCACAAAAGGACACAGTTTAAAATTTAAAGATATTTGTTATTTGATAACTCATTACAGGTTAAATTTTTATATTTAGTGGAAATTTAGCAGGAATTTTGCAAAAATATTGTTTGATAAACATTTGCACAAATATCGTGGGGCCTTAAAAATCAGTAACACCTTCCTTTTATTCTACTGGTCATGTGTTTTCAGAAAATATATAGTTTGTGGGGTCTTTTAGAAACTCTGAAAGCTGCAAGGGGAAAAATAAAAAAGGAATGGACAAATTGCAAAATGGTCCCACCAGCAGAGTTTAAAAGTGGAGCGCAATGCCTGACAGCAAAAGGGTTAAAATAGAGTTTAAGATAATACCATTTTCGGCTATAAAGATTAGGAGGATTTCATATTTCTTTTTCAATTTTTGCGTGGGGTTCTCCTTTAACCACTACAGCCCCGGACCAATAAACACCTTAAAGAGGAAGTAAACCCCTTCAAACCACTTTGACCTACAGGTAAGCCTAGATTAAGGCTTACCTGTAGGTCCAAGCAATATCTCCTAAACCTATATGGTTTAGGAGATATTTGCCGGAAAATGGGCACCGCTGTCTACGGCGCATGCGCCGTAGACAGCGGCGCGCAGGCGCACTAAATGCGGCAAATCCAAGAATGGATTTGCCTAATTTGTCGACTCCCGTGTGCATGCGCGGGAGTGACGTCATCGCGGCTTCGCCGAATGGCAGAGGCGGAGCTGCGAGACCCGACTCCCGTGCGCATGCGCGGGAGTGACGTCATCGCGGCTTCGCCGCTGTCATTGGTCGGAGCTGCGAGACGCCACCAGCAAGATGGATGCGGCGGACTACAGGGGTCAGCGGCGACTTCGCTGGCTCCTGTGTCAGGTAAGTGACACATAATGAGCTACTATGCGATGCATAGTAGTCCATTATGCTTTACATTTGCAGGGAAAAAAAGAGGAAGTAAACCCATCAGGGTTTACTTCCTCTTTAAGGACCAGAGGTCTTTTTCCAATTTCGCACTGCGCTGCTTTAACTGGTAATTGCGCGGTCATGCAATATTGCACCCAAACGAAATTTGCATCCTTTTCTTCCCACAAATAGAGCTTTCTTTTGATGGTATTTGATTGCCTCTGCGATTTTTATTTTTTGCGATATAAATGGAAAAAGAGCGAAAATTTTGAAAAAAAAAGATATTTTCTTCTTTTTGTTATAAGAAAAATCGAATAAACTAAATTTTAGTCATACATTGAGGGCAAAATTTATTCAGCCACATGTCTTTAGTAAAAAAAATGTCAATACGCGTATATTTTTTGGTTTGCGCAAAAGTTATAGCGTCTACAAACTACATTTTCTGGAATTTACACAGCTTTTAATTTATGATTGCCTATCTCATTTCTTGAGGTGCTAAAATGGCAGGGCAGTACAAACCCCCCCCAAATGACCCCATTTTGGAAAGTAGACACCTCAAGGAAATTGCTGATGGGTATGTTGAGCCCATTGAATATTTATTTTTTTTGTCCTAAGGGATTGAATAATGACAAAAAAAAAATGGGATTTTTATATACAGCTTACCTGTAAAATCCTTTTCTTGAGAGTACATCACGGGACACAGGAGCTTCATTACATAGTGGGTTATATAGGCACCTCTGGTGATTGGACACTGGTTGACCCCAATTAAGGAGAATTCCTCCCCTATATAACCCCTCCCATCTGGGAGGCACCTCAGTTTTGTAGCAAAGCAATAAGAAACCACGTAAAAACCCAAGAGGGGCAGGAGCCCTGTGTCCCGTGATGTACTCTCAAGAAAAGGATTTTACAGGTAAGCTGTATATAAAAATCCCATTTTCTTGATCATACATCACGGGACACAGGAGCTTCATTACATAGTGGGATGTCCCATAGCAATGCTCAGATTGAGGGGAGGGAGACACAGATCATAAGTATAGACCGCCAGGGACCGGAGGACCTAAACTCCAGCCTGCAGTACACTGCGCCCGAAGGCGATATCCTCTTGCCCTCTGACATCCACCTGATAGAATCTGGTGAATGTGTGGACTGATGACCAAGTCGCAGCCTTACAGATCTGAGCCAGGGAGGCCTGGTGATGCACTGCCCAAGAAGCACTAACAGCCCTAGTAGAGTGCGCTTTCATCCGAAAAGGAGGAATCTTCCCCTTTAAACCATAGGCCTGAGAAATAACTTGTCTGATCCACCTTGAGAGAGTGGATTTTGACGCCGCCTGGCCCTTTCTAGGGCCTTCCGGCAGAATAAGTAAACAATCAGTTTTCCTTATCTGAGAAGTTGCTTGAAGATAAATACTGATTGCTCTAACCACATCCAAAGTGTGTAAAGATTCTTCTTCTGTGGACTGAGGGTCCGGAAAAAAGTATGGTAGGATTACATCCTGATTCAAATGGAAACCCGAAACCACCTTAGGTAGAAAGGACCTGTTGGGACGCATGACCACCCGGTCCTTATGGATAATTAAATACGGCTCCTTACTGGAAAGAGCTGCCAACTCTGATACTCTTCTAGCCGTAGATATGGCTACTAAGAAGACCAGCTTTTTAGTCAGGAGAACTAAAGAAGCCAGATGCAAAGGTTCAAATGCTTGCCCCTGTAAGGCCGAGAGAACCAAATTCAGATCCCATGGGCATACCGGAGGTTTAACTGGCGGTTTTGTCCGCATAGCCCCCTGGATAAAAGCCCCTACTAGGGAATGTGATGCAAGCGGCTTTTGAAAAAATACTGACAGGGCCGAAATCTGCACTTTGATAGTGCTTATGGCCAAATTCATTTCTAGGCCTGACTGGAGAAAGGCCAAGATTCTGTTAATGACATACTTTTTAGGATGCCATTTCCTGAGTTCACACCAGGAAACATATGTCCTCCAGATCTTGTAATAAATAAGCCTGGAGGCCGGCTTTCTGGCATTGACCAGAGTAGAAAGGACTGGCCCCGAAAGGCCACGGTCTCTCAGAATGTGGGTCTCAGCAGCCAAACCGTCAAATTCAGACTGCGTAAGCAGGATGGTAGATTGGACCCTGTGAGAGCAGATCTGGCCAGAGAGGGAGGGTCCATGGCCTGCCTACTGCCAACTTCATGATTTCTGCGTACCATGGTCGCCTGGGCCAAGCCGAGGCCACCAAAAGGACCGACTTCGTCTCCCTCTTGACTCTTCCCAGGAACCGCGACAGAAGCGGGCTCGGGGGGGAAGGCATAGATCAGGTTGTACTGATCCCAGGGAACTGTCAGAGCATCTGACCCCTGAGCAAGTGCATCTCTTGTCCTTGATACAAACTTGTCCAGCTTCCTGTTGAACCTGGATGCCAACAGATCTACGTCTGGAGTACCCCACTTGTGACATATGTTCTGAAACACATCGGGGTGCAGAGCCCATTCTCCTGGGCACAACTGCTGGCGGCTGAGAAAATCCGCCTGCCAATTCTCCACTCCTGGGATGAAGACTGCAGAAAGACACGGAACATGCTTTTCTGCCCAGACAAGTATGCAATTCACCTCTTTTTGGGCCACCAGACTTCTGGTACCGCCCTGGTGATTGATATAAGCCACTGCTGTGGCATTGTCGGACTGAACCCGAACCGGGAAACCTCGCAGTCTGTAAGGCCACTCTATGAGCGCCATGTAAACTGCCCGGATCTCCAAGATATTTATGGGCAGTAGACTCTCGGTCGCAGACCATTTCCCCTGCGAGCATGTTTCCTCCAATACAGCTCCCCAGCCTGTCAGGCTGGCATCTGTTGTGATAATCTTCCATGGGAGAGGAAGAAAAGTTTTGCCCTTCAGCAAATTCATGGTTTGTAACCACCAGACAAGACTCTTGCGTGTCCCTGGGGATAGACGCATAGGAAGATCCAGAGATTGGGGCTTCCTGTTCCAAGCCGCAAGGATGCATCCTTGCAGAGGCCTTGAGTGGAACTGGGCGAATGGGACGGCCTCGAAAGAGGCGACCATCTTCCCTAACAGTCTCATGCACAACCAAATGGAGGAAGATCTTCTGCCCAGAATCAGGCGCACCAGATCCCCAATGGCCAAGGCTTTAGCCTTGGAAGAAACACCCTGCCCTGAGCGATGTTGATGATCATACCTAGGTATTCCAACCTGGTAGTCGGTTGTAGGGACGACTTTTCTAGGTTTATGATCCAACCTAGGCGTTCTAGGTGTTATAGCGTTTTGGTGACGCTGTGACTTAGGAACGCTGCTGTTTTCTCCATGAGAAGCAAGTCGTCTAGATAAGCCATGACGGCTATGCCCTGAGCTCTTAGGTTTGCTAAGAGAGGGTCCAGAATCTTCGTGAAGACTCGAGGGGCTGTAGCAAGCTTGAATGGCAAGGCCACAAATTGAAAATGGCGCCGCTCTACCGCGAACCTTAGACATTTTTGGTGTGCGGGAAAAATTGGCACATGGAGATATGCATCCTTGATATCTATTGATGCCATGAATTCTCCCCCTTGCAGGGAGGAGACCACAGTGCGGATTGACTGCATTCGGAAGGACCGGATGTGTAAAAACCGGTTCAGATCCTTCAGATCCAGGATAGGTCTGACACTTCCATTTGGTTTTGGAACGGTGAAGAGATTTGAGTAAAACCCCGAACCCTGATCTTTCGGGTTCACTTCTACTATCACACCCTGGGATAGTAACTGATCTAAGGCCAGAAATAGTGGTTTTTGCTTTACTGGACCCCTGGGGATCCTTGACCTTAGGAAACGAGAAGGTGGAATCTCCTGAAACTCTAGCTTGTAGCCCAGAGATATCGAAGGGATTACCCACTTGTCCTGGATCTCTTTCCGCCAGGCTCCTGCAAACTGCAGGAGCCTTCCCTCCACTCTGCCGAGCAGGGGCGCCCCTTCACAAGGAAGATCTTGGGCTTTGCTTGGCAGGCTTTCGCCCCCAAGTCTTTTCCTGCCCCTGGGCTCTGCCTTGAGCCTTTCTAGTAGAGGAGGGCTGAGAAGGCCGTCGCCACTGCTTAGAGCTTGATGCTTCGGGAGAGAGAGCACGCCTGAATGACGGACGTTGGCTCTTTTTGATTGGAAGGAGAGTAAATTTTACCCCCTGAAATATTTTGGACGAATTTATCCAATTTTTCTCCAAACAAACTTTCCCTTTAAACGGGAACCCAATCAAATGCTTCTTGCATGACAGCTCAGCTGCCCAATTCTTTAGCCATAGGGCCCTTTGCATGTGTACCAACATGAGGGACAAACGTGATGCTTGTTGGACAGAATCCAAAATCGCATCAATCATAAAGCACAGAATATGAGGCAGTTCTGCATAATTTTCTACTTCCTCACTGGGAAGGATCCCAAGCATCTGCTTAACCTGTTCCTTGAGGAACTGACACAACCCCACGGCTGCGACTGTAGGTTGCACCACAGCGCCAGTCATGGAAAAGGAGGCTTTTTAATAAGGTTTCCAGCTTCTTATCAGTTGTATCCTTTAAATACCTGCGCAATATCCAAAGGACAAGTCAGGTTTCATTCACGCAAGAAACAGCCGCATCAACAGATGGGACCCCCCACTTCTTGGTGAAACTTTCCTCCAGAGGATAATGCAAAGAAAACCTTTTTAGGAGGAGCAAACAGTTTATTGGGATGTCCCCAATCCTTATACAACAATTCATCCATTAAGGGATGGATTGGAAAGGAATAGGCAGTCTGTGGGACTTTCCTGACTCCCAGGGAAGAAACAGAGGATGTAGTGACTTCAGCAGCAGGCATTCTGAATGTGGTACGCACCAATTCAGTATAATACTGCACCTGCTTTCTGAGTGCCTGGGAGGAGGGGACTATCTCCTCTTCCTCTGACTCATCCGACTGCTCATGATCCCCATCCTAAGATAGGGATCTCTCCTCATTTTCAGAAAAATCATCTGAGAAAGGAATTTCAGCAGAGGGAGGGGATCTACCCCTTTTCTTGCTATATTTCAGGGAAGCAGAAATAAAATTCATTATTTTCTCTTCAAAACCCTCCAATGTAGCCCTAAGGGAGTATCTCAGTGACATAAACTGGGGCTGACACATTAGGAGAGGCTGCAAACCTGACAGGTGCACTGACTCGTCTTGAAAGGCTGGCTCCAGTCTTGCAGGGGGGGATGGTAACTTACAGGCACTCTTTTAGAACCCCTGGACCTAGGCGGTGATTTACCAGTGCCTTTGCTACCTCCCCCTGAAACCCTCATACGAGGAGACATAGTCCTAAGCTACAAAGCAGAGGTACTAGTACAAGTGCAATCACTGTTGTGCTTAAAGTCTCACAATAATATATATGCTTAAACTGCACAACCTGATGCTGAGTAGGTGTCTAGGTTTGCCTGGATCCAATTCCACGGATGCTTACTGCCCACAGCTCCTGTGTCTCCACTTACAGCCCCTGACGCTCTGGACTTTTTACAAACTGCCGCCTGGCGCCTGTGCATTACAGCGCTGTGCACACTAACGTGCATGGCTCACAACCACACTCCCCCCTCCTCCATTAGGCCGGGAACGCACCCGGTGCACGTGCACACGCCCGCACGCGTGCACGAGGACTGCGGGATCCAGGGGGGAAGGAAAACCCCAAACGGGGCTGCGTGGGACCCCCAAACTACGTGGGACCTCTGTTTACCTTGATGTGGCAGGGACTGTAATGGAGACGTGAGTCAGCTGGAGAACCAGGCTTCACTGAGCGTGTGTATTGAAAGGCGTGTAAGTATGCATCAGGCTGCTCTTACTCCCTCTAGTGGTGGAAACCAGGTAAGACATACAACTACTCACAATGAAGAAATCCATTCATATATTTAAATATACAGGATAACTTCCCTTACCTGTCCTCGCCGCAGGAATTGCTGAACCAGACAAATTCCAGCCTTCACCCATCACGGCGGGTATTGTTAGCCAACCTTCAGGTTTATTTGGGGCTCCTTCTCGGAAGAACCTCCCACCTGGGCCATGTAGAAAGCTCTGCCAGAAATTTTCTTGCGCTCTGTATAAACAGTACACCAAGTCTGGTTCTCCCAGAGCCCAGTCTTCCAATGGAGAGGACTTACAGGCAAAACCTCGCTTCTTCGGATGACGAGGCCCGGGTACCATACCATCTTGGGAGTCAAATATCGGCCCGAGGTATGGATCCGGTTTGTTGTAGCCCTTCGGCCCTCGCAGGGATCTGCATAGAGCTAAAGTTTTTACGTGACCATCACCATAGACACTGGCGAAAAAACTGAGGTGCCTCCCAGATGGGAGGGGTTATATAGGGGAGGAATTCTCCTTAATTGGGGTCAACCAGTGTCCAATCACCAGAGGTGCCTATATAACCCACTATGTAATGAAGCTCCTGTGTCCCGTGATGTATGATCAAGAAAAAAAATTACAAAAAGTTGTCACTAAATGATATATTGCTCACACATGCCATGGTTATATGTGGAATTGCACCCCAAAATATATTCCGCTACTTCTCCCGAGTATGGGGATACCACATTTGTGGGACTTTTTGGGAGTCTAGTCGCGCACGGCACCCCGAAATCACCACCTTCAGGATTTCTAAGGGTGCAAATTTTTGATTTCACTCCTCACTACCTATCACAGTTTCGAAGGCCATAAAATGCCAAAATAGCACAAAACCCCCCAAAATGACCCCATTTTGGAAAGTAGACACCCCAAGCTATTTGCTGAGGGCCATGTTGAGACCATTGAATATTTTTTTTTTGTCCCAAGGGATTGAATAATGACAAAAAATATTTTTTTTTTTTTTTTTTACAAAAAGTTGTCACTAAATGATATATTGCTCACACATGCCATGGTTATATGTGGAATTGCACCCCAAAATATATTCTGCTACTTCTCCCGAGTATGGGGATACCACATGTGTGGGACTTTTTGGGAGTCTAGTCGTGCACGGCACCCTGAAAACCAATCACCACCTTCAGGATTTCTAAGGGTGCAAATTTTTGATTTCACTCCTCACTACCTATCACAGTTTCGAAGGCCATAAAATGCCAAAATAGCACAAAACCCCCCAAAATGACCCCATTTTGGAAAGTAGACACCCCAAGATATTTACTAAGAGGCATGTTGAGTCCATGGAATATTTTATATTTTGCCACAAGTTGCGGGAATATTACAAACTTTTTTTTTTTTGCACAAAGTTGTCACTAAATGATATATTGCTCACACATGCTATGGGCATAAGTCAAATTACACCCCAAAATAAATTCTGCTGCTTCTCCCGAGTACGGGGATACCACATGTGGGGGACTTTTTGGGAGCCTAGCCACGTACGGGACCCCGAAAACCAAGCACTGCCTTCCGGATTTAAATATAAAATGCCACCAAAAAAACTGTTAGCGATCGCAGGGATCAGGCCTGACTCTGCGACCGCTGCAGTTATGTGTTTAGTGTTTTGTAAGTGACAGTGATCGATCGATACTGCACTTGGGTGGGCTGGGCAGAGGGGCAAAATGCAGGTGCTAGCAGGTATCTGGGCTGATCCCGCTAACAATGCGTTTTTTTGGAACCCTGAACTGCTGGGGACACTAGTATAGATCTGATCAGATCAGATATTGATCTGTTCAGATTCTATACCACTACAGGAGGTTTATGCTTTGTGTGTGGGTGTTAGCGGTACTGGCACTAACCTAGCGCTGCCTGGGGCGACGCAGACCCTGACCCTAAAACCTAATTGATATCACCCGCCGGGTGATCAGGGGGTTAAACCTTTATTGGGTAATAAATGGTGGGTGCCCCGATGCTATAAAAAGCAAACTAACCAGAGTCACCCGTAACACTTATACGGTGATCAGTGGTGAAAGGGTTAACTAGGGGCAATCAGGGGGTTAAAATTTTTATTAGGTAGTATATGGGGGTCCCTGGCGCTATATAAAAACCTGACGGGGAACCTAAATAACTAACTGGCTAACCAGCGTCACCAGTGACACTTATACTGTGATCGCTGGTGAAAGGGTTAACTAGGGGCAATCATGGGGTTAAAACCATTATTGGGTAGTATATGGGGGTACCTAACGCTATAAAAACCTGGCGGTGAACCTAAAAAAATAACTAGCTACCTAACGACACTAGTGACACTAATGCAGCGATCAGAAAAATGATCGCTTAGTGACACTGGCAAAAGGGGGTGAAAGGGTTAACTAGGGGCAATCAGGGGGTTAAAACCATTATTGGGTAGTATATCGGGGTACCTAGCGCTATAAAAACCTGGCGGTGAACCTAAAAAAATAACTAGCTACCTAGCGACAGTAGCGACACTGATGCAGCGATCAGAAAAATGATCGCTTAGTGACACTGGCAAAAGGGGGTGAAAGGGTTAACTAGGGGCAATCAGGGGGTTAAAACCATTATTGGGTAGTATATCAGGGTACCTAGCGATATAAAAACCTGGCGGTGAACCTAAAAAAATAACTAGCTACCTAGCGACAGTAGCGACACTGATGCAGCGATCAGAAAAATGACCGCTTAGTGACACTGGCAAAAGGGGGTGAAAGGGTTAACTCTAGGGGCAATCAGGGGGTTAAATCTTTATTGGGGGTGATAGCGGGCTACCCTGGACCTAACACTAACTGCCCTGACAGTTTTAACTGTTACAACTGACACTGAATGCAGTGATCAGTAAAGAAATGATCAATGCAATCAGTGACACTGTGACTGGGGGGGCGGGGGGTGATCGGGGGGGGTTTGTGTACCTATGTGTCAGTGTAGTGTTTTGGTGCACTTACTTTTAGTCTTCTCCTCGTAGTCCGGTCAAAAAGACCGCCCCGAGGAGAATGACATCACTTCCTCCTTCCTGTGTAAACAATACACAGTGGGAGGAAGCTTGTCATTGGCCAGGAGCAATCCAGAGGGGGTGGCCAGAAACCAACGGCCATCCCCTCATCACGGATCGCTCCTGGAGCGAACCGGTACACCGTATCCAGCGGGAGGGGGTCCGATCAGACCCCCCACCCGCTGGAAGGCAGGCACGTACATCTACGTGCTTGTGCCTGCCTGTGCCATTGTGAAGACGTACAATGATAATACGGCGGTCCTTAAGTGCTTAAGATCCTCAGCTTACAAGTTGCATGCCACAAGTCAGATCAGTTAAGACGATGATCTGACTTGATTTGAGCCCCATGATTTGAATATAAGCCACATCCAAGCCCTAGTCAGACCAAAGTAGTGCAGGAACCTTTTGCATAGTCAGGCTGACACATAGGGAACCATTGATTTATACACGTCATGCGACATTTGCTCCAAAAGTCGGAGTGTATGTCGCACTCGTGTGAACCGGGCCTTAAACACTGTCTTCACTCCTTTGTTTACATTCACCAGTCAACAGGGCTGACAGCTGAATGAGCTGGGCAAGGACGAGTCACTGGGTGTTATGCCGCATATACACTACCAGGCTTTCAGGCAGAAAAGGTCAGACGGAATAATTTCATATATTCCAATCGTGTGTGGGCTCCATCTGACTTTTTTTTTCAAAAATTCTGACGGGCCTAGAAATAGAACATGTTTTAAATCTTTCCGATGGAATCCATTCCTATCGGGAAAACCATTTTTTCTGTATGCTGGTCCGACGGACCAAAAACTACGCAAGGGCAGCTATTGGCTACTGGCTATTGAACTTCCTTTTCTAGTCCCATTGTATGTTTTGTACATCACCACATTCTAAACGAACGGACTTTGGTGTGATTGTGTGTACACAAGTCCATTTCAGCGGAACTCCAAGATCGTCAGAGATTACTCTGATGGAAAAAACGGTCATGTGTCCACGGCATTAGAATGCCGGCAGATACTGGCTCCCTAACAACCTGTATCCATGAGCAAGAGTCAAAAATTTGCTAAATACAGCAAATAAAAAAAAAAAAACACAATTGCAATAATTAATGCAAGTATTTTAGTGAATACTTACAGTCTTATTTTGCCATTCGTTTTCTTTTTAGGCTTTCTATCTTTTATATGCACCTGGTGATGCAGCCAGAAAGTCTGTTGTTTTTCAAAAGAACACAATCTTTTGCAAATGTAGCCATCATAGAGTTGGGACAAACTATTCACCAGTGACAGGGGTGTTTACAATGATCAATTTTTATTTTTTTTCATGTAAAATCTTTATCTCAAAAGAAAAAAAAAATGGTTCCTGTAGTTGCTTGCGTACAGTAGGTGCAGTGTGAGCTGTAGTTTGGTTTCAATTTGTTAGTGTATCTAAATCTGTTAGTACATATGGGGGGGCTTGCCCGGGATGGTGGACTGAGCAGACGTGCTGTTTGAGCTCTGCTGGAGGAAAATCCGTTCAGATATCTGGAATTGGATGTAATTGACCCCTTTGTGGTCCAGAAGCCCGTGTATGCCTTCTAGAATCTCGGGGGGCCCGAAGCGGGGCAAGAAGCTAAAATTTCCGCTGCCTACTGCAGCCCCGGAGGCTCTATCTCCTGACCGGTGGCCTACTTCCACGAGCTCCAGCAACATGGCATCGCAAACTGACCATGAGGAGACTGCCTGACTTGGAATTCCGGAGGTGATGGCTGCTATTACGGCATGCCAGGCGGCACTTACGCACAAAATTGAGGCCGTACAGCTTGACGTCAGGCTGCTGCGGCAGGATCTCAACAAGATCCGATCCAGGATCTCGGTGGCGGAGCAGTGAGTAGGAGACAGAGGACGTGGTGACCAGCCACGAGGCCTCCATAAGAGTTCTCCACATGAAGGTCAGAGCGCTGGAGTACCGAGCGGAGGACGCCGAGAATAGGAGTCGAATGAACAACCTCCGTATCGTCGGACTCCCTGAGGGGGTGGAGGGTAAAAATCCCACTGTTTTTACGGATGACCTGTTGCGGTCGGTCCTCCCTGCCGCACAGCTGTCGCCGTACTTTACGGTGGAGAGGGCCCACTGTGTTCTGCCGTGGCCTGGACCGGAGGGTGCGCCCCCACGCATGCTGATCCTCCGGCTGTTGAACATCCGCGACCGGGATGAACTCCTTAGAGCAGCTCGAGTGGTGGGAGACTATCGCAATGCTAAACTCATGCTGTTTCCTGGTTACACCCTGGAGACACAGAGGCAGCGCCGGTCTTTCGACGCAGTCAAGGCTGCTCTTTGGGTCAAGAACAAACGCTACAGCATCCTGTTCCCGGCCAAGCTGCGGGTGGTGGACGGAGAGGCGGTGAGGATCTTTACTAACCCCAAGGATGCCAGCGCTTGGTTGGAATCGCTACCCCGGGGATAAGACCTGGCTCCCGCAGACCTGGAGGAGCTTTTACTTGTGAGTGATTCTATGTGGGTGGCGGCTGAGTTCTGGACTGCACCGTGGGGAGGTATGGATGTTTTTCTCTATGACTTGTGCTCTCTCCATCCTGAACTATGCCACAGGTTGCCCTACCTCTCCCCTCCTGTGGGCCCAGCTTTGTAGCCCGGGAGCCAACCTTGCTGCCGTGATGTTGTGCTTAAACCACCCATACAGACTCGGCTGTCGGCGTCCTCCATCTTTTTCATGTTTCCTTGTTTTTCCCTTTTTTGGCCGGAGATCCAGCAACTCATTGCAGAGACATTGACTGATTTACTTATTGTACCCCACTTTCCTTCGGGTGTGTATGTAGGAGAGGGGTGGTCCAAGTGGTCTGCAATTCCCGCTGCCATTCTCCCTCTCTGAACTTGGCTCATAAGAAGTTTTGGGGAATCATGTGCCCTCCATTGTTCGGGGGTGCACAGGTGGGGGGGGGGGGGTTGGGTGACCGTTGTTACCCACGAGTTCTTTGTTATATGGTTTGTTACTTTTTTATTAGTAAGCTTGGTTGGTCTGGGAGGGCTTTTGGTGGTTGTGTACACTGGTTGTCCATACAGGGGCGCGCAGTGCCTGAGCCGTGAGAGTGCAGTGGGCCCGCGGGGGGCTGGAACGGCTGGGGGTCTGCGTGCCCCAGGTTGCGCATGGATGGCTTCCCTGTATGGAGATCCTTCTTTTATGGCAGAGTGGGGAATATGGCTGACTTTACAGTTTTATCGTGGAATGTCCTGGGCCTCAACTCTGCCATAAAACGGTCCCTGGTGCTCAAGTATGTACAACGGCATAACCCCATGATATGCGTTTTACAAGAAACACACCTCATTGGTTCTAGGATCCTGGGTTTAAAGTGGGCCTGGGTGGGGTCACATTACCATGCTTCCTACTCTAGCTAGGGGGTGAGTGTGCTGGTGCATAGGTCGCTGGATTTTCCGCCCATGGCGATCAGAACTGACCCGGAGGAGCGTTTTGTTCTGATCCATGCGTTGATTACTGGCATCCCCTATGTTATTGTGGGCATTTATTTACCCCCCCCCCCCCCCCCGGCAGATACTGCCCTGCTTTATAGGTTAATGCAAACTGTGGTTCAGCTTGGTGTGAATCGGGTGCTACTGGTTGGCGATTTTAATCTAGTCATGATGAATGCCTTGGATAGGCTCCACCCCTCCCCCTCTCCCAGTTCTGGTCTGCCCTGCTGGGCCTCCGCCTTTGGCTTGACTGACGTGTGGTGCCATTTCCACCCCTCTGATGTGCAGTTCACCTGCCTATCCACGACACACAGGACGTTGTCCCAGTTGGACATGGCCTTCTGTCACGATCAGGGGTCAGGCTCGAAGACCAATTGCTATAGCAGTTGCAGGATTACCACTAACCAGCAGGATAGGAACACTGGCCGTCACCCTGGCAGATGACACAGGCTCACCTGAGGTGCGGAGTCTAAGTACTAACCGGTCTTCACCAGAGCTCCAGATGGTAGAGATGGATTTAGCTGCATGTTAGTACCAGGTCGCGGTCCTCAGGATCGCCCCACCAGGAGGTGAGCAAGCCGGGGTTCAGTAGTGGATGAGCAGGTAAGGATTAAACAGAAGCGTGGTCAGTAAGCAAGCCAAAAGGTCGGTAACGAGTTGTTGCAGATTGGGATCAGGCAGAAGCGTAGTCGTGGAACAGGCCAAGGGTCGATAACGAGCAGTAGTAAATATAAGCGGCAGCAGAGAAGACGGGAGCTAGATACAGGCTGGAGATGGCACAATATTCTGGCAAGGAGGAAGTGCAGAGACATGGCTTATATAGGAAGTTCATGGGAGGAGCAAAGGGTTCAAGGTTCAAGGCAAACAAGATTCAAGACAAGATCACTAAAGGAATTGTCCAAGGAGCTGTCCAAGGAGCTGTCCAAGGAGCTGTCCAAGGAGCTGTCCAAGGAGCTGTCCAAGGAGCTGTCCAGCATTCCAGGTGGCTCAGCAAGCAGAGTCACCGCCAGACACACCAGAGGTCCCAGGTTCAAGCCCAGGTCCTAACACCTTCGCGTCCTCTGTTGGGCTCCGGGAGACGGTCTCTGCTGAGATTCTCTCTTGGGGCATATCGGATCATGTGCCATTGCTGGTGACGGTTAGGGCGGGAGAGACTACGGGCCGAGAATTGGGGAGATTGCGTTCAAGGCATGGATTAGGGATGAATACATGAAAAGAATAGCCAGAAGAAGGAGGGAGTATGTGCAGTCTTTGTGGCAATTAGAGGATCACGCTCAGGAGCAGGAGAGGAGGTTTGTTGACAGCTCGAGCCCTACTAATTATGTTGCCTGGCAGTGTACTCTTAGGGAGTTATCATTGCTAAGGGTTGACTTAACCAAAAAATCCATGCTGTCTAGTGCCCAGAGGCTTGGCTAGCCAGGGGGCAATACGCTATGACCCATTTGGGAGACTGAGAGGCGCTGACAGTTCCCCCTTGACTACCTCCGCTGCAGTCAATTCTAGATTCTTGCAGTTTTACCAGGAGCTGTACTCATCTATGGGTGCTGACTTACTGTATCTCTGTTCCTGGACCGGGTGAACTTCCCAACTTTAGAGCGGGGGGACCTGGATAAGGATATAATGCTTGAGGAATTGCAGATGGCCCTGGGTTGCATGCAGGCGGGCAAGGCCCCGGGCCCTGATGGCATACCGATCGAGTTTTACTCGACCCATCAGGAGCTGCTGGCCCCTAGGTTGGTTTCCCTTCTATCCCAATTTGCCACTTTTGATTCCCTTCTGGATACCATGACTGAGACAGTGGTGGTGTTGGTGCCCAAACCTGGCAGAGACCCTGAGGACTGCGCCGCTTATTGGCCTATTTCGCTGCTAAATGCGGACGCTAAGCTGCTTGCGAAGGTCTTGGCACTCCGATTAGCGAAGGTGATTGAGGACCTGATTGAGGACCTGGTACACCAGGATCAGACGGGGTTCATGCCAGGGAAGGGCACCGACATCAACATTCGGAGATTATTTCTTAACCTGGATGTGCCTCATGATAATATGGGCACCAGAGTTATTACTTCTCTGGACGCAGAGAAAGCTTTCGACTCCGTAGAATGGGTCTATCTTTGGGAGGTGCTCCAGAGGTTTGTAGTCGGTCCTAGGTTTTTGGGATGGCTGCGTATGTTATATGGAGCCCCTAGGGCCAGGATCTACATTAATAACACCCTTTCCGAGTTTTTTCTCCTCCAGAGGGGCACCAGGCAAGGGTGTCCATTGTTGCCCAGCCTCTTTGCGCTGGCTCTCGAGCCATTAGCTATATTGATTTGTGAGTCCGCTGCGGTTCCGGGGCTTAGGGTTGGCCCTCTGGAGGAGAAAATATTGCTGTATGCGGACGATGCCCTGTTGTACTTGCAGGATGCGGGGGCTTTGTTGCAGGCAGCTTTAAATATCTTTACCGAATTTGGGAAGTATTCGGGAATTCAAATCAATTGGGCTAAGTCCGTCCTCTTCCCGTTAGATCCCCACGCCCGAGCGTCGCAGACACCATCTCCACTGTTGTGGGTAGACGAATTTAAATACTTGGGTATAGTGATAACGAGGGATCTCCGGGCCTTTGGTCGCCATAACCTCCAGCCCATAGCCGGGAAGCTTAGGGAGCACTGCTCTAGGTGGAGGGATCTCCCACTATCCCTGCTGGGATGGATTAACATCCTGAAAATGATGTACCTCCCAAGGTTTCTTTACATGTTCCGCAACTGCCCTGTGTGGCTCCCTGGCTCCTTTTTTAGGGAGCTGGAGGGGCACATTGGCACGTTTTTGTGGGGCGGACGGTCTCCCAGGCTGGCCAGGTCTACCCTACAGCTGCCGGTTTGGTGTGGGGGCCTGGCTATGCCGAATCTGCAGGTTTATTATTGGAACCCGCAGCTGTGGGCCCGGTACGGTATTAGGGTTCTCAAAGACATTTTCAGGGAAGGCGCCCTGCTCCCCTTCCAGAGCTTGGTAGAGACGAATGGGCTCCCGGGTAGCATGCTTTTCAGGTATTACCAGTTGAGGCATGCGGCCAGGGCCCAGTTTCCTAGACCTATCACTCTGCAAATGGACCCCTTTGAAGCCACCCTGGCGCAGGAATCCCTCAAGAAGACTCTCACCTGCTGGGAACTAATTCTCTAAATACTAAAATCTTGCATCGGGTGTATTACACGCTGCAGAGACTGCACAGGATTTACCCCCAAAGGTCTCCGGAGTGCCCTAGGTGCCATTCATCTGATGGCACTTATCTGCACATGTTCTGGGACTGCCCCCGCATCAGGGTTCTGGTTGGCCGGTTTTGAATATATTAATGTCCGTCTCCATTTAAGCCTGCCTATGTCACCCGAGCTGGCCCTCCTGTGGGTTCATGACAATGACCAGTGGCCGAGATACACCAAGCTGCTAATTTCACTCCTGGTGTTTTACGCCAGGAAGGAAATCCTTTGGCATTGGATATAGCCTTCTCCCCCCCAGGGTGGAGTCTTGGGATGCCACGGTTAGTGCAGTCCTCCCTTTATATAAACTGACTTACATGGCTAGAGAGTGTCCACAGAAATTTGACCGTATATGGTTACCATGGTTGGAACAGTTCTGATAGATCGGTGTTTGGGATGTGGGAGCCGATGCAGATTGTTATTTATATATTGTATAAAGTATCATTTGCTGTGTTTTATGTAAAGCACATTGGTGGGATTTGGTCTCATATCAAATGTAATATATATATATATATATATATATATATATATATATATATATATATATATATATATATATATATATATATATATATATACACGGCATATAAATAAAATAAATAAATACATAAATAAAATAACATAGGCATGTGCAACTGTAGCATATAAGTATATGCATTGCAGATTATAAAATTTCTAAATCTGTAAATTAAGGGGCTGAGGTAATTTAGCATCTCCCTGCTTCTACATCATCTATTCCAGGGATATGCAATTAGCGGACCTCCAGCTGTTGCAGAACTACAAGTCCCATGAGGCATAGTAAGACTCTGACAGCCATAAGCATGACACCCAGAGGCAGAGCATGATGGGACTTGTAGTTTTGCAACAGCTGGAATTGCATATCCCTGATCTATTCTATAGATCTGCACTTTCTTCACCTCTGCTTCTTTAACCTCTTTTCCTTTAATACCATAAATTATCATCATTGGTATGCATTTGTTGTGTATTTTATATAATTAAATGTTTCATTTATTTGTAATACAACTTATTTATCACTGACGTTTTTGGAAGGTTTTTCTTTTGATTTTTCCTGGAACACAAAAAAAAGCAAAAATGACCTCATTAGATTAAATATAAGGCATATCATCTCACATAATGGTCTAAGTACAATATTTATTTTGATACCATAAACTAGCAAAATTGTAATGCATTTGTTATGTACTTTTCAGTACATCATATAATTTTTCATTTTTTTGCAATACAACTTATTTCTCACTGACCTTTTTAGAAGATGTTTCTTTAGAATTGTCCTGAAAAAAAAAGAAAAAAAAAGTAAAAATACAATTATACATACCACTACATAAAACCAACCAACCAACCAACCCCATAATGGTCTGCATACAAGTTTACTTTAATACCATCAACTAGCAGAATTATAATGCATTTGTCCTGTACTTTATGTCTTGATTTTTTCACTTATTTGCAATACAACTTGTTTTTCACTGACCTTTTTAGACGGTTTTTCTTTAGAATTGTCCTGGAACAGAAAACATCAAAAGTTTTAAATTACATAAAAAAAATTAAGGCTTATCACCATATAAAATATGTTTTATTTAATACAAAAACCATTCTGATTTACCCCTCACAAATGCTACTTAAATGCTGCTATTAATTAACTCAATACAGTTTTAGCTTTTTTATTTAGTAGGCATTTTGTAAATTCTGCCATGTACTGTATGCATCCATTAATAATGTTTTTAGTGTATTTGTAATGAAAATAGCGATTTGATGACCATGTGTGCAACTGTTGTGGGGCCTAAAAAAAAATAGTAGCACTTTTTTTTTTATTCTATAGATCATGTGCTTTCAGAAAATCTATTTTTCTTTTCTTTTTTTTTCTTTTTTTTAACAAATTCTGAAAGCTGTAAGGGAAAAATGGTAACCTCCACCTTTCACAAAAAGGCGCAATTTAAAATGTACAAATATTTTTTAAATTTAACGCAATACAGCCTTAACTTTTATATTTAGTAGGAATTCAACAAGAATTTTGTAAATGTACGAATCCACTAATAACGATTTTAGTGTACTTTTAGCGAAAATATTGCTCAAATGTCCTTGAAACTTAAAAATCAGTAGCACCTTCTTTTATTCTACTGGCATTGTGCTTTCAGAAAATATATGGTTTGGAGGGTCTTTTACAAACTCTGAAAAAAAGTGAAAAATTATAACCTCCAGATTTTTAGAGCATTGCATTTTTTTGCATACATTTGATTGTCATCATTTTGCAAAAAGGCGCAATTTAATTATCAATACATATTTTATTATTAAATCAATACAAGTTTAGCTTTTATATTTAGAATGAATTTAGCAGGAATTTTGTAAAATCTGCTGTGTTTGTATCTACTAATAATGATTTTAGTGTATTTTTACCAAACATATTGTTTGGTAATAAAACATACGTTTTGATAAACATTTGCGCAAATATTGGGGGCCTTAAAAATCAGTCGCACATTCTGTTTATTCTACTGGTCCTATGCTTTCAGAAAATATATGGTTTGGGGAGTCTTTTACAAACTCTGAAAGCTGTAAGTGAAAAAATGAAACCTCCAGATTTTTAGCGAAATTTGAATATTTACATTTTTGAGTACTTCCACTTTCCACAATTTTGCAAAAAGGTTCAATTTAAAATTTACACATATTTGTTCATTATAAAACTAAATTCAGGTTACGATTTTATTATTTTATTAATTTAGCAGGACTGTTGTAAAATGTGCCCTGTTTGTCTCTGCTAATAATGATATTAGTGTATGTTTAGCAAAAATATTGTTCTGGTAAAAATTTGCGCAAATTTTGCAGAGCTTTAAAAATCAGTAGCACCTTATTTTTATTCTATAGGTCATGTGCTTTCAGAGAATATATGGTTGGGGGGGGGGGGGGGGGTTACAAACTCTGAAAGCTGCAAGTGAAAAATTAAAACCTCCAGATTTTTTGAGAAATTTGGATATTTACATTTTTGCTTACGTTTGATTTTCACCATTTCACAAAAGGGCACAGTTTAAAATTTACAGATATTTGTTATTTGATAGCTCAATACAGGTTAAGCTTTTATATTTAGTAGGAATTTAGCAGGAATTTTGCAAAAATATTGCTTGATAAACATTTGTGCAAATATCGTGTGGGGTCTTAAAAATCAGTAATACCTTCCTTTTATTCTGCTGGTCATGTGTTTTCAGAAAATATATGGTTTGTGGGGTATTTTACAAATTCTGAAAGCTGTAAGGGGAAAAATAAAAAAGCAATGCAAAAATGGACCCGCCAGCAGAGTTTAAAAGTGGAGCGCAATGCCTGGCAGCGAAAGGGTTAAAATAGAGGCTAAGATAATACATGTTTTAAATCTTTCTGGCGGAATCCATTCCTATTGGGAAAACCATTCATCTGTATGCTGGTCCAACGGACCAAAAACCACGCAAGGGCAGCTATTGGCTACTGGCTATTGAACTTCCTTTTTCTTGTCCCATTGTATGTATTGTACATCACCACATTCTAAACTAATGGACTTTGGTGTGATTGTGTGTACGCAAGTTTGTTTCAGCAGAACTCCGTCAGAACGGCGTCGGAAAGATTGTCAGAGTTTATTCTGATTGAAAAAACAGTCATGTGTCCGCGGCATTAGAATGCCAGCAGATGCTGGCTCACTAACAATCTGTATCCATGAGCAAGAGTCATTACATTTAGCAGTGTTAGTAATACAGCTGGTAAATGTTTCGCTTTCCACTGAAGCCAGAGGTCAATAAACTAAGGTGTAAAAAAATTTGATAAATGCAGCAAATAAATAAAAAAACACAATTGCAATAATTTATGCAAGTATTTTAGTAAATCCGTGTACTATTCACCAGTGACAGGGGTGTTTGCAATAATCAACTTTTTTTTTTCATGTAAAATCTTTCTCAAAAGAAAAAATAATGGTTCCTGTAGCTGCTTGTGTATAGTAAGTGCAGTGTGAGCTGTAGTTTGGTTTCAATTTATTAGTGTATCTATATCTGTTAGTACATCTAACACTCTCCCTCCCCCCAGACTGACAATCACTGTTGTCAAGGTTGCCAATGCAGATTGTTATTTAAATAATGTATACATTATTATTTGCTGTGCTTTAGGTAAAGCAAATTGGTGGGATTTGGTCTCATATCAAATGTAATTTATATATAAATACACAGATAAATACAAAAATAAAGTGTCTTCTGCTGCTGGGGCCCTACTTCGTCTTCATCAGCAAGGAATGACAGTTGGTCAATACGCAGTTCAATTCCGTATGCTGGCCATTGAACTCAAATGCAATAATGGAGGCTTTTACCGCTACCTTCTGGCGAGGCCTATCTAAGTGTGTAAAGGGTGAACTCGCTGGACAAACCATTCCTACCACACTTGATGATTTAATTGCATTGAGCATTTAAATAGACATTCGCTTCCAGGAGAGGGCCCTGGAGAGATCCAGATCCAGTCGTCCTCCTGCTGGCCGTCCAGCACAGGTAGCCCAAAGACTTATGGAACCCTCTCCGCCTTCAACCTCTCAAATGTTGGAAGAACCTATGCAGCTTGAGCGAACTCGCCTCACTCCAGGGGAACATGCCCGCATGGATTTGGGCTCGTGCCTTTATTGTGGTGGTAAAGCACATCTTTTGAACTCCTGTGCAGCTCTTCTGGGAAACTCCAGGGTCTAGGTCACTCTGAGGGAGGTGATCTAGACCAATCCTTTAATTCTGTCATCTTCTCTCTTCACCCTACCCGTGTCTATCCATTGGGCTCAAAATGTCAACTCTCTGCATACGTGGACTCTGGAGCAGCTGGAAATTTCATTGAACAATCCTTGGCTTGCGAGTTGGGCATTTCCTTTGCTGCCCTGGCTATACCCCTCTCCCTGACCGCAGTAGATGGCTCATTTTTGCCAATGGGCCCCATCCAATTTAAAATCCCTCTTATTGTGTTATGTTATGCATTGGGGAGACTGCAGAGTTCTAATGTTTTCACTAAATTTGATCTCAGAATTTAACCACTTGCCGCCTGCCTCATAGGCAAATTACGGCTGCAAAGTGGTTTCAAAATCCTGACTGATCATATGACGTCCTCAGAATTTTGAGCCACTGCACGCCCCCGGGGACGGCCATCGCGGCGATCATTGTTGTGGGGTGTCAGTCTGACACCCCGCAACTGCGATCTCGGTAAAGAGTCTCCGACGGAGACTCTTTACCACGTGATCAGCCGTGTCCAATCATGGCTGATCACAGTGTAAATAGAAGAGCCGGTGATTGGCTTTTCCTCACTCGAGTCTATCAGACACGAGTAGAGGAGAGCCGATTGGCTGCTCCTCTGACAGGGGGAGTCTGTGCTGATCGATTATCAGCGCAGCCCCCCCGAGGATGCCCACATTGGACCACCAGGGACGCCACCAGACCACCAGGGATGCCCAGCACCAGGTATGCCACCCTAGACCACCAGGGGGTGCCAGTCAGTGCCCACAATGGATGCCAATCAGTGCCCACAATGGATGCCAATCAGTGCCCACAATAAGCATCACTGATTGGCATGCATTATTGTTTGGCACTGATTGGCATCCATCAGTACAAAACAATACAATACAATGCCGCCTATCAGTGTCCATCCGTGCCACCTATCAGTGCCCATCCATGCCGCCTATCAGTGCCCATTCATGCCCATCTGTGCCGCCTATCCATGCCCATTTGTGCCGCTTATCCATGCCAATCTGTGCCAGCTATCAGTGCTAATTTGTGCCACCTATCAGTGTCCATCATTGTCGCCCATCAGGGCCGCCTATCAGTGTCACATATCAGTGCCCATCAATGCAACCTCATCAGTGCCCATCAGTGCCGCCTTATCAGTGCCCGTCAGTGCCCATCAGTGCCCATCAATGCCCATCAGTGAAGGAGAAAACATACTTATTTACAAAGTTTTGAAACTAAAACAAAAAAAAACATTTTTTTTCAAAATTTTCGGTCTTTTTTTATTTGTTTAGCAAAAAATACAAACCTTAGAGGTGATCAAATACCACCAAAAGAAAGCTCTATTTATGGGAAAGAAATGATAAAAATTTCATTTGGGTACAGTGTAACGTGACCGCGCAATTGTCATTCAAAGTGCGACAATGCTGAAAGCTCAAAATTGGTCTGGGCAGGGAGGTGTTTAAGTGCCTGGTAGTTAATAAGAATCTGGGAAGGAGACGAGTGGAAGACCGCCTTTAACACCAGGAATGGATATTATGAATATTTTGTGATGTCCTTTGGCCTATGTAATACCCCAGCTGTCTTCCAAAACTTGGTTAATGAGATCTTCCACCACCTTCTGTATTTTTGTCTGTTTGACTTACTCACCCATCGTCTCCATGTAAAAGTTGTGCTGCAGCGACTACGGGACAATTGTCTCTATGCTAAATTGGAGAAGTGCCTATTTGAACAAACATAAGTTCAATTCCTGGGCTACATAATCTCATATCAGGGCCTCCTGATGGACCCAGCCACGCTTTGGACCATCTCTGAGTGGCCTCAGCCCTCTGGTCTTAAAGCCACCCAATGCTTTTTGTGCTTCACCAATTACTATCGCCAATTAATTCTTAACTACTCCACTTTGGTGGCACCTATTACATCTCTCACCCGCAAGGGTGTCAATGCCAGGCTCTGGTCCCCTGAAGCCATTGATGCTTTCCTCAAACTCAAGGCAGCCTTCCTCTCCGCCCCAATTCTCCTACGTCCCGACATTACAAAACCCTTTTCTATGGAGGTTAATGCCTCTTCATTAGGAGTCGGTACCGTCCTACTCCAAGCTCAGAAAGGCAAGTCTCAGCCTTGCGGATTCTTTTCCAAGAAGTTTTTAGATGCAGAAAAGAACTATACCATTGGGGACTGTGACCTACTGGCTATTAAACTTCAAGAATGGCGACATCTACTAGAGGGTTCCCCCCCATTGCATCACCATCTATACTGATCATAAAAATCTGCCGTATTTACAACCTACGAAAAGCTTGAACCCACACCAAGCTTGTTGGGCTCTCTTTTTTGTCCGCTTCAACATTACCTTTCGTCCTGGTGCTAAAAATGTCTGTGCTGATGCCTTGTCCAGGTTGTTCAATGTCAACAATATTCAGAATCACCTAGATCCTGGTCCCATAATCCCTTTGTATCAAATTCTAGCCACTACTCAGCTCCGGCCTACGCAGCCTCCTCCAGGTAAAACTTTTGTGCCCACACTTCATCCCAAACTCCTTGCGTGGGCACATGACTCCAAGTTCTCTGGACATCCTGGTATACATCGTACTTGTGACTAGGGATGAGCTTCGAGTTTGAGTTGAACACATGTCCAACTCGAACATTGCCTGTTCGCGGAAAATGAACAATTTGGGGTGTTTGCAGCAAATTCGAAAAGCCGCGGAACATCCTGTACAAGTCTATGGGAGAAATCTAAAGTACTAATTTTAAAGGCTAATATGCAAGTTATTGCCCTAAAAAGTGTTTGGGGACCTGGGTCCTGCCCCAGGGGACATGTATCAATGCAAAAATAATGCTTAAAGTAAAACAATAAAAGTGTAATAGTGTCTATAGAATGCCTCTAAAGGGGCGCATGTTTCCCGTGCTTAGAACTGTCCCTGCACAAAGTCTAATTTCTGCAGGAAAAAAAGTCATTAAAATCACTCACGGCTATAATGAATTGTCGGCTCCCCGTAATACAGAGAAAGTCATTGAAAGTCATTGATAAAAAAAAAGCGTGGGGTTCCCCCAAATTCAATTACCAGGCCCTTCAGGTCTGGTGTGGATTTTAAGGGGAACTCCACGGCAAATAAAAAAAAATGGCGTGGAGTTCCCCCTAAAAATCCATACCAGACCCTTTATCTGAGCACGCAACCTGGCAGGCCGCAGGAAAAGAGGGGGAGGACGAGAGAGCACCCCCTCCTGAACCATACCAGGCAACATGCCCTCAATATTGGGAGAATTCTTTGGGGGTCTGTGACCCCTCAAAGCACCTTGTCCCCATGTTGGTGAGGACAAGGGTCTCATCCCCACAACCCTGGCCAGTGGTTGTGGGGGTCTACGGGCGGGGGGCTTATCAGAATCTGGAAGCCCCCTTTAACAAAGGGGCCCCCAGATCCCACCCCCCCCCCGTTTGAAATGGTAAGGGGGTACAAAAGTACCCCTACTATTTCACAAAGAGAGTTACATAGTTAGCAAGGTTGAATAAAGACACCAGTCCATCCAGTTCAACCTGAGTGAGTGACTACAATTGTCCCTATCCCTTTACATCGCACACTCACATAGGTCCCTACCCTCAAGGAGCCCACAATCCAAGGTCCCTATTCATATACTAGGGTCAATTTTGGACAGAAGCCAATTAACTTACCTGCATGTCTTTGGAGTGTGGGAGGAAACTGGAGTACCTGGAGGAAACCCACGCAGGGACAGGGAGAACATGCAAACTCCAGGCAGGTGGTGTCGTGGTTGGGATTTGAACCAGCGACCCTTCTTAATGCTAGGTGAGAGTGCTAACCACTACACCACTGTGCCACCCGTCACCCCTGTGCTGCCCGTGAAGTGTAAAAGAATGTTAAAAAAAACACACACACCATTGAAAAAGTCCTTTATTAAAAATAAAAAAGATTCCAGCGGTGGTAATCCACTCTTGCTATCCAGCGACGGGTGATCTCTCCCTCCAGCACAGCGAATCCATCCATCCTCTGTCTCCACTGGCGGAGACACTGTGGGGATCCCGGTAGCCTGATATTTCTTATATGAGAAGGGTGGGGCCTCCCATCACCTGACCCCACCCCCCTCTAACACAAGTGGGGAAGCCTGGCTTCCCCAATGATGTGTGGGTGACCTCGCCCCCCTCTGATGTAACGCAGGTTTCCGTTACATCAGAGGGGGGCGAGGTCACCCACACGTCATTGGGGAAGCCAGGCTTCCCCACTTACATCAGAGGGGGGCGGGGTCAGGTGACGGGTGGCCCCAGATGGACTCTGATTGATTGGAAGGGCTACGGCCCGGGGGAGAGGTCTTGTGTTCCTGCTGCGGATGTCTCAGCCCCACGCTTGGTGACCAATTTCCATCGGAAAATTTCCCTTCAAGCCAGCCCCTAGACGTGTGGGGGGATCTCGTAAGTGGAGGGGGGGGTGTACTGTCACAGATCAGATGTGGAGCTGATCTGTGTCTTACAAGCTGCATACGTGTGTTCAGCTCTTCCTGCACTTAGCAGCTATGGGTGTCGCCAGATTCACCTGATGCTTAATATATCTTCCTTCCTGCTACTTCCTGTCCAGCCTCCCATGTGCCTCTCTATTTAAATTCCACTCAGACCAGTTTCTGGTTGCTTGAGCAACACTTGTTCCTGAGCACCTTTCGTGCAAACTTTCCTAACCTGTGTTTTCATGAACTGATCTCTTGTGTACGGACTCGGCTAGTTCTCCTGATTACATTGTCTGCTGCCCACCCTGACCTTGGCTCCCTATCCAGCTCTCCTTTTGCTCCATCCATCCATCCATCCATGTCTGCACAGTGTCTTCAGGTACTCTCCTCGCGAGCAGGGTGAACCTGGGGGTAGTAACCAGGGGTCAGCACGCAGCTTAGTCCAAACTCCCGTCATGGGGTCCCTGGCATAATACCGACTGACAATTAGATTCCATGCCCTGGGGGATCCTGTATCACCTGCTTGCCTGTGGGCTCATGCCAGTAGCACCATGACATCACCTGTCCTTAGTACAAATGCCAAATGGCAGGACTGGCCTCACTGGTGTTAATCTAGGTAACTTAACTATATTTTTGCTCCTGGCCAGCCTTTCCCTCTCCTGACACTCAGAGTGGGCTTCTCAACTGCAGTATCTATCATCATGGATCTCTGCCTGGCCATGCTACTTCGTGCTGTAAACTAGGTCAAGGGGCAACATGTTCCCACTCACTGTACCACAAATAGCACACTTGCCTCTGTGTCTTGTTCAGGCTTCCGACACAGCATCCCCTTGTAAGCTGAGGTACACTTACATCTCTCTGTACAATGTCATCTAGTATACTTGCAACACTGTGCACCTCCTGGGGTTCACTGTTCTGCAATCACCATTGTATATACAGTATATCAGGGGGAGATGGAGACTGGTGTCTAAAGAGTGGTTGCCATAGGAGATCCTTATGAATAAATCTTTCCAGGTAGCAAACAGGGTCTTGGTGCTCTCTTCTACAGTATATTTAATTCTTGTATAAGATGCAAAAGAAAATCCCACAAGGGCACTCTCGGTTTCACTTGCTCCTCTTCTGTTTTATCTGGAGCAAAAAATAGCATATTTTAAAAACAGCTAAAATGTATCCGGCCGGGGGCGTGGCCTGGCACCGGAGCGGGATGGCGGCGTAGAGAAAGAGCTCCGTCTTCCAAACCTCCAGAAAACCTAGAATAAGCAGGCAATCCTCCGCGAAAAGCTGTAAGGATGACGGGGAGAAGCCACTCTGCCTCCCAGTCACAACGGGAACAAACCAGGCAGCTCGGAATATACCGGCGATGTTCCGTTCCCAGCACGCAGATTCACAGGCCGCAGCGCGAGCCGTGGACCAGAGTGGGAATCACCAGGCAGGCACAGAGCGCACGGACTTCAACTCCTCAGGTAGGAGCGCTCCACACACATCACTCTTCTTGTGGCTGGTGGATCTTCAGCAGGTGGTTGCCGACATTAAAAGCTCCCTAAGTGCGGCAGTCTCGGAAATCTGAGAGCGGTAGCTAGCAGACTGGAGCACGTAGAGACAACCGCCATAACACATGGGGCAGCTATTCAGCAGATACAGCGGGCATCCTAGTACAAGCGCAGCACCTCATGGATATGCACAGACATATGGAGGACCTTGATAATAGGGGCCGCAGGCGCAACCTCCGTGTTAGGGGGAGACAGTGGAGGGCCCCCAGCTACAAGCGTCAGTATGGGTGATCTTTAATACGCTTTTCGGCAGACCACCGGATCCCCCAGTGGAGATGAAGAGGTGCCACAGGGCACTCAGACCCAGAGGCAGGGACACAGACCCACGAGAGACGCAGTCTGCTGTCTGGTTAACTTCACACAGAAAGAGGAAATCCAAAGACTGGAACGTAACCACGCTAACCTGGAGCATGAGGGGGTATTCAGATCTTTCAGGATTTGTCCACTATTACCCTCCAGCACCGGAGGGATCTCCAACCTGTTCTTCAAGTACTCAGAGAGCAGCGCATCCCCTACCACTGGAAATTCCCATTTTGCTTGCAAGCTACGGTCGGGAATCACACGGCAATGCTGTGGACACCGGTAGATTTGCGACAATTCTGCGTCATCCTTCACATCCCGTGTGTGGAGGTCCCGGATTGGTATGGTGCGTTTTTGCAACCGGACCCCTGGATTTCTACCCAGCGAGATGACACCCCCAGGACCCAAAGGAGCAGACAAAGACGGAGAAGGCCCTCCTCAACTACCCCGCCGAGAAGGCGCGGGGACATGGAGACAGAGGAAAGTCCACGAGCTTCACCGTCGTCGGTACGCCACAGAACTGACTGACCTTAAAGAGGAGCTGCACCTAAAAAAAAAATATTAAAAGCCAGCAGCTACTAATATTGCAGCTGCTGACTTTTAATAAAATCACACTTACCTGTCCCAGGTTCCAGCGATGTCGGCGGCAGATGACGAGCGATCGCTCGTCTCGCTGCTGCCACTGCCACCATCCTCTGTCAGGGAATCGGGAAGTGAAGCATGACGGCTTCACTGCCCGGTTCCCTACTGCCCATGCGCGAGTCGCGCTGCGCGTCTCTTATGGTCCCCCGCTGTGTCTCTGGGAACTGTGTGTTTCCCAGAACACAACGGGGGGGGGGGGGGGCGGAGCGCCTGCGGGGGTCTGCGACGGTCTGGCCGGAAGTAGGTGCCGATTGTGGCACTGGAGGGGGGGAGGGATAAGATTAGCGGAACTTCCCCTTTAGGGTGAAGAAGCGCTTTAACACCTCGTCCGGATCCCTTGACTGATATAACTGGGCCCCTGTTCCCTGGGGAGGCAGCACAAAACCCCTGCCCCTTGAAACCCCTGGATCCACTGAGATACTGTTAGCCCTTAGCACCTGACGAGAATGATACAAAGCAGTCAGATCCTGACTTATGTCCACTTGACCATATTAGTTGCTCTCTGGGACCACATTGTACTGTTTGGCTTGAGGTTCAATGTACTAGAGGGGGGGGGAACGAACTACCGGCTACCGGGTACAACCAAGGTTAAATAGCTGACATATGGGGGACCTCAGAGCCTGACCCTGCCTCTCTAAGGACATGAAATAAGCTTGTACTTCACATGCTCCAAGGTCCCAGTGGATGCAGTTATGTCTTTGGAGCGAATCTGTATCTAAATGACTGTTGCGGGGCTGCCACTGAAAAGATGTAGGAGAGCGTTCCATCCTAATACGTGATCATAGAAGGTCCCCATGCTCTGTTATGAGGTTGATGGAACTACCTAAGATGGGGTGGACCCCCCCTCCCTGGATCGCTGAGCTGGGGACTTATGGGGTAGAACAGTATGTATAGACTCTTCCTCTGGTGCCCAGGGACTGCTTGGTATTGGACATCCTTTATTTCCGTGATTATTATTATTTCTTTATTTTTTTTGCCACTTACTTCCTTTGTTTTGTTTTTCTCTTTCCATTTTCCCCATATTTTGTGGATACCGGGGCCCATAGAACCCAAAGGGACCCGGTCTAAGGTTGATGAATACTTCTAAGACATCTGCTCGAGGTACCAGGGAATGTTGGCTCAGATTGGGAATGTAAGGGGTGCACAGTGCAGAGGTTTGGCACGTGTAGGGAAGAGATAGTTGCAGAACTCGCATCAATGATGCCTTTATGACTCCTGGACCCACTCTGAACAACCTCATAACCAACATGATGACATGAGCGTCAGCCTGGCGACATCCCAGGGAATAACTTTGAGTTAGTAGCAGGTCCTGGATCCTTTAGACGTGAAGATAAAAGTATCAGCCTTGTGTAGTCGGCAGTTTCCAGGTTCAGGATTAATGTGCCGATGGAATAAAAGTTGGAGATAGGGATCCTCCATGCGATATTCCTAAGTTGTGGTTGTATGAGTTGCTTGTTTATCTGTTCGATTTAGCAATATTCTATGTCTTGCAAATGCCAATAATTTTACTTGTATGACTCTGATAGCCACCCGGGAATGGGTGGAGTGGGGATGTGGTGTTCCTGTCCCCGGCAACCCCATCCTATAAGTGGGGTGCCGGGGTATGGGAAATGAAGTGCATTGGTCATGAGGGGGTCCTCTCCGGGGCTCGAGATAGGCAGGCGTGAGCCCTGTGCTCCTGGGCTCCTATCTTCTGTTTTATAGCCTCGGTGGCGGGGGAATGTGGGCCACTCTCTTGGATGAGGGTGGGCCACGTCGACGCACCCTTCTCTCCCTCTATTTTGCCCTGGTGGAGAATTTACCATTACAGGCAAAACCTTTTTATCTGGGGGGCGTGTCCGGCCGGCGAAGAAGATGGCCGCATAGCTGTGAGCTCCTGCTGCCTCACGCTACATAGCAGCTCATAACGACACACCGGCGAGGTTTCCATTACTACCAGTTCGTTTCTGACCTGACGAACGTCACAGGCGGTGATGACAAAATGAAAAAAATGCTCTAAACCACCTCAGCGGCTCACGGATTTCTATCCGGCGGTGATCCCGTCGGATTCCCAAGATGGCGCCGGCGCTTCTCACAACGAAGGGAACGGACAGCACACTGGCCTTCCACACGGCGGGGTGAGTCGGGCTCCTCTTCGGATAGCAGACACGGGGGATATATCACCCCCTTCTACTCCCACTATGCGTAGTCCAGCTAAAACCAGGCCATGCAGGGAAGAAGATGCTCTGTCTGCTGGGCCACAGCATCTCCATGCACAGCCTGTCTCCACACAGATCTCCTCACAGAGCATTCATACTGAGCCCCTCATAGAAGGATTCCCTGCTTCAGACCAGGCTATTTCAGAGAGCACTATGAAAAACATGCTCTTGTCCCCAGGAGAACTCTGTTTAATGATTTTTCTGACATGTTTGCCTCAGTGAATACTACTGTCCACACTCATTCTACCCAAATCCAGCACTTAGAAACTAAAATGGCTGATCTCTATACTGCCCATAATGACCTAGTCAATGCATATGCTGACCAAGAATCTGCCTTACAACACCTTCAAAATAAATTATCGGATTTGGAAGACCGCTCAAGGCGCAATAATATAAAGTTCAGAGGCATCCCTGAAACCATCCCTCCGAGTGAACTCACTAATTTCGTCCAGCGCCTTATGAAAGCCCTTATACCATCTCTGACAGACATTGAATTGTGCGTGGACAGGGCCCATCGCATTCCTAAACCAAAATTTCTTCCTGACACAGCACCTAGAGACACTCTGGCGCGCATTCACTACTACCATGTGAAAGAGAGGGTCATGGCAACTGCTAAACAAACTCCAGTGGTCCCGGATGAATTCACAGGTATATCTTTGTATACCGACATTTCACAACAGACCGCATTGAACAGAAAGAAGCTCAATCCGCTTACAAAGATTCTGCGTAACAATAACATAATGTATAGATGGGGATTTCCCACAAAACTTCTCGTTTCGTGGAACGGCAGTGTGGTTCCTATACACAGTGTGGAAAAAGGACTACATCTGTTCAAGCAATGCAATCTGCTCCCTCATGATGCTCCATCTCCTGCTCCGTCGGCTCCAAACTGCCTGGGTTTAGAATGGACCTGACTGTCTTGAAGAAACTCAGCGAACCTCTCCCTACCTTTGCTACACACCTGTAGCGTGAGGCACGGAGGCCTACTACTCTTTTTGGGGTTTTTTTTTCTGTGCCTAGTGCATGGCACTAGTGATTTCTATACCCCCATTTTCTGCCGAAGCAGCCTCGGCTGCCCATTGACCTGAGTCTCAGGTCCTTTTTACTGATGTTGTTATCCATCCTTCCCTTTCCCTTCCTTTTGTGCTTTTTCCTTCCCCCTTTTTGCTGGGTCACCATCTATAATATTCCTTTCCCTACAGATGAGAGTGATGTATGGTCTGTAGCGCTTATATGGATTGCCGCAGCAACTACGTTGTCCTTTATTAATCTACAGAAACGTTGCCCTTTTCAGGGATGTGTTGCTGTACCCTCCCATGGGCAGCATGTTTCCTGTTCTGCTACATTCCATCAAGTAACCCCAAGATGACATGCCATTGAAATTTATGTCCCTTAATGCAAAGGGCCTTAACAGCCCGTTTAAACGATCTGCCCTACTTAAGGAAGCCTGTTCGCTAAAGGCAGATGTCATATTCGCCCAAGAGACACACTTTGCTGCCCATAAATGCCCTAAGTTGAACTTCCGAGGTTACTATCAAGTTTTTACATCCAATGGTCCCAAGAAAGCTAGGGGAGTTCTGATTGCTGTTAAAGATTCGGTCCTGTTCTGCCCCATTCGCACGATGCAAGACTCTCTAGGCTGGTATTTGATTCTTATCTGTGAACTCAACCACACGGTGTTTACATTGGTTAACCTGTACGCCCCTAACTCCAAACAAAGAAGCTTCCTTGCAGCTCTGCTTGCTAAGATTTCGGACATTGTTCAAGGTACCCTTCTTATCGGTGGGGACTTCAATACAGTCTTAGATTCCACTATGGATTCCTCCGCCCAAACCAGGAGACCCCTACACTCTATTGCTCCTCTACTTGCAAAGTATGAATTGTATGATGTCTGGCGATGTTTTCACGGCTCTGAAAGGGATTACACATTCCTGTCAGCGGTGCACTCTTCTTACTCCCGTATTGACTTTTTTCTGACAGGGAAAATGTTGCTCCAAAATGTACTGAGCTCGGACATTGGCACAATATCTTGGTCGGACCATGCACCAATTCTACTAGAATTTGATGATACCTTAACCACTTTCAGACCGGACCAATTTGCTGGTCAAAGACCAGACCACTTTTTGCGATTCGGCACTGCGTCGCTTTAACTGACAATTGCGCGGTCGTGCGACGTGGCTCCCAAACAAAATTAACGTCCTTTTTTTCCCACAAATAGAGCTTTCTTTTGGTGGTATTTGATCACCCCTGCGGTTTTTATTTTTTGCGCTATAAACAAAAATAGAGCGATAATTTTGAAAAAAACGCATTATTTTTTACTTTTTGTAATAATAAATATCCCCCAAAAATATATAAAAAAACATTTTTTTCCCTCAGTTTAGGCCGATACGTATTCTTCTACATATTTTTGGTAAAAAAAATCGCAATAAGCGATTATTGATTGGTTTGCGCAAAAGTTATAGCGTTTACAAAATAGGGATAGTTTTATAGCATTTTTATTAATAATTTTTTATTATTATTTTTTTTACTAGTAATGGCGGCGATCTGCGATTTTTATTGTGACTGCGACATTGTGGGGGACCCATCGGACATTTTTGACACATTTTTGGGACCATTGTCATTTATACAGTAATCACTGCTATATAAATGCAGTGATTCCGGTGTAAATGACACTGGCAGTGAAAGGGTTAACCAGTGGGTGGCAGTGTAGGGTTAAGTGTTCCTAGGGGTGTGTTACTAACTGTGGGGGGGTTGGGCTTTCATTTAGTGTACACTGATCTCTGCTCCAATCACATGGAGCAGAGATCAGCGTCACTAGTTGCTAGGCAGAATGGAAAAATGTTGTTTATACAGCATTTCCTCCATTCGGCCGCTCCGTGAGACGATCGCGGGGATGCCCGCGGCGATCGAGTCCGCGGGTCCCGCGACCGGACTCACGGGGGTCCCGACCAGCGCCGGCGGCGCGCTCCCGATGGCACGGCGGCAACGAATATTGGACGTACATGTACGCCAATATGCCTGCCCGTGCCATTCTGTCGACGTACATCGTCGTGCGCTGGTCGGGAAGTGGTTAAAGTGGTTGTAAACCCTTACAAACCACTTTGACCTACAGGTAAGCCTAGATTAAGGCTTACCTGTAGGTCCAAGAAATATCTCCTAAACCTATACGGTTTAGGAGATATTTGCCCGAAGACAGGCACCGTTGTCTACGGCGCATGCGCCGTAGACAGCGGCACGCAGGCGCACTGAGCGCGGCATTTCCAACAATGGAGCTGCTACGCGTGTCGGCTCCCGTGCGCAATGCGCGGAAGTGACGTCATCGCGGCTTTGCCGAATGACAGCGGCGGAGCTGCGAGACCCCACCGAAAAGATGGATGCGCCGGACTACAGGGGACAGCGGTGACATCGCTGGCTCCTGTGTCAGGTAAGTGACACATAATGGGCTACTATGCGATGCATAGTAGTCCATTATGCTTTGCCTTTGCAGGGAATGAAAGAGGAAGTAAACCCATCAGGGTTTACTTCCTCTTTAAAAAAATACTCCCCCTCCTATTTGGAGGTTGAACGCCTCACTTCTGGGAGACAAGCTATTGTGCCAATTGATCCAGCAAGAACATTGTGATTTCTTTCTCTATAACGACACTCCTGATGTTAACCGGTTCACATTGTGGAATACTTACAAAGTGTCCATGAGAGGGGCATTGCTTAAATTAGCGTCAGTTGTTAAAAAAGAGAGGACAAAGCAGATTGATGACTTGTTGCACTCTATATCCTCTAAAGAACGGGTTAATAAAATTACACCTACTCCCTTGCTTACACAAGCTATTCTTAAAGATAGACAACAGCTAAGATCTTTACTCCTTTACAAACAGGCAAACCAGAGAAGGCATTCGACAGGGTACATTGGTGTTACCTAAATGCGGTGCTCAATAAATTTGGATTTGTGGGATGGATTCAGACGGCCATCATGGCACTGTACTCCAACCCTTCGGCCACAGTACTCACCTCGGGCATTACCTCTAAATTGATACATATAACTAATGGGACGAGACAAGGATGCCCCCTTTCACTGATAATTTTTACGCTTCTCATGGAACCATTAGCAGAACATATTAGATCCCATCATAATATCACTGGGCTTACTATAGCTGGTAGAGAACATAAAATCAGCTTATTCGCTGATGATGTTATGCTCATACTTTCGAACCCCTTGACATCATTGTCTGAGACACAGAAAGTACTGCAGGACTTTAGAGTCGTTTCTTATTATAAACTGAATGCTACTAAATCTCAAATTTTAGGTATCCATGTGTCAGCTTCCATGCAATTGGCTTTGACTAGGGATTTCCCTTTTACTTGGTCTTCTCACTCTATACCCTTTTTGGGTACTCATCTGACTAGGCAGACCTCACAATTGTATACATATAATTTCAAACCCTTTTTAGAGTCTTTACCCCAGCAATTGTCGCATCTACATACTCAGGATCTATAGACAGCAGGTAGAATTGCAGCACTTAAGATGATCATACTCCGAAACTCCTTTATCTGGCTATCCCTATCCCACATACTTTCCTTTCCTCGGTACAAACGATATTTAATCAATACATATGCAATCGTAAACCGCCTAGATGTTCTGCTACGATTTTGCAGACACATAGGAAGCATGGGGGTATGGGTGCTCCTAATGTAACAGCATATTATAAAGCTTTTGTCTCAGACCAACTTAAATATTGGTGGACTCCCTCTGAACACAAAACGTGGATAGCCATGGAAGTTGATGGCACTCTGCACTGGGACCTCAAATCCACTCTTATTGCTATTATGTTGGGAGCACCAATCTCTACTTCCTTTATACCTACGATTCAAATCTCCACAAAACTATGGTCTGAACTTCCCGTCTCTTCCATACATGATCAATCGTTCTGTAAAATTCCTATTCCGCTCTCAGTCCTCCGCCACTTTATTCCATGCCTTGATTTGAAAATATGGATCTCCAAAGGTATAACCTTGCTCCAAGATCTGTATCATAACTTGTCCCTTTGTACGTTTGATCATTTGGTATCGAGATTCCAACTCCCTGCTTCTGTCTATTTTCCCTACCTACAAATTTCCTCTTTTCTACGGAAGCAACCTCTACCCTATTACCTGCAAATACCTTCACTACTAAACAAACTCCTTCGGGATCCTAGTGGCCCTGTTAAAGGAATATCTTTATTTTACAACATCTATAACGCCCAACATTCCTTTTCCAAAACAACTACTATTACTAAGTGGGAACACATCCTTGGTAAAAAAAATTCTGATGATCATTGGAAGAATGCATTCTCTACTACATATACTTCTTCCAGATGTGCCATTCATTGGGAAAATTATTCTAAAGTAGTTCACTTCTGATACCTTACACCTTATAAACTTAGTAAATTTTGCCCAGATCGTACAGCCTTATGTTGGAGAGGATGCAGAGATGTTGGTACATTGTACCATATCCTGTGGACGTGCAAATCAGTCCGATCCTTCTGGAATAAGGTTTTCACAGATATATCTGATATCTGTGATAAACATGTGGATCCCACACCTGAGTTAGCCTTATTATATCTAACAATACATGAGTTTCCTTCTAAGATTAGAGTAGTGCTCACACAAATATTGCTTGCGGCCAAACTCACTATCACACGTTTATGGAATTCGCAGGATTCTCCTTCTCCCTCTGATGCTGTTCTCACCCTCAACCATCAGTGCGAGATGGAGAGACTCTTAGCCTTTATACATTTTAAAGCCACGTCGTTTAGGCTTAAATGGAGTAGCTGGCTCTCCCACCTCAGCTGTTCGGTTAAAGATTGAGTTCTAAGGTTGATAAATTGGTTTATGAATACAATCCGATTTATACTCTGTTGGGATGTTTACTATACACCTGTTCTTCTTGTTACAAATGGTGACCTGCCCCCCCCCCCCCTACTTCCCCCTCTCTTATCCTCTCCCTGTGTCTGTTCCTTCCTTTCATTGTGTTGGCTCATGTACAATTTTTGGCGGGAAGAGGGGTCTCCACCCTTGCTGGCAAAGCGTGATCCCATTGGGGTGCCAGTAAGTGAGTGCGGGATTCCTTCTTCCTGATTATCACTCTAGCCTCAGTATATCCGTCATTTGCCTTATTATTGCTATTGCTTATTATTGTTATGTTATGCTATGTTACTCCACTCTTGCCTGTTGGTTGTTTACTATTTGGCGGATACTAGCTCTACACATATCCTACTTGCCTGTATTTGTATGTTCTTTCATATGTAAACTCAATAAAACCTTTTTATCTGGGGGGAATGGAAGGCGGAAGGCTGTGATAGTTTCGGTGTTAGGTTTCCTCCCCAAGCCAGAGAAGGCAGGCTCTCCCTCTGGTAAGACCCGGCCAGGACTTAAAACATCCTAGTCCCGCAGGATATCCCTGCTTAGGTAGCCTAGCAGGCTAGAGCTATCTCCGATAGTTTCCCCCCAAACCTTAGTAGGCGGACCCTGAGGGTATAAGGAACAGCTCACATCTCAGTCCATAGGACTACGTGGTTATCCTGGAATCTGGGATAAGACACTTTGTTCCTTGTTTAACTATAAGCACAAGCCTACTTGTCTATCCCCGCCCAATTTACTTCCCTCTCCCTCCCCCTCCTTCCTTTCCAAAACCTACCCCTCCCCCTTTTTTGCTCCCTTCCCGCCCTCCCACCTCAAGGGCGCAAACTCTCCCCGTTTACGTTTAAACGACACAGCAACACCTGTAACAGGAGCTACCAGAATGTCCCATAAGATGCAGGACTCAGCTCCTCTATCCCTCAAAGTGTACTCCCTAAATACAAAGGGGTCTTAACACCCCAGAAAAACATAGTAGTTTGCTAACTGAAGTCCAGAGACAGAAAGCCCAAATTATATTTCTTCAAGAAACACACTTTAAAACAGGTTCCGTACCTCGGGTTTCCAATCGCCGTTTTCCAGTGGTCTACCACGCTACATGTGCAGACTCAAAAATGAAAGGGGTAGCAATACTACTGCCAAAGACATTTGCCTTTAACCTAATAGACCAAATGGTGGATCCAGAGGGCAGATTCCTCTTTCTGAAAGGTACCTGGAGAGATAAACCAGTGACCTTGGTGAATATATATTGCCCAAATTCAAAACAGGTAAATTTTTTGAAGGAGACCCTATTGAAACTGACCTCCTTCAAGACAGGCTTAGTGATAGTAGGAGGCGACCTCAACATGGCCCTCAACCCACTCCTAGACACATCCACGGGTACTTCGTCACTACCATTCTCGGCCTTGCAAGAAGCAAAACTACAATTGGCCTTGCTTACGCTTCATGACTCATGGCGTACCCTGAACCCATCTGGGAAAGACTTCCCATTTTATTCGGCTCCACATAACCGATACTCACGGTTGGATTACCTGTTCGTATTCCAGAGAGACCTGAACTACCTACATAAAGCAACAATAGAAAACATGGTGATTTGGATCACCCTCCGATCACCATGACCCTACGATTTCCTCAGAGGGAAACGTTCTCAAAAATCTGGAGGTTAGACTCCTCACGGATATAGGGGACCTAGCAGCTATCAAACAGACCATTAGCGACTTTTTCCAGCCTAACGACACACCAGAAATCTCCCCCCTGGTACAATGGGAAGCACATAAATACGTAGTACGTGGGCATCTGTTGGCCTTGGCTGCAAAAAAGAAGCGACAACAGTAGGCCCTGATTTTGGAATTGATTACCAAAATATCCAATTTGGAAGTGCAACACAAATGCTCGGGGGAGGCTAGAGTGGCATCTGAATTGGTGGACACTCGGGCACTCTCACACACACTGTTCACCACATAGTGGACAAAGTAGGGGGATATACATGAAAAATGAGGAGCGCGTCAATTCCACAAGTACTACAGGGGACTATATGACATACAAACGACTGAACCTAACCTATGCCCAGTAGAGGAGAGATCAAACCTGATTAGAGAGTTTTTCAGTCAGCACAGCCCTAATGCCTTATTGGCTGAAGATCAGCCGGCTCTTGAAGCTCTGCTGACCTCAGGGGAATGGATGGAAGCGCAAAAGTCCACAAAACCGGGCAAGAGTCCAGGGCCAGATGGCTACTCCTCGCAGTACTACAAGTGCTTTCCAGACCTCCTGGGACCATACTTTCTAAGGGCATTTAACTCTTTAACCACTTGCCGACCGCCGCACGACGATATACGTCGGCAGAATGGCACGGGTAGGCATATGGGCGTATATATAAGTCCCTGCCTGCCCGCGGGTGGGGGGCCCGATCGGGCCCCCCCCCCGGTGCCTGCGGCGGTCGGCATTCCTTCGAGAGCGATCCGGGATGAGGGGGCGGCCATTCATTCATGGCCACCCCCTCGCGATCGCTCTCGACGAATGGAAATCCTCCGTGACATCACTTCCTCTCCTGTAATGTAAACACAGGAGAGGAAGTGATGTATTCTCTCCTCCGTGTCGGTATTTTTCGTTCCGGCACCGAGGAGAGAGGTTCGGTGAGTTGCACCAACACACCACACATACAGTAGAACATGCCAGGCACACTCACACCCCCCCTTTCCCCCCTGATCACCCCCCCAATTACCCCTGCCCCCCCAGTCACAGTGACACCAATTGCTTTTTTTTTTTTTTTTTTGCATTGGTGTCATTTGTGACTGTAATAACTGTTAGGGCAGTTAGGGTTAGCCCCCTTTAGTTCTAATGTACCCCCCTAACCCCCCAATAAAGGTTTAACCCCGTGATCACCCCCCGTCGCCAGTGTCACTAAGGCTGGGTTCACATTGCAGCGGTTTGAGAACAGATGTGATTCGCACCGCACTGCAGTGCAAATCACATCCGATCTCTGTGCGATTCGAGTTCAGCCATACAGATAGTATGGCTGAATTCGTGTCGCACCCGCCGCACCCGCCGCAAACTCGCACGGGACCCTTTTTTTGGTCCGCAGCAGAATCGGATCGCATGGGTGTTCACACCATGCGATCCGAGTTTGCAGATCGCACTGCGATATGCGAACTGATCTGGGGGTGTCATTATTTCACTGACACTCCCAGCAGTTTGCATAGGGCAGTGTGAACTGCCGCCGGGAGGCATGCGATGCGGGAACCCGCCGCGGATTCGTGGCGTTCCCGCATCGCTCCAGTGTGAACCCAGCCTAATAAGCGATCATTTTTCTGATCGCTGTATTAGTGTCACAGGTGACGCTAGTTAGGCAGGTAGGTATTTAGGTTCGCCGCAGCTTTTTATAGCGCCAGGGACCCCCATATACTACCGCATAAAGCCCCCTGATTGCCCCCTAGTTAACCCTTTCACCAGTGATCACCATATAACTGTTACAGGTGACGCTGGTTGGTTAGTTATTTTTTTATAGTTTCAGGGCACCCGCCATTTATTACCTAGTCTCACTAGTGTACCCCTAAATTTAGGGGTGTCTACTTTCCAAAATGGGGTCATTTGGGGGGGGGTTTGTGCCATCTTGGCATTTTATGGCCTTCAAAACTGTAACGCCCTTAGAAAGCCTGAAGGCGGTGCTTGGTTTTCGGGGCCCCGTACGCGGCTAGGCTCCCAAAAAGTCCCACATATGTGGTATCCCCGTACTCAGGAGAAGCAGCAGAATTTATTTTGGGGTGTCATTTCACATATGCCCATGGCATGCGTGAGCAATATATCATTTAGTGACAACTTTGTGAAAAAAAAAAAAAAAAAAAAGTTTGTAATTTTCCCGCAACTTGTGGCAAAATATAAAATATTCCATGGACTCAACATGCCTCTCAGCAAATAACTTGGGGTGTCTACTTTCTAAAATGGGGTCATTTGTGGGGGTTTTGTGCCATCTTGGCATTTTATGGCCTTCAAAACTGTAATAGGTAGTGAGGAGTGAAGTCAAATATTTACGCCCTTAGAAAACCTGAAGGCGGTTCTTGGTTTTCGGGGCCCCGTACGTGGCTAGGCTCCCAAAAAGTCCCACATATGTGGTATCCCCGTACTCAGGAGAAGCAGCAGAATTTATTTTGGGGTGTCATTTCACATATGCCCATAGCATGTGTGAGCAATATATCATTTAGTGACAACTTTGTGAAAAAAAAATAAAAAAAAATTAAAGTTTGTAATTTTCCCGCAACTTGTGGCAAAATATAAAATATTCCATGGACTCAAAATACCTCTCAGCAAATAGCTTGGGGTGTCTACTTTCTAAAATGGGGTCATTTGTGGGGGTTTTGTGCCATCTTGGCATTTTATGGCCTTCAAAACTGTAATAGGTAGTGAGGAGTGAAGTCAAATATTTACGCCCTTAGAAAACCTGAAGGCGGTTCTTGGCTTTCGGGGCCCCGTACGCGGCTAGGCTCCCAAAAAATCCCACACGTGTGGTATCCCCGTACTCAGGAGAAGCAGCAGAATTTATTTTGGGGTGTCATTTCACATATGCCCATAGCATGTGTGAGCAATATATCATTTAGTGACAACTTTGTGTAAAAAAAAAAAAAAAAAATATTTTTTTGTCATTATTCAATCGCTTGAGGCAAAAAAATAAAATATTCGATGGGCTCAACATGCCACTTATCAATTTCCTTAGGGGGTCTACTTTCCAAAATGGGGTCATTTGGGGGGGTTTTGTACTGCCCTGCCATTTTAGCACCTCAAGAACTGAGATAGGCAGTCGTAAACTAAAAGCTGCGTAAATTCCAGAAAACGTACCTTAGTTTGTAGATGTGACAACTTTTGCGCAAACCAATAAATATACAGTTATTGACTTTTTTTTTACCAAAGACATGTGGCTGAATACATTTTGGCCTAAATGTATGACTAAAATTGAATTTATTGGATTTTTCTAATAACAAAAAGTAGAAAATATCATTTTTTTTCAAAATTTGCGGTCTTTTTCCATTTATATCGCAAAAAATAAAAATCGCAGAGGCAATCAAATACCATCAAAAGAAAGCTCTATTTGTGGGAAGAAAAGGACGCAAATTTTGTTTGGGTACAACATTGCATGACCGCGCAATTACCAGTTAAAGCAGCGCAGTGCCAAATTGTAAAAAGACCTCTGGTCATTTACCAGCAAAATGGTCCGGTCTGAAAGTGGTTAACAGGTACACTGAGTCTACTTAACAAAAAACCTACACAGTCCCTGTCTTGTTTGCACCACCTGTATACTGCTGTTTTCAGTATATAGGGCCTGGGGGCCCCACACCTTTCCTTTTTTAAATTTGGGTAGGGGTTCCCCTTAATATCCGTACAAGACCCAAAGGGGCTGGTAATGGGCAGGGGGGGGGGGGCTACCCATGCCATTTTTCTCAATGATTTTCATCCATATTACCGGAACCAGACATTACATTAAGACTGCAAGCAGTTTTAAATGACTTTTTTTCCTTTCGAAAAGTCATTTTGTGCAGGGACTGTTCTAAACATGGGAAACACGTGCTACTTCACAGGCATACTATAGACACCTCCCATGTACGATATTTAAAGGAATATTTAACTTATGACGTCCACAGATGGGATCTCCCATCCTGGGTGGACGTCATATGACGGCCTCGGAATGTTGCCGCTCCTGCGGACCCCCGGGGTCCCACAGCAAGGCAATTGTGGATGAGCTGTGTCCCTCAGACAAAGCCCATCCCCGATCTGTGTGGTTTCCATCCCCATCGACCCCCCCCCCCGATACATGTGACCGGTCGTGTCCAATCACAGCCGGTCACATGTACTGTGCCGTTATAGGGCTCATGCACGCGCCTAGGGCATGTGCAGAGCGCCGATCTGGGATGCGGCTTGTCACCCTGACACAGCCCAACCCCGATTGCAGTAAAGAGCCAATTAAATTGGCTCTTTACCATGTGACCGGCTGTGTCCAATCACAGCCGGTCACAGAATGTAAACAAACCGCGGTAATGAGATGTTACCGGGTTCTCCTCCTCACACACTGATCGTGTGTGAGGAGGAGATTGCAGTAACTTCTCGTTACCGCTCAGTGTACACACCAATCACACTGATTACCCCCCCAATAAAGAGGACCTATCACCACCCATCAAAGTAGCTGTCATCACCCATCAAAGTAGCTGTCATCACCCATCACAGCCCATCTGAGTACCTGAGTACCTGTCAGCCCATCTGAGTACCCGAGTACCTGTCAGCCCATCTGAGTTCCCGAGTACCTGTCAGCCCATCTGAGTACCCGAGTACCTGAGTACCTGTCAGCCCATCTGAGTACCCGAGTACCTGTCACAGCCCATCTGAGTACCTGAGCACCTGTCACAGTCCATCTGAGTATCCGAGTACCTGAGCACCTGTCAGCCCATCTGAGTACCCGAGTACCTGTCCCAGCCCACCTGAGTACCTGAGTACCTGTCACAACCCATCTGAGTACCAGAGTACCTGAGTACCTGTCACAGCCCATCTGAGTACCTGTCACAGTCCACCTGAGTACCTGTCACAGTCCATCTGAGTACCCGAGTACCTGTCACAGCCCATCTGAGTACCTGAGTACCTGTCACAGTTCATCTGAGTGCCTGAGTACCTGTCACAGTTCATCTGAGTACCCAAGTACCTGTCACCGGCCTGTCGGAGTACCCAAGTACCTGTCACCAGCCTGTTGGACTACCCGAGGGCCTGTCACCAGCCCGTCGGAGTACCCGAGTACCTGTCACCAGCCCGTCTGAGTACCCGAGTACCTGTCACCAGCCCGTCAGAGTAACCGAGTACCTATTTGCAGCCTATGCCTCATAGAATAGACATTGGGGTGTTTGATTTCCAAAATGGGGTCATTTTGTGGGTAATTTCATTGTCCTGGTGCTCCAGGACCTTCAAAAGTGTGATAGGTAGGAACGAAATGAGATGTGTAATTTATGCTCCTAGAACGCCTGAAGGTACCACTTCCATGTTGGACCTTTGTATATATCCAGGCGGTGTTAAAGTCTCACACATGTGGTATTGCAATACTCAGGAGGAGTAGCAGAATGTGTTTTGGTGTGTAATTTTTGCTATATACATGCTATGTGTTAGAAATATCTTATAAATGGACAACTTTAAAAAAGTAAAAAAAAATTCTTTCTATGTTTTCTGAAGACTTGTGTAAAAAAAATAACCACTCAAAACACTCATAATGCTTCATAGAATATACTTGTGTTTGTTTTCCAAAATGGGTTCATTTCGTGGGTAATTCTACTGTCCTGGTGCTCCAGGGCCTTCACAAATGTAATAGGTCGTTAGGAAATTAGAGGTGTAATTTATACTCCTAGAACCCCTTACGGTGCTCCCTGCATTTTGGACTTCTCTGTGTGGCCAGCCTGTGTAAAAGTCCCACACATGTGATATCGCCATACTCGGGAAGAGTTGCAGAATGTATTTTGGGGTGTAATTGGAAGTATGCATTGGGGGGTATTTGTACTTGACTGACATTTCAGAGCCTCAAGAAATGAGATAGGCCGTCAGTGCATCAGGTGTGATCAGATGTGATCAATTTTCAATGATTTGCACCATAGCTTGTAGACTCTATAACTTTCAAAGAGACTAAATAATATCCACTAGTTTGGTTTATTTTTTACCAAAGAGATGTAGCCATATAAATTTTGGCCCAAATTTATGAACACAAATTACTTATTTGCTAAATTTTATCATAGAAACGAAAAAAAAGTGTTTTTTTTTTTCAATTTTTTTGCTCTTTTTTCACTTATGCCGCAAAAAATTAAAAACCCAGTGGTGATTAAATACTACCAAAAGAAAGCTCTATTTGTATGAAAAAAATTATAAAAATGTTTTTTGGGTACAGTGTTGCATGACTGAGTAACTGGCATTCAAAGTGTGAGAGCGCTGAAAGCTAAAAATTGGTCTGGTAAGGAAGCTGTATAAATGCCCTGTATTGAAGTGGTTAAAATCAGTGCTCCCGAAAAAAGGAGGAGCTGGCTCACCGAGCCCTTTTTAGGACAATAACTTCCATATTAGCCTTTAAAATTAGCACTTTTGATTTTGAACGTTCGAGTCCCATAGACTTTAATGTGGTTCTAAAGTTTATGCAAATTTTCGGTCCGTTTGTAGGTTCTGGTGAGAACCGAGGGGTGTTCGGCTCATCCCTATTGTGGACACATCCCCTGCGACATCTGCATTGCCATACCAAGCACTATGGACAATCAAGAAATGACTCTCAGAGCTGGGCCAACATGATAGGAAGCACGCTATTCACCCAATGACTAAGGACTGCACTTTCTTTTCACCACCAAATAAAATATTCTTTGATCAATTTTTTTTCCTTTCTAAACAAGACATTTCTTGTCTCCAGAATGTCATCAGAGATACTATGGTGCTATCTGATCATCATCCACTTACTCCTTTCCAGAGAAGGAAGTACAATAGAAACTGTGGTGTCTGGACACCTCTCTTTTAAGTGATCACATTGACTTACTGGCCCTTCGAGTGACTCTCAGAGACTACTTTTCTCGCAATGCCACCCCTGAAGTTACTCCCATTATGCAGTGGGAAGCACACACGAGTGTTATGCAGTGATAATTCCTTGCTTTGGTGACTTGTAGGAAGCAGGAGTCACAATCACATATTCAGGAGCTGACCGTACATATAAATGATTTAAAACTTGCCCATAAACACAAGTGAGCTCTACTGCACTTGAACAAGACTTTTTCTGAACATAGCAATAAAAATGGGAGACTCCTTGCTACAATGCTAGCTCCAAAAAAGCATGGGGCAGTATTTAAAAAAATTAGGGATGCCCAGTTGCATGTGGTGTCTCAAGCCCTAGCCAAGCTTTTTTCACCTTTATAATGCACAGCTGTACAACATAGCAGAGGGAGATTAGAACAGAACTACACTTGTAAGAGTAGGGGGTGTTACCTCTTTCATGTTCCCCTACTCGTTGGGCACCAAATGTCTTTGCTAGGCATCTTGAACAGGGTCACGTGCCTTATACATGGGTTACATTTACTTGAAAAGATGACTGAATTCTAGTTAACTCTCTTGCCGTTGATATGCATCACCATGGTCACTGTTGTGTTTAGAAGGGACACACTGAGTTCCAAGCGTATCTCCTCTACCTCATTCCCAGTAACAGAATAGGGCCCCGCTGTGCAACTACCGCAGGTTCTATGCACGCACTCACTTAACTCTTCCATACCTGCTGCCATTACTATGGGAATTGGACCTGCTCACTGAGAGAGTGTCGACAACAGCTCCTCGTGCAAGAGGCTATCCAACCTGTCACACATACACACCTATGACAGGCTGCATATGAAACCTTTGTTATTCTTGCTAACCACTCGTGTCTTCACACTGTATTAACTCTTGTACTGCTATCTTCCTACCCCAGTGTGCTTAACTGACCCAACTGTAGAAGGTTCTTTATCCATGGATGCTCAGGACTCGGCAGCAGACTGGATGGACAGACTTCGGCAATGGCAACACTACTACAAGAGTAGTAGTGTTGCCATTTCCGAAGTCTGTCCACTATTGCGCTCTAGCTAGGACCCTTGTTCCCTATTTATACAGCACAGAACCAGTGGGTCGGACCCAAGAAAGCCCACAAATACCTCGGAGGAGTCGCGTCTGTAGAAGATGGTGACAGGAGGGTTTACATACTGTATTTAATGAAAACAGCTGAAAAATGGGGAAAAGTCCAGGTCTGGAAAGTTTCTCTATGCAGTATTATAACAGCATCAAACAAATCCGGTCTCCTTATTTTGTCAAGGCTTTCAACTCTTTTCCCAAAGAATCCACCTCCTCCACATCTCCTGGTGGCCCATATTACAGTCTTATCTAAGGCTGGGAAAGATTCTTGTCTCAAATTATAGGCCTATTTCACTTTTTAACGTCAATGCAAAAAAACTTAAAAAACTTAAAAAACTTAAAAACAAAAATATTAGCTAATCAGTTACTATTACTGATACCATGTCCCAAGCTCATTCCAGGTATGATTTTGTATACAGAAGGGAGGCACAATACTATGCCCTGAAAGGAATTATCATCCGCTTATGGACCGCACTCCACCATCACAGGGTGTTTCTCCTGTTCATGGACATTTCAACAATCTCAAAAAACTTTTTAGGGTCTTTTTGTAACAGAAATCCTAGGGTTAGCTTAGTTCAGCAGCTCTTACCAAAACAAAGGCAGAAAAGGTCTGCCAGACCTGCAAAGATATTACTGGGCCATCCATTTAGCAAGAATAGTTGATTGGAAGGTTCATGCTGAAGGAATGAGTAGGCCTGGAATAGACTTCCTCAACAATCTTTTTGTCTTCTGCACCAGCTGGAACTTATGCTAGCGGATAATCTCCTCATTAAGGCAATCTTATGCAGCTTTGCGGCTGTCAGCACAGCATGTGCTATTTCCTCAGCATCTGGTCCTCTTACTCTTCACTGACTTAGCACAGATTTTGTACCAGGTATAATGAAAAACTGGTACAAAAAATATTCTGGAGCCTTGTACCCTGTGTCATTCCCACATCCATTTTCACAGTCACAGGACCTTGCGCTGTCTCTCTCTATATATATTAAGCTCTTTACGCTTTTATATTTAAATAATATAAAAATGTGTGCCCCGTTGTGGGGAATGGGAAGCACTGACTAACTAGATATCTGATTAGCATGCAAAGATAAGAATAGAATATTAGTTGTGAAAAATATATATCGCAAATTTCGAACACCGTTAAAGCATATGGGACCCAAACGTGAAAAATCAAAAGTGCAAATTTTAAAGGCTAATATGCAAGTTATTGTCCTAAAAAGTGTTTGGGGACCCGGGTCCTGCCCCACGGGACATGTATCAATGCAAAAAAAAGTTTTAAAAAAACGTCTGTTTTTTCAGGAGCAGTGATTTTAATAATGCTTAAAGTGAAAAAAAAATAAAAGTGAAATATTCTTTTAAATATCGTACCTGGGGAGTGACTATAGTATGCCTGTAAAGTGGCACGTGTTTCCCGTGTTTAGAACAGTCCCTGCACAAAATGAAATTTCTAACGAACAAAAGTAATTTAAAACTGCTTGCTGTTGTAAGGCTGGATTCACAGTTATGCATTGCATTTTTAATGCTTTTTGCATTTTGCAGATTTGCACTACAGAAAGGGATCCATAGGAAATGGACTGTAGTGCAAATCTGCAAAATGCAAAAAGCACTAAAACTGCATAGGTATGAATGCAGCCTTATGTAATGTCGGGTCCTGGCAATATTGGCAATATGGATGAAAATTATTGAGAAAAAACGGCATGGGTACCCCCCCCCCCCCCAGCCCATTACCAGGCCCTTTGGATCTTGTATGGATATTAAGGGGAACCCCCACACCCAAATAGAAAAAAAGAAAATTTGTGGGGCCCCCAGGCCCTATATACTCTGAACAGCAGTATACAGGCGGTCCAAACAAGACAGGAACTAGGTTTGTTCTTAAGTTGAATCTGTTTGTAATTTGGAACAGGTACATTTTGTAAGTGTAGCTCCAGCCAAAGAAATAAAAAAAAATTTAAGCTTTTTGGATAACATAGGGAAGAGTTATCACCCCTGAACATTTGTTTTTCTGTCTGTGCCCCTGTTCAGAAGATTTTACCTCACTTTCTGTCCCAAAGACAATTGGATTTTTAAAATTTGGGGTTATTAGAGAAACAAGGATTGGTGATAAAGCATCAGTGGAGACACCTTTTTCCCATATTAACTCTTACAGGAGAGAATTTCCCTTCCTAGGGGTAGATTTCCTCTCACTTCCTGTTGTTTCCCTCCGTTAAGTAGGAGTCATTTGTAAGTCGGATCTTTGAAAGTAGGGGACCGCCTGTATATACTATATGGCCTGCCCTATATACTCTGCAGAAAATTGGGCCTTAGGTGTTGGTGTTACCAGAACACTGTAAGCCATCACAGTTACTCTTGATGGGCACAGGAATGGGCCCTGCTGTGAAATATTAGATTAAAAATTGTGATTACACGCCCCTGTTAAACAGGGGCATAAAAATAGAGCCTTAGGCACTGGTGGTGGTGCCCTGAAACAAAAATGTTCTTAGAAGCTATCAACATGAACATTGAGGAGGAATAGGATAGTCACTCAGCATAACAGGATAGTCACTCAGCATAGGCAGTCTTCAAGGGATCTCACATTCATAGAAAAATGAATTGGTTACATCACCATCAGATTTTTATGAAGGTGAGCCGATAAACTGAGTTTGTGGACAGTCTCACTCTGATCAGTTACAAAGCCTCCAGCAGCACTGAATGCGCTTTTAGAAAGAACGCTGGATGTAGAACAGGCCAGTAGCTCAATTGCATAATGTGCAAGCTCTGGGCAGAGATTCTTCCTCAAGACCCAGTGGTTTTTTGGTTGGAAAGGTGTCCAAGTCTGATCTTGCCCCTAGGTATTCCTGCACCATGTAAATCAGACACTGGCAATGGTTGCTGGAGCCAATCAAACCTTGGGGCTGTAGACTAACGAATTGTGTGAACGCAGCTGTCAAACGGCCACCTTCTCCACCGCTCCTTCTGTGACTGACCGAAGCCTCAGCAACATGTTGTCCAGGAGGACCAGGAAATTGTAAGCTCCCAGGCTCTGAAAACGCATTGCACAAACCTTTCTGCAAGGCCTCCCGAAGATGTTTCATTCTCTGATCCCTCTGTGAAGGCAAGATAATTTCCGCTACCATACCCTTGTAACGTGGATCAAGGAGGGTTGCCAGCCAGTAATGATCCCTCTCCTTGATACCACAAATCAAAGGGTCCTTTTGCAGGCTTTGCAGGATCTGGGAGGCCATGCAGTGAAAGTTTGCTGAGGCATTCGATCCTGAGTCCTCTGGGTCACCAAGGATGACATGATCCACAGTCACCTCCTCCCAGCCACGTACAAGTTCATGGGTTTCTGGGGACTGAAAACAATCCCTTGAAGACTGCTGCTGATGCTGAGTGCAAAGCTCCACCTCCGTGCTGACACTATCCTCATCCTCCTCTTCCTGTGTGATCGGCAGGCCCACAGGAATACTGTTTGGATGAAGGGGGCCTTGAGAGGTAAGGAAGTCCTCCTCTTCCTCCCTCTGTTCTGCCTCAAGTGCCCTGTCCATTATTCCATGAAGAATGTGCTCCAATAGGAAGACAAGAGGGACAGTATCACTGATGCATGCGCTGTCACTGCTCACCATCCTCGTGGCCTCCTCAAATGGTGAAAGGACAGTGCATGCACACTTGATAAGTAGCCACTGGTGTGGCGAAAAACAGGTACTCATTGATGGCCATCTTCTGCGTGTGCAGCATTGTCAACATTGAGTTCCACCTGGTGGGCATGTCACAAATGAGGCAGTTCTTGGGCAGGTTGCATTCCTTTTGAAGGTCAGCCAGCTGAGCACTGGCATTATATGACCAGTGAAAGCGCCCACAGACTTTCCTGGCCTGTCTCAGGAGATACTGTAAGCCCGGGTACCTGCACAAGAACCACTGCACCACCAAATGAAGGATGAGAGCCAAACAGGGAACATGGGTCAAGTGTCCCTGTCCAAGGTACTCGCCTACATACTTTTTGGAGTTGTAAAGCACTTAGAGACATATGGCAGAAAGTGGCCTTCAAAGTGGCAGAGATCACTGGTGTACTGATGACTTGCACATCAAATGTGCTTATACTTTGCAGAAATTCCTGGATCCCCCCCGAACAAAAACAAGCCCACGCGCTCTTTTCTGTGGTCCACTGGACCATCGCTTTGCTCTGGAGAACCCCAGGGGTCCCATGGGATCGGGTTCTTAAACGTATGGCGGCCATACAACTCATCATGGACACCATGTCTATATATGATTTGAAGTGGAGCTCTTGGTCCCCCTAATCACACATAGGGCGCCTTTGATAGGCCGGGGCAGTATCTCCAAAATATCCCTCAAATACACTGCATTAAAGATAACTGTTACCAGTTTGGTTTCCCGTAACCTCCTTTTATATTCTGTTTATTGGTTTATATGTTTGATTTACGTTTTTTATTATTTCACCTGATATTTTCACAATAGAAGTGTCACGGTAATAAGACGCCCTCTAGACTCCTAGTAAGCCTCACAACTCTTCTCATTGGGTGGTCTCCCCCTGTAGACCTATGGGTGTGATAATTCAGCTGAAAGTGATCCACAATGGCCCTTTAAGGCCCTCTCACCGTATAACTCTACTATAAGCTATTCAAGATTTCTGTATGTATATCCTGTTACTAATGTTTATTATCATCCTCTGTGACTAATGCTTATTTTTACTGTTCTTTATTTTTCAATAAAATCATTCATATTAAAACAAAAAAAAAATCTCCTCTGGGATTGTGATGTTCTTGGCTCCAGCCTTTTGTCGTTGCTGCTCTCCACTGCAGCAACTGTTGTCTCTCTGCCATGTGCTCTCCCTCTGTGCCAAACTAGAAGGGGTGGGGAATATACTAGAAAGAATGTGTATATACAGCGTAAAAAACACGTGCGTTAAAAGTACGATCTGTGAGCTGAGGACGGAGTAACGGAAGCAACGATTGTTTATAACAAAGGTACAATTTTAACTTGGTGCATCAGTGGCCTATACTGCTTATAGATTGAGGCCTATATTGGGTCAAGAGGAGAGTTTCGCCTGACATTAGGGTTTGTCTTGTGTCTTGCAGAGAAATGGATCCCTTCAATGATAGGGAATTTCTAGGAATATTCATTGTTATGTTCAGGGAGCTGCCCTGTCTGTGGCAGCTGAACCACCCGTTTTTTAATAATCAAACAAAGAGGCAGGCAGCGCTGGAGAAACTGCTTGAATTTGTGAAGTCGATGATCCCCACGGCAGACATCAAGTACTTAACGTCCAAAATTGGTGTCATGAGGAGCACTTATAATAGGGAGCTCAAGAAGGTCCAGGATTCCCTGAGATCAGGAACAGCAGATGACATTTATGTACCCAGGCTGTGGTATTAAGACAGACTGTATTTTCTGTCAGACCAGAGGGAACCCAGGCCAACCATCTCCAGTCTTCCTTCAAGGCTCCACCCCCCCCCCCCCCCCCTAGCTGAGGCTTCCAACGAACAATCTGGGCCTTCTAGGCAGCAACATGTGGAGGAGCCCAGCTTGAGTCAGGTATAGCATTCTTAAAAATATTTCTGGCTGTCAAATTAATGATGTTAAGTAGATGTTCGTTTTTGATCACTAATTTATGATTTCACAAAGTGTTTTACATATCAATGGACAGTGGTGGCCACAAATGATTAGGACAAGAATGAAAAATGCTGGAGTCTGACTGATAGTCTTTTATATTTATTAACATTCAATTTGCAACAGTCATGAGCTGAAAATTGTGTGTGCTTGATGAACCAAAAACGTAAACGATGTCCCTTTTTCATACACAGGAAAGCCTCAGCCAGACAGTGGAAAGTGGCAGCCAAGAGGTGGCAGGGACCAGCAGCCTGCCTGAATCCCAGGTCCCTCCCCTCTGCATTCCAAAAAAAGTCCCAGGAAGAGAAGTAACCTGAAGGAGGCTGCAGTTGGTTTATGTTGGAAAGCTACTGCCGCCCTCAGAACCCCCCCCTTATAATCAAGAGGAATATGCCTACATGGCAGCCTGTAAAATGCAGGACATGGAGGAGGACCAATGCCTCTTATGTGAGTATCTTATCTTACAAGCCCTAAATAGGAGGGTTGAGGGGCGAACTCACAAACCAAAGCCCCGTTTGAGTTAGACCATGGTCATCCTCCTTCTCCTCCTCCATCTCCTGCCACAACTACAACACCAGAGCCACAGCCTGAAACGAAACCTGTAAGGAAATGTGTAAGGAAGACAAGAGTGATGGCCTGGGTTCAGTCTGGTCTGACAAAAGATGCAGGCTGTTGTATAACCACAGCCTGGGGACACAGATGTCATCTGCTGTTGTTCCTGATCTCTTTAGGTCCTCGTTTTAAAAGCATATGCAAAAATGATCCCCATGCAAAAGGACTTATTTCAACCCTCTACACTCAACTCATTACTAAACCTGGTTCTGACCCACCCTCGTATGTAGCTAAATAAAACAAGAAAGATGTAAACCAATAATACACTTACTAACGCCCTATCAACTGTGTATTCACCACTGCACTAAAAAACACCCTTACCCCTAAGCCGCCACTTTAAATTTAATAATAAATTATGTATAGTGTTCCTATTAAAAATTAATGAAACAGGTGGTGCTAAATTATAGTGTATATTCCACCACTAAATCCTATAAATCCAAATATATCATGAAGTGTTCAATAATATAAATATAATAAAAAAATAACTCCCTCGTGAGAGAAATATTATATAATGACTAAACTATAAATCCAAAATTAATTAAATGAATATGAAATCACCCAGTGAACAAGTGATTTTCACACCATGCAATAAATCATTCCTCTGGGAATGTTACACAGTATTTCCCAATAAACAAATAAAGTGTTGCAAAGTCCATGAATCTTCAAAACATGCTTCGCATAGCAAATAGGGATGAGCCGAACACCCCCCGGTTCGGTTAACACCAGAACTTTCGAACGGACCCCAAATTCGAACGAACTTTAGAACCCCATTGAAGTCTATGGGACTCGAACGTTCGAAATTAAAAGTGCTAATTTTAACGGCTTATATGCAAGATACTGTCCTAAAAAGGGTTTGGGGACTTGGCTCCTGCCCCAGGGGACATGGGTCAATGCCTAAAATGTTTTTAAAAATGGCAGTTTTGGCGGGAGCACTGATTTTAATGACGATTAAAGTGAAAAAAAAAAGTGAAATATTCCTTTAAATATGGTGCCTGGGGGGTGTCTGTAGTATGCCTGGGAAGTGCCACGTGTTTCCCGTGTTTAGAACAGTCCCTGCACAAAATGACATTAAACGGAAATAACACCATTTAAAACTGCTTGCGGTTTTAATGTTATATCTGGTTCCTGCAATATGGTTGAAAATCATTGAGAAAAATGGCATGGGTAGCCCTCCCTGCCCATTACCAGCCTATTTGGGTATTGTACGCATATTAAGGGGAACCCTGTACCCATATTAAAAAAAGGAAATGCGTGTGGCCCCCAGGCCCTATATACTCAGAACAGCAGTATACAGGCGGTGCAAACAAGACAGGGACTGTGTAGGTTTGTTGTGTTAAGTTGAATCTGTTTGTAATTTTCAACTGGTACATTTTTAAAGTGTAGCTCCAGTCAAAAAAACTATTTTTAAGCTTTTTGGAAAACATAGGGAAGGGTTATCACCCCTGTATAATTTGTTTTGTCGTCCACCTTTTTCCATCTCACTTGCTGTTGTCTCCTTCCGTTTGCAAATAGGAGATGTTTGTAAATTGGATGTTTGAAAGTAGGGGCCTGCCCTATATGCTCTGCAGAAATGGCGGAACAAGGTGTTAGTTTTGCCACAACATTGTAAGCCCTCAAAGTGACTCTTGGTGGGCGCTGGAGCGCCCTGCTGTGAACAATTATATCAAGAATTGTAATTACATGCCATTGTTGAACAGTGGTAGAAAAATTGACCTTTGGTGGTTGTGGTGCTGGTGCCACAACACTATAAGTCCTCACCGTTACTCTGGGTGGGCACAGGAAGGGTCCCTCCTGTGAAATATTATATCAAGAATTGTAATTACATGTCCCTGTTAAACAGGGGCAGAAAAATTTGGCCTTAGGCACTGCTGCTGGTGCCACCACACTGCAACCTCTCCCATTTACTCTAGTTTTATTGCAGGAATTAGCCCTGCTGCAAAGCATTGCATCAAAAATTGTACTTAAACGCCCCTGTTAAACAGGGGCAGAAAAATTGGGCCTTAGGCACTGGTGCTGGTGCCACCACACTGCAACCTCTGCCATATACTCTAGTTTTTTTTTTTTAAATCAACCAGGTTTATTGCAATTTACAGTGCAAACATGTTACAGATTACATTTACAAAAATGCTACAGATCGTACAGCTCCTCAAATAACAATTGTATAACCATCTCAAATCTTCAATGGCACATCACATTTTATGCATAAAATAAATAAAGCAAAAAGGTACCTTGTGTCAGTGGTTTGGGTTCCCTCACTACCCAGGGGCCGGAGGATCTATTTGTCATTTACATTACTATGTATGGTGCATAGACCGGCTATGAACAAGTGCTAGACTCCTGCAGCCACCTGTCCCAGATTTTGTAGTATTTCTCAGGACAACCCCTATTGGTGTATATAAATTTTTTGTAGGGGAGGGTGTTGTTTATTTCTGCTTTCCATTCTGCAATGCTCGGGGGATAAGTCCTCATCCATTTTCGAGCTATTGTCTTTCGTGCTGTAAATAACGTCTCGTGTAGAAATGTCTTCATGTACCTGTCGGTCGAGTCTGGCAAGAGTCCCAAAAGGCACATTTTTGGGTCCAGCGTGGCTGGAGAGCCCATGTCGTCATGGAGGAATCTTACAATCTGCGTCCATAGTCCCTGTACTTTGGGACATGACCACAGTAAGTGAATGAATGTTCCTGTCTCCCTACCACACATTTGGCACAAGGTGGACTGGGAGCCTCTGTACCTGGCAACCCTGAGGGGGGTAAGGTACGCTTGATGGAGTATGTAAATTTGAGTCAGCCTGTCCGACAGTTTTGGGGAAACTGTCTTACAGGATTCCAGAGCTTCCTCCCATTCCTCATCCTCGATAGGTCCCACCGCCCTTTCCCAGCGAGGTTTAAGTCCATAAGCTATTTTAGTTGCTACGGGGGTGGAGAGTAGATTGTAGAAGGCTGAAATTAGTTTTTGAGGATCAGTGTTTTTGATGATTGCCATAGCGACATTTGAAGTGGGCTTGGGGGGGGACAATGGGAATTGTGTGCGGATTGCATGCTTGACTTGGAGATATCGAAAGAACATATGATTGGGAAGATTGTACTCCACTTGGAGTGTGTGGAAGGTTTTTAGAGTCCCATTGGTAAGTAAATGATGGAGATAGAAGATTCCATAGGTGGACCAGCAATCTACATCAGGAATTAGCAAGAATTCAGGTAGGACCTTGTTGTGCCATAACGGGGTGAAGTCGTTATATTGGGGAATCTCTAGTTTAGTGGAGGCAATGTCCCATATGCGTCTGTATTGACGCAGCAGGGCCAGCTCACCAGTCCTCAAATCAGTATTTCCGGGGCTTATTGTTATCGCATAAATAGGGTCTTTAGTGCATCTGGCCCACTTGGGGCACATCAGCTGAAGGAACCGCTCCCTGTCTGTCTTGTCAATATGGTATAGTTGTGATAATTGGGATGAAATATAGTATAGGTTGAAATCTGGCAGTGCCATACCTCCCAGGTCAGGTGGGTTTTTTAGCGTCTGCCATGCCAGTTTGTGCCTGTTAGGACCCCATACGAAAGATTTGAGGAGGGCTTCTAGAGTCTTGAAGTATTTCAAAGGTAAGTATGTTGGGGAGTGCCACATAACATATAATACTTTGGGAAGTAGAACCATTTTAATTAAGTTTATTCTGCCCCATACCCCCAGTGGCAAGCGAGCCCAGGTCCTCAGCTTAGTTTTTACATAGGACGTGAGGGGTTCAATATTGAGATGTACAAAGTCTGTCGACATTCTGGATACATGGATCCCAAGATATTTGATGGTACTAACTCTCTGAAGTGGCAGACCTGCCTGTGACTCGGTTGGTGGGAAACTATCTATTGGTAATATTTGCGATTTTTCCCAGTTAATTTTTAAACCAGAGAAGGTCCCAAATTGTTCGATTGTATGTAGGGCCACCCGCAAGGAGGAACCCGGATCTGCCAGGTATAAAAGGGTGTCATCCGCGTACATACTAATTTTTTCAATCAGATTACCTGAGCATAGTCCCTTAATTTCTGGATTATTCCGGATGGATATGGCTAGCGGCTCAGCAGCCAGGGCGTATAACAGCGGCGAGAGAGGGCAGCCCTGCCTTGTGCCCCTCGTGAGGTCAAACTGCTCAGAAGGCCATCCGTTCGCCATTACCCTGGCTGTGGGCGACTGATACATCAGTTGTACCCATTTGATGAATTTAGGGCCAAAGCCATACCCCTCCAGACACTCCCATAAGTACTCCCATTCCACCGAGTCAAAGGCTTTCACCGTATCTAAAGTCACCACCACCCTAGAGCCTGCCTCCATGTGTGTAGCCTGTAGGTTGATGAACAGTTTGCGCAGGTTAAAGGATGTGTTGCGACCCGGCATGATTCCCGCCTGGTCGACATGTATTAAGGACAGGATAACTTTGTTCAATCTCAAGGATAGTACCTTGGCGAGAACTTTTATGTCTACCTGGAGTAGGGAGATTGGACGATATGATTCTGGATATCCCGGGTCTTTCCCTGGTTTGGGAATGAGTACTATTACTGCCTCTCTCATGGATGGTGGTAAGGAAAAGGTTTCAAATAGGTGGTTGTATAGTGTGAGCAGTTTTGGGATAAGCAGTTCACTGTACTGAGAATAAAACTCGATTGGGAGACCGTCTGAACCAGGGGATTTGGATCTGGCAAAACTGGCTATAGCCGTGGCTATTTCGTCTGTAGTGAGGGGCGCCTCAAGCAGGTCAAGCTGGTCTGTTGTCAGTTGAGGGAGGGTAATGCTACGTAAGAAGGCCGTTCTCTGGTCCATTGGGTCTGTAGTCATGGTCTTGTATAAATCTGCAAAAAAGTCTCTAAATCTAGCGGTTACTCTTTGAGGATCTGTTATCTGATGGCCCCCTGGTCCATGTAGCGTGATGACCACTGGGGGTCTATCCTCACTATGTACCAGGTAAGCCAACAGCTTGCCTGCCTTTTCTCCATGCTCAAAGAATTTCTGCTTCGTGAAAAACAGTTTTTGTCTGGCCTTTGTAAACTGAAGTTGAGTTGCCACTCTGGATTGCAGCTTGAGTCGAGCTGCTATCGCTGGGGTAGGATTGATGGCATACTCCCGTTCTGTGGAGCTTAGTTCTGCTAGCGCCCTGTCAAAGATATCTGCGGATTTTGTCTTAATTACATTTATGTAGGAGGTAAGGGTCGCGCGCGCGTACAGTTTGAATGAGTCCCAAATCGCCGCAACAGAGGCAGTTTGGTCGTTGTCCGCAAAGTATTGTTGCCATAGTTTTGGGAGCTCGTCATCATCCGGTAACAGGGACAACCAAAATGGGTTTAGGCGCCAGGGCTTATGGGGTTTACCCACGGGGATGCTCAGTGAGGTCCAGTAAGGGCTGTGGTCAGATAGTAGTCTTGGGCAAAAGGCTGCTTCTAATATTCGTGGCATTAGGGAGCTCGATACAAGAATAAAGTCAATGCGGGACATGGAGTTGTAGGATGGTGAGAAGCAGGAATAGGCTTTTGTGAGGGGAAATTTGTAGCGCCAAGTGTCTATTAAGTGGACAGTGGAGATCAGTTTTGAAAATTTTGTCTCCCTGTTAGCCGCGTCCATCCCCTGCGTGGTCTGGAATCTAATGCCGGCCGCAGGGTGGTATTGAAGTCTCCCATCCAGATCACTGGTATTGTGGGATGTCGGGTCATAAGGGCAAGTCCCTCGAGGATCACAGTCATACTGAATGGTGGAGGAATGTAAAAGGCCATGAGGAGAAATTGCTCGCCATATAATTTAGCATGAAGAAATACATAACGGCCCTGAGGGTCCGTAATTACTTCACATAGCTCAAAGTGCACAGATTTAGCAATTAATATTGAGACACCTCTGGCGTGGGTAGTGTGCGTGGAATGGTATGCCCACCCCACCCACGGGCGTCGGAGGGCCATCTGCAGCCTCCCTTCTATATGGGTCTCCACCAACGCCACCACATCCGCTCTCTGTTGCTTTAGGAATGAGAGGGCTGCCGAGCGTTTAACCTTCTCACGCAGGCCCCTCACATTCCATGTCAGGAATTTTATAGTTGTCATAGCATGTCTTGTAGAAAATAACACCACGGATCATCTAGTAAAGCAGCATGGAGTATCCAGAACTTGAGTAACATCAGACACTGGCATAGATCGTACCATACATGTGATAACCATTGAGGAGACATACCTATTGGCGTGGTCCCCCTCTGCGACAACACATGTGCACCGAGACATTGAGAAAATAACAATATAACGTTCCCCCCCCCCCCCACCCTACACCTACCCCCACATGTGCGGGCCTCATCCCCCGACAGTTGTAAACTAACTGTCCTGCCATAACTTTGGTGGTGGTGAACTCCAGGGTTCAGTGAGGCCGAACCTCGCTGCATCTTACGGGCCAATGGGAAATATAATATACAGTAGGGCCGAGGCACATGTTTCACCACATCTAGCACCCCCACAGCCCCTGAACATTTTCCCATAGGCATTTCCTGAGGCACCACATGCACATGCAAACATTGTAAAATCAACTGTTGAACAACCCACACCCCCCTCCCCGCCGTACACCCACCCCAACTTGTGTCGGCATCATCCCTTAACAACTCCGAACTGTCAGCTGGGAAAAACAGTAACTGCACATCTAGAACGAGGATGAGGAACAGTTTTAGTTGCTGGATCAAACAGTGGTCCCGGGCCCACCACTGTGAAGGAGGATGAAAATGGGGCCAAGTTACGTGCCCCTGCAGGTTGGTATAAAAAACAGGCAGCAAAGCCCAGAGCCAACGTTCATTTACAAAGTCATGGTTCCCAGTGGCTAGTGGGGCGTAAATTCGCTGCACTATGCATGCGGCCGGTAAGACCAACACATCTCCGAAGCTCCATGCGGCGGATACGATCAGGGGTATATAAAAAAAAAAATAAATAAATAAAAAAGGGAAGAGAAAGACTCCCATGAGGGGAGCAATGAAATTCAGCAAGTCCACTCTAAACATCCAAAAGAAAAAAAAAAAAAAAAAAAAGGGGGAAACAATGTGGAAATGTGGCCAGGGTAATCAGGAGGGCCGAGTGCCGGCGGAAACATAAAACAAGATGATCTCACCATTCCATTAACTGAATGTGTCGTCGGTCTCTCTCGTCGTGCGCAGGCCCACGTTCCAGCCACGAGATGACTTCACGAGGGTCCTCAAAGAACGACACTCGGCCATCATGTTCCACTCTCAGGCGTGCAGGGAAAAGCATGGAATACTTCAGGTGATGGTCGCGTAGTCTGCGTTTGGCTTCCATGAAGCTCTGACGTCGCTTCTGTATTTCGGCTGAGAAGTCAGGAAATATTGCCACCTTCACGTTTCCCACTGGGATTACCTCTCTCTCTCGCAAGTCTCAACGCGGCATCTCGATCCTTGTAGTTTAAAAGCTTTGCAATAAGTGTGCGGGGGGGTGCCCCCTGAGGAGGGGGTTTAGCGGGCATTCTATGCGCCCTCTCCACCACCAGCACAGGGGAGAAGGCCTCCCGACCGTAGGTGGCTACCAGCAGCTGTTCCAGGAACAAAGTTGGGTCTTTGCCCTCCGCTCCCTCCGGGAGACCGATGAAGCGGAGATTACACCTCCTCAGGCGATTTTCCATGTCGTCTTGTTTGGCGAGCAGCTGGTTAATCTGTCTTTGCATGTGTTCAGATCCGGCCTGCAGTGGTGGGAGGACATCTTCAACTGTGCTAATGCGGGTTTCCGCCTCTGTGACCCGGTCGCGGATTTTCTGAAAATCTTGTCTAATCAAGGACACGTCCATCTTAACCCCCTCTATCTGGGCGGTGAGGGACGTCCTGCAGAGTGTGATCGCTTCCAGAAGTTTATCGGTGTCTCCCTGCTCACGCCCCCCTCCTGCCCGCCCAGCACCGCCATCCTCCTCCGTCTCCTCTCCTTCGTTCCGGCGGTACTGCGCAAGCTTTGCTGCAGATGATTTTAGGCTCTTCGGGGGGGACATGATATCAGGTTCGGTGATGGTGTGGGCACATCAACACAGGTCAGGGAGAATGAACAGAGGGCAGCAGAGACAGAGCCCAGAGCCTACCTGAGGGTCAGGTGCACCAAGATGGCGGCGGGTCTCTATGTACAGGCCGTGGCCCTGCCCGGGAGCAGAATCAGGTCCACAGGGTTACCCCTTCACTCTGTGGGCAGGTTGCCAGTAATGCAGGGTGTCCAGGCAGGGGATAGGGACGCCGGTCCGCACAGGGCCTAGTGCTGGATCCGAGGACGGGTGTTCCAAGATGGCCGCGGCCAGGCTGAAGCCAGGAGCTCGCCTGGGTGCCGCCTCTGCGTAGAGCCCGTATAGCAGGGCCACCCCTCTAGTCTCTGTGCGGAAGGTTAGCAGCGCCGAGGGGTCAGGCAGGGCGGGAGAATGTCAGTCCACTCAGGGCTCAGCGCTGGTCCCGGGGATGGGTGTACCAAGATGGCCGCGGCCTCCGTGTGTAGGCCGAATCCGGGGACTCGCCTGAGCTCCGCCGCCGCCCGCGGGAAAACGCCGCTCCGTGCGGACTACCGGAGGGCAAAAGGATAAGTGGGGTGTGTGGAGGGGTCCCGGAGAGGCTGCCCGTTCGGATGGGGGGATCTTTAGAGTGCAGGATCACTGGAAACAGGATTATTATTTGTGGAGCTCCTAGCGTGCAGGTCCTACCCCATGCTCAGTCAGGCCACGCCCATATACTCTAGTTTTATTGCAGGAATTAGCCCTGCTGCAAAGCATTGCATCAAAAATTGTAATTAAACGTACCTGTTAAACAGGGGCAGAAAAATTGGGCCTTAGGCACTGGTGCTGGTGCCACCACACTGCAACCTCTCCCATATACTCTAGTTTTATTTCAGGAATTAGCCCTGCTGCAAAGCATTGCATCAAAAATTTTACTTAAACGCCCCTGTTAAACAGGGGCAGAAAAATTGGGCCTTAGGCACTGGTGCTGGTGCCACCACACTGCAACCTCTTCCATATACTCTAGTTTTATTTCAGGAATTAGCCCTGCTGCAAAGCATTGCATCAAAAATTGAAATTAAACGCCCCTGTTAAACAGGGGCAGAAAAATTGGGCCTTAGGCACTGGTGCTGGTGCCACCACACTGCAACCTCTCCCATATACTCGTGTTTGATTGCAGGAATTAGCCCTGCTGCAAAGCATTGCATCAAAAATTGTACTTAAACGCCCCTGTTAAACAGGGGCAGAAAAATTGGGCTGATGGCATCACCCAGAACCAGAAATGTTCTTCCAACATAGCGGAGGAGGAAGAGGATAGACAATCAACATAACAGGACAGTAACTCAGCATCAGCATAGGCAGTCTTGAAGGGATGTGATATTTCAAAAAAAATTATTCGGTTACATCAGCTTCAAGTGCTTGGTAGCTGTGGGTGATCCAAGACTGATTCATCTTGATGAAGGTCAGTCGATCAACTGATTCGGTGGACAGGCGCACCCTGTGATCGGTAACAAAGCCACCAGCAGCACTGAAGGTGCGTTCCGAAAAAAACGCTGGATGCAGGACAGGCCAGTAGCTCAATTGCATACTGTGCAAGCTCTGGCCAGTGATCCATCCTCAAGACCCAGTAAGCCAGAGGATTTTCGGTGGGAAAGGTGTCCAAGTCTGACCTTGCCCCTAGGTATTCCTGCACCATGTAAATCAGACGCTGGCCATGGGTGCTGGAACCGATCATACCTTGGGGCTGCGGACTAAAAAATTGTCTGAAAGCATCAGTCAGACGGCCACCTTCTCCACCGCTCCTTCTGACCGATGCCTCAGCAACACGTTGTCCAGGACCAGGAGTTTGTAACCTCCCAGTCTCTGGGAACACGTTGCACAGACCTTTCTGCAAGGCCTCCCGGAGATGTCTCATCCTCTGCTCCCTCTGCGATGGCAAGATGAGTTCGGCAACCTTACCCTTGTACCGTGGATCAAGGAGAGTGGCCAGCCAGTAATGGTCCCTCTCCTTGATCCGAAGAATACGAGGATCCTTCCGCAGGCTTTGCAGGATCAGGGAGGCCATGCAGCGTAGGTTAGCTGAGGCATTCGGTCCGGAGTCCTCTGGGTCACTAAGGACAACATGATCCGCAGCTACCTCCTCCCAGCCACGTACAAGTCCACGTGTTTCTTGGGACTGTAAATCATCCCTACAAGACTGCTGCTGCTGCTGCTGCTGATGCTGAGTGCCAGCCTCCACCTCCATGCTGACACAATCATCCTCCTCCTCATCCTCTTCCTGTGTGATGGGTAGCACAGCAGGAACACTGTCTGGATAAAGGGGGCCTTGAGAGGCAAGGAAGTCCTCCTCTTCCTGCCTCTGTTCTGCCTCAAGTGCCCTGTCCATTATTCCACGCAGCGTATGCTCCAAGAGGTGGACAAGAGGTACAGTGTCACTGATGCATGCACTGTCACTGCTCACCATCCTTGTGGCCTCCTCAAACGGTGACAGGACAGTGCATGCATCCCTGATCATGCCCCACTGGCGTGGTGAGAAAAACCCGAGCTCCCCTGACCCTGTCCTGGTGCCGTAGTCGCACAGGTACTCATTGATGGCCCTCTACTGCGTGTGCAGCCGCTGCAGCATGGCCAACGTTGAGTTCCATCTGGTGGACATGTCACATATAAGGCGGTTCTTGGGCAGGTTCAACTCCTTTTGGAGCTCAGCCAGCCGAGCACAGGCATTAAATGATCGGCGGAAATGCACACAGACTTTCCTGGCCTGCTTCAGGACATCCTGTAAGCCGGGGTACCTGCCCAAGAACCGCTGCACCACCAGGTTAAGGACGTGAGCTACACAGGGCACATGGGTCAGTTGTCCCTGTCGGAGGGCGGAGAGGAGGTTGGTGCCATTGTCACAAACCACCATTCCTGGCTTAAGCTGGCGTGGCGTCAACCACCTCTCGGCCTGCCCATGCAGAGCTGACAAAACATCCGCCCCAGTGTGGCTCCTGTCCCCCAAACAAACCAGCGCAAGCGCGGCATGGCATCGTTTTGCCTGCGTACTTGCGTAGCCCCTGGAACGCCTACGAAGCACCGCTGGTTCTAAAGACAGAGCACTGGAAGAGGCCATGGAGGAAGAAGAAGAGGAGGGGGTGGAGGAGAGAGGTGTGTCACAACCAATAGTAGCATTTTGGAGGCGTGGTGGCGGAACAACCTCCAACACTACTGCACCTTGTCCTGCATCCTTCCCAGCTGCCAGAAGAGTGACCCAATGGGCCGTGAAAGACAGGTAACGTCCCTGTCCATGCCTGCTGGACCATGAGTCAGTGGTAATATGCACCTTACCGCTGACCGCCCTGTCCAGCGAGGCAAGGACATTGCCTTCCACATGCCGGTAGAGAGCCGGAATTGCCTTCCGTGAGAAAAAGTGGCGTTTGGGGACCTGCCACTGAGGAACCGCACATTGTACAAACTCACGGAAGGGGGCCGAGTCTATCAACTGAAAAGGCAGCAGTTGAAGTGCTAGCAATTTAGCCAAGCTAGCATTCAACCGCTGGACATGTGGATGGCTGGGAGTGAACTTCTTTCGCCGGTCCAGCAGCTGGGGCAGGGACATTTGCCTGCTATAATCGGACGTGGGTGTACCGCTAGCAGAGTTCCCGGAAGCACTTGGCTGTGACACACCTAATTCTACACCTTCATTCCTCTCAGAGCAGGTTTCAGAGAGGACTGAAGGTCTAGTGGGGTTGGAGATGCCAGCTGATGAGGAGCAAGGAGAGGTCCGCTTTGTTCTTTGGTGTGGGTCTTTGAGGTACGCTTGCCAACGAGCTGCATGGCAGGTCAACATATGTCTGGTCAAGCATGTGGTGCCCAAGCGGCTGATGTTTTGGCCACGCGAGATACGCTTGAGACATATGTTGCAAATAGCAGTGGTGCGATCTGATGCACTCGTCTCAAAAAAGGCCCCACACCAAAGAACTTTTAGAATAACGCGCAGAGGCAGTGCCCTGCACAGGCGGAGCTCTGCAGTGTGATTCAGTCGGTGTGCTGCCCCTAAGCTGGCCCCCGGAGGGCATCCTGCCCCGTTGGACATGTGCCTCCTCCTCATCCTCCTCCTCCTTCTCCTCCTCTCTCCTTCCAGGCACCCACGTGGAGTCAGTGCCCTCATCATCCCCTCCCTCTTCATCGCTGTAGCAAACCTGGCAGTATGCTGCAGCTTGTGGAACATGACTGCCAGATTGCTGTCCTTCTTGAGCATCCCCTCTCTCTGCGCTCACGTTACTGCCTTCCTCTAGCTGAGTGTCGTCATCAGAGCCCACAAAACACTGGGCATCCTCCTGGAGCATGTACCCAACACTGTGCTCAAAGAGTTCAGGAGACTCCTCAGGAGGACGTGGTGGGTCTAGGGAAGGAGTCACTGATGATGACATTGAGAGGAGGGAAGACGATGGGTTGGCAGCTGCTTTGCTAGTACCCTGAGACTGGGTGAGAGAGGATGAGGAGGATGAAGAGGGCTTGGTCATCCACTCTACCAAGTCGTTGGCATGTTGCGGTTCAACATGTCCAGCTGCCGAAAAGAAGGACAAGCGTGTCCCATGGCCACGTGCTGATGACAATGCACCGCATCCACGACCAGCACTGTTTTCTCTAGACACAGAGCCTGCTTGCCCTCTTTTATCGGCTCGCGCCTGTCTGCCTCTCCTTGCTGGCCTTCCAGACATGGTAATGGCCTGAAGGGAGTTGGGTAAAAAAGCGGTTGGGTAGTGTATATTGTGCTAGAGGCACACAACACCCACTAACTCCTGCTAACGATCGGTGTGTACTGTGTTGAAGGTACACAGAACACCCACTAACTCCTGCAGATGCCTTTATTATAGAACACCAGAGATAAAGGGGTATATACAGATGTATACTGTGCTGTGCTGGAGGCACACACAACTTCCAATAACTCCTGCAGATGGCAAGTGGGCTCAAATAGAGAACAGCTACGTAGGTGGATATAGCGGTATGTACTGGGTACAGAGCATGCAGACAGCATGCACAAGCTCCTAACACTACTGAATGCAAGCTCTATTATAAAAGATAGATCACTAGCTATATAGGTGAGGTGAATATAGCAGTGTATACTGCGGTCAGGGCACGCAGACAACAACCACTACACAACAGCAAGATTGAAAATCGGCCGAAAACGATCGGTGTGTACTGTGTAGAACACCCACTTCAGACGCCAACACACTACACAAGGCCGCCGCGCTGGCGGCCTTATATAGTGTGGGGCGTGCACTACACAGCCTGAGCTATGATTGGCCACAGGCATCCTGCCTGTGGCCAATCATGGCTCTCCTCGCTGCTGGCGCTGCGATTGGCCAAGCATGCAGGGTCACAGTGCATGCTTGGCCAATCATGAGCCAGCAATGCACTGCGCCATCGCAGTGCATTGTGGGCCATGAGCGTCACACGAATTTGGCGCGAACGGACCAAAATGTTCGGACTTCGCCAAACGGACGAACAGCCGATGTTCGAGTCGAACGTATGTTCGACTCGAACACGAAGCTCATCCCTAATAGCAAATAACACTTACCCCGACTTGTTCAAGCCCTGACTTTTTCATGCCTCGACTTAGTTGGGGTAGGCGGAACACTTTGCTGGGGATGGGTTAGCCCAACACTTGACCTTTGACCTCTGGGGACATGCCTCCTGACCTTTGACCTTTGGGGTAGGTCCCTATTCTAATCCCTGAGTCCTAACCTTGTTCTTCTAGGGGAAACCCTAACCCTAACCTTAACCCTAACCCTAACATCCCTATTCTAATCCCTGAGTCCTACCCTTGTTCTTCTAGGGGAAACCTTCGGTGGCGAGTGGTGTCTCCGTGACACGCCGCCACCGAAGAAACAGGGATGCGCGCGCACGATCGCACGCATTCCCTGTTTAAACGGGAGGCCGTCATATCACGGCCTCCCGCCACAATAGGTGCGCCGCCTGGCCGTCATTTGACTATCAGCAAGTAGTTACATTTTTCCTCCTACTGCAATTTTTCTGGTCTTCCAATTTGCACCTAAGATGTTTTTGTTCCCTCTGCAACTCTTCCAACTGTTCATTAAACTCTAGCATGACCGCTGACTGGGATTCCAATTTTTCCTCTACCTCCTCCACTCTTTTGAGGACATGATTCATGTCCTCATGCATGTTCCCTGTATGGATTCTTCCAACCTAGCAAGCACCTCAGCCATCTCATCTTTTGTTGGTAGGTGCTTATCCTGTCTTGTTTCTGGAACCAAATCCTCAGCCGTCGCATCTATATTTTGTGGTGGGGTATTGGTGCCTACTTGGCATCTTCTCTCCCCTCCTGAGGTTTTACTTTTAGCCCCCGTCTGTTTGCTTGGGCTATCTTTTCCATTTTCCACTGTCATATATTTCTTAATTGTGCCAGAACTAGAGGTTACTTTGGGAGGGTTTGCACCCACACCAGCACCCTTCGCCAGCCTCCCACTCATTTTATTTAATACCTTCTCTACCCCTTTGTTCCACACACTTTCTTCTTCTCTCTACTTTCCTTCCCTCTCACTGTGACCATCAAATATGGACAGTGTAGTCTGGTATCATGCAATACCCAGGAAAGAGAAGACAAATAAAGGAAAGTCCCCGAATACTGAGAAAGAGAAAAAAAAAGGTGGGGGGGGGGGATCTCTAGCCGGGTAACAAACCAGTATACTATTTTATACTAATAGTCAAGTGTGCAGACGTTCAGCGACCCACTTGCCATCAAGTATATAAAGTCCTTGAAGTGCTTTAGGATCTTTAAAGGGTTAGAGCATCAAAGAGCATCCACAAATGTCGGCAACTCAAGGTATGTGCCAAATGTCCCGGAGTATTTTATCTGCATCACATGCTAAATCTGTATGTAATTATCCAGAAACATTCACCATAAGATGTATATAGCCACCTGTGTATATATATAAGATATCACCTGAGTAGACTATTTCACACCCTATTTATAGTTGTATTATGGTTGTATTATAGCCAGCACTATATTTAGGATTTCCCTCACTTGCCAGTTAATTCGCCGTTAAGACCATTTTCGCATAAAATAACACTACACCTCCTCTCATCTCAAGTGTGCACCATTTCCTTTCTTGTGCGTTGGAGCGACGGCTGACATATGGGTACACTTGTCTATACCTGGTGATGATGCCCTAAGCTTGCTATCTTCTGGAGTACTGTTTTCTTTAATCTTTTCAATTACTGAAGTCCACATTCATCCAGATCATACCTACTTTTACTCAAATCTGATTTTTGCCTGCATACTCATACGCCTTTCATTGCACACTGCTTCATCACCACCAGGACAATTGAATAGAAAGACCCTCCAAACTTTAACCTCTTTCTACTGAACTTTAACTTGCAAACCCAATTTGAATTTATGTTTGCAATAATAAATGGTAAACAAAGGGCATTTTGGGCGGGTCCCAACACAAATCATGTAACACTTTTTGGTATCATCCATTAGTTGTGACCTTTTCTCCTATGACTTCCCAGGTTGCTACCATGTAGTTATTAGTCAATCTAGAAGCTTATTCAAGGTATCAGAATAGAGGCATTTTCTGTATCTGACATTTTTGGTTTTATAGCCATAGGCTACCTTTTTTCACATTAATTTTGTAATTCTATACTGTTGTTCAACTAAGTAGAAGTATCTCTTGGTCATTGGTATCACACTTTGCAGGACACAATTATTTATTTATTTTTTATATTTTATGTTAAGCTCCCTACTCTCAAATTCCATTCCTCCAACTTTATGCCACGTGCCACTGAAACTAGGCAACTTTTCAATCTGAAATATTTTGTCAATGATATTGATTATGTACATCCAAATTATTCTTATTAAAAAATTGATATAAAAGAAAATGTTCTTCCATCTTCATCTGGGCTTGCTTACTAATTTACATGCATTGCCTGGTTAGGTGATGTGAAGTGTTACTAGTTTCTCAGCATTTATGATGCTTCAGCTAAGGTTGGGGGGGCTCTACTCCTTCCTATCCTGCTTTCAGTTCATCCTTTTTTAGTTGTTTAAAGTGTAAATTTACCTTTAGAGAAATCTTGCTCTGTGACCTTACACTGGACCTACAATCCCCCGCTGTCAGACACTGACAAGTCACTTCATCGGTTCCGGAATTTGAAATCCTTGCAGCTTAATCTTATTTGTAATTGGTCAGCACCATTACATGGATGGAGCTGACCAATCAGAATCTGCCTAGCTCATTCTATCAGTGCTGTGAGGAGAGGAGACCAAGCCGCAAGAATTTCAAATGATGAAACAGCATGTCGGTGTCTGACAGCGAGGGATCATCGGACTCTGGTACAGCATGACTGGGGGGGGGAAGGGTCCAGCATATAAGTAACTTATACTTTAACAGAGCTGGTGTCTGACTATGGGATATACTCATTTAAGATTGGAGCAGCCATGGAAGCAGTTAGGCTGAGCATGTCCGGATATACCCCCTTCCTGACCAGAGTGTTTTTTGCAATTCGCTAATGTGTCATTTTAACTGACAATTGCGCGGTCGTGCAATGTGGCTTCCAAACAAAATTGACGTCCTTTTTTTCCCATAAATAGAGCTTTCTTTTGGTGGTATTTGATCACCTCTGCGGTTTTTATTTTTTGCGCTATAAACAAAAAAAGAGTGACAATTTTGAAAAAAAACACTCTTTTTACTTTTTGCTATTATAAATATCCCCCAAAAATATCAAAAAAAAATTTTTTTTCCTCAGTTTAGGCCTATACATATTCTTCTACATATTTTTGGTTAAAAAAAAACGCAATAAGCATTTATTGATTGGTTTGCGCAAAAGTTATAGCGTCTACAAAATAGGGGATAGTTTTATGGTATTTTTATTAATAATTTTTTTTTTTACTAGTAATGGTGGCAATCAGCGATTTTTTTCATGACTGCGACATTATGGCGGACACATTGGACAATTTTGACACATTTTTGTGACCATTGGCATTAATACAGGGATGAAATGGCATTGATTACTGTAAAAATGTCACTGGGAGTGAAGGGGTTAACCATCAGAGGGCGGGGAGGGGTTAAGTGTATCCCAGGGGCGTGTTTCTAACTGTCTGGGGGTGTGGCTTTGTGTGACACCACGCTGATCGCTGCTCCCAATGACAGGGAGCAGATGATCAGTGTGCTGTCATTAGGCAGAACGGGGAGATGTTGTTTAGATTGGCATCTCCCCATTCTTGAGGCCGTGACATGATTGCGGGTATCCCCACGGTGATCAAGTCCACAGGACCCGCCGGCACGGTCAGGGAGCTTGCGGCAAGCTCGTGGGCATGGTGGGAAATTCAAAGTAACGTACGGGTACGTTACTTTGCCCAGCTGTGCCTTCTGCCGACGTATAAGTACAGGAGCCGGTCGTGAAATCGGTTAATTTCTCCAATGTGTCCGGTGAACACAGACATTAAAAGTGGTTCATAGTGTTCTAACACACATTGCACACATGCTCATGAAGGAGCTGCCATCACTCCACTTGTCTTCCAGGATGCCCCCCTCTGCTCTTATTTGCCTCCCCAGCAGCACTGATCCCCTGTGGCTGTCCTGCAGCTGCTGGCTTTTCCTCCTCTCCCCTCCCCTCCCACCGGATTCAGGTGTTGCAGGGGAACTATAAGGGGATTTAATGCAAAAGAAAATTCCCCCAAAAAACTGCTTCCTCCCACACCCATTCCCTAGAGCTGGAGTATGAAAAGTGTGGATGGTAAACATTTAATGTTTAACAGCCCTTTTCTGAATGAAGAATAGCAGTGTTAACTAAGCTTCACTTTGGAAATGTTAAGGAGGCTTCTATTCATTCATTTGCAGTGCAACTGAGGGTGAAGAGAAAAGGAATGAGGACTCTATGTTCTCAGTCCCTTTCTCTGTCTCAAAGAGTCATCAGTGGTCAGTTTAGGCCCCTGATGTTTCACCAAAGCACCCACCGCCCCAAAAAAAGTAATAAATGTTAAGAATAACATTGTAAAAAAATTTAATAAAAAGAGAACTGAGGCATTGTTCCCAGAGGGAATTCTACTACATGCACCCATGCAAGGCAAAGTTTACCAACACAGGAATGCACAGTTGATCCATTCATCCCCGTGCAGGCAGTTCCATTGATATCAATTGGGAAGCAGTAGCTGCACAGACATAGCTGCTGTTCTCAATTTGACATTCATGTGGGTGCATGTGCTTGAACTCATGCTGTCCACATTCGTGCTGTGCATCTGCACCTACACAGATGTCATATTGAGAGCAGCTACTATGTCCATGCAGCTGCTGCATCCTGATTTAAATTAATGGCACACCTGGGCATTATCTTGGGCCTAAAAGCACTTTTGTATGCCCCATGGGAACAAGGTCTTAGTAGGAATTTAACAAGAATTTTGCAAGTTATGTTATGTTTATGCATGCTAATGAGTATTTTTAGTAAAAACTGTGATTTGATAAACATTTACACAATTATTGCGGGATTGTCCTGGGGGTCAGTCTGTCCCCAGGTACAGTCCTCTTAGGTCAGTCTGACTGACCTGGGGGAATATACTGGGGGACAGACTAACCTGGGGGAATTATACTGGGATACAAGATAGACCCGGGGGATTATATCGGGGGACAGACTGACCTTGGGGGGGGGGGGGAAGGATTATTCTATGGGAGATAGTGACCTGGGGGGAATTGTACTAGGGGACAGACTGATCTGAGGAGATTATACTAGGTCACAGATTGACTTGGGGGCAGGTTTATACTGCGGGACAGATTTACCTGAGGGATTATACTGATGGACAGTTTGACCTGGGGGAGGGGGAAGGATTATACAGTGGGACAGACTGACCTGGGGGTGATTGTACTGGAGGACAGGTTGACCAGGAGAGGGTTATACCATAGAACCGATTGACCTTGAGGGAGGGGGGTTGTACTGGGGGACAGACTGACCTGTGTGGATTATACCAAGGAACAGATTGACCTGGGGGGAGAGGGAAGGATTACACTGGGGGACAGATTGACCTGGTGTGAGGGGAAAGGCTTATACTGAGGGACGGGCTGGCCTTGAGCAAATTATACTAGGGGGCAGACTGACCTAGAGTGGGGAAATATTATACTCATGGTCAAACTGACCTACAGTGGGGGTGGATTATACTGGTAAACAGACTGACCTGGAGAAGGGATTCTGCTGAGTAACAGACTGACCGAGGGGGGGGGGGGGGGGACTATACAGTGGGACAGCCTGTCCTGGGGGGATTGTACTGGGGGACAGACTGACCTTTTTGGTTTTTTAATCACTCTCCTTAAGCCCCTCCCACATTAATGCAATTTAGCCATAGCCATTGTTCGCCACAGCACACTTCTCATGCTACATTATTCATCTGCTTGGTGTGCCCAAAGGTGCCCCAGATCCTTTTACAATACTAGCAATGCACCGCCACAAAGAAAACATGCCAAATCCTCATTGTGCTGCACTAAGCACGCTGCAATTTTTTTTATCAGGTCATAGAGCCCAATTTATAATCTTGCACACAGGTCCACTGATTTTAAAAAAAATGTCTCTGCTGGAATTGATAGGGTTAGGTTAAGAGCATTTGCCTTTTACCTTGCTTTATTTTGTTTAATCTCGTGTAGGGTAGCTTGTGGTGTGGATTGTGGGCCATTCCTTTATTTTCAGTGCTGCGAGTAGAGTGGAGCTTGTGCGCAGTGGTCTACAATTGGGTTTCTCGGTGGCTCAAGTGAAATTTGTTTGGGTTAGTGTATGGGGGCTTCTTAGGGTGGAGGTTACTCCCTTGCTTCTCAACTTGATGACTATGGAGGGGACTCCAGACATTCATGTCCTTCATGTTGGGAATGGGGAAGGGGATGTTAGGGTTGACCCTATCAGAGCATTAAAAACGCAAAGCAGTGGAACCTGTTGGCCTTTTGAAATGGGTATTCCAGTGTTCTCTTGATTTGGTATGAGATAATTTCATGTTTTTTTACTGGAGGCCTGCAAAGGATCACAAAGCTCTTGACTGGGCATACAGTAAGATTAATACTGAAAGAGTCATTTTCAAAATACACTGTTTAACAAAATGGTCTGTTTGCTAGTCATTGGGACTTTGAGGGCAAATATTTTTACTTTTAACTAGAGTGCCTTAGCCTTAATGAGTTGGGCGGTGATATCTTTAACTTGCTATTGCAGGGCCAGATCAAGTGGGTTGTTACTCTGTGGCAGTCAAGGAGTTGATGAGGGAATTATCACCCCCCTGACTGTTGAAGTTATCTATTTAGTGTAACAAGATGGCAGGTGGCTGATGGAGTTAGCATAATATATGTACCCGATACCTAACAAAAATAATCAACCCAGTCAAAAAATAATTAAGTTGTCGGTTTGGTTATTTATATTATTGTTTAAGTAGGGGGAAAAGATAATGCTAGATCAGTCAAGAGAATCAATACCAGCTGATTTATGAAGATTTTCTGAAAGATTTACCAAAAGAACTTAAAAATATTTCTACTTCACTTTCAACCTTACGACTGGGAAAAACTTGACCATGCAAGAGTCATCAATAAGCTGCCTGCATTACCAATAGAGCAAATTTAGGCAGAAACATGTGGCCTAATCTTGTCACATCTTTAGGGAATATTTTAGATGAACATTTACCAGGTGAATTTTTTTGGGTAAAGCTTGAGTAATTATATAATTCTGCCTCTATTTGGAAGGAATAACCTTCTTCAAGCAATTTTAACGATTGTTCTTATCTAGTTGTTAGATGTCATTATAGGCATATCTCAGCTTCCATTAAAATGTTTGCTATTGATTTCCACAGAAGCCCTACCAAAGGTAGATAGAAAAATTAAACCAGAAAGAAATTCACACCTCCAATCAGTTCTCTGCTCATATAAGTTACAAAATGTTGATTCCTCAATCCCAATATACTTGTTATCTAACAAGGAAAAGGGATATTAACAGATCCTGATCATTTAAAGCTGGCACTCAAAGAGATTGCATAGATCAGTGATGGTGAACCTTGACACCCCAGATGTTTTGGAACTACATTTCCCATGATGCTCCACTACACTGCAGAGTGCCAGAACATCAAGGAAAATGTAGTTCCAAAACATCTGGGGTGCCAAGGTTCGCCATCACTGGCCTATATGTTAATGCTTTTACAACTTCCTAATGACATGTCAGTACAATTCAAAATTAAATAACAAGATAGGTAAAGGTTGAATAAAAACTTACAAAAAAGTGAGAGTAGACAAGATTATTCTGTTCTGATTCCCCTGCTGAAATGTCCACTGCATCGGATTGACCTGCCTCATCTCCCTCATTTTCATCTTTCTGATCTTCTTGTTGGTCATAGTCATTAGACTGCACCTTGACGCCGTCTCCATAGCCGCTTTCTGGGTCTGGCACCTCATCCCTGTGCTTTTCCTTGTTTTGTTGTTCTAAACTGTATGATTCTGGTTCAGTGGCTGTGTTTACTCCTGGTTCTACTTGATCCCCTTGTTTGTTTTCATCGTAAGACTGTCCTGTGACATTGCCTCTGTTGCCAGCTTCTGGCTCTAGCTCTGGCTCTTGATCTAGCACCTCATCCTCGTTGTTTTCTGTGCTTTGTTTTTCTGAACTGTATGATTTTGGTTCAGTGGCTGTGCTCACTCCCTGTTCTGCTTGATCCTCTTGTTTGTTGTCGTCATAAGACTGTCCTGTGACGGTGCCTCTGTAGCCAGATTCTGACTCTAGCTCTGGCTCTGGATCTGGCACCTCATCCCCGTTGTTTTCCGGGCTTTGTTGTTCTGAACTGTATGATTGTGGTTCAGTGGGTGGGCTCACTCCTGGTTCAAATTGATCCCCTTGTTCGTTGTCTTCATAAGACTGTCCTGAGACGTTGCCTCTGTAGCCAGATTCTGACTCTAGCTCTGGCTCTGGATCTGGCACCTCATCCCCGTTGTTTTCCGGGCTTTGTTGTTCTGAACTGTATGATTTTGGTTCAGTGGGTGGGCTCACTCCTGGTTCGACTTGATCCCCTTGTTCGTCGTCATCATAAGACTGTCCTGTGACTTTGCCTCTGTAGCCAGATTCTGACTCTAGCTCTGGATCTGGCACCTCATCCCCGTTGTTTTCCGGGCTTTGTTGTTCTGAACTGTATGATTGTGGTTCAGTGGGTGGGCTCACTCCTGGTTTGACTTTATCCCCTTGTTCGTCATCATCAGAAGACTTACCTGTGACATTGCCTCTGTAGCCAGTTTCTGGCTTTAGCTCTGGCTCTGGATCTGGCACCTCATCCCCGTTGTTTTCCGGGCTTTGTTGTTCTGAACTGTATGATTGTGGTTCAGTGGGTGGGCTCACTCCTGGTTCGACTTGATCCCCTTGTTCGTTGTCTTCATAAGACTGTCCTGAGACGTTGCCTCTGTAGCCAGATTCTGACTCTAGCTCTGGCTCTGGATCTGGCACCTCATCCCCATTGTTTTCCGGGCTTTGTTGTTCTGAACTGTATGATTGTGGTTCAGTGGGTGTGCTCACTCCTGGTTCTACTTGATCCCCTTGTATATTGTCTTCATAAGACTGTCCTGAGACGTTGTCTCTGTAGCCAGATTCTGACTCTAGCTCTGGCTCTGGATCTGGCACCTCATCCCCGTTGTTTTCTGGGCTTTGTTGTTCTGAACTGAATGATTGTGGTTCAGTGGGTGGGCTCACTCCTGGTTCGACTTGATCCCCTTGTTCGTCGTCATCATAAGACTGTCCTGTGACTTTGCCTCTGTAGCCAGATTCTGACTCTAGCTCTGGCACCTCATCCCCGTTGTTTTCCGGGCTTTGTTGTTCTGAACTGTATGATTGTGGTTCATTGGGTGTGCTCACTCCTGGTTCTACTTGATCCCCTTGTTCGTTGTCTTCATAAGACTGTCCTGAGACGTTGCCTCTGTAGCCAGATTCTGACTCTAGCTCTGGCTCTGGATCTGGCACCTCATCCCCGTTGTTTTCCGGGCTTTGTTGTTCTGAACTGTATGATTTTGGTTCAGTGGGTGTGCTCACTCCTAGTTCGACTTGATCCTCTTGTATATTGTCTTCATAAGACTGTCCTGAGACGTTGCCTCTGTAGCCAGATTCTGACTCTAGCTCTGGATCTGGCACCTCATCCCCATTGTTTTCCGGGCTTTGTTGTTCTGAACTGTATGATTGTGGTTCAGTGGGTGGGCTCACTCCTGGTTCGACTTGATCCCCTTGTTCATCGTCATCATAAGACGGTCCTGTCACTTTGCCTCTGTAGCCAGATTCTGACTCTAGCTCTGGCTCTGGCACCTCATCCACGTTGTTTTCCGGGCTTTGTTGTTCTGAACTGTACGATTGTGATTCAGTGGGTGTGTTCACTCCTGGTTCTACTTGATCCCCTTGTTCGTGGTCTTCATAAGACTGTCCTGAGACGTTGCCTCTGTAGCCAGATTCTGACTCTAGCTCTGGCTCTGGATCTGGCACATCATCCCCTTTGTTTTCCGGGCTTTGTTGTTCTGAACTGTACGATTGTGGTTCAGTGGGTGTGCTCACTCCTGGTTCTACTTGATCCCCTTGTTCGTTGTCTTCATAAGACTGTCCTGAGACGTTGCCTCTGTAGCCAGATTCTGATTCTAGCTCTGGCTCTGGATCTGGCACCTCATCCCCGTTGTTTTCCGGGCTTTGTTGTTCTGAACGGTATGATTGTGGTTCAGTGGGTGGGCTCACTCCTGGTTCGACTTGATCCCCTTGTTCGTTGTCTTCATAAGACTGTCCTGAGATGTTGCCTCTGTAGCCAGATTCTGACTCTAGCTCTGGCTCTGGATCTAGCACCTCATCCCCGTTGTTTTCCGGGCTTTGTTGTTCTGAACTGTATGATTGTGGTTCAGTGGGTGGGCTCACTCCTGGTTCTATTTGATCCCCTTGTATATTGTCTTCATAAGACTGTCCTGAGACGTTACCTCTGTAGCCAGATTCTGACTCTAGCTCTGGCTCGGGATCTGGCACCTCATCCCCGTTGTTTTCCGAGCTTTGTTGTTTTGAACTGTATGATTGTAGTTCAGTGTGTGGGCTCACTCCTGGTTCGACTTGATCCCCTTGTTTGTTGTCTTCATAAGACTGTCCTGAGATGTTGCCTCTGTAGCTAGATTCTGACTCTAGCTCTGGCTCTGGATCTGGCACCTTATCCCCGTTGTTTTCCGGGCTTTGTTGTTCTGAACTGTATGATTGTGGTTCAGTGGGTGGGCTCACTCCTGGTTCTACTTGATCCCCTTGTATATTGTCTTCATAAGACTGTCCTGAGACGTTGCCTCTGTAGCCAGATTCTGACTTTAACTCTGGCTCTGGATCTGGCACCTCATCCACGTTGTTTTCCGGGCTTTGTTGTTCTGAATTGTATGATTGTGGTTCAGTGGGTGGGCTCACTCCTGGTTCTACTTGATCCCCTTGTATATTGTCTTCATAAGACTGTCCTGAGACGTTGCCTCTGTAGCCAGATTCTGACTCTAGCTCTGGCTCTGGATCTGGCACCTCATCCCCGTTGTTTTCCGGGCTTTGTTGTTCTGAACTGTATGATTGTGGTTCAGTGGGTGGGCTCACTCCTGGTTCGACTTGATCCCCTTGTTCGTCGTCATCATAAAACTGTCCTGTGACTTTGCCTCTGTAGCCAGATTCTGACTCTAGCTCTGGCTCTGGGACCTCATCCACGTTGTTTTCCGGGCTTTGTTGTTCTGAACTGTATGATTGTGGTTCAGTGGGTGGGCTCACTGCTGGTTCGACTTGATCCCCTTGTTCGTTGTCTTCATAAGACTGTCCTGAGACGTTGCCTCTGTAGCCAGATTCTGACTCTAGCTCTGGCTCTGGATCTAGCACCTCATCCCCATTGTTTTCCGGGCTTTGTTGTTCTGAACTGTATGATTGTGGTTCAGTGGGTGGGCTCACTGCTGGTTCTACTTGATCCCCTTGTTCGTCGTCATCATAAGACTGTCCTGAGACTTTGCCTCTGTAGCCAGATTCTGACTCTAGCTCTGGCTCTGGATCTGGCACCTCATCCCCGTTGTTTTCCGGGCTTTGTTGTTCTGAACTGTATGATTGTGGTTCAGTGGGTGGGCTCACTCCTGGTTCGACTTGATCCCCTTGTTCGTCGTCATCATAAAACTGTCCTGTGACTTTGCCTCTGTAGCCAGATTCTGACTCTAGCTCTGGCTCTGCGACCTCATCCACGTTGTTTTCCGGGCTTTGTTGTTCTGAACTGTATGATTGTGGTTCAGTGGGTGGGCTCACTCCTGGTTCGACTTGATCCCCTTGTTCGTTGTCTTCATAAGACTGACCTGAGACGTTGCCTCTGTAGCCAGATTCTGACTCTAGCTCTGGCTCTGGCACCTCATCCCCGTTGTTTTCCGGGCTTTGTTGTTCTGAACTGTATGATTGTGGTTCAGTGGGTGGGCTCACTCCTGGTTCGACTTGATCCCCTTGTTCGTCGTCATCATAAGACTGTCCTGTCACTTTGCCTCTGTAGCCAGATTCTGACTCTAGCTCTGGCTCTGGCACCTCATCCACGTTGTTTTCCGGGCTTTGTTGTTCTGAACTGTACGATTGTGGTTCAGTGGGTGTGCTCACTCCTGGTTCTACTTGATCCCCTTGTTCGTTGTCTTCATAAGACTGTCCTGAGACGTTGCCTCTGTAGCCAGATTCTGACTCTAGCTCTGGCTCTGGCTCTGGATCTGACACCACATCCCTGTTGTTTTCCGGGCTTTGTTGTTCTGAACTGTATGATTGTGGTTCAGTGGGTGGGCTCACTTCTTGTTCGACTTGATCCCCTTGTTCATCGTCATCATAAGACTGTCCTGAGACGTTGCCTCTGTAGCCAGATTCTGACTCTTGCTCTGGCTCTGGCACCTCATCCACGTTGTTTTCCGGGCTTTGTTGTTCTGAACTGTATGATTGTGGTTCAGTGGGTGGGCTCACTCCTGGTTCGACTTGATCCCCTTGTTCGTCGTCATCATAAGACTGTCCTGAGACGTTGTCTCTGTAGCCAGATTCTGATTCTAGCTCTGGCTCTGGATCTAGCACCTCATCCCCGTTGTTTTCCGGGCTTTGTTGTTCTGAACTGTATGATTGTGGTTCAGTGGGTGGGCTCACTCCTGGTTCTACTTGATCCCCTTGTATATTGTCTTCATAAGACTGTCCTGAGACGTTGCCTCTATAGCCAGATTCTGACTCTAGCTCTGGCTCTGGATCTGGAACCTCATCCCCGTTGTTTTCCGGGCTTTGTTGTTCTGAACTGTATGATTGTGGTTCAGTGGGTGTGCTCACTCCTGGTTCGACTTGATCCCCTTGTTCGTCGTCATCATAAAACTCTCCTGTGACTTTGCCTCTGTAGCCAGATTCTGACTCTAGCTCTGGCTCTGCGACCTCATCCACGTTGTTTTCCGGGCTTTGTTGTTCTGAACTGTATGATTGTGGTTCAGTGGGTGGGCTCACTCCTGGTTCGACTTGATCCCCTTGTTCGTCTTCATCATAAGACTGTCCTGTGACTTTGCCTCTGTAGCCAGATTCTGACTCTAGCTCTGGCACCTCATCCACGTTGTTTTCCGGGCTTTCTTGTTCTGAACTGTATGATTGTGGTTCAGTGGGTGGGCTCACTCCTGGTTCGACTTGATCCCCTTGTTCGTCGTCATCATAAAACTGTCCTGTGACTTTGCCTCTGTAGCCAGATTCTGACTCTAGCTCTGGCTCTGCGACCTCATCCACGTTGTTTTCCGGGCTTTGTTGTTCTGAACTGTATGATTGTGGTTCAGTGGGTGGGCTCACTCCTGGTTCTACTTGATCCCCTTGTTCGTTGTCGTCATAAAACTGTCCTGAGACGTTGCCTCTGTAGCCAGATTCCGACTCTAGCTCTAGCTCTGGCTCTGGCACCTCATCCACGTTGTTTTCCGGGCTTTGTTGTTCTGAACTGTATGATTGTGGTTCAGTGGCTGGGCTCACTCCTGGTACGATCTGATTCCCTTGTTCGTTGTCTTCATATGACTGTCCTGAGACGTTGTCTCTGTAGCCAGATTCTGATTCTAGCTCTGGCTCTGGATCTGGCACCTCATCCCCGTTGTTTTCCGGGCTTTGTTGTTCTGAACGGTATGATTGTGGTTCAGTGGGTGGGCTCACTCCTGGTTCGACTTGATCCCCTTGTTCGTTGTCTTCATAAGACTGTCCTGAGACGTTACCTCTGTAGCCAGATTCTGACTCTAGCTCTGGCTCGGGATCTGGCACCTCATCCCCGTTGTTTTCCGGGCTTTGTTGTTTTGAACTGTATGATTGTGGTTCAGTGGGTGGGCTCACTCCTGGTTCGACTTGATCCCCTTGTTCGTTGTCTTCATAAGACTGTCCTGAGATGTTGCCTCTGTAGCCAGATTCTGACTCTAGCTCTGGCTCTGGATCTGGCACATTATCCCCGTTGTTTTCCGGGCTTTGTTGTTCTGAACTGTATGATTGTGGTTCAGTGGGTGGGCTCACTCCTGGTTCTACTTGATCCCCTTGTATATTGTCTTCATAAGTCTGTCCTGAGACGTTGCCTCTGTAGCCAGATTCTGACTTTAACTCTGGCTCTGGATCTGGCACCTCATCCACGTTGTTTTCCGGGCTTTGTTGTTCTGAATTGTATGATTGTGGTTCAGTGGGTGGGCTCACTCCTGGTTCTACTTGATCCCCTTGTATATTGTCTTCATAAGACTGTCCTGAGACGTTGCCTCTGTAGCCAGATTCTGACTCTAGCTCTGGCTCTGGATCTGGCACCTCATCCCCGTTGTTTTCCGGGCTTTGTTGTTCTGAACTGTATGATTGTGGTTCAGTGGGTGGGCTCACTCCTGGTTCGACTTGATCCCCTTGTTCGTCGTCATCATAAAACTGTCCTGTGACTTTGCCTCTGTAGCCAGATTCTGACTCTAGCTCTGGCTCTGGGACCTCATCCACGTTGTTTTCCGGGCTTTGTTGTTCTGAACTGTATGATTGTGGTTCAGTGGGTGGGCTCACTGCTGGTTCGACTTGATCCCCTTGTTCGTTGTCTTCATAAGACTGTCCTGAGACGTTGCCTCTGTAGCCAGATTCTGACTCTAGCTCTGGCTCTGGCTCTGGCACCTCATCCCCGTTGTTTTCCGGGCTTTGTTGTTCTGAACTGTATGATTGTAGTTCAGTGGGTGGGCTCACTCCTGGTTCGACTTGATCCCCTTGTTCGTCGTCATCATAAGACTGTCCTGTGACTTTGCCTCTGTAGCCAGATTCTGACTCTAGCTCTGGCACCTCATCCCCGTTGTTTTCCGGGGTTTGTTGTTCTGATATGTATGATTGGGGTTCAGTGGGTGTGCTCACTCCTGGGTCTACTTGATCCCCTTCTTTGTTGTCGTCATAAAACTGTCCTGAGTCGTTGCCTCTGTAGCCAGATTCCGACTCTAGCTCTGGCTCTGGATCTGGCACATCATCCCCGTTGTTTTCCGGGCTTTGTTGTTCTGAACTGTATGATTGTGGTTCAGTGGGTGGGCTCACTGCTGGTTCTACTTGATCCCCTTGTTCGTCGTCATCATAAGACTGTCCTGAGACTTTGCCTCTGTAGCCAGATTCTGACTCTAGCTCTGGCTCTGGATCTGGCACCTCATCCCCGTTGTTTTCCGGGCTTTGTTGTTCTGAACTGTATGATTGTGGTTCAGTGGGTGGGCTCACTCCTGGTTCCACTTGATCCCCTTGTTCGTCGTCATCATAAAACTGTCCTGTGACTTTGCCTCTGTAGCCAGATTCTGACTCTAGCTCTGGCTCTGCGACCTCATCCACGTTGTTTTCCGGGCTTTGTTGTTCTGAACTGTATGATTGTGGTTCAGTGGGTGGGCTCACTCCTGGTTCGACTTGATCCCCTTGTTCGTTGTCTTCATAAGACTGACCTGAGACGTTGCCTCTGTAGCCAGATTCTGACTCTAGCTCTGGCTCTGGCTCTGGCACCTCATCCCCGTTGTTTTCCGGGCTTTGTTGTTCTGAACTGTATGATTGTAGTTCAGTGGGTGGGCTCACTCCTGGTTCGACTTGATCCCCTTGTTCGTCGTCATCATAAGACTGTCCTGTCACTTTGCCTCTGTAGCCAGATTCTGACTCTAGCTCTGGCACCTCATCCCCGTTGTTTTCCGGGGTTTGTTGTTCTGATATGTATGATTGGGGTTCAGTGGGTGTGCTCACTCCTGGGTCTACTTGATCCCCTTCTTTGTTGTCGTCATAAAACTGTCCTGAGTCGTTGCCTCTGTAGCCAGATTCCGACTCTAGCTCTGGCTCTGGATCTGGCACATCATCCCCGTTGTTTTCCGGGCTTTGTTGTTCTGAACTGTATGATTGTGGTTCAGTGGGTGGGCTCACTGCTGGTTCTACTTGATCCCCTTGTTCGTCGTCATCATAAGACTGTCCTGAGACTTTGCCTCTGTAGCCAGATTCTGACTCTAGCTCTGGCTCTGGATCTGGCACCTCATCCCCGTTGTTTTCCAGGCTTTGTTGTTCTGAACTGTATGATTGTGGTTCAGTGGGTGGGCTCACTCCTGGTTCCACTTGATCCCCTTGTTCGTCGTCATCATAAAACTGTCCTGTGACTTTGCCTCTGTAGCCAGATTCTGACTCTAGCTCTGGCTCTGCGACCTCATCCACGTTGTTTTCCGGGCTTTGTTGTTCTGAACTGTATGATTGTGGTTCAGTGGGTGGGCTCACTCCTGGTTCGACTTGATCCCCTTGTTCGTTGTCTTCATAAGACTGACCTGAGACGTTGCCTCTGTAGCCAGATTCTGACTCTAGCTCTGGCTCTGGGACCTCATCCACGTTGTTTTCCGGGCTTTGTTGTTCTGAACTGTATGATTGTGGTTCAGTGGGTGGGCTCACTCCTGGTTCGACTTGATCCCCTTGTTCGTTGTCTTCATAAGACTGTCCTGAGACGTTGTCTCTGTAGCCAGATTCTGATTCTAGCTCTGGCTCTGGATCTAGCACCTCATCCCCGTTGTTTTCCGGGCTTTGTTGTTCTGAACTGTATGATTGTAGTTCAGTGGGTGGGCTCACTCCTGGTTCGACTTGATCCCCTTGTTCGTCGTCATCATAAGACTGTCCTGTGACTTTGCCTCTGTAGCCAGATTCTGACTCTAGCTCTGGCTCTGCGACCTCATCCACGTTGTTTTCCGGGCTTTGTTGTTCTGAACTGTATGATTGTGGTTCAGTGGGTGGGCTCACTCCTGGTTCGACTTGATCCCCTTGTTCGTCTTCATCATAAGACTGTCCTGTGACTTTGCCTCTGTAGCCAGATTCTGACTCTAGCTCTGGCACCTCATCCACGTTGTTTTCCGGGCTTTCTTGTTCTGAACTGTATGATTGTGGTTCAGTGGGTGGGCTCACTCCTGGTTCGACTTGATCCCCTTGTTCGTCGTCATCATAAAACTGTCCTGTGACTTTGCCTCTGTAGCCAGATTCTGACTCTAGCTCTGGCTCTGCGACCTCATCCACGTTGTTTTCCGGGCTTTGTTGTTCTGAACTGTATGATTGTGGTTCAGTGGGTGGGCTCACTCCTGGTTCGACTTGATCCCCTTGTTCGTTGTCTTCATAAGATTGACCTGAGACGTTGCCTCTGTAGCCAGATTCTGACTCTAGCTCTGGCTCTGGGACCTCATCCACGTTGTTTTCCGGGCTTTGTTGTTCTGAACTGTATGATTGTGGTTCAGTGGGTGGGCTCACTCCTGGTTCGACTTGATCCCCTTGTTCGTTGTCTTCATAAGACTGTCCTGAGACGTTGTCTCTGTAGCCAGATTCTGATTCTAGCTCTGGCTCTGGATCTAGCACCTCATCCCCGTTGTTTTCCGGGCTTTGTTGTTCTGAACTGTATGATTGTAGTTCAGTGGGTGGGCTCACTCCTGGTTCGACTTGATCCCCTTGTTCGTCGTCATCATAAGACTGTCCTGTGACTTTGCCTCTGTAGCCAGATTCTGACTCTAGCTCTGGCTCTGCGACCTCATCCACGTTATTTTCCGGGCTTTGTTGTTCTGAACTGTATGATTGTGGTTCAGTGGGTGGGCTCACTCCTGGTTCGACTTGATCCCCTTGTTCGTCTTCATCATAAGACTGTCCTGTGACTTTGCCTCTGTAGCCAGATTCTGACTCTAGCTCTGGCACCTCATCCACGTTGTTTTCCGGGCTTTCTTGTTCTGAACTGTATGATTGTGGTTCAGTGGGTGGGCTCACTCCTGGTTCGACTTGATCCCCTTGTTCGTCGTCATCATAAAACTGTCCTGTGACTTTGCCTCTGTAGCCAGATTCTGACTCTAGCTCTGGCTCTGCGACCTCATCCACGTTGTTTTCCGGGCTTTGTTGTTCTGAACTGTATGAATGTGGTTCAGTGGGTGGGCTCACTCCTGGTTCTACTTGATCCCCTTGTTCGTTGTCTTCATAAGACTGTCCTGAGACGTTGTCTCTGTAGCCAGATTCTGACTCTAGCTCTGGCTCTGGCTCTGGCACCTCATCCCCGTTGTTTTCCGGGCTTTGTTGTTCTGAACTGTATGATTGTGGTTCAGTGGGTGGGCTCACTCCTGGTTCGACTTGATCCCCTTGTTCGTCGTCATCATAAGACTGTCCTGTCACTTTGCCTCTGTAGCCAGATTCTGACTCTAGCTCTGGCTCTGGCACCTCATCCACGTTATTTTCCGGGCTTTGTTGTTCTGAACTGTATGATTGTGGTTCAGTGGGTGGGCTCACTCCTGGTTCGACTTGATCCCCTTGTTCGTTGTCTTCATAAGACTGACCTGAGACGTTGCCTCTGTAGCCAGATTCTGACTCTAGTTCTGGCTCTGGGACCTCATCCACGTTGTTTTCCGGGCTTTGTTGTTCTGAACTGTATGATTGTGGTTCAGTGGGTGGGCTCACTCCTGGTTCGACTTGATCCCCTTGTTCGTTGTCTTCATAAGACTGTCCTGAGACGTTGTCTCTGTAGCCAGATTCTGATTCTAGCTCTGGCTCTGGATCTAGCACCTCATCCCCGTTGTTTTCCGGGCTTTGTTGTTCTGAACTGTATGATTGTAGTTCAGTGGGTGGGCTCCCTCCTGGTTCGACTTGATCCCCTTGTTCGTCGTCATCATAAGACTGTCCTGTGACTTTGCCTCTGTAGCCAGATTCTGACTCTAGCTCTGGCTCTGGATCTGGCACCTCATCCCCGTTGTTTTCCGGGCTTTGTTGTTCTGAACTGTATGATTGTAGTTCAGTGGGTGGGCTCACTCCTGGTTCGACTTGATCCCCTTGTTCGTCGTCATCATAAGACTGTCCTGTGACTTTGCCTCTGTAGCCAGATTCTGACTCTAGCTCTGGCTCTGCGACCTCATCCACGTTGTTTTCCGGGCTTTGTTGTTCTGAACTGTATGATTGTGGTTCAGTGGGTGGGCTCACTCCTGGTTCGACTTGATCCCCTTGTTCGTCTTCATCATAAGACTGTCCTGTGACTTTGCCTCTGTAGCCAGATTCTGACTCTAGCTCTGGCACCTCATCCACGTTGTTTTCCGGGCTTTCTTGTTCTGAACTGTATGATTGTGGTTCAGTGGGTGGGCTCACTCCTGGTTCGACTTGATCCCCTTGTTCGTCGTCATCATAAAACTGTCCTGTGACTTTGCCTCTGTAGCCAGATTCTGACTCTAGCTCTGGCTCTGCGACCTCATCCACGTTGTTTTCCGGGCTTTGTTGTTCTGAACTGTATGAATGTGGTTCAGTGGGTGGGCTCACTCCTGGTTCTACTTGATCCCCTTGTTCGTTGTCTTCATAAGACTGTCCTGAGACGTTGTCTCTGTAGCCAGATTCTGACTCTAGCTCTGGCTCTGGCTCTGGCACCTCATCCCCGTTGTTTTCCGGGCTTTGTTGTTCTGAACTGTATGATTGTGGTTCAGTGGGTGGGCTCACTCCTGGTTCGACTTGATCCCCTTGTTCGTTGTCTTCATAAGACTGTCCTGAGACGTTGTCTCTGTAGCCAGATTCTGATTCTAGCTCTGGCTCTGGATCTAGCACCTCATCCCCGTTGTTTTCCGGGCTTTGTTGTTCTGAACGGTATGATTGTGGTTCAGTGGGTGGGCTCACTCCTGGTTCGACTTGATCCCCTTGTTCGTTGTCTTCATAAGACTGACCTGAGACGTTGCCTCTGTAGCCAGATTCTGACTCTAGTTCTGGCTCTGGGACCTCATCCACGTTGTTTTCCGGGCTTTGTTGTTCTGAACTGTATGATTGTGGTTCAGTGGGTGGGCTCACTCCTGGTTCGACTTGATCCCCTTGTTCGTTGTCTTCATAAGACTGTCCTGAGACGTTGTCTCTGTAGCCAGATTCTGATTCTAGCTCTGGCTCTGGATCTAGCACCTCATCCCCGTTGTTTTCCGGGCTTTGTTGTTCTGAACTGTATGATTGTAGTTCAGTGGGTGGGCTCACTCCTGGTTCGACTTGATCCCCTTGTTCGTCGTCATCATAAGACTGTCCTGTGACTTTGCCTCTGTAGCCAGATTCTGACTCTAGCTCTGGCTCTGCGACCTCATCCACGTTGTTTTCCGGGCTTTGTTGTTCTGAACTGTATGATTGTGGTTCAGTGGGTGGGCTCACTCCTGGTTCGACTTGATCCCCTTGTTCGTCTTCATCATAAGACTGTCCTGTGACTTTGCCTCTGTAGCCAGATTCTGACTCTAGCTCTGGCACCTCATCCACGTTGTTTTCCGGGCTTTCTTGTTCTGAACTGTATGATTGTGGTTCAGTGGGTGGGCTCACTCCTGGTTCGACTTGATCCCCTTGTTCGTCGTCATCATAAAACTGTCCTGTGACTTTGCCTCTGTAGCCAGATTCTGACTCTAGCTCTGGCTCTGCGACCTCATCCACGTTGTTTTCCGGGCTTTGTTGTTCTGAACTGTATGATTGTGGCTCAGTGGGTGGGCTCACTCCTGGTTCGACTTGATCCCCTTGTTCGTTGTCTTCATAAGACTGACCTGAGACGTTGCCTCTGTAGCCAGATTCTGACTCTAGCTCTGGCTCTGGCTCTGGCACCTCATCCCCGTTGTTTTCCGGGCTTTGTTGTTCTGAACTGTATGATTGTAGTTCAGTGGGTGGGCTCACTCCTGGTTCGACTTGATCCCCTTGTTCGTCGTCATCATAAGACTGTCCTGTGACTTTGCCTCTGTAGCCAGATTCTGACTCTAGCTCTGGCACCTCATCCCCGTTGTTTTCCGGGGTTTGTTGTTCTGATATGTATGATTGGGGTTCAGTGGGTGTGCTCACTCCTGGGTCTACTTGATCCCCTTCTTTGTTGTCGTCATAAAACTGTCCTGAGTCGTTGCCTCTGTAGCCAGATTCCGACTCTAGCTCTGGCTCTGGATCTGGCACATCATCCCCGTTGTTTTCCGGGCCTTGTTGTTCTGAACTGTATGATTGTGGTTCAGTGGGTGGGCTCACTGCTGGTTCTACTTGATCCCCTTGTTCGTCGTCATCATAAGACTGTCCTGAGACTTTGCCTCTGTAGCCAGATTCTGACTCTAGCTCTGGCTCTGGATCTGGCACCTCATCCCCGTTGTTTTCCGGGCTTTGTTGTTCTGAACTGTATGATTGTGGTTCAGTGGGTGGGCTCACTCCTGGTTCGACTTGATCCCCTTGTTCGTCGTCATCATAAAACTGTCCTGTGACTTTGCCTCTGTAGCCAGATTCTGACTCTAGCTCTGGCTCTGCGACCTCATCCACGTTGTTTTCCGGGCTTTGTTGTTCTGAACTGTATGATTGTGGTTCAGTGGGTGGGCTCACTCCTGGTTCGACTTGATCCCCTTGTTCGTTGTCTTCATAAGACTGACCTGAGACGTTGCCTCTGTAGCCAGATTCTGACTCTAGCTCTGGCTCTGGGACCTCATCCACGTTGTTTTCCGGGCTTTGTTGTTCTGAACTGTATGATTGTGGTTCAGTGGGTGGGCTCACTCCTGGTTCGACTTGATCCCCTTGTTCGTTGTCTTCATAAGACTGTCCTGAGAAGTTGTCTCTGTAGCCAGATTCTGATTCTAGCTCTGGCTCTGGATCTAGCACCTCATCCCTGTTGTTTTCCGGGCTTTGTTGTTCTGAACTGTATGATTGTAGTTCAGTGGGTGGGCTCACTCCTGGTTCGACTTGATCCCCTTGTTCGTCGTCATCATAAGACTGTCCTGTGACTTTGCCTCTGTAGCCAGATTCTGACTCTAGCTCTGGCTCTGCGACCTCATCCACGTTGTTTTCCGGGCTTTGTTGTTCTGAACTGTATGATTGTGGTTCAGTGGGTGGGCTCACTCCTGGTTCGACTTGATCCCCTTGTTCGTCTTCATCATAAGACTGTCCTGTGACTTTGCCTCTGTAGCCAGATTCTGACTCTAGCTCTGGCACCTCATCCACGTTGTTTTCCGGGCTTTCTTGTTCTGAACTGTATGATTGTGGTTCAGTGGGTGGGCTCACTCCTGGTTCGACTTGATCCCCTTGTTCGTCGTCATCATAAAACTGTCCTGTGACTTTGCCTCTGTAGCCAGATTCTGACTCTAGCTCTGGCTCTGCGACCTCATCCACGTTGTTTTCCGGGCTTTGTTGTTCTGAACTGTATGATTGTGGTTCAGTGGGTGGGCTCACTCCTGGTTCTACTTGATCCCCTTGTTCGTTGTCTTCATAAGACTGTCCTGAGACGTTGCCTCTGTAGCCAGATTCTGACTCTAGCTCTGGCTCTGGCTCTGGCACCTCATCCCCGTTGTTTTCCGGGCTTTGTTGTTCTGAACTGTATGATTGTGGTTCAGTGGGTGGGCTCACTCCTGGTTCGACTTGATCCCCTTGTTCGTCGTCATCATAAGACTGTCCTGTCACTTTGCCTCTGTAGCCAGATTCTGACTCTAGCTCTGGCTTTGGATCTGGCACCTCATCCCCGTTGTTTTCCGGGCTTTGTTGTTCTGAACTGTATGATTGTGGTTCAGTGGGTGGGCTCACTCCTGGTTCGACTTGATCCCCTTGTTCGTTGTCTTCATAAGACTGTCCTGAGACGTTGCCTCTGTAGCCAGATTCTGACTCTAGCTCTGGCTCTGGATCTGGCACCTCATCCCCGTTGTTTTCCGGGCTTTGTTGTTCTGAACTGTATGATTGTGGTTCAGTGGGTGGGCTCACTCCTGGTTCGACTTGATCCCCTTGTTCGTCGTCATCATAAGACTGTCCTGAGACATTGTCTCTGTAGCCAGATTCTGACTCTAGCTCTGGCTCTGGCACCTCATCCACGTTATTTTCCGGGCTTTGTTGTTCTGAACTGTATGATTGTGGTTCAGTGGGTGGGCTCACTCCTGGTTCGACTTGATCCCCTTGTTCGTCGTCATCATAAGACTGTCCTGTCACTTTGCCTCTGTAGCCAGATTCTGACTCTAGCTCTGGCACCTCATCCCCGTTGTTTTCCGGGGTTTGTTGTTCTGAACTGTATGATTGGGGTTCAGTGGGTGTGCTCACTCCTGGGTCTACTTGATCCCCTTCTTTGTTGTCGTCATAAAACTGTCCTGAGTCGTTGCCTCTGTAGCCAGATTCCGACTCTAGCTCTGGCTCTGGATCTGGCACATCATCCCCGTTGTTTTCCGGGCTTTGTTGTTCTGAACTGTATGATTGTGGTTCAGTGGGTGGGCTCACTCCTGGTTCTACTTGATCCCCTTGTATATTGTCTTCATAAGACTGTCCTGAGACGTTGCCTGTGTAGCCAAATTCTGGCTCTAGCTCTAGCTCTGGCTCTGGCACCTCATCCACGTTGTTTTCCGGGCTTTGTTGTTCTGAACTGTACGATTGTGGTTCAGTGGGTGTGCTCACTCCTGGTTCTACTTGATCCCCTTGTTCGTTGTCTTCATAAGACTGTCCTGAGACGTTGCCTCTGTAGCCAGATTCTGACTCTAGCTCTGGCTCTGGCTCTGGATCTGACACCACATCCCCGTTGTTTTCCGGGCTTTGTTGTTCTGAACTGTATGATTGTGGTTCAGTGGGTGGGCTCACTTCTTGTTCGACTTGATCCCCTTGTTCATCGTCATCATAAGACTGTCCTGAGACGTTGCCTCTGTAGCCAGATTCTGACTCTAGCTCTGGCTCTGGCTCTGGATCTGACACCACATCCCCGTTGTTTTCTGGGCTTTGTTGTTCTGAACTGTATGATTGTGGTTCCGTGGTTGGGCTCATTCCTCGTTCGACTTGATCCCCTTGTTCGTCGTCATCATAAGACTGTCCTGAGACGTTGTCTCTGTAGCCAGATTCTGATTCTAGCTCTGGCTCTGGATCTAGCACCTCATCCCCGTTGTTTTCCGGGCTTTGTTGTTCTGAACTGTATGATTGTGGTTCAGTGAGTGGGCTCACTCCTGGTTCTACTTGATCCCCTTGTATATTGTCTTCATAAGACTGTCCTGAGACGTTGCCTCTGTAGCCAGATTCTGACTCTAGCTCTGGCTCCGGATCTGGCCCCTCATCACCGTTGTTTTCCGGGCTTTGTTGTTCTGAACTGTATGATTGTGGTTCAGTGGGTGGGCTCACTCCTGGTTCGACTTGATCGCCTTGTTCATCGTCATCATAAAACTGTCCTGTGACTTTGCCTCTGTAGCCAGATTCTGACTCTAGCTCTGGCTCTGCGACCTCATCCACGTTGTTTTCCGGGCTTTGTTGTTCTGAACTGTATGATTGTGGTTCAGTGGGTGGGCTCACTCCTGGTTCGACTTGATCCCCTTGTTCGTTGTCTTCATAAGACTGTCCTGAGACGTTGCCTCTGTAGCCAGATTCTGACTCTAGCTCTGGCTTTGGATCTGGCACCTCATCCCCGTTGTTTTCCGGGCTTTGTTGTTCTGAACTGTATGATTGTGGTTCAGTGGGTGGGCTCACTCCTGGTTCGACTTGATCCCCTTGTTCGTTGTCTTCATAAGACTGTCCTGAGACGTTGCCTCTGTAGCCAGATTCTGACTCTAGCTCTGGCTCTGGATCTGGCACCTCATCCCCGTTGTTTTCCGGGCTTTGTTGTTCTGAACTGGATGATTGTGGTTCAGTGGGTGGGCTCACTCCTGGTTCGACTTGATCCCCTTGTTCGTCGTCATCATAAGACTGTCCTGAGACATTGTCTCTGTAGCCAGATTCTGATTCTAGCTCTGGCTCTGGATCTAGCACCTCATCCCTGTTGTTTTCCGGGCTTTGTTGTTCTGAACTGTATGATTGTGGTTCAGTGGGTGGGCTCACTCCTGGTTCTACTTGATCCCCTTGTATATTGTCTTCATAAGACTGTCCTGAGACGTTGCCTCTGTAGCCAGATTCTGACTCTAGCTCTGGCTCTGGATCTGGCACCTCATCACCGTTGTTTTCCGGGCTTTGTTGTTCTGAACTGTATGATTGTGGTTCAGTGGGTGGGCTCACTCCTGGTTCGACTTGATCCCCTTGTTCATCGTCATCATAAAACTGTCCTGTGACTTTGCCTCTGTAGCCAGATTCTGACTCTAGCTCTGGCTCTGCGACCTCATCCACGTTGTTTTCCGGGCTTTGTTGTTCTGAACTGTATGATTGTGGTTCAGTGGGTGGGCTCACTCCTGGTTCGACTTGATCCCCTTGTTCGTTGTCTTCATAAGACTGTCCTGAGACGTTGCCTCTGTAGCCAGATTCTGACTCTAGCTCTGGCTCTAGATCTGGCAAGTCATCCCCGTTGTTTTCCGGGCTTTGTTGTTCTGAACTGTATGATTGTGGTTCAGTGGGTGGGCTCACTCTTGGTTCGACTTGATCCCCTTGTTCATCGTCATCATAAGACTGTCCTGTCACTTTGCCTCTGTAGCCAGATTCTGACTCTAGCTCTGGCTCTGGCACCTCATCCACGTTGTTTTCCGGGCTTTCTTGTTCTGAACTGTATGATTGTGGTTCAGTGGGTGGGCTCACTCCTGGTTCGACTTGATCCCCTTCTTTGTTGTCGTCATAAAACTGTCCTGAGTCGTTGCCTCTGTAGCCAGATTCCGACTCTAGCTCTGGCTCTGGATCTGGCACATCATCCCCGTTGTTTTCCGGGCTTTGTTGTTCTGAACTGTATGATTGTGGTTCAGTGGGTGTGCTCACTCCTGGGTCTACTTGATCCCCTTCTTTGTTGTCGTCATAAAACTGTCCTGAGTCGTTGCCTCTGTAGCCAGATTCCGACTCTAGCTCTGGCTCTGGATCTGGCACATCATCCCCGTTGTTTTCCGGGCTTTGTTGTTCTGAACTGTATGATTGTGGTTCAGTGGGTGGGCTCACTCCTGGTTCTACTTGATCCCCTTGTATATTGTCTTCATAAGACTGTCCTGAGACGTTGCCTATGTAGCCAAATTCTGGCTCTAGATCTGGCTCTGGATCTGGCACCCCATCCCCGTTGTTTTCCGGGCTTTGTTGTTCTGAACTGTATGATTGTGGTTCAGTGGGTGGGCTCACTCCTGGTTCAACTTGATCCCCTTGTTCGTCGTCATCATAAGACTGTCCTGTCACTTTGCCTCTGTAGCCAGATTCTGACTCTAGCTCTGGCTCTGGCACCTCATCCACGTTGTTTTCCGGGCTTTGTTGCTCTGAACTGTATGATTGTGGTTCAGTGGGTGTGCTCACTCCTGGTTCTACTTGATCCCCTTGTTCGTTGTCTTCATAAGACTGTCCTGAGACGTTGCCTGTGTAGCCAAATTCTGGCTCTAGCTCTGGCTCTGGATCTGGCACCCCATCCCCGTTGTTTTCCGGGCTTTGTTGTTCTGAACTGTATGATTGTGGTTCAGTGGGTGGGCTCACTCCTGGTTTAACTTGATCCCCTTGTTCGTCGTCATCATAAGACTGTCCTGTCACTTTGCCTCTGTAGCCAGATTCTGACTCTAGCTCTGGCTCTGGCACCTCATCCCCGTTGTTTTCCGGGCTTTGTTGTTCTGAACTGTACGATTGTGGTTCAGTGGGTGTGCTCACTCCTGGTTCTACTTGATCCCCTTGTTCGTTGTCTTCATAAGACTGTCCTGAGACGTTGCCTCTGTAGCCAGATTCTGACTCTAGCTCTGGCTCTGGATCTGGCACCTCATCCCCGTTGTTTTCCGGGCTTTGTTGTTCTGAACTGTATGATTGTGGTTCAGTGGGTGGGCTCACTCCTGGTTCGACTTGATCCCCTTGTTCGTCGTCATCATAAGACTGTCCTGTCACTTTGCCTCTGTAGCCAGATTCTGACTCTAGCTCTGGCTCTGGCACCTCATCCACGTTGTTTCCCGGGCTTTCTTGTTCTGAACTGTATGATTGTGGTTCAGTGGGTGGGCTCACTCCTGGTTCGACTTGATCCCCTTGTTCGTCGTCATCATAAGACTGTCCTGTGACTTTGCCTCTGTAGCCAGATTCTGACTCTAGCTCTGGCACCTCATCCCCGTTGTTTTCCGGGCTTTGTTGTTCTGAACTGTATGATTGTGGTTCAGTGGGTGTGCTCACTCCTGGGTCTACTTGATCCCCTTCTTTGTTGTCGTCATAAAACTGTCCTGAGTCGTTGCCTCTGTAGCCAGATTCCGACTCTAGCTCTGGCTCTGGATCTGGCACATCATCCCCGTTGTTTTCCGGGCTTTGTTGTCCTGAACTGTATGATTGTGGTTCAGTGGGTGGGCTCACTCCTGGTTCTACTTGATCCCCTTGTATATTGTCTTCATAAGACTGTCCTGAGACGTTGCCTGTGTAGCCAAATTCTGGCTCTAGCTCTGGCTCTGGATCTGGCACCCCATCCCCGTTGTTTTCCGGGCTTTGTTGTTCTGAACTGTATGATTGTGGTTCAGTGGGTGGGCTCACTCCTGGTTCAACTTGATCCCCTTGTTCGTCGTCATCATAAGACTGTCCTGTCACTTTGCTTCTGTAGCCAGATTCTGACTCTAGCTCTGGCTCTGCGACCTCATCCACGTTGTTTTCCAGGCTTTGTTGTTCTGAACTGTATGATTGTGGTTCAGTGGGTGGGCTCACTCCTGGTTCGACTTGATCCCCTTGTTCGTCGTCATCATAAGACTGTCCTGAGACGTTGCCTCTGTAGCCAGATTCTGACTCTAGCTCTGGCTCTGGATCTGGCACCTCATCACCGTTGTTTTCCGGGCTTTGTTGTTCTGAACTGTATGATTGTGGTTCAGTGGGTGGGCTCCCTCCTGGTTCGACTTGATCCCCTTGTTCATCGTCATCATAAAACTGTCCTGTGACTTTGCCTCTGTAGCCAGATTCTGACTCTAGCTCTGGCTCTGCGACCTCATCCACGTTGTTTTCCGGGCTTTGTTGTTCTGAACTGTATGATTGTGGTTCAGTGGGTGTGCTCACTCCTGGTTCTACTTGATCCCCTTGTTCGTTGTCTTCATAAGACTGTCCTGAGACGTTGCCTCTGTAGCCAGATTCTGACTCTAGCTCTGGCTCTGGATCTGGCACCTCATCCCCGTTGTTTTCCGGGCTTTGTTGTTCTGAACTGTATGATTGTGGTTCAGTGGGTGGGCTCACTCCTGGTTCGACTTGATCCCCTTGTTCGTCGTCATCATAAGACTGTCCTGTCACTTTGCCTCTGTAGCCAGATTCTGACTCTAGCTCTGGCTCTGGCACCTCATCCACGTTGTTTTCCGGGCTTTCTTGTTCTGAACTGTATGATTGTGGTTCAGTGAGTGGGCTCACTCCTGGTTCGACTTGATCCCCTTGTTCGTCGTCATCATAAGACTGTCCTGTGACTTTGCCTCTGTAGCCAGATTCTGACTCTACCTCTGGCACCTCATCCCCGTTGTTTTCCGGGCTTTGTTGTTCTGAACTGTATGATTGTGGTTCAGTGGGTGTGCTCACTCCTGGGTCTACTTGATCCCCTTCTTTGTTGTCATCATAAAACTGTCCTGAGTCGTTGCCTCTGTAGCCAGATTCTGACTCTAGCTCTGGATCTGGCACATCATCCCCGTTGTTTTCCGGGCTTTGTTGTTCTGAACTGTATGATTGTGGTTCAGTGGGTGGGCTCACTCCTGGTTCTACTTGATCCCCTTGTATATTGTCTTCATAAGACTGTCCTGAGACGTTGCCTGTGTAGCCAAATTCTGGCTCTAGCTCTGGCTCTGGATCTGGCACCCCATCCCCGTTGTTTTCCGGGCTTTGTTGTTCTGAACTGTATGATTGTTGTTCAGTGGGTGGGCTCACTCCTGGTTCAACTTGATCCCCTTGTTCGTCGTCATCATAAGACTGTCCTGTCACTTTGCCTCTGTAGCCAGATTCTGACTCTAGCTCTGGCTCTGCGACCTCATCCACGTTGTTTTCCAGGTTTTGTTGTTCTGAACTGTATGATTGTGGTTCAGTGGGTGGGCTCACTCCTGGTTCGACTTGATCCCCTTGTTTGTCGTCATCATAAGACTGTCCTGTCACTTTGCCTCTGTAGCCAGATTCTGACTCTAGCTCTGGCTCTGGCACCTCATCCACGTTGTTTTCCGGGCTTTGTTGTTCTGAACTGTACGATTGTGGTTCAGTGGGTGTGCTCACTCCTGGTTCGACTTGATCCCCTTGTTCGTTGTCTTCATAAGACTGTCCTGAGACGTTGCCTCTGTAGCCAGATTCTGACTCTAGCTCTGGCTCTGGCTCTGGATCTGACACCTCATCCCCGTTGTTTTCCGGGCTTTGTTGTTCTGAACTGTATGATTGTGGTTCAGTGGGTGGGCTCACTCCTTGTTCGACTTGATCCCCTTGTTCATCGTCATCATAAGACTGTCCTGAGACTTTGCCTCTGTAGCCAGATTCTGACTCTAGCTCTGGCTCTGGCACCTCATCCACGTTGTTTTCCGGGCTTTGTTGTTCTGAACTGTATGATTGTGGTTCAGTGGGTGGGCTCACTCCTGGTTCTACTTGATCCCCTTGTATATTGTCTTCATAAGACTGTCCTGAGACGTTGCCTCTGTAGCCAGATTCTGACTCTAGCTCTGGCTCTGGATCTGGCACCTCATCCCCGTTGTTTTCCGGGCTTTGTTGTTCTGAACTGTATGATTGTGGTTCAGTGGGTGTGCTCACTCCTGGGTCTACTTGATCCCCTTCTTTGTTGTCGTCATAAATCTGTCCTGAGTCGTTGCCTCTGTAGCCAGATTCCGACTCTAGCTCTGGCTCTGGATCTGGCACGTCATCCCCATTGTTTTCTGGGCTTTGTTGTTCTGAACTGTATGATTGTGGTTCAGTGGGTGGGCTCACTCCTGGTTCTACTTGATCCCCTTGTATATTGTCTTCATAAGACTGTCCTGAGACGTTGCCTCTGTAGCCAGATTCTGACTCTAGCTCTGGCTCTGGATCTGGCACCTCATCCCCGTTGTTTTCCGGGCTTTGTTGTTCTGAACTGTATGATTGTGGTTCAGTGGGTGGGCTCACTCCTGGTTCGACTTGATCCCCTTGTTCGTCGTCATCATAAGACTGTCCTGTCACTTTGCCTCTGTAGCCAGATTCTGACTCTAGCTCTGGCTCTGGCTCTGGATCTGACACCACATCCCCGTTGTTTTCCGGGCTTTGTTGTTCTGAACTGTATGATTGTGGTTCAGTGGGTGGGCTCACTCCTTGTTCCACTTGATCCCCTTGTTCATCGTCATCATAAAACTGTCCTGAGACTTTGCCTCTGTAGCCAGATTCTGACTCTTGCTCTGGCTCTGGCACCTCATCCACGTTGTTTTCCGGGCTTTGTTGTTCTGAACTGTATGATTGTGGTTCAGTGGGTGGGCTCACTCCTGGTTCGACTTGATCCCCTTGTTCGTTGTCTTCATAAGACTGTCCTGAGACGTTGCCTCTGTAGCCAGATTCTGACTCTAGCTCTGGCTCTGGATCTGGCACCTCATCCCCGTTGTTTTCCGGGCTTTGTTGTTCTGAACTGTATGTTTGTTGTTCAGTGGGTGGGCTCACTCCTGGTTCGACTTGATCCCCTTGTTCGTCGTCATCATAAGACTGTCCAGAGATGTTGTCTCTGTAGCCAGATTCTGATTCTAGCTCTGGCTCTGGATCTAGCACCTCATCCCCGTTGTTTTCCGGGCTTTGTTGTTCTGAACTGTATGATTGTGGTTCAGTGGGTGGGCTCACTCCTGGTTCTACTTGATCCCCTTGTATATTGTCTTCATAAGACTGTCCTGAGACGTTGTCTCTGTAGCCAGATTCTGATTCTAGCTCTGGCTCTGGATCTAGCACCTCATCCCCGTTGTTTTCTGGGCTTTGTTGTTCTGAACTGTAAGATTGTGGTTCAGTGGGTGGGCTCACTCCTGGTTCTACTTCATCCCCTTGTATATTGTCTTCATAAGACTGTCCCGAGACTTTGCCTCTGTAGCCAGATTCTGACTCTAGCTCTGGCTCTGGATCTGGCACCTCATCCCCGTTGTTTTCCGGGCTTTGTTGTTCTGAACTGTATGATTGTGGTTCAGTGGGTGGGCTTACTCCTGGTTCGACTTGATCCCCTTGTTCATCGTCATCATAAAACTGTCCTGTGACTTTGCCTCTGTAGCCAGATTCTGACTCTAGCTCTGGCTCTGCGACCTCATCCACGTTGTTTTCCGGGCTTTGTTGTTCTGAACTGTATGATTGTGGTTCAGTGGGTGGGCTCACCCCTGGTTCGACTTGATCCCCTTGTTGGTTGTCTTCATAAGACTGTCCTGAGACGTTGCCTCTGTAGCCAGATTCTGACTCTAGCTCTGGCTCTGGATCTGGCACCTCATCCCCGTTGTTTTCTGGGCTTTGTTGTTCTGAACTGTATGATTGTGGTTCAGTGGGTGGGCTCACTCCTGGTTCAACTTGATCCCATTGTATATTGTCTTCATAAGACTGTCCTGAGACGTTGCCTCTGTAGCCAGATTCTGACTCTAGCTCTGGCTCTGGATCTGGCACCTCATCCCCGTTGTTTTCCGGGCTTTGTTGTTCTGAACTGTATGATTGTGGTTCAGTGGGTGGGCTCACTCCTGGTTCGACTTGATCCCCTTGTTCGTTGTCTTCATAAGACTGTCCTGTGACTTTGCCTCTGTAGCCAGATTCTGACTCTAGCTCTGGCTCTGCGACCTCATCCACGTTGTTTTCCGGGCTTTGTTGTTCTGAACTGTATGATTGTGGTTCAGTGGGTGGGCTCACTCCTGGTTTGACTTGATCCCCTTGTTCGTTGTCTTCATAAGACTGTCCTGAGACGTTGCCTCTGTAGCCAGATTCTGACTCTAGCTCTGGCTCTGGATCTGGCACCTCATCCCCGTTGTTTTCCGGGCTTTGTTGTTCTGAACTGTATGATTGTGGTTCAGTGGGTGGGCTCACTCCTGGTTCGACTTGATCCCCTTGTTCGTTGTCTTCATAAGACTGTCCTGAGATGTTGCCTCTGTAGCCAGATTCTGACTCTAGCTCTGGCTCTGGCTCTGGATCTGACACCACATCCCCGTTGTTTTCCGGGCTTTGTTGTTCTGAACTGTATGATTGTGGTTCCGTGGGTGGGCTCATTCCTTGTTCGACTTGATCCCCTTGTTCATCGTCATCATAAAACTGTCCTGAGACTTTGCCTCTGTAGCCAGATTCTGACTCTTGCTCTGGCTCTGGCACCTCATCCATGTTGTTTTCCGGGCTTTGTTGTTCTGAACTGTATGATTGTGGTTCAGTGGGTGGGCTCACTCCTGGTTCGACTTGATCCCCTTGTTCGTTGTCTTCATAAGACTGTCCTGAGACGTTGCCTCTGTAGCCAGATTCTGACTCTAGCTCTGGCTCTGGATCTGGCACCTCATCCCCGTTGTTTTCCGGGCTTTGTTGTTCTGAACTGTATGATTGTGGTTCAGTGGGTGGGCTCACTCCTGGTTCGACTTGATCCCCTTGTTCGTCGTCATCATAAGACTGTCCTGAGACGTTGTCTCTGTAGCCAGATTCTGATTCTAGCTCTGGCTCTGGATCTAGCACCTCAACCCCGTTGTTTTCCGGGCTTTGTTGTTCTGAACTGTATGATTGTGGTTCAGTGGGTGGGCTCACTCCTGGTTCTACTTGATCCCCTTGTATATTGTCTTCATAAGACTGTCCTGAGACTTTGCCTCTGTAGCCAGATTCTGACTCTAGCTCTGGCTCTGGATCTGGCACCTCATCCTCGTTGTTTTCCGGGCTTTGTTGTTCTGAACTGTATGATTGTGGTTCAGTGGGTGGGCTTACTCCTGGTTCGACTTGATCCCCTTGTTCATCGTCATCATAAAACTGTCCTGTGACTTTGCCTCTGTAGCCAGATTCTGACTCTAGCTCTGGCTCTGCGACCTCATCCACGTTGTTTTCCGGGCTTTGTTGTTCTGAACTGTATGATTGTGGTTCAGTGGGTGGGCTCACTCCTGGTTCGACTTGATCCCCTTGTTCGTTGTCTTCATAAGACTGTCCTGAGACGTTGCCTCTGTAGCCAGATTCTGACTCTAGCTCTGGCTCTGCGACCTCATCCACGTTGTTTTCCGGGCTTTGTTGTTCTGAACTGTATGATTGTGGTTCAGTGGGTGGGCTCACTCCTGGTTCGACTTGATCCCCTTGTTCGTTGTCTTCATAAGACTGTCCTGAGACGTTGCCTCTGTAGCCAGATTCTGACTCTAGCTCTGGCTCTGGATCTGGCACCTCATCCCCGTTGTTTTCCGGGCTTTGTTGTTCTGAACTGTATGATTGTGGTTCAGTGGGTGGGCTCACTCCTGGTTCGACTTGATCCTCTTGTTCGTTGTCTTCATAAGACTGTCCTGAGATGTTGCCTCTGTAGACAGATTCTGACTCTAGCTCTGGCTCTGGCTCTGGATCTGACACCACATCCCCGTTGTTTTCCGGGCTTTGTTGTTCTGAACTGTATGATTGTGGTTCCGTGGGTGGGCTCATTCCTTGTTCGACTTGATCCCCTTGTTCATCGTCATCATAAAACTGTCCTGAGACTTTGCCTCTGTAGCCAGATTCTGACTCTTGCTCTGGCTCTGGCACCTCATCCACGTTGTTTTCCGGGCTTTGTTGTTCTGAACTGTATGATTGTGGTTCAGTGGGTGGGCTCACTCCTGGTTCGACTTGATCCCCTTGTTCGTTGTCTTCATAAGACTGTCCTGAGACGTTGCCTCTGTAGCCAGATTCTGACTCTGGATCTGGCACCTCATCCCCGTTGTTTTCCGGGCTTTGTTGTTCTGAACTGTATGATTGTGGTTCCGTGGGTGGGCTCATTCCTTGTTCGACTTGATCCCCTTGTTCATCGTCATCATAAAACTGTCCTGAGACTTTGCCTCTGTAGCCAGATTCTGACTCTTGCTCTGGCTCTGGCACCTCATCCACGTTGTTTTCCGGGCTTTGTTGTTCTGAACTGTATGATTGTGGTTCTGTGGGTGGGCTCACTCCTGGTTCGACTTGATCCCCTTGTTCGTTGTCTTCATAAGACTGTCCTGAGACGTTGCCTCTGTAGCCAGATTCTGACTCTAGCTCTGGCTCTGGATCTGGCACCTCATCCCCGTTGTTTTCCGGGCTTTGTTGTTCTGAACTGTATGATTGTGGTTCAGTGGGTGGGCTCACTCCTGGTTCGACTTGATCCCCTTGTTCGTCGTCATCATAAGACTGTCCTGAGACGTTGTCTCTGTAGCCAGATTCTGATTCTAGCTCTGGCTCTGGATCTAGCACCTCAACCCCGTTGTTTTCCGGGCTTTGTTGTTCTGAACTGTATGATTGTGGTTCAGTGGGTGGGCTCACTCCTGGTTCTACTTGATCCCCTTGTATATTGTCTTCATAAGACTGTCCTGAGACTTTGCCTCTGTAGCCAGATTCTGACTCTAGCTCTGGCTCTGCGACCTCATCCACATTGTTTTCCGGGCTTTGTTGTTCTGAACTGTATGATTGTGGTTCAGTGGGTGGGCTTACTCCTGGTTCGACTTGATCCCCTTGTTCATCGTCATCATAAAACTGTCCTGTGACTTTGCCTCTGTAGCCAGATTCTGACTCTAGCTCTGGCTCTGCGACCTCATCCACGTTGTTTTCCGGGCTTTGTTGTTCTGAACTGTATGATTGTGGTTCAGTGGGTGGGCTCACTCCTGGTTCGACTTGATCCCCTTGTTCGTTGTCTTCATAAGACTGTCCTGAGACGTTGCCTCTGTAGCCAGATTCTGACTCTAGCCCTGGCTCTAGATCTGGCACCTCATCCCCGTTGTTTTCTGGGCTTTGTTGTTCTGAACTGTATGATTGTGGTTCAGTGGGTGGGCTCACTCCTGGTTCGACTTGATCCCCTTGTTCGTCGTCATCATAAGACTGTCCTGAGACGTTGTCTCTGTAGCCAGATTCTGATTCTAGCTCTGGCTCTGGATCTAGCACCTCAACCCCGTTGTTTTCCGGGCTTTGTTGTTCTGAACTGTATGATTGTGGTTCAGTGGGTGGGCTCACTCCTGGTTCTACTTGATCCCCTTGTATATTGTCTTCATAAGACTGTCCTGAGACGTTGCCTCTGTAGCCAGATTCTGACTCTAGCTCTGGCTCTGGATCTGGCACCTCATCCTCGTTGTTTTCCGGGCTTTGTTGTTCTGAACTGTATGATTGTGGTTCAGTGGGTGGGCTTACTCCTGGTTCGACTTGATCCCCTTGTTCATCGTCAACATAAAACTGTCCTGTGACTTTGCCTCTGTAGCCAGATTCTGACTCTAGCTCTGGCTCTGCGACCTCATCCACGTTGTTTTCTGGGCTTTGTTGTTCTGAAATGTATGATTGTGGTTCAGTGGGTGGGCTCACTCCTGGTTCGACTTGATCCCCTTGTTCGTTGTCTTCATAAGACTGTCCTGAGACGTTGCCTCTGTAGCCAGATTCTGACTCTAGCTCTGGCTCTGGATCTGGCACCTCATCCCCGTTGTTTTCCGGGCTTTGTTGTTCTGAACTGTATGATTGTGGTTCAGTGGGTGGGCTCACTCCTGGTTCGACTTGATCCCCTTGTTCGTCATCATCATAAGACTGTCCTGTCACTTTGCCTCTGTAGCCAGATTCTGACTCTAGCTCTGGCTCTGGCACCTCATCCACGTTGTTTTCCGGGCTTTCTTGTTCTGAACTGTATGATTGTGGTTCAGTGGGTGGGCTCACTCCTGGTTTGACTTGATCCCCTTGTTCGTCGTCATCATAAGACTGTCCTGTGACTTTGCCTCTGTAGCCAGATTCTGACTCTAGCTCTGGCACCTCATCCCCGTTGTTTTCCGGGCTTTGTTGTTCTGAACTGTATGATTGTGGTTCAGTGGGTGTGCTCACTCCTGGGTCTAATTGATCCCCTTCTTTGTTGTCGTCATAAAACTGTCCTGAGTCGTTGCCTCTGTAGCCAGATTCCGACTCTAGCTCTGGCTCTGGATCTGGCACATCATCCCCGTTGTTTTCCGGGCTTTGTTGTTCTGAACTGTATGATTGTGGTTCAGTGGGTGGGCTCACTCCTGGTTCTACTTGATCCCCTTGTATATTGTCTTCATAAGACTGTCCTGAGACGTTGCCTCTGTAGCCAGATTCTGACTCTAGCTCTGGCTCTGGATCTGGCACCTCATCCCCGTTGTTTTCCGGGCTTTGTTGTTCTGAACTGTATGATTGTGGTTCAGTGGGTGGGCTCACTCCTGGTTCGACTTGATCCCCTTGTTCGTCGTCATCATAAAACTGTCCTGTGACTTTACCTCTGTAGCCAGATTCTGGCTCTAGCTCTGGCTCTGCGACCTCATCCATGTTGTTTTCCGGGCTTTGTTGTTCTGAACTGTATGATTGTGGTTCAGTGGGTGGGCTCACTCCTGGTTCGACTTGATCCCCTTGTTCGTTGTCTTCATAAGACTGTCCTGAGACGTTGCCTCTGTAGCCAGATTCTGACTCTAGCTCTGGCTCTGGCTCTGGCACCTCATCCCCGTTGTTTTCCGGGCTTTGTTGTTCTGAACTGTATGATTGTGGTTCAGTGGGTGGGCTCACTCCTGGTTCGACTTGATCCGCTTGTTTGTCGTCATCATAAGACTGTCCTGTCACTTTGCCTATGTAGCCAGATTCTGACTCTAGCTCTGGCTCTGGCACCTCATCCACGTTGTTTTCCGGGCTTTGTTGTTCTGAACTGTATGATTGTGGTTCAGTGGGTGGGCTCACTCCTGGTTCGACTTGATCCCCTTGTTCGTCGTCATCATAAGACTGTCCTGTGACTTTGCCTCTGTAGCCAGATTCTGACTCTAGCTCTGGCTCTGGGACCTCATCCACATTGTTTTCCGGGCTTTGTTGTTCTGAACTGTATGATTGTGGTTCAGTGGGTGGGCTCACTCCTGGTTCAACTTGATCCCTTTGTATATTGTCTTCATAAGACTGTCCTGAGACGTTGCCTCTGTAGCCAGATTCTGACTCTAGCTCTGGCTCTGGATCTGGCACCTCATCCCCGTTGTTTTCCGGGCTTTGTTGTTCTGAACTGTATGATTGTGGTTCAGTGGGTGGGCTCCCTCCTGGTTCGTCTTGATCCCCTTGTTCGTCGCCATCATAAGACTGTCCTGTGACTTTGCCTCTGTAGCCAGATTCTGACTCTAGCTCTGGCTCTGGCACCTCATCCCCGTTGTTTTCCGGGCTTTGTTGTTCTGAACTGTACGATTGTGGTTCAGTGGGTGTGCTCACTCCTGGTTCTACTTGATCCCCTTGTTCGTTGTCTTCATAAGACTGTCCTGAGACGTTGCCTCTGTAGCCAGATTCTGACTCTAGCTCTGGCTCTGGATCTGGCACCTCATCCCCGTTGTTTTCCGGGCTTTGTTGTTCTGAACTGTATGATTGTGGTTCAGTGGGTGGGCTCACTCCTGGTTCAACTTGATCCCCTTGTTCGTCGTCATCATAAGACTGTCCTGTGACTTTGCCTCTGTAGCCAGATTCTGACTCTAGCTCTGGCTCTGGCACCTCATCCCCGTTGTTTTCCGGGCTTTGTTGTTCTGAACTGTACGATTGTGGTTCAGTGGGTGTGCTCACTCCTGGTTCTACTTGATCCCCTTGTTCGTTGTCTTCATAAGACTGTCCTGAGACGTTGCCTCTGTAGCCAGATTCTGACTCTAGCTCTGGCTCTGGATCTGGCACCTCATCCCCGTTGTTTTCCGGGCTTTGTTGTTTTGAACTGTATGATTGTGGTTCAGTGGGTGTGCTCACTCCTGGTTCTACTTGATTCCCTTGTTCGTCGTCATCATAAGACTGTCCTGTAACTTTGCCTCTGTAGCCAGATTCTGACTCTAGCTCTGGCTCTGGGACCTCATCCACGTTGTTTTCCGGGCTTTGTTGTTCTGAACTGTATGATTGTGGTTCAGTGGGTGGGCTCACTCCTGGTTCGACTTGATCCCCTTGTTCGTTGTCTTCATAAGACTGTCCTGAGACGTTGTCTCTGTAGCCAGATTCTGATTCTAGCTCTGGCTCTGGATCTAGCACCTCATCCCCGTTGTTTTCCGGGCTTTGTTGTTCTGAACTGTATGATTGTGGTTCAGCGGGTGTGCTCACTCCTGGTTCTACTTGATTCCCTTGTATATTGTCTTCATAAGACTGTCCTGAGACGTTGCCTCTGTAGCCAGATTCTGACTCTAGCTCTGGCTCGGCATCTGGCACCTCATCCCCGTTGTTTTCCGGGCTTTGTTGTTCTGAACTGTATGATTGTGGTGCAGTGGGTGGGCTCACTCCTGGTTCGACTTGATCCCCTTGTTCGTTGTCTTCATAAGACTGTCCTGAGACATTGCCTCTGTAGCCAGATTCTGACTCTAGCTCTGGCTCTGGATCTGGCACCTCATCCCCGTTGTTTTCCGGGCTTTGTTGTTCTGAACTGTATGATTGTGGTTCAGTGGGTGGGCTCACTCCTAGTTCTACTTGATCCCCTTGTTCGTTGTCATTATAAGACTTTCCTGTGACGTTGCCTCTGTAGCCAGATTCTGGCTCTAGCTCTGGCTCTGGATCTGGCACCTCACCCCCGTTGTTTTCCAGGCTTTGCTGTTCTGAACGGAATGATTCTGGTTCAGTGGCTGTGCTCACTACCGGTTCTGCTTGATTCCCTTGTTTGTTGTCGTAATAAGACTGTCCTGTGACTTTGCCTCTGTAGCCAGCTTCTCGATCTGGCACCTCAAACTCGTGGTTTTCCTTTTTTTGTTGTTCTGCATTATATGCTTCTGTTGTAGTGGCTGTGCTTACTCCTGGTTCTAGTTTATCCCCTTGTTTGTATTCTTCATAAGACTCTGGCACCTCGACTTTTTTTCTTTGCGATTGATCTTCATTTATTTTGGTGTTAATATCTTCATAGTATTCTTCCTTACACTAAATATGTAAGAAAAATTGTTCTGTATTATCTAGATGTGCATCCATGCCTTTCTAAAATCAATCTACTTTCACTGATAATAGGTCTGATAAATACTATCTTGAAAAATAACATATAACCAAAATGCATGACGGTATAAATATATATTATATATATATATATATATATATATATATTCAGTATACCTAATAAGATGCTAGTTCCAATGTTTACATACACATCTATCAAGAAAACCCTTTTTGTATGGCACATTTTACATTTTAAAATAGCAGGGTTGGGCCAGGACAAGGTTAGTGGAGGACAAGAAGGGTAGGCTTCCCCTGGAGCAGAAAACTCACTGAACTCCCTACAGGAGTAGTGACAGCAGCAGAAAGGTGAAAAGAGCCAGCAGCATGTGTGGTATGTGCTCTCTTTCTCTCTTTTTCCTCACCCATGTGAGATACTGGACAGATTAGGGCACATCCTCCAGGGTCTCCTTCTGTGTGCTGCTGTCACTATTGTTGTAGCAAATTCCTGCCACTGTAACATCTGAAGTCTGTTTAAGTTTCAAGGAGGGAGGGTTTAATTGGAATAGGTACACAAAGGTAACAAACATTTGTGCTTGGCATGAGAGGATGTGTGCTGAGGGCTTATTTTGTTGTGTAGAGGGAATTTGGGAAGGGGAGTTAATTGGTTTTGGAAGAAGGGGGTTGTGATATCTGCGGGAGATGATTTGTGCTAGAAGGGGAGATGGGGTGTATTCAGGGGCGGACTGACCAGTCGGTCACTCGGGCGCCGCCCGAGGGCCCGAGGTCATTAGGGGCCCGGTCTTGGCCACATCAGTGGCCACTTGAAGCGGCTGTGTCTGTATCACATGTCGCGATCATGCCGATTACAATACGGCGCGCTGCTCCCCGCCGGCCCCTCCTTCCCTCCCGTCCGTCCCAGGTGATGTCACAACGCATACAGTACAAGCACCTGGGACGGACGGGAGGGAAGGAGGGGCCGGCGGGGAGCAGCGCGCCGTTAGCCGTATTGTAATCGGCATGAGATACGGGCACAGCAGAAGAGTGCAGGGGCCGGCGGGGAGCTGCGCCGTTAAAAGTATCATCGGCATCCGCCGGTAAGTGAAGCCTGGGCCTGCCACAAGTGATGGGGGGGGTGGCGGTACAGATGCATGGGGCCCGGATCCCCCCAACCCAGTGTCCCCAGTGTGTGTCCTCCCCTGTGTGTGTGTGTCTTCCCCTGTGTGTGTGTGTCCTCCCCTGTGTGTGTGTGTCCCCACCTTGTGTGTCCCCACTCTGTGTGTGTGTCCCCACCCTGTGTGTGTGTGTGTCCCCACCCTGTGTGTGTGAGTCCCCACCCTGTCTGTGTGTGTGTGTCCCCACCCTGTGTGTGTGTGTCCCCACCCTGTGTGTGTGTGTCCCCACCCTGTGTGTGTGTGTCCCTACCCTGTGTGTGTGTGTCCCTACCGTGTGTGTGTGTGTCCTCCCTTGTGTGTGTGTGTGTCCTCGTGTGTGTGCGTGAGTGTTCCCGTATGCGTGTGAGTGTGCCCGTATGTGTGTGTGTGTGAGTGTCCCCGTATGTGTGTGAGTGTGTCCCTGTGTGGTGTGAGTGTGTGCGTGTGTGAGAGAGAGTGTATCCCTCTGTGTGTGTGTGTGAGAGAGAGAGTGTATCCCCCTGTGTGTGTGCGTGTGTGTGTGAGAGAGTGTATCCCCCTGTGTGTGTGTGTGTGTGTGTGAGAGAGAGTGTATCCCCCTGTGTGTGTGTGTGTGTGTGTGAGAGAGAGTGTATCCCCCTGTGTGTGTGTGTGTGTGTGTGTGTGTGAGAGAGAGTGTATCCCCCTTTGTGTGTGTGTGAGAGAGTGTATCCCCGTGTGTGTGTGTGTGTGTGTGTGTGTGTGTATCCCTGTGTGTGTGTGTATCCCCCTGTGTGTGTGTGTGTCCCTGTGTGTGTGTGTGTATCCCCCTGTGTGTGTGTATCCCCGTGTGTGTGTGTGTGTGTGTGTGTATCCCTGTGTGTGTGTGTGTATCCCCCTGTGTGTGTGTATCCCCGTGTGTGTGTGTGTGTGTGTGTGAGAGAGTGTATCCCCGTGTGTGTGTGTGTGAGAGAGAGAGAGTGTATCCCCCTGTGTGTGTGTGTGTGTGAGAGAGAGTGTATCCCCCTGTGTGTGTGTGTGTGTGTGTGTGTGAGAGAGAGAGTGTATCCCCCTGTGTGTGTGTGTGTGTGTGTGAGAGAGAGAGTGTATCCCCGTGTGTGTGTGTGTGTGTGTGTGTGTGTGTGTGAGAGAGAGTGTATCCCCCTGTGTGTGTGTGTGAGAGAGAGAGAGAGTGTATCCCCCTGTGTGTGTGTGTGTGTGAGAGAGAGTGTATCCCCGTGTGTGTGTGTGTGTGTGAGAGAGAGAGTGTATCCCCCTGTGTGTGTGTGTGTGTGTGAGAGAGAGTGTATCCCCGTGTGTGTGTGTGTGTGTGTGTGTGTGTGTGTGAGAGAGAGTGTATCCCCCTGTGTGTGTGTGTGTGTGTGTGTGTGTGTGTGTGTGTGTGAGAGAGTGTATCCCCCTGTGTGTATCCCCGTGTGTGTTTGTGTGTGTGTGTGTACATTCATGTGTGTGTGTGTATCCCCCTGTGTGTGTGTGTGTGTGTGTATCCCCATGTGTGTGTGTATCCCTGTGTGTGTGTGTGTGTATCCCCCTGTGTGTGTGTGTGTATCCCTGTGTGTGTGTGTGTGTGTGTGTGTGTGTGTGTGTGTGTGTGTGTGTGTGTGTGTATCCCCCTGTGTGTGTGTGTGTGTGTGTATCCCCCTGTGTGTGTGTGTGTGTGTATCCCCCTGTGTGTGTGTTTGTGTGTGTGTGAGAGAGAGTGTATCCCCGTGTGTGTGTGTGTGTGTGTGTGTGTGAGAGTGTATCCCCCTGTGTGTGTGTGTGTGTGTGTGTGTGTGTGTGTGTGTGTGTGTGTGTGTGAGAGAGAGAGAGTGTATCCCCCTGTGTGTGAGTGTGTGTGAGAGAGTGTATCCCCGTGTGTGTGTGTGTGTGTGTGTGTGTGTGTGTGAGAGTGTATCCCCCTTTGTGTGTGTGTGTGTGTGTGTGAGAGAGAGAGTGTATCCCCGTGTGTGTGTGTGTGTGTGTGTGTGTGTGTGAGAGAGAGAGAGAGTGTATCCCCCTGTGTGTGTGTGTGAGAGAGTGTATCCCCGTGTGTGTGTGTGTGTGTGTGTGTGTGTGTGTGTGTGTGTGTGTGTGTGTGAGAGAGAGTGTATCCCCTTGTGTGTGTGTGTGAGAGAGAGAGTGTATCCCCCTGTGTGTGTGTGTGTGTGTGAGAGAGAGTGTATCCCCCTGTGTGTGTGTGTGTGTGTGTGAGAGAGAGTGTATCCCCCTGTGTGTGTGTGTGTGTGTGAGAGAGAGTGTATCCCCCTGTGTGTGTGTGCGTGTGTGTGTGTGAGAGAGTGTATCCCCCTGTGTGTGTGTGCGTGTGTGTGTGAGAGAGTGTATCCCCGTGTGTGTTTGTGTGTGTGTGTGTATCCCCGTGTGTGTGTATCCCCCTGTGTGTGTGTGTGTGTGTGTGCATCCCCATGTGTGTGTGTATCCCTGTGTGTGTGTGTGTGTGTGTATCCCCCTGTGTGTGTGTGTGTGTATCCCTGTGTGTGTGTGTGTGTGTGTGTGTGTGTGTATCCCCCTGTGTGTGTGTGTGTGTATCCCCCTGTGTGTGTGTGTGTGTGTGTGTGTGTGTATCCCCCTGTGTGTGTGTGTGTGTGTATCCCCCTGTGTGTGTGTTTGTGTGTGTGTGAGAGAGAGTGTATCCCCGTGTGTGTGTGTGTGTGTGTGTGTGTGTGTGTGTGTGTGTGTGTGAGAGTGTATCCCCGTGTGTGTGTGTGTGTGTGTGTGTGTGTGAGAGAGAGTGTATCCCCCTGTGTGTGTGTGTGTGTGTGTGAGAGAGTGTATCCCCCTGTGTGTGTGTGTGTGTGTGAGAGAGAGAGAGTGTATCCCCGTGTGTGTGTGTGTGTGTGTGTGTGTGTGTGTGTGTGTGTGTGTGTGAGAGAGTGTATCCCCTTGTGTGTGTGTGTGAGAGAGAGAGTGTATCCCCCTGTGTGTGTGTGTGTGTGAGAGAGAGTGTATCCCCCTGTGTGTGTGTGTGTGTGAGAGAGAGTGTATCCCCCTGTGTGTGTGTGTGTGAGAGAGAGTGTATCCCCCTGTGTGTGTGTGCGTGTGTGTGTGAGAGAGTGTATCCCCCTGTGTGTGTGTGCGTGTGTGTGTGAGAGAGTGTATCCCCGTGTGTGTTTGTGTGTGTGTGTGTATCCCCGTGTGTGTGTATCCCCCTGTGTGTGTGTGTGCATCCCCATGTGTGTGTGTATCCCTGTGTGTGTGTGTGTGTGTGTGTATCCCCCTGTGTGTGTGTGTGTGTATCCCTGTGTGTGTGTGTGTGTGTGTGTGTGTGTGTGTATCCCCCTGTGTGTGTGTGTGTGTATCCCCCTGTGTGTGTGTGTGTGTGTGTGTATCCCCCTGTGTGTGTGTGTGTGTGTGTGTATCCCCCTGTGTGTGTGTTTGTGTGTGTGTATCCCCCTGTGTGTGTGTTTGTGTGTGTGTGTTTGTGTGTGTGTGAGAGAGAGTGTATCCCTGTGTGTGTGTGTGTGTGTGTGTGTGTGTGTGTGTGTGTGTGTGTGTGTGTGTGTGTGTGAGAGTGTATCCCCGTGTGTGTGTGTGTGTGTGTGTGTGTGTGTGTGTGAGAGAGAGTGTATCCCCCTGTGTGTGTGTGTGTGTGTGTGAGAGAGAGTGTATCCCCCTGTGTGTGTGTGTGTGTGTGTGAGAGAGAGAGTGTATCCCCGTGTGTGTGTGTGTGTGTGTGTGTGTGTGTGTGTGTGTGTGTGTGAGAGAGTGTATCCCCCTGTGTGTGTGTGTGTGTATAAGAGAGATTATATCCCCCTGTGTATGTGTGTGTGTGTGTGTATCCCTGTGTGTGTGTGTGTATCCCCGTGTGTGTGTGTTTGTGTGTGTGTGTGTGTGTAACCGTGTGTGTGTGTGTGTGTGTATGCCCCTGTGTGTGTGTGTATCCCCCTATGTGTGTGTGTGTGTGTGTGTGTATCCCTGTGTGTGTGTGTGTGTGTGTATCCCCCTGTGTGTGTGTGTGTGTGTGTGTATCCCCCTGTGTGTGTGTGTGTATCCCCCTGTGTGTGTGTGTGTGTGTGTGTATCCCTGTGTGGGTGTGTTTGTGTGTGTGTGTGTGTGTGTGTGTATCCCCCTGTGTGTGTGTGTGTGTGTATCCCCCTGTGTGTGTGTGTGTATCCCCCTGTGTGTGTGTTTGTGTGTGTGTGTGAGAGAGAGTGTATCCCCGTGTGTGTGTGTGTGTGTGAGAGAGAGTGTATCCCCGTGTGTGTGTGTGTGTGTGTGTGTGTGTGTGTGTGTGAGAGAGAGTGTATCCCCCTGTCTGTGTGTGTGTGTGTGTGTGAGAGTGTATCCCCCTTTGTGTGTGTGTGAGAGAGTGTATCCCCGTGTGTATCCCTGTGTGTGTGTGTATCCCTGTGTGTGTGTGTATCCCCCTGTGTGTGTGCGTGTGTGTGTGTGTGTATCCCTGTGTGTGTGTGTATCCCCCTGTGTGTGTGTGTGTGTGTGTCCCCGTGTGTGTGTGTGTGTATCCCCCTGTGTGTGTGTGTGTGTGTGTATCCCCCTGTATGTGTGTGTGTGTGTGTGTGTGTATCCGTGTGTGTGTGTGTGTGTGTGTGTGTGTATCCCCCTGTGTGTGTGTATCCCCGTGTGTGTGTGTGTGTGTGTGTGTGTGTGTGTGAGAGAGAGAGTGTATCCCCGTGTGTGTGTGTGTGTGTGTGAGAGAGTGTATCCCCCTGTGTGTGTGTGTGTGTGTGAGAGAGAGTGTATCCCCGTGTGTGTGTGTGAGAGAGAGAGTGTATCCCCCTGTGTGTGTGTGTGTGTGTGTGAGAGAGAGTGTATCCCCGTGTGTGTGTGTGTGTGTGTGTGTGTGTGTGAGAGAGAGTGTATCCCCCTGTGTGTGTGTGTGTGTGTGTGTGTGTGTGTGTGAGAGAGTGTATCTCCCTGTGTGTGTGTGTGTGTGTGTGTATCCCTGTGTGTGTGTATCCCCGTGTGTGTGTGTGTTTGTGTGTGTGTATCCCCCTGTGTGTGTGTGTGTGTATCCCCATGTGTGTGTGTATCCCTGTGTGTGTGTGTGTGTGTGTGTGTGTGTGTGTGTGTGTGTATCCCCCTGTGTGTGTGTGTGTGTGTGTGTATCCCTGTGTGTGTGTGTGTGTGTGTGTGTGTGTATATCCCCGTGTGTGTGTGTGTATCCCCCTTTGTGTGTGTGTGTGTGTGTATCCCCCTGTGTGTGTGTTTGTGTGTGTGTGTGTGAGAGAGAGTGTATCCCCGTGTGTGTGTGTGTGTGTGAGAGAGAGTGTATCCCCCTGTGTGTGTGTGTGTGTGTGTGTGTGTGTGTGTGTGTGTTTGTGTGAGAGAGAGTGTATCCCCCTGTGTGTGAGTGTGTGTGAGAGAGTGTATCCCCCTGTGTGTGTGTGTGTGTGTGTGTGTGTGTGTGTGTGTGTGTGTGTGTGTGTGTGTGTGTGTGTGTGAGAGAGTGTATCCCCGTGTGTGTGTGTGTGTGTGTGTGTGTGTGTGTGTGTGTGTGTGTGTGTGTGTGTGTGAGAGAGTGTATCCCCGTGTGTGTGTGTGTGTGTGTGTGTGTGTGTGTGTGTGTGAGAGTGTATCCCCCTGTGTGTGTGTGTGAGAGAGTGTATCCCCCCGTGTGTGTGTGTGTGTGTGTGTGTGTGTGTGTGTGTGAGAGAGAGTGTATCCCCCTGTGTGTGTGTGTGTGTGTGTGTGTGTGTATCCCTGTGTGTGTGTGTGTGCGTGTATCCCCGTGTGTGTGTGATTGTGTGTGTGTATGCCCCTGTGTGTGTGTCCCCCTGTGTGTGTGTGTGTGTGTATCCGTGTGTGTGTGTGTGTGTGTGTGTGTGTGTGTGTATCCCCCTGTGTGTGTGTGTGTGTGTATCCCCCTGTGTGTGTGTGTGTGTGTGTGTGTGTGTGTGTATCCCTGTGTGGGTGTGTATCCCCGTGTGTGTGTGTGTGTGTGTGTGTGTGTGTGTATCCCCCTGTGTGTGTGTGTATCCCCGCGTGTGTGTGTGTGTGTGTGTGTGTGTATCCCCCTGTGTGTGTGTGTGTGTGTATCCCCCTGTGTGTGTGTGTGTGTGTGTATCCCTGTGTGGGTGTGTGTGTGTGTGTGTGTGTATCCCCCGTGTGTGTGTGTGTGTGTGTGTGTGTATCCCCCTGTGTGTGTGTGTGTGTATCCCCCTGTGTGTGTGTTTGTGTGTGTGTGTGAGAGAGAGTGTATCCCTGTGTGTGTGTGTGTGTGTGTGAGAGAGAGTGTATCCCCCTGTGTGTGTGTGTGTGTGTGTGTGTGTGAGAGAGAGAGAGTGTATCCTCATGTGTGTGTGTGTGTGTGTGTGTGAGAGAGTGTATCCCCGTGTGTGTGTGTGTGTGTGTGTGTGTGTGTGTGTGTGTGTGTGTGTGTGTGTGTGTGAGAGAGAGTGTATCCCCCTGTGTGTGTGTGAGAGAGTGTATCCCCCTGTGTGTGTGTGTGTGTGAGAGAGAGTGTATCCCCCTGTGTGTGTGTGTGTGTGAGAGAGTGTATCCCCCTGTGTGTGTGTGTGTGTGTGTGTGTGTGTGTGTGTGTGTGTGTGTGTGTGTGTGTGTGTGTGTGTGTGTGTGTGTGTGTGTGAGAGAGAGAGTGTATCCCCCTGTGTGTGTGTGTGTGTAAGAGAGAGTGTATCCCCCTGTGTGTGTGTGTGTGTGTGTGTGAGTGTATCCCCCTGTGTGTGTGCGTGAGAGAGTGTATCCCCCTGTGTGTGTGTGCGTGAGAGAGTGTATCCCCCTGTGTGTGTGTGAGAGAATGTATCCCCCTGTGTGTGTGTGTGTGTGTGTGTGTGTGAGAGAGAGAGTGTATCCCCCTGTGTGTGTGTGTGTGTGTAAGAGAGAGTGTATCCCCCTGTGTGTGTGTGTGTGTGAGTGTATCCCCCTGTGTGTGTGCGTGAGAGAGTGTATCCCCCTGTGTGTGTGCGTGAGAGAGTGTATCCCCCTGTGTGTGTGTCCCCCTGTGTGTGAGTGTCCACCTGTGTGTGTGTGTGTGTGTGTGTCCCTGTATGCGCGAGTGTGTCTCCCTGTGTTTGTGTGAGTGTGTGTGCGTGTGCGTTCTCCCTCCAGTTTCCCCCTGTGTGCTCCCCCCCTTGTCTCCCTGGCAAGGTGTGGAGCCCAAGGGGGCCCCATGAGCTTCTATTGCCCGGGGGCCCCATAAGTTGTCAGTCCGCCCCTGGGTGTATTTGACCTAAGATGGTGTATTTGGGGAAAGGGGGTTTTTAAGCTAGAAAGGGGGTTTTCAGAGGAGGATTTGTAGAGGAAAGATTTATATTAGGAGGTGAAATTTGTGGGGATAATTATTTGTGCTAGGCGGTGGAATTGGGTTTTTTTTTTACTGGGAGGAAGAGGAACATTTGCATATTTGTTTTGGGAGAATTTCATCTTGCAGAGGGAATTTGTGCCTATACAGATGAGTGTGCAGATTAATTCTTTATTTTTTATTTTGTGGGGGAGGTAGAAGATTTTTACTGAGACATGAATCTAACACATCAGGGATGCAGGATGTCATTTTTGCCCTGAGTGCTAAAGGACCCTGTTCTGGCACTGGACAGGGGAATAGAAACAGGAGCTATAAAGCATCCAAACATCTTCAAAGGTGTACACATATACATGCATGCATATACATATAAACATACAAACAATTATGCATAGAAATAAAGTTATAGGAATATCAGATGGTGAGTGATAGTGTGTAATAAGTTCATTTGGGAATTATTAAGATGCCCTATGGTCCATAAATATAATTGAAATAACTACACTCATGAGATAAAACAAATAAAAATAATAACAAATTAAATTAAATATATTGTTTTATTTCATTGATTAAAAAAGCGATTTAAAAACACATATGTCACAAAAACACATATATCGTGTATGGTGCAGCAAAACCCTTTGGGGTCTATTTAAAATAAATTTGCTATGAAAATGTCTCAACATTCGTGTAAGTGGGACAAATAATTCTATGAATGTTTATAATGCTTTCCTTGTTACCTTTAACAGATATCTGTGTTGTATAGCTTGAGAACATTCAGCCATAAGCGTTAATAGTCTAAGAACATTCGACCAGCAGTGGACAAACTGAGGGACACTTCTGCATTGTGTACTGTCTATGGAGCAGACGTCTGCACAGAGTAAAGTAAAATATTTAGCAGTGGTATTATTACCACTTTCAAATGTGACAGCTCCCTCATAGTTGCCAGATGCCTCCTAGTTCTGAATAGAACTAGAGATTAAAAATTTCCAGAAATGTTGAAACGATGGATACATTTTTTTTTTTTTTCAGACTGGCTCCCCCCCACCCACCTGTGAGTGAATCAGTGGCAGTGGGGTGGGCTCAGGCAGTGCAGTGGTACTGTGACAGGGCAGGGAGAGGCATGCTGTGACAGGGTGCGAGGGTGCCCAAATGACACCCAGAGCCGCCCTTCGTATTGACTCCACCACTCACAGCAGAGCAGCGCAGGAGAATGAAAACACTCTGTATCCTGTACAGCAGGGAAGATAGAGAGAGAGAGGAGCAGCACTGAATAGTGGATGGAAACTGCCGGAGTTAACTTTCCAAGTTATCCAGCAGGTGATTGGCTGCAAGGTGGTCCTAGCAACCAATCATTAGATTGTTAATATGGAAACTTAACTGCAGCAGTTCCCGTCCTTTGTACAGCACTGCTGTGTCTCGCCCTCTGCATGCCTGAGTAAGGTAGGAAGGTGCAGAGCTGTGGGGGTGGGCTGTGTAACATGCAAGGGTCCAGAGCTGTGGGGGTGGGCTGTGTAACATGCAGGGGTCCAGAGATGTTGGGGACTCTGTAACATGCAGGAGTACAGAGCTGGAGGGGGGCTGTGTAAAATGCAGAAGTCGGGAGCTGTGAGGGGGCTGTGTAATGTACAGGGGTCCAGAGCTACAAGGGGGTTGTGTAATGTGCAGGAGTCCAGAGCTGTGGGGGATGTGTAATGTGCAGGGGTCCAGGGCTGTAGTAGGGGGGGTTGTGAAACATGCAGGGATCCAGAGTTGTGTGGGGGATGTGTAACTTGCAGTGGTCCACAGTTGTGGGGGGGCTTTGTAACATGCAGGGGTCTAGAGCTATGGGGGGCCGTGCAATGTGCAGGGGTCCATAACTGAGGGGGGCTGTGTGACGTAAAGGGGTCCATAGGTATGGGGGGCTGTGTACCATGCAGCTATCCAGAGCTGTGGGGGGCTGTGTAACATAAAGGGGTCCAGAGGTGTGGGGGCTGGGTAATGTAAAGGGGACTGTGTAATGTTCAGGGGTCCAGAGATGTGGGGGCTGTGTAATGTAAAGGGGTCCAGGGGTGCAGGGGGCTGTGTAATGTAAAGGGGTCCAGAGGTGTAGGAGCTGTGCAATGTAAAGGGGTCCAGAGGTGTAGGGCTGTGTAATGTAAAGGGGTCCAGAGGTGTAGGGCTGTGTAATGTAAAGGGATCCAGAGGTGTAGTGCTATGTAATGTAAAGGGGTCAAGAAGTGCAGGGGGCTGTGTAATGTGCAGGGGTCCATAACTGCGGGGGGCTGTGTGACGTAGTGGGGTCCAGAGGTGTGGGGGGCTGTGTACCATGCAGCGGTCCAGAGCTGCAGGGTGGCTCTGTAACATAAAGGGGTCTAGAGGTCCAGGGGGCTGTGTAATGTAAAGGTGGCTGTGTAATGTACAAGGGTCCAGAGATGTGGGGGCTGTGTAATGTAAAGGGGTCCAGAGGTGCAGAGGCTGTGTAATGTAAAGGGGTCCAGAGGTGTAGGGGACTGTGTAATGTAAAGGGGTCTAGAGGTGTAGGGGACTGTGTAATGTAAAGGGTCCAGAGGTGTAGGGCTATGTAATGTGCAGGGGTCCAGAAGTGCAGGGGGCTGTGTAATGTGCAGGGGTCCATAACTGCAGGGGGCTGTGTGACGTAGAGGGGTCCAGAGGTGTGGGGGGCTGTGTACCATGCAGCGGTCCAGAGCTGCAGGGGGGCTCTGTAACATAAAGCAGTCTAGAGGTCCAGGGGGCTGTGTAATGTAAAGGTGGCTGTGTAATGTACAAGGGTCCAGAGATGTGGGGGCTTTGTAATGTAAAGGGGTCCAGAGGTGCAGAGGCTGTGTAATGTAAAGGGGTCCAGAGGTGTAGGGGACTGTGTAATGTAAAGGGGTCTAGAGGTGTAGGGGACTGTGTAATGTAAAGGGTCCAGAGGTGTAGGGCTATGTAATGTGCAGGGGTCCAGAAGTGCAGGGGGCTGTGTAATGTGCTGGGGTCCATAACTGCAGGGGGCTGTGTGACGTAGAGGGGTCCAGAGGTGTGGGGGGCTGTGTACCATGCAGCGGTCCAGAGCTGCAGGGGGGCTCTGTAACATAAAGGGGTCCAGAGGTCCGGGGGGCTATGTAATGTAAAGGTGGCTGTGTAATGTACAAGGGTCCAGAGATGTGGGGGCTGTGTAATGTAAAGGGGTCCAGGTACAGGTCCAGGTACAGGGGCTGTGTAATGTAAAGGGGTCCTGAGGTGTAGGGGACTGTGTAATGTAAAGGGGTCTAGAGGTGTAGGGGACTGTGTAATGTAAAGGGGTCCAGAGGTGTAGGGCTATGTAATGTAAAGGGGTTCAGAAGTGCAGGGGGCTGTGTAATGTGCAGGGGTCCAGAGACGCGGAGGGGCTGTGTAATGTAAAGGGGTCCAGATGTGCAGTTGTGGAGAGGGAGTGCACATTAATTACAAAGAGATATTGGGTGTAGAGGTATGCAGGGGGCACAGTGGAATATTTTTACATTTTAAAGTTGGGGTGCCAGATATAGGAACTGCCCCGAGTGTCAAATGCTCTACGAACGCCCCTGCTGCTGATGAAGAAACACTTTGTGATGATCCAGAAGAAGCAAAAAATGTTTATGGAATGAGAACTCTGGAGGGAAAAGCTACTCACACTTGCATTATGGTCCTCATCATTTAATTCCTTAAAGCGGAGTTCCACCCAAAAATGTAACTTCCGCTTTAAGTGATGGTGACCTCCTGACATGCCACATTTGGCATGTAATTTTTTTTGGGGGGGGGTGGATAGCCTCTTTTTAGAGGCATCCAGCTCCCCACTTCCACTGGGCTCTGTGGCGCCAGAATGAAGTTCACCTCTCCCCCACCCTCCCTGCAGTCTTCTGGGACACGGTACAGGTCCCAAAAGATTGCCTGGCCATGCACAGTGTGCAGCAAGGCTTGAACATGTGCAGTGCGTACGGGCATATAGTACGGTGTGCTTTTTTGTACAAGGAAGTGAGCCAAAGGTAGAAAAAAGGTCTGTGTGCTCGATTAAATAAATTGTTTATAGAGTTATGCATATACATGGTCTACTGGTCACATGTGTTGAATTCCTCCGAGATCCATGCCTCATTCATTTTTATAAATGTCAGGTAGTCAACACTGTTGTGAGCTAGGCGAGTGCGCTTATCGGTCATGATCCCCCCTGCTGCGCTGAACGTCCTTTCGGACAGGACACTGGGCGAGGGGCAAGCCAACAGTTGCATTGCAAATTGGGCATGCTCTGGCCAGAGGTCAAGCCTGCCCACCCAGTGGTCCAGGGGTTCATCACTCCTTAGAGCATCCACATCGGCCGTTAACCCACTGTAGTCGGACACCTGTCGGTCTAGGCGTTCCCTGATGCTGGATCCGGATGGCACCTGTCGATGGGTCGGCTGAAAGAATGACCTCATATCAGAAGTCACCAACACATCTTCAAACCGCCCTCTTCTTGCAGGCGCTGTTGGATTGGTACCCGCAACTCTTTCTCTGGGAGTGGGAATTCCTCCTCTGCCAGCGCACGCAAAAGCAGAATTCAGCATTTCTCGAAGCAAGGCCTGCAAGTGCTCCATTCTGACAGGCCTCTGTGACGGTGGTAACATTTCCACCATTTTGTGTTTGTACCGGGGGTTTAAGTACGTTGCCACCCAGTACTGGTCCTTGACCTCTAAGCTTTTTATACGGGGGTCACTGTTAAAACCCCGGAGCATGAAGGCCCCCATTTGCACTAAACTGGAAGCGGTGTGGTGGCCTGGCTCCTGCTCATCATCCAGGATAATGTCTTCCTCCTCGTTCTCCTCTTCCCATCCACGCACAACAACAGGGATCCCAGAAAGGTTTAAAGCATGCTCTTCTTGGTCCTCCTCATCCGCCCCGGCACCATCCTCCTCTGACTCCTCTTCAGACTCCTGTTGTTGACTTGTCTCAGATAGAGTAGCTCCCCCTGGGAATTAATCCAGCATTGCGACTTCCTCATCTTCCTGCTCCTGCTCCTCCATGGCTTGATCAATGACACAACGCAATGCACGCTCCATAAAGAAGGCATAAGGTACCATGTCACTGATGGCGCCATGGCTGCGACTGACCAGTTTGGTGATCTCATCAAATGGCCGCAGAAGTCTGCATGCGTCGCACATGAGCAGCCACTGGCGCGGTGAAAAAAACCAAGCTCCCCAGAACCTGTTCTGCCACAAAGTTCATACAGGTAGTCGTTAACTGCACGTTTCTGCTGGAGCAGCCTATCAAGCATATAGAAGGTTGAGTTCCATCGCGTCGGGCAATCGCAAATAAGACATCTGACCAGAAGATTGTGTCACAGCTGAATGTCAGCAAGGTGAGCCATGGCCGTGTAAGATCTTCTGAAATGGGCAAAGATTTTCCTTGCCTGCTGCAAGATGTCCTGGACCCCAGGGTATTGGACAACGAATCGTTGAACGACCAAGTTTAAGACATGTGCCATGCATGGCACGTGTGTAATCTTAGCCTGTTTCAATGCGCTAAGCAGATTGGCACCGTTGTCACACACCACTTTACCAACTGTCAAATTGAGCGGTGTTAGCCACTGATCTGCCTGTGAACGCAAAGCTGAAAGGAGTGCAGGGCCAGTGTGGCTCTTGGCTTCCAGGCACAACAGATGCAGCACAGTATGGCAACGTCTCACCTGGTATGTCGAATAGATTCTGGGGATCTTGGGCGGCGCAGCAGAAGAGACGCTAGCAGCGGAAAAGGAGCAGTCTGCCGAGGAGGAGAGGGAGGAGGATGGAGTAGGAGGAGGAGAAGAAGAGCCAGGCCTGCATGCAATCCGTGGTGGTAAAACCAAATCTACACGGGTGCCACGGGTTACATGCTTGACGGTCGTCAGAAGGTTAACCCAGTGGGCAGTAAAAGTTATATACCTTCCCTGCCCGTGTTTGCTAGACCACGTGTCTGTGGTCAGATGTATCTTGGCACCGACACTGTGTGCCAGAGATACATTCACTTGCCGCTGAACATGGCCATATAGCTCTGGGATGCCCTTCTGTGAGAAATACTTCCTTCCTGGGACCTTCCATTGTGGTGTTCCAATGGCCACAAATTTTCGATTTGTTTATATGGCAGTAGTTGGCTGGCTATCAGTTCTGACAAGCCAGCCGTCAACCGTTGGGCAAGAGGGTTATCCGGCATCATCATTTTTTTATACTCGAACATTTGGCCCATGGAAGCCTGCCTTTTTGCAGAAAAACGTGAGGATGTCATGATGGAAGATAGAGTGGAGGACAATTGTGAGGTGAGAGGAGAAGGAGAAGTAGAAGACGAGGCTGGATGGTGAGAGCCTGGAGTGTGGCTTTGTGGGTTCCGTTGCTCCCACTGGGCTTGGTGATGGCAGCTCATGTGCCTTCTCAAGGTGGTCGTCCCTAGGTGAGTGTTGGGTTTACTGCAACTTATGCGTTGACTGCAAAGATTGCAGATGGCAACACTATTGTCAGCAGCGGACACGTTAAAAAAAAGCCCACACTGCGGAGCCATGTGCCGGCGTCCTGGGAGCGCCAGATGTGACCATACATGGTTGATGCCTCGCTCCTGATACATTAGCAGTCTGCTTTGTCCCTCATGTACAATCTAAGTTCCGCCTATTTCTCCTCCCTATCTGCTGGTCCATATCGCCCTCTGAACTCCCCTTCTCTTCCTCTCTTGTGGGCACCCATGTGACATCACTGGACATGTCATCATCAACGTCACCTTCCCCACCGCTATGATTAGAGATCTCAGAGTAGGCAGCAACACTGGGGACCAACCTCCTCCTTGGGCTGATCCTGGTACTGTCGAGAAACAGCTGAGTCAATGCCAAGAGTGGCTACGCATCGGCAATGTCTTGTGATGGATCGGAAAATAATTCCTGTGACTCAAGAGGAAGGTATATGGGGGTGTTGGTGGTAGTGTCTTTGGGGGTGCACACAGCAGGGAGTGAAGAAGAGGGTGCAGATTGAGAGGATGAGGAGGGTGCAGAAGAGTAAGGCTGAGTGAGCCACTCAACCAAGTCTGGTGCGCCCTTTGACGTAATCACACACACCTTCTGCAATTTGCCACTTTGGCTCAAGCCTGTTGCTCCTGCCCTACTCCTACCACCCCTGCGGAAGGGCCTGCTTCTTCCTCTGCCTGTCATTTTTTAAATGACCCTGTGACAAAAGTCTCTAGAGAATTGCAGTATGTATGTGGAAGAAGGTATATAACACCTTGCTTAAATCTGTCGTTTTTGGGGGCCACTGGTCTATCACACTAGTTATAATCCTTTTTTTTTTTTCTCGTTTAAAATTTTTTATTTTATGTTAAAATAAATTACATGTACAGAATATAAGATAAATTATGTGATACCAGAAATAAAAAGTAGACATATTGAAGTACGGATGATACAAAGCAAAGAAGAATTTCAAGATATTCTCGTGGTAATGACAATAAATGGCCTTTATATATTTTAGAATTTGAAAACATTCTTATAGCTGAGTTTTAAACATTTTAATCCCAAGAAAATATAAATATGTCTAAAAGAAAATATATGATTTTAAAGTTTTGACCATAACTTCTAAAGTATGTTTATAGTAAGTATTATATAGTAAGGGAAGAACATAAAAGGTATATAGGAGGGGAAGGGGAGGGAATAATTCTCCGGAGGAGGTTTTATATATTATCTAATGTTGTAATTCTATAAAAAATCGTAATCACCATAACAATAAAACTCGGATGTCAATATTATCTGACATATAATATTTAATCCAGGGTTTCCACATGATATCAAACTTTGTCATCTGGTTTTTATCTATAGCATCCATTTTAGCATGGATGAAAGATTGATTCATTCTACGTTTGGTTTCTGCAATATTTACTATATCTGTTTTCCACGCATTGGCTATAGTCTGCTTTGCGGCTATCAGGAGTGTAAGAACTAATTTGAATTGTTTCTGATTCAGAAAGGCTGGTTTTAAATTAAGGAGAGCTTTAATTGGGTCTGGAAAAATTGGACGATCAAAAAATTTTGTAATTATCAGAAAGATCTTTTTCCAAAATGATTGTACAATTGAGCAATGCCACCAGGTATGTATATAGGTACCTTTTTCTGGACAGCCACGAAAGCAGAGGCCAGTGTTGTCTGTTGAGAGTTTGGCGATTCTCGCAGGAACCAAATACCAGCGTGTGAGAACTTTATATGATGATTCAGACGCCAATATATTTATAGAGGAAGATTTTGTGAAAGACCATATGTTGGACCAAGACCTAGAATCGATCGTACAATCCAAATCTTTTTCCCACTTGGCCACATATTTAGGTATAACAGTATTAGAATTAGATATCAATTGTGTATACAATGATGTAATACGACCTTTAGCATGTGGTTCCTTGAGACAAAATCTTTCAAATTGAGAAATATTATGTAAGTTTACATTTAAATTGAGAAGAAGAGTATAAAAATCTTTGATTTGGAGATATCTGAATATTTCTGATTGTGGAAGCTTATATAATTCACATAGATCTGTAAAAGATTTTATTGATGCCAGCCTTAGACCAAGCTTTAAATGTTTTGGGATATTTCTAGGCTGGGTAAAAAGTCGGATTCTTGTGGAAAGATAATAGCGGATTTTGTGGAGATTGCAGACCATGTGAATTTCTATACCTATCCCATATAGATAGAGAGTGCTTAGAAATGGGGTTATTTATAGACTTACGATCCGCAGGTTGTAACCATAATATATTGTTTATAGGAAGAGGATCACAGTCTACAGCTTCAATGAGGACCCATAAAGGAATCTCTGTAGAAGAGTGATATTTTGTTAATTGAGATAATTGAGCTGCCTTATAATATATGTTAAAGTCTGGGAATCCCAAACCACCCAAAGCTTTGGGGAGAACAAGTGTTTTTTTGTGAAGTCTGGGTTTTATTTTCCCCCAAGTAAATTTCGTTACTTTTTGTTGAATCAGTCTAAGAAAATATGCAGGAATATGAATCGGGAGAGTTCTGAATAAATATAAAAATTTTGGAAGAACAGACATTTTTATGATATTGATTTTCCCAAACCATGATATCGGCATTGATGACCAATTAGATAACGACCTTGTAATATTTTTTAATAGAGCTGGGTAATTAGCTGCAAATAAATTGGAGGGGTTAGGAGTAAACTGCACACCCAGATATGGGAGGCTATGATCTACCCACTTAAAGGGTAGTGAATTTTGTAAAGATCGTTTATCTTTTTCGACAAGTGAAATGTTTAATGCTGAAGATTTTTGAATATTGACCTTAAGGCCCGAAATAAATGAGAATTCTTGTAGTACAACCATAAGATTTGGGGCCGAAACATGTGGAGAAGATAGAAAAAGGAGAATATCGTCTGCGAATAAACAGAGCTTATGATGAAAGCCACCCATTTCAATACCTGTTATAGTGGGTTCCATCCTAATTCTTTGTGCTAAAGGTTCAATGAGTAAAGCAAATAATAATGGCGAAAGTGGACATCCTTGACGAGTCCCCCTCAGTATATTAAACTCGTCCGATTTGTACCCTGCATATCTGATATAAGCTTTGGGATCTTGATACAAACCATCGTAAAAAATGAGGGCCGAATCCCCATTTGGAAAGGGTATAGTTCATATATGACCAAGATACTGTGTCAAAAGCTTTCATAATATCTAAAGAAAGAAAACAAGTGGGAATACGTCTTTTTTTAGCGGCATGTGACAGGAGTGTTGCACGTCTAATATTATCTCCTGCTTGACGTAATGAAATGAAGCCCACTTGATCACGATGTATTAGATTGCCTATAATAGTATTTATAATAGTATTTCATCTGTTAGCTAGAATTTTGTCTAAAATTTTTATGTCCAAATTTAATAACGAAATAGGGCGATAATTAGGCCATATTGAATCGTCTGTGTGAGGTTTAGGGAGCATACAGATAATTGCAGTTAGGGTTTCTCTTCTAAAAGAATGACCTTCCAAAAGGGAATTAAAAGTGTTTGTCAAGACTGGAGATAGGGTGTCTACAAACGTTTTGTAATACAGCGCAGAAAAACCATCAGGACCTGGCCTTTTATTTTGTTTCAGATTTTTGATAACTTCAGATACCTCTATAATTGACACTGGTTCCTCCATCATTTCCATTTGTGTTTTAGATAGTGTCGGTAGAGATATATGAGAGAAAAAATTATTTGCTCTAGAAGGGTCCAACTCATTATTAGAAGAGTATAAATTTTTTAATTGTGTTTTGAATTTTTGTAATATTTTTAAAGGATTATTTGTGTATACCCCCCTAGAGATTTTCAGACGTATCGGTTTCGTTGGGTTCTGGCAGGATTTTAATGCCCTGGCTAATAGTGTGTGAGGTTTATTCGCATTGATATAGAAATTGTGTTGTGATCTCTTGATGGTTTTATCTGCTGCTTCAGTAAGCAGTAGATCAAATTCCAATTTAGCTTTGTCAAGATTTATTTTAGATAAAGCAGAAGGGTTATTTTGGTATGCTGTGTGACATTTATTGAAATTTGAAGGATTTTCCTCTCTCTGTTGAATATGTTTGAACAGGTTTGTGTGCTTCCCATAATGTAGTCGGAGAGACGTCAGGTGTGGAGTTATATTTTATATAATCTTTGAGCGCAATTTCAATATTATTTTTATGAGCTGGATTTTTGAGTAGGAAATCTCTTAATATCCATGTTGGATCTTTTTTTCTTGGAATTATAGAGGCAACAGTAATGTAGCCTGCACTATGATCGGACCATGGGATGGGAATCATTTTTGTAGATATTATTTCTGGAATTAGCCCCATGGACATAAATATATGGTCTATCCTAGAGAATGAGCGATGAGGGAACGAGTAATGTGTGTATTGTCTCTTGGTTGGATTCAATTCTCTCCAAGTTTCTACTAGGTAATTAGTTTTGATAAGAGTTGTTTGTCTGCTGTATGTGACTGTGGGATTGGTGATTTATCCAAAAATGGGAATATGGTCTGATTAGAATCTCCACATAGAATTGTAGTACCTATTTTGTGGTGTTCTATAGTTTGAAATAAATGAGAAAGAGAAGAAATAGGATTTTTGTTAGGAGCGTAGTATGATGTAATGGTGATAGTGGTATCAAGTAGGTGTCCTTTAAGAATCGAGTAACGACCTTCTGGATCCTTGATTTCCTTCATTAGTGAAAATGGTGTATTGCGATGGAAAGCTATAAGCACGCCTCGTTTTTTAGAGTAGGCCGAAGCTGTGTATACTTGGGGGTAGTCTTTACTGAAAAATTTGGGAGTGGATTGTGACGCAAAATGAGTCTCTTGGAGGCAAACTATATGTGCTTTCTTGGATGAAAATGTGCGGAAGGCTTTAGTGCGTTTGTGTGGAACGTTTAGTCCCTGAGTATTTAATGATATGATGTTTAATGGGGCCATGGAGTTGGGAAAAGTAAATATGCGTTGGTGTTTATGTTAGAACGTGTGTCATATAAAAAATTATTTGTCTCCAGAGTATAGGGGTGGAGGGAAAGGAGATAATGACTGAAAAAGAAAATACAATTAATATACAATATTGAAATATATCTTAACATATCTATGTTCTTAATGTGTCCATTGGGAGGAGAAAATCTCTCCCTCCAAGGGTACATGAGCCACTGTCAACTGTCCGGTGTGCACCGAGCTGCTGAGGGTAGCAAGGGAGGGTGCAAGGAACTTCCCTGCAGGACACCAAGAGCCAATCATATAATTTCATTTTTCAAGCAAAAAATAAAAATGTAAGATTAAGGCAACCTCAGAAACAAAGAAGAGAGAGAAAAAAAAGTTATAATAAGGTGTCTAAATTATTAGGAACATTTCTTAAATAAGATTATGATAAAAATATTGATTGGAAGTCAGAGAAAAAACTCGGCAGTAGCCATTCTGTTGAAAAGGCAAGATAGTAGCCTCAGTACAAGTGTTTATCAGTCCATAGTGTCAGCCAGATCTGGAGGTGGAGATTGTATGCGACTTCTTTTCTGTGGATTGTAGTCTTCTTCTCTTCTGGAAGCAGAGGAGGGAGTATCAGCATATGAGGATGATTTTTGGCGAGTGTCCGCAGCATCTCTTGATGTGTTTATCATCCCTAGTTTCTGTAAAGTAGTTTGCAGGTCCTTAGCTGTTCGGCACATATATTTGCAACTTTGGAAAGTAAAACGCACTGAGAAAGGAAAGCCCCATTGGTAGATTATGTAATTTCGCTGTAATATTTGCAGTAGTGGTTTCAGGGTTCTTCTTTTGTTGACTGTAATCTGTGAGAGGTCTGTGAATAATTGATATTTATGACCCTGGAAAATTAGGGGATCTTTATTTCTAGCTGTATTTAGCAGTAGTTCCTAAGTGTGGTAGAAATGCAATTTTGCGATAATGTCACGGGGAGGACCATCTGTTTTCTTTGTTGCTAGGGCTCTATGAACCCGTTCCATTTCAAGACGCTCTAGTGGGATAGCTGGTTGTAATTCTTGAAAAAGTGCAATAATAGCACCGTTTAAATCAGTCACAGATTCGGGTATTCCTCTAATACGTATATCGGAGCGTCTTGCACGATTTTCGGAATCCTCCAATTTGGATTGTAATATGTAATTTTCCTCTTTAAGAAAATCAATTTCTGAGGCAATATTAGATGTATAATTTTCCAGATTGTCTGCTCTAATTTCCAGTGCTGATGTACGCTGACCAAGTATTCTAATTTCTTTGGTAAGGCTTGTGGTGATGATATCTGCAGTGGTTTTTAGTGATTTTTGAAGCAGATTTTCTATTTGTTTCAGCGTTACAGGAGGGGATAAGTCTTTTTGTGGGGAAAGTTCTAAATTCTCCAGAACTGACATATTTTTCTCAGGTATTTGGTTAGAGAGACTATGTGCTTTTAATGAGAGAACATCTTTATGTAAAGCAGCAGAAGGGGCTGTCTGTTTGTTCTCCTCACTGTGTCTCCCCTCAGAGGGGGAGGGTTTCAGTGTCATACTGCTGTGTGTGTGAGGCGGCGCTTTCTTGTTAATTTTCTGCCTCATGAGTCTCCTCTGACCCCCCCGAATGTCACCAATGCAAGGTAGGGATATTTATCTACCGTTTGGTATGATATATATGCGGAGGGTCAAGTTACCTCCGCCGTTATATGGCTCCGTTGTTCTGCGGTGAATGGAGCTCTAAGCCAGCATTACCTCTCGGCTAGGCTCTGCCTTTTCCCTCCTCCTTTTTTTTTTTTATTGCTTTTGTTACTCTTTGTAGTATCGCTGCAGAACCGCTCAGCAGTCACAATGCTGCACAGTGGAAATGCACTATACTATGTTTTCTAAATGTGCAAGTATTTTATATGTGTATTACACCACTATATACTGCACATCAAATAGTACACCTATACCAGTCCTTAAAAGGACCTTTGTGGACATAGTAGCTAGTGATTTGCAGACTGTCCCTCAGTCCCTACACTGATAAAAGACAGCTGCAGAATTGGTCAGCAGTCAAGTATAATAGGCTTTCTATATTCGAAAGAAAGTATATTATACGTGTACAACCCTATATACTGTACACCTATACCAGTCCTTAAAAGGACCTTTGTGGACCTAATAATAATAGCTAGTGATTAAACTGACTGTCCCTGCTCCACACAGCGTCCTGTCCCTAGACTGACAAAAGACAGCTGCAGAATCGGTCAGCAGTGCACTCAGAAATCAGCAGCACAGCGGTCAGCAGGAGTGCACCAGAACCCTATATATTGTTACACCTATACCAGTCCTTAAAAGGACCTTTGTGGACCTAATAGTAATAGCTAGTGATTAAACTGACTGTCCCTGCTCCACACAGCGTCCTGTCCCTACACTGACAAAAGACAGCTGCAGAATCGGTCAGCAGTGCACTCAGCAATCATCAGCACAGCAGTCAGCAGCAGTGCACCAGGACCCTATATACTGTACACCTATACCAGTCCTTTTGTGGACCTAATAGCTAGTGATTTGTGTCACTACAGTCTTTCCCTGCTCCACACAGCAACCTCTCCCTACATTTACAAAAGACAGAATGTAAAATGGCCGCCAGATTAGGTCTATTTATAAGGTAGGGGGAATGTCCAATTGTCCATGTGCTGAAATGTCTCAATTGGCTGTCCTGTACCCCATGATGGATGTGTCATCATGGGTCAAAGTTCTTTCACAATGTAAACGCATATGTACGCCGGGCGAACAGCCCCAGAAGTCTGCCGGTTTGGCGAATTGCGAACACGCAAAATTTGCCGCAGATCCCCATTGTGCATGCATGAGATGTGCTGCTCTGCAGACTGGTCCCACAGGCTCTTGGGACATGTGAAGTGTGCCAGGAGGTTGTGGGTGGGGAAGGTGAGGATGAACTTCCACTCATCTCGCCTTGGGCAGAGTAGCGGTAGCGGGAGCAGGTACCTGTTAGAAATACCTGCTTCCAGAAAAAACTAAATTGCAATAATGAGAGAGGCGGGGGGAGGAGGAAGATGAGCGAAACATTTCTATTTTTGGTGAAGTTCCACTTTAGGAACAGTGAAAACATATAACTGGTGCAAGTGTTGGATCCTATAGGTGTGCCACAAGCCCAAATCTTCGGGTTTGTTGAGTTCAGCATCATTTGTTTTGTGCCCAATTGGCATGTAAATAAAAAAAAAACTCATATGTGTATGTTTTTTTCCAAAGTTTGTTTAGTACAGTTTGTAGTGTTACAGTGGTGCATTGCAGCTTTATTTCTAATGCCCTGTACACAATTTCCAATGTAAAATGTTCGATGGGAGCTTGTTGTCGGAAATTGCGACCATGTGTGGGCTCCATTGGACATTTTCCATAAAAATTTCCATCACACAAAATTTGAGATCTGGATCTCAAATTTTCCATCAACAAAATCCGGAAATTCCAAACGTGTGTACAAAATTCCGACTCACAAAGTTCCACACATGCTCAGAATCAAGCAGAAGAGCCGCACTGGCTATTGAACTTCATTTTTTCTTGGCTCCGCATATGTGTTGTACGTCACCGTGTTCTTGGCGTTCGGAATTTCCGACAAGATTTGTGTGACCGTGTGTATGCAAGACAAGTTTGTGCCAACATCCGTCTGAAAAAATATATGGATTTTGTTGTAAGGAAATCCTATTGTGTGTACAGGGCATAAGAGGCCTGTTTCCTCTTAGTAGAAATATAAGAGCAGAGCATAAATCCACTTGTACCACCTTTGGGTGACACACATAAGGGAGTCATGGAGTATATAAAGTAAGTGTGGTGCCTACGCTATCTTGATTATATTCACTCTTCCCACTACAGTAAGGGGACATTTGAACAGGCTATTGCATTTATGCTTGAAAGTCTGTAGTAAGGGTTGTAGGTGGCCATCTAAGTATTTCTGAGACCTAGGGGTAATTGTCACGTCAAGATCTTTAAATGAGTGAAAAGTTTTTATTTGTAAGGCACAGTCTAGTATAAGATGGATGATGGGGTCTAGAGGTAAGACCACTGATTTACTCCAATTAATATAAATCATGAGAATTTACCAAAGTCTTGTAATAGAGGCATAATTGCTCTCAAAGATACTTTTGATATTTTTTGATACAAAGTTTACAAATGTTTAAAATACACTAGAAACTATTACCTTCAACACCAACAGAATACAGGAACTGGAACAGAAAAATGGTCACTCTCAACCAGGGTTCCTTGGAACTCTAGGGTTCTGCCAGATGTTTCTAATGCCGTGTACACACGAACAGACTATCCGGCGCTTAGTCCGGTGGACAATCCGCCGGACTTTCCGAGCGAGCGGACTTACCCACACACGCCCACACACGACAGCGGACTAGGTCTTGACCCTTATCCGAGTATGCAGCCTGGCCGGTCAGGAAAGGGGGTAGGGACGAGCGAGTGCCCCCTCCTCCTGAATGTACCAGGCCGCGTGCTCGAAACATGGGGGTGGGTGCTTTGGGGAAGGGGGGTCCTGTGGCCCCCCACCCCAAAGCACCTTGTCCCCATGTCGATGAGGAAAAGGGCCTCTTCCCGACAACTCTGGCCATTGGCTGTCAGGGTCTGCGGGCGGGGGGCTTTAATATGGGGCCCCCGGATCCTGTCCCCCCATCCTATGTAAATGAGTATGAGGTACATCATACCCCTACCCATTCACCTGAGGGAAAAAGTGTCAATAAAAAAAAACACAACCCAGGTTTTTAAAGTAGTTTATTAGACAGCTCCAGGGGTCTCCTTCTGACTTTGTGGGTCTTCTCGTCGAACTCCTCCGCTATCTTCTGCTCTTTTACCGCTTTTTTACTAGCGGAGGAGCCCGGCTTTCTCCTTCGTTGCCACTGTACGGGGGTCTTCCGACTTCGGGGGTCTTCTTCCGACTTTGGGGGTTTTCTTCTGACTTCTCCCGCTCTTCAGTTCTTCTGCCAGGCTCCTCCTCTATCTTCTTTCAGCTCTTTTACTAGCGTTGGCCCGGTGTTCCCATTTGCCGTCGCCGCCGCCTTCTTCTTCCTTCTTGTTCTTCCTTCTTCTCTTCTTCCAATGTTGACACAACGCTCTCTCCGGCTGTAATACCAGGGACACGTTGCGCGGCGACTTATATAGGCATACGGGGCGGGGCTACCGGATGATGTCACATGGTGACCCTGCTCCTTATGATGTCACAGTCCCAGCACCCCCCTGGACTGTGATATCATAAGAGGCGGGGTCACCATGTGACATCACCCGGTGACCCCACCCCTTATGCCTATATAAGTTGCCGCACAACACATCCCTGGCATTACATCCGGAGAGAGTTGTCAATATCGGAAGTAGAGAAGAAGGAAGAAGAAGGGGTGGCGACGGTGAATGAGAAGCTGGCAGTAGAACCCTAGGAATGGGAGAAGTCGGAAGAAGACCCCCAAAGTTGGAAGAAGACCCCCAAAGTCGGTAGAAGACCCCCGGACGGCGGCAACGAAGGAGAAAGCGGGCTCCTCCACTAGTAAAAGAGCAGTAAAAGAGCAGAAGATAGCGGAGGAGTCCATCGAGAAGACCCTCAATGTCGGAAGAAGACCCCCGGAGCTGTTTAATAAACTACTTTAAAAACCTGTGTTGTGTTTTTTTATTGACACTTATTTTCCCTCAGGTGAATGGGTAGGGGTATGATGTACCCCATACTCATTTACATAGAGTGAGGGACCAAGATCTGGGGGCCCCCTTATTAAAGTGGGCTCCCGGATTCGGATAAACCCCTTGCCTGCAGACCCTGACAACCAACGGCCAGGGTTGTCAATAAGAGGTTCTCATCAACATGGGGACAAGATGCTTTGGGGTGGGGGGGGCGCAGGGCCCCCCTTCCCCAAAGCACCCACCCCCCCATGTTAAGGGTACGCAGCCTGGTACGATTCAGGAGGGGGGGCTCGCTCGTCCCCACCCCCTGTCCTGACTAGCCGGGCTGCATTCTCGGATAAGGGTCTGGACTTTGGGGGGACACCCACAGTGTTTTTTCAGTGTAAGGGTGGTCGAATTGTCCAGTGGAATAAGTCCGCTGGATAGTCCTATTGTTTGTACGCGGCATAAGGGTTCCTTGAGCTAAGGCTTATTGAACTCCCATCTGATGAGGCCTGCACCCAGTTCCAGGACTAGTGCTACTTGGCAAAACCAGCAGAATGACCCCATTATCTTTTTAGCTGTGTTTTAGAGTACCGTTTTTTTTTTTTTTTACAGACTACCTATATAAGGGACATTCTTTCTACTGATCACTAGGGATGAGCCGAACACCCCCCGGTTCGGTTCGCACCAGAACTTTCGAACGGACCCCAAATTCGAACGAACGTTAGAACCCCATTGAAGTCTATGGGACTCGAACGTTCAAAATGAAAAGTGCTAATTTTAACGGCTAATATGCAAGATACTGTCCTAAAAAGGGTTTGGGGACCTGGCTCCTGCCCCAGGGGACATGGGTCAATGCAAAAAAAAGTTTTAAAAACGGCCGTTTTGGCGGGAGCACTGATTTTAATGACGATTAAAGTGAAAAAAAAAGTGAAATATTCCTTTAAATATGGTGCCTGTGGGGTGTCTGTAGTATGCCTGTGAAGTGCCACGTGTTTCCCGTGTTTAGAACAGTCCCTGCATAAAATGACATTTAATGGAAATAACACCATTTAAAACTGCTTGCGGTTTTAATGTTATATCTGGTTCCTGCAATATGGTTGAAAATCATTGAGAAAAATGGCATGGGTAGCCCTCCCTGCCCATTACCAACCTATTTGGGTCTTGTACGCATATTAAGGGGAACCCCGTACCCATATTAAAAAAAGGAAATGCGTGTGGCCCCCAGGCCCTATATACTCAGAACAGCAGTATACAGGCGGTGCAAACAAGACAGGGACTGTGTAGGTTTGTTGTGTTAAGTTGAATCTGTTTGTAATTTTCAACTGGTACATTTTTAAAGTGTAGCTCCAGTCCTGTATAATTTGTTTTGTCGTCAATCTTTTTTCATCTCACTTGCTGTTGTCTGCTTCCGTTTGCAAGTAGGAGATGTTTGTAAATTGGATGTTTGAAAGTAGGGGCCTGCCCTATATGCTCTGCAGAAATGGCGGAACAAGGTGTTGGTTTTGCCACAACATTGTAAGCCCTCAAAGTGACTCTTGGTGGGCGCTGGAGCGCCCTGCTGTGAACGATTATATCAAGAATTGTAATTACATGCCATTGTTGAACAGTGGTAGAAAAATTGACCTTTGGTGGTTGTGGTGCTGGTGCCACAACACTATAAGTCCTCACCGTTACTCTGGGTGGGCACAGGAAGGGGCCCTCCTGTGAAATATTATATCAAGAATTGTAATTACATGTCCCTGTTAAACAGGGGCAGAAAAATTGGGCCTTAGGCACTGGTGCTGGTGCCACCACACTGCAACCTCTGCCATATACTCTAGTTTTATTGCAGGAATTAGCCCTGCTGCAAAGCATTGCATCAAAAATTGTACTTAAACGCCCCTGTTAAACAGGGGCAGAAAAATTGGGCCTTAGGCACTGGTGCTGGTGCCACCACACTGCAACCTCTGCCATATACTCTAGTTTTATTGCAGGAATTAGCCCTGCTGCAAAGCATTGCATCAAAAATTGTACTTAAACGCCCCTGTTAAACAGGGGCAGAAAAATTGGGCCTTAGGCACTGCTGCTGGTGCCACCACACTGCAACCTCTGCCATATACTCTAGTTTTAATGCAGGAATTAGCCCTGCTGCAAAGCATTGCATCAAAAATTGTACTTAAACGCCCCTGTTAAACAGGGGCAGAAAAATTGGGCCTTAGGCACTGGTGCTGGTGCCACCACACTGCAACCTCTCCCATATACTCTTGTTTGATTGCAGGAATAAGCCCTGCTGCAAAGCATTGCATCAAAAATTGTACTTAAACGCCCCTGTTAAACAGGGGCAGAAAAATTGGGCTGATGGCATCAACCAGAACCAGAAATGTTCTTCCAACATATCAGCGGAGGAGGAAGAGGATAGACAATCAACATAACAGGACAGTCACTCAGCATCAGCATAGGCAGTCTTGAAGGGATGTGGTATTTCAAAAAAAATTATTCGGTTACATCCAGTGGCCAGTGATCCATCCTCAAGACCCAGTAAGCCAGAGGATTTTCGGTGGGAAAGGTGTCCAAGTCTGACCTTGCCCCTAGGTATTCCTGCACCATGTAAATCAGACGCTGGCGATGGGTGCTGGAACCAATCATACCTTGGGGCTGCGGACTAAAAAATTGTCTGAAAGCATCAGTCAGACGGCCACCTTCTCCACCGCTCCTTCTGACCGATGCCTCAGCAACACGTTGTCCAGGACCAGGAGTTTGTAACCTCCCAGTCTCTGGGAACGCGTTGCACAGACCTTTCTGCAAGGCCTCCCGGAGATGTCTCATCCTCTGCTCCCTCTGCGATGGCAAGATAAGGTCGGCAACCTTACCCTTGTACCGTGGATCAAGGAGAGTGGCCAGCCAGTAATGGTCCCTCTCCTTGATCCGAAGAATACGAGGATCCTTCTGCAGGCTTTGCAGGATCAGGGAGGCCATGCAGCGTAGGTTAGCTGAGGCATTCGGTCCGGAGTCCTCTGGGTCACTAAGGACAACATGATCCGCAGCTACCTCCTCCCAGCCACGTACAAGTCCACGTGTTTCTTGGGACTGTAAATCATCCCTATAAGACTGCTGCTGCTGCTGCTGATGCTGATGCTGAGTGCCAGCCTCCACCTCCATGCTGACACAATCATCCTCCTCATCCTCTTCCTGTGTGATGGGTGGCACAGCAGGAACACTGTCTGGATAAAGGGGGCCTTGAGAGGCAAGGAAGTCCTCCTCTTCCTGCCTCTGTTCTGCCTCAAGTGCCCTGTCCATTATTCCACGCAGCGTATGCTCCAAGAGGTGGACAAGAGGTACAGTGTCACTGATGCATGCACTGTCACTGCTCACCATCCTTGTGGCCTCCTCAAACGGTGACAGGATAGTGCATGCATCCCTGATCATGCCCCACTGGCGTGGTGAGAAAAAACCGAGCTCCCCTGACCCTGTCCTGGTGCCGTAGTCGCACAGGTACTCATTGATGGCCCTCTGCTGCGTGTGCAGCCGCTGCAGCATGGCCAATGTTGAGTTCCATCTGGTGGGCATGTCACATATAAGGCGGTTCTTGGGCAGGTTCAACTCCTTTTGGAGCTCAGCCAGCCGAGCACAGACTTTCCTGGCCTGCTTCAGGACATCCTGTAAGCCGGGGTACCTGCCCAAGAACCGCTGCATCACCAGGTTAAGGACGTGAGCTACACAGGGCACATGGGTCAGTTGTCCCTGTCGGAGGGCGGAGAGGAGGTTGGTGCCATTGTCGCAAACCACCATTCCTGGCTTAAGCTGGCGTGGCGTCAACCACCTCTCGGCCTGCCCCTGCAGAGCTGACAAAACATCCGCCCCAGTGTGGCTCCTGTCCCCCAAACAAACCAGCGCAAGCACGGCATGGCATCGTTTTGCCTGCGTACTTGCGTAGCCCCTGGAACGCCTACGGAGCACCGCTGGTTCTGAGGACAGAGCACTGGAAGAGGCCATGGAGGAAGAAGAAGAGGGGAGGACTGAAGGTCTAGTGGGTTGGAGATGCCAGCTGATGAGGAGCAAGGAGAGGTCCGCTTTGTTCTTTGGTGTGGGTCTTTGAGGTACGCTTGCCAACGAGCTGCATGGCAGGTCAACATATGTCTGGTCAAGCATGTGGTGCCCAAGCGGCTGATGTTTTGGCCACGTGAGATACGCTTGAGACATATGTTGCAAATAGCAGCGGTGCGATCTGATGCACTCGTCTCAAAAAAGGCCCACACCAAAGAACTTTTAGAATAACGCGCAGAGGCAGCGCTCTGCACAGGCGGAGCTCTGCGGTGTGATTCAGTCGGTGTGCTGCACCTAAGCTGGCCCCCGGAGGGCATCCTGCCTCGTTGGACATGTGCCTCCTCCTCCTCCTCCTCCTCCTCCTCCCTCCTTCCAGGCACCCACGTGGAGTCAGTGCCCTCATCATCCCCTCCCTCTTCATCGCTCTAGCAAACCTGGCAGTATGCTGCAGCTTGTGGAACATGACTGCCAGATTGCTGTCCTTCTTGAGCATCCCCTCTCTCTGTGCTCACACTACTGCCTTCCTCTAGCTGAGTGTCATCATCAGAGCCCACAAAACACTGGGCATCCTCCTGGAGCATGTACCCAACACTGTGCTCAAAGAGTTCAGGAGACTCCTCAGGAGGACGTGGTGGGTCTAGGGAAGGAGTCACTGATGATGACATTGAGAGGAGGGAAGACGATGCGTTGGCAGCTGCTTTGCTACTACCCTGAGACTGGGTGAGAGAGGATGAGGAGGATGAAGAGGGCTTGGTCATCCACTCTACCAAGTCGTTGGCATGTTGCGGTTCAACATGTCCAGCTGCCGAAAAGAAGGACAAGCATGTCCCATGGCCACGTGCTGATGACAATGCACCGCGTCCACGACCAGCACTGTTGTCTCTAGACACAGAGCCTGCTTGCCCTCTTTTATCGGCTCGCGCCTGTCTGCCTCTCCTTGCTGGCCTTCCAGATATGGTAATGGCCTGAAGGGAGTTGGGTAAAACAGCAGTTGGGTAGTTTATATTGTGCTGGAGGCACACAACACCCACTAACTCCTGCAGATGCCTTTTTTTATAGAACACCAGAGATAAAGGGGTATATACAGATGTATACTGTGCTGTGCTGGAGGCACACACAACTTCCAATAACTCCTGCAGATGGCAATTGGGCTCAAATAGAGAACAGCTATGTAGGTGGATTATAGCGGTATGTACTGGGTACAGAGCACGCAGACAGCACGCACTATCTCCTAACACTACTGACTGCAAGCTCTATTATTAAAGATAGATCACTAGCTATATAGGTGAGGTGAATATCGCGGTGTATACTGCGGTCAGGGCACGCAGACAATAACCAGAAAACAGCAGAGATAAAGGGGTATATACAGATGTATACTGTGCTGTGCTGGAGGCACACACAACTTCCAATAACTCCTGCAGATGGCAATTGGGCTCAAATAGAGAACAGCTATGTAGGTGGATTATAGCGGTATGTACTGGGTACAGAGCACGCAGACAGCACGCACTATCTCCTAACACTACTGACTGCAAGCTCTATTATTAAAGATAGATCACTAGCTATATAGGTGAGGTGAATATCGCGGTGTATACTGCGGTCAGGGCACGCAGACAATAACCAGAAAACAGCAGAGATAAAGGGGTATATACAGATGTATACTGTGCTGTGCTGGAGGCACACACAACTTCCAATAACTCCTGCAGATGGCAATTGGGCTCAAATAGAGAACAGCTATGTAGGTGGATATAGCGGTATGTACTGGGTACAGAGCACGCAGACAGCACGCACTATCTCCTAACACTACTGACTGCAAGCTCTATTATTAAAGATAGATCACTAGCTATATAGGCGAGGTGAATATTGCGGTGTATACTGCGGTCAGGGCACGCAGACAACAACCAGAACAGCAGAGATAAAGGGGTATATACAGATGTATACTGTGCTGTGCTGGAGGCACACACAACTTCCAATAACTCCTGCAGATGGCAAGTGGGCTCAAATAGAGAACAGCTATGTAGGTGGATATAGCGGTATGTACTGGGTACAGAGCACGCAGACAGCACGCACTATCTCCTAACACTACTGACTGCAAGCTCTATTATTAAAGATAGATCACTAGCTATATAGGTGAGGTGAATATAGTGGTGTATACTGCGGTCAGGGCACGCAGACAATAACCACTACACACAACAGCAAGATAGGAAATCAGCCGAAAACGATCGGTGTGTACTGTGTTGAAGGTACACAGAACACCCACTGCTTCAGACGCCAACACACTACACGAGGCCGCCGCAATGGCGGCCTTATATAGTGTGGGGCGTGCACTACACAGCCTGAGCTATGATTGGCCACAGGCATCCTGCCTGTGGCCAATCATGGCTCTCCTCGCTGCTGGCGCTGCGATTGGCAAAGCATGCGGGGTCACAGTGCATGCTTGGCCAATCATGAGCCAGCAATGCACTGCGCCATCGCAGTGCATTGTGGGCCGTGAGCGCCACACGAATTTGACACGAACGGACCAAAATGTTCGGATTTCGCCGAACGGACGAACAGCCAATGTTCGAGTCGAACGTACGTTCGACTCGAACACGAAGCTCATCCCTACTGATCACCAAAGTAAGGTGCATTTTCCCCTCTGACTCCTGATGAATTGGTTTTAGGAAGGGCTCCCTGAGGCCTTAACATTTTTTAAATTGTTCCTCTGGGATAAAAAGGTTGAGAAAGATTGACCTACAATATCAACTGCTTACAATAATGCAGACATCTAATCACTTATTATCTCTTCTCAGAAGAGAAACTGGAGGACTTGATGTCCCATCCTATCATTTATAGGCACAACTAAGACATCCAAAGGTGTAGTGTTACTGCATTTACACCAGTCAACCTCATGACATCTCCAAATCTCAAAACACACCCAAAAACATAGAAAGAATACACTGCCTACATCCAAAGATGCAAGGAAACATCAACAGTCCTACTCAATGAGCATGTTATAGCAGCTTACTGGGACTGCCATCCCCACCTAACATGTACTGTTTTGTTTCTATCCTCTCTTCCCCACAGTTCTAATGGCTACTGGAATATATAACTGTACTATCCCTTCCTCACAAAGCAGGGACATCAAAATAATCTCTTGTAGCAGGTCTGAACAACTGTTTTTTTTTATCATTCTGAACTTTCAAACCCAGATATAGTCCTTCTGCAAGTGACTCACTGGAAAACCTGCTATTGTAATCAGATAAGAAATAACTAGATACTCCCCATTTGTATGGGAAATTAGGTGTAACATCTACCACCTCAGGCTCCCATGTATTATTAGACTGATTAGTTTTGACTAACTACTTAGCTTATTATTCAGTGGATCATACATTCTTATCATTATACCCAACTGTTCTTTTCCTATGATGCTATGTAACTGTTCATGCATGTTACTTTTATTGGCCAAGTGTTGAGGCCTGCTAATTGTCAATTGCATTCTCAATGAAAATATTTAAAAAAAAAAGTTCAAACATTAAAAGCATATAAGCAAATGTTTCATATTTTCATTCAATACTTGAAACTAGTACTTTATTCTTTTTAAATGTTCATAATGTTCATAGTCTATAGGTAGATAATCAAACAATATATAATTACTATTAGTTGCACTTTTTTCTCCACTGGCCAGGCTTCGTAAATTTAGGCATTCAGAGTCATTGAACGGTAAGTAGTTTACTTGACATGGCATTTACTTAACATTTAAGTAATTAAGGATATGAACTGGGGTGCCATAAATTGCTGTATTCACCCAAAAATGATATACAGCTTTCTATCTAATAAATGCATTCAAGAATAGTCACATTTTATTTCTGTGTTGTCAAAGAACTAATAAGATTAACTGATAATAAATATTTCATGGCGCCTTTACTGCCACTGCTGTTTGAAGGCATTCCAATTTTATAGTAAGACTTTTTTGTTAACATGACAAAATCCTATCCAACATTTACCACCAACACTTTAACGGTACTTACCACCAAATGTGATTTCAAACGCCTGTGGTCTCCATGTTTTCCCTGATCCTACATTTAAGACAGGTAGAATTATAAGAAATATATTACTAGTAATGAATATACATAATTAATAAGAATTTAATTGGAAAGCAAACAATATCTAAACCCAGTCCACAGTCTATTCTAAGGAAGGTGCTCTACATTGATGGAATTGTGCCTACATTTAATATGTACTCTTGTATGTAACTACCACCTCCACCTGAGGTGTATTGTGACTGTAGTGCCTTTGCCCTAGGCTAGCTAAATTTAGTTTTGTGCATTTGCTGTACACAGTTGAGCAGCAATTTATTTTTCAGGTATGATCAGTCTATACTTAAGCTTGGTTGTTCATTGCTCCTGCTTGCCTCTGGGAGAAGCTTTCAGAAATGGACTAGGAGGATTAACCACTGGGTTAAGAATTTTTATCGGACCTCAACCAATACATGGAGGCTGACCCGAAAGGTGTGGCGGGGAGATGGTAAATATTTGGAAGGACCTGTTCAGAGCTCTGTCTCCTGGGGCCTCTGCCCCCTGGGAGGGAATCCTTGTTACTGGAAAGCATTGGAGAAACTTGGACTTACATAAACTTGCTGGAAGACTGCCTGTGAAGCTAGGTTGGAATAGGGAACCCTTTCGCTGGAGAGTGTCACGGGGCATCTGGGTCTCTGGACATTGTGATTAAGACCCTTTTCCTAGAGTTCCAGGTATGCCTGTGCTTTGGGGGTTAGATGCCAGAGGTTGCTATAAGGACTGTGCCTATTCTTACAGAGCATCTGATTATCTGGAAATCCCCTCTACCTCCAGAAATTTTTAAGGCTGCTAATGGAAAAACTTTGCTTCAGAATCTGTCCTCCCGTACCTGCATGTATTCTGGAGTTTCCTGCACCCTCACCCCTCTACCTGCCTGTGTTCAAGTACTTTAATAAATCTTCAAAAAGATATCCCTAAACTGAGTCTGAGTTTTGTTTTTGTGCTCTGGAGCTCGTACATGGGCTGGCATTCTCTAGATGAGTAAGGTAGACCTGGGTTATTTCCAGCAGCCCCATAGAGGGAGGAGGGACTTTGAGATTCTGAGAGTGTGCAGTATAAGTTGTAGAAAGTCATACAGAGCCCACGGCATTTCCTGGCTGGAGGACATCCAGGATCATCTATCACCTTTCTCCTTAGCCTGACTGACCCTTTTACTCATTGGATTTAAATTATTTCAATATTGGACGCTCAGCATCGAATCTGGGCAAATTACCTTAACATAGTCTGCATGCAAATGCAGTCCTCCTAAAAATGCTCACTTCTCCAGACTGACATTTACTCATTAATTTTGATACTTGCATAACTCCTCTCAAGAGCCAGCCTATTGTTTGCATCAGGGCTGAAGGCTCTTGAAAGTGGTACTAAAGAATGATGAATTCAGGAAACACTTTACAACAACCTGCCAGTTCCTTACATTTGTCGTGATCTGCCTGAATTACATAGAGAAGTACAGAGGTCTAGCTTGGAACTGAAGCCTGATCCTTCATTTTGCTGGAGCTGTCAGCAGCACCTTGTAGCAGAGGAAGACATTCTGCTTCTGGATGAGCGATCGTAGCCTCTTGTTAAATGTGCAGTATGTGAGTGAGAGTGAACTGCAAATAAAGGGATCGTTTATTTTATACAGAGAGCACTATTTTTTATTTTCTGTGTCCTATTATACAGTCAGATCAACTGCATTGAAGGTGAGATGAGGAAGGTGAAGAGTTTGTGAATCAGCATTGTAGCTGATTCCGGCTGATAAAGAGAAGCATGAGCGATTGACCTATGCAGCAGTGAGGCTCTTATAGAAAGCCGAGCCCCTTTCTATAGGCTCTCAGCTGGTGGAGGTTCACACTCTTTTGGGAGATATAATCCATGTTGGGAAGAAGGACTGCACCATTAAACAGACTGATTTGTGTAAGGCCGCGTACACACGGGCGGACTGTTCGCCCAACCTTGTCCGCTGAACAGTGTTTGGGCGGACAGTCCGCTCGTGTGTGGGCTTTCAGCGGACAGTTTCAGCGGACAGTTGGACGGACAAAGTCTTTCGGAAATTCCGAAAAACTGTCCGCTGAAACTGGGTTTGAGCGAACAGTCCGCCCGTGTGTGGGCCTGTCCGCTGTACTTTCGAAATGAGCGGACTGTTCCCGCTCGGAAAGTCCGCCCATTTCGAGCGCGTGTACAGGTAGGCGGGGCCCGCGAAGGAGACCTCGCGGGCTCCGCCGCCTGGAATGGGCTTAAAGGGGAACCCCAGCGCCGAAAAAAATCGGCGTGGGGGTTCCCCCCAAGTCCACACCAGACCCTTGTCCGAGCACGCTACCCGGCCGGCCAGGAAAGGGGGGCGAGCGAGCGCGCCCCCCCTCCTGAGCCGTACCAGGCCGCGTGCCCTCAACATGGGGGGTACTTTGGGGAAGGGGGGGGCCGCGCGGCCCCCCCACCCCAAAGCACCTTGTCCCCATGTTGATGAGGACAAGGGCCTCTTCCCGACAACCCTGGCCGTTGGTTGTCGGGGTCTGCGGGCGGGGGGCTTATGGGAATCCGGGAGCCCCCTTTAAGAAGGGGGCCCCCGGATACCGGCCCCCCACCCTATGTGAATGAGTATGGGGTACAATGTACCCCTACCCATTCACCTGTGAAATAAAGTACCAAAAAAAACACAACACATGGAAAAAGTATTTTATTGCACAGCTCCGGGGGTCTTCCGTCTTCGGGGGTCTTCTCGCCGGACTCCTCCGCTATGTGTGTGTAGCTCTTTTGCTAGCGGAGGAGTCCGGCTTTCTTCCTCCCCGCCGCCGGCCTCTTCTCCCGACTTCGGGGGTCTTGTCCCCCTCTTCGGTTCTTCTGCCGGGCCACCGCGCCTGGTCCGGTGGCCCGGTCTTCTGTCGCCGTCTTCCGTTCTTCTGTCGCCGCCTTCGGTTCTTCTGCCGGGCCACCGCGCCTTCTTGTAGCTCTTTTACAGGCGGTGGCCCGGTCTTCTGTCGCCGCTGTCGTCGTCGCCGCCGCCGCCTTCCGTTCTTGTTCTTCTTCTTGTTCTTCTTCTTCTTCTCCTGGAGATGTTGACTCGACGAGCTCTCCGGCCGGAATGCCAGGGACACGCTCCGCTGCCACTTATATAGTGACAATGGGGCGGTGTCACATGGTATATGTCACATGGGTTGGTCACATGGTGACCCCACCCCCTTACGATGTCATAGTCCCCATGTGACATCAACCCATGTGACCAACCCATGTGACATATACCATGTGACACCGCCCCATTGTCACTATATAAGTGGCAGCGGAGCGTGTCCCTGGCATTCCGGCCGGAGAGCTCGTCGAGTCAACATCTCCAGGAGAAGAAGAAGAAGAACAAGAAGAAGAACAAGAACGGAAGGCGGCGGCGGCGGCGGCGGCGACGACAGCGGCGACAGAAGACCGGGCCACCGCCTGTAAAAGAGCTACAAGAAGGCGCGGTGGCCCGGCAGAAGAACCGAAGGCGGCGACAGAAGAACGGAAGACGGCGACAGAAGACCGGGCCACCGGACCAGGCGCGGTGGCCCGGCAGAAGAACCGAAGAGGGGGACAAGACCCCCGAAGTCGGGAGAAGAGGCCGGCGGCGGGGAGGAAGAAAGCCGGACTCCTCCGCTAGTAAAAGAGCTACACACACATAGCGGAGGAGTCCGGCGAGAAGACCCCCGAAGACGGAAGACCCCCGGAGCTGTGCAATAAAATATTTTTTCCCTGTGTTGTGTTTTTTTTTGTACTTTATTTCACAGGTGAATGGGTAGGGGTACATTGTACCCCATACTCATTCACATAGGGTGGGGGGCCGGTATCCGGGGGCCCCCTTCTTAAAGGGGGCTCCCGGATTCCGATAAGCCCCCCGCCCGCAGACCCCGACAACCAACGGCCAGGGTTGTCGGGAAGAGGCCCTTGTCCTCATCAACATGGGGACAAGGTGCTTTGGGGTGGGGGGGCCGCGCGGCCCCCCCTTCCCCAAGGCACCCCCCATGTTGAGGGCACGCGGCCTGGTACGGCTCAGGAGGGGGGGCGCGCTCGCTCGCCCCCCTTTCCTGGCCGGCCGGGTAGCGTGCTCGGACAAGGGTCTGGTGTGGACTGGGGGGGAACCCCCACGCCGATTTTTTTCGGCGTTGGGGTTCCCCTTTAAGCCCATTCCAGGCGGCGGAGCCCGCGAAGTATCCTTCGCGGGCCCCGCCTACCTGTACACGCGCTCGAAATGGGCGGATTTGCCTCCTCCTTACGTGGGCGAGTGCGTTCATTTCAAAAGTTGAGCGAACTGTTTGCCCAACCTTGTTCGTCAAACAGTCCGCTCGTGTGTGGGCAAGTCCGCTCATGCAAATTTTGAGCGGACTGTTTGCCGAAACTGTTTGACGAACAAGGTTGGGCAAACAGTCCGCGCGTGTGTACGCGGCCTAATTCATGGTTTTTGCACATATTGTACATGCAACTTAGGTTTGTTACACAAAATTGGATGAGAGTGTCACTGTACAATATTGGGATATTATTGTATATATGATCACATGTATAGTTTAGTTATGTGATATTATCACTGAGGGTTGGCTTAGTGCAGCAATGTATTTGTTTGTATAATAAATGCCTGGCCCATGCCACTGGAAGCTGGAAATCACTGAAGTATACACCGTTACTCCTGTGATCTCCACTTGCTTCCGGGTCCCATGCTGAGTGTCCAGCCTGAAGTCTTGTAAATGCAGGAAGTTGACTGTTCAGCATGGGTACCATTCAGAGAGTGATTTGTATTTTCTGAATGAATGCAAATCTTTCTCTAAATTGGACAAGGTGGAGAGCATTTCACCGTTCTCTCAACATTCTCTGAATGGTGCCTGTACCAAGCAGCCAATCTCCTGTGTTCACAATGCAGTAGAGCAGCCACTTGGTATGGGAGCCAGAAGCAAATGGAGATAACTGAAATAGTGATGTCTACTTGAGTGCTTTCCAGCTCCTAGGGGCAACAGCCAGGTATGGTGTATACATAGGCATTGGTCCACGTTGAACCAATGCAACTATGTATAACATGCTGATGCTGGAATAATTTGTTAAATGACATGAATCCTTTGCTAACTATGTAACTCTGATCAGTCTCAAGAGTTTTACTCAGTTATCCAAATGAACATGAAAATCAAAGAATGTAACTAAGCTTCTTACAGAATGTTCCTTCCTTTGATGTCCATGGTCTTTATATTCCTGAAATAAAAGGACAATTACTGTCAGTTTTTAATGTTAGAAAACAATCCTGTGATAATAAATTCTGTTAAATACTGAGTGTATTTTTAGCATTATTTTGGATGCTTGTAAATCATCACTAATATACACCAACATATCTGTTCCCCCTTTTTGAGCATTTATGGCATCCTAATAACACTAAAACTCATGCTTGTACACAGATACAATATACCATAATGAAAAATTTGGCAAGCTATCTGCAGCTATTTATAAAAGCTATCATTGAAAGACCTAATCTGTTCTCCTAGCTTTTCAGTAAAGAATGTTGCTGATCAGATGTTGGTCTACCAAGAGAGTTTTAGGAATTAGAGAATAAGGGACAACTTAGGGAAACAAAGACTTTTGCGGTTGTGAAAAGTGGGCATGGTTGAATTACACAGAATATTGGGTTTGCTGAACAGTCCGAGCGTAACAGTCCAATCGTAAACACAGTATATACAACACGTGTATGTCTCATTCTTTGTGCTCAGAAGAGGGAATTGTTTTTAAGGCAAAATGGTAGGGTGGTCAGACATTTTGTAACAACTTCACTGTTTTTATTCATCGCTGCCATACCATTAATTCATGCTGTGTGCATATGCCACCATCCTCGGTCAATGAGGTAGAAAGTAGAGCCACATGAAAACGTCCAACTGTGACCTAATCAGGTACGGCATAGCTATTCATTAACCGTACGCCATCCAAATACAAATTTCTGATATAGGGAAAGGGGACACTTTTAGACACAATAAACCCCTCTACTATGCAACACTTTTATACAGAAAAAACATTAATAAAACTGTGCTAATATGCTGGGAGGCAGTGTACCACTCTTCTGTGTTATGTCCCATGTTACCTGCATGCTGACATCACGGCTAGGGATGAGCTGAAGGTTCAGTCCGAACCTACATTCAGACCAAACTTTAGCTGTTTGGGCATTGAGATGCACGCCTCATGTTTCGTCTGTTCATCCATGTCTCATATTTAAGTGGAATTTCTACTGCTTCTATATATAGCTAGACATGTGCATTAGTTTTCGTCCGAATGCATTTTCGTTCGAATTTCAGGTATTGTGCAGAATCCGAAAAACGAATGATCTGACATAAACAAATGCTTAATTTTCGTTTTCGTTGTGACAACAGTTCAATATAGATAGGAGATTCGACATGACATTGACAATAACAATCTGTGTCTATCGAACCTGTGGTCGAATGTGCCTAACCATTGGGTGGGGGAAGTAAAATAAAAATAATGATGATGATGAATGTTATTGGCTGATTGTAACCAAAGAGGAGGAGCAGTAAAATAGCTAGAACTAAGTACACACGTACAGCCAACTTACTTTCACTTACGATTGCTAGCAGAGAGAGAGACACACACGCTGAATCATTGCAGAAGACAGTCAATCTTACCTGGTCCATTTGTCAGAGAACCTAAATTATTTAGCAATTAAGCATAAGCACAGCAGCAGAACAATAGTGAAGCAAGCTACAGTTCAACTTAACTTTTTCATAATAATCTGCTGCTATTGTGTTAGTGTTGTAAACTTGATAGTGATAATAGTGTTGCTAGTGTTGTGATAGCCTCAGAGGCTGCCCGTGTTGTGGGGAGGGGGGGGGGGATTTATTATTATAGATTCTATATTATAGATTGAGATTCTATATAGAATCTATATACCCTGTCTTGTTACCTGTCTGATGAGTGATCACTATCACCAGTCCATTTTCTGTTTGAACTATATATATTCAAATGAACGACAAAGATTCCACAAAGCAGCGAAAAACATACAAGCGTTGAATCTTTGGCTTATGGTGTCTGTCAAAAGTTCTAAGAAGATTCGACGGAGCAGCTAAACTATACAGAGTCATACAGTTTAGCTGCTCCGTCGAATCTTCTTCGAACATTCGACAGACGCCATAAACCTTCAATGACAGATTTGACCTTAATTAATTTGGATTTTCGGACAAATGCAATTTTTTATGAAAAACAAAATAAATGAAATCGAATTTCGGGAGTAACTAAACAAATTTATTTTTCGGACAAAAACGAAATTCCTAAACAAAATATTTCAGTGTGCACATGTCTATATATAACGGCTTCCTACTATTACTGGTTCCTAAGGAAGCCGCAGGTGCTTGCATCCATGGGTCCCTAGGAACAATTGGCATCACAGAGAATGTCCCATATAGGTAAAGCGGCTGGGATAGCACTGACATCACTGCCCAAATATGTCCAATGGTTATATTTGGGCAGTGATGTCACGGCTATTTTCACCCGTTTGCTAAAAAGAAGTGGGTAATCCCTGTAACATTAATAATTCTTAATCCTTAATAATTCTTAAGAAAGATGTAAGTTTTTGCAACCATAGTGTCTCTTATGCTGCGTACACACGATCAGACTATCCGGCGGACTTAGTCCAGCGGATCAGAGTCTGCCGGACAATTTGACCATGTGTGGGCTCCAGCGGACTTTTTCTTCCCAAAAGTCCGGCAGACTTTGAAAGAAGACTTGACTCAAAATTGTCCACCGGACTCGGCTTTCCGGCGGACAATCTGCTCGTCTGTTTGCTAGTCCGCTGGACTTTCCAAATGAACGGACTAGCCCACACACAGACTAAAGTCTGTTCATTTTGAACATGACTTCAGGTACGATGGGACAAGCAAAGGAAGTCAATGTCACCGATTCTATCGGCAAGATTGACACCTTGCGAGCCCCTTCGCCTGGTATGAGTTTTAAAGGTAACCCCTACACCGAAAAACGGCGTGGGGGTCCCCCCAAAGTCCATACCAGACCCTTATCCAAACACGCAGCCTGGACGGTCAGGAAAGGGGGTGGGGAAAAGCGAGCGCCCCCCCCCCTCCTGAACCGTACCAGGCCGCGTGCCCTCAACATGGGGGAGTGGGTGCTTTGGGGAAGAGGGCGCCCAAAGCACCTTGTCCCCATGTTGATGAGGACAAGGGCCTCTTCCTGACAACCCTGGCCGTTGGTTGTCGGGGTTTGCGGGCGGGGGGCTTATCGGAATCCGGGAGCCCCCGTTAATAAGGTGGCCCCCAGATCCCGGCCCAACACCCTATGTGAATGAGTATGGGGTACATCGTACCCCTACCCATTCACCTGGGGGAGAAAAGGTGGTAATAAAAAAACACACAACACAGGTTTTTAAAGTAGTTTATTAGGAAGCTCCGCGGGTCTTCTTGCCGGACTCCTCAGCTATCTTCTGCTCTTTAACCACTCTTTTGCTAGCGGAGTAGCCCGGCTTTCTCCTTCATCGTCGTCTGGGGGTCTTTTTCTTCTTCTTTGGCGGTGATGAACAAGAAGACCGGGCCAACGCTAGTAAAAGAGCTGGAAGAAGATAGTGGAGGAGCCCGGCAAAAGAACCGAAGAGTGGGAAAAGGGGCCGGAAAGCGCGGAGAAGTCGGAAAGACACCCGAAGTCGGAAGAAGACCCCAGGACGACAACGAAGGAGAAAGCCGGGCTCCTCCACTAGCAAAAGAGCAGAAGATAGCAGAGGAGCCCGGCGAGAAGACCCCCAAAGTCGGAAGAAGACCCCCGGAGCTGCTAATAAACTACATTAAAAACCTGTGTTGTGTGTTTTTTTTTTTATTACCACTTTTTCCCCCCAGGTGAATGGGTAGGGGTACGATGTACCCCATACTCATTCACATAGGGTGTGGGGCCGGGATCTGGGGGGCCCCCTTATTAAAGGGGGCTCTCGGATTCCAATAAGCCCCCCGCAGACCCCAACAACCAATGGCCAGGGTTGTCGGGAAGAGGCCCTTGTCCTCATCAACATGGGGACAAGGTGCTTTGGGGTGGACCTCTGCCAAAAGTCTGCTGGAAAAGTCAGTTTGTGTATAGTCATGTGTGGGCAAGTCCACTCGTTTGGAAAGTCTGGCGGATTGCCGCCGGATAGTCTGATTGTGTGAACGCGGCATAAGAGCCACTGACATCACTGTGTAATCATCGGAAGCGAACACATGCATCGGCAATGACAGCTGTAAAAATAATTTTCCTGCAATTTGAAAACGTTTTTACTTTTTAAATGTCAGTGTTGCTGCAGCACTTTCTGTGCATCACAGAGATGTGCCCATTCACAGGCATGTTACTCAAAGGTATTGGACATTTTTAATATTATATTTTGAGCATTAAAAAAAAATCACTGCGACTGCCCAAATGGATTGTTTAAAGCTTTTTTTTTTTTGCATTGGTACATTTTCCCCAGGACAGTGACCATGCTATTTTTTTACACCTGCTTGCCTATTAGCCCAACAGATTTGGCTCCTATTGATTTAATGGGTTTGGTTTCAGTATCTTTGAAGTTTGCAAAACCCCTGCTAAACTAATCACCACCCAAACTATATTCATGCTATTGGGCAGACCACTGCACCCAGCAATATGTGCATGGTTGTGGAGCCAAGAACCAGGACGTGGATTGCCGTCCTTGGTTCAAGGAAATTTGATCTTTGGGATGTACATTATATAGTAAATACAGTAATATATGTTTTTTGTTTTGTTTTTTACCTAGGAGAGTTTTAATTTAATACAAGTAGAAAGGAGTGGAAGCACAAAATATGGGCAAATTAAAAAGGCAGTAGATCTTAAAGGAATAAATGGAGATTTTTCCCCTGTCTGCATATATGTACCCTTATGATGTAACAATCCATCATTTTTTTTAAAGTGCTAATGTTCAGAGATGAACTTCCGGATCGGGTTGGTCAGGTAAAAAAGAAAAGAATAGAATCAAATAAAACAATAGAATAGAAAATGAAAGAATAGAATAGAAAGGAATAAAATAGAAAATAATAAAATAAAATAGACAGAATATAGCAGTATTCTGAAATTCAAATTTCAAAAAGAATAGTACGGAATAGAATATTTTGACCTGATATCTGCCAAAACCTGCATTTAGCCCCTCTGCCACCCTCCCCCCAACAAATGCAGTGTCAGTAGATTACTGTCAATTCTGATACATTGCACACAAATCCACAGTCTTGCCAAGGTTAGGACTGATCTCTGCTAGCACTAGCAGGTACATTTTTTTTGTAGTGGTTCAAGCAGTCCATGACAGCCAGGGGCTCTTTTTTCCATGAGTCGCACTAGGTACCTATATATTTAGTGGCCAAAATGTCTAAAGAAAGGTACACTAGTGAAGAGGCCTACAGAATTCTGATTATGTCAGATGAGAGCAACGGGGAAGCCTCACTGACAGATTCAGGCTCAGAATATGAACCTTTAGAAAGCAGCAGCATCCTGACAGGTATCTAAGAACCCCTTGCCCTGGTTGCTGAGGTGCTAGACTTGTGCTAGAATTCTATAACCAGACAAAATCTATAACTAGCCATTATACCAGATAGTGGTCTGGCATATATTTTAATGGGGACCCCATGATACACAACACACAATGATTCTCATATTTTCTCATATGCAGCAGAGCGCTACACTACCTTTCTGGCAGTCTAGTACATCCTGGCCTTTTACACCCCAGCACTGCAGTATCACTTGGTGACCTAGTGAGTCCCAGAAATGCAGTCCAAGCAGGTGAGGTGGCTAGCATTAGTAGGGTCCCGTAACCACCAAAATTTCAAACACAGGTCCATAGAGCCCATAGTGTCCTTCTGAATGTGCTTGAAAATCCTGATTGGCAGCTTGCAAGCATCATTCTGGTACCGTTTTTCTTTTTAGCCCGCGGTCGGCTTTCAGGGAAAGCAATCCTAGGGGCTAAATAGACCCCCCCCCCCCCAACCCCTCCGCCTTCCACCTTTTTCTCTAGCTCTCCTGTCCCACCCAATCACTGGGGAACCTGAGGATGCAGTCAGAGGTTCCATCGGCTGACCACAGAGCCAAAGTCTGAAACAGCTCCAATCATCTCTATGGTCTAAGAAACCGGAAACAACAACCATTTCATCACTTCTAATAAACAAAACCATTTTTTAATTGGGAATGCATCTGATCTTGGTATGATCAGATCCTTTAAGGGCAGAGGAGAGATCTAGAGTCTAACAGACCCTAGATTTCTCAGAGTACCTGTCACTGCCTATTGCTATCACTGGGGATATTTACATTCTCTGTGATAACAATAAAAGTGATTTTAAAAAAATGAGACAGTGTAAAAATAAAATAATAAAAAAATATCTACGTTGTTTTACGCACTGGTGCCACTTTACCAATGTATATCGGCGTGAGGACTATTCATTTTTATTATTTTATCTATTTAGATTTGTTTGCACCCTTTTACTGAGGGGATTTTTTTGATCGTTTCAAGCGCTACTTTTTACCTGTATCATATATGCATTTATGGGTAATATATTGTTTTAATACCTTTTTTGAATACCTATGTACCCAAGGACAACAATAATTACATTTGGTGTCTTCTATATACCACATTCTTCATGAAGCTTTCCCTCTTACTGAAAATACTAATTTATATATGTGTAAATGGGCACAATTGTTATGTAGGCCTATCACCTCCCAGATGTAGGATAGGATCTGGACTTCTATTTTGAAATCCTCCAAATGTGTGGTGTAAAGAGAGACATCCATTCAAATTCTGATGGTCTGGTATAGGCCCCCTGAGGTGATACATAACTATGACACCTCTAGTACAGTGAAGTGTTGGCGCTGTAAACTTGAAGTAGGATCATTGCTCCATATTTTCTGCAATGTTCTCTGATACAGCCTTTTTGGCATGAGGTAATGCTATTGCTTCAAATAGTAGTAGATTTGCCTTTTCCTATTGACCCAATTCACTATTTATTGGGTCTTTACTTTTCTGGTATTGCTAGACACATCAAACAATTAATTTCCTACATTCTTTTGGCTGCCAAGAGAGTGTTTCCATTTTATTGGTTGTCCAATTTACCTCCACTGTGGTCTAGGTTCCTCCAGCTCATAGTTGATATTCAGAGAATGGAATATTTAACTGCTACTGTACATGATACTATCCCGCAATTTAATAAAATATGGAAACAATGGGATCGGTCTGAGTTTGGGTCCCCTTTGCCAGGTTCTATGCTGATTTAATAACTTGGAATACACTATCGATATGTCTTACTGCGATTTTTATTCTTACTTGATGTAAGCAGCTTCTTTTACTAAGGGCCGGTTCACACAGGGGGCGACACGAGGCGACACGACTTGCCGTGCCGCGACCTGACAAGTCGCCCCCGTTCTGTACAATGGAACCGTTCTGAGAGGAGCGACTCGAGTCGCTCCGACTCAGAAAAAAGGTTCCTGTACTACTTTTGGGTGACCTCGGGGCGACTTGCATTGACTTCTATACAGAAGTCATTTGCAAGTCGCCGCTGAGGTCGCGGCAGGTCGCGGCGAGGCAAGTCGTGTCGCCTCGCATCGCCCCCTGTGTGAACCGGCCCTTAATACATTTACTTTTTATTTGGCAATATTGCACTCTGGCTGTTCTTTGTTTCCTTTGAGCGCCTTTTATACAAGAAGTGGCATTTCTTGGAGTGAGCTCTTTCCTCTATATATGGAGTTTCCCAAGATGTTTTCATATTAAGATCTGGACGTAGTATTTCGTCTTCGCTTGGGACCTGGATGTCTTTACAGATCCATCAGCAGGATTTCTTATCTGACTATCTGATGAGCCTTGTTTGACCTTTGGGTCATTTTTGGAGGTGAGCAACCAATTCATAAATATAACAGTCGATGTTTGGATTGATGTGCTGCCTGTTTTTTCTTCTATCAGGTTACCCCTATGAGGTTTTTATCTTTATATGAACTGACTCCTACCATTGGGCTTTAGTTGGACTTTTATTCACATTTATTTGTATGTTTTGGATACTTATCATGTTCATTCTTTAAGTATATTGATTCATATCACGTTTAATTCATGGTAAAGATACATTTTTATTGTCTCTTTTCCCCCGATCGAGGATGGGCTGTGTCGTGAGGGAATCGCCTCATCACTGATCACGGCACAGGAGCAGTGACACTGGGAGAATGTCATATGACGTCCACCCAGAGGGAACTGGTTAACAGGCACACCATATGAAATGTTGGGTTTACAGTAAATGAACATTTTTTATTGAGTTTTCAGTATGACGGTTTTTAAGTAGAAGTAAGATGGGAATTTTATATCTTATATAATCTTATAATAAAGCTTACCTTTTATGTCAAAGGAATATCTCCTAACTGTGTACTGTTTAAAAGATATTCCAGGGAGCCGCAGCTGGTGACATCACAGGTGCATACATCCTGAGGGAACGGCGTTCCTTCAAAGCTCTGTGCCCGTTACTCCCACATGGCTGGACAAGTGTGTTGTTATCACAGCTCTGCCATTCAAGCAGTTGCAGCCCTTGAACCTGGAAGGAAGACCAGATAAAGATGGAAGCCTCTGCAGCGGTGACAGCACGCCTCTGGAGGCCTTCATTTCAAGGTAAGTCTTTCATAATGTACTAGTATTCAAAGCATACTAGCACATTGTGCCATTACCTCGAAGGGTTTGTTTTTGTAACTTTTACTACCTTTTTAAACAAAGTATTCATGTTTTCCTTCCGTTGCTCTTTTCTCAATTTGATGTTCTCAATCTCACAAATGCCCCTCTCTGTACGCTTTATATTTTTTTTTATTCTGGCACTCCTCTCCTACATGTAAAAATCATAATTTTTTTGCTAGAAAATGACACAGAACCCCCAAACATGATGTACAGTAGGTGACCGCGATATTGTGTCAATCTCGCCGCTTCTAGCGGCGAGATTGACACCCTATGAGCTCCGTCACGGGAGCTAGCGCCCATCTGGCTCGCATCGGGAAAGGAAAAATGTTTCTTTTCCTTTCCCGATAAGCGACAAGCATCGCTTGCCGGGTTGACACTGGTGCGGGATCCAAATTGGATTCCCGCCAATACCAGGCACTGTGTTTGGTATGAAGGGAGAACTCCACGCCAAATGTAAAAAAAAACAGCGTGGGTTCCCCCTTTGGATGTATACCAGGCCCTTAGGTCCGGTAGGGATTTTAAGGTGGAATCCCCTTTGCCAAAAAAACGACGTGGGGTCCCTCCAAAATCCATACCAGACCCCTATCCGAGCACGCAGCCAGGAAAGGGAGTGGGGATGAGCAAGCGCCCCCCCTCCTGAGCCGTACCAGACCACGTGCCCTAAACATGGGGGGTGCCTTGGGGAAGGGGGAGCCGCGCGCCCCCCCACCCCCAAAGCACCTTGTCCCCATGTTGATGAGGACAAGGGCCTCTTCCCGACAACCCTGGCTATTGGTTGTCGGGGTCTGCGGGCGGGGGGCTTATTGGAATCCGGAAGCCCCCTTTAATAAGGGGACCCCCGGATAGAGCACCTTGTCCCCATGTTGATGAGGACAAGGGCCTCTTCCCGACAACCCTGGCCGTTGGTTGTCAGGGTCTGCGGGCTTGGGGCTTATCGGAATCCGGGAGCCCACCTTTAATAAGGGGGCCCCCAGATAGCGGCCCCCCACCCTATGTGAATTAGTATGGGGTACAATGTACCCCTACCCATTCACCTGTGAAAAAAATGTACAAAAAACACAACACATAAGGGTTAAAATAGTTTATTGCACAGCTCCGGGGGTCTTCCGTCTTTGGGGATCTTCTCGCCGGACTCCTCCACTATCTTCTGCTAGCTCTTTTGCTAGTGGAGGAGCCCGGCTTTCTTCTTCGTCACCGCCGCCCTCTTCTTCCGACTTCGGGGGTCTTGTCCCCCTCTTCGGTTCTTCTTGCCGGGCCATCGCTTCTTCTTCCAGCTCTTTTACTAGCGGTGGCCGGTCTTCTGTCGCCGCCGCCGCCTTCTGTTGTTCTTCTTCTTCTGGAGATGTTGACTCGACGCTCTCTCCGGCCGCAATGCCAGGGATGAGGTGCGCAGCGACTTATATAGGGACAAGGGGCAGGGTCACCGGTTGATGTCACATGGTGACCCTGTCCCTTACGATGTCACAGTCCCAGCATCCTCCGGAGACAAGGTGCTTTGGGGTGGGGGGGCGCGCGGCCCCCCCTTCCCCAAGGCACCCCCCATGTTGAGGACACGCGGCCTGGTGCGGCTCAGGGGGGCTCGCTCGTCCCCATCCCCTTTCCTGGCCGGCCGGGCTGCATGCTCGGATAGGGGTCTGGTATGGATTTTCGGTGAAGAGGATTCCCCTTAAAATCCCTATCGGACCTAAGGGCCTGGTATGCCCCCAAGAAGGCATGCGGGCTTCATGAGTGAGGCGACATTATCGCCTCGCTCTGACTGCTACAGGAAAATGACATTTTCCTATTGCAGCCAGCGTAATGGTATCACGCTGGCTAAAGGAGCCTGTCGCCGGGAACCAGCGCGATACTGTCGCGCTGGAAACACAATATCGGCGGCACCTACTGTATGTTTTTTTTTTTTTTAGCAGACACACTTAGGAAATAAAATGGCAATCATTGCAACTTATTATCTCGTACGGTATTTGAGCAACAATTTTTCAAACTTGTTTTTTTTGGGGGGGAAAAAAAAACTTTCATGAATTAAATTGGTCATCGAAAATCTCTATGGTTGTCATCAGGCGATGGACGATTCTTTCTGTGGGTCCCCGATGGCACGGGAAAGCCCGGAGAAGCTCCGGATGGCAGCAGGAGTGGGGTGTACCATCCTGTCGCCTGTAAGAATGATCAAGCAGAGGAACTGCCGCTATGATCATTCTTATGTTGCACAGAATTGCCGGCTGAAAACAAGGATATCTGAATGATGCCTGTAGCTGCAGGCATCATTCAGATATTCCCACTGAAAGTCAAAGACGTCATATGATGTCCTTGGGCTGGAAGACTATTGCCTGAAGACTAACCTGTATATTTTTTGTCTAGAGTGTCTTGAAAGCTTTAGAATGTGCAGCATTAGCGTTGCATGAGATTGAATAGCTTGCTGCTCCCAGATTCAGGGGAATTCAATATAGCTTTAAAGTGATTACATATACCTGTTGTGATATGGCTCAACCGGAGTGACTCCATCTTTATAAGTTCATATAAGATTAACTTGGGTTAACCTGTTAGTTAGTTTAAACTCTGTATTTACAGACTGTAGCAGTTTTCCTATAAAGCATACATATAAAAAAATATAGCTTGCATAAGCAGTTTTATTCTGTATTATCTAAATAAAGAAATTGTGTCTCAATATGTCTGGGCCACAGGACTCATGACTGTGACTCATGAAAGCAGGTGACATAATTAATGATATGTAATGATATGTAATGTACACCTCTGTATTAACCACACCCATGTTCTATGCAATGATTGGCTAATAATAGCGCATATAAGTTGTAGACCCGCCCAGAATTAAACCAGATAAGCTCTGAACATCAACTTTGACTCCTCTCTTCTTGTGTTCAGAAAAATGCTGTCTGCTTAGTGTAGCAGTGCTGAGTGGGTTTCGTAAGTGTGGTAATTGACGTAATTATACCTAGCTGGTCTTTGTCAGGTATATAGAAATACCATTTTAATCACAACAAATGGAGGCACTGCTGAAATTTGAATTTAGGCCTTGACGGGGTGAGTGGTCAAACTTTGATTTTAGATTAAAAGAATAATTTTGTATTGCCTTGGCTTTGACAGACACAACCCTGGCCGGATACATTTTAATTAAGAAGAGAGTTGTGAGACAGGCCAGGCTGTTAAGAAGTGGCTCTTGGGAGGCCTGTGCCCTGTGGGATGTTGAGAAGTTTAAAACATAATATTATGCTCTTTTTTGGAAAGAGAATAAGAAAAGGGTAATGGAGCAATTACCAATTACTACCGATACCCACAAAACTTTTGCTCTATCTGACTTTTCTTGTCTATCACATTTGCATTAAAGTAATAAGATATCTGTTGTGTTGTGTGGGATACAGGGTTGTATGGGGTAAGGCAGCCCGGTTTTCACTGTTATATGATGTCCCAAAAGGGGAAAATTAGATTAGAGTGAAGTCAATTTCCCTTGTTATGTTCAGGTATTGTGGAAAGGGTGAGTACTGTTATATAAATGTTCATATAAGTTTGCTAAGGTTTTCTTTGAAGAGAGATGGTATAGTACAGGGATATGCAATTAGCAGACCTCCAGCTGTTGCAGAACTACAAGTCCGATGAGGCATAGCAAGACTCTGACATTCACAAGCATGACACCCAGAGGCAGAGGCATAATGGGACTTGTAGTTTAGCAACATCTGGAGGTCCGCTAATTGCATATCCCTGGTATAGTATATGAATAATATGACTTCTCCCCTTTGCTATTATGTTGGTTATGGAGCTCTGCAATGATAGGTGCTTGATTCTGCTTGAAAAGGGCATAATTTGTTTGGACATGTTTAACGTGTTTTGGTAACACTTGGAATGTTATTGGAATGGTATTTTTCGAAGTTTGTGGAAGAATTTGTGTTTAGATGGGAGGGGGTTGTTAGGTAAGTGGGTGTTTTGGAAAACACCCTACGTGTGATAAGATTAACTAAGTGATTGAGTAAGGGTGTTAATAAGAGCATCCTACATTGTTGAGGGTAAGGTAAGTGAAGTAAGAAGGTAAAAGAGAGATTTGAGTTATTTATTAAAATAAGGTGTGCATTTTGCAAGGTTTTTCAATGCATTGTTCTTTTTAAACAAGCCGATTTCAAAGCTGTTTTAAAACTGACACAAAAAAGAAAGAAAGAAAGAAAAAAAAAGTGAAGCAAAGTACTTTTAAGAACAGGAAGTTAGCAGTCAGAGTTGTTTTGAGATTTAAAGGGGACATTTTACTGGCATTGCATACCGAGCTTGAGGGATTTTTTCTCATGTTTGCTGTAGCAATGTGGAGATATTCGTGGTCATGCATTTATTGATTATGAAGTATCTTGGCGGAAACGATTTTAAAGGATAGCCGAGATAGGAGGTTTTGAGCAGGGAAGGAAATTAACACAGATAGACTTACCCTGTTACCCTGTTTGTCTGTTTGTTTGTCTGTTCATTTGTTTGTTGATTATTTGTTTATTGTTGTTTGTTGAAGTTATAATGAGTCTGTACAGGTGGGTTGGTAGAATGTGCAGATCAGTGCAGATCACTGTTTGGCAACAGGCACGGGAAAAGGTTCAACCAAGGGTAAAAAGAGAGACAGTTGGTGGGGAGGCTAGAACCCTTGTTGAAAGCACCCCACCTTGTGCAATAAGCAGCCCTGGTGCTGGGGTCTCGTGAGACTTTTGCGGGATTACGGTACCAGAGATTCATAGAGACACCAAGATGTCGGTATATTGGGCAGTGATTAAATTGCTGCTGGATGCACTGACAGGGGGACATGGTTACTATTTTGGGGGGTCTGAATGAGGTAGAGGGAGATTATGAATCTTCCTCCTTCCCCCTTCCATTCTCCCAGATTCCCTCATCGCTCCCCAATTCTCCACCTCTGAGCTGGTGGGTTTGGGGGTGTGAATTCTGACACGGATCTCCGGTGAGGTGCTAGGGTCGCGGCTTCATGCACTGACCGTTTCTGTTTGATCAGTGAGGATTCTCAGAGTGCAGTGATCATCGGAGGGAGAACATGTTTAAACACTTCTCCCACGACTGTCTCTGTTTCATGGACTGTTTGTGGACTGTGATCAATGGCAGTCCTTGGGGTCGCCCTGTTTGCAGTTTCATAAGATGGACACCCAGGTAGAGGAAAGTTGTTAATAGAGAGAAATTAATTTTATGTGTTTTCTGAATGCAGATAAATTGTTGGGTTGTTGATATATGTCCTATGATCCTGCCAAGACAGACAGCGTTGCTAAAGTGGGCAGGTGAAAGGGACAGAGTAGGGTACTCATCTGTGTGTGGTGCTTTAAGAGGATTGAATCGCGGATTTGGACAAAGACAGACTACTATTTGAGTGATCCCTCCTGTCCAAAGTACTGTTTAGCACAATGCACGGAGGTACATATCCGCTTGCAGAGATCTGCTATTTTGTTTCGGGTGGAAGAGGGGACCAAACCACCAACCATGCCTTCACCACTGCTTTTGTGAGGAGCGTACTGCTATATTTGCATTCCATAGTGTCAGGAATCCGCCCGTTCCGTGCGATCGGGTCTCCGTACGCGCACGCGCGTTCGTGCCGCGGGTCGTCGTGGGCACGAGCGTCTTCAGACGCGCGCGGGTGCACGTCGTTCGTATGTGCGCGCGGTACACGCACACACGGGCGCGCGTTAGTACGATTGGCGCCAGTGGCCCTTTTTAAAGGCACAGCTGCGGGGGTTCTGTGCTGTTCGTCTGCAGCTAGTACCCGAAGTGACCTGCTATTCTGCCTGAACCCTACCTGATACCTGACCCGGCTCCGTCTGACTCCGCTGATCTCTCCTGCTCCGACCCCGGCTTGTTTGACCCTTCTTGGACTGATTCCTGTTGCCGAACCTCTGCTTGTTACCTGATTCTTCTGCTGGCTCCTGCTTGCTTCTGTGTCTGCTACCTCCTCATCCAGAGATCCACCCATCCTGGTTCCACGGTCCGTGGCCTTCCCCACCAGCTGCCTTCTTGCTACAGAGAGCTCCTGCACCAGAGGATCTTCATCTACCTAGCATCTGCTGCTGCACCTGGCTGGACCCTCCTACCCCGCTGCGCTCCGGTCTCCCTGTTTCCATTCCAGAGAGACTAGAACCAGAGCCGTAAGAGAGGTCCCCTTCCACCAAGTCAGACTCACTACCTGAAGACCCTAACAGTACGAACAGCCATGTCTGAGTCTGCGGAAGGGGCCTCCGCCATGAAGGAGATCTGCTCCCACCTTGCGGCTCTCACCCAGGCCGTGAAGTCTCTTCAGGATGGCTACACCAGGTTGGAGGAGCGTGTTCAGCATCTCTCTACCCCGGGTTCATCAGACACCACACCTCAGCCTCCTCCTGTTCAGCCAGCCGCCCATTCGGCAATCATGATGCTTCCACCTGAGCCTAGGGTTCCCATTGCGGAGAGAGGTTTGCAGGGGACCGCTCTAAATTCCGGGCTTTTCGCAACGCCTGCCAGCTATACTTTGCCCTCCAGCCCAGGACCTTCTCCCTGGAGGCAACTAAGGTGGGGTTTGTTATCTCTCTTCTGCAAGGAGAACCTCAGTCCTGGGCCCACCACCTTCTGGAGAATGACAGTCCCCTTACTCAGACTCTCTCTACCTTCTTCGAAGGGATGGCTCAACTTTACGACGATCCTCAGCGGGCTGCCACCGCAGAATCCGCATTAACTGCGCTCCAGCAGGGCCGTAGGACGGCTGAGGACTATGTCTCGGACTTTAGACGCTGGAGCGCAGATACCCAGTGGAACGAGTCGGCCCTAAGACACCAATTTCGCATGGGCCTGTCTGAGGGCCTCAAGGACGAATTAGCCCGTGTTGGTACCCCTGACGCCTTAGAGGACTTAATTGCTCTGGCCATTCAGATCGATCGAAGACTTTGCGAGAGTAGGGCCGACGCTCCTCCCAACCTCTGAGACCTGCCTGGATGACCGCCAGAACCCCGTCTTCCACACCTTTCTTCTCTCCTCCCCCTCAAGGGGGGCCTGCCAGTGTTTCTCCCGCTCCTGAGGAACCTATGCAGCTTGGATTACTCCGGCCTACCCTGTCTCCTGAAGAGCGAGCCCGCCGCCGACAGATGAACTTGTGCCTGTACTGCGGCGGTTCCGGACATTATGTGGCCAACTGTCCCGTTAAGACACGTAAGTGCCTCTCTTCAGTGTCTCACAGTTACTTAAACCTGCCTTCCAACTCTTTCCATGTTGCCCTTCTGCTCTCATTTCAGCTACAGGGAAGAACGATCCACGTCAACGCCATCCTTGACTCCGGGGCCTGCAGTTGCTTCATTGATGCTGCCTTCACCAACCTACATTCCATTCCACTCCAGAGAAAACCTCATGGACTCTCTATCTTCCTGGCTGATGGTTCCCAGATTAAATCTGGCCGAGTCACCCAGGAGACCCTTCCACTACCCACCTCCACCTCCTGCCGACATACGGAACTGTTAACTCTTGATGTCATTTCGTCCCCACTTTTTCCTGTGATCCTGGGCATACCATGGCTGCAGGCACACAATCCCTCCATTGACTGGTCTTCTGGGGAGGTGAGGTTCCTCTCCCCTTACTGCCAGGACCACTGTCTTCCTGGGGCTTCTGTACAGTCCGGAACGCTCCTCTGCCTAGACCCAGACCTGGACTTATGTCAATCAGTCCCCGAGCCTTACCACGAGTTTCTGGACGTCTTCAGTAAATGGGGGGCTGATTCCCTTCCCCCGCATCGCCCCTACGATTGTCCCATTGAGCTCCTTCCTGGGGCAGAGATCCCGTTTGGACCTGTCTACCCTTTGTCCGAGAAGGAGCAAGAGGCTCTGAAGGCCTACATCTCCGAGAACCTCAAGAAGGGGTTCATCCGTCACTCCACGTCTCCTGCCGGTGCTGGGATATTTTTCGTTACTAAAAAAGACCAGACCCTTCGACCTTGTGTGGACTACCGAGAGCTGAACAGAATCACGATTAAAAATCGCTATCCCCTACCCCTGATTCCGGAACTCTTTCAAAAACTGAGGTCGGCTTCTATCTTCACCAAATTGGATTTGAGGGGAGCCTATAACTTGGTCCGTATACGAGCAGGTGACGAGTGGAAGACTGCGTTCCGAACTCGCTTTGGGCACTACGAGTACCTAGTGATGCCTTTCGGGATGTGCAACGCCCCAGCCACCTTCCAGCACTTGATTAACGATGTTTTCCGGGACTTTTTGGATATTTTCGTTATCGTATATCTTGATGACATCCTGATCTTCTCCAGGTCCCTGGAACAGCACCGGGGACACGTCGGCAGAGTACTGCTTCGGCTCCGGCAACATGGACTTTACGCTAAAGCCGAAAAATGTAAATTTGAGCAACAGGATATCCAATTCCTCGGCCTTGAAATCTCCCCAGCAGGCATCAGGATGGACCCGCAAAAAGTTGCTGCTGTCCTCGAATGGCCAGCCCCCACCGACAAGAAGGGCATCCGACGCTTTGTGGGCTTCGCCAATTTCTATAGAAAATTTATTAAGGGGTTCTCAGTCATTATCTCCCCCATCACCCAGCTCACTAAGCAGAATATGCGTTTTCATTGGGGTCCTGAAGCCCAGGCCGCCTTCAAGAAACTCAAGGACTTGTTTACCTCTGCTCCCATCCTCAGTCACCCGGATCCGTCTAGACCCTATATTCTGGAGGTAGATGCTTCTGAGATAGCAGTAGGGGCGGTGGTCTCCCAGCGCTTAGGTAAAGAGGACCTGATGCACCCCGTGGGGTTCTTTTCCCGAAAACTCTCTCTGGCGGAGAGGAATTATGATGTGGGTGACCGGGAATTGTTGCCATTAAGTCTGCTTTGGAGGAGTGGAGATACTTACTTGAGGGGGCGGTACACCCCGTGCTCATCTACACGGATCACAAGAATCTCGAGTACCTCCGTACCGCTAAACGTCTAAAACCTCGGCAGGCCCGCTGGGCCCTCTTTTTCTCTCGGTTCTGCTTTCACATAACCTATCGCCCTGGATCAAGAAATGTGAAGCCGGATGCACTCTCCCGCATGTTTGACAGCTCCAAGGATACCGCACCCCCGGATACCATCCTCCCTGCTAACACCTTTCTACTCATCCAACCAGACCTAGTGTCTCTGCTAAGAAGTGCTTCCTCCACATCCTCCTGTCCCCCAGGAATTTCATTAGCATCCAGGGAGGGCCTGCTTTGGAAGGACAATCTGATCTTCGTCCCTGAAGACGTTAGAATAAAGGTCTTGGGTCTCCTCCATGACCATCCGCTCGCTGGGCACTTTGGTGTCCGCAAGACTTTGGAGCTTGTACAACGCTCCTTCTGGTGGCCAGGCATGAGGGAGTTCTGCAAGCAGTACGTGAATTCTTGCCCCGTGTGTAGCCGGAATAAGGTCCCCAGAAATCGAGCCTGGGGGCTGCTTAAACCTCTTTCCGCACCCGACCGCCCCTGGCGGATGATTACTATGGATTTTATTGTGGAACTTCCCCCTTCTGAGAACTGTACTGCCATCTTTGTAGTTTGTGACCGTTTGTCTAAGATGGCCCACTTCCTACCCTTAAAAGGAACCCCCTCCGCGACCGAGACTGCCCACATTTTCATCAAGGAGATAATCAGGCTTCACGGGGTACCCACCAACATCGTATCTGATAGAGGGGTTCAGTTCACCTCCCGTTTCTGGAGAGCCCTATGTGAGGCTTTGAAAATAGAGTTGGCCCTGTCCTCCGCCTACCACCCACAGACCAATGGGCAAACGGAACGCACCAACCAAACCCTCGAGCAATACATCAGATGTTTTTCTTCCTTTGTTCAGGACGTTTGGGTTTCCCTGTTACCTCTGGCGGAATTCGCCTACAACAATGCCAGCCATGCTACCACAGGGCAGTCCCCGTTCTTTGCTAATTACGGTTTTAACCTGTCTTTTCTTCCCGATATCCTTACAGAATCCCATGTTCCAGCAGTACAGGACACAGTATCCTTTCTTCAGTGGAATAACCGGACCCTGCAGGAGGCCATAACCAAGGCTCAGGCTGACAGCAAGAGGAGCTTCGATCGAGGGAGAAGGGGAGAATTGATCCTTCAAGTCGGGGACCAGGTATGGCTGTCTTCTTCTAATTTAAAATTAGCCTGCCCCTCTAGGAAGTTGGCACCCAAATTTCTGGGCCCGTTTCCTGTTAAGAGGAGGATTACCGAGGTGTCATATGAATTGTCCTTACCTGATTCCATGAGAATACACCCAGTCTTCCATGTAGCTCTGCTTAAGCCTGCTGTACCTGATCCCTTCCCTGGTAGAGGAACAAGGCCACCTGACCCTGTGCTGATTGATGGCAGTGAGGAATTTGAAGTGGAGGCCATCCTGGATCTCAGAAGACGACGGGGACAAGGTCAGTTTCTGATTAAATGGAAGGGCTATGGCCCGGAGAATAATTCATGGGAACCTGCTACTAACTTACATGCTAATATACTAATCCAGGCCTTCTTTGCTGCACACCCGGAGAAAAGAGCCACTAGGGGCACCCGGAGGTTGCCCCTTGTGGGGGGGCAATGTAAGGAATCCGCCCGTTCCGTGCGATCGGGTCTCCGTACGCGCACGCGCGTTCGTGCCGCGGGTCGTCGTGGGCACGAGCGTCTTCAGACGCGCGCGGGTGCACGTCGTTCGTATGTGCGCGCGGTACACGCACGCACGTGTGCGCGTTAGTACGATTGGCGCCAGTGGCCCTTTTTAAAGGCACAGCTGCGGGGGTTCTGTGCTGTTCGTCTGCAGCTAGTACCTGAAGTGACCTGCTATTCTGCCTGAACCCTACCTGATACCTGACCCGGCTCCGTCTGACTCCGCTGATCTCTCCTGCTCCGACCCCGGCTTGTTTGACCCTTCTTGGACTGATTCCTGTTGCCAAACCTCTGCTTGTTACCTGATTCTTCTGCTGGCTCCTGCTTGCTTCTGTGTCTGCTACCTCCTCATCCAGAGATCCACCCATCCTGGTTCCACGGTCCGTGGCCTTCCCCACCAGCTGCCTTCTTGCTACAGAGAGCTCCTGCACCAGAGGATCTTCATCTACCTAGCATCTGCTGCTGCACCTGGCTGGACCCTCCTACCCCGCTGCGCTCCGGTCTCCCTGTTTCCATTCCAGAGAGACTAGAACCAGAGCCGTAAGAGAGGTCCCCTTCCACCAAGTCAGACTCACTACCTGAAGACCCTAACACATAGTCAGCAAGTCAGAGAGACTTGCTGAGGTGGAGAATGAATGTTAAAGAAGGATTTGATTCAGAAAAGTTATCTATAAAGGTGCATGTTTATTGTTAAAATGTTGCAACTAGTGTCAGTCTATTCATGAAATGTGTTGGGCACATATTAAGCCCATGTCCACTCCATAGTAAATTGGGAACATTAAAAGGGGAATGTGACATGTCACTGATAAAATTATATGTATGCACTGGTACCAAATGTTTTTTTTAAGGAATCTGATCAGATACAAATTTTTAGAGTCTGACTTTAAGACTGTTTTGGGTGTGGTTGCCTATCCTTACATTATTGAAGTTAAAAGGTGTTTTTTTTTCTGATGACAGCAAATGTGCTATATTTGTGCAAATTGTTTTAATAGTGTTTAAACTGTATTAACAATGATTGGGGATTTTAAAATGTTGATTTTGACAGGTTTGAGAATATTATAATTAAGAGTCCAGAATTTGAAAGTAAACAAAGGGAAGTTGTATATTCCAGGTGCTACGCCAGAGGAATTGTGGTTATTAAAGAAAAAGAGAAGTAACTGTGTTGTGCACTAGAGAGAAAAATATTAAGGTTTGAAGGTGTTATGGACAAATGAAGGATGAATGGAATGGCCAAATGAATGTGGAAAAGGAGGGTGGTTGTATTGTGTTTAATGAACACACAGGGTATCATTTCGATTAGTAAAGTATTTTAAGTGTGTGTCTGGAATGTGTACAGGTTGTCTCATATTGTGTTTAGGCCCATGTTATATTTTCCCTAAAAGTTTGGGGTTAAATTAAATTAAAAGAATTGATAAAGGGATTTTGGTAAAAGAAGGGGGAAATTTGAAAAAAAATGTTTGAAGAAGTTACTGAAATTAAATGACTGTGATCAAGATACATTGCTGCATATATTGAGTCCATGGGGTACTAAAATGTGATGGGAAGGATTTATTTGAAATAAGCAATCAGAATGACTATTCTGGATATTTACCTTCTGAATTCCCAGGGTGTCAGTCATGAAGTGTTGATGATGAAATGTTGTTTATCCATAAATGTTTTGCTTGTTGCTGATGATCAGACATATTTGCAAAGTCTGGAGACTTCTGAGTCAGAATATGTGTTTGGGTAAAATGTTCTGTCCTAAGTCCCTCGGGTCCACTTGGGTCCCGGGAATAGAAGAAACTAAAGAGGTTTAAGTTTTCTTGAAGTTCTGCTATAATACTGGATTTGGAAAAATGTTTAGTTAAATATATTGAATCTATGTATTGAAAACCCTTGCTGAGAAACATTTTCATTCCTGCATGTTTTACTTATGTTTGAGTCAATTAAGAATATTATTTTAATTACCTCCAATGGTTAAGGCCTGAATTGATCAGGTAGATTCTGTGATTACTTATGTCAGATGAGGAGTATCTGCCCCAGTCAGCCTGCATTCACCCACAGCCCTATGCACATGAAGAAATGCCCACCCCAGTCATACCCTACACCCCATTCATACCCTGCCCTATACCCTATCCGGATGAAGTGATGACTACAGCTTTAACATGGAAATCTTTGTTGTCATCTTTGTTGTTCAAATACCATAGGAGGTGCTCAGATGACTAAAGGCGGACTCCTGCTGGAAAATGTTCCTGCGAATGACACCTCAAGGGGGAGCCAGATGACGCAAACCTGGGGTACAAAATTCCCCTGAGCACCACAGGAGAGAGATCCAGATGTGCCAGCCCAAAGTCCCCGGTCTCACCCAACGCATCAGTTCCAGTCTGTCTGTGGATATCAAGTTCTGTCCTTACAAAAAGGTAGTGTTTTGGGGTAGAATGTCTGTACATATGAGTAATCACAGAATTGAACCAAAAGGTTTTGGGGGGGCGTGGCCTGGGACTGTACCAAGATGGATGCATAGCTCTAGAGCTCCTGTCCACGAGGCTCAACATCTTTAGCATTCGGCTCCTATCTGACCCCATCTACGCGGTATCATGGAGAAAACACCTAGCAGTGCGTCATTGACAAGCTCCTGCTCTCCTCGGGAACAGGACTCACTTAATAGTCACCAAATACCAGAGCTGTTCCAGGCGCGGCCTAGAGGGGGATCGCAGGCCTCATCAGAAGCCCTCCCGCGGGATTCTCGATCCCACAGCAGAAGTCCACAGCATGAGAGGGAGGACACAGATTCTCCAAAGACCAGAACGCTCAGCCTGGAAGACCTCTGCAATGTTGCCTCCAACATTAAGAGCACACTAGCAACTGCCATATCAGATATCTGGGCTGACATCCACGCGATAGCCACGAGTGTGGAGGAAGTAGAGACCCAAGCACGCCATGATGTCTCCCTCTGTCATGTACAGCAGCTGACAGAGTCATACGCCATACACTTGAGAGATATCAACCATCATATGGAGGATTTGGACAACAGAGGGAGACGCCAGAACTTGAGAGTTAGAGGTATTCCAGAGACTGTAGACCCAAACCACCTCTCTCAAGCTGTCAACTCATCTTCAATGACCTCTTAGAACGACCCCCAGACACTCCAATTACTTTTGAATGCATCCACAGAGCGCTCCGTCCCAGGGGGAAAGATACCGATCCATCCAGGGATACTGTTTGCTGCCTCATGGACTTCCCGCTAAAAGAGGAGATCCTACACAAAGCCAGAGGTAGGAATCAATTAACCTTCCGGGGGCGAATATCAAGATCTTTCAGGACCTTTCCAACATTACAATGCAACGCAGAAGGGAACTTAAACCCCTCCGAGAAGTGCTGCGGGAACGATCCATCTTATACCGCTGGAAGTTCCCCTTCTGCCTGTCGGTAACACACCAAAGACGCACAGCCAATCTCAGGGTTCCTGAAGACTTAGATCATTTCTGCTCTACACTAGATTTACAGTTTATAGATCTACCGGATTGGCATAGCGAATTCAAGCTCCCCTCACTCGCCAGGACAACCTCAATGGATGGCATTGAAGAGGCAGGTAACTTCAGACTACGATGCCGCTGCCCACATGCACAGCATTCTCTGCCACCATGCTCTCCTCGACAGGCCCCAGAAGCACAGAGAAATGGCAGTCCCACAGCCTTTCCAGCACACCGCAGAGCACGGATCCAGTGATCAGGTACCACCCACAGTTGGAGCTGAAATAAGGCACTTGACTCGAACCCCCCATGAGACCACCACCGTTCAACCCCCTGTACCCGTTGATGAATGATGTTAGCTACAGAACCCCTACTCTACTTATCCCATTTACATGTGCACAGCCCTCCAGCCATAGACAATCCCTCTACCGAATTTTTGCAGATTAAGTCCATGACCAATGCAGCCACCACTAAGTTAAGTTTAATACAGCCTACACTAGTCGCGATCAGGGAGAGGGCACAGCGAGGGCCTTCATGAACAGCAGTTATAACCCCCGGCACAGGATTGATCATATCCAACTTCCATGGACCTCACAGGCTGTAAGTTCACCACTGAGGATGGGAGGGGGAGGGAGGAGGGAGAGGAGCGGGAACAACAGGGACAAGGAAACAAAAAGGGAATAAGCAAAGCCTGCCAGTATTAGCTAAGAATCTGCATGATGAGCTGGGTAATTGAGGCATCCCGAGAGCTTGGAACTTGAATCAATGGACTAGAGTTTAATCTTCTTTTGCTCTTGGAATAAGAAACATAGCTTTCTGTAGCATTGGGGATGTGCTCCTCAACACTACATGGACACACGCCCATACCGCAATGCTCTCCCCAGTTACCAGACCCACACGACTATGTTGAGATGAAGAGACAATGCGTCCACTTACTACATGAACTTACTCCAGCTCCGGCCATAAGGTCTGACGTCAAACCACATGTCCCGGTGATCCTCCCCTCAGCGGCCTTATCTCCTCACGTTCAGCAGAGATGACCGGGAACTACTCTACCAGGCATTGACTGTCTACTGAGATGCAGCGAGTATCCCTTGTCCCCCTCCCCTTCTTCCTCCACTTTATATTCTATTTGCTTTTCTATGCTCTCTACTTCTCCTTACCTACAAAACTACTCTTTACACTTCTACTCCACTCACCCTCCTGTACCCGTAGGGTCGTGGTTAGTACTACCCCTACCATTCGCTCGCCACTTCCCTTGGCCTCGCTGTCCACTCTCTGATTGTGATCCGAGAAGTAATGTTCTTTTTTTTTTTTTATTGCTGCCTCTGTAACAGGATGACTTTATCTTTTAGATATCCAGGAGTGATATCCACTCACCCTCCTGTACCCCTAGGGTCGTGGTTAGTACTACCCCTACCATTCGCTCTCCACTTCCATTGGCCTCGCTGTCCACTCTCTGATTGTGATCCGAGAAGTAATATTCTTTTTTTTTTTTTTTTTTATTATGGCTGCCTCTGTAACAGGATGACTTTATCTTTTAGATGTCCAGGAGTGATAACACAAAACTTTGGCCATAATCACCCATACCCGGGCATCGGCGACCCGAGAGGGAGGTGTCTAGGTAAGAAATCTTCACGGCCCACACTCCCTACTTACAACGCAGAGCATAAACACCCATGCTCAACAAACTGGTCTGCCACACGCATGCTCTGTCCCCCCTTGCTATGGCACCGGGGATATTGCTCCCAAGATCCACGTTATCAGGACCGAGCACGGACACCCCCCCCTCGGACCTGAAGAACCCACAGCTCTCATCAATGGGTAAGATAGCACTTGTTCTGTTGTTTTCTTATTTTCTTATGGTTGGTTCTAGGTTTACCGTTTTGTTTAGTTAACCATAGACTGCTTTGACACATAAAGACATAGGTCTAAAATGCCCCCTATGCTCATAACACCCTTGATCCCCACACTCAGCACCTCATCCCTGACCACATTATAAGTACAAAATATCTCTCTCGCTCTCACATGGGGAATGAATCCCCCTCCCAAATGCACCTGTCGCACAACACCAGTTACCTAATCAATGGCCCAGATACAAGCTCTCGAGCGAAAGGTCAACATGACCCGGCACTCCCCCCACATTGATCTCGTGGCGGTCACTAAAAATCCGAACATACCACAGACCCACAGTACAATCCCACACCACAACATGGCTCTTACGGAGAAGAAGGGGGGCTCCCTTCATTCTCCCCAGTCAATAGAAGATGGGACACATGGAAAAGACAGTGACTGCCCTGACCATTATATGGAACCGATCATTTGTTCTTATTGGCCTCACAAGGACACAGAGTATGACCCTCTTGTGATACCTTGCCTACCACCCCCATCCAACAAACTCTGGTAGTTACAGTTGACCTCACCAGGCACCCCCACCCGTACATAGCGGATTGACTGGTTCAACCCTCACCTAGTATAACCACCTACTCAACCCTTCCCATTTAATACAACCCTCCCTTCCTCTCATCTTCCCCACCTTCTCCCCCCCCCCCCCCTTTATTTAAATTTTTTTCTCTCTCTCTCTTTTCTCTCCCTTCTTCCCCCCCCCCCCCACTGCGCTCTCTGACTCCCCCCCCCAAAACCAACATTGACACCACTAGATTCCGATTTACCCTCACTATGGCTTCGCTAAGCACTCAAGCTACCAATCCCACTATGAAACTTATTTCCCTGAATGAAAAAGGCTTAAATATCCCCGAAAAATGTTCACAAGTCCTATCCAGCATGTGCTCCATGAAAGCCGACATCGTTTTTCTACAAGAAACACACTTCTGCACCAAATTTATCCCTAAACTAACCAATCATTACTTCCCTCATGTCTTCCACGCCACTTCCCTTACCACAAAATCCAAAGGGGTTTCCATATTGCTCTCAAAGAATGTGCCCTTTCAAATCTCGGACACACAAGGTGGAGTTACAGAAGATGGCGCCACACACCAGCTGAACGCCGTGGCAAGAGGCACACCTCCCCCAGAGACGAGCTGAAAGCATGCGGTAGCTACTGATATTGCCTATGCTACTGAAGCAACGATATCCCGGAGCCCAAGTATCCTGCTGCCAGCGGAGCCAGACACAGACATAGGTACTCACTCATTCCTTACGCTGAAGGAGTTGGTCAGACAAGGACGAGCGTTAGGAGAGGGAGGGAGTGAGGCCGGCGGACGGAGGACTGATCCGAGAGCCCCAGGTCTGGGACGTGGTTCACTGACTGCTCAGGTGACTGTCTGATGACACCTCCCCCAAGAGAGAGAGAACGGAGAGCACTCAATCCTGAATATCCAGAGAGAGAGGACGCTGGTGCTGCCGATGGTGAGATGGCTTTGAGGGGGTAAGGGGGAGAGAGAGAGCGGCTATAGTTATATGGCTGCAAATGTGTGAACTGAGATCACTATCTCGCTTATCCCGTTGACCACTACGAGAGGTCTGATACAGCAAAAGCACTCTATTTGAAAATGCCTTTTATCTGTAATAGCTGCTAAAACCAGCCTGGGCCTCTATTATCAGCCCTCATAAATACCAAAGTGGATGAAAGACTTGCTGTTTGGCTTTTGTATTGAGGTTAAGGGAGAAATGAACTGGATTGGATTGTAGAAGACAATTGAAGTAAGAGTGGACTGCTCTAAATAAAACGCCTCTCTTTTCTCAGAAAAAAGTAAGGAAAGGAATCTACCGTATATGAATGTATAAACTATAAATAACAAATAATAATTGAGGTAAATGACTACAAATCAACCATAAACAGCGAGAGAGGCGCCCAGGAGGAATCATTGGATTGTTTTTTGTTTTTTTGTTTTGTTGTGTTTTTTTTTTTCTTCTCTCTTTTTTTTTTTTGATTGGACATTGATTGGACATTGTACTTGAACCCCTGCTTCTTTTTGATACAGCTGAGGTTAAAACTTGCTGGACACTATCTCCCTCTCTGTAGCAATTAAGAGACTAAGATTAGGGCAGGCATTTGTATATCCGCTACAATTTCTTGCTTGCTTTCTCCTCCCCGTGCTGTCACCTGTCCCCCCACCCTTTTTTTTTATGGGGTAAACAAAAAGGATATATGGCTTGGAATAAAAATGTTTTGGTAGATGGAAAAAAACAGTAAATAAGTAAGAAATAATATCCCCTGTAAGTGCCCCCCCCTTTTTTTCCCCTTTTCCCTGCTGCTGGGTATATCCCACTCCCTCCTCCTCCCCTTATATCTTCCCCCCCCCCCTTTTTTTATTTTTATTTATTTATTTATTTTTTTTGCAATATTTTGTAATCTTAGCATTTTGTGCACCTTTTTGTATTTTTGCACTCTTTGCACTTTTGGCACTTTTGGCACTTGTTTGCACATTTTTGCACTTCTTTTTTTTTTTTTTTTTTTTTTTAGCATTTTTGCATTTTCAGCATTTTTGCACTTTTGGTACTTTTTGCAGTTTTTGTACCTCTAGCATTTTTTGCACTTCGTGCATCTTTTGCACTTCCTGCATTATTTGCACTCATCCCCCTCCTTAGTTTTTTTCAAAAAAAGGAAAGAGAAGAAAAACCCTGCACACCCTTCTTCCCCTTCCCTTTTTTTTTTTTTTTTCTGGGAAAATTATGTATAAGTGCTGGGACACACAATATATATAACTTATAGTTTTGGAAAATTATATAATATTAAGATTGTATTGCAATTGAAATGGATTTGCACATAGGTATATTGGGGGGAGAGGAGAGGGAGGGGGAAAAGAAGAGGGGAATAAATAAGGAAAAGGTGTCTGCTTCTCAGAAGGAATCATAGTCTGGGGGAGACCGGGTAGGTGAATAGAGTAAAATAATACCAACGCCTATTAACGCAAATTTGAAAAGCTAAATTGAAGGGGAAGGGGTAAGAAAGGATAATGGTAAGGAGGGGAGCCAAAGCTGGGCAAACAGAAAGTGGGAAAGGGAATTCTATAAAAACTTATATGGCCCAGGGTAGAGTAGACCAGAGGGAGGGAAAAGAAGTTGAAAGGGGAGAAGGAACATCACCTGCCCGGGAAGGACAGATAAGCAAAAAACCTAATACAGAAGAAGGTGTAACTCCACAGAAAAGCTTGAAAGAACGATATCAACAAAAAGAATCAGGAAAGATGTGGGAACCAGAAAAAGAAGGAATTAACGCCCAAACACTCCCCACTAAACAAGACATGGCAGAAATGATGTCACATCTGGAAGGGATGATTAAGGGCGAATTAAAGGCAACTCATGCAGATATTCAAAATGTATTAAAAAGGGTAGAAGAATCGGAAATACAATTAGAAGAACATAAAAAAGCTATTTCGGAATTACAGAAAAGGGCGGATCTGGATTGGATAGAAATGAGAAATATCAGATATAAACTGGAGGACCAGGAAAACAGGAATAGGCAAAATAATTTAAGAATTCGTGGCCTACCAGAATACGTGAGAAGCACTGAATTAGAGAATGTGCTTCGAGAAGTGTTTAATAAAATAATGAAAAAAGAAGAAACATCTCATATAGCTTTTGATAGAATACATAGAATACAAACAAAAGGGAAGCCAAGACCCGAGACGGAGAGAGATGTAATTGTGAGATTTGCCCAATATGAAACAAAACAACAAATCCAGCAAGATGCAAGAGGCTCTGAAACCATTAAATATGAGGGAGCTACGTTGCTTATCTTCTCTGACCTATCACAAGAGACATTGAGCCGTAGAAGGGCCCTGAAACCTCTAATAAATCAATTACAAGAAAAGAAGATCACTTATAGATGGGGCTTCCCTGCATGTTTGATAGCTAAAAACCAAGGAATATCAGCTACCTTAAGATTCCCAGAGGACTTGAAAGAATTTTGCAACAAATTGAATATGCCATGCGTTACCCTAGAGAATTGGGAAAAGAAACCCTAGACTGGATGAAATTGAGAGACCAGCCATGGAACAGAGTGTAGGTTTTTTTTTTTCTCTCTCTCTTTTTTTTCTTTTTTAAAAGGGAGGAGAGGGGGATGGAAGGGGTAAAAGTGGGGTAAATAATAATAAATAACAGGTTGGTGGGCAGGAATAAGGGAGGAAAAATGAGAGAATAAAGTTTTTGGGCAAGGATGAATTTGAGTAGGCTCGTTGTGTGGGGAGGTATGTGCCGGGGGCTGGGCGGTGCCCGCATGCTCCCCCGAGACCACCTCCGAAAGGGGGTGAGGCTCGGGGGCCCATGTGGGCACTTATACTCCCTCAAGGAAGGTCCAACCAGGGCTGCGGTCTGGTAATAGGCGCTAGCCTGGAGGACGGTAACATTGATATTCAATGTGTAAAGGGTGGGGGGGTGGGAAGGGAGGGAGGAGAATTTCGATGGGGAGGAATATGTTTTTTCACATTGATTAATGTATGGTGTACCGACTGGATCGATCTAGGTAAAAAATGTATGGTATTTTTTGTTTTTGATTTCACGATGGAATGTCTATGGCTAGTTTTAACCAATCTCCATGAAAAATGGCCCCTTTGAAGATTGTTACATATAATGTTAGAGGGCTAAATAGTCCCAATAAGAGATATCAGATTTTGCAGGAACTGAAAAAATGGTCATCAAATATTGCTTTCCTACAGGAAACTCATTTTAAATGGTCACATAATAGTGGTCTGAAGTCTAAAAACTATCCAACTTGGTTTCATGGATACTCCTCTAGTAAGAGGGCAAGAGGAATTGCTATTGGGTTTGATAGAAGTACCCCTTTTATTTTAAAGGCCATGGAATCGGACTCTGAAGGGAGGTACCTTTTTATCAAAGGTTCTATTTTTAATAAAATGTATACGTTGGTTAATATCTACTGCCCTAATTATCACCCTTGTCCTTTTTTTGGGAAAGTATTGAATAAATTAGAATGTTTTAAAGAGGGAGGGTGATTATGGCAGGGGACCTTAACTTTGTATTTGACCCTACCCTGGATGCCCAACCCCCATCCTTACGCTCAGAAGGTAAATATCTTAAGATAATTAAACAAAAATTATATCGGCAGCAACTAGTGGAGGTGTGGAGAATTGCGCATCCAGGGGGAAAGGATTTTACCCACTATTCCCAGGTGCATCATTCTTATTCAAGAATTGATTATATCTTCTTAGATCATCAGCTCCTGGAGGGGCTAAGGGAAGTAGAAGTGAAATCAATAACCCTCTCAGATCACGCCCCCGTTATGGCTGTTTTGGACCTGGAGGACATACCGGTCAGGCAAAGAGTATGGAGGTTAGATGAATCCCTTTTACATGATCATAAAATATTTGAAGCTCTGGAAAGGGATATGAATCTATTTTTTAAAGAAAATAATGTAGAGAATATTACACCAACTGTTTTGTGGGAGACTCATAAGGTGTATATGAGAGGGAGATTGATAGCAGAAGCAGCCAAGAGAAGGAAAATAAGGTCAGCGCGAAAATCACTGATCTTACAGGAAATCCAGGAGTTGGAACAGTTACACAAAGGGTTAAATGACCATAAAATAATGGTCGAACTTATGGGAAAACGGGAAGCACTGAGAGATCTACTGGAGCAGGAAACCAGGCAGGCCTTTTTAAAGTCCGCCAAAAGGCAATATGAATTTGGTAATAAACCGGGGAGAATCCTGGCAGGGGTAATTAAACCTAGAAGAAATTTTAATTATATTGCAAAAATTTAAGATAAGAAGGGAGTAATGAAATACTCAACAAGAGATATTAGTAACATCTTCTCAGAATACTATCAACTATTATACAAGGTAAATGACAGACAGGACCCCAAGGACAAACAAAATAGAAGGGAAAAAATTGAACAATATCTCCGGAAGGTAGAACTACCGAGGATAGCAGAGGAGGATGCTGATATACTCGATAGGGATATCTCTAAGGAGGAAATAGAGAGAGCAATTAAGGATAGTAAGAATGGGAAGAGTCTAGGGCCCGATGAGTATACGTCATTATACTTTAAAAAGTTTATGGGACCCCTGACACCTTATTTCCATCAGTATATGAATTCAATCGGGGAAGGAAGGGAAATACGTAAGGAAGCTTTGGGGGCCTTTATAACTATACTAGCAAAGGAGGGGAAAGACCCAACATTAAGTTCCAGCTTTAGACCTATTTCTCTGATTAATGAGGATGTAAAAATTTATACAAGGATCCTAGCTGAGAGATTGAAACAGCATATGCCAGATTGCATAGAAGGAGATCAAGCAGGTTTTGTACCTGGGAGGGAGGCGAGGGATAATATATTGAGGACAACCCTCTTAATGCAGGAAGTTAGGAAGAGGAAGCAGTCTTCCCTTTTCCTATCGGTAGATGCGGAAAAAGCCTTTGATAGGTTAGAATGGGAATATATGCTGCAGACATTATATAAATTTGGTTTAGGCCCAAGAATGTTAAGGTGGATAGAGGCTGTATACTCTAACCCCACAGCTCAGATTCAGGTGAATGGGACTTTATCAAATACCTTTGGGCTTTATAACGGTACACGTCAGGGATGCCCATTGTCTCCCTTACTTTTGTATTCTCTCTGGAACCTCTTTTGGCATCTATAAGAGCGAATTATGAAATTGAGGGAATAAAGGTCTCAGGGAATGAGCATAAGATATCTGCATTTGCAGATGATATTATGCTTTATATAATGAGCCCCAAACAGTCCCTCCCTAGGATCTTGCAGGAGTTGGAGGAATATGGGAGTGTCTCGAATTTTAAGATTAATAGGGAGAAAACTGAGATATTAAATGTCCATACCTCCCCAAAGGAGAGAAGAGAACTTAGAGCTCTTTTCCCCTTTGTGTGGAAAGAGAGAGGACTGAAGTATTTGGGAGTATACTTATCGACATCAGTTGCAGACTTATATCAAGATAACTATCTCCCTCTCTTAAATAGAATTAAACAAGACCTTAAAGGATACCCCACACATAGACTGTCATGGTTCGGTAGGATAAGTGTAATTAAAATGATGATCCTTCCAAAGGCTTTATATATTTTTCAGAGTCTCCCGATAAATGTCCCAGGGACCTATTTTAAAATTATTAAATCCTTGATCCAGAAATTCATATGGAATCAAAGAGGAAGTCGCATTTCCTATAAGATATTGAATAGACCTAAGGATAAGGGAGGGGTATCCCTTCCAGACTTTCAAAAATACCATTCAGCAGCGGTAATGAGGAGAATTCTGGATTGGGTTTATAACGCCCCATATAAAAAATGGGTACTACTGGAAGATAATATGAGTAAAGTTGCCCTGAGTCAGACCATCTGGATTCCAATGAAGTTTAGGGGTCTCCCTAGAGGAATATCCCCGATTACAATGGAAACATTAAGAACATGGGATGGGGTACTTAAAGGTACAGTAGGACAAAACAATAGCCCCCTAATGCCCCTGTCAGGAAATAATTATTTTCCCCCGGGGAAAGAAAATAAAATGTTCTTGAAGTGGACTCATAAGGACAGATTGAGATTAAGGGATGTGATAAAAGTAAATAGCCTATGCTCACTAGCGGAGCTACGAGAAAAATATGGCAGAACACCATGGGATGGATGGAGATATAGACAACTTCAACACTTTGTAGAGTCCCTCCCAAAACCCCTCCGTTCAGGCGACAGTTTAAATCCCTGGGAGAAATTGATTGACCGAGGAGGAGTGGGCAGACAGGGGATTTCTAAAATATATAGGACCCTAATAACTTTGATGGAGGATGAGGCGATGCCCTCTTTGGGGAGATGGGAAGGTGAACTGAACCAATCAATTTCAGAAAAACTGAAAGGGAAAGTTATAGATTACACCCATTCCACTTCAATAGATACAAGGATACAAGAAATGAATTATACATTATTGGTTAGGTGGTATTATGTTCCATCTAAAATGCATAAAATTAATCAAGATTTATCACCCCTATGCTGGAGAGAATGCGGGAAGGAGGGAACTCACGCCCATATATGGTGGCAATGTAGCGCAATTCAGTTATATTGGGAAAAAGTGGTGGGCCTAATTAAAGAGATTGATGGGACGGAAATAGAACTGGATCCCTGGAAATGTTTGTTTCACGCGACCGAGGGCCCCAGGGAAAAATATAGAATAGCATTAACTCCATTTCTGCTGAATGCAGCGAAAGCACTGATCCCGAGATATTGGAAAGTAAAGGAAATACCAGGGATAGGAGATTGGTTTAGGGAAATAGACAGAATGAGGATTATGGAAGAATTAATATACCTTCAAAGGGGAGCAGGAATGAGATTCCAGGATACTTGGAGGAATTGGATGGAATTCAGAAAGTCTTCAACATATCTTGGAACTATGGGGGATGGAGTGGGCATCTAGGGGTGTGCAGCTGGATGCATATACTCCATAACCCATGGGGGGTGGGGTTTCTCCCTTTTTTTTTTTTTCTAGGGGGGGGGGATAGGGGGGGACCCCTTTTCTTCGGGTTTTTATTTATTATTATTATTATTTTTTTTGAGTATTCACGAAAATTTATGGTAGAAGGGAGTGGGGATGGAAGGAGAGGAATCCCCCCCTTACACAGGGTAGATTCCTCTTTATCAAGGGAGTATACCACAACAAACGGATAACGTTTGCAAACGTATATAGCCCAAGCACATCCCAAGTCTCCTTCTTCAGAGACATAACACGACGTTTAGCCACCTTTCAAGAGGGGACTCTGATACTTGGGGAAGACCTAAATGTCCCGCTCGACCCCCTACTGGACACATCTTCTGGTGCCTTACATCTTCCCTTTAGGGCCTTAAAACAAATCAGGAAATGCCTCCAAGAGATGATACTCCATGACATTTGGAGGACACTCCACCCCAAAGACAAAGACTCCACTTTCTCTTTTCAAATTTTTTATTATCAATTGACATATGAATTACACAGTACGTTACAATCAGAATTCAGGTAGAACAGTGGATAAAGAACAAACGATCACGAGGGGCGTGGCCTTCTGCGGACCGGGATGGCTGCCTGAGATCCGAGCTCCGCTCCACGGCCTGGATATCGGCAACACGAAGCGACTCTCCTCTCCCCAGCCCACACCACCGGAGCGGGGAAGGAGCAGGGACGAACGGGGCATGTCGAAATCGCGGTATAATCCGCCCAAACCCCGCCGCTTAACGGATTTTTATCCGACAGCCGCCGCCATGCAGAAGGCCCAAGATGGCGCCGACCTTCTCAACACGCAGCACGCTGCCTCCGCGACCTCGCTGGGCCATCACACTGCACTGCACTCAGCACAGGAGGACGCTCCGGATGCTTGCAGGGACATCATGGACACTCTTCCTCCCCCGGTGGAGCCCCCAGGTGACCCCATGGCGGACAGAGGTAAGAGACTGGCTACCTCCCCAGCACATTCCCCAAACAAAGCTCCACATGCCAAAAAGCAGCTTTGGTCTGCAGTTGTGGCCGGGACACACACCTCTCACTCTACCCCCTCATTGGCGGCCATGCCTGCCTCAGACAGCACAGTGTCTGAATCCACATTGAAGAATATGCTTCTTACATTGCAGCAAGACCTGCACAGGGAGCTACAGATCTCCATTTCCCAGATGCATGACCGCATTGATTGCATTGAGGAACGCACTGACGCTCTTGAAGAAAATCTTCAGGATTACTCTAAAGCACACAACGAAATGCTAGATGTGCAGGACCACCATACGGAAGAACTCCGACACATAAAAATGAAACTGGCCGATTTGGAAGACCGATCCAGACGAAATAATATCAAATTTAGAGGTATTCCTGAATCGGTCATGCCATGCGACCTGACCCCATACTTGCAACAACTCATCTCGTCCTTACTTCCTCGCCTGACCGCACGAGACATGATCATAGATCGGGCCCATAGAATTGCAAAACCATCACGTCTCCCAGATGACGTCCCCAGAGATGTTCTGGCCCATATACATTTCTTCCAGGTCAAGGAACAAATACTCTCTTCCGCGCGAAACCTGAAGTCCTTACCGGCCCCTTACGCTTCCATTAAGCTCTTCACTGACCTGTCACCGGCCACAATGGAGATGCGTAGGGCCTTCTCCCCGGTAACCTCCATCCTCCAACAGAAAAACATAACATACAAATGGGGCTTCCCTACCAAACTACTGGTCACCCATCAGCAGAAAATTGTTCCAATCCTTAACCCGAAAGATGGATATAAAAAATTGACCAATTGGGGCTTCCTCCCTCTCCCCCCGGGAGGCACGGATCAGTCTAACTCCTCCGGCCCCCCCTTTGGACCCACCAGACGTGCCGCGACCAAAATGGCGGAAAAGACCTGACTATGCTAATACCCCAGTTCCCCTAGAGCTGTCATATCCAGCCTGGGCACTATACCTTCTGTTTCTTCCCTCCAACCCCCAGGTTATTAGTGTGCTGCGCACATATTTTTTGTGATATTTCTCACTGTTATACGTTGTTATATCTTGTTATATACCAGTTCATTGACATCTTTATTCTTTTTATTTGTGATTGTTTTCTTTTTTTGCCTACTCAACCTCTCTGTTCTTTTTGCTTGGTGTTCATTGGTTGGTGTGGTCTCTCTCCGCTTGCTTGCATCTCCCTGGCCAAACGCTTATCATGTCTCTCACGATCACCTCACTAAATGTTAAAGGCCTCAATTCTCCTTTTAAGCGTAATCTACTATGGAAGGAAGCACTGGGTCATCATGCGGATATCCTTTGCGTCCAAGAGACACACTTCTCTAAATCCAAACCACCCCAGTGTAGCAACAAGAAATACCCCCACTGCTTCTTCGCTAACGCCCCGAAAAAGAAGAGGGGAGTTATGATTGCTGTGAGCGCTAGCGTTAACTTCACGCTACACCACTGTGAATGCGATGAAGATGGCAGGTTCATCATCCTCTCAGCCACCTTTGACGGTCGCCCTCTCACTCTGGTCAATATCTATGCCCCTAATGGCGCCCAGAGAAAGTTTTATTCCACCCTCCTCTCCAAAATAGAAGCTTACAGATCTTCCCCTCTGCTAATCTGCGGAGACTTTAATGAAATTATTGACCATACGCTAGACACTACCAGTTTCTCAAGATGCAGGCCATCAGCCTTGGCCTCTCTCCTCCAACGTGAGGACTTATATGACGCTTGGAGATGCATGCATGATTTGGAGAGAGATTACACCTTCTTTTCCCCTCCCCACCAGTCTTACTCTCGTATCGATTTATTTATCGCAGACAAACACTTACTCCAGTCTATTGAATCCTCTCACATAGGCACGATATCGTGGTCTGACCACGCTCCGGTCACGATTAAATTGGCTTCCCCTTCTCAAACACCCAAACACACAGTATGGAGGCTCAACACCTCCCTTCTTAACGATCCTAACTCTGAAACTGCAATACGATCCGAGATTGAGACTTATTTCCAACAAAATGTCAACTCAGTTTCTGATCACTCCATAGTATGGAATGCACATAAGGCTTGCCTACGAGGTCTTTTTATTAAACTTGGCTCCCAGGCAAAGAAAAATCACTCACGCATGACAGAATCCCTCCTGACTAAAATCAGGTCCCTAGAATCCACCAACAAGAAATCCCCACCGAAGGCCGTCTCCTCGGAACTCAAAAACCTCCGACTCCAGCTTAGTGACCACCTTCGTAAAAACTTCGACTACTACATTAAAAGACTACGCCTGCTGACATACTCAGCAGCCAATAAACCAGGGGCCTATATGGCTAGACACTTTAAAAAGCAATTAGCTAACAAAAAAATCACACACCTCACTAACTCCCAGGGCAGACGCATGACTAACCCGCTAGATATTGCAAATGAATTTGGACATTTTTATACGAAACTCTACAATCTGTCAGGCTCAGACCCGCTTCCACCCCCCTCCCAACACGACATTGCCAATTTCTTATCCTCTATCTCCCTCCCTTCTCTATCCCCGACACAACTCAAACAACTGGAAGTTCCTTTTACACACTCCGAGATCCACAAATTGATCCAAAACCTCCCATTACATAAGGCTCCAGGCCCCGACGGACTTCCTAGCGAATATTACAAGCGGTTTTCCCAACTATTAGTCCCCCATTTATGTGACATGTACAATCAGTTTGCCACCACAGGAATACTGCCGAAAGAATCCCTTGATGCCTTGATAGTCACCATCCCCAAACCAGGTAAACCCCCGGACAATCCAGGTAACTACCGCCCTATCTCCCTTCTCAACACAGACACAAAACTGTATGCTAAATTACTCGCACAGCGACTATCTTCTGTTATTCCCCAACTCATACATCCTGATCAAGTCGGATTTGTGCCTGGCAGGCAGACATCCGACGGTACTAGAAGGTTTATCGACTTGATACAGTGGACGGAGCATACTGGAACGCCTTCTCTGCTTCTGGCATTAGACGCAGAGAAGGCGTTCGACAGGGTGTACTGGCCCTATATGGAGGCAGTCCTCCACAAATTTGGAGTGTCTGGCACATTTCATAAAGCGATAATGGGCTTATACTCCCACCCCTCGGCACGCATCTGGACATCGGGAGTAGTCTCCCAACCTTTCCAAATCACCAACGGCACCAGACAAGGGTGTCCACTATCCCCACTGATTTTTGCCCTAGTGATGGAGCCGTTAGCACAGAAGATAAGATCAGACCCAAAGATATCTGGAATAAAAATCGGAGATACTGATCACAAAATTGGCCTTTACGCCGATGATGTAATCATAGCCCTGACTGACCCCCTCTCCTCGCTTCCTGCGGTACACGCAGTTTTAGATCAATTCAGTAGAATATCCATGTATAAACTGAATCATAGCAAATCCCTCATGCTGAACCTTGGTTTAGACCCGCATACGTCAAAATCAATCTCCTCCACCTTCCCCTTTGCCTGGGCCCCGAACTCTTTTCTCCCCTACTTGGGAATTCATTTGACATCCCCTAGTCGACTACTACTTAGAACCAATCTCGAAGACCTCGTGGGCAAACTTACTAGCCTCATCAAAGACCTGAGCCGAATTCCGGCCTCCTGGGCTGGAAGGATAGCTCAGGCTAAAATGTATCTGCTGCCTCATATCCTATATTTTTTTCGAACCATACCCCTCCCTATGACGCAACACCAACTCAAAAAACTTCAAGGGATTATAAACGGTTTCATCTGGCAGCAGAGACGTCCTAGAGTAAAGAAGTCTATAGTCCTGACTCCAGTTCATTCTGGAGGGCTAGGGGCACCCAATGTCCAGGCCTACTACCGAGCCTCCATTCTAGACCAACTGAAAACTTGGTGGTCGGATAATCGTAATTCAAACTGGAAACAGATCGAATCAACCATACTGGACACGAACGCTAAGCTTCTGCTTGCAGCCACCTGGCTTGAGCTCCCTCCCCTGCGCTACCCACTTGATACCATCACGGCCTCCAGGAAAACATGGTCAGCGTTAATACAATCAACGAATGGGATCTCGGTGGAGACCTTGCCTAAGCTACCCCTTGATGCACTTCAACTTCTCTCCCCGGATCTACCTCTCTCAGAATGGACAAACCGAGGCCTAACTTACCTTGGATCGCTTTTTGAAGGCTCCACCTTGAAAACCTTTACACGTCTCATGGAACAATACGAACTGCCCAAACAAACCTTCTTCCTCTACCTAAGGATCAGGTCTATGCTCTCCAAAATGCATTACTCATCCTTGGACACTCTGACGCTTCCCCTACTCACGCATTATAATCTTGAAACTCCCAAAAGCAAAGGGATTTCGGTGATATACAAACTCCTTACCGAACCTCACTCGGATCTTCTTTCCTCCAGCATGCAATACTGGTCTCCCCTTACAGACCAACCACCGACGCAGCTACAATGGCAGAAAGCCCTTCTACTTCCACTACGTTTATCCCGCTGCATCAATCACTGGGAATCCACACAGAAACTATTTCACAAATGGTATTTTACCCCTGAAAGACTTGCCAAAATATACTTGAACACCTCGCCCAAGTGTTGGAGGAACTGCGACCAGATCAGTTCCTTACTACATGTCTGGTGGGAATGCCCTCTATTGAGAAACTACTGGAACAAAGTTAAGAGCTTAATTCTCTCACTCTCTGGAGTAACCCTTCCTCTATCCCCATTGGATCTTCTACTAGGACTTCACATCCCTGCCTGGCCTAACCACCTTCGCACTCCGGTTACCCACATACTTATTGCAGCCAGACTCGCAATTGCGAGAAGATGGAAAACAGCCCTCCCCCCCACATTGGAAGAAGTCATTCAAATCCTTAACCAGAACTTTCAGATGGAACATTATTTTGCCAAAGCTAACCATTCCACAAGTCGTTTTCGCAAATCCTGGGAGCTCTGGATTACTAATCCGAGGAGTGCTCCTATACCATGATCATACCCATCGTCTATATCTTATTAAGGACTTAATTGCTCTTTATGTTCGGCGATAACTGACTAACCCTAGTCGCATATGTAACTGTGCCCCTCTACCTTTCCCCCCCCCCCCTATCTTTACTTTTCTTTTCTCATTCCTTTATGATTGTTTGAATACCTTGCATTTATTATCATCTCTGTTTATACTTACACCGGGATATGCCCATTTGGTGATGTCTATGTACTTCCTTTTTTCTTTTCTCTCAGTAATTTCAATAAACATTAAGTTTAAAAAAAAAAAAGAACAAACGATCACGAAACTTGCGACTTATACATAATATAGCAGTTACAAGGAGTACATATGGACATGTTGCATAGATCAGGATGGAGAGTAATTGTTTAGCCAAACAATCAGGAACCCAAACATTCCGGTGTCACCGGGGTCGGAGAGGTAGATTACTCCCAATAGCGAAAAATATATTGGTTAGGGGAGCACTGGTACTGCGTGGGCAAAGTTTTCAAATATGGGAAAGAGGAAGGGAAAGAACAATTAGATCAGGTACACGAGTAAAAGTAGTGAAATAAGAAGGAAAGAGAAGTGTGGAGCGAGAGAAAGAGAGAGAGAGAGACAGGTCGATCGGCCCGCACGGGCCCAGGCCGCCGCATGTAGGAGATGATTTCTAACAAACGGGTATATCAGGGCTCTAAAAGATAGGGGTCTAAATCAGGGGGCAAAAAGTGTTGTATCCAAGGCTGCCAGACCTTATAAAATTGAGGCATACGATCTAAGAGTTTCGCTTCAATCTTGCAATGGATTATGGCCTGTGTAACTCTGTTTTTCAGTTCCGCCACCAGGAGCGTCTGAGTTTTCCAGGCTCTGGCTATCGTTTGCTTAGCCGCCGTGGTAAGTTGGAGGAATAGGGATAGCTGATTGCGGGTATAATTGTGGGGTGTTAAATTGAGTAGGGCTAGAGATGGGTCCGGTGAGAGGGTGTCTCCTAAAAGGATTGATGCTATCTGGAAGGTCGCTATCCAAAAACGTTGGGCCACCGGGCATGTCCACCAGATGTGGAAATGTGTGCTTGCTTCATTACAACCTCTAAAGCATATAGCGGGGTACCCAGGTACAAACTTAGCTATTCTGGCTGGGACCAGATACCAACGCATAAGAACTTTAAAGTTAGCTTCAGAGGCGATAACATTTTGGGAGGCTTTACTGGTGTTGGTCCAGATCGTAGTCCATGCGTCGCCGTCTAGGTCTAAGTTGAGGTCTGTGGACCAACTAGTGGTGTAAGGTGGAAGGGATGCAGGGGAAGAGGAGAAATGGGAGTATAATTGGGAGATAATGCCTGGAGCATGCGGGTCAGTGTCACATATTTCCTCATAGATTGACATATTATCATGTACGCTAATGTTTTTGTGTATCGAATTGACAAAATGGGCAATTTGTAGGTAACAGAAACATTCGCTATTGGGGATGTGAGATTGGGCTTGCAATATGGGGAAAGCTTTGATACGTCCATTTTTTGTTAAGGTGCAAATTCGGTCTAGGCCTGCCCTAGACCAAGCCGCAATTAGGCCAGGCTCAGAGAAGGCCGGGCCAAACGATGGGTGACCAAAAATGGATAGTAAAGGTAAGTGCTGGGATTTGATTCGAAAGGATTTGTGGGTTTTGTCCCAGATTTTGAGGGAATGCAGTGTGACCGGGTTATTAGGTTTGCTTCTCTGCGTGGGGGGAAGCCACAGGAGATTGGATATATTCACAGGAAAAGTGTCTACGGCCTCGAGACTGACCCATATAGGTACTTCCGCTTTTGCATGGTACAGGGTGAGTTGAGCAAGCTGGGCTGCATAGTAATAGTTGCGAAAGTTGGGTACTCCTAGCCCGCCTTGTGTTTTGTGGTGATAAAGGGTAGATTTAGAGACCCTGGGTCTAACAGCTCCCCAAATGTATTTAAATACTTTGCCTTGCACTAGGCGGTGGTAATAGGGTGGGACTTGGATCGGGAGGACCCGGTATAGATAAAGTAATTTTGGTAGCAACGACATTTTGACTGCCACGATTCGACCCAGCCACGAAACACAAAGCGGTTGCCAGGCGGCCAGGAGATTGGTTAATTTCCGTAATAGTGGGAGATAATTATATTGGAACAGGTGTGAAGGGTCTTTAGTTATGTGAATGCCTAAGTATGGGATAGAGGATGTGGACCATTGGAAAGAGAAATTGTTACGGAGGAGGTTAAGCTCATCCCTCGGCAGAGACACGTCCAGGGCTCTAGACTTGGCCTGATTGACCTCTAAACCTGAAATATCAGTAAACCTCTCCAGCAACTTACACAAGTTAGGCAAGGTTGTGTGGGGTGCCGTAATGAACAGCAGGGCATCGTCCGCAAACATGCATATCTTATGAGTTGTGCTTGCTACTTCCAATCCCTTAATGTTCGGGTCCGCTCTAATTAGTGCAGCCAAGGGTTCGATAGCTAACGCGAACAATAGGGGGGAGAGGGGACAACCCTGTCTTGTTCCTCGCTGGATGGGGAAGTATTCTGATCTATAGCCTGCATATCGCACGTAAGCACGAGGTTGGGTATATAGGGCATCTTTCCAATTAAGGAAGTGAGGACCAAATCCCCAATGACGAAGTATATATTGGAGGTACGACCAAGATACTGTGTCGAATGCTTTACGTATATCCAACGAGAGCAAATGCATGGGGATTTTACGGGTTCTAGCAACATACTGCAATAAGATGACCCTCCGAACATTATCACTAGCTTGTCTCTTGGGGATGAACCCCACCTGGTCCTTGTGTATCAGTTTCCCTATGATTGGGTTCAGGCGAAGTGCCAAAACCTTGGCCAAAATTTTGACATCCACGTTGAGTAATGATATCGGCCTAAAATTGGACCATAAAGTGGAATCTGAATTTGGCTTAGGGATCATCGATATAATGGCCGTTAACGCATCTCTGCCAAGGGATTGCTGTCGAAGGAGGGAATTAAAAGAGCTAGTAAGGAGGGGAGAGAGTGTATGGGCAAATTTCTTATAGTAAGTCGCCGGGAGGCCATCCGGGCCGGGTCTTTTATGGGGTTTGAGGGATTTAATAGCCGCTAGGATTTCTATATTGGAAATAGGTGCTTCCATCGCCGCACGGTCAGTGGCTGAAAGATGAGGGAAGGGTATCGTATGAAGAAGAGAGTCAGCTTGAGTGCTAGAGAAGGGGACGCCGGGTTCGTACAACTTAGACAAACGGGTGCTAAATTCTGATTTTTTATGGGATTGCTAGTCAGGCCACCTTGTGCCAACCGAAGCTTAATAGGTTTGAAGGATCTGTCAGGTTGCCGCAGGCGCATAGCTAAGAAGGTATCTGGCTTATTTGCTTTGGTGTAAAGTGTATTCGCCGATTTGCGGATTATCTTATCTGCCTCCTCAGCTAGCACGAGATCTAAGGCAAGCCTAGCTTTATCTAAGGCAAGTCTATTGGCTTCTGTGGGTTCGGACTGAAATAGAGTAAAGTAGTGTTGAAGATCATCTTCCAATTGTTGTAACTGAGCTTGTCTATCTTTTTTAAGGTGGGAAGAGACCGATATACATTTACCCCGTATAACTGGTTTATGGGCTTCCCAGAGAAGAGTAGGGGATATACCCGGGGTGTCATTATGAGATATATAATCATTAAGAGCTGTTTGGATGTCTAAGCAGTAAGACTGGTTTGAGAGTAGGGTTTCATTCAGACACCATGTTCTGTCTGAGTTCCGTGGGACTATTGATAAAACAGTCGTGATCAGTGCGCTATGATCTGAACAGGTTATCGGATGAATACGAGAATGCAAAAGAGTGGGTGCGGCAGTTAGTGGGATAAAGATGTGATCGATCCTTGAGAAGGATTTATGTGGGTTTGAATAAAAAGTGTAATTTTTCTTGAGGGGATTATATTCTCTGCATGTGTCAATGAGCGTTGCCTGTGCGAGTTGAGTGCATAGACGTTTAGAGAGGGAAAAGTGTTCCGATGTGTATGGGGACCTGTCTAAATGTGGATGTAGAACTAGATTGGTATCACCACATACAAACAGCGCTCCTTTGGCATGTGCTTCGATTATCTGCAATAAGTGTGAAAAGAAAGGGTTAGGATTTGTGTTGGGGGCATAATAGGACACAAAAGTAACCGCCGTGTCCTGAATATGTCCCATGACTAATAGGTAGCGGCCTTCAGGGTCTCTAATTTCAGACGTTAAAGAGAATAGTAGGGAGTGATGGAAGGCTAAAAGGACTCCCCTGTGTTTTGTAGCGGAGGAAGCGGTATATACTTGGGGGAATTTGGCATTGAAAAATTTAGGTGTGGTGTTAGCGGTGAAATGGGTTTCTTGCAGGGCAACTACCTGGGCTTTCAGTGAAAGAAAGGTTCTAAAAGCCTTGACCCGTTTATTAGGGGAGTTGAGTCCCTTCACATTTAGCGATAAAATGTTCAAGAGGGCCATAGAGTTTGTTGAGGGGAAGCGAGCACCGACCGACCATAACAAAAGAGAAGAGTAGAAGAGAAAAGACAGAAAAAGATTAGGGATAGAAAAGGGAACAGAAGTGAGAAGAAAAGAAAAAAGAAGGTAAGAGGCGTTGTACGGAGCGTAATAATCCGAACTGTCCAATCAGTGGGTACGACAAGCAACCCGTCAACTAGCCAGTCAACCGGAGGTCGCACCATCAACGGGGGGAGCAGTGACAGCTCACCGCTGCGAACCGGACAAGTACACAAGAACATTTGTAAACAGAAAACAGTTTCTATAACATAACACAATTCTATTATAAATCAGATTAAGTATATCCAAAGGGAAAAACAGTAAAACATTGAGAGTACCAAGTAAAGGAGAACAATTTAACCTTGCTATAAGTAAACAGGGTTTGGGGGGTAATGAGGCATCAAATGAAAAGGAAGAGGGATAAGGGGTGAGGGCATGAATAGGGGTAGGGACGAGGATAGGGGGAGGGAAAAAATAGAAAGGGAAAAATGGGATGGGAATGGGGATGGATTGTTCAGGAGGACAGGTATAAAGATAGGCAACATAAGCATCATAGTCAATTGTCATAATATGAATGACTAACTCATGTGGGAACGATCTGGCCCCGAATCGCTAACTCGCAAGTCCGGGCCAAACCATCAGCACAAGGAAAGGTGTCTAGAGCGTTTAGGAAAGATAGCGTTAACTGTTTCAATGGGGTTGCTATCCAACGTACTGGGAAAGTACAAAATGTTTCAAAATTAGCATATAGTATAGTAGGCCTATGTGGTAGAAAGGTAAAAGGTACAAGGGGGAAGAGAGGGATAGGGTAGTATGGCAGTAATGCAGAGTGACACGCAACATAGTTAACCGTGCCAACAAATAAGCTATGGTAAGGCGTGTCTCAGAAAAATGACCAATATTAGATAAAAAAAAAAAAAAAAGGGGGGGGGGGAAGAGGGGGAAAGCTAGTATCAAAAATAAGAAAATAGACAAGGTTCTCTGAGAAAAAATTGGAACATCCAGGTAAAGACATAATCAACGTCTAATAGGGACAGTTGTGTGGTTGTATTCTTGTCAGCAATCATTGTAAATCCTGAGACAAGTCAGGGTATGGCTCGGAAGGCGAGGGGAACAAAAATATAAGCAACTGGGTGAAAAGGTTCAGCGAGGTACGAATACCTTGGGGCTAGGAAAGCCCAGACCAGATTAGCGTTTAGGTGTGCCTCGCCGGAGTGAGGATGAACCCAAAAGGTCATGTTGATTCCTCTTCGGAGTAGCCATATAGGGGTGAGGTGCAGCTCGCGCCGGGGTTCGAGGTATCACAGTGTCGGCCTGGATAGGCGGGGCTGACGGAGCAAGTTGAAGGTTTTCCAAGAGGGTCTGGAGAGTCGCTGGTGTAGAGCAGGTATGCTGCTGTCCCTGGTAGGAGAAGAAGAGAGCAAATGGGAACCGCCAAGCATATTTAATTTGGTGCTGCTGAAGGATTTGCAACTGAGGCTTCATGGCACGCCGTTTCGCTATGGTCAGTGGGGCCAAATCTGTGAATAGCTGGTATGCATGGCCTTGAAACTGAAGATTAGTCTTATTGCGAGCTGCAGCTATGAGTTGTTCCTTTGATCGAAAGTAATGCAATTTAATGATTATATCTCGAGGCGGACCGTCTGCTTGGCGTCTGGTAAGTGCTCTGTGGATTCGATCAAATTCCAATCTTTCGATCGGTATAGAGGGGGACAACTCCTGGAAAAGGGCTGTCGAAAAGGACTGAAGATCATCAATCGATTCGGGGATTCCCCTCAGGCGTAGATTCGACCTCCGCGAACGATTCTCAGCGTCTTCTAATCGGGAGAGCAGAGCGGCATTCTCTTCTCTGAGAGCCTCCTGCTCTTGTGCTAATTCCCGCAGACTGAGTTCAGTGTCATCGGCCCTAGTTTCTAGATCCGCTGTACGTTGGCCCAGTTCGCGTATTTCACGAGTCAGTTTATCAGTTATCTGATCTGATGTGGCTTTTAACGCCTTTTTGAGCATTAAATCCATATGCGCCAGAAAGTCAGCCTGTGACATACCTGAGGCTGGTAGTGTAGGGGAAGCCGGTGGTTCTGGTCCCTCTTCGTCCTCCTCGCCACTGCTTTCATGGTCCTGGGGGAGGCTGTGTTGTTGTGAGGCAGCGAGAGCCTTCGCCGCCATTTTGGTGGAAGCGCGTGCCAAGGCTTCTTTAATGGGTTTCGACTTCTGCTTCCCTCTCTGTCCCGTTAGAACCATCCCGGGTGAGGGGCGAAAGAATGCCCGAGGTTCTCGGCTAGGTGTTGAACCGGTTGTAGCGGAATTAGTGCTATATAGATCCCGGAATCGCAGCGGTGAGTACGGAGCTCTAGTGGATTGCGTCCGCCATGATGAGCTCCGCGCATGCGCCCCCAAAGACTCCACTTTCTATTCCTTCCCCCACAACCGATACTCCAGACTTGACTATCTTTTCGTCACACAACAAGATTTACAAAACCTGACCCGAGCAACCATAGAACCCATGACATTATAAGACCACCACCCCATCTCAGCTACTCTCTCCTTCCCAGACAAAACGGAATGCATTAGTATTTGGAGATTGGACTCGGCCCTCCTGACAGACAAAGCTAGAGAACAGGAAGTCCGCACCTGCTTGACTCAATACTTTACTGAAAATGACGCCCCCGATGTTTCCCACTTAACCCAGTGGGAGGCACACAAGTGTGTTGTTTGAGGCAAATTAATCTCCCTGGCAGCGGCACTCAAAAAAGAGAAAACAACTAAACTCAGAGACCTATTTACGAAGCTTAAAATTTTGGAGACTGCTTACAAACGCACCTTAGCCCAAAACACCCTGACATAACTCACGGAGGTACATACACTCATCCTGGAGGAATTAGGCCGCAACCTTAAGAAAAAATATCTCCTCTCACAGAAGCTTTTTTTATGAATTTGGAAATAAATCAAGCCACCTACTTGCTCAAGCCATCCGCTCCAAAAGAACCCAATACACAATACACCAAATACACGACCCGCTGGGAAACTGTCAGAAACCATGAAACAGACTGAGACAGAAGTACAATCAAATCACACTTGTTTATTAATAAAAAATAAAAAGGTAAATAAAAAAAAGCGTAGTCAAGCATAGCCAGAGTCCAGTAGCCAGATCGGGTAGTCAGCCAGTCCAAAGTTCATTAACCAGATAGGATAATCAGCCAGGCCAGAAGTCAGGGATCCAAGGAGAGCAACTGCAAGCAGGATAAGAAGCCAGGAGGGATGTCAGCAAGCCAGTCTTGAAACAAATAGCAGGAGATGGTTCCTTGTGATGTGACCAATGCAAAGGCAAAGGAAAGAGTGAGCAGGAAGGCTTTAAATAGGCAGGTCAGACGAGCATCATCCAGAACAGCTGGTAACTGTGGAAAGAGAAGAGAGCTGGCAATTAGCCGACAGCGGAGCGACCAGCCCCAAGGAGGAAGGGCTAAGCCAGCCCTGACATTGCATTCCATCGTACTACTCCATTTACTAAGCACGCGGAAATCAAAGATCCGGAGGTTCGTTACATAATTCTAACAGGGTATATTATGGACACAGCTTTAACTGTGGCCCCCTAACTACGCGCCGAATTATCAACCTATTCCCTTTTTATCACACCTATTCCAAGTTATTAATACCCTTAAAATGGGGTCAATTCATGTGTGCGGAGACTCTAACCAGGTTATCTTTCCAGAACCCCATACACCTCTCCACGAGCTCACGAAAAAAACACTTTAGCTCAGCTCCTTTCTAGACACAATCTTATTGACTCTTGGAGAGAATCTAACCCAACAAAAAGAAATTACACACATTTTTCTAACCCTCAACAAATGTTTAGTCGCATAGATCACATATTTATAACAAAAGGGATGGTACCTGAAATAATCACCTCCAACATTATTCCCATACCTTGGTCTGATCATAATGCTGTCTTTACCTCAGTGGCTTCTGTGGTACCCAAGGGGCATGACCCAACATGGTATCTTCCAAACATACTTCTTAAACACCCCACACACTGCCTTAAAATCCAACAGGCGCTAAAATATTATCTAATACACAACACCAATAATAACATTTCCTCACTAACATTATGGGAGGCAAACAAAACAGTTTTAAGAGGAGTAATACAACGTCAAAGGCCTGGACAGGATGGGTTTCTCAGCTCTTTATTATCGTACTCTATCGGATATTATCTCCCCCTTTCTAGCTGAAGCATTCAATGACTTATTAGAAGACATTCCTTTAGACAAGAATCACTGTTAGCAACCATATGTATGATACCTAAACCACAATCGGATGACACCTTAAGTTCAAACTACAACCCTATTTCCATGCTAAATATAAACATCAAGATCTAAGCAAAAGTCCTAGCTTCACGTTTAAATATGATCATTGGTACCCTGGTGCATCAAGACCAAGTGGGCTTCATACCTTCTCGACAGGCAGGAGATAATGTGCGTAGAGCGACCCTTTTAGTGCATATTGCTAAAAAGCGATGTTTCCCCACCTGCTTTCTCTCACTTGACATAAAGAAAGCTTTTGACTCCCATCTCATGGCTCTATCTAAAAAATACACTATAGAAATGGGTATTTGGCCCAAATTTTATAAAATGGATAATTGCACTTTATAACAAACCAAGAGCCTACGTCAAATACGCATGTTATAAATCCAACCTTTTTAACATAGAAAGAGGCACAAGACAAGGATGCCCTCTTTCTCCTTTATTATTCACCCTTTTAATAGAACCACTTGCGCAATCAATCGGATCAAACCCAAGTATAACTGGAATTGAAATAGGAGGTTACCAACATAAGCTCTGCCTTTTTGCAGACAACATCTTCCTATTCCTTTCCTCCCCACAAATATCAGGCCCAAACCTAATCCCAACCCTTAATAAATTTGCCAATATTTCTGGCTTACATATAAACCCCCAAAAAAATGCCTTGCGCTAAATTTCTCTCTCTCTCAAACATAGAACTAAATTCTGCAAAAATGTGTGTTCCCTATACATGATCGGACAAATCAATGCCATATTTAGGAATACACAGCATCCTTAGAGGATCTATTTAAAGTCAAATATCCCCCAATTTTTAAAAAACTTTCAAACTTATTGAATTCATGGTCACATCTTCCATTATCATGGTTCAGAAGAATCAACTCAGTAAAAATGATGATACTACCGAAACTACTTTATTTATTTAGAGTACTACCAATCTCAATCCCAGCTTATCACTTAAGAAAACTACAAAGAAAAGTTACGTCATTTATATGGGGTTCATCCAAACCAAGAATCCAGATGCATACATAACATATTAGCGGTTGAAGCTAATTATAAAGTGATGACAAGATGGTATCAGGTTCTGGCCAGAGTAGCAAAATATGTACAAAATTATCCGGCACATTGTTTCCGAAGTTGTTCAGATTTGGGCACGTATTTTCATATCTGGTGGTCGTGTCCAGAGGCTCAAACATTTTGGAAGGAAATATTTAAAATAGCAACTAAATTGCTTGGTATAACAGTTCCTGTTGATCCAGCAATAGCTTTACTCAACTTGAAGCCTGACTTCATAACGCATTCCCAATTTAAAGTGTTAGTGTATCTCTTCACAGCAGCTAAACAAACCTTAGCAAAAGCTTGGAAAACACCATCATTAGCTCCAAATTAAGTAAAAGACAAAATGAATTACTTCATGCCCAATGCCAAGATGATAGCTATTGAAATGGACATGATCCCCAGATTTGAAAAGATATGGCAACCTTGGATTACTTATTCAATACCAACTATAGACAAAAATGTATTGCTGCCATGGTAGATTAAACGGTGGGTAACAGTCGATTCACTTTAAGTTAGGTCACAGCAGTGTCACTCGGCCTAGCCTCGCGGACTCTTCTTCTCTTCTTTTTTCCTTACTTTTCTCTCTCTTTTTCCCCACCTTTCCACTTTATCACTCTTTATTAATGTTCCTTATATATTACCTGCTTTTATGAATGTGAAGTTCTAATCTTTATCCAAATAATAATATCTCTGGTTACTCAAAGTAACAGGACAATGATCTCAATAGATCTTACATTTTTTTTTTCTCTCTCAAAATAAATAGAGTGTTAAACACTCCTTCTTTTTATTTTTCATTATCTTTCTTTTTACCATTCATTATAAATTGTCTTGTTTCATTTTATTGCAAATAATTTCATATTTGTATATTAACCACCTCAATACAGCGCACTTACACCCCCTTCCTGACCAGACCAATTTTCAGCTTTCAGCGCTCTCACACTTTGAATGACAATTACTCAGTCATGCAACACTGTAGTCATATGAAACTTGCGTCCTTTTTTCACACAAATAGAGCTTTCTTTTGGTGGTATTTAATCACTAGTGGGTTTTTTATTTTTTGTGCTATAAATAAAAAATGCCGTAAATTTTGTGAAAAAAATGCTTTTTTCTTTTTATCCATCAACATTTTTTGCAAATTAGTAAGCTTTCTTCATAAATTTTGGCCAAAATTTATACTGCTACATATCTTTGGTAAAAATAACCTAAATTAGTGTAAATTATTTGGTCTTTTTGAAAGTTATAGAGTCTACAAACTATGGTACCAATCACTGAAAATTGAACACATCTGATCAGGCCTTCAGTACATCAGGTGTATCTAATTTCTTGAGACACTAACAAGTCAGGAAAGTACAAATACCCCCCAAATGACCCCTTTTTAGAAAGTAGACATTCCACGGTATTAAGTAAGTAGCATGATGAATTTTTTTAAGTTGTAATTTTTTCCCACAATTCTTTGCAAAATGAAGATTTTAATTTTTTTTACAAAATTGTCATATTAACAGGTTATTTCTCTCACAGAACATATGCATACAACAAATTACATCCCAAAATACATTTTGCTACTCTTCCTGAGTATGGCGATACCACATGTGTGAGACTTTTACACAGCCTGGCCGCATACAAAGGCCCAACACTGAAATAGCATCTTCAGGCTTTCTACGAGCATAAATGACACATCTCATTTCTCAACCACCTATTACACTTTTGAAGGCCCTGGAGCACCAGGACAATGGAATTTCCCCCAAAATGACCCCATTTTGGAAAGAAGACACCCCAATGTATAATCTATGAGGCATAATGAGTCTTTAGAACAGTTCATTTTTTTCCAGAAGTTTTTGGAAAATGTGGGAAAAAATGAAAACACATTTTTTTTTTACACAAAGTTGTCCATTTATCAGATATTTCCAACACATGACATGTACATAGCAAATATGACACCCCAAAATACATTCTGCTACTCCTCCTGAGTATGGCAATACCACATGTGTGAGACTTTTACACAGCCTAGCCACATAAAACGGCCCAACACTGAAGTAGCATCTTCAGGCATTCTACGAGCATAAATGACACATCTCATTTCTCAACCACCTATTACACTTTTGAAGGCCCTGGAGGACCAGGACAATGGAATTTTCCCCAAAATTACCCCATTTTGGAAAGCAGACATCCCAACGTATAATCTATGAGGCATAGTGAGTCTGTTAAACGGTTCATTTTTTTTCCAGAAGTTTTTGGAAAATGTGGAAAAAAATAAAAACGCATTTTTTTTACACAAAGTTGTCTATTTATCAGATATTTCCAACACATAGCATGTACATAGCAAAGATGACACCCCAAAATACATTCTGCTACTCTACTCTCTGAGTATGGTGATATCACATGTGTGAAACATTTACACAGTCTGGCCACATACAAAGGCCCAACATCCAAGTAGCACCATCAGACGTTCTAGGAGCATAAATGACATATAGTTTCCTGGCAACCTATCATTTTTCAAGGCCCTTCATATTTCTAACACATAGCATGTTCATACCAAGAATTACAATCCAAAATAAATTCTATTGTAGAAAGGGTAAAAAAAAGCATTACCTGTGCTTTTAGTAGTATCCACCAGAGCACTGGTCCAGGCAGCAGGCAGGGATGTGCTTAGCGACAGCAATGGTAATTATCCAGACAGCCGGAAGGAATATTGTCTATAGTCAGCACAAGGATATTGTCAGCACAGAAGTCCATAGAAATTGTCCAGGCAGAGACAGCCAGCACAGCCTGCACAGCCATAATATTGGTCCTGGTACACTGTTTCCTGCAGACACTCATTATCGTACCGCTCTCCAGCCCTTCATAAACATACTGTCTCTTGCTACAGCTAATTATTTGCATAGTCCAGGTAGCGATGTGGTCCGTTCATGCGGCAGGCTGAGGCATGGTGACAGCAAGTCAGCGGCAGGCTGAGGGCCGCAATCACGTAAGACCTGTGCACAGGGGCACAGGGATAGAGGCTTTGTCCCACCCAAATATCTATGAAGCCTCCGGACTCCAGACCCTATTCTGAAAACCGGAAAAAACAATAAAAATTGTTTCCTCCGTCCGGAAAAAAACATTTCTAGAGGCCCTCTCATGTGAGGCCCCTGTGTCCTAGAGTATCAGGGCAACAGATCAGTCCAAGCGGCAGGCAAAAGCATAGTCCATAAAACGCAGTCTAAGCGGTAGGCATAAGCGTAGTTGGTAAAACAGGCCAGGGTCAGTTCACGTGGTAGCAATGCAAATGGTAGGCAAAGGCATAGTCACAAAACAGGCCAGGGTCAGTTCACGCAGAAGCAGTCCAAACAGTAGGCAGAGGCATAGTCAAAAAATAGGCCAGGGTCAGTTCACGTGGAAGGCAGTGGCATGGTTATTTGGGGAAGCATGAAAAATGGTCAGCATAAATGATGAAAATGGGGAAAAATATGGGCTAATATTTTAGAGATGTATGATAAAGTTGGAAGCATTCACCAATGCAAAGGCCAGGTTGGGAGGGACACTGGGGACAATTCTAGCTGGTATCTTTTCAAAACCCTTTTTTGGTGCACACGCGACATTTTCTTTGCCGTCTTCGGCCTGTTTCAGATGGTGGAATTCTGAAGGGGCAGTGGTGCTCACGAAGTCGGCAAACAGCCTCAGAGAGAAGGTCTTCTGGGGGGGGGTCTTTGGTGATAAATGAGGGACGTGAAAACTTCTTCTATGAATTTTAGGAAGGGGGCGGGGCTTTCCATGGATTTGGTGTAGACTACGTAGGAATTATAAATGGCCAAATGGATTAGATAGATTGCTACTTTCTTGTAACAGAATCGAGACCTCCTTATTGACAAATAAGGCTGAATCATTTGATCATTGAAATCTACCAACCCCCCCCCCATGTAGAGATTATAATCTTGGACACACGTTGGCTTTTCAATGGGACCTCGTCTTCTTTGAACCTCAATTGTAGTGTCCTCATGGATGGTGGACATCATGTGCACGTCCCTTTTATCCTTCCACCTCAAGGCCAGCACTTCATTGCATCTCAGTGATGCTCTTTCCCCCCTTCGCAGCTTTTTGTTTGCCAGTGATTGGTGGAAGCCTTTTCTATTTTTTCTGGAGGTTCCCCAGGCCAGGGTTTTTGCAAGGTATAACTCTCTGAAAAGGGGCAAGCTGGTGTAAAAGTTATCAAGGTATATGTGATATCCTTTGTTCAGAAGTGGGTATGCCAGGTCCCATACAATCTTTCCAGTTGTGCCCATGTAGGCCGGGCACTCAGGGGGCTGGAGCTGGCAATCTCTTCATTCATATATGCGGAATGCATACAGATATCTCATGGCTCTCTCACACAGCTTGTATCATTTTATTCCATATCTGGCCCTTTTGCTAGGTATATATTGCTTTATTCCTAGCCGGCCTGAAAAGGGTACCAGGGCATCATTTAGCTATCATCACTCAAAGCCTGTGACGTTGTACTAGGGAGAAGTGGTTAAAGTGTTTTTAAAGTTGTTATGAGACTTTACATATATCCAGGGGTGGACTGACCATTCGGGCATATCGGGCACTGTCCGAGGGCCCGGGGCCAGTAGGGGGCCTCATGAGAGGCTCCTAGAAGGACACAGCAGAATGGATGGAGCAAGCAGGTACCGGATCCAGTCTTGAGAAGGGAGAGAGAAAGTGACAGAGACCAAGAGAGCTCGGGGAGGAGGAGAACACTTCTCGAACCAGTGAGAGAACTCAGGGCAGAGGTCGGCATCAGTTTAACAGCATTACCAGCAAAAAGGCTGCATGTGGGACTTGCTCACATTATACTTTCTCTTTGACCATGTCAGTGAGGAGAATAGCATTGCTCAAGTCTCTCCTGCACTGCATATATACATAGTTTCACTTTCACCTCCCAGCAGGACGGCAGGATGTTTGGCTGCCAAGTCACCCGGATACAGCTGGAAAATGATCAGCCCTGTCATGCCACGCTGGCACCTGTCTTCTCCTGAAGTCCAGGCTGTGCTTCCCGCACAATATGCATCCTGGGGAATTACATGTCTGCTGGAGCAAGGGTGGTAAGAGCCAGTGGCGTCTCTTGTCATAACTTTACACAATGATGAACATTTGTGCGGGGGGAGTAAAGTGATAGAATATATGTGTGTGTGTGTGTGTGGGGGGGGGGGGCTTTGTGCCCTTAGCAGGAACAGTACTCATAATGGACAACCCCCTGTCATGTCATGTGGATGGGGGAGAGTTAACTCCTTATATTGAGCGATCCTGTGTCCTAAGGATGGGGGGCACATAACTTATAATGGGGACCCCCTGTGTGATCTTAGATTGGGGAGCTCACTGCATATTATAATGGGGACCCCCTGAGTGACCTCAGGATGGGGAGCTCAGTGAATATTATAATGGGGACCCCCTGTATGACCTGAGGATAGAAGCGCACATTATGACCTAAGAATTAGGGCTTATTGTGTTTTTTAGTTGAGGATCCCCTTTCTGCCCTGAGTAAGGGGCTCTGTGCGCCTTATAACAAGGGGTCCACTCTGTGACCTGAGGATGATGATGTACTCTGCACTTTATAATGGGGAGCACCCGGTTTTCCTCTGAGATTGGGGGGACATTAAATATCTTATAATGGGGTGCCTCCTGTGTGACCTGATGATGGGGGGAACTTAATGTCTTATAATGGGGGTCCCCTGTGTGTCCCACTATATGCCTTATAATTATACCCCCCTGTGTATGGAGGGGCACTGTACATCTTATAATGCAAAACCCCTGAGTGTCACCTTCCCTCAATAACCCATTAGTGATGCCAGTCAGTGCTGCCTTTCACTGGCGCCTATCAGTTCTGCCCATCAATGTCGGCCATCAGTGCTGCCTATCAGTGCCACCTATCAGTGCCCATGAGTGTAGCATATTAGCGCCTCCACATCAGTGTCACCGAATCAGTGCCGCCTCATCAGCAAAGGAGAAAAATTACATATTTACAAAATTTATTAACAAATTAAGAATTTTTTTTCGAAATTTTTGGGGTTTAGATGTTGTTTTAGAAAACAATAATAATAAAAAAAAAACAGCAGTGATCGAATACCACCAAAATAAAACTCTATGTGAAAACAAATTATAAAAATGCCATTTGGGTACAATGTTGCATGACAGCGCAATTGTTATCCAAAGTGTGACAGTGCTGAAAGTTGAAACTTGGCCTGGGCAGGAAGGGTGTTAAGTGCCCTGTAGGCAAGTGGCTAAGGAAAACGTGAGTGCTTGCACCCGTAGCATCTCTAGGCCCTTGTACACACGGAATGTGTCCTATCGGACCGTTTTGTCGGATATTCCGACTGTGTGTGGTCTCCATCGGACTGTTTCCGTCGGAATATCAGACGGACCAACTTTTCCAACTTGGCGGTAAAATTTTCTGACAAAATGCTCCGATCGGACATACTCCGATCATGTGTAGCTTACTCTGACGGACAAAGTGCCACGCATGCTCAGATTAAATTCCTAGACCAAAGCTATTGGCTACTAGCCTGAACGTAGTCCAGTCGTAACGAAATAACGTCATCACGTTATGTACAATCGGAATTTCCGACAACTTTGTCCGACCGTGTGTATGCAACAGTTTCGGACAAAATCCATCGGACAAAATCCGTTGGACAAAATCCAACGGATTTGGTTGTCAGAATGGCCAACCGTGTGTACAAGGGCTTGGAACCACTGACATCTGTGTCCCCATTGGAATTGATCACCTGATCCGGCAATGACAGCTATTAAAATAATTTGCCTGCAATTTTTTAACTTTTTTCCTTTGTAAATGTAAAGCCCCGTACACACGAGAGGGATTAAGTCTGACAGACCTCCAAAGGAGTTCCGCCGGAGTTCAGACGGAGTTCTGGCGGACTTTTCGACCGAACGGACTTGACCACACACCATCACACCAAACTCCGACTGAGTCGAACGTGATGACGTACGACTGGATTCGACGTAGGAAGTTCATAGCCAGTAGCCAATAGCTGCCCTAGCGTCGGTTTTAGTCCGTCGGAGTAGCATACACACGAGCGGATTTTTCGACGGGGACCGGGTCCGGCGGAGTTCCGTCGGGAAAATTTGAAGCATGCTTCATTTCTAAAGTCCGTCAGACTTTGGCGAATCAAAAGTCCGTTGCAGCCCACACACGATCGGATAGTCTGACGGACTCAGTCCGTCGGAGTTTGGATGTCGAAAAGTCCGCTCGTGTGTACGGGGCTTCAGTGTTACTGCAGCACTTTCTGTGCATCATTCACAGGCATGTTAGTTAGAGGAATTGGACATTTTTAATATTCCACTTTAAGCATTTAAAAAATCATTGCTCCTGCCTGAATGGATTTCTTTAAAATATTTTTTTGCATTGGCACATGTTCCACAGGGAAATGCCCACCCCCATGCTATTTTTTGACACCCGCTTGCCTATTACCCCAAACAGATTTAGCTCCTATTGATTTCAATTGAAGCTTGCAGAACCCCTGCAGAACTTATCAACATCCAAACTACATTCATACTATTGGGCGTAAGTTCGACACGAACATCGGGTGTTCGCCTGTTCGCCGAACAGCAAACATTATGTGGTTTTCAAGGCAAATTCGGAAGCCACGAAACACTGTTAAAGTCTATGGGACATTAACATGAAAAACCAAAAGTGCTCATTCTAAAGGCTTATGCCGCATACACAAGACCGTTTTTTCCATCAGAATAAACTCTGACGGTCTTTCCAACGGAGTTCCACTGAAACTGTCTTGCCTACAAACGATCACACCAAAGTCTGTTAGTTTAGAATGTGGTGACGTACAGCACATACAATGGGTCTAGAAAAGGGAAGTTCAAGACCCAGTGCGCCACCCTTTGGGCTCCTTCTGCTGATCTTGTGTTAGTAGAAGTTTGGTTAGAGACGATTCGTGCTTTTTAGACTCCAGCTTATTCCGATCATTTTACTGCTGTTCAGTTTGTGCTTGTGGGTTTGTATCTGGTATTCAGTGATTGTTGGTCAGTTTGTATATGTATTGCAGTGTGTTCTGGTCCGCTTGTTACTGTTCTTCAGCTCACTCTTCACAGGCCTTGCTGTTCTTTAGTGCGTTTGATTAAGTTCATTCTGACCAGTTGACCATTTTGAAACCATGGTGTGGGTAAGTACTCGTTGTTAAGTTTGTGCTGTGTGGGGGGCTTGTGTTGGGTTCATACTTTGACACAAGCCTGGTCCATGAACAGGGCAAGGAGGAGTTCATGGACCAAGAATTGGTTACTCCAGTGTGACCAATTCTCGCACATGCCTTTGCTTTGTGAGATACAGGAGAATAATCCTGAGGATTTCAGGAATTATCTCAGGATGACGGACCCCATTTTTCACCATCTGTTGGCTTTGCTGACCCCTTATATCAGCAGGCAGGATACCTGCATGCGGCAAGCCATCACTCCGGAGCAGAGGATAGTCGCCACCTTGCGGTACTTGGCAACTGGGAGAAGTCTATAGGACCTCAAGTTTTCGACAGGCACCCCCCCCCCCCCCCCAGGCTCTGGGGATCATTATTCCAGAGACCTGTTCTGCCATCATTCAGGTCCTGCAGAAGGACTATATTAAGATAAGTTTTCTCCTTTAACATCACATTATGTGTATTTAATGTTTGCTAATGTATTGGATATATTTCATCATTCCCTAATTACCATGATTGAAATATACTGTGAATGTCCCCTTTATCCTCAAGCATGCTGGAAGCTTTTTTAATTCTCCTTTTTTGGCCTACATGCATATTTGCCTTCACTAACCTCCCCAGCATGCTATCCTGGGCCCATATACACCTTTATCCTAGTCTCTTTAACAATGTATATTGTTAGCTTCATTATACTGCTTTCCCCAAAATACCCCCTAAAATGTGTCCAAATGTAACGTGTGTCCTTAAATTAATTTAGAACCCACCCACCCCCGAAAATGTGTCCAAATGTAATGTGTGTCCTTAAATTCAGGCAGAGTGCCTGGGGCTTTTTTTGGGGCTTCCAAAGTCACCTCAAATCCCCCCCCCCACCATAGAATTTTATCAATGGGCCATTAGAGAGGGTGAGGAATCTGATAAGCGGGCCTTATATTTTTGTCTTTTTAAATACTCCTTCAAGTAAATGTTATACTGATGTTGTACAAGAATGTTTTTGTGTAATTTGCTTGCAATGTTATGTGCAAAAGTACTTATATATTTTTTTCTTGTTTGACTCCAGAGTTTCCTTTAACACCACGGGAATGGCAGACTGTGGCCTCCCATTTTGCTGACCATTGGGACTTTCCCAACTGTGGAGGGGCGATAGATGGGAAGCATGTCCACATTGTGCCCCCACCCCATTCGGGGTCTTACTATTATAATTATAAGGGGGTTAATAGTGTTGTGTTAATGGCTTTGGTGTCGACACACTAGGAGTTCCTCTATGTGGATGTGGGGAAGAATGGCCAGATGTTGGATGGAGGAGTCTTTGCCCAGACAGAGTTTTACCAACGTCTCCAGACTGGTGGCCTGGCATTGCCACCTGATGCGGACAACATGGAAGGGCACCCCATCGTCTTTATTGCTGATAAAGCGTTCGGTCTGGGCAAGCACTTGATGAGGCCATTCCCCCAAACGACCCTCACCCCCCGGAGAGGAGGGTTTTTAACTACCGGCTGGCCAGAGCGAGAAGAGTCGTTGAGAATACCTTTGGATAATGGCCAGCCAGTTCTGCCTGTTTCTGACAGCAATCCATATGGCGGACTACAAAATCCACCACATCATCCTGTGCTGCTGCATCCTGCATAATTATTTAACCACTTCCCACCCGGCCAATGCATATATACGGCCGGTTGGGAGCCGTCTACTCCTGATAGGACGTTCAGGAACGTCCTTCAGGAGTAGCGGGATCGCGCGTGCGCGTGCCAGCGCAGCGGCGCGATCCTGATGTGCTCGTGTCACCCGGACACGGCACATCTCAGATCGGCAGGAGGGCTCTGTGATTGGCCCTCCTGATCACATGACGGCCGTGTCCAATCACGGCCGTCATGTGATGTAAACAAACAGCCGGTTGCTAGGCAATCGGCTCTCCTCTCCTCACACGGAAGTCACCGCTGAGGAGAGGAGAGCAGAACGCTGCAGCCGGCTGATGATCAGTGAGTATGGGCTGCTTTTTACAGCTTTTTACTCACTGATCATCAGTGTAGTGTAAACACACAACACACCACACAGTACAAACACAGTCCCCACATATGTCCCCAAAACACACATGTCCCCAAAACATACATGTCCCCAAATAATAAAAACACATGTCCCTAATAATAAAAACATGTCCCCCACATATGTCCCACTAAAATCACATGTCCCAATGATTATCTGCACACATATGTACGTGATCACCTGCACACATATGTACATGATCATTTGCGTACATGCGTCCGTGATCACACAAACCAATTATTATACACTTAACGGAATTTTTTTTACCAAAAACATGTAGCAGAATACATTTTGGCTTAAATTTATGACAAAATTAGATTTTATTGGATTTCTTTTCAAATAGAAAAAAGAAAATATTGTTTTTTTTCCAAATTTCCGCTATTTTTGCGCTTATATCGCAAAAAAAAAAAACGGAGTCGTGAATAAATAACACCAAAATAAAGCTCTATTTGTGCGAACAAAATGATAACAATTTCATTTGGGTACAGTGTAGCATGACCGCGCAATTGTCACTGAAAGCGCTAGAGCGCTGAAAGCTGAAAATTGGGCTGGGAAGGAAGGGGGTGAAAGTGCCCTGTATTGTAGTGGTTAAGGAAATATTGCTAGAATTTTCTAGCTTCAGTTGACCTGAGGCTGGACTTATTCCAGAAAATTCCCTGACAGGCCTGGATACTGGCTGTACTGGTTTGGCACCCCAAAGCTCCCGTGAAGTTCGGTAGAGATATGTTAATTATTTTATGGGTGGGGGGGCATTGCAATGCCAGACAATATATAACATTTTTAGTAATTAAACATTTTTTTCTGAAAATCTAGAAATTTCTTTATTGCTTGCTTTTCTTTTTGGCTGTCTCCTAGGTTCTCCTAGTGTACGTAGTGCCAAGTGGATTTTCCTTTAGTAAATAATCCCCATTGTCACTGTAAACACAAAATGACATACAAAACTAGTATTCAAAGAAGAAGCCACACATTGTTGTATTTCAAAAGGTTTAGTATGTGAACATTTACACATGTGCATTTCTAAAATGTGTAAAATATTTTGTTATTATATTTTTTCTTTGAATGTGTATGTGTATCAGGCATGTTTTAAAACATAACATACACAACTCCGGAACTTAAAAAGTTAAACGTATAAAACTTGAAGGCAATATCAGACATTATAGTGTCAAAAATGTCTTGATATCGCCTTCATCAGATGGGGTGATGTCCGCCCTGTAAAAGCCAAATTTTGAAGATGCACACAAATTGGGAGTCCAAATGGGTAGTGTCAACATGTGCTATCTCCCATCATGGGAGATCAAGAGATGTGTTTTCTGGGTGCAATCCCTTCCTCTCACCTACTAGCCCACTCACAAAACGTGTACATAGAGATCCCCTGATGGCAGATAGTACATGTTGACACACCGTGTGCATCTTCAAAATTTGGCTTTTAAAATGTTAAAATATTAAAAACAGATTCTAGTCATCTAAAAAAAAAAATGAGGAACTTTTTTTGTTTTAGGGAAAAGGGGATTATATTCTCCCCAAAACATCAATCGTGCTCTTCATTTCCTGCTGCATGATGTGCAAGCGATTGCTCATTGCGTCAATCTCCCTATTCCACGCCATGATCTTGGTAATGATAGTTTGGGCACTAGCGCTGGTAAATGGTTCCACCGCTTCCCCTTCCACAACCAGAACATCACCTAAAATTGATGAAAAAATATGTATTTAGAAATATGCAAGCATACATAGATTACCTGAGCTGGGGTGTCAAGACACTCAACTGGTGGGGTGCCCATGTCACCCATTTCCTCCACCTCTCCTTCCTCCACATCCTCGGGGGGGGGGGGGGGGGGGTACTGGGGCTTACCTGCCATTCAGGCTGGCAAGGTCGGGGGTCCCTGGGATCCTGTTGTCTGAGTCTTTTCTCCCCTATGAGAATGAAACAAAAGGTATACTTAGCACACAGATATTTGAGTCCAGAAATAGGAATATGAAACATTGCTTAAAAGTGGTGTACAATTGTCTGTTTGGGAAGAGATCCAAGTTGAAGACTTGATTCAAATTCCCTTTTAACCAAACTGCAATACTTACCTTTTTTGGCCAAATTTCCAGATGTATAAACAGCTGCCGAGTGTCCTCTCCTTACATTCCACTGAATCAAGTTTGCAATTCGTTCTGGTTTCAAAGACATCTATACAACAATGGGACAAAAGTAAAAAACTGCACTGACTTATAAAAGAAAAAAATTAAGCTGCAAATCCCAAATGCTATACAGCATTAACAAGATAAAACAAAAAACGAGGGGCTGAGCTAAAGATTGACCACTGTACAATGGTTAATACAAAAGTACCAATATATAGAAATAAATAAGGCTTAAAAAAAAGAAAATGACATGCAATAGTTGGCACTAATAATTCAAAGTGCAAAGACTAAAAGTGCTTGATTATTATTAACAATACATAATATAAATTCATATATGTGATAATATTAAAACCATATAGTGTGAACCAAAAATATACATAATTATATAAATATACAAAAATAAATATGTGCCAATTATTCACTCAAAGAACCATAAATTAATAGTGAATATTAAAAAAAGTGTAATGCCACAAAATTAGATTAAATTAACAGACAAGTACCTCAAATGAAATGAAATTACTAAACTCAAGCCAAAAATGAATAGTTGAGTAGTACTATATTATAGACAAAGTCCATATGTAAAAGTCCCAAAAAGAAGTGAACTCTTCTAAGGTGAAAAGACGTGAAGTAAAACCAAGTCCTCAAACATGTGCCAAGAGTGAGAAGCACCTCCACTACAGCAAATACTGCCGCTTACCGGAAAGTGATGTTCCTTATTACAGGGGCCCACAATATGCAGATGGCTTATCACCCCAGCCAAGGGTCTGGAAAGGATGCGTTGACGTAAACAGAACTTCCCCAGTCACCACAATAATGATTGTTTCCGATATCCAAACCAGGTACATCGGGCGCCAGCACCGTCAGCATACATATAAACAATAAACTCGCAATAGTGTAAAACAACGTCCCATTAGTAACAAAGTGTGTAGGGAGGAGGAGCGATGCACTGACGTCACCGCTGTACGCTAAGTCCCGGAAGTATCGGGCATGCATCAAGACCGGCCGGCTCGATTGATCTATGCTTTGTAATTATCCATTCAAATGTAAGTGTGCATTTTGTTTTTTACTATTTACAATAAATGAAAAGCAGACTGGCCGGCTCGATACACTACTTTAATGCTTATCATCAGATGATATGACGAACCATCCAGCCCTTGATCCACGGAAATAGCCCCCCATCTGAATCCAATGTTAATATCCTTCCACTGACAGTGGACCCGATATAGCTCTGAGTACTAATGGGGTTGCGCTCAAAAAAAGGAAAAGTGGGACGACCATAGGTAAAATTCATCATGGGATTCAATTTGCTACCATAAATAGTGTAGGTTACAGTAGATGGCTTGTTACTGTTGGAGTTGGGGGTAGGGTAAAGTATAGATTTGTGTGACTTAATTTAATTTAAATTGTACAATCTAATGGGTGAGGGTGTAATCAAAGCATTAAAACTGTTGATGCGGTAGCGCCCTAATTGTTGATTTTTAATATTTGAATTACAATAATTCCCCTTTTCGATATAGGTTATTACTTAAGACCGATGACAGATTGTTATCTGGGTTTCGTCTAAAGGATGAAGCATAAGTAACAATTTGGTTATACTATCCGGATGTTTATCGGTATGTGTGTGGCGCCTGACAATATGTATGCTTTCTATTGCTGCAGTTTTGCTGCTGTAGAATAGGGCTCTTAACGATTAGGTTTAGCCCCGTGCATATTGTGCTGGTTGGGTAGAGGTGATATTTTTACTAGATTTGAGATTAGTTTCAGTTTTATTTGTTTTGTCCGTGGCGCCTCATGGTTGGAAAACTATCTGGCGATCCATTGCAATCCGCCCATTTTCAAGATGACATTTTCTATACCAAGCCACTTACCATTCAGATCGAGGCTTGGTTCTTATATAAATAGCAGTGTGTCAGTACGCCGCCTGTGCCCCATGACGACGTCAAACCTGTGACAAAACGTGTAGGAAGGAGCGACGTGCTGACGTCGCCGCGTGCTGCGTCCGTTGCTTGCTAGCACAAGCAGGTGTATTGTAGCCGGCCGGCCACAAGTTTGTTGTTCTTTTTCTTTTTTTTCTTTTTAATTCGGGCTAGTATGTTACCTAGCTATTTTTAAATAAATATCCTGTGGGTTTTACCTATGGTTGTCCCATTTTTCCTTTTTTTGAGTACCCTATCAGTATTCAAAGCTGTATCGGGTCCACTGTCAGTGGAAGGATATTGAGATTAGATTCAGATGGGGGGCTATTTCCGTGGATCGAGGGCTGGATGGTTCGTCATATCATCTGATGAAAGACCCAGACTGGGGATAGCTACAAGCATTAAAGTAGTGTGATCTGGTAAGGGCTTATTTCACTTATTCGGTGGTGGGACGCACATATCAAAGTCATTATCATTGTGGATATTTTCGGCCTTTCAACAATTAAGAGCTGTGGATACCCGTTGGACTTAATTAATATATCACAGGAATTCATTGGTTTTCCCCACAGGATTATTTTTGGACACTTTATATTTATGTATTCTTTATATATGGATATTTTGCAACATGGATGATTTCAGGATGCCTTTCTTTCACAGTATTTATTTTTGGCATTGAATAATTTTGTTTTCGCTTTTTGGTGGTGTTGTTCACTAATATATTGTGTAATTATTTGTTTTGTATATTTTTTTTCAGCGCAACCTTTTTGTATATTTATTTGCATTCTTTCCAGACCCTTGGCTGGGGTGATAAGCCACCTGCATATTGTGGTCCCCTGTAATAAGGAACCACCACTTTCCGGTCAGCGGCAGTGTTTGCTGTGGTGGAGGTGCTTCTCACTCTTGGCACATGTTTGCGGACTTGGTTTTACTTCACATTTTTTCACCTTGGAAGAGTTCACTTCTTTTTGGGACTTTTACATATGGACTTTGTCTATAATATAGTACTACTCAACTATTCCTTATTGGCTTGAGTTTAGTCATTTAATTTCATTTGAGGCAGTTGTCTGTTCATTTAATCTAATTTTGTGGCATTGCACTTCACTTTTTTTAATATTTACTATTAATTTATGGTTCTCTGAGTGAATAATTGGCACATATTTATTTTTGTATATTTATTTATAAAATTATGTATATTATTTTTGGTTCACACTATATGGTTTTAATATTATCACATATATGAATTTATATTATTTATTGTTGATAATAATCAAGCACTTTTAATCTTTACACTTTGAATTATTAATGACAAACTTTGCTTTTTTTTAAGCTTTATTTGTTTCTATATATCGGTACTTTTGTAGTGAGCATTGTACAGTGGTCAATCTTTAGTGCAGCCCCTCGTTTTTGGTTTTATCTACACAATATCCTAAACTTCTTTTAATGAGACAAATTATCATGACCAAAATGTAGGTATAACCCTGTACCAGCTAAATACATATTTATTGGCAAACGAACAATGTTTCCTATGAACGATTACTGTGCCCACAAACATGAAAGTAGCCATTTCAAACTGTACAACAGTAAAGAAAAGCACATGGAGCAGCATGAAAGTTAATTATCATAATAAGAACACACAAGTACTTACTTTTTTGAAGCACCTTCTTGATTCTTCGATACTGATCTGGCTCCCTTAGTTTAAGGTCAGACCAGCGCTTTCTCAATTGGTCTTTAGACCGTCATACCCCAAAATGCAGCTCCAGAGTGGTCACAACTGAGGACATTATTTGGCCATCATTTTTTCCATCATAGTCCTCTCTCCTCAAGATGTCCACCCTCTTCACAATTTCTTCAAAGGCCATGTTGGTGGCCTTGAATCTCCTCCTGGATCTGGATGTTTGGGGCTCCGGGCTTTTCTCTGCGCTAGTACCAGAATATGTCTCCGCCGTTTTTATCAATATACTCCCATTGCGCACCGAAGAGAGAAGGGTGGGGAATATTCGTGAAAAAGAACATCAGGGGCGGGTGACGCAGGCGAAGTTTGACACATGCACATTGTGTATAAAGCTAACATGCATCTGTCGTACATCCGATCTGTGTGTCAAACGACCGGCAGTGGTGAGTGTCCTAAACTAAGGTAGCAAGCTAACACACGTTGTACGTCCGATCTGTGTGTGTGTGTGTGTGTGTGTGTGTGTGTGTGTGTGTGTGTGTGTGTGGGGGGAGGATGAACGGAAGTGGCGAGCATCCTAAAACAAATGTAAAATTTGAACTTGGTCCATCACAGTGGCCTATACTGCTTCATGTTGGAGGCTTATATTGGGATAAGATAATGAGAGTTTAGACTGACTTTAGTGTTTTTCTCTTGTGTATTGTCTTTTACAGAAAAAATGTATCCGTTTAAGGAACCAGAATTTCTGTAAATTTTTATTGACAAGTACAGAGAGATGAGGAATCTGTGGGAGGTCAAACACAGTTTATATTACAATAAACAAGCAAGGAAGGTAATGCTGGAGACACTTCTGGTATTTGTGAAGACTCGGGTCCCCCGAAGCAAACATTATTTTTTTGGAAACTAAAATTGAGATCTTGAGGAATATGTATAGGAAGGAGCACAAGAAGATCCAGGCTTCCCCCAGATCAGGAGCATCAGCTGAGAATGTTTTTGTCCCCAAGCTGTGGTATTTCAAAAACCCTGAGGTTTCTAGATGACCAGACTGAATCCAGGGAATCTTTTTTTTGACCCCTCCCTGCAGCCTTCCTTGCACCCTTCCCTCCACCCCAGCAGAGGCTTCCCAGGAACAACTTGCGCCTTCCAGCCTGGGAGAAGTGGATCTGCCCAGCTGGAGCCAGGTATATTCGTTTTTAGACATATTTATTGTCCTAATATTAATGATGTTAAAGAGGGAATCCACCCGAAAAAAATTTATTAAAAGCCAGAAATTATTAAAAGCCAGCAGCTACAAATACTACAGCTGCTGACCTTTAAGAAATGGACATTTACCTTTCCTTAAATCCAGCGATGTCGGCAGCCGAGTCCGATCAATCGCTGGGCTCTCGGCTGCTCCCGCCGCCATTCTCGGTGAGGGAATCAGGAAGTCAAGCATTGCGGCTTCACTTCCTGGTTCCCTACTGCGCATGCGCGAGTCATGCAGCGCAATGAGAATGATCCGCGCTGTCTCTGGGACCCGAGTCTATGCCCGAATGTGGGTGCAAATACCTGTCTTAAACAGGTATCTGCACCCCCCTCCCCCCTGAAAGGTGCCAACTGTGGCCCCGGAGGGGGGGAGGGTTCCGATGAGTGGAAGTTCCACTTTAGGGTGGAACTCCGCTTTAAATAGATGTTATAATTGCTTACAAATCATGAATTGTGTGTGATTGATGAAGCAAAAACTACAACTATGTCCTTTTTTAGACACAGGATGAGCTCAGCCAGGAGGAGGGTCTGGAATGCCTCAGCTAGGAGGAGGCTGTGCCCAGTGGCAGCCAGGAGGAGACCGTGCCCAGTGTCAGCCAGGAGGTGGCTGGGCCCAGTAGGCTCCTCAGCCAATCCCAGATGCCTCCCCTCTGCCTTACCAGGAAGGGGACAATGATGGAGGACACAGCACTGGGCCTCATTAGGGAAACCAGCGATTTTCTGAGGAGCCAGCTCACTGAGAACAGCCACATATATGATCAAGCTCATCCTCCTCCTCCTGCCACAAGTCCACCACCAGAGCCACAGCCTGCAGGTAAGGCTGCAGGGCAGTGTGGAGGGAAGGCTGCAGGGAAGAGAAGAAAGTGATGGCCTGGGTTCAGTCTGGTCTGATAGAAGAAGCAGGCTGTTGTAGTACCACAGCCTGGGGACAGATATGTCATCTGCTGCTTGTCCTGATCTCTGGGATTCCTTTATCAGATTGTGCTCCTAATATATGGACTCCTCAAGATCCCAATTTTGTTTTCCATTGATTTGATGTGTGCCCTGGGGACCAAAAGGCTTCACAAATTCCGAAAGTTTATGCAGCGTTGAATTCCTCTTTATTTTGTTACCCAGAATAAATGGATATTTTATTTTCACAAAATATTTTCCTATGTGTTTTTATTCAAAAAGGACAATTTGTTTGTGAGTAGGCAGGTACATTTCAAAAAGTAATGACACAAAAATACTAAAGTGCAAAAATGGATATAGAAACTGAAAGGCTGAGAAATTACTAAATAATTAAGCTGTGATCATAACAAAGTAATCCGACACTATAAATACTGGGGAGGAAAACTTTATTAAGCTGTCTGGTTAACGTGGCAAATTCCTGCAGCTGATTCCTTATGGACTTCTAAAGCTACCTTACATTCTGCAATTTGCTGATTAGCTTTGATCAATTTTCTTTGTTTCCTTTTAAGTACCAATTGTAAAATTTCCAACCCCTTTTCATTAAAAAATTGGTACCACTCATTTATTGCATCCTGATCCAATAAACCATCATTGATTGGCACATCTTTAGTGTACTGTTCATGGGTGGCTATGTCCCACCAAAGACTAACCTTTTTTTCCATTAGATGGCCAAATCTTCTAAAATTAGTATCCAAATCTCCTATCTCAATATTCTGTTTAGTGGAGAACACATCCTTTAGCCCTTGTTCACACGGTCGGACATTCCGATGGAAAATGTCCGATCGGACTATGTTGTCGGATAATCTGACAGTGTGTGGGCTCCATCGGACTGTTTCCATCAGAATATCCGACGGACCAAGTTTGAGAGCTTGGCTATAAAACTTTCTGACAACATGATCCGATCGGACCTTGTCCGATCATGTGTAGAGAATTCCGATCGGACAAAGTGCCACACATGCTCAGATCAAATTCCTAGATCTAAGCTATTGGCTACTAGCCTGAACGTAGTCCCATCATAACGAAATAACGTCATCACGTTCTGAACGATTGGATTAACCGACAACTCTGTCCGACCGTGTGTATGCAACACCAGTTTCGGACAAAATCCGTCAGACAAAATCCGACAGATTTTGTTGTCGGAATGTCCGACCGTGTATACAAGGGCTTAAGTCTACTGTGCGTTTTTCTATAAATTCAAAAATTTCCATGATTGATGCTCAAGTGAGCAAACCGAATAAAAATAAAATAATGATACAAAAATACTAAAGCACAAAAATGGATATAGAAACTGAAAGGCTGAGAAATTACTAAATAATTAAGCTGCGATTATAGCAAAGTGATCCGACACTATAAATACTAATTGAAAATTACAAATGATGCGATCTAATTAACTTCCCACAGTAATGCAAATTAGACAACATGATAATATTTATTAAAAGTACCATGTACAATTAACAAACATGAAGTGCTTAGGGCTTGAAATATTCAAATAACACACTATGCCCCACTTCCTACAAAAGTACTAAGTGCTTATTATCATAATAAAGTGCTGAGTGCTTAGTAATTGAACCAATATGTGCTAAAGTGCTAATGTGCTTGATGAACTCCCAAATAATTATAATTGAAAAGTACTAAATCAATACAGTGCTGATGTGATTAGTATACTTCAATCAGCGTGCATAAAACATAAAATTATTAACGTGATGAGCAGACAATGAATATTGCATAAACTCATATATGTGTTACCCCAATACACATAAAAAATCCAATATGCACATTAGAAATTATGGATACAAATAAAAATGTCCATTATCCTAGTGCAGTTTCCAAATTCGGACTATTTCTGTACAAAAAGTATCAATCTCTCAAAGCCACTATTGATTTTGACCGGTCTTAACAATATGCTGGATTCCCAAGTTACCACTGACTGCCATTCCTGTGTGTGGTCTCAAACAATGAAGCAGAGACACATATCATAGCGCAATATGTATAATATGCACCAATGAATATGTAAAAGCAAAGATTCCATTCACAAAACCTCAGGTTACACAGCACTTTCAGGTAGAATGTCAGGGCTGGCTTAGACCTTCCTTCACTGGGCTGGCTGCTCAGCTGTCGGCTAATTGCCAGCTCACATGTCTCTCCACAGTTACCAGCTGTTCCTGATCTTGCTCATCTGACCTGCCTACTTAAAGCTGTCCAGCACACTTCACCTCTGCCTTTGCCTTGGTCACATCACAAGAAACCATCTCCTGCGGTTCTTTTTAAAGACTGGCTTGCTGACATCCCTTCTGACTCCTTATCCTGCTTGCTGTTGCTCTACTTGGATCCCTGACTTCTGGCCTGGCTGATTACCCGATCTGGTTATTGAACTCTGGCCTGGCTGACTACTCGATACGCTTTTTCTATTTACCTTTTTATTTTTATTTAATAAACAAGTGTGATTTAATTATACTTCTGTCTTGGTCTGATTCATGATTTCTGACACAGAAATAATCAGCCGGCTAGAGCATGTTACAAAACACACTACTCATCTGTTGCTGACAACAGCCTCACTGATCCTCGTCACTGCCTCCTCCCACATGTTGCGTCACACGATAAGTGACTTTCTCAAGGAATAGCCATGTGACACCAGAGCCCTTATCTTTATATCGTTCTGGAGTCCCTGTTTCTATAGTAATAAACGGTCATCATATTATTTTTACATTGTGAAGTGCTGATGCTTACTGCCGATAATCTCAATAAAATCAATATATACATACTTTATTGTGAAACATAAGACTATTAAAAATTAAAACTTATCACAATCTATTCATATCTGAAACTGACATATTTTATACATACACAAACACAGGGTATGCCACTCCAACACCATCTAATGGTGGCTACCATATATAGAACATCCTTAAAACATATACCAGTGACCCCAATGTTGAAACAAGGCCAGTATTCAATATTATGTGCAAACCAATCCAATTAATGTATCCTAACAATAATTAATTAATAAAATTAAAAAATATATATATTAAGAATTTTTGTATTAAATTGATTAAATTAAAAATAATAAAATAAAATGAAAACTAAAAATAGAAGTAAAAATAAATATAAAAATAAAAATAATAATGGAAATAAATAAAACATAAATGAAAATAAAAATAAAAATAAAAATTAAAATAAAAAATAATGAAAAAAAAATTATAATTATAAAGTAAAAATAAAAATGAAATGAAAAACTAAAAATGATATAAATTCTTAAAAATCTGAAATAAAACAATATAGGTTGAATTCAATATTGAGCCCCTAGGCGAAAGTATACCCATCTCAAAAATCCACCTGGATTCAGATTTACTAAATTCTCTAATTTTATTAGACCCCCTCCAGTGCGGTTTATATTTATCAATTGCCCAGAATTTTAGACCCGTAGGATCCTTATTATGATGGGATGCGAAGTGTCCTGACACACTATGTTTCAGGAAGCCATTCCTTATATTTTGTATACTGGCATACCCCACTTTTAAGTACACAATGGGGTTTATTTACTAAAGCTGTAAAGTGCAAAATCAGGCTCACTTCTGCATAGAAACCAATGAGCTTCCAGGTTTTATTAGCAAAGCTTAATTGAAGAAGCTGGGGTTAGAAGCTCATTTTATTCTATGCAGAAGTGAGCCTGATTTTGCACTCCCCAGCTTTAGTAAATAAACCCCATTGTGTACTTAAAAGTGGGGTATGCCTGTATGTTCCCTAAGCCCTTGTACACACAGTCGGACATTCAGACAACAAAATCTGTCAGATTTTTTCCGACGGATTTTGTCTGAAACTGGTGTTGCATACACACGACAGGATAAAGTTGTCGGAAAATCTGATCGTTTAGAATGTGATGACGTTTGTTCATTATGACGGGACTACGTTGCGGCTAGTAGCCAATATCTTTGGTCTCATAATTTGTTCTGAGCATGCGTGACACTTTGTCCGATCGGAATTCTCAAACAAAGTTTGAGAGCTGGATATAAAATTTTCCCGACAAAATGATCCGATCGGATCATGTTGTCGGGAAAATTTTATATCCAGCTCTCAAACTTTGTTGGTCGGACATTGCGACGGAAAAAGTCAGATGGAGCCCACACACACGGTCGGATTATCTGACAACACGGTCCGATCAAACATTTTCCGTCTGAATTTCCTACCGTGTGTACAAGGGCTTATATGCTTCCACATAGGGTGTTTTGTCCTCCCTATATACTGTAGCGAACAAGAACACTGTAGAATGTATACAACTTCTTCAGTTCTACAGGAAATAAAATCTTCAATCCTATATTCCTTTTTTGTGCTAGTAGACATAAAATTAGTACACCTCTGACCATTAAAATTAGTATTCCTACATGCAAAACAACTCTTGCATGGATAAAACCCTTTTCCATGAAAGAAAGACAATTCAGTTCGGTTTTTTTGGGGGTTCTGGGATATTTTTTGCTACTAGGTCCCTCAACGTAGGTGCTCGTCTATACGTGAAACAAGGTTTGTCAGGTAAAATACTTTGGAGTGCTTTATCAGCTTTAAGCAAGGGCCAACATTTTTTTATAATACACTCCATCTGTCTATGTTGAACACTGTAATTCATTATAAGTGGAATTTCCTGATATTGCATCTGATTCTTTTCCTTATCTACAATCAATAAATCTCGTGAAATCTCATATACTTCCTGTATTTTTTCTTCAATAAAATCTCTATTGTACCCTTTGGCTATAAATGTATTACCTATCAGAGGAGCTTGCTCCAAATATTCATTACTACTGGTACAATTTCTTCACAGACGTATCATCTGCCCTTTAGGGATATTTAAAAGCCACAGATCATGATGACAACTATCAACTGGGATGTAACTATTTCTCTCTACAGGCTTAAAGAAAGTTTTTGTATTAATGTTGTAATCTCCAATTTCTATTTCCAGATCCAGGAAGTGTGCAGCCTTCTCACTGATCTCATAAGTGAGCTTTATATACTTATGATTGTCATTTAAATGTTCAAAAAATTGGATCAAACTCTCTTCACTCCCTTTCCAAATTATAATACAATCATCAATGAACCTTTTGTATAAGATCAAATCTTCTACGGTATCAGAATATATAGCTTGCTCTTACCACCTGGCCATAAAAATATTGGCCACACTTGGTGCGTACTTTGCACCCATTCCGATCCCATTCAGTTGTCTGTTAAACCAAAAGTAATTATGCTGCAGCCCAAATGCTAGACATCTCAAAATAAATCTTCTTTGTTTGGAGATAAAATTACTGTACTTCTCCATAGCCCATTTTGCTGCGTGGATTGCCTCATCGTGATCTATTACAGTATATAGCAACGAGACATCAGCTGTCACATTCAAATATTTCTCTTCCGGCTTTAAGTTGACACAATTTAGGATCTGAATCAGATGTTTGGTATCCCTCAAATATGCACTAGTGTTTGGCACCAAAGGTTGAATATATTTATCTACATATTCCCCAATCTCGAGTTAAGGGATTGGATTCCATTTATTATGTTTCTTCCCGGTGGATGCGTTTGATTCTTATGAATCTTTGGTATTGTTTAGCTAATAGGTACTCTGCATGCATCCGGTATCAGATATCTTTATTCCTTTTTTGATAGAATATTCTTAAGCCTCCCTTTTGTTACCAACTCCGATATCTAATTTTTGTATTCTCTTGTAGGGTTCCCCTTTAATTTCAAATATGTACTAGTATCACATAATTGTTCTGATAGTTCTTTGTAGTAATAATCTCTGGATAACACCACAATTGCACCCCCCTTGTCAGCAGGTCTGACTACAACTTGCTTAGTTTCCTCTAATTGCTTTATTCCCATTTTCATACTTTTCAGTTCATATATTTTCTTGATCTTTAACTGTTCCAATTCTTGAATTACCATTTTATTAAAAACTTCTATATGTTCATTATTCTGAACAGGTGGATTGAACAAAGACTTATTCCTTAAATTACTGTATACAATTCTTCCTGGGGTTTCAATGCTTGTGATGTGCATATTGGATTTTTTTACGTGTATTGGAGTAACACATATATTAGGTTATGCAATATTCATTGTCTGCTCATCACTAATAATAATTTTATGTTTTATTTTGAGCACGCTGATTGGAGTATACTAAGCACATCAGAATTGTATTGATTTAGCACTTTTCAATTATAATTATTTGGGAGTTCATCGAGCACTTTAGCACATATTGGTTAAATTACTAAGCACTCAGCACTTTATTATAATAATAAGCACTTAGTACTTTTGTAGGAAGTGGGGCATAGTGTGTTATTTGAATATTTCAAGCACTAAGTACTTTATATTTCAAGCACTTAGCACTTTATGTTTGTTAATTGCACATGGTACTTTTAATAAGTATTATCATGTTGTCTAATTTGCACTATTGATGCACTAGGGGGGAAGTTAATTAGAGTGCATCATTTGTAATTTTCAACTACATTTCAAATAGACTATGGTACTTATGAAAGGCAAATCCACTTTGCACTACAAGTGCACTTGAAATTGCACTGCAAGTGCACTTGGAAGTGCAGTCACTGTAAATCTGAGGAGTAGATCTGAAATGAGGGGAAGCTCTGCTGAATTTATCATCCAATCATGTGCAAGCTAAAATGCTGTTTTTTTTTTTTTCTTGCATGTCCCCTCGGATCCACAATGACTGCACTTCCAAGTGCACTTTAAGTGCAATTTCAAGTGCACTTTGCACTTGTACTTTGCACTTGTAGTGCAAAATAAATTTGCCTTTCGTAAATAACCCCCATGTCAAATTAACAAGGGACACCAACCTCCTTAAGGTTAAGAAAAAGATACAAGATAATAAAGTTATTGCGGTAACTTGAAACTCAAAAAACATTTAATTGTTATATGGAGATGACTAGAAAATAATGTTTAAGTAATCGTAGAATAAATCTTGATGAAATATAAATTATAAAAGATGAGTATAAAAAAAAATTGGAAACGTTATTATGGAGATCAGGCTTTTAAAAAATAGAATATTATTCAGGAAATGAGGATAAATAATTAAGAAATCAGTTTGTGAGAACTCTGTGTGAATATGAGCAGCAAAACAACTTCATTCTTCTAGCATTATAAAGAAGAAAAGAATGCGCTGTATTAAAAGATCACAGAATTAGGGGGGCGTGGCCAGCCAGCGGAGCGGATGGTCGCACGTTAGAGGAGCTCCGCTTCAACCCAGGCTTCGGCGGCGACATACACCGACTGTAACCCTCGTTTCAGCCCCAAAACAGCACGACCACCTGCGGGCAACAACTGAGATGCCGTCCAGGAAAAGAAAGGAGGCAGGCAGACCAGGCAAAATGTTGAACTTTTTCGGCCACCAGCGTCCGCCTTTCATCCAAGATGGTGCCGGCCACCTCGGCCGCGCACGAGGCCCGTCAAACCAGCGTGGGAGAACTGAAAGCCCAGCCAACGGAGCGAGTACCCCGTCCTTACAACCCTCACCATGCCCATCGCCGCCCTCGGCTTCCTCGAGCCCGGCGAAAAGCAAGATGAAGACATCAGCTACCGCAACTGACATGAGGGAGGTGAGTGACCACAATTCCTCATTAGATGACACCAGGGAGCTGCAGGACTCCATTACTGAGTTCCCAACCCTGAATCAGCCGGTAATGGACACCACGCTTAAGGACATGTTAGTGTCCCTCCGCTCTACATTACATGCGGACATTATCTCTATGACACAGCAATTTAAATCTGAAGTGACTGCGGTTGCTAAGAGGGTCTCACATATAGAAGTGAAAATGGGCGAATTTGCTACCACATTTAATGACCTAGTGGACGCCCATAATGACCGTGACGATGAGATTGCAAATATTAAAGCTAAAATCGCAGACCTTGAGGACAGGTCGAGACGCAATAACATTAAGGTACGGGGTATTCCTGAGTCGATCACCCCACAGGAGCTGAGAGACTATTTTGTTAACCTAATGTGAGTGGCGCTCCCAGATACTCCAGCAGAGGAACTGGTGGTGGACCGTATCCACAGATTACCAAGGCCCAAAAACATCCCGTCCCACCTGCCTAGAGACACTATTGTGCGGATACATTTTTATCACGTAAAGGAAAGTTTTGTGATGGCGACAAGACAGAAGGAAAATCTGCTTACTGAATTTAAGGACTTGTCCTTCTTTACAGACCTCTCGGCCTACACCATGCAGAAACGCAGACAGTTGGCTACCGTCACAAAGCCCTTGAATAACCACCGTATCCCCTACAGATGGATACATCCAGCCAAACTGCTTGTAACCCATGACGGGGAGTCGCACTTGATTACGAATGTTGAAGAGGGCATCCACCTTCTGGAAACATGGCAGATTCTTGGCCTACCGCATGTGGACCAAGGGAATGCAGGATCTACTCCACCCACACGACCCAGCTTGCCAGCTGAAACAGGGTGAATATACTCTACTTGCCTCTAATTTGGCCGCATGAACACCTGGGAAGATGGCTTAAAGTAACTTGTTTAAGTTTTAGTAGTTTGGTTTACACTACTGACCGCTCTCACCCCCCGAGAGTTAGCGGTTCCATACCGGCACAGATTCCACCAGGAATCGCAACATATTTTTATCTTTGTGTTTTCCTCTTTCTTTTTTTTTTTTTTTTTTCCTTCTATTACTTTTTCTTGTCTGACTCCCTCAGTCCTCCCTATATATCCCCTCCCCCTATCCCTCTTTTGCAGTCTCCAGCTTAACCAATTTTTGGAGAGGAGGTTGCTACTACGGACATCCCTTGCCCCGGCCCACACGGCCGCCTACATCACAACTGGTTGAACGTCCCTGAGCGAAGAGTACAAGTCCGAGTATCACCACAGGGTAACGTACCATGACCTTTTCTATTGCATCATTGAACGTTAAAGGCCTTAATAGCCCCCAGAAACGCCAATTGGCATGGAGGGAAGCTGCAACTCTACGCTGCGACATTATATGCTTTCAAGAGACACACTTTATGCTGGACAGACATCCTTCCTTCTCCAATCGCAAATTCCCACATGTGTTCCTGGCATCGGGCCCCAAGAAGAAAGCAGGAGTAGCAATTGCTATTAAGGATTCTATTCCGTTCACTCACATAGATACCTACCTGGACCCATCGGGTAGATTTGTAATTCTTATTTGTGAAATTGCTCAACAGAAATATACTATCGTTAATGTGTACCTCCCCAGTGTTCACCAACTTTGTTTATGCGGAACATTTGGAGGAAGGTTTCTGAGTTGAGACAGGGCTACGTCCTTATCTGCGGTGACTTTAATGCGATCCCTGGGGGTGAGCTGGATGTCTCCGGTCCCCAGCGGAAGAGGTCCCATAGATCCAACCTCAGGAACTTTCTATCCACTTCTGATCTCCACGATGCTTGGCGTTGTCAACACGCTTCTGAAAAGGACTTTACCTTTTTTTCCAACGTTCACCATACTTACTCTCGTATAGATTTTTTACTGCAAAAAATTGTAAGATCTGATATACATACTATCACTTGTCGGATCATGCTCCGGTGTCCCTGAGGGTGGGGGGCCGAGGTGCCGAGACAAGAGCGAACAGATGGCGGAATGATATTTCTATCATTTCTCAGCCTACAAATTTGAAATATTTGCGGGACAAATTAACAGAATTCTTTGAGATCAATGCTCCGTTGGTATTGGACCCCTTCACCCTCTGGGGCGCCCACAAGGTTTATATGAGAGGTATACTGATCCAACTAAGTGCGCAAATTAAACGGCGGCGGACGGAGCGGCTCAACTCTCTGCTGGAGGAAATACACACTTTAGAATTGTCTAACAAACAACTGTCCACGCAGAGGACGAGGGACGCCTTGTTCTCTGCACGACAAGAGTTGCGTGCGCTCTTGGTCTCCCAACAGGAGAACCATTTTCGCATTTTGAAATCTAACCACTACCGCTATAGTAATAGAGCAGGAAAGTTACTAGCAAATCAGCTTAAAGATAAATTTTCCCATCAGAGAATTGGTAGCTTGCTCAATCCTGTCACTAAGCAGAAGGTACACAATCCAAAAGACATTGCTGATGCTTTCAGTGATTACTATGAGTCCCTTTATAACCTCAGGGGAGACCCGAACACGCACCAACCCTCAGACCTTATAATTACAAAATTTTTGGAGGAGGTTGACCTTCCCAGAATCTCCCAAGATGAACTAGATAGGCTAAACCTACCTTTCACAATCCCTGAAATTCAATCAGTGCTTAAAGGTATGCCTCACAACAAGGCACCGGGCCCAGATGGCTACTCGTCAGAATATTATCAGTTATATCAGGTTGAGCTATCCCCGTATCTCAAACAGATTTTTGATGCCGCGATGTCCGCCGCCGCCTTTCCAAGAGAGATGCTGACAGCCTCAATTATTACCATTCCTAAAGCAGGTAAAGATGCCTCTCTGCCACAGAACTATAGACCGATATCTTTACTGAATGTTGATGTCAAGGTATATGCAAAACTAGTAGCTAATAGATTAGCAAAACTTTTACCCAGACTTATTAATCACGACCAAGTAGGTTTTGTTCTGGGTCGGCAGGCTCATGACGCCACTAGGAGACTGATTAATCTGGTTCACTCAGCCGAGCGGTCGGGGGGGCCTTCTCTGCTTCTGTCCCTGGATGCGGAGAAGGCCTTCGACCGCATTCACTGGGGGTATATGACTAAAGTCCTACAGAAATTTGGATTGACGGGAGGGATTCAGGGAGCCATCCTGGCGCTCTATTCCTCCCCGTCTGCATTTGTGTTTGCGGAGGGGATGTTCTCTAAAAATTTCGCTATAACAAATGGCACCAGGCAGGGGTGCCCGTTGTCTCCGATCGTCTTCGCCATGGTGATGGAAACCGTGGCGGAGATGATCAGGAGACATCCTGGAATACAGGGCATCTCTTCTCGAGGGGTGCAACATAAGATCTCACTTTTTGCAGATGATGTCATTTTGACATTGTCCAATCCCTACCAATCTATGACGGCAGCTCAGGAAGTGTTGACTAAAATCAGTAAAGTAGCCTTTTATAAGATTAATGAAAGTAAGTCATGCATCTTGGGGATGGGAATTGATTCCCATCTACAAGCAAAATTACAAAGAGACTTTCCGTATCCTTGGTCCTCTGACTATATTCAGTACCTAGGCACTCACATAACTCCTACCACAACGAAACTATTTCAAGCGAACTTTCCCCCAATGTTGGAAGCTCTCCATGGTGAAATAACCAAACTCCAGAAGCACTATTTGTCCTGGCACGGTCGTCTGGCAGCCTATAAAATGCTACTACTCCCCAAATTAACATACTTATTTAGAGCTTTACCGATTATTATTCCCCCCTCCTTTTTTAAGACCCTTCAAAAGCAAATGTTAAATTTCATTTGGGCAGGGAAAAAAGCGAGATTTCCGTCTAGTATGCAGGGCAAAAATAAGCAAGTGGGGGGTATAGGGATCCCAGTTCTCCAAGACTATGCCACCGCGGCCGTGCTGGACCAAATAAGAAGTTGGATCTCCCCAACAGAACCCAAGCCTTGGTGCCAACTAGAGCAGTCATGGGTACACCCTAGGACATTGAACTCCCTTTTAATAGCTCTTAGTGTTGAACAATCCCAATTTGATATAGACCACCCCACCATACAAGCCTCTCTACAAGCGTGGAGCAGGTTCCTATCGTTGTCCTGTAATGTTGAAAGACTAACGACAGTTCCCATTCCTTTAAAGTCACTCCAATGGTTGATACCCAATATCTCCTTGAATGTATGGCTCAACAAAGAGATTAACCTGGTCCAGGAGCTCATGGAAGGGGATCGTATTCTATCCTTCGATGACTGTTGTACTAACTTTAAAATCCCCCCGACAGAATTTTTAACCTATTCCCAAATTGCGTCCTGGTTGCGTCAATCAGGCTCCACTAACTCCCTAATCCCTTCGGGGGCGTGGGAGTGTTTAACCTCGACCAGCTCCAAACCTAGAGGAATTACTATATTGTACGACCTCCTGAATACTAAATCTTCCTTTGTTAAATTTGGTCACTTGGTGAGATGGGAGACAGATCTCGGGAAACAATTTACGGATAGACAGTGGTTATCAGCAATTAAAGACAATATCCGATTCTCAAGGTGTTCAAACTATGGGGAACTGGCGATTAAACTTATAGCTAGATGGCACTTTACCCCCTATGTCATGGCTAAATTTTCAGAGGAACAATCCAATCTTTGCTGGAGAGGATGTGGCCAGGTGGGCACACTTATCCATATGTGGTGGTCATGCCCACACTTGCGGAGCTTCTGGAATGAGGTTTTCAAGCTGGTAGCGACAATCACAGGTGTTCTGAACAAGTCATCTCCCGAAAAAGCATTGCTGAGTATAGATATGTCGGTCTATCCTCTACCACTGAGAGCCATAGCTATGAATATTATATTGGCAGCGAGGTCCCTGATAGTGCAAAGTTGGAAATCAAGGGACATCCCCACAATGCGTGAACTGATTACAAAGGTCAATATCATTTCGGAATTTTTTTTAGCATACAGAGACGGTACAGGCGCGAAATACAGGGCATATTGGTCTGCTTGGAACTGTTGGTTCCAGGATAATGGATGAGCTGTATAACTACGACCAATAGTATGTATACTTTAGTGAAGACTGCCTCCTCTCCTTGCACTTTCCCCCCCCCTTTTTTTTTTTGTCTCCCCCTTCTTACCATGTTCAAAAATGTTGACGTATTACGTCTCCCGACCTATAGTGTTGTGAGTGCTATTTTGAATAGCTGGATCTCATCTCCATCACATGCTATGCAATACCATAGAAGATCAGCTCTTGGATGAGTATTATTGTTTATTTTCTTTCTCTTTTTGTTACTGATTTAACAGGATACAGTTTGTAAAGAATGGTATTTGTATACTTGCTATCAATCTTACAACTTCTGTGTGTACGGTATTATAACAATATGTCATTGTGTCCTGGCACTTCTGTATTTATGTAATTTCTTCTTTTTCTTCTCAATAAAAATCTATTTGAATAAAAGATCACAGAATTAGCAGCGTGAGGAATGTGCTAGCTCGAATACGAACGCTAGTTTTACCACACAGAGCGCTTCCGTCTCATATTTGCTTCAGAGCATGTGTCGTTTTTGGTCCGTCGGACCAGTATACAGACGAACGGTTTTCCCGATTTAATAGTTAAAACATGTTCTATTTCTAGGTCCGTCAAGATTTTAGAAAAAAAAGGTCTGCTGAGGCATACACATGATCGGATTATCTGATGGAATGATTCTGTCAGACCTTTTCTGCCAGAAAGTCTGGTCATGTGTACATGGCATTATATGCAATTTATTGCCATAAAAAGTGTTTGGGGACCCAGGTCCTGCACCAAGGAATGGATCAATCCCAAAAAAAGTTTGAAAAACTGACGTTTTTTCGGGAGCAGTGATTTTAATAATGCTTAAAGTGGAACAATGAAATATTCCTTTAAATATTGTGCCGGGGAGTGTCTATAGAATGCCTGTAAATGGCTCTGTTTTCCCATGTTAGAACAGTACCACAGCAAAATGACATTTCTAAAGGAAAAAAAGTAATTAAAAACTGATTGCGGCTGTAATGAATTGTTGGGCCTTGGCAATATAAATGAAACTCATTGAAAAAAACTGCATGGGCCCCCCAGTCCATTACTAGGCCCTTCAGGTCTGGTATGGATTTTAAGGGGAACCCTGTACCACATTTTTTTTTAATGGCATAGGGATCTCCCAAAATCCATAACAGACCCTATTCCGAGCAGGCAACCTGACAGGTTGCAGGAAAAGATGGGGGGACGAGAGAGGGCCCCCCCTCATGAACTGTACCAGGCCACATGCCCTTAACATGGGGAGGGTGCTTTGGAATAGCCCCCCAAAGCACCTTGTCTCCATGATGATGGGGAAAAGGGCCTCATCCCCACAACCCTTGTCCAGTGGTTGTGGCGGTCTGTGGGCCATGTGCTTATCAGAATCTGGAAGCCCCCTTTAACAAGGGAACCCCCAGATCTCGGCCTCCCCCTTATGTGAATTGGTAACAGGTACATTGTACCCCTACCATTTCACAAAAAAAGTGTCAAAAATTGTAAAAAAAAGTCTGAGGGCTGAGGACGGGGCCACCCGGTGATGTAAACGAGTTTTATCTATATTGCCGAGATCCGACAATACATTACAGCCGTGCTCAGTTTTAAATTACTTTTTTCCTTTAGAAATGTAATTTTTCTGTAGTAGTGTTCTAAACAGGGGAAACTGCACCACTTTACAGGCATACTATAGACACCCCCCTGGCACGATATTTAAAGGAATATTTCATTTTTATTGTTTCACTTTAAGCATTAAAAAAAATCACTGCTTCCGAAAAAAAAAGTAAAACATTTTTTTGCATTGATACATGTCCCCTGTGGCAGAACCCGGGTCCCCAAACACTTTTTATGACAATAACTTGCATATAAGCCTTTAAAATTAGTACAGTTTATTTTTCACGTTTGTGTCCCGTAGACATTAACGGTGTTCGCGTGTTCATCTACATTTTTTGCCTGGTCAGATGTTCTAATGCGAACCGAACTGGGGGGGTGTTCGGCTCATCCTTATTGGGCAGGAGATCACTGCATCCATCTGGGTATGGAGTCAAGAACCAGGTCAAGGAATGCCGCCTTTCGTTCAGGGAAATAGCCTGGATCTGTGGGATTCCTGGATGTATATAGCGTATATACAGTAATATATGCATTTTTTTTTTACCTAAGAGCTTTGGTTCAATACAGGGAGGTGGAAAGGAGTAGAAACACAAAATACGGGCAAATTAATAAGCCACAAAGTAGATCTTCAAGGAATAAATGAAGATGTTTCCCCCACGCATAGATGTACCCTTATGATTTAAAAATCCATTATATTTAAAAAAGTGCTAATGGTCAGAGATGAACTTCAGGGTTGGGTTATCCATGAGTTCAGACTGAACCAAAGTTGTTTGCAGTTTTTGGCCGATTTGGCTAGTTTGCTTGCCTGCCTAATAATGCTAGGTTAAAGTGGTTTCATAGTTTCATAGTTTCATAGTTAGTAAGGTTGAATAAAGACACCAGTCCATCCAGTTCAACCTGAGCAAGTGTCTACAATAGTCCCTATCCCTGTACATTGCACACTCACATCAGTCCCTACCCTCAAGGCGCCCACAATCCAAGGTCCCCATTCATATACTAGGGCCAATTTTGGACAGAAGCCAATTAACCTACCTGCATGTCTTTGGATTGTGGGAGGAAACTGGAGTACCCGGAGGAAACCCACACAGGCACAGGGAGAACATGCAAACTCCAGGCAGGTAGTGTCTTGGTTGGGATTTGAACCAGCGACCCTTCTTACTGCTAGGTGAGAGTGATAGAGACTGAGCATGGCACCAGCACCGTGATAGAGAGCACTGACACCAGCACCGTTAAGGAGAGCACTGACACCAGCACCGTGATAGAGAGAGAGCACTGACACCAGCACCAAGATAGAGAGCACTGACACCAGCACCGTGATAGAGAGCACTGAGACCACACCAGCACCGAGATAGAGGGCACTGAGACCACAACAGCACCGAGATAGAGAGCACTGACACCAGCACCGAGATAGAGAGAGCACTGACACCAGCACCGAGATAGAGAGAGCACTGACACCAGCACCGAGATAGAGAGCACTGACACCAGCATTGATACCAGCAACTCGCTGCGGGATCCAAAAATATGACACCACTCAACCTCTTCAAACAGGAGGGTACGGACATATAGTATGGTGTGCTTTTTTTGTACAAGGAAGTGAGCCAAAGTCAGAAAAAGGGTCCATGTGCATATGCATATACATGGTCTACTGGTCACATGTGTTGAATTCCTCAGAGATTCATGCCTCATTCATTTTTATAAATGTCAGGTAGTCAACATTGTTGTGACCTAGGCGAATGCGCTTATCGGTCACGATCCCCCCTGCTGCACTGAACATCCTTTCGGACAGGACACTGGATGAGGGGCAAGCCAACAGTTCCATTGCAAATTGGGCAAGTTCTGGCCAGAGTCCAGGGGTTCATAACTCCTCAGAGCGTCCACATCGGCCGTTAACCCGATGTAGTCGGACCCCTGTCGGTCTAGGCGTTCCCTGATGCTGGATCCGGATGACACCTGTCGATGGGTCAGCTGAAAGACTGACCTCATATCAGAAGTCACCAACACATCTTCAAATCGGCCTCTTCTTGCAGGCGCTGTTGGATTGGTACCCGCAACTCTTTCTCTGGGAGTGGGAATTCCTCCTCTGCCAGCGCACGCAAAAGCAGAATGCAGCATTTTTCAAAACAAGGCCTGGAAGTGCTCCATTCTGACTGCCCTTTGTGATGGTGGTAACATTTCCGCCATTTTGTCTTTGTACCGGGGGTCTAAGTACATTGCCACCCAGTACTGGTCCTTGACCCTTATGCTTTTTATACGGGGTCCCTGTTAAAACACTGGAGCACGAAGGCCCCCATTTGCACTAAACTGGAAGCGGTGTGGTGGCCTGGCTCCTGCTAACCATCCAGGATAATATGGTCCTGCTCATTCTCCTCTCCCCATCCACGCACAACAGCAGGGATCCCAGAAAGGTTTAAAGCATGCTCTTCTTGCTCCTCCTCATCCGCCCCGGCACCATCCTCCTCTGACTCCTCTTCAGACTCCTGTTGTTCACTTGTCTCAGATAGAGTAGCCCCCCTGGGAATTCATCCAGCATTGCGACTTCCTCATCTTCCTGCTCCTCCACGGCTTGATCAATGACACGATGCAATGCACGCTCCATAAAGAAGGCATAAGGTACGATGTCACTGATGGCTGTGACAGACCAGTTTGGTGACCTGATCAAATGGCCGCAGAAGTCTGCATGTGTCGTGCATGAGCAGCCACTGGCGCGGTGAAAAAAAAAACAAGCTCCCCAGAACCTGTTCTGCTGCAGAGTTCGTACAGGTAGTCGTTAACTGCACGTTTCTGCTGGAGCAGCCTATCAAGCATATAGAAGTTTGAGTTCCATTGCGTCGGGCAATCGCAAATAAGACGTCTGACCGGGATGTTGTGTTGCCGCTGAATGTCAGCAAGGCAAGCCATGGCCGTGAAAGATCTTCTGAAATGGGCCGAGATTTTCCTTGCCTGCCACAAGATGTCCTGGACCCCAGGGTATTTGATAATGAATCGCTGCACGACCAAGTTTAAGACGTGTGCAATACATGGCACGTGCATAATTTTGCACTGTTTCAACCACTGTCACACACCACTTTAACAACTGTCCAATTGAGCAGTCTTAGCCACTGATCTGCCTGTTAACGCAAAGCTTACCGCGACGTATGCGTTGACTGCAAAGGCTGCAGATGGCAACACTATTGTCAGCAGCAGACACGTTAAAAAAAGCCCACACTGCGGAGCCATGTGCCGGCGTCCTGGGAGCGTTAGATGTGACCGTACATGGTTGATGCCTCTCTCCTGATTCATTAGCAGCTTGCTTTGTCCCTCCTGTGCAATCTAAGTTCTGTCTGCTTCTCCTCCCTATCTGCTGGTCCATATCTCCCTCTGAGCTCCCCTCCTCTTCCTCTCTTGTGGGCACCCATGTGACATCACTAGACACGTGACGTCATCATCGACGTCACCTTCCCCACCGCTATAATTAGAGATCTCGGAGTAGGCAGCAACAACCTCCTCCTTGGGCTGATCTGGGTACTGTCATCAGACTGCTGAGTGGCTGTTGTTGCTATCTCCTCTTCCTGATCCAATGCCAAGAGTGGCTGAGCATGGGCAATGTCTTCTGATGGATCGGAAAATAATTCCTGTGACTTAAGCGGAAGGTATATGGTGGTGGTGGTGTTGGTGGTAGTGTCTTTGGTGGGTGCACACAGCAGAGAGTGAAGAAGAGGGTGCAGATTGAGAGGATGAGGAGGGTGCAGAAGAGTAAGGCTGAGTGAGCCAATCAACCAAGTCTGGTGCGTCCTTTGACGTAATCGCACGCGCATTCTGCAATTTGCCACTTTGGCTCAAGTCTGTTGCTCCTGCCCTACCCCTACCACCCCTGCGGAAGGGCCTGCCTCTTCCTCTGCCTGTCATTTTTTAAATCACCCTGTGACAAAAGTCTCTAGAGAAGTGCAGTATGTATGTGGAAGAAGGTATATAACACCCCGCTTCAATCTGTCGTTTTTGGGGGCCACTGGTCTATCACACCAGTTATAATACTTTTTTTAATTGCGTTTGTCACTCTTTGTAATATCACTGCTGAGCGGCTCAGCAGTCACAATGCTGCACAATGGAAATGCACTATACTATGCTTTCTATATGTGCAAGTATTTTATACGTGTATTACACCACTATATACTACACACCAAATAGTACACCTATACCAGTCCTTAATAGAACCTTTGTGGACCTAATAGTAGCTAGCTTGTAGCTAGTGAATTGCAGACTGTCCCGGCTCCAAAAACCAAACTGTCCCTCCCTACACTGAGAAACGACAGCCGCAGAATCGGTCAGCAGCACTGCATGCAGTGCACTATAATATGCTTTCTATATTTGAAAGAAAGTATATTATACATGTACAACCCTATATACTGTACACCTATAAAAGGAACTTTGTGGACCTAGTAGCAAGTGATTTGCAGACTGTACCTGCTCAGAACACCAAACTGTCCCTTAGTCCCTACACTGATAAAAGACAGCTTCAGAATCGGGCAGGACTCAGCAGCACAGCAGTCAGCAGTGCACCATAATATACTTTCTATATTGGAAAGAAAGTATATTATACGTGTACAACCCTATATACTGTACACCTATACCAGTCCTTAATAGGACATTTGTGGACCTAATACTAAGAGCTAGTGATTAAACTGACCTGCTCCACACAGTGTCCTGTCCCTACACTGACAAAAGACAGCTGCAGAATCGGTCAGCAGTGCACTCAGCAATCAGCAGCACAGCCGTCAGCAGCAGTGCACCAGAACCCTATATACTGTACACATATACCAGTCATTAAAAGGACCTTTGTGGACCTAATAGTAATAGCTAGTGATTAAACTGACTGTCCCTGCTCCACACGGCGTCCTGGCCCTACACTGACAAAAGACAGCTGCAGAATCGGTCAGCAGTGCACACAGCAATCACCAGCACAGCAGTCAGCAGCAGTGCACCAGAACCCTATATACTGTACACCTATACCAGTCCTTAAAAGGACCTTTGGGGACCTAATAGTAATAGCTAGTGATTAAACTGACTGTCCCTGCTCCACACAGCGTCCTTTCCCTACACTGACAAAAGACAGCTGCAGAATCGGTCAACAGTGCACACAGCAATCACCAGCACAGCAGTCAGCAGCAGTGCACCAGAACCCTATATACTGCCCAACCCATGGCAGTACACACATGATACATGTGGTAGTATGCTGCTGTGGGTTGGCACCAGAAAAGGATCATTACTGTAAGTATTTGATACAATTTTCTGTTTTTCTGGTGCCAACATGGCAGCATACATATGATACATGTGGTAGTATTCTGCGTGGATTTGTGCCAGGAATAGGAAAATTGCAGTAAGTATTTGATACTATTTTTCCTTTTTCCAGGCCTCATGGCTTCCCGCCCCTAGGGGAGTGCTTACTCTTGTTGCCCCATCCTCTTGTCCTGATGTGGACTAAAGACCTTAATTTTCTCCACCCAATAAAGGGGTAAGGCTAGTACAGAAAACACACCTCCCAAGGAGAGTGCCTACACATTGAAAGGGAACACCAGCTTACACTCGTTTGTGGGACTTGCAGGGAGACTAGAGAAAACAAGAGGCAAATATACATAATTATAGTGTAACTAAAGGCAACATGTTTTTGTTTTGTCTTTAGTTTTAAATAGAGTGTAGAAGGCTATCTGTGCCCACATTAGGAAGATTCCTTTTTTTTTTTGTCCTGCTTATTATAACTGAGAGTAAACAGGAAATAAACCCCAAATTTTAGACTGTCACCAAAACAGGAATATAGAGGAAACCGTACACTGGGAATTTCCTCTCACTTTTTGATTTGGCTATAGGATAAGAAGTGAAGGGATATCTCTGAAATAGGGACAGAAATGGCAAAACAAAAATCTAATGCTCCATTACTTTATCCATAATTAAAAAGGTTTTGCCTTTAGTTCTACTTCAATTTTCCCATTCTCCACTGAAATTCCTCTTGAATGTAGAATGAGACCACGTTCCCTTCAACACCTCTTATAAAAAAATGCTCAATTTGTTTTAATAGAAAAAAAATCTATCCTGGGAAGTTAGATAACAGCCTTCATCAATATGTTTATTTTAATTTTTTTATAAAATATTTTTTTTCTGCAATCTAATGAGTCTATTATAATTTCTGGTGGAAGAATTACAATAAAAAAAACACTCGTTCCTGTGTCCTTTATTTCATTATTTCAGTAGCCAGGACTGTCTAAGCATCTTTGTGGTGATCCCTTCACCTTGTAAATATACCCTTTCAGTTTAAAATAGAAATGAAAGGCAAAACATTTCTTTATACATATACAAACATCATAAATACTTTTTTTTTCATTTTCTATTTTTTAAGTGATCATATGTATAGTTGTATAGAGAGCGTGGGAGGAGAAACCACAGTACACTAATCTTCCCAATAATGCCTGTTCAAGGGCTCTCACTCAGCCCAAGTTTAATTATTACAGGAGTTCAGACTACTGACCCTGCTGTGCTCTTTTGCCTAATGTGGTAATTATTTAATAGGAAAGCAGCGGGGCTGGCAGGAACATCAGATATTTCACACCACAGAAGCAACGCAAAGTGAACAGGATACTTTTTCATACACGTTCATGGTACAGCAGGTACATATCAGCAATATGACATGTTGAGATTACATATTCTTTAAGTGAACAATTTCCCCCTTCCATCACATTTTTCTCAAGCTGATGTCCTCAAATTCCTAAATGCCCCTCTCTGCACACTTTATCCTTTTTTGAGAACTATTGCCTGTGTAACTAGCCTGCATATTTTATGCCTTGTTTAATACAATAAAGTATCTTGCAAACTCTAGAATCTGCAGATTAACATTTCATGAGGTTGCATAATCTATACAAAGACACCACATCACTCAGTCTTTCTCACTGCCCCCAGATTCAGGGGAATTCAATATAGCCTCAAAGTGGTTGTAAAACGTTATATATATACCCAGTGAAGTGGTTGGCCTGCAGTGAATCAGAGATGAAACACATTCTCATACATAAGTTGTACTTGTTTATCTGAAGCCACCTCTTCTCTACATGTGTTTAAAATTCCGAATTTACACAGCTTGCCTAAGCTTCCACAGGCAGATGGCAGGGAGCTGATGTCACATAGCACAGTTCAGAGAGGAGAGCTCTGTTAATCTGAGAGCTGATGGAAGAGGAGGGGCACATTCCCCTCTGCACACCCCCCCCTCCATCATCCCCCTCCATCTCTTGGAGTCAGGAAAACCTTTCAACAGTGACTCATGCAGGTAGAAGAGGAACTAAACAGCAGAGAAATGACACTCAGTGCTTAGGACTGAGGCAAGTGCATACACTAGAAGGATATGCTTTGTTGATTTTTAATTTCAGAGGTTTACAACCTCTTTACCAACAGATTTCTGGTGGTATTTCTCTGAAGAACTGTCTGGGTCTAATTCAGGCAGAAAAATAAATAGTGCATTTTATATACAACTATATAGATCGGACTAAAATGAGGGACAGATGAGGAGGAATGAGAGACAGAGGGACATTTTTCCAAATCAGGGACAGTCCCTCAAAATCAGGGACAGTTGGGAGCATGGGGCACATTCAGGTAGTTATCACTATTGCCAATGGAAGAAACTGTCACTATGACAGCGACAAACTCTTAAAGTAACTCTTAGTTTTCAGTTGAGGAAACCGTTACACCCCTTTCACATTGGAGTGTTTTGCAGGTGCTATAGTGGAGCTTTTTGCGTTTTGCAGCTTCTTTGGAGCGGTGAAGGAGCGGTGAACTCACCGCTCCTCCACCGTTCAAAATCAATCAATGGGGCAGCGATGCGATACCGCTGGCAAAATGCCTCTCTGGCGGCGCTTTGCGGGTGGATTTAACCCCTTTTTGGCCGAATAGCACTGCTAAAATGACGGTGGCGTACAGAAGTACACCAATACTCAAGCTATGTCTATGCTAGGAAGTTGTCATCTACGTGACAGCTTCCCGCACAGGACTTTCCTCATTTGGCTGTTCATTGGGAGATTCCCCGGCTGAAAAAGAAATGCAAACAAAAGGGCCAGGGATATAACTGATATTATTACTCATATATGGGCAATGTCACTAGGTGGCGCCTGATGAAGGACTGAGAGACTAGTTCCCAATTAGGTCCGCTTCACTTTCGATTGACAGCGCACAGCAGTGGGTGGATTTGAAACCCGCCTTTGGACTGAATAGAGACCATGGATCTGCCCATTCCCATGCGCTGTTAGTGAAATGATCCTAATGGGGAACTAGTCTCTCGCTTCTCCATCAGGCTCTGCCCATCCAGTAAAAACTCCTTGGCTATGTTCCTGTCAGTGTGATAGGTACAGTGGCGGGGAAGGGAGGGCGGGAGTAAGTGCACTAAGGAAAGTGACAGGCACATTAATTGGGCCTAAACATCGACACTTTTGTTGCCATGCCCTGACGGAATTCTAAATGGTGTCTACAGCACTGCTTATGAATTCCCCCAGAGTGCATGTTGCAACCCTAAAGTACATACATTTGCATTTATTTACAATGAACCTCATTGACCATATAGTTGTTCAATCACTCAGTGTATCTAGCACTTGTAAATCTGAAACATTATGCAAGGAAAGTATGCTATATTTCTTTGCAAAATATCCAATCCTCCAAGATGAACCCTTGACAAAATTTGTAAAAAATGTATGCACTATATATAGAATAGTGCTTATAAGCAGAACCATTGTGTCTTTAATAGGATCAACACTGTATGGCTCCTTAAACAGAAAACATATATTATATTGCAGTTTACAAATTCTTCCATGTGATGGTTGCATTTGTTTTCTTTTTTATTTTCACCTGGCTGGTAATCTAGCTAGTAAGTCTGTTGTTTTTCAACAGAGCAAGCTCTCCTGAAAAATAAGTGACGAGAGGGTTGAGGCAAACCATTTAGGGGTGCTCATAATGATCAGCTTTTATTAATTTATATAATATCTTTATCCCAAAAGGAAAAAAAAAAACCTGTAAAGTGTTAGCTGAAGTTTGGCTTCAAGTCGATTAGTGTATCTAAATGTATTAATCTATCTAAAATTCCTCAAACCCCCCCATATTAACGTCACTGTATCTATTGCTCCATCATCCAAAGCATAGGCACTATACAGGGGGTGTGTCACTGGCCAGATCACCGGGGTATAACAGAGGGGGGAAAAAAATGAAAACTGATGCAGCCATATTACATTTTAATACCACTTTATTTATAACTAACTGCTTAACATTCACGGATTCTTGGCTTAATGGAAGGTAAAACTTAGATGTAATATTGGTACCCTTTTGATTATCATTTAACACTGCTTTAGAAGTAACCAATACAACTGTTATACAGCCAAAGGTAAATTATCACACATTTCGATACCTACAGTGTCAATACTTACATCAGATGACTTAACATCATCAACAGGAAAACTACTGACGTAATCTAAAAAAAAAAAAAAAAAAAAAAAGGTATTTTTTAAAAATTATTTTTATATCAAAGATTGTATTTATACAACTACATCAGCATTAAGCATGTGTGTCAATAGGTTTATGACATAGAATACTATCTACAGTCTAAATATTGATAACAATGGCATGCCGCAGTTAATGGCGATGTGCCGCGAGAGGCGGCTCCCGTGCGCATGCGCGGGAGTGACGTCATCGCGGCTCCGATGAATGACAGCGCCGGAGCAGCGAGACCCACCAAGAAGATGTAGGCTCCGTACACAAGGGGACAGAGGTGACATCACTGGCTCCTGTGTCAGGTAAGTGACACATAATGGACTACTATGGGATGCATAGTAGTCCATTATGCTTTACCTTTGCAGGGAATCAAAGAGGAAGTAAACCTATCAAGGTTTACTTCCTCTTTAAAGTTTACAGGCTGGAACAGACAGAGTGTACACCACAGCATACAGAGGATGTTCCTTTACGTCTTATGGCTCAAATAAACCAGTGCAATCGCAGTGTTCACATATAGCGATCATGTATGGGGAATAGAGGAAAGGTTCCCATAGCGTAATATGCTAAAACACTAATACAATCTTTATTAAGAGCGGCCAAACATAGGCAACAGGTTTATTGTTTTAATACACAGCATTATAGATTATACTTTATTGCACAGAAAAACGACATTTTTGCACCGTATTTGGAACTGCCATTTACCTTATAGGAATATATCAGTGGTTTGTTGTGCAAAACCATCATGTTTGACACAACACTGTTATTCCTCACAGAATATTTGCAATTTTGCACACATTTGTGTTTTTTGCACAGCTTTTTTGCACAGTATCTATTTGCACATATTTGTTTTTTTTTGCACTGTTAGTGATCCATTTGACAAGTTTATTTTTAGTTGTGCTTATCTACTCCATTTTACTATTTTCTACAGGTGTTGCTGCAGATGTTTGCAATTTTTACTTTGGGGGTACCGTAGCCTGAGCGGTACTCCTACACCTCCCCCCGCACTAAGTGATTCAGCATTTCCCCATGCCTGGTCAGGATCCCCCGCTCTTTTTAGAGATAGGTTGTTTTGTGACTAAGGGCACGAGGGGTAGATCCCCCGCTCTTTTTAGAGATAGGTTGTGACTAAGGGCACGAGGGGTATATCCCCCTCTCCTTCCTTGTGTGTTTTATTATGTTCCATTTATTCTCGATCTTGACTCTCTACTCTTTCTTTCTTACTAATTTCTCCTTTTTTTACTAATTTCTCCTTTTTTTCAGTGACCTGTATAGCCTCATACCATCGTTGGTTCCTGACTTGTCTTTTGATATCAAGGTTCCTCCCACAGACCACGGTTCTCGACGTCTTATGGAAGGTAAATGACAGCTTACTGGCTTTATCTCTCACTCTGCTCCATGGCTGACCCCACTGCACACAAAACTTCCTTGTGGTTTATGTCCACAAGACATAAACTCATCCAATTAAACGCAGGAACATTTTCCAATACTACAATACCCAGAAAATAGACGTTCTTTTCTTACAAAAGACACACTTTCCCGTAGCTGCAAATTCAGGTTGATCTCAGAATTTAAGGACCCAGATTCAGATTTATACTAGTTAAAGGCTTTATTGACAGCCACCTCTACTCTTTGATCTCTTATTGTGCCCCTAAAAAAGGCCAAGCCACATTCTTCCACTCCATGTTCAGATCCCTACAGCCACTTACAGAAAGGACGGTCATTTGCGGCAGGACTCCAATTCAGCTTTTGATATGGGTCTCGATAAATCTTGCCCGACAGGGAGAGGACTCATTTATCCCACCAGAGTTTCAATGTGGCCAGACAGATTTACCAACAGGGATTGGTAGACATTTGGAGAGAGGTGAACCCCTCTACACCCACTTCTCTATCTCACACAATTCCTTTGCTAGAATTGATCACTTTTTTTTTTTTTTTAAAGAATGTTTATTGCAGAAAAAAAAAAATACAATATGAAAATACCTCCTGCGCAGGGGATTTCAGAGAGTACATTGCTTGATAGGCATGACAATAAGCAAGAAACAGATACAGGATCCCTCCGTAAGAGGGAGAGGTCCTGAGTTAAACAACAACTAGGATGTTCAGTGGGCGACAACCATTGTCCTAATCCCTAAAAGTAAAAAGACAGGTACTCATAGGGCTTCCGGACAATGACAAAACCTCCATTGATAGGAGAAAATTAACACGAAAGCTATGGAGAATAGCTGCTAGATGTACCGAGGCTCCGACACCCCATCTGGGATCACACTGTGTCGGAATCTCGGGGGCCCCCACACCTTAAAGAGGAAACGGGGGGCCTTGTTGCCCAACTATAGCAAACAAAAGAAAAAAGAGACATGTCTGGAATTATATTATAACAAAAAGAAGGCAATGGAGCCTAGATGGGGCCCTTGGATGACTCAAATGCTACCAAAGCTGAAAGTAATATGTGAAGGTGAGTCCCAGGAGCAGTTAGACAGGTAACACCCAACTATTCATTCTAAAGTCACTGAGAAATAAACCTAATCAAGGCCTAACCCGAGAATTAAAATTCCCCATTTCCCAGCCCAGCTGGGCTTGATGGAGGGAGAGACAAAGAGGAGAAGGAGAGGTTAAGAAACAGAAAGGAAGGGGAGGAAGAAGGAGAAAAGAAAAGAAAAAGAAAGAAAAAAATAAAAATAAAAAGGGGGGGAGGAGAAAAAGAAGTGCAGAGGAGGGTGCCGGAGCCAAGGAGAGATCACGGGAGCCAATGTACTAGATGGAACTGGGAGCCAAGTATGAAAGGAGACATGAACACCGGTCTCAGAGGAGAATCCCAATAAAGTTGGCCCAAGGTTCCCATACCCGTTTAAATTTGTCCATTTTGTCCAGGATGGAGCTTTGATCACTTTTTTATTGCAGTAACTGACATCCCCTGGGTGACGAAGAAACCCGGCTCATGGGAACGAATAGAGAAAGCCATTAAGAAATATTTCCTACTGAATGACGTAGTAGATACTTCTGCAACCACTCTGTGAGCAGCCCATAAGGCCACAATCAAAGGGAAACACATTCAAATGACCTCGCGGCTACGGAAAGCACTCAGAGCGGACATTGTACTACAACACTTTACCACTACATTAGCAACTTACTTAGCCCGCTTCTTCAACTGTGGAATTGTGCAAAGGAACCTCACTAGACAAATCCCTGAATTCAGGTTTTATCTTGGGGATCCCCAAACCAAGGGCAAGGACTCTAGCTTAGTCGCCAACTATGGCCCCATATGTTTAACCATTTGCCAACCGGGCCATAGACGAAAGATGGCTGCAGCGTGGTCGGCTCATGGACGTCCTCCCAGAATCCTGGGGCGCACACCCGGGAACAACCATGACCGCATCACGGATCATGGTAAATGGCCGTTGACGGAGCTATCACTTCTAAACAAATTGGCATCACGTCCGGTTCCTCTCTCCCCTCCCTGTACCTATTGGTACAGTGCAAGGGAAGATGGGAGAGATCAAGTGCTGCAGTACTGTGGGCTGGATGTGTAATGTCCACAGTGCTGTTCTGAGCCCAATCCATCCATCCATCCCATCCATGCTTACAGCAGCACTCATCCATCCATCCCATTCGTACTCATCCATGTTCAGAAGTACTCATCCATCAATCCCATCCATACTCATCCATGCTCAGAAGTACTCATCCATCCATACTCATCCATGCTCAGAAACACTCATCCATCCATCCCATCCATACTCAGAAGTACACATCCATCCATCCCATCCAAACTCAGAAGTACTCATCCATCCATACTCATCCATGCTCAGAGGAACTCATCCATCCATACTCATCCATGCTCAGAAGTACTCACCCATCCATCCCATCCATACTCATCCATGCTCAGAAGTACTCATCCATCCATCCCATCCATACTCATAAATACTCATCCATCCATCCCATCCATGCTCAGCAATACTCATCCATCCATACTCAGCAATAGTCATCAATCCATCCATACTCAGCAATACTCATCCATCCATCCATGCATCCATCCATATTCGGCAATACTTATCCATCCTCAGCAATACCCATCCATCCATCCATGCTCAGCCACCTATGCTCAGCCATACTCAGCAATACTCATCCATCCACCCATACTCAGCCATACCATACCACCCATACTCAGCCATACCCAGCCATCCACATTCATGGCTCAACCATGCTTAGCCACCCCCATCCACAGCTTATCCATGCCACATCAGTTCACATCCATGCCACTACAGTGTAATAGGTAGTCAAATTAGATTTGATATTTATGCCCCTAGAACACCTGATGGTGCTCCCTGCATGTTGAACCTTTCTATGTGGCCAGGCTGTGTAAAAGTCTCACATATGTGGTATCACCATACTCAGGAGGAGTAGGAGAATCTATTCTGGGGTGTTATTTTTGCCATGTACTTGATATGTGTTAGAAATATTGTATGAATTGACAACTTTGTATAAAATAAAAAAAAATGTGTTTTAATTTTCTTTCCACATTTTCCAAAAACTTGTAGAAAAAAATGACAAGTTCAAAAGACTTGATATGCCTCATAGATTATACGTTGGGTTGTTTTCTTTCCAAAATGGGGTAATTTTTTGGGGCATTTCCATTGTCCTGGTGCTCCAGGACCTTCAAAAATGTAAGAGGTAGTCAAGAATTTAGATGTGTAATTTATGCCCCTAGAACGACTGATAGCATTCCCTCAATGTTGGGCCACTGTATGTAGTCACGCTGTGTAAAAGTCTCACATGTGGTACCACCATACTCAGGAGGAGTAGTAAAATGTATTTTGTGTGAAAAAAAGGACAAACATTTTATATGGGTACAGTGTTGCATGACTGAGTAATTGTCATTCAAAGTGTGAGAGCGCTGAAAGCTGAAAATTTGTCTGGTTAGGAAGGGTTTAATAAATACCGACCTCAAAATCTTAACCAAGATCCTAACGGACCAAATGACCAAATTTCTGCCTTTATTGAACTATATGTCCATAAGGACCAGGTTGGGTTCATATCTGGAAGACAGGGTCCTAACTAGGGATGAGCCGAACACCCCCCGGTTCGGTTCGCACCAGAACTTTCGAACGGACCCCAAATTCGAACGAACTTTAGAACCCCATTGAAGTCTATGGGACTCGAACGTTCGAAATTAAAAGTGATAATTTTAACGGCTAATATGCAAGATACTGTCCTAAAAAGGGTTTGGGGGGGGGGCGTGGCCAGCCAGCGGAGCGGATGGTCGCACATTAGAGGAGCTCCGCTTCATCCCAGGCTTCGGCGGTGATTTATACCGACTGCGACCCTCGTTTCAGCCCCAAAACTACACGACTACCTGCGGGTAACAGCAGAGATGCCTTCTAGAAAGAGGAAAGAGGCAGGCAGACCGGGAAAAATGATTAATTTTTTCGGCCACCAGCGCCCGCTCTCCGCCCAAGATGGCGCCGACCATCCCGGCCGAGCACGAGGCCTATCACACCAGGATGGGAGAACAACAAGCCCAGCTAGCGGAGCGAGTACCCCGTCCTTGCACACCTCACCGTGCCCATCGCCGCCTTCAGCCTCCTCGAGCCCGGCGAAAAGCAGGATGAAGACGTCGGTCACAGCATCTGACCTACGGGAGGTAAGCGATCACAACTCCTCACTAGACGACACCAGAGAGCTGCAGGACTCCATTACTGAGTTCCCAACTTTGAATCAGCCGGTAATGGACACCACACTTAAGGACATGTTAGTGTCCCTTCGATCTACGCTACATGCGGATATTATTTCTATGGCACAACAATTTAAATCTGAGGTGACTGCGGTGGCTAAGAGAGTCTCACACATAGAAGTGAAAATGGGCGAATTTGCTACCACTTTTAATGACCTGGTGGACGCTCACAATGACCGTGATGACGAGATAGCAAATATGAAGGCTAAAATCGCGGACCTCGAGGACAGGTCGAGACGCAATAATATTAAGGTGCGGGGCATTCCTGAGTCGATTGCCCCACAGGAGCTGCGGAGTTACTTTCTTAACTTAATGCGTGTGGCGCTCCCAGATACTCCAGCAGAGGAACTGGTGGTGGACCGTATCCACAGATTGCCAAGGCCCAAGAACATCCCGTCCCACCTGCCTAGAGACACTATCGTCCGAATACACTTTTATCACGTAAAGGAAAACTTTGTGATGGTGACGAGACAGAAGGAAAATCTGCTTACTGAATTTAAAGAATTGTCTTTCTTCACAGACCTTTCGGCCTACACCATGCAGCAACGCAGACAATTGGCTACCATCACAAAGCCTTTAAACAACCACCGTATCCCCTACAGATGGATACACCCAGCCAAACTACTTGTTACCTACGATGGGGAATCACACCTGATTAAGAATGTTGAAGAGGGCATCCGCATACTGGAATCATGGCAGATTCTTGGCCCACCGCCCGTGGACCAGGTGAATACAGGATCCAACACCTCCATACGTCCTAGTCTGTCAGCTGAAACAGGGTGACTAAACTTTACTTGCCTATTACCTGGATCGCTCGAACGCCTGGGAAAAATGGCCTTAAGTAATTTGCTTCAGTTTCGGTACTTTGAGTTATATCACTGACCACTCTCGCCCCCCGAGAGTTAGCGGTTTATACCAGCACAGATTCCATCAGGAATCGCAACATATTTTTTATACTTGTGTTTTTCTTTTTTCTTTTTCTTTGTTTGATCTGACTCCCTTAGTTGGGCCCTACATCTATCTTCCCCTCCCCTATCCAACTCTTGCAGTCTCAAGTTTATCTTGTTTTCTTCGTCTGGAGAAACAGTTGCTACTACGACCAATTGGTGCCCTGACCCACACGGTCGCCTACTTCACAACGAGTTATTTATCCCTGAACACAGCTCAGAGTAACGTACCATGTCCTTCTCTATTGCTTCACTGAACGTTAAAGGCCTTAATAGCCCCCAGAAACGCCAATTCGCATGGAGGGAAGCTGCGAATCTACGCTGCGACATCATATGCTTCCAAGAGACACACCTTATGCTGGATAGACATCCTCCCTTTTCCAATCGCAAATTCCCACATGTGTTCCTGGCATCGGGTCCCAAAAAGAAAGCAGGAGTAGCGATTGCTATTAAGGACTCTATCTCGTTCTCATGCATTGACACCTACCTAGACCCCTCGGGGAGATTTCTAATTCTTATTTGTGAAATAGATCAACAGAAATATACTATTGTCAATGTGTACCTTCCCAATGTTCACCAACTTAAGTTTATGCGGAAAATTTGGAAGAAGGTTTCTGGTTTGAGACAGGGCTATGTCCTTATCTGCGGTGACTTCAATGCAGTCCCTGGAGGTGAGCTGGATGTATCCGGCCCCCAGAGGAAGAAGTCCCGTAGATCCAACCTCAGGAACTTTCTATCCTCTTCTGATTTACATGATGCTTGGCGTTGTCAGCATGCTTCTGAAAAGGATTTTACTTTTTTTTCTAACGTTCACCACACTTACTCTCGTATAGATTTCTTTTTAGTAGACAAGTTTTTACTGCAAAAAGTAGTACGATCTGATATACATACCATTACTTGGTCGGATCATGCTCCGGTGTCCCTGAGGGTGGGGGGTCGTGGTGCCGAGACGCGAGCGAACAGATGGCGGAATGATATATCTATCATTTCTCAACCCACAAATTTGAAATTAATAAGGGACAAATTAACTGATTTCTTTGAGATCAATGCTCCTTCGGTATCGGACCCCTTCACCCTTTGGGGCGCCCACAAGGTTTACATGAGAGGTATACTGATACAATTAAGTGCACAAACTAAGAGACGGCGGGCGGAGCGGCTTAATTCTCTGCTACAAGACATAAATACCCTAGAAGAGTCTAATAAACAGTTGTCTACGCAGAGGACGAGGGATGCTTTGTTCTCTGCACGACAAGAGTTGCGTGCGCTTCTGGTCTCCCAACAGGTAAACCATTTTCGCATCTTGAAATCTAATAACTACCGCTATAATAATAAAGCAGGTAAATTACTAGCGAACCAGCTCAAAGACAAATTTTCCCACCAAAGGATTGGCAGCCTGTTCAATCCTATTACTCAGCAGAAAGTACATAACCCAAAAGACATTGCTGATGCTTTCAGTGATTATTATGAGTCTCTCTATAACCTTAAAGATGACCCGAACACGCATCAACCCCCAGATAATCTAATTACAAAGTTTTTGGAGGAGGTCGACCTTCCCAAAGTTTCCCAAGAAGACCTAGACGAGTTAAACCTACCTTTCACGATCCCTGAAATCCAATCAGTGCTTAAAGGTATGCCTCATAACAAGGCACCAGGCCCAGATGGGTATTCGTCAGAATATTACCAGTTATATCAGGTTGAGCTATCCCCATATCTTAAGCAGATTTTTGACGCCGCAATGTCCGCCGCCGCTTTTCCAAAAGAGATGCTGACGGCCTCAATTATTACCATTCCTAAAGCAGGTAAAGATACCTCCCTGCCACAGAACTATAGACCGATATCTTTACTGAATGTTGATGTTAAAGTGTATGCTAAACTAGTGGCCAACAGACTAGCAAAACTTATACCCAATCTTATTAATCACGACCAAGTGGGTTTTGTTCTGGGTCGTCAGGCTCAGGATGCCACTAGGAGACTGATTGATTTGGTTCACTCAGCTGAGCGGTCGAAGGAACCTTCTCTGCTTCTATCACTAGATGCAGAGAAGGCCTTCGACCGCATTCATTGGGGGTATATGACTCAAGTTTTACAGAAGTTTGGACTGATGGGGGGGATACGGAGGGCCATTTTGGCGCTCTACTCCTCCCCATCTGCATTTGTGTTTGCAGAAGGGATGTTCTCTAAGAATTTTGCTATAACAAATGGCACCAGGCAAGGCTGCCCGTTGTCCCCGATCGTCTTTGCCATGGTGATGGAACCTGTGGCGGAGATGATCAGGAGACACCCCGGTATTCAAGGCGTCCCCGCTCAGGGGGTGCAACACAAAATCTCGCTATTTGCGGATGACGTCATTTTGACGTTGTCCAACCCCTACCAATCTCTGACAGCAGCTCAGGAGGTACTGACTAAATTTGGTACAGTAGCATATTACAAGATTAATGAAAGTAAGTCATGTATCTTAGGTTTAGGAATCACTGCCCGTTTACAGACAAACTTACAAAGAGACTTCCCATATCCTTGGTCTTCTGACTATGTCCAATATCTAGGGACTCACATAACTCCCACCACGACGAAACTGTTTCACGCGAACTTTCCTCCATTGCTGGACACTTTCCATGGTGAAATGACTAAACTCCAGAAGCACTTTTTGTCCTGGCACGGTCGTTTAGCGGCCTATAAAATGCTGCTACTCCCCAAATTAACATACTTATTCAGAGCCTTACCGATAGTTATTCCCCCCTCTTTTTTCAAAACCCTTCAAAAACAAATGTTAAATTTCATTTGGGCGGGGAAAAAAGCGAGATTTACGTCTACTATGCAGGGCAAAAATAAACAGGTGGGAGGTATAGGTATCCCGGTTCTCCAAGACTATGCAACCGCAGCCGTGCTGGACCAGATAAGAAGCTGGATCTCTCTGGCAGATCCCAAACCTTGGTGTCAATTAGAGCAAGCATGGGTACACCCTAGAACATTGAACTCTCTTTTAATAGCTTCTAGTATTACCAAATCCAACATTGAGATAGATCACCCCACTATACAAGCCTCTCTACAAGCGTGGAGCAAGCTCCTAGCGCTGTCACACGATGCAGACAGACTAACGACGGTCCCCATTCCTTTAAAGACACTCCAATGGCTGATACCTAATATCTCCATGAAAGTATGGCTCAACAAAGAGATTAATACGGTCCAGGAACTCATGGTAGGAGACCGCATTCTTTCCTTCCACGACTGCTGCATTAAATATAACATCCCCCCGACTGAATTCCTGACCTACTCTCAAATTGCGTCTTGGTGGCATCAATCGGGCTCCACTAACTCCTTAATCCCCTCAAAGGCGTGGGAGTGTTTAAAGTCGACCAGCCCCAAACCTAGAGGCATCACTATATTGTATGACCTCCTGAATAACAAATCTTCTTTTGTTAAATTTGGACACTTGGTGAGATGGGAGTCAGATCTCGGGAAACAATTCACGGATAGACAATGGTTATCAGCAATTAAAGACAATCTCCGATTCTCAAGGTGTTCGAACTATTGGGAACTAGCGATTAAACTCACAGCCAGATGGCACTTTACCCCCTATATCGTGGCTAAATTTTCAGAGGGACAATCCAATCTTTGTTGGAGAGGATGTGGCCAGGTAGGCACACTTATACACATGTGGTGGGCATGCCCACACTTGCGGAGCTTTTGGAATGAAGTGTTCAAACTGGTGGCGTCAATTACAGGAGTTCTTAACAGACCATCTCCCGAAAAAGCGTTGCTGAGCATAGATATGTCGGTCTATCCCGTACCACTGAGAGCCATAGCTATGAACATCATATTAGCAGCGAGATCCCTGATAGTACAAAGCTGGAAATCAAGGGACATACCCACAATGCGGGAATTGATCACAAAGGTCACTATTATTTCGGCATATGAAAAAATATTAGCGTATCGTGATGGTACAGGTGCGAAATACAGGGCATATTGGTCCGCCTGGAACTGTCGGTTCCATGATACTGGTTGAAAAGCATAACTGCAACTGATTGTAGGAATAATTTGGTACAGACTGCCTCTCTTCCATTCACTTTCTCCCTCCCTCCCCCCCCCCACTCTCTTTACCCTCCCCTTCTTTTCCTGTTCTAAAATGTTATAGTTCTATATCTCTCGACCTAAGGATTGTGAAAGCTACTCTGATTATCTGGATCTCATTTCCATAACGCATTATGCAATGTAATAATAGGTCTCACAGAATTCAGTTTGCAAAGATTGTTATTTGGTTATTGGGTATCATTCTTACGACTTCTATATGTACGTAGTTATAACATTGTGCTATTGTTCCTAGGCAAATCTGTATTTCTGTACCCCCCTTTATTCTTATCAATAAAAATCTATTTGAGTAAAAGGGTTTGGGGACCTGGCTCCTGCCCCAGGGGACATGGGTCACTGCAAAAAAAACTTTTAAAAATGGCCGTTTTGGCGGGAGCACTGATTTTAATGACGATTAAAGTGAAAAAAAAGTGAAATATTCCTTTAAATATGGTGCCTGGGGGGTGTCTGTAGTATGCCTGTGAAGTGCCACGTGTTTCCCGTGTTTAGAACAGTCCCTGCACAAAATGACATTAAACGGAAATAACACCATTTAAAACTGCTTGCGGTTTTAATGTTATATCTGGTTCCTGCAATATGGTTGAAAATCATTGAGAAAAATGGCATGGGTAGCCCTCCCTGCCCATTACCAGCCTATTTGGGTCTTGTATGCATATTAAGGGGAACCCTGTACCCATATTAAAAAAAGGAAATGCGTGTGGCCCCCAGGCCCTATATACTCAGAACAGCAGTATACAGGCGGTGCAAACAAGACAAAGACTGTGCAGGTTTGTTGTGTTAAGTTGAATCTGTTTGTAATTTTCAACTGGTACATTTTTAAAGTGTAGCTCCAGTCAAAAAAACAATTTTTAAGCTTTTTGGAAAACATAGGGAAGGGTTATCACCCCTGTATCATTTGTTTTGTCGTCCATCTTTTTTCATCTCACTTGCTGTTGTCTCCTTCCGTTTGCAAGTAGGAGATGTTTGTAAATTGGATGTTTGAAAGTAGGGGCCTGCCCTATATGCTCTGCAGAAATGGCGGAACAAGGTGTTGGTTTTGCCACAACATTGTAAGCCCTCAAAGTGACTCTTGGTGGGCGCTGGAGCGCCCTGCTGTGAACGATTATATCAAGAATTGTAATTACATGCCATTGTTAAACAGTTGTAGAAAAATTGACCTTTGGTGGTTGTGGTGCTGGTGCCACAACACTATAAGTCCTCACCGTGACTCTGGGTGGGCACAGGAAGGGGCCCTCCTGTGAAATATTATATCAAGAATTGTAATTACATGTCCCTGTTAAACAGGGGCAGAAAAATTGGGCCTTAGGCACTGGTGCTGGTGCCACCACACTGCAACCTCTGCCATATACTCTAGTTTTATTGTAGGAATTAGCCCTGCTGCAAAGCATTGCATCAAAAATTGTACTTAAACGCCCCTGTTAAACAGGGGCAGAAAAATTGGGCCTTAGGCACTGGTGCTGGTGCCACCACACTGCAACCTCTGCCATATACTCTAGTTTTATTGCAGTAATTAGCCCTGCTGCAAAGCATTGCATCAAAAATTGTAATTAAACGCCCCTGTTAAACAGGGGCAGAAAAATTGGGCCTTAGGCACTGGTGCTGGTGCCACCACACTGCAACCTCTGCCATATACTCTAGTTTAATTGCAGGAATTAGCCCTGCTGCAAAGCATTGCATCAAAAATTGTAATTAAACGCCCCTGTTAAACAGGGGCAGAAAAATTGGGCCTTAGGCACTGGTGCTGGTGCCACCACACTGCAACCTCTGCCATATACTCTAGTTTTATTGCAGGAATTAGCCCTGCTGCAAAGCATTGCATCAAAAATTGTAATTAAACGCCGCTGTTAAACAGGGGCAGAAAAATTGGGCCTTAGGCACTGGTGCTGGTGCCACCACACTGCAACCTCTGCCATATACTCTAGTTTAATTGCAGGAATTAGCCCTGCTGCAAAGCATTGCATCAAAAATTGTAATTAAACGCCCCTGTTAAACAGGGGCAGAAAAATTGGGCCTTAGGCACTGGTGCTGGTGCCACCACACTGCAACCTCTGCCATATACTCTAGTTTTATTGCAGGAATTAGCCCTGCTGCAAAGCATTGCATCAAAAATTGTAATTAAACGCCGCTGTTAAACAGGGGCAGAAAAATTGGGCCTTAGGCACTGGTGCTGGTGCCACCACACTGCAACCTCTGCCATATACTCTAGTTTTATTGTAGGAATTAGCCCTGCGGCGAAGCATTGCACCAAAAATTGTACTTAAACACCCCTGTTAAACAGGGGCAGAAAAATTGGGCCTTAGGCACTGGTGCTGGTGCCACCACACTGCAACCTCTGCCATATACTCTAGTTTTATTGCAGTAATTAGCCCTGCTGCAAAGCATTGCATCAAAAATTGTAATTAAACGCCCCTGTTAAACAGGGGCAGAAAAATTGGGCCTTAGGCACTGGTGCTGGTGCCACCACACTGCAACCTCTGCCATATACTCTAGTTTTATTGCAGGAATTAGCCCTGCTGCAAAGCATTGCATCAAAAATTGTAATTAAATGCCCCTGTTAAACAGGGGCAGAAAAATTGGGCCTTAGGCACTGGTGCTGGTGCCACCACACTGCAACCTCTCCCATATACTCTTGTTTGATTGCAGGAATTAGCCCTGCTGCAAAGCATTGCATCAAAAATTGTACTTAAACGCCCCTGTTAAACAGGGGCAGAAAAATTGGGCTGATGGCATCAACCAGAACCAGAAATGTTCTTCCAACATATCAGCGGAGGAGGAAGAGGATAGACAATCAACATAACAGGACAGTCACTCAGCATCAGCATAGGCAGTCTTGAAGGGATGTGATATTTCAAAAAAAAAATTATTCTGTTACATCAGCTTCAGGTGCTTGGTAGCTGTGGGTGATCCAAGACTGATTCATGAAGGTGATGAAGGTCAGTCGATCAACTGATTCGGTGGACAGGCGCACCCTGTGATCGGTAACAAAGCCACCAGCAGCACTGAAGGTGCGTTCCGAAAGAACGCTGGATGCAGGACAGGCCAGTAGCTCAATTGCATACTGTGAAAGCTCTGGCCAGTGATCCATCCTCAAGACCCAGTAAGCCAGAGGATTTTCGGTGGGAAAGGTGTCCAAGTCTGACCTTGCCCCTAGGTATTCCTGCACCATGTAAATCAGACGCTGGCGATGGGTGCTGGAACCGATCATACCTTGGGGCTGCGGACTAAAAAATTGTCTGAAAGCATCAGTCAGACGGCCACCTTCTCCACCGCTCCTTCTGACCGATGCCTCAGCAACACGTTGTCCAGGACCAGGAGTTTGTAACCTCCCAGTCTCTGGGAACGCGTTGCACAGACCTTTCTGCAAGGCCTCCCGGAGATGTCTCATCCTCTGCTCCCTCTGCGATGGCAAGATAAGGTCGGCAACCTTACCCTTGTACCGTGGATCAAGGAGAGTGGCCAGCCAGTAATGGTCCCTCTCCTTGATCCGAAGAATACGAGGATCCTTCCGCAGGCTTTGCAGGATCAGGGAGGCCATGCAGCGTAGGTTAGCTGAGGCATTCGGTCTGGAGTCCTCTGGGTCACTAAGGACAACATGATCCGCAGCTACCTCCTCCCAGCCACGTACAAGTCCACGTGTTTCTTGGGACTGTAAATCATCCCTACAAGACTGCTGCTGCTGCTGCTAATGCTGATGCTGAGTGCCAGCCTCCACCTCCATGCTGACACAATCATCCTCCTCCTCCTCTTCCTCCTCCTCATCCTCTTCCTGTGTGATGGGTGGCACAGCAGGAACACTGTCTGGATAAAGGGGGCCTTGAGAGGCAAGGAAGTCCTCCTCTTCCTGCCTCTGTTCTGCCTCAAGTGCCCTGTCCATTATTCCACGCAGCTTATGCTCCAAGAGGTTGACAAGAGGTACAGTGTCACTGATGCATGCACTGTCACTGCTCACCATCCTTGTGGCTTTCTCAAACGGTGACAGGACAGTGCATGCATCCCTGATCATGCCCCACTGGCGTGGTGAGAAAAAACTGAGCTCCCCTGACCCTGTCCTGGTGCCGTAGTCGCACAGGTACTCATTGACGGCCCTCTGCTGCGTGTGCAGCCGCTGCAGCATGGCCAACGTTGAGTTCCACCTGGTGGGCATGTCACATATAAGGCGGTTCTTGGGCAGGTTCAACTCCTTTTGGAGCTCAGCCAGCAGAGCACAGGCATTAAATGATCGGCGGAAATGCACACAGACTTTCCTAGCCTGCTTCAGGACATCCTGTAAGCCGGGGTACCTGCCCAAGAACCGCTGCACCACCAGGTTAAGGACGTGAGCTACACAGGGCACATGGGTCAGTTGTCCCTGTCGGAGGGCGGAGAGGAGGTTGGTGCCATTTCACAAACCACCATTCCTGGCTTAAGCTGGCGTGGCGTCAACCACCTCTCGGCCTGCCCCTGCAGAGCTGACAAAACATCCGCCCCAGTGTGGCTCCTGTCCCCCAAACAAACCAGCGCAAGCACGGCATGGCATCGTTTTGCCTGCGTACTTGCGTAGCTCCTGGAATGCCTACGAAGCACCGCTGGTTCTGAGGACAGAGCACTGGAAGAGGCCATGGAGGAAGAAGAAGAGGAGGGGGTGGAGGAGAGAGGTGTGTCACAACCAATAGTAGCATTTTGGAGGCGTGGTGGCGGAACAACCTCCAACACTACTGCACCTTGTCCTGCATCCTTCCCAGCTGCCAGAAGAGGCGATTCAGTTCGCATTGTGCGCTATATAAGTATTTTATTCATTCAAGAGTGAATGAATGAATGAATGAAATACTTGTATAGCGCACAATGCGAACTGAATCGCCCAATGGGCCGTGAAAGACAGGTAATGTCCCTGTCCATGCCTGCTGGACCATGAGTCAGCGGTAATATGCACCTTACCGCTGACCGCCCTGTCCAGCGAGGCAAGGACATTGCCTTTCACATGCCGGTAGAGAGCCGGAATCGCCTTCCGTGAGAAAAAGTGGTGTTTGGGGACCTGCCACTGAGGAACCGCACATTGTACAAACTCACGGAAGGGGGCAGAGTCTACCAACTGAAAAGGCAGCAGTTGAAGTGCTAGCAATTTAGCCAAGCTAGCATTCAACCGCTGGGCATGTGGATGGCTGGGAGTGAACTTCTTTCACCGGTCCAGCAGCTGGGGCAGGGACATTTGCCTGCTATAATCGGACGTGGGTGTACCGCTAGCAGAGTTCCCGGAAGCACTTGGCTGTGACACACCTAATTCTACACCTTCATTCCTCTCAGAGCAGGTTTCAGAGAGGACTGAAGGTCTAGTGGGGTTGGAGATGCCAGCTGATGAGGAGCAAGGAGAGGTCCGCTTTGTTCTTTGGTGTAGGTCTTTGAGGTAAGCTTGCCAACGAGCTGCATGGCAGGTCAACATATGTCTGGTCAAGCATGTGGTGCCCAAGCGGCTGATGTTTTGGCCACGCGAGATACGCTTGAGACATATGTTGCAAATAGCAGCGGTGCGATCTGATGCACTCGTCTCAAAAAAGGCCCACACCAAAGAACCTTTAGAATAACGCGCAGAGGCAGCGCCCTGCACAGGCGGAGCTCTGCGGTGTGATTCAGCCGGTGTGCTGCCCCTAAGCTGGCCCCCGGAGGGCATCCTGCCTCGTTGGACATGTGCCTCCTCCTCCTCCTCCTCTAAGCCCTGCAGATGGCTCTATTAGAGAACAGCAATAATGGGTAGATACAGGTGTATATTGTGCTGGAGGCACAAAAAACCCACTAACTCCTGCAGATGCCTTTTTTATAGAACACCAGAGATAAAGGGGTATATACAGATGTACACTGTGCTGTGCTGGAGGCACACACAACTTCCAATAACTCCTGCAGATGGCAAGTGGGCTCAAATAGATAAGAGCTATGTAGGTGGATATAGCGGTGTGTACTGGGTACAGAGCATGCAGACAGCACGCACAAGCTCCTAACACTACTGACTGCAAGCTCTATTATAAAAGATAGATCACTAGCTATATAGGTGAGGTGAATATAGAGGTGTATACTGCGGTCAGGGCACACAGACAACAACCACTACACAACAGCAAGATCGAAAATCGGCCGAAAACGATCGGTGTGTACTGTGTTGAAGGTACACAGAACACCCACTAACTGCTTCAGACGCCAACACACTACACTAGGCCGCCGCGCTGGCGGCCTTATATAGTGTGGGGCGTGTACTACACAGCCTGAGCTATGATTGGCCACAGGCATCCTGCCTGTGGCCAATCATGGCTCTCCTCGCTGCTGGCGCTGTGATTGGCCAAGCATGCGGGGTCACAGTGCATGCTTGGCAAATCATGAGTCAGCAATGCACTGCGATGACGCAGTGCATTGTGGGCCGTGAGCGCCACACGAATTTGGCGTGAACGGCCCATAACGTTCGGAATTTGCCGAACGGGCGAACAGCCGATGTTCGAGTCGAACGTATGTTCGACTCGAACACGAGGCTCATCCCTAGTCCTGACCAAATTAGAAGGGCAATTGATATAATATCTTTGCTCAAATCCGGCTGGGACGGTGGACCACCTCAAGTGGGCTTTCTGTTTTCTCTTGATCTACAGAAGGCGTTTGATTCAGTGTCCTGGTCATTCCATTTGCATATCTTACAATGCTGGGTCTTTGGTAATAGCTTCACGAATGTGATAGGAGCTCTATATTCAAACCCAGAGGCGACAGTCCGTCTGCAAGGATACTAGTCCGAACCGTTTACGCTCTTCAAAGGCACTAGACAGGGCTGCCCCTTATCCCCTCTGGTCTTTGCCATTGTTAGCTCCCAAATGCACAAATGCGCACTTTTTGCAGATGACATTCTGCTTTTCATCTCCTCACCAATAATATCACTACCTAATATCTGTAAATTGCTGGACAGTTTTGGCACGGTCTCGGGTTTGAAAGTAAACTTCTCAAAATCAATGGCCCTAAACATAAAGTTGCCTGAACATTTGGTCGAGGGCTTAAAACCGCAATTCTGGTTTACCTGGAGTGATAGCACGATTCCCTATCTGGGGGTCAGTCTGGTAGCCTCTGTGGACCACCTCTATACAAGAAATTGAATACCTTTGTACCGTAAATTAGAAGCTAACCTCAAAAATTGGGAAAATTAGGACTTTGTTAGGGAGGGTCAACTCTGTAAAAATGAATATGCTACCAAGAATCCTACACCTGTTTAGGAGCCTCCCCATCCCAATCCTCAAGGACCATCTCCGACAATTTCAATCCAAAATATTATGCTTTATCTAGGGAACAAACGGACACAGGGTCGCCAAGGAGACCCCCTATTAAGCTAGAGATAGGGGAGGAGTAGGACTGCCGAACCTGCTTTGATACTACCAGGCCACCCAACTATCCCAACTCTCAGTCATTTACTCTAAAATAGCTCACCCTGACTGGGTCCATATGGAACACCAAGCTATTCCTCATTACACCCTGGACTTTCTCCTTTGGTGCTCCCCAAAGTCCAGACCTGCAGTCATGGTCCCAACTCTATCACACTCCCTTGTCATATGGGACACCCTCAAATCAAACCCGCACTTGATCTCCAAATGTCACCCCCTTTCGCATATCTTTTGAAATCCCCCCCCCGACATTAAAGCCATTAGCTGCTGGCTAAATAAGGGGATGTACAGAATAGGACACACCATTCACCCAACTGACCCCCTCACTCAGGCTTACTGTATAAGCAAACTAGATATGCCCCCAGAGAAACAATATCATCTACACCAGTTAAGGAACTTTCTCCACAAATCATGGTCCTCCGCACCTAACCCTTTAACACTCACCATATACAATCTTTGGTGTGGGTAAGCCATGGAGCAGAGGGGGGGGGGGGGGGTTAGTGATATATTGGTCACTAGCTAAGATGGACTCCAAGACCCTCTTTATGCAAGAATGGAAGAAGGACCTGGGACAAACCTGGAACTTGGCAAACTGGCACAGGGCATCACAGTCTGCCTTTAAGGGAATTCTTAACATGGCCCTTATAGAGATTAACCTGAAGGTGCTAATGAGATGGTATTTGGCCCCCATGGAATTGTCTAGAATTTATCCCACACCCTCTTCCCTGTGCTTCTGTAATTGCGATCTTGTGGGGTCCATGATACATGTATGGTGGGACTGCCCCAAGATCAGGGGATGTTGGTATAATATTTTCCATATGCTTCAAAAGGTCTCTGGCCTCCCCATACAGAAATCAGCCCACATAGCACTCCTCAATTTCCCTACCTGGAACTTACTCAAATTGTTAAGCCGCCTCATTATGTCCATCCTAATTGGGAGCAAATTAACGATCGCTAGAACTTGGAAACAACCCCACGTTTCCTTCACTTTAGTTAAAAGGAAAGTCTCCTGGATTATGGCTCAGAAAAAAATGGTAAGCACACTACTAGATACTATGGAGAAATACAAAGCCACCTGGAAACCATGGATACAGTATCTACGGTTGAGGCTGACCCCCTGATCTGGTTTATACAGTATATACGTAGGCTGGTGTGGGGCTATTCAGGTTGCTACTTCTTCTTTCCTGTCTTCTCTCTCTTCCTAGCCTTTTTTTTCCTTTTTTCTCCTTCCTTTTACACCTCACGCTTGATCTGGTGCTACTACATCCCTGACCTTGGGATTCCTCCATGGGAACAAGGACAATCCTCTTGGTTGTCTCCGACGGCTGGGGCACCTACTAAAAATAATTGAAACAGGTACAAGGAAATAAAATCCATAGAATCTCTCCTGTAGAAGCTCCCACTACCACATAATTCTCTTGAAGACCTGATACAGGTATCACATCTTAATAATTAACATAGGGCTCTTCTCTTCTGTTTATAACTTTTTTTCTATATCGTCCTTTGCACTTGTTTGACTTGGCACTCCAATAGCTTAGTTCATAACCATAATGTTTTCCCGACCTCTTATATGGAAATGTTTACTGTTGATCTGCTTATACCATTAAATAAGATCTCTCTTAGGAATTTTCCTCAGAACCGAATGCTACCAACACGTGATTCACTTTGGGACCCCTTATGCCCCGTACACACGAGCGGACTTTTCGACATCCAAACTCCGACGGACTGAGTCCGGCGGACTATCCGCTCGTGTGTGGGCTGCAACGGACTTTAGCTTCGCAAAAGTCTGACGGACTTTAGAAATGAAGCATGCTTCAAATTTTCCCGACGGAACTCCGCCGGACCCGGTCCCCTTCGAAAAATTCGCTCGTGTGTGTGCTACTCCGACGGACTAAAACCGACGCTAGGGCAGCTATTGGCTACTGTCTATGAACTTCCTACGTCGAATCCAGTCGTACGTCATCACGTTCGACTCCGTCGGAGTTTGGTGTGATGGTGTGTGGTCAAGTCCGTTCGGTCGAAAAGTCCGCCAGAACTCCGGCGGAACTCCGCTAGAACTCCGTCGGAAGTCTGTCAGACTTAATCCCTCTCGGGTGTACGGGGCATTAGAGGGTAGTCTGGGTGGCCCTTTGCCTCATGACACAGATTGATTCCAGGAGGGGGAGGAGGACATAGATTTATTCCAGGAGGGGGAGGAGGGGCTCAGCTACCTCTTTTACCTAATGCATTAACATTTTAGTGCACAGAAAACAATACAATCACCCTTTTTTTTTAGCACAAAGTAAAAAATTAAGTAGAATAAATAGATACTATAACAAAATACCTGGTCCCAAAACTGTGTGCTCCCATGATATGGCGAAAAACTAGGGTATCCAAAAATATCAAAAGGCAATTCTTTAACTACTTCAGATCTGCGTTATAGCCGAATGATGGATACAGCACAGACCTGTTTTGCCGGGAGTACATTCATTGACGTCCTCCCTTGCCCGAGCGGCCTGCGTGCCCCCTGCAGGGCACACACAGCAAGCTCTGTGATCAGCGAGACTCGCTGGATCACAGATTGGAGTAAGGTTTGATCCTGCCCCCTTACCATGTGATCAGCTGTCAGCCAATGACAACCGATCATGTGATGTCAACAGAGCCGGTAATCGGCTATTTTTTCTCCTCACGCTGAGAGCGTGAGGAGAAAAAAAAAGCTGATCACCGGCGGCTGTGAGAGGGACATCAGTCCCGATCATGGTGAGCTGCCGCCAGATCGTCAGTGCCCACATATGCCCCCTGCCAGTGCCACCTAGCAATCGGCATCAGTGAAGCCTACCAGTGCCCACCAGCACCACCCATCAGTGCCCACAGTGCCACCTATCAGTGCCCACAATCAGTGCCTCAACAACAGTGCTGCACATCAGTGCCACCTATCAGTGCCCATCAGTGCCACCTATCAATGCCATCTATCAGTGCCCATCAGTTCCATATATCAGTGGTACCTATCATTGCCCACCAGTGCCACCCATCTGTGCCACTCATCAGGGCCCATCAGTACCATCTTATCAGTGGCCATCAGTGCCGCCTTATCTGTGCCCATCAGTACCGCCTTATCTGCCCCCATCAGTGCCGCCTTATCTGTGCCTATCAGTGCCACCTTAACTGTGCCTATCAGTGCAACCTATCAGTGCCTACCAGTGCCACCTTAACTGTGCCTATCAGTGCAACCTATCAGTGCCCACCAGTGCCACCTCATCAGCGCATATCAATGAAGGAGAAAAATTACCTGTTTGCTAAATTTTATAACAAACTATTAAACATGAGTTTTTTTTTCAAACTTTTCCATCTTTTTTTTGTTTGTTTAGCAAAAAATAAAAATCCCAGCTGTTATTAAATACCACCAAAAGAAAGCTCTATTTGTGGGGAAAAAAATTATAAAAATTTCATTTGATTACAGTGTTGTATGACCAAGCAAATGTCATTCAAAGTGTGTCAGTGCTAAAAGCTGAAAATTGGTCTGGGCAGTAGGGGGATTTAAGTGCCCAGTAAGCAAGTGGTTAAATGCTTTTACGGCTTATCAGGCACCTTAAATGTGTGACTTAGAATGATTTCTCTCACTCTTGTGAGTGGTGATACTCAGTATGTGTTTCAGTAGTTGTTTTTGTACGCGTATGCCCTACCAAGCGTTTGGTTTGTGTGAGTGTGTGGGGCTGAGGGGATGCATTTTTTATACTTTAATTTTGTAATACTTTTTTTTCCCTTTGTGGAGTCAAGGAAATTTACACCGCTCCAATCATCCAAGTGCTCCCCCCATATGAGGGAATCATGTGAAGTCCATCAATCCTCTACACATGGCATAATCCAAAAGAGAAGTTGCATAATGATGATGTCTTTACAGGCAAAATTTGAATAAGCCGATAAGCTTCAACACATAGTTCTGCCCCAAGGACCTCCCCTCTAATATGTTTCACCCGATGATCTTAAAGTGATATTAAATAAAAAATAAATAACAAATGTGTTATATTTACCTGCTCTGTGCAATGGTTTTACACAAGCCTGATTCTCTTCTTCTTGGGTCCTCTCCTGGTGCTTCTGGCTCCTCTTTCCTGCTGAGCACCCCCAGAGCAAGCTGTTTTCTCTGGGGGCAATAATGCATGCTCGTTTCTGAGCCCCCATCGTGTTTACAAGATACACAGAATGGGGTTCGGACTTGCTCTCCAATACCTGCTTGCTGACTGTGGCCAGCAGCTCCCACTGCTGTGTCTGAGCCAATAAGGAGACAGATCCGAGAGTGCAAGTACTCTTGTGCAGAGAGCTGGATCATGATCAGGTTTGGGTAAGTACTGAAGGGGGGGGGGGGAGAGCTGCATACTGAAGTTTTTTTATCTTCAGGCATACAATGCATGAATGTAAAAAGTCTTCAACCTTTAGAATCACTTTAATCATAGAGGAAGCTCTAGCCAAGTGACACTGTTGGTCCTGACATCAGGCTGGATTCTTTTATGATAAGTGAAAAATTGTTACTAAATTTCAATAGTACAATGTGCTGGTTTCTGGACCAATTAACCTAGGTAATGACCTATATGACCTTATGCAGGAACCAGTCTTTTCACACTGCCATTGTATTTGTCATTTAAACTTCCATATGTACACATATACACTATTTCCTTTGTAAACTTCTCTTACCAGTTCTCTTCTTGTGTTGCTTCAGTTAAAGCTGCCAATCCCCTCCCGAAAAAAGAAAAACTATATATAACATTTCACCTTTTTTTCCCCCTACATCCAGTGGAAGCTACCACTACATGGCCTATCAACTTAAATGTTGTCTTCTTCATTATAAACATTATAGGGAAAATTTGCAATAATTTGACATACGCCGAGAAACAAATCAAGGTAGAGGATCAGACAAACCATTTATCATTATTACAGTCATAATACAGGACCCTCTGATTTAATCTTTCCTAGGGAGTGGACACATAGTAGTATGAAAGTGTATTTACATGAATTAGGTATGTAAAATAAATAAATGAAACCTAACAAAACTCAATTCCTAGTTAGAGTATAATGAGAAAAAAGTTAGCTTTAGAGATGAATTTATAAAATCTCTAAATGCAATATTATCTAAGTCGTTAACACGTTTGCCTGGGAGAACTAGGGTTGTCAGTTCAAATCAGAACCATGGCACTACCTGCACGGAGTTTGCATGTGCTTCCTGTGTGGGTTTCCTCCAGGTACTCTGGTTTCCTCCAAGACTCCAAAGACACGCTGGTAGGTGAATTGGCGCCTGTCTAAATTGGCCCTAGTATGTGTATGTATGAATGTGAGTTATGAACCTTAGATTGTAAGCTCCTTGAGGGCAGGGACTGATCTAAATGTAGAAAAACAACACAGGGGCCAGGCGCATTGTTGTAATCAAAGTTGCCCTGAAATTGGATAGTAATATACTCTGGCCACTGCTCCCAAACTCAGAAGACCAGCTGAGATAGATTAAGAAAGTTCAACACAGGGAGCGCTGTTCCAAAAACATAGTAGAAAATTTCTACTATATTGTCGGAACAGCGCTCCCTGTGCTGAACTTACTAATCTAAATGTATAATACATATCTAGAGCGCTGCATAAATTGATGGTGCTATTTAAGTACCCGAAGTAAATAAAATGTATACCTGAAACCACAGTTTTAGTTCATGTGCATGTGTGTATATATATATATATATATATATATATATATATATATATATATATATATATATAATATCTAAAAGAAAAAAAAAATCTAAAACTATGTGTATATTTTTTTGCACATATTTATTTATTAATAGATTAGACTGTATTTATGCATATGTTTAAAGATATATATATATATATATATATATATATATATATATATATATATATATATATATATATATATATATATATATATATATTTACAACATTCACTTACCATTAAGGACGAAGAACAAAATTAGCGAGAGCACCAAAGCTATGAACTTCATTGTTGCTTGACTTCTTGTTTTGGGTCTGCCTGATGCTAATCACATAATGTGATAGCAATTTCTTGGACCTGACTGAAGTGCTTATATATATGTACATTGCTCAAAGCGTTAATAACATGTTCCGTCCCTCTTGGCAGTGTAATTTTCAGCTTTAATAAAGGTGACAACTATATTGACATCACTAATTAAAAACTTACCGGTAATACGTTGGAATCTTAATTAAATGGGAGCTATAAAGAAAAGTGAACATTATGTTCTTATGACCAGTTCACACAATATTTACTTTAGGAAAGGTCAGAACAAATTCAAACAATTTTGGGCTACAAATAAAGGATGGTTCTACTGTAAACCAGAGCTTATTTTTGAGGAAAGTCCCATTGGTTACGGTACTGAACGTCAATGCATTTTTCTGATGATTGTGTATGGATGTTTGCTTGTACTATAATGTACCCACAACAATGTAAATAACCTCTGGATTTCCTGTGAAAAAGAACTTCTTTCTTAGTGTAATATAATAGGTATGAGATAATCAACTTTGTGTGATGAGGCTACTGTACATCCTCACGTATGCGCAAAAGGGCAAATGCTGGGGATGGCAGTATGAACATTGGGAACTGAGCAGCAGTTGGAAGTATTGGAATAACATTCTGTTGGGTAAATTCAATTTAGAATGTATTCCTTTTATTCCTGTTAAACCACTGTATGGTCTTGACCACCATGCTGCAGCTCAGTTTCAGGGTATTGGTAATCTTCTTATAGCCTAGGCCATCTTTTCTGTAGAGTAACAATTATTTTTTCAGATCCTCAGAGAGTTCTTTGACATGAGGTGCCATGTTCCAGTGACCAGTATGAGAGAGTGACATTGACAGCACCAAATTTAACACACCTGCTCCCCAATCACACCTAAGACCTTGTAACACAAGTCACATGACACCGGGGAGGGTAAATGGCTAATTGGGCACAATTTGGATATTTTCACTTAAGGGTGTACTCACTTTAGCTGCCAGTGGTTTAGCCATTAATGGACACAGCTGTGTATTGAGTTATTTTGAGAGGACAGCAAATTTGCACTGTTATACAAGCTGTGCACTCACTACTTCACATTGTAGCAAAGTGTCATTTCCTCAGTGTTGTCACCCAAAAATATATCAAAAAAATATTTACAAAAATGTGATGGGTGTACTCACTTTTGTGAGATACTGAAAATGTGCAGATATTTAAAATGTTAAACCCATAGAAGTGTGGAAGGGACAGCCAAGTCCTTAGCTTTATGGTTCAGGGGAAAGATGAATGACTTGAACCAACTATTAGTTATACCTGAGAAGGGTCCAAAAGTCTGAAATATATCTAAGGTGGCATGGAGATAGACACCCACATCATGTAACTATATAAGAGGAATCTTCTGCTTATAGCAAAAGTCCTTCTTTAATACGGTATTGCCTGTCCTAAGGCCTTCTAAAGCAACATGATGAGACTAAAATTCAGTGGGCACAACAACTATACACAGGGTTTTTACTGTAACTGACTGATTGGACCCTGTATGTCTACAAGTGTAATATGAGATCTCCATCCAAATAAGTAAATAGTTTGGCCTTACTATGTAAGTAAATTTATAATTAATGTGGTTTGAGTGTGACAGAAATGCACCAGTTGAGGCACAAATCTGTGCTATACGAGTACTGGTAAATTAGGCCAGCAATTTCCCATTCCTTTCACCATATTCTAAAATCTATTTAGCAGTGTGTAAAATAGATTCTTTGACCGACTCCATCCTCAACAGTTCCACTTTCCTTGTTGCCCGGCTTGGTAGGCTGCTCTGCTCTACATTTCACATATGCTGCCTCTTGATCCTTAAAGTGGTGTTGCCACCAAAAAAATAAAACTACTTAAAATTCGTAAAAAAAATCAAAAAAAAATAATTGGCAAAAAAAAAATGTTTTACTCACCTCTAAATACCGGTTGCTAGGGGGTCCCTCGTAGTCTGCCTTCTTCATTGCCCGGGCTGGTGACATCACTTCCCCTCGCGCCGCACATTCACCTGGGACCTGTCATGTGTCCCAGGTGACTGTACGGCGTATCACGGCGCCCTGCGCCGCTCGCGCATGCGCAGTGGGTGCCCGGCTGTGAAGCCACAGCCGGGTGCCCACAGTATGCATGACGGCGCCGCGAGCGGAGCGGGGAGCGAGAGGGGGGGCTTCGTTCCCCCGCATCGCTGGACCCTGGGGCAGGTAAGTGTCCGATTATTAAAAGCCAGCAGCTGCAGTATTTGTAGCTGCTGACTTTTAATTTTTTTTTTTTAGGGGGTACCCCACTTTAATTGCCTTTTCCAAGGTCAAAAGAGATGTGTCTGTATTCTTCCTTAATTTTTTGATTTGTAATATATACTTTCCCCTAATCCAGGTCTTAAAAGCATCCAATATGACCTGAGGATTAGATGAATCCTGAAAGGCAAGCCGATATTGACAGACTGCTTCCTCTATCCGTGCTACCTCCCTCTCATAGGCGTACCCACAGGGTGTCACGGGTGTGTCTGGGCACACCCTAATATTTCTGTGCTGAGCAGATTCCCCCTGCTGCTTGGCTGCAGAGAGGTAGACTGGAGAAGCTCTATCTTCAGTCCTTTCTCTGTCTCAAAAGTGAAACATCAGGGGTCTGTTTAGACCGATGATATTTCACCAAAGCCCCCCAATGGGGCTCCTAAATATATATATATATATATATATATATATATATATATATATATATATATATATATATATATATATATATATATTTAGTTAAAAAAAAGAATTATAAAAAAGTTATAATAACAAATAATAAAAATAAACTACTGACACCAATCTCTAAATTACTGACATTCCCAACTCCTCTACTTACACTGTCCATTGCTTATACACATATATACACACATGCATGTATGTTTGAGCATTGGGGTGCACATCCTAATGCAATAGCCTGCGCACACCTATGCACCTTCTAGTCCGTGACCCAGTAACGGAACAGTCTCCACATCCAATTCTCAGAGGTCTGAAAGGTAAACAATTTAATTAGTGTGATAAGCAATGTCTCTACTGTAGGTAAAATCTGGATGACTATCACCAACTGGAGCCATGGCTGGCACTACCTATAGGCAAGGTAGATGCCGGCCTAGAGTGCACATCAATTTGGGGTGCCAGAGGTGCCTCTTCCTCATTGGCCAGCTGTGCAGGTTAGGGACAACCTGAGAAGGAAAGGTGACTTCTGGCCGTGAGAAGTCCAGTGTCTCCCGCATCCAGGTGGGTAGATGGTGGACCCCGGAATCCCAGGTAATGGCAGTTGGGTGAGCAGTGTCGGTGACAGCTGATGATCTCCCCAAGAGGATCCCCAGTAACACGTGTACAGGTACCGGCCTCCCCCCCACACGCACACACCTCCGAGCCCCAATTCCGCACCAGCTGCAGGGGGCGCCTTACAGCTGGGAGTGTCTGCATGAGACCCCCCTGGGGAGCTGGTACTCCTCACTGCCCCATTACTGACACACATGGGTAGTAGGCCTCTGCCTGCACTGTACCCTGCTGCCTGGGACTGGTCCCTAGCCTGTCTATATACTACCTTAGCCTGTCCATATACTACCCTAGCCTTTCTATATACTATCCTAGCCTGTTCAAATATTACCCTAGCCTGTCTATATACTACCCTAGCATGTCTATATACTACTCTAGTCTGTCGGTATGCTACACTAGCCCATCCATATACTAACCTAGCCTGTCTATATACTACCTTAGCCGATACATATACCTGCGTACCATGGCTGGCATGAGGAAGCCAGCCGGTACCACCACTATTTGTCTTCAGGCCGGGTCCAGAGGTGCAGACGAGGACCTGTGGATTACAACTGAAGAAATAGGTTGAGAGGCCCTGCAAAAATCTCCATCCCCCGCCACCTCCACTGTATACATGGGCAGGACAAAGGTCAGAGGCAGAGCCAATGGGGGTGGCAAAATGAGGTTTCACCTACGGTGTCAAAAACCCTTATACCAGCCCTGACTGGAGTATGTCAAAGGATTCAAAAGTCAGATCTATGCCCGACAGAAAGCATTCCACAAAGGATTCAAATTCAAATATCTATCAGTGCAAAGGTAGTGGTATATTGTGGCTTAGATCTGAGGAGGATTGAGAAACAGGGTGGAGCCTGTTTATCACTTGGGATGGGCTCGATTTTCAAGTCGAATGTAAAAGATACCATGCGCTGCTTCAGTTGGTCTGTCTTGTGGAAAGGAGCACACAATTCTGGTTGACGCCATGGCAGCTTGAGCCAGGAATGGTTGTATGTGACAATGGCACCAACCTTCTCTGTGCTCTCTGTCAGGGACACTTGACACATGCTCCATGCTTTGCATACGTCCTGAATTTGGTGGTGCAGCATTTCTTGAACAGATCCCAGGCTTACAAGATCTTCTGAGGCAGCCAGGAAGTCTGTGGCCTTTTCCGACGGTCATACAATGCCAGTGCTCGGCTGCATGACATTCAACGGGAATTCAACGTGCCCACCAACCACTTAGTTTGTGACATGCCCACCAGGTGGAACTCAGCATTGGCAATTATTGCACATGCAGCAAAGGGCTATCAATGAGTACCTGTGTGAGTATGGCACAAGGACAGGATCAGGGGAGCTTGGCTTCTTTTCGCCATGCCAGTGGCTACTGACAAAGGATGCATGCACTGTCCTATCACCATTTGAGGAGGCCACAAGGATGGTGATCAGCGACAATGCATGCATCGGTGACACTGTCCCTGTAGTCTTCCTGCTGGATCACATGCTGTGTGGCATCATGGATAGAGCACTTGAGGTAGAACAACAGGAGGAAGATACCATACCTGCAGTGCCACCAAATACACAGGAGGAAGAGGAGGAGGAGGAAGATTGTGTCTGCATGGATGTGGAGGATAACATACAGTAGTCTTCAAGGGATGGTCAGTCCTCACAAACCAAAGGAGTTGCACGTCGCTGGGAAGAGGTAGTTCCTGACATTGTCATCCTTATTAACCCAGAGGACTCAGAATCGCATGCCTCTTCAAACTTACACTGCCCGGGCTCCCTGATTCTGTAAAGCCTGATAAACGATGAGAGGATTTGTAGTATAAAAGAGAGGGATCATTACTAACTGGTAACCCTTCTTGATCCACGCTACAAAGGTAAAATTGAAGAGCTCATCCTTCCTTTGCAGAGGGAGCAAAGGATGAAACATCTTCAGGACGCCTTGAAGAAAAATGTGTGTAACGCCTTTCAAGATTCTGGGAGGTTACCATTTCCTGGACAATGTGTTTCTGAAGCTTCATTCGGTCAGAGGAAGAGCGGTGGAGAAGATTTCCGGCTGACTGATGCCTTTAAACAATTCTTTAGTCCTCAGCGCCCAGGGCTGTTTAAGCAACCATCAGCAGCATCTGCATTACATGGTGCAGGAATATCTAGGGGCAAGATCAGGCTTGGAAAGTTTTCCAACTGAGCATCCACTGGGTTACTGGGTCTTGAGGATTGACCACTGGCCAGAACTTGCTCAATATCCAATCGAGCTACTGGCCTGTCCTGCATCAAGAGTGCTTTGAACATTCAGTGCTGCTGGAGCGTTTGTGACAGATCAAAGAGTGTGCCTGTCCACAGACTCTGTTGATAGTGTGGCATTTATTAAAATGAATCAGTCCTGGATCAGCAGCTACAAAGCCCATGATGCTAATGTACCTGATTGAATTTGCTATGGATCTGGGATCCCTTGAAGACTGTCTATACTGCCTATCCTATTCCTGAATCTTGATTATGCTAGCTTCCAACAATATTTTTTGGTTTAGGGCACCACCAAAACCCAAGGCCCAATTTTTCTGCACCTGTTTGACAGGGGCATGTAATTAATTTTTTTTTTTTACATATTTTAACAGCAGGGCTCATTCCTGTGCCTAGCAAGAGTACCTGTGAGGGGTTACAGTGTTCAAGCGCCACCAACACCTAAGGCCCAATTTTTCTGCATCTGTTTGACAGGGGCATATACTTTCAATTTGTTTACTAATTTTTAACAGCATGGCCCATTCCTGTGCCCAACAAGAGTAATTGTAAGGGGTTACAGTGTTCAGGCACCACTTGGGATTGGCAAACAGTTTGGACCAAACTTTCTGGGTACTTAGTGGGATGTTCACCCTCCAAGTGCACAGTCAATAGGTTGTTAAGGCTCCCCCACTGAATGCTAAATGAAAAAAAAAATTGTACAAAAAAGAATGTAAATTTAAAAATTAGGGAAAAAACGGCATGGGGGGACTCTTTGGGTCTGGTATGGATTTTAACCACTTCCCCACCGGTGCATTGTAAAATGATGCCAGCAGGCACACTCCCTCCCTCCTGCAGTCCATGAGAGTACCCGAGTACCTATCTGCAGTCCACGCCTCATAGAATATATGTTGGGGTGTTTTAATTCAAAAATTGGTCAATTTGTGGGTAATTCCACTGTCTTGGTGCTCCAGGACTTTCAAAAGTGTTATAGGTAGGAATGAAATTAGTTGTGTAATTTATGCTCCTAGAACACCTCCTAGTGTTCCTAGAACACCTCTCTATGTGGCCAGGCTGTGAAAGTCTCACACGTGGTATCGCCATACTCAGGAGGAGTAGCAGAATGTATTTTGGGGTTTAATTGGAAGTATGTATATGTTGTGTGTAATAAAAAAATAATTTCTTAATTTTCCCAAGAATTGTGGGAAAAAATTACAACTTCAGAAATCAGATAGGCCGTCAGTATATCAGGTGTGATCACATTTTTATGATTTGCACCATAGCTTGTAGACTTAATAACTTTCACACAGACTAAATATCCAAAAATGTGGGTTGTTTTTACCAAAGATATGTAGCAGTATAAATTTTGGCCCAAATTTATGAACAAATAATTACTTATTTGCAAAATTGTATAATAGAAAATATAAAAAGTGTTTTTTTTTTTTCAAAATGTTTTTTTTCCTTATATTGCAAAAGAAATTGTGGTGATTAAATATCACCAAAAGAAAGCTCTATTTGTGTGAAAAAAATGATAAAACTTTTGTAATTTTCAAAGAGTGAGAGCACTAAAAGATGAAAATTGGTCTGGGCAGGAAGGGGTGAACATGCCCTGTATTGAAGTGGTTAAGGGGACCCTATGACAAAATTAAGAAAAAAAAAACATTGCAGGTCCCCCAAAAATCCATACCAGGCCTTTTGGGTCTGGTATAGATTTTTAGGGCAACTCCACGGCAAAAAAAAAAAGTGTGGCCCCTCCCCTCCAAAATTCATACCTGGCCCTTATCCGAACTTGCAGCCTAGCAGGTGAGGAAAGGGAGGGAATGACCGAGCGCCCACCTCCTCCTGAACCATGCCAGGCCACTTGACCTTAACATGGGGTGGGTGCTTTGGACAGGGTTGTCAGAGTTGTCAGGGTCTGTGGGTGTACATTCATCTTCAATCACGCCACCTGACGGCCCCAAAAAACAGAAAAAATGAAAAAGCTCTGCTTCGATGAGAGGCCTCCCGGTGACTGCTGTCTCTTAGCTTTGACAGCTGTTATATGAGACTGAGTTTTTTTTTCATTTCTTCTATTTTTCAGGTCTGTCAGCAGCATGATTGATGATGGATGCACGTCATGGGACACTTTTTATTTTTTAATAAAGGAATAGTCAAAACCTTTCTCTTGTGGTTTTTGCTTTTTGACGCTTTTTTGTGAATGGGTAGGGTACAATGTACCCTTACCCATTCACATAGTATCTGGGGGCCCCCTTGTTAAAGGGGCTTCCAGTTTTTGGTAAGCCCCCGCCCGCAGACCCTGACAACCACCAGCCAGGGTTGTCCGGAAGAGGCCCCTGTCCCCATCAACATGGGGAAAACCCATGTCCCCATCAACATGGGGAAAACCTGCTTAAGATAAAAAAAAAATCTCAGTAAATTCTTGAATATACAGTATCTCCCAAAATTGAGTACATCTCTTATATTTTTGGAAATATTTTATTATATCTTATATCTGGCAATACTGCAGAAATTACACTTTGCTACAATGAAAAGTAGTGAGTGTACAACTTGTATAACAGTGTACATTTGGAACATTAAAACTTATAAGCCAATCCTCTAGGAGGAGGACCACAAAAAAAAGAAGAAGGGAGGAGAGGCCAAGTTAATATTCATCTATCAAATGTCACTAGATCGGCCTTAAGTCTTCAGTCAGTCTAAGATTCCATAGAATGAGACCTAGAATTGTGTCAAGAGGGGAAAAAAGGGGTAGGGATTGTAGAAGATTCTCATTTAGAGGTTCTTGGTTAGGTAATGCCAACTGGGGTGGCGCGTGTGGGTCTCAGACGTATGTCCATGTGTCCCAGGGGGATCACCAGGTGATCACTTGGGGGTTCACCAAAGGGTAAGAAGGGGGGAAATAATTACTAGCAAGTACTAGCTAGAAGGGTGATGGGAGGAAAAAACAATACAAAAGGCAACAGAGGTTCATCAGAAAAAAAAAAAAAAAAAGCAATGAGAACAAAAACAAAGCAAAAAGATAAGTCAATGATACTCAGCAGCCACAGACACCACAGAACTCACGTGAGTCCACCAAGGACTGCCGTCTGAATTGTTGCAGGAACGCCGTTCAGTTTTCTGAGGCCAAAGCTAGGGGTCCTTCAGCATACTACTGGGTGGATCCGGGTGGCCCAACGGCTGTGGGATAGGTTGGAACCAGTGTGGTATTTGAGTGGGCTCAGCATCCATGAACACAAAAAAAGCCGGCAGGTCACCTAATTTACGGAGGGTAAAAGATTCCTTCTCCTAAAAGTAACTGAGAACGGAAAACCCCATTTGTACGTGGCTCCCTGTTGGCGGGCTATATCCAGGGTCGGGCGTAATAGTCCTCATCTGTGAAGCGTGGCCCTCGATCAGTCAGGCATGATTTTAACAGATGCACCATTAAAATTCACAGCACCCACCTCCCAGGCCCTGTGGGCTATGATCTCTTTCTGGGTAAAGTGGTGAACTCTGCATATGGCGTCTCGTGATCGGTTGGGGTCTGACTGACGGGGTCCTAAAGCTCTATGTATCCTGTCCAGCTCTAAGTTAGCAGGAATAGCCTCGTTTGTTAGCTGATGAAAGACTGTGACTGCGGTCTCAGCCAGATCCTCTGGTCCCGTAGCCTCTGGTAAGCTTTGAAGCCGCAAATTATTACATCGACTTCTGTCTTCCATTTCTTCCAAATGGAACTGCAGGGACATCAATGTCTGTATATAGTTGTCCTGCATCCTCTGCAGACTGGTAACTCGCTGCTGCAGGGATTCCAGGGATGTCTTGCCAGTGGTCAGGCGAGATGACAGAGCTTGCACCTCTTGCCTCACTTCAATAAAGTCTCTTCTGTGTTGCTCCTCCAAGCGGCTGATGATAGCTTCGATATCTGCCTTGGTAACCAGAGCCGCGATATCTGCCTTAGTCAGCAGGGCTTGTAGCAGGGCTCGCAGGCCTGTGTCAGCACAGAGAGTGGGTGGTTGAGAAGAGGGTCTTGGGAGCATTCTAAGATCCTTCGGGGAACCCGGGCATGAGTCAGAGACTGCGGAGGCTGTTGGAGAGCTAGAAGGAGCTCTGATGTCAGAGGAAATCGGCAGCAAGCTTCATGGATCCGTCATCTTAGGAGCGGGAGAAGCGGTAGTGGGTAGCGGGAGCCAGAGAAGCTGCCTGTGAGTCCATGAGGTAACATTCTATCTTCCCGCAGCTTGCCACTCCCTTTACGGCTGCTTTTGTTGCCCTTGTTGCTTACCTTTGCTTTCTGACTACTCGCTGGTGCCTTCTTCTTTCTGATGGTGAGCATTCCGCAAGATATAGTGAAGTGGAAACTAGCCTGGGTAGTCGGGCGGAGACCAAGAGCTCAAGTCTGACACGTCTTCACTCACACATGTCTCCTCCTTCCGTCCATCGTATGTTCTCATTTTTTTTTGTGGTCCTCCTCCTAAAGGATTGGCCTATAAGTTTCAATGTTCCAAAAGTGAAAATAATTATTGTTTATCATTGTTTACCCATTAAAGTGTTTTAGTTATTCTTTTTTTTGTTTACAAACGATTTTTATTTGGTACATAGAGAAAGTACAGAGAGTAAGCATAGATATAATATAATAAATGCAATGTATATCAAGACAAACATAGAAAATCACCAATTTTGTACAAGATACAGTGCATATATATTGCAATAGTTTGTGTTTTCATTTGGTAAGGTGATGGGCTAGAACCATAATAGACCCAATTTCAGGAAGTATTAAAAAAGGAGGTAGAGTGGTTAAACCAGGGATCCCATTTCTTACTATATAAATGTGTGGAATTCTGTGTGATATGGAATATCTTTTCCATCAGATTAATATTATTAATTCTGATTTTAAGGTGATCCAAGGGGACTGAATGCGATTTCCAATGAAAAGCAATTAGCCATTGAATTGCGACACATATTGTATGAATCAATCTCATATTGTAAGTGGAAAGAGAGGGGATAGGGGCATATAGGAGGCAATTCTGTAGGGTTAGTTTTATGTTTTTATTTGAGATCACTGAGGCAAAGTTTTCTAACTGTTTCCATATGTATGTAATTTTGGAACAATCCCAGAAGATATGTGAGAATGAGCCCGGGGAATTACAACCTCTGAAGCATGTACGAGGTATTGTGGGGTATATTGAATGTAATTTTACTGGGGTATAGTACCATCTGGTAAATAATTTTAGTGCGGTCTCTTTGACTGTGATTGATCTCGTGCATTTGTGTAGATTGCTAATACAAATGTCCCAGTCGTGGGAAGAGAGCAAGAGATTGGTTTCTTGTTCCCATTTGATCATGTATGGGAGTTTGGTCATTTCAGTGTGATTGAGAAGGTTATGATATATTTCTGAGATGAGTCCGGGATTCCTTGGTGTTTTAAGGCAGATATTTTCAAAAAACGAGGGAGGAGGGGGATTTGTTGTTTGGAAATATGTATTGAAGAAGTGTCTAATCTGCAGATATCCACAAAATTCTGTATTTGGGATCTGATGTTTTGATTTAAGAGATGCAAATGAGGAGAAATTGTTATTTTCTATAAAGTTCTTAAGGGAGGTCAAATTATGGTTGATCCACCATGACAAGTCCACCATATCATTGTTGTTCTGTGGGGATCTTGGATCTCCTACAAAGGAAGCGTGAGGTGGAGATCTAGAAATAAGATTGAATTTTTTATTGTGTAAAGTCCATAATCGATAAGAGTGTGCGACTATTTGGTTGAGAGCATCAATAGTGTTTATTGGGATTTTGTTGCCCCAGAGAATACCAGAGATAGATAGTGGTTTGATAGACTCTCGTTCAAATCTGACCCATGGTATCTTAGAGTTGTAAATATGCCATTGGGCCATTTGCGCCCATCTTGCAGACAGATAATATAACCAAAAGTCCGGAAGGCCTAATCCTCCGTTTCTCTGTGGTTTATATAATACCAGTCTGGGTAGGCGTGGGTGGGAGTCCAGCCATACATATTTATTAATAATTGTCTGGAGTCTTGAAATCATTATTTTATTTAATCTGATTGGTAGTGCTCTAAATAGATATAAAATTTTTGGTAGAATGGTCATTTTAACTGCCGTGATTCTGCCTAAGAATGAAATTTTAAATGATTTCCACATTTTGAGGGTAGCTCTTATTTTATTAATTAAAGGTATATAATTTTTGGAATATAAATCATTGATGTTGGGGGTGAGGAAGATGCCCAGGTAGGGGAGTGATTCTAGTGACCAGGAAAAATTGAACGTGGAGCGTAGGGTATCTAATTGAGATGGCGGGATATTAATCGGCATACCTACAGACTTGGAAACGTTTACCGTTAGCCCTGATAGAGACGCAAAGGTGTTAAGTGTTTGAAGCAGGTTCGGTAGAGAAATATTTGGTTGTGTAAGAAAGAGGATCATGTCATCTGCATACATACTTAATTTATATGTGTTGTCATTTGTAGTATAGCCTTTAATGTCAGGGTTTAGTAGAATAGCTGTTGCTAGGGGTTCTATCGCTAAAGCGAAAAGTAATGGGGAAAGGGGACAGCCTTGCCGAGTGCCTCTCCCAACATTAAAAAAATCTGAATTACAACCTGGTAGTCTAATTCTGGTGGATGGGTTATGGTATAGTGCATGGAATGCATGTGTAAATTCCCCTTTAAAACCGTATTTATCTAAAATTATATCTAGAAAGTTCCATGATACGCTGTTGAAAGCTTTTTTAATGTTCAGACTAAGTAGGAGAACTGATTTGGAGTTAATATTGGCATCTTGAATAACATTTGTAACTAATCTTATATTGTCCGTGATTTGTCTGCCTGGGATGAAGCCTGATTGATAGGGAGAAATTAAGGAGGGGATTATTGAGGCCAATCTATTTGACAAGATTCGACTGAATATTTTAAGATCATTGTTTATTACTGAGATTGATCTGTAGTTCTGTGGTAATGTATGGTCTTTATTTGGTTTCGGAATGAGTGACATATTTGCATGTAACATCTCTTCTGGGAAGTGGTTCCCTTTTAGAACATTATTATATAGCTTTATTAAATATGGTATTAATACTTGGTGGAATTGTTTGTAATAGAAGGAGGAGAATCCATCCGGACCAGGGGCGGAATTTTTTTTGAGGGATTTAATTGTTGTAAGTAATTCCTCTTCTGTGCATGGGGCATTTAAAGTATATAATTGTGTTTGTGTAAGTTTGGGAAAGGGAAAGTTGTCTAACCAAGAGAGTGATGTGGGAGGGATAGGTGAGGATGGGGTTGACAGCAAGTTAGAGTAAAAATTCCTGAAAATGGAGAGTACTTCTTGTGGGTGAGTGATTATTTGATTGGAATTATTTTTGAGTTTATAAACATGTGTAGGCTTGATGGATTGGTTAAGCTTACGTGCGAACATTGTGGAGTAATTGTTGCTAGATAAGAAAAATTTAGCCTTCGACCATCTAAGTGCCTTTTCGGCTTTAAACGTTAATAAGGAATCCAGTTCATTACGTTTTTGGGATATCATATTAAAGATATCCGGGTCATGAGTGTTTGTATGGACTTTGTATAATTTGTTAAGGTCTTTAGTGATAGCATGGATTTTTTCCCATTTCAGTCTGTTACTTTGGGCAGCACGTTTGATAAGGTGACCTCTTAGAACTGCTTTGTGTGCCATCCAAAGCGTAGATGGGGATATATCTGGTGTTGAGTTTAATGAAAAATATTCTTTTATTTCCGTTTCAATTTCATATTGGTGGGTGGGATCTGTTAGTAGGGATTCGTTGAGTCTCCATGAGTAGGGGGTGGAGGTTAAGCCAATAAATTGGGTACTAAATGTGACAATATGGTGATCTGACCAAGAGCAGGGAAGTATAGTGGCGTCTTTTGCATTAGCTAGAATTATTGGGGTACATAGTATGTGGTCAATCCGGGAATAAGAGTCATGTGGGTGAGAGTAGAAGGTGTACTCTCGTGCACCTATATTTAGTGCTCTCCAGGAATCAATCAGTTGTAAGTCATTAATGTGTGAGGTGGTTGTTTTGGAGAAAGTTTTAGAATTTGGGTTTTGTCTGCTGCGGTCGAGATTGGGTTGGGGGACTGAGTTAAAGTCTCCTCCTAAAATAATATGTGGTGAGTGAAATTGTTGTAGTGTATTGAAAAATTGTAGGAAAAAGGTGGTTTGGGCGTCGCTAGGGGCGTATATATTAGCAATTGTGATATCTCTACCTGAGAGGGAGCCTTTAATAATTATAAACCTACTGTCTGGATCCTTGTAAACCTGTTGAACTTCTAGTGGGAAGGAATGGTGTAAAAAAATAGCAACTCCTTTGGTCTTGGAGGAGGAGGTTGTGTAAAAAGATTGATTGAATGTTTTATTGAAAAAGGTAGGGTGATTGTCCTTCATGAAATGAGTTTCTTGTAACATTACTATTTTTGCATTGAGTTTTTTATATTGTACGAAAGCTTTTTTCCTTTTGTTCGGGGAGTTGAAGCCCTGAACATTATGTGATACTATTGTAATAGTCATTGTAATTTTTTATGGGTCTTGGGATCAGCTGTAAGTAAGGGTAATGCAAAGTATTCGGTGAACTCATACCACCAATAATAAAGTGTGGTTGGGTGTATTAATGTGTATGATGAATTAGTCAATATTTCTCTTCTTAAACTATGCATATCTAAGCTTAATAGAAAAGTTGTACCATATCTATAATTAAACAAAAACATTAGAAATGATTCAGTAGATTTTCGGTTTTGCCAAATATGAACATGTAATAATAACCAGAGTAATAACAATGGACTTAATGATAATAATAAAAAAAAAAGTTGTAAGGGGTTGAGAAAAAAAAAGTTCCTCAACCGACCGAGAAATTTGTTTAGACCAACTAGTCTAAAACTCAGTGTAAGAAAATTACAAAAAAGAACCAAAAACAGTATAATATATCTGAATGTATAAACTTTGAAATCAAAAAAGGGTAATAGTTGAGAAGTCCCCACGTGTAGGGAGAACTTAGTAACTGAGTGGGGGTAAATCATGACGGCATAGGGCGGGGCAGCCACCCTGGTTATAAGTGATATATAATTTTGTGCTGCCTGAAAGAAACGGGTGTAAGTAGTGAAAATGAGAGAGAAAAAAAAAAAAGAGAGAGAAGAAAGAAAAATAAATAAATAAATAAAATAAATAAAAAATTGTGTGTATAAGTAAAGGGTAAGCCAGAATGTGAAAAAGCTTAAATAAAAATTAAATGAGGGACAGGGTGGAGAAGAGAAGGGAAAAAAAATAAAAATAAATAAATAAATACACAAAAAAAGGGGGGAGGGGTAAGTGGAGAGGAATTCTTGATGGTTTAAATAGAACAAACAGTATATTCAGCAAAAATCTATCAAAGGCTCCGCAGCACCTCTAAATAACCACAAGATGGCAGCATTAGGTGAAACAGGGCTCTGGTAGAAAAAAACATATGTAAATAAGTGGTATTTGTAAAATCAAATATAGCTAATACATGTAGTATTGAGAACAATTTTGCTCATTATAAAATCTAGAATATCAACCTGTATGTTGCAAGGCTGCATATGTATAGGGAGAAAACAAGAATATATGAAAAAAGTGTAGACCGAAATTAAAGGGGAAAATAATAAAAAGTTAGGAAAAAGAAAGAAAAAAAAAAAAAAATATGTATATATGCAGAGAGTAAGTTTAGGTGATAAAAGAAGGTTTAAATAAAGCTAAATAAGGCAAAAGGTGTGAGTGAAGAGGTTCTCTTATTAATTAAAAAAAAGCAAACATAATGTGTTCAGCCAAATCTGTCAGAGGTTCTGCGGTTCCCCTAAACAGACACAAGATGGCAGTATTGGGTAAACCAGAGCTTTGGTAAAAAAACAAAACATAAATATGAGTAACTTTTGTGAAAAATCAATCCAACTACTAAATGTAGTATTGAAAATAGCTCTGAACACTATGAAGTCTGGGGTAATAACCTTTGTATTGTTGGGCTGAACATACGGAGGAGGAAAAGGAGAACATATATAATATAAAATAAAAATAAAAAAAATTAAAAAAATAAAAAAAAAACGAAAACAAACGTTAGATGGAAAAAGGGAAAAATTATTAGAATTAGTGAAGTCTGAAAATGCAAAACAGAAGAAAAAAAGGAAAAAATTCCGCTTGTTGGAGGTAGAATGGTATACCCGTAAAGAATGTTTAGTCAATCTTCATGTAAGAGAGGGGAGACCATCAGTTCCGTTGTGCGCTTTCATGTCTCGCTCTGCGACCCTCTCTCCTTGATGCTGGAGTGTTCCATATTGGAGCCGGACGTGGTGTAACTGGGGTGCGAGGAATGTTGCTGGGGTCCAGGAGGCCTAGTTTGGTTAGGATGTCTCTTCCTTCTGATATGTTGGTAGCTATATATGTGGTGCCATTATGAGGGATTACCAGCTTAAAGGGAAAGCCCCATCTATATCTGATTCTGGCTGTGAAGAGAGCCGAAGTAATCTCCTTCATATTTCTGCGTCTATCCAGCGTTGCTTGGGAGATGTCTGGAAAGAGTTGCAGTTGTACCCCATCCAATGTAATATTCCTGATACCACGTGCTGCCCGCATTATTTCTTCTTTAATAAGAAAATCTTTTAGACATAAGACAATGTCTCTTGGGGGTTTGTCAGGAGGAGGTTTAGCCCTCAGAGCGCGGTGAATACGGTCACATTTAAAGGAGATAGGGTCTTGGTCTGGTAGTAGAGAATGGAATAGTTTAGTGGAATAGGCGATTAAATCTGTGATCGATTCTGAAGCGCCTCTGATTCTAAGGTTGTTTCTTCTGTTACGATTGTCCAAATCTTCCACGTGCGCTTGTAACTGTGTAAATGCAGAAGAAAGTGTTTCATGTTCTCTCGAGAGGTCATTAAAAGCGATTGCAAGCTCATCATGCTTGTTCTCTAATAGGTCTGTGCGTGTTCCAATGGCTGCTATTTCCTGAGACAGCGTGTGTGTAGATTTTTGTATCTCAGTTTGAAAGTTGGAATGTAGTTTAGTATATAACGCCTCTAAGCTAGCATCCAGTTCAGCTTTTGAAAGTGGATTGTACTCACTGTTATTTGCGGGAGTTGAGTCATGTTGCTGAGGCTCTATAGTGTGAGGGAGGGTAGCAGATGGCGGAAGACCGCTGCCAGCGCCATTTTTTGCCATGCTTCCTGGAGTCTGTGATCTGAGAGGGTATAAAGAACGGGACTTCTGGTGGCTCCCACGTCTCCCTTTCTGCGAATTAGGCATGCACAAAGTCTTATCGTCGGGGGTGTGTATAAAACAAGCGTTATCTGGTGTCTATAGCCCCGGGATTGTGGCTGAAAGCCCCGTGTATGCTGGGGCTCTCCTTAAGTGCGGCTGCCCCGCTCCACGCCGCGCATGCTCCCCATAAATAAAAAAAAAAAAAAAAGGGGTAGAGAGGGTGTCTCAATCACCCAAGCCTGGGGTGCCCGTTGATTCCGTGAGGCTTTGAATATTGGGGTAGCAAGTCTTCTGCTGAGCCTCTATGTGTGTTTCATTAAAAGAGGATTGCCTGTTGTGGGTTACTGTATAAGGCCACAGAAAAAGGCCAGGCCGGTTGTGGAACCCTTCCCCGGGTAGCCTATTTAGGAAAGGCCGGGGATTCTGAGGCCTAATTAGGCCGCACCAGGCCGGGGCCTGCAGCAGTGCTGGTGGGAATGTAGAAGATCAGGGCGGCCTCCGGGTCCTATATCCAGATAGGATGAGTGGTTTGGAAGGACAGATGAACGTCCAACGAGGTATGGGCCCGCCGCTATCCGCTCCTCCGGGCGACTGCTCTAGGAAAGTCCGGGGATTCCTAGGCCCGACTAGGCCGCGCTAGGCCGGGACCAGCCACGGCTCCCCCGGGGATCAGAAAAGCTCTGGGCGGCCACCGGACCCTATGTGGGGTGCGGGAGAGTGACGGAAGGTGGGCAGATGGTCGTCCCTTACCTTCAGGAGGGTGTCATTAGCGGGATCTCCGGGAGGCCTCGTGTAGCCAAGATGGCGGCGGACAAGAAGGATCCTCGGCGAGGGGACAAAGGCGTCCGTGGAGCAAATGTGCTCAAAATAATTGCCCAGGTATGAGCTGCTGTTTGTGCTGATCACTGTGGTGGTATGATTTTGACAAAAAGTGCCGTTAATCACGCGGATGGCGGTGGATTTCTTCTTGGGTCTTGGGAGCTGTTGAAATCCACGTCCGCCGCCATCAACGTCAGCGTGTTTTAGTTATTCTAAGGTGTTTATACCAAATGGGACTGTGATGTAATGATGATATGTTGTCATGCTAGGGGCTGAAGGGGTTGGAGGGGCAGTGGAGGTGGTATCATGGCCAAACTAGTTCCTGGGGCTTAATATGGGGTTTATCTCCTAGGTTTATGTAATTTGCCTTGTTGTGTTCTGGCAAATTGTGAATGCGTGGTGAGACATGTGGGATGCTTAGAGGCCGATGGCCCCGCACCCCTCCTTGGTTAACAACGACATTTTTTTGTTTATTGTGTATAGCAGGGGGGTTCCAGTGCTCGCAACGCAGCAGGCACAGGGGGATCAGGTACCCCGTTTCATTAAGAAGCCTATATACGCACGTGGATCATAGGATTTAAGGCTTAAGAAAGGGGTCCCCGCTCTCTCCTGGACTGGACGGGGACGTCGCTGTGGATGGGGGAACGGGTATAAGGGCACTGGAGTGATATAGTGCTACCTGTGATCGGCACCCCCAGATGCACAGATTCCGTGTGTCTAGCTGTGGATTAGAGGACCTGGCCATTGTTAGGCTCAGGATAGAAGTTATCAACTCACCCCAATTTACTGAGATATATACAGGCCTGGAACACAGGGAACCCCTTCGAACGGGGGCATTCATGGATATGGGGGGGGAGGGGATTAGTGGAGTCGGCCTCTTGCTCGCTCTTATCATGAGGAGGTGTCGGGCTGGCGGGGAGATATGGACTTCACTGGCTAAATGCTCTTTTCATATAAAATATGGTTGTTTGATCTGTTGGTGTTAATAACAAGGATGCTTTTGGTTAAAGTTTAAGCATATCGCTTGATTATATGATGACTGGGGAGGGTTGGGGGGGACTAGGGATGCTCCTACAGAGATTGCTCTATTAAACCCCCCACAATCTGTCACACAGACCCCCCAACTTTTTTTGGGGGGGTAGATGTGACTATATTATTTGGTATTAACCAATTTCGTTATTTCGAAGGGGAGAGAGGGAAGGATTGGGTTTCCGTCCCTCGCCCCATTCCCTTTTTTTTTTTTTGTTTTGTTTGTTTGTTGGTATTCTGGCAATGGATAGCCTTAAGGTACTTTCACTTAATGCCAAGGGGCTAAATACCCACTGCCATAGCGTTCATACAAGAGACCCGCTTTAGGGAGGATAGGTTGCCTGTCCTCAAGAACAGATTTTTTTCTGTGACATATCGTGCCACTAATAAAATGGCCAAATCTAGAGATGTATCTATCCTCCTATCTAGTAAACTTTTCTGGGTATGAAATGAGGCTTTGCTAGATGAAGGGGGTTGCTTTGCGTTTCTCAAAGGGCTCCTCGGTGGGGTGCGCCTGACTTTAACGACGATCTATGCGCCTAATGATCACCAGGATATCTTTATCCAGTGAATTTTGGCCAAACTGACAGATTTTACAGAGTGCCCACTGATTCTGGAAGGGGACTTAAATGTCTCCCTGACCCCTCAAGTAGATGCCTCCTCCAGAAAGTCATCTGTCCCCATAGGTTCTCATAAACGGATTTAGCAAGCTATACACAATGCCCAACTGATTGACGTGTGGCGCCTTCAACACTCGGGTGAAAGAGATTATTCATTTTATTCTCCCCCTCACAAGGTCTACTTTAGAATCAACTTTTTCTTAATTCCTCATACCCAGCTGCATGCGTTCCGTGAAATCTACATTGGTCTGACTACATGGTCTGACCATGCTCCCATACTAATGACCTATGCCCTGTCACAAGACACCTCAAAAGGTGACATGCATCTGCAAATTTTATGAAAGTCTCTTACAGGTTCCGGAAGTGGTGTTAGAAATGGCAAAAGAGCTGCCTCTTTACTTTCAGACAAATAGAACTCCTGACAGTGACCCAGGCATGGTATGGGGGGCTCACAAGACATACAAGGTATTTTTTATCAAACATGGTTGTATACTTAAAAGAGACAAAGAAAAACAATTAAATCTGCTCCTGACCAAACTTCAAGCTATGGAGTCTAAACACAAACATGCACCCTCCCTTGCCATAGAATGGGATCTAGCCAGAATTCAGGTACAAATTAATGATCTTTTACAATATAGGGCTAAGGCGAAACTGCAGAAATGCAGAAAAATCTGTTATGCATACGGGGATAAGTGCGGAAAAACATTAGCCAGGTAAATTAAGGAACAAAAACTCCAATCATACATACCACATATTATGTCCTCAAACGATCAGAAGATAGCTTTGCCCTTGCAGATCTCAGAGGTTTTCTGAGATTTCTATGCGTCCCCCTATAATATACCATCTGCTACAAATTCCCAACCACTGATGGATGAATTTGTGAAATCAGCTCAGATACCCACTATTACACCTGAAATCAAAGCTGAACTAGATAAGCCAATAAGTCTAGAGGAACTGACACTAGCGGTGAACTCTACCAAACCAGGAAAAGCTCCTGGGCCGGATGGACTTACTCTGCAGTACTATAGAACCCTGCTTCCTACCCTAGGACCCCATATGGTAGATTTGTTTAATGAGTTGTGCAATGACGAATCCCTTCCTAGGGATACTTTAAAAGCATTTAAATCTGTTATTCCAAAGGAAGGTAAGGACCCAACCTTATGTGGCAGTTAGCCAATTTCTCTTCTAAACGCCGATCTTAAACTGTTCACTAAAATTCTAGCGAATCGCCTAGCAACTCATTTACCAGATCTGGTGCATTTAGATCAAGTAGGCTTTGTCCCTACTAGGGAAGCAAGGGGCAACACGATCAAAGTTTTAAACTTGCTCCATGTAGCCAGAACTTCCCTTACACACTGCGTTTTTCTTAACACAAATGCTGAGAAAGCATTTGACCGGGTGAACTGGCAATATATGTTTACGGTCCTTTGACATCTGGGCCTAGGGGATACAATCATTTAATGGATTACTACAATTTATTCACAACCTACGTCTCAGGTTAAAGCCAATGGGGTTCTTTCTAAACCCTTTTCTATACAGAATGGTACTTGTTATTTACCTTGTCCCTAGAACCATTGTTAAATAGAATCCATCTGAATACAGATATCCAGGGCATAAGGGTCGGAGGAGATCAACACAAAATATCGGCCTATGCAGACGATATGCTCTTTTCCCTGACAAACCCCACTATCTTGCTACCTAATCTACTACACGAGTTCGAGATCTATGGATTCTCTTATTTAAAAATTAATTTCCACAAATCAGAAGCCATGGGGATAGGGATACCTCTTCGCATGCTTACTACTCTTAAGTCCAGTTTCAAATTTAAATGAACGGAGACGGCTCTGCAGTACTTAGGCACTTATATTCCTATTGATATGTCACATATATTTGAACTTAATTTCTCTCTGCTTCTGTCTAAAACCTGCATGCTTTTGGAGACTTGGAATAGGGGACTGCATTCATGGTTTGGTAGAATAAATTTATTGAAAATGTGCATTCTACCTAAATGTCTTTATTTACTCCAAGCCATACAAATTAGAATCCCTTTATCCTACTTTAAACAAGTTAACTCCCTCTTTATCAAGTTTGTGTGGGCATACAAGAAGCCACAACTTTCTTTTCACTTAATGACCCTACCTAAGCAACAAGGCAGCCTTTTTTTTCAGAATATCCTAGTATACTATCAAGCAATACATGTAGGCAGAATCATTGATTGGTGCCGTCATGATCAATCCAAACTATGGGCTCAGATAGAACAAGCTCAAACATTCATTTCACTTTAAAGGGCCTTGTGGTGCTATGAACACCAATCATTACTGAAAAAAAACATCCTTTAATAGATACAATGCTTCATATAGGCTTCGTAGCTATTAAAAGAAACTCACTCTCTTCCTTGGACTCTCCGTTGCTCCCCATTTTGGGGAACCCACAATTCTCCCCAGGTCTGTGCCCACACAAGTTTGGCAACCTATATTGCTCAGGCATTACCCAGGCATCTCACTTCCTAATAAATGGCGGATGGCCCTCAATTTAGGAATTAATGATTGAGGAGGGCCTCTTTAAACTGAACTTTTGGCCAACACTTCAGCTACGAAATTTTTTGGACACTATACCTAACCCCGGGAATTTTGCTTGCCCTTTGATGACGTTTGAGGAATATTGCTTTGGTGAAGGCAATATAACACAGGTTTTATCCAAAAAGATACTCCATGCTGAACTGTCCAGCAGCTTCATCATATCGGCCGTTTTTGGACAAATGAGAACAGGACCTACAACGAAAATTTACATCGGCTCAAACTCAGAATATACTCAGACTTGCTCTGAAGTCTTCAGTCTGTAAGAAAATCCAAGAATCTAATTATAAATTACTGATGAGATGGTATCTCACTCCCCACCTCTTGCATCAATACTATCCTGACTAGGGATGAGCTCAGTGCTCGTGTCGAATGCATGTTCGACTCGAACACCGCATGTTCGCCTGTTCGGCGAATCCAGAACTTTGTGGGCCGTTCATGCCATGTTCATGTGCTGCTCACGACCCACAATGCACTGCACCATAGCAATGCATTGCTGGCTGATGATTGGCCAAGCATGCACTGTGACCTTGCATGCTTGGCCAATCACAGCGCTGGCAGCGAGGAGAGCCATAATTGGCCACAGGCAGGATGCCTGTGGCCAATTATAGCTCAGGGGGTTTAGTATATGCCCCACACTATATAAGGCCACCAGCGCAGTGGCCTTGTGTAGTGCATTGCGGCATTCACAGAGAGAGCAGGATAAGCAGGGACAGTGTCTTCTTTTCTTGTGAACTTAGAGCAGTTACAGTGGGTGTATTGTGCCTCCTGCACAGTATACACCGGAAGCTACCCCAATTGCTGGTGTTGTTCTGTTCCTATACTACAGGCAGCTGCAGCAGTTAGAGTCGGTGTATTGTGTCACCTGCACAGTATACACCTGAAGCTACCCCCAATTGCTGGTGTTGTTCTGTTCCTATACCACAGGCATCTGCAGCAGTTACAGTGGGTGTCTTGGGCCTCCTGCACCGTATACACCTGAATAGTGATGGACGAACTTCCGTCAGGATGTTTCGCGGACGCGAACCGCGAACATGACCAAAAGACCCCATTGACTTTAATGGCAGGCGAACCTTAAAAACCTCCAGGTCATATTTTCAGCCACAAAATGCAGTACTTACTAGCTCTGCACACATAGTCCCACAACATTGACACTGACATAACAAAAGTATTAAGTGAATCTGGGATCGACAACGACAAGCATTCTTTTTTTTTTTATCTATGAAATTTTGACAATTCAGGAGCGCATGAAGGCCATGGAGGAGAGGCAAGGTCAGGCCAGGCTATGAAGGGGGTGCAGGAGATGATCAGTTCCACAGTCAGGGCAGCGCAGTCCTGTGCCACTGTCCCAGTGTGCCAACCTGTGCTTGAGCCCCCCCCTCTGTTTGGCCCTTACCCCCACCTACCCAGGGCTCCACTGCGGTGGTCCGGAGGTGCCAGTCCAGTGCTGATTCTGAGCCATGGTGCTGGCACTGCCTGCTGATTGGCTTCTCCGCTGCTATCTCCCTCACTGTCTGAAACCAGCACCGCGATAGAGACTGAGCACTGACACCAGCCCCGTGATAGAGACTGAGCACTGACACCAGCACCGTGATAGAGAGCACTGACACCACACCAGGACCGTGATAGAGAGCACTGACACCAGCACTGTGATAGAGAGCACTGACACCAGCACCGTGAGAGCACTGACACCAGCACCGTGATAGAGAGCACTGACATCAGCACTGAGATAGAGAGCACTGACACCAGCACCGTTATAGAGAGCACTGACACCAGCACCGAGATAGAGAGAGAGCACTGACACCAGCACCATGATAGAGAGCACTGACACCACACCAGCACCGAGATAGAGAGCACTAACACCAGCACTGATACCAGCAACTCGCAGCGGGACCCAAAAATATGACACCGCTCAATCTCTTCAAACAGGAGGGTACGGCATATAGTACGGTATGCTTTTTTTGTACAAGTAAGTGAGCCAAAGGTAGAAAAAAGGTCCGTGTGCTAGATTAAATAAATCATTTATAGAGTTATACATATACATGGTCTACTGGTCACATGTGTTGAAATGTGAGGTAGTCAACACTGTCATGAGCTAGGCGAGTGCGCTTATCGGTCACGATCCCCCCTGCTGCGCCTTTCAGACAGGACACTGGACAAGGGGCAAGCCAACAGTTCCATTGCAAATTAGGCAAGCTCTGGCCAGAGGTCAAGCCTGCCCACCCAGTAGTCCAGGGGTTCATCACTTCTCAGAGCGTCCACATCGTTCATTAACCCGATGTAGTCAGACACCTGTCGGTCTAGGCATTCCCTGATGCTGGATCCGGATGACACCTGTCGATGGGTCGGCTGAAAGAATGACCTCATATTAGAAGTCACCAACACGTCTTCAAACCGCCCTCTTCTTGCAGGCACTATTGGATTGGTACTCTTTCTCTGGGAGTGGGAATTCCTCCTCTGCCAGTGTACGCAAAAGCAGAATGCAGCATTTCTCTAAGCAAGGCCTGGAAGTGCTCCATTCTGACAGCCCTCTGTGATGGTGGTAACATTTCCACCATTTTGTGTTTGTATCGGGGGTCTAAGTACGTTGCCACCCAGTACTGGTCCCTGTTAAAACACTGAAGCATGAAGGCCCCCATTTGCACTAAACTGGAAGCGGTGTGGTGGCCTGGCTCCTGCTCATCATCCAGGATAATGTCATCCTCCTCGTTCTCCTCTTCCCATCCCCGGACAACAACAGGGATCCCAGAAATGTTTAAAGCATGCTCTTCTTGCTCCCCCTCATCTGCCTTGGCACCATCCTCCTCTGACTCCTCTTCAGACTCCTGTTGTTGACTTGTCTCAGATAGAGTAGCCCCCCCGGGAATTCATCCAACATTGCGACTTCCTCATCTTCCTGCTCCTCCACGGCTTGATCAATGACACAATGCAATGCACGCTCCATAAGCCACCATCCCTACACCTACAGCAATCTCCCCATCCCCAAGTGATCAAGTGCATGTAAAAAGTAAGGATAAAACACGCACATACTACGCTATAACCCTAGTGGTAGAAGGCCCAAGGGTCCTCCTCAACCACATACCAACAACATACCTTGAATTCTACGAAAAATACTAATCCGCGCTAAATCATATAGACATCAAATTGTGCAACAATTAAAAAAATCGTGAACAGTTAGTATCCTCTACACATAAATTAGTGTACACTTGTGTCATAAATAGCAAAATACATATATAAATTATAAATGCAAATCACTCATTCCTTGCGGTATAAAATCACATAACATATGCCTGTAATAATATAGGCACTAAAAAAACTCTACACAAAACACACACCCAGTGTATGAACAATAAGTCCGAGTGTATAAATCACAGCAGACTACTTTTTTTTTTTTTATATAAAAAACTGTGAACAAAAGTCCTCTACAAATAAACCATAAAAAATCAAAAAAGATCCATTGCTGGGTCCATTTCAATAGTGCTTGATCCACCACCGAAACACAATTAAATTTGCCGCTTACCAGAAGGGCATTACCCCCCACTACAGAGGGTCACAAAAGGCCTTTAGATATGAACACGTTTTCCAGCCTGGCGGGGTCCATAGTGTTCTCCCTGCATCACCACTCCAAATAAGGGTTGTAAAGTAAACACTCCCAGGGGTCTTTCTCATAGATCCAAAGGGACTCGGGGTGGAGACATCAAAGCCATAAAAGAAAGATAGAACTCCAAATAGTGTAAAACCCTTTATTACCAGAGATAAAAAAGTAAAATTGCACTTACAGTGTATAAAAGATCAGAAAGCCTTGAGTCCGTTGCGCCGGCCGGACGCACACAGACAGACCCGTTCTCCTGGAACCGTTACAAACACGAGGTGACGTTTAGCGTATCGCTCAGCCCTACGCCTTTCGCAACAAGATTGCGTCATCCAGGGGCCTCTGGATGACGCAATTTTGTTGCGAAACGCGTAGGGCTGAGCGATACGCTAAACGTCACCTCGTGTTTGTAGAGGATACTAACTGTTCATGATTTAATTGTTGCACAATTTGATGTCTATATGATTTAGCACCGCTTAGTATGTTTCGTTTTGTTTTCCTGTATTTATGTGACACAGTTAACCAGTTGCCGACCGCCGCACGCCGATGTACGTCGGCAGAATGGCACGGGCAGGCATAAGGGCTTACATGTACGTCCCTTGCCTCCCGCGGGTCGGGGGCCCGATCGGGCCCCCGCCCGGTGCCTGCGGCGGTCGGTTTTCGTCCGGGAGCGATCCGGGACGAGGGGGCGGCCATTCATTCATGGCCACCCCCTCGCGATCGCTCCCGACGAATAGAAATCCCCCGTGACATCACTTCCTCTCCTGTAATGTAAACACAGGAGAGGAAGTGATGTATTCTCTCCTCCGTGTCTGTATTTTTCGTTCCGACACGGAGGAGAGCGGATCGGTGAGTTGCACCAACACTCTACACACACAGTAGAACATGCCAGGCACACTCACACCCCCCCTTTACCCCCCGATCACCCCCCCAATTACCCCTGCCCCCCAGTCACAGTGACACCAATGTCATTTTTTTTTTTTTGCATTAGTGTCATTTGTGACTGTAATAACTGTTAGGGCAGTTAGAGTTAGCCCCCTTTAGTTCTAATGTACCCCCCTAACCCCCCCAATAAAGGTTTAACCCCGTGATCACCCCCCGTCGCCAGTGTCACTAAGGCTGGGTTCACATTGCAGCGGTTTATGAGAACAGTGCAAATCACATCCGATCTCTGTGCGATTCGAGTTCAGCCATTCGCCACACCCGCCGCACCCGCCACACCCGCCGCACCCACCGCAAATTCGCACGGGACCCTTTTTTTGGCCCGCAGCAGAATCGGATCGCATGGGTGTTCACACCATGCGATCCGAGTTTGCAGATCGCACTGCGATATGCGAACTGATCTGGGGGTGTCAGTAACATTTCACTGACACTCCCAGCAGTTCGCATAGGGCAGTGTGAACTGCCGCCGGGAGGCATGCGATGCGGGAACCCGCCGCGGATTCGCGGCGTTTCCGCATCGCTCCAGTGTGAACCCAGCCTAATAAGCGATCATTTTTCTGATCGCCGTATTAGTGTCACAGGTGACGCTAGTTAGGCAGGTAGGTATTTAGGTTCGCCGCAGCTTTTTATAGCGCCAGGGACCCCCATATACTACCGCATAAAGCCCCCTGATTGCCCCCTAGTTAACCCTTTCACCAGTGATCACCATATAACTGTTACAGGTGACGCTGGTTGATAAGTTATTTTTTTATAGTTTCAGGGCACCCGCCATTTATTACCTAGTCTCACTAGTGTACCCCTAAATTTAGGGGTGTCTACTTTCCAAAATGGGGTCATTTGGGGGGGGGGTTTGTGCCATCTTGGCATTTTATGGCCTTCAAAACTGTAACGCCCTTAGAAAGCCTGAAGGCGGTGCTTGGTTTTCGGGGCCCCGTACGCGGCTAGGCTCCCAAAAAGTCCCACATATGTGGTATCCCCGTACTCAGGAGAAGCAGCAGAATTTATTTTGGGGTGTCATTTCACATATGCCCATGGCATGCGTGAGCAATATATCATTTAGTGACAACTTTGTGAAAAAAAAAAAAAAAGTTTGTAATTTTCCCGCAACTTGTGGCAAAATATAAAATATTCCATGGACTCAACATGCTTGGGGTGTCTACTTTCTAAAATGGGGTCATTTGTGGGGGTTTTGTGCCATCTTGGCATTTTATGGCCTTCAAAACTGTAATAGGTAGTGAGAAGTGAACTCAAAAATTTACGCCCTTAGAAAGCCTGAAGGCGGTGCTTGGTTTTCGGGGCCCCGTACGCGGCTAGGCTCCCAAAAAGTCCCACATATGTGGTATCCCCGTACTCAGGAGAAGCAGCAGAATTTATTTTGGGGTGTCATTTCACATACGCCCATAGCATGTGTGAGCAATATATAATTTAGTGACAACTTTGTGTAAAAAAAAAAAAAAATTTTTTTTTTTGTCATTATTCAATCGCTTGAGGCAAAAAAATAAAATATTCAATGGGCTCAACATGCCTCTTATCAATTTCCTTAGGGGGTCTACTTTCCAAAATGGGGTCATTTGGGGGGGTTTTGTACTGCCCTGCCATTTTAGCACCTCAAGAAATGAGATAGGCAGTCGTAAACTAAAAGCTGCGTAAATTCCAGAAAACGTACCTTAGTTTGTAGATGTGACAACTTTTGCGCAAACCAATAAATATACAATTATTGACTTTTTTTTTACCAAAGACATGTGGCTGAATACATTTTGGCCTAAATGTATGACTAAAATTGAGTTTATTGGATTTTTATAATAACAAAAAGTAGAAAATATCATTTTTTTTCAAAATTTGCGGTCTTTTTACGTTTATATCGCAAAAAATAAAAATCGCAGAGGCAATCAAATACCATCAAAAGAAAGCTCTATTTGTGGGAAGAAAAGGACGCAAATTTTGTTTGGGTACAACATTGCATGACCGCGCAATTACCAGTTAAAGCAGCGCAGTGCCAAAGTGTAAAAAGACCTCTGGTCATTTACCAGCAAAATGGTCCGGTCTGAAAGTGGTTAAGCTGCAGCAAAACTTTTCTTATTCAAGAGCATCACATATGATACATTTTTACGTTTCACCTTAGCGCAGTTTTTTCCCCTTTTTTTATACATTGAATTCTAACATATACCCCAACAGGAAGATATAACACTGTAAAACAGGCCTTGGGCAGACCAAATCGGGGACACAAAGCCCAATGTCACAGGAGACACTCAGGCAACCACATAGAAACAAGGTACCTATTCATATACCCCAAAAATCTATCCAAAGGATGACTATAACATCACAGATGTTCACTAGGAAACAAATATATTACAAAATTATGAACGAAAAAATGCTAGAGAGATCGGAAAGAAGATAACTAACAACTAGTCATGATGTGCCTAGCACCCTTTGCACAGTTAGAGCCCGATAGGGGTGCAGGAGTGGCAAGTCTGTAGACCCAGTCTCGTAGGGTATCCCAAGCAACCCAAGACGCAGAGCACCAGTAGGGACGCTCCAACACCTGGTCGACTCCACGACCAACCCTATCCTTATATGTTACAATAGAAATAGATAATCAAGTTCCGCATATTCATCTTTGTTATCTTTTCACGCGATTGAAGTATACCAATGACAACAAATTGTATTGCTACTATATATTTACACTGTATGGTTACTCGGTTACTTATACCAATGTATGTGTTGAAAATATCAATAAAGGCTGTTTCTTGGAGAAAAAATAAAAATTAGCACTTTTGATTTTGAAAGTTTGAGTCAAATAGACTTTAACCAATTACAGAGCGGACCATTTTGATGGCTTAAGACCACAGCACTTTTTGCGATTCAGCACTGTGTCGCTTTAACTGACAATTGCACAGTCGTGCGACGTGACTCCCAAACAAAATTGACGTCCTTTTTTTCCCACAAATAGAGCTTTCTTTTGGTGGTATTTGATCACCCCTGTGTTTTTTATTTTTTGCACTATAAACAATAAGAGAGCGACAATTTTGAAAAAAATGCATTATTTTTTACTTTTTGTTATAATTAATATCCCCCAAAAATATATAAAAAAACATTTTTTCCCTCAGTTTAGGCCGATACGTATTCTTCTACATATTTTTGGTAAAAAAAATCGCAATAAGCGATTATTGATTGGTTTGCGCAAAATTTATAGCGTTTACAAAATAGGGGATAGTTTATGGCATTTTTATTAATATTTTTTTTTACTATTAATGGTTTTTATTGTGACTGCGACATTAGGGCGGACACATCAGACATTTTTGACACATTTTTGGGACCATTGTCATTTATACAGCAATCACTGCTATACAAATGCAGTGATTCCTGTGTAAATGACACTGGCAGTGAAGGGGTTAACCAGGGGGCGGCAGTGTAGCGGTTAAGTGTTCCTAGGGGCGTGTTACTAACTGTAGGGGGCTGGGCTTTGTTTTAGTGAACACTGATCTCTGCTCCAATCACATGGAGCAGAGATCAGCGTCACTTGTTGCTAGGCAGAATGGGGAGATGCTGTTTACAAGCACGCGACCGGCGCACGCCGATGTACGTTGGCAGAATGGCATGGCGGCATTTAAAATTGGACGTACCTGTACACCAATATGCCTGCCCGTGCCATTCTGCGGACGTACATCGGCGTGCGCCGGTTGGGAAGTGGTTAATAGGGTTCTAAAGTTCACGCAAATTTTAGGTCTGTTCACAAGTTCTGTTTCGAACCGAACTGAGGGGGGGGGGGGGGGTGTTCGGCTCATCCTTACTAGGGATGTGTTCTAACTGTAGGGGTGATGGGCTAGCTGTGACACATCACTGATCATAGCTCCCGATCACAAGGAGCTATGATCAGTGACACTGTCATTAGGCAGAATGGGGAGATGCTTGTTTACATTACCATCTCCCCGTTCTTCCTCTCCGTGAGACGATCTTGGGTATCCCCCCAGACATCGAGTCCACGGGACGCACGATCCTACTCACAGAGCTCCCGGGCGGCGCACGATGGCATGGCGGCAAATTCAAAGGGACATACAGTTAATGTGTCCATTAAACCTATACCCCAAAATTACTTCAAGATAAAATCAAGACCCACAAGCAGGGTCCTCTGATTCCTCTTGTACCAAATTGTAATGTAACTGTAATGTCTGCCTTCATTTTGTTAAGTGCTGTTGGCGCTATATAAATCCTGTATAATAATAATAATAATCCAAGACTGATTCATTTTGACAAATGCCAGCTGGTCAAAAAATTTAATTGAATAGAAAAGAATATAACATCAAATAAAAGAATATAATATAATAATAAGGAATAGAATAGAAAAAAAAAAGAATATAATTAAATAGAAATATTATAACCATCTTCTGAAATTTGAATAGAATAGAAAAGAATATAATTAAAAAAAATAATAGAATTGAAATAATATAACCATTTTCCAAAATTCAAATAAAATCAATTCAAATTGGAATAGAATAGAAAATAACACAATAGAATAGAAACAACAATAGAATAGAATGAATATAACCACATTTCTAATCTAATCTATTCTTATTCTTTTTCCAATACATTTTTTTTTATTAAGTTATCACAAAGTTATAACAAAGCATACAAAGACAGTTTTACTGCATCACATACAATGTACCAAACATGCACCATGTTATAAATTGCTCCTGGACAGAAGAGAAACCAAGAAACAAAATGTTGTATGTTACGAACAGAAATAATTATGAGCTTGAAATTATTATTTTGGGAGTATTATTGAGATTAATAACATTATATAGAGGGGACAGAAATAAACAAAGATATAAAATAAGAGAAAAGAAAAATGATGGGGAGGGGAAGAAAGGGGGTGGTAGGTATTATTATTTTACATAATGATTATGCAAGTAATTTTCTTAATAAGTTAGGGGAGGGCCGTCATAGATTCACATGTACTGTATACCTATCTATAGATATCAGGGACCAGTACTTTCATGGGAGAAAGAACAATCAAATGAAACCTCTACTGTAATGCTGCGTACACACGACCGGACTTTCCGGCAGACTAGGTCCGACGGTCTTCCTGAATGACTTTTGGCGGGCTTCCGAATGGACTTTCCAAATGAACGGACTTGGCCACAAACAATCACACCAAAGTCTGACGGATTTGAACGTGATGATGTACGACCTGACTAGAATAAGGAAGTTTATAACCAGTAGCCAATAGCTGCCCTAGTGGCGGTTTTCCTCTGTCGGAATAGCATAAAGACAAACTGATTTTTCGACCGGACTCGAGTCCGTTGAAAAGATTTGAAATTGTTCTAAATCTAAAGTCTGTCTGATTTTTTGAAAGCAAAGGTCCGATGAAGCTCACACATGGTCAAATTGTCAGACGGATTTGTTCTGTCAGACCTTTGCTGTTTAAAAGTCCGGCCGTGTGTACACGGCATTAGAGATCTAAAATCAGAAATCAAAAATCAGTAAATCATCTATTTTGCATCATGGCAAAAGAATCAGAGTACTTAAAAAGAAACCATGATCTCCATATTTTGTGGATTTTTTCTGTGCTTTTAGAGGCCATAGCTGCTGTCTCTTCCATTTTGTATATGGAGTCCACAGCAAGTAGCCATTCTGCCACCATGGGTACATGAGTCATTTTCCAGTGTTTGGGGATAATTTCTTTTGCTGCACTTAGCATATGTCGCTATACAGATTTTAATTGGAAATGTGCAATAGGCAGCATTCTGATGTAAGTTTCAGTTTTGTCTCTGTTATGGAATAGACCTGTGTACAGATATTATCCCAAAATATTGCGCAAAAGTGTGCAGTCCCACCAGATATGCAGCATGTTACCACAGCACCAACATGTATCTGCCGTTTCTGGGTACCATGCATGCAACCAGAGCATTTTTGTGCTAAGATGCAGGCATTAAGCCATTGTTCAAAAAATGTCATTTGTCGCAAGAAATTTTGTCAGTTAGCTAAACAGTAAACATAATTATGGAGCTGTACGTATTGCCAGTATGTGAAATGCTTTGCTTGCAATTCATCCCTGTGAGGAAAGGATATGGTAGTGTGGTCTTGTGTAAACTCTGTGTTGTGTACCAAGGGCATCAATGGGCCAGGAGTGGAAGCTATATTATAGTTTTGTATAACAGTTTGAAAGACTCTCAAGGTCGGTCAAATTGTAGGATGTAGCTTGAGGTTAATAGGGCGTGCGCCTTTGGAGATCCAGGATAGAAACCTTAAGGGTGTCTTGGTTTTCAAACCTTCAATTCCCACCCAGTCCTTGGAAGTTGCGTGGCAATTCCAGTCAAGAATTTGTGTCAAGTGAGTCACGTAATAGTAGAGTTTAAAGTTTGATTGATTAATACCTCCCTCTGTCTTTGGTTTAGTTAGTGTCTGCATGCTAATACATAATTTCTTCCCCACCCAAATGAATTCCTGTATTGTCGTTTAATTGAGAGAAGAGCCTTTTGGACAAAAGGATGGGTACAGATACAATATCCTGGGCAATACTGTCATCTTTACCACAGCCGCCCTCCCAAACCAAGAGAAGGGTTTTAGTTTCCAATGGTGCATGTCCTGTTGCAGTTTGTGTAAGATGGGGTGGAAATTTTGTGTATAGAGATTGGCCAAGTTGGACACAAGCCATATGCCTAAGTGTTTAAGCAAAGTTTGCACCCATTTAAAAGGGAAATTGGATGGGACCTTCTTTAGGGTCTGGGGGTTCAAGGAGATGTTGAATGCCTCTGACTTGATCTTTAAATTGGAGATGTATTCATACAATTCAAATTCCTTCAAGAGCTTGGGAATCAAAACATGTGGTTGTGTGAGGACAAATAGAAGATCACCCGTGTAAGCAGCCAGTTTACAGTGAATGGTCCCTAATTCTAGTCCCTTGACCAAGGAGTTCCTATTCATGGTGCGTGTGTAGGGCTCTAATGTGAGTATGAACAATCTTGAGGATAAAGGGAAGCCCTGCCTGGTGCCATTATGTATCTGCACTGGTTCCGAAAGTGTCCCATTAATCTTCAGTCTAGCTGTCGGATTTTGGTATAGCGATGAAATCCATGCCAACATATTAGGCTTTAACCCAACATGTGAGCCCACTGAAAACATGAAATCCCACGCTACCTTATCAAAGGCCTTCACCGCATCGGTATACAGGAAAATGACTTCTTCTGTATGTCCACTGAGTAGATGAATGAGATTTATGGCTTTAGTGACATTATCACGTGCCTCCCTGCCTGGCATAAAGCCCACCTGTTTCGGGCCAATAATGTCTGGAAGGTGTCTGCATACTCTTGTCGCAATAATTTTAGACAAAAGTTTTAAGTACAGGCTTAGCAAGGATATTGGCCTGTAACTAGAGCAGACACTGGGATCCTTGCCAGGTTTTGGAAGCACAGTGATATGTGCCATTGTAAAAGAAGGAAGTAGCCCTTGAGGGGTTTTCAGTGAATTCAGTGCGTAAAGCAATGGTTTCATGAGTAGGGATGAGAAGGTCTTGTAATAATAATGGCTGAGAAGCCATCTGGGCCTGGGCTTTTACCAGATTTTAAAGTTTTGATTGCCCGTAAGATTTCCGTTATGTCAATGGGTTTTCCAATTTCCTCTGCATCAGAAGTGGACAAGCATGGTAAACCACTTTGTTCCAAGTACTGTCTTATACTATAGGGTCTAGATCCCTCAGAATAGACGAGTTTATGCAAGGGTGGCAAATTGTAGTATAGTTTAGTTTAGTATAGAAACAGTGAAATTCCGATGCTATTTGTTCTGTGGTATGCACCATTTTATCTTCTGAGTGATATTAGTAGCAGAACGAACGTCCCTCAGCGCCCTAGCCAAAAATGTACAACTTTTATCTCCATGCCCTAGAAAAACCCCCACCTAAAAAACAGAATCCATTTCGCTTGGAGATCTAGTTTAGCTTGTAATTCCTTACGAGCTGTTAAAAGGCCGCCAGCGAAGTTATCTGCTGTCAATCTTTTATGTTGGGTTTTCCAATCTCAAGATTTTATCTATTTTATGTAGTAGGGGTTTTAGTTCTTTCTCTGAGGCTTTTTTTTTTCTGTGAGGCTAAGCTAATCATTCTTCCTCATATCACACATCTGTGAGCCTCCCAAACAGTGAGAGGTGAAACATTGCCAGTAGTATTTTCCCTGAAGTATGTTTTTTATGGCTTCTGAAATGGGTTTCATAGTCGTGGGTCAGTCAGTAAAGTCGAATTAAGCTGCCACATGCATGGTTTCACAGGTGTATCCTGTAACCACAATGTCACTGAAGTAGGGGCCTGGTCTGATATCGTCCCCGTCCCTATATGTGCATCCTTCATGTCAGGGGAATAGACATTCCAGGCGCCTTAGCCATGTTCCTGCATGCATGGCAGAACGGCTCCCCGGTGCATGCGCATTCACGGTCCGGCACTCTGGCGCACACATATACTCACTGGCGCGCGTTTAGCATCCCCTTTTTGCGGCCTATAAAAGCTGCTCTTGTGCACAGACAGATTTTTGGTTTGTCTTCAGCTCCTGCTAACTTTGATCCCGTTCCTTGTATCTGATTACCTGTTGTGACGCTGCTCCTGATCTCCTGGACCTTGACCCCTGGCTTGTTTAAATGGACTCCGCTTCTCTTCAGTGTTTGACCCTCTGCCTATAACCCGGACCTGGATCCTGTCTCCTTGCCTTGACCCTCGGCCTGTGACCTGGACTTGCCTTTGTGTCTCCCAAAGACACTATACCTCTGCCTGTGTGTTTACACTATAGACTTTCAGTGTTTGACCCTCAGCCCGGTTCAGGACCTCCTGTCTGCTGTGCTTATCATCTGCCAGCCCCTGCACAGGTGCTCACCTCTACAAGGACCTTCACGCAAGGCTTCTCCTGTCACCTGGGTAGCCTGTGCCTCTTTGTGCCGTTCACTCCCTGTATCACTTCCAGTCACAAGGGTGAACCGCTCTCGGCATCTCGGCCTCTGTAAGTACTTCACTGACAGTTCAAGATAGTTAGGTCTCTCTGAGAGAAGAAAATGTATTCTATGTGAGAGTACTTGTTATGGACCGTGGAATAATAAGTAAAGTCTCTCCCTTGTGTGTTAGCCACACGCCAAGAGTCTGTTAAGAAATTTCAGCAGCACTCTGATTCTTCTGAGTATGCATAACATAATAGTCGATTTACCATTGGAGGTGTTCTGGAGAGGGTCCACTGGAATATTGAAGTCCCTTCTGAGGACAATACATCCAGAGGTAAACCAAGAAAGTTCATCAACCAGTTTCTGACAAAAAGATACAAGTGCTGTATTGGGAAAATACATTGACCAAAATAATGGAAAATTTCCCAATAATCCCTTTGAGAAGGAGGAACCGGCCCTCAGGATCCGCCAGTTGTTGAGTTCAAATCCTGAGTCCGTGCCTATCAAAATGGGAACAGCCCTAGTCTTAGCCACCGTATTAGTGGCATGAAAGGCTTTGGTAAAGTAAATGTTAGTCAGTTTAGGGATAAAATTTGATCTAAGCCCTTGTACACACGGTCAGACATTCCGATGGAAAATGTCTGATCAGACCGAGTTGTCGAATAATCCGACAGTGTGTGGGCTCCAGCAGACTGGAATATCCGACGGACCAAGTTTGAGAGCTTGGCTATAAAATTTTCCTACAACATGATCCGATGCGCGTCAGTTCCGATCGTGTGTAGCCTAGTCCGACGGACAAGGTGCCACGCATTCTCAGAATAAATTCTGAGATGGAAGAACTCAGTCAGGTAAAACTACCGCTCGTAATCGATATAGCACATTCGTCACGCTGCAATGTTAAAAATTCCTTAATGCAGTAGACATGTGCAGAGTGAAATATTTTGTAGCGGAATTTCGTTTTCGTCCGAAAAATACATTTATTTAGTTACTTCCGAAATTAGTTTTTATTTATTTAGTTTTTCGTTCAAAAATTGCATTAGTCCGAAAATCCATATGAATTGGGTCTAATCTGTCTTTGAAGGCTTATGGTGTCTGTCGAATGTATAGAGAAGATTCAACGGATCTAGTATATAGCATTCTTTGTGTGAACCCTATTAAAGTCTATGTGACTCCAACGTTCAAAATCTAAAGTGCTAATTTTAAAGGCTAATATGCAAAGTTCCTGTCCTAAAACACGTTTGGGGACATGGATCCTGCCCCAGGGGGCATGTATCAATTTTTCGGGAGCAGTGATTTTAATAATGATTAAAGTGAAACAATAAAAATGTAATATTCCTTTAAATTTCATACCTGGGGGGTGTCTATAGTATGCCTGTGAAGGGACGCATGTTTCCCATGCTTAGAACTGTCCCCGCACAAAGTGTAATTTCTGCAGGAAAAAAAGTCCTTTAAAATCCCTCATGGTTATAATGAATTGTCGGCTCCCGTAATACAGAGGACACTCATTGAAAGTCATTGATAAAAAATAAAAATAAATAAATAAAAAAAAAGCGTGGGGTTCCCCCAAATTCAATTAACAGGCCCTTCAGGTCTGGTATGGATATTAAGGGGAACCAGATTCTGATAAGCCCCCCGCCCGCAGACCCCCACAACCACCAGCCAGGGTTGTAGGGATGAGGCCTTTGTCCCCATCAACATGGGGACATGGTGCTTTGGGGGGGACCCCAAAGCATCCTCCCAATGTTGAGGGCAAGTGGCCTGGTATGGTTCAGGAGGGGGGGGGGCACTCTCTCGTCCCCCCCTTTTTTCCGGCGGCCTGCCAGGTTGAATGCTCAGGTAAAGGGTCTGGTATGGATTTTTAGAGGGGAAACTTTTTGGGACAGTAACTTGCATATTAGCCTTTAAAATTAGCACTTTAGAATCTTTTCTCTCTGTCAAATCTTTTCTCTCTATGTCGAATATTTTCTCTCTGTCGAATACTTTCTCTATATAATCTTGAACTAATAGAGATAAGGTTAGGCACATTCAACCACAGGTTCAAAAGACACAAATTGTTATTGTCAGAGTCACGTCGAATCTCCTATTCTATATTGAACTGTTGTAACAATGAAAACGAAAATAAAGCATTTATTTATGTTGGATTTTTCGTTTTTCGGATTCTGCACTTTCGTTATCGTTTGTCAAAACGAAAAAGAAAATACCTGAAATTCGGACAAAAATGCATTCAGACGAAAACGAATGAACATGTCTATAATGCAGCGCATTCTCTTTTTCTTTATAATGCTACAAGAATTAAGTTGTTTTGCTGCTCATATTCAGACACACGTCTCCTAAACTTATATATTTATTATTTTTCCTCATTTCATGAATACAATATTTTAATTCGTCACATCTCCCCAATCATTTTTTTTGGTTTTAAATTTGGTGGTTGTCTTATTTTATTTAACATCTCCTTTTTTGACAGTTTGCTCATCTTCGCAATTTTTGGTGTGTTTTATGTGTCAACTTATCACAACACCATTATTACCTTTTTATTTTATTGTTTTCTTTTTTAATCTAGAGGAGGTTGTTTGGTGTTGGTGCCCCTTGTCATTCATTTGACTTTGTATTTTTGAAATGTACATGCCTACTCACAAATAAACTGTCCTTTTGGAAGTAAAACACATAGACAAGTATTTCTTCAACCAAAAAAAAACGTTATTTAGGTGTCAGTAACAAATAAAGAGGGAGGCAGCGCTGGAGAAACTGGGGAGATTAGCAAAGCCTTTGGCCCCCAGGGCACACATCAACTATTTAAACACAAAAATTGGTGGGCAGAGGAGTACATATCTGATGGAGAGCAGTCTGGTCCTGAAGTCCAAGAAACCCAGAACAGCAACAGATGACATCTATGTTCCCAGGCTGTTGTCCTACAAGAGGCTGCATCTTCTGTCAGACCAGACTGAACCCAAGTTATCACACTCTGGTCTTCCTTCCACGCTTCCTTCCAGGCTTTGGCTGTGGTGCTGGAGGTGTGGCAGAAGGAGGGGGAGGAGCATGGCCCAAATCACAAAAGTGTGTTTGTCTTATTTAACTATTTTTTACACTTTCTTTGTGAAATGGTAGGGGTACTTTTGTACCCCCTTACCATTTCAAACAGGGGGGGGTGGGATCTGGGGGTTCCCTTGTTAAAGGGGGCTTCCAGATTCTGATAAGCCCCCCGCCCGCAGACCCCCACAACCACCAGCCAGGGTTGTGGGAATGAGGTCCTTATCCCCATCAACATGGGGACATGGTACTTTGGGGGGGGACCCAAAAGCATCCTCCCAATGTTGAGGGCATGTGGCCTGGTACAGTTCAGGAAGGGGGGCACTCTCTTGTCCCCCCTCTTTTCCTGCAGCCTGCCAGTTTGCGTGCTCGGATAAAGGGTCTGGTATGGATTTTTAGTAGGACCCCCACGTCAATTTTTTTTAAAATTTAATGCAAGGTTCCCCTTAATATCCATACCAGACCTGAAGGGTCTGGCAATTGAATTTGGGGGAACCCCACCCTTTTTTTTTATTTATTTTTTTATCAATGACTTTCAATGATTGTTCTCTGTATTATTTGAGCCGACAATTCCTTATCTCTATTAGTTCAAGATTATATAGAGAAAATATTCGACATAGAGAGAAAAGATTTGACAGAGAGAAAAGATTCTAAAGTGCTAATTTTAAAGACTAATATGCAAGTTACTGTCCTAAAAAGTGTCCCCCCTAAAAATCCATACCAGACCCTTTATCCAAGCATTCAACCTGGCAGGCAGCCGGAAAAAAGGGGGGGGGCGAAACAGTGCCCCCCCTCCTGAACCATACCAGGCCACATGCCCTCAACATTGGGAGGATGCTTTGGGGTCCCCCCCAAAGCACCATGTCCTCATGTTGATGGGGACAAAGGCCTCATCCCTACAACCCTGGCCGGTGGTTGTGGGGGTCTGCGGGCCGGGGGCTTATCAGAATCTGGTTCCCCTTAATATCCATACCATACCTGAAGGGCCTGGTAATTGAATTTGGGGGAACCCCACGCTTTTTTTAATTTATTTATTTTTATTTTTTATCAATGACTTTCAATGAGTGTTCTCTGTATTACAGGAGCCGACAATTCATTATAGCCATGGGGGATTTTAAAGGACTTTTTTTCCTACAGAAATTACACTTTGTGCAGGGACAGTTCTAAGCACGGGAAACATGCGCCCCTTCACAGGCATACTATAGACACCCCCCAGGTACGAAATTTTTTATTTTATTTTTTTTTCCCTCAAATTTTTTTTAATTTTATTGAAAAAGTCACAAGGTAAGTGTGTAATACAGTACAGTTAACATAACATTTTGCAATGGGTTACATAACTAAATATAACATTGAGAGAATACTTAACATCGTTCAAGGCGACTAGTCTTGCATTAAAACATAGCAATAAGGAGTCCTCTCAGCATGTACCGCTGTTCAAAGCCAACCCCCAGGTGCGATTGGAACAATGCCAATGAGACCATTGCTGACAGGTCCAAACAATGGGAGAGTTGGTTCCAGAGGGGTCTAGTCACGTGCATTAATACAGAGGAAGGGGTGGGTAAGGGGAAAGAAAGGAAAGTAGTGAAAGGTAGGGAAAGGGAGGAGTGGAAGGGGTGGGAGAAAGGGAAGGGATAGGGACCGCTCTCTGTCCCGACCCCCACTTAGGACTTCTGGATGGGGTGTCCCACTAGTTTGTTCCGGTTACCGTAGTAAGGGGTGTAAACTAAAACTTATAGTTCTCAGTGGATTTAAAGTGGGCCCAACATGCCCAGGTGGTCATGAAGCTTTGCAGACGTTCTTGGGAGATATGAATCAATTCCTCCATTTCCTTGATCTTAGAGATGCTCATTAGCCATTCCCTAATGGATGGTGTGTCTGTCGATCGCCAATGCACCGGAATGCAGAGCCTAGCAGCATTGACCATAATCATGGCCAGTGATTTGTAATAGTGTCCCTTAGGAAGCGTCGAGTGATGTAAGAGGTATTGCACTGGGCTAAACTCTAGAGTGTAGTAACTTGTGTTGTCAGGGCATGCACTTCTCTCCAAAACTGTTGGATTGAAGTACACTCCCACCAGATATGGAGCATCAAGCCCATCACCATCCTGCATCTCCAGCAAATGTTAGAGATTGTAGGGGAGAATTGGTGTAGGAGAGCAGGGGTCCTGTACCATTTGGTTGCGATCTTGTAGCAATTTTCTTGGATTGCTACATTCAATGAGCCTTTATGGATATACTCGCATATGTCCTCCCAATTGTCATCCGTAAGAGTCACCTGGAGGTCCCTTTTCCCAGGACAGTCGTGACAGACCCTGCTGGGGGTTGAACAGTTCCCCTGGAGTAGAGTGTATATGCATGATATTAGGTGCCTTTGAGGGGTTGTGTGTGTGTACGTGTAGGGATTCGAAGGCAGTAAGCTGTCTGCTCCACTGTGCAGATGGATCTGGCGACATGAAGAAGTGTCACAGCTGTCTGTAGGTCCAAAAGGGGAATGTTTTGGTACGTGATGAGGAAACCAAGTCTTCATAGGAACGTAGACGTCCCTTGTGGAAAAATTGGTGTGCCAGTACTTCCTTATGAGGCCATTCCCTTTGGAGGAACGCCTTTAGAATCTCCAGGGGGAAAGTCAGGGTTCCCCCGCAGAGGGGTCAACGGGCCTGGATATGAGGACAGTTGAAAGGGTACCATAGTCTTCCTAAAGGCCATTAATGTGGGGTAGATAAAGGGGTGCGTCACCAAGTCTCTTTACAATGCAGCACACAAAATCCCTTGGAGGATCAGGCTCACGGGGAGGGGGTCTCAGCGCTCGGTGCAGTCTCTTCATTTCTATGGGGGAATCTGCTGGGTGGCCCAGTAAGTCATTGAAAATGGAGCATATTGCCTGTGGTAGTGCAGGCGAGTCTATGCTTTCAGGGACCCCCGTCACCCTAATATTGTGCCTGTGACCTCTATTGTCAAGGTCTTCTACCTGACGGTGTTGCTCAAACATTTGTGGCAGCTGGGACTCATATGCTCTTTGTACTTGCCTGATAGCTTCAGCGTGCATTTGTGAAATCTGCTCCACTTCCACAATGCGGTGAGTGATGCTGTGGATATCCGCCCTCAAATCTGTGATGGCTGCGGTGAGCATATGTTTAATATCAATGGTCACCTTTTGCAGGTCCTTCTGTAGGTCCAGTAAGCCAAAGGGATGGTCCGGGCTTCCGCCCTAGTCCATGTCAGTGTAGCTGCTACGCAAGCCCGGTGATGAGGCCTGCGGGTCTGTGAGGCCTGTGACGCCTCCTGGTTGTGCGCCTGCTCTGGGATGTTTTTACCCAGCTGTGTCCCGGAGTCCTTTAGTGTATGGGGAGTGGAGGTGCTCCTGTTAGATTTCCCCATAGTTTGGTGCGATTGTGGATGGGTGAAATTCCCAATAAGGCAAAATTCATCCTCTCTGTGCAGGAGCTCAGGTCTTAGGCAGCCATCCCGGGTCCCGTCCAAGCCACGCCCCCCACGAAATTAAAATGTAATAACAAAATTATTAAAATCACTGCTCCCGAAAAAACTGATGTTTTTAAAACTTTTTTTGCATTGATCCATGTCCCCTGGGGCAGGACCCAGGTCCTCAAACACTTTTTAGCACAGTAACTTGCATATTAGCCTTTAAAATTAGCACTTTAGATTTTGAACGTTGGAGTCCCATAGACTTTAATAGGGTTCTAAAGTTCACACAAAGTATGCTATATACTAGCTCCGTCGAATCTTCTTTATACATTCAACAGACACCATAAGCCTTCAAAGACAGATTCAACCGTAATTCATGTGGATTTTCGGACGAATGCAATTTTTGAATGAAAAACAAAATAAATAAAAACGAATTTCGGGAGTAACTAAATAAACATATTTTTCGGACAAAAGCAAAATTCCAAAATGAAATATTTCACTCTGCACATGTCTAGTAAATACCACCCATTTCCACAGAAAACAACAACTTTACTAGAAATACTGCTTTTGCACATTGAAAAAGGAAGCCACACATTGTTGACCATTTAACTTTTTACTCAAAGCACATTCACATGTGCATTTAGAAAGGGTTTTACAACAAACCAACATATTTGGTGTATAGAAAACATTATTTTGGGTAACATTTTTTTAACTTGGCGTTTTGGTATAAACAGGCATGTACCAAAGCATAACATACAGAACACAGGATCTTACAAAGTTCAACTTTGAAAAGTGAAGACAATATCAGACATGAGTATGTACAAACTGTGCTGATATTGCCTTCATCGGATGGGGTGTCACCCCTGGAAAAGCCAAATTTGGAAGATGCACACAAATTGAGAATCAAAAAGTGGCCAGTTTCCTCCTGATCCCATGCCTAATGTCAACATGTGCTATCTCCCACGGGGTATCAATGTACATGTTTTGGGGGTGCAACCCCTTCATCTCAGCCACTTTAGTAGCAAGGAAGGGGTTACATCCACAAAACACGTACATTGATCCCCCATGATGGGAGATAGTACATGTTGACACACTGTGTGCATCTTCCAAATTTGGCTTTTTTTAAAATATAAAAGTGTTTTTGAAAATTAAAAAACTATGCTAGCTAGTTTGGGGTGTTTCAGACTCTCCCCAAAACATCAATGATGTTCTTCATTTTTTCTTTAACATCATTGATGTTTTTCTGTATATTCTCTAAATCGGGATTGCACCCCATTATCTCCCCAATGAGGATCTGGGAACTTTCACTGGTAAAATGCGATTCTTCTTCCACATCACCTAAAAAACAAAACAAAACACACCATGTATTATAAACATGCAGACATACATTGATTAGCTTACCAGAAGCTGTGGTCTCCGACACTCACCTGTTGTGGTGACAATTTCGCCAATTTCAACAATCTCTCCTTCCTCCTCCTCCTCTGCTTTTGGTGTTGGTATTTCCCCTTCTTTGGGAGGTGTGGGGTCCCTGGTGTCCACAGACGTCCCGAGTCTTCTCTCCCCTATGAGAATGTAAAAAAGGAATACTTAGCATACAGAGGGCAGAAATAGGAACATGAAACATTGCTTGGAAGTGTTGCACAATTGTGTTTTTTGGCAGAGTTCAAAGATGAGAACATTATTTTTGACACTTTCTAAAGCTGGAATACTTACCTGTAGTGTGAACAAATGTAGTCAAGTGGAATTCGGCAAAACATCGTTTTGGGAGTTGGCTAACGAATGATGTTTATTATGAACTATTGAACCCAGGAACTTAAAAGTGGCCATTTTTAACTGTACAACATTAAATCAAAGCACATGGAGCAGTATGCAAGCAATAATAATAATATGAACACACGACAACTACTTACTTTTTTGAAAAACTCGCTTGATTCTTCTGTACTGATCGTGCTCCCTCAGTTTCAGGTCTGACCAGTGTTTTCTCAGTTGATCCTTGGATCGTCGTACCCAAAAATTCTTCTGAAGACTCTTCACAACTTTAGTCATGATCTTGGCCTTGGGTTCGGGTAAGGTCCATACTTCCCATCATAGGCGTTCCTCTTCAATATGTCCACCATCTCCAACATCTCTCCAAAAGACATATTTGAGGCCTTAAATCTTCTCCTCCGGGATCGGGACGTTTCAGGCTCCGGACTTTCCTCATCCTCCTCCTCGCTAGTGCAATTATTATTGCGCACCTGCTGTGTCCCCGCCATGTGCTCTCCCCACTGTATATAAAACGCAACACGCGTGTGTCGTACGTACGATCTGTGAACAGAGGGAGAAGCTGACGCGCCGATCGTGCAAACAAAGGTACAATTTTTAACTTTGTACATCACTAGCCTATACTGCTTCTAGATTGAGGCCTGCATTGGGACAAGATTTAGTCGAGTTTAGCCTGACATTAGGGTTTGTCTTGTGTTGTGTCTTGCAGAGAATATGGATGGGTTTAACAACCATAGTTTCCTCCCTCTTTTCATCGATAAGTACAGGGAGCTGCCCTGCCTGTGGCAAGCTACGCATCCACACTACAGTAACAAATTAAAGAGGCAGGCAGTGATGGAGAAATTGCTGGAGTTTGTGAAGCCAGTGGTCCCCAGGGTAGACACCACCTATATACAAACTAAAATTGGTGGCCTGAGGAGTACATATTTGAGGGAGCAAAAGAAGGTGCTGAAGCAGATGACGTTTATGTCCCCAGGCTGTGGTACTACGAGAGGATGCATTTTTTGTCAGACCAGGCTGATGTCAGGGAATTCCTCTCTACCCTTCCATCCACGTGTCCTTCTATGCTACATTCCACACCTGCTGAGTCATCCGACGCCCAACCTGGGCCTTCCACTCAGGAAGAACTGGAGGAGCCCAGCATGAGCCAGGTATAGTATTGTTCTATATATTTTGGTAGTAAAAATGAATGATGTTAACTTGATTTTTGCTCACTAATTGCTGATTTTAGAAAGTGTTTCACATATCAATAGACAGTAGTGGCCAAAACCTTTGGGCCAAGAATGAAAAATGCTGGGCTCAGAATGATAGTCTTTTCTATTTGTTAACAATTTGCAACAGTCAAGAGCTGAAAATTGTGTGTGTGTTTGATGAACCAAAAACTAAAACTATGTCTCTTTTTCGTACACAGGAAGACCTTAGCCAGGAGGAGGGTGTGGAATGCAGCAGTCAGGAGGTGGCTGTGGAAAGTGGCAGCCTGGAGGAGGCAGGGGTAATTGGCAGCCAAGCGGTGGGCGGGCGGAGGAGCCTGACTGAATCCCAGGTCCTTCCCCTCCGCCTTCCACACAAAAGGGCCAGAAAGGGGAGGAATGTGGAGGAGTTGGCTCTGAAGATCATCAGGGAGGCTTCAGTGGCCTTCAAAGCCACCCCCACCTATCAAGAGGCCTTTGCCGCCTTGGCTGCCTGCAAACTCTAGAAAATGGAGGAGGGGCAACAGATCTTGTGTGAGGAGCTCATCATCCACACCCTCAACAAGGGGTTGTTGGGCCAAATCACACAAGCAACACACTTGTGTGATTTGGCCCATGCTCCTCCTCTTCCTTCTGCCACACCTCCAGCACCACAGCCACAGCCTGGAAAGAAGCGTGGAAGGAAGACCAGAGTGTGATAACCTGGGTTCAGTCTGGTCTGACAAAAGATGCAGCCTCTTGTAGGACCACAGCCTGGGAACATAGATGTCACCTGCTGCTGTTCCGGGTTTCTTGGACTTCAGGACCAGACTGCTCTCCCTCAAATATGTACTCCTCTGCCCACCAATTTTTGCATTTAAATAGTTGATGTGTGCCCCTGGGGCCAAAGGCTTCTCTAATCTCCCCAGTTTCTCCAGCGCTGCCTCCCTCTTTTTTTGTTACTGACAACTAAATAAAGTTTTTTTTTGGTTGAAAAAATACTTGCCTATGTGTTTTACTTCAAAAAGGACAGTTTATTTGTGAGTAGGCAGGTACGTTTCAAAAATACAAAGTCAAATGAATAACAAGGGGCACCAACACCAAACAACCTCCTCTAGATTAAAAAAGAAAACAATAAAATAAAAAGATAATAATGGTGTTGTAGTAAGTTGACACACAAAACACAACAAAAAAACTGCAAAGATGAGCAAACTGTCAAAAAAGGAGATGTTGATTTAAAAAACCAACCACAAAATTATAAAAAAAAAAAAAAGATTGGGGAGATGTGACGAATTAAAATATTGTATTGATGAAATGTGTAAAAAGAATAAAGAAAGAAGTTTGGGAGAAGTGTGTGTGAATATGAGCAGCAAAACAACTTCATTCTTGTAGCATTGTAAAGAAAAAGAGAATGCACTGCATTAAAGAATTTATAACATTGCAGCGTGACGAATGTGCTATATCGATTATGAGCGGTAGTTTTATCTGACCGAGCGCTTCCGTCTCAGAATTTTATTGTGAGCATGCATGGCACCTTCTCCGTCGAACTAGGCTACACACAATCTGAACTCACGCAATCGGATCATGTTGTCGGAAAATTTTGTAGCCAAGCTCTCAAACTTGGTCCGTTGGATATTCCGACAGAAACAGTCTGATGGAGCCTACACACTGTCGGATTATCCGACAACGCGGTCCAATCGGACATTTCCCATCGGAATATCTGACCGTGTGTACAAGGGCTTAGACAGACCAGCTAAAGTAAATATAATAAATAAAATAAGGCAGCCCTCGCGCTACTACCTAAAGATGAAGTGTCAGGAAAGGCTGGCTGGGGACAGTGGTCCATCATCTGTCTGTGCGCGCCTGCGGGTGCCTGGTGCGCGTGTTCGCGGTCGCCGGTTGCGCGCGGTCGCGTGGGTGCGCGCACGGTTACCGGCACCAGGCGGGCTATTTAAACCCAGTTCTCCCTTCTGATCTTGCTGCTTGATCTACAGCGTTCCTGAGACTATTACCTGAATCTGATCTGTTTGTGTGTTGACCCGGCCTGACCTGCGACCTTCCCTGCCTTCTGCCTGCCTCTGACCTCCGGCTTGTCTACGACTCTGCACCTGTCTCATCCTCTGGTCCATCCGTGCTCATCCATTACCGACCCGGCCTGTTCCACGTTCCTGCCTCTGCCTGCTGCATCTGTTCCTGTACTGACTGTCTGGTTTGACCTGGCTTGCCTGACTCTTCTGTGTGCCTGCCCCTGAGTGATCCACCTGTTCCTGTTGGTCTCCTGCTGTCTACTGGTTCCTGTCTGCTGTCACTGGGGCCTGCTTGTCCAGCTACAGTTCCTGAAGTCAGCCAGATCCATCCACCGGCTGGTGATCCTGCCAGGCACTCGTGCTACCTCTGACTCCCGTGCCTCCTGTCACCATCATCAGGGGCCGTGAGTCGGGGACGCAAGAGAGGTCTCCTTCTGCATTCCGGGCTCACCACTAGGTATGTGACATGAAGACTACGAATATGGTAAATAGTGATAAATATCAAAAAGATATTAAATACATTTTTTATTAGTCACCATTAGGGATGAACTTCGAGTTCGAGTCAAACTCATGTTCGACTCGAACATTGCCTGTTCGCCTGTTCAGCGAACAGTGAACAATTTGGGCTGTTCGCGGCAAATTTGAAAAGCCGGAACACCCTGTACAAGTCTATGGAAGAAATCTAAAGTGCTAATTTTAAAGGCTAATATGCAAGTTACTGTCCTAAAAAGTGTTTGGGGACCTGGGTCCTGCCCCCGGGACATGGATCAATGCAAAAAAAAAGTTTTAAAAACGGCAGTTTTTTCAGGAGCAGTGATTTTAATAATGATTAAAGTGAAACAATAAAAGTGTAATATTCCTTTAAATTTCGTACCTGGGAGGTGTCTATAGTATGCCTGTGAAGGGGCGCATGTTTCCCGTGCTTAGAACTGTCCCTGCACAAAGTGTCATTTCTGCAGGAAAAAAAGTATTTTAAAATCACTTGCGGCTATATTGTCGGCTCCCGTAATACAGAGAACACTCAATGAGTGTTCTCTGTATTAGCCGACAATTCATTCATTGATATGAATGAACTGTGTTTGCATCTGGCGGGTTTGACCCAGGCAGTTAAAGGCCTTCAAGAAAGCTATTCCCGTTTGGAGGAACGTGTTCAAGCCCTCTCCCCGCCAGCTACTACCCAGGGGTCACCATCCACCTCTGCCAGCATGCCTGCTCCGCCAGCAGTGGTGATGTTACCCCCTGAACCTCAAGTGCCCACGCCTGAAAGATTTTCTGCAGCAAATTCAGGGCTTTTCGCAACTCCTGCGAGTTATACTTTGCTCTTCAGCCACGGACATTTTCTTTGGAAGCCACCAAAGTGGGCTTTGTGATCTCCTTGCTCCAGAACAAACCCCAGACATGGGCACATCGCCTTCTTGAACAAAAGGCTGACGTACTTTCCAACCTGACTACCTTTTTTGACGCGATGGCCCGAATCTATGAGGACCCTCAGCTCTCAGCAACAGCCGAAGCCGCTCTCCATGCATTACAGCAGGGTTGCAGGGCCGCAGAGGACTACGTTGCAGAATTCAGGCGTTGGAGTGCAGACACCAATTGGAACGATGCTGCTCTGCGCTACCAGTTCCGGTTGGGTCTGTCTGATCCCCTGAAAGATGAACTCGCCCGTGTAGGGGTTCCTCAGATTCCAGATGAATTAATCAATCTATCCATACAGATTGACAGGCACCTACGTGAACGCAGGTCAGAGAGAGCCGCAGGTCCATCACGTCCCACCTGGATGTTGCCAAGAGTGCCCAGTTACTCAAATACTATGCCACCAGCTCAGTCTACTCCTACTACTGATGTGCCAGAGCCTATGCAGCTGGGTTTGCTACGACCAACGCTCACACCTGAAGAACGTCAGCGTCGCCGCATGAATGATCTGTGCATGTATTGTGGGGAGCCTGGGCACTACGTGAGGTCCTGCCCAACCAAGATCCGTAAGTGGCTTCCTCCTTCTGCTGATCAAGTCCTTGCAATCACCAATGCTTCCCCTCATCTTGCTCTTTCCGTTTTGTTGCAGCTCCCCGGAAAGAACATCCAGGTTCCCGCTATCGTTGACTTGGGAGCATGCAGCTGCTTTATGGACTCTGTTTTTGCAGCAAAACACCACATACCACTACGCTCCAAGACCCAAGGACTACCGATACATCTTGCCGATGGATCCGCCATCCGGTCTGGTCCTGTCACCCAGGAAACCATCCCCATCTCTGCCAGCATATCCAATCTTCACCATGAACTTTTATGTCTTGACATCATCACTTCACCCTTGTTTCCTGTTATCCTGGGGATGCCCTGGCTCCAGGCCCACAACCCTTGCATTGACTGGACTACCAGAGATGTTACCTTTCCTTCACCCTATTGCTTCCAACATTGTCTACCAAGGACTTCCAACCAGCCCACAGCTCTGATGTGCCTGGATACGGAAGCTCGCCAATTAGTTCCAGAGGTATACCACGACTTCATGGATGTCTTCAGCAAGAAAGGTGCAGAGACTCTTCCCCCTCACCGGGTCTATGACTGTCCTATCGAGCTCCTCCCTGGGGCCGAAGTACCATTTGGAAGAATTTTTCCTTTAACTGAACTGGAACTAGCAGCACTCAAGGACTATATTGACGAAAATCTTAAGAAAGGATTCATCCGCTCTTCCACATCCCCTGCAGGAGCTGGCATTTTCTTTGTGGAAAAAAAGGACCATACCCTTCGGCCATGTGTCGATTACCGGGAACTAAACAAGGTGACCATTAAAAACCGATACCCTCTTCCTTTGGTGCCAGAACTTTTCCAGAGACTGGGGGCAGCAGTCATTTTTACTAAATTAGACCTATGGGGGGCCTATAATCTGGTCCGCATAAGAGAGGGTAACGAATGGAAGACAGCTTTTCGCACCCGATTCGGACATTTTGAATATCTAGTTATGCCGTTTGGGCTCTGCAATGCCTCTGCCACCTTCCAGCATTTTATAAATGGCATCTTCAGAGACTTCCTGGACCTATTCGTCATCATCTACCTGGATGACATTTTGATCTTTTCTGCCTCCATCAGTAGCCATCGTCAACATGTCAAGTGTGTGTTAGAGCGACTCCGTCAGCATGGCCTTTATGCAAAACCTGAGAAGTGTGAATTTGAACAACAGAGTATACAGTTTCTGGGACTAATCATTTCTGTTGAGGGCATTAAAATGAACCCTCAAAAAATTTCCGCTATCCTTGAGTGGCCTGCCCCTGTGGATAAAAAGGGTGTTCAGCGGTTTGTGGGCTTTTCGAACTTTTATCGGAAATTTATTAAAGGATTCTCAGCCATCATCTCACCTATTACCCAGCTGACCAAGCAGGGAGTTCGATTTCATTGGACTCCCGAAGCTCAAACTGCTTTTGACACCCTTAAGAGACTTTTTACCTCCGCTTCTGTACTGAAACACCCTGACCCGGCTCTCCCGTTTGTTCTGGAGGTTTATGCATCCGAAGTCGCCGTTGGGGCAGTACTCTCACAACGACAAGGCCCCAAGTCTCTTCTGTTCCCTGTTGGCTTCTTTTCATGCAAGCTTTCTGCTCCTGAAAGAAATTATGATGTGGGAGACAGGGAACTATTAGCAATAAAAGCGGCTTTGGAGGAGTGGCGGTACCTTATAGAAGGAGCAGCTCACCCGATCCTGATCTATACGGATCACAAAAACCTGGAGTACCTGAAATCTGCTAGAAGGTTGAAGCCGCGTCAAGCCAGGTGGGTGCTGTTCTTTTCCAGGTTTGCCTTCCATGTCACCTACAGACCGGGTTCAAAAAATACCAAACCGGACGCATTGTCCCGCATGTTCAATGACCCCAAAGTACCTACCTCTCCGGATACTATTCTGTCGGCGGAAAACTTTCTCCTTCTTCAGGAAGATCTGTTAAGTCGGATTAAGCAAGCTTCCAGTGAAGACCCCCCTCCTGCCGGAGCAAGGCTGCTTGCGAAAGACGGTCTGTTCTGGCTTGAGGACAAAATCTTCATTCCAGAAAATCTTCGGGCCACCATATTCGGGCTCTGCCACGACCATGTACTAGCCGGCCACTTCGGTGTCTCCAAGACGTCTGACCTCGTGCAACGCACGTTCTGGTGGCCGCAAGTTGCAAAGGACTGCAAAAGATATGTGGAGTCTTGTACCATCTGTAATCGCAACAAGGGTAATAAGGCCAGGGCTTGGGGCCTGCTCAAACCTCTACCTGCTCCAGAGAGACCCTGGAAATTAATCTCCATGGACTTTATTGTTGAACTTTCCCCTTCAGAAGGCCATACGGCCATCTTTGTGGTAGTGGATCGGCTGTCCAAGATGGCACACTTCATCCCCTTGAAAGGAACACCATCGGCACCGGAAACTGCACAAGTTTTTATCAGGGAAGTCATCAGACTTCATGGAGTTCCAGCCAACATCATATCAGATAGGGGGGTGCAGTTTACCTCTCGTTTCTGGAGAGCACTTTGCAGTTCCCTTGGCATCGAGCTATCTTTTTCTTCTGCATACCACCCTCAGACAAATGGGCAGACAGAGAGAACTAACCAGACTCTTGAGCAGTATCTTCGCTGCTTTTCCTCCTTTTCTCAGGACGACTGGTTCTCTCTGTTGCCACTGGCCGAGTTCGCTTATAATAATTCCATCCATTCTACCATCAAGCAGACCCCGTTTTTTGCCAATTATGGTTTCCACCCATCATTTCTACCTAACTCTGTTCCTGAATGTTCTGTGCCAGCCGTTCTCAAGACTGTGGATTTTTTCAGTATCAACAATAAACTGTTGCAGGAAACCATGACCAGAGCACAAGCGCTAAACAAAGAGACTTTTGATAAAAACAGACGGGGGGAACTGATTCTGAAACCTGGAGACCAGGTTTGGCTGTCTACAGTTAATCTCCGACTCGCTTGCCCTTCAAAGAAATTGGGCCCTAAGTTTCTGGGTCCCTTCACAGTCAAGAGGAGAATCAATGAGGTGGCCTACAAACTGGAACTGCCAGAAACACTTCAGGTACACCCCGTTTTTCATGTTTCTCTCCTGAAACCCGCCATCTCCAACCCTTTCCCAGGACGAGCCACAGATCCCCCTGCTCCTATTATGGCAATGGTGAAGAGGAGTTCGAAGTGGAGGCAATAATGGATTGCAGGAAGAGAAATAACTGTGTCCAATTTCTCATTAAATGGAAGGGGTACGGTTCCTAGGAAAACTAATGGGAGCCTGAAAACAACATACATGCCAAGCATCTGATACAAGCCTTCAAGAGATCCCATCCTGAGAAAATGGCCCGGTTGGGCATCCGGAGGCTGCCCCTTGGGAGGGGGCAATGTCAGGAAAGGCTGGCTGGGGACAGTGGTCCGTCACCTGTCTGTGCGCGCCTGCGGGTGCCTGTTGCGCGCGGTCGCGCGGGTGCGCGCGTTCGCGTGTGCGCGCGCGTGCACGGTTACCGGCACCAGGCGGGCTATTTAAACCCAGTTCTCCCTTCTGATCTTGCTGCTTGATCTACACCGTTCCTGAGACTATTACTTGAATCTGATCTGTTTGTGTATTGACCCGGCCTGACCTGCGACCTTCCCTGCCTTCTGCCTGCCTCTGACCTCCGGCTTGTCTACGACTCTGCACCTGTCTCATCCTCTGGTCCATCCGTGCTCATCCGTTACCGACCCGGCCTGTTCCACGTTCCTGCCTCTGCCTGCTGCATCTGTTTCTGTACTGACTGTCTGGTTTGACCCGGCTTGCCTGACTCTTCTGTGTGCCTGCCCCTGAGTGATCCACCTGTTCCTGTTGGTCTCCTGCTGTCTACTGGTTCCTGTCTGCTGTCACTGGGGCCTGCTTGTCCAGCTACAGTTCCTGAAGTCAGCCTGATCCATCCACCGGCTGTTGATCCTGCCAGGCACTCGTGCTACCTCTGACTCCCGTGCCTCCTGTCACCATCATCAGGGGCCGTGACTTGGGGACGCAAGAGAGGTCTCCTTCTGCATTCCGGGCTCACCACTAGGTATGTGACATGAAGACTACGAATATGGTAAATAGTGATAAATATCAAAAAGATATTAAATACATTTTTTATTAGTCACCATTAGGGATGAACTTCGAGTTCGAGTCAAACTCATGTTCGACTCGAACATTGCCTGTTCGCCTGTTCAGCGAACAGTGAACAATTTGGGCTGTTCGCGGCAAATTTGAAAAGCCGGAACACCCTGTACAAGTCTATGGAAGAAATCTAAAGTGCTAATTTTAAAGGCTAATATGCAAGTTACTGTCCTAAAAAGTGTTTGGGGACCTGGGTCCTGCCCCCGGGACATGGATCAATGCAAAAAAAAAGTTTTAAAAACGGCAGTTTTTTCAGGAGCAGTGATTTTAATAATGATTAAAGTGAAACAATAAAAGTGTAATATTCCTTTAAATTTCGTACCTGGGAGGTGTCTATAGTATGCCTGTGAAGGGGCGCATGTTTCCCGTGCTTAGAACTGTCCCTGCACAAAGTGTCATTTCTGCAGGAAAAAAAGTATTTTAAAATCACTTGCGGCTATATTGTCGGCTCCCGTAATACAGAGAACACTCAATGAGTGTTCTCTGTATTAGCCGACAATTCATTCATTGATAAAAAATAAAATAAAAAAGCGTGGGGTTCCCCTAAATTCAATTACCAGGTCCTTCAGGTCTGGTATGGATATTAAGGGGAACCCCATGTCAAATTTTAAAAAAAATTGACATGGGGGTCCCCCTAAATATCCATACCAGACCCTTCAGGTCTGGTATGGATATTAAGGGGATCCCCGCATCAAATTGAAAAAAAATTTGACGTGGGGGTCCCCCTAAATATCCATACCAGACCCTTTATCCGAGCATGCAACCTGGCAGGCCGCAGGAAAAGAGGGGGGATGAGAGAGCGCCCCCCCTCCTGAACCATACCAGGCCACATGCCCTCAACATTGGGAGGATGCTTTGGGGGTCTGTGACCCCTCAAAGCACCATGTCCCCATGTTGATGTGGAGAAGGGCCTCATCTGCGGGCGGGGGGCTTATCAGAATCAGAATCAGAATCTGGAAGCCCCCTTTAACAAGGGGACCCCCAGATCCCGCCCCCCCCATTTGAAATGGTAAGGGGATACAAATGTACCCCTACCATTTCACAAAGAAAGTGTAAAAATGGTTAAATAAGACAAACACACTTTTGAAAAATTCCTTTATTAAAAAAAAAAAAAAAAAAAAAAAAAAAAAAAAGATTCCAGCGGTGCTAATCCACTCTTGCTATCCAGCGATGGATGATCATCTCTCTGGGGTCCAGCGATGGCTGATCTGATCCAGCGATGGGGATCTCTCAGTCCAGCGCTGTCCATACATCCGTCTTCTGTCTCCACTGCGGAGACACTGCGGAGATCCCAGCGCTGACGTTTCTTATATTAGGAAGGCGGGGTCACCCGTCACCTGACCCCGCCCCCTCTTACGCTGGTGAGGAAAGCTATGGGGTTCCCCAGTGACGCATGGGTGACCCCGCCCCCCTCTGATGTAACGCAGGTTTCCGTCACATCAGAGGGGGCGGGGTCACCCATACATCATTAGGGATATCCATGGCTCCCCTCACCAGCGTCAGAGGGGGCGGGGTCAGGTGATGGGTGGCCCCGCCCCCTAATACAAGAAACGTCAGTGCTGGGATCTCCGCAGTGTCTCCGCAGTGGAGACAGAAGATGGATGCATGTATGGACAGCGCTGGACTGAGAGATCCCCCGTTGCTGGATCAGATCAGCCATCGCTGGACCCCGGAGAGATGATCATCCATCGCTGGATAGCAAGAGTGAATTAGCACCGCTGGAATCTTTTTTTTATTTTTTTTTTATTTTTAATAAAGGAATTTTTTTTAAAAATGTGTTTGTCTTATTTAACCACTTTTACACTTTCTGTGTGAAATGGTAGGGGTACTTTTGTACCCCCTTACCATTTAAAACAGGGGGGGCGGGATCTGGGGGTCCCCTTGTTAAAGGGGGCTTCCAGATTCTGATAAGCTCCCCGCCCGCAGACCTCCACAACCACCGCTCAGGGTTGTGGGGATGAAGCCCTTCTCCACATCAACATGGGGACATGGTGCTTGGAGGGGTCACAGACCCCCAAAGCATCCTGCCAATGTTGAGGGCATGTGGCCTGGTACGGTTCAGGAGGGGGGGGCGCTCTCTCATCCCCTCCTCTTTTCCTGCGGCCTGCCAGGTTGCGTGCTCGGATAAAGGGTCTGGTATGGATATTTAGGGGGACCCCCACGTCAATTTTTTTTTTAAATTTGACACGGCGTTCCCCTTAATATCCATACCAGGCCTGAAGGTCCTGGTAATTGAATTTAGTGGAACCCCCATGCTTTTTTTTTTTTTTAATCAATGAATGAATTGTCGGCTAATACAGAGATCACTCATTGAGTGTTCTCTGTATTACGGGAGATGACAATATAGCCGCAAGTGATTTTAAAAGACTTTTTTTCCTGCAGAAATGACACTTTGTGCAGGGACAGTTCTAAGCATGGGAAACATGCGCCCCTTCACAGGCATACTATAGACACCCTCCAGGTATGAAATTTAAAGGAATATTACACTTTTATTGTTTCACTTTAATCATTATTAACCACTTCCCGACCAGCGCACGACGATGTACGTCGACAGAATGGCACGGGCAGGCATATTGGCGTACATGTACGTCCAATATTTGTTGCCGCCATGCCATCGGGAGCGCGCCGCCGGCGGCGCGCTCCCGCGCTGGTCGGGACCCCTGTGAGTCCGGTCGCGGGACCCGCGGACTCGATCGCCGCGGGCATCCCCGCGATCGTCTCACGGAGCGGCCGAATGGAGGAAATGCTGTATAAACAACATTTTCCCATTCTGCCTAGCAACTAGTGACGCTGATCTCTGCTCCATGTGATTGGAGCAGAGATCAGTGTACACTAAATGAAAGCCCAACCCCCCCACAGTTAGTAACACACCCCTAGGAACACTTAACCCCTACACTGCCACCCACAGGTTAACCCTTTCACTGCCAGTGTCATTTACACAGGAATCACTGCATTTATATAGCAGTGATTACTGTATAAATGACAATGGTCCCAAAAATGTGTCAAAAATGTCCGATGGGTCCCCGACAATGTCGCAGTCACAATAAAAATCGCAGATCGCCGCCATTACTAGTAAAAAAAAAAATAATAAAAAATTATTAATAAAAATGCTATAAAACTATCCCTATTTTGTAAACGCTATAACTTTTGCGCAAACCAATCAATAATCGCTTATTGCGATTTTTTTTACCAAAAATATGTAGAAGAATACGTATCGGCCTAAATTGAGGGAAAAAAATGTTTTTTTATATATTTTTGGGGGATATTTATTATAACAAAAAGTAAAAAATAATGCGTTTTTTTCAAAATTGTCGCTCTATTTTTGTTTATAGCGCAAAAAATAAAAACCGCAGGGGTGATCAAATACCACCAAAAGAAAGCTCTTTTTGTGGGAAAAAAAGGACGTCAATTTTGTTTGGGAGCCACGTCGCACGACTGCGCAATTGTCAGTTAAATCGACGCAGTGCCGAATCGCAAAAAGTGGTCTGGTCTTTGACCAGCAAATTGGTCTGGTCTGAAAGTGGTTAAAATCACTGCTCCTGAAAAAACGTCAGTTTTTAAAACTTTTTTTTGCATTGATCCATGTCCCCTGGGGCAGGACTCAGGTCCCCAAACACTTTTTAGGACAGTAACTTGCATATTAGCCTTTAAAATTAGCACTTTATATTGTGAACGTTCGAGTCCCATAGACTTTAATAGGGTTCTAAAGTTCACACGAAGTTTAGGTCTGTTTGCAGGTTCTGGTGCGAACCGAACAGGGGGGTGTTCAGCTCATCCTTAGTCACCATATATTCTTTTGGACTTATTGATGATGCGTGCCTTTCTAATATAATTATTCATACAATTTTTTGCATCAAGCACGTTGCACTTTATATGTTTATTATTCACTCTTACACATTCCACTTGCGCAGGATCATTATTGATTATATTAGACCAGCTAAAGTACTGCATGGCATTTTTTAGCCTGACTCATTGAATTGCCCCTTGAGCGCTTAGGGAGTACTGATGGTTCATAGGACAATTCAGCAGAGGAGGGCATGGAGGGGGAGGAGGGGGTGGAGCTTACAGATCTTGCATCATCACCACCAGATATATAGAGACAGGGTGACAAAACAAGCTCCAGCACTGAGCCCTGTCCTGCATCCTTCCTAGTTGCAAGCAGAGTTAACCAGTGTGCTGTGAACTAAATATATTGTCACTGACCATACTTGCTGGACCACATGTCAGCAGTAAGGTGGACTTCCAAAACATTGCCTTCCACGTGATGTTACAAAGGTGGAATGGCCTTACATGCAAAGAAATAGCGACTGGGATCCTGCCATTGTAGTAGAGCACAGTTTGAAAATTCATGGAAGGAGGCAGAATCCACCAGACAGAAAGGCAGGAGTTGTAAAGCCATCGATTTGGACAAGCTGGAATTTAGACACTGTGCATGTGGGTGGCAGGGAGTGTATTGGGGCAGAGAAATTTGTCTTTCATACGCTACAGCTGGTGGTGTGCTGCTGGCAAACGTGTTGCAAAGACCTGTGATACCCTTTGCTATACCATAATTTCTGTCAGTGGAGGCTGGTTGGAGGTTAAATGCCTTTGCAAGCATGTGGTACCCAAATGGCTGGTGTTTTTGCCACTGCTTGTGGCAGAGATTGCAAATCACAACAGTGTGATCAGCTGCACGTGCGCTAAAAAATTCCCACGCGGTTAGGCTGTGGGCAGTGGGCTGGGAGATATTGCAATCTGATGGAATAGGGGGGCTACTCTCTACTGTTCAATAATGGCTGCCTCTGGAGGATATCCTGCCTCATTGGGATTGTGCCTCCCCCTCACTTTCCTCCTCTGCTCTATCCAGCACCCAAGTCCCATTAGTGACCTCATCATCATCATCACCCCCTCTAACTTCATCATCACTGAAGGCAACTTAGCAATATGCTGCGGCTGGGGGAACATAAATGTCAACTTGTTCTTTAACAGTGTTCTCCCCTCTATGTAGGCTCATGTTCCTCCTTCATAAAGAACCAAGTGACTGACACTGTGTTCAAATAATTCCGCTGACTCGACCATGCATGATGCCTGGCCTACGGCAAGAGTAGCTGTGGACAAGGAGGCAGAATAAACCACTCTGGCAGCTGCGGTGGACTGCGCACTAGTCTCAGCTTGGGTGATAGAGAATGAGGAGGATGGTTTACTAACCATTTCACCCAGCGGCGGACTGACAACTCATGGGGCCCCCGGGCAATAGGAGATTATGGGGCCCCCAGGCAATCAGAGATTATGGGGCCACATAGTATACACAAACACACACACATTAAACAATCACACACACAGTACACACAGACATGTTTCTATTGGCTGAGAAGGTACTGGAGAGGTGGGGCAGCTATAATCTTGGGATTTACATACTGTCCCTGGTTTTACTGAGGCTGGCAACCCTGATGGGGCCCCCTAGGGGCATGGGGCCCTCGGGCAGTGCCCGAGTAGCCCAATGGTCAGTCCGCCCCTGATTTCACCATCTCCTCTGCATGCTGTGGCTGGATAGCAAGGGCAACATTACTAAACCAAGAAAAACGTGTCCTGCCTGAGGACAGACTACATCCACATTTGCCTGAGGACACAGATGCCGCTGGCCCCCTCATAGTGGCATGGGAACATCTTCCTCTCCTTGTTGGCCTCGCAGACATGACTAATGTACTCCAGATATCCTTCTTTCCCATCTTTTACCACCTATTTTTCTAACAACCATTCCCCCCTCTTATTCCCTTACTTTACCCGCATATTAAACAAATAAATAGGTAACACAGGAGCTTTGGAGTGTAACTGGCCATAGCAGCCTTTTCTTAACCAAATATATTAAAACCAATAATAAAATTAACCTCATTAACATATGTACAACCTTTTTCACGACAGTCATTTTCCCCCCAGTCTATTGGTCTTTGACGGCACCCGAATCTCACTTTTCCACTTCAAAACACTTTTTACCAACTTTACCATAACAGGCCTCCGGACGTTTATCAGCCCGGAGACAACCCGCTCTTCCGCAGTGCAACCATTCCTGTATCCCAGCCTACCCTTCTGCTGGGATACACTCAAAAAGGGGGCACATACCACCTATGAGCCCCCCCACCATTCCATCATATCAGTTTCCTTGTCACCATCAAAGATCAAAAGACACCGCCACAGCCGGCAAAGGATGACCCCCTTAAGGGCCCCTCCACACCCGCAGGGCCCTTTCAACCCCATCCTGAAGGCCCAAAGCCCATAAATCTATCCCCACAGCTGAAAGGTGCACTCCACCCCCCCGCAGGTACATTCCCACATCTTTCTCCAACTCCATGTGTCGGATCACCAACCCCCCATTGAGCTTGAAAAATCGACCCACCACTTTATTCACCTTTATACGTGCTTTATTAATCCGAAAAAGCGAACGCGCCATCCACCAGGAGGTCCGAGCAACTATGTCGGACCAAACCAACAGAATCCCCGGAAACATCCTATGCAGCAGAAAAAATCGTCCTTCACATCCGCGATGAAGTCTCTAGTAGTTCTATCCCCCAAATCATTTCCGCCCGCGTGAAGGACCAACACATCCGGAGGCCTATCAAGGTTGGCATAGCGCTGTACTTCAGGCACTAAGCTACTCCAACCCATCCCCGGAATACCCAACCACCTGATGCACGCTTCCCTCCAGGAAATCCCAAGCTGCCTGCCATCCGGCCTGACATCCACTCTCCTGGCTCCCCAAAAAACATACGAATCCCCTAGAAATCAGACAAGGCGTCTGTGACCTCCATCTGTAATGACAGAACAATAACACCATCAAAATGAAATCCCCCTTGTCTCCTCAAACTCCTAGACCCCAACCAGTCCCCCGTTCTCATGACCCATGTTTTCTCTCTTTTTTTTTTTAATTCATGTCATACAGTAAGTGAGGTCGCACATATGACCTGAATCTCCGCGATTCCCACCTCCCATCCTCATCACAGCCCACACCTAGCGGCCTCGGTAGCCGCCCCCCGATGTGGAATGAGTGGGAGGCAAACTGCGAACTCTGCAATCCCGCAGACCCAAGGCATTTCTGAAAAACAGCCATAAATTGGAACCTCGATCAATAGGACCCATCCTGATGCACCAACCAAGGCCCGTCACTCTCCGGCCGAACCCTATTAAACTCACTTACTAACCTTACTGAACAAACTGGTGACCCCAGTAAGGTAAACAACTGTAGGTCCACCCCTTTACCCTTTTGGTCCGTCTTGGACCTCCGCAGCATAAGCACTAGCATGTCTTCCCCTACGGATACATCCCGCATTCGCAGACCCCCTGCTACCCGCCTGGCTGGACTGACCAGTTCACCCACCCGAAATCCCCTGAAAAACGCAATTGAAAAAGCCACTTTAAACAGCAATACTTCATAACCAGAAACACATACTTCACCAAACTTATTGCAAATCAGATTCAAGACTGAAAAAGACCCTGGCCGCGGGTGACATTTCCTGTACCCCTTCACCGCCTGACGCACCCAGAAATCCTTTGTGAAATCCCCCACACCCTGCAGCTTGAACCAGAATGCCAAGGCTGCCAGCTTCCTCTCAATGGTGGAAACATACCCCTTCCTTTCCATCTATCTGGTGACAAAATACAGCACCAATAAGCCCCAATCCCCCCCGCAGCTCGGCTTGCGGCAGCCTTGTAAAAACCAACCACTCTCTCCAAACCTTGGTATACGCCGCTCACTTGGCTCTGCTCACCAACCTCCTGACCCATCCTGCGGCGACTCCAAAGCAACCTCCCAAAGCCAACCCGGGCAGGGAATCCCTTCCGTCTCTGTGGCTGGCACCAGCTCCCTGAATCTCTGCCACTGAAACCGAGACAAGAAATCAGCCAAATTATTTTCAACGCCCGGGATATGCACCGCATACAAGAAAATGTTGTGCTGCAAGCATCGTAAAACCAGGTGACATCAGAATCACTGGCCGTGATGACGCGGAAATGCGATTAATCGCCTGAACCGCCCCATGTTGTCACAATTCAACCTGATCTTCAAATTCTGACAAGCGGTGCCCCATATTTCCATTGCCAATACAACCGGAAATAGTTCCAGGAGTACCAGATTTCGTAAGAAACCTGCACCCACCCAGGATTTTGGCCATGCTTCCGCACTCCATTGCCCCTGGAAAAACGCCCCGTAGCCCATCGAACATGCAGCCTCAGTGAACAACTCTTAAGTCAAAATTACTCACCGGCCCATCCATCCAAACCGAACGTCCATTGTAAGTTTCCAGGAACGTGAACCATATTCTTAAATCCTCCTTCAATTCTCGGCACCTGTACTCCCGCTTTAGCTGCCGACAGCCGTCGGCAAAACATCCTGCCCATCGGGATAATGCGGCAAGCAAAGTTCAACTTACCTAGGACAGATTGTAACTTCCAAAGTTGAACCTTGCGCTACCCCATCAACTCCCTAACCTCCGCTTTCATTCCTTCGACCTTGTCACTTGGCAACATGCATTCCATGGCGATGGTATCAATCTCGATGCCCAGGAAACTGAGCTCCATCGTTGGGCCCTCTGTCTTCTCTGCTGCCAGCGGGACCCCAAACCTATTCGCAACGTGCTGCAACATGGCCAAGAGGATCGCACACACCTTAGCGGAAGGGGCACCCACCACCAGGAAGTCATCCAGATAGTGAATCACCGACTCCAAACCTGACACATCCCGAACCACCCATTCTAAGAATGAACTAAATAACTCATGCAGAGCACATGAAATAGAACAACCCATGGGCAAACATTGATCGACATAAAATTGGTCCTGCCAACAGCAACCCAAGAGGTGAAAGCTCTCTGGGTGCACTGGTAACAACCGAAATGCTGGCTCAATGTCCGACTTAGCCATGAGTGTCCCATGTCCGTACCGCCTAACCCACCCAACCGCCACATCGAATTAAGTATAGGAAACCGTACAAGCCTCGGGGTCTATGGCGTCATTCACTGAGCCACCCTTCAGAAACGAAAGGTGATGAATCAGCCGAAACTTGTTTGATTCCTTCTTGGGGACAACCCCCAAAGCTGACACCACCAGATCCCGCAGAGGTTTCTCGGAAAAAGGGCCGTCCATGCGACCTAAAGCCACCTTTTCCGAAACCACTCCCAGGGTCTGTAGTGCTGACTTCAAGTTCCGCGCCATTGGAGGGACCAAGGAGCACGGAATCCTGAAACCCCCTGCAAAACCTTTCCCTAAAACCCGGGCTGCCTCCCTGTCCAGATATCTATTTGGGAAAGGGCGCATCCTTACCTCCATCACCGGCGTAGTCCTTTTTTGGAGCAACCTCGCTGGAACGCTTTCCCTTCTTGAAACACCACGACAGGGGGTGATTCCCTCCGCAACCAAAACATTCATGTTTAAATCGGCAAGCCCTCCCAAACTTACAGGACCCTTCGTTGAACTGCCAACACACCCCCATTTTTTTTCCGGCCAGCAGCCCAGAGGAGGGTGTGCCCCTGGCCCCACCCTGAAAAAAATTATTCTGGGCCCTGGCAGATGACATCAACCTCATCCACAGACTAATGTCTTTGTGATCCCACCTGAGAGCTTACCTCACCGCCCTGCACTGCCTAAACTGCTCATCATAGCGCAGCCAAGCAGTCCCACCGTACACCCTATGTGCTTCCCTTATAACAGAACAGGGCGGACCAATGTTTTTTGTCCAATCATGGCTCTGACTGTGCTCTGTGCCCTGATTGGGCAAAGCCTTGCACCTGACCAGTGGCCGAAGAGGTGAACGGGCAATGTTTGGCCCAAACTTTTGTCTGCTCGGCTCGAACTGTTCGCCCAACTCTACTGGCCAATAGGCCAATGGAGTAAGAAGGAGGTCAACCAAAGTGCAAGTATATCAGTTCTCATTTTGGGGATTCACAGGTAATTTGGGAGTAATTTGCAGATTCCTGCAGGCATCTAGAGGTGTCTGTTCTAAGGACCTGAGGCCTCCTTTCCAAATAAGGTGAGCGCACAGTGGGTTGTATCATAAGACAGTAGGGATGAGCTTCGTGTTCGAGTCGAACATATGTTCGACTCGAACATATGTTCAACTCGAACATCGGCTGTTCGCCCGTTCGGCGAATTCCAAACGTTATGAGCCGTTCGCGCCAAATTCGTGTGGCGCTCACGGCCCACAATGCACTGCGATGGCGCAGTGCATTGCTGGCTCATGATTGGCCAAGCATGCACTGTGACCCCGCATGCTTGGCCAATCACAGCGCCGGCAGCGAGGAGAGCCATGATTGGCCACAGGCAGGATGCCTGTGGCCAATCATAGCTCAGGCTGTGTAGTACATGCCCCACACTATATAGGGACGCCAGCGCGGCGGCCTTGTGTAGTGTGTTGGCGTCTGAAGCAGTTAGTGGATGTTCTGTGTACCTTCAACACAGTATACACCGATCGTTATCGGTCGATTTTTCGTTCTTGCTCTTCTGTAGTGGTTGTTGTCTTCGTGCCCTGACCGCAGTATACACCGCTATATTCACCTATATAGCTAGCGATATATCTATCTTTTATAATAGAGCTTGCAGTCAGTGTTAGGAGCTTGTGCGTGCTGTCTGCGTGCTCTGAACCCAGCATACACTGCTATATCCACCTATATAGCAAACTATCTTGCTTGTTTTAAATAGAGCTTGCAGTCAGCGGTAGGCGCTTGTGCATGCTGTCTGCGTTCTCTGAACCCAGTATACACTGCTATATCCACCTATATAGCAAACTATCTTGCTCGTTTTAAATAGAGCTTGCAGTCAGCAGTAGGAGCTTGTGCGTGCTGTCTGCGTGCTCTGAACCCAGTATACACCGCTATATTCACCTATATAGCAAACTATCTTGCTTGTTTTAAATAGAGCTTGCAGTCAGCGGTAGGAGCTTGTGCGTGCTGTCTGCGTGCTCTGAACCCAGTATACACCACTATATCCACCTATATATCAAACTATCTTGCTCATTTTAAATAGAGCTTGCAGTCAGCGGTAGGAGCTTGTGCGTGCTGTCTGCAAGCTCTGAACCCAGTATACACTGCTATATCCACCTATATAGCAAACTATCTTGCTCATTTTAAATAGAGCTTGCAGTCAGCGGTAGGAGCTTGTGCGTGCTGTCTGCGTGCTCTGAACCCAGTATACACCGCTATATCCACCTACAAAGCTCTTCTCTATTTGAGCCATCTCCCATCTGCAGGAGTTAGTGGAAGTTGTGTGTGCCTCCAGCACAATATACACTACCCAATTGCTGTTTTTCCCAACTCCCTTCAGGCCATTACCATGTCTGGAAGGCCAGCAAGGAGAGGCAGACAGGCGCGAGCCGATAAAAGAGGGCAAGCAGGCTCTGTGTCTAGAGACAACAGTGCTGGTCGTGGACGCGGTGCATCGGCATCATCAGCATGTGGCCATGGGACGCGCTTGTCCTTCTTTTCGGCAGCTGGACATGTTGAGCCGCAACATGCCAACGACTTGGTAGAGTGGATGACCAAGCCCTCTTCATCCTCCTCATCCTCTCTCACCCAGTCTCAGGGTACTAGCAAAGCAGCTGCCAACGTATCGTCTTCCCTCCTCTCAATGTCATCATCAGTGACTCCTTCCCTAGACCCACTACGTCCTCCTGAGGAGTCTCCTTAACTCTTTGAGCACAGTGTTGGGTACATGCTCCAGGAGGATGCCCAGTTTTTTGTAGGCTCTGATGATGATACTCAGCTAGAGGAAGGCAGTAGCGAGAATGCAGAGAGAGGGGATGCTCAAGGACAGCAATCTGGCAGTCATGTTCCACAAGCTGCAGCATACTGCCAGGTTTGCTACAGCAATGAAGAGGGAGGGGATGATGAGGGCACTGACTCCACGTTGGTGCCTGGTAGTAGAGAGGAGGAGGAGGAGGCACATGTCCAACGAGGCAGGATGCCCTCCGGGGGCCAGCTTAGGGGCAGCACACCGACTGAATCACACCACAGAGCTCCGCCTGTGCAGGGCGCTGCCTCTGCGCGTTATTCTAAAAGTTCTTTGGTGTGGGCTTTTTTTGAGACGAGTGCATCAGATCGCACCGCTGCTATTTGCAACATATGTCTCAAGCGTATCTCGCGTGGCCAAAACATCAGCCGCTTGGGCACCACATGCTTGACCAGACATATGTTGACCTGCCATGCAGCTCGTTGGCAAGTGTACCTCAAAGACCCACACCAAAGAACAAAGCGGACCTCTCCTTGCTCCTCATCAGCTGGCATCTCCAAACCCCACTAGACCTTCAGTCCTCTCTGAAACCTGCTCTGAGAGGAATGAAGGTGTAGAATTAGGTGTGTCACAGCCAAGTCCTTCCGGGCACTCTGCTAGCAGTACACCCACGTCCGATTAAAGAAGGCAAATGTCCCTGCCCCAGCTGCTGGACCAGCGAAATTAGTTCACTCCCAGCCATCCACATGCCCAGCGGTTGAATGCTAGCTTGGCTAAATTGCTAGCACTTCAACTGCTGCCTTTTCAGTTGGTAGACTAGGCCCCCTTCCGTGAGTTTGTACAATGTGCGGTTCCTCAGTGGCAGGTCCCCAAATGCCACTTTTTCTCACGGTAGGCGATTCCGGCTCTCTACCGGCATGTGGAAGGCAATGTCCTTGCCTCGCTGGACAGGGCGGTCAGCGGTAAGGTGCATATTACTGCTGACTCATGGTCCAGCAGGCATGGACAGGGACGTTACCTGTCTTTCACGGTCCATTGGGTCACTCTTCTGGCAGCTGGGAAGGATGCAGGACAAGGTGCAGTAGTGTTGGAGGTTGTTCCGCCACCATGCCTCCAAAATGCTACTATTGGTTGTGACACACCTCTCTCCTCCACCCCCTCCTCTTCTTCTTCCTCCATGGCCTCTTCCAGTGCTCTGTCCTCAGAACTAGCGGTGCTCCGTAGGCGTTCCAGGGGCTACGCAAGTACGCAGGCAAAACGATGCCATGCCGTGCTTGTGCTGATTTGTTTGGGGGACAGGAGCCACACTGGGGCAGATGTTTTGTCAGCTCTGCAGGGGCAGGCCGAGAGGTGGTTGACGCCATGCCAGCTTAAGCCAGGAATGGTGGTTTGCGACAATGGCACCAACCTCCTCTCCGCCCTCCGACAGGGACAACTGACCCATGTGCCCTGTGTAGCTCACGTCCTTAACCTGGTGGTGCAGCGGTTCTTGGGCAGATACCCGGGCTTACAGGATGTCCTGAAGCAGGCCAGGAAAGTCTGTGTGCATTTCCGCCAATCATTTAATGCCTGTGCTCGGCTGGCTGAGCTCCAAAAGGAGATGAACCTGCCCAAGAACCGCCTTATATGTGACATGCCCACCAGGTGGAACTCAACGTTGGCTATGCTGCAGCGGCTGCACACGCAGCAGAGGGCCATCAATGAGTACCTGTGCGACTACGGCACCAGGACAGGGTCAGGGGAGCTCGGTTTTTTCTCACCACGCCAGTGGGGCATGATCAGGGATGCATGCACTGTCCTGTCACCGTTTGAGGAGGCCACAAGGATGGTGAGCAGTGACAGTGCATGCATCAGTGACACTGTACCTCTTGTCCACCTCTTGGAGCATACGCTGCGTGGAATAATGGACAGGGCACTTGAGGCAGAACAGAGGCAGGAAGAGGAGGACTTCCTTGCCTCTCAAGGCCCCTTTTATCCAGACAGTGTTCCTGCTGTGCCACCCATCACACAGGAAGAGGATGAGGAGGAGGAGGATGATTGTGTCAGCATGGAGGTAGAGGCTGGCACTCAGCATCAGCAGCAGCAGTCTTGTAGGGATGATTTACAGTCCCAAGAAACCCGTGGACTTGTACGTGGCTGGGAGGAGGTAGCTGCGGATCATGTTGCCCTTAGTGACCCAGAGGACTCTGGACTGAATGCCTCAGCTAACCTACGCTGCATGGCCCTCCCTGATCCTGCAAAGCCTGCGGAAGGATCCTTGTATTCTTCGGATCAAGGAGAGGGACCATTACTGGCTGGCCACTCTCCTTGATCCATGGTACAAGGGTAAGGTTGCCGACCTTATCTTGCCATCGCAGAGGGAGCAGAGGATGAGACATCTCCGGGAGGCCTTGCAGAAAGGTCTGTGCAACGCGTTCCCAGAGACTGGGAGGTTACAAACTCCTGGTCCTGGACAACGTGTTGCTGAGGCATCGGTCAGAAGGAGCGGTGGAGAAGGTGGCCCTCTGACCGATGCTTTCAGACAATTTTTTAGTCCGCAGCCCCAAGGTATGATGGGTTCCAGCAACCATCGCCAGCATCTGATTTACATGGTGCAGGAATACCTAGGGGCAAGGTCAGACTTGGACACCTTTCCCACCGAAAATCCTCTGGCTTACTGGGTCTTGAGGATAGATCACTGGCCAGGGCTTGCACAGTATGCAATTGAGTTACTGGCCTGTCCTGCATCCAGCGTTCTTTCGGAACGCACCTTCAGTGCTGCTGGTGGCTTTGTTACCGATCACAGGGTGCGCCTGTCCAACGAATCAGTTCATCGACTGACCTTCATCAAGATGAATCAGTCTCGGATCACCCACAGCTACCAAGCACCAGAAGCTGATGTACAGTGGTGTGAAAAAGTGTTTGCCCCCTTCCTCATTTCCTGTTCCTTTGCATGTTTGTCACACTTAAGTGTTTCGGAACATCAAACCAATTTAAACAATAGTCAAGGACAACACAAGTAAACACAAAATGCAATTTGTAAATGAAGGTGTTTATTATTAAAGGTGAAAAAAAATCCAAACCATCATGGCCCTGTGTGAAAAAGTGATTGCCCCCTAAACCTAATAACTGGTTGGGCCACCCAACAACTGCAACCAAGCGTTTGTGATAACGTGCAATGAGGCTTTTACAGCGTCCTGGAGGAATTTTGGCCCACTCACCTTTGCAGAATTGTCCTAATTCAGTTACATTAGAGGGTTTTCGAGCATGAACGGCCTTTTTAAGGTCATACCACAACATCTCAATAGGATTCAGGTCAGGACTTTGGCTAGGCCACTCCAAAGTCTTCATTTTGTTTTTCTTCAGCCATTCGGTGGTGGACTTGCTGGTGTGTTTAGGATCATTGTCCTGCTGCAGAACCCAAGTTCGTTTCAGCTTGAGTACACGAACAGATGGTCGGACATTCTCCTTCAGGATCTCTTGGTAGACAGCAGAATTCATAGTTCCTTTTATCACGGCAAGTCTTCCAGGTCCTGAAGCAGCAAAACAGCCCCAGACCATCACACTACCACCACCATATTTTACTGTTGGTATAATGTTCTTTTTATGAAATGCAGTGTTCCTTCTACGCCAGATATACTTGGACACACACCTTCCAAAGAGTTCCACTTTTGTCTCATCGGTCCACAGAATGTTGTCCCAAAAGTCTTGGGGATCATCAAGATGTGTTGTGGAGAAATTGAGACGAGCTTTGATGTTCTTTTTTCTCAGCAGTGGTTTTCTCCTTGGAACTCTGCCATGCAGGCCATTTTTGCCCAGTCTTTTCCTGATGGTGGAGGCATGAACGCTGACCTTAACTGAGGCAAGTGAGGCCTGCAGTTCCTTGGACGTTGTTGTGGAGTCTTTTGTGACCTCTTGGATGAGTCGTCGCTGCGCTCTTGGGGTAATTTTGGGCGGCCGGCCACTCCTGGGAAGGTTCACCACTGTTCCATGTCTTCGCCATTTGTGGATAATGGCTCTCACTGTGGTTCGCTGGATTCCCAAAGCTTTGGAAATGGCTTTATAACCCTTTCCAGACTGATAGATCTCAATTACTTTCTTTCTCAATTGTTCCTGAATTTCTTTGGGTCTCGGCATGATGTGTAGCTTTTAAGGATCTTCTGGTGGACCTTACTGTGTCAAGCAGCTCCTATTTAAGTGATGCCTTGATTGTGAACAGGTGTGGCAATAATCAGGCCTGGGTGTGGCTAGAGAAATTGAACTCAGGTGTGGACAACCACAGTTATAGTATGTTTTAACAAAGGGGGCAATCACTTTTTCACACAGGGCCATGATGGTTTGGATTTTTTTTCACCTTTAATAATAAACACCTTCATTTACAAATTGCATTTTGTGTTTACTTGTGTTGTCCTTGACTATTGTTTAAATTGGTTTGATGTTCCGAAACACTTAAGTGTGACAAACATGCAAAGGAACAGGAAATGAAGAAGGGGGCAAACACTTTTTCACACCACTGTAACCGAATAATTCTTTTTTGAAATATCACATCCCTTCAAGACTGCCTATGCTGATGCTGAGTAACTGTCCTGTTATGTTGATTGTCTATCCTCTTCCTCCTCCGCTGATATGTTGGAAGAACATTTCTGGTTCTGGGTGATGCCATCAGCCCAATTTTTCTGCCCCTGTTTAACAGGGGCGTTTAATTACAATTTTTGATGCAATGCTTTGCAGCAGGGCTAATTCCTGTACTACAACTAGAGTATATGGGAGAGGTTGCAGTGTGGTGGCACCAGCACCAGTGCCTAAGGCCCAATTTGTCTGCCCCTGTTTAACAGGGGCGTTTAATTAAAATTTTTGATGCAATGCTTTGCAGCAGGGCTAATTCCTGCACTAAAACTAGAGTATATGGGAGAGGTTGCAGTGTCGTGGCACCAGCACCAGTGCCTAAGGCCCATTTTTTCTGCCCCTGTTTAACAGGGACATGTAATTACAATTCTTGATATAATATTTCACAGGAAGGCTCGTTCCTGTGCCCACCCAGAGTAACTGTGAGGACTTATAGTGTTGTGGCACCAGCACCACAACCACCAAAGGTCAATTTTTCTACCACTGTTTCACAATGGCATGTAATTACAATTCTTGATATAATCGTTCACAGCAGGGCGCTCCAGCGCCCACCAAGAGTCACTTTGAGGGCTTACAATGTTGTGGCAAAACCAACACCTTGTTCTGCCATTTCTGCAGAGCATATAGGGCAGGCCCCTACTTGCAAACATCCAACTTACAAACATCTCCTACTTGCAAACGGAAGGAGACAACAGCAAGTGAGATGAAAAAAGATGGACGCCAAAACAAATTATACAGGGGTGATAACCCTTCCCTATGTTTTCCAAAAAGCTTAAAAATTGTTTTTTGACTGGAGCTACACTTTAAAAATGTACCAGTTGAAAATGACAAACAGATTCAACTTAACACAACAAACCTACACAGTCCCTGTCTTGGGTGCACCGCCTGTATACTGCTGTTCTGAGTATGTAGGGCCTGGGGGCCACCTTTTTTTAATATGGGTACGGGGTTCCCCTTAATATGCGTACAAGACCCAAAGGGGCTGGTAATGGGCAGGGAGGGCTACCCATGCCATTTTTCTCAATGATTTTCAACCATATTGCAGGAACCAGATAAAACATTAAAACCGCAAGCAGTTTTAAATGATGTTTTTTCTGTTAAATGTCATTTTGTGCAGGGACTGTTCTAAACACGGGAAACACGTGGCACTTCACAGGCATACTACAGACACCCCCCAGGCACGATATTTAAAGGAAAATTTCACTTTTTTTTTCACTTTAATCGTCATTAAAATCAGTGCTCCCGCCAAAACGGCCATTTTTAAAAACATTTTAGGCATTGACCCATGTCCCCTGGGGCAGGAGCCAGGTCCCCAAACCTTTTTTAGGACAGCATCTTGCATATTAGCCGTTAAAATGAGCACTTTTAATTTCGAACGTTCTAAAGTTCGTACGAATTTGGGGTCCGTTCGAAAGTTCTGGTGCGAACTGAACCAGGGGGTGTTCGGCTCATCCCTATAAGACAGGTTATTATAGTCACCACATTTAGTACAGCCACACTGTATGTACTTTCACTAAATTTGGCAAACAAGTAACAAAAGAACAAACAGAACAATGATAAAGCTGCCAGTACTAAATGATGCTTCTTGGAACTCCTATGCCATAAAACAATTATCCTGGCTCAAAAATAATTACATTTCCTGCTTGGGTATTTGACATTCAATGATGTTGTAATGAATGTACAACCTATACTAACCTATGAAGTTAACATAATGGGGTTAGTTTACTAAAGGCATGACTAGTGTATAACAAATATGCATTTGCTACCAACCTATACTCCAACTTACCCCCATTTATATAATAAATAAGACCATACCACTTTTGGAGTAAAATAGGCCGTAGCATCCATTAATGTATTAACCAAACTGTATAAATATCTAAAAATATATAACTCTTTAAATAACGTAAACAATAATAAAACAATAACAAAACAAATAACAACATCAGTTATGACAAACATCAGCTCCCCCTAGTGTTGGTCTTTGCAGGTCTACCAATAACACTCAGCTATACAAATTATGACACTGCTGTCCCTCTGACGTGGGTTATTAGGCCTCAAGCCTCCCCACATCATTGAAGTGCACTCCATCCTTCTTCCAGTATCGCCATGTCTTAAATTCCAACTCCAGGTGTCTTATCCCCAAACCTCCATTCTTTACCACAAACCTGCTGATGTCCCTGTTTATTTTACGTCTGGTCCTGTTCACGCCCCCCAACGGATCAGGCCATCCTCCAAGACTGACAATACACAATTTTGGACCACACTATGATAGTCTCCGGATAAGACATACGCAGCTGCAGTATGTCGAACTTCATATCCCGTGTGATATCCAACATGGACCTGACTCCTAAATCATTTCCCCCCACGTGTAAAATCAAAACTACAGGAGGCCTGTCCCACCGTGCAAAACGGTGAACCTCCAATACCATTCTGCTCCACAACATACCCGGAAACCACAACCAACGGACACAGGCTTCTTGCTTGTAAGGAACCTGCGAACAGACCTAAACTTCGTGTGAACTTTAGAACCCTATTAAAGTCTATGGGACTCGAACGTTCAAAATCTAAAGTGCTTATTTTAAAAGCTAAAATGCAAGTTACTGTCCTAAAACGTGTTTGGGGACCTGGATCCTGCCCCAGGGGACATGGATCAATGCAAAAAAAGTTTTAAAAACAGCAGTTTTTTCAGGAGCAGTGATTTTAATAATGATTAAAGTGAAACAATAAAAATGTAATATTCCTTTAAATTTCGTACCTGGGGGGTGTCTATAGTATGCCTGTGAAGGGGTGCATGTTTCCCACGCTTATAACTGTCCCTGCACAAAGTGTCATTTCTGCAGGAAAAAAAGTCTTTTAAAATCACTTGCGGCTATAATGAATTGTCGGCTCCCGTAATACAGAGTGTTCTCTGTATTACGGGAGCCGACAATTCATTCATTGTTAAAAAAAAAAAAAAACGTGGGGTTCCCCTAAATTCAATTACCAGGCCCTTCAGGTCTGGTATAGATATTAAGGGGAACCCCGGGTCAAATAAAAAAAAAAAATGATGTGGGGTTCCCCATAAATATCCATATAAGACCCTTTATCCAAGCACGCAACCTGGCAGGCCGCAGGAAAAGGGGGGGAGAGCGAGCCCCCCCCTCCTGAACCATACCAGGCCACATGCCCTCAACATTGGGAGGATGCTTTGGGGGTCTGTGACCCCTCAAAGCACCATGTCCCCATGTTGATGGGGACAAGGGCCTCATCCCCACAACCCTGCCTGGTGGTTGTGGGGGTCTGCGGATGGGGGGCTTATCAGAATCTGGAAGCCCCCTTTAACAAGGGGACCCCCAGATCCCACCCCCCCAGTTTGAAATGGTAAGGGGGTACAAAAGTACCCCTACCATTTCACAAAGAAAGTGTAAAAAATGGTTAAATAAGACAAACACACTTTTGAAAAATTCCTTTATTAAAAACAAAAAAAAAAAAAAAAAAGATTCCAGCGGTGGTAGTCCACTCTTGCTATCCAGCGACGGATGATCATCTCTCCGGGGTCCAGCGATGGCTGATCTGATCCAGCGACGGGTGATTTTCAGTCCAGTGCAGTCCATCCATGCATCCATCTTCTGTCTCCACTGAGGAGATACTGCGGGGATCCCAGCGCCTGACGTTTCTTATATTAGGAGGGGGCGGGGTCACCGTCACCTGACCCCACCCCCTCTGACGCTAGTGAGGGAATCCAGGGGTTCCCCAATGATGTATGGGTGACCCCGCCCCCTCTGATGTAACGGAAACCTGGGGTCACCCATACGTCATTGGGGAACCCCTAGCTTTTTTAATAAAGGAAAGTGTGTTTGTCTTATTTAACCATTTTTTACACTTTCTTTGTGAAATGGTAGGGGTACTTTTGTACCCCCTTACCATTTCAAACAGGGGGGGTGGGATCTGGGGGTCCCCTTGTTAAAGGGGGCTTCCAGATTCTGATAAGCCCCACCACCTGCAGACCCCCACAACCACTGGCCAGGGTTGTGGGGATGAGGCCCTTGTCCCCATCAACATGGGGACATGGTGCTTTGAGGGGTCACAGACCCCCAAAGCATCCTCCCAATGTTTAAGGCATGTGGCCTGATACGATTCAGGAGGCTGATTCAGGACGCTCTCTCGCCCCCCCCCTCTTTTCCTGTGGCCTGCCAGGTTGCGTGCTCGGATAAAGGGTCTGGTATGGATTTTTAGGGGGGACCCCCACATACATTTTTTTTTAATTTGACGCGGGGTTCCCCTTAATATCCATACCAGACCTGAGGGGTCTGGTATGGATATTTAGAGGGAACCCCATGTCAATTTTTTAAAAAAAATTGACGCGGGGTTCCCCTTAATATCCATACCAGACTTGAAGGACCTGGTAATTGAATTTAGGGGAACCCCACACTTTTTTTTTTTTTTTTTTAGCAATGAATGAATTGTCGGCTCCTTGAGTGTTCTCTGTATTATGGGAGCTGACAATTCATTATAGCCGCGAGTGATTTTAAGAATGGGATTTTTATATACAGCTTACCTGTAAAATCCTTTTCTTGAGCGTACATCACGGGACACAGGAGCTTCGTTTCATAGTGGGTTATATAGGCACCTCTGGTGATTGGACACTGGTTAACCCCAATTAAGGAGAATTCCTCCCCTATATAACCCCTCCCATATGGGAGGCACCTCAGTTTTGTAGCAAAGCAATAAGAAACCACGTAAAACTCAAGAGGGGCGTGATGTACTCTCAAGAAAAGGATTTTACAGGTAAGCTGTACATAAAAATCCCATTTTCTTGACCATAAATCACGGGACACAGGAGCTTCATTACATAGTTGGATGTCCCAAAGCAATGCTCAGATTGAGAGGAGGGAGACACAGATCATAATTATAGACCGCCAGGGACCGGAGGACCTAAACTGCAGCCTGCAGTACACTGCGCCCGAAGGCGATATCCTCTTGCCCTCTGACATCCACCTGATAAAATCTGGTGAATGTGTGGACTGATGACCAAGTTGCAGCCTTACAGATCTGAGCCAGGGAGGCCTGGTGATGCACTGCCCAAGAAGCACTTACAGCCCTAGTAGAGTGCACTTTCACTTGAAAAGGAGGAATCTTCCCCTTTACACTATAGGCCTGAAAAATAACCTGTCTAATCCACCTTGAGAGAGTGGATTTTGACGCCACCTGGCCCTTCCTAGGGCCTTCCGGCAAAATAAACAAGCAATCAGTTTTCCTTATCTGAGTAGTTGCCCGAAGATATATACTGATTGCTCTAACCACATCCAAAGTGTGCAAAGATAATTCTTCTGCGGACTGTTGGTCCGGAAAAAAAGGATGGTAGGATTAGGTCTTGATTCAAATGGAATCCCGAAACCACCTTAGGTAGAAAGGACCTGTTGGGACACATGACCACCCGGTCCTTATGAATAATTAGATACGGCTCCTTGCTGGAAAGAGCTGCTAGCTCTGATACTCTTCTAGCCGTAGATATGGCTACCAAGAAGACCAATTTTTTAGTCAGGAGAACTAATGAAGCCAGATGCAAAGGTTCAAATGGTTGCCCCTGCAAAGCCGAGAGAACCAAATTCAGATCCCATGGGCATACCGGAGGTTTGACTTGCGGTCTCATCCGCATGGCCCCCTGGATGAAAGCCCGCACCAGGGAATGCGATGCAAGTGGCTTCTGAAAAAATACTGACAGGGCCTAAATCTGCACCTTGATAGTGCTTATGGCCAAATTCATTTCTAGGCCTGACTGGAGAAAGGCCAAGATCCTGCTAATGACATACTTTCTAGGATGCCATTTCCTGAGTTCACACCAGGATACATATGCCCTCCATGTTGTGTAATAAATAAGCCTGGAGGCCAGCTTTCTGGCATTGACCAGAGTAGAGAGGACTGGCCCCGAAAGGCCACGGTCTCTCAGAATGTGGGTCTCAGCAGCAAACCGTCAAATTCAGACTGCGTAAATCAGGATGGTAAATTGGACCCTGTGAGAGCAGATCTGGCCGGAGAGGGAGGATCCATGGCCTGCCTACTGCCAACTTCATGATCTCTGTGTACCACGGTCGCCTGGGCCAAGCCTGGGGCCACCAAAAGGACCGATTTTTTCTCCCTCTTGACTCCTCCCAGGAACCGCGACAGAAGCGGGCTCGGGGGGAAGGCATAGATCAAATTGTACTGATCCCAGGGAACTGTCAGAGCATTTGAGCCCTGAGCAAGTGTATCTCTTGTCCTTGACACAAAATTGTCCAGTTTCCTGTTGAACCTGGATGCAAACAGATCTACGTCTGGAGTACCCCACCTGTGACATATGTTCCGAAACACGTCGGGGTGCAGAGCCCATTCTCCTGGGCACAACTGCTGGCGGCTCAGAAAATCCGCCTGCCAATTTTCCACTCCTGGAATGAAGACTGCAGAAAGACACGGAACATGCTTTTCTGCCCAGACAAGTATGCAATTCACCTCTTTTTGGGCCACCAGACTCCTGGTACCGCCCTGGTGATTGATATAGGCCACTGCTGTGGCATTGTCGGACTGAACTCGAACAGGGAGACCTCGTAGTCTGTAAGACCACTTTATGAGAGCCATATAAATTGCCCGGATCTCCAGGACATTTATGGGCAATAGCTTCTCGATCGCAGACCATTTCCCCTGTGAGCACGTCTCCTCCAACACTGCTCCCCAGCCTGTCAGGCTGGCATCTGTCGTGATAATCTTCCATGGAAGAGGAAGAAAAGTTTTGTCCTTCAGCAAATTCTTGGTCTGTAACCACCAGATGAGACTCCTGCTTGTCCCTGGGGATAGACGCATAGGAAGATCCAAGGATTGGGGCTTCCTGTTCCAAGCCGCAAGGATGCATCTTTGTAGAGGCCTTGAGTGGAACTGGGCGAATGGGACGGCCTCGAAGGAGGCGACCATTTTCCCTAACAGTCTCATGCACAACCGAATGGGGGAAGATCTTCTGGCCAGAATTAGGCGCACCAGATCCCCAATGGCCAAGGCCTTTGGTCTTGGAAGAAACACCTTGCCCTGAGCGGTGTCGATAATCATACCCAGGTATTCCAACCTGGTGGCAGGCTGTAGGGACGACTTTTCTAGGTTTATGATCCAACCTAGGTGTTCCAGGTGTTCTAGCGTTCTGGTGACGCTGTGGTTCAGGAACGCTACTGTTTTCTCCATGAGAAGCAAATCGTCTTGATAAGCCATGACGGCTATACCCTGAGCTCTTAGGTTTGCCAAGAGAGGGTCCAGAATCTTTGTGAAGACTCGAGGGGCCGTAGCAAGCCCGAACGGCAAGGCCACAAATTGAAAATGGCGCCGCTCTACCGCGAACCTTAGAAATTTTTGGTGTGCGTTAAAAATTGGCACATGGAGATATGCATCCTTGATATCTATTGATGCCATAAACTCTCCCCCTTGCAGGGAGGAGATCATAGTGCGGATTGACTGTATTCGGAAGGACCGGATGCGTAAAAATCGGTTCAGATCCTTCAGATCTAGGTTAGGTCTGACACTTCCATTTGGCTTTGGAACGGTGAAGAGATTTGAGTAAAACCCTGAACCCTGTTCTTTTGGGTCCACTTCTACTATCACCCCTTGGGATAGTAAGTGATCTAAGGCCAAAAATAGAGGTTTTTGCTTTACTGGATCCCTGGGGATCCTTGATCGTAGAAAGCGAGAAGGTGGAATCTCCTGAAACTCTAGCCTGTAGCCCAGAGATACCGAAGAGATCACCCACTTGTCCCGGATCTCTTCCCGCCAGGCTCCTGCAAACTGCAGGAGCCTTCCCCCCACTCGGCCGAGCGGGGGCGCCCCTTCACAAGGAAGCTTTTGGGCTCTGCTTGGCAGGCTTTCGCCCTCAAGTCTTTTTCTGCCCCTGGGCTCGGCCCTGAGCCTTTCCTGTAGAGGAGGGTTGAGAAGGCCATCGCCACTGCTTAGAGCTTGATGCTCCGGGAGAGAGAGCACGCCTGAATGAAGGACGCTTGCTCCTTTTGACTGGAAGGAGATTATATTTACCTCCTGAAATTTCTTGGACGAATTTGTCTAATTCTTCTCCAAACAAACGTTCCCCTTTAAACGGGAACCCAATCAAATGCTTTTTGCATGACAGCTCAGCTGTCCAATTCTTTAGCCATAGGGCCCTTCGCATGTGTACCAACATGAAGGACAAACGTGATGCTTGTTGGACAGAATCCAAAATCGCATCATTAATGAAACACAGAATATGAGGCATCTCTGCATACTTCTCTACTTCCTCGCTGGGAAGGAGCCCAAGCATCTGCTTAACCTGTTCCTTGAGGAACTGGCACAACCCCACGGCTGCGACTGTAGGTTGCACTACAGCGCTAGCCATGGGAAAGGAGTCTTTAAACAAGGTTTCCAGCTTCTTATCAGTTGGATCTTTAAATACCTGCGCATTATCCAAAGGACAAGTCAGGTTTTTATTCCCGCAAGAAACAGCCGCATCAACAGATGGGACCCCCCCACTTCTTGGTGAAACTTTCCTCCAGAGGATAATGCATAGAAAACCTTTTAGGAGGAGCAAACAGTTTATCGGGATGTCCCCAATCCTCATACAACAATTCATCCATTAAGGGATGAATTGGAAAGGAATAGGCAGTCTGTGGGGCTTTCCTGACTCCCAGGGAAGAAACAGAGGATGTAGCGACTTCAGCAGCAGGCATTCTGAATGTGGTACGCACTAATTCAGTATAATACTGCACCTGTTTTCTGAGCGCCTGGGAGGAGGGGACTCTCTCCTCTTCCTCTGAATCATCCGACTGCTTCTGATCCCTGTCCCAAGACAGGGATCTCTCCTCATTGTCAGAAGAATCATCTGAGAGAGGAATTTCAGCAGAGGGAGGGGATCTACCCCTTTTTCTGCTATCTTTCAGGGAAGCAGAAATAAAATTCATTATTCTCCCTTCAAAACCCTCCAATGTAGCCCTAAGGGAGTCCTCAGTGACATAAACCGGGGCTGGGACATTAGGAGAGGCTGCAAAACCTGACAGGGGCACTGACTCGTCTTGAGAGACTGGCTCCAGTCTTGCAGGGGGGGGATGGTAACTTACAGGCACTTTTAGAACCCCTGGACCTAGACAGTGATTTACCAGTGCCTTTGCTACCTCCCCCTGAGACCCTCTTACGAGGAGACATAGTCCTAAGCTACAAAGCAGAGGTACTAGTACAAGTGCAATCACTGTTGTGCTTAAAGTCTCACAATAAATATATATGCTTAAACTGCACAACCTGATGCTGAGTAGGTGTCTAAGGTTTGCCTGGATCCAATCCCCTCGGATGCTTACTGCCCACAGCTCCTGTGTCTCTCACTTACAGTCCCCTGACGCTTTGGGCTTTTTAAATCTGCCGCCTGGTGCCTGCGCAGTACATCGCAGTGCACACTGACGTGCACGGCTCACAACCACACTCCCCCCTCCTCCATTAGGCCGGGAACGAGGACCGCGGGATCCAGGGGGGGGAAGGAGAACTCCACCGGAGCTGCGTGGGACCCCAGACTACGTGGGCCCTCTGTTTTACCTTGATGTGGCAGGGACTGCAGTGGAGACGTGAGACAGCTGGAGAACCAGGCTTCACTGAACGTGTGTACTGAAAGGCATGTAAGTATGCATCAGGCTGCTCTTACTCCCTCTAGTGGTGGAAACCAGGTAAGACATACAACTACTCAAAATTAAGAAATCCATCATATAATTATATATATATAGGATTAACTTCCCTTACCTGTCCTCGCCGCAGGAATTGCTGAAACAGACAAATTCCAGCCTTCCCCCATCCCGGCGGGCAGTGTTAGCCAACCTTCAGGTTTATCTGGGGCTCTTTCTCGGAAGAGCCTCCTACCTGGACCATGTAAAAGACTCTGCCAGAAACTTTCGTGCGCTCTGTATAAACAGTACATCAAGTCTGGTTTTCCCAGAGCCCAGTCTTCCAATAGGAGAGGACTTACAGGCCAAACCTCATTTCTTCGGCTGAGGAGGCTCGGGTACCATACCATCTTGGGAGTCAAATATCGGCCCGAGGTATGGATCCGGTTTGTTGTAGCCCTTAGGCCCCTGCAGGGACCTGCACAGAGCTAAAGTTTTACGTGACCAACCACCATAGACACTGGCGAAAAAACTGAGGTGCCTCCCATATGGGAGGGGTTATATAGGGGAGGAATTCTCCTTAATTGGGGTTAACCAGTGTCCAATCACCAGAGGTGCCTATATAACCCACTATGTAATGAAGCTCCTGTGTCCCGTAATGTATGATCACGAAAGACTTTTTTTCCTGCAGAAATGACACTTTGTGCAGGGACAGTTCTAAGCACGGGAAACATGCGTCCCGTCACAGGCATACTATAGACACCCCCCAGGTACGAAATTTAAAGGAATATTACACTTTTATTGTTTCACTTTAATCATTATTAAAATCACGGCTCCTGAAAAAACAACCGTTTTTAAAACTTTTTTTTGCATTGATCCATGTCCCCTGGGGCAGGACTCAGGTCCCCAAACACTTTTTAGGACAGTAACTTGCATATTAGCCTTTAAAATTAGCACTTTAGATTTCTCCCATAGACTTGTACAGGGTGTTCCGGTGTTCTGGCAGATAGTGTCCTGCCATCATATAGTGTACGCCACGGAGCAGAAGAAGCTTTGGAAAATCTCTGAAGATGAACGGCGCCTGCGCCCTGAGTCGAAGTGGTAGCCCCACCATCCAAGCGGATATAGGGTTGGGAAAATTATAGGGCCCCTTGCGGGCTCAGCCTTGCTGCGCTCGGCTCTTTTATATTCCAACTCTATGTCCACTTGGATGGTGGGGATATAACCTGGACTCACGGCGCAGGCACCATTCATCTTCGGGTATTTTCGGAATCTGTGTGTGCTGTGTAATGCGCATGCGTAGTACACAGCGGACACTATCCGATGTGGGACAGTATATGATAGGACACCGGCTTTTCGAATTTGACACGAACAGCCCAAATTGTTCACTGTTCGCTGAACAGGCGAACAGGCAATGTTCGAGTCGAACATAAGTTCGACTCGAACTCGAAGCTCATCCCTACTTGCTTGGAAAACCCCAGCTGCCGCCCGTTAGGCTAGACATTCGCCCTTCTGGCCCCCCAGCAAACATATGTATGGCCCAAAATCCAAATCAGGCACTGCACCGCATCTAGAATAAAAGAAAGACAAATGTGCCACCATGACCTTCAAAACCAACTTAAACACCAATTCAACAGATCCTTAGCCCCCAAAACCAACTGTCATCACAACAAGTGAGGGCGGACATATAGTCTAAACCTCCTGGATTCCCACCGCCCAATGCGTTTTACTGCTTTCCTCATCCAAACCAAACCGCCGCCCCTATCCTGAACGAATGAGAAGAGAAACTTTTGTCCTCCAAACCCAGACCCTGTAAACACTTCCGAAAAATAGAGACAAACTGAAACTTTTAAAGAGGGGACCCGTCCCCATGCATTAAGAAAGAACCTGTAAACCCCGGTCTGTGTTCCAAAAATCCCCTTACCGCCTCCACTGGACATTAAGCCGATCCTGGCAAGGGATAGACGTATACCATCTTACCCCTTCCAGCTTGATCCATTTTGGATTTTCGCAGCATAATGGAAATACCTTCTGCTTTGCACTGGACATCCTGTAACCCAATGCCCCCCTGCACTTTCTTAGACGGGCTAACCAATTCCCCAATTCTAAATGGCCCAAAAAAGCCAACAGAAAAGCCACCCTGAATAACCCCAACTCGTAGGTCGAGGAGCAAACCCCCACCAGTTGCTCCAGAATGCCCCTCAGAATCTCAAAAGACACAGGTCACCTAGCGTCCTTACGCCCTACCGTCTTCTTGTAGCCTTTTATCGCCTTTCGCACCCATAAATCCTTTATCACAAAGTCCAGAAGCCCCTGCCATTTGAACAAAAATGCTAAACCCGCCACCTTCCTGCAGCCCCTGAGGCTCCCTCTTCCATCTGTCTAGATAGGTAATACAGCACCATCCATTGAACTATCGGCCCCTTGGGATCCTCACCCAAACCCTGAACGAACCCACCATTCCTCCCATACCTTACCATATGCTCTCCACGTGGGCTCGCTCACGACTTCCTGATCCATCCTGCGATTCGCCCAATGCAATTGTCCACAACCAGTCGGGACAGGGCACTCCATGTTGCTCCACAGCCAGCGCCAACTCCTGGAACCTGTCCCACTAAAAGCGAGACAATGCATCAGCAATCACGTTCTCAACACCTGGCAAGTGCACCGCATAACTGAAGATATTCAGCTGCAAACAATGTAAAACCAGGTGTTGCAGTAGCTTTATATCCAGAGGGGAAGATGCAGATACTCTGTTGATCACCTGCACCACCCCCAGTTTATCACCATGGGACCGCACCTTCCTGTCCCGGAACTATGCCCCCCACAGCTTCACCGCCAGCACCACTGGAAACAGTTCCAATAGCACCAGATTGTTGGTGAACCCTGCATCCACCCACGACTTTGGCCAAGGGCCCGCACTCCAGCGGCCCTGGAAAAAGGCTCCGAAACCCGATGCCCTTGCTGCATCAGTGAACAATTCCATATCAAAATTACTCGCTGGGCCAGTCATCCACAAAGCCCTTCCAAACGGTGCCAAATCTGCAGATCATCCCTATGCACTTTTATCAGCCGCACATAGTGCACGGACGACCTCACCCCAGCCGTGCTCACCGACAGCCATAGACAAAACACTCTATCCATCGGAAGAATTCTACAAGCAAAATTGAGTTTTCCCAACAGTGATTGCATAACCTTAAGCTGCACCCTGTCCTCTGGCAACCTGCATTCCTTCGCTTCAGAATTCAACACAATACCAAGAAAGGTGATGAACTTCCTGGGCCCATCAGTCTTGTCGGGTGCCAATGGGATGCCGAACCGATCCGCACACTCTGGAATCTGGCGGACCCACGCAGAGGAAATCATCCAAATAACGGATAATAGAATTCACCCCTGCTACATCCCGCACCACCCATTCCAAGATCAAGAAATGGAGCACCCCATAGGGAGACAATGGTCAACATAAAACATGTTGTCCCAATGACACCCCAACAGCCAAAAACTCTCGGGATGGATGGGTAGCAACCAAAAAGCAGACTCAATGTCTGTTTTTGCCATCAGCGCACCCTGCCCGTATCGGCGGACCTAACCCACCGCCGCATCAAAGGACGTGTATCTAACTGTACACTCCTCCAGATCAATGGCATCATTGACCGACCCCCTTTCAGAAAACACAGGTGGTGAATTAGTCTAAGTTTCTGCGGTTCCTTCTTTGGAACCACTCCCAAAGCAGAAAGCACAAGATCAGGGAAAGGTGCCTCCGGAAAAGGGCTTCCCATCCGCCCCAATTCTACCTCCTTATGCAGTTTCGTAGAAACCACGTCTGACTGCAGCAGGGCCAAATTCAGGTTCCGTGGTACCGGCGGGACCACCTCCAACCTACCCGGTATCCAAAACCTCTCTGTGAAACTCTCCTCCACTGCCCCCCCCCCTCAAAAAACTGGCCTGGTGCCCTCGCCGACTTCATCAGGCGCATCCACAGACTAATGTCTTGGTGGTCCCATCTCAGTGACGGCCGCACCGCTCTCCGCTGGAGAAACTGTTCATTGTATCTCAGCCACGCAGTTCCCCAGTACACACAGTAAGCTTCCCCTACCGAATCCATATAACAGAAAAGAGCCGAGCAATGCTCAGCGTTCTTTTCTCCAATCACACTCGCCATGATGGAGAATGCCTGCAGCCAATTCGCAAAGGTCCTCGGTATCAGTCTTTCCACCATCACCGGAGTCCTCCCTCTTTTGCGCAGCATCTCCCTGCAGCCGGAACACTCGTGCTTGTACTGACAAGATCCGCCAAACTTATAGGATGCCTCGTTGTACTGCCAACACGTTCCCTTTTTTCTACTGGCCGATTGCCTGGGAGCGGAAGATCCATCCCCCCTGAAAAAACTGGCCTGGTGCCCTCGCCAACGTCATCAGGCGCCTCCACAGACTAATGTCTTTGTGGTCCCATCTTAGCGATGGCCGCACCGCTCTCCGCTGGCGAAACTGTTCATCGTATCTCAGCTACGCGGTTCCCCCGTACACTCGGTAAGCTTCCCCTACCGAATCCATATAACAGAAAAGAGCCGAGCAATGCTAAGCATTCTTTTCTCCAATCACACTCGCCATAATGGCAAATGCCTGCAGCCAATTCGCAAAGGTCCTCAGTATCAGTCTGTACTCTTGCTTCTCCTCGTCGTCTTTTTTTAGTATTGTCTGGCTTGACCCTGTCCAGGTTGAACTTCTCTAGTGGTAGTAGTGAAAATATCTCCACATACTCACCCTTCCTTTCTCCCGTATCTCCATCTTTAAATGAGCCCCCAACGGCCCCTCAAAGCAGACATACACCTCGCATTTAGAAGAGTCTGCCAAATGCACAATGTCCTGCCTGTTGGAGGACTCACTCCCGCTTGAGGCCTTAGTGGGTACTGGCGTTTCCTGCCCTGCGGGCCCAGCCACCGCAGGGAAAACAACCCCTTGGGAGCCAACCGACTCTCCTGCGCCTTTTGCACCTCCCCTGACACCCCACCTGAGGGGACACAAACCGCCGACGGGCCAGCAGCAGCCCTCTCCTTGTTCTCAAACCTGCCTACTAGCTCCTTAATCCCACCCAAAAAACCCAATAGCCCACTCTCGGCCCTGACAGCCTCACCTGTCCTCAAGCCTACTTGCTCTGCCACCGCCTATGTAACCACACCCCCAGCACAGCCCGCATCAGCCAATACAACCCCCCCCCCACCAATAGTTAAACTTAAAGGGTACTCACTGGGCTGCACAGGAGCGATCCCACCAGCCGATCTCTCAGACTCCCTTGCAGGGTTTAGCCTCCTCGGAACCTCCTCCTCCGATCCGGACACCTCACCCTCCGACCTTTGACCGGACATCAGTGCATCTTTTCCAGACAGCCCACCAGAGGACACGGCCCTGGCTGCCAAGGGTAAAACAGCCGGGCTGGCCTGCCGCCGTGCTGCATACCCACTTGTGGATTTCCTGTCACCTTTGCAGGGCCGGTGCGGACCACTGCAGCCCCGTCCGACCGATCCCCACTCGCTGACACAAGCCTCCATCCCTCCTCACCCCGACCTGGTGACACCCCTGCTGAGGTCCTATCCCTGCGTGCTCCACGCCAGATGGGGGGCCCACATCAGCTCCTTTGGTTCGCCTATGAGGCTTGGCAGCCCCTGCTGATCCCCCCTCTGGCCTGCCCCTCTGTCCCAGCCTCCATGGGGATGGGCTCCTCAGTCTCCCCCCTCCTGTCCTGGTTGCCTTCTTCGCTGGGGGGCCCGATGGAGCCCTCCCCCGACTGCTGGCATCCGCCCTCTCTCTCCTAAGGGGTTAAGGGGAGAACCTAGATGGTGGCCGGGACCTCCGGGTGCCCCCCCCATCTTCGTATGTTACCGCCGGCTGCCCCATCAAAGAAAGCAGGGTCTCCTGCACCCAGTCCTTCCCCAGGGTGGCAGCCTCCTCCCTGAGCCTTAGTATCAGGTCCTCTATGGCCGCCATACTGCTGAACGCCGAAATGCTGCCTCGTGGAGGGGGCGGGATCACCTTCCCTACACAGCAGGACCCACCCCCTACACTCACGGGCAATCCCGCGCCCCCTATCACGCAGGGCTGACATGCACTGTTTACACAGTCATGCCAGCCCTCTGCCTACGGGGTTTTGTTAACCCCTGCGACGCCGGGCTTTACTAATAGGCTGCTAGCTTTGTTTTTTTAGTTTGCAAGCAAAGTTTCCCTTATCTTTGTGAATTCCATGAAGCTCGGCTGACTTCCATCATCTAATCATGTGCAAGCAAAAATATTGTTTGATTTTATTTTCCTTGCCCATGATTTGCATCTAGTAAATGAACTCCATTGTGTCCCATTAGAGTGACAAATTGCATTTGTGACAATGATGGTAAATTGAACCCTTTAGTCTTAACTGAATGAAATGCCATATTTCATATAAATAATTGTGTTCATTAATCAGTTATATTGTCCTGTGCTTTGTGATCCGGTCTCATAATACCGCTGTACTGTAGTGGCAAGCTGCATTTGCCATTCTAAATGGCACTGTAATAAAAATGAAAATAAGATCAAAAGCTATGGTAGCCATTTGTAGTGTGTTCTCTACACTTGGTTACAACCAAGCTACTGCTGCTGAGTTTAAACATGTACTGTACAATAAATATACACAAAGGGTTAGAAGAAGTCTTTAATTTTAAGCATCCTAATCCTGGGAGTAGTTGATTTCCTACCAAGTTTTTTCACTGCTTTTGCGACTTTGGTCATACACCCAGGCTATACAATATACATTTAGATGTAGTGGCTGCATAATTTTTTTTCTTTTTTGCTATTTTATTTTCACTTGGTGCTCCAACCAGTACACAAGAGAAAAGACCTGGCAACTCCAAAGTCCTTATTACAAAAATGTATTGGCTACATATGCGCATTAAAAAGCAAACAGCTGACACATTGCATTGTGAGCCTTATGCCGCGTACACACGACCTGTTTTCCCGTAGGAATAAACTCTGAAGGTTTTTAAGAGGGAGTTCCGACGGAATTCCGCTGAAACTGTCTTGCGTACACAGGATCTCACCAAAATCCAATCGTCAAGAACGCAATGACGTACAACGCGTAAGACGTGACTAGAAAAAGGAAGTTCAATAGCCAGTACCCAATAGCTTCTGTTTCCTACTTGCTCAGAGCATGTGTCATTTTTGGTCCGTCAGAACAGCATACAGACGAGCAGTTTTCCCGATAGGAATTGGTTCCATCGGAAATATTTAGAACATGTTCTATTTCTAGGTCCGTCAGAATTTTGTAAAAAAAAAAGTCAGATGAGGCATAAACACGATCGGAATATACGCTGAAAAGCTTCCGTCTGACTTTTTCTGTTAGAAATTCCGCTCATGTGTACAAGTCATAGCTATGATCCAACTAGTAATTATGTTATTGTTTCAATTCCTTTATCAAACCAATGTGTTCAGAAAAGTGGCATTTATAGGATTGAGACAAACCATTTAACACTGACAGAGGTGAATACATTGGTCATCTTTTATACATTCATGTAAAACCTTTATTTTAAAAAGAAAAAAAAAAAACTGTTGATGCAACTATTTAAAAATTGCTATCAGGAGTTTGTTTGTGTGTTATTCAATTGCATCTAAAGCTACCCTCTCCCCAATACATTTTGGTTTTAATACCGCTTTAAGTTACAAAAATGCACCCCATTGTGCATACATTTTTTTTGTCACAGTAGTAAGCACTGTATGCTCTTCCACTATTCCCCTATGGACAATTTAAATCATTTCCATATCACATATCATTTCATCTATGGATATTAGCTATTTGGTGAGGTACTAAAAATCTTTGCCAACCGATTCTCAAGCAAAATTATTGGTAATTATTGGTAATGAAAGTGACATACAGTATACATATAAGTCCATTAAGTCCAACCTATGTGTGTGATATTACTATGATATAGTATGTGACAACAACTTCAAGCAACATTTTACTGCCCCTTCTATTAAAAGGAAACATGTCAGAGGACATAGAGGCAAAAAAAAAAAAAAGAAAAAAGAATGACAGCATAATAAACATTTTGCCTAAATCTCAGGCTCTGACAGTTATAGATCAGGAGGTATGGGATATGTGTGCAAAAGACAATTGTTTAGATAATGATTTTGATTTAGAAAAAAAGGCCATACGGAGAGGAGAGTGAGGACACTAGGACTCTTGTCATTCATTGTGTAGGCACTGGTGGAGTTACGATAGTGATGTCCAACTGGGGGGGTTCTGAAGATAATACATTTATGCATTTACCTCCTTTACATATGGACCTTCTACCTAGGGTTGCCACCTGTCTGGGACTCACCCGGACAGTACGGGTTTTGAATCCTCTGCCCGAGTTTCTGTTCACCTGAGACCCGGATACATCAGTGGCAGCCCCGCAGCACCAAACCTTATCTCCCTGACTATCGGCTTCCACATCTTTTATTTATAAGGGAAGAGGGCGCACCAACTCCCTGCACATGCTTTTCCCCACCTCCACTGTGGATCCTCCACACCCTGCTTCTTCTGGGATTGTCTGTCCCAGTACATTGAAGGGAGAGAAGTTTCAGCAGCATGGAAAACACAGAAGTAGCAGTGACAGTCTGCCCAGAGCTCCATCACAGATATTGGAGTTGTGTAGGATTTCTTCCTCCTTATCTGCTACTGAGTCCCCCTTTCCTCCTCCCCCTCCGCGGCTGCTGTGTGTATATGGCTCTCTGGATCTATTCCCACTCACTAGTAACCACACACTATTCACCTTCTCCAGGGAGAGAGGGACCTCTGCCTGCAGTCATCCTGGCTAGTGCTCTTTTTTCCTGCTAGAGGTGGGGGAGCAGGGTCCCCCCATCACCCCTCTGCAGTCCTCCCAGCTGGGGGGCTTTTTTAACTGGTGGGGGAGGGAGGGGAGTCCCCTAATATCACCCCCTGCCAGCCTCATAGCTGGGGATCTCCTATAACTAGAAGAGGAACAGAGGGAGATTCCTGTATTGGGGTCCCTTCTTATCACCCCCCCCCCACAGTCCTCCTAGCTGGGGGTCTTGTTTAACAAGAGGGAAACTCCTATGTTCCTGGTTGGGGATCCCCTCTTATCTCCCTCCTGCAGTCATCCTAGCTGTAGTTCTTCTTTAACTGGGGGGGAGCTTTGTACTCCTGGGGGGGGGTGGCTACTGCACCCCCTGAAGTCATATTATCCAGGGTTCTTCTTTACCTGGAGGGAAGGAGGTTCCTGTATTCTCATCACCACCCTGCAGTCTTCCTGGCCAGGGGACTCCTTTAACTGGAAGGGGGTTCCTGTATTGCTTGATGGGTGTTTCCCTATATTTGTCTCTTATTTCTTATTCCTGGATGATTGGAAGGGGGCCTCTTCTAATTCTCCCAAGCACTCCTTCTGTTAAGGGGTCTCCTTCTCATTTCCAGGGGTCAGTACACATAGAACTGTGTGTGGGGGGAGGGGAGATCCCTGTCCTGACTCTTATGTCACTATTTTAGTGCATGTTATAACTATCCCATATGTTGCAGCTTGGCACTGCATGCACTTTTATTAGCCCTGTCTACTACTCCCCCTGGGGGGGGGGGGGGTTGCATTTATGACACTTTTTTTTCCCTGGGCACCAGCTGACTTTGTCCTGGCACTGGCTGCAAGGGAGCCACAGTGGGATTTGTCTCTAAAAGTAGATTCCCCACCACTGCTCAGATAGAGAGCGGGGGGAGCTGGTAAACATGTCAGTCCGTCTCTGAATGAATACAGTGAGCAATCAGTACCTATTACTCATGTGTTCATTTATCACTGAAGCATGATAAACTCTGTTTACTATACTTTGGCTTGTGAATGAATAGAAAGTCTCTTAACAGAGACTTTTATTCATTCTTACGCGGTGCAGCTGAGGCTTCAGAGAAAGGGAATGAGGACTATATGTCTTTTGTTACTTTCTTTGTCTGAAAAGATTGACCCCAAACATGGTCACAATCTCTCCCCATCCACACCTTAAGATGGCAGTGGACAACACCACAACTCCAGGCTGGAAGAACACCTAACACTCTAAGCAGACTTTAGACCTGATATAAGGTGGAGACAATTAGGAACCAGCACTTCCATTATGGATCCAAAAACCCCAAAATAACAAAGCCCACCACGGGAAAAGGCTACTCCCAATATAAGGCAACAGGTGAAGACTCCCTGCATCAAAACTAGTGACCCTTTCCAGAGACATGACCTCTGGGGGAAAGGCTACAACAAAGACGTGATTAGCACACCACAATGGATACAATTGGGAGTACCTATATGACATGAGCACATAGTGATAATCTGAGTTAGAATATAACTAATTTTTATATGTGTTATGGTCAATCTGATCAACCTGTTGGTAAAGTTCCTGTTATCTGTGTATCAAGTTTAAACTTAAAAACACAGTTGTACAATACTATATATGTTAATTTGCTTGAAATTGTCAATAAAAAGATTTGAAACAAAAAATAAAATAAAACCAGATATGAACTCAACCACCAAAGAACTGCATAGAATGTATAACGTTACTTACTGGACTATAATAAATTCACAGAACATAAGAAAATATGAATATATGCAAATTGTATAATGCTTTACATGGTACCAAACCCACATCACACACACCTAAAAACATGCATCCACCTCTCTCACTACATATAAATACTCATCTGAGCCCCATAACAAATATCATTGTATAATAATCAAATAATCAAAAAGATCAAAAAGCGATAATGGTGATCCCATGCATGATGAATAAATGGAACTACGGAGTTCAATATTTTGTGAGGCAAAAGGAAAAACAAGCAAATTACGCTTGTGGAAGATGATGGTAAGTCTCATAAGTATCAATACCAGTTAAAGGAACAAATGGAGATACATGGATCTCTGGTTGACTCATAATGGTAAGGGAGAGATGGATTTTGTGGTTCAGAGGAGGATGACTTCACCAAAGCAAAGTCAATAACTGTCTAGACTATAGTATATGCAGGGGTCAAGTCCTGGGGAAAAAAAGTGTGGGAACTCCCACCCAAGATCCACTCGCCCAACAAAAATAAATAAAAAAATGATACGCTCATATGCACGAATGCTTTAAAAGTGGTATTTTTCATCCAAATTTTGTATTGTGTGTATGAAGCTTAACTGTTAGTACATAAAAAAAAAACATTCCTCAATAAACATAAATATGGTAATTATCGGAATAATCATCATTCATTCAATTGCACTTCCACGCAAATGTGAACATCATGTTCTGAACTTTATTGGGGAATTTATTTATTTATTTTGTATATAGAGTGTTTATGTGGTGAGTTTACACTTTTAATTGAACAGAGGGTTAAACAGAAAGGTCATAAATGAACTGCACATTATCTGGACAGAATGCTTGGGGAGATAGTGATGCGTTCCTGCTTAGGAGATGTATGTTTGCTTGGGGGGCTGCAAACTCTGCACGGCTCCAACACACACTCGCTGCTATTCCAACCCTTCACATATTTCCACATAAACTTCCCTCCTGGCATTAAACTTTGCCAGGTATTGCCAGGCTAACTAAAATCTCTTAGCAGCAGGGACCGGATCTACCCGTCAGCTAGCTGTGATTGACAGGTAGATCGAAGCGCAAGCTGTCATGGGGCCCCCCTACTGGCAATGCCTGAATGGTCAGGTGTGCGGCACTTACTATTGCGAGCTGTGTCAGTGGCTGCTGGTGTAGCACCTGCCACACTTCAAAGTCTTGCAGGACACAGCTGCTAACGGGAACTGAGTTCCTGTTGTGGAAAAAGTACAGGAACTCCGTTCCCATGTGTTCCCGCAGGACTTGAGCCCTGAGTATATGTCTGTATAATTCTAAGATGGATTCTGTGAACATAACCTTCCTCGTACATTCAAGTAAACCATTCCATTGGCAACCTTGAAAACTGTCCTCAAAGTATTTGAACAAGACCCACGGATCACCAGAATCAATGGCAGTGCTTGAAAAACAGTGCATGTAAGTTTTATATACTTATCCATCCAGTAGTTTAGTAGTTCATAGAAAAAAAGAACCATAGTTCTCATGCAGGAAAATGCACTTCTTGAATGCACATAGCCATGCACCAATGGATCACCAATGGGACAGAGAGAAAAGGTGGGCGCCAGATACACCTGACCTGTTTCGCCGGGCACAGGCCCACTGTTTCAAAGGAAAGATGGTGAGTGTTTCTATCACCATGTGCTTAAATATTGTTTAAAAATGTTTGCCACGCCATGTTGCGTTCACGCCAACAAGGAGAACAATTCGCTACCCACAGAGGCTCATAGCTCCCTAATCAGCCTGAGAAACATGGGAACCTGTTCCGCTCGATCGAGTTCCCCGAGAGACAAGACTGGAAGAAACTCGCAGAATATCCCGGAGATGTTCCGCACACATTACAACAACATGGCGGCCTCCCGTGATCAGTCACAAATGACAAACCGTACCTCCGAGTCTCCTCAGCAGAACCCGACAGGCAAAGGCATCGTTCTTACCCCGCACCTCCAGCCCAGCCTACAGGACCTCAGATCCGTGGTGGGGGATATAAATGAGACGTTAACAGCAGCTCTCACAACCACCATATTGGATCTGAAAATAGATCTTCAAGCGATTGCAGGAAGGGTCCAGGAGGTGGAAAAGATGACCGCGACCTGTTCCTCCATACTGAGGAGATCATGCCATATTGTGGGCATCCACACACTGCAATTGCGCCACCTCAGTCGACACATGGAAGACCTCGACAACCGGGAAGACATCACAACATTCGTCTGCGAGGTCTTCCTGAGTCCATCGATGCGGTACACCTATCGACAGAAGTTACAGGCCTGTTCAACTCAATTCTATTGGAATGGAGCACATTCATCGGGCTCTACACCACAGAAGCAAAGACATGGACCCCCCTTGAAATGTAGTGTGCTGTGTATAAATTAAAGGAGGAAATTTTACGCAAGGCGAGATCAGCCACTAATCAGGTCACTCATAATGGCGCTGCAATTAACCTCTTTCAGGACTTATCCACCATTACACTTCAGAGGCGTAAGGAACTCCACCCAATTCTAAAAGTGCTACGCACTAAAGGAATTCAGTATCGGTGGAAGTTCCCTTTGGCCCTGTCAGCCACTTCATGAGGCAGAAGAGCCATGCTAAGGGTGCCTGAAGATCTCTGAAATTTCTGTGACTTTCTGTGACACAGAATTTCTGTGAATTTCTGTGACACGCTGGAAATTCCTTTCACCGAAGCTCCTGACTTACGTGGAATTTCGCCCACCTGCACCCAGAGCTCCTCACACAACCATTGAACCAATGGAGTATCAGGAGCACCGATCCAGAAGACGACACTCACCATCGGAAACCCATATTCCACCATGCGCAGCACAGCCCAGACCATGGAGACAGCCCCTCGAAGGCTCCCCATTCTAGGAGAGCTGGCTGGGACTGCTGACCGAAGACCACTGTAACTACCATATTCCACCCAGTTACGTATCCTACCTTCCATCTTCACCTTTTTCATCCTGGTTTTCCCCGTCATGCTGATCTCTTCCCCCGCCCAATGAAAAATCTCACAGGGTACAGATGTACACTTAAAAATGCAGTGCAAAAATACGTTTCGCACCTAAACTAAGTACCCCATCCCCAATGTCAGTTTATGTGCCAATCTGAGGTCTTACAGGAAAACTATTACTGTGTGAATGACTTAAAAGCCCTGACTGTTCCAAATTGCAAATGAGATTAAAAACATCATGAACTATATACTAGGACTTGGCTACCTCTCAGCATTCACAGGGCACTGTTGCTCCAGGCCTAACCAGCAGGTCTGTAAGAACCCTGAAAAGGGCATATAGTTCTTTAGCACTGCAAATTTATATATATATATATATATATATATATATATATATATATATATATATATATATATATATATATATATATATATATATATATGTGACTAAAGTGAAACAATGTCAAAACTACTGATAATAAAAAAAAGAAAATAGATAAATAGATCAAATGTAGACCTCTTAGTGATAAAAAGTGCAAGTGCTAAATAGTGCAAAAAAATGCAGCAGGACAAAATAGTGAGCACAAACTATCAAATGAATATTAATAAAAGGGGGGGTCCTGCGCAAATCGTGCCACTCATATAATATAATAATAAAACTCGAAAGTAATATTATGTGCAAGAATCAAAATATATAAAAGAAAAATTAGTCCATATAAAAGCACAGATACAAATAAAAATAAATGGAGGAAGGACCAATGATGTGATGTCCACTAATCCAGGCTCCCAGAACTCTCACCTTAAGACGAAGTAAACAAGCTGATCAAAAAAACCCCAGGAATCTCTCATTTCATTCATTAAATTTAGCCATCCAGGAAATCCAGAGGAAGGATGTAGTAATATAATTCCGCCACTGGAGGGCCAGTTCCAGCATATAAGCTTTACTCTGTGGATCCTCAAATCAATTCCGAAATAAATGGCTCAAAATAAGAGGGAAGGGGGGAGGAGAAAGAGAAAGGAGACTCCAATGGTGTAGTAATTAAAAAATAGGCAGATACATTTATTTAAAAATGTCAAAGACGGGGGCGCATGCACGGAGCTCATCATGGCGGACGCAATCCACTAGAGCTCCGTACTCACCGCTGCGAGGGCGGGATCTTTACAGCGCACACAATATTGCAACCGGTTCCACACCTAACGGAAAACCTCGGGCATTAACCCGCCCACCTCTCGGGATGGTACTAATGGGACAAAGAGGGAAGCAGAAGTCGAAACCTATCAAAGAAGCTCTAGCACGCGCTTCCTCCAAGATGGCGGCTAAAGCCCTTACCGCCTCACAACAGCTCAGCCTTTCCCAAAACAATGGAAGCAGCGGCGAAGAAGACGAAGAAGGGCTGGAACCTCCTGCTTCTCCTACATTACAACCCGCAGGTATGTCACAGGCTGACTTCTTAACACATATGGACCTGATGCTCAAAAAAGCCCTAAAAGTTACATCAGATCAGATAACTGATCGACTGACCCACGAGATACGCGAACTAGGCCAGTGCACAGCTGACTTAGAAACTAGGGCCGACGACACTGAACTTAGCCTGCGCAAATTGGCACAAGAGCAGGAGGCCCTTAGGGAAGAGAATGCCGCTCTACTCTCCCGTCTCGAAGACGCGGAGAATCGTTCTCGGAGGTCGAATTTGCGCCTAAGGGGGATCCCCAAATCAATAGATGACCTTCAATCTTTTTCGACAGCCCTGTTCCAAGAACTGTCGCCCTCCATACTGATCGAAAGATTGGAATTCGATCGAATCCACAGAGCACTTACTAGACGCCAAGCTGACGGTCCCCCACGGGACATAATTATTAAACTTCATTACTTCCGAACGAAAGAACAACTTGTAGCTGCGGCCCGTAATAAAAATGACCTCCAGTTTCAAGGACACACTTATAAGCTTTATACAGACTTGGCCCCGCTAACTATAGCAAAGCGACGTGCCATGAAGCCACAATTACAAATTCTCCAGCAGCACCAAATCATATATGCCTGGCGATTTCCTTTTGCCATGTATTTTTCGTATCAGGGGCAGCAACACATCTGCTCGACACCAGCGGCCCTCCAGACGCTTTTGGAAAACCTCCAGCTAGCCCCATCAGCCCCACCTATTACAGCCGACACCGTGATACCTCGAACCCCTGCAAGGGCTGCATCTCACCCGTATGTAGCCACTCCAAGGAGAAGTCAACACGATCTCCTCGGCCCAACCTCGATTCGACGTGGCACACCTAGACGCCCATCCAGCTTGGGCTTTTCCAGCCCCAAAGTATCTATAACCCGCTGAACTTCTTTGTCCAGTTCATTGCTTTCATTACCGCGCTCTCCTAGCCATACCCTAGATTGCCTAGGGAATAGAGCTGCCTATTTTTTTTTTTTGGGGTTCCTTGTCTTTCTATTAGGAGATGACTCCCCCCCCCCTTCCTCCTCCACTCCCCCCCCCCAATTTTTTATTTTTTTTTTAGAAATACAATGGTGGCTAACCGATCCTCACTCTTATATGAAAGACATGCAGGTAGGTTAATTGGCTTCTGTCCAAAATTGGCCTTAGTATATGAATGGGGACCTTAGATTGTGGGCTCCTTGAGGGTAGGGACCAATGTGAGTGTGCTGTGTACAGGGATAGGGGTAGACACTCACTCAGGTTGAACTGGATGGACTGGTGTCTTTATTCAACCTTACTAACTATGAATCTATGTATATTCATGCGTTATAACAGTTGCATGTCTTCAAACTGATGTCCAGTATAATCCTGTGATACGCTTCTCCATAGGTTAACTGACGATAATGTTACTTTTATTGTATGTCCTTACACTTTGAAGCTTCGCCACCACTTACCTTGCCTCTCTTTTAAACCCCTCCCTTCCCGACTATATCGAGCCAGTATATCACCAGCTGTGTTGGTAATTTTGTGTGTTACAATTGAACGTTGGTTATTGATCCTACCAATATAATTAATGCCCTTTTTTCTATATTGTTTTAGCAGTTTTCACAAGAGCTGGCAATGTGACCCGAAGGGGCATGTTGCCAACTCAGTGCTAGATCTCTCACTGAAAACTAGCTGGCTGCAAAATAGTATTAGATTAAGATACCTGTGCTATATGCTTTTATATCTATACCCAGAGTTATTTTGTTTTTGCCCTAATCCATTCTCCCTCCTATCTTCCCCCCCCCCCCATACCTAACCCCTTCCCTACTCTTATCCTTGCCCTTTACCCCCTTGTCTTCTTATTCGATTTTTCATTACCCCTCAAACTCTATTTATTCCCAACAAGATCAACATATCCCCTATTGTTTGGTATCTCTATCATTTTGTTATCCTGTTATTAAGATATGATAGACCTAGTTTATCTGGAAATCGAGTTATGTTATAGTAGATGCATACTGATAGCTAATGTTTATTTGTACCTGTCCGGTTCGCAGCGGTGAGCTGTCACTGCTTCCCCCCCGAAGATGCGACCACCGGTTGACTGGCTAGTTGACGGGTTGGGAGTCGCACCTCCTGATTGGACGGTCCGGATTATTCCGCTCCTTGCAACGTTTTTCATCTCTTCTCTCTACTACTACTTCTCTTTGCTCTCCTCTCTAATCTCAAGCTCTCCCCATCTTTACTCTTCTACTCTTTTCTCTCCCCTCGGTCGGTCGGTCCGCGTGGTCCTGGGGCCGCTATCCTTTGCTTCCTTACTTAACTCCCTATGGCCCCCTTGAACATTTTGACCCTAAATGTGAAAGGGCTTAACTCCCCCAACAAGCGAGTCAAAGCTTTTAGAACTTTTCTCTCACTGAAAGCTAAAGTAGTTGCTTTACAAGAAACTAATTTTGCCGCCAATACTACACCTACATTTTTTAATACTAAATTTCCCCACGTTTTTACCGCTTCTTCTACCACAAAGCATAGGGGAGTCCTTTTAGCCTTCCATCACTCACTATTGTTCTCCTTACGTTCTGAAATCAAAGACCCTGGGGGCCGTTATTTATTAGTCACTGGACATATGCAGGACACGGAGGTTACTTTCGTGTCCTATTATGCCCCCAACACGAATCCTAACCCCTTCTTTTCGCATTTACTACAGATAATTAAAACACATGCTAAAGGAGCATTATTCGTTTGTGGGGACACTAACTTAGCTTTGCATCCGCACTTAGACAGGACCCCATATACACCAGAACACTTTTCTCTTTCGAAACGGCTGTGTGCTTAGCTCGCGCACGCAGCGCTTATTGATACATGGAGGGAATGCAATCCTCTCAAGAAAAATTTTACTTTTTATTCGAATACTCATAACTCCTTTTCAAGAATAGACCACATCTTTATCCCGATAACTGTGGCTCCCACTCTCTTATACTCTCATATTTACCCGATAACCTGGTCAGATCACTGCGCACTGCTCACGACAGTATCCTCCATTATCCCACGAAACTCAGACAAAACATGGAGTTTGAGTGAAACCCTTCTTTCTAACCAATCTTATTGCTTAGACATCCAAACAGCACTTAATGACTATGTAGCCAACAATAATACACCAGGCATTTCCCCTACTCTGCTCTGGGAGGCCCACAAACCAGTTATCCGAGGCACCTGCATCTCGGTATCATCCCAACTCAAAAGAATTAGACAAGCCCAGCTACTTCAACTCGAAGGTGATTTTCAACGTAATTTTCTCCAATTTCAATCCATCCCCTCAGAGGCCAACAAAGTTGCTTTAGATGAAACCAAACTAGCCCTAGATCTTTTACTAGCTCAAGAAGCAGACAAGACGATTCGCAAATCAGCCCATACAGTCTACTCCAAAGCAAACAAGCCTGATACCTTCCTTGCTATGCGATTAAGGCAACCTGAAAGATCCTTCAAACCCATTAAACTTCGGCTAGCACAGGGCGGTCTGACTAGTAACCCTATCAAAATCCTATCAGAATTTAGTACCCGGTTGGCCAAACTGTACGAACCCGGCACTCCATTCTCTAGCGCCCGAGCTGACTCTCTCCTCCATAGGACAAACCTTCCACATCTCTCAACCATAGATCGCAAGTCAGTAGAAGCACCTATTTCCAATATAGAAGTTCTTGCAGCTATCAAATCCCTTAAGCCCCATAAAAGGCCCGGCCCAGACGGGCTGCCGGCGACCTACTAAAAGAAATTTGCTCACATACTCTCCCCCCTTCTCACTAGCTCCTTTAACTCCCTCCTTCAGCAACATTCCCTTGGCAGAGATTCGTTAACAGCCATTGTAACAATGATCCCCAAACCGAACTCAGATTGCACTCTATGGTCTAACTTTAGACCAATATCATTACTTAACACCGATGTCAAAATTTTGGCTAAAGTGCTGGCGCTTCGCCTGAACCCATTAATAGGGAAGTTGGTACATAAGGATCAGGTGGGGTTCATCCCTAGGAGACAGGCCAGCGATAACGTTCGGAGGATAGTCCTGTTGCAGCATATTGCTAGAGCCCGCAAAGTTCCCATGCACTTGCTCTCGTTGGACATACGCAAAGCATTCGACACAGTATCATGGCCCTACCTCCAATATATACTATGTCACTGGGGGTTTGGTCCTCACTTCCTTAGCTGGATTGAGGCCATGTACACCCAACCTCGCGCATATGTGAGGTATGCGGATCACAGATCTGAATATTTTCCTATCCAACGAGGAACAAGACAGGGTTGCCCCCTCTCTCCCCTGTTTGCGTTAGCTATAGAGCCTCTGGCTGCACCAATTAGAGCCGATCCAGACATCAGGGGGTTGGAGATAGCGAATACAACTCGTAAGATATGTATGTTTGCGGATGATGCCCTTCTATTCGTTACGGCTCCACATACCACCTCGCCCAACCTATGCAAATTATTGGAAAAATTTACTGAAATTTCAGGTCTGGAAGTCAATCAAGCCAAGTCTAGGGCCCTTGACGTCTCTCTGCCGGGGGATGTGCTTAATCTCCTCCGTAATAATTTCTCTTTCCAATGGTCCACATCCTCCATCCCATACCTAGGTATCCACTTGACGAAAGATCCCTCACACCTCTTCCAATATAACTATCTCCCTATACTGCGGAAGATGACTAACCTCTTGGCCGCCTGGCAGCCGCTCTGTGTGTCATGGCTAGGTCGAATAGCTGCAGTCAAAATGACACTGCTGCCTAAGTTACTTTATTTATATCGGGTCCTTCCAATCCAAATCCCACCCTATTTCCATCGCCTTGTGCAGGGTAAAGTGTTTAAATATATCTGGGGGGGTTCTAGACCCAGGGTTTCCAAATCTACTCTGTATCGCCACAAAGGGCAGGGTGGTCTTGGTGTGCCCAATTTTCGCTATTACTATTGCGCAGCACAGCTGGCTCAACTCACTTTGTATCATGCGAAAGCGGAAATACCGCTATGGGTTAGTCTAGAGGCCGTAGATGCTCACCCTATAACAATATCTAATCTCTTATGGCTCTCCCCCACACAGAGAGGTAAACCCTCTAATCCGGTTACGTTGCACTCTCTCAGACTCTGGGACAGGACCCACAAGTCCTTCCGGCTCAAGTCTCAGCACCTACCTTTTCTCTCAATTTTTGGGCATCCATCATTCGCCCCGGCCTTCTCCGAGCCAGGCCGGTTTGCGGAGTGGTCTCGGGTAGGCCTGGACCGAATTTGTACCTTAACAAGCAATGGACGGATCAAGGCTTTCCCCATTTTACAAGCCCAATCTCACATCCCCAATGGGGAATGTTTCCGCTACCTACAAATTGCCCATTTTATTAATTTGTTGCCCAAACTTGATAGCACGCATGACTGTATGTCAACTTACGAGAAAATATGTGATACTGACCCACACGCCCCTGGTATTATCTCTCTGTTATATTCACATTTCACTTCTCCCCCAGCACCCCTCCCACCTTATGCCACCAGATGGTCCGCAGACCTCAACATTGAGATAGACGCTGATTCATGGACTACGATCTGGGCCAACACAAGTAAAGCCTCCCAAAACGTTACTGCCCCGGAAGCAAATTTTAAAGCTCTCATGCGGTGGTACCTGGTCCCGGCAAGAATAGCTAAGTTTGTCCCTAGTTATCCCGCTACATGTTTTAGGGGTTGTAGCGAAGCAGGCACCCATCTCCACATTTGGTGGACGTGCCGGGTTGCTCAACGGTTTTGGGAAACGACATTCCAGATGGCGTCAGTGCTCTTGGGGGTCCCCTTGTCACCTGACCCTACTTTGGCTCTACTTAACCTCACGCCCCGAAATTGTTCTCGGAGTCAGCTATCCTTATTTCTCCAGCTATCCACAGTGGCTAAACAAACGATTGCTAGAGCCTGGAAGACCCCGACACTCTCTATAGCGGAACTTAAGAATAGGGTCACACAAGCCATGATTCATTGCAAAATTGAAGCGAAAGTTTTAGACCATATGCCCCGATTCCATAGGGTTTGGCAGCCCTGGATTCGACATTTCCTGCCCCCTGACTTGGATCCCGATCTCTTAGAACCCTGAGCCACTCTTTAGGATAAATTCCCCTCTAGCGCATGGCAGCCTGGGCCTGTGCGGGCCGACTGACCAATTTCCCCCCTTTTCCCCTATACCTTTCTCTCTTCTTCCCTCTCTTTCTTCCCCTTTTACTCCTATCCTTATTTCCAGTCAACCTGCTCTTTCTTCCTTTTTCTTTTCTATATTAGAAAATACTGCTCTCGCAGTACTTGTACTTCCCTGTACAGTATGTTTTTTTCTATTGAGAGTAACCTACCTTTCCAACACCGGGGACTCCGGATAGTTTGGGTTTCAGACTGTGTTATAAAGCAATAACTCTCTGTTTTGAATAGAGTGACACAGCTATGTTTTCTTTCTTTTATTGTTTGTTTGCAATCGTGTTATAATGAACGTGTGACACTAACACGGCCATTTGTTTTATATACAATGTCACATTGAAATTTTGACTGTAACGTACTGTGTAAATTTTCTGTTACTTGATAATAAAAAATTTAAAGAGGAAAAAATGTCAAAGACTCTCACATTTAAACAGAATGAAAATGCACAATAAGGAAGATGGTGTTGTGGCGTCTTCCGCCAGTCTTACTCTACTTCCGGTACGTCCTACGGCCACTCCCTACGCGTTACATCATACCACGTGACTTCTTCATGGGGATAGTGATAGGACGTTAATGGCATAAATAAATATAATGAAAACCATCTTCCTTATTGTGCATTTTCATTCTGTTTAAATGTGAGAGTCTTTGACATTTTTTAATAAATTTATCTGCCTATTTTTAAATTACTACACCATTGGAATCTCCTTTCTCTTTCTCCTCCCCCCTTCCCTCTTATTTTGAGCCATTTATTTCGGAATTGATTTGAGGATCCACAGAGTAAAGCTTATATGCTGGAACTGGCCCTCCAGTGGCGGAATTCTATTACTACATCCTTCCTCTGGATTTCCTGGATGGCTAAATTTAATGAATGAAATGAGAGATTCCTGTTTTTTTTTTTGATCAGCTTGTTTACTTCGTCTTAAGGTGAGAGCTGATCAAACAAGCTGATCAAAAAAAAAAACAGGAATCTCTCATTTCATTCATTAAATTTAGCCATCCAGGAAATCCAGAGGAAGGATGTAGTAATAGAATTCCGCCACTGGAGGGCCAGTTCCAGCATATAAGCTTTACTCTGTGGATCCTCAAATCAATTCCGAAATAAATGGCTCAAAATAAGAGGGAAGGGGGGAGGAGAAAGAGAAAGGAGATTCCAATGGTGTAGTAATTTAAAAATAGGCAGATAAATTTATTAAAAAATGTCAAAGACTCTCACATTTAAACAGAATGAAAATGCACAATAAGGAAGATGGTTTTCATTATATTTATTTATGCCATTAACGTCCTATCACTATCCCCATGAAGAAGTCACGTGGTATGATGTAACGCGTAGGGAGTGGCCGTAGGACGTACCGGAAGTAGAGTAAGACTGGCGGAAGACGCCACAACACCATCTTCCTTATTGTGCATTTTCATTCTGTTTAAATGTGAGAGTCTTTGACATTTTTTCCTCTTTAAATTTTTTATTATCAAGTAACAGAAAATTTACACAGTACGTTACAGTCAAAATTTCAATGTGACATTGTATATAAAACAAATGGCCGTGTTAGTGTCACACGTTCATTATAACACGATTGCAAACAAACAATAAAAGAAAGAAAACATAGCTGTGTCACTCTGGATTAGTGGACATCACATCATTGGTCCTTCCTCCATTTATTTTTATTTGTATTTGTGCTTTTATATGGACTATTTTTTTCTTTTATATATTTTGATTCTTGCACATAATATTACTTCGAGTTTTATTATTATATTATATGAGTGGCACGATTTGCGCAGGACCCCCCCCTTTTATTAATACGCACTGATCTGTACTGTACAGTAAGGTGAGCGGTCCCAGACTCGACCCAATGGTCATTGCTCACTCCATCTTTAACCACATCAATACCAGGCACTTAAACACCTTCCTGCCCAGACCGCGGTCATGCTACACTGTACCCAAATTACATTTTTATCATTTTTTTCTCACAAATAGAGCTTTCTTTTGGTGGTATTTCATCACTTCTACAGTTTTTTTTTTTTGCTAAACAAATAAAAAAAGACCGAAAATTTAGAAAAAAAAAATGTTTTTTGTTTGTTTCAGTTTCAAAACATTGTAAATAAGTATGTTTTCTCCTTCACTGATGGGCACTGGTGGGACGGCACTGAGGGGCACTGATAAGGTGGCACTGATGAGGTGGCATTGATGGGCACTGATATGTGGCACTGATGGGCACTGATAGGTGGCACTGATGGGCGACACGGATCGACACTGATAGGTGGCACAAATTGGCACTGATAGCTGGCACGGATTGGCATGGATAGTTGGCATGGATTGGCATGGATAGGCGGCACAAATGGGCATAGATAGGCGGCACAAATGGGCATGGATGGACACTGATAGGTGGCATGGATGGGCACTGATAGTTGGCACTGATAGGTGGCACGGATGGGCACTGATAGGCGGCATTGTATTGTACTGATGGATGCCAATCAGTGCCAAACAATAATGCATGCCAATCAGTGATGCCCATTGTGGGCACTGATTGGCATCCATTGTGGGCACCAATTGGCATCCATTGTGGGCACTGACTGGCATCCCTGGTGGTCTAGGGTGGCATACCTGGTGCTGGGCATCCCTGGTGGTCTGGTGGCGTCCCTGGTGGTCCAGTGTGGGCATCCTCGAGGGGGGGGGTGTGCCGATAATCGATCAGCACAGACACCCCCTGTCAGAGGAGCAGCCGATCGGCTCTCCTCTACTCGCGTCTGACAGACGCGAGTGAGGAAAAGCCAATCACCGGCTCTTCCTATCTACACTGTGATCAGCCGTGATTGGACACGGCTGATCATGTGGTAAAGAGTCTCCGTCAGACTGACACCCCTCAACAACGATCGCCGTGATGCGCGTTCTTGGGGGCACGCTGCGGCTCAAAATCCTGAGGACGGTCTATGATATCCAGTCAGGATTTTGAAACCACTTTGCCGCCGTCATTTGACATCAGTCTACTGACATGCAAATTGGTATATAAAGTGTAGCGCTAAATGTGCTAGAAAGTGCCAGGACCACCTAACTCACAAAAGTACAAAAAAATTGTGATATAATAAACTAGTGACCTGTACTAGAGTGATCTCAAATAAAAATACAAAAATATTATAATATCACATTAAAAAACACAAAAGATATGATCAGTGCAAAAATAAAAGTTTAGTATCAAATTTGAAAGATACAAAAATGTAACCCGTGCAGGTATTAACATCTCGCATATATAAACCTGAAATAGGCTAGTAGTGAACTTGCACAGAAAACCAAATTATTACAACATAAATAAATCTAAAACGTGCAGAAGAGTCTTTTTGATGAAAAAGTCCAACATGCAAAAATCCCACGTGGTTTGATTTGGGCGTTCCTTGGGACCCCAAAGATGTATGTTGACATGCAATCACTAATGTGACAGTACCACCACCTGTAAAGATGTGAGCTTACCGAATAGCTCAGACCCAAAATAACCTACATTCTGTGAGTCAATAGAGCTTGGAAATGTCAGCTGACAACATAGGATGCGATATCTGGAACTGCGTCCCCAAACCTTTCAGAAAAGATCCGTCTCCACACAGGGGTCAAATTTCAACCTGTATAATGGAAAAGGATAGAGAAGACCATATAGCGTAATTCCTTTTGACAACGAAAAGTTTATTAAAAAGTAACACGCTTACATTTTAAAAGTGTTTCAAGCGCTTGTAAAAGAATTTTGGCGACGTGTTTAGTCTTTTCATTCCCACACAACAGATACTCCAGACTAGACTACCTATTCCTACCACAGAGGGACCTCCCTTGTCTTATTGAGGCAACCATAGATCTTATGTACCTGTCAGACCACCACCCTATATCCATGACTTTGAAATTAGTGGACAACCCATCCAGATCACCAATTTGACGTGTTGATCCCTCCCTATTAACAGATCCTGCTATTGCAGCGTCATTAAACGATCGACTGGCTCTCTACTTTAAAGAAAACAAATCCCCAGAGATCTCCCCCATGCTATTGTGGGAAGCTCATAAAAGCACAATCCGAAGGGAGCTGATAGCGGCAGCAGCCAAACGTAAAAAAGAAAAGGACGCTCAAATATTACAGCTAACTAACCGAATACGAGTACTGGAAAGAGCACACAAATTCTCCCAAGCTAGGAACACTCTCCCTGAACTCAGTCAGGCCAGACAAAATATCCTAAATATATTGAGTACACAAATTAAAAGAAAATACATCCTTTCTCATAGAATCTTTTATGAATTTGGCAATAAGTCAGGTAAGCTGTTGGCCAGAGCCCTTTGTAAACAACAGGCCTCCAAGTCCATCCACACATTAACGGACACCTCTGTGAACAAGGTTGTATCAAATCACCAGATCGCCGAACAATTTGTCCATTATTACACTGATCTTTACAACCTACATTCCAAAAACACACAAGAAGACAACTCGCATAGACATCAACTCATTACCGATTTCCTGAAGGAATACGGTCCAACCCTTCTATCTCCAGATCTAGCCCATAACTTAGAAGCCCCCCTCTCACTGCTTGAATTTGAATTTGTACTCAAACAATTAAAACCCGAGAAAAGCCCTTGCCCAGACGGCTTAACTACGAGCTACTATAAGTCCTTTATTGACATCTTGAAACCACGTTTTCTATCAGCATTCAATTCCCTCTCTCCTGACAACCCGCCCCCACGCGATTTACTAAAAGCCCATATTGCAGTAATACCCAAACCAAATAAAGACGAATCCCTGGTAACCAATTACAGACCCATATCCCTGCTTAACGTAGATTTAAAAATGTACGCCAAGATTCTAGCTAACCGTCTCTTGCCTCTCCTGCCCAACCTTATCTCTCTTGACCAGGTAGGTTTTATTCCTGGGAGGGAGGCAAGAGACAATACAATTAAAGCTATCAACATACATAAATGGTTGTCCTCTTCCAAGCAACAGGGATTCTTCCTCTCCTTGGATGCGGAGAAGGCGTTCGACAGAGTGGCATGGGACTACATGGTTGAAGTTCTTAAGCAGATAGGCCTACCAGAACGCTTAATATCCTCATATACGCCTCGCCAACAGAACAGGTTAGGGTTAACAGCCAGCTGTCGGACGCCTTCTCCATATCCAACAGGACTCACCAGGGATGCTCGCAAACCAAGACATAAAAGGAGTGTCGATAGCCAATACCACCCAAAAAATAGCTGCTTTTGCAGATGACATCCTCTTATTCCTCACGGAACCGCATATCACACTACCTAATCTCCTTAAAGACCTCACCACATTTAATACCATCTCCAAATAAACTTCGCTAAGTCTGAGGCCCTAAACATATCCTTAAGAAAAGAAAAGGTACACTTCTGTCGAGAGAATTTCCCATTCAAATGGAACAGCACAGCGATTACGTATTTAGGAATCAAGCTAACCTCTAATATCAATAATATATATTCCAGCAATCACCTTCCACTTCTCCTAAACATTCAAAAAGACGTTAAGGCCTGGTCATCAGGAGTGTTCTCCTGGTTTGGCAGGGCGTCGATCGTTAAAATGAATATCCTCCCTCTGCTGCTTTACATGCTACAAACGATACCCATACAGCTCCCTCAAGCCTTTTTCATCTCTTACAGATCTATATGCACCAACTTTTTATGGGAAGATAAACTACCTAGGCTTAGCTACGACAGACTGATCCTGCCTAAAATGAAAGGTGGCATTGGTTTCCCGTATAATAAGAACTATTACTGGGCTTGCCACCTTGCCAGAAAAGTTGACTGGAAGGTCCACACACTTACGAAAGCATGGGTACAATTAGAGAGTGCAATGTCCCCGATACCAACACAACAATTACCCTGGATGGATCCTAAACACATCCCCGGGTATGCAAACAACATCCGTTAATTTCCAGCACTTTGCAAGCATTTTGAATGTCTTGCCGCACACACCACATCTCTTCTGCCCACAGTCCCTTGAGCCCAATTAGACACAATCCTGACTTCCTAGCAGGTCAATCAGATGCATTCCTTACAGGGATCTGGCCACATCCAGAAATACACGCCCGACACTTTTTCTCCAACGAGCAATTCCTAACATTACAAGAGCTCCCTAAACAGAATTCAGGACGCCCCTTCCCACAATGGATGTACTTTCAAATAAGGCACTTCCTGACCCATCACCAGCACCAGCCCAAGTACGCTAGATCTCTTAACCCGTTTGAAATGATATGCGACAAGACAGAACCACAGCGACATGTAATCTCTAGCATCTACTCGCTCTTTTTCTCAAAAGTTAATCCCAAATCTAATATAGCATCACGCAGTTGGGAAACAGACCTATCTTTATCCCTGACAGAAGAAGAATGGGAAAACATTTACTCCAACATCCATAAGGGATCCATTAACGTATCGGTGCAGGAAAATGGTTTCAAAATAGTAACAAAATGGTATAAAACTCCTTCCAAATTACACAAGTTTGATCCTAACATACCACCTACGTGTTGGAGATGAGCTGATAACATAGGAAAGAAGTACACCGCCTTATTCACAAAATTACCACACTTCCCATAGAATACTCACCAGCACAAATGCTCCTACACCATACCCCACTTCCTAAGAAAACATATCATCGCTCCCTAGCCCAACATCTCATCAACGCGGCAAAAATGTGTATCCTGACCCTATGGAAATCCACTACTCCACCAACCATTTCGGACTGGTTCAAATGTATTTCTAGAGTGGCCGAGATGGAAGAGCTAATACACCAAGCTAAAGATCCCCCACTCAGTTATTGGAAAGTCTGGGCATGTTGGCTCCACTTTCGCAACTCAGCAGAATATACATCAATGCTCACCTAAACCTTGTTCCTGCATACAATACCACAAATGACCTTAGCCCAAAGGCAGACCGGGCTCAGATAGACATCAGTTATACCATGCAAACACACCCCCCTGCACTGCAGACTCCATGCCCACTCACAGAAAAAAACCCTTACGGGGATAAAGGTTCTTGGACAGGCCCGGAGTACGATCTATGAAGGACCAATTCCCACAAATTTCCGCTTCCACAAACCAAGTTAACAACTATTGTAAATGACATATCTTGCTTTTTCATCCTGTTATGTTGTTTCATTTTATCATTTTCAATAAAAGGATTTGAAACAAATGCCGGTGCTATTTAAAGGAATCAGCAAGCGAGAAATAAAATCAAGAAACAAACACCAAAATAACAATTGTCTGAGATTACCAGGCCCAGTAGAGCATCATTTCTAGTTGGGGCTTCTATAAACTGTACTATAAAATTATCTTGTGGAAGGTGTATGCATGTCCACTCTTTCACTGTTCCAGTAGTGTCACTACTAGTTAATTTCAGGGTTGGTTAAGTCTCCCATTATTACCACTGTCCCAGTCCTTACAGCCCTCTCACTATTATGCTTTTCTGAGATTAGAGACTTTTTATATACACTCCGGGTGGTTTTAACCACTGGGAAAGTGTGTATGTTTGTTAAGCTGGCTGTCGGCTTTCACATGAAAGTAATACAGGCTGCTGTGAAGCCACCCAAGCACCTCCACCACTGCTGACATGCTTTCCCCCTCCCCGCGCATGCCCCTGCCATGTATTCCGGGCTCCACCCTGGCCTCCTTTTGAGGTCATTGACACAAGACTGAGGTGTAAGATGTCACTTTCAGGTCCCCATGTCAATTTCCCCAACCAGTACATGCTTTGAGGCATGTACTGTATACAGTATATACATTTTACAGTTCTTAAAGTTAAATGTCAACTGGAAACACCCCTCTACCAGGGCATACTCTTGCTTTTCCACCTCTTATAAAACCTCCTCCAGAATTGATCATGCATTTGCTAACTCCTCCATGTTGGCAGATGTTGTGTCTGCTGAATTTCTATCCAGTGGTTTTGTCTGACCACAGGCCACTAGCAATAAAGTTACAGTCTCACTTTTCCCGAAATGGCTCCATGTGGCGCCTATGCACCCATTGGATTTCCTATTCAAAAATTTCAGGTAAAACCCCACTGATTTTGCAGGAATACTGGGAGATTAACCCGGGGTCAGCCTCTCCAGAATGTGTATGGGATGCCTTTAAGGCCTTAACTAGGGCCACTATATCTCTTCTTTGCCATTAAAGCAGTCAAGCTGTATGAGGTGGCCACTACAACATCCTTACAGACCAAGGTGATGGATCAGTCTGCCCGCTATGGACTGGACCCCTCGGAAACAAATTTTGACCTTTTACAGGCCTTTAAGCAGGTCTACATCTTCACCTAGAGGAGGTCACCAGGAAAGAAGAGGTTCCACTTAGTACATCGGATCACTCCCAAGGAGGTTCTTTGTGTAATCCAGTCCTTCTCTGTAGGTAAGGCCCCTGGCCCTGATGGCCTCCCAATAGAATTCTATAAGGTGCACGGTGAAATGTTGGCTCTTCATCTTACTTCCTCCAGAATGTGCCCTTCCTCCCTCCATGTCTGGGAGGATCCGAAATACGAATTACCATGCGTCCGAATTTTGTACGAAATACGAACTTTTGTTTACGAATCCCCAGGAGGAAGTCAGCACAGCACAGGGATGGAGCCCCTCATCTAACAAAAATTGGTATTTCGGATTGGAAATTTTTCAACGGAATTTCGAATAAAAACCAAACTTCCTTCAGCATCGACTGTCATATTGAGGTATATTGTTGCCTTTAAATTCATCGTAAAGTACGTTCGTACAAGTTAACAAACCTAACGACAATTCGTATTTCGTACGAATTGAAATTGAATTTCGGACACGAAATACGAAGTACAAATTAATTTTAATACGAACCGTAACGGAACAGAACAAAACAAATTTATTGACGGTGCCCATGTCTATGATTATTGATGCAGACCAAACCGAGTTTATATCTACAGATATTAACCTAAGTAGGTTATTCACGAATATTCATGCTAACCACAAAAACCATGTTATTGCCTCTCTTGACATCAAGAAGGCATTGGATACTGTGGCGTGGCCTTTCCTGTGGGAGAATGGAGTTCCCTCTGCTCTTCATTACATGGCTACAAACACTATATTGTTCTCCAACAGCTGCCATTCGCCTGGGGGGTCTTCTCTTTTCGCCATAGTGATGTAACCTGTGGCTGAAGCCCTCCATGTATCACCTCTAATTAAAGGCCTAAAGCTAGCATGGCTGAAGGAGAGGGTAGCCCTGTACACGGATGACCTCCTGATGTTTCTCAATGGTGCTGGCCCCTCCTTGCTGAGTGTGTTACATGTCTTGAATGCATTTTCAGAGAAAACCCGGACTTAGGGTAAATTGGTCCAAATCCCAATTGTTTGCTGTCGATCCTGCTACTAAACTTACTGCACCAACAGATCTTTGCACTCATTACAATGGGTGGATGAATTTACTTACCCAGGGGTGCATGTCTGTCATGATGTAACTTTTTATAGTAGGAAATAGAAAATTCACCTGGGCCCAGGGCCTTAGAGGATTTTAAAGACAAGATAATAGAAGCAATTTAGTCTTCACTGCAAGGGGCATTCAGGATCTTGATCTTCTGTGGGTTTAGGTAGAGGTATGGCATCAAGCCAAGCCTGGGAAGTGGGGCAAGACTGGGTTTGGGGTGTAGAAAGAAGGTTTTGGTAGTATGAGGAAAAGATTTCTAGGACTTCCTTAGGGTGAGAAATAATATTTCCTAAGCTTATATGTGTGGGAAGGTTGGAGGGATTGATTTAATTTTCTAGCAAACATGGCAGAGGCCAAGTTACTGTGTAGCAGAAGACAGACCTTAGACCATTGCAGAGATTTTTCATTTTTTTCTGAGAGTAAGGCCACGTACACACGGGCGGACTGTCTGCCCAACTTAGTCCGCTGAACAGTGTTTCAGCGGACAATCCGCTCGTGTGTGGGCTTCAGCGGACTTTTTCAGCGGACAGTCTGACGAACAAAGTCTTACGGAATTTGATAACATAAATGCAATTTATTAGCAAAGTAACAAGAAATAACATAAAAACAGTTTCATCTGTAAATAGTGGTGTCTGCAGGTGCAGATCGGCATCCAAAACGAGCGTCCACGGATCTGGCAGAAGACTGTGGGAACATCAATCCGTCCTGTGGCCACCAGTCAGGTCCGGGCTGGGAAGCAGATAGATACCGGGGGAGGAACAACCGAATAAAAGAGGCTACGCGCTCGGAGCATTGACTCCTTCTACAGGCCTAGGGGGGGAAGTGCTGGAATGATGGTATTTATCTGTCTGGGCTGGTCATAGGAGAACAGGCTTCAGCACACCTGATGGTCATGTGATCACTAATCACAAAATGGGTCGGCCAGACACTGAATACTAAACCTACCCAGAGATGTTTAAGAGCACAGCAATAAATAAATATGAGTTTATATGGAAACTAAGTGTCCATATAAATATCCATAAATAAAAAGGAGAAGGGAGATCGCAAAATTCATAAAGACATACATATATATTTATAAAAATATCTCTCATAGTCACAACATGTTTACACGTATAGGTAGCGTATACACGCCCGTGTATTAGATTAAAATAATAATAAAAATTAATAAAAGCTTTCACAAGATCATTAAAGAATCATTAAAAGGCATTGTTAAACAAATGACAATTAGATTGGCTATACATGCGCATACATACATATATGCACACACATATGCACACATGTAAATACATATATACAAGCATGCGCACATACACAAAACAATAATAATGACCGTTATAGCTACAATAAGGGGACCTTATACTTTAGGCTTTAAATACTCAGTTCCTAAAATGTTATACTAATCTTGGCCAAAAATGTTGGTGTCTAATCTGCTTGCAATGTTGATTTGTCAAATTACTAATTTTGGTTCTTGTTTCATTCCACAGTGTCCTTCAACACCACAGAAATGGCAGACTGTGGCCTCCCACTTTGCCAGTCGTTGGGACTTTCCCAATTGTAGAGGAGCAATAGATGGGAACCACGTCCGCATCGTCCCACCACCCAACTCGGGGTCCTACTATTTTAACTACAAGGGGTTTAATAGTATCGTGATGTTGGCGGTGGTGTCTGCGACATATGAGTTTTTGTATGTGGACGTGGGGCAAAATGGACGGATGTCGGATGGTGGAGTCTTCGCACGGATGGAGTACTACTGGCGTCTCCAGAGTGGCAGTCTGGGCTTGCCACCCCCAGAGGAGAATCAGGAAGGACTCCCGTTCGTCTTCGTTGCGGATGAGGCGTTTGCCCTGGCGAACCATCTGATGCAGCCTTTCCCGATGAGGACCCTCACCCCAGACCAGAGGATTTTTAATTTCCGCCTGTCCAGAGCCCGAAGAGTGGTGGAGAACACTTTTGGTATACTGGCCAGCCGGTTCCGCCTTTTTCTTACGTCTATTCACATGGCGGAATACAAACTGAATCACATAGTGGTGACGTGCTGTGTTCTGCACAATTTTCTTAAAAAAGTTTCTGTGAACTATGCGGTCTCAGTTGGCCAACAAGAAGCAGACTTGCTGGAAAATGAAGATAACCTCAGGGGCCTTGAACCTGCTCATCCTGGCTTGCCCCCCCAAAGTGAGGTTAGAACCCAATACATGGACTACTTTGTGGGTAGGGGGGCTATTGATATGCCAGACAATGTCTGAGAGGCATTTTCAAAATAAATTTTTCTTTGAAACTCCTTCATTTACTGCTTGGCTTGGTTTTAGGTGTCTCCTAGGTATATTTATGCTTTTTCAAGTTGTGCCTTTTTCAACAACAGTGCAAACCCAAGTTCTGAGCGAGATGAGGGGACAGTCTCTTCTTCAGATAAGCTTATTATGTTGTGGGTCTGCTACACACACACCTTGTTTTTGGTAACTAATGTATGTAGTGCATTACTGACCAAAATTGTGCTCATTTTCAGCACCATGGCAGGAAAATGGCATGATTGTCCAAATTTACACCTCACTGTGGGTGTTTTTTACTAAAGGCACATCCACTATGCACTACAAGTGCACTGTAAAAGTGCACCTGAAACTGCACTTGGAGTGCAAAGTGGAGTTTCCTTCAGTAAATCACACTCCTTCTCAGAACAAACTTTTACTCCAAATACATTTTTGGCACAATGAAAAAGGAAGCCACACATTGATGATAATTTAACTTTTTAATCCAAGCACATTCACATGTGCGTTTAGAAAAGGTTTTTTACAACAAAACAAGAAATTGTGTGTATCAAAAACAGAGTTTCTTAAATTTTTTGTTTACTTGGTGTTTTTGTGTAAACAGGCATGTATCAAAGCGTAAAATACAGAACACAGGAACTTAAAAAGTTCAACTTTGAAAAGTGAAGACAATATCATATCAATATGTACAAACTGGGCTGATATTGCCTTCATCACATGGGGTGTCACCCCTGGAAAATCCAAATTTGGGAGATGCACACAGTGTGTTAACATGTGCTATCTCCCATCATGGGGATCAATGTACATGCTTTGGGGCTGCAACCCCTTCATCTCAGCCACTTTACACAAAACGCGTACATTGATCCCCCATGATGGGAGATAGCGCATGTTTACCCACTCTGTGCATCTACCAAATTTGTAATTTCGATAAATACAAAAGTTAGGTTTTAAAATCACAAAACTAAAACCCTATCTAGTTTTTTCTGTTTCACGCTCTACCCAAAACATCAATGATGTTCTTCATTTTATTTTTAACATCATTGATGTTTTGCTGGATATTTTCCAAATCCCGATTGCACCCCATTATCTCCCCAATCAGGATCTGGGCACTTTCACTGGTAAAACGGGAATCTTCTTCCACATCACCTACAAAACAAAGCAAAAAAACACACCATGTAATAAAAATATGGTGACATACATTGATGAGCTTACCGGAAGCTGTTTTCTCCGACACTCACCTGTTGTGGTGACAATTTGTCCAACTTCAACGATCTCTCCTTCTTCCTCCTCCTCCTCCTGCTCCTCTGCTTCTGGTTTTGGAATTTTGGCTTCTTTGGGAGTGGTGGGGTCCCTGGTGTCCTCATACTTGCCGAGTCTTCTCTCCCCTATGAGAAGGTAAAAAAAAAAAAATTAGCACACAGAAGGCAGAATTAGGAATGTGAAACATTGTTTGGAAGTGTTGTACAATTGTTTCTTTTGGCAAAGCTTCAAGATCAGAACATTATTGGGGACACTGTGTTCAGCTGGAATACTTACGTGCAGAACAATGTTTCCTATGAACGAATGAAACCATGAACTTGAAAGTGGCCATTTTAAAATGCACAACATGAAATCAAAGCACATGGAGCATGTATGCAAGCAAGAATAATCATATGAACACAAAACAACTACTTACTTTTTTTAAGAACACGCTTGATCCTTATGTACTGTTCGTGCTCCCTCAGTTTCAGGTCTGACCAGCGTTTTCTCAGTTGATCCTTGGATCGTCATACCCCAAAATTCTTCTGAAGACTCTTCACAACTTTAGTGGAAGTAGAACTTTGATTGCGCAACTGCGTTCTCTCTGCCATGTGCTCTCCCCATTGCGCCGAAAGTGAAGGGGCGGGGAATAGTCTAGAAAGAACGTCAGGGGCGGGTGGAGTTTCACGTATGCGCACTGTATATAAAACGCAACAGGCGTGTGTCATCCGTACGATCTGGGAAGAGAGTGAGGCGCGGACGCGACAATCGTGCAAACGAAGGTAAAAATTTTAACTTGGTGCATCACTAGACTACACTGCTTCTATCTAGGCCGATGTTGGGAGAAGATTAGGAGGGTTTTTAATGGCATTATTAGTATTTGAGGGTTTGTCTTGTGTTGTGTCTTGCAGACAAAATGGATCCATTCCAAAACCCCAATTTTATGGGGCTATGCCTCCAAATGTACAGGGAGATGCCCTGCCTGTGGCAGATCAACAATGAGTTTTATTATGACATAAGAAAGAGGAAGGCAGCACTGGAGAAACTTCTTTCTTTGGTGCGGATCATGGTCCCCACAGCAGACATGGCCTATATGAATATGAAAATTGGGGCCATGAAGATTACATATCTCAGGGAGAGAAAGAAGCCCCTGGAGTCCTTGAGAGCAGGAGACCCAGATGCCGTTTATTACCCCAGGATGGTTTACTTCCACAGGCTGCATTTTCTGGTAGACCAGGGGGTACCCAGGCCACCACTCAACCGTCTTCCTTCAAGACCTCCTTCACCCCCAGCTGAGGGTTCCAACATCCAACCTGGGCCTCCCAGGCAGCAACATGTGGTGGGGCCCAGCTTGAGACAGGTATTGCATTGTTGAACATATTTCTTGTGTTACATTTAATTATGTTAACTAGATGTTCTTATTGATCAGTAAGTTGTGATTTAACAAAGTGGTTTACATATCAAGAGACAGTAGTGACCAAAAATGATTGGGACGGGAAAGAAAAATGCTGGCCTCAGAATGATAGTCTGTTCTATTTGGTAACATTCAATTTGCAAAAGCCAGGAGCACAAAATGGTGTGATTGATGAGCAAAAAACTAAAACGATGTCCCATTTTCATACACAGGAAGACCTCAGTCGGGGGGAGGCTGTGGCAAGTAGCAGCCAGGAGGTCGACCAACGCCCTCCTTCTCCTCCTGCGCCAACTACAGGAGCCCAGCCACAGCCTCGAAGGATGCCTGGTGGGAAGTGCCGAAGGAAGAAGAGAGAGTGATGGCCTGGGTTCAGTCTGGTCTGCCAGAAGATGCAGCCTCTTGAAGAACCACATTCTGGCGACATAAATGGCATCTGAATTCCCTGTTCTCTAGGACTTCTGGACCAGACTTCTCTCCCTGAGATATGTACTCCTCAGGCCACCAATTTTTCTTATTCTAATTTGTTCATGTCTGCCCTGGGGGCCAAAGGCTGCACCAAAGTAACAAGTTTCTCCAGCTCTGCGTTCCTCTTTTTATTTTATTGCGACCAAAATAAAGGTTTTTTTTGTTACATGAAATACTTGCGTATGTGTTTTCCTTCCAAAAGGCCAGTTTATTTGTGAGCAGGCAGGTACATTTCAAAAATACAAAGTGAAATAAATAACAAGGGGTACCAACACTAAACAACCTCCTGTAGATTAAAAACGAAAAACCAAAGATAAAAAATAAAATAATGTTGTTGTGGTAAGTTTACACACAAAAAACACCTCAAAAAAAAGGAGAAATGAGCAAACTGTCTTTAAAGGAGATGTTTAGGAAAAAACAAAAAAAAGCATCCAAAAAAGAATAAACAAAATCTAAAATTGTGTAGATGTGATGAAAACAAAAATTATATTGCCAAAATGGTTAAAAAAAGAGTCATGAAATACATTTGGGAGAAGTGTGTGTGACTATGAGCATCAAAAAAATTTCCTTCTTGCAGCATTGTAAAGAACAAGAGAATGCGCTTCATCAAAGAATTTTTAACATTGCAGCGTGACGAATGTGCTATATCGATTACGAGCAGTAGTTTTACCTGAACGAGCGCTTCTGTGTCGGAATTTGAATGTGAGCATGCGTGGCACCTTGTCCGTCGGAGTAGGCTACACATGATCGTAATATGTTCGATCGGAGCAGTTTGTCGGAAAATATTTCCGGCAAGTTGGAAAATTTGGTCCAACGGATATTCCGACGGAAACAGTCCGATGCATACCACACACAGTCGGAATATCCGACAAAACGCTCCGATTGGACACATTCGGACGGAATCTCCGACCGTGTGCACAAGGGCTTAGTGTGATGGAACGCCAATCTCTGGAACAACTTATGAGGAATGATGGTATCTTAAAACCGGCTGACAAAGGGGGTAGTATAGTGGTCCAGGATAGGACAGACTATTTACAGGAATCCATCAGATTATTATCTGATACCAGCACATATAAAATCCTACCGAATGACCCAACCATGCAGTATTCCACTGAAGCTACAGATATTATCCGTAGAGCCCGAGTGCATAACATAATCTCTAAGATCTAGGCCAGTTTCATCAAGAAAAATTTCTATAGAACATTGTATTATTATCATTTACCAGAAATACATAAGGATCCCACCAACCCTCCTGGATGCCCCATAGTCGCAGCCATGAACAATGTCACAAGTGGATTCTCAGTACATATCGACCAATTCCTGCAGCCACTGGCCCAAAATCTACCATCCTACATTCGTGATGGTCCCCATCTACTTGAAATGCTAAAACCACACACTTGGGAACCCACCTCTTGGTGGCTGTCCTTGGATCTAGCATCCTTATATACCTCTATTTCCCATGATGTTGGCCTCCAAGCTGTTGAACATTTTTTTATCGGAAGACCCACTCACCAATCCAAGACAAGTTTCTTTCATCTTAGAGTCACTTATGTTTTGTTTAAAACACAATTATTTTGACTTCAACAGCACACACTATCTTCAAATTAATGGCACAGACATGGGCGCTAACATTGCACCAAGTTATGGAAACATAACTATGGGTTTCTGGGAACACCTCTACCTAGCCATTCATCCCCTCACATCCCATGTGGCCTATTACAGTCATAATATTGATGATGTAGTGATAATATGGGATGGGATCCCCCAAGACAGTGAGACATTTGTTAAATATTGCAACAACAACAATCTGGGCCTAACCTTTACTCACATTTTTGACCAGTGTTCTTTAGCATTTTTAGACCTCGAATTATGTCATGATGTAGGTGCAATCTTTGCTCGAAATTTTGTTAAATCCATGGCAGGTAACTCTTTCATCCATTTCAACAGCTGCCACCATCCAAGACGGGTCAACAATATCCCATGTAGCCAATTTTGCCATCTTAGGAGAAACTGCACCAGGGACGTTGATTATGATAGCCATTGTGCACTTCTCACTCAAAAATTTCTTGATAAAGGCTACCCCATCCCTCTAGTGGAGGAAGCCTTTAAACATTATCGACAGACAAACACTATCTCTAGTGAGGGCCGCTCTGCGCAATGGGAGGCTTCTGCTGTGTGACGCTTCTCTTCTTCTGACACATCTTATATAACGGAACCGTGCGTCCATTATATAAGAACTGTCAGAGAAGCGTCACACAGCGGGAACCTCCCATTGCGTGGAGCGGCCCGAGAAGGAAGCGACAAAGAAGAGGCGCTGTGGAGGAAGATGCCAGACAACAACACCGGAGCAAGAAGAAGAGGATTGGAGCAAGAAGAAGAGGAGCAAGAAACCGAAGGATGAAGGAAAGAAGAAGGAAGAAGACCAGAAGAAAGAAGATGAAAGAAGAAGACTTTAATAAAGGAATTGTCAAAAACTGTCTCTTGTAATTTTTAAGACTTTTGTCACTTTTTGGGTGAAATGGTAGGGGTACAAAATCCTTACCATTTCACACAGGGGGGAGGCCAGGATCTGGGGGTTCCCTTGTTAATGGGGGCTTCCAGATTCCGATAAGCCCCCGCCCGCAGACCCCCACAACCACCGGCCGGGGCTGTGGGGATGAGGCCCTTGTCCTCATCAACATGGGGACAAGGTGCTTTGGGGAGTACCCCAAAGCATCCTCCCAATGTTGAGGGCATGTGTCCTGGTACGGTTCAGGAGGAGGGAGTGCTCTCTCATCCCCCTTCTTTTCCTGCGGCCTGCCAGGTTGTGTGCTCGGATAAGGGTCTGGTATGGATTTTGAGGGGAACCCTCATGCCATTTTTTTTGGTGCGGGCTTCCCCTTAAATTCCATGGTAGACCTGAAGGGTCTGGTATGGATTTTGAGAGGGACCCATGCCACTTTTTTTTTTTTCATACCAGACCTGAAGGGCCTGGTATGCTCTTGGAGGGGAACCCATGCCGTTTTTTTTTAAAATTAAAGTCGCCTGGCCTGTGGGCGACTTAAAGTCGTGTTGTAAGTTGCCCCAAGTTGCGCTGTGATTCACACTCAAGTCGTGTCCAAGTTGCCTGCCAAAGTCGCACTGGAAGTCGTGTTGCCCCTGTGTGAATGGACTGTTAGCCTTTATACACACAGTCTGACATTCCGACAACAAAATCCGACTGATTTTTTCCGACGGATTTTGTCTGAAACTGGTGTTGCATACATACGGTCGGACAAAGTTGTCAGAAAATACGATCGCTTGGAACGTGATGACGTTTGTACGCAGGGGTCAAGTCCTGGGGAAAAAAGTGTGGGAACTCCCACCCAAGATCCACTCCCCCACCAAAAAAAAAAAAATGATACGCTCATATGCACGAACGCTTCAAAAGTGGTATTTTTCATCCAATTTTCGTATTGTGTGTATGAAGCTTAACTGTTAGTACATAAAAAAAACAATCCTCAATAAACACAAATACGGTAATTTTCTGAATAATCAGCATTCATTCAATTGTGCTTCTATGCAAATCTGAACATCATGTTCTGATCTTTATTGGAGAATGTTATTTTGTATTTAGAGTGTTTATGTGGTGAGTTTACACTTTTCATTGAACAGAGTTTGGATAACCCAGGGTTAAAGTGGTTGTATACTCATTTTTGGGACTTTTACCTACAGGAAAGCCTATAATAAGGCTTACCTGTAGGTAAAAAAAATATCTCCTAAACCTGTACGGTTTAGGAGATATTCCCCTCGGTATGCGCCGCTGACTGCAGCGGCGCATGCGCACAAGGGGATTCTCGGCCTGAAAATCCGGCAGTGGCCAACCGGCCGGAATAAAATCTCCCACGCGCATGCGCGGGAGTGACGATATCGCGGCTCCGGCCACTCACAGCGCCGGAGCCGCGATACCCGGAAGAAACGCAGAGGGAGCATGTCGGCTCCCTCGGCGTGGATCGGGCCAGATGTCGGGGCCTCGTTCTAAGGTAAGTATTTCATAATGAGCTAGTATGCGGTGCATACTAGCTCATTATGCCTTTTGTTTTGCAGGTATATAAAAAAAAAAAATAGCGGGTTTACTACCGCTTTAAACGGAATGGTCATAAATTAACTGCAAATTATCTGGACAGAATGCTTGGGGAGATAGTGATGTGTTCCTGCTTAGATGTATGTTAGCTTGGGGGGGCTGCAAACTCTGCAGGGCTCCAACACACACTGGCTGCTATTCCAACCCTTCACACATATTTCCACTTAAACTTTCCTCCTGGCATTAAACTTTGCCGGGTATTGTGCTCAGCTTACCACCCCAAACTGATGTTGCTCCCTCAGCTCACCTCTCTGACTGCATGTCCTGTGAGCAGAATAGCTGATCTATCTGTCAGCTAGACCTAGATCTGATCTACCCATCAGCTAGCTGTGATTGGCAGGTAGGTCAAAGTAGAAGCTGTCAGGGGGCCCCCTACTGGCAATGCCTGAATGGTCAGGTGTGCGGCACTTACTATTGTGAGCTGTGTCGGCAGCTGCTGGTGTAGCATCTGCCATACAGCTCGCATACTTCAAAGTCTTGCAGGACACGGCTGCTAATGGGAACTGAGTTCCTGTTGTGGAAAAAGTACAGGAACTCCGTTCCCATGCATTCCCGCAGGACTTGAGCCCTGTTTGTACGTTACGACGGGGCTACATTCAGGCTAGCAGCCAATAGCTTTGGTCTCGTAATTTTATCTGATCATGCGTGGCACTTTGTCCGATCGGAATTCTCTACAAACGATCGGACAAAGTACTATCGGATCATGTTGTCGAAAAATGTTATTTCCAGCTCTCAAACTTTGTTGGTCGGACATTCCGACGGAAAAAGTCTGATGGAGCTCACACACGGTCGGATTATCCAACAACATGGTCCCACACTTAGGTTGACGCTTCCTGTGTAACTCCCGCTTCTTTAATGTGTGAATGAAGAGTGGAGGGACATTCAAACGGGCAAGACAAGACTTCAGTTTACTTCCGGAGAAGAACTGGTATCAAATGAGCTTGCCGGCAGTGGATAACCCATAAAAAACAGGACAATGATAGGTAATCACAGTACTTTTGAAAGAGAGCTTAAAATACTTCTCTGCATTCACCGTGACAGTTTCGTCTATGTCATGAAAAGGTCCACCCGTTGGTGGCGCTGTTGGTCGGATTGCAGTACCAGTGTTAGGTACCTGGTGTTGAAGCCCGACTTGTAGAAGGAGACCTCTCTTACAACGCTGGTTCAGGAGCCACTGGAATGGGAACAGCGGTCTCGAGAGCACAGTGGGTAGGAGTGCCTGCTGGAATAGGGCCGCTGGGACTGATAGCAGAGAAGAGATCCCTCTGGATGGCTGGACGGCTGGCGGAGCAGGGCTGGAAGTTGACAGAAGAGCTGAGAAATGCAAGCAGCAGCTACAGGAGCTGATGAGAGGAACCACAGGCACAGCAGAACACTGAACAGGCAGCAGGTTGGAGCAGGGTCAGACGGTCTGGGTCAGTAGGCGCGCAGACAGGTGATAGCAGCAGGCAAGGCAGCGTCAGTAAAACTGGCAGAGGTCGGCAATGGAATCACAGGCAGAAGTGGTAGCAAGTTCAGGCGGGCCGGGTCGGGTTTGGAGAAGACAGAGAAGTCAGACGAAGCCGGGTCGGTAACAGTAGCAGATAATCAGGTTCAGATTCAGGTAGTCAGATACACAGGAGCTGAGATGAAACAGCACCACACCAGCACACTAGGAGAACCTTTAAGCGATCAGTGGCGAACCACGAGCCGACGCCTTCCAGTGTGAACACACTGAGGCTCAGTTTGAGAAGAAGCACGCGTGTGCATGCGTGCACGCAGCTGTGCCTGTCCATCACTGGTAAGTCCCTGACAACCAGTGTCCACCGGCGGGTGTCTTCCAACACCCAGGGCCTGTAATAAGAGGACCTACCTCTTGGTGGCACTGTTGGATCCTTGGGCTGTAGTACTGGTGCCCACCAGCGGGTGTACTCCGGCAGTGTGGAGCAGACAGCACCTTCTGCGCTCAGCTGTTACGTGAGGTTAATCATTGGTAGTCTTATAAATACCCAGCAAGCCCTCACATGCTTGCCTTGGTATCGCTCTCTCCATGTGCCCTGACCTTGTTGCCTCTTATTGGACCTTGAGCCTGTATCGACCCGAAATGATCCTGAGCCCATCCTCGACCTGTTCCTCTTGTCTCCTGTTACCTAAAGATCCCTGCTCTGCAGCCCATCCATCCATCCTCTCCCTCTCCTGCTGGTTCCCCTTCCTTACCCATCTACTGATTCCCCGTTGTATGACCTCAGCCTGGCTTTGTTGACGACTCTGGTATTTCCCATTTATTGTATATATTACTTGTTGTTTGTGGTTGGTAGTGCACGGTTTGTTTTCACTTTCTTGTCATTTATAAGAAAAACACTATAGTTATTTCACCTACATGCGTTTTGGGTTTCCTCTGTGCAGTCCACAGAGTCTGGTCTAATAATTCCCTGATAGTCTAGGAGAGGGAGTTGCCCAGAATGGAGTCATACACCGAGTGAAAGGCATCTGGGGTAGTGCAGCAGCATCAAGAAGGCCCAACTTCCCCAAGAGCTCCTTAACCTCTGGTACTGTAGTGACTGTTTAAGTGGTGTCATTGTGGGAAACTTGCAGCTTGCATGGAAACCACCAACGATAACGGATCCTAGCCACCTGCAACACTGTAGTGACTTCCTTTATTTTCCTGTGCTTGTCCAGGGTGGTGGGAAAGATGTCCAGATATATTTGGATAGGAAGCCCATCCAGTTGAATATTTTGGGGTGTTACAGGAGGCCCTCAGGATCTTCTCTCCTCCTCAGACACAGCACAATGTCCCTCGGAGGTTTTTCAAGTGGCGGTCTGGGACAGAGAACTCTGTGTATCCTGTCGAATGTAAAGGATGTCACATCAGAGTCAAGGAGTAGAGAGTGAAACAACTTCTGTACAGATGGGAGCAAGTTAGTAACTGTCTTAGAGATACCTATCATCCTAAGATTATTGCGCCTGTGCCTGTTATCCGGGTCTTCTAGATGGGCTTGAAGTTGTATAACAGTATCTAACAGTGTATTGTGTGCTTTCCTGAGGTCTGTGTATGCCAGACTAAGTTCATCATGCTTGGTTTCTAGTAAGTCAGTTCTATTAGCCAGAGCCACAATCTATAGGGGAAGTGTGTTGGTAGATTTATGCAGTTCAGATTGTAATTTCTGAGCTATGTTCTCATACATTGCTGACAGTAGGTATCTTGATGACAGCCTATCTCCTGCAGAGTGTGCAGATGAAGTCTCTCCAGTCTGGGTATAAGACTGTGCCTGTTCCGGCCGGGCACATCTTGTTTTGTTCCCTCACCCGGACCAAATATGTCATCAGAGATCTTTTGGCTGGTTTTCTGCAGCTATTCTTAGGTGCTGGCATGTGCTGGATGTTATGCCAAGTGTGGGAACGTTTCTGCTAAGTGGCCTTGGGGAACCGGCAGAAGTTTCCACTGTCCACAGAGCTCCAAACACAATTCTCTGTTCAGCTTCACCTCGCACATGCACCCCCATTGCCTCATTTTTTTAAACCCATAGCCTGGACCAGATTCGGCATTACATTGGTGAAGGATATCACATCAGATCTCTCACTGTACTCCTTTGACCACTTTATCTCCCACAAAAATGCCACTTTCTCACACCTATTTAGATACTTGCAGTTGGCCCATGCTTTCAGAAGTAAATTTCACCCTGGTGCAGGCCAGCTGGTGCCCTTGGACCTTAAACAAGTCCTAGATTTTGAGTGCTCTGAAAAATCCACCTCAACCATTTATGCACATTTCCTCCATGTGTCTTCTTCTGAGCTATCAGTGCTTCATCAGCACGGGTCCTTTGATGCTTCTGAGTTGGATTCCTTTATGAGGACTGGGAGGATGTATGGGAAATATTAGTCTCCTTACAAGACCACCTCATTCAGTTTAAAATTGTACATAGGGCCCATCTCACTCACTTATCAACTGCACAAATTTTTATTTTGTTGGGTCCTGTCCAGCAATAAGCATGTATTGGGCACAAGTGCTCTCTGTAATTAACTTGATTGACCTAGTATTGTAATGTATTATGTGGAGAAAGCCAACACACTATGTTGGAGGAAATTACACCCCCCCATTTCCTTATGGAAACAGCAGGTTAATAATCCTCTGCCATTTTACAAAGATACCTACGCTCATAGGGGTTGTCCCAGGAAATATGACAAGGTTTGGGCTAAGTGGTTGGCGGAACCTTCCACTGTTGTGGATGGGTTCTCCACATATCCTGTTATTACCCACTGTTGTCTCACGATCATCAGGATCAACTGGATTTTTTGGGTGGACCTGTCCTTGGGGGGCAGTTGTGCACAAGACCTCTTAAGTTGTTTCTTCAGCTATTGGTTGTGTTTGTTTGTTACGGTCCTTAAGGCCGCATTGGTTTCTTATACTGCATTTCTTTTTGCCTTGGTAAGCCCCTGCAAGGGCAAAGTGTCTGTAACTGTTTATGTCTATGTTTGTGTATGTACTTGTAGCACCCTGAGGTTTAGTCAGGGAGCTCCTCACCAAATTCCTTTTTGGAGTAGCTACGGTAGTTAATTACTAGGGATCCATTGACTTCTCCCATATTTGGCCTGGTTGTACTTTCGTCTTCTACCACCAGGTGGCTGGGCACTTGGAGGTAGGGATGAGCTTCGAGTTTGAGTCGAACTCATGTTCTACTCGAACATTGCCTGTTCGCCTGTTCAGCGAACAGTGAACAATTTGGGCTGTTCGCAGCAAATTCGAAAAGCCGGAACACCCTATACAAGTCTATGGGAGAAATCTAAAGTGCTCATTTTAAAGGGTAATATGCAAGTTACTGTCCTAAAAAGTGTTTGGGGACCCGGGTCCTGCCCCAGGGGACATGGATCAATGCAAAAAAAAGTTTTAAAAACGGCCGTTTTTTCAAGAGCAGTGATTTTAATAATGATTAAAGTGAAACAATAAAAGTGTAATATTCCTTTAAATTTCGTAGCTGGGAGGTATCTATAGTATGCCTGTGAAGGGGCGCATGTTTCTGGTGCTTAGAACTGTCGCTGCACAAAGTGTCATTTGTGCAGGAAAAAAAGTCCTTTAAAATCACTTGCGGCTAAATTGTCGGGTCTCCGTAATACAGAGAACACTCAATGAGTGTTCTCTGTATTAGCCGACAATTCATTCATTCATTGATTTAAAAAAAAAAAAAAAAAAAAAAAAAAAAAAAGCGTGGGGGTTCCCCCAAATATCCATACCAGACCCTTCAGGTCTGATATGGATATTAAGGGGAACCCCGCATCAAATTTTAAAAAAAAATTGACGTGGGGGTCCCCCTAAAAATCCATATCAGACCCTTTATCCGAGCACGCAACCTGGCAGGCCGCAGGAAAAGAGGGGGGACGAGAGAGCGGTTCCCCCTCCCTCCTGAACCGTACCAGGCCACATACCCTCAACATTGGGAGGATGCTTTGGGGGTCTGTGACCCCTCAAAGCACCTTGTCCCCATGTTGATAAGGACAAGGGCCTCATCCTCACAACCCTGGCCGTTGGTTGTGAGGGTCTGCGGGCGGGGGGCTTATCAGAATCTGGAAGCCCCCTTTAACAAGGGGACCCCCAGATCCCGGCCACTGCAGAGAGCACAGCGCTGACGTTTCTTATATTGGGAGGGCGGGGCCACCCGTCACCTGACCCCGCCCCTCTGACGCTGGAGAGGGAAGCCAGGGGTTCCCCAGTGACGTGTGGGTGACCCCGCCCCCTCTGATGTAACGAAAACCTGCGTTACATCAGAGGGGGCGGGGTCACCCACACGTCACTGGGGAACCCCTGGCTTCCCTCTGCAGCATCAGAGGGGCAGGGTCAGGTGACGGGTGGCCCCGCCCTCCCAATATAAGAAACGTCAGCGCTGTGCTCTCTGCAGTGTCTCTGGAGAGGAGACAGAAGAAGGATCTATGGACAGCGCTGGACTGAGAGATTCCCCCGTCGCTGGACCCCGGAGATCCGTCGCTGGATAGCAAGAGTGGATTAGCACCGCTGGAATCTTTTTTTTTTTTTTCTTTTCATTTTTAATAAAGGAATTTTTCAAAAGTGTGTTTGTCTTATTTAACCATTTTGACACTTTCTTTGTGAAATGGTAGGGGTACTTTTGTACCCCCTTAGCATTTCAAACAGGGAGGGCGGGATCTGGGGGTCCCCTTGTTAAAGGGGGCTTCCAGATTCTGATAAGCCCCCCGCCCGCAGACCCTCACAACCAACGGCCAGGGTTGTGAGGATGAGGCCCTTGTCCTTATCAACATGGGGACAAGGTGCTTTGAGGGGTCACAGACCCCCAAAGCCTCCTCCCAATGTTGAGGGTATGTGGCCTGGTACGGTTCAGGAGGGAGGGGGGGCGCTCTCTCGTCCCCCCCTCTTTTCCTGCGGCCTGCCAGGTTGCATGCTCGGATAAAGGGTCTGATATGGATTTTTAGGGGGACCCCCACGTCAATTTTTTTTTTTAATTTGATGCGGGGTTTCCCTTAATATCCATATCAGACCTGAAGGGTCTGGTATGGATATTTGGGGGGACCCCCACGTCAATTTTTTTTTTAAATTTGACACGGGGTTCCCCTTAATATCTATGTCAGACCTGAAGGGCCTGGTAATTGAATTTAGGGGAACCCCCACGCTTTTTTTTTTTTTTAAATCAATGAATGAATGAATTGTCAGCTAATACAGAGAACACTCATTGAGTGTTCTCTGTATTACGGAGACCCGACAATTTAGCCGCAAGTGATTTTAAAAGACTTTTTTTCCTGCACAAATGACACTTTGTGCAGCGACAGTTCTAAGCACCAGAAACATTCACAGGCATACTATATAGATACCCCTCAGCTACGAAATTTAAAGGAATATTACACTTTTATTGTTTCACTTTAATCATTATTAAAATCACTGCTCTTGAAAAAACGGCCGTTTTTAAAACTTTTTTTTGCATTGATCCATGTCCCCTGGGGCAGGACCCAGGTCCCCAAACACTTTTTAGGACAGTAACTTGCATATTACCCTTTAAAATGAGCACTTTAGATTTCTCCCATAGACTTGTATAGGGTGTTCCGGCTTTTCGAATTTGCTGCGAACAGCCCAAATTGTTCACTGTTCGCTGAACAGGCGAACAGGCAATGTTCGAGTAGAACATGAGTTCGACTCGAACTCGAAGCTCATCCCTACCTCCAAGTGCCCAGCCACCTGGTGGTAGAAGACGAAAGTACAACCAGGCCAAATATGGGAGAAGTCAATGGATCCCTAGTAATTAACTACCGTAGCTACTCCAAAAAGGAATTGAGCACTTTAGATTGTGAACGTTCGAGTCCCATAGACTTTAATAGGGTTCTAAAGTTCACACGAAGTTTAGGTCTGTTCGCAGGTTCTGGTGCGAACCGAACAGGGGGGTGTTCGGCTCATCCCTACTTGGAGGTATTAGATTGAGAAGGACAACTCAAGGTCAGGTTATGGGTATATGGAGTATTTCAGCCAATGGGCAAGAATTTTGTTGTTGAATACCTTGGCCTGCTGGGGGAAGCCTATATAGTATCTCACAAAAGTAAGTGCACCCCTCGCATTTTTGTAAATATTTTATTCTATCTTTTCATGTGACAACACTGAAAAAATTACACTTTGCTACAATGTAAAGTAGTGAGTGCACAGCTTGTATAACAGTGTAAATTTGCTATTCCCTCAAAATAACTAAACACACAGGCATTAATGTCTAAACCTCTGGCTCACGAGATTCAGTTAGTGAATCAGAGGGTCCAGTGAGAGACCATTGGCTAAAGAACTACAAGAATAAGTTGTAGTACAGCTGACAGAACTGTTTAAGTACTGTTGCCATAGGAGACAGCAATCTTGCACGTGGAGAAGTGGCACCTTGCTGGGGCCTTTCCCTGTACTGCTGTCCTCCTGTTGAAGTCTCGGAATCTGCCATTTGAAATTGCAACTACCCAAGGGTGTCCTGGCCCTAACCCTCTTTCCCTTACAAAATATAAAAAGGACTGTCAAAGAAATAAAACCTCTTTTACATCCAAGAAGTGTTTGGAACCAATGACTTTTACCACTCCTTTGCACAAACTATGCCTCACAACCCACCACCACCACTTATTGAAGGATATCAGCTATCTGTGGCCTTGAAGGTTCCCATTAGACTGGAAGAGGTCAGAGAGTCTGCTACATACTGTTGTATAAAAAGAGAAGGGGGACAAGTGGGACTTTAAACGAAGCATGTCAATTGAAAATAACAATGTATGAATACATGTGAATAAACTAATTTAGATTTAATTTATAATCAATGACCCCTAGGGGTTGTCCATGATCTGAATGCATACAATAGTAGTACAGTAATATAAATATAGATATACACTCAATATATTTTCATAATAGTAATCAGAGAATCTGGAGTATAGACAAATCAATGGACATACATGGATGCAGTTCATAACAGAAATACATAAATTACTAGTCAAAAATCATAAAATCACATGAATGAGTACAAACTCTATAGGACAAAAGTTGATATTATCAAGGATTAAAATAAGCTTAAATTGGCATCCTTAGTTTGAGAACCCGACGCGTTTCTTGGCTTCTTGCCAGTCATCAGGGGTGGGATGCATGTTTTTACTAGAAAAGCAAATAAATATGACAAATATTAATATAGGTGGAACCTCAGTTAAATAGAGAGAGTATCAAATTGGTCCACTTAATTGATAAAGTGACTTACAAAATAGCCCAAGAATTAGGCAGAACTTCCAGCAATGGGAACTGTTAGAGCTGAGATATAACCATCTCATCCGGGGTTGAGGCAGGGTTCAGACCATCCCCCAACAATGTCAGGGGGCAGGCCAGGGGGAACCGAAACAGACATCCTCAACACAGGTCCACTAGGTACTAAATGTATATGTGTGTTACCCAAATCTGCGAAAAAGAAAAGTGTGGTGGGTCACCAAAAAAAAAAACAACCAAAAACAGGACACTGAGTGTTGGATTGAACGTGTTGAATGAATGTAGCCAATTACTGAAAAGTGTGTGTGAATGAGATATACACAAATGATTGGGAAATAGGAGAAGACTAAATTTGTGTTGAATAAGTGGGATTGGATGATGGGGAAATACAAAATCATCCAATTCAAATGTGTAACAAAATATGTGCAGTGCTCTGAATGAAACAATGTATGTGCAAAAAAGGGAGAAGAAAAACGAAACAAAAAATAAATAAAATACATGAATAAAACTCTATTACCCATATGTAGCGTTAAGGCGTGATCTCTTCCTGGTGGAGCGCAGTGGAGGAGTGAACTGTCTGTCTGTCTGTCCCAGCTCATATACCCCAGGCCCTGGGCGGATCCCTGCCAGCGTCATGCATGATGTCTTTTGCAGAAGAAAAACGAAACAAAAAATAAATAAAATACATGAATAAAACTCTATTACCCATATGTAGCGTTAAGGCGTGATCTCTTCCTGGTGGAGCGCAGTGGAGGAGTGAACTGTCTGTCTGTCCCAGCTCATATACCCCAGGCCCTGGGCGGATCCCTGCCAGCGTCATGCATGATGTCTTTTGCAGCTGTGAGAAGATGAGGGAACACTCACAGCTGAGGATAATCCATACCTCAGTGGGTGCCCATCCATCATAGCTGCAGCATCAGGTGGAAAGACAGAAAAAAAATAAAAAAATAAAAAAAAAACACAAAAACAAACAATAGACTCCCACCTTGCAGTGTCTGTTGACACCACTCGAGGGGCCCATTTATGCATGGCGCCGATGCGCTGAGATCGAACTCCACCACCCCCCGTGATCCACAAAGGGAGGTAGGGAGGGAGCTGAGCGCATCGCAACCCCGGAAAAATGACTGCAACAAACCCAGCAAAAACAGCCCATATGTTCAATTGATTAATGGATAAATTCCAGGAAAAACAAAACTGGAAAAAATAATATAAAAAAAGTTCTCAATAACTGATGGAAACACATATATAAATAGTTTCAAACCGCAGGTTTATGAACCCGAAACTGGGATTATAAATGAATAGGGATATATATACAAACAAATATTTACTAAGGATAAGGATAATGAATAATTGTGCAGCATGGTCACCAAAGGAACAGGTGTCTATCCACCCAAATTATATAGATTTAAGAGATGTGACCTGCTGCAGTACCAAGTAGCAATGGCATGCTTCTATCCCGGGTAAATTGTATAAAAAGAGAAGGGGGACAAGTGGGACTTTAAACGAAGCATGTCAATTGAAAATAACAATGTATGAATACATGTGAATAAAATAATTTAGATTTAATTTATAATCAATGACCCCTAGGGGTTGTCCATGATCTGAATGCATACAATAGTAGTACAGTAATATAAATATAGATATACACTCAATATATTTTCATAATAGTAATCAGAGAATCTGGAGTATTATCCATAATCCCCTTCTCTCTGTGGTTGCGTCGCGCCGTTCTGATCAGTCTCGGGCAGCGGCTGTCACTCACAGCCGAGCAGAGTGAAGCTGCCTCCCCCTCCTCCTGCATGCACAGCACTGTGTAGACATAAAGGAGGAGGGGGAGGCGGCTTCACTCTGCTCGGCTGTGAGTGACAGCCACTGCCCGAGACTGATCAGAACGGTGCGACGCAACCACAGAGAAGGGGATTGTTGCACCGGGTCCCGGATCACTGCCGACAGGTGTCACTGGCTCTGTGTCTTCCCGGTACAGGTCAGTGCTGGTCATACAGAGAGAGACCGACAGTGACCGACTCTTCTGTAGTACAGTGCAGCCTTGCATGCTGGGACTTGTGGTCCTCTATAGTGCAGAGTAGCCTTGAATGCTGGAACTTGTAGTCCTCCTCTGTAGTGCAGTGCAGTATTGCATACTGAGACTTGTAGTCCTCTTCTGTAGAGCAGTGCAGCCTTACATGCTGGGAGGTGTGGTCCTCCTCAGTAGTACAGTACATGATTGGACTTGTAGTTCTCCTCTGTAATGCAGTGCAGCCTTGCATACTGGGACTTGTAGTCCCCTTCTGTAGTGCAGAGTAGCCTTGCATGCTGGGACCTGTGGCCCTCTATAGTGCAGAGTAGCCTTACATGCTGGGACCTGTGGTCCTCCTCTGTAATCCAGTGGAGGCCTTGCATGCTGGGACACGTAGTCATCTATAGTGCTGTGCAGCCTTGCATGCTGGGACCTGTGGTCCTCTATAGTGCAGAGTAGCCTTGCATGCTGGGACTTGTGGTCCTCCTTGGTAATGCAGTGCAGCCTTGCATGCTGGGACTTGTAGTCCTCTATAGTGCAGTGCTGCCTTGCATGCTGGGATTTGTGGCCCTCCTCTGTAGTACAGTGCATGCTGGGACTTGTAGCCCTCCTCTGTAATGCATTGCAGCCTTGCATGCTGGGATATGTAGTCCTTTTCTTTAGTGGGGTCTACACTGAAAATGGGGGGTCTGTACGGTAGGGAGGGGGGTCCGCACTGTAGGGGGTCTGTGCAACATGCAGGGGGTCCAGAGCTGTGAGGGGCTGTGTAATGTAAAGGGATGCAGAGGTGCAGGGTGCTGTGTAATGTAAAGGGGTCCAGAGGTGCAGTTGTGGAGAGGGGGGGTACAAAGTAGTGACAAAAAGATATTGAAGGATACAGAGGTATGCAGGGGGCAAAGTGAGGTGTTTTTACATTTTAAGGTGGGGGGTGGGGGATGCCAGACATAGGATCTGCCCTGGGTGCCAAATGCTCTAGGTACGCCCCTGCATCAGGGGTGATCAAAGCATTAAATGTGCTCCTAGAGAGTGCTTTCTAACTGCGGGGGCAGGGGGTGGTTTGGCTGTGGGAAGACAGAGATCCGTGTTCCTCCTTAGCAGAAACAAAGGATCTCTGTATCCCTTACTAACAGCACAGCAATCTGCCTTGTTTACATAGGCAGACCACTGTTCTGCATCTCTCTGAATGATCGGCAGCTCCCAGCGGACATCAAATCTGCTGGACCCACTGATTGGCTCCCGGTGTGCCCAATCACAGCGAGAGACAGTTGCTGGCCTCAGACCCACAGGTGCAAAATCATCTACCTGTACGCAATTTCAGGCAGGAGAGCCACCGCCACACAGTATATGTAGGGTTGCCACCTGCCCTGGATTCACCCAGACAGTTTGGGTTTGGAATCATGTGTCTGGGTTTCAGACTGTCTGAGACCCGGACACATTATTTAGACTGCACTATGGCATCCCAGTAGGTTTGCTGGCTGCAGTTGTCTAAGCTGAGAGTGTCTGTTACACTCTTTCACACTGCTCAAAGCCAGCACTAACAACCCCCCCCCCCCCAAAAAAAAAAAACCCACACACAGATGGGAGAGGAGAGAGGGTGCAATCTGCGACTCTTCCCCCACCTCTACCCCTCTGTGTCTCAGAAAAGGAAAGTTGGGCTGGAAATTTGAAGTCATGCAGCCTCAAATACATCTGGATGAGAGGTGCTGACTGCCAAAGGGTGAGTGAGCTCACCATCCATCCTTGTCTGTGACTGAAGTCTCCCCCCTCCCCCCTTCTCTCTCCTGCCTCTGAGTAGGTCGATTAAGGTAAATCAGGGTTCCCAGAGCACCCCTTACATCAGAGTTCCCCCTTACATCAGAGTCCCCCCCCCCCCTTACAGTGAAAGGAAATTTTGCGAGTTTAGCTGTAAAAGGGGAACTCTAATGTAAAGGAGGACTCTTGTTATTACCTTCATATGATTAGAAATGTTATTTAATAGCAAAATATATGTATAGTTTATACTATAAAAAAAAAAATTGCTGTGGCCCGCTAAAGTGTTCATATTTGACTTGAAGAAAACGTGGCAACCCTAAGTATATGTACGCATGGCAGTCAATAAGTGGTTAATTTAGCATGTCAGAAAAATGCTCACTTAAAGTAGAACTATAGGCACAACTTTTTTTATTTCAGTTTTGGATAGAGTAAAGAAGGGTTATAACCCCTGCCGTATTTTTTTTTTTCCCATTTGTTTCCCATCTGAGAGATTTCCCTTCACTTCCTCTCCCATGGCCAAAACAGGAAGTGAGAGGAAATAAGAGGGAATCCCTGGCTGTCACCGGGGTCAACAGAACTGGTGTCCGCACTGGACAATATCCCTTCTGTTGACAATGTAACATTTGGCTTTTTCTTTACTTTCACATTTGATGATAACAGTAAACATGACAAAGAGAAAGAGAGTGAATCTACATAACATGGGCACAGACAGCAACTACTGTACTAATTACTCTCCACTCTATTCAAAACTAAAAGGAAGATACTGCCTTTAGTTATACTTTAACAAACAAGGGATAGGCATAAGTGAGAAAATTCCTATAAATAAGAGAATAACCTTATTTCAGTCAAGCCTGCAATATGGATTTTCACCACAAGATGTCTCTGTTAACAACAACTGAACAGTTTAGTGCAAACTCCTACACAACTATACAGGGACCTCATAACCATATACCTTCTAATCCAGGGGTGGCCAACCAGTGGCCCGGGGGCCACATGTGGCTCGCGGAGCCCTCTCATGTGGCCCGTGACCTCCTTCTGTGTGATGGCAGATTAGCAAGCCCAGATCATGGGTTGTTGACCCGCCATCCCAGAGCATCTGTGTTGTTAATGAAGCCGGCAAAGCAAGCAGCTGTATAAGCTGATGCTTCCTGTATAGCGCCGTCTCTTGCCACAGGCGGAGTGATGCCAAATGCACTCTGCCAGGGACAGCAACAGCAGACGATACCTGAATGAAAGACTGTTATTAAAGGTTGGTTTATTACTAAAATTACATTGTATATATGGGTATATCTGTGCAGTGGTTACTGGGCTGCATTCAAATTGCCAATCATATAATTCTTAATACAATAAGATTTTCTTAGAAACCATAGGAAGGCTCTAAACTACACCTATCCACAAACTGTGAATATTACACATCTAACAAATAAAGTGGAGCTTCTTGGAGGATTAACTCATCTTTAAAAAGGGTATTATTACACACTTTAAAACAGTAGTAAACCACTGGAGGTTTTTTTTTTTTTTTTTTCTTGTACCCTGTAAAGTCATAATGTGCTAGTATGAATTGCATACTAGCATATTATGTTAAACTTGTCTAAAAGCAAAGCCCTTACAACGCCGAGATGTCAGAGCTGCAGGCACTCCCATCCTACTTGTTTTCCTTCCGGGGTTCGTGGACTCCGGCTATGTGACTGGCCGGAGCCACAATGACATCACTCCCGTGCATGCTCATGGGAACAGCAGTTTACGGCACAGGGCTCTGAAAGAACGGCCTGAATGCAGCCGGTAATGTCACTGGCTGCATGTACAGTAAATATCTCCTAAACGGTGCACGTTTAGAAGATATTTACAGTACCTACTGTATTGGTAAGACTTATGCCACGTACACACGACCAGACTTTCCGGCAGACTAGGTCCGACAGAATAAGTCCGTCGGACAATCCGATCCTGTGTGGGCTAATCTGAATTTTTTTCATTTAAAAAATCAGACAGACCTAGAAATAGAACATGTTTCAAATCTGTCCGACGGACTCAATTCCTATCAGGAAAACCATTCGTCTGTATGCCGGTCCAAGGGGCCAAATACAACACAAGGGAAGCTATTGGCTACCAGCTATTGAACTTCCTTTTTTAGTCCCGTCTAGGGTTGAGCCGAACACCCCCCGGTTCGGTTCGCACCAGAACTTTCGAACGGACCGCAAATTCGAACGAACGTTAGAACCCCATTGAAGTCTATGGGACTCGAACGTTCGAAATTAAAAGTGCTAATTTTAACGGCTAATATGCAAGATACTGTCCTAAAAAGGGTTTGGGGACCTGGCTCCTGCCCCAGGGGACATGGGTCAATGCCTAAAATGTTTTTAAAAATGGCCGTTTTGGCGGGAGCACTGATTTTAATGACGATTAAAGTGAAAAAAAAAGTGAAATATTCCTTTAAATATGGTGCCTGGGGGGTGTCTGTATGTAAGATGCCTGTGAAGTGCCACGTGTTTCCCGTGTTTAGAACAGTCCCTGCACAAAATGACATTAACCACTACAGATCCGCGCTATTGCCAAATGACGGCAACAGCGCGGACCTACATTTCCGGGACTACGTCTATTGACGTCGTCCCGGATACGAGCGGCCTGCGCGCCCCCTGAGGGGCGCGCGCGGCGCGCTCTGTGATCGGCGAGTCCATGAGACTCGCCTGATCACCGATCTGTGCAAGGGGTCGATCCCGACCCCTTATCACGTGATCAGCTGTCAGCCAATGACAGCTGATCATGTGATAGAACGGAGCCGGTAATCGGCTATTATTCCTCCTCGCGCTGACAGCGCGAGGAGAGAAAAAAAAAGCCGATCACCGGCGGCCGTGATCGGGACATCAGTCCCGATCACGGCCAGCAATACAGCTGACCACCTGCCCCCTGCCAGTGCCCACCTGCCCACCGCCGTGCCATCCTGAATAAAAGTAAGTGCCCCCATCAGTGCCCCCCATCAGTGCCCATAGTGCCCACAGTGCCACCTACAGTGCCACCCACAATGCCACCCACAGTGCCATCCAGCAGTGCCACCAACAGTGCCACCCACAGTGCCCACAATCTGCCTCAAAGGTGCTGCGACCCAGTGCTGCCCATCAGTGCCCAGCAGTGCCGCCCATCAGTGCCCAGCAGTGCCGCCCATCAGTGCCCAGCAGTGCCACCTATCAGAGCCACCTATCAGTGCCACCTATCAGTGCCCATCAGTCCCATCTATCAGTGGTACCTATCAGTGCCCATCCGTGCCACCCATCCGTGCCACTTATCCGTGCCACCCATCCATGCCATCTTATCTGTGCCCATCTTTGCCCATCAGTGCCGCCTTATCTGTGCCCATCAGTGCCGCCTTATCTGTGCCTATTAGTGCCGCCTTAACTATGCATATCAGTGCCCACCAGTGCAGCCCATCAGTGCCCACCAATGCAGCCCATCAGTGCCCACCAATGCAGCCCATCAGTGCCCACCAATGCAGCCATCAGTGCCGCCTAATCAGCGCACTTCAATGAAGGAGAAAAATGACCCGTTTGCAAAATTTTATAACAAACTATTAAAACATGATTTATTTTTTTTATTTTTTTGCATCTTTTTTTGTTTGTTTAGCAAAAAATAAAACTCCGAGCTGTAACTAAATACCACCAAAAGAAAGCTCTATTTGTGGGATAAAAATGATAAAAATTTCATTTGGGTACAGTGTTGTATGCCCGCGCAATTGTCATTCAAAGTGCATCAGCGCTGAAAGCTGAAAATTGGTCTGGGACTGAGGGGGGTTTAAGTGCCCAGTAAGCAAGTGGTTAAACGGAAATAACACCATTTAAAACTGCTTGCGGTTTTAATCTTATATCTGGTTCCTGCAATATGGTTGAAAATCATTGAGAAAAATGGCATGGGTAGCCCTCCCTGCCCATTAGCAGCCCCTTTAGGTCTTGTATGCATATTAAGGGGAACCCCGTACCCATATTAAAAAAAGGAAATGCGTGTGGCCCCCAGGCCCTATATACTCAGAACAGCAGTATACAGGCGGTGCAAACAAGACAGGGACTGTGTAGGTTTGTTGTGTTAAGTTGAATCTGTTTGTAATTTTCAACTGGTACATTTTTAAAGTGAAGCTCCAGTCAAAAAAACTATTTTTAAGCTTTTTGGAAAACATAGGGAAGGGTTATCACCCCTGTATAATTTGTTTTGTCGTACATCTTTTTTCATCTCACTTGCTGTTGTCTCCTTCCGTTTGCAAGTAGGAGATGTTTGTAAATTGGATGTTTGAAAGTAGGGGCCTGCCCTATATGCTCTGCTGAAATGGCGGAACAAGGTGTTGGTTTTGCCACAACATTGTAAGCCCTCAAAGTGACTCTTGGTGGGCACTGGAGCGCCCTGCTGTGAACGATTATATCAAGAATTGTAATTACATGCCATTGTTGAACAGTGGTAGAAAAATTGACCTTTGGTGGTTGTGGTGCTGGTGCCACAACACTATAAGTCCTCACCGTTACTCTGGGTGGGCACAGGAAGGGGCCCTCCTGTGAAATATTATATCAAGAATTGTAATTACATGTCCCTGTTAAACAGGGGCAGAAAAATTGGGCCTTAGGCACTGGTGCTGGTGCCAACACACTGCAACCTCTTCCATATACTCTAGTTTTATTGCAGGAATTAGCCCTGCTGCAAAGCATTGCATCAAAAATTGTACTTAAACGCCCCTGTTAAACAGGGGCAGAAAAATTGGGCCTTAGGCACTGGTGCTGGTGCCACCACACTGCAACCTCTGCCATATACTCTAGTTTTATTGCAGGAATTAGCCCTGCTGCAAAGCATTGCATCAAAAATTGTACTTAAACGCCCCTGTTAAACAGGGGCAGAAAAATTGGGCCTTAGGCACTGGTGTTGGTTCCACCACACTGCAACCTCTGCCATATACTCTAGTTTTATTGCAGGAATTAGCCCTGCTGCAAAGCATTGCATCAAAAATTGTACTTAAACGCCCCTGTTAAACAGGGGCAGAAAAATTGGGCCTTAGGCACTGGTGCTGGTGCCACCACACTGCAACCTCTGCCATATACTCTAGTTTTAATGCAGGAATTAGCCCTGCTGCAAAGCATTGCATCAAAAATTGTACTTAAACGCCCCTGTTAAACAGGGGCAGAAAAATTGGGCCTTAGGCACTGGTGCTGGTGCCACCACACTGCAACCTCTGCCATATACTCTAGTTTTAATGCAGGAATTAGCCCTGCTGCAAAGCATTGCATCAAAAATTGTACTTAAACGCCCCTGTTAAACAGAAGCAGAAAAATTGGGCTGATGGCATCAACCAGAACCAGAAATGTTCTTCCAACATATCAGCGGAGGAGGAAGAGGATAGACAATCAACATAACAGGACAGTCACTCAGCATCAGCATAGGCAGTCTTGAAGGGATGTGGTATTTCAAAAAAAATTATTCGGTTACATCAGCTTCAGGTGCTTGGTAGCTGTGGGTGATCCAAGACTGATTCATCTTGATGAAGGTCAGTCGATCAACTGATTCAGTGGACATGCGCACCCTGTGATCGGTAACAAAGCCACCAGCAGCACTGAAGGTGCGTTCCGAAAGAACGCTGGATGCAGGACAGGCCAGTAGCTCAATTGCATACTGTGCAAGCTCTGGCCAGTGATCCATCCTCAAGACCCAGTAAGCCAGAGGATTTTCGGTGGGAAAGGTGTCCAAGTCTGACCTTGCCCCTAGGTATTCCTGCACCATGTAAATCAGACCCTGGCGATGGGTGCTGGAACCGATCATACCTTGGGGCTGCGGACTAAAAAATTGTCTGAAAGCATCAGTCAGACGGCCACCTTCTCCACCGCTCCTTCTGACCGATGCCTCAGCAACACGTTGTCCAGGACCAGGAGTTTGTAACCTCCCAGTCTCTGGGAACACGTTGCACAGACCTTTCTGCAAGGCCTCCCGGAGATGTCTCATCCTCTGCTCCCTCTGCGATGGCAAGATAAGGTCGGCAACCTTACCCTTGTACCGTGGATCAAGGAGAGTGGCCAGCCAATAATGGTCCCTCTCCTTGATCCGAAGAATACGAGGATCCTTCCGCAGGCTTTGCAGGATCAGGGAGGCCATGCAGCGTAGGTTAGCTGAGGCATTCGGTCCGGAGTCCTCTGGGTCACTAAGGGCAACATGATCCACAGCTACCTCCTCCCAGCCACGTACAAGTCCACGTGTTTCTTGGGACTGTAAATCATCCCTACAAGACTGCTGCTGCTGCTGCTGATGCTGAGTGCCAGCCTCCACCTCCATGCTGACACAATCATCCTCCTCCTCCTCTTCCTCCTCCTCATCCTCTTCCTGTGTGATGGGTGGCACAGCAGGAACACTGTCTGGATAAAGGGGGCCTTGAGAGGCAAGGAAGTCCTCCTCTTCCTGCCTCTGTTCTGCCTCAAGTGCCCTGTCCATTATTCCATGCAGCGTATGCTCCAAGAGGTGGACAAGAGGTACAGTGTCACTGATGCATGCACTGTCACTGCTCACCATCCTTGTGGCCTCCTCAAATGGTGACAGGACAGTGCATGCATCCCTGATCATGCCCCACTGGCGTGGTGAGAAAAAAACGAGCTCCCCTGACCCTGTCCTGGTGCCGTAGTCGCACAGGTACTCATTGATGGCCCTCTGCTGCGTGTGCAGCCGCTGCAGCATGGCCAATGTTGAGTTCCATCTGGTGAGCATGTCACATATAAGGCGGTTCTTGGGCAGGTTCAACTCCTTTTGGAGCTCAGCCAGCTGAGCACAGGCATTAAATGATCGGCGGAAATGCACACAGACTTTCCTGGGCTGCTTCAGGACATCCTGTAAGCCGGGGTACCTGCCCAAGAACCGCTGCACCACCAGGTTAAGGACGTGAGCTACACAGGGCACATGGGTCAGTTGTCCCTGTCGGAGGGCGGAGAGGAGGTTGGTGCCATTGTCGCAAACCACCATTCCTGGCTTAAGCTGGTGTGGCGTCTACCACCTCTCGGCCTGCCCCTGCAGAGCTGACAAAACATCCGCCCCAGTGTGGCTCCTGTCCCCCAAACAAACCAGCGCAAGCACGGCATGGCATCGTTTTGCCTGTGTACTTGCGTAGCCCCTGGAACGCCTACGGAGCACCGCTGGTTCTGAGGACAGAGCACTGGAAGAGGCCATGGAGGAAGAAGAAGAGGAGGGGGTGGAGGAGAGAGGTGTGTCACAACCAATAGTAGCATTTTGGAGGCGTGGTGGCGGAACAACCTCCAACACTACTGCACCTTGTCCTGCATCCTTCCCAGGAGCCAGAAGAGTGACCCAATGGGCCGTGAAAGACAGGTAACGTCCCTGTACATGCCTGCTGGACCATGAGTCAGTGGTAATATGCACCTTACCGCTGACCACCCTGTCCAGCGAGGCAAGGACATTGCCTTCCACATGCCGGTAGAGAGCCGGAATCGCCTTCCGTGAGAAAAAGTGGCGTTTGGGGACCTGCCACTGAGGAACCGCACATTGTACAAACTCACGGAAGGGGGCCGAGTCTACCAACTGAAAAGGCAGCAGTTGAAGTGCTAGCAATTTAGCCAAGCTAGCATTCAACCGCTGGGCATGTGAATGGCTGGGAGTAAACTTCTTCCGCCGGTCCAGCAGCTGGGGCAGGGACATTTGCCTGCTATAATCGGACGTGGGTGTACCGCTAGCAGAGTTCCCGGAAGCATTTGGCTGTGACACACCTAATTCTACACCTTCATTCCTCTCAGAGCAGGTTTCAGAGAGGACTGAAGGTCTAGTGGGGTTGGAGATGCCAGCTGATGAGGAGCAAGGAGAGGTCCGCTTTGTTCTTTGGTGTGGGTCTTTGAGGTACGCTTGCCAACGAGCTGCATGGCAGGTCAACATATGTCTGGTCAAGCATGTGGTGCCCAAGCGGCTGATGTTTTGGCCACGTGAGATACGCTTGAGACATATGTTGCAAATAGCAGCGGTGCGATCTGATGCACTCGTCTCAAAAAAGGCCCACACCAAAGAACTTTTAGAATAACGCGCAGAGGCAGCGCTCTGCACAGGCGAAGCTCTGCGGTGTGATTCAGTCGGTGTGCTGCCCCTAAGCTGGCCCCCGGAGGGCATCCTGCCTCGTTGGACATGTGCCTCCTCCTCCTCCTCCTCCCTCCTTCCAGGCACCCACGTGGAGTCAGTGCCCTCATCATCCCCTCCCTCTTCATCGCTGTAGCAAACCTGGCAGTATGCTGCAGCTTGTGGAACATGACTGCCAGATTGCTGTCCTTCTTGAGCATCCCTTCTCTCTGCGCTCACGCTACTGCCTTCCTCTAGCTGAGTGTCATCATCAGAGCCCACAAAACACTGGGCATCCTCCTGGAGCATGTACCCAACACTGTGCTCAAAGAGTTCAGGACATGCGCGGGCGCTCCGTAATGGCTGCTTGAGCCGGGAGCTCCACATCACCTCTACCCCGCGATAGCCCACATCGCTGCAGCAACGACCGAAAAGCACAGATAACATCCGCTCCGCACAGGGGATCTCAACGAGACAGCCTCTAGATGCCGGGACCGGCGGCCAGACGCGATCTGGGACCGGACTTTCACAGGGCCGGATCGAACGGGTGTACCAAGATGGCCGCCGTTCAGAATGCTTCACAGACTCACGCGGCCTCCGGGGAAAAGAAGCCAGATCAAAGGCAAGTGATCACCTCAGCTACTCTCTCGTACTCCCAAGTCACCCAGGGAGGACACCACTACCCCCAAACGCCATCCCCAACCTCCACGGAATCTCTCCTGGGACGCCACGTGGAAGACAGTGCCCTAACTCCGTCAGGGCCTACTTCCCCTAACCTCCTAGCTGTCCACTCTCCATGCCTGCCTGAACAGGATTCCTTATCCCAGCAGGGAGACCTGTTCCACAAACTTTCAACACTCCTGGAGAGGGGCCTAGCTAACACTGCAGCCCAGATCACCGGAGACATGAAATCAGATTTTGCAAACCTAGGTTCCAGAATGGAAGCCATTGAGAACAAACTGGACATTACTGTGTCTCGCACTAACCAAAATGCTGCTCACATTCAGACCCTTCAGGAGCAACTGGACGTGGCCCTATCCAGGATCGACGACCTGGAAAATAGATCCAGAAGGTATAACCTTAGGATACGTGGCCTACCCGAGTCCTATACGGATGTATCCGCAGCAATCCAAGATTTCTTTAAGGACTTAATTCCGAATATACCGTCACATCGTTTAGAATTAGACAGGGCCCACAGAACCCTTGGTCCCATGAGGAAGGATGGCTCCCCGAGAGACGTCCTCGTTAAACCACATTTCTATGCTGTGAAGGAGAAGGTTCTGAAGCAGTCCAGACTCCAGCCACAGATAGCCTTCCATGGCCACCAGCTCCAGATCTTCGCAGACCTGTCTCCAGTCACTATCCAGAAGAGGAGAGCCCTGAAGCCGCTCCTTACGGTCCTCTCCAACCAGGAGATAAAGTACCGCTGGGCCTTTCCTTTTGCAGTCAGATTCAACTACAACGGGCATTCCTACGCCTTCTCCAGCCTCCCAGAAGGCGAAAAGTTACTTCTTCATCTCAAACTCATTTCCCACGAAGCACCCATGGAAGTAACGGCCAATGCTGCTGCATCTGCCAAGCGTCCACAACCATCAAGCCCGGTCTCTCCCGTCAGGATCTTGGGGAAGAACAAGAAATCAAGAGAGGGAAGACCACCATAACGTGACTATCTTCACTTTTTCTCACTTGTTTCTCCCTAAAAGTTTTTGTGGGTCGGTTACCTAGGTCAGGTTACTCTGTTCAGGTCAGCGCCCGGAGCCCCCCCTATTTAACCTGATCCAGTGAGATCCTCTTTTTCTTAATATTTTTCTTTTTCAGTGACTTTTTTTCAGCAGTTTGCTCCAATTTGTTTTTTTTTTTTCACTTGCAAACTTTTGTGTTTTTTTCCCTTTTTGAGGCTGCAATCCCTTTCACTCCCACCAGGGAACTCTTCTGCTAGACTCAATGTCACTGTGGGAGGTGTTATCTTTGCCCTGCATGACCAGGGGCTCAGGTGTGTTGCAGGCTGTTTGGGGAGAGGGGGTGGGGTCCCTATTATTTTGGGGACCCCCCTCTCTCCTCCGACATCCGAATGGTTGAAGTCATTATACTTGATCCTGTTAGCTTGTGGAAGACTTTAGCTGGGTTTGTAGTATGCTCTCTCTGAGGGTAGTTTTCAAGACTTCCAGTTTAGTCTAGTCTAATTCTCTGGGCCCGCCACAACCCCTACCCAGGGTAGGGGGGGGGTTTGGGTTCGGTTACTCTCAATTACATGTCATAAGTTAGTGAATACCTGCCTTGTTATACCCATATATATGGTCATTCCTAACCTATCTTGATTTAATTTCAGTGCTGTTCCGGGTTTATCCCGGGGGTTTTTTCTTCTCTTTTACACAACGGTTTTTCTTTCAACAGAGGGTAGAGGTGATCCCCTTGCGCCTCCACCCTTCCCGCAGAGACAGGCTTTTGTTTCTGCGTGTTGGGGAGTCGGCTCTTGATTAGAGGACGCCGACGTCTATTGCTCTGCGGCCCCTTGGGGTAACCCCCCCTAGGCACCGTAGATCTTCTTTGAAGATGTCTGTTTTACTTGTTTTTGTCTTTTTCTTCTTCCCCTCCTTCTGATCTCAGTCCGGATCATCCCACCCTCATATGCCAGACCTGATCGGGAATTGATCTTCACGGGTAAGAGACATCCATTCCTACAGCCTATCTCAACCGAGGTTCTATGACCCACTTAGATAGCTCTAAGAGGCCTCTCAGAATTGCCTCTCACAATGCTCAGGGACTTAATTCCCCCAGAAAGAGGAAACTAGCATTTGAACATTACCGCTCCCTTAACCTAGACATTATCCTCCTGCAAGAAACACATTTCCCAATCCGGTACAGCCCCAAATTCCTCCACCCACGGTATCCAAATTTTTATTTAGCGAACGCTGAGAATAAGACCAGAGGTGTGGGAGTCCTATTTGCTAAATCTTGTAGGTTTGAACATTCATCCACAATTAGAGACCCCGAGGGCAGGTACATATTGGTCAAGGGCCTGATCGAGGGCGTCCTTTATACCATAATCTCATATTACGCTCCAAATAAGGGTCAACCCAAGTTTTTTCAAGACCTTCTCAGGGTCCTCCTGCCCCTTACCGAGGGCAGGGTGATCTTTGGGGGAGATTCTAATGTCGCCTTCGATCATGGGCTTGATAGATCCAGGCCTCTGGGGTCTCAGCTTACACGCCCCACCAAGGCCAGCTTGACCATAGCTAGGAACCTACACACCCACGGCCTGATAGACGTCTGGAGGGAGTTGAACCCAACCAAGAGAGATTTCACCCACTATTCCTCCCCTCACCAATCCTACGCCAGAATTGACCACATCTTGGTCCCCCCGGGGATGATCCCATCTATCCATAAGGCAACGATTCTCACTGTCTCCTGGTCAGACCACTCAATAGTATGCGCCTCGGTACACAATGTAGTGACAAGGGTGGCAGGGTTCCACTGGCGGCTTAATGAATCTCTTTTGAATGACCCCAGCTCATCAAAAGACATTGAGAACGCCTTGAAAGAATATTTCCTCCTGAATGCAGTGGGAGGGATCTCCCCGGAGACCCTTTGGGCTGCCCACAAAGTCGTGATCAGGGGTAAAATAATAAACATAGCCTCGCGCATTAAGAGGGAACGTACGATCACCATCAAAAACCTCGAAACCAAATTCAAAACCCTGCAATCCCAACACAAACAACACCCTTCTAGGACTTTAGCGGACTTAGTTGACGCCGCTAGACTTGAATTAAACCTAGCCTTAACCGCCAGAACCGAAAAGGAAATCCGTTGGGGTAGTGCTAAATTTCATAACCAGAAGGATAAGATTGGCTCCATGTTGGCAGCCAAATTAACACCTAAGCATAGTACTCACTCCTTCCCCAAAATTAGAATCCCGGGACAAGCCCTCTCTGCCAACCCCACCAAAATACTTAAGTCGTTTCAAGATTATTATGCCAAGCTCTACAGTTCGACTTCAGGGGATGACCGCGATGCGTGTGGGACCTTACTAAAAGATTTGCCCATACCAACACTCTCAAAAGACCACAGAGATATCATGGACGCCGAAATCTCCGCTGAGGAGATTAAAGGAGTCATAAAGTCTCTTAAATCGGGATCAGCCCCAGGACCTGACGGTCTCTCTGTGCCGTATTACAAGACCTTTGTAGACTCCCTCGCGCCCCACATGGCTAAATTTTTTAATTCATTAACTAAAGGTTGCCCCTTAGACCCTCAGTTGAACTCCGCTTACATCTCGGTCATCCCTAAGCCGAATAAGAATTTGGAAGAAGTAGAGAACTATAGACCCATATCCCTAATCAATAATGATCTCAAGATACTCACTAAAATCCTCGCCGACCGGCTAGCCTCCTTTATTAGCAGATATGTACATAAAGACCAGGTTGGATTTATCCCTGGCCGTCAAGGACCGGATTTGACTCGAAGGGCTATAGATATAGTTTCCATCCTGCAATCCAACTGGGAGGGGGGACCCAGACAAGAGGGCATGCTTCTATCCATGGACTTACATAAGGCCTTCGATTCTATAGAGTGGTCTTATATTTTTTCACTCATGGAACGTTGGGGGTTTGGAGACAGGTTTATGGGCATTCTACACTCTTTATATTCTACCCCAATGGCGTCAATTCGCCTCCTAGGTCACTACTCCCAATCACTCAGAATAGCTAGGGGCACCAGACAAGGTTGCCCGTTGTTCCCGTTGATCTTCGCAATAGCTATTGAGACTCTTGCCATAGCCATCCGCTCCAACCCCGACATACAGGGGGTTTCCTGTGCGTCTCAGGCGCATAAATGTGGCCTCTTTGCAGACGATGTCCTCCTCTTCATAACATCCCCCATCACATCCTTACCAAATCTATGCAGACTCCTAGACACCTTCTCCAGGGCCTCGGGTCTCCGGGTCACTTACTCAAAATCTCATGCCCTCAATGTTTCGCTTCCCCTATCCGTAGTATCCACCCTACGGAGTAGCTTTGACTTTGATTGGAAAGACACCTTTTTAGATTACCTCGGGATCAAACTGACCCCCAAAGTTGAACAACTATATTCGGCCAACTTCCCTCCTACTTACAAGAAGTTAGAAGCAGACTTGCAATCTTGGGCTCGGGGGAATCTCTCTTGGTTGGGAAAAATTCACTCGCTCAAAATGACGTTCCTCCCCAGGTTGCTGTATTTATTTAGAGCGATCCCGATTAACGTTCGGTCTGACCACCTACAATGCCTTCAGAAAAAGGTGATTCATTTCATATGGGGGAAAGCGGGTCACAGGCTACCACGTACTACTCTATTTAGACTTAAGAAGAAAGGGGGCTTGGGGGTTCCGAGACTGTCTTGGTACTTCCAAGCTGCCAGACTTGCCCAATTGTCCACATTATATTCCAGACTCGAAAAACCTGACTGGCTGAATATAGAGAGACAGGCTGCCCCTACATACACTTTAGATTTTTTGCTCTGGATCCCTCACAAGGAGCGCCCCCCCATCCTCTCGCCCATTCTGTCTCAATCTCTGGCACTCTGGGATCGATTGAAATCCAACTCTTCCTTGGTCTCCAGCTCCCGCCCTCTGGCTCACATATTTAATAACCGTGATTTCCCACCAGGGTTAGATATTAAAGCATTTAAATGGTGGCTGGATAAGGGGCTGTACCGAATTGGCCACTTTTTCACGTCCTCGGGTCCCATCACTCTGTCATACTGCAAAAAGAAATTGGAGATTCCGAATTCGGAACTCTTCAGGTTCTCTCAAATTCAACACTTCCTTCTTGGGCTTTGGAAGGAGAAACCAGCCCCCCCTCGCTTTACTGACTATGAGGCATGGTGCGGGCAAGCCACGAACCAAAGAGGTGGAATTTCGGTAATATACCAGGCTTTAGCTCAGAACGACAATAAGACTTCTTTCATGGTAGCCTGGGAAAGGGACCTCCTATTTCAATGGGACCTTGAGTCCTGGTATTCCTCTCTCGACAAAGCCTACAAAGGGGTTAGGTTCATTTCTCTAATAGAAGCCAATCTTAAAGTGCTGACTAGATGGTATCTGACCCCGTCCAAATTAGCCCGCATGTTCTCCTCAACCAGCCCCCTTTGCTTCAGGGGCTGCGAAATGACAGGCGGTATGGCCCACATCTGGTGGGAATGTGTAAAGCTTCGACCCTTCTGGCAGAAGATGTTCAACTTAATTTTTAAGGTGACGGGTATCCAGGTTCCCAGAACCCCGGTGGTAGCTCTCCTAAATAGCCCTATCCCCCGGATTGGCAAATCTACTAGTTTGTTGATTCACTACATGTTACTAGGGGCCAAGGTCACCATAGCGAAAGCTTGGAAACAGCCCAAGGTTTCGATCCGCGCCGCTATACGCAAGATCTCATGGATCATGACACAGGAAAAAGTTACGAGCGTATTACTGAATTATAAAGAGAAGTTTGAGGTTATCTGGGAACCTTGGGCCCAACACGTGGGCATCTCCCTTATAACGGGCGTCCCTCCAACTCGAACTAGCTCGGTTACCATTGCCCAGATTTAATCCTGTCACCTGGCTCCATATTCCCCCTTCCCTTCTCTAGCCCACCGCAGGTCAAAATTTTTGTATCCCTTAGGGTGGTCCTTCACCGCTGGCACTAATACCTAGGTACTGGTCGGGTTCCTCCTGTCCCCCCTGGCTCCCCCTGTCAACCCTTTCTCTCTCTTCTGTGTATCTTCCCATCTAGAACCCCCCAACCCCTTCTTTTCTTCTCTCTCTCCTTCTCTACGCGTATCTACAAGCGTAGCTGCTGGTGTTGCCATATTCGAGCCTCGGGCTCACAGTCTACCCAGAAGGGGCCCCGATTGAATCTAAGCTTGTTTACACAACTGATTTGGGGGTCCTCCCCATGAAGCTCTAGCCATTTACACATAATTTTTCACCGCTCTGTGCCTTTCCCAGTTTGGCATTGGGGGCAGTGGGTGTCTGGGGGTTTGGGGGGGTGACGGCCTGGCACAGCGAGCTCCCATTAGGGGTGCTGGGCTATTTCCCCCTGGCTCCCGGGCACCCTTCTCTTTTCTCCCATTTTTTTCTGTTTGTTTTCATGTTGTTCGATTACATGTCGTTCCCTGAGGTTACAGATTGTGGGAACAGAGTGTCGACCTCTAGTGGTTTCAGGGGTTTATAATGTTCCGCCTGTACTTAAGATTCTCAGACGGTGGACTATTCTAGAGTGCATTTATGTTCTGATGTCTGCACCTGATATGTTTCTGTACTATGTCTTTTGAAAATAAAAATCTTTGAAATTAAAAAAAAAAAAAAAAAAAAAAAGAGTTCAGGAGACTCCTCAGGAGGACGTGGTGGGTCTAGGGAAGGAGTCACTGATGATGACATTGAGAGGAGGGAAGACGATGCGTTGGCAGCTGCTTTGCTACTACCCTGAGACTGGGTGAGAGAGGATGAGGAGGATGAAGAGGGCTTGGTCATCCACTCTACCAAGTCGTTGGCATGTTGCGGTTCAACATGTCCAGCTGCCGAAAAGAAGGACAAGCATGTCCCATGGCCACGTGCTGATGACAATGCACCGCGTCCACGACCAGCACTGTTGTCTCTAGACACAGAGCCTGCTTGCCCTCTTTTATCGGCTCGCGCCTGTCTGCCTCTTCTTGCTGGCCTTCCAGACATGGTAATGGCCTGAAGGGAGTTGGGTAAAACAGCAGTTGGGTAGTTTATATTGTGCTGGAGGCACACAACACCCACTAACTCCTGCAGATGCCTTTTTTATAGAACACCAGAGATAAAGGGGTATATACAGATGTATACTGTGCTGTGCTGGAGGCACACACAACTTCCAATAACTCCTGCAGATGGCAAGTGGGCTCAAATAGAGAACAGCTATGTAGGTGGATATAGCGGTATGTACTGGGTACAGAGCACGCAGACAGCACGCACTATCTCCTAACACTACTGACTGCAAGCTCTGTTATTAAAGATAGATCACTAGCTATATAGGCGAGGTGAATATCGCGGTGTATACTGCGGTCAGGGCACGCAGACAATAACCAGAAAACAGCAGAGATAAAGGGGTATATACAGATGTATACTGTGCTGTGCTGGAGGCACACACAACTTCCAATAACTCCTGCAGATGGCAATTGGGCTCAAATAGAGAACAGCTATGTAGGTGGATATAGCGGTATGTACTGGGTACAGAGCACGCAGACAGCACACACTATCTCCTAACACTACTGACTGCAAGCTCTATTATTAAAGATAGATCACTAGCTATATAGGCGAGGTGAATATCGCAGTGTATACTGCGGTCAGGGCACGCAGACAATAACCAGAAAACAGCAGAGATAAAGGGGTATATACAGATGTATACTGTGCTGTGCTGGAGGCACACACAACTTCCAATAACTCCTGCAGATGGCAATTGGGCTCAAATAGAGAACAGCTATGTAGGTGGATATAGCGGTATGTACTGGGTACAGAGCACACAGACAGCACGCACTATCTCCTAACACTACTGACTGCAAGCTCTATTATTAAAGATAGATCACTAGCTATATAGGTGAGGTGAATATAGCGGTGTATACTGCGGTCAGGGCACGCAGACAATAACCACTACACAACAGCAAGATAGAAAATCAGCCGAAAACGATCGGTGTGTACTGTGTTGAAGGTACACAGAACACCCACTGCTTCAGACGCCAACACACTACACGAGGCCGCCGCAATGGCGGCCTTATATAGTGTGGGGCGTGCACTACACAGCCTGAGCTATGATTGGCCACAGGCATCCTGCCTGTGGCCAATCATGGCTCTCCTCGCTGCTGGCGCTGCGATTGGCCAAGCATGCGGGGTCACAGTGCATGCTTGGCCAATCATGAGCCAGCAATGCACTGCGCCATCGCAGTGCATTGTGGGTCGTGAGCGCCATGCGAATTTGATGCGAACGGACCAAAGTGTTCGGATTTCGCCGAACGGACGAACAGCCAATGTTCGAGTCGAACGTACGTTCGACTCGAACACGAAGCTCATCCCTAGTCCCGTCTACATCATCACATTCAAAACTAACGGACTTTCGAACGGACTTAGTCTGTTCATGTGTAGGCAAGTCCGTTTGTTAGGAAAGTCCGTCGGAACTATGCCGAAAGTCCGTTGGGAAGACCGTCGGACCTTTAACCACTTAACTCAGGGATGGAAGATTTACTTCTCTTTATGACCAGGCCATTTTTGGTGATATGGCACTGCGTTACTTTAACTGATAATTGGGGGGTCGTGCAACGCTGTACCCGTATGTCCTTTTTTTCCCACAAATAGAGCTTCCTTTTGGTGGTATTTGATTATCTCTGGGTTTTTATTTTATTTTTTTAGCTATAAACAACTGACAATTTAGAAAAAATATATATTTTATTACTTTCTGCTTTAAAATCCAATAATTGGCTCCGAAAGCCAAGCACCGCCTTCAGGATTTCTAAGGGCATACATTTGTAATTTCACTCCTCACTACCTATCACAGTTTTGAAGGCCATAAAATGCCAAGATGGCACAAAACACCCACAAATGACCCCATTTTAGAAAGTAGACACCCCAAGCTATTTGCTGAGAGGCATTTTGAGTCCATGGAATATTTTATATTTTGCCACAAGTTGCGGGAAAATTACAAACTTTTATTTATTTTATTTTTTTTTCACAAAGTTGTCACTAAATCATATATTGCTCACACATGCTATGGGCATATGTGAAATGACACCCCAAAATAAATTCTGCTGCTTCTCCTGAGTACGGGGATACCACATATGTGGGACTTTTTGGGAGCCTAGTTGCGTACGGGGCCCCGAAAACCAAGCACCGCCTTCAGGCTTTCTAAGGGCGTAAATTTTTCATTTCACTCCTCACTACCTATTACAGTTTTGAAGGCCATAAAATGCCAAGATGGCACAAAATACCCACAAATGACCCCATTTTAGAAAGTAGACACCCCAAGCTATTTGCTGAGAGGCATGTTGAGTCCATGGAATATTTTATATTTTGCCACAAGTTGCAGGGAAATTACAAACTTTTATTTATTTATTTATTTTTTTCACAAAGTTGTCACTAAATGATATATTGCTCACACATGCTATGGGTATATGTGAAATGACACCCCAAAATAAATTTTGCTGCTTCTCCTGAGTACGGGGATACCACATGTGTGGGACTTTTTGGGAGCCTAGCCGCATACGGGGCCCCGAAAACCAAGCACCGCCTTCAGGATTTCTAAGGGTGTAAATTTTTGATTTCACTCCTCACTACCTATTACAGTTTTGAAGGCCTTAAAATGCCAAGATGGCACAAAACCCCCCCAAATGACCCCATTTTAGAAAGTAGACACCCCAAGCTATTTACTGAGAGGCATGTTGAGTCCATGGAATATTTTATATTTTGCCACAAGTTGCAGGAATATTACAAACTTTTTTTTTTTTCACAAAGTTGTCACTAAATGATATATTGCTCACACATGCCATGGGCATATGTGAAATGACACCCCAAAATAAATTCTGCTGCTTCTCCTGAGTACGAGGATACCACATGTGTGGGATTTTTTGGGAGCCTAGCCGCGTACGGGGCCCCGAAAACCAAGCACTGCCTTCAGGATTTCTAAGGGTGTAAATTTTTGATTTCACTCCTCACTACCTATCGCAGTTTTGAAGGCCATAAAATGCCAAGATGGCACAACCCCCCCCCCCCCCAAATGACCCCATTTTGAAAAGTAGACACCCCTAAATTTAGGGGTACACTAGTGAGACTCACAGGTAAAAAAGCACCTAGGCTGTCAGCAACTGTATCAAAACGCTACAAAAAAAACTGTTAGCGATCGCAGGGATCAGGCCTGACTCTGCGAACGCTGCAGTTATGTGTGTTGTGTTTTGTAAGTGACAGTGATCGATCGATACTGCACTTGGGTGGGCTGGGCTGGGCTTGGCGGAGGGGCTAAACGCAGGTGCTAGCAGGTATCTGGGCTGATCCCGCTAACAATGCGTTTTGGGAAACCTAAACTGCTGGCAACGCTAATATAGATCTGATCAGATACTATATTACTAAGGGAGGTGTATGCCTTGCGCGTGGGTGTTGGCGGTACTGGCACTAACCTGACGCTGCCTGGGGCGACGCAGACCTTATCTGACCCTCAAACTTATATCACCCGCCGGGTGATCAGGGGGTTAAACCTTTATTAGGTAATAAATGGCGGGTGCCCTGAAACTATAAAAAAATAACTAACCAACCAGCGTCACCTGTAACAGTTATATGGTGATCACTGGTGAAAGGGTTAACTAGGGGGCAATCAGGGGCCTTTATGCGGTAGTATATGGGGGTCCCTGGCGCTATAAAAAGCTGCGGCGAACCTAAATACCTACCTGCCTAACTAGCGTCACCTGTGACACTAATACAGCGATCAGAAAAACGATCGCTTATTAGGCTGGGTTCACACTGGAGCGATGCGGGAACGCCACAAATCCGCGGCGGGTTCCCGCATCGCATGCCTCCCGGCGGCAGTTCACACTGCCCTATGCGAACTGCTGGGAGTGTCAGTGAAATGTTAATGACACCCCCAGATCAGTTCGCATATCGCAGTGCGATCTGCAAACTCGGACAGGAATCGGATCGCATGGTGTGAACACCCATGCGATCCGATTCTGCTGCGGACCAAAAAAAGGGTCCCGTGCGAGTTTGCGGCGGGTGCGATGCGAATTCAGCCATACTATCTGTATGGCTGAACTCGCATCGCACAGAGATCGGATGTGATTTGCACTGCAGTGCGGTGTGAATCACATCCGTTCTCATAAACCGCTGCAATGTGAACCCAGCCTTAGTGACACTGGCGACGGGGGGTGATCACGGGGTTAAACCTTTATTGGGGGGGTTAGGGGGTACCCTAGAACTAAAGGGGGCTAACCCTAACTGCCCTAACAGTTATTACAGTCACAAATGACACCAATGCAATAAAAAAAAAAAAATGCAATTGGTGTCACTGTGACTGGGGGTGCAGGGGTGAAGGGGGGGTGAGAGTGTGCCTGGCATGTTCTACTGTGTAGTGTAGTGTTGGTGCAACTCACCGATCCTCTCTCCTCGGTGCCGGAACGAAAAATACCAACACGGAGGAGAGATTACATCACTTCCTCTGCCTGTGTTTACATTACAGGAGAGGAAGTGATGTCATGCTGCACTTCCATTCGTCAGGAGCGATCGCGAGGGGTGGCCATAAATGAATGGCCGCCCCCTCATCCCGGATCGCTCCTGCACGGTATCCGACCGCCGCTGGTACCGGGGGGGGGGGCGATCGAGCCCCCCACCCGCGGGAAGGCCGGGACGTACAGGTAAGCCCATATGCCTGCCCGTGCCATTCTGTCGACGTACATCGTCGTGCGGCGGTCGGCAACTGGTTAAGTTATCGTTGACCATACTCTCTGTCCAAAAAGAACAAAGAGAAAAATAGGAGGCATAAAGCTATCATGCATTGGATTCATGTACATTGGATTCATATAGGGCTGTAACAGCAATATGAATCCAATGTACATATAACTATACAGCCAATGAATTTCAATATAGAGACATTTCTGGAGCATTAAAGTGGTTGTAAACCCAGTTACACCACTCGTACCTACAGGTAAGCCTATAATAAGGCTTACTTGTAGGTACTGTAAATATCTCCTAAACCCACAGTTTAGGAGACATTTATCATATACGCTTACGCCAACGTTATGGGCACATGCGCTGTGAAGAAACAGTCTTCGGTGCCGTTTCTTCACTAGCAAGAGCCGTGACTGACGGCTCCCGTGCGCATGTGCGGAAGTGATTTCACACAACTCCGGAAAGTCACAGAGTCGGAGTCCGCGTCCCCATAAGTAAGAGGGGGGAAGGTGAATGTAGCCACCAGCAGGGACAACCCGAGCTTTAGTTGCAGGTAAGTGTCACATAATGGGCTAGTACATGATTCACACTAGCCCATTATGCTTTTACTTTGCAGGGGAAAAAAGAGGAAGTAAAACCCATCAGGGTTTACTTCCTCTTTAACAACTGAATTAAAACTGCATATTCAAACATCCTAGAAGTATCACAGTACACACAAGTAAGTGTCCAACAGTTAACCACTTGACAACCGCCCTATAGCCGAATGACGGCTACAGGGCGGTTTCTTAACTCTGGGAGGCCGTCATATGACATCCTCCCAGAATTCCGCTCTTGCGCGCCCCCTGGGGCATGCACTCGAGAGCGTCTGTGACCGCCGGGTCTACAGGACCCAGCGCATCACGGATCACGGTAAACGGCCGCTCATAGCGGCCGTTTACCATGTGATCGCTCCGTCAAATGATGGAGTGATCACTTGTAAACAAACCCGTGTCATGTTATGACGCCGGTTCCTCCCTCCCCCTCTCTGTACCGATCGGAACAGCGGAGGGGGAAGAGATCGGTGTCAGCAGCAATGTGGGCTGCATCTGCAGTGCCCACATCGCTGCTCACCGAAAATTAACCCCTCAGTTCCCTGCCAATACTCTGCAATACCCTGCCATTACTCTGCATTACTCTGCAACACCCTGCAACACTCTGCAATACTCTGCATTACTCTGCATTACTCTGCAATACCCTGCAACACTCTGCAACACTCTGCAATACTATGCAATACTCTGCATTACTCTGCAACACTCTGCAACACTCTGCATTACTCTGCATTACACTGCAATACTCTGCATTACTCTGCATTACACTGCATTACTCTGCATTACTCTGCAATACTCTGCAATACCCTGCAATACCCTGCAATACTCTGCATTACTATGCAATACCCTGCAATGCCCTGCAATACCCTGCAATACTCTGCAATACCCTGCAATACCCTGCAATACCCTGCAATACTCTGCAATACCCTGCAACACTCTGCAACATTCTGCAATACCCTGCAACACTCTGCAATACCCTGCAACGCTCTGCAACACCCGCCAATACCCTGCAACACTCTGCAATGCTCTGCAATACCCTGCAACACTCTGCAATGCTCTGCAACACCCACCAATACCCTGCAACACTCTGCAATGCTCTGCAACACCCGCCAATACCGTGCAATACTCTGCAATGCTCTGCAACACCCTCCAATATCCTGCAATGCTCTGCAACGCAATACTCTGCAATGCCATACTCTGAGAAACCCAGCCATACTCTGAGATACTCAGCCATACCCAGCCATAGTCGGTGATACCCTGCAATACCCAGCCATAGACACCCTCCCCCCTCCCGCCGCCCTCCGGTGCTTCTACCGACTCGCCAATACGATCAAATCCAGAATCTTTTTTTTTTTTTCTTTTTTTTTCAGGCTTCCCAGCTTAGAGGTGAGATGCAGGGTCTTATTGACCCCATATCTCACTGTAAAGAGGACCTGTCATGCCATATTTCTATTACAAGGGGTGTTTACATTCCTTGTAATAGGAATAAAAGTGATCAAAAAATGTATTTTTGGGGAAAAAAATGTCAAACTAAAATAAATAAAGTAAAATGAACAATAATTTTTTTTTTTTAAACGCCCCTGTCACCATGTGCTCGCATGCAGAAGCGAACGCATACGTAAGTCCCGCCCACATATGAAAACAGTGTTCAAACCACACATGTGCGGTATCGCTGCGAACATTAGAGCGAGAGCAATAATTCTAGCCCTAGACCTCCTCTGTAACTCAAAACATATAACCAGTAAAAAAAAAAATTTAATCGTCGCTTATGGGGATTTTTAAGTAGCGACGTTTGGCGCCATTCCACGAGCCTGTGCAATTTTGAAGAGTGACATGTTAGGTATCAATTTACTCGGTGTAACTTCATCTTTCCCATTATGCAAAAATTGGGCTAACTTTACTGTGTTTTTTTTTTTAAGCACAAAACAGTTTTTTTTCCAAAAAAAAGCATTCGAAAAATTGCTGCGCAAATACCGTGCGAGATAAAAAGTTGCAATGACCACCATTGTATTCTCCAGGGTGTTTGATAAAAAAAACATATATAATGTTTTGGGATTCTATGTAATTTTGTAGGAGAGAAATGTCAGAATTGTCCTGGGTGCTCCAGAACGCCTGATGGCGCTCCCTACCTGTTGGGCCTCTGTATGTGGCCACACTGTGTAAAAGTCTCACATATGTGGTATCGCCGTACTCGGGAGTAATAGCAGAATGTGTTTTGGGGTGTAATTTGTGGTATGCATATGCTGTGTGAGAAATAAACTGATAATATGACAATTTTGTGAAAAAAAAAAAAGTAAAAAAAATCTTGATTTTGCAAAGAATTGTGGGAAAAAATGACAACTTCAAAAAACTCATCATGCCTCTTAATAAATACCTTGGAATGTCTTCTTTCCAAAAAGGGGTAATTTGGGGGGTATTTGTACTTTTCTGGCATGTTAGGGTCTCAAGAATTGAAATAGGCCGTCAGTACTTCAGGTGTGATCAATTTTCAGATATTGGCACCATAGCTTGTGGACTCTATAACTTTCACAAAGACCAAATAATATCCACCAATTTGTACTTATTTTTACCAAAGATATGTAGTAGTATAAATTTTGGCCAAAATTTATGAAGAAAAAATTACTAATCTGCTAAATTTTATAACAGAAACAAAGAAAAATTCATTTTTTTACAGAATTTTCGGTATTTTTTCTTTTATAGCACAAAAAATAAAAAACCCAGCGGTGATTAAATACCACCAAAAGAAAGCTCCATTTGTGTGAAAAAAAGGACAACAATTTCATATAGGTCCAGTGTTGCATGACTGAGTAATTGTCATTCAAAATGTGAGAGCACCGAAAGCTGAAAATTGGTCTGGTTATTAAGGGTGTTTAAGTGCCCAGTGGTCAAGTGGTTAATAAGATGATCAGGTTTCCCATTTTCAGTCAAAGATATGCATGGTATCCATAACATGATGATATACCCTTTCCATCAATTTTATAGTCTCCATGCGGTGATGCACCTGAGACCAGGACACAAAGGGAGAACGCCAATTAAGGGCAATAGCCCAATTACATGTAATTTTGATTGCAACTGGTACGTAACCAAATCTGTCTGGATATCAACTTTGGAATTGTACTTTATCTGAGAGCCATTATTGCTATTATCTGACTGAGAGGGTTAATTGACATTGGTCTTGTAATGGGCTGCCCCATCTCTCTTTTGATTGGGCATCATGAAATCTGCCAATGGTGAGTCCCTTGAACACATAAAGAGTTGCTGTGTCAGCCTCTGTCTTTTGTGAGAAGAATTGTCTGTCCTTGGTGTTATATAGACCACTCTCACATAACTACAATCGGTACAACCTAAGGGCCAAATATTCAGTTACATACCTGATGCTGTCCCCTATGACTTTTACCATTATAAATGCCAATTTTTTTGTGATTTCCTTGCCCTTGTGTACTCTTCTAAAAAAGGAATTCAAATTTAGACCTTTCAAACACAGAACAGGCAGTGTTATGTCTTCTCCAGATTAAAAGAGTCCTTCTAAGGAGAATAGTTTGTAGCAAGAGACATTATACTTCGAAGAAGCTCCTGTGCAGAAACATAACTTGAGGAGTTTCAGTTTGGGAATAAGAGTGGGCAACCAGATGAAGGGAAACAGGATATGTTTCATCACAGCACTGAGGTTTCTACTGTATATTAATGGTGCAGGGCATTAACTTTTGTACCACGGTGTGAGAAGCAACTGAAGATGACTCACATGACTGCAGTGGACTGGAGGAATTTTATAATCCAAGTGGGCATCAGGGAACTGTTTTGGAAGGCTAAGTGTAGAAAAAAATGAGACTTCACGGGGGGGCGTGGCCAGCCGCGGAGCGAGATGGACGTGTAGTGTCTCAGCTCCGCTCCAGAGCAAGGGGAAACGAGCGACACAGAGGCTACAGACAGCTCTCCTCTCTTCGGAAAGAGAGTAGAGAGCTTCGGGACACTCTCGGGCATGTCAGGCAGGCGGAATCCTCCAACACATCCGCGCCGCCTGACAGAATATTTCGGCCGCATGGAGCAGAGGAATATCCAAGATGGCGCCGGCCGCCCTCCGCCGGCGGGAATGCGCCACAGCGGGACACAACTTCACCTCCCGCAGCAGCACAACGATGAGGTGATTCAGGATAACATTGAACCTGAAGAGATGGACAATCTTCCACCCCCTGACAGGGAAGCCACACCGGTGCATCAGGACAGAGGTAAGAGACTTGCCTCTTCTCCCTGCAATTCTCCTACTAAAAATCATCAGGCCAAAAAACACCAAGGCTCTGCACCAGCTTTAACCTCTCATAACATGGCCCCTGTGTCCTCCCTAGCTACTATACCTACCACAGATAACCCTGTCTCTGAGAGCACACTAAAATCAATGCTGCTTACTTTACAAAAAGACCTGCACAGAGAACTGCAGATGTCTCTCTCACAAGTTCATGACAGACTTGACTGCTTAGAGGACAGAGTGGACATAACTGAGGAACACATGTCAGATGTGAGCAAAGCACATAATGAGATGTTGGATGCTCATGAACATCATGCAGCTGAAATACATAAACTAAAACTCAAATTGGCCGACCTCGAAGACAGGGGCCGAAGGAATAACATAAAATTCAGGGGGATCCCTGAGGCGGTCCCACCCGCGGACCTCAAGCAATACATACAGCAACTCATGACGTCTTTGATCCCCAATCTGTCTGCTCACGACTTGATCATAGATCGTGCGCATAGAATCGCCAAACCAGACCACCTACCTGCAGATACACCCAGAGATGTCCTGGCCAGGATACATTTTTTTCACATAAAAGAACAGATCCTTTACTCGGCCAGAAACCTGAAACCCCTCCCCTCTCCTTACTCTAAAATCACCCTATATGCTGACCTTTCACCAGCTACTATGGAGATGCGCAGGGCGTTTGCACCGGTCACTTCGGTTCTTCTAGAGAACAAAATCACCTACCGTTGGGGTTATCCGACGAAGCTCCTGGTGACCTACCAACAAAAAATTGTTCCGATACTATCTCCTAAAGATGGTTATAAGAAGCTGACGAATTGGGGCCTACTGCCTATCACCTCGACCCATCGCGGACATAATGGCCAGAATGCCTCCTCCACCTCTCACCCTCGCCACCGTAAGGACAAAATGGATAAAGCCTGATATTTGACTGTTGCGATTACCTACATGTCCCCAGCACAGAATTCCCCTGCTCGGGCATTATGTCAGTCTCTTACTCCCCAGGATTAAGGTGTGCCAAGCACATCTGATTTCAAGTTTTCTTACTCTATATTATTTGCTACTGTGTTCATTTTAGGAAATATATGCAGTTCTAGCATACGAGTTTACAGGTACCTGTTGTTACCTCTACCTTTTTCTGTGTTATTTTTTTTTTCTTATAAGAGGGGTGTTTTTTTTTTTTTTTTTTTTTTTTCCCCTCCCTGGCAATTGCTATCACTCTGACCGATTGCACACATTGTTCTTTCAGCTTCAGTCGCGTTCAACTTATATATCCACCTGTGAATAAGGTAAATCTTAGATTATTACTTGTAACCACTTATTATCCAAATGGCCATCACCATTCTATCACTTAATGCAAAGGGGCTCAATTCTCCTTTTAAAAGAAATCTCTTATGGAAGGAAGCACTTATGTCTAAAGCTGACATTTTATGCATCCAGGAAACACATTTTAACAGTACCAACCCTCCAAATTGTAAGCATAAGAAATTCGCACACTATTTTTTCTCAAACCATGCTAAAAAAAAATGTGGGGTCATGATAGCAGTAAATGCTACCATCCCCTTTACCCTTCATCGACTGGAAACAGATGATGAGGGGAGATTTATTATCCTATCCGCCACCGTTCATAACCACCCCATGACGCTTGTTAATGTATATGTACCCAATACCTCCCAAAAATCGTTTTACAAAAAACTCAAATCCAAATTGGCTCCGTATATGGATACAGCCTTAATCATCTGTGGTGACTTTAATGACACCCCAGACCCCTACCTGGATTCTACTAATCCACGTAGGAGAACAGCTTCTGCACTCTCTGCCTTTATAGCCAACGAAGATCTCTATGACCCCTGGAGGTGTATGCATGACGTTGAACGCGACTACACCTTTTACTCGCATACCGGTGGCTCTTACTCTCGGATCGATCTTTTCCTCACCAACAAAAAATCTTTACTATCAATCTCAGAAACGCGAATTGGTCTTATCACCTGGTCTGACCATGCTCCAATTACCTTGAAAGTGTTCCCACAACAAAACTCACACATGCGTCCTCCCTGGAGAATGAACACTTCTCTTTTAACCAATCCAAACTATGAGGAGAAGATCAGGTCCGAGATTGAGGGCTTCTTTGAAATTAATTGTGGTTCTACTGCTGATCACTCCATGGTATGGTTAGCGCACAAAGCCTTTCTACGGGGTCTCCTTATTAAGATTGGTGCGCAGGAGAAAAAAAAAAGGTTGGAAGAGACAAACTCCCTACTTAACCAACTTAAACAATTAGAAATCATCAACAAAACCTCACCTTCGCAGGCAACACTAACAGCACTATCGGAACTCAGGCGTAAACTGAGTGAACACCTACATAAAAACTTTGAATTTTATATTCAAAGATTGAAACTACGTTCTTACGCCTTTAACAACAAATCTAGTGCATTTCTTGCTCGACAAGTTAAAAGACAGCAAATCAAAGCCAAGATCCCTTTCTTGTTTAATACAAAAGGAGCTAAGATGACCAATCCTTTAGACATCGCCAACACCTTCGCGAACTTTTATGACAGGTTATACAATCTACATGCTTCAGAGGGTGCCACCCCACCACGCATCAGTGACATCAATGCCTTTCTAGATTCCATCCAACTCCCTAACGTAACGCAGGAACAACTAACAACCCTTTCTACCCCATTTACTACAGAAGAAATTAATAGAGCCATCCAGTCCCTCCCCTTACATAAAGCTCCAGGCCCGGACGGCTTTGCTAATGAATATTTTAAACACTTCCACCACACGCTTACTCCTCATCTATGTAAGACGCTTAACCAATTTGCCTCCACTGGTGTAATACCTCAAGAATGTTTGGAAGCCCTTATAGTTACCCTCCCCAAACCCGGCAAACCACATGACATTCCGGAAAATTACAGGCCCATATCCCTTCTGAACACGGACATCAAATTATATGCCAAACTATTAGCCCTTCGACTTTCCTCAGTCCTACACCACCTAATACATCCCGACCAAGTGGGTTTCATACCCCGAAGGCAAACATCCGACGGAACTCGTCGATTCATAGACCTCATTCAATGGGCAGAACACCGTCGAATGCCTTCTCTGCTCCTATCCCTGGACGCGGAGAAGGCATTCGATCGGGTGCAATGGACATACCTAGAAGCAGTATTGCGCAAATTTGGCATATCAGGCACTCTATTAACTGCCATACTTGGCTTATACACGAATCCCAGTGCGAGAGTGTGGACTTCGGGAGTAACATCTGATCCATTTACTATCTCGAATGGTACCCGACAAGGGTGCCCGCTTTCACCCCTTATATTTGCCATGGTCATGGAACCTCTAGCTCAGAAAATTCGAACAGAAAAGCAAATTAAAGGAATAACAATAGGGCAGACGGAACATAAAATTGGACTATATGCGGATGACGTGATCATCTCCATTACTGACCCAACTAATTCTTTATTGACGCTACAATCGATTCTCGACCAATTTAGTACAATTTCCTTATATAAAGTGAATCATAGTAAATCAGTCATGTTAGCAATTGGTTTAGACCGAGACACCAAACAACAGATTTCTACACAATCCCCGTTCACATGGTCAAAAGACTCATCCATTACATATTTAGGGACTCGCTTGCTCTCTCCCAGTAAAAATATCCTGCGCATCAACCTGGCAGACCTCATGGAAAGGCTCAAAAAATTGTCTGATGATTTAAATCTTCCTTTCATATCATGGGCTGGACGAATAGCACTTACAAAAATGTATCTTCTCCCACATGTCTTGTATTTATTCCGTACGATGCCACTGCCATTTCTCTCCTCGCAACTGAGATCCATTCAAGCTATCATCAACTCCTTCATATGGCAACACAAAAGATCCAGACTACACAAGGACAACCTAATGGCGCCCAAAAAAATGGGTGGTATGGGGTCCCCCAACATTGGTCTATATTATAAAGCTGTCATTCTAGACCAACTCAATCAATGGTGGAACACTGACACAATCTATAACTGGTCACAGATAGAATCATCTGTTTTAGCCAAGGACCTCCAGCTATACCTCTGTGCAGCTCTCCTAGCTCCTGTACCCACGCACTCCCAATTGGACTCAATAACGGCATCTCTCAGGGTGTGGACATCTCTCCCTCAACTTTCAAAAGGAATACCACAGTCCATACTGCAATACTTACCACTCTCAGCTGTCTCATTGCTACTACCGGACCTTCCTCTGACACCCTGGCTTGAGGCAGGCGTCCACACTGTCGGACATCTCTTCAATTCCAACGCCTTGATGCCCTTTGCTCAACTAAGCTCCAGGTTCGGGCTATCTTCAAAAACTTTTTACATATACCTCAGGATCAGATCACTGCTTGCTAAGATTAAATGGTCCACTCGAGATACTATTCTGTTACCGATCATACAATATTTCCGGTTAAAGAAACCCTCTTCCAAAGGCATTTCATACTTGTATGGTCTACTATCCCAGGATGCAGAAAAGCACATACGTACTCAGTCAGAAAAATGGAACCTATACGTCCCACATGTCCTGCCACTATCGCAATGGCAGGCAGCACTATCGCTACCGTCCAAATTTTCCCATTGCATCGCGCACTGGGAATCCGGACAAAAACTTTTTCACCGATGGTATTATACCCCTAGTAGACTTGCCAAAATTTACCCTACCTCGTCTAATCTCTGCTGGAGAAATTGTGGCCTTCCAGGATCCTTCATGCATATCTGGTGGGAATGCCCCATGCTTAAAGTTTTTTGGAATCAAATATCCGACCTGCTCAAAGTAAGCTTCCCCTCACATACCAATTTATCTGCGGTGGATCTCCTCATGGGCCTGATGATTCCTACGTGGCCCAAAAAATCCCAAACCGTCGCCACCCACATTCTCATCGCGGCAAGACTAGCATTAGCTAGAAACTGGAAAAAGACTCACCCCCCTTCTGTCCAAGACGTCATTACCATACTCAACGATAACTTCAAGATGGAATATAGCTTTGCCAAAGCTCATCTCCAAACAGGCAAATTCTTCCGGAATTGGAACCCGTGGATTAAGGACTCCAGATGTGTGCGGTCAATCAGTTCCCCCAATCCAACGACGTCCACATCCTCCTGTCTCACACCGTGACTTTTCACGTCCTGTCCCCTCCACTTGATACTTATCTTTCTCACACCGAAAAACCGGAGTATAGATGCAAAACAGCGACAGCGTAAAATGACTATGATATTAGATGTTAAAGAATATTGGTTTTACTGCGGTGACTGCTAACTTTACCCCTCCCTCCTTTTTCCCCTTTTTTTTTTTTTTTTTTTTTTTTGTGTGCTCACCCCTACTTTTACAATTTGTTATACTTACTATAGCTCAGGACTGGGCAGCGCTGTCACTCTCCCCAGGACACAGTTAGTTCCCAGAAGGGGTGTTCAGGGGTGACTGATGGTGCTCTCATCCTCTCAGGATTTGTTCTTAACCACTAACATGTACATCTATGTTTTCAATGTACTTGCTTTTATTAGACTAAGCTTCCCAAATGGAAGCAACGACTACATCTACACGAAAATGTAAGTCCTATATTGCTGTTATTTTTTGTGCAAAACTTAATAAAAAATAAGATATAAAAAAAAAAAAAAAAAAAAAAAAAAAATGAGACTTCACAAAGAGGAAAAATAATGAAAGTAGTATGCTCTGACAACAATGAGTTTTTAAGGGAATTTGCAGAGAATTGGGAGCGTATTAAAGTCCCTGACAAATCCCTAGCTAACTTTCTCCATCCTACAACTGAAAATATTAAAGTGGGATCTACTGACAGAAGGCTGAAGCTGTGGCTCCCAGTTAATGGAAAAGCAACTCAGCCTCTTGTAAGCTCTGATGTGTGCATATGTGCTAGCAAGTAGAACAAGTCAAGGAGAAAAATTACCCCAAAAGAATGTTGTTGCTCCTTTACTGTCCAATCACATGGCATGGGCAGGAGAAGGACTAAGCTGTATTGCTTATCTTCATTAGAGAGAAGTAAGATCACCAGTTTTGCCATGCAGTTTGGTAGTGGAAATCTCAGGATTTGCAGGACAAAACTTTCAGTTCTTTAGTTTGTAAAAAAAACATATGTGTATTAAATTATGTTTATAGCTGGGGCGTGGCCTGATGCGAGTTCCGGATGGTCGCATAATCCCGGAGCTCCGGTGACAGGGGACCCAAGCGGCAAAAAGCAACGCCATCCGTGCCTTCTGAAAGCAACGCCTGGCTGCGGAAAGCCTTCCCATCCCCCCGGGATCATGCCCGGTAAGCGCCGAGGTGTGGATAAACCGCAGCGGCTTACAGACTTCTACTCCAGGATACCTGACAGGGAGTCCCAAGATGGCGCCCGGGCCTACTCTCCACAGAGAGCCTCACCGCGCACGAGGGGAGCTGATCCAGGTAAACAGCAGCATAAAAAGGCCTCCGCCACTGGCCAACACTCTTACCCCCCCTCCCCATCCACTAGCAGCCCAGCTGAGTCGAAACCCAGGCTGGATGGCAGCGGATTGAGTGGGGCGGGCAGCCCGTCCACAGACTCAGGGGATGACACCCGGGAGTTACCCGAGCCCATCGAATCATATCCCACTCAAAACCAACCGGTGGTGGACACTGTTTTGAAAGACATGTTATTATCACTCCGTAGCACCATCCAGTCGGATTTGGCAGCTTGTATGCATAACTTTCATAAGGATCTTAATGCCATTGGAGATAGAGTGGATCACATAGAAACAAAGATGGGGGAATATGCTGGGACTATAAATGATCTAGTGGAGGCACATGAGGAGAAAGAGGAGGAGGTGGAGAGGCTTAAGGAGAAATTGGCGGACCTGGAAGACAGATCGCGAAGAAACAATATCAAAATTAGGGGAATCCCCGAAACTGTCTTACAGGCCGACCTAAACGCACATGCGGTGACGGTGTTTAAACAAATATTGCCAGTATTGTCGAATCTTGATGTGACGATCGGCAGGATTCATCGTCTTCCCAAGCCGACTCACTTGTCTGATCAGGTCCAGAGGGATGTACTGTTAAGGCTACATTTTTTCCATGTGAAGGAGGACCTTATGGCAGCCATGCGGCAAAAAGAGCGTATTCACAACTTCAACACTTGCAGTTTTTCACAGATCTTTCACAATATACTCTCCAGAAAAGGAGAAACCTGAATACTATTACCAAAGCTTTGAGAAACCACAAAATTGTTTACAAGTGGGGATTTCCTACAAAACTGTCTGTAACTAAGGACAACCGTACATACTTAATCACTTCTTTGGACAAAGGCATAGCCCTCTTACGGGAGTGGGGAATACTCTCGGAATTGGAAGTGAGCGCAACATTGTCTACTGCTCCGAAACCGATAGACCTGGAATGGAAAACTGTCACGGCACGGAACGCCAAGTCGCACTCGTGAGTTGGGACGGATGTACTTGTCTAAATCTGAGATCCCACTGTCACTGTTACTAGGGAGCCTCAGGCTGAACTTTCCCCCCAGTTAATTTTGCAGCACCCGCTGCCCACGGTTTTGTTCTGTTAGTCCAGCTCTAGTGTGAAAAGAGTGGACGTTACTACTTTGCTTACTATCTGATGCTCTGTTTTAATTTCTTCTGTTACGTCTTCTTATTTTTTCTTATTTTTTCTTGTTTGGATGCTGAAACACGTGATAACTACAGCCTGCTTAACATATGGTGGATGGGTGATACGACAGTTACCTCAGTTTGTGCCGCAGAGAGAGTCGGGGAGCCTATACGGTGCCAGGAACGGAGAATTTCTCTTCGCAACAGTGAGTACTGTTTTGCTAGCAGTCCATGCGACATACTCGGAGAGATTAGGAGACCCCTCTGGACTAGGGAGACCATCTTTAGGGGGGCTGGTCAGCACACTTTTCTGCATTGTATGCACATATTCCCTCTATGGCTCTGAATATTTTGTCTATCAACACTAAGGGGCTTAACCACCCCGTGAAGCGACACTCGCTCTGGAAAGAAGCGGAGCTACACAAGTGCCACATTGTTTGCGCCCAGGAGACCCACTTTGTAACTGCCAAAGCACCCAAGTGCTCGCACAAAAGTTTCCCGCACTTATTCACAGCTAATGCAACAACCAAAAGGAAAGGTGTTTTAACAGCTATTAAGGACTCTGTGGCCTTTCATCTGCACGAATCTGTTACTGATCCCCATGGCAGATTCTTAATATTGATATGTGATGTGAACCTGACTACCTACACAATTGTGAACGTGTACTCCCCCAACACCCACCAGGTGAGATTTTTTAACGGCCTGATGCGGAGAGTACGGAAAATCCAAAAAGGTATGCTGATAATGTGTGGGGATTTTAACTTGACTCCGGATCCTACTTCGGACTCTACGTCACGGTCCACGAGACTGCGCTATGCAGCCCGCTATTCACCAGCACGGACTATATACGACGCCTGGAGATGCTTGCACGCCAATGAGAGAGACTTTACTTACTTTTCGCCTCCACACAAGGTCTACTCTAGAATAGACCTGTTTTTGGTTGACCAGCAGACTTTGATGCGGACGTCTTCTGTGGCCATTAAACCGATAACATGGTCTGATCATGCACCGGTGGTGCTGTCCATGGTGGGCTCGGCAGCTGTTGATGCGAGACCACTGTGGAGAATCAACACCTACGTGCTGCAGAGGGAGGAGTGCAGGAAGGTTCTCCAGGAACGCCTAACTGAATTTTTTAATGACAATGTTGATTCCGTTACAGACCCATTTGTGTTATGGAATGCCCATAAGGCGTATATGAGAGGAATTTGCATTCAAATGGGAGCGAGGTTAAAGAGGCAGAGTAAACTTACAGGCTTGTTGACAGACATCGAGAAGTTAGAGTTGCTCAACAAGTCTAATCCGACAGACCTCCTATCCCAAAAACTAGCCCAGCATAGACATGACCTGCACATACTACTACTTGAAAACTTTGAGAAATACAGCAAACGGAGAAAAATGAAGTTTTATGCTTGTGACAATAAAGCAGGTAAGCTCCTAGCCCATAAAATCAAAGGCCACAGATATAAAACTAAAATTCCATATATCATTCACCCTACCACTAAAATAAAAGAAACCCATCCTAAGAAAATCGCTGACGCTTTTAGCTCCTATTATAGCTCGCTTTATAACCTTAAAGACGACCCCATGACTTACCAACCAAATCAGGAACACATTGTTGATTTCCTCTCCCAACTCCAAATTTCGCGACTGACTCAGGTGCAACTGGACTTGCTAAATGCTCCATTCACTGATGTCGAGGTCCAGACGTCAATTGATTCCTTACCGCCTAATAAATCCCCCTGGACCGGACGGTTTTAGTGGTGAATACTATAGATTGTTCAAAAACACTCTCACCCCGCACCTTACTACGATTTTCAACAAAGCTGCTGCCTCTGCCTCTATCCCGCCGGAGATGTTAGAAGCTCTGATCATAACTCTGCCTAAGCCGGGGAAGGATCCAGTATCTCCGCCAAACTTCAGGCCGATATCTTTACTCAATAGTGATTTGAAATTATATGCCAAAATAATTGCCACTCGTATGGTGGATATACTACCTGTGATCATTCACCCCGACCAGACGGGTTTCACGAAGAATAGGCAAACCTCAGATGCGACCCGTAGACTTGTTAGTTTAATCCATCTGGCCGAGGCGAGGGGGAGGCCTTCTCTGCTTCTATCACTGGATGCAGAGAAGGCCTTTGACCGCATTCACTGGAAGTACCTCGGTGAGGTTCTGAGGGCTTTTGGATTTGAGGGAGGCATTGACTCGGCAATTAAGGCGCTATATTCCAAACCCTCGGCCAGGGTATTTATCTCAGGGGTTATGTCCTCCCCGTTTCCTATTTCGAATGGGACGCGGCAGGGGTGCCCTCTCTCTCCCTTGATATTTAATCTACTGATGGAACCCCTAGCCATTCACATTAGATCTCATCCACGTATAACAGGATTCGGGGTGGGGACGGGGAGTCATAGTATCAGCCTGTTTGCTGACGATGTGGTATTGATGTTGACCAATGTGGAGACTTCCCTGGCTGAGGCACATGAATCTCTATCACTGTTCAATAGTGTCTCTTACTACAAGGTAAATGAGGGTAAATCCCAGATATTGGGACTGGGGATAGATGGTGAAACACGATCCAGGCTACAACGTATCTTCCCTTATGCTTGGAGCTCCACTGGTATCAAATATTTATTTATATAATGACAATTATGTGCCATTCTTGGAGGTTCTAGAATCCAAACTGCTATCTATTTCTAAGAAAGAACTGTCCTGGTCAGGTAGATTAGCCGCTTTTAAAATGATGGTCTTACCTCAATTCCTATATCTATTTAGGACCCTTCCCATTCCAGTCCCAAATGTTTTTTTTTCTAAGGCACAATCTAGGATCAATTCTTTTTTATGGCAAGGAAAGAAAGCTAGGTGCGCTTTCAAGAAACTGATCCAGACGAAAAGAGCGGGAGGGGTGGGACATGTTTTGTTACGGGATTACTACCTGGCAGCTATCTTGGCCCAGGCAAGATATTGGTTTGTGCAGGGCAGGGGTCCTAGATGGATAGAAATAGAACAAGCACAATGCTCTCAGCATCATATTGGAGATCTATTGTTGATGAGTTCACTCATCCCACGAATAGTAGGTATTTTGTCTCCCCCTATGCGGGCCACGCTGGCGGCCTGGAAGACACTACTAGGTAGTGTTAGCCCGGACCAACCCACCAAGTCAATCCCTTTAACATTATCGAGCCTGCGGCTCCTCATTCCTCAACTATCCGTTAGAAACTGGCTGAGGAGGGGGATTTCTTCAGTACAGGACATTATGATAGGTCCATCTATTAAAACATTCAGGGCGCTACAGCTGGAGTTTGGGCTGGAACCTAGGGATCAATGCACATACAATCAGATTGCACATCTACTTAGTACAGTTCCTACAACCCAAACACCCCTTCCGGTGAAAGTGTATCTGTACTACCGAAATGATCATACAAACATTAAAGGCATATCATTGTTTTATAACCTCTTAAATCACAAGTCTGAGTTTCGGAGGTCTCCATCTATGAGATCTTGGGAACTCGAGTTAGGAATTTCCTATTCTCAGCAACAGTGGGAAGAATCCATAAAGGTTGTTTATTTAGCGACTAAATCTGTGAATCTGTGGGAACTTTCTACTAAGATCCTTCTAAGGTGGTATCTAACTCTGGTGAGACTGGCGGGTTTTCATCCCCATGTTTCACCACTATGCTGGAGACTTTGCGGACATAGGGGGTCGCTGGGTCACATACTTTGGTTGTGCCCAAAATTGAACAAGTTATGGTGTCAAGTATTCAACTTGATTTACAAAATAACCGGCTCTATTACTGGCAAAGATTCCGGACTAGCAGTGTTATCACTGGCGATAGACAGATTCCCAAAAAAGTACAGGCTGGTAGTTTTTCACATTTTAGCGAGCACTAGATTAGCGATAATAAGACGATGGAGAACCGAAGGCATACCACAGCTAAGCGAGATCATAAGAGAGGTGGATTTACACATACAATACGAACTAATGTTTGCTGCTTCCCAAGGCAACCTAGCATCCAAGCAAGCTATATGGCAGCCCTGGATAGATTGGTGTAATTCTGCTTCCTGTAAGTGATACTGATTACAATAGAGTGACAATATGTTATTATAACTCTTGAAGTGAAGTTTTTGCCGATACCCTGTGTTAAAGCATATGTACGCAAATTGTTGAGTATATACTTCAATAAGGCATCCAGTTATCTTATTTTATTTTACTTGTCCCTTCTTTCTTTTTCACTGTCCTAGTGTTAATGGATATCACTAGTTATTACTCTATGATGGTTAATTGCAAGAATTGACTGTATAAACACTTGACTTTTGTATGAGAATGTGGCATTGTATAAACCTGTGATATTCAATAAAAACTATTGGAACTAAATTATGTTTATAGCTGTTTACCTTGCGTTCCGCTTATAGTTTCACCTTCACAATATGCACAATGCTATTTTAGTACCTCATTTCATCATGCACCATTTATAGGTATTATATTAGGTATTATATCAAATATGGTGATGACACCAGTGATGTTTCAGAAACAGCAGGGAGACATTCCACAGGTTCACAAGATTCTTTGCATCCTGCTATATGTTGACTGGGATCCCCCTCACTTCCAATCAAGCCTCCTGACCATAGAACCGAAGATAGAAAGCACTACAAGCTATATAAATGTGCTACAAAAGCCAATGCTAACCCAGCCATTACCATATAAAAGCAACGGTAGCATAATTTCAGAGCTGCACATACTGTAACTTCCATGCTGGAATACTGCATATACTGTATCTTGAAGAAATACACAAACATTATTTGTCTATGGTGGAGTTCAGTGTAAGGTTTAGTCTGTAACTTGTGTGATGCTTTATGTTTTTAACCTTTCATATTTGAAACCTTTCTACCAGGCATGCGTACCCATGCATTAAAGTGATTCTGAAGGTTGTCTTTTTAAAATAACAAACATGTTATACTTACCTGCTTGCCTGCTTTGTGCAATTGTTTTACACCGATCAGCTTTGATCCTCTTATCCTGTGTCCCCCCTCCAAGTGTTCTCAATAGCAGTGTGTGTGGTAGCGGTAATTTACACAGTCAGGTTCAGTGAACAAGTTGTATTGAAGTAATGCAGAGGCAGTTAACAACAAACCAGGTGGGAAGCCTGCCTAACCGGGTGCACTCACTGTTTCCACCAATGTGAAGATAGCAAGTATCAGCTGGGTTGACAGCTTCTGTTATGAGAGCAGAATGCGGCCTGGCCATCTTGTGCCCAAGCGGGATTAAGCCCAGAGAAGTTGCGACCCTAAGCTTTCCCTCCTTGTCAGGAACCTTTCTCTACCACTAGCACTGTCCCCAACAGGCGTACCTTTGCCAACACTACTGACTCACTTAAAGCACACCAAATCTGGAAGCCATTGCCTTAAATATGCTCTTACACACCAAAGATGGCTGCCAGAGTCACATAGGGTGGCAGCATCCAACTGGATCGCTTCCCCAGTGACCCAGGAAATCATAGAGGAACACTGTTCCCCTTGACATCCTCTCCAGCTGCAGGACCACTGCGGGTGAGTGCAACCTGCCTCCTCCCTCTTTAACAGATGCTGTCCTTGGCATTGCAACATGGTTACAACAACAACTGTGATAAAAGTACAACCAGAGTTAAGGCATAATATCAGAATATCTTGCAGGGAACTGTCCATGTGTAGACCTCAAAGGGCATCGGCTCCCCTGGTTCTCGGTAGAATCACTTGGCAAAGGTTCCTCAGCAAGTAATGACTGAGGGCCTCAGGTGGTAAGGAACCAAGTGTGTGTTCTAACTTTCCTTCATGTGAGTCTATGGTTGAATCCTCGGATAAGTTAGTACTAGGGATAAGCCGAACACACCCGGTTCGGTTCATGGCAGTACATGTGAACAGACCAAAAATGTGTGCAAACACGTGAACCCCGTTAAAGTCTATGGGACTCGAACATGAAAAATCAAAAGTGCTAATTTTAAAGGCTAATATTGTCATAAAAAGTGTTTGGGGACCCGGGTCCTGCCCCAGGGGACATGAATCAATGCAAAACAAAGTTTTAAAAACAGCCCTTTTTTCGGGAGCAGTGATTTTAATAATTTTAAAGTGAAATATTAAAAGTGAAATATTCCTTTAAATACTGTGCCCGGGGGGTGTCTATAGTATGCCTGTAAAGTGGTGCATTTTTCCTGTGTTTAGAACAGTCCCTGCACAAATTGACATTTCTAAAGGAAAAAAAGGTCATTTAAAACTGCTTGCGGCTGTAATGTAATATTGCTCCTCCCCTCCCTGCCCATTACCAGGCCCTTTGGGGCTGGTATGGATATTAAGGGGAACCCTGCACCCAAATAATAAAAATAAAGCGTGGGGCCCCTAGGCCCTATATACTCTGAACAGCAGTATACAGGCAGTCCCTGGGTTACAAACAAGATAGGGACTGTAGGTTTGTTGTTAAGTTGATTCTGTTTGTAATTTGGAACAGGTACATTTTTTTAAGTGTAGCTCCAGCCCAAAAATCTATTTTTAAGCTTTTTGGATAATATTGGGCAGGGTTATCACCCTTGTAACCTTTTTTTTGCTGTCTGTGCCCCTATTCAGAAGATTTCACCTCACTTTCTGTCCCAATGACAATTGGATTTTGAAAATTGTGGGTTATTAGGGAAACAAGGATTGCTGATAAAGCATCAGTGGAGACACATTTTCCCATATTAACTCTTACAGGAGAGAATTTCACTTCCTACGGGTAGATTTCCTCTCATTTCCTGTTGTCTCCCTCTGTTTCTAAGTAGGAATCGTTTGTAAGTCAGATGTTTAAAAATAGGGGACAGCCTGAATATACTATAAGGCCTGCCCTATACAATCTGGAGAAAATTGGGCCTTAGGTGTTGGTGGTACCAGAACACTGTAAGCCCTCACAGTTACTCTTGGTGGGCGCTGGAAAGGGGCCCTGCTGCAAAATATTATATCAAGAATTGTAATTACATGCCCCTGTTAAACAGGGGCAGACATATTGGGCCTTAGGCAGTGGTGGTGGTGGTGGTGGCACAACACTGTAAAACCTCACAGATACTCTTGTTGAGCGCAGGAACGGGCCCTGCTGTAAAATATTAGATCAAAAATTGTAATAACGTGCCCTTGTTAAACGGGCAAAATAATTGGGCCTTAGGTGGTGGTGGTGGCACAACACTGTAACCCCTCACAGATACTCTTGTTGGGCACAGGAATGGGCCCTGCTGTAAAATATTAGATCAAAAATTGTAATTACAATACAGTGCAGCCGTAGTGCAGTTGCTACTACTTTTCTGGTGGTGTACACAGTACACAATACAGTGTAGTACGATGTTGCAAAACAAAATATACATCATGTCCAGAAGGCCACCAAGGAGAGGCAGATGCTCACAGGCCACTAAAAGAGGGCAAGCAGGCTCTGTGTCTACAGTCAACAGTGCTGGTCATGGACATGGTGCATCCTCTGCCGGTGGCCGCGGGGCACACTTGTCCTTTTTTTCTGCTGTTGTCCGTGTTATTGAGCCAGAACTTTCAGAAGAGTTGGTGGAGTGGATAACAAAGCCGTCCTCATCCTCCTCACCCTGTGTCACCCAGGCTCAGAGTAGTTTTGCTTCCTATGCATCTGCCAAAGCGGCCTATTCCACCGGCTCCTTGTCAACAGTCACTCCTTCTATAGCCCAACCATCATGCACGGAGGATTCCCCAAACTATTCGACCATAGTGTCGGGTACTTGTTGCTGGAGGATGAGCAGCAATTTGAAGGCTTCCAATGTTGGTTCCCAGGTTGAGGAAGGGAGTAACGTCAGCCTAGAGAGGGTGGGTGCCCAAGAAGGACAAGAAACTGGCAGTCATGCTCCCCCAGCTGCAGCATACTGCCAAGTTTGCTCCAGTGATGAGGAGGGGGTGGAGGAGGTCACTGACTCTACTTGGGTGCCTGATAGAATAGAGAAGGAGGAGGAGGCACAACTCCAAAGAAGCAGGATGTCCTCTAGGGGGGCAGCTTAGGGGCAGGCGCCCTACTGCATCACACCGCAAATGCAGGTCTTTCAAAACATTCATGCCCAGGACCACAGGCACTGCAGGGTTTACTGGGCCATGGGTTACAACTACACTGACCCTCTCCGCCACCTGATCCTCAATTTGAATTCCTACCCAGGTGATGCCTTTGACCAGGATGGGTGGTTTATTGGCTGCTCAGAGGGACATCCAGTAGAGGTCTAGTTTCCATGCTCCAAATTTTTGCACCTAAAAATTATATTCCATGACGGTCACCTCCAACCTGGTGTCAACCAAACATGAATCCTCTTTCCGTTGACTATGGCTGACACTACTGGGCTTGGCACAACCATACCTTCAGACTTGTTGGGACATTGAATCATCTGTGCCCGAGGTTGTCACTCTGCCCCTGAGAGTCAGTACTTTTTTGATGTGTGTATATAATGACCACAATGCCAGCATTTTGACTCTTTGCCTGCAGCTGCTTGGCAGAAATTCTCACCCAATTAAGAATTGCGGAAGTGCTGGCTTGCAGCACAAATAATAATCACTTTAAAAAAAATCAGTTTGTAAGAGAGGGAAGGGTGAGGAGGCAGGGCAGCACAATATACCCTTTAGGATGATGGTCACCTTTAAGTATGTGTAGATATTGAGACCCCATACCCATGGCTTCTGATTTGAAGAATAAGTAGTCCAAGGAAAGACTTTTTACCATCTTAATGTAGGTCAAGGGAAAAAAGCATTGCATCTCTGGGGGTTGAGAAGTCCTAATTAGAGTGTATGGCTGATAGTAGGGATAATGTTTTGCCTGTTTGGTCAGGGGCCTGTCTAATGTGAATATAGTCTATTTGGTCATAATGCATGTATTGCTCTAGGAAAGATTGCATTCATATAGCTAAAACTTTAATAACAGTAATGCGTGCTTTATTATTTTGGTTTTCAAGGATAGCTTCCCTCTGGACATCGATCATGCAAATTTGGTATAGAAAATCTGCTAAATTGTGGCTTCCTTTGCGAGTATTTTTATTAGATGGTGTAATAGTTTTGTCTAGAAATAGATCTAAGGCTAAGTTAGAGTCTCCTGATATTATAAGAGCTCCTTATGTTTCGGGAGGAGGTTCCAAAATATATTCGGAGAAGGATTGTAGTTGCCCTAAATTGGATGCATAATAAATTATGAATATGGCAGGATTTGTCGAACAAACATCCCTTCGCTAAGAGATGGCATCCTTTAGGTCACATATTACTTTTGTATCCATAAAAGGCATGTGCTGGGACAGACAAAGAGCTACCCCTCTCTTTTCTGTAAAATTGTAATAGTAGCATGTGGGGATATTTTTTGTTTGAAAATATTTTGCCATGATATGAGCTGTAAAATATGTTTCTTTGTCTGTAAGTAGTTTGCTTTCATTAGGGGTGTTTTTTATTCTAAAGAAAAAAATCTGCTGTAATCTGGTGATGACAGATGGCTACATTACCAATGTGAGACTGATACTTCACTGCAGGGCCGTCTTTAAGGCAGGGCAAAAGGGGCAGCTACCCTGGGCCCTGTCATTGTTGTGGGGCCCAAAGCAGCTGTATCATACTTGCCAGCTATCCTGGTTTAAATTTCCTTGTCCCTTGAAGTTTTAGTCCAGTGCTGTGTTCCAATATCTCAGTGTGAAGTGCTGCTACTAATGCTGTCCAGCTCTGCCCTATTGAGTATGGATGACCCACCTGCAGACCCTGTTTTTAGATGTAAATAACCGACATTCATATGTAAATATCGATGGCCGACAGCATTCATATGTAAATAAGGGTGGCATTTATATGTATATCATGCCCCCCTGAGGTCATATCCACCATCTCCTATACTGAATGCTGCTCACTGGGGAGATAAAGGGGCATGCTTGAAAGTCCTGCCTGCAACTGTGATCATTAAGCCTAACATCTGCCTGTTCTGATAAGGTAAGCAAATTGGTGGGGGGAGCCGGGCAGTACGGGGTGTGCAGAGGTCGGCAGAGAAGGAATTACAGTTTGGGGTGCACAGGTGAGCAAGGAGTGGATGTATAGAGTAAGGAGTAAGGAAGGTGGTGCAAAGATGAGCAGAGGAGACAGGTAGAGTTAAAGGGATGGAGGAATGGAGTGGATGGGGGAGGTTTGGGGTGCAGAGGTTAGCAAATAATGCAAAGGTGTACTGACAGGGTGAATAAATATGTAGGTAGCGTGTTGGGCAGCCCATTCATTTCAATGAGCCCTATGCGCTAGAAATTCTGAAGAAAGTCTCACTTCCAAACCCTTTTTCAAAATCACACAGTTGCACAGCACATGTTAGTAGGTGCGTGAGGGCATCCTTAACAATTGATGGCACTGCTGTGTATCTGCTAAAGGGCAGCACATTTCTGTGGTGTCAGGAAAGGGATTTTGCACGCTTGGTGTAGAATCCTTTCATTCACACTAGTGGCCAGTGTGAATGTTCCCCTTACATTAGTGGTGAGTGTAAATCTCTCCTTACATTGGTGGTGGTTACTGTGAATGCTTCTATTACATTAGTGGTCAGTGTAAATTCCTCCTTACATTGGTGGTGATTACTGTGAATGCTTCTATTACATTAGTGGTCAGTGTAAACCCCTATTACACTGGTGGCTGGTGTTGAAACTGCTCTTTATATTGGTAGTAGGGATGAGCTTCGTGTTCGAGACTAACATACGTTCGACTCGAAAATCGTCTGTTCGCACATTCGGCGAATACCGAACGTTATGGGCCGTGAGCACCACACGAATTTGGTGTTCACGGCCCACAATGCACTGCGCCATCGCAGTGCATTGCTGGCTCATGATTGGCCAAGCATGCACCATGACCCCGCATGCTTGGCCAATCACAGCGCCGGCAGCGAGGAGAGCCATGATTGGCCACAGGCAGGATGCCTGTGGCCAATCATAGCTCAGGCTGTGTAGTACACGCCCCACACTATATAAGGCCGCCAGTGTGGCGGCCTTGTGTAGTGTGTTGGCGTCTGTAGGAGTTAGTGGGTGTTCTCTGTGTACCTTCAACACAGTATACACCATTCGTTATTGGCCGATTTAGCGTTCTTGCTCTTCTGTAATTGAGCTTTTAGCAATCTGTAGGAGTTTGTGGGTGTTGTCTGTGTGCCCTGAGCACAGTATACACCATTATATCCACCTATATAGCTAGCTATATTGCTCTTCTGTAATAGAGCTTGCTTAGTTGTAGGAGATTGTGCGTGTTGTCTGCGTGCCCTGAGCGCACTATACACCATTATATCCACCTATATAGCTAGCTATATTGCTCTTCTGCAATAGAGCTTGCAGTCAGTTGTAGGAGATTGTGCGTGTTGTCTGCGTGCCCTGACCGCACTATACACCATTATATCCACCTATATACAGTGGTGTGAAAAAGTGTTTGCCCCCTTCCTCATTTCCTGTTCCTTTGCATGTTTGTCAAGTTAAGTGTTTCGGAACATCAAACCAATTTAAACAATAGTCAAGGACAACACAAGTAAACACAAAATGCAATTTGTAAATGAAGGTGTTTATTATTAAAGGTGAAAAAAAATCCAAACCATCATGGCCCTGTGTGAAAAAGTGATTGCCCCCCTTGTTAAAACATACTATAACTGTGGTTGTCCACACCTGAGTTCAATTTCTCTAGCCACACCCAGGCCTGATTATTGCCACACCTGTTCACAATCAAGGCATCACTTAAATAGGAGCTGCTTGACACAGTAAGGTCCACCAGAAGATCCTTAAAAGCTACACATCATGCCGAGACCCAAAGAAATTCAGGAACAATTGAGAAAGAAAGTAATTGAGATCTATCAGTCTGGAAAGGGTTATAAAGCCATTTCCAAAGCTTTGGGAATCCAGCGAACCACAGTGAGAGCCATTATCCACAAATGGCGAAGACATGGAACAGTGGTGAACCTTCCCAGGAGTGGCCGGCCACCCAAAATTACCCCAAGAGCGCAGCAACGACTCATCCAAGAGGTCACAAAAGACCCCACAACAACGTCCAAGGAACTGCAGGCCTCACTTGCCTCAGTTAAGGTCAGCGTTCATGGCTTCACCATCAGGAAAAGACTGGGCAAAAATGGCCTGCATGGCAGAGTTCCAAGGAGAAAACCACTGCTGAGCAAAAAGCATCAAAGCTCGTCTCAATTTCTCCACAACACATCTTGATGATCCCCAAGACTTTTGGGACAACATTCTGTGGACCGATGAGACAAAAGTGGAACTCTTTGGAAGGTGTGTGTCCAAGTATATCTGGCGTAGAAGGAACACTGCATTTCATAAAAAGAACATTATGCCAACAGTAAAATATGGTGGTGGTAGTGTGATGGTCTGGGGCTGTTTTGCTGCTTCAGGACCTGGAAGACTTGCCGTGATAAAAGGAACTATGAATTCTGCTGTCTACCAAGAGATCCTGAAGGAGAATGTCCGACCATCTGTTCGTGTACTCAAGCTAAAACGAACTTGGGTTCTGCAGCAGGACAATAATCCTAAACACACCAGCAAGTCCACCCCCGAATGGCTGAAGAAAAACAAAATGAAGACTTTGGAGTGGCCTAGCCAAAGTCCTGACCTGAATCCTATTGAGATGTTGTGGTATGACCTTAAAAAGGCCGTTCATGCTCGAAAACCCTCTAATGTAACTGAATTAGGACAATTCTGCAAAAATGAGTGGGCCAAAATTCCTCCAGGACGCTGTAAAAGCCTCATTGCATGTTATCGCAAACGCTTGGTTGCAGTTGTTGCTGCTAAGGGTGGCCCAACCAGTTATTAGGTTTAGGGGGCAATCACTTTTTCACACAGGGCCATGATGGTTTGGATTTTTTTTCACCTTTAATAATAAACACCTTCATTTACAAATTGCATTTTGTGTTTACTTGTGTTGTCCTTGACTATTGTTTAAATTGGTTTGATGTTCCGAAACACTTAAGTGTGACAAACATGCAAAGGAACAGGAAATGAGGAAGGGGGCAAACACTTTTTCACACCACTGTAGCTAGCTATATTGCTCTTCTGTAATAGAGCTTGCAGTCAGTTGTAGGAGATTGTGCGTGTTGTCTGCGTGCCCTGAACGCACTATACACCATTATATCCACCTATATAGTTAGCTATATTGCTCTTCTGTAATAGAGCTTGCAGTCAGTTGTAGGATATTGTGCGTGTTGTCTGCGTGCCATGACCGCACTATACATCATTATATCCACCTATATAGCTAGCTATATTGCTCTTCTGTAATAGAGCTTGCAGTCAGTTGTAGGAGATTGTGCGTGTTGTTTGCGTGCCCTGAGCGCACTATACACCATTATATCTACCTATATAGCTAGCTATATTGCTCTTCTGTAATAGAGCTTGCAGACAGTTGTAGGAGATTGTGCGTGTTGTCTGCGTGCCCTGAGCGCAATATACACCATTATATCCACCCATATAGCTAGCTATATTGCTCTTCTGTAATAGAGCTTGCAGTCAGTTGTAGGAGATTGTGCGTGTTGTCTGCGTGCCCTGAGCGCACTATACACCATTATATCCACCCACATAGCTAGCTATATTGCTCTTCTGTAATAGAGCTTGCAGTCAGTTGTAGGAGATTGTGCGTGTTGTCTGCGTGCCCTGAGCGCACTATACACCATTATATCCACCTATATAGCTAGCTATATTGCTTTTCTGCAATAGAGCTTGCAGTCAGTTGTAGGAGATTGTGTGTGTTGTCTGCGTGCCCTGAGCACAATATACACCATTATATCCACCTATATAGCTAGCTATATTGCTCTTCTGTAATAGAGCTTGCAGACAGTTGTAGGAGATTGTGCGTGTTGTCTGCGTGCCCTGAGCGCAATATACACCATTATATCTACCTATATAGCTAGCTATATTGCTCTTCTGTAATAGAGCTTGCAGACAGTTGTAGGAGATTGTGCATGTTGTCTGCGTGCCCTGAGCACACTATACACCATTATATCCACCCACATAGCTAGCTATATTGCTCTTCTGCAATAGAGCTTGCAGTCAGTTGTAGGAGCTTGTGTGTGCTGGCTGCGTGCTCTGATCTCTGAGGACTTCCAGAGTGGTGGAGAAAGAGAGGGAGCTGATGACTTCAGTCAGCCCAGGCCAGGTGCCTGTTTCTCAGCCTAATGAAGGACGTGGAGCCCCTAAGCTCCTGGAGCTCGTCAAGGAGGAGAGGTTGTTTTTGGAGAACCAGCTGGATCTTGCAGATTGGTCTCTGAGACAGCCAGGAGAGGATGTGGAGAAATCTGCAGACAGAAGAAAGAAAGCTAAAAGCTTAATTGTAAAGGCTTCCCGCAGCTACTGCGAGAAAATGAAGGTCCTGGCGGAGCTAAGGAACCGGAGAGACAGATCAGGCGTTGTAAAGAGACAGGAGTATAAGACGGTGATAGACGGATTGAAGAAGCAGTGCAACATATTGGGTGAGCTGTTATCCAACCTGATTGACAGTGCTTCTGGTGAGAAAGACTTTCTATCTAACGTGGACAAAGCGATGAGAATTGCGTGTGACGAGGGGACCCAGGCAGGGAGACGCCGTAGACTGTATCCAGCCCCGAACACAACGCAGGAGGAGGAAATGGCGGGTCCCTCTGTGGAAGCCAGCCATGAAGAAAAGGAAAGTGCGGTGGAAAGAAAGGTGGCCAGTGACAAACCAGAGGGAAAGACTGTGGGGGAAAGAAAGCCAGCGGTGTGTAAAGAAACAGTTTTGGAGAGAGAGAGTGCTGTGAAGGCTGAAAATGTGAAGAGCATTCCTGGTGAAAAGACTGCTAGCCCTGCTAACTCCACTAATCCTGCAGAGGGGTCAGGTAAGCCTAAGGGTTGCCAGCCTATGAATGAGGCTGTGTCCCCAGAGGGCAGGTTAGACCCCGGTGCAGTGGGAAGGAGGCAGCAAAAGGACATTAAAGACAGGAGTGTTGTTAAGAAGATACCAGTGGTGCAGCTTGCTAGGATAGTAAGCAAAGGAAAAATGGACTTACCTGTACAGTCCCCAGTGATCCCAGCCGGTGGTTGCAAGCAGGGCACGCCGTCAGTTGCGTTGTCGGCTGCCACTGCTGCAAGCCGGTCTCAGGGTAAGGGGACTAGGGTATATGAGAGTCAAGCCAGCTTGGCTGCCGCTGTGGGCAGCGGTGCAGTGTCGGCCGGCGGCATGGCATCTGACAGTTCGGGAATGGCGGCCGTGAATAAGAGAACACCGTCTTCCCGCGGGAGGAGGGGTGGTGCTACTGACCGCGAGGCCAATAGTAGCGCGGGAAGGGGTGATGACGCACTTCCGCTTCGCGAGCTGGTTCATGGCGAGAATAGCCCGCGGCCGGAAGTGACGGTGGCGGGTCCGGAGGTTGACCCCGAGGGTCGTTTTCAAAGGACTTCCGGTCTGCTTTCTGGTCAAGAGAGTGTAAACAGTAACAGTAACAGTAATGTTGAAATGTCTAATTGTATAGTGCCAGAACAAGCTACGGCCTGGGGTGACTGCCCAATGGGCGAGCTTGATGGTGAGAACCCTGCAATGACGTTCATTCGCGGCTTGGAGGGTTCTCAATCAGGGCCGAGCCAAGTGTCAGTGGATTCCTGCGGGGCCCATATGGAGGTGGAGTGGCAGGAAGCCTGGGAGGCTTTGCTTTATAGCTCTGAGGATGAGACCTATCCTAAAGTTCAGGCTGGGGTAAACGATGTGGGGAGTGTGACTTCCCATGCCGTGAGTGGGGGGGCTGCTTCTCATGTTGTACCCCCAGTGTCTGTGGCAGAGGCTCCTCCTCCGGGACCCGTACTAAGGGGGACACCGGAGGTAAAGTTGCTGACGGCACTTGGTGAAAGGCGTTCCTACGCCAATGTGGCTGGGTCCAGTGTGCCTCTGGACCACCTGTACCACCAGTTTGGGGCCAGTAACTTTCGGGTACCCCCGGCTGGTCAGACCCCTGGGGCCAGTACTTGGTCTAGGGGGACAGGTGGTCCGGAGCGCAAGCGTAGGAATGTGGTCCAGCTGAGATGGGAGGGTGAAGGTCAGTGCCCCACGAGGGGCCAAGTGGTTGACATGGTCCTGGCGTTGGGGTTCAGGGTGGCTGAGCTATTTGCTGTGATCCACCCAGCTGGCACCCCTGACTTTGATGTCAGTTTCACCAACGCTGTGACTATGGAGCGTTTTATAACCGCTTTTGGGTTGGTTAAAGGGGCTGATCCCTGGAAAGGGTTCCGCCTGATTCCTTTGAGTAGGCAGGAGGAGATTAAAAACCTGACGGTGTTAGTAAGGAACGAGAGCCTGCCCCCGGAGGACATAGCAACTTGGCTGGGGAGACACGGCCAGTTGCAGTGTCCTCTAAATAAATGCTTAGACGAGCGTGGGGTATGGACTGGAGCATGGAACACCAGGATTCGTTTGAGAAGATCTGGCAACACGGTTGCACATGTCCCAGGAAGTGCTTTCCTGGGACGAGATAGAATCCTGGTGTTCTACCCAGGCCAGCCCCGTAGGTGTTTCAGGTGTGGGTGTCCAACCCACATGAGTGCAGATTGCACAGTTGTGCGCTGCACTAAGTGCAATAAGTTTGGACACTCAGGTGACACGTGTGGGTTGATCTGCTGCAACCTTTGCGGTCAAATGGGGCATCCCTTTAGCAGATGCCCCAGAGCCTACAGGGGTGAAGCTGCAGCAGGTGGTGGGCCAGGAGGGGATAGTGCACCTCCTCCTGCTGGGCAGAGTTCTGGAGGGGAAAGGCAGGGAAGCGCTCCTACGGCGGAGCCACAGGGTGCACCTCGAACCCAAAAGGCAAGTAGGGTCCCTCAAAGAGAAAAGGGGGTACGGCCTGCAGATGTTGCCCAGGCCCCTGTCACTGAAGTTCAGGTGCCCGGTCCAGATATTGGTCAGGTGGAGGTAGTTGGGCCTCCCTTTTTGGATAAGGGGGGGGCACAGGGTTCTGTTTCCCAGGTTACTGCTCCCACTCCCCTTCCTCGGAGATGTAGGCCGGGCAGACGTCTGGTCACTGTCTCCTCATCCGATTCTTCGGCTGGGGATGACAGGTCTGGGGAGGAGGAGATGGAAGTCTCGGTTAAGGGGGCTCAGAAACGCCCAAAAGAAGTATCGGATGAGGAGGGTGAAGTGGCTTGGGTCACGATTAGGAAAAAGCAGGGGAAGAAGAAGAAAAAAAGGGCCCCGTTACCTGAGGTGGATCCTGGGCCACCAGAAGGGCCTAGCAGTAGGGGTGATGCTCTACTTATAAATTTTTCTTCTGGGGAGGAGGAGGGGGAAGATGACATGTAAGTTGTTTTTTCCCTTTTGTTTGTATAGTTTATTATCTGTTAAATTGCAAAGTGTATGTTAACTGATATTTGATTTGTAATGAAAAATTTGTATGTTCGGTAGCAGATAACCATTAAAAAAAATATCCACCTATATAGCTAGCTATATTGCTCTTCTGTAATAGAGCTTGCAGACAGTTGTAGGAGATTGTGCGTGTTGTCTGCGTGCCCTGAGCGCAATATACACCATTATATCTACCTATATAGCTAGCTATATTGCTCTTCTGTAATAGAGCTTGCAGACAGTTGTAGGAGATTGTGCATGTTGTCTGCGTGCCCTGAGCACACTATACACCATTATATCCACCCACATAGCTAGCTATATTGCTCTTCTGTAATAGAGCTTGCAGTCAGTTGTAGGAGATTGTGCGTGTTGTCTGCGTGCCCTGAGCGCACTATACACCATTATATCCACCTATATAGCTAGCTATATTGCTTTTCTGCAATAGAGCTTGCAGTCAGTTGTAGGAGATTGTGCGTGTTGTCTGCGTGCCCTGAGCGCACTATACACCATTATATCCACCTATATAGCTAGCTATATTGCTTTTCTGCAATAGAGCTTGCAGTCAGTTGTAGGAGATTGTGCGTGTTGTCTGCGTGCCCTGAACGCACTATACACCATTATATCCATCTATATAGTTAGCTATATTGCTCTTCTGTAATAGAGCTTGCAGTCAGTTGTAGGATATCGTGCGTGTTGTCTGCGTGCCATGACCGCACTATACACCATTATATCCACCTATATAGCTAGCTATATTGCTCTTCTGTAATAGAGCTTGCAGTCAGTTGTAGGAGATTGTGCGTGTTGTTTGCGTGCCCTGAGCGCACTATACACCATTATATCTACCTATATAGCTAGCTATATTGCTCTTCTGTAATAGAGCTTGCAGACAGTTGTAGGAGATTGTGCGTGTTGTCTGCGTGCCCTGAGCGCAATATACACCATTATATCCACCCATATAGCTAGCTATATTGCTCTTCTGTAATAGAGCTTGCAGTCAGTTGTAGGAGATTGTGCGTGTTGTCTGCGTGCCCTGAGCGCACTATACACCATTATATCTACCTATATAGCTAGCTATATTGCTCTTCTGTAATAGAGCTTGCAGACAGTTGTAGGAGATTGTGCATGTTGTCTGCGTGCCCTGAGCACACTATACACCATTATATCCACCCACATAGCTAGCTATATTGCTCTTCTGTAATAGAGCTTGCAGTCAGTTGTAGGAGATTGTGCGTGTTGTCTGCGTGCCCTGAGCGCACTATACACCATTATATCGACCTATATAGCTAGCTATATTGCTCCTCTGTAATAGAGCTTGCAGTCAGTTGTAGGAGATTATGTGTGTTGTCTGCGTGCCCTGAGCGCACTATAAACCATTATATACACCTATATAGCTCTTCTCTAATTGAGCCATCTGCCATCTGCAGGAGTTAGTGGGTGTTGTGTGCCTCAAGCACAATATACACTACCCAATTGCTGGTTTTCCCATCTCCCTACAGGCCATTACCATGTCTGGAAGGCCAACAAGGAGAGGCAGACAGGCGCGAGCCGATAAAAGAGGGCAAGCAGGCTCTGTGTCTAGAGACAACAGTGCTGGTCATGGATGCGGTGCATCGTCATCATCAGCACGTGGCCATGGGACACGCTTGTCCTTCTTTTCGGCAGCTGGACGTGTTGAGCCACATCATGCCGAAGACTTGGTAGAGTGGATGACCAAGCCCTCTTCATCCTCCTCATCCTCTCTCACCCAGGCTCTGGGTACTAGCAAAGCAGCTGCCAACGCATCGTCTTCCCTCCTCTCAATGTCATCATCAGTGACTCCTTCGCTAGACCCACCACGTCCTCCTGAGGAGTCCCCTGAACTCTTTGAGCACAGTGTTGGGTACATGCTCCAGGAGGATGCCCAGTGTTTTGTAGGCTCTGATACCCAGCTAGAGGAAGGCAGCAGCATGAGCGCAGAGAGAGGGGATGCTCAAAAAGGACAGCAATCTAGCAGTCATGTTCCACAAGCTGCAGCATACTGCCAGGTTTGCTCCAGCGATGAATAGGGAGGGGATGATGAGGGCACTGACTCCACGTGGGTGCCTGGTAGGAGAGAGGAGGAGGAGGCACATGTCCAACGAGGCAGAATGCCCTCCGGGGGCCAGTTTAGGGGCAGCACACCGACTGAATCACACTGCAGAGCTACGCCTGTGCAAGGCGCTGCCTCTGCGTGTTATTCTAAAAGTTCTTTGGTGTGGGTCTTGAGACGAGTGCATCAGATCGCACCGCTGCTATTTGCAACATATGTCTCAAGCGTATCTCGCGTGGCCAAAAGATCAGCCACTTGGGCACCACATGCTTGACCAGACATATGTTGACCTGCCATGCAGCTCGTTGGCAAGCGTACCTCAAAGACCCACACCAAAGAACAAAGCGGACCTCTCCTTGCTCCTCATCAGCTGGCATCTCCAACCCCACTAGACCTTCAGTCCTCTCTGAAACCTGCTCTGAGAGGAATGAAGGTGTAGAATTAGGTGTGTCACAGCCAAGTGCTTCCGGGCACTCTGCTAGCAGTACACCCACGTCTGATTATAGCAGGCAAATTTCCCTGCCCCAGCTGCTGGACCGTCGAAAGAAGTTCACTCCCAGCCATCCACATGGCCAACGGTTGAATGCTAGCTTGGCTAAATTGCTAGCACTTCAACTGCTGCCTTTTCAGTTGGTAGACTCGGCCCCTTCCGTAAGTTTGTACAATGTGTGGTTCCTTAGTGGCAGGTCCCCAAACGCCACTTTTTCTCACGGAAGGCGATTCCGGCTCTCTACCAGCGTGTGGAAGGCAATGTCCTTGCCTCGCTGGACAGGTCGGTCAGTGGTAAGGTGCAAATTACCGCTGACTCATGGTCCAGCAGGCATGGACAGGGACGTTACCTGTCTTTCACGGCCCATTGGGTCACTCTTCTGGCAGCAGGGAAGGATGCAAGACAAGGTGCAGTAGTGTTGGAGGTTGTTCCTCCACCACGCCTCCAAAATGCTTCTACTGGTTGTGACACACCTCTCTCCTCCACCCCCTCCTCTTCTTCTTCCTTCATGGCAAAACAATGCCATGCCGTGCTTGCGCTGGTTTGTTTGGGGGACAGGAGCCACACTGGGGCAGATATTTTATCAGCTTTGCAGGGGCAGGCCGAGAGGTTGTTGACGCCATGCCAGCTTAAGCCAGGAATGGTGGTTTGTGACAATGGCACCAACCTCCTCTCCGCCCTCTGACAGGGACCACTGACCCATGTGCCCTGTGTGGCTCACGTCCTTAACCTGGTGGTGCAGCGGTTCTTAGGGCAGGTACCCGGGCTTACAGGATGTCATGAAGCAGGCCAGGAAAGTCTGTGTGCATTTCCGTCGATCATTTAATGCCTGTGCTCGGCTGGCTGAGCTCCAAAAGGAGTTGAACCTGCCCAAGAACCGCCTTATATGTGACATGCCCACCAGGTGGAACTCAACGTTGGCCATGCTGCAGCGGCTGCACACACAGCAGAGGGCCATTAATGAGTACCTGTGCGACTACGGCACCAGGACAGGGTCAGGGGAGCTCGGTTTTTTCTCACCACGCTAGTGGGGCATGATCAAGGATGCTGAGCAGTGACAGTGCATGCATCAGTGACACTGTACCTCTTGTCCACCTCTTGGAGCATACGCTGCGTGAAATAATGGACAGGGCACTTGAGGCAGAACAGAGGCAGGAAGAGGAGGACTTCCTTGCCTCTCAAGGCCCCCTTTATCCAGACAGTGTTCCTGCTGTACCAACCATCACACAGGAAGAGGATGAGGAGGAGTAGGAGGATGATTGTGTCAGCGTGGAGGTGGAGGCTGGCACTCAGCATCAGCAGCTGCAGTCTTGTAGGGATGATTTACAGTCCCAAGAAACCCGTGGACTTGTATGTGGCTGGGAGGAGGTAGCTGCGGATCATGTTGTCCTTAGTGACCCAGAGGACTCCGGACCGAATGCCTCAGCTAAGCTACGCTGCATGGCCTCCCTGATCCTGCAAAGCCTGCGGAAGGATCCTCATATTCTTCGGATCAAGGAGAGAGCCCATTACTGGCTGATTCACGGTACAAGGGTAAGGTTGCCGACCTTATCTTGCCATCGCAGAGGGAGCAGAGGATGAGACATCTCCGGGAGGCCTTGCAGAAAGGTCTGTGCAACGCGTTCCCAGAGACTGGGAGGTTACAAACTCCTGGTCCTGGACAACGTGTTGCTGAGGCATCAGTCAGAAGGAGCGGTGGAGAAGGTGGCCATCTGACCGATGCATTCAGACAATTTTTTAGTCCGCAGCCCCAAGGTATGATCGGTTCCAGCAACCATCGCCAGCGTCTGATTTACATGGTGCAGGAATACCTAGGGGCAAGGTCAGACTTGGATACCTTTCCCACCGAAAATCCTCTGGCTTACAGGGTCTTGAGGATGGATCACTGGCCAGAGCTTGTACAGAATGCAATTGAGCTACTGGCCTGTCCTGCATCCAGCGTTCTTTCGGAACGCACCTTCAGTGCTGCTGGTGGCTTTGTTACCGATCACAGGATGTGCCTGTCCACTGACTCGGTTGATCGACTGACCTTCACAAAGATGAATCAGTCTTGGATCACCCACAGCTACCAAGCACCTCAAGCTAATGTAACCAAATTATTTTTTTTTTAAAATATCACATCCCTTCAAGACTGCATATGCTGATGCTGAGTGACTGTCCTGTTATGTTGATTGTCTACCCTCTTCCTCCTCCGCTGATATGTTGAAAGAACATTTTTGGTTCTGGGTGATGCCACCAGCCCAATTTTTCAGCCCCTGTTTAAGAGGGGCATTTAATTACAATTTTTGATGCAATGCTTTGCAGCAGGGCTCATTCCTGCACCACAACTAGAGTATATGGGAGAGGTTGCAGTGTCGTGGCACCAGCACCAGTGCCTAAGGCCTAATTTTTCAGCCCCTGTTTAACAGGGGTGATTAATTACAATTTTTGATGTAATGCTTTGCAGCAGGGCTCATTCCTGCACTTCAACTAGAGTATATGGGAGAGGTTGCAGTGTGGTGGCACCAGCACCAGTGCCTAAGGCATAATTTTTCAGCCCCTGTTTAACAGGGGCGTTTAATTAAAATTTTTGATGCAATGCTTTGCAGCAGGGCTCATTCCTGCACTACAACTAGAGTATTTGGGAGAGGTTGCAGTGTCGTGGCACCAGCACCAGTGCCTAAGGCCAAATTTTTCACCCCCTGTTTAATAGGGGCATTTAATTAAAATTTTTGATGCAATGCTTTGCAGCAGGGCTCATTCCTGCACTACAACTAGAGTATATGGGAGAGGTTGCAGTGTCGTAGCACCAGTGTCACCAGCCCAATTTTTTCAGCCCCTGTTTAACAGGGGCGTTTAATTACAATTTTTTATGCAATGCTTTGCAGTAGGGCTCATTCCTGCACTACAACTAGAGTATATGGGAGAGGTTGCAGTGTCGTGGCACCAGCACCAGTGCCAAAGGCCCAATTTCTCAGACCCTGTTTAACAGGGGCGTTTAATTACAATTTTTGATGCAATGCTTTGCAGCAGGGCTCATTCCTGCACTACAACTAGAGTATATGGGAGAGGTTGCAGTGTCGTGGCACCAGTGCCACCAGTCCAATTTTTCAGCCCCTGTTTAACAGGGGCGTTTAATTACAATTTTTGATGCAATGCTTTGCAGCAGGGCTCATTCCTGCACTACAACTAGAGTATATGGGAGAGGTTGCAGTGTCGTGGTACCAGCACCAGTGCCTAAGGCCCAATTTTTCAGCCCCTGTTTAACAGGGGCATGTAATTACAATTCTTGATATAATATTTCACAGCAGGGCCCGTTCCTGTGCCTGCCCAGAGTAACTGTGAGGACTTGTGGCACCAGCACCAGCACCACAACCACCAAAGGCCCAATTTTCTACCACTGTTCAACAATGGCATGTAATCACAATTCTTGATATAATCGTTCACAGCAGGGCGCTCCAGCGCCCACCAAGAGTCACTTTGAGGGCTTACAATGTTGTGGCAACACCAACACCTTGTTCCGCCATTTCTGCAGAGCATATAGGCCAGGCATCTACTTTCAAACATCCAACTTACAAACGTCTCCTACTTGCAAATGGAAGGAGACAACAGGAAGTGAGATGAAAAAATACGGACGGCAAAACAAATTATACAGGGGTGATAACCCTTCCTTATGTTTTCCAAAAAGCTTAAAAATTTATTTTTTGACTGGAGCTACACTTTAAAAATGCACCAGTTCAAAATTACAAACAGATTCTACTTAACACAACAAATCTACACAGTCCCTGTCTTTTTTGCACCGCCTGTATACTGCTGTTCTGAGTATATAGGGCCTGGGGGCCCCACGTCTTTCCTTTTTTTAATATGGGTACGGGGTTCTCCTTAATATCCATACAAGACCCAAAGGGGCTGGTAATGGGCAGGGGAGGCTACCCATGCCATTTTTCTCAATGGATTGATCATATCTTAATACCCAACTCAGAGATACACACTGCGACTCATGCTGATATTCACGAAGTTCCATGGTCAGACCACTCTCTGGTGACCCTGCATATAACTAGCTCCCTCTCCCCTCCCGGCCCCCCTCAGTGGCACCTTAGTAAAACCCTTCTTTCCAATCCAGTCCATTGCACCATGCTGGAAAGAGACATTCTGGAATTCTTCAGTCTTAATGATACTGGGCCCCAAGCAATCTATGGGGAGAAGATAAGGCGGTCCTGAGGGGGAAAATAATTCAACTAGCATCTAAACTAAAACGGGAAAGGAAGATAGATGTGGAAAAACTTGAATGTGAATTTAAGTCTTGTAGTAAAGCCCACAAAAGCAACCCTACCTCAGAAACGCTAGCCAATCTGGATTCCGCCCGGGTCGCCCTCAATTTAGCCCTTACGTCCAATGCAAACAAACATTTAGGCTGGCTAAGTGGCAGGTTCTATCTACAGGCTGGTAAAATTGGCCCGCAGCTGGCAGCAAGACTCTCCCCTAAAATAAGAGTTTACTCTTTACCTAAGATCAAATCCCAAGCAGGCAACCTTACTCAGAACCCCCATAAAATTCTAGAGGCCTTCCAGACCTTTTACTCGAATCTATACTCCAATTCCACCCCGACCGATCCTGATTCCATAAACACATTTTTAGAAGAGGTTGCAATTCCCAAACTTACAGACTCTCACCGTGACGTAATGGACTCCCCCTTCCAGATCGAGGAAGTCCAGGACGTCATCAAGAGCCTCAAGCCTGACTCTGCCCCAGGTCCGGATGGATTCTCGTCACGTTACTATAAAACCTTCTCTGAGGTCCTCTCTCCTCATCTGGTCCGGCTCTTCAACTCCTTCCGGGAGGGCTCCCAATTGGAGCCCGCAGCCAACCTAGCATTCATTTCGGTCATCCCCAAGCCGGGCAAAGATGCCAGTGAAGTAGGCAACTATAGGCCAATATCTTTAATTAATAATGATCTAAAAATCATGACAAAAATTTTAGCGAACAGGATGGCCTTGTTTAATGTAAAATATATAAACAAAGACCAGGTGGGTTTTATCCCGGGGAGACAGGGGCCGGACCAGATTAGGAGAGCTATTGACCTCATTTCCCTCATGCAATCTTCCTGGGACGGGAACCCCCCCCCCCCAATCTGGATTTATTCTCTCCATAGAAGGCCTTTGATACGGTCACTTGGCCGTACCTCTTCACCATTCTCCAAAAATGGGGCTTTGGTCCGAAGTTCCTCACAACTCTTTCATCCCTCTATTCTTCCCAAAAAGCTCAAGTTAAATTGCAGGGTCACCTCTCCGCCCAATTCCCAATCCTCAAGGGCACCAGGCAAGGTTGCCCCCTCTCCCCCATTCTTTTCGCCATAGCGATCGAAACACTAGCCTTAGCTATCAGACAACACCCAGATTTTCATGGAGTACAATGCGGTCAAAAAACCCACAAATGTGCACTCTTTGCTGATGACGTGTTGCTGTTCATATCGCCATAACTACCCTCTCTTATTTAAGAAGTTATCAGAAGATCTTGAGCAATGGTCGCTCTATAAAATGTCATGGCTGGGACGGGTAAATGCGATTAAGATTACCTTGCTCCCCAGGATCTTATATCTCTTCCGGTCCCTTCCCATACCCATTCCAAAACGCCTCCTTGATAAATTCCAGTCAGCAATTATTCGATTTATCTGGGGGGGGGGGGGGAAAGACCACCTCCTCTCTAAATTGGTTCTTTACAGATCTAGGAAAAAGGGGGCCGGGGTCTACCTAACTTATGGTGGTACTTCCAAGCTGCCCAACTTTGTCAATTCTTGGTCATATACTCTAAAGGCACAAAACCCGACTGGGTAGACTTAGAAAGACAAGTTACTCCGAATCATACCCTTGACTTCCTCACCTGGAGACCACAAAAAGAAAGGCCCCCGATCCTTTCACCAACCTTGTCACACGCTTTAGCCCTGTGTGACACTCTTCACAAAAAACACTCCCTGATTTCGCCCTGGCACCCCCTCGCACACATCTTCCACAACCCCCATTTTCCCCCAGGTCTCAATATCAAGGCTTTCCAGTGGTGGCTCGATAAGGGCCTCTACAGAATAGGACATTTCTTCAATTGCAATGGCCCCTTATTTCTTAAACACTGCATCTCCAAATTGGACATGCCACCCTCAGAATCTTTTCGCTACCATCAACTTTCACATTATCTGCAGGGGATTTGGAAGAGTCATGACAATTCTCTGTCGGTAACTCCATACGAGCTCACGTGCTCCTTAGCCATGTTGGTCAGGGGGGGAATTTCCCTTATCTATTCTGCGTTGGCTGATCCCCAGGGAAAAGCGAACTACATGGTGAAGTGGGAGCAAGACCTTCAGTTCGAATGGGATCTGGATACCTGGCACCTAAATTTTGCTCGCTCCTACAGGGGCATTCTTAATAACGCCCTTGTGGAAGCAGATCTTAAGGTCATGTCTCAATGGTACCTGGTCCCCACCCGGCTCACCAAGTTTTTTCCCCAGTCTTCCCCACTCTGTTTCAGAGGGTGCGGCCTGCAGGGCTCTCTCCTTCACACGTTTTGGGAATGCCCCAAAATCAGGGGTTACTGGAACAAAATCTTCAGACTCATTCGCAAATCCACGGGGCATGCAATTAAACAGGATCCCATCACTGCCCTTCTCAACTCTCGCATCCCCAATGTTCCTAAACAGACATACTCTCTAATCCACTTTATCCTTCTGGGAGCCAAGATTACACTGGCACACTCGTGGAAATCTCCTTCAGTTTCCTTTTCCCAGGCCAAACAAAAAATATCCTGGATAATGGCACAAGAAAAAGTGGCCAGTAAGATCCTGGACTCAGCTGAGAAATTTAGACTTATATGGGAACCTTGGGCTGCATACGTTGGAATATCCCTATTGCCCTGAAGTTTTCCAAGGTTCTTCCCCCCCAAATCCCTCTAAAACCAGATACTTCAGCGAGGGTTCCTACCCTTCCCTTCCTCCTCACCCTCCTTGTCTCCTCTCTCCTTCCTCTCTGCTCACTCTCCCTTACTGACTTCCTCTATTGCTACTTACCTTGTTGCGGGGTCATCTTGACCCACCATATGGACCGGAGCGAACTGTATGACAGTTGGTCATTCCAACCGCTAAGGTTTTTTTTCCCTTTTATTATATATATGTTTTTTATTTTTTTATTTATGCCTTTGCTTTGGGTTCCCATCCCGAGTTTGGGCTGGAGGGTCTGTCCTCCTCCTGCCCATTTCATGGCAACTTTCCCAAGTTAAATGCAACTTCTCCTAGTGGTTATAGCATTTTACAGGTTTGGGTTTCAGGATAGCGAGCCCTCCTGGGCTAACCTCGTAGGTCCTTCGGGAACTCCTCGGTCAGCCCCCTCACAGCAAGATCCCTATGGGGTGAGGGGTCCTGGCCTGGGATTGATCCTGGTGGACCCGGAAACAGGGACCCACACGTTTAAGTGTCTACTTCCTCCATCCAAGACCAGTTAGCAGAGTTGGCTTATTACTCCCAGTGGACCGCCAATCACACGGAAGTCTACTCTAATTCCAGGAACCCTTTTTGTATTTTTGCTTTGTTATTTTTTATTTTCCTCCTCTCCCCTTAGTATGTCATATCTGCTTATTTTGCAGCAATAGCATGCATTTTTTGATAATTGACATGCTTTTTGTGAGTTAATGTTATGAGAGGCACCTACTCTGAGCCCACTGTTATATTAAGGCAGCCCTGAGCAGCTTGGCTTACTACATTTTTCACTTTGCCTTACTTAATTAAGGCTTACTTATTGTTATCCATCATGATGACCTACTTTCTTTCATGTAAGACAAACAATCTACTTAGCTACTTCTGTATGTCATTGTGTGCCCTAAAGATATTTGATGTCCTCTTCACACAACAAATACAAAGTATGTGATGTTGACTACAATAATTTATTACTTTAAAGCATTTTTTTTATAGATGTCCTTAAATGAACGTTAAAGGACTTGTAAAGTCTCATGCTATTTCACCTTAAAACTTTCTGTGCTGAAGCTGCCCCTCAGAGCCCCCCTTTTACTTACATGAACCCGTTCATTCCAGTGACGAGAAACGAGCCCAGCACCTCCAGCCGCTGTCTTGAGTCCTCATTGGACAGATTGATAGCAGCAGGAGCCATTAGCCAGTGACACGAGAGCTGGGGGACGGGGCTGTCTGTGTCAATGGATGCAGCAGGACTCGGAAGTACGCCCGCACAAGTGCCCCTGTGGAAAGCGGCTTACCGTGGGGGCACTCGATAAAAAAGAGGAGCCAGGAACGCTGCCAGGGGACCCTAGAAAAGGAGGATCAGGGCCGCTTTGTGCAAAACCCTTGCACAGAACAGGTAAGTATAACATGTTTGCAATTAACCTTTACAATCACTTTAAGTAGAACAGACACACAGGGGTTGATTTACACAAACTGGAGAGTGCAAAATCTGGTGAAGCTCTGCATAAAAACCAATCACCTTACAGGTTTGTTTTTTTTTGTCAAAGTTTATTTAAACTAGCCAAGGTTAGAAGCTGATTGGCTACCATGCACAACTCCTCCAGATTTTGCGCTCTCCAGTTTTAGTAAATCAACCCCCTTAATTTTCTTTAAAATGCAACTTTAGTCAGAAAATTAAGTTCCACTAGATCCCTTCAGGCTTATCACTTCAGGTCTCACCCTGCTCTGCACATGCTGGTTTTCTCTATATTTCAGTTCTATGCCGAAAATGTAGAGACCAATCTGCTGACAGCCGATTTTATTCTGGGCAGGGATTCTGGGCTTCAGCAAAATCCCTATTCCTACACTCTCACACGATCAAAGATAACGAAGGTAGATACTTACTCGTTAAAGGTCAGATTGCGGGAGTTATGTATTCAATCATCTCTTATTACGCCCCCAACCAGGGCCAAACACGCTTCATTGCCTCCATGCTTTCCACCCTTGCCCCACACTTGGAAGGCAGAATTATCTTGGGAGGTGACTCCAACATCTCATTCGACCACATGCTTGACAAAACTACTCTAGACAAAGCCAAACTGAAAAGACCCTCTAAACAGAGTCTTAGAATTGCACGACTTCTCCATGACAGAGGTGTGATTGACTCTTGGAGAGAATGATACCCTACGGCCAAAGACTACACACACTACTCTGCGCCGCACAAAACATACGCCAGGATTGATCATATCTTCATACCCAACTCAGAGATAAACACTGCGACTCATGCTGATATTCACGAAGTTCCATGGTCAAACCACTCTCTGGTGACCCTGCGTATAACTAGCTCCCTCTCCCCTCCCGGCCCCCCTCAGTGGCACCTTAGTAAAACCCTTCTTTCCAATCCAGTCCATTGCACCATGCTGGAAAGAGACATTCTGGAATTGTTCAGTCTTAATGATACTGGGGATATATCCCCAAGCAATCTATGGGGAGAACATAAGGCGGTCCTGAGGGGGAAAATAATTCAACTAGCATCTAAACTAAAACGGGAAAGGAAGATAGATGTGGAAAAACTTGAACGTGAATTTAAGTCTTGTAGTAAAGCCCACAAAAGCAACCCTACCTCAGAAACGCTAGCCAATCTGGATTCCACCCGGGTCGCCCTCAATTTAGCCCTTACGTCCAATGCAAACAAACATTTAGGCTGGCTAAGTGGCAGGTTCTATCTACAGGCTGGTAAAATTGGCCCGCAGCTGGCAGCAAGACTCTCCCCTAAAATAAGAGTTTACTCTTTACCTAAGATCAAATCCCAAGCAGGCAACCTTACTCAGAACCCCCATAAAATTCTAGAGGCCTTCCAGACCTTTTACTCAAATCTATACTCCAATTCCACCCCGACCGATCCTGATTCCATAAACACATTTTTAGAAGAGGTTGCAATTCCCAAACTTACAGACTCTCACCGTGACGTAATGGACTCCCCCTTCCAGATCGAGGAAGTCCAGGACCTCATTAAGAGTCTCAAGCCTGGGGGCGTGACCGGAAGCGGAAGGAGGCGGACGCATATCCGAGGAGCTCCGCCGAGGCCTTCTGACGATCGTGGGCCATCCGAGCCCGGCGAGCTTCTCAGCGGTTCCCCACCGTCCATCGGGGTTGCCGCTAGTGTGGGGCACAGTCCGATGCCCGTATCGTCCTCGGCACCCACCGCAAACGCCGTCCTCCGGGCCATTGCTGGCCGCCACCCGGGGACGCGGCGCCGCCATCTTGGGGCCTACTAAAATCCGGAAGCCTAACGCCGGCCCGCGGCGTTCCACGGGCCCCCCTGCTTCTCCCGAAGGTCAGTTGAGGACCCCCCTCACAGCGGTCCCCCGAGAGCCACGTATCCAGGAGCGGAGGATCCAACGAACGGGCCCAGAGAACACAGGACAGGTGAGGAACACGGCGGCCATATTGGTACACCTCAGGCCCACTCTACTCTAGGCCTGTGTGGACTCTCCCTCTCCCCTATCATTTGGATACAGCCAAGCTGCCCCTGTTATCCTCACCCTGACTAACTAACTTTTCTGCTAAGTAAACCTCAGCTGCTCTGAAGCTCCCAGGCCCGAGCTCTGTTTGATATTTACCTGGGGGCCATCTTGCTTCACCCTCCCCCAGTACTGTTACACCTTACTGCTCTTTAAACGACCAGTTTGTGCTGCCCCCACCTGAAGTGTGTTTTGAGTTCCGCACCTACTATACCCCTGCATCTGGGCTATTAAAGGAGTCGCAGTTTGGTGCAGCTACACCCTCTCCTCCCCTTCACAGTTTTGAAGAAGCTTGACACCCCCCTCAGATCTACACGCCTCCCCCCAATAGCAAGATATTATAGTCCCGGCCAGTCACACAAGGCTTACAGATGTGATGGACTATTAGAGACGGGACCTGGACCCCCTGTCCTCTCTCCGTGACTCCCATCTTACGCTTATGTGATCTTTACTGACAGGGTGTCTCCTTATTGACTCATTTCAATCGGCCACACACCCCATGGGCAAAATTGGGGATCAACGTCGCACCTATTCCTCTGCTATTAAATCGCAGCCCCCTGTAGCGATGGACCGCTATCTGAACAAACCCCCACAAGCTACTCCAAGGGTTTCTGACAGCTCCCAGATCCCACCGGAACAGCCTGACATTTGCACCAACATGCTCTTCAATGATACCTCCACACTCTCATCCTCCCCATCTCCCCCCCTAACGGCGGAGCTACTGGACACTAAATTACACTCCCTACTACAAGCAATCACTCATACCATTGCACAAGAGGTAGGGAAAGTGGCCAAGGAATTGAGAGGGGAGATTGATCAGCTAGGTGAACGCACAGACTCTTTGGAATATAAATTTGATGAAATGGTGCAATATGTCCAGGTTCTCGAGGACGACAACGCCACTATGAAAAACACCGTGACCCAATTACAGGCCCAGCAGGAGGATTTGGAAAACAGGGAACGTAGACAAAACCTTCGATTCAGGGGTATTCCTGAAACGGTGGAAGACAAAGACCTGCGCACCTACCTCCTAAGCCTTTTCAACTTTGTAGCCCCAAATATCCCAGACATAGATTGGCGCCTGGACAGAGCACATCGGTCACTGGCTCCAAAACCCCCTCTAGGGGCCAATCCGAGAGATGTGATTGTGCGTTTTCACTATTTTGACAGCAAGGAAGCCCTGACTCTTGCATCTCGTAATCAGTCCAGAGTTGAATTTAAAGGCTCTAAGCTACAAATCTTCAGTGACCTGTCACCTATTACCCTGACAAGGAGGAGAAACCTCCGTCCACTAACTTTGCACTTACAGTCTCACAAGGTGGCCTACCGGTGGGGTTTCCCTTTCCGCCTATCCGTTTCCAAGGACGGCACCCAATATTCCCTACGCGATCTGCAAGAAAGTGACACCTTCCTGCGCAACTTGGGTCTCCCAAGAAGAAGATTCACAGCCTCTTCCAGCAACGCCCAAGCCTCCGCTGGCTCCAAGCCGCATCTGGACCCCGGTGCGACAGAAGACGTCCAGATCCCACTTTACACCCCAGAAAAGTCGTGCCTCCAGACTCCCGACCTGAACTGCTTTCTCCGGATTTCCTCTGGATGCCTTATTTACCTTGACACCCCGCTGATGTTATGGGTAGTCAACACCCCATAGTGGGTTTACTTACCCCCTGGCCCGGGGGGTGGGTGGCCGAACGTATCTGACGTTGCCTCCAGTTTAACCCCAAAAATGTTATTCTTATCCCCTTAACAGGTTGTGAACTATTCATTTTTTTTAAGTTTTTTTTTTTTTTTTTTTCTCTGACAGAGGTTATAATGCTAAAGGTTATTTGCCTGTGTCTACGTGTCTGCGGATATGTACATAAGTCTACATAGCTCCCCCTTCCCCCCCCCCCTTTTTTTTTTTTTTTTCACGACCGGGGTCTACTGTTTACCCTGGGGGCAACCTGCTCACTTTGGAGAGAGGCTGGGGATCCTCCCACTCCCCTCCGACTTTTATTTTTTCAAGTTTTTCAAATTTTTCTATTTTTGCATGTTTTGGAGATGTACAATTCTCCACTTCAGACCCATGGCTTAGACCTGGGTTCCCTGGTGGCGCTTAGCTATCCAGGTTTTTGTTGGGTGGTCGTTAAACCCCGACCCCTTATTCCACCCCCATCCCTCCCCTCTTTCCTTTTTCTTTTTTGGTACATTTTTACCATTGTGGATGAGTCACTGGGATTAATCCCGATTTTCCACCAAACCCGCTTGCTTTTGGTACAGATTTTGTTATACGATTATATTGTTATTTGTGTCATGCACATTGCTTTATTATGTAAGGTATATTTGTTTTGGGTCCACTGTTATATTCTGCTTGTTACATATGTGAGGCTTTCTGTCATGTTCTGGCCCCTATCTGACCTATCATGGCATTGAAACTCCTGACCTATAACGGTAAGGGGTTGAATTCCATTCAGAAGAGATGGCTTGCTCTGAAGGAGTTTAGGGCCTCCGGGGCGGACGTGATAATGGTCCAAGAGACCCACTTCCGTGCTGGAGGCTCTTTTAATTTTGCTAGCAAACAGTTCCCGACCTCCTTTCTAGCGTCTGACCCGTCGGGTAAGGCAGGGGTAGCTATATTGATTGGTCGGCATTGCCCGTTACGGGTCACTTCGTCCCATTTAGACCCTCATGGAAGATTTATTATTCTGAAATGTTCCCTATTTGCTAAATCTCTCACCTTAGTTAATATCTATGCTCCCAACTCGGGTCAGCTTACCTTTTTGTCCTCAGTCTTTGACGTTCTAGACCTCTTTGCTCAACCGTTTATGATTTTAGGAGGTGATTTTAATATGACAATGTCGTCAGACAAAGATAGACACACTCTCTTCCCCTCGGCTTCCCCACCCCGAGCCACTCAATTGTCTAAATCATTTCGCAAGCTGATCAGGTCTAGAGGCTTGCTAGACATCTGGAGGATAAAACACCCTACTCACAAACAGTACACTTTTTTTTCTCATCCTCACAAGCTTTATTCAAGGCTAGATCACTTCTTTATCTCCTCGCCCTTGTTAACATCAGCAGTCTCCTCTGAAATCAACCCTATGACGTGGTCCGACCACTCTTCAGTCCACTTAGACGTCCACCTTTCATCTTCGTTTCCTAAGACCTGTCACTGGAGACTGAATGAGACATTTCTTCACTCTCCAGAAACGAAAAGTCTTTTGACAGATGGACTCACAGAATACTTCCAACTTAACACGGGCTCGGTCACGGGTCCCTCCACCCTGTGGGAGGCCCACAAGGCTGTTTTTCGCGGTCGGTGCATAGCGCTGGGATCCCGTCTTAAAAAGGACGCGGCATCCCAGCGCTTTGCCATTATGACCGATTTGCGCTTAGCAGAGAGACTGCTGTTGGCCTCCCCCACGGTGGACAGACTCCGAAAAGTCATTTCCCTGCGTAATCGGCTCAAATCCCTAGCAATGAGCAAAATAGACAAATCTCTTTTGTGGTCCAAACAGAAGTTTTATGAATTCTCAAACAAACCTCATAAGCTGCTGGTAAATAGGTTGAAACCACGTCCTTTTCAACCCTCTCCCGACTTTTTACGACAACCTGATGGTACACCTACTTATTGCCCCCTGACTATGTCACGGATCTTCGGAGACTTCTACCATAATTTATATAACTGTCTACAGAAAGACCCAAAATATGACTTTTCACAAGGGAGATTTGATCTCTTTTTTGAACACTTGAAATTGCCTAAACTCCTCCCCGACCATCTTGCAACCCTGAATTCGGCCATTTCACCCGACGAACTTGAAGCAGTAATTACACAACTCCCCAGCCAAAAAGCCCCGGGCCCCGACGGGTTACCCTATTCCTATTACAAAACTTTCCTACCTGTCCTGAGTCCCCACATGATCTCGCTCTATACTTCCCTACTTAAAGGTTCCACTCCACACGCCCAATTCCTACACGCTCATGTTTCGGTCATACCAAAACCTGGTAAAGATCCCTCCTTACCTGACAATTATAGGCCTATAGCGCTATTAAACTCAGACTATAACATTTTTACAAAGATCCTGGCTAATAGGCTGACCCATATAATCCCTACACTCATCCATAGAGATCAAGTTGGCTTTGTACGCACTCGTCACGCAGGTGATAATACCAGACGCACAATAGACCTGATTGATTTATTGAACAAAACCTCCCGTCCAGCCCTTATTCTTAGTCTAGATGCTCAGAAGGCCTTCCACAGGCTTAGCTGGCCGTATATGTTTGCCACTCTTGCAAGATATGGTTTCACAGGCCCTTTTGTTTCAGCTCTTGAAGCCCTCTACTCCTGCCCCTCCTCCCAGGTCAAATTGGCATCCTACCTATCGTCTTCATTCCCTTTGAGCAATGGCACGAGACAGGGTTGCCCCCTGTCGCCTCTTCTTTTTATCCTCTGCCTCGAACCCCTGGCGGAGGCCATCCGCGTTCACCCAGACATTAGAGGGATATGCCTACGCCACAGGGATTATAAAATGTCCCTATTTGCAGACGACATCCTCCTGACATTGACCAATCCCCATATCTCACTTCCGAACTTGTTGTCCTTGCTGAAAGATTTTAGCTCCATATCAGGGTACAAGATTAACACCAGTAAAACTGAAGCTTTACCTTTACACATTCACTCTTCTGCTCTCACAATACTGCAAGACAACTATTCCTTTCACTGGTGCACAGACTCCATTAAGTACCTGGGGATTAACATTACTCCCTCCTATTCGACCTTATACTCGGCTAACTACCCCCCACTTTTTCGTGACATTGCTAGGCTTTTGAAGCAATGGGATTCGCTTCCCCTCTCACTTTTGGGTCGTATCAATGTCCTAAAAATGTCAGTGATGCCTAGACTCCTCTACCTTTTTGATACTCTTCCAATCCCAATCCCTATGTCCCAACTTAAGGCTGTCCAAAGAGCTTTTCTTAACTTCATTTGGCATTATCGAGCGCATAGGGTTGCAGGTTCGGTGATGTTGGCTCCTAAATGGCGTGGAGGTCTGGGAGCCCCAGATCTGATCAAATATTACTATGCTACACACCTTAAACCAGTTATTACCTGGTCATCCCGGAAAGCCCCCACAGTATGGGCTGAAATTGAGATGAGCATCACCAGGCCTGCACACATCTGTGCCATGCTTTGGGCAGACCTTAAAACCTCCATGGGTCCACTTCGTAGCATCTGTCTGGCCCCGATGCTGTTCTCCTTGGAAATCTGGAGGAAATGCCTAAAGTTGTTTCCTCTGGCTTCCCAATGCCCTCCTTTGCTAAACATACTGTTTAATCCAGATATCCCAGACAGCCTAGCATATGATAGAGTGATTCCTTGGTCTGAAGCTGGTTTGTTTCAACTCCGCAATATAGTGCATCCGCTCACCAGGAGGCTTCTATCATTCGCGGACTTGCAGAAACAGCACCAAATTCCCAAACAACTCTTCCACTCCTATCTGCAAATCAGACACTACTTTGCTTCTAAATCCCCCACTCTCTGTCTTGATAAGCCAACTCCATTTGAATTTTTATGTGCTCAGGGCCCATACCAGGCCCATTTAATCACTGACATTTATAGAATACTCCATGAATCGGTGCCCCTTACGGAATCTTCTCATTCATATATGCGTAAGTGGTCGCAAGTGTTAGAACATCCCATCCTACTCCCACAATGGCAGAGAATCTGGGAGGCCGTCTCTAAGACATCCCGCTGTGTGGAACAGAAGGAAACGGCTTACAAGATTCTGCTCTTTTGGTATAGAACGCCTGAAATTTTAAATAAATATGATCCCAAGACTCCTGCGATGTGCTGGAGATGTCGGGGAGATATAGGTTCCCATTTCCATATCTTCTGGGCATGCCCATTGATCCGTCCATTTTGGATTACAATACAATCCTTCGTCCAAGACTTGTTGGAGATTTCCCTCCCATTAGACCCTCTGTAATTCTTACTAGGGTTGCCGATTCCTGGACTCTCTAGACATGCTCAGAAGCTTGCCACCTTTATTTTGTTAGCAGCTAAGAGAGCTATCCCTACACGGTGGCTATCACGTTCCCCGCCCACTCTCCCCCAGGTCTTGCAGAACCTAGAACATATCGGCCGTATGGAAAAGCTTACAGCCATAGTCCATGACACTATGCCTAAGTTCTCAATGATTTGGGATCTGTGGTATCGCTCTAAACTATATACTGCTACTTAATATAGTTTTCTGAGTTTGGACCTCCTACGCTAAGTTTAAGGCTCAAATTGCACGTTCACACTGTTCTATGCCCTTCTAAAGGAATGAAGTTTCCACATTTCCTGCTCACTGTCCTATGCCTATTTGATTGTGACGATTGCTGTTTTGTACCACAAATAATTGTTAATTAATGTGAGGATATACAGAATGTGCTGAAATATCCTACCCCCCCCCCCTCTTTCTTCCCTCCCCTCTCCTCCCTCCCCTCTCCTCCCCCCCCCCCTCGCTGTTTCTGATTTGTTTTATTTGATGGACTTACTGTTTACCTGTGCATTTATGCCAACACTTTGTTATTGTTATCTTTATATTTTCAATAAAAATACAATTTAAAAAAAAAAATAAAAAGAGTCTCAAGCCTGACTCTGCCCCAGGTCCGGATGGATTCTCGTCACGTTACTATAAAACCTTCTCTGAGGTCCTCTCTCCTCATCTGGTCCGGCTCTTCAACTCCTTCCGGGAGGGCTCCCAATTGGAGCCGGAGGCCAACCTAGCATTCATTTCGGTCATCCCCAAGCCGGGCAAAGATGCCAGCGAAGTAGGCAACTATAGGCCATTATCTTTAATTAATAATGATCTAAAAATCATGACAAAAATTTTAGCGAACAGGATGGCCTTGTTTATTGTAAAATATATAAACAAAGACCAGGTGGGTTTTATCCCGGGGAGACAGGGGCCGGACCAGATTAGGAGAGCTATTGACCTAATTTCCCTCATGCAATCTTCCTGGGACGGGAACCCCCTCCCCCCCAATCTGGATTTATTCTCTCCATAAATCTCCAAAAGGCCTTTGATATGGTCACTTGGCCATACCTCTTCACCATTCTCCAAAAATGGGGCTTTGGTCCGAAGTTCCTCACAACTCTTTCATCCCTCTATTCTTCCCCAAAAGCTCAAGTTAAATTGCAGGGTCACCTCTCCGACCAATTCCCAATCCTCAAGGGCACCAGGCAAGGTTGCCCCCTCTCCCCCATTCTTTTCGCCATAGCGATCGAAACACTAGCCTTAGCTATCAGACAACACCCAGATATTCATGGAGTACAATGCGGTCAAAAAACCCACAAATGTGCACTCTTTGCTGATGGTGTGTTGCTGTTCATATCGCCATAACTACCCTCTCTTATTTAAGAAGTTATCAGAAGATCTTGAGCAATGGTCGCTCTATAAAATGTCATGGCTGGGACAGGTAAATGCAATTAAGATGACCTTGCTCCCCAGGATCTTATATCTCTTCCGGTCCCTTCCCATACCCATTCCAAAACGCCTCCTTGATAAATTCCAGTCAGCAATTATTCGATTTATCTGGGGGGGGGGGGAAGGCCACCGCCTGTCTAAGTTGGTTCTTTACAGATCTAGGAAAAAAGGGGGCCTGGGTCTACCTAACTTATGGTGGTACTTCCAAGCTGCCCAACTTTGTCAATTCTCGGTCATATACTCTAAAGGCACAAAACCCGACTGGGTAGACTTAGAAAGACAAGTTACTCTGAATCATACCCTTGACTTCCTCACCTGGAGACCACAAAAAGAAAGGCCCCCGATCCTTTCACCAACCTTGTCACACGCTTTAGCCCTGTGTGACACTCTTCACAAAAAAACACTCCCTGATTTCACCCTGGCACCCCCTCGCACACATCTTCCACAACCCTCATTTTCCCCCAGGTCTCAATATCAAGGCTTTCCAGTGGTGGCTCGATAAGGGCCTCTACAGAATAGGACATTTCTTCAATTGCAATGGCCCCTTATTTCTTAAACACTGCATCTCCAAATTGGACATGCCACCCTCAGAATCTTTTCGCTACCATCAACTTTCACATTATCTGCAGGGGATTTGGAAGAGCCATGTCAATTCTCTGTCAATAACTCCATACGAGCTCTGGTGCTCCTCAGCCACGTTGGTCAGGGGGGGAATTTCCCTTATCTATTCTGCGTTGGCTGATCCCCAGGGAAAAGCGAACTACATGGTGAAGTGGAAGCAAGACCTTCAGTTCGAATGGGATCTGGATACCTGGCACCTAAATTTTGCTCGCTCCTACAGGGGCATTCTTAATAACGCCCTTGTGGAAGCAGATCTTAAGGTCATGTCTCAATGGTACCTGGTCCCCACCCGGCTCACCAAGTTTTTTCCCCAGTCTTCCCCACTCTGTTTCAGGGGGTGCGGCCTGCAGGGCTCTCTCCTTCACACGTTTTGGGAATGCCCCAAAATCAGGGGTTACTGGAACAAAATCTTCAGACTCATTCGCAAATCCACAGGGCACGTAATTAAACAGGATCCCATCACTGCCCTTCTCAACTCTCGCATCCCCAATGTTCCTAAACAGACATACTCTCTAATCCACTTTATCCTTCTGGGAGCCAAGATTACGCTGGCACACTCGTGGAAATCTCCTTCAGTTTCCTTTACCTAGGCCAAACAAAAAATATCCTGGATAATGGCACAAGAAAAAGTGGCCAGTAAGATCCTGGACTCAGCTGAGAAATTTAGACTTATATGGGAACCTTGGGCTGCATACGTTGGAATATCCCTATTGCCCTGAAGTTTTCCAAGTTTCTTCCCCCCCAAATCCCTCTAAAACCAGGTACTTCAGCGAGGGTTCCTACCCTTCCCTTCCTCCTCACCCTCCTTGTCTCCTCTCTCCTTCCTCTCCGCTCATTCTCCCTTACTGACTTCCTCTATTGCTACTTACCTTGTTCCGGGGTCATCTTGACCCACCATATGGAACGGAGCGAACTGTATGACAGTTGGTCATTCCAACCGTTAAGGTTTTTTTCCCTTTTATTATATATATGTTTTTTTATTTTTTATTTCTGCCTTTGCTTTGGGTTCCCATCCCGAATTTGGGCTGGAGGGTCTGTCCTCCTCCTGCCCATTTCATGGCAACTTTCCCAAGTTAAATGCAACTTCTCCTAGTGGTTCTAGCATTTTACAGGTTTGGGTTTCAGGATAGCGAGCCCTCCTGGGCTAACCTCGTAGGTCCTTTGGGAACTCCTCGGTCAGCCCCCTCACAGCAAGATCCCTATGGGGTGAGGGGTCCTGGCCTGGGATTGATCCTGGTGGACCCGGAAACAGGGACCCACACGTTTAAGTGTCTACTTCCTCCATCCAAGACCAGTTAGCAGAGTTGGCTTATTACTCCCAGTGGACCGCCAATCACACGGAAGTCTACTCTAATTCCAGGAACCCTTTTTGTATTTTTGCTTTGTTATTTTTTATTTTCCTCCTCTCCCCTTAGTATGTCATAGCTGCTTATTTTGCAGCAATAGCATGCATTTTTTGAGAATTGACATGCTTTTTGTGAGTTAATGTTATGAGAGGCACCTACTCTGAGCCCACTGTTATATTAAGGCAGCCCTGAGCAGCTTGGCTTACTACATTTTTCACTTTGCCTTACTTAATTAAGGCTTACTTATTGTTATCCATCATGATGACCTACTTTCTTTCATGTAAGACAAACAATCTACTTAGCTACTTCTGTATGTCATTGTGTGCCCTAAAGATATTTGATGTCCTCTTCACACAACAAATACAAAGTATGTGATGTTGACTACAATAATGTATTACTTTAAAGCATTTTTTTTATAGATGTCCTTAAATGAACGTTAAAGGAGTTGTAATGTCCCATGCTATTTCACCTTAAAACTTTCTGTGCTGCAGCTGCCCCTCAGAGCCCCCCTTTTACTTACATGAACCCGTTCATTCCAGTGACGAGAAACGAGCCCAGCACCTCCAGCCGCTGTCTTGAGTCCTCATTGGACAGATTGATAGCAGCAGGAGCCATTAGCCAGTGACACGAGAGCTGGGGGAGGGGGCTGTCTGTGTCAATGGATGCAGCAGGACTCGGGAGTGCGACCGCACAAGTGCCCCTGTGGAAAGCGGCTCACCGTGGGGGCACTCGATAAAAAAGAGGAGCCAGGAACGCTGCCAGGGGACCCTAGAAAAGGAGGATCAGGGCCGCTTTGTGCAAAACCCTTGCACAGAACAGGTAAGTATAACATGTTTGCAATTAACCTTTACAATCACTTTAAGTAGAACAGACACACAGGGGTGGATTAACACAAACTGGAGAGTGCAAAATCTGGTGAAGCTCTGCATAAAAACCAATCACCTTACAGTTTTTTTTTTTTTGTCAAAGTTTATTTAAACTAGCGAAGGTTAGAAGCTGATTGGCTACCATGCACAACTCCTCCAGATTTTGCGCTCTCCAGTTTTAGTAAATCAACCCCCTTAATTTTCTTTAAAATGCAACTTTAGTCAGAAAATTAAGTTCCACTAGATCCCTTCAGGCTGATCACTTCAGGTCTCACCCTGCTCTGCACATGCTGGTTTTCTCTATATTTCAGTTCTATGCCGAAAATGTAGAGACCAATCTGCTGACAGCCGATTTTATTCTGGGCAGGGATTCTGGGCTTCAGCAAAATCCCTATTCCTACACTCTCACACGATCAAAGATACCGAAGGTAGATACTTACTCGTTAAAGGTCAGATTGCGGGAGTTATGTATTCAATCATCTCTTATTACGCCCCCAACCAGGGCCAAACACGCTTCATTGCCTCCATGCTTTCCACCCTTGCCCCACACTTGGAAGGCAGAATTATCTTGGGAGGTGACTCCAACATCTCATTCGACCACATGCTTGACAAAACTACTCTAGACAAAGCCAAACTGAAAAGACCCCCTAAACAGAGTCTTAGAATTGCACGACTTCTCCATGACAGAGGTGTGATTGACTCTTGGAGAGAATTAAACCCTACGGCCAAAGACTACACACACTACTCTGCGCCGCACAAAACGTACGCCAGGATTGATCATATCTTCATACCCAACTCAGAGATGCACTCTGCGACTCATGCTGATATTCACGAAGTTCCATGGTCAGACCACTCTCTGGTGACCCTGCGTATAACTAGCTCCCTCTCCCCTCCCGGTCCCCCTCAGTGGCACCTTAGTAAAACCCTTCTTTCCAATCCAGTCCATTGCACCATGCTGGAAAGAGACATTCTGGAATTGTTCAGTCTTAATGATACTGGGGATATATCCCCAAGCAATCTATGGGGAGAACATAAGGCGGTCCTGAGGGGGAAAATAATTCAACTAGCATCTAAACTAAAACGGGAAAGGAAGATAGATGTGGAAAAACTTGAACGTGAATTTAAGTCTTGTAGTAAAGCCCACAAAAGCAACCCTACCTCAGAAACGCTAGCCAATCTGGATTCCACCCGGGTCGCCCTCAATTTAGCCCTTACGTCCAATGCAAACAAACATTTAGGCTGGCTAAGTGGCAGGTTCTATCTACAGGCTGGTAAAATTGGCCCGCAGCTGGCAGCAAGACTCTCCCCTAAAATAAGAGTTTACTCTTTACCTAAGATCAAATCCCAAGCAGGCAACCTTACTCAGAACCCCCATAAAATTCTAGAGGCCTTCCAGACCTTTTACTCAAATCTATACTCCAATTCCACCCCGACCGATCCTGATTCCATAAACACATTTTTAGAAGAGGTTGCAATTCCCAAACTTACAGACTCTCACCGTGACGTAATGGAATCCCCCTTCCAGATCGAGGAAGTTCAGGACATCATCAAGAGCCTCAAGCCTGACTCTGCCCCAGGTCCGGATGGATTCTCGTCACGTTACTATAAAACCTTCTCTGAGGTCCTCTCTCCTCATCTGGTCCGGCTCTTCAACTCCTTCCGGGAGGGCTCCCAATTGGAGCCGGCGGCCAACCTAGCATTCATTTCGGTCATCCCCAAGCCGGGCAAAGATGCCAGCGAAGTAGGCAACTATAGGCCAATATCTTTAATTAATAATGATCTAAAAATCATGACAAAAATTTTAGCGAACAGGATGGCCTTGTTTATTGTAAAATATATAAACAAAGACCAGGTGGGTTTTATCCCGGGGAGACAGGGGCCGGACCAGATTAGGAGAGCTATTGACCTAATTTCCCTCATGCAATCTTCCTGGGACGGGAACCCCCTCCCCCCCAATCTGGATTTATTCTCTCCATAAATCTCCAAAAGGCCTTTGATATGGTCACTTGGCCATACCTCTTCACCATTCTCCAAAAATGGGGCTTTGGTCCGAAGTTCCTCACAACTCTTTCATCCCTCTATTCTTCCCCAAAAGCTCAAGTTAAATTGCAGGGTCACCTCTCCGACCAATTCCCAATCCTCAAGGGCACCAGGCAAGGTTGCCCCCTCTCCCCCATTCTTTTCGCCATAGCGATCGAAACACTAGCCTTAGCTATCAGACAACACCCAGATATTCATGGAGTACAATGCGGTCAAAAAACCCACAAATGTGCACTCTTTGCTGATGGTGTGTTGCTGTTCATATCGCCATAACTACCCTCTCTTATTTAAGAAGTTATCAGAAGATCTTGCGCAATGGTCGCTCTATAAAATGTCATGGCTGGGACAGGTAAATGCAATTAAGATGACCTTTCTCCCCAGGATCTTATATCTCTTCCGGTCCCTTCCCATACCCATTCCAAAACGCCTCCTTGATAAATTCCAGTCAGCAATTATTCGATTTATCTGGGGGGGGGGGGGGGGGGAAGGCCACCGCCTGTCTAAGTTGGTTCTTTACAGATCTAGGAAAAAAGGGGGCCTGGGTCTACCTAACTTATGGTGGTACTTCCAAGCTGCCCAACTTTGTCAATTCTCGGTCATATACTCTAAAGGCACAAAACCCGACTGGGTAGACTTAGAAAGACAAGAAAGACAAGTTACTCTGAATCATACCCTTGACTTCCTCACCTGGAGACCACAAAAAGAAAGGCCCCCGATCCTTTCACCAACCTTGTCACACGCTTTAGCCCTGTGTGACACTCTTCACAAAAAAACACTCCCTGATTTCACCCTGGCACCCCCTCGCACACATCTTCCACAACCCTCATTTTCCCCCAGGTCTCAATATCAAGGCTTTCCAGTGGTGGCTCGATAAGGGCCTCTACAGAATAGGACATTTCTTCAATTGCAATGGCCCCTTATTTCTTAAACACTGCATCTCCAAATTGGACATGCCACCCTCAGAATCTTTTCGCTACCATCAACTTTCACATTATCTGCAGGGGATTTGGAAGAGCCATGTCAATTCTCTGTCGATAACTCCATACGAGCTCTGGTGCTCCTCAGCCACGTTGGTCAGGGGGGGAATTTCCCTTATCTATTCTGCGTTGGCTGATCCCCAGGGAAAAGCAAACTACATGGTGAAGTGGAAGCAAGACCTTCAGTTCGAATGGGATCTGGATACCTGGCACCTAAATTTTGCTCGCTCCTACAGGGGCATTCTTAATAACGCCCTTGTGGAAGCAGATCTTAAGGTCATGTCTCAATGGTACCTGGTCCCCACCCGGCTCACCAAGTTTTTTCCCCAGTCTTCCCCACTCTGTTTCAGGGGGTGCGGCCTGCAGGGCTCTCTCCTTCACACGTTTTGGGAATGCCCCAAAATCAGGGGTTACTGGAACAAAATCTTCAGACTCATTCGCAAATCCACAGGGCACGCAATTAAACAGGATCCCATCACTGCCCTTCTCAACTCTCGCATCCCCAATGTTCCTAAACAGACATACTCTCTAATCCACTTTATCCTTCTGGGAGCCAAGATTACGCTGGCACACTCGTGGAAATCTCCTTCAGTTTCCTTTTCCTAGGCCAAACAAAAAATATCCTGGATAATGGCACAAGAAAAAGTGGCCAGTAAGATCCTGGACTCAGCTGAGAAATTTAGACTTATATGGGAACCTTGGGCTGCATACGTTGGAATATCCCTATTGCCCTGAAGTTTTCCAAGTTTCTTCCCCCCCAAATCCCTCTAAAACCAGGTACTTCAGCGAGGGTTCCTACCCTTCCCTTCCTCCTCGCCCTCCTTGTCTCCTCTCTCCTTCCTCTCCGCTCATTCTCCCTTACTGACTTCCTCTATTGCTACTTACCTTGTTCCGGGGTCATCTTGACCCACCATATGGAACGGAGCGAACTGTATGACAGTTGGTCATTCCAACCGTTAAGGTTTTTTTCCCTTTTATTATATATATGTTTTTTTATTTTTTATTTCTGCCTTTGCTTTGGGTTCCCATCCCGAATTTGGGCTGGAGGGTCTGTCCTCCTCCTGCCCATTTCATGGCAACTTTCCCAAGTTAAATGCAACTTCTCCTAGTGGTTCTAGCATTTTACAGGTTTGGGTTTCAGGATAGCGAGCCCTCCTGGGCTAACCTCGTAGGTCCTTCGGGAACTCCTCGGTCAGCCCCCTCACAGCAAGATCCCTATGGGGTGAGGGGTCCTGGCCTGGGATTGATCCTGGTGGACCCGGAAACAGGGACCCACACGTTTAAGTGTCTACTTCCTCCATCCAAGACCAGTTAGCAGAGTTGGCTTATTACTCCCAGTGGACCGCCAATCACACGGAAGTCTACTCTAATTCCAGGAACCCTTTTTGTATTTTTGCTTTGTTATTTTTTATTTTCCTCCTCTCCCCTTAGTATGTCATAGCTGCTTATTTTGCAGCAATAGCATGCATTTTTTGAGAATTGACATGCTTTTTGTGAGTTAATGTTATGAGAGGCACCTACTCTGAGCCCACTGTTATATTAAGGCAGCCCTGAGCAGCTTGGCTTACTACATTTTTCACTTTGCCTTACTTAATTAAGGCTTACTTATTGTTATCCATCATGATGACCTACTTTCTTTCATGTAAGACAAACAATCTACTTAGCTACTTCTGTATGTCATTGTGTGCCCTAAAGATATTTGATGTCCTCTTCACACAACAAATACAAAGTATGTGATGTTGACTACAATAATGTATTACTTTAAAGCATTTTTTTTATAGATGTCCTTAAATGAACGTTAAAGGAGTTGTAAAGTCCCATGCTATTTCACCTTAAAACTTTCTGTGCTGCAGCTGCCCCTCAGAGCCCCCCTTTTACTTACATGAACCCGTTCATTCCAGTGACGAGAAACGAGCCCAGCACCTCCAGCCGCTGTCTTGAGTCCTCATTGGACAGATTGATAGCAGAAGGAACCATTAGCCAGTGACACGAGAGCTGGGGGAGGGGGCTGTCTGTGTCAATGGATGCAGCAGGACTCGGGAGTGCGCCCGCACAAGTGCCCCTGTGGAAAGCGGCTCACCGTGGGGGCACTCGATAAAAAAGAGGAGCCAGGAACGCTGCCAGGGGACCCTAGAAAAGGAGGATCAGGGCCGCTTTGTGCAAAACCCTTGCACAGAACAGGTAAGTATAACATGTTTGCAATTAACCTTTACAATCACTTTAAGTAGAACAGACACACAGGGGTGGATTAACACAAACTGGAGAGTGCAAAATCTGGTGAAGCTCTGCATAAAAACCAATCACCTTACAGTTTTTTTTTTTTTGTCAAAGTTTATTTAAACTAGCCAAGGTTAGAAGCTGATTGGCTACCATGCACAACTCCTCCAGATTTTGCGCTCTCCAGTTTTAGTAAATCAACCCCCTTAATTTTCTTTAAAATGCAACTTTAGTCAGAAAATTAAGTTCCACTAGATCCCTTCAGGCTGATCACTTCAGGTCTCACCCTGATCTGCACATGCTGGTTTTCTCTATATTTCAGTTCTATGCCGAAAATGTAGAGACCAATCTGCTGACAGCCGATTTTATTCTGGGCAGGGATTCTGGGCTTCAGCAAAATCCCTATTCCTACACTCTCACACGATCAAAGATACCGAAGGTAGATACTTACTCGTTAAAGGTCAGATTGCGGGAGTTATGTATTCAATCATCTCTTATTACGCCCCCAACCAGGGCCAAACACGCTTCATTGCCTCCATGCTTTCCACCCTTGCCCCACACTTGGAAGGCAGAATTATCTTGGGAGGTGACTCCAACATCTCATTCGACCACATGCTTGACAAAACTACTCTAGACAAAGCCAAACTGAAAAGATCCCCTAAACAGAGTCTTAGAATTGCACGACTTCTCCATGACAGAGGTGTGATTGACTCTTGGAGAGAATTAAACCCTACGGCCAAAGACTACACACACTACTCTGCGCCGCAGAAAACGTACGCCAGGATTGATCATATCTTCATACCCAACTCAGAGATGCACTCTGCGACTCATGCTGATATTCACGAAGTTCCATGGTCAGACCACTCTCTGGTGACCCTGCGTATAACTAGCTCCCTCTCCCCTCCCGGCCCCCCTCAGTGGCACCTTAGTAAAACCCTTCTTTCCAATCCAGTCCATTGCACCATGCTGGAAAAAGACATTCTGGAATTGTTCAGTCTTAATGATACTGGGGATATATCCCCAAGCAATCTATGGGGAGAACATAAGGCGGTCCTGAGGGGGAAAATAATTCAACTAGCATCTAAACTAAAACGGGAAAGGAAGATAGATGTGGAAAAACTTGAACGTGAATTTAAGTCTTGTAGTAAAGCCCACAAAAGCAACCCTACCTCAGAAACGCTAGCCAATCTGGATTCCACCCGGGTCGCCCTCAATTTAGCCCTTACGTCCAATGCAAACAAACATTTAGGCTGGCTAAGTGGCAGGTTCTATCTACAGGCTGGTAAAATTGGCCCGCAGCTGGCAGCAAGACTCTCCCCTAAAATAAGAGTTTACTCTTTACCTAAGATCAAATCCCAAGCAGGCAACCTTACTCAGAACCCCCATAAAATTCTAGAGGCCTTCCAGACCTTTTACTCGAATCTATACTCCAATTCCACCCCGACCGATCCTGATTCCATAAACACATTTTTAGAAGAGGTTGCAATTCCCAAACTTACAGACTCTCACTGTGACGTAATGGACTCCCCCTTCCAGATCGAGGAAGTCCAGGACGTCATCAAGAGCCTCAAGCCTGACTCTGCCCCAGGTCCGGATGGATTCTCGTCACGTTACTATAGAACCTTCTCTGAGGTCCTCTCTCCTCATCTGGTCCGGCTCTTCAACTCCTTCCGGGAGGGCTCCCAATTGGAGCCGGCGGCCAACCTAGCATTCATTTCGGTCATCCCCAAGCCGTGCAAAGATGCCAGCGAAGTAGGCAACTATAGGCCAATATCTTTAATTAATAATGATCTAAAAATCATGACAAAAATTTTAGCGAACAGGATGGCCTTGTTTATTGTAAAATATATAAACAAAGACCAGGTGGGTTTTATCCCGGGGAGACAGGGGCCGGACCAGATTAGGAGAGCTATTGACCTCATTTCCCTCATGCAATCTTCCTGGGACGGGAACCCCCTCCCCCCCAATCTGGATTTATTCTCTCCATAGATCTCCAAAAGGCCTTTGATATGGTCACTTGGCCATACATCTTCACCATTCTCCAAAAATGGGGCTTTGGTCCGAAGTTCCTCACAACTCTTTCATCCCTCTATTCTTCCCCAAAAGCTCAAGTTAAATTGCAGGGTCACCTCTCCGACCAATTCCCAATCCTCAAGGGCACCAGGCAAGGTTGCCCCCTCTCCCCCATTCTTTTCGCCATAGCGATCGAAACAATAGCCTTAGCTATCAGACAACACCCAGATATTCATGGAGTACAATGCGGTCAAAAAACCCACAAATGTGCACTCTTTGCTGATGGTGTGTTGCTGTTCATATCGCCATAACTACCCTCTCTTATTTAAGAAGTTATCAGAAGATCTTGAGCAATGGTCGCTCTATAAAATGTCATGGCTGGGACAGGTAAATGCAATTAAGATGACCTTGCTCCCCAGGATCTTATATCTCTTCCGGTCCCTTCCCATACCCATTCCAAAACGCCTCCTTGATAAATTCCAGTCAGCAATTATTCGATTTATCTGGGGGGGGAAAGGCCACCGCCTGTCTAAGTTGGTTCTTTACAGATCTAGGAAAAAAGGGGGCCTGGGTCTACCTAACTTATGGTGGTACTTCCAAGCTGCCCAACTTTGTCAATTCTCGGTCATATACTCTAAAGGCACAAAACCCGACTGGGTAGACTTAGAAAGACAAGTTACTCTGAATTATACCCTTGACTTCCTCACCTGGAGACCACAAAAAGAAAGGTCCCCGATTCTTTCACCAACCTTGTCACACGCTTTAGCCCTGTGTGACACTCTTCACAAAAAACACTCCCTGATTTCGCCCTGGCACCCCCTCGCACACATCTTCCACAACCCCCATTTTCCCCCAGGTCTCAATATCAAGGCTTTCCAGTGGTGGCTCGATAAGGGCCTCTACAGAATAGGACATTTCTTCAATTGCAATGGCCCCTTATTTCTTAAACACTGCATCTCCAAATTGGACATGCCACCCTCAGAATCTTTTCGCTACCATCAACTTTCACATTATCTGCAGGGGATTTGGAAGAGCCATGACAATTCTCTGTCGGTAACTCCATACGAGCTCTGGTGCTCCTCAGCCACGTTAGTCAGGGGAGGAATTTCCCTTATCTATTCTGCGTTGGCTGATCCCCAGGGAAAAGCGAACTACATGGTGAAGTGGAAGCAAGACCTTCAGTTCGAATGGGATCTGGATACCTGGCACCTAAATTTTGCTCGCTCCTACAGGGGCATTCTTAATAACGCCCTTGTGGAAGCAGATCTTAAGGTCATGTCTCAATGGTACCTGGTCCCCACCCGGCTCACCAAGTTTTTTTCCCCAGTCTTCCCCACTCTGTTTCAGGGGGTGCGGCCTGCAGGGCTCTCTCCTTCACACGTTTTGGGAATGCCCCAAAATCAGGGATTACTGGAACAAAATCTTCAGACTCATTCGCAAATCCACGGGGCACGCAATTAAACAGGATCCCATCACTGCCCTTCTCAACTCTCGCATCCCCAATGTTCCTAAACAGACATACTCTCTAATCCACTTTATCCTTCTGGGAGCCAAGATTACGCTGGCACACTCGTGGAAATCTCCTTCAGTTTCCTTTTCCCAGGCCAAACAAAAAATATCCTGGATAATGGCACAAGAAAAAGTGGCCAGTAAGATCCTGGACTCAGCTGAGAAATTTAGACTTATATGGGAACCTTGGGCTGCATACGTTGGAATATCCCTATTGCCCTGAAGTTTTCCAAGGTTCTTCCCCCCCAAATCCCTCTAAAACCAGGTACTTCAGCGAGGGTTCCTACCCTTCACTTCCTCCTCACCCTCCTTGTCTCCTCTCTCCTTCCTCTCCGCTCACTCTCCCTTACTGACTTCCTCTATTGCTACTTACCTTGTTGCGGGGTCATCTTGACCCACCATATGGACCAGAGCGAACTGTATGACAGTTGGTCATTCCAACCGTTAAGGTTTTTTTTTCCCTTTTATTATATATATGTTTTTTTTTTTATTTCTGCCTTTGCTTTGGGTTCCCATCCCGAGTTTGGGCTGGAGGGTCTGTCCTCCTCCTGCCCATTTCATGGCAACTTTCCCAAGTTAAATGCAACTTCTCCTAGTGGTTCTAGCATTTTACAGGTTTGGGTTTCAGGACAGCGAGCCCTCCTGGGCTAACCTCGTAGGTCCTTCGGGAACTCCTCAGTCAGCCCCCTCACAGCAAGATCCCTATGGGGTGAGGGGTCCTGGCCTGGGATTGATCCTGGTGAACCCGGAAACAGGGACCCACACGTTTAAGTGTCTACTTCCTCCATCCAAGACCAGTTAGCAGAGTTGGCTTATTACTCCCAGTGGACCGCCAATCACACGGAAGTCTACTCTAATTGCGAAGTTTATAACGAAATCAATCAATGTGAAAAATAGATCAGTTCATAAAACAGTAGAAATGTCCCAAACATTGTTCTCAGTAAATGGAAACTGAGGAAACAATCCACAACCTTCAAATGTGAAAATCACTCTTCTTTAAAGAGAAAGTAAACCCTGATGAGTTTACTTCCTCTTTCATTCCCTGCAAAGGCAAAGCATAATGGACTACTATGCATCGCATAGTAGCCCATTATGTGTCACTTACCTGACACAGGAGCAAGCGAAGTCGCCGCTGTCCCCTGTAGTCCGCCGCATCCATCTTGTTGGTGGGGTCTCGCAGCTCCGCAGCTGTCATTCGGCGAAGCCGCGATGACGTCACTCCCGCGCATGCGCACGGGAGCCGACACGCGCGGCAGCTCCGTCGCTGAGAATGCCACGCTCAGTGCGCCTGCGCGCCGCTGTCTACGGTGCATGCGCCGTAGACAGCGGTGCCCGTTTTCGGGCAAATATCTCCTAAACCATATAGGTTTAGGAGATATTGCTTGGGCCTACAGGTAAGCCTTAATCTAGGCTTACATGTAGGTCAAAGTGGTTTGTAAGGGTTTACAACCACTTTAAGTGTTTGAAGACCAGCTACTATCTCCCTATGAAGGTAACAATCACCAGAACAGGTGGGTGCCCTTACAACAGCATATGTGCCTGTGATTCATGTCAGAACTCCCCAGAGTACGTGCAAGACTTCCTAATAATCTGCATCCAATGGCACCTCCCAACATTGATTGTTTTTTACTGTATTTTAATAAACCACCACATTATTGGAGATTATTCCTGGCTATTGGTGAGATATATTTATCTTAGCTCGATTCCATATGAAGGTGCCATAGTTCTTCATAAAAGTCTGAGGGATTGTAGGGCATTGTAGTCCCCTTTAGCTTTATGTTCCAATCTGGGCAACCTTTCTGTCAGTCGAGACTGAAGGTGTAAAAGGTGAGAGAGGTGGAATCTGGTTGGTTGGTGGTGTCTTGAATAATATCTTAAGAAGGACTACATTCTTTTGGGGAAAGGGCAACTGCATCCCTTTTTGAGTGGGAAAGGTGTGGACACTCCCTTTTTGGAAAAATGAGGGCCTTTCCCCCCTGTAACCTGGGGACTGAGGTTGCAGCTATGCTCTGGATTATCACACAAAAAAGACAGAGAGCGTTATTTGTGCTAAACTGTAACGGGCACTGAGGTTCAGGGACGGATCCAGGCGGGGCAACAGGGCAATTGCCCCCTCCGAGAATGCGGGTGGCTCTGCAGGTGATCAGGCGGGCAGCTCCGCGGGTGACAGCCCGCGGGAGGTTCCGCGGGTGTCGTTCCAGGCGGGAGGCTCCGTGGATGACAGCCCGCGAGCAGTTCCGCGGGTGTTGTTCCGGGCGGGCGGGTCAGCGGGTAAAAGCGTGGGCGGGTGAGGTTGGGACAGCTGGGCAGCTCAGTGTTCGAGCAGGGGAGCAGGGAGATGACATCATCTCTCACTTCCCTGCATCTCACTTCCACCCTTCCACCCAACGTCACCTATGAACACTGTCACAATATGTACACATATGTACACACACCATGGAGCTCTCATTTACCAATGAGCCTTCATTAGGTTAACATTGCCAGACAGCAGGTCTGTAATTTATGATAGATTTCAATTTTTTTTTAAAGAAATAGTGAACACTATAACCTTGTTTAGACTTGCTTTCCTGTCTGAACAGCAGTCCACATGCAGATCACTCTACAGAGAGCAGTATACAGGCGGTGAGGAAGCATTCACTTATATGGGTCACGTTCAGCAGATGGCACCGCCCACTGAGTGCAACATAAGGTATAATTCCTGCTGTGCTTGTGAAGCAAAGCATCATGGCTGTGGCGTGTATATACCCCAAGCCATTGCCTCAGCAGTGATAGAGGGAGAGATTGAGGAGTGGTAAAAACGACCACTCAGTTGCAAGTGTGAACAAGGACTTATTTTAAAAAAGTGTTAGATTCCACTTATTGTTCCAACCACACCCCTATCCAGGCATGTAGCCTGGGTAGCCACAAAAAAGGAGGGTAGCAAGCATGCACCCCCTATCTTCCTGTAACAGCACCTCCCCCTCTTGCAAGGACAAGGACCCTCTATGCAGTACCAGGTTATTGCTATGGAGATCTATTGCAGGCTTCTAGCAAGAGATAACTAATAGCAGTGATTTAATGCTGCAAAGTTGCACGGGTGGTCTAGATTAGATCTCCACTGTTCAGATCCACACCCCAAAAAGTAAAGTTAATAAAAAAATAAAAAAAAGTAGAAAGTAAGTATATAAAGAATTGCTAAAAATAAAAAAAACATAAAATATAATATAAATAAAATATGTACTGTAAATGTTATGTTTAAAGTCAAAAAGAGTATAAATAATAGTGTCAACATATATCGACATACAACCACACACAGCTGTGGGCAGCTGGGTGCATCCCCATGTGGAAACTTGCCCAAATTTTACTTTGCATGGACAATGAGCATGAGGCCAAATAAGTATATTTCCTCCCCAGAATAATTCCTAAATTTTGCAACAATTAGTTCATATGACCTAGATGATATCTGTGTCTGCACAAACATCAAATACTGATATAACTGAATGTTAAGTCATTCAAACTGTTAGTAATTGCATACTTGTGAAAAGTTGTCTAAATGGAAATTTGTGACCTCACCACCCTGATGTAATGTTATCGTAATGATATGAACTGTTTTTTTTTTTTGTTTCCTGCATGTGCCACAATGTAGTATTGAAAGGGGAATAAAGGGGACATATAAATTCTATTTGAGCTTTAGCATTCCACTACTTTACATAAAAAAAGTCACAATAATGTCATGTTTTAATTAGCAGACTTTGTTGATTATATTTTGGGGGAAATTATCCCAAAAAACGCAAGGAAATAAAAGTATATGTATCCGTATTTGTTATTTTATTTTTTCATTTTTGTTTTGCTATTTTAGTCCAACAAATAATAAGGAAATAAACATACTGTATATGTACCCAAAGTTGCTACCAAATTAAAGCCCTATCTGTCCCAAAAAGGGTGATGTAGAATACTTTAGGGTTGACTGCAAAACCTAAAAGATACAATATATGATACTGAAACATTAATGAAACATGATGCTGCCGCTTCGGAATACAGTAGAGTTGGGCCGTACACCCCCTAGTTTGGTCTGTGCCAGAACTTTTAAACATCGCAAAAGTTCTGACCCAAACTTAAAAAAATAAGAATACCCATTTTTAAGGCTTATATGCAAGTTATCGGCCATAAACAGGGTATGGAGGCCGGGTTCTGCCCTGGGTTCTGCCCTGGGGGACATGTATCAATGCAATTTTTTTTTTTTTTTTAAAGATCATTTTTAAAGGAGCAGTGATTTTAATAATGCTTAAAGTGCAACAATAAAAATTTAAAATTCCTTTAAATATAGTGCCTGGTGGGTCCCCTTAGGGTCCATTCACACAGGGGCAACTCCGATCCGACTTCAGGTCGCCCCTAGTCGCCTCAGGTCAGACAACATTTAAAAAGCAATGTAAGTGAATGAGAGCCGTCTTAATGCACACTACTGAAGTCGCTCCGACTTCAGAAAAGGTTCCTGTACTACTTGAATCCGACTTGTAGGCGACCGGTACCCCTTGATTTCAATGGAGGTCGCCTCCAATTCGGATCTCTGTTCATACGGAGGCGACTCTGACAGAATTATCAGCTCTCAAGAGGGCACTCCACGCCAAATTTATGAAAAAAAATTGGCGTGGGTTCCCCCTCCGAGAGCATACCAGGCCCTTAGGTCTGGTATGAATTCCAAGGGGAACTCCCTACGCCGAAAAAACGGCGTGGGGGTCCCCCCCAGATTCATACCAGACCCTTATCCGAGCACGCTACCCGGCCGGCCAGGAAAGGGGGTGGGGACGAGCGTGCGCCCCCCCCTCTGAGCCGTACCAGGCCGCGTGCCCTCAACATGGGGGGGTGCCTTGGGGAGGGGGGGGGCCGCGCGGCCCCCCCACCCCAAAGCACCTTGTCCCCATGTTGATGAGGACAAGGGCCTCTTCCCGACAACCCTGGCCGTTGGTTGTCGGGGTCTGCGGGCGGGGGGCTTATCGGAATCCGGGAGCCCCCTTTAATAAGGGGGCCCCCGGATACCGGCCCCCCACCCTATGTGAATGAGTATGGGGTACAATGTACCCCTACCCATTCACCTGTAAAATAAAAGTACCAAAAAAAACACAACACAGGGTTAAAATATTTTATTGCACAGCTCCGGGGGTCTTCCATCTTCGGGGGTCTTCTCGCCGGACTCCTCCGCTATCTTCTTGTAGCTCTTTTGCTAGCGGAGGAGTCCGGCTTTCTTCCTCGCTGCCGGCCTCTTCTCCCGACTTCGGGGGTCTTGTCCCCCTCTTCGGTTCTTCTGCCGGGCCACCGCGCCTTCTTATAGCTCTTTTACAGGCGGTGGCCTGGTCTTCTGTCGCAGCCGTCACCGTCGCCGCCGCCTTCCGTTCTTCTTCTTCTTCTTCTTCTTCTTCTTCTCCAGGAGATGTTGCCTCGACGCTCTCTCCGGCCGGAATGCCAGGGACGCGCTCCGCTGCCACTTATATAGGGACAATGGGGCGGTGTCACATGGCTTTATGTCACATGGGTTGGTCACATGGTGACCCCGCCCCCTTACGATGTCATAGTCCCCATGTGACATCAACCCATGTGACCAACCCATGTGACACAAAGCCATGTGACACCGCCCCATTGTCCCTATATAAGTGGCAGCGGAGCGCGTCCCTGGCATTCCGGCCGGAGAGAGCGTCGAGGCAACATCTCCTGGAGAAGAAGAAGAAGAAGAAGAACGGAAGGCGACGGCGACGGCGGCGACAGAAGACCGGGCCACCGCCTGTAAAAGAGCTATAAGAAGGCGCGGTGGCCCGGCAGAAGAACCGAAGAGGGGGACAAGACCCCCGAATTTCGGGAGAAGAGGCCGGCGGCGAGGAAGAAAGCCGGACTCCTCCGCTAGCAAAAGAGCTACAAGAAGATAGCGGAGGAGTCCGGCGAGAAGACCCCCGAAGACGGAAGACCCCCGGAGCTGTGCAATAAAATATTTTAACCCTGTGTTGTGTTTTTTTTGGTACGTTTATTTTACAGGTGAATGGGTAGGGGTACATTGTACCCCATACTCATTCACATAGGGTGGGGGGCCGGTATCCGGGGGCCCCCTTATTAAAGGGGGCTCCCGGATTCCGATAAGCCCCCCGCCCGCAGACCCCGACAACCAATGGCCAGGGTTGTCGGGAAGAGGTCCTTGTCCTCATCAACATGGGGACAAGGTGCTTTGCGGTGGGGGGGCCGCGCGGCCCCCCCTTCCCCAAGGTTGAGGGCACGCGGCCTGGTACGGCTCAGGAGGGGGGGGCGCACGCTCGTCCCCACCCCCTTTCCTGGCCGGCCGGGTAGCGTGCTCGGATAAGGGTCTGGTATGAATCTGGGGGGACCCCCACGCCGTTTTTTCGGCGTAGGGAGTTCCCCTTGGAATCCATACCAGACCTAAGGGCCTGGTATGCTCTCGGAGGGGGAACCCATGCCAAATTTTTTTTCATAATTTGGCGTGGAGTTCCCTCTTGAGAGCTCATTCTCTGATTGGCCGCGGCAAAAGTCGCCTGGCCTGGGGCGACTTAAAGTCGTGTTGTAAGTCGTGTTCAGGTCGTGTCCAAGTTGCGTCCAAGTTGCCTCCAAAAGTCGTGTTGAAAGTCGTGTTGCCCCTGTGTGAACGGACCCTTAGTCTGCCTGTAAAATGGCACATCTGTACTAATTAATTCAGATGACTCCTCCATGCATGATGCTGTGGTTATGGCAGGAGTAGCTGTGGACAAGGAGGCAGAATAACCGCTCTGGCAGCCACAGTGGACTGTGCTACACTACACTACAATAAGGAATCAACTGGTATTGGAAAATCCACAGCTTTATTGATAAATCTGACTTCAAAAATAAATGTAAACCTCTACCATATCAAAAAGTTAACATGACAACATTGTCATCACAGACCAAGGAACTGCTGCAGTCATACCTCCATTCATACTTACATACCCAATCAAAGGAATAAATCATATAAGGCAAGGTCATACAAGTTACAAGGATAAAGGTTATATATCCATGTCCATGGATCACAATCCTATATCCAGTAGTGGAGTTATCTGGATCCCTATGTACAAATGATTTAGTGGCCAATTCCTGACCTTAATTGCATAGGATGTAAGATGAGTAGGGAGACTTAGATAGGTAAAGCTGGATGTTAATGTAAATGGGCTAAACTGGCAGTCCATAGAGATGTTAACGACAGTCCTTGCAAATCAGTGGTAAGGTTTAAACTCAATAGCTTCCCATGCTAACCAGGGTCGGTCACAACTCAGGGGCACAACCATAGGTGCCCCATGGGCCCCTGCCTATGCCTGCTTACATCTGGGCCATCTGGAGGAGGAGGTGGTATACCAGTCCCATCTGTGCATAAATGATGTCCTGATAATTTGGGTGGCACCAGGGAACAACTATCCAACTTCCTGGATGAACTAAATCTAAATGACAGGAATAACAGATTTACCCATACCTACCATTAGAATTCAGTATCCTTCCTGGATCGGCAAATTAGGCTACAACACAATAGATTGGTAACTTAAAGCGGTAGTAAACCCGCTGATGTTTTTTTTTTTTTTTCTGACCTGCAAGGTAAAAGGCATAATGAGATAGTATGCACCGCATACTAGCTCATTATGAAATACTTACCTTAGAACGAGGCCCCAAAATCTCGCCCGATCCATGCCGAGGGAGCTGACATGTTCCCTCGGCGTGTCTTCTGGGTATCGTGGCTCCGGCGCTGTGAGTGGCCAGGGCCACGATATCGTCACTCCTGCGCATGCGCATGGGAGATTTCTTTCCGGCAGGGTCCGGCGTCTGCCAGACTTTCAGCTGAAAATCCCCTGTGCGCATGCGCCGCTGCAATCATCGCATTGCGAGGGGAATATCTCTTAAACCATACAGGTTTAGGAGATATTTTTTTTACCTACAGGTAAGCCTTATTATAGGCTTACCTGTAGGTAAAAGTTATAAAAAAGACATTACAACCACTTTAACCAGTTGCCGACCGCCGCACGATGATGTACGTCGACAGAATGGCACGAGCAGGCATATGGGCGTACATGTACGTCCCTGCCTTCCCGCGGGTGGGGGGCCAGATCGGGCCCCCCCCCCCCCAGTGCCAGCGGCGGTCGGTATCCGTTCAGGAGCGATCCGGGATGAGGGGGCGGCCATTCATTCATGGCCACCCCCTCGCGATCGCTCCTGACGAATGGAAGTGCAGTGTGACATCACTTCCTCTCCTGTAATGTAAACACAGGCAGAGGAAGTGATGTAATCTCTCCTCGTGTCGGTCTTTTTCGTTCCGGCACCGAGGAGAGAGGATCGGTGAGTTGCACCAACACACCACACGTACAGTAGAACACGCCAGGCACACATTCACCCCCCGATCACCCCCCCCAATCACCCCCCCCAATCACCCCTGCACCCCCAGTCACAGTGACACCAATTGCATTTTTTTTGCATTGGTGTCATTTGTGACTGTAATAACTGTTAGGGCAGTTAGGGTTAGCCCCCTTTAGCTCTAGGCTACCCCCCTAACCCCCCCAATAAAGGTTTAACCCCGTGATCACCCCCTGTCGCCAGTGTCACTAATAAGCGATCGTTTTTCTGATCGCTGTATTAGTGTCACAGGTGACGCTAATTAGGCAGGTAAGTATTTAGGTTCGCCGCAGCTTTTTATAGCGTCAGGGACCCCCATATACTACCGCATAAAGCCCCCTGATTGCCCCCTAGTTAACCCTTTCACCAGTGATCACCATATAACTGTTACAGGTGACGCTGGTTGGTTAGTTATTTTTTATAGTTTCAGGGCACCCGCCATTTATTACCTAATAAAGGTTTAACCCCCTGATCACCCGGCGGGTGATATAAGTTTGAGGGTCAGATAAGGTCTGCGTCGCCCCAGGCAGCGTCAGGTTAGTGCCAGTACCGCTAACACCCACGCGCAAAGCATACACCTCCCTTAGTAATAGAGTATCTGATCAGATCTATATTAGCGTTGCCAGCATTTTAGGTTTCCCAAAACGCATTGTTAGCGGGATCAGCCCAGATACCTGCTAGCACCTGCGTTTAGCCCCTCCGCCAAGCCCAGCCCAGCCCACCCAAGTGCAGTATCGATCGATCACTGTCACTTACAAAACACAACACACATAACTGCAGCGTTCGCAGAGTCAGGCTTGATCCCTGCGATCGCTAACAGTTTTTTTTGTAGCGTTTTGAAACAGTCGCTGACAGGCTAGGTGCTTTTTTACCTGTGAGTCTCACTAGTGTACCCCTAAATTTAGAGCCCAAAATGGCAAAGCGAAGGTACACTAGTGAAGAGGCCTACACATTTCTGAGCATGACAGATAGTGAAGAGGACGTCACTCATCTGTCAGATTCAGGCTCAGAATACGATCCTGTAGAGGACAGCGGCTCCATGACAGATAGCTCTGACGACGGAGATGAGGTCCCTGTTAAGGACAGGTGTGCCCGATCCCGAATGTATTCTGTTGTTCAGGTGCAGGAACCGCAGGTCACTCGTATGGAGCAGAGACGTACTAGAGCCGCTCATCCTTCTGGTGAACTGGCAAGCACCAGCGGCCTAGTACACCCTGGACGTACATCCAGCACTGCAGTAACACGTGGTGACGTGGCGAGTCCCATAAGTGCAGTTCAAGCTGGCGAAGTGGCAAGCACAAGTAGTGTCCCACTGCCACCAAGACAAAGACAAAGACAGGCCCGTCGTACCCATAGTGCCCTTCCTGCAGAATTCGCCAATCCATTATTGGGTGCCCACCACTTCTGCAGAACCCGTACTTCCCCCATTCACTGGCCAACCTGGCATTAACGTGGAAACAGTTGATTTTATGACACTTGACTTTTACTCACTGTTTTTCACCAAAGATCTCTATAGATCTATTGTGGACCAAACCAATTTGTACGCTGGTCAACACATCGCCAATATTCCCCAGTCCGCCCTTGCCAGACAATGGAAACCAGTTACGGTTTCCGAATTTAAAATCTTTCTGGGTCTCTCCCTCAACATGGGCATAACCAAAAAGAGTGAGTTGCGGTCATATTGGTCCACTGACCCAATTCACCATATGCGCGTGTTCTCTGCTTCCATGTCCAGGGCACGATACGAGCTGATTTTGCGGTTCATGCACTTCAGCGACAATGAACTCTGTCGTCCTCGTGGAGACCCTGAATACGATCGGCTCTACAAAATTCGGCCCCTCATAAACCACTTCAACCAACGTTTTGCAGACTTGTTTACTCCCCATCAAGTTGTCTGCGTTGATGAGTCCCTGATTAAGTTTTCTGGTCGCTTGTCATTCAAACAATACGTCCCCAACAAGCGTTCCAGATACGGGGTCAAGATGTATAAGCTCTGTGACAGTGCCACAGGCTATACACGTAGTTTTATGGTTTCTGAGGGTAAAGATAGTCACGTAGAGCCGGAGAACTGCCCTGACTACATAGGAAGCGCTGGCAAGATAGTGTGGGACATGGTGTCACCCTTATTCGGAAAGGGGTACCACTTGTACGTGGACAATTATTACACAAGCGTGCCACTGTTTAGTCACTTGTTTGATCAGCAGATTGGAGCATGTGGCACCGTGCGACCTAATCGCCGGGGCTTTCCCCAGTGGCTTGTAGAGTCCCGTCTTAGGCTGGGGGAGAGAGCCTGCTTGCGCAGTAATAATTTGCTCGCTATGAAGTGGAGGGATAATAAGAATGTTTTCGTTCTTACCTCCCTTCATGCAGACATGACGGTCCAAATTCCTACGGCGACTGGTATTGTGGAGAAACCCCTCTGTGTCCACAAATATAACCTTAACATGGGAGGGGTGGACCTCAATGACCAGTTGTTGGCGCCGTATCTAGTTGCCCGTAAGGCCAGACGCTAGTACAAAAAAGTGTCTGTTTATTTATTCCAATTGGCTATACTGAATGCTTATGTACTACACAAAGCTTCAGGACGGACTGGATCCTTCCTTAAATTCCAGGAGGATATCGTCAGAGCCCTTCTGTATCCAGGCGGTGCTCCACCTCACGTTCCTCAACCAAATGCAGTAAGCCGGCTGCATGAGAGGCATTATCCTTATGTCATCCCGAGTACCCCTACCCAACGAGCCCCCCAAAGAAAATGTCGTGTCTGCAGAAAGCGCGGATATAGGCGTGACTCCCGTTATTGTTGTCCCCGCTGTCCTGACAATCCTGGTCTTTGCATTGGTGAATGTTTTGAACGCTACCATGAACTAGTTGAGTTTTAGAGTAGGGTACAGCATTGCACAGGCTAGGCACACGTTCACAGGGTCTCCCAAGATGCCATCGCATTTTGAGAGACCCAAACCGCTGGAACAGTTACAATGGAAGTGTTAAAGTTACATAAAAAAGTGTTTAAAAAAAAAAAAAAAAGTAAAAAAAAAAAAAAAAAAAAAATATAAAATAAAAATACCAAAAATAGTTGTCGTTTTATTGTTCTCTCTCTCTCTATTCTCTCTCTATTGTTCTGCTCCTTTGTACTGTATTCTATTCTACAATGTTTTATTGTTAACCATTTTTTTTTTTCAGGTACGCCATTCTGCTGCAGCGCGGATTTATCTATCTTGACAGCAACAGCGTTTGCTCCCACGATACGTAAAGCCGCGACTCCAGCACTGTCGGAGATGATTTCACCACCACAGTTAAAAAAGAGCATATATGCCGAAGCATGGGGGCATAAGGGGTGGAGGAGCGATCTGCTCCTACCTTTTGCGGGAGGATGCCCCCATGCTTCGGCATATATATATTTTAGGCACAGATTGTGTTAAATGTGTTATTTTTTGCTATTTCTTTTTGTATTTGCTTTGCAGGTATGGTACGTCTTACTGTTATACTGTAATGTTACTTTGTTTTATTGTTAACCATCATTTGCTTAGCAGGTACGCCATTCAGTTGCAGCGCAGATTTATTTATCTTGACAGCAACAGCGTTTGCTCCCACGATACATAAAGCCGCGACTCCAGCACTGTCGGGGGTGATTTCACCACCACAGTTAAAAAAGAGCATATATGCCGAAGCATGGGGGCATAAGGGGTGGAGGAGCGATCTGCTCCTACCTTTTGCGGGAGGATGCCCCCATGCTTCGGCATATATAAATGGTTCATGTATGCCCACCATTAGAAGTGGGTGGATGAAGGGAGGTATCTAATGGTGGGCATACCCACCGATCAATATTTTTTTTTCGTTCAGCCCACAGGCTGCATGAAAAAAAATTACAATATATGCCCAACCAGTTCCAGCAACATACTGGTATGTTGCTGGACTTTGAGTGCTTATACCAGAATGATGCCTGCAGGTTTAGGTATCATCTTGGTATCATTCTTTTCAGTCAGCGGTCGGCTTTTATGTAAAAGCAATCCTAGCGGCTAATTAGCCTCTAGACTACTTTTACAAGCAGTGGGAGGGAATGTCCCACCACCCGCACCATCTTCCATGGTTTTCTCAGGCTCTCCTGTCCCAACAGGGAACCTGAAAATGCAGCCGGTGGTTCCGCCAGCTGACCATAGAGCTGATCAGAGACCAGAATGGCTCCAATCATCTCTATGGCCTAAGACACTGGAAGCTACGAGCATTTCATGACTTAGGCCGCGTACACACGGGCGGATTGTCTGTCCAACTTAGCTGAACCGTGTTTCAGCGGACAATCCGCTTGTGTGTGGGCTTCAGCGGACTTTTTCAGCGGACAGTCTAACGAACAAAGTCTTACGGAATTTCCGTAAGACAGTCCGTTCAAACTTGGTTTTGTCCGTCCAAACTTGGTTTCAGTGAACAGTCCGCTCGTGTGTAGGTGTTGACTAGTATTTATGATTATGTGCATACCCCTCAATCATTGTAGTAGTATGGACATATACATATCTAGATCTGAGAGATCTTGTACAAAAGAGATAGTTCAATCAGCAATACACATTTATTTATAGGGTTACATAATATATACAAATTACACACCAGACAGTATTTACATCACAATATACAGTGTAGGTCCCCTGGCTTACATGATATTTACAAATTACTCACAGAATCATATTTACAATACAATATAAGGTGCAAGTTCAGAGTTAGATTACCTGTTAACTTCAGGTCAGCCCATGGTGACTGCCGTGTGCTCCCACACCAGAGTGACTTGGCTTGCTCACAACGCATTATATCCCCCCCCCCCCTACTTTCTGTAGTGTGGCTGATATATTCTCCCTAATTGGTCACTGTACCTAGTCAATGTATATTGGGAACAGCCTGATTGGATGAGTCGACGAAAGCTGTTGTTTACTTCCCAGGTGAGATGTTATCAGGGAAAACAAAAGGCCAAGCTTTGAAGTTGAACCAATTACAGTAACACCAACACAAACACTCAATACTTTAAATATATATTTAAATCTAATAGAAATATATTTCTAATTACAATATTGTACAGGTATTAATGGAGATTTCACATAAACTCATAAGGCTACAGATGGCCCCTTGTGGCCAGTTGAGAATATGAGACTTGGCCACACATAGAATAATGGTTTATGTGCAATCTTCTTTAATATTTTGAACGTTTGGCTTTGCCTTCTGAAATGAAATAAAACTCTTTGAGAAGAAAAAAAAAACTTTTAAAATCCCCATCTCTACAGTTCACATTTCTGGATCCCAGTATCGGTAGTCCTCACTTGTTCTGAATGTAATAAGTCCATAATAAAATCATAGGATACAAAACACAATAAAAAAAACAAAAGGGATAAAAAAAAACATGAGGATCCTTGTTCTCAACCGTCCCATAATGATAGTGCGAAAGTCAATAATGTCAGTCTGGTCATGTTGCCCTTGCTTCTGGGACAGCCTCCCATGGGGATTCCCGTTGGATACCGCATACAGTAATGGCCTTTGGACCAGCTTTCCCGACTAAGATTATACTTTGTTAATGTGGACAGAGGTAGAGAAAGAACACCACAAGTACATTTGAGACACATGCATTCAAATTAATGCTTGTCTGGTAAGTCTGAGCAGTTAGGACCTTTTATTAGAATTACCATAGATATACTGCGACATATTAATAAGACCCCTTTCTCAGTGACATGTGTAACAATTTGGTTACGCCCTTCAGCCAGGTGTCTGATTTCCACCCCCCATCTTTCTTCCTCCATGGTCATATGCCTGCAAGTAACTCTGTTCTGCCTTCTGCTGTATACCACTGTGTGTCTGTGTATGACCCTTCAAGTGTCCAGGGGGCTCTTGTTGCCATCGCAACTCACCACTACCTCCTTTTACTGGAGCTGTGTTCCATGCTGGTCCCAAACATTGGGCATACCGCTCCATCCTTGGCTACCATGTGTAGCTACTGCACGAGCCCTGCCTTTAGCCGGCTATGGAAGAGGTCATCACTTTAAGAGTTCTCATTGCAGATTAGGCAGTGTCACCTACGCAGACAAAAATAACTTGATTTCGGAATACAGATAGGTGTGATGTCACCAGTCACTAGTGGCTTCAGGAAAATCTAACTAAAATCCTCTTAAGTACAATTGTACTATACTCCCTGATATTTGCCAATCACTATGAGTCTCACCAGTCCCAGTATATCTATATGATATTCACGCAATGCTCTTTGAACTTATTATGGCACAAAAAGGAAAAACTGAGCAACATAAAAAAAAAGAAAAATGATCAATGACCACATCTGATGACTGCCCAATATTAGAACTGTAGAGAGGATTGTATGTCACATATACACAGAAAATAGTCACATGGTTGTAGCTAAACCCTAATGTTACTATTGTCATGATAATAGCTACAATGACCTAAATTCCTATAAAACAATTATCCAATGTCATAAAAGAAAAACAAAAACTGTCAGATACTCGACCCATCCCCAAAATGCTAAAGGGAAGCTTTTAATATTCTATATCAACATTTGTAATTGCTTTAAATGTTCTGCATATAATGTTCCCCATACTCCCCTCTTTTTTTTTTTTTTTTTTTATTTCACCATAGGCAAGCCAAACTGAAGAATCACCAAAAAAACAAAAAGTTTTCCTTAAGAGAAAAAGTTGAAGGAAAAAAAACTAAACAATAAAGAGAAAAAAAAAACTATTCAGATTGAATGCTGCTTCAACCTTTAATTTGTTAAAGAGCCTTGAATCTGTAATTGTGTTAAACAAAATGATTGAATCTGCCTTCAAACATTGCGCAACACCCTCTCTCGGTGGTGATTAACATGTTAATTGACTCTCAGTGCAAAACAATTTGCAAGTCAAGCAGGCCACAAAAATTTGTATTAGAGAGCGCAGGACCTCTGTTTATTGACACAGACCGCCCCCAAAACATTTTTTTTTTTTTTAGAATTTAGTTAGGCCTGACTGTAATTAATTCCATTCAAGGCTTCTCCTTAAAACCAAAATAAAATTATGTTTTAAGGTCCTCATCTGTGTTTCACAATACTTTGCCCCGTCTGAGTCCAATCATCCATCCTTGTTTGGGCAATTACCCTAAAATACAAAACTTAAAAATCATTAATAACACCTCACTGTACCTCTCTGAGAGGTTCATAATGGTCTACAATAGTAGTGGATGCTTGGAACAGACTTCCAGCCAAGGTAATGAGTCTATACTTTGACAGACCAAATATGGAAAAACTGGGAGGGTTTGTAAAGACTTCAATTCTAAAATGACAACATGTAGATCTATAACCTTCACACATATTAGCATCACATGAGTTAATTTGGAAGGAAAAACAAAACAAAACAGAAGACCTACTGAATCCATAAGATGTCACAAGGTGCAAAGTAATGTATCATGTAATTTCTGAGTGTCAGAGTGAATGAACCTTCACTCTAAGCCACAGGAAAGGAGAAAACAAAAATATACACAACATCCCTACAGTTCCTCATAGTTATAGGGATTGAGATTTCATATTTGTGCACAGGTTATTTATTCGCAAGTACATTTAAACTTGTAAAAAAAAAATATATCTAAATTTAAACTGGTACCAGTATTGAGCTCATTTTCAATAAAAAAAAAAAAAAAAAGATAAAATAATCATAAACAGTACAACGCATGCGCATTAGTGTGATCACACTTATTTATGGCCATAAAGCAATGTTGAGTACACCCCATAAGAAAAAAAAAATCTTTGTTTACACATGGACAGTTCATACCCATGCATTCCTTCACTCAAACATTCACATTCATTTCAATAGCATGCCATACATCCTGGATAGCACTTTGGTATTTGCAAATGAATTGTTAGGCGTTTCTGGCCTCTGGGAGAATACAAAGGAAAGTGAGAGGAAGAGAGAGAAAAAAAACAATGGACTGTTATACCTTACCCTTGTTAGGCGTGTTCTTACGCATATGTACAGCTAATTTGTATGGACATATACTTTCCTGAACTCACTTAAACCTGAAAAAAAATTACTTTGTAGAAGACAGTTATTAATCTTTCCCCCTTTTTATTTATTTAACCTATTTAAAGCAAAACAAAAAATAAAAAATAAATAAAAAATACATCATTCTTATGTGTACATTGGTAAATAGACACTGACATCCGCACTTGGATCTGGTGAAAATAAATTACTCAGATCATAGACATCTGAATGACACATTAGATCTGGTACTTCTTTCACTGTTTCTACATTGCTTATATTTAAGTTTTGTTCCCCGTAAGAGGAAGTCCTAGCAGATAATATAGATAGATTGGGCCTCCCTCCTGTATTTTCTGTTTGAATGGAATAGACGGTTTTCTGTGGGGTCTTAACAATTTGATCAAAAGATTGTTTTATTTCTTTCAGTCCTTTATTACACTGTACCACATCTGCATGGCATGCTTCATATTTTTCCTTAAGAACATGTTGTGATGTTTCCATTATTTTATTGGTATTTTCCCAATTATGAATATGCGACTTCAGTAGCTCAATCTCATTTTCAAGAGACTTAATTGTGGTTATTAACATAAGTTCTTTCAGAACTGATCTCCTGTGCTGTAATCTGAGATCACTTTCCATGGTATTTACATTCAAAGGGGAGCATGAGGCTATTTGCCTTTGACTAGTAACTGTGGAGCCATGCCTATAGATCTTATCTTTGGAGGCATTATAATTGTAATGATGTCTCTTTCTGTTTGAAAAGGTGGCCAATTCTCCTGTAGTGTGAATTGCTAAATAGGTATTTTTGTTTGTACGCTGGTGATAAATCTTTGATTTCACAGAATTAGACCTTCTGGCTACATGAAAATAATTGTGCATACAATCCATGATACTTTGATATGAATCTTTAAGAGGATTTATAAAAAATCCACATTGAATTTTAAATTTTGGATGGGCATTAGATATTAGGAGGGTTTTATACTCTGGGTCCTCTCTGTTTACATTTCTCTGTTTGCCTGCATAGTAAGCTGACCATAGCCTGTTTGCATAAAGAAGTGGATTCTCATTATTTTCCTGTTTTGTTCTAAACGCTGCTATTAAGCCTAGGTCAAAGGGATATAATATTTTTAGCAGTTCATCTACAGTTTCATTGTAATCTGCTCTTCCTTCTTTAACATGGTCTGGTAAGGAAGACCATGTGTCTAAGTTAACTGTTAATAGTAAAACTTTAACCTGATCTCTGGAGTTGGCAACTCCCAGCAATTTACATCGTTGCAAGACATTATCTGCATGAAATGTTATGTGCACTCCTGGCAATAGTTTGCCAATATTGTTAGCTACAAGTAGCACATTTTCTAAAGACTGTCTGTCCTCCCTATCCATCTTTTGTGCTGTACTCTCAATTCCTGTTACATGCACTTCATTCACTGCAGAAACCATCTTTCAAACTTTTTTTTTTTTTTTTTATCGACTGAATCTTCATGCATAGAAACATTGGGCAACAGCTGTTTTCATCTCCTTCTAATGTATCTGGACTCCTCATGTACAAATTCTATATTATATTTAGCTTTTAACATAAGTGATGTGTTCCTTAGTATACTAACAGTAGGCTTCCTAATGATCACACACGATACAACACAGCTATTTTTTATAGCCTATTTCTATATTGAGCACATAGAGCACCCAATGTTACTTTTTAGCATTCAGATGAAAAACCCTTTCATAGTGTGCCTTTTGTAGATATTTCAACCCCTTGAGATATTGCTGAAAGAGACCACCAATTTTTCCTGTCCCTTCGTCGGTCGCCATTGTTAACCTTCAAAATCTATATTTCTGATTTATTAATCAGAAGATATGATATGGGTTGAAAAGAGAATTCTTATTGACAAAGGAAAGGAAGGTTTAACATAACACCATTTATTAGAGTACGTTACAGGTCTATCTAATACACAGAAAATATCTATAGTCTAAGTGAGGGAGTAAAATATTAGGTTAAAATACAACAAGAGTACAATACATTCATTACAATACAAAACAGGACATATGACAAGCAGGTATACCTTGTAAGTGCTGGGAGATGATCTGATAATTTTACCTAATATTGGTCCATAGCTCTGGTCAGTTCTCATCTGTCATTATCCTGGGTTTGGGGTCCCCTTAAGAAGGGCCATCTCTCATTGACTTGCATAGGACCACACTGATTGGTTAGCCCCCTCCTCCCCTGGGCGTATTTCGTGCCAGATTGGTCCATTTTCTCATAACTTAATTTCCCCTCAATAACACCTCCTCTTTTGGGTTTAATTGGTTAGTGATGATTAGTCTGAAGCCCACTTAATTAAAGAGGAAGTTTGCTCTTGAATAGGACACTTAACTATGCATAGTCCTAGCCGGGGTAAATTGTCCATTCCTGAACAGATCAAAGAAATATTTTAAGCACATCAACCACCCTTTGAAATGGATAAATGGCTGATTAGCACGGAAGAATACACAAGCCTTTATCTAGCAAATGAATTCGGCTCCGTACCGACTACACACCCAAATGGTATCTGTTTGTGGGTTTTGACTATTACATTAGGTAAACAGCAGGACATCTCCCTCACACCCACACTTAGCATACCTGTAAGACAAAGGTATTTTTAATTGAATTATACACGCTGACCAGACGTCTATTCCTGTAAATCAAACCATCTGGGCAGGTTAAGCTAAAACTACTTCTTTATTTCTTATCCTAATATATACATCTATAATACAAATATTCCCAGTTGCTAATGGAGATTACTCATAAACTCCTCATAAGGCAACAGTAGGCAAGTTGGACGGACTAAGTATGGCGCATGCTCAGAAAGGATTTACACGGCCGAAGGTTGCATTGCAGTGTATAGGACGTCGTTTTTCTAGTTCCGTCGTACGTGCTGTACACGTCATCGCGCACGCTTTCAGCGGACTGTCTGCTCATCGTGTGTGGTCAAGTCCGTTCGTGCAAATTTTGAATGGGCTGTCTGTCGGATTGTCTGACGAACTTAGTTGGGCAGACAATCCGCCCGTGTGTACGCGGCCTTAGATTTTGCGGGATGTAAACAGCACCATTGGGAAATTGGGAAAGCATTTTATCGCACCGATCTTGGTGTGGTCAGATGCTTTGAGGACAGAGGAGAGATCTAGGGTCTGATAGACCCTCATTTTTTCAAAAAAGAGTACCTGTCACTACCTATTGCAATCATAGGGGATATTTACATTCCCTGAGATAACAATAAAAATCATAAAAAAATATATATAAATGAAAGGAACAGTTTAAAAATAAAATAAAAAAGCAAAATAAATAAAAAAATAAAAAAACACCCCTGTCCCCCCCTGCTAAGGCGCAACGTCGAACGCAAGCGTTGGTCTGGTGTCATATGTAAACAGCAATTGCACCATGCATGTGTGGTATCACCACGAAGGTCAGATCGAGGGTACTAATTTTAGCAGTAGACCTCCTCCTCTAAAGTGGTCACCTGTAAAGGCATTTAAAGGCTTTTAAAAATGTACGTAGTTTGTCGCCGCTGCACGTTTCTGCGCAATTTTAAAGCATGTCGTGTTTGGTATCCATGTACTCGGCCTAAGATCATATTTTTTATTTCATCAAACATTTGGGCAATATAGTGATTTTTAGTGCATTAAAATTAAAAAAAGTGTGTTTTTTCCCCAAAAAATGCGTTTGAAAAATCGCTGCGCAAATACCGTGTGAAAAAAAAAATGAAACACCCATCATTTTAATCGGTAGGGCTTTTGCTTTAAAAAAACACTTCATGTTTGGGGGTTCAAAGTAATTTTCTTGCAAAAAAATATTTTTTTTAATGTAAACAAAAAGTGTCAGAAAGGGCTTTTTCTTCAAGTGGTTAGAAGAGTGGGTGATGTGTGACATAAGCTTCTAAATGTTGTGTATAAAATGCCAGGACAGTTCAAAACCTCCCCAAATGACCCCATTTTAGAAAGTAGACACCCCAAGCTATTTGCTGAGAGGCATGTCGAGTCCATGGAATATTTTATATTTTGACAAAAGTTGTGGAAAAAAGACATTATTATTATTTTTTTTTTTTTTTTTGCACAAAGTTGTCATTAAATGATATATTGCTCAAACATGCCATGGTTATATGTAAAATTACACCCCAAAATACATTCTGTTGCTTCTCCTGAGTACGGGGATACCACAAGTGTGAGACCTTTTGGGAGCCTAACCGCGTACGGTACCCCTAAATCCAAGCACCACCTTCAGGATTTCTAAGGGTGTAAATTTTTGATTTCATTCCTCACTGCCTATCACAGTTTCGGAGGCCATGGAATGCCCAGATAGCACAAAATCCCCCCAAGTGACCCCATTTTGGGAAAGGAGACACCCCAAGCTATTTGCCGAGAGGTATGGTGAGTATTTTGCAGACCTTCATTTTTGTCACAAAGTTTTGAAAATTGAAAAAAAAAAAAAATATATACATTATTTTTTTTTTCTTCATTTTCAAAAACAAATGAGAGCTGCAAAATACTCACCATGCCTCTCGGCAAATAGCTTGGGGTGTCTACTTTCCAAAATGGGGTCATTTTGGGGGGTTTTATGCTATTTTGGCATTTTATGGCCTTCAAAACTGTGATAGGTAGTGAGGTGTGAAATCAAAAATTTACACCCTTAGAAATCCTGAAGGCGGTTCTTGGTTTTCGGGGCCCCGTACACGACTAGGCTCCCAAAAAGTCCCACACATGTGGTATCCCCGTACTCAGGAGAAGCAGCAGAATTTATTTTGGGGTGTCATTTCACATTTGCCCCTGGCATGTGTGAGCAATATATCATTTAGTGACAACTTTGTGAAAAAAAAATAAAAAAAAATAAAAGTTTGTAATATTCCCGCAACTTGTGGCAAAATATAAAATATTCCATGGACTAAACATGCCTCTCAGCAAATAGCTTGGGGTGTCTACTTTCTAAAATGGGGTCATTTGTGGGGGTTTTGTGCCATCTTGGCATTTTATGGCCTTCAAAACTGTAATAGGTAGTGAGGCGTGAAATCAAAAATTTACGCCCTTAGAAAGCCTGAAGGCGGTTCTTGGCTTTCGGGGCCCGTACGCAGCTAGGCTCCCAAAAAATCCCACACATGTGGTATCCCTGTACTCAGGAGAAGCTGCAGAATTTATTTTGGGGTGTCATTTCACATTTGCCCATGGCATGCGTGAGCAATATATCATTTAGTGACAACTTTGTGAAAAAAAAAAAAAAAAGTTTGTAATTTCCCCGCAACTTGTGGCAAAATATAAAATATTCCATGGACTCAACATGCCTCTCAGCAAAGAGCTTGGGGTGTCTACTTTGTAAAATGGGGTCATTTGGGGGGGGGGGGTTTGTGCCATCTTGGCATTTTATGGCCTTCAAAACTGTAATAGGTAGTGAGGTGTGAAATGAAAAATTTACGCCCTTAGAAAGCCTAAAGGCGGTGCTTGGGTTTCGGGGCCCCGTACGCGGCTAGGCTCCCAAAAAATCCCACACATGTGGTATCCCCGTACTCAGGAGAAGCAGCAGAATTTATTTTGGGGTGTAATTTCACATATGCCCATAGCATGTGTGAGCAATATATCATTTAGTGACAACTTTGTGAAAAATTAATAAAGTTTGTAATTTTCCTGCAACTTGTGGCAAAATATAAAATATTTCATGGACTCAACATGCCTCTCAGCAAATAGCTTGGGGTGTCTACTTTCTAAAATGGGGTCATTTGTGGGGGTTTTGTGCCATCTTGGCATTTTATGGCCTTCAAAACTGTGATAGGTAGTGAGGAGTAAAATGACATATGTATGCCCTTAGAAATCCTGAAGGCAGTGCTTGGCTTTCGGGGCCCCATACGCGGCTAGGCTTCCAAAAAGTCGACCACATGTGGTATCCCCGTACTCAGGAGAAGCAGCAGAATGTATTTTGGGGTACAATTCCACATATAACCATGGCATGTGTGAGCAATATATCATTTAGTGACAACTTTGTGTAAAAAAAAAATAATATTTTTTTTTTGTCATTATTCAATCGCTTGCGGCAAAAAAATAAAATATTCAATGGGCTCAACATGCCTCTTATCAATTTCCTTAGGGTGTCTACTTTCCAAAATGGGGTCATTTGGGGGGGGTTTGTACTGCCCTGCCATTTTAGCACCTCAAGAAATGAGATAGGCAGTCATAAACTAAAAGCTGTGTAAATTCCAGAAAATGTACCTTAGTTTGTAGATGTGCCAACTTTTGCGCAAACCAATAAATATACAGTTATTGACTTTTTTTTTACCAAAGACATGTGGCTGAATACATTTTGGCCTAAATGTATGACTAAAATTGAGTTTATTGGATTTTTCTAATAACAAAAAGTAGAAAATATCATTTTTTTTCAAAATTTGCGGTCTTTTTACGTTTATATCGCAAAAAATAAAAATCGCAGAGTCAGTCAAATACCTTTAAAAGAAAGCTCTATTTGTGGGAAGAAAAGGACGCAAATTTCGTTTGGGTACAACATTGCATGACCGCGCAATTACCAGTTAAAGCAGCGCAGTGCCAAATTGTAAAAAGACCTCTGGTCATTTACCAGCAAAATGGTCCGGTCTGAAAGTGGTTAAAAAAAACAAAAAAAAAGTAAAAAAACAAAAAAAAATATATAAAATAAAAAAAACAAAAATAGTTGTCGTTTTATTGTTCTCTCTCTCTCTATTCTCTCTCTATTGTTCTGCTCCTTTGTACTGTATTCTATTCTGCAATGTTTTATTGTTAACCATTTTTTTGTTTTCAGGTACGCCATTCAGCTGTAGCGTGGATTTATTTATCTTGACAGCAACAGCGTTTGCTCCCACGATACGTAAAGCAGCGACTCCAGCACTGTCGGAGGTGATTTCACCACCACAGTTAAAAAAGAGCATATATGCCGAAGCATGGGGGCATAAGGGGTGGAGGAGCGATCTGCTCCTACCTTTTGCGGGAGGATGCCCCCATGCTTCGGCATATATATATTTTAGGCACAGATTGTGTTAAATGTGTTATTTTTTGCTAGTTTTTTTTGTATTTGCTTTGCAGGTATGGTAAGTCCTACTGTTATACTGTAATGATACTTTGTTTTATTGTTAACCATCATTTGCTTAGCAGGTACGCCATTCTGCTGCAGCGCGGATTTATTTATCTTGACAGCAACAGCGTTTGCTCCCACGATACATAAAGCCGCGACTCCAGCACTGTCGGGGGTGATTTCACCACCACAGTTAAAAAAGAGCATATATGCCGAAGCATGGGGGGATAAGGGGTGGAGGAGCGATCTGCTCCTACCTTTTGCGGGAGGATACCCCATGCTTCGACATATATAAATGGTGCACGTATGCCCACCATTAGAAGTGGGTGGATGAAGGGAGGTATCTAATGGTGGGATAACAATAAAAATCATAAAAAAATATATATAAATGAAAGGAACAGTTTAAAAATAAAATAAAAAAGCAAAATAAATAATAAAAAAAAAAAAAAACACCCCTGTCCCCCCCTGCTTAGGCGCAACATCGAACGCAAGCGTTGGTCTGGTGTCATATGTAAACAGCAATTGCACCATGCATGTGAGGTATCACCACGCAGGTCAGATCGAGGGTACTAATTTTAGCAGTAGACCTCCTCCTCTAAAGTGGTCACCTGTAAAGGCATTTAAAGGCTTTTAAAAATGTACGTAGTTTGTCGCCGCTGCACGTTTCTGCGCAATTTTAAAGCATGTCGTGTTTGGTATCCATGTACTCGGCCTAAGATCATATTTTTTATTTCATCAAACATTTGGGCAATATAGTGATTTTTAGTGCATTAAAATAAAAAAAAGTGTGTTTTTTCCCCAAAAAATGCGTTTGAAAAATCGCTGCGCAAATACCGTGTGAAAAAAAAAAATGAAACACCCACCATTTTAATCGGTAGGGCTTTTGCTTTAAAAAAACACTTCATGTTTGGGGGTTCAAAGTAATTTTCTTGCAAAAAAAAATATTTTTTCATGTAAACAAAAAGTGTCAGAAAGGGCTTTTTCTTCAAGTGGTTAGAAGAGTGGGTGATGTGTGACATAAGCTTCTAAATGTTGTGTATAAAATGCCAGGACAGTTCAAAACCTCCCCAAATGACCCCATTTTAGAAAGTAGACACCCCAAGCTATTTGCTGAGAAGCATGTCGAGTCCATGGAATATTTTATATTTTGACAAAAGTTGTGGAAAAAATACATTATTATTATTATTTTTTTTGCACAAAGTTGTCATTAAATGATATATTGCTCAAACATGCCATGGTTATATGTAAAATTACACCCCAAAATACATTCTGTTGCTTCTCCTGAGTACGGGGATACCACAAGTGTGAGATCTTTTGGGAGCCTAACCGCGTACGGTACCCCTAAATCCAAGCACCACCTTCAGGATTTCTAAGGGTGTAAATGTTTGATTTCATTCCTCACTGCCTATCACAGTTTCGGAGGCCATGGAATGCCCAGATAGCACAAAATCCCCCCAAGTGACCCCATTTTGGGAAAGGAGACACCCCAAGCTATTTGCCGAGGTATGGTGAGTATTTTGCAGACCTTCATTTTTGTCACAAAGTTTTGAAAATTGAAAAAAAAAAAAATATATACATTATTTTTTTTTTTCTTCATTTTCAAAAACAAATGAGAGCTGCAAAATACTCACCATGCCTCTCGGCAAATAGCTTGGGGTGTCTACTTTCCAAAATGGGGTCATTTTGGGGGGTTTTGTGCTATTTTGGCATTTTATGGCCTTCAAAACTGTGATAGGTAGTGAGGTGTGAAATCAAAAATTTACACCCTTAGAAATCCTGAAGGCGGTTCTTGGTTTTCGGGGCCCCGAACGCAACTAGGCTCCCAAAAAGTCCCACACATGTGGTATCCCCGTACTCAGGAGAAGCAGCAGAATTTATTTTGGGGTGTCATTTCACATATGCCCCTGGCATGTGTGAGCAATATATCATTTAGTGACAACTTTGTGAAAAAAAAATAAAAAAAAATAAAAGTTTGTAATATTCCCGCAACTTGTGGAAAAATATAAAATATTCCATGGACTAAACATGCCTCTCAGCAAATAGCTTGGGGTGTCTACTTTCTAAAATGGGGTCATTTGTGGGGGTTTAGTGCCATCTTGGTATTTTATGGCCTTCAAAACTGTAATAGGTAGTGAGGCGTGAAATCAAAAATTTACGCCCTTAGAAAGCCTGAAGGCGGTTCTTGGCTTTCGGGGCCCCGTACGCAGCTAGGCTCCCAAAAAATCCCACACATGTGGTATCCCTGTACTCAGGAGAAGCTGCAGAATTTATTTTGGGGTGTCATTTCACATTTGCCCATGGCATGCGTGAGCAATATATCATTTAGTGACAACTTTGTGAAAAAAAAAAAAAGTTTGTAATTTCCCCGCAACTTGTGGCAAAATATAAAATATTCCATGGACTCAACATGCCTCTCAGCAAATAGCTTGGGGTGTCTACTTTGTAAAATGGGGTCATTTGGGGGGGGGGGGGGGGGTTTGTGCCATCTTGGCATTTTATGGCCTTCAAAACTGTAATAGGTAGTGAGGTGTGAAATGAAAAATTTACGCCCTTAGAAAGCCTAAAGGCGGTGCTTGGGTTTCGGGGCCCCGTACGCGGCTAGGCTCCCAAAAAATCCCACACATGTGGTATCCCCGTACTCAGGAGAAGCAGCAGAATTTATTTTGGGGTGTAATTTCACATATGCCCATAGCATGTGTGAGCAATATATCAATTAGTGACAACTTTGTGAAAAATTAATAAAGTTTTGTAATTTTCCTGCAACTTGTGGCAAAATATAAAATATTTCATGGACTCAACATGCCTCTCAGCAAATAGCTTGGGGTGTCTACTTTCTAAAATGGGGTCATTTGTGGGGGTTTTGTGCCATCTTGGCATTTTATGGCCTTCAAAACTGTGATAGGTAGTGAGGAGTAAAATGACATACAGTGGTGTGAAAAAGTGTTTGCCCCCTTCCTCATTTCCTGTTCCTTTGTATGTTTGTCACATTTAAGTGTTTCGGAACATCAAACCAATTTAAACAATAGTCAAGGACAACACAAGTAAACACAAAATGCAATTTGTAAATGAAGGTGTTTATTATTAAAGGTGAAAAAAAATCCAAACCATCATGGCCCTGTGTGAAAAAGTGATTGCCCCCCTTGTTAAAACATACTATAACTGGGGTTGTCCACACCTGAGTTCAATTTCTCTAGCCACACCCAGGCCTGATTATTGCCACACCTGTTCACAATCAAGGCATCACTTAAATAGGAGCTGCTTGACACAGTAAGGTCCACCAGAAGATCCTTAAAAGCTACACATCATGCCGAGACCCAAAGAAATTCAGGAACAATTGAGAAAGAAAGTAATTGAGATCTATCAGTCTGGAAAGGGTTATAAAGCCATTTCCAAAGCTTTGGGAATCCAGCGAACCACAGTGAGAGCCATTATCCACAAATGGCGAAGACATGGAACAGTGGTGAACCTTCCCAGGAGTGGCCGGCCGCCCAAAATAACCCCAAGAATGCAGCAACGACTCATCCAAGAGGTCACAAAAGACCCCACAACAACGTCCAAGGAACTGCAGGCCTCACTTGCCTCAGTTAAGGTCAGCGTTCATGCCTCCACCATCAGGAAAAGACTGGGCAAAAATGGCCTGCATGGCAGAGTTCCAAGGAGAAAACCACTGCTGAGCAAAAAGAACATCAAAGCTCGTCTCAATTTCTCCACAACACATCTTGATGATCCCCAAGACTTTTGGGACAACATTCTGTGGACCGATGAGACAAAAGTGGAACTCTTTGGAAGGTGTGTGTCCAAGTATATCTGGCGTAGAAGGAACACTGCATTTCATAAAAAGAACATTATACCAACAGTAAAATATGGTGGTGGTAGTGTGATGGTCTGGGGCTGTTTTGCTGCTTCAGGACCTGGAAGACTTGCCGTGATTAAAGGAACTATGAATTCTGCTGTCTACCAAGAGATCCTGAAGGAGAATGTCCGACCATCTGTTCGTGTACTCAAGCTGAAACGAACTTGGGTTCTGCAGCAGGACAATGATCCTAAACACACCAGCAAGTCCACCACCGAATGGCTGAAGAAAAACAAAATGAAGACTTTGGAGTGGCCTAGCCAAAGTCCTGACCTGAATCCTATTGAGATGTTGTGGTATGACCTTAAAAAGGCAGTTCATGCTCGAAAACCCTCTAATGTAACTGAATTAAGACAATTCTGCAAAGATGAGTGGGCCAAAATTCCTCCAGGACGCTGTAAAAGCCTCATTGCACGTTATCGCAAACGCTTGGTTGCAGTTGTTGCTGTTAAGGGTGGCCCAACCAGTTATTAGGTTTAGGGGGCAATCACTTTTTCACACAGGGCCATGATGGTTTGGATTTTTTTTCACCTTTAATAATAAACACCTTCATTTACAAATTGCATTTTGTGTTTACTTGTGTTGTCCTTGACTATTGTTTAAATTGGTTTGATGTTCCGAAACACTTAAGTGTGACAAACATGCAAAGGAACAGGAAATGAGGAAGGGGGCAAACACTTTTTCACACCACTGTATGTATGCCCTTAGAAATCCTGAAGGCAGTGCTTGGCTTTCGGGGCCCCGTACGCGGCTAGGCTTCCAAAAAGTCGACCACATGTGGTATCCCCGTACTCAGGAGAAGCAGCAGAATGTATTTTGGGGTACAATTCCACATATAACCATGGCATGTGTGAGCAATATATCATTTAGTGACAACTTTGTGTAAAAAAAAAAAAATATTTTTTTTTTGTCATTATTCAATCGCTTGCGGCAAAAAAATAAAATATTCAATGGGCTCAACATGCCTCTTATCAATTTCCTTAGGGTGTCTACTTTCCAAAATGGGGTCATTTGAGGGGGGTTTGTACTGCCCTGCCATTTTAGCACCTCAAGAAATGAGATAGGCAGTCATAAACTAAAAGCTGTGTAAATTCCAGAAAATGTACCTTAGTTTGTAGATGTGACAACTTTTGCGCAAACCAATAAATATACAGTTATTGACTTTTTTTTTACCAAAGACATGTGGCTGAATACATTTTGGCCTAAATGTATGACTAAAATTGAGTTTATTGGATTTTTCTAATAACAAAAAGTAGAAAATATCATTTTTTTTCAAAATTTGCGGTCTTTTTACGTTTATATCGCAAAAAATAAAAATCGCAGAGTCAGTCAAATACCTTTAAAAGAAAGCTCTATTTGTGGGAAGAAAAGGACGCAAATTTCGTTTGGGTACAACATTGCATGACCGCGCAATTACCAGTTAAAGCAGCGCAGTGCCAAATTGTAAAAAGACCTCTGGTCATTTACCAGCAAAATGGTCCGGTCTGAAAGTGGTTAAAAAAAACAAAAAAAAAGTAAAAAAACAAAAAAAAATATATAAAATAAAAAAAACAAAAATAGTTGTCGTTTTATTGTTCTCTCTCTCTCTATTCTCTCTCTATTGTTCTGCTCCTTTGTACTGTATTCTATTCTGCAATGTTTTATTGTTAACCATTTTTTTGTTTTCAGGTACGCCATTCAGCTGTAGCGTGGATTTATTTATCTTGACAGCAACAGCGTTTGCTCCCACAATACGTAAAGCAGCGACTCCAGCACTGTCGGAGGTGATTTCACCACCACAGTTAAAAAAGAGCATATATGCCGAAGCATGGGGGCATAAGGGGTGGAGGAGCGATCTGCTCCTACCTTTTGCGGGAGGATGCCCCCATGCTTCGGCATATATATATTTTAGGCACAGATTGTGTTAAATGTGTTATTTTTTGCTAGTTTTTTTTTGTATTTGCTTTGCAGGTATGGTAAGTCCTACTGTTATACTGTAATGTTACTTTGTTTTATTGTTAACCATCATTTGCTTAGCAGGTACGCCATTCTGCTGCAGCGCGGATTTATTTATCTTGACAGCAACAGCGTTTGCTCCCACGATACATAAAGCCGCGACTCCAGCACTGTCGGGGGTGATTTCACCACCACAGTTAAAAAAGAGCATATATGCCGAAGCATGGGGGGATAAGGGGTGGAGGAGCGATCTGCTCCTACCTTTTGCGGGAGGATACCCCATGCTTCGACATATATAAATGGTGCACGTATGCCCACCATTAGAAGTGGGTGGATGAAGGGAGGTATCTAATGGTGGGATAACAATAAAAATCATAAAAAAATATATATAAATGAAAGGAACAGTTTAAAAATAAAATAAAAAAGCAAAATAAATAATAAAAAAAAAAAAAAAACACCCCTGTCCCCCCCTGCTTAGGTGCAACATCGAACGCAAGCGTTGGTCTGGTGTCATATGTAAACAGCAATTGCACCATGCATGTGAGGTATCACCACGAAGGTCAGATCGAGGGTACTAATTTTAGCAGTAGACCTCCTCCTCTAAAGTGGTCACCTGTAAAGGCATTTAAAGGCTTTTAAAAATGTACGTAGTTTGTCGCCGCTGCACGTTTCTGCGCAATTTTAAAGCATGTCGTGTTTGGTATCCATGTACTCGGCCTAAGATCATATTTTTTATTTCATCAAACATTTGGGCAATATAGTGATTTTTAGTGCATTAAAATAAAAAAAAGTGTGTTTTTTCCCCAAAAAATGCGTTTGAAAAATCGCTGCGCAAATACCGTGTGAAAAAAAAAAATGAAACACCCACCATTTTAATCGGTAGGGCTTTTGCTTTAAAAAAACACTTCATGTTTGGGGGTTCAAAGTAATTTTCTTGCAAAAAAAAATATTTTTTCATGTAAACAAAAAGTGTCAGAAAGGGCTTTTTCTTCAAGTGGTTAGAAGAGTGGGTGATGTGTGACATAAGCTTCTAAATGTTGTGTATAAAATGCCAGGACAGTTCAAAACCTCCCCAAATGACCCCATTTTAGAAAGTAGACACCCCAAGCTATTTGCTGAGAAGCATGTCGAGTCCATGGAATATTTTATATTTTGACAAAAGTTGTGGAAAAAATACATTATTATTATTATTTTTTTTGCACAAAGTTGTCATTAAATGATATATTGCTCAAACATGCCATGGTTATATGTAAAATTACACCCCAAAATACATTCTGTTGCTTCTCCTGAGTACGGGGATACCACAAGTGTGAGACCTTTTGGGAGCCTAACCGCGTACGGTACCCCAAAATCCAAGCACCACCTTCAGGATTATTAAGGGTGTACATTTTTGATTTCATTCCTCACTGCCTATCACAGTTTCGGAGGCCATGGAATGCCCAGATAGCACAAAATCCCCCCAAGTGACCCCATTTTGGGAAAGGAGACACCCCAAGCTATTTGCCGAGAGGTATGGTGAGTATTTTGCAGACCTTCATTTTTGTCACAAAGTTTTGAAAATTGAAAAAAAAAAAAATATATACATTATTTTTTTTTTCTTCATTTTCAAAAACAAATGAGAGCTGCAAAATACTCACCATGCCTCTCGGCAAATAGCTTGGGGTGTCTACTTTCCAAAATGGGGTCATTTAGGGGGGTTTTGTGCTATTTTGGCATTTTATGGCCTTCAAAACTGTGATAGGTAGTGAGGTGTGAAATCAAAAATTTACACCCTTAGAAATCTTGAAGGCGGTTCTTGGTTTTCGGGGCCCCGTACGCGACTAGGCTCCCAAAAAGTCCCACACATGTGGTATCCCCGTACTCAGGAGAAGCAGCAGAATTTATTTTGGGGTGTCATTTCACATATGCCCCTGGCATGTGTGAGCAATATATCATTTAGTGACAACTTTGTGAAAAAAAAATAAAAAAAAATAAAAGTTTGTAATATTCCCGCAACTTGTGGAAAAATATAAAATATTCCATGGACTAAACATGCCTCTCAGCAAATAGCTTGGGGTGTCTACTTTCTAAAATGGGGTCATTTGTGGGGGTTTAGTGCCATCTTGGTATTTTATGGCCTTCAAAACTGTAATAGGTAGTGAGGCGTGAAATCAAAAATTTACGCCCTTAGAAAGCCTGAAGGCGGTTCTTGGCTTTCGGGGCCCCGTACGCAGCTAGGCTCCCAAAAAATCCCACACATGTGGTATCCCTGTACTCAGGAGAAGCTGCAGAATTTATTTTGGGGTGTCATTTCACATTTGCCCATGGCATGCGTGAGCAATATATCATTTAGTGACAACTTTGTGAAAAAAAAAAAAAGTTTGTAATTTCCCCGCAACTTGTGGCAAAATATAAAATATTCCATGGACTCAACATGCCTCTCAGCAAATAGCTTGGGGTGTCTACTTTGTAAAATGGGGTCATTTGGGGGGGGGGGGGGGTTTGTGCCATCTTGGCATTTTATGGCCTTCAAAACTGTAATAGGTAGTGAGGTGTGAAATGAAAAATTTACGCCCTTAGAAAGCCTAAAGGCGGTGCTTGGGTTTCGGGGCCCCGTACGCGGCTAGGCTCCCAAAAAATCCCACACATGTGGTATCCCCGTACTCAGGAGAAGCAGCAGAATTTATTTTGGGGTGTAATTTCACATATGCCCATAGCATGTGTGAGCAATATATCAATTAGTGACAACTTTGTGAAAAATTAATAAAGTTTTGTAATTTTCCTGCAACTTGTGGCAAAATATAAAATATTTCATGGACTCAACATGCCTCTCAGCAAATAGCTTGGGGTGTCTACTTTCTAAAATGGGGTCATTTGTGGGGGTTTTGTGCCATCTTGGCATTTTATGGCCTTCAAAACTGTGATAGGTAGTGAGGAGTAAAATGACATATGTATGCCCTTAGAAATCCTGAAGGCAGTGCTTGGCTTTCGGGGCCCCGTACGCGGCTAGGCTTCCAAAAAGTCGACCACATGTGGTATCCCCGTACTCAGGAGAAGCAGCAGAATGTATTTTGGGGTACAATTCCACATATAACCATGGCATGTGTGAGCAATATATCATTTAGTGACAACTTTGTGTAAAAAAAAAAAAATATTTTTTTTTTGTCATTATTCAATCGCTTGCGGCAAAAAAATAAAATATTCAATGGGCTCAACATGCCTCTTATCAATTTCCTTAGGGTGTCTACTTTCCAAAATGGGGTCATTTGGGGGGGGGGGTTTGTACTGCCCTGCCATTTTAGCACCTCAAGAAATGAGATAGGCAGTCATAAACTAAAAGCTGTGTAAATTCCAGAAAATGTACCTTAGTTTGTAGATGTGACAACTTTTGCGCAAACCAATAAATATACAGTTATTGACTTTTTTTTTACCAAAGACATGTGGCTGAATACATTTTGGCCTAAATGTATGACTAAAATTGAGTTTATTGGATTTTTCTAATAACAAAAAGTAGAAAATATCATTTTTTTTCAAAATTTGCGGTCTTTTTACGTTTATATCGCAAAAAATAAAAATCGCAGAGTCAGTCAAATACCTTTAAAAGAAAGCTCTATTTGTGGGAAGAAAAGGACGCAAATTTCGTTTGGGTACAACATTGCATGACCGCGCAATTACCAGTTAAAGCAGCGCAGTGCCAAATTGTAAAAAGACCTCTGGTCATTTACCAGCAAAATGGTCCGGTCTGAAAGTGGTTAAAAAAAACAAAAAAAAAAGTAAAAAAACAAAAAAAATATATAAAATAAAAAAACCAAAAATAGTTGTCGTTTTATTGTTCTCTCTCTCTCTATTCTCTCTCTATTGTTCTGCTCCTTTGTACTGTATTCTATTCTGCAATGTTTTATTGTTAACCATTTTTTTGTTTTCAGGTACGCCATTCAGCTGTAGCGTGGATTTATTTATCTTGACAGCAACAGCGTTTGCTCCCACGATACGTAAAGCAGCGACTCCAGCACTGTCGGAGGTGATTTCACCACCACAGTTAAAAAAGAGCATATATGCCGAAGCATGGGGGCATAAGGGGTGGAGGAGCGATCTGCTCCTACCTTTTGCGGGAGGATGCCCCCATGCTTCGGCATATATATATTTTAAGCACAGATTGTGTTAAATGTGTTATTTTTTGCTAGTTTTTTTTTGTATTTGCTTTGCAGGTATGGTAAGTCCTACTGTTATACTGTAATGTTACTTTGTTTTATTGTTAACCATCATTTGCTTAGCAGGTACGCCATTCTGCTGCAGTGCGGATTTATTTATCTTGACAGCAACAGCGTTTGCTCCCACGATACATAAAGCCGCGACTCCAGCACTGTCGGGGGTGATTTCACCACCACAGTTAAAAAAGAGCATATATGCCGAAGCATGGGGGGATAAGGGGTGGAGGAGCGATCTGCTCCTACCTTTTGCGGGAGGATGCCCCCATGCTTCGGCATATATAAATGGTGCACGTATGCCCACCATTAGAAGTGGGTGGATGAAGGGAGGTATCTAATGGTGGGATAACAATAAAAATCATAAAAAAATATATATAAATGAAAGGAACAGTTTAAAAATAAAATAAAAAAGCAAAATAAATAATAAAAAAAAAAAAAACACCCCTGTCCCCCCCTGCTTAGGCGCAACGTCGAACGCAAGCGTTGGTCTGGTGTCATATGTAAACAGCAATTGCACCATGCATGTGAGGTATCACCACGAAGGTCAGATCGAGGGTACTAATTTTAGCAGTAGACCTCCTCCGTAAATCTAAAGTGGTCACCTGTAAAGGCATTTAAAGGCTTTTAAAAATGTACATAGTTTGTCGCCGCTGCACGTTTCTGTGCAATTTTAAAGCATGTCGTGTTTGGTATCCATGTACTCGGCCTAAGATCATATTTTTTATTTCATCAAACATTTGGGCAATATAGTGTATTTTAGTGCATTAAAACAAAAAAAAAGTGTGTTTTTTCCCCCAAAAAATGCGTTTGAAAAATCGCTGCGCAAATACCGTGTGAAAAAAAAAAATGAAATACCCACCATTTTAATCGGTAGGGCTTTTGCTTTAAAAAAAACACTTCATGTTTGGGGGTTCAAAGTAATTTTCTTGCAAAAAAAAAATATTTTTTCATGTAAACAAAAAGTGTCAGAAAGGGCTTTTTCTTCAAGTGGTTAGAAGAGTGGGTGATGTGTGACATAAGCTTCTAAATGTTGTGCATAAAATGCCAGGACAGTTCAAAACCTCCCCAAATGACCCCATTTTAGAAAGTAGACACCCCAATCTATTTGCTGAGAGGCATGTCGAGTCCATGGAATATTTTATATTTTGACAAAAGTTGTGGAAAAAAGACATTATTATAATTTTTTTTTTTGTTTTGCACAAAGTTGTCATTAAATGATATATTGCTCAAACATGCCATAGTTATATGTAAAATTACAACCCAAAATACATTCTGTTGCTTCTCCTGAGTACGGGGATACCACAAGTGTGAGACCTTTTGGGAGCCTAACCGCGTACGGTACCCCAAAATCCAAGCACCCCCTTCAGGCTTTCTAAGGGTGTAAATTTTTGATTTCATTCCTCACTGTCTATCACAGTTTCGGAGGCCATGGAATGCCCAGATAGCACAAAATCCCCCCAAGTGACCCCATTTTGGGAAGGAGACACCCCAAGCTATTTGCCGAGAGGTATGGTGAGTATTTTGCAGACCTTCATTTTTGTCACAAAGTTTTGAAAATTGAAAAAAAGAAAAAAAATATACATTATTTTTTTTTTCTTCATTTTCAAAAACAAATGAGAGCTGCAAAATACTCACCATGCCTTTCTGCAAATAGCTTGGGGTGTCTACTTTTCAAAATGGGGTAATTTTGGGGGGTTTTGTGCTATTTTGGCATTTTATGGCCTTCGAAACTGTGATAGGTAGTGAGGAGTGAAATCAAAAATTTACACCCTTAGAAATCCTGAAGGCGGTGCTTGGTTTTCGGGGCCCCGTACGCGACTAGGCTCCCAAAAAGTCCCACACATGTGGTATCCCCGTACTCAGGAGAAGCAGCAGAATTTATTTTGGGGTGTCATTTCACATATGCCCCTGGCATGTGTGAGCAATATATCATTTAGTGACAACTTTGTGAAAAAAAATAGAAAAAAATAAAAGTTTGTAATATTCCCGCAACTTGTGGCAAAATATAAAATATTCCATGGACTCAACATGCCTCTCAGCAAATAGCTTGGGGTGTCTACTTTCTAAAATGGGGTCATTTGTGGGGGTTTTGTGCCTTCTTGGCATTTTATGGCCTTCAAAACTGTAATAGGTAGTGAGGCGTGAAATCAAAAATTTACGCCCTTAGAAAGCCTGAAGGCGGTTCTTAGTTTTCGGGGCCCCGTACGCAGCTAGGCTCCCAAAAAATCCCACACATGTGGTATCCCTGTACTCAGGAGAAGCAGCAGAATTTATTTTGGGGTGTCATTTCACATATGCCCATGGCATGCGTGAGCAATATATCATTTAGTGACAACTTTGTGAAAAAAAAAAAAAAGTTTGTAATTTTCCCGCAACTTGTGGCAAAATATAAAATATTCCATGGACTCAACATGCCTCTCAGCAAATAGCTTGGGGTGTCTACTTTCTAAAATGGGGTCATTTGGGGGGGGGGGGGGGTTTGTGCCATCTTGGCATTTTATGGCCTTCAAAACTGTAATAGGTAGTGAGGAGTGAAATGAAAAATGTACGCCCTTAGAAAGCCTGAAGGCGGTGCTTGGGTTTCGGGGCCCCGTACGCGGCTAGGCTCCCAAAAAATCCCACACATGTGGTATCCCCGTACTCAGGAGAAGCAGCAGAATTTATTTTGGGGTGTAATTTCACATATGCCCATAGCATGTGTGAGCAATATATCATTTAGTGACAACTTTGTGAAAAATTAATAAAGTTTGTAATTTTCCCGCAACTTGTGGCAAAATATAAAATATTCCATGGACTCAACATGCCTCTCAGCAAATAGCTTGGGGTGTCTACTTTCTAAAATGGGGTCATTTGTGGGGGTTTTGTGCCATCTTGTCATTTTATGGCCTTCAAAACTGTGATAGGTAGTGAGGAGTAAAATAACATATGTATGCCCTTAGAAATCCTGAAGGCAGTGCTTGGCTTTCGGGGCCCCGTACGCGGCTAGGCTTCCAAAAAGTCGACCACATGTGGTATCCCCGTACTCAGGAGAAGCAGCAGAATGTATTTTGGGGTACAATTCCACATATAACCATGGCATGTGTGAGCAATATATCATTTAGTGACAACTTTGTGTAAAAAAAATATATATATATTTTTTTGTCATTATTCAATCGCTTGCGGCAAAAAAATAAAATATTCAATGGGCTCAACATGCCTCTTATCAATTTCCTTAGGGTATCTACTTTCCAAAATGGGGTCATTTGTGGGGGTTTTGTACTGCCCTGCCATTTTAGCACCTCAAGAAATGAGATAGGCAGTCATAAACTAAAAGCTGTGTAAATTCCAGAAAATGTACCTTAGTTTGTAGATGTGACAACTTTTGCGCAAACCAATAAATATACAGTTATTGACTTTTTTTTTACCAAAGACATGTGGCTGAATACATTTTGGCCTAAATGTATGACTAAAATTGAGTTTATTGGATTTTTCTAATAACAAAAAGTAGAAAATATCATTTTTTTTCAAAATTTGCGGTCTTTTTACGTTTATATCGCAAAAAATAAAAATCGCAGAGTCAGTCAAATACCTTTAAAAGAAAGCTCTATTTGTGGGAAGAAAAGGATGCAAATTTCGTTTGGGTACAACATTGCATGACCGCGCAATTACCAGTTAAAGCAGCGCAGTGCCAAATTGTAAAAAGACCTCTGGTCATTTACAAGCAAAATGGTCCGGTCTGAAAGTGGTTAAAAAAACAAAAAAAATGTAAAAAAACAAAAAAAATATAAAATAAAAACAAACAAAAATAGTTGTCGTTTTATTGTTCTCTCTCTCTCTATTCTCTCTCTATTGTTCTGCTCCTTTGTACTGTATTCTATTCTGCAATGTTTTATTGTTAACCATTTTTTTGTTTTCAGGTACGCCATTCAGCTGTAGCGTGGATTTATTTATCTTGACAGCAACAGCGTTTGCTCCCATGATACGTAAAGCAGCGACTCCAGCACTGTCGGAGGTGATTTCACCACCACAGTTAAAAAAGAGCATATATGCCGAAGCATGGGGGCATAAGGGGTGGAGGAGCGATCTGCTCCTACCTTTTGCGGGAGGATGCCCCCATGCTTCGGCATATATATATTTTAGGCACAGATTGTGTTAAATGTGTTATTTTTTGCTAGTTTTCTTTTGTATTTGCTTTGCAGGTATGGTAAGTCCTACTGTTATACTGTAATGTTACTTTGTTTTATTGTTAACCATCATTTGCTTAGCAGGTACGCCATTCTGCTGCAGCGCGGATTTATTTATCTTGACAGCAACAGCGTTTGCTCCCACGATACATAAAGCCGCGACTCCAGCACTGTCGGGGGTGATTTCACCACCACAGTTAAAAAAGAGCATATATGCCGAAGCATGGGGGGGTGAGGGGTGGAGGAGCGATCTGCTCCTACCTTTTGCGGGAGGATGCCCCCATGCTTCGGCATATATAAATGGTGCATGTATGCCCACCATTAGAAGTGGGTGGATGAAGGGAGGTATCTAATGGTGGGCATACCCACCGATCAATATATTTTTTTCGTTCAGCCCACAGGCTGCATGAAAAAAAAAATTACAATATATGCCCAACCAGTTCCAGCAACATACTGGTATGTTGCTGGACTTTGAGTGCTTATACCAGAATGATGCCTGCAGGTTTAGGTATCATCTTGGTATCATTCTTTTCAGCCAGCGGTCGGCTTTTATGTAAAAGCAATCCTAGCGGCTAATTAGCCTCTAGACTACTTTTACAAGCAGTGGGAGGGAATGTCCCCCCCCCGCACCATCTTCCATGGTTTTCTCAGGCTCTCCTGTCCCAACAGGGAACCTGAGAATGCAGCCGGTGGTTCCGCCAGCTGACCATAGAGCTGATCAGAGACCAGAATGGCTCCAATCATCTCTATGGCCTAAGACACCAGAAGCTACGAGCATTTCATGACTTAGATTTTGCGGGATGTAAACAGCGCCATTGGGAAATTGGGAAAGCATTTTATCACACCGATCTTGGTGTGGTCAGATGCTTTGAGGACAGAGGAGAGATCTAGGGTCTGATAGACCCTAATTTTTTCAAAAAAGAGTACCTGTCACTACCTATTGCAATCATAGGGGATATTTACATTCCCTGAGATAACAATAAAAATCACAAAAAAAATATATAAATGAAAGGAACAGTTTAAAAATAAAATAAAAAAGCAAAATAAATAATAAAAAAACAAAAAAACACCCCTGTCCCCCCCTGCTAAGGTGCAACGTCGAACGCAAGCGTTGGTCTGGTGTCATATGTAAACAGCAATTGCACCATGCATGTGAGGTATCACCACGAAGGTCAGATCGAGGGTACTAATTTTAGCAGTAGACCTCCTCCGTAAATCTAAAGTGGTCACCTGTAAAGGCATTTAAAGGCTTTTAAAAATGTACATAGTTTGTCGCCGCTGCACGTTTCTGTGCAATTTTAAAGCATGTCGTGTTTGGTATCCATGTACTCGGCCTAAGATCATATTTTTTATTTCATCAAACATTTGGGCAATATAGTGTATTTTAGTGCATTAAAACAAAAAAAAAGTGTGTTTTTTCCCCCAAAAAATGCGTTTGAAAAATCGCTGCGCAAATACCGTGTGAAAAAAAAAAATGAAATACCCACCATTTTAATCGGTAGGGCTTTTGCTTTAAAAAAAACACTTCATGTTTGGGGGTTCAAAGTAATTTTCTTGCAAAAAAAAAATATTTTTTCATGTAAACAAAAAGTGTCAGAAAGGGCTTTTTCTTCAAGTGGTTAGAAGAGTGGGTGATGTGTGACATAAGCTTCTAAATGTTGTGCATAAAATGCCAGGACAGTTCAAAACCTCCCCAAATGACCCCATTTTAGAAAGTAGACACCCCAATCTATTTGCTGAGAGGCATGTCGAGTCCATGGAATATTTTATATTTTGACAAAAGTTGTGGAAAAAAGACATTATTATAATTTTTTTTTTTGTTTTGCACAAAGTTGTCATTAAATGATATATTGCTCAAACATGCCATAGTTATATGTAAAATTACAACCCAAAATACATTCTGTTGCTTCTCCTGAGTACGGGGATACCACAAGTGTGAGACCTTTTGGGAGCCTAACCGCGTACGGTACCCCAAAATCCAAGCACCCCCTTCAGGCTTTCTAAGGGTGTAAATTTTTGATTTCATTCCTCACTGTCTATCACAGTTTCGGAGGCCATGGAATGCCCAGATAGCACAAAATCCCCCCAAGTGACCCCATTTTGGGAAGGAGACACCCCAAGCTATTTGCCGAGAGGTATGGTGAGTATTTTGCAGACCTTCATTTTTGTCACAAAGTTTTGAAAATTGAAAAAAAGAAAAAAAATATACATTATTTTTTTTTTCTTCATTTTCAAAAACAAATGAGAGCTGCAAAATACTCACCATGCCTTTCTGCAAATAGCTTGGGGTGTCTACTTTTCAAAATGGGGTAATTTTGGGGGGTTTTGTGCTATTTTGGCATTTTATGGCCTTCGAAACTGTGATAGGTAGTGAGGAGTGAAATCAAAAATTTACACCCTTAGAAATCCTGAAGGCGGTGCTTGGTTTTCGGGGCCCCGTACGCGACTAGGCTCCCAAAAAGTCCCACACATGTGGTATCCCCGTACTCAGGAGAAGCAGCAGAATTTATTTTGGGGTGTCATTTCACATATGCCCCTGGCATGTGTGAGCAATATATCATTTAGTGACAACTTTGTGAAAAAAAAAAAAAAAAAAAGTTTGTTATTTTCCCGCAACTTGTGGCAAAATATAAAATATTCCATGTACTCAACATGCCTCTCAGCAAATAGCTTGGGTTGTCTACTTTCTAAAATGGGGTCATTTGTGGGGGTTTTGTGCCATCTTGGCATTTTATGGCCTTCAAAACTGTAATAGGTAGTGAGGCGTGAAATCAAAAATTTACACCCTTAGAAAGCCTGAAGGCAGTTCTTGGCTTTCGGGGCCCCGTACGCAGCTAGACTCCCAAAAGATCCCACACATGTGGTATCCCCGTATTCAGGAGAAGCAGCAGAATTTATTTTGGGGTGTCATTTCACATATGCTCATGGCATGCGTGAGCAATATATCATTTAGTGACAACTTTGTGAAAAAATAAATAAAAAAATTAAAGTTTGTAATTTTCCCGCAAAATATAAGATATTCCATGGACTCAACATGCCTCTCAGCAAATAGCTTGGGGTGTCTACTTTCTAAAATGGGGTCATTTGTGGGGGTTTTGTGCCATCTTGGCATTTTATGGCCTTCAAAACTGTAATGTTGCGTACACACGAGCGGATTGTATGGCGTACTTAGTCCGTCATACAATCCGACGGACAATCCGTCGTAGTTTCCACTGAACGGACTTGACCACACACAGATACACAAACAGTCCGTCGAAAGCTTGCGCGATGACGTGTACAGCACGTACAACGGGACTAGAAATAGGAAGTCCAAGACACAGAAAAGCACCCTTCCGCCGTGTAAATCCTTTCTGGGCATGCGCCATTCTTAGTCCGTCGAACTAGCATACTGACGACCGTATTGTCCGCTGAAACCAAAGTACGACGGACAGATTTTTGGAAAAAACGAAATTCTTAGTACTCCGGACTGCACGCTGAAAAAGTCCGCTGAAGCCCACACACGAGCGGATTGTCCGCTGAAATGTGTTTCAACGGGCTAAGTACGTCAAACAGTTCGACCGTGTGTACGCGGCATAACAGGTAGTGAGGAGTGAACTCAAAAATTTACGCCCTTAGAAAGCCTGAAGGCGGTTCTTGGCTTTCGGGGCCCCGTACGCAGCTAGGCTCCCAAAAAATCCCACACATGTGGTATCCCTGTACTCAGGAGAAGCAGCAGAATTTATTTTGGGGTGTCATTTCACATATGCCCATGGCATGCGTGAGCAATATATCATTTAGTGACAACTTTGTGAAAAAAAAAAAAAAGTTTGTAATTTTCCCGCAACTTGTGGCAAAATATAAAATATTCCATGGACTCAACATGCCTCTCAGCAAATAGCTTGGGGTGTCTACTTTCTAAAATGGGGTCATTTGGGGGGGTTTTGTGCCATCTTGGCATTTTATGGCCTTCAAAACTGTGATAGGTAGTGAGGAGTAAAATTACAAATGTATGCCCTTAGAAATCCTGAAGGCGGTGCTTGGCTTTCGGGGCCCCGTACGCGGCTAGGCTTCCAAAAAGTCGACCACATGTGGTATCCCCGTACTCAGGAGAAGCAGCAGAATGTATTTTGGGGTACAATTCCACATATAACCATGGCATGTGTGAGCAATATATCATTTAGTGACAACTTTGTCATTATTCAGTCGCTTGAGGCAAAAAAATAAAATATTCAATGGGCTCAACATGCCTCTTATCAATTTCCTTAGGGTGTCTACTTTCCAAAATGGGGTCATTTGGGGGGGGGGGGGTTTGTACTGCCCTGCCATTTTAGCACCTCAAGAAATGAGATAGGCAGTCATAAACTAAAAGCTGTGTAAATTCCAGAAAATGTACCTTAGTTTGTAGATGTGACAACTTTTGCGCAAACCAATAAATATACAGTTATTGACTTTTTTTTTTACCAAAGACATGTGGCTGAATACATTTTGGCCTAAATGTATGACTAAAATTGAGTTTATTGGATTTTTCTAATAACAAAAAGTAGAAAATATCATTTTTTTTCAAAATTTGCGGTCTTTTTACGTTTATATCGCAAAAAATAAAAATCGCAGAGTCAGTCAAATACCTTTAAAAGAAAGCTCTATTTGTGGGAAAAAAGGACGCAAATTTCGTTTGGATACAACATTGCATGACCGCACAATTACCAGTTAAAGCAGCGCAGTGCCAAATTGTAAAAAGACCTCTGGTCATTGACCAGCAAAATGGTCCGGTCTGAAAGTGGTTAAACCTTCCACAAGGAGACATCGGCGAATACACTATTACAGGCTAGAAGCCATTATGCACATTCTCTGATCCAGGGAATACCGGTGGGACATGTCCTTTGGTTAGAAGGAACTGCTCACAGGTGGAAGACATTGACATGTATGAGCAATTCAGAGAGAGGGGATACTCACATAAATGTGACAGGGAGGCAAAAAAAATGGCCATTGGTATGATATAGTGGAGTTTTACATTTATTTTTGAAGTTGAATTCATTAAGAAAGCTGTGACTTTTCCAATAACAGTAGATTCCTTATTGAAGATAATCTTGGGATCTTTAATCCTCTTATTTATATTTTATTTATATTGTTATGAATTATGATGACCTGCTTTTCCTCACAAAAGACGAACAATCAATATGCTTGGCAACCTCTGTATGTCATAGTGTGCCCTAAAGATATTTGATGTTCTAGTCATACAATAAATACAAAATCTGCCAAGTCAAATGCAGTAATTTGAAGATGTTCTTTAAAATGCCTTTGAAGGAACATTGGGTAGAACATACACGTTAGGAACATGTCTTGACCTTTTCTGTAAATAAGCAACATGCTGTTTTGAATTTTTAATTTATTTTATTTTATGTGAAGTATATGGGCATTTTATACATTTTTCTGAATACATAGGATATTAAAAATGATTGGTTGCTCTGAAGTAGTGGCAAGCTTTGCTGTTTTAAGGTAAGTGGTACATAGCCCACTAAGCCCTTGTACACACGATCGGACATTCCGACAACAAAATCCGTCGGATTTTGTCCAACGGATTTTGTCCGAAACTGGTGTTGCATACACATGGTCGGACAAAGTTGTCGGAAAATCCGATCGATCGTAATCACGTTATTTAGTTACGACGGGACTACGTTCAGGCTAGTAATAATAATAATAATAATAATAAATTTTATTTATAATGCACTTTCCATCAAAAGACCTCAAAGTGCTACATAATTACAATAAAAACAAACAAACCGCTTAATTTACAAAACATTTTCTAAAAAGAAAAGTCTTCAACCCCTTTTTAAAATTTTCAGTAGACTGAGAAACCCTCAGACTATCAGGCAAAGCATTCCACAGACGTGGGGCAGCAGCACAAAAAGCCCTATCTCCCATGGTTTTCAACCTAGTTTTTGGAACCTCTAAACAATTCAAATTAGTTGAGCGAAGGGAACGCGGTAGATTTTGCAATCTAAGAAGTTCCTTAAGATAAGGTGGAGCTTGTCCATGTATGCATTGATGCACAAGAAGAGAGACCTTATACTCAATCCTTGTAGAGATCGGCAGCCAATGAAGAGATTTTAAAATTGGAGTGATATGCTCATGCTTCCGCACTCTCATTAGGATCCTCGCTGCAGAGTTTTGAACGTATTGCAACCTCTGCATGCTCTTTCTCGGAATCCCAATGAGAAGTGCGTTGCAATAATCCAGCCTGGAGGAGACAAAGACATGAATCAATCTTTCAGCATCGGAAAAAGAAAGGATAGGACGAAGTTTAGAGATATTACGAAGGTGGTAGAAAGAAGTCTTGCATACTTGATTTATATGAGCTTCAAAAGTGAGTTGGGAATCCATTTTTACACCAAGATTAGTGACAACAGACGAAACTGGAATTTTAGAGCCTGAAAAGGCAATACTTGTTATCAGCGATGATTTAATCTGGTGAGATGTTCCAATCATAATAAACTCAGTTTTGGAGCTATTTAGTTGCAAGAAATGTTGTTCCATCCACTCCTTTATCTCCTCCAGACAGGCGGTAAGGACTGATAGGGGTGACTGTACTGAAGGAGTTTCAGCTGCAGCTTTTACATAAAGCTGGGTATCGTCAGCATAACAATGGAAAGAAATATTATAACGATTTATAATATGGCCCAAGGGAGTAAGATATAGAATAAATAAAATCGGGCCATGACTGACCCTTGGGGAACTCCGCAGGTAACCATATGCGGTTTAGATTTAAAATGACCCAATGTAGTTTGTTCAATCCTATCTGTAAGATATGACTCGAACCAACTGAAGGCTAAATTTTTTAGTCCAACATTATCACGAAGACTATCTAAAAGAATGCCATGATCGACAGTGTCGAACGCAGCTGACAAATCCAACATAATAAGTAAAGACGGAGAACCGGCATCAGATGACATAAGAAGATCATTTGTAACCCGAACAAGAGCGGTCTCCGTACTATGAGCAAAACGAAAGCCTGATTGAAATTTTTCAAAAAGGCTGTTATGCTTGAGATGATCCTGAAGATGACTTGCAACTGCTTTCTCAAGTACCTTAGATAAAAAGGGAAGATTAGAAATAGGCCTATAATTAGAAAGGACTTCCGGATCAAAAGTGGATTTTTTAAGCAGTGGTCTAATAACAGCACTTTTTAAAATGGAAGGAACATGGCCAGTTCGAAAAGAGTAATTAACAACAGCAGTAATCAATGGACTTAAAACTAAAACATACGTTTTCACCAGTGGAGTTGGAAAAGGATCCAAGGAACAGGTTGTGGGCTTCATTCGCTTAACAATACCCTGTACCTCTTCCAATGACACCTCTGGTAAATGATCCATTTGTCGTGGCACAAAACAGTTTAAATGGACAGTTTGAGCCAAAGGACCAGACAGAGAGGAACGGATATGATCAATCTTGGATCTAAAAAAATCCATAAATTCATTACACCGCTCTTCCGAAATAGCAGTAGTCGATGGCGAATTTGGCTTAAGCAATTGATTTATAGTTGAAAAGAGCTGCTTAGAATTTCCTGAACTATTTTGTATAACTTTAGAATAGAACTGCGACCTAGCCTCCTTAAGGGACTGTGCATATAGATGTTGATGCTCCCGGTAAATTTGTTTATGGACAGTGAGGCCAGAGGCTCGAAAACGCCGTTCAAGAACCCGTCCCACTGCCTTCATCTTACGAAGCTCATCTGTATACCACGGGGCTGAGTGAGTAAAAGTAACAGCTCTCGTTTTAAGTGGGGCATAAAAGTCCAACAGACTGCTAAGCTGGCTATTATAATAAGCCACTGCATCATCAACAGAGCAAAATTGTGTAGATAGATGCTGAAAATCCATTGCCAAAAGTTCAGGATTTATATTTTTTAAGTTTCTAAAACAAATGTCCCGCTTGGGCTTATAACAACTGGATGATGATATCAAATCCATTGAAATAGCCATATGGTCTGACACACCTAGGTCATACACCTGCAAATAGTCAAAGGAGCAAAATTCGTAATGACCAGATCCAAGGTATGCCCCCTAGTATGTGTGGGGACATCAATGAGTTGTTTTAAATGAAAACAATCCAGCAGCTGAAGAAATTCCGCTGCGGGATGGCACGAAGGGGTATCAACATGAATATTTAAATCTCCTAAAATAATAACATTTACATTTGATATACAAAAGGTTGTTAAAAGATTTGACAACTCAGCAGTAAATGATGAGCTAATTTTCGGTGGCCTATAAACAAGAATGAACAACACAGGGAAAGGAATTTTACATTTAAAAGCAAGACATTCAAATGACACTAAATCTGGTACTAATTGCAAAGATAGCTCCAAATGGCTGCGGTAGATAACTAGCAGGCCCCCACCTCGCCCTGTGCTACGGGCTATTTCAAGATAACTATACCCTTTAGGACAGCTCTCGTTTAAAGAAGAAAAAATATTTGGCTGATGCCAAGTCTCTGTAACGAACATAAAATCCAAACATTTATCCAGAATATGATCATGAATAAAACACGATTTGTTTGTGATAGATTGTGCATTTAAAAGTTCAATTTTGCTACTTGAAAACGCAACACATCTTCGCACCGGTCGCAACAGACTAAAATCCACCCCACGTTTCTCCTTCAACTCAGCAAGCGATGTTGCCATAGAAATGTTTAAACCACATAACTGATGATCACCAGCGCGCCGCTGACGCATGCGTGAAGTAACAGTTCGTATTGCTGACCAAAGAGTCGGGATGGTATGATTAGTCTGCTAGTAGCCAATAGCTTTGGTCTAGGAATTTTAATCTGAGCATGCGGGGCACTTTGTTAGATCGGAATTCTCTACAAACGTTCGGACAAAGTCCAATCGGATCATGTTGTCGGAAATTTTTTATATCCAGCTCTCAAACTTTGTTAGTCGGACACTCCGACGGAAAAAGTATGATAAAGGCCACACACGGTCGGTTTATCCGACAACACGGTCTGATCGGACATCTTCCGTCGGAGTGTCCGACCGTGTGTACAAGGGCTTACAGCTCAGAGACATCTAAAAATAGGTCACAGGAGTGCAGAACGAACTGCACTTCTGTGACCCATTTTCAGTTGTCACTCAGCGGGTCTAAGCTCCGGAAAGATTCCCAATTTACAGTCTGATCCACCCAGAGGCCTGGTCCGGTAGCTGGCTCAGCCTCTCAGTAAGCCGCCCCTGGCAGCTCCACAACTCAGCATTCCAGTGAGGGCTGGAGGGGCAGAGCAGAGAGCCAGCAAACTGACAGTTATTTGCCATCTGCTCAGTTAAGTTTTATGCCCCATACACACGATTGGATTTTCCGATGGATCGGATCATGTTGTTGGAAAATTTGACCGCGTGTGGGCTCCATCGGACTTTTTCTGTCGGATTTTCCGATGCACAAAGTTTGAGAGCAGGATCTAAAATTTTCCAACAACAAAATCCGATCGTCTAAATTCCGATCAAGACGAAAGCTATTGGCTAATGGCCTGTTTATAGTCCCGACATATGTGTTTGATGTCACCTCGTTCAGAACGATCAAAGTTTCCGACAACTTTGTGCGGCCAGGTATATGCAACACAAGTTTTCGGCCAAAATCTGTCGGAAAAAATCCAACGGATTTTGTGGTTGGAATGTCCGACCGTGTGTATGGGGCATAAGAACCAAGCAATCAGCACCCAGTTTTCAGTCTTAGAAGTTGCGTTGGACAGATAGGTAAGTAGATTTATTTTCTTTTAAATGTAACATATTATCTTTTTAATTTAGATACTCTTTATTCATTTTCTTCATAAATACAATCTTTATATCATATTATATCAAAATTTTAAACATATAAAAAAAAAGAAACCGCTAGATTACCAAGGGTACAGTCAATCCTTTATAGTTTTAAAGGTTATCTGAATTCACAGCATTATTTCCCTTCAGACAAAAACAAAAACTAAAAAACAAAAAACAAAACAAAAAAAAAAAGTTCCCTCCCTCCGTCCCCCTCTCTCCCCACCTCCCTCCCTCTACATTGAATATCCTATCCTGTCCATCCAGGGCTTCCATATTTTTTCAAACTCCTTCAGATTTCCTCTTTTTATATATACTATCCTTTCCTTCCATATTGTTTCTGTTATTAACCTTGTCCAGTCTATTTCCAAAAGGGGGCTCTCTGCCTGCCACCCCTGCCTTTTCTTGCGCGTTCGATCTGCCATAAAAAGGGGAGTTATTCCACACTGGACCTTGTTTATTAAATTGTTTATCCAACGCATGTTGGATCTGCAAGTATTTATAGAATGAATGTTTTGGTATGTCAAACTCTGCCCTCAATGCATTAAATGTTTTCAATATACTTCCTTCATATAATTGGGCCAATTTATCAATCCCCTTTATCTCCCAGGGTCTATATCTACCAATCAATTCCATTTCTGGCAAATTTAAATTGTTCCATAATGGGGTATGTTTAGTCAGGCCTCCCAGGCCTTTTATTGCCTTTACTGCCTTCCAGATTTTTTAAAACCATTTTTATCGTCGGTATCCTATATTGAAATGAGTTTGCCTCCAGAGCTTCCACTATTGTATTGTGAGGGGACTCTGCTATCATCAATGCCTCATTTGTTCCTCCGGCCCTACCTTTACTTATCCCCAGATGCTGTAATTGAGCTGCTAAAAAATAGCTCCGTGGATGAGGCACTGCCATTCCTCCTTTCCTAGTTGGTAATTGTAAGGTCTGGAGGCTAATCCTTGACACTCAACCTTTCCATATGAGTTCTCTAAATAGTTCTTCTATTTTCTTAAACCATTTTTTATCAACCCATACCGGGGAGTTATGCAGTAAGTACAGCATCTGGGGCAGCCACACCATTTTGATCAGGTTACATCTTCCCGCAACTGATAGTGGGAGCTTCTTTCATATTTCAATCTTAGTTCTAAATTTAGTTATTAGTGGGAGTATATTATCACCAATATATTTTTCAGGGTCTCTTTTAATAAGTACCCCTAAGTATTTTATTTGGTCAACCACTTCTATATGCGGGGCTGCCAGCATGTTTCGATTCACTATTGAATCTACTGGCATTAGGGCTGACTTTTCCCAATTTATAACCAATCCAGTAAAATTACCAAAATCGGCAACTATATTCATCCCCTGTCTAAGGGTCTGCTCCGTGTCCCCCAAGAAGAGGAGAATATCGTCTGCGTACAGAGCTATTTTCTCCTCCCCCCTCTTTCTTTGGAAGCCTACCATATTTATATTTGATCGTATTGTGATGGCTAATGGCTCCATAGCGAGAGCGAAAATCAGGGGTGACAGTGGGCACCCCTGTCTTGTTCCCCTCTCCAGAGAAAACCTATCTGAGTATTCATCATTAATCCTTATTCGCACACTAGGACCATTATATAGGGTCTGTACCCAAGCGATAAACATTGGGCCAAAACCAAATGTGCCCAGTGTTCGCCATATATATCCCCATTTTAGACTATCGAAGGCTTTACCCACATCTAAAGCCATAATTGCTCTTTTACCCTCATTTTCCGTTGGTAACTGTAGATTTAGGTAAAGCCTCCTAACATTCATATTAGTGGATCTATCGGGGATAAATCCCATTTGATCGGGATGCACGAGTCTCGAAATAATTTTATTCAGTCTGGCTGCCAACACTTTAGCTAATATTTTAGCGTTAGAACAAAGAAGGGATATAGGTCGATAAGATTTTGTATCCAATGGGTCTTTCCCCTCCTTATGAAAGACAACTATCGTTGTTTCGGTCATTGATTTGGGGAGCTTCCCTTCTTCTTTTGCCCAGTTTAAAACTTTAAGAAGCTCTGGAAGCATTATTTTCCCGAAATGTTTGTATGTTTCTACTGGCAAACCGTCTGGACCTGGGGATTTCTGGTTAGGCCGCGTACACACGCGGGGACTGTTCGCCCAACTTTGTCCGTCAAACAGTTTCGGCAAACAGTCCGCTCAAAATTAGCATGGACGGACATGGCCACACACGACGTACGAACAGTTTGCTGAAACTGTGCGCGATGACGTGAACGGCACGTACGACGGGACGAAAAATACGACGTCCTATACACTGCATTATAACTTTCGGCGTGTAAAGCCTTTCTGAGCATGCGCGGAACTTAGTTTGTCGAACAAGCCTACACACGAGGGAACTGTTCGCTGAAACAAGGTTTCAGCGGACAGTTTTTCGGAAATTCCGAAAAACCTTGTTCAGCGGACTGTTCGCTGAAACTGTCCGCTGAAAGCCCACACACGAGCGGACTGTTTGCCGAAACACTGTTCAGCGGACAAAGTTGGGCGAACAGTCCCCGCGTGTGTACGCGGCCTTAGCCATTTCTGCCACCGCTGATTGAATTTCCTCTAATGTTAGTGGGGCTTCCATTACCCCCCTCTCCTCCTCAGTGAGAGTCGGAATTTTAATACTATCAAAAAATATATCCATTTCCCTGTCCTTCGCCGCCCCCCGAGACCTGTACAGTTTCTCATAGTATGCTCTAAAAGTTCCTATAATCTCTGAGCCCTGTGTTGTAATTTCTCCTTTTTCTGTCCTGATCGCAGGGACAGAGGAGGACAGGGAATTGGTGTTTACCAAGTGTGCCAACATTCTCCCAACTCTTTCCCCCTCCCCATAAGCAATCTGACTCTGAAATAGCCTTTTATTCTCTATTTTCCTCATAATCACCATTTTATATTCCTGTTGTTTTTCTAACCATATATTTTGTTTCTCTGGGGTAGAACTTTCCACATATGCTCTTTCAGCTTCCATTACCTCCTCTCTTACTCTATTCTCCCATTTCTTTGACTTCCCCTTAATTTTCGCGACTTGTTGGATAAGGATTCCCCTAAGATAGGCTTTTAATGCATCCCATATCACTCCTCTTGCTGCAGTATCTTTATTAAACTCCAAAAATTCTTCTAGCCGGGTTTATATCTTTTCTGGATCACCAATTACTTCCAACCATACTGGATTCAGCTTCCATACCCTGGGGGTTCTTTTTCCTTCTATATTTATTGATACTGTCAGCAAAGAGTGACCAGACACCCCCCTGGGATAGTATACTATATCCCTTACTGCTTGGTTTGCTTCCTCATTCCCCAGAACCAAATCTATTCTGGAGAGTGAGGAATAAGAGCTTGAAAAACATGAATATTGTAACAAGGTTGGGTTACGAACCCTCCACATATCAAACAACCCTCCCTCCTGCAAGAACCGAAACAACCAGGTCTCATCTGCCTTCTGGGTATATCTTCCTGGTGGAAACCTGTCCTTGTTTTTACTAACAACCTCATTGAAGTCCCCCACTGCTATAACCGGGGTCCCAGATTTATCCACTATGAACTCCAATAAGCAGTAAAGGACCTCCAACCCAAATGGAGGGGGGGGGGGTATATATGATTGCCAGGATATACTCCCGGTTCTCTATTAGACAATGCAAAAAAACATATCTCCCCTCTTTGTCTATGCTGATCTACCGACACACAAACGCAACTTCTTTCCTTATCAACACAGCCACCCCCTTTGAATAGGAGGTGTGGACTGAGTGGAATTGAAATGGAAACTTCTTACTTCGAAGTTGTAACTTAGTTTCTTCAGTTAGGTGCATCTCCTGTAGGCAGATCAGCTGAACATCACAGCTTTCAAGAACATCAAGCACTGCTGCTTGTTTGGCAGGTGTACCCATCCCCCGGAAATTCCATGACCCAATTTTCAAAACTCTAGTCTGCATTGTTTTGAAAAAAAAGAAGAAGAGAAGGAGAGGAATATACTCATATATACCAAGAACTACCAGAAAAAAAAAAAAATTGCCAAAGGAAGGAGAAGACCGGTAGACCGAGACGCGGAGGAAGGCGAGAAAGAGAGAGAGAGAGAAAAAACAAAACAAAAAACAAAAAACAAAACAAAAAGCAAAACAAAAAAAAAACAACCGCATAAACATATACATCTTTTTACATAACACTGTGATATCTTGTGCTAAACTGTTCAACAGCCTAAAACCAGTAAATTTCCCCTCTACTGGTGATTTCAATCCATGTTTTGGTATTAAATTTAATTTATAAATTACTCTTGTGCAATCAACCCTATTTTCCTTGATCTTATATCCTTTTTCTTTGCTCAACCCCTTACCCCACCCCCCCTTATACCATTCTAGGTTACCCCTAGGGGCTTTTCCCGTGACCAGTACATACCATCCTGTGCAGTCATACCTCCCCCCACTCCCCACCACCCCCTCCCTACTTAGCCTTACCACCATCCCTTCCCTCCCCCCTTTTCCCCATTTACACAACTTATACATCAACATTATCTTACTTCTCATAGCACACCTCACCCCTTACACATGTATTATATACATTATTTAAATTACGACAATTATTCAATTTGCAGCTCCACAACTCAGCATTCCAGTGAGGGCTGGAGGGGCAGAGCAGAGAGCCAGCAAACTGACAGTCATTTGCCATCTGCTCAGTTAAGTTTTATGCCACATACACACGATTGGATTTTCCGATGGATCAGATGATGTTGTCGGAAAATTTGACCGCGTGTGGGCTCCATCGGACTTTTTCTGTCGGATTTTCCGACGCACAAAGTTCGAGAGCAGGATCTAAAATTTTCCAACAACAAAATCCGATCGCCTAAATTCCGATCAAGACGAAAGCTATTGGCTAATGGCCTGTTTATAGTCCCGATATATGTGTTTGATGTCACCTCGTTCAGAACTATCAGAGTTTCCGACAACTTTGTGCGACCATGTATATGCAACACAAGTTTTCGGCCAAAATCTGTCGGAAAAAATCCAACGGATTTTGTGGTTGGAATGTCCGACCGTGTGTATGGGGCATAAGAACCAAGCAATCAGCACTCAGTTTTCAGTCTTAGAAGTTGCGATGGACAGATAGGTAAGTAGATTTATTTTCTTTTAAATTTAATATATTATCTTGGCTTTTCCTGTATATTAACAACATGCTTTTTCAATTTTGTTTTTCAATGAAGCCTATGGACTATTTTATACATTTACTGACTACACAGGAAGGATATTAAAAATGATAGGTTTGCTTAATAACCCTGTCACTAAACTATTCATATCAACAACAATCTTCCAATAAGATTTTATGTGCATTAAACGTATATTATTCATGTTGTTTACCTAGAAAAGCCTCTCCTATTAGGTAGCCAGAAGGCCCAAGAATGTTGCTGGGTGACACCATTTTGAATAAGATGTCAGTGGCCCCAGCAGACTCAGAGCTGTCACTCAAGTCACACTCTACAATATTCCTCTTCACTACTTCGACATATAGTATATTGTAGTTGGTAATGGTTGAATAAAGACACCAGTTCATCTAGTTCATCCTGTGTGGATGTGTTCATGTCAAAAACCATTTCCCATATCAATATTTTGCACTGACACCACTTATTATGGAAGGGAGTTCCACATTTCTACCACTCTGACGGTGAAACACCCTCTATGCAGTTTAACATTAACCCAATTCACCTCCAGTTTCATTGGCCCATGTCTTCTTAAACTCCCTGAGACTGAATAGCTTGTTCCCTATGCTAGCAGCAAGTGCTACATTATAGGTTATGTAGGTTGAGTAGGAAGACTTAGATAGGTAAAGCTGGATGTTAATGTAAATGGGCTAAACTGGCAGTCCATAGAGATGTTAAGGACAGTCCTTGCAAATCAGTGGTAAGGTTTAAACTCAATAGCTTCCCATGCTAACCAGGGTCGGTCACAACTCAGGGGCACAACCATAGGTGCCCCATGGGCCCTTGCCTATGCCTGCTTACATCTGGGCCATCTGGAGGAAGAGGTGGTATACCAGTCCCATCTGTGCATAAATGATGTCCTGATGATTTGGGTGGCACCAGGGAACAACTATCCAACTTCCTGGATGAACTCAATATAAATGACAGGAATAACAGATTTACCCATGCCTACCATTAGAATTCAGTATCCTTCCTGGATCGGCAAATTAGGCCACAACACAATAGATTGGTAACTTAAAGCGGTAGTAAACCCGCTGATGTTTATTTTTTATTTTTTTCTGACCTACAAGGTAAAAGGCATAATGAGATAGTATGCACCGCATACTAGCTCATTATGAAATACTTACCTTAGAACGAGGCCCCAAAATCTCGCCCGATCCACACTGAGGGAGCTGACATGTTCCCTCGGCATGTCTTCTGGGTATCGTGGCTCCGGCGCTGTGAGTGGCCAGGGCCACGATATCGTCACTCCTGCGCATGCGCACGGGAGATTTCTTTCCGGCAGGGTCCGGCGTCTGCCAGACTTTCAGCTGAGAATCCCATGTGCGCATGCGCCGCTGCAGTCATCGCATTGCGAGGGGAATATCTCCTAAACCATACAGGTTTAGGAGATATTTTTTTTACCTACAGGTAAGCCTTATTATAGGCTTACCTGTAGGTAAAAGTTATAAAAAAGACTATATAACCACTTTAAACCTTCCACAAGGAGACATCCGCGAATACACTATTACAGGCTAGAAGCCATTATGCACATTCTCTGATCCAGGGAATACCGGTGGGACATGTCCTTTGGTTAGAAGGAACTGCTCACAGGTGGAAGACATTGACATGTATGAGCAATTCAGAGAGAGGGGATACTCACATAAATGTGACAGGGAGGCAAAAAAAATGGCCATTGGTATGATATAGTGGAGTTTTACATTTATTTTTGAAGTTGAATTCATTAAGAAAGCTGTGACTTTTCCAATAACAGTAGATTCCTTATTGAAGATAATCTTGGGATCTTTAATCCTCTTATTTATATTTTATTTATATTGTTATGAATTATGATGACCTGCTTTTCCTCACAAAAGACGCACAATCAATATGCGTGGCAACCTCTGTATGTCATAGTGTGCCCTAAAGATATTTGATGTTCTAGTCATACAATAAATACAAAATCTGCCAAGTCAAATGCAGTAATTTGAAGATGTTCTTTAAAATGCCTTTGAAGGAACATTGGGTAGAACATACACGTTAGGAACATGTCTTGACCTTTTCTGTAAATAAGCAACATGCTGTTTTGAATTTTTAATTTATTTTATTTTATGTGAAGTATATGAGCATTTTATACATTTTTCTGAATACATAGGATATTAAAAATGATTGGTTGCTCTGAAGTAGTGGCAAGCTTTGCTGTTTTAAGGTAAGTGGTACATAGCCCACTAAGCCCTTGTACACACGATCGGACATTCCGACAACAAAATCCGTCGGATTTTGTCCAACAGATTTTGTCCGAAACTGGTGTTGCATACACATGGTCGGACAAAGTTGTCGGAAAATCCGATCGATCGTAATCACGTTATTTAGTTACGACGGGACTACGTTCAGGCTAGTAATAATAATAATAATAATAAATTTTATTTATAATGCACTTTCCATCAAAAGACCTCAAAGTGCTACATAATTACAATAAAAACAAACAAACCGCTTAATTTACAAAACATTTGCTAAAAAGAAAAGTCTTCAACCCCTTTTTAAAATTTTCAGTAGACTGAGAAACCCTCAGACTATCAGGCAAAGCATTCCACAGACGTGGGGCAGCAGCACAAAAAGCCCTATCTCCCATGGTTTTCAACCTAGTTTTTGGAACCTCTAAACAATTCAAATTAGTTGAGCGAAGGGAACGCGGTAGATTTTGCAATCTAAGAAGTTCCTTAAGATAAGGTGGAGCTTGTCCATGTATGCATTGATGCACAAGAAGAGAGACCTTATACTCAATCCTTGTAGAGATCGGCAGCCAATGAAGAGATTTTAAAATTGGAGTGATATGCTCATGCTTCCGCACTCTCATTAGGATCCTCGCTGCAGAGTTTTGAACGTATTGCAACCTCTGCATGCTCTTTCTCGGAATCCCAATGAGAAGTGCGTTGCAATAATCCAGCCTGGAGGAGACAAAGACATGAATCAATCTTTCAGCATCGGAAAAAGAAAGGATAGGACGAAGTTTAGAGATATTACGAAGGTGGTAGAAAGAAGTCTTGCATACTTGATTTATATGAGCTTCAAAAGTGAGTTGGGAATCCATTTTTACACCAAGATTAGTGACAACAGACGAAACTGGAATTTTAGAGCCTGAAAAGGCAATACTTGTTATCAGCGATGATTTAATCTGGTGAGATGTTCCAATCATAATAAACTCAGTTTTGGAGCTATTTAGTTGCAAGAAATGTTGTTCCATCCACTCCTTTATCTCCTCCAGACAGGCGGTAAGGACTGATAGGGGTGACTGTACTGAAGGAGTTTTTACATTTATTTTTGAAGTTGAATTCATTAAGAAAGCTGTGACTTTTCCAATAACAGTAGATTCCTTATTGAAGATAATCTTGGGATCTTTAATCCTCTTATTTATATTTTATTTATATTGTTATGAATTATGATGACCTGCTTTTCCTCACAAAAGACGCACAATCAATATGCGTGGCAACCTCTGTATGTCATAGTGTGCCCTAAAGATATTTGATGTTCTAGTCATACAATAAATACAAAATCTGCCAAGTCAAATGCAGTAATTTGAAGATGTTCTTTAAAATGCCTTTGAAGGAACATTGGGTAGAACATACACGTTAGGAACATGTCTTGACCTTTTCTGTAAATAAGCAACATGCTGTTTTGAATTTTTAATTTATTTTATTTTATGTGAAGTATATGAGCATTTTATACATTTTTCTGAATACATAGGATATTAAAAATGATTGGTTGCTCTGAAGTAGTGGCAAGCTTTGCTGTTTTAAGGTAAGTGGTACATAGCCCACTAAGCCCTTGTACACACGATCGGACATTCCGACAACAAAATCCGTCGGATTTTGTCCAACAGATTTTGTCCGAAACTGGTGTTGCATACACATGGTCGGACAAAGTTGTCGGAAAATCCGATCGATCGTAATCACGTTATTTAGTTACGACGGGACTACGTTCAGGCTAGTAATAATAATAATAATAATAAATTTTATTTATAATGCACTTTCCATCAAAAGACCTCAAAGTGCTACATAATTACAATAAAAACAAACAAACCGCTTAATTTACAAAACATTTGCTAAAAAGAAAAGTCTTCAACCCCTTTTTAAAATTTTCAGTAGACTGAGAAACCCTCAGACTATCAGGCAAAGCATTCCACAGACGTGGGGCAGCAGCACAAAAAGCCCTATCTCCCATGGTTTTCAACCTAGTTTTTGGAACCTCTAAACAATTCAAATTAGTTGAGCGAAGGGAACGCGGTAGATTTTGCAATCTAAGAAGTTCCTTAAGATAAGGTGGAGCTTGTCCATGTATGCATTGATGCACAAGAAGAGAGACCTTATACTCAATCCTTGTAGAGATCGGCAGCCAATGAAGAGATTTTAAAATTGGAGTGATATGCTCATGCTTCCGCACTCTCATTAGGATCCTCGCTGCAGAGTTTTGAACGTATTGCAACCTCTGCATGCTCTTTCTCGGAATCCCAATGAGAAGTGCGTTGCAATAATCCAGCCTGGAGGAGACAAAGACATGAATCAATCTTTCAGCATGGGAAAAAGAAAGGATAGGACGAAGTTTAGAGATATTACGAAGGTGGTAGAAAGAAGTCTTGCATACTTGATTTATATGAGCTTCAAAAGTGAGTTGGGAATCCATTTTTACACCAAGATTAGTGACAACAGACGAAACTGGAATTTTAGAGCCTGAAAAGGCAATACTTGTTATCAGCGATGATTTAATCTGGTGAGATGTTCCAATCATAATAAACTCAGTTTTGGAGCTATTTAGTTGCAAGAAATGTTGTTCCATCCACTCCTTTATCTCCTCCAGACAGGCGGTAAGGACTGATAGGGGTGACTGTACTGAAGGAGTTTTTACATTTATTTTTGAAGTTGAATTCATTAAGAAAGCTGTGACTTTTCCAATAACAGTAGATTCCTTATTGAAGATAATCTTGGGATCTTTAATCCTCTTATTTATATTTTATTTATATTGTTATGAATTACACAAAAAAAAAACATTTCACAAAAGACGAACAATCAATATGCTTGGCAACCTCTGTATGTCATAGTGTGCCCTAAAGATATTTGATGTTGTAGTCATACAATAAATACAAAATCTGCCAAGTCAAATGCAGTCATTTGAAGATGTTCTTTTAAAATGCCAATGAAGGAACATTGGGTAGAACATGCATGTTAGGAATATGTCTTTGAGTTTTTCTGTATATAAGCAACATGCTGTTTTTAATTTTTAAATTTTTTTCATTTTATGTGAAGTTTATGGGCATTTTATACATTTTTCTGAATACATAGGATATTAAATATGATTGGTTGCTCTGAAGTAGTGGCAAGCTTTGCTGTTTTAGGGTAAGTGGTACATAGCCCACTAAGCCCTTGCACACACGATCGGACATTCCGACAACAAAATCCGTCGGATTTTGTCCAACAGATTTTGTCCAAAACTGGTGTTGCATACACATGGTCGGACAAAGTTGTCGGAAAATCCGATCTATCATAATCACGTTATTTAGTTACGACGGGACTATGTTCAGGCTAGTAGCCAATAGCTTTGGTCTAGGAATTTGATCTGAGCATGCGTGGCACTTTGTTTGATCGGAATTCTCTACAAACGTTCGGACAAAGTCCGATCGGATCATGTTGTCGGAAAAATTTTATATCCAGCTCTCAAACTTTGTTAGTCGGACATTCCGACGGAAAAAGTCAGATGAAGCTCACACACGGTCGGTTTATCCAACAACACAGTCCGATCGGACATTTTCCGTCGGAATGTCCGACCGTGTGTACAAGGGCTTACAGCTCAGTGACATCTAAAAATAGGTCACAGGAGTGCAGAACGAACTGTACTTCTGTGACCCATTTTCAGATGTCACTCAGCTGGTCTAAGCTCAGAAAAGATTCCCAATTTACAGTCTGATCCACCCAGAGGCCTGGTCCGGTAGCTGGCTCAGCCTCTCAGTAAGCCGCCCCTGGCAGCTCCACAACTCAGCATTCCAGTGAGGGCTGGAGGGGCAGAGCAGAGAGCCAGCAAACTGACAGTTATTTGCCATCTGCTCAGTTAAGTTTTATGCCCCATACACACGATTGGATTTTCTGATGGATCGGATCATGTTGTTGGAAAATTTGACCGCGTGTGGGCTCCATCGGACTTTTTCTGTCGGATTTTCCGATGCACAAAGTTTGAGAGCAGGATCTAAAATTTTCCAACAACAAAATCCGATCGTCTAAATTCCGATCAAGACGAAAGCTATTGGCTAATGGCCTGTTTATAGTCCCGACATATGTGTTTGATGTCACCTCGTTCAGAACGATCATCAGAGTTTCCGACAACTTTGTGCGACCATGTATATGCAACACAAGTTTTCGGCCAAAATCTGTCGGAAAAAAACAACGGATTTTGTGGTTGGAATGTCCGACCGTGTGTATGGGGCATAAGAACCAAGCAATCAGCACTCAGTTTTTAGTCTTAGAAGTTGCGTTGGACAGATAGGTACCGTATATACTCGAGTATAAGCCGAGATTTTCAGCCTCTTTTTTGAGGCTGAAAGTGCCCCCCTCGGCTTATACTCGAGTCATCGCTGTCTGCCCGCTCGATCAGCGTGTCGAGCAGACAGACAGCGGCCATTCTATTCAAAAGCCGCGCCTCCGGCTCCGCCTTCGCCTGTGATAGGCGGAACACTGAATTTCCCAGCAGCCTGTGTTCCGCCTATCACGGACATCGTATCATCCTCGTACTACGGACGAGGATGATACGACGTCTGTGATAGGCGGAACACAGGCTGCTGGGAAATTCAGTGTTCCGCCTATCACAGGCGAAGGCGGCGGCGCAGCTTTTGAATTTTACAATGGCCGCCGACGAAGAGGGCACGGGACGGAGGCAAGGCAAGGCACGGCACGGCACGGGACGGGACGGGACGGGACGGGGGCAAGGCAAGGCACGACACGGGACGGATGCAAGGCAAGGCACGGCACGGGACGGAGGCAAGGAGGCAAGGCACGGGACGGAGGCTCGGGACAAAGGTAGGCTGGACACACACACACACACACACACACACACACACACACACACACACACGGATGGATGGAGACACACACAGGGATGGATGGATGGATGGATGGAGACACACACACACAGGGATGGATGGATGGATGGATGGAGACACACACACACAGGGATGGATGGATGGATGGATGGAGACACACACACACAGGGATGGATGGATGGATGGACACACACACACACAGGGATGGATGGACGGACACACAGGGATGGACGGACACACAGGGATGGACGGACACACAGGGATGGACGGACACACACACAGGGATGGACAGGCATGTCTCACCCTCGGCTTATACACGAGTCAATAAGTTTGCCAGTTTTTTTGGGGGTAAATTGGGGGCCTCGGCTTATATTCGGGTCGGCCTATACTCGAGTATATACGGTAAGTAGATTTATTTTATTTTAAATTTAATATATTATCTTTTTAATTTAGATACCCTTTATTCATTTTCTTCATAAATACAATCTTTATATCATATTATATCAAAATTTTAAACAGATATAAAAAAAGAAACCGCTAGATCACCAAGGGTACAGTCAATCCTTCATAGTTTTAACGGTTATCTGACTTCACAGCATTATTTCCCTTCAGACAAAAACAAAACTAAAAAACAAAAAAAACTAAAATAAAATGTTCCCTCCCTCCATCCCCCTCTCTCCCCACCTCCCTCCCTCTACATTGAATATCCTATCCTGTCCATCCAGGGCTTCCATATTTTTTCTAATTCCTTCAGATTTCCTCTTTTTATATATACTATCCTTTCCTTCCATATAGTTTCTGTTATTAACCTCGTCCAGTCTCTTACCGAGGGGGGGCTCTCTGCCTGCCACCTCTGTGCTATAAGCTTTCTTGCCTGAAACATACACCTCAGTATTGCTTTAGTTGTACAGGATGAGCCCCCTATACCCTCAACCAGTCCCAGCACACATAGTCTGGGATCTCTCCCTACTCCCACTCCAAACGTTTCATTCAGAGTGTGGATAATTTCTGACCAGTATCGGAATAGTCTGGGACATCTCCAGAACATGTGTGCTAGGTCCCCAGTATCTTGACATCTTGGACACTTATCATCCTCTCTTTTCCCGAAACCAAACAGTCTCTTGGGGGTATAGTATGATCTATGCAACAGCATCAAGTGAGAAACCTTCTGTGCAGGCGAGATTGAAATAAAATGTCCTGCCTCTAATAACTTCCTCCATTGCTAATCCGAGAATACCCCAAATTCCTCCTCCCATTTCCCTCTACATTTAAGTTTCTCTGGGTTTTCTATATTCCCTTCAGATATGTATGGGTATATTTCTGCTATAGTTCCCCCTGCCTTTTCTTGCGCGTTCGATCTGCCATAAAAAGGGGAGTTATTCCACACTGGACCTTGTTTATTAAATTGTTTATCCAATGCATGTCGGATCTGCAAGTATTTATAGAATGAATGTTTTGGTATGTCAAACTCTGCCCTCAATGCATTAAATGTTTTCAATATACTTCCTTTATATAATTGGGCCAATTTATCAATCCCCTTTATCTCCCAGGGTCTATATCTACCAATCAATTCCATTTCTGGCAAATTTAAATTATTCCATAATGGGGTATGTTTAGTCAGGCCTCCCAGGCCTTTTATTGCCTTTACTGCCTTCCAGATTTTTTAAAACCATTTTTATCGTCGGTATCCTATATTGAAATGAGTTTGCCTCCAGAGCTTCCACTATTGTATTGTGCGGGGACTCTGCTATCATCAATGCCTCATTTGTTCCTCCGGCCTTACCTTTACTTATCCCCAGATGCTGTAATTTAGCTGCTAAAAAATAGCTCCGTGGATGAGGCACTGCCATTCCTCCTTTCCTAGTTGGTAATTGTAAGGTCTGGAGGCTAATCCTTGACACTCGACCTTTCCATACGAGTTCTCTAAATAGTTCTTCTATTAACTTAAACCATTTTCCATTTTTTATCAACCCATACCGGGGAGTTATGCAGTAAGTACAGCATCTGGGGCAGCCACACCATTTTGATCAGGTTACATCTTCCCGCAACTGATAGTGGGAGCTTCTTTCATATTTCAATCTTAGTTCTAAATTTAGTTATTAGTGGGAGTATATTATCACCAATATATTTTTCAGGGTCTCTTTTAACCACTTTCAGACCGGACCATTTTGCTGGTAAATGACCAGAGGTCTTTTTACACTTTGGCACTGCGCAGCTTTAACTGGTAATTGCGCGGTCATGCAATGTTGTACCCAAACAAAATTTGCGTCCTTTTCTTCCCACAAATAGAGCTTTCTTTTGATGGTATTTGATTGCCTCTGCAATTTTTATTTTTTGCGATATAAACGTAAAAAGACCGCAAATTTTGAAAAAAAATGATATTTTCTACTTTTTGTTATTAGAAAAATCCAATAAACTCAATTTTAGTCATACATTTAGGCCAAAATGTATTCAGCCACATGTCTTTGGTAAAAAAGTCAATAATTGTATATTTATTGGTTTGCGCAAAAGTTGTCACATCTACAAACTAAGGTACGTTTTCTGGAATTTACGCAGCTTTTAGTTTACGACTGCCTATCTCATTTCTTGAGGTGCTAAAATGGCAGGGCAGTACAAAACCCCCCCAAATGACCCCATTTTGGAAAGTAGACCCCCTAAGGAAATTGATAAGAGGCATGTTGAGCCCATTGAATATTTTATTTTTTTGCCTCAAGCGATTGAATAATGACAAAAAAAAAATATTATTTTTTTTTTTTACACAAAGTTGTCACTAAATGATATATTGCTCACACATGCTATGGGCGTATGTGAAATGACACCCCAAAATAAATTCTGCTGCTTCTCCTGAGTACGGGGATACCACATATGTGGGACTTTTTGGGAGCCTAGCCGCGTACGGGGCCCCGAAAACCAAGCACCGCCTTCAGGCTTTCTAAGGGCGTAAATTTTTGAGTTCACTTCTCACTACCTATTACAGTTTTGAAGGCCATAAAATGCCAAGATGGCACAAAACCCCCACAAATGACCCCATTTTAGAAAGTAGACACCCCAAGCTATTTGCTGAGAGGCATGTTGAGTCCATGGAATATTTTATATTTTGCCACAAGTTGCGGGAAAATTACAAACTTTTTTTTTTTTTTTCACAAAGTTGTCACTAAATGATATATTGCTCACGCATGCCATGGGCATATGTGAAATGACACCCCAAAATAAATTCTGCTGCTTCTCCTGAGTACGGGGATACCACATATGTGGGACTTTTTGGGAGCCTAGCCACGTACGGGGCCCCGAAAACCAAGCACCGCCTTCAGGCTTTCTAAGGGCGTTACAGTTTTGAAGGCCATAAAATGCCAAGATGGCACAAACCCCCCCCAAATGACCCCATTTTGGAAAGTAGACACCCCTAAATTTAGGGGTACACTAGTGAGACTAGGTAATAAATGGCGGGTGCCCTGAAACTATAAAAAAATAACTAACCAACCAGCGTCACCTGTAACAGTTATATGGTGATCACTGGTGAAAGGGTTAACTAGGGGGCAATCAGGGGGCTTTATGCGGTAGTATATGGGGGTCCCTGGCGCTATAAAAAGCTGCGGCGAACCTAAATACCTACCTGCCTAACTAGCGTCACCTGTGACACTAATACAGCGATCAGAAAAACGATCGCTTATTAGGCTGGGTTCACACTGGAGCGATGCGGGAACGCCACGAATGCGCGGCGGGTTCCCGCATCGCATGCCTCCCGGCGGCAGTTCACACTGCCCTATGCGAACTGCTGGGAGTGTCAGTGAAATGTTACTGACACCCCCAGATCAGTTCGCATATCGCAGTGCGATCTGCAAACTCGGATCGCATGGTGTGAACACCCATGCGATCCGATTCTGCTGCGGGCCAAAAAAAGGGTCCCGTGCGAATTTGCGGCGGGTGTGGCGGGTGCGGCGGGTGCGGCGAATGGCTGAACTCGAATCGCACAGAGATCGGATGTGATTTGCACTGCAGTGCGGTGCGAATCACATCCGTTCTCATAAACCGCTGCAATGTGAACCCAGCCTTAGTGACACTGGCGACGGGGGGTGATCACGGGGTTAAACCTTTATTGGGGGGGTTAGGGGGGTACCTTAGAACTAAAGGGGGCTAACCCTAACTGCCCTAACAGTTATTAGTCACAAATGACACCCGCCGGGTGATCAGGGGGTTAAACCTTTATTAGGTAATAAATGGCGGGTGCCCTGAAACTATAAAAAAATAACTAACCAACCAGCGTCACCTGTAACAGTTATATGGTGATCACTGGTGAAAGGGTTAACTAGGGGGCAATCAGGGGGCTTTATGCGGTAGTATATAGGGGTCCCTGGCGCTATAAAAAGCTGCGGCGAACCTAAATACCTACCTGCCTAACTAGCGTCACCTGTGACACTAATACGGCGATCAGAAAAATGATCGCTTATTAGGCTGGGTTCACACTGGAGCGATGCGGAAACGCCGCGAATCCGCGGCGGGTTCCCGCATCGCATGCCTCCCGGCGGCAGTTCACACTGCCCTATGCGAACTGCTGGGAGTGTCAGTGAAATGTTACTGACACCCCCAGATCAGTTCGCATATCGCAGTGCGATCTGCAAACTCGGATCGCATGGTGTGAACACCCATGCGATCCGATTCTGCTGCGGGCCAAAAAAAGGGTCCCGTGCGAATTTGCGGCGGGTGCGGCGGGTGTGGCGGGTGCGGCGGGTGTGGCGAATGGCTGAACTCGAATCGCACAGAGATCGGATGTGATTTGCACTGCAGTGCGGTGCGAATCACATTCGTTCTCATAAACCGCTGCAATGTGAACCCAGCCTTAGTGACACTGGCGACGGGGGGTGATCACGGGGTTAAACCTTTATTGGGGGGGTTAGGGGGGTACATTAGAACTAAAGGGGGCTAACTCTAACTGCCCTAACAGTTATTACAGTCACAAATGACACCAATGCAAAAAAATATAAAAAATGACATTGGTGTCACTGTGACTGGGGGGCAGGGGTAATTGGGGGGTGATCGGGGGGTAAAGGGGGGGTGTGAGTGTGCCTGGCATGTTCTACTGTGTGTGTAGAGTGTTGGTGCAACTCACCGATCCGCTCTCCTCCGTGTCGGAACGAAAAATACCGACACGGAGGAGAGAATACATCACTTCCTCTCCTGTGTTTACATTACAGGAGAGGAAGTGATGTCACGGGGGATTTCTATTCGTCGGGAGCGATCGCGAGGGGGTGGCCATGAATGAATGGCCGCCCCCTCGTCCCGGATCGCTCCCGGACGAAAACCGACCGCCGCAGGCACCGGGCGGGGGCCCGATCGGGCCCCCGACCCGCGGGAGGCAAGGGACGTACATGTAAGCCCTTATGCCTGCCCGTGCCATTCTGCCGACGTACATCGGCGTGCGGCGGTCGGCAACTGGTTAATAAGTATCCCTAAGTATTTTATTTGGTCAACCACTTCTATCTGCGGGGCTGCCAGCATGTTTCGATTCACTATTGAATCTACTGGCATTAGGGCTGACTTTTCACAATTTATAACCAATCCAGTAAAATTTCCAAAATCGGTATATTCATCCCCTGTCTAAGGGTCTGCTCCGTGTCCCCCGAGAAGAGGAGAATATCGTCTGCATGCAGAGCTATTTTCTCCTCCCCCTTCTTTCTTTGGAAGCCTACCATATTTATATTTGATCGTATTGTGATGGCTAATGGCTCCATAGCGAGAGCGAAAATCAGGGGAGACAGTGGGCAACCCTGTCTTGTTCCCCTCTCCAGAGAAAACCTATCTGAGTACTCATCATTAATCCTTATTCGCGCACTAGGACCATTATATAGGGTCTGTACCCAAGCGATACACATGGGGCCAAAACCAAATGTGCCCAGTGTTCGCCATATATATCCCCATTCTAGACTATCGAAGGCTTTACCCACATCTAAAGCCATAATTGCTCTTTTACCCTCATTTTCCGTTGGTAACTGTAGATTTAGGTAAAGCCTCCTAACATTCATACTAGTGGATCTATCGGGGATAAATCCCATTTGATCGGGATGCACAAGTCTCGAAATAATTTTATTCAGTCTGGCTGCCAACACATTAGCTAATATTTTAGCGTCACACCAAAGAAGGGATATAGGTCGATAAGATTTCGTATCCAATGGGTCTTTCCTTATGCAAGACAACTATCGTTGTTTCGGTCATTGATTTGGGGAGCTTCACTTCTTCTTTTGCCCAGTTTAAAACTTTAAGAAGCTCTGGAAGCATTATTTTCCCGAAATGTTTGTATGTTTCTACTGCAAACCGTCTGGACCTGGGGATTTCTGGTTAGCCATTTCTGCCACTGCTGATTGAATTTCCTCTAATGTTAGTGGGGCATCCATTACCCCCCTCTCCTCCTCAGTGAGAGTCGGAATTTTAATACTATCAAAAAATATATCCATTTCCCTGTCATTCGCCACCCCCGAGACCTGTACAGTTTCTCATAGTATGCTCTAAAAGTTCCTATAATCTCTGAGCCCTGTGTTGTAATTTCTCCTTTTTCTGTCCTGATCGCAGGGACAGAGGAGGACAGGGAATTGGTCTTTACCAAGTGTGCCAACATTCTCCCAACTCTTTCCCCCTCCCCATAAGCAATCTGACTCTGAAATAGCCTTTTATTCTCTATTTTCCTCATAATCACCATTTTATATTCCTGTTGTTTTTCTAACCATATATTTTGTTTCTCTGGGGTAGGACTTTCCACATATGCTCTTTCAGCTTCCATTACCTCCTCTCTTACTCTATTCTCCCATTTCTTTGACTTCCCCTTAATTTTCGTGACTTGTTGGATAAGGATTCCCCTAAGATAGGCTTTTAATGCATCCCATATCACTCCTCTTGCTGCAGTATCTTTATTAAACTCCGAAAATTCTTCTAGCCGGGTTAATATCTCTTCTGGATCACCAATTACTTCCAACCATCCTGGATTTAGCTTCCATACCCTGGGGGTTCTTTTTCCTTCTATATTTATTGATACTGTCAGCAAAGAGTGATCAGACACCCCCCTGGGATGGTATACTATATCCCATAACTGCTTGGTTTGCTTCCTCATTCCCCAGAACCAAATCTATTCTGGAGAGTGAGGAATAAGAGCTTGAAAAACATGAATATTGTAACAAGGTTGGGTTACGAACCCTCCACATATCAAACAACCCTCCCTCCTGCAAGAACCGAAACAACCAGGTCTCATCTGCCTTCTGGGTATATCTTCCTGGTGGAAACCTGTCCTGGTTTTTACTAACAACCTCATTGAAGACCCCCACTGCTATAACTGGGGTCCCAGATTTATCCACTATGAACTCCAATAAGCAGTAAAGGACCTCCAACCCAAATGGAGGGGGGGTATATATGTTTGCCAGGATATACTCCCGGTTCTCTATTACACAATGCAAAAAAACATATCTCCCCTCTTTGTCTATGCTGATCTGCCGACACACAAACGCAACTTCTTTCCTTATCAACACAGCCACCCCCCTTGCATAGGAGGTGTGGACTGAGTGGAATTGAAATGGAAACTTCTTACTTTGAAGTTGTAACTTAGGCCGCGTACACACGGGCGGACTGTTCGCCCAACCTTGTCCGCTGAACAGTGTTTGGGCGGACAGTCCGCTCGTGTGTGGGCTTTCAGCGGACAGTTTCAGCGGACAGTTGGACGGACAAGGTCTTTCGGAAATTCCGAAAAACTGTCCGCTGAAACTGTGTTTGAGCGAACAGTCCGCCCGTGTGTGGGCCTGTCCGCTGTACTTTCGAAATGAGCGGACTGTTCCCGCTCGGAAAGCCCGCCCATTTCGAGCGCGTGTACAGGTAGGCGGGGCCCGCGAAGGAGACGTCGCGGGCTCCGCCGCCTGGAATGGGCTTAAAGGGGAACCCCAACGCCGAAAAAAATCGGCGTGGGGGTTCCCCCCAAGTCCACACCAGACCCTTGTCCGAGCACGCTACCCGGCCGGCCAGGAAAGGGGGGCGAGCGAGCGCGCCCCCCCTCCTGAGCCGTACCAGGCCGCGTGCCCTCAACATGGGGGGTGCCTTGGGGAAGGGGGGGCCGCGCGGCCCCCCCACCCCAAAGCACCTTGTCCCCATGTTGATGAGGACAAGGGCCTCTTCCCGACAACCCTGGCCGTTGGTTGTCGGGGTCTGCGGGCGGGGGGCTTATCGGAATCCGGGAGCCCCCTTTAAGAAGGGGGCCCCCGGATACCGGCCCCCCACCCTATGTGAATGAGTATGGGGTACAATGTACCCCTACCCATTCACCTGTGAAATAAAGTACAAATAAAAACACAACACAGGGGGAAAAAATATTTTATTGCACAGCCGGGGGTCTTCCGTCTTCGGGGGTCTTCTCGCCGGACTCCTCCGCTATGTGTGTGTAGCTCTTTTGCCAGCGGAGGAGTCCGGCTTTCTTCCTCCCCGCCGCCGGCCTCTTCTCCCGACTTCGGGGGTCTTGTCCCCCTCTTCGATTCTTCTGCCGGGCCACCGCGCCTGGTCCGGTGGCCCGGTCTTCTGTCGCCGTCTTCCGTTCTTCGGTCGCCGCCTTCGGTTCTTCTGCCGGGCCACCGCGCCTTCTTGTAGCTCTTTTACAGGCGGTGGCCCGGTCTTCTGTCGCCGTCGCCGCCTTCCGTTCGTGTTCTTCTTCTTGTTCTTCTCCAGGCGATGTTGACACGTCGCTCCCTCCGGCCGGAATGCCAGAGCCGCCCTGTGCTGTGACTTATATAGTGACAATGGGGCGGGGTCACATGGTATATGTCACATGGGTTGGTCACATGGTGACCCCGCCCCCTTACGATGTCATAGTCCCCATGTGACATCAACCCATGTGACCAACCCATGTGACATATACCATGTGACCCCGCCCCATTGTCACTATATAAGTCACAGCACAGGGCGGCTCTGGCATTCCGGCCGGAGGGAGCGACGTGTCAACATCGCCTGGAGAAGAACAAGAAGAACAAGAAGAAGAACACGAACGGAAGGCGGCGACGGCGACAGAAGACCGGGCCACCGCCTGTAAAAGAGCTACAAGAAGGCGCGGTGGCCCGGCAGAAGAACCGAAGGCGGCGACCGAAGAACGGAAGACGGCGACAGAAGACCGGGCCACCGGACCAGGCGCGGTGGCCCGGCAGAAGAATCGAAGAGGGGGACAAGACCCCCGAAGTCGGGAGAAGAGGCCGGCGGCGGGGAGGAAGAAAGCCGGACTCCTCCGCTGGCAAAAGAGCTACACACACATAGCGGAGGAGTCCGGCGAGAAGACCCCCGAAGACGGAAGACCCCCGGCTGTGCAATAAAATATTTTTTCCCCCTGTGTTGTGTTTTTATTTGTACTTTATTTCACAGGTGAATGGGTAGGGGTACATTGTACCCCATACTCATTCACATAGGGTGGGGGGCCGGTATCCGGGGGCCCCCTTCTTAAAGGGGGCTCCCGGATTCCGATAAGCCCCCCGCCCGCAGACCCCGACAACCAACGGCCAGGGTTGTCGGGAAGAGGCCCTTGTCCTCATCAACATGGGGACAAGGTGCTTTGGGGTGGGGGGGCCGCGCGGCCCCCCCTTCCCCAAGGCACCCCCCATGTTGAGGGCACGCGGCCTGGTACGGCTCAGGAGGGGGGGCGCGCTCGCTCGCCCCCCTTTCCTGGCCGGCCGGGTAGCGTGCTCGGACAAGGGTCTGGTGTGGACTTGGGGGGAACCCCCACGCCGATTTTTTTCGGCGTTGGGGTTCCCCTTTAAGCCCATTCCAGGCGGCGGAGCCCGCGACGTCTCCTTCGCGGGCCCCGCCTACCTGTACACGCGCTCGAAATGGGCGGGCTTGCCTCCGCCTTACGTGGGCGAGTCCGTTCATTTCAAAAGTTGAGCGAACTGTTTGCCCAACCTTGTTCGTCAAACAGTCCGCTCGTGTGTGGGCAAGTCCGCTCATGCAAATTTTGAGCGGACTGTTTGCCCAAACTGTTTGACGAACAAGGTTGGGCAAACAGTCCGCGCGTGTGTACGCGGCCTTAGTTTCTTCAGTTGGGTGCGTCTCCTGTAGGCAGATCAGCTGAACATCACAGCTTTCAAGAACATCAAGCACTGCTGCTTGTTTGGCAGGTGTACCCATCCCCCGGACATTCCATGACCCAATTTTCAAAACTCTAGTCTGCATTGTTTTAAAAAAAAAAAGAAGAGAAGGAGAGGAATATACTCATATATACCAAGAACTACCAGAAAAAATAAAAAATAAAAAAAATTGCCAAAGGAAGGAGAACACCGGTAGACCGAGAAGCTGAGAAAGGAGAGAGAAAGAGAGAGAGAAAAAAAACAAGAAAAAAAAAAACAACCCCATAAACATATACATCTTTTTACATAACACTGTGATATCTTGTGCTAAACTGTTCAACAGCCTAAAACCAGTAAATTTCCCCTCTACTAGTGATTTCAATCCGTGTTTTGGTATTACATTTAATTTATAAATTACTCTTGTGCAATCAACCCTATTTTCCTTGATCTTATATCCTTTTTCTTTGCTCAACCCCTTACCCCACCCCCCCTTATACCATTCTAGGTTACTCCTAGGGGCTTTTTCCGTGACCAGTACATCCTGTGCAGTCATACCTCCCCCCACTCCCCACCACCCCCTCCCTACTTAGCCTTACCACCATCCCTTCCCTCCCCCCTTTTCCCCATTTACACAACTTATACATCAACATTATCATACTTCTCATAGCACACCTCACCCCTTACACATGTATTATATACATTATTTAAATTACAACAATTATTCAATAACCCCGTATATATATGTGCCCCCCCCCCCAAAAAAAAAAAGGGGGAGGGGAAAAGGAAAGAAAGGAAAAAATAAAAAATAAAAATAAAATAAAAAAGGGGGGGGAGGGAAGACGAGAGGGGGAGAGAAAAAAAAGGGAAAAAAAAAAGTCTGATCCACCCAGAGGCCTGGTCCGGTAGCTGGCTCAGCCTCTCAGTAAGCCGCCCCTGGCAGCTCCACAACTCAGCATTCCAGTGAGGGCTGGAGGGGCAGAGCAGAGAGCCAGCAAACTGACAGTTATTTGCCATCTGCTCAGTTAGGTTTTATGCCCCATACACACGATTGGATTTTCCGATGGATCGGATCATGTTGTCGGAAAATTTGACCGCGTGTGGGCTCCATCGGACTTTTTCTGTCGGATTTTCCGACGCACAAAGTTTGAGAGCAGGATCTAAAATTTTCCAACAACAAAATCCGATCGCCTAAATTCCCATCAAGACGTAAGCTATTGGCTAATGGCCTGTTTATAGTCCCGACATATGTGTTTGATGTCACCTCGTTCAGAACGATCAGAGTTTCTGACAACTTTGTGCGATCATGTATATGCAACACAAGTTTTCGGCCAAAATCTGTCGGAAAAAATCCAACGGATTTTGTGGTTGGAATGTCCGACCGTGTGTATGGGGCATAAGAACCAAGCAATCAGCACTCAGTTTTCAGTCTTAGAAGTTGCGATGGACAGATAGGTAAGTAATAATTTAATATATTATCTTGGCTTTTCCTTTATATTAACAACATGCTTTTTCAGTTTTGTTTTTCAATGAAGCCTATGGACTATTTTATACATTTACTGACTACACAGGAAGGATATTAAAAATGATAGATTTGCTTAATAACCCTGTCACTAAACTATTCATATCAACAACAATCTTCCTATAAGATTTTATGTGCATTAAACGTATATTATTCATGTTGTTTACCTAGAAAAGCCTCTCCTATTAGGTAGCCGGAAGGCCCAAGAATGTTGCTGGGTGACACCATTTTGAATAAGATGTCAGTGGCCCCAGCAGACTCAGAGCTGTCACTCAAGTCACACTCTACAATATTCCTCTTCACTACTTCGACATATAGTATATTGTAGTTGGTAATGGTTGAATAAAGACACCAGTTCATCTAGTTCATCCTGTGTGGATGTGTTCATGTCAAAAACCATTTCCCATACCAATATTTTGCACTGACACTACTTATTATGGAAGGGAGTTCCACATTTCTACCACTCTGACGGTGAAACACCCTCTATGCAGTTTAACATTAACCCAATTCACCTCCAATTTCATTGGCCCATGTCTTCTTACACTCCCTGAGACTGAATAGCTTGTTCCCTATGCTAGCAGAAAGTGCTACATTATAGGTTATGTAGGTTGATAAAGGGAGGGGAGCTGGGCCAGCACAAAGAGTAATTGGACATTCCCATAAGAGGAGAGGCCTATGATGTTTAATGAGTGAGGGGGCTTGGCTTAGAAATTTATACTTTGTAAGTCAATTTTGCTAGAAAGTTTAAAGGCTCACTGCAGGTGAATAAAAAGTTGAAACTGGAAAACCCAAAAAATTGAAAGGAAAAAGAAAAAAAAAGTTGAAGTAAACATCTAAATAAAAAAAAAAAAGATTACTGGAAGCCCACATTACAGAACCAAAGGAGGGAAAAAGACCCTATATCAGTTAGTAATTACAGGCCGATATCCTTACTGAATGTCGAAAATTTTAGCTTACCATCTTTTATCCTTCCTGCCATCCCTGATAGGGAAAGATCAAGTAGGATACATTCCTGGAAGAGAAAGCTAGGGACAACACAATCGAAGCCCTGATTATACACCACTGGATTACAACCCATAAACAAGAAGGGTTCTTTCTATCGTTGGATGCGGAGAAGGCGTTCACCAGGCTGGCATGGGACTACCTGGGAGCAGTCCTGAGACATATTGGTCTCCAGGATAGACTGTTTAATGCCATAATGCCCCTTTATACAGCTCCGGCCGCCAGAGTTTGTGTAAACGGTCACCTGTCGAACGCCTTCTCCATCAGTAATGGGACAAGACAGGGATGTCCCCTCTCCCCAATTCTATTCATGCTAACCCTTGAACCCTTCCTCCAATGTCTCAGATCCAACGACAGTATCAAAGGCTTTCCCATCGCCGATCGCACCTATAAGCTAGCTGCCTTTGCCAATACTATTCTTGAAGGAACTGCACATATCGATCCCAAACCTTCTAAAAGAATTTAGTCTCTTTCAGAATATCTCACATTTCAAGATCAATTTTGCAAAATCACATGCCCTTAAAGTGGATGTAAACCCCATTTTTTTTTTTTATTATTGATGTCATAATGTAGAGTATAAGATTTCCTATCATTTGAGCCCAGTCTTGCCACAAAGAGTTAATCCAGCTCCGAGCAATCCTCTTTTATTGTTCAGTGAGCTAAATCTTGACAAACAGAGAAAAACTTTGTCAAATCCTCCCCCTTGCTTTGAGTGACAGGTGATTTACATATCTCGTGCACTAGCCTAAGAGACATGCATTATTTTTGTAATCCCCCCCACTCCTTTCTTCTCCTGCTCTGCAAGGATTGGCTGTTCCACACCTCAGCATGATTTGGCATGCTGAAGTCAAGTGGGGACTTTTCTGGCTTTTGACTGGATGTTAGTGATCATAGCAGAAGTTCAGTGTAAGAAATACACAGGAGAAAATGCATGTTGATAAGGGGAGTGTAGAGGTGGGCGGGGAGTCTACTGACAACACGACTCCACCCACTGGGCCCTGGAAAACAGACCCATCCACAAAATCTTCAGTTTTTCGGGTCTCATAGCAGACAGAGGGGAGATATTTGACAGATAAGTATACATGCAGGAGGCATGTATATCCTTCTAGATAACCAATATTGCAGTAGTTTACAAAGGATGAGATTGGGTTTATATCCACTTTAATATCTTCCTCACACCAGAAACGGTAACACACTGCTAAAACAACATCCCCTTTCAATGGAAACAGGACCGGCTTAAATATTTTGGGATACACCTAACAGCAAACCTTTCAGACATTTTCACAAAAAATGACCAACCCATCCTCACAACCATTACAAATGACCTAAATAAGTGGAACAAACCTAATTTTTCCTGGTTTGGAAGGGCAGCAATCCTAAAAATGAACATACTTCCCCAGCATTTTATATATCCTGCAATCCCTCCCCATTAAGCTCCCCCCGACCTTCTTCCAATCACACAAAAGAATGTATACTAGGTTTCTATGGAGACAGAAAAGACTAAGCATAGCATATGAGCAACTAACAAAACCTAACACAAAAGGGGCATTGGTCTTCCAGATCTTCAGAAATACCATTGGGCATGTCACCTCTCTAGAGTCATAGATTGGTCATTACATGGCCACTGTAAAGACTGGATTTCTCTCAAAAACACATTCTCCCCTCTACTACTATGATCTCTGCATTGGACCTCGACCCAACATTCCCCGCTGATCCTGAAGGATCACCCGCTCATTGACCCGACTCTCTGATGTTTCAAAGATGCCTGCCGAAAACTACACATCTCCTCTAACCCTGGACCTCTTACATCTGTAATACCGCGTACACACGATCAGACCTTCTGGCGGACCGGAATCCGTCGGACAATTTGATCGGTGTGGTCTCCAGCAGAGTTTTTTTCCCTAAAAGTCAGACAGACCTAGAAATAAAACATGTTTCAAATCTATCCAATGGACTAAAAATCAGGAAACCATTTATATGTGTGCTAGTCCGACGTACCAAATATGACACAATGCCAGCTATTGGCTACTGGCTATTAAACTTCCTTGTTTAATCCAGTTTACGTCATCACTTTCAAATGGAATTAGTCTGGTCATGTGTGGCCAAGTCCATTTTGTTCAGAAAGTCAGTTGGACCTCCGCCAAAAGTCAGTCGGGAAGACCATCGGACCTAGTCCGTTGAAAAGTCCAGTCGTGTGTACGCGGCATTAGACTCAATCTGGCATTCCCACCTGGTATGTCCACACACTTCCTAGTAGACATCTGGCAACACTCAGAGGTTCTAGCCTACCACTTATTCCGACTGGGCCTACTTCTAGAGCACTCCTCCTTACCAGCTAATATGGATAACAATGCCTTTCCTCTCTTGACATATTTCCAGGTCAGACATTTCCTAAAAGAAGCTGATCGTGTCTTCTCCATCTCTCGCCCGCTCACTCTTTTCAAACAGCTATGCTCTCGCTCTACACCCCAACAGCATGTGATCGCAATCATTTATAACTCACTCTCCTGTGAAAGCTTGATGAAAACTAACAAAGCATGTTTAAGCTGGGAAAGAGACCTGCAATTAGAGATGACAGAGGCACAATGGGAACACATATCTACAATAACGCATAAAGGTTCCCTCAATGTCTGGATCGCCGCATGGCAATGTACATTGGCAGAATGGCACTGACAGGCACAAGCACGTACATGTACGTGCTTGCCTTCCAGCGGGTGGGGGGTCCGATCGGACCCCCTCCCGCTGGATGCGGCGGTCCATTTCACTTCAGGAGCGATCCTCTCTCGATCGCTCCTGGCGAATGAGAAGCTTCCCCCGCCTGTGTTGTGTAAACACAGGCAGGGAGGAAGTGATGTCATTCTCCTCGGGCGGTCTTTTTGACCAGACTACGAGCAGAGGACATAGTAAGTGCACCAAACACTACACTGACACGTAGGTACACATAGGCACACAAATTCCCCCCCCCCCCCGATCGCCCCCCCCCCCCTCCCAGTGTCACTGATTGCAGTGATAATTTATTTATTGATCACTGCATTTAGTGTCAGTTATGACAGTAAAAAGTGTCAGGGCAGTTAGTGTTAGGTCCAGGGTAGCCTCCTACCCCCCAAAAAAGGTTTAACCCCCTGATTGCCCCTAGAGTTAACCCTTTCACCCCCTTTTGCCAGTGTCACTAAGCAATCGTTTTTCTGATCGCTACATTAGTGTCACTGGTGCCGCTAGGTAGCTAGTTATTTTTTTAGGTTCACCGCCAGGTTTTAATAGCGCTAGGTACCCCCATATACTACCCAATAATGGTTTTAACCCCCTGATTGCCCCTAGTTAACCCTTTCACCAGCGATCACCATATAAGTGCCACTGGTGACGCTGGTTAGCCAGTTAGTTATTTAGGTTCCCCGTCAGGTTTTTATATAGCGTCAGGGACCCCCATATACTACCTAAGATTTTAACCCCCTGATTGCCCCTAGTTAGCCCTTTCACCAGTGATCACCGTATAAGTGTTACGGGTGACTCTGGTTAGTTAGTTTGCTTTTGATAGCATCAGGGCACCCACCATTTATTACCCAATAAAGGTTTAACCCCCTGATCACCCGGCGGGTGATATCAATTAGTTTTTAGGGTCAGTGTCTGCGTCGCCCCAGGCAGCGCTAGGTTAGTGCCAGTACCGCTAACACCCAGGCGCAAAGCATACATGTCCTGTTTTGGTATAGAATCTGAACAGATCAATAAGAGATCTGATCAGATCTCTACTAGCGTCCCCAGCAGTTTAGGGTTCCAAAAAAACGCATTGCTAGCGGTATCAGCCCAGATACCTGCTAGCACCTGCGTTTTGCCCCTCCACCCAGCCCACCCAAGTGCAGTATCGATCGATCGCTCTCACTTACAAAACACTAAACACATAACTGCAGCATTTGCAGAGTCAAGCCTGATCGCTAACAGTTTTTTTTGGTAGCGTTTTATATTTAAATCCTGAAGGCAGTGCTTGGTTTTCGGGGTCCCGTACGTGGCTAGGCTCCCAAAAAGTCCCCCACATGTGGTATCCCCGTACTTGGGAGAAGCAGTAGAATTTATTTTGGGGTGTAATTTCACTTATGCCCATAGCATGTGTGAGCAATATATCATTTAGTGACAACTTTGTGCAAAAAAATTTTTTTTTAATATTCCTGCAACTTGTGGCAAAATATAAAATATTTCTTGGACTCAACATGCCTCTCGGTAAATAGCTTGGGGTGTCTACTTTCCAAAATTGTCATTTGGGGGAGTTTTGTGCTATTTTTGCATTTTATGGCCTTCGAAACTGTGATAGGTAGTGAGGAGTGAAATCAAAAATGTGCACCTTTAGAATACCTGAAGACAGTGATTGGTTTTCGGGGTCCTGTATGCGGCTAGACTCCCAAAAAGTCCCACATATGTGGTATCCCCGTACTCAGGAGAGGCAGCAGAATATATTTTGGGGTGCAATTCCACATATAACTATGGCATGTGTGATCAATATATGATTTAGTGACAACTTTTTGTAAACTTTTTTTTTTTGTGTCATTATTCAATCACTTGGGACAAAAACAAAATATTCAATGGGCTAAACATGCCCCTCAGCAATTTCCTTGGGGTGTCTACTTTCCAAAATGGGGTCATTTGGGGCGGGGGGTTTGTACTGCCCTGCCATTTTAGCACCTCAAGAAATGAGATAGGCAGTCATAAATTAAAAGCTGTGTAAAGTCCAGAAAATGTACTCTAGTTTGTAGACGCTATAACTTTTGCGCAAACCAATAAATATATAACAATTTTTACATTTTCAGTCTTTTTCCTTTTATATCGTAAAAAATAAATATTGCAGAAGCAATCAAATACCATCAAAAGAAAGCTCTATTTGGGGGGCGTAGCTTGCGCGTGCACAGTGATGAACGCCTGAGCAGAGAGCTCCGCTTTCCAGACCGGACAAAGAGCGACGAACGGGAGCTCGTTCCGCCGTTATCAGCCCTAAAGCACCCTGCGTGACCCTCTCGATACACCGACACAGCGATGTCCCGCAAAAGGATCCAGGAAAGAGGTCCGAAAAGACTGGAAACCTTCTCCTTCCAGCCCCGCCGCAAGGCCCAAGATGGCGCCCTCCCTGAGCTACACGGATCTCCCCGACGCCCATCCTCGCGACATACAAGCGGATCCACAGGCAGCATATTCGCCAGATTCGTCTCCTTCAACCCCGGCCTCCCGGAGCCCAGTAAAATCGAGGATGAGGATGGATCCTAACAACCAGGCCTCAGACACAGTGAGTACAGGCCTCCATAACGAATCTGTTATATCTGACTTGCAATCATCAATAGCACAGTTCCCAACTAGGGGACAACCTGTGCTTGATACAACGATGAAGGATATGCTCTTGTCCTTGCAATCGTCACTTATGTCCAACATGTCATCCCTGATCAATAGATTCTCCTTGGAATTAAAACATATGGACAATAGAATGCAGTTCATGGAGAACAAAATGGGTGAATGTACTGACACGGTCAATGATTTAGTAGACGCATACTCTGAACAAAGGGACGAAACTCTTTTGATCAAAGCTAAGCTCGCGGACCTCGAGGACCGCTCCCGAAGAAATAACATCAAAATACGCGGTATTCCAGAGTCCATTCAGCCCACAGAGCTGCATAACTTTGCGACTACTATGTTCTCCAGTATGATTCCTGAACTCACCCCTATTGAGCTCACTATTGATCGAATACACAGATTACCAAAACCACGCCACCTTGAGGCAGATATACCCCGAGACGTGCTACTACGGGTTCACTTCTTTCAGGCGAAAGAACAAATTCTGCAGAAGGCTAGGGAGCATTCTCCATTACCTGCACCATACTCCAACATCCAACTGTACGCAGACCTGTCAAAGTATACGCTGCAAATGCGGAGGCAATTAAGAACCCTCGCTAAAGCAATGAACAACCACAAGATTAACTACAAATGGCGCCACCCAGCGACCATCTTGGCCACCCATAATGGCATTCCACACACCATCTCCACCTTGGAGGGGGGACTGAAGCTCCTCCACGCATGGGGAATTCTACCTGATCCCCCACAACGCCCCCTAGGTCCTGACGGTCAGCACAATCCGTTTTCCTTTGGCCCCTCCCGGGAGTCACCCAAGAACACCCATAGATGAACGTTCGGCCCGTACTTCAATGCCTATCAAACATATTGGTCCGGTCTGGAGTTGCATTTACACACCTGTCTGTTGAACTTTCCCCACAACTTAGTCAGTTGCTCGCAAGAGCGGTTTAGTACTGACTTACTTGTGCTTTTTGTTTTGTTGTTTCTCTTGTTTCACTTATACTTTGTTATACTTTGTTTTTTTTTTTTTATTTTATTTTTCTGCTTTATTGCCTTCAGCTCATAGCTGCTGCTGTACCGAATACCCTAAAAGTGTCAGACACACACAGCCTCAACCTACGGGATTTTGTCTTCCAAGAAGCCTCACGGATCTTCACATCATATCTGTAACACCGTCTTCTTCTTTCTCGTCTCACCTGGACTTCCGAGTTTGGTCCGCACACGGTTCACCTGTTCCAGCTGGTATCCTGAGATCTAAGTTGGAACTTTCAACCACTGTAAGTTCTCGCTTTATTTTAATATTTTCTCCCAACACACCACGGGAATCACTATCCTCTCCCTTAACGCGAATGGGCTCAACCACCCTGCGAAGCGCAACTCCCTTTGGAGATCTGCATTGGCGCATAACTGTGATGTTCTATGTGTCCAGGAAACCCATTTCGCCGCAGATGCCACTCCTAAATGTCAACACAGAATGTTCCCTCATATCTTTCAAGCCTCTTCCCCTCAGAAGAAGCGTGGAGTTCTGATAGCCGTAAAGAACACTGTATTGTTCACCTTGCAGGACTTCATTGCCGACCCGGAGGGTCGATATATTATTTTGAACTGTACAATCAGCCAGGTACATTACACCCTTGTTACCGTCTATGCACCTAACCAAGGTCAAATGCATTTCCTTAGGAAAACATTGAAGAGAGTGCGAAAAGTCCAAAAGGGACTCTTGTTACTTTGCGGTGACTTTAATCTAGTACCAAACTTTACTATGGACTCCACAGCAGGGTCCAAAAGATTTGCCTCTCCTTTTGAGTCTTTTATTGCATCTAACGATTTATTTGATGTATGGAGGTGTTGTCATGCGAGTGAGAGGGACTTTACGTTCCTCTCGCCGCGTCACAACACCTACTCACGTATTGACTTGTTTTTAGCAGATAAACGAATACTTCAGAACACTTTAAGTTCCAGCATCCACACCACCACCTGGTCGGATCACGCCCCCATCAGCATCAACATCTCTGATGCTACACATCATCCAGACTCCTTTATATGGAGAGTGAACAATTATCTTCTCACCACCCCTCAATTTTCCATTCCCATCAAACAACAATTGGAAGAATACTTTCAATTTAACCAATCCTCGGTGTCCGACCCGACGGTGGTGTGGAATGCCCACAAGGCAGTCATGAGAGGTGTGTTCCTCCAAATGGGCGCTAGGGCCAAAAAACAAAGAACCCAGAGACTGGACAAACTCACGACTGACATCGCCGCCACTGAAGCCCTAAATAAATCTAACCCCTCCCAGTCCCTTCAAGCCAAGATTTTTACCCTACGCAACGAGTTGCGGTCACTCCTCCTAGAGAGACATGAAAAATTCTACAAAATACTCAAGGCCACATCATACTCCATAGGTAACAAAGCAGGTAAAATGATGTCACTTAAAATTAAAGGTCACAGGAACAAAACAAAAATCCCATTCCTCTTTCACCCACACACCAACGAAAAGCTCCTTAAACCGCAATCCATAGCTAACGCCTTTAGCTCATACTATCGAGACCTTTACAACCTTAAAGGGGACCCAAATACCATCCAACCTTCCCCAGAATTAATCCAAACTTTCCTAAAAGACCTATCCCTCCCGTCTATATCTCAGGAACAGCTCTCAGATTTAAATTCACCCTTTACGATCGCCGAGATTATATCAGTAATAAATAAGCTTCCTCCCTCCAAATCCCCAGGCCCGGACGGCTTCACTGGGGAATACTACAAACAATTCAAGGACATCCTAGCCCCCACTTTATCCCAAATATTCAATCTAGCAACCTCAACCGCCTCATTCCCGACAGAGATGCTTACTGCCATGGTAGTAACTCTTCCCAAACCTGGTAAAGATCCTACATCTCCTAAAAACTTCCGCCCCATCTCACTACTGAACCTTGATTTAAAAATTTACGCGAAGTTGATAGCCAACAGATTGGAGGACATTATACCCTCTCTAATTTCCCTGGACCAATCGGGATTTACCAAAGGGCGCCAAACCTCAGATGCCACAAGACGACTGCTAAATATCATACATCATGCCGAATCGACTAAGCTCCCCTCGATTCTCCTGTCCCTCGACGCCGAAAAGGCATTTGACAGGGTCCACTGGGGTTACCTGTCAGAAGTACTTAACAAATTTGGGATCGTTGGCCCCATACATGATGCTATCATGGCCTTATATTCTTCTCCCTCGGCCCGAGTGTTCTCAGCAGACGCTCTGTCCTCACCCTTTCAAATTTCGAACGGCACAAGGCAGGGGTGTCCCCTCTCGCCTATAATTTTTAATCTAGTCATGGAACCCCTGGCTGAAAAAAATCTGATCCAATCCCGACATCAATGGTATATCTCTCGCTGGTACAAATCACAAAATTAGTCTATTTGCGGACGATGTGATCCTTATGATCACTGATCCTGAACGTTCCCTCCCCGAGATCCAGAAGACGCTCGCCTGGTTCAGTTCTGTTTCATTCTACAAAGTAAACAAATCCAAATCATTTATATTAGACTTAGGATTAGACACGTCCACGAGCGCTCGACTTAAAAAACGCTTCCCCTTTTCATGGGCGGAGAATAGCATAACCTATCTGGGTATCCAACTAACTAAAACCACGAAATCCCTGTTTGCAGCTAATTATATACCGATACGCACAAAGTTACAAAACGACCTCACCAGGCTAGCGTCCTTCGAATTCTCTTGGACGGGACGTTTAGCGGCGTTTAAAATGTTGCACCTTCCCCAAATACTATACCTATTCCGAACCCTACCCATCCCACTTCCCCTTAGCTACTTCAAATCTCTCCAGTCAATGTTATCAAAATTTATTTAGCAAAGGCAAGAAACCTAGATGCAGGCACGCCCAACTAATTAAAAATCGAATGGCTGGTGGTACAGGATATATAGACTTCCAAGACTACTACACGGCTTCCATTCTCACACAAACCAAGGCATGGTCCCCAATCTCTCCTAGTTTTACCATATGGGGGAAAATGGAAGCATCCCTAATCCCAGGGGGACACTTATCCTCCTGGTTATTTGCAACAATTCTGGGAGCTAAACTCCCTAGTAAACTATCCCCAACCATAGTGGCAACTATTAAAACGTGGACGCGATTCCTCCACTCAATATCCGCCCAAGCTAAGGGGGTGTCAGTCCCTATACCTATAGAAACCCTGCATTTACTGATGCAATCAACATCATTCGATCGATGGAAATCAAAGGGCATAACCTCACTGTCAGACCTAATTGTTAACAAGACCGTAAAATCGTTTCCGTCACTTCAAAAAGAATATATGCTACCAAACTCTGATATCTTCCTATATTTACACACCAAACACTGCCTTGCTTCCCTTACCACATGGAAATGTACACTTCCCCACGACGCTTGGCTCTTTTTCAAATCTACCCTGGTTCGCCAAAAAGGTATTTCTCTATTCTACAAATTACTCCACCACAACTCCACATTTACACGCTCAGCAGCAAATCTACACTGGGAAACAGCTCTAGACCGTCAATTCACACTGGAACAATGGGAACAGGCCTACCAATCTACCTATAAAGCTACCTGTTGTGCTTCCTTATGGGAACTAACGTATAAACTGACATACCGCTGGTATTTGACCCCCGATATAATCTCCAGATTTGACTTGACTAACGACGGTACATGTTGGCGGAAATGTGGTCATCACGGAAACCTACTGCACATCTTTTAGAACTGCCCCAAACTCAAGGGTTACTGGCACTCAGTATTCAATCTGATCGCTGATGTTACCAAACAATCAGCCACAGAATCTCCCTACCTCGCCCTCCTGTCCTTGACTATTGAACAATTTCCTAACCCGACCATAAACATCATAATCCACATACTCCTAGCAGCACGTTTGAATATAGCACGGAAGTGGAAAGACATTGATCCACCTATCCTAACAGAAGTAATTCACACTACCCACGCACATTACATACATGAAACAGTACTCACACTCAGACGGGGCCCCAAATCCCGTCTTCTTTCTAACTGGCAACTTTGGAAGGACTGGGTCAGCTCCCCTAAATTGATCCCACTATTCCACCCTTAATCTTTGAAACAAGCTCTAACGCATCCATAGGCGCAGAAGGGGGATGGCTTTGCTCGAGCACAGCATAGATCCCTCAGGGGGTGCTCGGGTGGAACATCCTCTCTCTCCGACGTAATTGAAAAGTTTAGCAGACGGTACTGACCCAGTCTTCCACATGACTAGCTTACCAGCTGGACCCGTGATTTTACTTTATTGCATTGAGATGTTGATTTCTCCACTGTGTGTGTCCATCAGTATCTATGCTTTTCTAATTTACATAGCGGACGACACTTATCTCGACTTCCTAACGTCCTTCTTTAGGTGGGAAAAGTTATTGTTTTATTGTATTTTATTTAGTTCGAAGCCTGTTCTTGTTCTTTTTTTTTTTTTTTTTTTTATATATATCAGCAAGGCGTACAACCACATCCTCAGATGTATACACATATATTACCATTTCTTGAGTTATCTTAGCAATGCCGCCTTTGTTGCCTTGATGTACTATAAGCTCTACTAATGTACGTTACCTACTGCTGTACATCCTATCCTGATTATTCAGTGTATAATGAAAACTTGAATAAAAATCTATTAAGGAAAAAAAATAAAAAATAAAGCTCTATTTGTGGGAAGAAAAGGACGCAAATTTTGTTTGGGTACAACATTGTATGACCGCGCAATTACCAGTTAAAGCAGTGCAGTGCGAAATTGTAAAAAGACCTCTGGTCCTTAGGCTGACAATTGGTCCGGGGCTGAAGTGGTTAAACAATTTCAAGAGAAACGCACAACTTTAGACACAATATTAACTTCTGATACTGAAAAAGCCCTTAGATGGCCTAAAGCTAGATATATACTTAACAGCAATTCATATTCCACCATGTTTGCCAGAAAATTAAGTCAATCCATGAAACCACCCCACACATACAAATTAAGGAACGTATCTGGAAACACAGTGTCTCATCCTAAAGAAGTCATGAAACTGTTTCTAGACTTCTATAAAAATCTCCCCTCTGCACCACAACCCTCTCCCAAACAATCCTCTTTAGACTGGCTTAAGGACATTACACTACCCACTCTCTCTAGAGAACAAATTGAATCTCTTAATGCCCCATGCACTGACATTGAAATCAACAGAATCATTGGAACATTAAAGATATCCACAGCTCCTGGCCCAGACGGCTTTTCTATGTCCTATTGTAAAAAATGTGCCTCTACTATTACACCACACCTTAATAAACCATATAACAATATCTTACAAGGCGCCCAATTCCCATCTGAAATGCTTTTAGCCAATATGTCCCTTCTTCTCAAACCAAATAAAGATCATACTACCCCCCAAAATTACTGCCCAATATCCAGGGCCAGATTAAGAGCAACATGGGCCTGGGGCTGAGGATTTCGGTGGGCCTTTTTATGGAAATAAATAAAATGAAGATGTAAACATTTTTTGTTAAAACAAATTAAATATTGAATGTGTTTTGATTTTTGTAATTTTTTTACACAAATAGACTTTTTTTTTTGGTGGTATTTAAACACCACTGGGGTTTTTATTTTTTGCTAAACGTGAAAAAAAGACACGTTTAAAAAAAAAAGAATTTTTTTTTTTCTTAGTTTGTGATAATATTTTGCCATAAGTAATTTTTATTCTTCAGTGATGGGCACAAATGAGGCAGCACTGATGGGCATTGATAAGGGGGTGCTGATGAGGCTGTACTGATATGGGGCACTGGTAATCTGCACTGATATGCAGATCATCAGTGATGGGCTATGATGAGCTGCACTTATAGGCAGCACTGGTGGGCACTGATGAGCTGCACTAATGGGCACTGATGGGCTCTGATAGGGGTCACTGACAGACAGCACTTATGGGCACTGATAAGGTGGCACTGGTGAGGCAGCACTATTATGCGGCAATGGTGGGCACTTATGGGTGGCACTGACACTGATAGGTGGCACTGATGATCTGCACTGACAGGCAGCACTGATGGTCAATGATAGGTGACAGTGATAGTCAATGATTGGTGGCACTGATGAACTGCACTAATGGGCACTGATGGGCAGCACCGATAGGGCTCTGATAGGTGGCACTGATGGTCAATGATAGGTGGCACTGATGAGCTGGACTAATGGGCTCTGATAGGTGGCACTGACAGACAGCACTTATGGGCACTGATAAGGTGCCACTGGTGAGACAGCACTATTATGCGGCACTGATGGGCCCTTATAGGCAGCACTGATGTGTGACACTGACACTGATAGGTGGCACTGATGATCTGCAGTGATAGGCAGCACTGATGGTCAATGATAGGTGGCACTGATGAACTGCAGTAATGGGCACTGATTAAATGCACTAATAGGCACTGACAGGGCTTTGATAGGCGGCACTGACAGGCAGCACTAATGGCCAATGATAAGTTGCACTGATGAGCTGCACTAATGGGCACTGATGGGCTCTGATAGGCAGCACTGACAAGCAGGACTTATGGGCACTGACAAGGTGGCACTGATAGGCGGCACTGATCAGCTGCACTGTTAGGCAGCACTGATAGGTGGCACTGGCACTGCTGAGCTGCAATAATGGGCACTGATAGGTGGCACTGATGAGCTACACTGATAGGTGGCACTAGCATTGATTGGATGGCACTGATGAGCTGCATTGATAGGCAGCACTGATAGGAGGCACTAATAGGTGGCACTGATGAGCTTCACTGATAGGGGGCACTGGCATTGATTGGATGCCACTGATGAGCTGTACTGATAGGTGGCACTGATAGAGGGCACTGGCACTGATAGGTGGCACTGGTACTGATTGGTGGCACTGATAGAGGACACTGGCACTGATAGGTGGCACTGATAGAGGGCACTGGTACTGATTGGTGGCACTGATAGAGGACACTGGCACTGATGGTGGCACTGATAGAGGACACTGGCACTGATAGGTGACACTGATAGAGGGCACTGGTACTGATTGGTGGCACTGATGGAGGACACTGGCACTGATTGGTGGCACTGATGGAGGACACTGGCACTGATTGGTGGCACTGATATAGGACACTGGTACTGGTTGGTGGCACTGATAGAGGACACTGGTACTGGTTGGTGGCACTGATAGAGGACACTGGCACTGATTGGTGGCACTGATAGAGGACACTGGCACTGATATGTGGCACTGATAGAGGGCACTGGTACTGATTGGCAGCACTGATAAAGGACACTGGCACTGATTGGTGGCACTGATAGAGGACACTGGCACTGATATGTGGCACTGATAGAGGGCACTGGTACTGATTGGTGGCTCTGATAGAGGCCACTGGCACTGATTGGTGGCACTGATAGAGGACACTGGCACTGATTGGTGGCACTGATAGAGAACACTGGCACTGATAGAGGGCACTGGTACTGATTGGCGGCACTGATAGAGGACACTGGCACTGATTGGTGGCACTGATAGAGGACACTGGCACTGATTGGTGGCACTGATAGAGAACACTGGCACTGATAGAGGGCACTGGTACTGATTGGCGGCACTGATAGAGGACACTGGCACTGATTGGTGGCACTGATAGAGGACACTGGCACTGATTGGTGGCACTGATAGAGGACACTAGCACTGATAGGTGGCACTGATAGAGGGCACCGGTACTGATTGGTGGCACTGATAGAGGACACTGGCACTGATTGGTGGCACTGATAGAGGACACTGGCACTGATTGGTGGCACTGATAGAGGACACTGGCACTGATAGAGGGCACTGGCACTGATGAAATGCACTAAATGGGCACTGATGGATTGCCTGCACAGTCACCCCCCACCCCCAAATGTAAGTTAACCACTTCAGCCAATTAAAAAAATAGAGCCTATCTGCCTGAGTCTAGCGCCCATGGCTTACTTGAATTTAATTGTGCTGTCCTCCACTGTGTCCAGGCTGTCCATTATTGCTCCCAATACCACCCGGCGCCCGCACAAGAGTGCGTCCAGTCCTTTCCCAGTCAAGCCTCGGGACGCTGGAGAAGGCCTCCGGGTGACGTCACGCCAGCCGGGACGTCAAGCTCCGCCTACAGGATGCCGAGCAGCCGAGCACACGTCGCTCAGCCTCAATTAAAATTAAAATGTCATATATGTGTGGGCCTATAAATAATGCAGCTGCCTGGCAATGACAAAGCTATATAGCGGCCGGGCCGTGGTGATTGAATTAGTGTATGTACTTAAAGTGTTTGGGCCTATAATACAATGGGGGCCTGGAGCTTCCTATGTTAATCCGGCCCTGCCAATATCAGTGATCGACAATGACTTAAAAATATTTGGCCATATCTTGGCAGACAGATTATCCAGAGTTATCTCTCCATTAGTAGACCCCAATCAAACAGGCTTCATTCCAAACAGACAAATAACAGATAACATACGACTGACCTCAAATATTATTCAAGACTCCAACCTACATTCCAGACCCACACTATTACTTAGCCTTAAAATACACAAAGCTTTTGATAGCGTTTCCTGGTCATATCTTGACATTCTACTCCCCAAATATGGCATTAACAATGACTTCTTGCATGGCTTTAAGGCTCTGTATCATAACCCACAAACACGTATTAAACTCCCAGGCAACAACTCTGACTTTTTCCCCCTGACCAAGGGTACCAGACAGGGTTGTCCCCTCTCCCCTCTACTTTTCGTACTTGCGATAGAACCCCTAGCCTGCTCTATTAGAAACAACATAGACATTAAAGGATACTCCAAGGGATCCAGAGAATATAAATGAAGTCTTTATGCAGATGATGTGCTTCTATTTATAACCGATGCTCTCATCTCCCTACCCAATCTAACTAAAACCCTTGACATCTTTTATGACCTGACAGGTCTTTGTGTAAATTTGTCTAATTGCTCGGCTTTACCGATCAATATTCCCCCAACCTTAATATCTTCACTTAAAGATAAATTCTCATTCAATTGGAGCGCGGACTCATTTAGATATCTAGGTATCCAGATTACGTCATTATATAAATCACTGTACCAAGAAAATTACCCCCCATTAATTAACAATATTAAAAATCGGCTTAAACTTTGGTCATCATACCAAATTTCATTCTTGAGCAGAATAGTTGCTGTGAAAATGATGATTTTACCAAAATGTTTTGGGTTTTTTTCAGAGCACTTGCCCTTACATTATCTAAAAAAACACTAGATTCCCTAAAAAGAGACATCAATACATTTATTTGGCTAAACAAGAACCCAAATTTAACTATTCCCTTATGTTTAGACCCCAAAATAAAGGAGGCCTTGGCATCCCCAACCTTTGGCATTATTATTTTTTTGGCCAGATTCACCCAATTAGCCCAATGGTATGCCCCTTCACTCCATATCCCTTGGCTCCGTTTTGAGGAAGAATCTATCCTACCCTACAATCTATAAGGACTCCTCTGGTCCAAATTTATCCCACCACAAAAAATAAGACATTTAAACCTTATCGTCACTCACACTCTTTAACTATGGAATAGACAGGTAACAAAATTAAAATTATCCTCAGAGACTCCTCTTCTTGCTTCCTTACTAGGCGACCCTTGCTTTTCCTCCCCAGAAAGTTCTTATGATCAAAACTTTCTATTGAATTGGAAGCTACATAATCTAACACATCTAAAATCCCTCTCTCACAATAATTAATTTCTCACCTTCATTCCTCTGAATTAGAAAATTATACAAATATAAGACAATTCTATCAGAAATATCATTCACTCAAACTCCACCCCCCCCCCCCCCCCCATATACACAATTTGAACAAATTTGCATCTCCTTCCCTCGAGATAGAGGTTTAATCTCCAGAATTTTATAAGTGCTTAACCGCTTCGCGCCCGCCCTATAGCCGAAATACGGCTACAGAGCGGACGCTAACTGCCGGGAGGCCGTTCCTGGTCCTGTTTACTTCCGCAATGCGCGCTCCCGCGAGTGCGCATCGGGGAAGTTCTGTGCTGGCCGTGTCCCTCGGACACAGCCAGTCACAGATCGCTGTAAACGGCCAATCACAGCGGCCGTTTACAGCATGATCGGCGTGTCCAATGTGAGATGATCTCATATGTAAACATATGAGATCATCTCTCAGCGCCGCTCTCCCTCCTCACACAGACAGCGTGTGAGAAGGGAGAGATGAATGGCTGCAGCCGTAAGTAAAAAAAAAAAAAAAAAAGTGCCATCTCCCCCAGTGCCATCCTCCCCCAGTGCCATCCGCCCCAGTGCCATCCTCGCCCAGTGCCATCCTCGCCCAGTGCCATCCTCGCCAAGTGCCATCCTCCCCAGAGCCACCTGCCCCCAGTGCCACCTGTTAGCACTATCAGGTGGCACTGGGAACAGATAGCACTAACAGGTGGCACTGGGAACAGATAGCACTATCTGTTCCCAGTGCCACTTGTTGTCAGTGTCATTTGTCCCCAGTGCCATCTGTCATCAGTGCCACGTATAAGTGCCATCTGTCATCAGTGCCACGTGTTATCAGTGCCACATAGTGCCATCTGTCATCATTGCCACATATTAGTGCCATTTGTCATCAGTGCCACCTGTCAGTGTCACGTGCCATCTGTTGTCAATGTCACGTGTCATCAATGCCACTTATCAGTGCATCTGTCATTAGTGTTACGCGTCATCAGTGCCACGTATTAGTGCCACCTGTCATCGGTGCCACGTATTAGTGCCACGTATTAGTGCCATCTGTCATCGGTGCCACGTATTAGTGCCACGTGTCATCAGTGCCACGTATAAGTGCCATCTGTCATCAGTGCCACGTATAAGTGCCATCTGTCATCAGTGCCACATATTAGTGCCATCTGTCATCAGTGCCATGTGTCATCAGTGCCACGTATAAGTGTCATCAGTGCCACATATCAGTGCCATCTGTCATCAGTGTCACGTGTCATTGTCCTGGTGCTCCAGGGCCTTCAAAAGTGTAATAGGCTGTAATTGTTGGAAAAATTCCTTAATATGAGTGGTTTGTGTGGCTTGAGCCTCTGTATTGCTTTTACCTTTACTGTCCTTTTTATTCCCTCCAGAGCAAAATGGTTTATTACCCTTTTTAGGTGCCATTATTTATATATATATATTTTCCTTTCTTTTTTCTTTTCTTCTCCTCCTCCCCTCACTGTTTATGCTCCAAATCAAATCAAAACCTCTCATATAACCTCTCATATACTATTCAAAAGCATCTACTTAAGATGGCTGAGGAAAAAAAAAAAAAAAAAACATAGAAAAGATGCAATTAAGTTGCCAGTAATCGCAGACATAAAGGTTGCTTACAGATTATTGGTAGCGATTTTCAAGCTTCATGGGGATATGCAAAAAATGCCAGAAAAATGCAATTAAGTTGCCAGTAATCGCAGATATAAAGGTTGCTTACAGATTATTGGTAGCGATTTTCAAGCTTCATGGGGATATGCAAAAAATGTCAGAAAAATGCAATTAAGTTGCCAGTAATCGCAGATATAAAGGTTGCTTACAGATTATTGGTAGCGATTTTCAAGCTTCATGGGGATATGCAAAAAATGTCAGAAAAATGCAATTAAGTTGCCAGTAATCGCAGATATAAAGGTTGCTTACAGATTATTGGTAGCGATTTTCAAGCTTCATGGGAATATGCAAAAAATGTCAGAAAAATGCAATTAAGTTGCCAGTAATCGCAGATATAAAGGTTGCTTACAGATTATTGGTAGCGATTTTCAAGCTTCATGGGGATATGAAAAAAATGCCAGAAAAATGCAATTAAGTTGCCAGTAATCGCAGATATAAAGGTTGCTTACAGATTATTGGTAGCGATTTTCAAGCTTCATGGGGATATGCAAAAAATGCCAGAAATATGCAATTAAGTTGCCAGTAATCGCAGATATAAAGGTTGCTTACAGATTATTGGTAGCGATTTTCAAGCTTCATGGGGATATGTAAAAAATGCCAGAATCATGCAGTCACTCAGCCCCCCCTGAGCCTTCAGTGATATCACTTTATGCAAAATTGCATCACAGTTTGTGCTCCAACTCGAAACCTCCCATATACTATTCAGCAGCGACCAGCGATAGCAGATGAAAAATAGAGTGCAGTTTAGTCCCCAATATTCACAAGTATATAGGCTGCTCACAAGCTATTAGCTGTTATTTTTAGGCTTCAAAGAGAAAAGCGCCCCCCCCCCCCCCCGAGCTTTCAGCGGTATCGCCTTGTTCAAGATTGCTTCTCCTTTTACTTTTTTACTTTATTAACTTCTTTTTACTTTATTGCCTTACTAACCTTGAACAGTGTCCATAGAGTGGTGGTCAGCATCATATTTTGCTTGTTCAGCTTTACTTTCTCCTGTCACTTTTCACCATCCTTTCACCATCCAGCTCCGTCCTTTTTCGTACCCCCCCCGGAGGTTCTCGAGCTCTCCCGAGGTTCCCCGAGATCTTTCCGGGATCTCCCGATCTCTGCCGTCCTCTGCCCGACTCCTCTGTGACACTTCCGAGGCTTCCGAAGGGAGGATCACATCTGTCGGCTCCGTCTCTCAAGCCTTAGACATGGACCGGCGCTCGGATCCACTCCCTCCACCAGCCTCTCTCAGCTTCAGATCTGGCGGCGCAGGGACCGGCACTCCATGGGGTCCTCCAATCCACCAGACGTGCGGCTCCAAAGAACGGCGTTCCACGGGCTCTCCACCTCCTCACAGTGATCACGCCAGGCACTCCATCCACTTAGCCACAGGTGAGGGGGTGAAAGGGATATCCCTTATGCAGCTCGGAAATTTGCTGTGTTAGCAATCCCTGAGTGAGTCCTTCCAGGGAGATTTCATATGCGGCTCAGAGTCTCCATAACGTAGCTTAACTTCTGTGCAGATATTAATATAATCTCTTTATGCCACAGCACAGGCACCAGCAGCAGCTTCCTACACCAGCGTGTCAGCATGCTGACCTCATGGAGCTCACCTAGTCAGCAGCTCCTCCCCCCTCCATCAGGTGCAAACATCACATATAACACGTTCATCACAGTTATCTCAGGAGGTAATAAACTCCGTGGAATCATCTTTAGTATCTGGTAGATCAGGAGAAGAAATGGTAGATCATCCTAGAAATAGTTCCCCCATAGATATCCTGGAAATGGAAATAGATGACAAAAAGGAGAAGGAGAAGGAAGAATGGTATATTAAAGCTTATATAACCTCCTTACCCACAAGGGCAGATATGGATCACTATGTTCAGAGGATGGAGAAAGCGTATAAAACAGAAATCCAAGAGATAAAAACAATTGCGTTGGAAACGCATGGTAAAATAGAAGGTATGAATATAAGAATGGAAAGTTTGGAGAAGGAGCTAAAGCAGGGGAAGGAAAAAATGCAAGAGCAAGAAAAGGATTTAAAGCAAGCAGTAAGTACTATGGATGAGCAAGAAAACAGAAGTAGAAGGAATAATATAAGAATAAGAGGCTTAAAGGAAAGTGTGACTTCAGAAATGCCCCTGGAAGTAATTCAAAAGATCTTTAGTAATATATTGCAGGACTTATCAAAAGCAGAAATATTAATTGATAGAGTGCACCGGGCTATGGCACCAAGGAAAGGGGATGTCAATATGCCTAGAGATGTGATATGTAAACTTCACTATCCTCAAACTAAGGAGAACATCATGGCGGCAGTACGGAAAAATAATCATATACAGTATGAAGGATCAAATTTGCTTTTTTTTCAGGACTTATCTAAATTAACATTGGATAAAAGAAGGGCTCTGAAACCATTGTTGGAGCAGTTAAGGATTAAAAATAAGCAATATAGATGGAAATTTCCCTTTCAGCTACAGGTTCAGCATGAAGGACAGACTGTAATATTTAGAGAAATGGCTGATTTAGAGGACTTTCAGAAGAAATTGCAGCTTCCAGAAGTGAAAATACTAGACTGGCCTAAGGATTTTATTAGAAGGAGATAGGAGGGAAATGGGGGCTGAGGTGGAGGGGAGGGGGAGTGGATTGGGGGGGGAGGTTGGATATAGGTGGGTAAAGGGTGTAAGGGGTGGTGAGGATAGGTGTTGGGAGGGAGGGGATGTAGGGTGGTATAATGGTAATGGGTAAAAGGAAGTAAGTCGAAAAGGCAAAAAAGAGTCACTAAATTGTATGAATGTATTATATTTGGTATGTCACAGGCTTTAATAGTAATAATGAATTTGTTAACAAGATTATTAAATATACACAATGGGGTTGGTTATGTTAATTTAGGGTTAATAAAACACTATTGATATGGGAGGTTAATATACAGTTTGGATATGTTAGATATGTAGTGGTATATCTAACCTTAATTAAACACTTAGTAATGGGTGTGTAATATTACCCCCTCCCCCCCCCCCTTTTTTTTTCTCTCCCCCTCTTCACTACTCTCCACCCTATCCCTCTCTCCCCTGGTTTATTTTCCTATGGTCTCCTCATTATAGTTGGAAGGGGAAAAAATAGCTCAAAGCTTGATGGTAAGATGGAAGATGTATAAATAAATGATAAGGCAAATAGATATATATAGAAAAGGAGAATAATTCGAATAGGAATGGAAAAATAGCATGTAACGGCCGAATGGTAGTAAAGTTAAATCAGCAGTATCAGATATCCCCTCAATAGGGACCTTACCTAGGGTAAGATAGACTAGTATAGTCAATAATTAGGGGATAAGAGGTGTCAAAGGGGTGGGTTGGAGTATATGTGGGTGTAAATTTTAGGGCGAATGAGTGGTAATGGATTGGGAAGGATAAGGAAGTAGATTGGAAGGTATTAAGTGATATTTGTGTTAGTATAGTAAGTGTTTGCGTGTTCTTATATATTTTTTTTTTCTTTATGGGAAATGTAAGGTTTTGCTCCTTTAATGTAAGAGGTCTAAACTCCCCCTCTAAAAGAAATGAAAAATTGAATTTTATGAATAAACAGAAAATTGATATAGTGCTATTTCAAGAAACACACTTTCGATCAGATCACATACTTAAAATAAATAATAGAAATTATAGTGTGTGGATACATGATAAATGTCCTTACTCTAAATTTAAAAGGTGTATCGATTGCGTTTCATAGTGATATACCAGTCCAAATAATACAAAAATATGAAGGTAAGGATGGGAGGTTATTAATAATAAAATTTAAGCTGTATGGAAAAATATTTACAATAATAAATTTGTACCTTCCTAATTATGGGCAAATAGAGACTGGAATAAAAGCCCTATCAGACGCAATGGAGAAAGCTGAGGGAATAGTAATTGTGGGAGGCGATTTTAACTTCCTGATGGATATAAAAAGGGACACTACAAATATTAATATGCAAAAAAAAAAGAATAACATTAAAATAAAGGAATTTAAAAATGTCTTGAGAAAATACCAGCTACCTGATATATGGAGGGCCCAACATCAAATGGAGAAGAATTATACATACTATTCAAATATTCACAACTCATTCCACAGATTAGATTATATTTTTGTAAATAGGGAATAGTGATGGACGAACTTCCGACGGGACGTTTCGCGAACGCGAAATGCGAACGGACCCAAACGTTCGCGAAACCGAACGTTCGCCGCGGGCCCCATTGACTTCAATGGGAGGCGAACTTTGCAAACCTTCATGTCGAATTTGCGGCCACGTGGTAATTATTAGGGGGTAAAACGTAGTCCCACCATCTGGACAATGACATAATACATGTATGAGGTGAATTTGGGATCGATAACTACAAGCATTTTTATTTTATTTGGGAAATTGTTCTAACAATTCAGGACTATGGAGCTAATGAAGGCAATGGAGGAGAGGGAAGGTCAGGGACCAGGGTAGGCAAAGAAGAGGGTGCAGGAGATGATCACCAGCAGCGTGACATACCGGAATGACACATGCACCGTGATAGAGGCATCTGACAGCAGCACCGTAATACAGAGCACTGACAGCAGCACCGTGACATACAGCGCTGACAGCAGCACCGTGACATACAGCGCTGACAGCAGCACCGTGACATACAGCGCTGACAGCAGCACCGTGACATACAGCGCTGACAGCAGCACCGTGACATACAGCGCTGACAGCAGCACCGTGACATACAGCGCTGACAGCAGCACCGTGACATACAGCGCTGACAGCAGCACCGTGACATACAGCGCTGACAGCAGCACCGTGACATACAGCGCTGACAGCAGCACCGTGACATACAGCGCTGACAGCAGCACCGTGACATACAGCGCTGACAGCAGCACCGTGACATACAGCGCTGACAGCAGCACCGTGACATACAGCGCTGACAGCAGCACCGTGACATACAGCACTGACAGCAGCACCGTAAGCAGCCCCAGGAGGAAGTCAGCACAGCACAGGGATGGTGTGATCCCCTCATAATAAGAACCCCCAGGAGGAAGTCAGCACAGCACAGGGATAGTGTGATCCCTTCATAATAAGAACCCCCAGGAGGAAGTCAGCACAGCACAGGGATATCATAAGCAGCCCCAGTAGAAATATGACACCGCTCAACCTCTTCAAAGAGGAGGGTAGGGGCATATAGTACGGTGTGCTTTTTTGGGTCAAGGAAGTGAGCCAAATGAATTAAGAAGGTCTGTGTGCTTGATTAAAAAAATAGTTTATAGACATATACATGGTCTACTGGTCACATGTGTTGAATTCCTCCGAGATCCATGCCTCATTCATTTTTAGAAATGTGAGGTAGTTAACACTGTCGTGAGCTAGGCGAGTACGCTTATCGGTCACAATCCCCCCTGCTGCGCTGAACGTCCTTTCGGACAGGACACTGGATGAGGGGCAAGCCAACAGTTCGATTGCAAATTGGGCAAGCTCTGGCCAGAGGTCAAGCCTGCCCACCCAGTAGTCTAGGGGTTCATCACTCCTCAGAGCGTCCACATCGGCCGTTAACCCAATGTAGTCGGACACCTGACGGTCTAGGCGTTCCCTGATGCTGGATCCGGATGACACCTGTCGATGGGTCGGCTGAAAGAATGACCTCATATCCGAAGTCACCAACACATCTTCAAACCGGCCTCTTCTTGCAGGCGCTGTTGGATTGGTACCCGCAAATCCTTCTCTGGGAGTGGGAATTGCTCCTCTGCCAGCGCACGCAAAAGCAGAATGCAGCATTTCTCGAAGCAAGGCCTGGAAGTGCTGCATTCTGACAGCCCTCTGCGACGGCGGTAACATTTCCGCCATTTTGTGTTTGTACCGGGGGTCTAAGTACGTTGCCACCCAGTACTGGTCCTTGACCCTCATGCTTTTTATACGGGGGTCCCTATTAAAACACTGGAGCATGAAGGCCCCCATTTGCACTAAAGTGGAAGCGGTGTGGTGGCCTGGCTCCTGCTCATCATCCAGGATAATGTCGTCCTCTTCATTCTCCTCTCCCCATCCTCGCACAACAGGGATCCCAGAAAGGTTTAAAGCATGCTCTTCTTGCTCCTGCTCATCCGCCCCGGCACCATCCTCCTCTGACTCCTCATCAGACTCCTGTTGTTGACTTGTCTCAGATAGAGTAGCCCCCCCTGGGAATTCATCCAGCATTGCGACTTCCTCATCTTCCCGCTCCTGCTCCTCCACAGCCTGATCAATGACACGACGCAATGCACGCTCCAGAAAGAAGGCATAAGGTACCATGTCACTGATGGCGCCATGGCTGCGACTGACCAGTTTGGTGATCTCCTCAAATGGCCGCAGAAGTCTGCATGTGTCGCGCATGAGCAGCCACTGGCGCGGTGAAAAAAAACCCAGCTCCCCAGAACCGTTTCTTTCGCAGAGTTCATACAGGTAGACGTTAACTGCACGTTTCTGCTGGAGCAGCCTATCAAGCATATAGAAGGTTGAGTTCCATCGCGTCGGGCAATCGCAAATAAGACGTCTGACCGGCAGATGGTGTCGCCGCTGAATGTCAGCAAGGCGAGCCATGGCCGTGTAAGATCTTCTGAAATGGGCCGAGATTTTCCTTGCCTGCCGCAAGATGTCCTGGACCCCAGGGTATTTGACAAGGAATCGCTGCACGACCAAGTTTAAGACGTGTGCCATGCACGGCACGTGCGTGATTTTGCCCTGTTTCAATGCGCTAAGCAGATTGGCACCGTTGTCACACACCACTTTACCAACTGTCAAATTGAGCGGTGTTAGCCACTCATCTGCCTGTGAACGCAAAGCTGAAAGGAGTGCCGGGCCAGTGTGGCTCTTTGCTTCCAGGCACAACAGACGCAGCACGGCATGGCAACGTCTCACCTGGCATGTGGAATAGGTTCTGGGGAGCTTGGGCGGTGCAGTGGAAGAGACGCTAGCAGCGGAAAAGGAGGAGGCAGCTGAGGAGGAGAGGGAGGAGGATGGAGTAGGAGGAGGAGAAGAAGAGTCAGGCCTGCATGCAATCCGTGGCGGTAAAACCAAATCTACACGGGTGCCACGGGTTACATGCTTGACGGCCGTCAGAAGGTTCACCCAGTGGGCAGTAAAACTGATATACCTTCCCTGCCCGTGTTTGCTAGACCACGTGTCTGTGGTCAGATGTATCTTGGCACCGACACTGTGTGCCAGAGATACATTCACTTGCCGCTGAACATGGCCATATAGCTCTGGGATGCCCTTCTCTGAGAAATACTTCCTTCCTGGGACCTTCCATTGTGGTGTTCCAATGGCCACAAATTTGCGAAAGGCCTCCGAGTCCACCAGTTTATATGGCAGTAGTTGGCGGGCTATGAGTTCTGACAAGCCAGCCGCCAACCGTTGGGCAAGAGGGTTATCCGGCGTCATCATTTTTTTACGCTCAAACATTAGGCCCACGGAAGCCTGCCTTTTTGCAGAAAAATGTGAGCTTGGCGTGATGGAAGGTGGAGTGGAGGACAATTGTGAGGAGAGAGGAGAAGGAGAAGTAGAAGACGAGGCTGGACGGTGAGAGCCTGCAGTGTGGCTTTGTGTGTTCCGTTGCTCCCACTGGGCTCGGTGATGGCTGCTCATGTGCCTTCTTAAGGCGGTCGTCCCTAGGTGAGTATTGGGCTTACCGCGACTAACGCGTTGACTGCAAAGATTGCAGATGGCAACGCTATTGTCAGCAGCGGACACGTTAAAAAAAGCCCACACTGCGGAGCCATGTGCCGGTGTCCTGGGAGCGCCAGATGTGACCGTACATGGTCGATGACTCGCTCCTGATACATTTGCAGTCTGCTTTGTCCCTGCTGTGCAATGTAAGTCATTGCTGCTTCTCCTCCCTATCTGCTGGTCCATATCTCCCTCTGAACTCCCCTCCTCTTCCTCTCTTGTGGGCACCCACGTGACATCACTAGACACGTCATCATCAACGTCACCTTCCCCACCGCTATAAGTAGAGATCTCGGAGTAGGCAGCAACACCGGGGACCAACCTCCTCCTTGGGCTGATCTGGGTACTGGCGTCAGACTGCTGAGTAGCGCTTGTTGCTACCTCCTCTTCCTGATCCAATACCAAGAGTGGCTGCGCATCAGAAATGTCCTCTTGATATGGATCGGAAAATAATTCCAGTGACTCAAGCGGAAGGTATGTGGTGGTGGTGGTGGTGGTCGTGTTGTTGGTGGTAGTGTCTTTGGGGGTGCACATAGCAGAGAGTGAAGAAGAGGGTGCAGATCGAGAGGATGAGGAGGGTGCAGAAGAGTAAGGCTGAGCGAGCCACTCAACCAAGTCTGGTGCATCCTTTAAAGTAATTGAACGCACCTTCTGCAACTTCCCACTTTGGCTCAAGCCTGTTGCTCCTGCCCTACCCCTACCACCCCTGCGGAAGGGCCTGCCTCTTCCTCTGCCTGTCATTTTTTAAATGACCCTGTGACAAAACTCTTAGTCCCTATACCGATGAAGGACTGCTGCAGTATAGGGCAGCGGTCAGCAGTGGTGCACGTCAACCCTATCTATTGTGGACCGATAGCGGTCCTTACAGAACAGCAGACTGTACCGCACTCAAGCCTATGTACCGTAGCACCCTATACCAAGTTACCAGTCCTTATAAGAACTTTTGTGGACCAAGCAGGTTGTGTATTAGTGTTTAGCAGACTGTACGTCAGTCCCTATACCGCTGAAGGACTGCTGCAGTATAGGGCAGCGGTCAGCAGTGGTGCACGTCAACCCTATCTATTGTGGACCGATAGCGGTCCTTACAGAACAGCAGACTGTACCGCACTCAAGCCTATGTACCGTAGCACCCTATACCAAGTTACCAGTCCTTATAAGAACTTTTGTGGACCAAGCAGGTTGTGTATTAGTGTTTAGCAGACTGTACGTCAGTCCCTATACCGCTGAAGGACTGCTGCAGTATAGGGCAGCGGTCAGCAGTGGTGCACGTCAACCCTATCTATTGTGGACCGATAGCGGTCCTTACAGAACAGCAGACTGTACCGCACTCAAGCCTATGTACCGTAGCACCCTATACCAAGTTACCAGTCCTTATAAGAACTTTTGTGGACCAAGCAGGTTGTGTATTAGTGTTTAGCAGACTGTACGTCAGTCCCTATACCGCTGAAGGACTGCTGCAGTATAGGGCAGCGGTCAGCAGTGGTGCACGTCAACCCTATCTATTGTGGACCGATAGCGGTCCTTACAGAACAGCAGACTGTACCGCACTCAAGCCTATGTACCGTAGCACCCTATACCAAGTTACCAGTCCTTATAAGAACTTTTGTGGAACAAGCAGGTTGTGTGTTAGTGATTAGCAGACTGTACGTCAGTCCCTATACCGCTGAAGGACTGCTGCAGTATAGGTGAGCGGTCAGCAGTGGTGCACGTCAACCCTATCTATTGTGGACCGATAGCGGTCCTTACAGAACAGCAGACTGTACCGCACTCAAGCCTATGTACCGTAGCACCCTATACCAAGTTACCAGTCCTTATAAGAACTTTTGTGGAACAAGCAGGTTGTGTGTTAGTGATTAGCAGACTGTACGTCAGTCCCTATACCGCTGAAGGACTGCTGCAGTATAGGTGAGCGGTCAGCAGTGGTGCACGTCAACCCTATCTATTGTGGACCGATAGCGGTCCTTACAGAACAGCAGACTGTACCGCACTCAAGCCTATGTACCGTAGCACCCTATACCAAGTTACCAGTCCTTATAAGAACTTTTGTGGACCAAGCAGGTTGTGTATTAGTGTTTAGCAGACTGTACGTCAGTCCCTATACCGCTGAAGGACTGCTGCAGTATAGGGCAGCGGTCAGCAGTGGTGCACGTCAACCCTATCTATTGTGGACCGATAGCGGTCCTTACAGAACAGCAGACTGTACCGCACTCAAGCCTATGTACCGTAGCACCCTATACCAAGTTACCAGTCCTTATAAGAACTTTTGTGGACCAAGCAGGTTGTGTATTAGTGTTTAGCAGACTGTACGTCAGTCCCTATACCGCTGAAGGACTGCTGCAGTATAGGGCAGCGGTCAGCAGTGGTGCACGTCAACCCTATCTATTGTGGACCGATAGCGGTCCTTACAGAACAGCAGACTGTACCGCACTCAAGCCTATGTACCGTAGCACCCTATACCAAGTTACCAGTCCTTATAAGAACTTTTGTGGAACAAGCAGGTTGTGTGTTAGTGATTAGCAGACTGTACGTCAGTCCCTATACCGCTGAAGGACTGCTGCAGTATAGGTGAGCGGTCAGCAGTGGTGCACGTCAACCCTATCTATTGTGGACCGATAGCGGTCCTTACAGAACAGCAGACTGTACCGCACTCAAGCCTATGTACCGTAGCACCCTATACCAAGTTACCAGTCCTTATAAGAACTTTTGTGGAACAAGCAGGTTGTGTGTTAGTGATTAGCAGACTGTACGTCAGTCCCTATACCGCTGAAGGACTGCTGCAGTATAGGTGAGCGGTCAGCAGTGGTGCACGTCAACCCTATCTATTGTGGACCTATAGCGGTCCTTACAGAACAGCAGACTGTACCGCACTCAAGCCTATGTACCGTAGCACCCTATACCAAGTTACCAGTCCTTATAAGAACTTTTGTGGACCAAGCAGGTTGTGTATTAGTGTTTAGCAGACTGTACGTCAGTCCCTATACCGCTGAAGGACTGCTGCAGTATAGGGCAGCGGTCAGCAGTGGTGCACGTCAACCCTATCTATTGTGGACCGATAGCGGTCCTTACAGAACAGCAGACTGTACCGCACTCAAGCCTATGTACCGTAGCACCCTATACCAAGTTACCAGTCCTTATAAGAACTTTTGTGGAACAAGCAGGTTGTGTGTTAGTGATTAGCAGACTGTACGTCAGTCCCTATACCGCTGAAGGACTGCTGCAGTATAGGGCAGCGGTCAGCAGTGGTGCACGTCAACCCTATCTATTGTGGACCGATAGCGGTCCTTACAGAACAGCAGACTGTACCGCACTCAAGCCTATGTACCGTAGCACCCTATACCAAGTTACCAGTCCTTATAAGAACTTTTGTGGAACAAGTGAGTTGTGAATGTTTAGCAGACTGCAGCAGAAGGGCAGCAGTCAAGTATAATATCCTTTCTATATTTGGAAGAAAGAATATTATACATGTACAAGCCTATTACTGTACCACTGATACCAGTCCTGAAAAGAACCTTTGTGGAACTAATAATAACAGCAAGTCTTTAAAATTACCCTCACTGCCTGACAACACTGCTTCCTTCCTGTCCCTATACAAATTGGCAAAAAAAGAGAACGATTAGTGGTTACTGGAACAGCTCTTTTGTGGACCTTGATAGTAACAGCTAATGATGATGATGATGATGATGATGATGAAAGACTAATCTGGCTGTCCCTGTAGCATACACCGTCCTTTCCCTTTCTCTAAACTAACAAAAGACACTCAGGCTGCTGCAAGAATCAGCAGCACAGCAAACCTATCAACACCTAACACCTATACCAGTCCTGAAAAGAACTTTTGTGTACCAAATAGCTAGTGGTTTATCTCTCCCTACTCCACACAGGAACCTGTCCCTATCGTAACAGAAGAAAGAATGTAAAATGGCCACCGGATCGGGTGTATTTATAGGTTAGGGGGAATGTACAAGTGTCCATGTGCTGTCATGTCTCAATTGGCTGTCCTGTATCACATGATAAACGTGTCACCAAAGGTTAAAGTTCTTGTATACATTAAACACGTAAGTCCGCCGCGGCGAACGACGGAAAAAGGCGTTCGAACGTGCGGACCGCGAATGTCGGAAATTCGCCGCGAAACGACCGCCGGGCGAAACGTTCGTCCATCACTAATAGGGAAGGTTTAATAATGAAGCCAATATCAGAGATAGGGGTATTTCTATGGTCAGATCACGCCCCAATATATCTAGAGTTTGCAGTAATTGCGACAAAGAAAAGGAGTGGGATATGGAGATTGAATGATAATCTAATCAAAGATAATAAATGTGAGGTAGAGATACAACAAACTATAAAATAATTTTTAATAACTCATGAAGGAGATGAAACATCATTCCCAATTCAATGGGAAACATTAAAATGTGTATTGAGGGGAATATTCATCAAGCATGGAGCAAGAAGAAAAAAAGAAAAAATATTGAAACAATCTCAATTGGAAACAGAGATTAGAGAATTAGAGGAGATACACAAGAGGAGTATGAAACCGTTTGATAGAATAAGATTAAAGGAAAAACAAATGGAAATGCAATCAATGCTTGATGAAGAGTCCCTACAGATAAGAGACAAAAATAGAACACAGTGGTATAAGTTCGGAAATAAATCAGGGAAAGTGTTGGCCCGAACATTAAAAAAGCAGCAACCCTTAAGTTACATAGAAAAAATTGTAAAACCAAATGGGGAAATGACATATGACCTAGTGGAAATATCTGAAACTTTTCATACTTATTACTCCAAGTTATATAATATAAAAGAAAATCAGGAGTATAAGGAGAAAGGGAATAAGGGTGAGGCGATACGAAACTATATACGGGAAACAGCGGTACCCATGTTCTCAATAGAAAAAATTGAGTATCTGGAGCGTGAAATCTCAATAGAAGAAATAGAGCATGCAATCGCAGAACTTGCACTGGGAAAGAGTCCAGGCCCGGATGGGTATACCGCTAGATTCTATAAGACATTTAAGAGTTTAATCACGCCTATTCTTAAGAAAACATATAACTCTATCTCTCAAACACAGCCATTTGCAGTACAGAGCACGGAGGCCCATATCGTATTAATATTAAAGCCTGAAAAGGATCAATCAATTTGTAAAAACTATAGACCTATATCTTTGACAAACATAGATATAAGAATATACTCTAAGATAATAGCGAGACGAATAACAGAAATTATATCAAATCATATAAATTTGGACCAAACGGGTTTTATGAAGGGTAGAGAAACAAGGGATAACATTATTAAGACATGTACACTGATGGAATACGCTCAGAGAAATGCCATCCCTGCCTGCCTTCTGGCTATAGATGCCGAGAAGGCTTTTGATAGGGTGGGATGGAAATTCTTGGAGGAAGTATTGAGGCAAACAGGAATGGGACCTAAAATGCTAGATAGGATCACTGCATTATATAAAAATTCAAGAGCAAAAGTTAGGACAAATGGGATGTTGTCAGATTATATAAAGGTATCAAATGGGACTAGACAGGGGTGTCCCCTATCCCCACTTCTGTACGTTATGATAATGGAACATCTTATGGAAGCTATAAGGGGAAATACGGATATCAAAGGGATAGAGGTTAAAGGTAAAGAATATAAGACGGCTGCATATGCAGATGATCTTTTATTATATATAACTAACCCTATAATTACAATACCAAATGTAATAAAAGAACTGGAAAGATTTGGGCAATTGAGCAACTTTAAAGTTAATTATGATAAATCTGAAGTAATGAACATCTCATTGGAAGAAGGAATGCAAAAGATAATACTAAATGATTTCCCATTTAAATGGAAACAAGACGCGATTAAGTATCTTGGAATATATATTCCAAGTGACTTAAAACTTCTACAGGACATGAACTATAATAAAGCAATTTATAAGGTAAAAAAAACTTTTAGGAAAATATGATAAAACAACTTATTCCTGGTTAGGGAAAAATAAATATTCTAAAGATGGTGATACTACCAATTATGCTATATATTTTTCAAACTGTCCCTATTATACCATCAGGAAAGATTATGAAGGATTTAAGAGAAGCTGCAGAAAGTTTTATATGGTCGCATAAGGTTCCTAGAATAGGAAGAGAAGTATTAATAAGAACAAAAAAAATGGAGGACTGGCAATGCCTGACTTCTCCAAATACCTCCAAGCAGCGTCAATAATGAGAATTATAGATTGGCAGCATAATGCAAAAAATAAACAATGGGTAAAGTGAGGCCCGGAACGGAAAAGACAGAAAAGAAAAAGTAGTGCAGGGCCGGGCATGACCATGTGTTTAGGGGAGACAATGCATGGGTTAATATGAAGAGATTAGAGGGGAGGGGACAGTGAGAAAAGTCCAAGGGGGAGTGGTAATATATAAGGAGGAGGCGGGGCTGGGCTGGGAAACAGAAAGTTGTGGAGAAAGAAATGAGGAGGCAGTTTTTTGCTCTGCTCCTCCAACATGGCTGAGATGTCACTCGGATGAGGGCCTTTATGGATGACCAGGTGAGGCTGGGAGGTGAGGGTTGCTGTGCATGCAGAGTTTGCAGCCTCTGGCACTCTGTTTTCACCAGGGCCCTCATCTGGGACCATGTGCTAGGCAAGGAGCCCTCTGGGGGGAACAATCCGGTCCCCCAGCAAAGAATAGCCAGTTGTCTGCCTGAGCAGGGTCTGGGTGGACTCCACGCCACCAGCCCAGCTCGGTGGGTGGGGCCACGGGCCGTTATGGTGCTGCTTCCCCGCCCATGAATCGCAGGACTAATACCTCCTCTGCCTGCATCGCTGCGTGGGGAGGAAGGCTTGGCGAGGGAGACTTATTAGTATGGCCATCAGGCTGCTTATACATAAAAAAAGAAAAGTATTTTAAGGGGGCGGGGCCCCGTGGGTGGGCGTGGCCTATACCGGCGGCTCAAGTAGGCACAAGATGGCGGTGGAAGGACGAGGTTGACCTTCCAGGTCACAGTATGTGAGGGCATGTGTGGAACTGTGGCAGGAGGCGGAGCTTCGGGGGTGAGACAGGCAGTACAAAGGAGGGACTCCACGGCCCCCAGGACCTCTTTGCCTGGGGGGCTGATGACACCACCGGTCCTGGTCTGGGACCACAGGTCGAAAGGCGAGCTGACAGTGTGCGAGGAGGAGGAGCCGCAGGAATGCGAGCCAGCGATGGAGGCAAGCGAGGCAGCTGTTGGGGTTCCAGTCAGCCTGGTAAGTCAAATAATGTCTAAATGTTTTTCGTTTAAGTTGCATTGCAGGATTTGTTGGGGGTTGGAAAGGGGGGGTGCAATGTCAGCAGTAGTTGCTCCTCCTTGAACAGAGGTGATGGATGCTGGCCCACAAGTGGCGGGCGGTGCACCTGCCAGTTTGGGGACAGTGGTGCAGTGGTGGGGTTGTCAGGTAATGGTAGGATGGAGAAGGTAAGGATTGCAGATGCAAAAAAAATAAATAAAAATAAATAAATAAAAACAAACTAAATAATAAATAAATAAAAATGTGAGATGTACGGGTGCTTTGAGGGTCCCCTGGGAACACAATTAAATAGGGGGTCCGGGATGCGATTTGAAAAGGCGAGTGTGTGGAGATCTTCTCGTTATGGCCACCTTTAAAAAAAGAAAAAAAAAAAAAAAAAGGGGGGGGGGGAATTTACATTTTAAGTGTATAGGGTCAAGCAGGAAGATCAAGGGAAAAAGGATGAAGGTAAGAGGAGGTACCGATCGCTTTATGCGATTGTCATGGGGGAAGAGCCCGAACATGGTTCGGCGTTGTTCTGTTATATGTAGGCCATTGGTAGGTGCACATGTTAAAAAGGGGGATCTGATTGGCTACGGGATGACGAGCAGTTTAGGCTGCGCAGGTCGGTATGGCCGTTTCTTAATGGGGATCAAAGGATAGCGGCTTCTGGATGCGGTTTCTGTAGTAGTAGAGGCAACTATACCCCCCTCTGGATGGTCGGCTGAAAAGAAAGGGGTGGGTTGGCAGTGCAATGTGAGCTCCTGTCAGTTCAGTTAAACACGAGTGTTAAAAGGGTGCGGGGACCCATCCATTGTATTGTGGCTTCATGTGAGGACAATGTACAGGCAAGCCTAGTCACACAAGGGATGACTTTTGGAAGGGGGTGAAAAGGTTGCAGCCTTTCATAAGTAGATACGGAAATAGCGAGGCTGCTTGCCTCCGGGGTTTTTAATGGGGTCTACAGCGGGGGTGGTGCCTGAGAAGGAACCAAACAAGTTTTGCCTCGTTTCCCCACTTATCTGTAAAAAAAAAAAAAAAAAGAGTTCTGTCATAATCCGATGCAGTGCACTGTGTCCGATACTTCACGTACACAGCTATAAGGTGGGTTAGGTGTGACGGAAAAGGGGCGCCTATGGCAAACTAGGAATCCGTGTTCCGCTTGCTTCCAATCTATTCAGAGAGCTTTGGCTGCTGGATAGATGCTGGCAAGAGGAGTTTTTATTTTTTTTTATTTTTTTTTACTTGGAACGATGCCTGCCCATGGGTTTCTCAATTTAGTGGGCTATGGTTAGATGTTTAGTTCTTTACCGGAGTGGGAGGGTAGAGACGTGTCGGTCCTTGATTCAATCATAGATGGCTTGGACGTTTGTGTGTTGGGCTGCCTTCCTCCGATGTGTGTGCGATTATACTTTATACATTGCAGCACATTGCAGGTAGGTTCATTAGTGCCATTGGCTGCAAAAGACAGGGGGCCGACGAGGGATATTGTACTATTTTGTTCTGGCATTGTGATTGTTTCGGGGGCTACGGAGAGTCATCTGTCGGTGACCAAGTTGGAGGTACTATAGAAGGGGGTGTGTGAGGCCCAGGGACGGCGTGAGGTACAGTTGAGGACTTTGCATTCATTGCTGGGTAAGTTCAATTTCACCTGCCGGTTTTATTCCAATGAGCGGGTTTTGGCCGACGGCTGCCGTCTGCTACAGTGGGGGTTTCAGGCCCTGGATAATTTAAACAGTTAAATGCGGAACATAGGGAGGGTTAGAAGGTTTGGTACGAGTTCTTGGCCACATATAACGAACGATAGGTGGATGCCAGGTCTATGGGAAAAGAGGTCACGAACACAGCGGGGTAAACAGGTTTGGGGGGAAATTTCTCTTTCAGGGGCAATAGAGTGAGGAAATTTGGCCCCAATTTTGTTGGGTGGAAGTGGAGTGTTCATTCGTAAACTTGTGCTATTGGAATTTTTCCAGTGGTTCTGGCTATGGAGCTGGGGTAAGGGTCAGGCAGGAACCTGACACGGAGTTGAATTGTGATTATGTGGGTGTGGTTACGTGGTCAACCACATGTCCGCATTGTCACAACTGGTCATACAGCGGCTACGCCATTTTGTGTTGCGTTAGGTGTAGTTGAACATTTTCTATATGCTATTCATCTTGCAGGCTTCGGAAACACGGGGGGCTTACTCGTGCATCTATTTTCGGTGGGATAGGTTCTGAGAGTTAGCCGGACACAGAGGGGGAGGAGTTCCCTACTCGGGCTGGATAGGGGAGATGGCATTGGAGTCACCACGGGAGGTAACAGGGCAGTCAGCCAGTGAGTCCACATGGGCGGCTTATGTGAAGGTATGAAAAGAAGGGTGGGTTTGATTGGTGCAGGAGTCTGAGGTCGAACATGGCTGTGTGGGGGGTAAGGTTGTTGGTGGTACTGTGGTTCCAGGAACTTGGTAAACGGGGTCGGTATCTGCCATTGAGCGGAAACTGGTGGGTTTTTGGCTTTTGAAATTGGATTGAAAAAAGGAGTTTGGGTTGGACAATAAATAATAAAAAAAAAAAATGATCAAAGGGTTAGAGGGGTGGAGGTGCTGCTGTTTGTGTTACCAGGATTCAGAGTAATAAAAAATAAATAAATCATAAAATAATAATAAAAAAAAATAAAAGGATAAAACGGTTAGGGAGTTTCTAGGGTTTGGAACAGATGGCATGGTGGGCAGTTCATGTGGCACAAGGCTGGGAAGTATTGGTTGAGGTTCCAGTTCAGGTGGATGTTCTGAAAATGCCACTGGGACGCAAGGTTGGATGGTGCAGAATACGCTTCACACTCCTTCCACATCGGGGCAGCTTTAGAAGCTGCCAGATGTGGGTAGGATGAGGCGGCGGTGAGGAGGAATGGTAGGTGGGAAGCAAAGCAATTACGCACTTACCTATGCCTTCATGTGGTGGTGAAATAATAAAAAAAAAACACACGAGTGGGGGAGTAGTCTGTACATACAAGCTGTGTTGTTTGTGGTATGGGGTTACATTGGTTTACTTTAAAGTTGGTGCTGCCTTTGTTTGCCGTTTTTTGTCCAGATGGAGGACTTATACGCCTTGTCTGGATTTTCTTTGTTATCTGTATGTTTGTTGGGGGGGCCAGAAGAGCAGATGCGAGATCGGTTGGCAGACAGTTGGGTAGTTAGAGGAGGGAGGCATGTGTTCACTGGCTAGGTGTATGGGGGTTGAGGTGCAGCAAGGTGCTATGGGAAGTGGAACGTTAGGCGCGGCGGGATAAACCCCCGGCCGTTTGGGTTATGCATGCAAGGGGTAATGCTTTTGGGTTCGAATGATCAGGGAGTTGATCTCGGACGTTAAGTCAGATATTTTACGACTTCGTACAGTTGTCTAACACTCAGGTGGTGGGGAGGTTGTGGCTCAGAATGGGGGGCCTGGTGATCAGGAAAGTAGAGGTGGAAACTAATGTGGGCCTGTAATTGAGGGTGTTAGAATACACCTCTAGGTAGTGGGGATAGTTTTCTGGGATCTGGGACTCCAAAATGGGATCCAGCGGGCCCCGGGGGTGTGGGGGAGCCCTTAAGGGTAAGGTGTCATCCTTGCGGGCTGTGGCGGTGTTTTGTTGGTCTTTGACGGTGGCAGTAAACATATGTGATGGAAAGGGGTGGGGGGCTCATCGGTAGTATGTGCCCCTCCGGTGTATTCCAGCGAAAGGTTAGCTGGAATACTGTAATGGTTGCACTGCGGGAAGGGGGTTGTCTCCGAGCTGATTATCCGCTGGAGGCCTATCGTGTGGAAAAAGGTCCCGCAGTGTATTGGTGGAATATGTGTTGGAGTTCCGGGGTGCCGTCAAAGACCAACAGACTGGAGTTGAACAAGTTGTTACGGAGGTGATATTTTGGTATATATTTGATATTGGAGTTATTTATATGGTGTGAATAATAAATAGGCTGCTATGGCCATTTATACTCCAAAATTAAGGTGTGGTCTCATCATTTTAGAAGGGTAAGAAATGGGGATGGTGGAGTACAAGTGGTATAGTAGTAAGAGGCAAGTTGGGTACCTCTGAACTACACTGGTCAAGTTAGAAGAAGATATAATAGGGGCTAGAATAAAACATCAACCATAGATAAAATCTAATTTAAGACCAGAAGAAAAGGAGTTACCCATTTTTGTAAAAACAACATTAAAAATTTGGAATGATATAATAAAAAAAGGAAATCTCTCCTCAATGAGTGGCCCTATGACCCCATTATTTGCCAACCCCGAATTTAGACCAGCACTAAAAAGCAAAACATTTCTTAAATGGAATATGGAGGAGCATGAGCGAATAATACAAATCCTGAATATAATAATAAATGGCTGCAATACTCTCAGTTGAAAGCATATATAGATCCATTAATGATAAGTATTAATAGACAATTAACTGTATTCGAGCAAATAGTATTAAATAAGGATAAAGCGAATAAAAAACTTTCTAAGATATACAATCTATTACTCCCTTATGGTGATATTAAAAAAATAGCAGCGGGGCGTGGCCTGCAGCGGAACCGAATGGACGTTTGATTCCAGAGCTCCTGCTTCCCCAAAGACAACACGGCTATAAGCGGCTAATAGGACCCCGATATTCGTCCACATACCTGGCGTTTTGAGAGGGGCACACCTGGTGAGCATGATAGGCAAGCGAAAAGGCTCATCGAAGCCCCAGCGGCTCACGGACTTCTTCCTCCAACCGCGCCATCAAGGTAAGCAAGATGGCGCCGACCACCCTTCTCCACTGACTGCAAAGCATAAACTAAAACTGCCCACAAATACCTCATCCCCTAACAATATAGACTCCTACAGCGACCAGGCTTCCCCACCGGCATCCTCTCCCTCGGGGAGCCCAGCTAAAGTGAAATTGAAGCTGGATGGCTCTGGATGCAGTCCCGCGCTGAGCCCGGCTGCAGACTCTGAGGATGACACCAGGGAACTCCATGACTCTATTTCCAATTATCCTACTACCAATCAACCAGTGCTGGATACGGTACTGAAGGACATGCTGGTCTCCCTGAGGAGCACACTCCAAGCTGACTTGATGGGCTGCATGAATAGACTCAGTGGAGCTGTAAGAAAGGTGGAAGACAGGGTTGATCATTTGGAAGGCAAGATGGGGGAATTTGCTTCCACCATAAATGACTTGGTAGATGCGCACGATCTGCAAGAAGGGGAGTCCACATGGGTTAGAGATAAGCTGGCCGATATTGAGGACAGGTCCAGGAGGAACAACCTCAAGATTAGAGGAATTCCCGAATCCGTCCAAGCCTCGGATTTGCGCTCCTATGCTACCGACCTGTTCACCTCTTTACTACCCAATCTTTCAGCCATTGAACTGTCTATCGACCGGATACACCGACTACCAAAACCTTCGTATCTCCCAGACAAAATCCCCAGGGATGTGATTCTTCGTATGCATTTCTATTACTCAAAGGAACAACTGATGCAGTACGTTCGTAAGCAAGAGCAGCTCCCTCCTCAATACCAACACCTTCAGTTCTATGCTGACCTGTCCCAGCATACGCTTCAAAAACGAAGAAATCTAAATACGATCACGAAAGTTTTGCGCAACCATCAAATCCCCTATCGTTGGGGGTATCCTACCAAAATTACGATCACACATCAGGAACGCTCGTTTGTCATAGACTCCTTGGACAAAGGCATTACCTTACTAAAAGAATGGAAGATTCTCCCTGATCCTAAGGACAACAATGCAGACGCCTCCAATCGTCGGACGCTCAGCCCGGACTGGAAGTCAGCGACACCGCGAAACGCCAACTCACAAGTTTGATTATACACCAACGGGGTCCCTTCTCCTCTAGTTGGGGAGGCAGGTCGTTCGTTGGGCCTGAACTGTTACCCCGAATTACCTGAGCAACACTCGGTTGCTTACGACTCACCCCTTCCTCCTAGAGGGGTGTCTTGGTTCTATGTTAGAGCTTATCATGCTCTCTTTCTTTCAATATTTTAGTTATGTTTATACAAGTTGGATTTTCTTCTTTTTTTTTCACTCAATTACTTTTCATGCATTTTCTCTTTTCCTGGAGTTTTACCAGTCCCTGCAAACCCGGCAATTCACCTTAAGACCACCTGTTCATCGTACGGACAGCAGCTTGCAAGACCAACTTCAAAAGCGGTTTACAGACCGCACTCAATCTCGGCCTAACTGTGAGTACCTTCCCCATGGAGTGGTCATTTTACACATGCTAACACCTCTAGTAGACGTCTTCTATTCTCTTTTTATGTATACAGCACATATCACACTTTCATCCCCCGAATACTCCCATGGCCATTAACTTCTTATCTATTAATACTAAAGGACTCAACCACCCTATGAAAAGGAAGTCTATGTGGAAAGAAGCGTTATCTACTGGGTCAGACATCCTCTGCGCCCAGGAAACCCATTTCTGCCAACATGCAGCGCCTGTCTGTAAACATAAGAACTTCCCACACACGTTTTTCGCAAATGCCACTTCTAAAACGAAAGGGGTAATGATAGCAATCAGAGACTCTGTCCTTTTTAATTTACATACGGCAATTGCTGATCCTCAGGGTCGCTACTTGATTGTGATATGTGATATAAATCAAACGACTTACACCATTGTAAATGTCTACGCCCCCAATACCCGTCAAGTTTGTTTCTTTCACAAAATTATGAAGAAGGCTCGGAAACATGGCCAAGGATCGATGGTAATCTGTGGTGACTTTAATATTGTACCTGACACGTCCATTGACACTACCTCCACGTCCAAACGCGTACCCCTATCTCTGGGCAGCACACTGCATAGCGAGGATGTTTATGACGTATGGAGATGTTTGCATACAACGGAGCGAGACTTCACTTTTTTTTCTGCCCCTCACCACACATACTCGCGAATAGATTTGTTTTTGGTCGATCAACACACATTATCTAAGGCACTATCGGCATCTATCAACACCATCACGTGGTCTGACCACGCGTCTATCACGCTGTCTCTGAAAAACTCTTCTACATTTGAATCAATCCCTCTTTGGAGGGCGAACTCATACATTATGCAACTGCCTGAATGTAGATCGTATATCGAGGACCATTTGGGGGAATTTTTCTCCCTCAACGGGCCCTCGATGCCTAATAAATTTGTGCTCTGGAATGCCCATAAGGCATACATTCGGGGGATTTTTATTAAACTGGGAGCGGGGGAGAGGAGACGGAGGCAGCAGAAGATATGTGACATTACTAACAAAATTCGTGATTTAGAATCACAAAACAAATGGGCCACTTCCCAATCTTTGACTGAACAGCTCCACAGACTGAGACACGACCTGAGGCTCCTTTTACTGGACTCTTTTGAAAAACAAACAAAAAGACTAAAAATGACATATTACACTCAGGGCAACAGAGCAGGAAAACTACTTGCATACCGACTTAAAGGTCATAGACTGAAATCAAAAATTCCTTACATCCTTCACCCCACTAGTAAACACAAGATGTTACGCCCACGAGATATTGCAGATGCATTTAGCGACTATTACGGTTCCTTATATAACTTAAAAGACGACTCTACCACTACTCAGCCCTCACCCTCCTTGATTAATGACTTTTTACAACAGCTATCCTTGCCTACTCTATCCTCACAGCACGTGGAACAACTTAATACACCTTTTACGTCTGACGAAATCCTCAAAGTTATTGACTCACTTCCTGGGTCTAAATCCCCCGGTCCTGACGGTTTTTCCGGAGACTACTATAAGACGTTTAAAACGTATTTACTGCCTTGTTTGACAGAAGTGTTTAACGCTGCCGCCGCTTCCTCCTCCTTCCCACACGAAATGTTGAGTGCAATCATAGTGACTTTACCGAAGCCAGGTAAGACCCCTGATACACCAGCCAATTTCCGTCCTATATCCTTACTAAACACGGACGTGAAAGTCTATGCCAAACTTATAGCAAACCGGCTAGTAAATATTCTGCCCTGTTTAATACATCCCGACCAAACTGGGTTTACAAAAGGACGACAAACCTCAGATGCTACGAGGAGGCTGACCAATATCATCCATCTGGCTGGCGCTGGGCGGGGGCCTTCTCTGCTCCTTGCGTTGGACGCGGAGAAGGCCTTCGACAGGGTCCACTGGGGATATATGAAAGCAGTCTTAACCAAATTTGGATTCTCTGGTATGATCCTTTCGGCTATAACGGCCCTCTACTCGAATCCCTCAGCGAAAGTATACACCTCGGGTGTACTTTCTGCCCCCTTCCCAATATCAAATGGAACGCGCCAGGGATGTCCACTCTCCCCTTTGATCTTTAATTTAATTTTAGAACCCCTGGCGGAACATATAAGATCCCACCCCAATATCACTGGATTCAAAACTAGAACATCTGAACACACGATAAGCCTATTCGCTGATGACATTATCTTGATGCTCACGAACCCTGAAAAGTCTTTGGCTTCGGTACACGACACTCTGAGACTATTTACCACGTTGTCTTATTATAAGGTTAATGAGAACAAGTCTTATATCTTGGGCATGGGCGTAGAGAAGGATATGCAGTCGAGACTTAGCGCACGGTTCCCCTATAGGTGGAGTGAGAAAGGCATAGAGTATTTGGGAATCACCTTGACCCCCACATCCGGGGAATTATACACCAATAATTATATCCCCCTTCTTAAATCCTTACCATCTAAACTGCAAGCCCTTGATAAAACAGAACTCATCTGGTCAGGTAGATTGGCAGCAGTGAAGATGATAGTTTTGCCCCAACTACTCTATCTGTTCAGGTCCCTTCCCATCCCTGTCCCCAGTAAATACTTTACTGAAGTACAAGCAATAATAAACAAGTTTCTATGGAGAGGGAAAAGGGCCAGGTGGGCCTTCAAAGACTCACTGACCGCGAGAACAGCAGGGGGAGTGGGCAACATACAGATCTATGATTACTACATAGCTTCCATACTAGCCCAATTGAGGACATGGTTCCCTGACTCACCCCCCACGCGATGGCAGGATCTTGAGGAAAATCAAATCCCCAACTCTAGCCTGTACAACTATTTACTGACCCACGTAGCCAATGCTCCCGACCTTGCCAATTTGGCCCCCTCTATAGTGGCATCTTTACGAGCTTGGAGGGTACTCCTTGCGCAAACTTTTACCGCCCCTATTTCTACTTTAAAAATCCCTCTTGGCAGTCTCAGTGCACTTATTCCCGACCTGCAAATATCTCATTGGCAAGCAAAAGGTATAAAACACATTGAGGATATTATGATAGGTCCAGCAATGAAAACATTTCGCACATTACAAATTGAATACGGCCTAGCAGATTTGGATAGTTATAGATACATCCAAATAAAGCATCTTTTCCAATCTTACAATATCCCAGATATACAACTCCCCTGGAGGATTGCTTTATACCTTACTAAACCCTCTACTAATCTAAAGGGGATATCTCTTTTTTATAACACCCTCAACGACAAACGAACATTCCGCAAAACTTCCAACATTCATGCTTGGGAAAAGGACTTGGGGAAAACATTTACAGAAGCCCAATGGAGAGCCGCGCTGAAAGTAGCTTACGCATCCACCAAATGCATCAACCTTTGGGAACTGACGCAAAAAATACTACGTCGTTGGTACATTACTCCCTATAAGATATCCAAATTTGCCCCCACTGCATCTCCACTTTGTTGGAGACAATGTCAACACCCCGGCACCTTGTACCATATCCTTTGGGAGTGTCCTAAAATACGGACACTTTGGAATAGGGTGTTTCACTTGTGCTCACAAATAGCACAATTTCCCATTCCTGCTGACCCAGCACTGGCCATCTTATTTCTAAACATTGATCAAATACCCCAACCAGCCAGAACGATTGTTTCCCATATTATACTGAGCACCAAACTGGCCTTAACGCGTCACTGGAAAGATCTTAACACACCCACGTTCGGGGAAATTGTCATGACTACCAACACACATGCTATGTATGAAACCCTGTTTGCTTCAACCCAAGGCAGGCTTGGCGTGGCCAGAGCTAATTGGGAAAGGTGGACTGACTGGTTTACTAAATCTAAACTGATATGATTGTAGAGTTACAATAACTTAGACATGTGAAGGATCACGAGCTCATCTGTGTTAAAACTCCAAAACTCAAGTCTTTCTTTTCTTTCTTTATTTTTGTTCTACTACTTTACTGCCTTTTTGTTCTCTTCTATTCTTCATTTCTTCCATCTTTGTTTTACTCTATACTCGTTGAAATCATGGGTGCTCTTCACCCGCTCTATATTCTTATTTTACCTACAAGCCATATTACGCCTACCCGGATACAGTGCAGTGGATATCACCTGATTTGTTTAATGTCTCCGGGGTGGGTGGAGGTCTTCCCCCTCTGAGCACAGTGAGTACCCACTAGGGGTGCCGGAGGGTGGGCCTCTTCTCTTCTCTACACCGGGGAACAGACTAGATATATAGGATATCCTTATTATTATCTTCTGCCTATAGCTCTGATAGACCAGCTATGATGTACTTCTGCTCTTAGATACCTTCTCTACATTATATATCCTGTGCGTGTATTATGTGCTTCATATTTATACTGTAAGTGAAATTTTGCTTCACCATGTATGTAGGTATATCTCTGTTACCATATGTTAAAATTTTCAATAAAAACTTATTGCAATTAAAAAAATAGCAGCAATGAAAAAATGGGAGGAGGAAATAGGGAATGTGTTGACAGAGAAGGAATGGGAAGGGATATATGGAAGAATACATAAACTATCGGTAGCAATCAAGGACCAAGAAAAAAACTATAAAGTTGCAATAAGATGGTATAGAGTCCCAGTAGTAATGAATAGAATAAATAAAAGGAACCCTGAAACCTGTTGGAGATGCAAAATAGAAAAGGGTACTTTAGAGCACATATGGTATAGCTGTTACAAGTTAAGAGATTTTTAGGGTAAGATAACAGAAATATATCAGCGAGTGACAGGTACTAGGATAAAGATAGATATAATGATAGTACTATTCTCTCTCACACCTAAATCATTAACACAGAAAGAGATAGAGTTTTGACTACAGCTGCAAAAATTGTAATAGCGCGAAAATGGAAAAAGGAAAATGCTCCATTAATAATAGAGTGGAAATGTGAAATGAGTGAAACACACTATATGGAGAAGCAAATAAGAGAAGAAGGATATGTGGAGAATCCGATTTCAAAGCATTTGAAAAAGTGGGAGGAGTTTTGCACCTCAGGGAACCTTAAGGAATATTTGTAAGTGTGGAAGTGAGGAGCGATGGGGTAGGTGGGAGGGATGAGGGCTGATATATATATATATATATATATATACAGGGCCGCTGATAGGCCAGTACAACCTGAACTGCAAAGTAAATTAAAAAAAAAAGATTATCCTCCACCGATCATCGTCCGCACAACCCCACCCCCGTTCGGTAAGGTTTTTTTTTTAATTAGATGTGATTAGTCTGTGCTGTATGAGGCTGCAGGGGAGGGACTATTTGTTGTATTTCGGGCGCGGAAGAATACGCCTTCTGCGCCCGCTCCTCCTGCTCCGCACACAGCACAAGTCCAGGCCAGCATACCCTATGGTGTTGCGGAGTGATATTCCTCTCTCTCTCTCTCTCCGCGTGAGAAGAAGTAGCAGAGTGAGAGGAGCAGAGAGTGCAGGGGCCGGGCGATCGAGCTATTGTGGACACTGAAGAAGAGGGAGGAAGTGATCTCTGCTGCCCTGCTGGAGCTAACAATTACACAGGTGAGGTGTATGCCTGAAGTTCAACATCTACTACTACTCTGCAAATACTCTGCAATACATACTCTGCAATACTCTGCAATATATACTCTGCAATACATACTCTGCAATACTCTGCAATATATACTCTGCAATACATACTCTGCAATATATACTCTGCAATATATACTCTGCAATATATACTCTGCAATATATACTCTGCAATACATACTCTGCAATACATACTCTGCAATACATACTCTGCAATATATACTCTGCAATACATACCCTGCCAATACATACCCTGCCAATACTCTGCAATACATACTCTGCCAATACTCTGCAATACTTTATACCTACCCTGCCAATACTCTGCAATACTTACCCTGCCAATACTCTGCCAATGCTCTGCAATACTTACTCTGCCAATACCCTGCAATACTTACCCTGCCAATACTCTGCAATACTTACCCTGCCAATACTCTGCCAATGCTCTGCAATACTTACTCTGCCAATACCCTGCAATACTTACCCTGCCAATACTCTGCAATACTTACCCTGCCAATACTCTGCAATACTTACCCCGCCAATACTCTGCAATACATACCCCGCCAATACTCTGCAATACTTACCCCGCCAATACTCTGCAATACTTACCCCGCCAATACTCTGCAATACATACCCCGCCAATACTCTGCAATACATACCCCGCCAATACCCCGCCAATACCCTGGCAATACTCTGCAATACTTACCCTGCCAATACTCTGCAATACATACCCCGCCAATACTCTGCAATACATACCCCGCCAATACCCTGGCAATACTCTGCAATACTTACCCTGCCAATACTCTGCAATACTTACCCTGCCAATACTCTGCAATACTTACCCTGCCAATACTCTGCAATAAATACCCTGCCAATACTCTCCAAAATACCATTTTATTTATTCATTAATGGTTTGTATTACATATAGATATTAAAGAGGTATGTTCTCATCTGAAAACAGTATTTCTTTTGGATAATCAAACCTATAACTGACTGGAGAAAAACAAATATCACTTGTAGACAAACCTACACTTTGTTTCAAGGCGGGGTCTGGGAAGGGGCAATGGGTGGGGCCAGGGGTGGGGCTAAAGGAGGGACCAGGGGCGGGCCAGGGTGAAGCTGAAGGGGGCCCCGTCAGATAGGCTGTACGGGGCCCCATGATTTCTATCAGCGGCCCTGTATATATATATATATATATATATATATATATATATATATATATATTTTAGAAATATGTAGTAGTTGATGGATGTTAGGTATGTTGATGGATGTTTTGTATGTTTTATAATTATAAAGAAATAATAAAGAAAGATTTGAAACAAAAGTGTAATAGGTAGTCAACAAGTTAGATGTGTAATTTATGCTCCTAGAACATGTGACGGCGCTCCCTGCATGTTGGGCCTCTCTATGTGGCCAGGCTGTGAAAAAGTCACACACATGTGGTATTGTAATACTCAGGAGGAGGAGAAGAATTTTTTTAGGGGTGTCATTTGTGGTATACACATACCACGTGAGAGAAATAACCTATTACAATGACAATTTTGTGGAAAAAAATAAAAAATCTTAATTTTGCAAAGAATTGTGGGAAAAAATTACAACATTAAAAAGCTCACCATGCCTCTTACTAAATACCTTGGAATGTCTACTTTCCAAAAAGGGGTCATTTGGGGGGTATTTATACTTTCCTGACTTGTTCGGGTCGCAAGAATTGAGATAGTCCACCAGTACATCAGATGTGATCAATTTTGTGCGATTCGCACCACAGCTTATAGACTCTCTAACTTTCTCAAACACCAAATAATATCCACTAATTTGGGTTATTTTTACCAAAGATATGTTGCAGTATAAATAGTGGCCAAAATGTATGATGAAAAATTAATAATTTGCATAATTTTGTCATAGAAACAAAGAAATATGTGTTTTTTTTCAAAATTTTCGGTCTTTTTTCATTTATAGCGCAAAAAATAAAAACCCCAGAGGTGATCAAATACCACCAAAAGAAAGCTCTATTTGTGGGAAAAAAAGGACAAAAAATTCATTTGGGTACAGTGTTGCATGACTGAGTAATTGTCATTCAAAGTGTGAGAGCACCGAAAGCTGAAAATTGGTCTGGGCAGGAAGGATGTTTAAGTGCCCATTAAGCAAGTGGTTAAACGTGACCAACATGCCCGAAAAAACACTCCCCATGCTACAATGGGAATCTGATTTAAATAACACATTTACTCTTGAGCAATGGGACTCTATTCTTACAAATCTACATAAATGTACCAAAACAACCCCGATCAGAGAATCAGCCATAACACATGTATGAGGTGAATCTGGGATCGACAACCACAAGCATTCTTTTTTTTATATGGGAAATTGTTGTGACAATTCAGGACTGTGGAGCGCATGAAGGCAATGGAGGAGAGGGAAGGTCAGGGTAGGCAAAGAGGGTGCAGGATATGATCACCAGCAGCGTGACATACAGCAATGACACCTGCACCGTGATAGAGTCATCTGGCAGCAGCACCGTGATAGAGAGCACTGACATCAGCAGCGTGACATACAGCAATGACACCTGCACCGTGATAGAGTCATCTGACAACAGCACCGTGATAGAGAGCACTGACATCAGCAGCGTGACATAAAGCACTCACACCAGCACCGTGATATACAGCACTGACAGCAGCACCGTGATAGAGAGTACTGACATCAGCACCGTGATATACAGCACTGACACCTGCACCATAAGCAGCCCCAGGAGGAAGTCAGCATAGCACAGAGATGGTGGGAGCCCCTCATAATGAGCATAGCACAGGGATGGTGGGAGCCCCTCATAATGAGCATAGCACAGGGATGGTGGGAGCCCCTCATAATGAGCATAGCACAGGGATGGTGGGAGCCCCTTCATAATAAGCAGCCCCAGGAGAATGTCAGCATAGCACAGGGATGGTGGGAGCCCCTCATAATAAGCAGCCCCAGGAGGATGTCAGCATAGCACAGGGATGGTGGGAGCCCCTCATAATAAGCAGCCCCAGGAGGATGTCAGCACAGCACAGGGATGGTGGGAGCCCCTCATAATGAGCATAGCACAGGGATGGTGGGAGCACCTCAAAATATGCACAGCAGAGGTACAGCCCCAGGAGGATGTCAGCACAGCACAGGGATGGTGGTAGCCCCTCATAATAAGCAGCCCCAGTAGAAATATGACACCGGTCAACCTCTTCAAACAGGAGGGTACGGGCATATAGTACGGTGTGCTTTTTTTTTGGACAAGGAAGTGAGCCAAATGAAGAAAGAAGGTCTCTGTGCTCGATTAAAAAAAGTTGTTTATAGACATATACATGTTCTACTGGTCACATGTGTTGAATTCCTCTGAGATCCATGCCTCATTCATTTTTAGAAATGTGAGGTAGTTAACACTGTCGTGAGCTAGGCGAGTACGCTTATCGGTCACGATCCCCCCTGCTGCGCTGAACGTCCTTTCGGACAGGACACTGGATGAGGGGCAAGCCAACAGTTCGATTGCAAATTGGGCAAGCTCTGGCCAGAGGTCAAGCCTGCCCATCCAGTAGTCCAGGGGTTCATCACTCCTCAGAGCGTCCACATCGGCCGTTAACCCGATGTAGTCGGACACCTGACGGTCTAGGCGTTCCCTGATGCTGGATCTGGATGACACATGTCGATGGGTCGGCTGAAAGAATGACCTCATATCCGAAGTCACCAACACATCTTCAAACCAGCCTCTTCTTGCAGGCGCTGTTGGATTGGTACCCGCAACTCCTTCTCTGGGAGTGGGAATTGCTCCTCTGCCAGAGCACGCAAAGGCAGAATGCAGCATTTCTCGAAGCAAGGCCTGGAAGTGCTCCGTTCTGCCAGCCCTCTGTGACGGCGGTAACATTTCCGCCATTTTGTGTTTGTACCGGGGGTCTAAGTACGTTGCCACCCAGTACTGGTCCTTGACCCTTATGCTTTTTATACGGGGGTCCCTATTAAAACACTGGAGCATGAAGGCCCCCATTTGCACTAAAGTGGAAGCGGTGTGATGGCCTCACTCCTGCTCATCATCCAGGATAATGTCGTCCTCTTCATTCTCCTCTCCCCATCCACACACAACAGGGATCCCAGAAAGGTTTAAAGCATGCTCTTCTTGCTCCTCCTCATCCGCCCCGGCACCATCCTCCTCTGACTCCTCTTCAGACTCCTGTTGTTGACTTGTCTCAGATAGAGTAGCCCCCCTGGGAATTCATCCAGCATTGCGACTTCCTCATCTTCCCGCTCCTGCTCCTCCACAGCTTGATCAATGACACGACACAATGCACGCTCCATAAAGAAGGCATAAGGTACCATGTCACTGATGGCGCCATGGCTGCGACTGACCAGTTTGGTGATCTCCTCAAATGGGCGCAGAAGTCTGCATGCGTCGCGCATGAGCAGCCACTGGCGCTGTGAAAAAAAACCCAGCTCCCAGAACCGGTTCTGCTGCAGAGTTCATACAGGTAGACGTTAACTGCACGTTTCTGCTGGAGCAGCCTATCAAGCATATAGAAGGTTGAGTTCCATCACGTCGGGCAATCGCAAATAAGACGTCTGACCGGCAGATTGTGTCGCCGCTGAATGTCAGCAAGGCGAGCCATGGCCGTGTAAGATCTTCTGAAATGGGCCGAGATTTTCCTTGCCTGCTGCAAGATGTCCTGGACCCCAGGGTATTTGACAAGGAATCGCTGCACGACCAAGTTTAGGATGTGTGCCATGCATGGCACGTGCGTGATTTTGCCCTGTTTCAATGCGCTAAGCAGATTGGCACCATTGTCACACACCACTTTACCAACTGTCAAATTGAGCGGTGTTAGCCACTGATCTGCCTGTGAACGCAAAGCTGAAAGGAGTGCCGGGCCAGTGTGGCACTTGGCTTCCAGGCACAACAGACGCAGCACGGCATGGCAACGTCTCACCTGGCATGTCGAATAGGTTCTGGGGAGCTTGGGCGGCGCAGCGGAAGAGACGCTAGCAGCGGAAAAGGAGGAGTCAGCCGGGGAGGAGAGGGAGGATGATGGTGTAGGAGGAGGAGGAGAAGAGTCAGGCCTGCATGCAATCCGTGGCGGTAAAACCAAATCTACACGGGTGCCACAGGTTACATGCTTGACGGCCGTCAGTAGGTTCACCCAGTGGGCAGTAAAAGTGATATACCTTCCCTGCCCGTGTTTGCTAGACCACGTGTCTGTGGTCAGATGTATCTTGGCACAGACACTGTGTGCCAGAGATACATTCACTTGCCGCTGAACATGGCCATATAGCTCTGGGATGCCTTTCTCTGAGAAATACTTCCTTCCTGGGACCTTCCATTGTGGTGTTCCAATGGCCACAAATTTGCGAAAGGCCTCCGAGTCCACCAGTTTATATGGCAGTAGTTGGCGGGCTATGAGTTCTGACAAGCCAGCCGTCAACTGTTGGGCAAGAGGGTTATCCGGCGTCATCATTTTTTTACGCTCGAACTTTAGGCCCATGGAAGCCTGCCTTTTTGCAGAAAAACGTGAGCTTGGCGTGATGGAAGGTGGAGTGGAGGACAATTGTGAGGAGAGAGGAGAAGTAGAAGATGAGGCTGGACGGTGAGAGCCTGGAGTGTGGCTTTGTGTGTTCCGTTGCTCCCACTCGGCTAGGTGATGGCTGCTCATGTGCCTTCTTAAGGCGGTCATCCCTAGGGGAGTGTTGGGCTTACCGTGACTAATGCGTTGACTGCAAAGATTGCAGATGGCAACGCTATTGTCAGCAGCGGACACGTTAAAAAAAGCCCACACTGCGGAGCCATGTGCCGGTGTCCTGGGAGCGTCAGATGTGACCGTACATGGTCGATGACTCGGTCCTGATACATTTGCAGTCTGCTTTGTCCCTCCTGTGCAATGTAAGTTATTCCTGCTTCTGCTCCCTATCTTCTGGTCCATATCTCCCTCTGAACTCCCCTCCTCTTCCTCTCTTGTGGGCACCCACGTGACATCACTAGACACGTCATCATCGACGTCACCTTCCCCACCGCTATAAGTAGAGATCTCGGAGTAGGCAGCAACACCGGGGACCAACCTCCTCCTTGGGCTGATCTGGGTACTGTCGTCAGACTGCTGAGTAGTGGTTGTTGCTACCTCCTCTTCCTGATCCAATACCAAGAGTGGCTGCGCATCAGAAATGTCTTCTTGATATGGATCGGAAAATAATTCCTGTGACTCAAGCGGAAGGTATGTGGTGGTGGTGTTGTTGGTGGTAGTGTCTTTGGGGGTGCACATAGCAGAGAGTGAAGAAGAGGGTGCAGATCGAGAGGATGAGGAGGGTGCAAAAGAGTAAGGCCGCGTACACACGCGCGGACTGTTCGCCCAACCTTGTTCGGCAAACAGTTTGTCAAACAGTCCGCTCAAAATTTGCATGAGCGGACTTGCCCACACACGAGCGGACTGTTTGACGAACAAGGTTGGGCAAACAGTTCGCTCAACTTTTGAAATGAACGGACTCGCCCACGTAAGGAGGAGGCAAATCCGCCCATTTCGAGCGCGTGTACAGGTAGGCGGGGCCCGCGAAGGAGACGTCGCGGGCTCCGCCGCCTGGAATGGGCTTAAAGGGGAACCCCAACGCCGAAAAAAATCGGCGTGGGGGTTCCCCCCAAGTCCACACCAGACCCTTGTCCGAGCACGCTACCCGGCCGGCCAGGAAAGGGGGGCGAGCGAGCGCGCCCCCCCCTCCTGAGCCGTACCAGGCCGCGTGCCCTCAACATGGGGGGGTGCCTTGGGGAAGGGGGGGGCCGCGCGGCCCCCCCCACCCCAAAGCACCTTGTCCCCATGTTGATGAGGACAAGGGCCTCTTCCCGACAACCCTGGCCGTTGGTTGTCGGGGTCTGCGGGCGGGGGGCTTATCGGAATCCGGGAGCCCCCTTTAAGAAGGGGGCCCCCGGATACCGGCCCCCCACCCTATGTGAATGAGTATGGGGTACAATGTACCCCTACCCATTCACCTGTGAAATAAAGTACAAATAAAAACACAACACAGGGGGAAAAAATATTTTATTGCACAGCCGGGGGTCTTCCGTCTTCGGGGGTCTTCTCGCCGGACTCCTCCGCTATGTGTGTGTAGCTCTTTTGCCAGCGGAGGAGTCCGGCTTTCTTCCTCCCCGCCGCCGGCCTCTTCTCCCGACTTCGGGGGTCTTGTCCCCCTCTTCGGTTCTTCTGCCGGGCCACCGCGCCTGGTCCGGTCTTCTGTCGCCGTCTTCCGTTCTTCTGTCGCCGCCTTCGGTTCTTCTGCCGGGCCACCGCGCCTTCTTGTAGCTCTTTTACAGGCGGTGGCCCGGTCTTCTGTCGCCGTCGCCGCCTTCCGTTCGTGTTCTTCTTCTTGTTCTTCTCCAGGCGATGTTGACACGTCGCTCCCTCCGGCCGGAATGCCAGAGCCGCCCTGCGCTGTGACTTATATAGTGACAATGGGGCGGGGTCACATGGTATATGTCACATGGGTTGATGTCACATGGTGACCCCGCCCCCTTACGATGTCATAGTCCCCATGTGACATCAACCCATGTGACCAACCCATGTGACATATACCATGTGACCCCGCCCCATTGTCACTATATAAGTGACCGCACAGCGCGTCCCCGGCATTCCGGCCGGAGAGCTCGTCGAGTCAACATCGCCTGGAGAAGAACAAGAAGAACAAGAAGAAGAACAAGAACGGAAGGCGGCGACGGCGACAGAAGACCGGGCCACCGCCTGTAAAAGAGCTACAAGAAGGCGCGGTGGCCCGGCAGAAGAACCGAAGAGGGGGACAAGACCCCCGAAGTCGGGAGAAGAGGCCGGCGGCGGGGAGGAAGAAAGCCGGACTCCTCCGCTGGCAAAAGAGCTACACACACATAGCGGAGGAGTCCGGCGAGAAGACCCCCGAAGACGGAAGACCCCCGGCTGTGCAATAAAATATTTTTTCCCCCTGTGTTGTGTTTTTATTTGTACTTTATTTCACAGGTGAATGGGTAGGGGTACATTGTACCCCATACTCATTCACATAGGGTGGGGGGCCGGTATCTGGGGGCCCCCTTTTTAAAGGGGGCTCCCGGATTCCGATAAGCCCCCGCCCGCAGACCCCGACAACCAACGGCCAGGGTTGTCGGGAAGAGGCCCTTGTCCTCATCAACATGGGGACAAGGTGCTTTGGGGTGGGGGGGCCGCGCGGCCCCCCCCTTCCCCAAGGCACCCCCCATGTTGAGGGCACGCGGCCTGGTACGGCTCAGGAGGGGGGGCGCGCTCGCTCGCCCCCCTTTCCTGGCCGGCCGGGTAGCGTGCTCGGACAAGGGTCTGGTGTGGACTTGGGGGGAACCCCCACGCCGATTTTTTTCGGCGTTGGGGTTCCCCTTTAAGCCCATTCCAGGCGGCGGAGCCCGCGACGTATCCTTCGCGGGCCCCGCCTACCTGTACACGCGCTCGAAATGGGCGGACTTTCCGAGCGGGAACAGTCCGCTCATTTCGAAAGTACAGCGGACAAGCCCACACACGGGCGGACTGTTCGCTCAAACACAGTTTCAGCGGACAGTTTTTCGGAATTTCCGAAAGACTTTGTCCGTCCAACTGTCCGCTGAAACTGTCCGCTGAAAGCCCACACACGAGCGGACTGTCCGCCCAAACACTGTTCAGCGGACAAGGTTGGGCGAACAGTCCGCCCGTGTGTACGCGGCCTTAGGCTGAGCGAGCCACTCAACCAAGTCTGGTGCGTCCTTTAAAGTAATTGAACACACCTTCTGCAACTTCCCACTTTGGCTCAAGCCTGTTGCTCCTGCCCTCCCCCTACCACCCCTGTGGAAGGGCCTGCCTCTTCCTCTGCCTGTCATTTTTTAAATGACCCTGTGACAAAACTCTCAGTCCCTATACCGATGAAGGACTGCTACAGTATAGGGCAGCGGTCAGCAGTAGTGCACCTCAACCCTATGTATTGTGGACCTATACCAGTCCTTATAGAATGGCAGACTGTACCTCACTCAACCCTATGTACTGTAGCACCCTAGACACACCAAGTTACCAGTCCTTATAAGGACCTTTGTGGAACAAGTAGGTTGTGTGTGAGTGATTAGCAGACTGTACTTCAGTCCCTATACTGATGAAGGACTGCTGCAGTATAGGGCAGCGGTCAGCAGTAGTGCACCTCAACCCTATGTATTGTGGACCTATACCAGTCCTTATAGAATGGCAGACTGTACCTCACTCAACCCTATGTACTGTAGTACCCTATACCTTACCAGTCCTTATAAGGACCTTTGTGGAACAAGTAGGTTGTGTGTGAGTGATTAGCAGACTGTACGTCAGTCCCTATACCGATGAAGGACTGCTACAGTATAGGGCAGCGGTCAGCAGTAGTGCACCCTATGTACTGTGGACCTATACCAGTCCTTATAGAATGGCAGACTGTACCTCACTCAACCCTATGTACTGTAGCACCCTAGACAGACCAAGTTACCAGTCCTTATAAGGACCTTTGTGGAACAAGTAGGTTGTGTGTGAGTGATTAGCAGACTGTACGTCAGTCCTTATACCGATGAAGGACTGCTGCAGTATAGGGCAGCGGTCAGCAGTAGTGCACCTCAACCCTATGTACTGTGGACCTATACCAGTCCTTATAGAATGGCAGACTGTACCTCACTCAACCCTATGTACTGTAGCACCCTACACCAGGTTATTACCAGTCCTTATAAGGAGCTTTGTGGAACAAGCAGGTTGTGAATGATTAGCAGACTGCAGCAGAAGGGCAGCAGTCAAGTATAATATTCTTTCTATATTTGGAAGAAAGAATATTATACGTGTACAAGCCTATTACCATACCACTGATACCAGTCCTGAAAATAACCTTTGTGGAACTAATAGTAACAGCTACTCATTAAACTGACCCTCACTGCCTCACACACTGCTTCCTGCCTGTCCCTATATAAACTGACAAAACAGAGGCTACTGGAACAATAACTGGAATTGCACTTTTGTGGACCTGATAGTAACAGCTAATGATGACTAAACTGACTGTCCCTACAGCAGATACACCGTCCTGTCCCTTTCTCTAAACTGACAAAAGACACTCAGGCTGCTACAACAATCAGTAGCACAGCAAACCTATATACACCTAACACCTATACCAGTCCTGAAAATAACTTTTGTGTACCAAATAGCTAGCGATTTGGGTCACTGCAATCTCTCCCTGCTCCACACAGCAACCTCTCCCTATAGTGACAGAAGAAAGAATGTAAAATGGCCGCCGGATTGGGTGTATTTATAAGTTAGGGGGAATGTCCAAGTGTCCATGTGCTGTAATGTCTCAATTGGCTGTCCTGTACCCCATGATGGATGTGTCATCATAGGTCAAAGTTCTTTAACACAGTAAACACGGAAGTCCGCCGGGCGAACGGCGCCAATAGTCCACCGAACGGGCGGACTGCGAACAGCTGAAATTCACCGCAAAACGACCGCTCATCACTACTATATAGATGGTACTTTACCCCTGCCAAACTTAACACATTCTTTTTTTTTTTTTTTCCCAAAGATTTTATTGAGATTATTAAGGTAATATACAGGTATGTATACAGAACAGTTTGAAAATTCAATCAGAAATCTACAAATTATGCAAAGAAACAGATTCAACACAATAGCACATATCTGTAGCAGGTCAGTACAGTGCGATTATCTATATGTGACTCATATAGGGTCACTCGATTTCAAAGACAGCAACTACATTGATAATTGTCGTAGTGTAGTGAGTTACCGGTCTCCTCTAGAGGAGACGGGATTATAGAGGAATGGACATTTGCAGATTATAAAGCGAAAAACCAATCAATAAATCCATAGTGGTACCAAAAATCTAATAAGGGAGCTAGGGAGGTGACTCGAAGGTGACATAGCAAAACCTCCTATCAGAACACTAGTCAAATAAGCTATTTCTCTGATAATTCTGACAGACTCTTGACTAGCGATTGTCAACATAAGATCAATTTCTAGTGTTGAAAAGAAAGACAAAGCAAAATCTGTTTCCTATTAAGACTTTCAAACTTTTATGTTGTGATCAGGAAAGTAAGAGGGGAACAGAAGGAATGAGAAGTAGGGTAGGGTGGGAAGGGATACCAAAAGGGGGCCATACTTGCAAGATGGAAAATGCTATCAGTATAGAGATAAAAGTACAAGGGACAGTCAAGTGATTCCTGATAGGGCTTCTCTACATTCGGGGGTGGATTCAAAATGTTTCCAGCAAGCCCATTTATGATTAAATTTCTGAGGTATGTCCTTGGCAATGTGTATCAGTTCTTCCATCTCGGCTATCTGCTGAACTCGCAGGACCCAGTCCTTAAGGGACGGACTGACTTGGGATTTCCAAAAGCGCGGTACACATTGCTTTGCTGCATTGATCAGATGAATAGTAAGTGATTTACGGTAAGATGTGGTATGTACAGTAGTATGATGTAAAAGAAATTGGGCCGGTGAAAAGGGCAGGTCATAAGTAGTGATTTTTTGTATTAAGGCATGAATGGCTCTCCAGAAAGGTTGAATATTAGGACAGTCCCACCAAATGTGTAAGAGGGTGCCTGTAGATAGAAGGCATCTCCAGCAAGTATCCGGGTTGGAAGGGTTCCACTTGTGTAAGAGCGCTGGTGTCCTATACCATCTTGATTGTAATTTATAACCATTCTCTTGGGTGGAAACATTAAGGGAACCCTTGTGTATATTCAGAAAGATATGCTCCCAGTCCTCAGGCGACAACACCACACCTAGTTCTTGTTCCCAAATTGCACAAGTTTTTGGGGTGTTAGCCTTGATATCTTGGAATAATAAGGAGTGTGTGTGTGATATTAGGTGCGATTGGGGCGTCGTGGCTGTACAGAGAATTTCAAAAGGTGTTAGTGATCTAGGGCAGGTGTGAGGTGTCACAGTGGTTCTTAAGTAATGTGACATCTGTTGAAAGGTCCAAACAGGGATAGGTGGTTTTTGATGGATAGCAGCTAATTGGGTAGCTGTTAGTAGGTGGTCGTTTGAATAAAAATGATGTATTAAAATCTGGTCATGAGTCCAATGTTGTCGAAGGAAGTGTTGATGCATTCCAGGGGGGAAGTCTGGATTCAGCTTAAGTGACGTGAGAGGGCCTGGTATAGAGGAGATTGAGCTTTTCGCACATACATTGCGAAAACACCGTAACGTTGGAGCAATAAGCGGGTGTGAATCAGTGTTTTTCCTGTAGCTTGAGTACCTCAACCATGGGAGTGAATTTAGGGGAATATTGGTAAAGTCCTTTTCCAACTGTACCCAGTCTTTCGTCTGTTCATGAACATTCCAGTCTACAATTCTAGTAAGGTGTGTTGCTACATAATAATTGTATAAATCAAGTAATCCAATTCCTCCCAAATGCTTAGGCAGAGTGAGCTGTAGGTAATTAATTCTAGGTCTATGCATACCCCATAGGAATTTGGTGCAAATTGACTTATATTCTTTGAAGAAGGCTGGCGGGAGGTGTATTGGAATTGTTTGTAATACGTAAAGCAGTCTTGGAAGGACGTTCATCTTTATCACAGCTGCTCTGCCAAACCATGAGAAAGGGATTGTATTCCACTTTTTGAGGTCTGCTCTAATTTTCTTCAGAATATTGGGATAGTTAGTGGCATATAGATCGTCTAGAATCCTTGGGATTTTGATTCCCAAGTAGGTTAACTCCTTATCATTCCAGTGGAAGGGGAAATTAAGCTTACATTGATTCACCGACTCCGGGGTAAGGGAAATGTTGAGCGCATGTGATTTCTCAAAGTTAATTTTAAAGTTGGAAAGCAAGGCGAACTTACGAAATTCTGAAAGAAGAACCGGGAGAGTGGTATGTGGATTTGAAAGGAACAACAGGATATCGTCCGCATATGCGGCTATTTTGCATATCCTGCTGCTCGAGATAACGCCTGATATGTCTGGATTTTGCCGTATACAGTTCAACAGGGGTTCAAGTGTCAATATAAATAGGACAGGGGACAGGGGACAACCCTGTCTTGTCCCATTCCCTATGGAGAAGGCATCCGACAGGGCACGGTTCACTCTGATTTTTGCTGAGGGGTTCCTATAGAGGGATTGGATAAAAGTAAGCAATTGTGGTCCAAGACCAATGTGATGTAAAACCGCATACATGTAATCCCATGCTACCCTGTCGAATGCCTTCTCCGCGTCCAGGGACAAGAAAAAGCTCTTTTGTTTAGTTGTGGCGATTAGGTGGTGTATGTTGATGGTTTTTAAGGTATTATCACGAGCCTCCCTTCCTGGAACAAAGCCAACTTGGTCCATGGTCACAAGGGAGGGGAGCACCGATTGAAGTCTGTTCGCCAGTATTTTAGAGAATAGTTTAACGTCTACATTGAGTAAAGATATCGGTCTGTAATTGGCTGCCTGTGTGGGATCCCTATCAGACTTGGGGATTACTACTATGTGGGCCTCTAACATTTCAGGTGGAATGTGGGTATGGGAATCTAGGGAGTTAAACGCTTTTATAAAGGGACCTTTTAGGATGTCCGAGAAGGTCTTGTAATACACGGCCGGTAACCCGTCAGGGCCTGGACTCTTGCCAATCTTTGTTTGCTTAAGAGCACATTCCCATTCTAGGCTGCTAATGGGCACATCTAAGGCATTGATGAGATCTATGCTGGATAAGCGTGGACAATGTTGCGTCAAGAATTGTTGCATCAAGCGCAATCTAGAAGGTTGTGACGTATCTGAATTGGCCACTCCCTGTAAGTTATATAATTTTGAATAGAAATTTTTAAACTCCTTAGCGATCAATTTGTTCTCAGTGATCTTGGAACCGGATGGGGAATGAAGACAATGGACATTAAATTTCGAGTTTTGATTTTGTAAGGCTCTCGCTAGTAGACGACCACTCTTGTTGCCAAATTCGTAGAATTGTTTCTTAGACATAAGAAACTTTTTCTTTACTCTTTTCTGCAATTCAGTGTGGATGATAGAACGGACCGATTGTAGTTCTGCAAGAGTTTGGGCGGCTTGGGTTTGTTTGTGCACTTTTTCTAAAGTCTTGAGTTTGGCGAAAAGATCCGAAAGATATGCTCTTTTAGCTTTCGTTAGCTTAGCAGAAATGGAGATCAATTTGCCTCTTAATACACACTTATGGGCAGCCCACTGTGTCATGGGTGAAACGTCCGAAGTGTCATTCTCTTTGAAATAGTCGGTTAAACATTGTTGTAATTCGGTGACATGAATAGAATCTGTGAGAATGTGCGGGTCTAGCGTCCAAAGGAGGGATCTTTCTTGAATCACAGGGAGTGTCAGTGTAATTGATATAGGGTGGTGATCGGATAAAGTCATGGATTCAATCGTTGCTGTGGAGAGAAGGGGGAGATCCGATTGTGTGAGAAATATATAGTCGAGTCGGGAGTATCGGTTATGAGGATTGGAATAAAACGTGAAGTCCTTTTCAGTGGGATGAAGCGTGCGCCAGGTGTCATGTAACGTGAGTGACTGTAAGGAAAGTTTGATTTGGCGTAGAGCTCTATAGGGTAGATATGAGGTGCCTGTAGAGGTATCTACAAGGGGTTCTAGGGGTACATTGAAGTCTCCGCCGAATATAACAATACCCACTTGGAATGTCATGAGTTGAGAGATGATGTCTCGGAAAAAGGAAACTTGTGCTGTATTGGGACTGTAAATGTTAGCTAGTGTTATCGGTTTACCTTGCCACGTTCCTTTTAAGAAAAGAAATCTGCCTTGCTTATCTATTAGTGAATCTGTAATCTGAATGGCAATATGTTTGGATAGCAGAATGGAGACCCCCTTCGTTTTTGAGTTGGGTGTTGTCGCGTGATAGCCATGTGGGTAATATCGATTGGACAATTTTGGTGTCGCCTGAGAACTGAAATGCGTCTCTTGTAGGAAGACTACATCTGCCTTCATACTGCGAAGACTGTTTAACAGTTGTGTTCTCTTTTCAGGGAGATTCAAGCCTTTAGCGTTTAGGGAAATCAATTTCAAAGAAGTGGGCGTCGACACGGTACGTGAGGAGGCCATGACTAGGAAGGAGCAATACGATGAAGTAATTGGCACACTTTCTGTCCTCGCAAGTTATGTAATAAGTTAGCTCGCAACCTATGAAGAAGTATGGGGGGACAGGTTACCAAAGGAAAGGGAGAGGGGAGGGAGCGGAACACTGGGAGAGAGGAGGGAAGGGTAGAAACGTAGATAGATAGAAAAATAGAAAGAATAGAAAAATGGAAAAATAGACAAATGGAAAAATAGAAAAATAGAAAAGTGAAAAGATAGAAACCATAAAAGAATAGAAAAATTTCCTCCCGTGGACTATCCAGACAGGGGGAGGGGGGGATGACCCTCGGGAGGAAAACTTACGTGACTGGTGTCGGCAGGCACAAGTGGACCTAGCCGACTTAGAAAACCAGTGTAATTCAGGTGAATCCTATGAGAAACACCTGTGTGTGGGGGTGTTTGGCTGACGAAGAGAAGGTGTGTGTGTGTACGAAGTCCAGGATCCCGAGAGATCTATATTACTGTTGATCAGAGTCCGACCTCGTTGCGTTGGTGAGAGTAGAGCAATAATCAGGGGAGGCGCAAATTGCACCGTTGCAAACGAATTTGAAGGAGAAGAAGTAACGCTATGTACTGCTCTCTCAACAGGATGTAGATCTCAGAGATAACAAGAGGTGTATAACTGTGTTTAAGTGTAAGTATAATGAAAAGACCCACCTTCTAGATGTAACTGATAGCAAAGTTCGCGAAGTTCTAGAAGATGTAATTGTCAGGGAGGCCTGAGAGAACGTGCTTGCTAAGCATTATTTGGAGCTCGGTAATGACCGAATAATACCTCGATAATACGGTATAGGGCACTCGATTGTTCCTATGTTAACCAGGGCATTAACACATGTACAATGGTTTCAGTAGAAATGCGAACGTTTCTACGGTACTTTACTTCAACAAAACACATGGGTAAAATTAAATAATAAAACCTTCCAAACATTGTAACCCTTAGATTGGAACATCTAAAACATTGTTGTCGAGTGATGTTCGACTGTGAACCCTTGGCTCTTATGACGGAGATTGGGCTTTATAAGCATGGTGTACAATAAGCAGGAGGGAAGTCCACCATTCTGTATGGAGAAGTGGCAGAAAGCGTAGTGCCCACAAAGTGTGGTTGGGGACATAATTGAAGTATGACTCCTTCAAAGGGAGTATGAGATGGGGTTTGGAGCCGTTCGGTGCACAGACAAGCATCACACATTAATAATCATCAAACTGGCATCAGCATCGCAAAATATAACTTGTTAGGCTGCGAACTGCACATAATGTGAGGCAGAATAACTATAACCATAACTCAGTGTCCATTGTCTGTAGCACGAAAATTGCAAGAACAGTCGATAAACCTATGCGACCTAAGCTGACCAAAATCATAAGTCTCATAGATCAGCAGTAAAACGCAGACATTACTCACCGAACGGTTGCGCTAGGGCAATAGACCATGTGAGCTCGGTACAGGTCAGCATTCTAAAAAGTTCACCAACAAATGAAAGCTGTGGCACATAACAAACCATGTCCGCAACTAGGGAAGCCAGCTTTGGTGACAGCCTTGAGCAAACTATTGGGGAAGTAAAAGGGGGAAAAACCAAAAAACCAAAAAAAAAAAAAAAAAAAAAAAAAAACATTCTAGATAGTTGAAGGGCCGAAGGGCACAGTCACAAAAGGGTCACTTAACTTGCAGTAGGAGATGACACTGTAAAGGCTTTGATCGGTTAGGTTCTACGCCCGCCTCTGCCTCCTATGATCCGGGGATGCCGTGGGGCTCGGATTCCTTAAAGGACCTGCAGGATGGTGTTGAGACAAGGAGTGATGTTGTCTGCGGCGGCGACTCAAGCTGAAATTCCCTGCTTCAGCGATTCCCTCCATGGAGTCAGCTCTTCTTAGCGGGGAGAGGCGAAAGTCGCTGTACCAGTCCGGTACGTCAACCAGCGGAATATGTAGAGAGTTGCAAAAATGCTCCAGATCTTCTGGGACTTTTAGGTTGAAGGAGTGACCGTTTACAGATGCAGATAGGCAAAACGGGTACTTCCATCTATAAGGAATCGCTCGTGCTCTCAAAACATCCAACAGTGGTTTAAGCTCCCTTCTCCTCTGGAGTGTGATACTGGATAGGTCTTGGAAGATTCTGACTTCAGAGCCAAGGTGTACGAGTCTTCCGGCGGTTCTAGCTGCTCTCATTATTTCTTCTTTAAGCACAAAGTCATTAAGGCAGCAGATAACATCTCTGGGAGGATCAGTTTCTCTGCCCCTGGGCCGCAGAGTCCTGTGTATACGTTCCAGCGATATTGGTGTGTCAGGGGGTCGGTCAATCAGGCCGTTAAAAATTGCTGTGACTTCTCTCGCAAGATGGGGGGGGTCAATTGATTCGGGGAGTCCTCTTACCCTCAAGTTGCGTCTCCTCCCGCGATTATCAAGATCTTCCACGTGCCTGTTCATATCCCTCAGGTGGATGGCGTGCGATTCAGAGATCTGTTGCACTTGACACAGGGCCGCATCATGACGGGCCTGTGTCTCTTCCACCTCTTCCACTCTGACAGCCATGTTGTGGAAGTCTTCCCTGAGCTCCGAAATGGCGGCCGACATTGCTGCTTTAATGTCCGCAGCTACTGCACGGAGGTCCGCAAGGCTCAGAGATTGGTGCGCATCCGAGGCGGTAGAGGGGTGTTGCGGGCTGCGGCTCCTGGAACGAGGCGCCGCTCTATTGTGGGACGGAGCCTCGCGTGTTGCGGCCTGTGCGGCCTGTGCGGCCTGTGTGTCTTGCGGCGAGCCTCGGGATCTGGTCCGGAAAATTTCCGGGATGTGTTGCTGGGGCGGGTTGTCCGCGCTCCGTGGCGAGCCGGAACGAATCGCCGAGGCAAGCGGAGGTGTGCTCTCCATCGTTTGCTGTGTGGTGTCGGTCGGGCTAATAGAAGCTGGATCTCCTTCTCCGGGAGCTCTGAATTAGGCGGCCATCTCTCCTCGGCGCCAAGCCACGCCCCAACTTAACACATTCTATCCCTCTATTTCCCCTCTCTGCTTTAGGGGTTGCCCCTCTCAGAAAACACTTTTACATATCTTTTGGGATTGTCCCCACATAAAAAACATCTGGGCCAGAAAAATTATAGAAAAAATATCCAGCAGAAAGTTTACTCTAATGCCGCATACACACGATCAGACTATCTGGCGGACTTAGTCTGGCGGACAAACCCACCCCAAAGTACCTTGTCCCCATGTTGATGAGGACAAGGGCCTCTTCCCGACAACCCTGGCCATTGGTTGTCAGGGTCTGTGGGCGGGGGCTTATCAGAATCCGGGGGCCCCTTTAATAAGGGGTCCCCCAGATACTGGCCCCCCACCCTATGTTAATGAGTTTGGGGTACAATGTACCCCTATCCATTCACCTGGTGAAAAAAATTTAAATAAAACACAACACAAGGTTTTTAAATAATTTATTGCACAGCTCCGGGCGTCTTCTTCCATCTTGGGGGGGTCTTCTCGCCAGACTCCTCTGCTATCTTCTGCTCTTTTGCTAGCTCTTTTACTAGCAGAGAAGCCCGGCTTTCTTCTTCGTCACCATCCGGGGGTCTTCTTCCGACTTCGGGGTCTTGTCCCCCTCTTCGGGGGTCTTGTCCCCATCTTCGGTTCTTCTTGCCAGGCCTCCACTTTCTTCCTTTAGCTCTTTTACTAGCGGGAGCCTGATCTACTGTCGCCGCCGCCTCTTCTTCCAACTTTGGGGGTCTTTTCCCCCTCTTCGGTTCTTCTTGCCGGGCCTCCGCTTTCTTCTTCCAGCTCTTTTACTAGCGGTGGCCTGGTCTTCTGCCGCCGCTGTCGCTGCCTTCTCTTCTTCTCTTCTTCCTTGAGATGTTGACTCGACACTGTCTCTGGCCGCAATGACAGGGACGTGTTGCGCGGCGACTTATATAGGGACAATGGGTGGGGTCACCAGGTGATGTCCCCACCCATTATGATGTCACAGTCCCAGAGGATCCTCTTCTTCCGACTTCGTGGGTCTTGTCCCACTCTTCGGTTCTTCTTACCGGGCCTCCGCTGTCTTCTTCCAGCTCTTTTACTAGCGGTGGCCTGGCAAGAAGAATCGAAGAGGGGGACAAGACCCCCGAAGTTGGAAGAAGAGGCAGTGGCGACAGAAGACCGGGCCACTGCTAGTAAAACAGCTATAGGAAGAAAGCGGAGGCCCGGCAAGAAGAACCAAAGAGGGGGACAAGACCCCCGAAGAGGGAGGGGGACAAGACCCCCCAAGTCGGAAAAAGACCCCCGGATGGCAACAAAGAAGAAAGCCGGGCTCCTCCGCTAGTAAAAGAGCTAGCAAAAGAGCAGAAGATAGTGGAGGAGTCTGGCGAGAAGACCCCCCAAGATGGAAGAAGACCCCCGGAGCTGTGCAATAAATTATTTTAAAACCTTGTGTTGTGTTTTATTTACATTTTTTCACCAGGTGAATGGGTAGGGGTACATTGTACCCCATACTCATTCACATAGTGTGGGGGCCGGTATCTGGGGGCCCCCTTATTAAAAGGGGCTCCCGGATTCCGATAAGCCCCCTGCCCGCAGACCCGACAACCAACGGCCAGGGATGTCGGAACCAGACCCTTGCCCTCATCAACATGGGGACAAGGTACTTTGGGGTGGGGGGCCACAGGATCCCCCCTTCCCCAAAGCACCCCCCATGTTGAGGGCACGCAGCCTGGTATGGTTCAGGAGGGGGGGCGCTCGCTCATCCTCACCCCCTTTCCTGACTGGCCGGGCTGCGTGCTCAGATAAGGATCTTATATGGACCTTGGGGGGTCTTATATGGACCTTGGGTCCATACCAGGTGACGGGGCCAGCAACGTGTCAATCATTGACCTCTTGCGCTAGTCCTGTCTACCTGGAGCCGCGTTCAAAATGAACAGACTTGGGTGCGCATGCGCGGGATCTCGGACGCAGACGTGCTCTGAGAGAGCTCCGCACGATCCGGCCCAAATTCAGCTATATTCAGCGCAGCTAGCGGGACAGCGGGGACGATAACGGCAGAGGGAAGCTCCGGTGAGGGTGATGAACAGGCGGGCTCGGGGCCAGCTGAAAAAAGGACAGCGTAAAGCCCTACTATTCACCGGGGGGTCCGGGTCCTCTCCTGAGCGCAGGCCGCAATCCAAGATGGCGCCGGGACGCCGAGACACGCGAGGCCCGGCCGGAGCTGCAGCCTTCCTGAGGGATGGAGCCAGCAGAACTCCCCTGAAACTCCCCAGGGATCCGTTTTCCTCACAATCTTCCGGGGACATGGAGGAAGAGCAGCAGGGTGAGTCCCGTTCGCATCCCCCTTCCCCGGCCATAGATGAAGATGCACAGGAACTGGCGGGCTCCCCTGGATCCTCTATGGATAAAAATATGGCTGAACTGGCAGAGGCCATGTCTAGTCAACTTAGTTCTGCTTCCATAGCACCCCAGCCAGCTTATTACTCTGGGGACACAGTGTTACTAGCTCGGTTCTCCACGATGCTACAACAGGAGCTTTCTAAGGCCTGCACTTTGATTACCACTGATCTTAAGAGGGACATTCACAGTATTGGTGAGAGATTTGACATTGTTGAAGCTAAAGTTGAAGGCACTGTTAAAAGGGTTAACCAGAATACCCATATGCTCACAGACCTCCAGGACAGGCTGGAGGATGCCCTTGCAAAAATTGAGGACTTGGAAAATCGCTCTCGTAGATACAATGTGCGTATTCTCGGCCTGCCCGAAACGCATACCGATTTGGAAGGGGCAATGCAGGAGTTAATGAAGGACTTGGTCCCAGACATAGCACCGCATCACATGGAAATTGACCGCATCCATAGGGCCCTTACTGCCCCTAGATCTGATGGCCTGCCTCGTGATGTTATTGTTAAACCACATTACTACCAGATCAAGGAGAAGTTGATGCTTGCTGCCCGCAGTCGACAGGACTTGACTCTCTGTGGGTCGTCTATTCAGTTGTTTACTGACCTTGCTCCTTCTACGGTACAAAAGCGTAGAAATTTGAAACCCCTGCTACAACATCTCATCAACCAACAGATCAGATATCGGTGGGCCTTCCCCTTTAGATTATCTTTCACCTATAATGGGAAATCCTACTCATTTTCCACGTTGCCGGAGGGAGAAGAATTGCTACTTAGTTTGGGCATTATCTCGAGAGACTCATCAGCCTCCTCTCCTCCGATTCCAGCACGCCGCTCACTCTCCCCACTTTGGACGGAGCGTAAGCGGAACCCACCTAGAGGAGCCCCCCGGAAGACCAGGAATCCCGAGAATGCACTTTTATGCCCTCCTTGAAATCCTGGACTTGCCACTTTCAGCTGAAGGGATACTACTATTTTTTGCCTGGGGGACACACCTGAGTCCGTCTGTGCCTGCGCGACTGCGTAGTCACCCTGTTAGCACAACCATAGTGCAGTTTCCTATTTTTGGGATTTATTCCACCCGAAACGGTTCTTCCATGACTGACTTTAAGTTAATGTGCTTTTTTCTTTATTGTTTTTATTTTTATTATTACTCTCTCTTTTTGGACATGTTTTACAGCGTCCTCATGGTTTGATGTTTGAACTCTGTTTCTGTATAGCATGGGGGCATGGGGTCTGTCCTATGGTGGGGCCCGTGGGGCCTCCCCCGGAGGGGGGGTGCTGGGGCGGGGGGGGGGGGGCATTAGGTGCCTGCTTGCCCTGGGGCCGTTACTCTCGGGGTGGGACGACTCGCGAAGCTAGTGTAACTTATTGTCCGACAGTATGCGAGACCTGAATCCGCACTGCTGGCATGCTTTGGAGCAAGGGCCCTTTGGGCCGGATCGGGAATCCATGCTGCTCCTTTGCAAGACTACCTTCTCTCTTTGGAGAAGAGGTACCCTTGCCACTACCGGAAAGGACACTCTATCCGGCAGGGATTATTTCCCACATTGTTATACGGTTTACACGAGTCTACTGGTATAAGTTTCTGGGCCTACGGCCCTTGTCTTTTATGTTAACTAATTCTCTGTTTTTTCTCTTTTTTCTCTTTTTCCTCTCTCTTTCTACCTCCTATCTTCCCCGAGCTGTAGTCCTGACCCTAACCTACGTACGCTGGTACTGGAAGCCTGCGGAATGTGAATCCCATGTATTGAAGGCTATGCCCGCCCTTCTGGTGCTACAAGGTAAGAGTGCTCTGCCCTACCACGATGGCTAAGTCGTATTCGTCCGACTTTTCGGTGATCACACATAATGTCCATGGCTTTAATTCCCCAATTAAAAGGACTAAAGCCTTTCAATTTTATCACAAACAGAAAGTAGATATTTTACTACTACAAGAAACGCATTTTTCTAAGACGTCAGCTCCACGTTACCTTAATGTTAAATACCCGCAGTTTTACCTGGCTAATGGACCCGATAAAAAGGAGGGGGTAGCTATAGCTTTTTCTAGACGTACCCCTTTTACGCCCATAACCATAATTAAGGATAAGGGTGGCAGATACATCATGGCCGTGGGACGTATCCATGACCAACTTGTATCCTTTGTATCTTATTATGCTCCAAACTCAGGACAGGTGGACTTTTTTAGCAAGATGTTACGGACATTGATGCCCAAGGTCCAGGGACAGGTGATTTTGGGGGGAGATAGTAATATCCCGCTGGACAGAATTATGGATAAATCCAACCCTGACAGACCCACTCTCAAGAGACCGCCGACTGGGAGTAATAGGGTGGCTAGGCTCTTACATCTCTATGATTTAATTGACGCTTGGAGGGAGTCCAATCCCACGACTAGAGATTATACGCATTTTTCGCAGGTGCACCATACATATTCCAGGATAGACCATATCCTGGTCCGCACACCTCTGCTCCCGTATCTAACGTCGGTATCGATACTATCCACCCCCTGGTCGGATCATTCTCCGATCAAGATGTCATTGACTGGGTTGTGGTCCAAAGCTTCCCCGGCCCCGTGGCGTTTGAATTCTAGTCTGTTAAAAGACCCCGTTTTGTGCGCTGAAATAGACAAAGCATTGCAGCAGTTTTTTGCGGGTAATAAATCCTCGGATACGTCACCCGCGATTAATTGGGCAGCTCACAAGGCCACGATTAGGGGCATTATGATACAAATAGGCTCTAGGCAAAAATGAGCACGTGACCATGCGATTCGGCAATTAGAAAACAAATTGGACCAGCTACTGCGGGAACAACATGCTCACCCGCTCTGCGACATTAGACATACGATTGACGATGTTAGACTGGAATTGAACTTAGCTCTGACGACTCAGGCTGAAAAACATATTGGCTGGACTAAACATAGGTACTATACAATGGGTGACAAACCGAATACTATGTTGGCCAGGAAACTGGTTCCCCGACCACATACGCCTACGTTACCTAAACTGAGGCTTTCTACGGGTCGCTCCACACAAAACCCTGAACTTATTCTGCAGGAATTTTACAAGTTCTATTCCAAGCTTTATGGCTCACAGACTGCGTACGATTCTCGTAGAGCTGATCTCTTTTTCCGTGATGTTCCGCTGCCTCAATTGACGCGAGCTCACGTGGATCTGATGGAGGCTGAATTCACGGAATTAGAGATTAAAATGGCGATTAAGTCACTCCACCCCTCAAAGGCCCCGGGACCAGATGGCTTTCCAGGCCAATATTATAGGAAATTCCAGGATGTCCTGATTCCTCACCTGTGCTCTTATTTTAATGGGCTTCGGAGGGGAAGCAAGATACCCTTACATGAAAATGTAGCTTATTTTAGTGTCATTCCTAAGCCGGGCAAGGATCACGGGGACTGTGCGAACTACCGACCGATCTCCCTGATCAATACCGTTCTAAAGATTTTAACGAAAGTCTTAGCATTTAGACTTAACACTTTTCTGCCAAACTATATCCACCCTGACCAGGCCGGCTTTGTCCCGCTTAGACAGGCATCGGATCAGACCCGCAGGCTAATTAATCTTATATCAGCAGTGCAGTCGGACTGGGATGGTGGAGGTTCTAGACGGGGAATGCTGCTATCGTTGGATATTCAGAAAGCGTTTGATTCCCTTTCTTGGGAATATTTATTTGCGGTCCTACGCAGATATGGTTTTGGTGAGCACTTTTTGACTCTCCTCGGAACGCTTTATGACACACCATCGGCATCGTTGATGCTGCGGGGATATTCCTCTGAGCCTCTACCGATTAGACGGGGTACGAGGCAGGGCTGCCCACTGTCCCCGCTCCTGTTTGTTCTTGCAATAGAGCCACTGGCCATTAGGATTAGGGAATGTCAGGATGTTCAGGGGATTAGGTGTGGAAACATAGATCATAAATGCCTACTGTTTGCTGACGATCTCTTGCTCACGCTGACGTCACCAATTACTTCTCTCCCTAACCTATATGCGATTCTTCAACCCTTCTCCGAAATCTCGGGGTTAAGAGTTAATCAGTCCAAATCTAAAGCGCTCAATCTTTCCCTGTCGGAGGCCACACAGAAGGCTATAGAGAGCACATACCAATTTAAGTGGGAGTCGGAGGCACTGCCATATCTTGGTGTTAATCTGACCCGACTATCCAGAAGTTATACAGGCAGAATTACCCCCCACTCTACAAGACACTGGCAGAGGACCTAGCTAAATGGCAGCTACACCCTCCATCGTGGTTCGGCAGACTGCACTCTATTAAAATGAATGTGTTACCTAGAATACTGTATCTGTTCTGTACCCTACCGGTGGCTATTCTGCGTAGGGATCTACAAATGTTGCAAAATGACATTCTTAGGTTTATTTGGGGACACAAGAGGCCCAGGGTGAACAGGAGTACAATGTACACCCTAAGGAAGCAGGGGGGACTGGGCCTGCCGGATCTGCAGAAATATTATCATGCGGCTCAGCTGGCCCACCTTACCAGATACCACTCACGCCACACACATGCTATTTGGATGGATATGGAATCTTATTCCTGTCGTCCCTCACAGGTTTCACAGCTATTATGGCTTCCAATGAAGGATAGACCGCTGATATTGTGTCCTACCCTGTCACTGGCTCTGGCTATATGGGATAGGCTGTCCAAAATATACAAATTCAGATCGCCCCACAATCCGCTGGCGCCATTACTTAATAACAAAGAGTTCACCCCGGGCCTCTCTCCTCAACTGTTCAGTTGGTGGACAAATAAAGGGCTATTGCGCATTGCTGACCTATGTGACCGTAGGGGTATACTTTCTGAACAAGCTCTAACTGAAAAATTTGATATGCCGTCCTTGGAGAAGTTTCGATGTGCCCAATTAAGGCATTTCGTGCAGAGTATGGTCCGTAGGGGAGACCTGGGTTCCCTGACTCCCATGGAGCAGTTGAGTATGCAATATGACAAAATTAGAGGCCATTTATCAGCCATCTACGCATTACTTAGGGGTCCAGGGAAGAAGTTGAGTTATATGGTCCAGTGGGAGCGGGACATTCAGGAATCCTTTGAATTAGATGACTGGTGCACGCTCTCTGAGACGGCATATCGCTCTCTCGCCAACACATCGGTGATAGAGGCTAATTACAAGGTATTGTTGCGGTGGTACATGGTCCCAGCCAGATTGGCCGCTTTTGTTCCGGGAGCTCCGTCCCATTGTTTTAGAGGATGCGGCCAGGTGGGGACCACCTACCATATTTGGTGGTCATGCCCGAAGGTCAGAAGGTTTTGGATTAGAGTGTTTAATTTTGTCTATACTATCACAGGACTGAACCTGAGGAAATCACCTAAGCTGGCCCTCTTGGGGGGCAAGGCGGCAGAGGCTTCCAGGCCTCAGCAGCGGCTCCTTACCTTTATATTTATTTCAGCTAAGATCACCATAGCTCGTAACTGGAGATCAGCCGCACTACCGATAGCCCAGCTTAAACATAAAATGTCATGGCTAATGCTAAACGAACGGTTATCCGCACTGTCACAAGACAGGATGAAAAGGTTCTATAGAATTTGGGATCCATGGATTGTCTATCTAACTAATGGTTCCGGGACACATGCTGTTTAACGTTGTCACGGTAACATGAGTTTGAGGATCCAGGACTACGGCTCCCCCCCCTCCCACCCAGTTCTCCCCCTTTCCCTCTTTTTTCCACCTTTTTCTACTCGCTACTCTTTTCTCTTTCCCTGCTATAGGGTCTTTCCTCTTTTCTTTACTGTTCTCTGTTGAATTCTTTATATCTCTCATTTAGCGGTGCTAGCTAAATGATTGGATATTTATATCACTCTAGAGGTAACAGCTCCGGCAGCTGGGATCCTATGTGATCCGGGGTTATTGGATAAGGCACCTATTTCGCTGCCGCCAGCATGTTTACGGAACTGACCGGTGTGTTAGCCCATTATGCATTGTGCTTGATGTAATACGTTGCCGCATTAATGAGACTATTGTTTGTATTGTACTGAAGACCTTTAATAAAAATATTGAAACATAAAATGAACAGACATTTCTCCGTCTGTGGGAAAGTCCGTTCATTTCAAAAGTCCGGCGGACTAGCACACAGTCGGACAGATTTTTCAGTCAAAACTACTTTCTAAGTCCGCCAGACTTTTGGGGAAAAAAAACAAGTCCGCCGGATAGTCTGATCGTGTGTACGTGGCATTACACCCCAAATATGTCTCCTATTCTTCCCTATACAAGATATTCCAAAGAATAACATAACCCTAATACATACATTCTTTAGCTCTATACATTGGGCCATAGCTTTTAATTGGCGCTCCACCACGGTACCTTGGCCACAAATCCTTAACCGCATGATGAATATCAAAGTTTCAGAAAGAATTCACCACATGTTATACGATTTAATGCCCGTCTATCAAAAGAAGTGGATGCTATGGGACACTGCTCCTTTAACTTGGAGGGGGTGGAGGTGTGAGGTGGGGGAGGGGGAACTTTGTTCCTGTTCTTTGTTCACCACCCTGTCTCAACATATATGCATTAATCGTTATTTAACTCTTTTCTTTTTTCTATTACTCTTCTAACCATAACCCTTTATCTATTCCTGTACTACATTTATTGTCAAAGTTATTTATATTTATACCTGTACCATCATTGTAACCGTTTTATACTCTGACCCTTCACATAATAAAAATCGTTTGTAAACAAAAAAAAATTATATAAATAGTACAAATGAAATAATACAGGTGACTTTATGGTGGTTTGCAAAGACGATCTTTGGATGGATGCAAGGAACTAACTATTGCACACTAGCATGCTGCATCTTTGATGCAATTCCAGAAAATGCAGCAAAAACGCACAACCTAATTAGAAGTCTGAGGGACAGCGGCTATGGAAAACCACCAGCACAGTGGTGGTCTGTCCATTAAGGGCACACGGGCACTGCCCCCTCCATTATGCCACTCCCTATATGTAAAATGGATAGATTCATGCATTACTGTGGCTACCCTCTGTTCAGGCATCTGACCCCTTTTCAAATGCCGAGTGCCTGAATTACAGTGCTGTGTTTTTTGTTTTTGTTTTTTTTTAAGCACCTGATTTGTGCCATAGGCTCTAATAGGCTTCAAAAAAGGTGGACTCGGAGCGCAGAGCATTGCGCCATGAGCCCACCCAGGTGTGTTAGAAAAGCAAATTAATGTTCTCTTTTCTTACACTGAACCACCTCTCTGCCAATCAGGAAGCGCGGGTGTAATACCTGATTGGTTGAAAGCACAGGCATTCTTATTGGACATCTAGCAGACCAGAAGAAGAGACGCACGGGAGTGATGGAGGACATAGGACAGGAGCCGTCACCTGACCCACTGCATGCCCCACAGCTCGCCGCCATCACCCACTGCCTGACCTACCACTAAGATGGGGTAACTGTCAGTCAGGCAGCGAGTGTGCGGAGGGGGTGTCACAGAGGCTGCATATTATGGGGCACAGTGGCTGCATTTGATGGTTTTTTTCAGTTTGCATGCTCAGGTCACATTTCAGAGGCATTTGACAGGCAGTGAGGAGGTGATATCTAATTTCCTCCCTGCCTATTTTAACCTCCTAAATGCCAATCCCTCCAGGTAATTCACTTTGAACTCCACCTTATTTCCATTACTTTCTGTAGGTATTAGATATTATCTCATCTTATTCTATGAACTCCACCTTATTTCCAGAACTCTCATTATGTATTAGGTGTGCAAAGTCAATTTTCCTAAGTGGAGCACCCCTTTCAGAAGATTTTAGGATATTAAACTCAGACTGGTGGACTTAGGCCACCGTAGACAGACTGAAATTTCTGCTGAACTTCCAGAATTTCAATCTATCAATGTGCAGACTGGTTATACAAAATCCGATCTATCAACTGACTTCAGTACAACCAGCGTGTCCTGTTTTCTTTGTTTTTCTTTCTTCTTTTTGTCAGTCACTGCTGGCTGCTATAGCTGCCGGCAGTGACTACTGTATTCTGATGGCTGGGAAACGAGCACACACCGACGCGCGGCTCTTACGGAAGCTTGGTAAATCAAGTGCCAGGCTTCCCGAGCATTACACCTGTGTGGCTGCAACCAAGTCTTGGTACCAGCCAGCACAGAGTCCTGGAAACGCATGAGGGTGGCCAGTAAGAGGAGAGCTGGGAAAGAACATTACTTATACCATATCCCTCGACCTTGGCACTCCTAAACCTGCTCCACTGCCACACCAGGCCCACGGTGCCCTTAATTTTGTCCCGGGGCCCAGTGCAGAGGCCTGTGCCTGCACAGCACTGCCCACACAGAGAGAGTGGCTGCACAACATTGCTTCCAGAGAGAAACTGCAATGTAGAGTGATTTCTCTCTCTCTCTCTCTCTCTCTCTGTGAGGACAATGTGGAGCAGTCTCCCCCTCTCTCTCTCTCTCTCTCTCTCTCTCTCTGTGAGGACAACGTGGAGCAGTCTCTCCCTCCCTCTCTCTCTCTCTGTGAGGACAATGTGGAGCAGTCTCTCCCCCCTCTCTCTCTCTCTGTGAGGACAACGTGGAGCAGTCTCTCCCCCCCTCTCTCTCTCTCTGTGAGGACAACGTGGAGCAGTCTCTCCCCCCTCGCTCTCTCTCTCTGTGAGGACAACGTGGAGCAGTCTCTCCCCCCTCGCTCTCTCTCACTTCACATTGCCCTCACAGAGAGAGAGACTGCACAACATTGCTTCCAGAGAGAAACTGCAATGTAGAGTGATTTCTCTCTCTCTCTCTCTCTCTCTCTCTGTGAGGACAATGTGGAGCAGTCTCCCCCTCTCTCTCTCTCTCTCTCTCTCTCTCTCTCTGTGAGGACAACGTGGAGCAGTCTCTCCCTCCCTCTCTCTCTCTCTGTGAGGACAATGTGGAGCAGTCTCTCCCCCCTCTCTCTCTCTCTGTGAGGACAACGTGGAGCAGTCTCTCCCCCCCTCTCTCTCTCTCTGTGAGGACAACGTGGAGCAGTCTCTCCCCCCTCGCTCTCTCTCTCTGTGAGGACAACGTGGAGCAGTCTCTCCCCCCTCTCTCTCTCTCTGTGAGGACAATGTGCAGCAGTCTCCCCCCCTCTCTCTCTCTCTCTCTGTGAGGACAATGTGGAGCAGTCTCCCCCCCCTCTCTCTCTCTGTGAGGACAATGTGGAGCAGTCTCCCCCCCCTCTCTCTCTCTCTCTCTCTCTCTCTCTGTGAGGACAACGTGGAGCAGTCTCTCCCCCCCTCTCTCTCTCTCTCTGTGAGGACAACGTGGAACAGTCTCTCCCCCCATCTCTCTCTCTCTGTGAGGACAACGTGGAGCAGTCTCTCCCCCCATCTCTCTCCCTCTGTGAGGACAATGTGGAGCAGTCTCTCCCCCCCCTCTCTCTCTCTCTCTGAGGACAATGTGGAGCAGCCCCCCCTCTCTCTCTCTCTCTGTGAGGACAACGTGGAGCAGTCTCTCCCCCTTCTCTCTCTCTCTCTCTGTGAGGACAACGTGGAGCAGTCCCCCCTCTCTCTCTCTCTCTCTCTGTGAGGACAATGTGGAGCAGTCTCCCCCCCTCTCTCTCTCTCTCTCTGAGGACAATGTGGAGCAGCCCCCCCTCTCTCTCTCTTTCTCTCTGTGAGGACAACGTGGAGCAGTCTCTCCCCCCTCTCTCTCTCTCTCTGTGAGGACAACGTGGAGCAGTCTCTCCCCTCTCTCTCTCTCTCTCTGTGAGGACAACGTGGAGCAGTCTCTCCCCCCTCTCTCTCTCTCTCTCTGTGAGGACAACGTGGAGCAGTCTCTCCCCCCTCTCTCTCTCTCTCTGTGAGGACAACGTGGAGCAGTCTCTCCCCCCTCTCTTTCTCTCTCTGTGAGGACAACGTGGAGCAGTCTCTCCCCCCTCTCTCTCTCTCTCTGTGAGGACAATGTGGAGCAGTCTCTCCCCCTCTCTCTCTCTCTGTGAGGACAATGTGGAACAATCTCCCCCCTCTCTCTCTCTCTGTGAGGACAACGTGGAGCAGTCTCTCCCCCCTCTCTCTCTCTCTCTGTGAGGACAATGTGGAGCAGTCTCTCCCCCTATCTCTCTCTCTGTGAGGACAATGTGGAACAATCTCCCCCCTCTCTCTCTCTCTGTGAGGACAACGTGGAGCAGTCTCTCCCCCTCTCTCTCCTCTCTGTGAGGACAATGTGGAGCAGTCTCCTCTCTCTCTCTCTCTGTGAGGACAACGTGGAGCAGTCTCTCTCTCTCTCTCTCTCTCTCTGTGAGGACAACGTGGAGCAGTCTCTCCCCCCTCTCTCTCTGTGAGGACAACGTGGAGCAGTCTCTCTCTCTCTCTCTCTCTCTGTGAGGACAATGTGGAGCAGTCTCTCCCCCTCTCTCTCTCTCTGTGAGGACAATGTGGAGCAGTCTCTCTCTCTCTCTCTCTCTGTGAGGACAATGTGGAGCAGTCTCCCCCCTCTCTCTCTCTGTGAGGACAATGTGGAACAATCTCCCCCCTCTCTCTCTCTCTGTGAGGACAACGTGGAGCAGTCTCTCCCCCTCTCTCTCTCTCTCTGAGGACAATGTAGAGCAATCTCCTCTCTCTCTCTCTCTGTGAGGACAATGTGGAGCAGTCTCCTCTCTCTCTCTCTCTCTGTGAGGACAACGTGGAGCAGTCTCTCTCTCTCTCTCTCTCTCTCTGTGAGGACAACGTGGAGCAGTCTCCCCCCCCCCTCTCTCTCTGTGAGGACAACGTGGAGCAGTCTCTCCCCCCTCTCTCTCTCTCTGTGAGGACAACGTGGAGCAGTCTCTCCCCCATCTCTCTCTCTCTGTGAGGACAATGTGGAGCAGTCTCTCCCCCCCTCTCTCTCTCTCTGTGAGGACAATGTGGAGCAGTCTCTCCCCCCTCTCTCTCTCTCTCTCTGAGGACAATGTGGAGCAGTCCCCCTCTCTCTCTCTCTCTCTCTCTCTCTCTGTGAGGACAACGTGGAGCAGTCTCTCCCCCCTCTCTCTATCTCTCTGTGAGGACAATGTGGAGCCAGGGCCATCTTTAAGGCAGGGCAAAAGGGGCAGCTGCCCTGGGCCCTGTCATTGTTGTGGGGCCCAAAGCAGCTGCCTCATACTTGCCAACTATCCCAGTTTACATTCCCTTGAAGTTTTAGTCCTGTGCTGCTACTAATGCTGCCCAGCTCTGCCCTATTGTTGTGTACAGATGACTCACCTGCAGACCCTGTGTTTACATGTAAATACTGGCATTCATATGTAAATAGCAGTGACATGCATATGTAAATAGCTGAGGCCAACTGCATTGATATATAAATAAAGGTAGCATTCATAGGTATATCATGCCCCCCCGCAGTGAGGAGAAGATGTGCTGTAACCTATAGCAACCAGTGAGCAGTATTACTGTACATCAATCTCTAGCAGCCAATCAACAAGCAGAAATGTGCTGTAACCTCTAGCAACTAATCAGTGAGCCTTAAGGAGTGCTGTAACCTCTAGCAACCAGTCAGCGAGCAGTAATGATATGCTGTAACCTCTGGCAACCAATCACAATCGCTGCCTGATCTGATACAGTAAACTGATTTTAAGTCTAGCTGCTATTTATTGTATGTCTCAGAGAAGGTGGAGAGCGAAATTGCATGGGGGGAGGGGGGCCCTAAGAAAATTTTTGCCCAGGGTCCAATCAATATTAAAGATGGCCCTGCGTGGAGCAGTCTCTCCCCCTCTCTCTCTCTCTCTCTCTGTAAGGACAACGTGGAGCAGTCTCTCCCCCCCTCTCTCTCTCTCTCTCTCTGAGGACAATGTGGAGCAGTCCCCCCCCTCTCTCTCTCTCTGAGGAAAACGTGGAGCAGTCTCTCCCCCTCTCTCTCTCTCTGTGAGGACAACGTGGAGCAGTCTCTCCCCCCTCTCTCTCTCTCTCTGTGAGGACAACATGGAGCAGTCTCTCCCCCCTCTCTCTCTCTCTGTGAGGACAATGTGGAGCAGTCTCTCCCCCCTCGCTCTCTCTCTGTGAGGACAATGTGGAGCAGTCTCTCCCCCCTCGCTCTCTCTCTGTGAGGACAATGTGGAGCAGTCTCTCCCCCCTCGCTCTCTCTCTGTGAGGACAATGTGGAGCAGTCTCTCCCCCCCTCTCTCTCTCTCTCTGTGAGGACAATGTGGAGCAGTCTCCCCCCCATCTCTCTCTCTCTCTCTCTCTCTCTCTCTCTGTGAGGGCAATGTGGAGCAGTCTCCCTCTCTCTCTGTGCGGGCAATATGAAGCAGTTGGATGGTGAGCTGATTCAGTGGTTCAATGGGCCACTTGACTAGACTTGCCCCCCAGGCCTAAGCCTGCCAGCCCTCCCCTGCACACTAGCTCGACATGTTTCACTATTTGCTAGTGTGCAATAGTTAGTTCCTTGCATTCATCCAAAGATTGTCTTAAAACACCATAAAATCACCTGTATTATTTCACTTGTACTATTTATATAATTTTTAACCTTGATTGTAATAAAACTTCACAAAACTAGTTTTGCTGGCACTTATCCAGCTTGTTCTACAAATATATTTTTAGCAATTCACCTTAATGGTAAATGACATGGCTTGAATCAAAAGCATTAGAGCTGACCTGGGGAGAGTTCTGGTTCCTGCTGGGCTGGACAATGATCGTTCTGTTGTGTGCAGTGTGATGAACTTTCTTTGCCCTCTCTGCCCGTCCCTACTGATGCTCAAACCCTGCAAGCCTCTATCCAGTCAGGCACACTTTAACAGCATCCAAACCTGGGAAGGATTGTTCTTCTCCTGTCTGGACACTGGCATAGCCGCAGAGAGGAGGGACACAATGTGCACAGACACAACCTCAGCCCAGTGTGCGGGCTGTAGCAGAGTGTCGGGCATGAAGTGGTGTGACAGCCAAATGATTGCAATGAAAAGATCTTCAACATGTAATAAGCATAAGGCCCAACGCTACCCCTCCTCCTCCTCCTGACAAGACCCCGCCCACCCCTCCTCTTAGCTCTGTCCTCCTGTCACTTAGCCACAGACGGAGCAGCCCGAGTGAGCACTCGGGCTGCTCTGTGTGTGGCTGAGCGACATGCCTAGCCAGAAGATCGTGCGGGTGCTCGAGGGGGACCAGGAGCCCGCACCCAAATGCGGGAGACTCCCACGACTGAAGGAAGAGTTGGGGTGTCTGAGCTTTCTTTATGGTAATATTTAATGTTTTACTTATTTGCATAGTGTCACATGCAATACATATTGTAATTTTAAGTTTCTCTGATTTATATTGCAGTTTACAGAACTATTAAAAGAAGTAAATTCAGTTTTGGAATAAAACACAACACTATTTCTGTCTGTTTTGTTACCTGGCTGCCAGCCAAGAGATAGTAGGACAATGGACCCAAATGGGCTTTGGAGACACTCCGAAACTAGTTGTTGGACCAACTCTTCAAGTTTGTTTTGGATAATACACCCCTTACCTGGATGGCCCAAAATAAAGACAAAAACTCCAGAACCACCCGGTGGTTCCTTGCTCTGCAGGACTTCAAATTTGTAGTGGTACATAGCCCAGGAAAGGTACATTAGAATGTGGATGCCCTTTCCCGGGTCTATTGCCACTTGGTTTGTGGTGTCCAGACCCCTGGCCTGGAGTAGGAGGGGATATGTAGAGGGTCAGCCTGGGGCAGGGTTAAGAAGGGGTTAATTGAAGAGGGCAGGTATTTCCCCTTCAGACCTGCTTATTGCCAGCTGCACTGAAAATGTCAGAGATGAGCAGTGTGTTTGGACAGAGAGAGACAGCAACATGCTGTGTGAGAGGATCCTTTGCTGGATTGTGTACCTGCTGGGGTGAGCAAAACAGTATAAGAGAATATTGCTCTGGCTAAAGCCGGGTACTTTGTCTATATATCAGCCTGTTGGGTAGAGAGACTGAACTTTTTCTATAACTGCACCTGTGTGACAAGACAAGCCTGTAATTTCTTCTGTTTGTTTTGCCTAACCACTTCAATACCGAGCCATAGTCATATGACATCCGCAGATGGGATCTCCCATCCTGGGCGGGGGTCACATGACTTCCTCGGCTACTTGCAGCTCCTGCGGGCCCCGGAGGCCTGCAGCATGGCGATCGGGGATGAGGTGTGTCCCTCGGACACAGCCCATCCCAGATCTGCGTAAAGAGCCAATAAAAAATGTCTCTACCACGTGACTGGCTGTGTCCAATCACATCCGGTCACATGTACTGTCCACGTGCACACCCTAGGGTGTGCGCAAAGCGGCAATCGGGGACGAGGCTTGTCACCCTGACATAGCCGAACTCCGATTGCAGTTTTACTACGTGACCGCCTGTGTCCAATCACAGCCGGTCACAGAATGTCAACAAACCGCGGTAACGAGATGTTACTGGGTTCTCCTCCTCACACACCGATCGTGTGTGAGTGTAAGGGCTGGCTTAGCCCTTCCTTCTCTGGGCTGGCTGCTCAGCTGTTGGCTAATTGCCAGCTCTCATGTCTCTCCATAGTTACCAGCTTTTCCTGATCATGCTCGTCTGACCTGCCTGCTTAACCACTTACAGACCAGACCATTTTGCTGGTAAAAGACCAGACCACTTTTTGCAATTCGGCACTGCGTCACTTTAACTGACAATTGCGCGGTCGTGCGATGTGGCTCCCAAACAAAATTGACGTCCTTTTTTCCCACAAATAGAGCTTTCTTTTGGTGGTATTTGATCACCCCTGTGGTTTTTATTTTTTGCGCTATAAACAAAAATAGAACGACAATTTTGAAAAAAACGCATTATGTTTTACTTTTTGTCATAAAATATATATAAAAAAAAAAATTTCCCCTTAGTTTAGGCCGATACATATTCTTCTACATATTTTTGGTAAAAAAATCGCAATAAGCGATCATTGATTGGTTTGTGCAAAAGTTATAGCGTTTACAAAATAGGGATAGTTTTATGGCATTTTTATTAATAATTTTTTATTATTATTTTTTACTAGTAATGGCGGCGATCAGCGATTTTTTTTTTTATTGTGACTGCGACATTGCGGCAGACACATCGTACATTTTTGACACATTTTTGGGACCATTATCAGTTATACAGCAATCGCTGCTATATAAATGCAGTGATTCCTGTGTAAATGACACTGGCAGTGAAGGGGTTAACCAGTGGGTGGCAGTGTAGGGGTTAAGGGTTCCTAGGGGTGTGTTACTAACTATGGTGGTGACTGGGCTTTCATTTAGTGAACACTGATCTCTGCTCCAATCACATGGAGCAGAGATCAGCGTCACTAGTTGCTAGGCAGAATGGGGAAATGCTGTTTACACGGCATTTCCTCCATTCAGCCAACCCGTGAGACGATCTCGGGTATGCCCACGGCGATCGAGTCCGCGGGACGTACATCAGTGTGCGCCGGTCGGGAACTGGTTAAAGCTGTCCAGCTCACTTCACCTCTGCCTTTGCCTTGGTCACATCACAAGAAACCATCTCCTGCAGTTCTGTTTAAAGATTGGCTTGCTGACATCCCTTCTGGCTCCTTATCCTGCTTGCTGTTGCTCTACTTGGATCCCTGACTTCTGGCCTGGCTGATTACCCGATCTGGTTATTGAACTCTGGCCTGGCTGACTACCCTATCCAGTTACTGGACTCTGGCTATGCTTTGACTATGCTTTTTCTATTTACCTTTTTATTTTTATTTAATAAACAAGTGTAATTTAATTGAACTTCTGTCTCAGTCTGTTTCATGGTTTCTGACAGAAGGTGAAGGCCATGAATTCAGAAGATACAGACAATCCACTTGTTGGTAATATTTTTTCCAGATTGGATGAGCAAGATCACCGCCTGGATCAGTTTGTCATGGTGTTACAAGTGCTCACCTGGAATCTCCCACGGTGACTGCTCTGGTACAACCTGAGTCGCACGCCGTCCCTGCTGCTGCATCAGTCTCTGTGCAGGCACCCGCCTCGAGTATTACCTCTATAAGCCCTTGTACACACGGACATTCCGACAACAAAATCCATTGGATTTTGTCCGAAACTTGTGTTGCATACACACGGTCGGAAAAAGTTGTCGGAAAATCCAATCATACATAACGTGGCGACATTATTTCCTTATGACGGGAATACATTCAGGCTAGTAGCCAATAGCTTTGGTCTAGGAATTTGATCTGAGCATGCGTGCCACTTTGTCTGATAGTAATTCTCTATACACAATCGGACAAAGTCCGATCGGATCATGTTGTTGGAAAGTTTATAGCCCAGCTCTAAAACTTTTTCTGACGGATATTCAGACGGAAACAGTCCGATGGAGCCCACACACAGTCGGATTATCCGACAACATGGTCCTTCGTTTTCCGTCGGAATGTCCGACCGTGTGTCCAAGGGCTAAGAGGTATGTCTGGTTCCGCTCTGCTTCCCCAGCAATTTGGGGGTGATCCAGTTCAATGCAGAGGGTTTCTCAATCAGGTTGAGATATACTTCGAGATGCTGCCCCAGGCGTTTCCCACGGACAGAAGCAAAGTAGGTTTTGTGATATCTCTGCTTTTTGAGAGAGCCTTGGCCTGGGCTAACCCTCTATGGGAGACGCAAAAACCTGTTGTCTTGAGTTACCCTCAGTTTGTGGCCTCCTTTAAAAGGGTATTTGACATTCCCGCACGCTCCGCTTCTGCTACCAATTGCCTCATGTCCATCAAACAAGGTACGAGAACTGTTGCCGACTACGCCATTGAATTCCGTACTCTGGCAGCAGAGGTTGCTTGGAACAATGAGGCCCTCGTGGCTGTTTTTTCTCATGGTCTCTTGGATTCCATCAAGGATGAGATAGCAGCCCGAAATATACCCACTGACCTGTAGAGCTTGATCTCGTTTGCCATCCTTATTGATTCCAGACTCAGAGAAAGACTCTTTCTTAAAGTGGAGGGCCACCCTGAAAAAAAAAATACATTAAAAATTAGAAAAAATTCTGAAAAAAAAAATGAATTTTTTATTTTTTTTTAACTTACCAGAAATGCCTGTTGCTAGGCACATAATCCTAATCTGCCTCTTCCTCCTCCACGGAGATCTTCTGTCTTCTCTCCTCCGTGCGGTCGTCTACTGGGTAATGGGTCTCTCTGTGTTCAGGGAACTGTGTGTCCCAGAACACAGCGCGCCCCATTCACAAAGCGATGGGCGACTCGCGCATGCGCAGTAGGAAGCAGGCAGTGAAGCCGCAAGGCTCCACTGCCTGTTTCCCTTAGCCAAAATGGTGGTGCCAGGACCCAAGACCGAGGGACGGGTCAGCCTTAGGCGGCCGACATCGCGGGCGCCCTGGACAGGTAAGTGTGCTTATTAAAAGTCAGCAGCTACAGTGTTTGCAGCTGCTGACTTTTACATTTTTTTAAAACCGGCCCTTCTCTTTAAGGAGCGCTTGTGGAAGCCTCCTGCATGTTTGCCTCCAAGCTTTGTAGTCCCACTCATGCCTCCCTCACCTCCCATGCCTCCTGGTACCGAGTTGGTCAGTGAAGATGAACCCATGCACCTGGGCATCACGCGTCTCTCTGTGGATGAGAGAGCCTTTAGGAGGAGGGAGAGATTGTGCCTTTATTGTGGCCAGGCAAGTCACTTTTTGAGGTCTTGTCCTACCAGTCCAGGGAATGCCCAAAACTTGAGGTCCTGTCATGGACAGACCTTAGGTGGCGTTGTTTCGTCCTCAGTTATCCAGAAGGATAAGCCCCTGGTTTCGGTCACCCTTTCTTGGGCTGAGTCGTCCATCGAGATACAGGCTCTAATCAACTCTGGGGTTGCAGGCCTGTTCATTGATGCTGCATTTGTTTCGCAGCACTCAATTCCGCTTCAGCTGCGTGACACTCCACTTGCCATTGAGGCTCTTGATGGAAGACTTTTACAGCCTGCCCATGTGACTCATGAGACGGTTTGGTTGTCCATGGCCGTAGAGGCTCTTCACCATGAGATAATCCAATTCCAAGTTATTTCCTCACCCAGGTTTCCGTTGGTTATTGGTTATCCTTGGTTACAGAGGCACAACCCCTCTTTTGAATGGCTCTGTGCTGAGGTTCTCTCCTGGTCACCACAACGCAGTGAGACATGCTTCCTGAAGGTATCAAAGGTCCTGTGCACCTCTTCACTCCCCTCCCTGCCGGAGGAGTACTGCAATTTTAGCAATGTCTTTGATAAAGGTCAAGCTGGTAGTTTGCCTCCACACCGGTCTTATGATTGCGCAATTGACCTTCAACCTGGTGTCATACCTCCTTGTGGCCAGGTTTACCCTTTGTCGGTCTTAGAGGATAAGGCCATGGAGGAGTATGTTGCTGACACACTTTCTCAAGATTTTATCCGCAAATCCTCGTCTCCTGCTGGTGCTGGTTTCTTCTTTGTGAAGAAGAGCGGTGAACTGAGACCTTGTATAGATTATAGGGGTCTCAATCGTGTCACGATTAAGAATGCCTACCCGATTCCATTGATTACAGAGTTATTTGATCGACTCAAGGGAGCAACAGTTTTCATGAAGCTTGACTTGAGAGGGGCATACAATCTCATGCGCATTAAGGAGGGCGACGAGTGGAAAACTGAGTTTAATACCAGAACAGGCCATTATAAATACCTGGTAATGCCTTTTGCCCTTTGTAACGCCCCCGGCAGTTTTCCTGGAATTTATTAATGATGTCCTCCGAGATTTGTTGCAGTTATGTGTGGTGGTTTATCTCAATGATAGCCTCATATTTTCCAAGTCCCTGGAGAGCCACCACACAGATGTCTGTTGTGTGCTTCAGAAACCAAGAGAGAACAATCTCTATTGTAAACTGGAGAAGTGCGAGTTCCATCGTGAGCAGGTTACATTCCTGGGCTATGTCATTCCACATTTCCACATCAGGTTTTTTGATGGACCCAGAGAAACTTTCGGCAGTCCTACAGTGGCCTTGACCCATAGGTTTACGTCCTCTGCAGCGTTTCCTGGGTTTTGCCAACTACTATCGGAAGTTTATTCGTAACTTCTCGTCTCTGGTCAAGCCCCTGACTGATATGACCAGAAAGGATGGTAGCCCTCAGAGTTGGTCTCCGGAGTCTATTATGGCCTTTGAGACTCTCAAGGCTGCCTTTGTTTCTGCTCCTGTGTTGGCACATCCTTATCCTACGTTGCCTTTTATCCTAGAAGTTGATGCTTCTGAGACTGGAGTTGGTGCCCTTCTGTCTCAACGTCCTAACTCTGAGCTATGCATCCATGTGGCTACTTTTCCAAGAAATTGTCACCTGCTGAGTACAATTATGAGATTGGTGACAGAGAGCTGTTGGCGATCATTTTAGCCCTGAAAGAATGGAGACATCTCCTTGAAGGTACCACTGTACCTGCTCTTATTCTTACTGATCATAAGAATCTTACATTCTTGTCTGAGGCTAAGAGACTCTCTCCCAGAAGGGCGCGTTGGGCTCTTTTCTTGACGAGCTTTAATTACATTGTCTCATTCTTAAGAATGTAAGGTCTGATGTCTTGTCATGACAATTTTACTGCACTTCCAAGTCGGAGACGGTTCCGGTTCCTATGATTCCTCCTGATTGTATCTTGGCTACGGTTCGCACCAGTCTTCTCCTTTGGTTCAAAAAGGAAACCCCCTTAATGGGGCTTTAATAGACCACCAACACGACTTCTCCTTTGGGTGCCAAAATTCTTGCTGCTCAGGTCCATGCTCCTCCTAAGAAACCTTGTGACCGCTGCTTTGTCCCAGAGAGTCTCCGTACTACTGTGCTCCAGACTTGTCATTCTCCCAAGGCAGTTGGCCATCCTGGGAAGAATTAACTCATTTGGGCAATTTCCCAACAATTCTGGTGGCCTAGTCTACGGGCTGATGTTACTGCCTTCATAGCTGCCTGTCCCATGTGTTCTCACAGTAAGGCTCCACGACACCTTCCAGTGGGCCTCCTACAACCCATACCCAATGGAGAGAGGCCCTGGACTCACCTGTCAATGGATTTCATTGTGGAGTTGCCCAACTCCCAAGGCAACACTGTTATGCTTATGGTGGTTGACCGGTTCTCAAAGATGTGTCATTGTATTCCATTTAAGAAGTTGCCTACCTCTAAGGAACTGGCTTCTATTTCTGCTTTCGCTTACATGGGCTACCCAAGGTGATTGTCTCAGACAGGGGCAGTCAGTTTGTCTCCCGTTTCTGGTGAGCCTTTTGTGCACAGTTGGGAATCCAGCTTGCGTTCTCTTCTGCATATCACTGCAGTCTAATGTGGCCACAGAGCGAGCCAATCAGTCCTTGGAGCAATTCCTACATTGCTTTATTTCTGACCACCATAACAACTGGTCAGACCTATTACCATGGGCAGAGTTTGCTCACAACAGTGGCTTGAATTCTGCCTCCCGATTGTCTCCATTTATGGCGAATTATGGTTTCCAACCTTCCATGTTGCCTGACTCGTTTGTTCTGCAGAGTATTTCTGCGTTAGAGGAGCATCTCCGTGTGCTTCGTTCCACTTGAGTACAAGTCCAGGAGGCTTTGCATCATGCTAATGATAGGTACAGATTCCATGCTGACCACAGACGCCTGCCTGCGCCTTCCTACCAGGTTGGGGACAGGGTCTGGCTGTCATCTCTCAACCTCCGGCTTCATGTTCACTCACTGACATTTGCACCTTGGTTTATTAGGCCTTTCCGTATCATTCGCAGGATTAACCCAGTGGCTTACGCGATGGACCTTCCTCCTAGTATACGCATCTCAAATGGGTTTCATGTCTCCTTATTGAAACCGTTGGTCTGTAACTGATTTACCACCTCAGTGCCACGCCCTCACCCTATTCAGGTTGAGAACCATGAGGAGTATGAGATATAATCCATTGTTGACTCCCGTAGGTTCCGTGGGCACATACAGTACCTGGTGCATTGGAAGGGGTACGGTCTGGAGGAACGTTCCTCGGTTTCATCCTCGGACGTACATGTCCCTGTCCTCCTCCACGAGTTCCATAGACAGTTTCTCCTCAAGCCCAGTGGCCCTCCAAGGGAGAGGGGTCATTAAGGAGGGGGTACTGTCAGGGCTGGCTTAGCCCTTTCTTCTCTGGTCTGGCTGCTCAGCTGTCGACTAATTGCCAGCTCTCATCTCTCTCCACAGTTACCAGCTGTTCCTGATCATGCTCATCTGACCTGCCTACTTAAAGCTGTCCAGCTCACTTCACCTCTGCCTTTGCCTTGGTCATATCCCAAGAAACCATCTCCTGCGGTTCTGTTTAAAGACTTGCTTGCTGACATCCCTTCTGGCTCCTTATCCTGCTTGCTGTTGCTCTACTTGGATCCCTGACTTCTGGCCTGGCTGATTACCCGATCTGGTTATTGAACTCTGGCCTGGCTGACTACTCTATCCGGTTACTGGACTCTGGCTATGCTTTGACTATGCTTTTTCTATTTATCTTTTTATTTTTATTTAATAAACAAGTGTGATTTAATTGTACTTCTGTCTCAGTCTGATTCATGGTTTCTGACAGTGAGAAGGAGATTGCGGTAACATCTCGTTACCGCTTACAGTGTACACCAACCACACTGATTGCCCCCCCTAAATAAAGAGGACCTGTCACCACCCATCAAAGTACCTGTCGCAGTTCATCTGAGTACCTGTCACAGTTCAACTGAGTACCCATCTGAGTACCCGAGTACCTGTCACAGTCCATCTGAGTACCTGTCACCAGGCCATCAGAGTACCTGAGTACCTGTCACCAGGCCATCAGAGTAACTGAGTACCTTTCTCCAGCCTATCAGAGTACCTGAGTACCTATCTGCAGCCCATGCCTAATAGAATATACGCTGAGGGGTTTTCTTTCCCAAATGGGGTCATTTTGTGAGTAATTCCACTATCTTGGTGCTCAAGGACCTTCAGAAGTGTGATAGGTAGGAATGAAATTAGATGTGTAATTTATGCTCCTAGCTCGCCTGAAGGTACTACTTCAATGTTGGAACTCTGTATGTGGACTGGCTGTGTAAAAGTCTCACATGTGTGGTATCGCCATACTCAGGAGGAGTAGCAGAATGTTTTGAGGGTTAATTTTTGCTATATACATGCTATGAGTTAGAAATATCTTATAAATTGAGTTTAATTTTCTTTCCACGTTTTCTGAAGACTTGTGTAAAAAAAATAACTGTTTAAAAGACTCATAATGCCTCATAGAATATACATTGCAGTGTTTGTTTTCCAAAATGGGGTAATTTTGTGGGTAATTCCATAGTCCTGGTGCTCCAGGGCCTTCAAAAGTGTAATAGGTCCTTAGGAAATTAGAGGTGTAATTTATGCTCCAAGAACACCTGGCGGTGCTCCCTGCATGTTGGGCCTTTGTATGCGGCCAGGCTATGTAAAAGTCTCACACATGTGGTATCGTCATACTCAGGAGGAGTAGCAAAATGGGTTTTGGGTGTAATTTTTGCTATATACATGGTTTGAGTAAGAAATATCTTATAAACTGACCACTTTATGTAAACAAAAATACGTTTTAATTTTCTTTCCACGTGTTCCGAAGACTTGTGGGAAAAAATTAACTGTTCAAAAGACTCATAAGTCCTCATAGAATATACGCTGGGGTGTTTGTTTTCCAAAATGGGGTAATTTTGTGGGTAATTCCACTGTCCTGGTGCTCCAGGGCCTTCACAAATGTAATGGGTCATTAGGAAATTAGACGTGTAATTTATGCTCCTAGAACCCCTGATGGTGCTCCCTGAATGTTGGGCCTCTATATGTGGCCAGGCTGTGTAAAAGTCTCACACATGTGGTATCACCATACTTTGGAGGAGTAGCAGAATGTATTTTGGGGTGTAATTGGATGTATGCATATGCTGTGTGTGAGAAATAACTTGTTATTATGATAATTAAAAAAAATAAAAAAATTCTTACATTTCCCAAGAATTGTGGGAAAAAATTACAACTTAAAAAAACTCACCATGCCTCTTGACTGTCTACTTTTTTAAAAGGGGGTAATTTGGGGGGTATTTGTACTTTCCTGACATTTCAGGGCCTCAAGAAATGAGATGGCCGTCAGTGCATCAGGTGTGATCAATTTTCAATGATTTGCACCATAGCTTGTAGACTCTTACTTTCACAGATATTAAATAATATCCACTAGTTTGGGTTATTTTTACCAAAGAGTTATAGCAGTATACATTTTGGCACAGATTTATGAACAAAAATTACTTATTTGCAAAATTTTATCATAGAAACAAAAAAAAAGGTTTTTTTTTTTTTTCAAAGTCATTTTTGTTCATAAATTTGGGCCAAAATTGATACCGCTGTTTTTTCACTTATGTTGCAAAAAATAAAAAACCCAGTGGTGATTAAACACCACCAAAAGAAAGCTAAAGAAAGATATTTGTATGAAAAAAAAAAAAGATAAAAATTGTGTTTGGGTACAGCGTTGCATGACTGAGTAATTGGCATTCAAAGTGTGAGAGCGCTGAAAGATAAAAATTGGTCTGGGCAGGAATGCCCTGTATTGAAGAGGTTAATAAAGTGGATGCAGAGACAGCAGCTGTACTGGTGCAGCCACATCGTGACATGCATACAGGAGCAGATGCTCATATTTGAATGCAGTGTGTGTTCGGATCTCTGCATGAGCCCCTGCATGCATATAAAATTTTGAAATGCCACTCTGTCCGTGCAGCCGCTACATCTGCTGCCTGCGTACAGCTCTGAGGGGGATTCAAATGCAGGAACCTGCATCTCGGCACATAGGATGGGTGCCAGCACACTTTTTAAAGTGAGGGTTTTTAAAAGGCTAAAGTCATCTTTTGTAAAAAAAAAAAAAAAAGAAAAAAGAAACATGATTTTGCATGTAAAAAATGTGCATTTATAAATTTTTTTTTTACCATGGAACCTGTAAAGCATTGCACTTGCAATCAGCAGATTGTAGGTGCAATGTCAGGCTCCTGTAGACATTACTGACAACCGTCTACCCATATCTCCATTCAGATAGACAGTTACTCAGCTGCAGTAAGTGTCAGTGAACTATGAGGGTGCTGATGAGTGCCATGGTAGTTCATGAGAACTATATGCAGTGTGCCATGGTGGCAAATGGGACTTATAGTTCATTAATTCACAGATATAATGAACAGATAATGCAGCCGTGTGGGTGGAACACTGTTTTTAAAATGTGACAGAGGGTGTCACTAAACCCACATCATAAAAAAATCGCAATAAATGTTGTAATACATGATTGTAGCTGTACTCTCATAAGGGCTGCTGATTTGGGTTCTTAGCAATCTGCCAATCATCCTGCTGCCATCCTCCTTACTAGGGATGGGCTTGGTGTTCGAGTGGAAAGCATGTTCGACTCGAACACCGGCTGTTCGCCCGTTCGGCGAAGCCAGAACTATGTGGGCCGTTCCTGCAAAATTCGCGTGGCGCTCACGGCCCACAATGCACTGCGCCATCGCAGTGCATTGCTGGCTCATGATCGGCCAAGCATGCACTGTGACCCCTCATGCTTGGCCAATCACAGCGCCTGCAGCGAGAAGAGAGCCATAATTGGCCACAGGCAGGATGCCTGTGGCCAATTATAGCTCAGGCTGTGTAGTACACACCCCACACTATATAAGGCCGCCAGCGCAGAGGCCTTGTGTAGTCTTCCAGCATCTGCAGGAGTTAGTGGGTCTTGTCTGTGTGCCTTCACCACAGAATACACCTGTATCTACCCTTTATTGCTGTTCTCTAATTGAACCATCTGCCATCTGCAGAAGTTAGTGGGTGACTGGGTGTTGTCTGTGTGCCTTCACCGCAGAATACACCTGTACCTACCCTTTATTGCTGTTCTCTAATTGAGCCATCTGCCATCTGCAGGAGCTGGTTGGTGTTGTGTGCCTCCAGCACAGTATACACCTGTAGCTACCTATATTGCTCTTCTCTAATTGAGCCATCTGCGGGAGTTAGTTAGTGTTGTGTGCCTCCAGCACAGCACAATATACACCCGTATCTACCCTTTATTGCTGGTGTTCTATAATAAAGGCATCTACAGGAGTTAGTGGGTGTTTTGTGCCTCCAGCACAATATACACTACCCAATTGCTGGTTTTCCCATCTCCCTGCAGGCCATTACCATGTCTGGAAGGCCAACAGGGAGAGGCAGACAGGCACGAGCCAATAAAAGAGGGCAAGCAGTCTCTGTGTCTAGAGACAACAGTGCTGGTCGTGGACGCGGTGCATCATCATCAGCACGTGGCCATGGGACACGCTTGTCCTTATTTTCGGCAGCTGGACGTGTTGAGTAGACATGTGCAAACGGAAAAAAATTGTTTAGTTTCGTTTCGTTTTAATTCGTTAATTAATTAATTAAGTTTAGTTATATTCGTTAAATTCATTCGTTTAATTTTCTACCGAATTCGAAAGATCTGTCGCATTCGGAAATATTTCAAGCAAATTCGATAATTTTTCTACCAAATTCGAAATGATTTCAACATGATTCGAAATTATTTCAACCGCATTCGAAACGATTTCAACCGGATTCGAAAATATTTTGCGACCCAAATTTAGGGCCATGTATCTCGGGGTTACTTGGTATTAGAAACCCCAAATTTGGATATGTTGTAGTGCTAGTTCTATTGTGTTTGCATACCAAATGTGGTGTTTCTAGCTATAAGTGACCCCGAGATATGTGGCCCCAAATTCGGGTCGCAAAATGTCATTCTCTGCTGCAGAAAAGTACTTTCATATTGCCCATATTTGGGGTCGCTTGGTGGCAGGTGACGTGGCAAGTGGACAATCCACAACTTGGTCACATGGCACTCGTGGCTGGTCATGTGGCACTCGTGGCCGGTCACGTAGCACTCCTGTCAGGCCATGCAGCACTCGTGGCAGGTCACGCGGCACTCGTGGCAGGTCACGCGGCACTTGTGGCAGGTCACGCGGCACTCGTGGCAGGTCACGTGGCAAGTGGACAATACACAACTTGTGGCAGGTGACATGGCAAGTGGACAAATACAATACACAACTTTTGGCAAGTGGACAATGACATACAGCATATGCACTTGCCTTGCGATCGACATCTGTGACTTCTTCAATCAGGCATGCTGACAACTTCATTGATACCATAAATATAAATTAAATAAGATGTGTGTGTTTTTTTTTGCACTGGTACACTGCAAGTATGAAAAGTTGATGTGACAGAGATATATAAGTAACTAACCATCTTCCAAAATTTCTAATTCAAATAGAAAAGATTAGAACAGAATAGAAAACAAAATAATTTAATAGAATAAAATAGAATATACAACCATCTTCTGAAATTCAAATTTGAATAGAATAAATTTGAATTTCGAATAGTATGAATTCAAATTTTTAAATGAATTCATTTTAAATTTGGATAGAAAAGATTATAATAAAATAGAAAATAGACTAGAAAAACTATAGAACAGAACAGAATAGAATATATTATATTTTATTCTGTTCTGTTCTATTGTTTTTCTAGTCTATTCTTTTATATTCTATTAAAATCAAAATCATTATATACTAAATTCGAATTTCGGAAAAGATGGTTATATATATATATATAATTTCTGACATTTGAATTTCGTATAGAATGAATTTGAATAGAAAAGATTAGAATAGAAATAGAGAATAGACTAGAACAAAAGAACAGAATATAATATAGATACTATCTATTTAATTTTAAATTTTTTTGCAGATTACCATTTGTTTTAATAAGATCTCCTGCAGACTATTAGCATCTATTTCTTTTTAAGCAGATCTCATGTAGACTATTAACAGCCATTTCACATCTTTTTTTGCAGATCTCCTGCAGACTGTTAGAATCAATTTAATTTTTTTTTTTTTTTTTTTTTTTGCAGATTACTATTTATTTCCATTAGATCTCCTGCAGTATATTAACATCTATTTCATATTTTTTGCAGATCTCCTGCAGACTATTAGCATCTATTTCATTTTTATTTATTTTTTTGCATTAGAACAGCCATTTCCTTTAGATATAGATGCTAATAGTCTGCAGGAGATCTGCAAACAATGAAATATATGTTATTATACTGCAGGAAATCTGATGGAAATAAATAGTAATCTCCAAAAAAAATGAAATTGATTCTAACAGTCTGCAGGAGATCTGCAAAAATAAAAGAAGTGAAATGGCTGTTAATAGTCTACAGGAGATCTGCTAAAAAAAATAGATGCTAATAGTCTGCAGGAGATCTGGTTAGAAAACAAAATAGATACTATTATGCCCCGTACACACGAGCGGACTTTTCGACATCCAAACTCCGACGGACTGAGTCCGTCAGACTATCCGATCGTGTGTGGGCTGCAACGGACTTTAGCTTCGCTAAAGTCTGACGGACTTTAGAAATGAAGCATGCTTCAAATTTTCCCGACGGAACTCCGCCGGACCCGGTCCCCTTCGAAAAATCCGCTCGTGTGTGTGCTACTCCGACGGACTAAAACCGACGCTAGGGCAGCTATTGGCTACTGTCTATGAACTTCCTACGTCGAATCCAGTCGTACGTCATCACGTTCGACTCCGTCGGAGTTTGGTGTGATGGTGTGTGGTCAAGTCCGTTCGGTCGAAAAGTCCGCCAGAACTCCGGCGGAACTCCGCTAGAACTCCGTCGGAAGTCTGTCAGACTTAATCCCTCTCGTGTGTACGGGGCATTAGTCTGCAGGAGATCTGCAAAACATTTAAATAGATGCTAATAGTCTGCAGGAGATCTTATGGAAACAAATAGTAATCTGCAAAAGAAATTAAAAATGAAATAGATAGTATCTATATTCTATTCTGTTCTATTGTTTTTCTAGTCTATTATCTATTTCCATTCTAATCTTTCTATTCAAATTCAAATTCATTCTATACGAAATTCGAATGTCGGGGTATATGTATATATATGTGTGTATATATATATATATAAAACCACCACCTTCCGAAATTCGATTTTTAGTATATAATGATTTCGATTTTAATAGAAAAGATTTTAATAGAATATAAAAGAATAGACTAGAAAAACAATAGAACAGAACAGAATAAAATATAATATATTGGGGGGCGTGGCCGAGTGGACGTGCCTGGGGTGAGCTCCGCTACTAGAGCGCACACCCAGAGCCTTCCCTTCCACCGGAGCGGAACGGACCCCACCGGAGGCCATGGGCATACCAAGAGGAGCTGGGGCATATCTCTAGTGCAGGCGCGCCGTTCGCGGAGCTCCGGCCGCCCGGCAGGACAGTCCGAGGCTTCGGCCTGCAACGTGGAGCGGCGGCCATCTTGCTCCACCCGGAGGCCGAGCTCCGGCGGACTGCAAAGCCCAGGGGCAGTTTTTACCACCTGCGGGTTGCCGGGGACATCCAGCCTGCCTCCTAGAGCCCGAAGTCCTCACTGAGTTGCCCTGGGATCATCCAAAACGGTCCTGGTAAGTGACGGCGGCCATCTTGGTACACCCGGAGGCCTCTCTGTATTCCCTGGGCTCAATCCATCCCCATTCACCCTCAGGAGCACTCTAGCCAGACCACCAGTGACCCCTAAAGGGGTTATTAAGGGGGCATGTACTTTTATCTGGCTGCATTTGCTGTCTGGGCCCTAGCTTTAGAGAATTAGAGGGGTGGCCATCTTGCTACACCTCTGTATCTTCTGGGCCCCATTCTAGTCTCAATGACCCCCTGGAAATCCTGGCCAGGCACCTGCAGAATTAGACGGGGATATCCTTGAGGACCAACCCCCCTTACTACATAGGCTGCTGATACGGATCCAGAAACCCAGAAAGGTGGCCATCTTGGTTCACCCAGGCTGCTGTATGCACACACACTCCTGAGCTCCCTCATCCCTACGAACCTGGATCTCTACATACACAGCCACCAAAGCAGCCCAATCAGATAGTGCCCACCTGGGGTCTCCGTCCGTTCAACTCCGCAGAGACACGGAACGATCATGTCTGGCTAAAGAAATGTCCAGCTGAGTCCCGTGATCACCCGTAGCGGACAGGCTATACCTCAGACATTGCACATACCTGAACAGCGTGTCCACGCACAGCTCTCGATCTACTGAGTTAGCGGATCTCCAACAGGGTACAATCCAGCGATACCTGCTCCGTACGTCTCAGTCTGATCCCTGCACTCCCAGAGACAAGATGGCACCAGCACATAATCCAGGGCAGAGCAAACCTCCTCCTCCTACTCAGCCGACAACGGACAGCGGCGAGGAATCAGATGACCCCCCCGACCCAGCACTTGGTCCTTTCAAGTGTAGCGTCCAGATCCGGCACCGCTGTTGTCCCTCTTCCAGATGCAGGCCCTGGAGCCGTGGCCCCTCCAACATCAGGAGAATTACTTGGGTCTGAAGCCTCGACTATACTAGTGGTCTTCCGAGCGGAGTTTGAATCCTGGGCAGTCAAAATGGAGTCCTCACTCCACAAGGACCTTCAGGCCATCCAACAGCAGGTCTCTACCAATCGGACCACAATCTCTACCCTAACGGATACTCAATCTGACCATGCAGCCCGCATCACGTCCCTTGAACGGGCCTCCAAAGAACACCTGCACCGTATACGTCAACATCAACTGCGCATTGAAGACGGGGAGAATAGGAGCCGCAGGAATAATATAAGACTACAAGGCATACTGGAAGCCACGGCGGGTACGGACTTGAAACCATCTGTCACTGCCATCCTCAACCTAGTGCTGGGAAGAGAGACTTTGTCCCCTATTGAGATAGACCGGGTGCACAGAGTAAGGGGGCCCAGGAGGGAACATAGTGACCGCCCACGTGACGTCCTATGCAGGGTTCACTATTTCACCCTTAAAGAAGAAATTATGCGCAAAGCGTGGCGTTTGGTTCCTGTGGACTTTGACGGTTCAACTATCCACCTATACCCAGACCTTTCTCGCAACACTCTCCACATGCGCCGAATGGTCCGCCCACTGCTAGACCTGATACGCCACGCCGGAGCAACCTACACTTGGGAGCACCCCTTCAGCATCAAGGTGACCAGGGCCGAGCATAAATTTGTCCTCTCTGATCCAGATCAACTTCCAGCCTTTTTCAGCTTTTTGGAGCAAGATCCAACTGATGTACCTAACTGGCTGGACCCCCCAGATGACCGCGCTAGGGTACAAATACGTGATCCTCTCCCACAACGCTGCAGACATCCGAGGTATGCATCGCACTCTGTTGATCCTGGACCACGTCACCCTACCTCTCCGGAAGATTAAAGTAACTTCAAGAAACCTTTTGGACTTATCCTGATGCTCATTGTATGACTAGCGCCATCTCAGTATTATACCTATCCCTTGTCTCCTGGACGGGCTGCATTTTTTCTTTTTTGGGGATGTTTTTCTTTTTTGTGGTTTCTCCTCTCCTTTCATCTTACTTGTTTCTCCATATACTCTGTTGGTTATGCCATGATGGGAGATGGGGTGGTCGACCGCATACTAATACCTCAATGCAGCTGGTGCACCAAAATGACGGACCTTCTCCCTGCCCTTTGTTAGTGTATTGTGACTGGCTGGGGTTCGGGAGAGGCAATGGAACAGCGGATTGCTCATGCTTGATCTAGTTATGTAAATGTTGAGTTTCTAATCTACTTTACTGTACAGGTCTACTCTCTAGATGTTTAGCGGTAATGGCCCACCTGGATATGGATGGAGGGGCGGCTGATGGACCGGTTTGGTCCACTGTCCCTTGCCGCTATCCACGTGGGCTTCCTTAGTTATATACTCACGGTTTCTTACACACCGGGTAGTTTCACCCTAACGCGCTCTCTGTAGTATTACACGGATTGATCTCTGGCCCCCTGTGGAAACATATGTTGAAAATGTTTGCTCCCTTCCCGTGAGGTGTCTCACAGACTGTTGTCTCCTCTGTGGAGGAGGGAGACTGGGCTGGTATGGAGCTATTTGCCCATGCAGACCGTCGCCCCCTTCGTGGAGGATCTGATGTATTTTCTTTAATAATATCTTGTTATACTAATGTGCCTCAGTGAAGTTTTACATGCCTGTTGTGCTACTGGGCTCACGGCTCAGGTTTTCCGCTTCGACCATTCACCCTCAATAGGCCGGGCACGAATTGTGCTCGTTTACGTGAACTTTCACGTGGTGTCCCGTTCTCGTGGACCCCTTAGATTTACCAGGCTCCTTGCCTAGGAGCACTCTTCCCTTCCCCCCCCCCCTTTCTTTTCCTTTTTTAGTTTTGTACTAGTACACTTTCTGCTACCTTATAAGTTCCCCCTTTCCTTCTCCTACTCCCCCCCCCCCCCCACTGTCTATAACCTGATTTTCTTATCCGCATTCAACTATGGCTCACACAGTACTATCTCGTCCTCGCTTGAAGTGTTGCTCGTACAATGTAAATATTGCATCCAAGAGAGGACAAATCCTTTACCACATGCATAAACAGCAGGTCAACATATTACTGTTACAGGAAACACATTTCCACACAAGCTCCACCCCTTCCTGCTCCAACAGGTACTTTAACAGATGGTTCCACAGTACAAACCCCTCTCAGAAAACTAAAGGCGTTTCTATTGCCTTCCACAAAACGCTCCCGATTGATCTGATAGACCAGCTGTCGGATCCTCAGGGAAGGTATGTGTTCGTAAAGTTCTCCCTATGGGGCACCAAATTCACTATAGCCAACCTCTACCTACCAAACACTAACCAAATCTCGACTGCTCTGTGATACATGAAGAACTTGTCAGAATTCGCGGAAGGTAAACTAATTATAGGCAGGGATTTTAATGCCCCCCTAGACCCACTCTTAGACTCGTCCACCTCTCGCTCATCCATCTCCTTTACTAAGTTGAGGGCTTTTAAACGGGCTATATACGACCTCCGTCTAATCAACATCTGGCGGGTTCTGTTTCCAACAAATCACAATTATACCCATTTCTCACAGGTCCATCACTCCTATAGTCGTATCGAGTACTTCCTTCTTGACCATAGCTGCTTAGATTGGTCACCTGAATGTGACATAGACTCAATGGTCTGGTCTGACCACTCGCCTATATATCTGACATTATCTATCCCTTCCACACCGGTGAGGGAATGGACATGGAGGCTGAATGATTCCCTTCTCGTGAACCCTGAGTGTTCCCACAAGGTCTCGGAAACTATCTCTAATTTCTTGCTAGATCATGCCACAGACACCACCTCGCTACCCTTCCAATGGGAGGCACTTAAAGCTGTTCTGCGAGGACTCTTCATTCAGATGGGAACCCGCTTGAAAAAGACTTGTTCAGCTGCAATAACCTCAGCAACACAAAAGCTTCGGGACCTTGAGACCCAGCATAAACGAGCCCCTACGCTGGTGACTTTGACAGAAGTCTCATTGGCCCGATCCCAACTCAGGGACCTATAGGAGGCCTCAGCTCATACTTATGCGGACAGACTTGCTTTACATCAGTACCGATTTTGAGATAAATGTGGTAGACCGTTGGCCCGCACCCTCCATTCAAACACGTCTTCCACATTTATACCTCATATTCGGGCCCCTTCTGGAGAAATGCTTAATGAGCCCTCCAAGATATCACAAACATTCAGAGATTTCTATCAAACACTGTACAACCTACCGACCGGCGTCCCATCTAGTCCATCCCACACTCCTGTGCCCGATGGACAGTCCTATATTGAGGAAATTGAGCTCCCTATATTAGATGGAGATACTGCAGAAGAGCTAGAGAAAGTAATCACAGCAGACGAGGTAGTGGGAGCGATAGCGGCCACCCCTTCCGGTAAAAGCCCAGGACCCGACGGTTTTACCCCTAAATTCTACAAAACATTTGCTCCTCTACTGACCCCCTTTATGGATAAGGTGTTTAACTCTCTATCAGAAGGCTCAGCGTTTCCTCCACAAACGCTTGAAGCCCACATTACCATTATGCCAAAACCAGACAAAGACCCTACCTTGTGTGCAAATTATAGACCCATATCATTAATTGGAGTGGACCTGAAAATATATGCCAAAATATTAGCACTAGAATGCAACCGCTAGTCCCCCGCCTTATACATCTGGACCAGGTGGGTTTTGTAAGTGGCCGCGAGGCAAGGGATAACACCCTGAAAACCCTGCTTCTTACCGACTATGCCCGCACCCATGAAATCCCTCTATGCCTTTTGACGGTCGACGCCGAAAAGGCATTCGACCAGGTTGACTGACAATTCCTTCGGATGTCTCTGCAACAGATAGGCTTGGGTTCCAAAATGCTATCCCGAATTATGGCCCTTTACTCCTCACCTTCCGCTAGAATTCGGGTAAATGGTTCACTGTCACCTACATTTGCCATTAATAATGGGACACGACAGGGCTATCCTCTATCTCCCCTTCTATATGTCCTTGTCATGGAACACCTAGCAATAGCCTTACGCAATAACCCCAACACCTCAGGTGTATCGATAGGCCCCACTCATTCTAAGCTGGCGCTCTTCGCGGATGACTTGCTATTGTTTGTAACCCAACCCCACCTATCTTTACCACATATAATGCAGGAATTCACAAGGTTTGGCATGCTGAGCAATTTCAAAGTAAACCATACTAAATTGGAAATCCTGAACATCTCACTGTCCCAGGAGGTCCTCTGCCGGATATCCGCTAGGTACCCATTTAAAACAGGCTCTACCTCCATCCGCTACCTCGGAATCCAAATACCCACGGAAAGGTCCCATTTATTCTCTTTAAATTATGCACCCCTGCTGCTTAGAGCCAAGACGGATCTCTCAAACTACGCAAAGAAATGCCTATCGTGGCTAGGCAGAGTAAATGCCCTGAAAATGGACGTAACTCGGTTTCTCTATTTGTTCCAAACAATTCCCACCTCCATACCCTCCTGGTTTTTTAAGAAGCTCCGCCAACTATTCTCCTCCTTTATTTGGGGAGGGGCTCGTCCCCGGATACGCTACAAGACCTTATCACTCCCCAAGATTCGCGGCGGAGCAGGAGCCCCGGAGCCCCGGATGCCTCCTTATCTTACGTATCTACGTTCAGACCCCTCTCTGACTCATGACGTTCCCTCTGACCCATCTTCTCATGCCTCTACGCACTGGCTACAGAGACAACAGGTGATTTCCTTCATTCGCAGTTTCCCATCATTACCTAATGTACTCGCTGACTTAACGGACTTGGAGGGCATGCTGCTCCAGGCCATCCCTCCTACACATGTAGTCTCTCAATTATATTCCCTCTTACACGTGGCTTATAATCCTGACCTTCCCCCATACACACAGGCCGCCTGTAGACTGGCAAAAGTGCTTCATACTGATCCACAAAATGTCCATAGCCTCCAATTCTCAAGAAAAGGGGTTCAAGCTGTTGACCCGCTGGTACAGATGCCCTTCGACTTTGCACCGAATAAACTCGGCACTTCCGGATACTTGCTGGCGTTGCTTGTCATCTAAGGGAAACTTACTTCACATTTGGTGGGCATGCCCCTTTGTGAGGAAATTCTGGCAAAAGATCCTTGACTTGTACTGCAAACTCATGGTGACCTCCATCGCACCCTCTCCTGAGATGGCTCTGCTATCTCTGCTCCCGGGTCCACTTAAGTCAGTCAAGAAAGACATTCTGCGTCACTTTTTGGCGGCTGCTAGAACGGTGTTGCCCAGACATTGGAAGTCGACGAGCATGCCTTACCTGGGGGATTGGGCAATTGAAGTGGACCGAATTAGTAGTTTGGAAAGAATGCTGTCGCAGGAAACGGGTAGGGAGGAACAATTCTCTAAGACCTGGACCTCATGGTCGATGTTTCGATATTCCTCAGAGTTTATCTCATGGGCCACAGAGGACTCTACCGATACACCTGTGTGATCAGGGTGGAATGTCTACCTTTTGATCCCTAAGCTCTTTACTGTTCTGAACCCTCTTTCCTCACTCTCTTCTCCCTTTCTTCCCTCCCCTATACAAGTTGCAGTAATACCCGATTACTTAAGTTATGACCTCCAGTCTCATTAGACCGGAATGGTGGCACATACAGAGCTCCCCCCCCCCCCCCCCCCCAGAGTGAACGTTACTAGAATAAGAATAGCCCTAGTCTACCTGTAATGAGTGGGCATCACTCGTTGAGAGGATAGTGGTGCGCACACACCCACTTTAACTCAGACTAAACATTGTAGGACTACAGGCTCTTCTACCATACCACCTAAATCGAAGCTCAAAAAAAAAAACACTTTAACCTCGTGGTAGTTTGACACCATTGTAGTAGAGTAAATTTATTTATGGTTTCTTCTTTTTTTTTCATGTTTATGTAACAATGTAAAACGAATATGTTGGAATATTCAGTATTTTTTTTTTCCCCTCTTGTCTTGCTTTTATATCTCAATAAAATAAGATTGAATTAAAATATAATATATTCTATTCTGTTCTGTTCTGTTGTTTTTCTAGTCTATTTTCTATTTTATTATCTTTTCTATCCAAATTTAAAATTAATCAATTAAAATTTTTGAATTCATACTATTCGAAATTCAAATTTATTCTATTTGAAATTTGAATTTCAGAAGATGGTTGTATATTCTTTCTATTTTATTCTATTAAATTATATTATTTTTTCTAATATTTTCTATTTGAATTAGAAATTTCGGAAGATGGTTAGTTACTTATATACATCTGTCACATCAACTTCTCATACTTGCAGTGTACCAGAGAAAAAAAAACACACACATCTTATTTCATTTATATTACTTTTCTGCAGAATAGAATGACATTTTGCGACCAGACTTTGGGGCCACGTATCTCGGGGCCACGTATAGCTAGTAACCCCAAATTTGGTATGCAAACATAGTAGAACTAGCACTACAACATATTTGGGGTTTCTAGCTCCAAGTGACCCCGAGTTACGGGGCCCCAAATTCGGGTCGCAAAATATCAAGCACTTTTCTACAGCAGAGAATGACATTTTGCGACCCGAATTTGGGGCCTCGTAACTCTGGGTCACTTGGTGCTAGAAACCCCAAACTGTGTTTGCATACCAAATTTGGGGTTCCTAGCTATAAGTGGCCCCGAGATACATGGTCCCAAAGTCGGGTCGCAAAATGTCATTTTTCGAATTTGATTCGAATTTCGTTTGAATTCGTTAGCATTGTAATTCGGTAATTCGGATGCATCCGAATGTCCGAATAATGAAAATTCGTCCGAATTTCGATTCGGAACGAAACAAAATGCACATGTCTAGTGTTGAGCCGCATCATGCCGAAGACTTAGTAGAGTGGATGACCAAGCCCTCTTCATCCTTCATCCTCCTCATCCTCTCTCACCAAGGCTCAGGGTACTAGCAAAGCAGCTGCCAATGCATCCTCTTACCTCGTCTCAATGTCATCATCAGTGACTCCTTCTCTAGACCCACCACGTCCTCCTGAGGAGTCCCCCGAACTGTTTGAGCACAGTGTTGGGTACATGCTCCAGGAGGATGCCCAGTGTTTTGTAGGCTCTGATGATGATACTCAGCTAGAGGAAGGCAGTAGCATGAGCGCAGAGAGAGGGGATGCTCAAGAAGGACAGCAATCTAGCAGTCATGTTCCACAAGCTGCAGCATACTGCCAGGTTTGCTCCAGTGATGAAGAGGTAGGGGATGATGAGGGCACTGACTCCACATGGGTGCCTGGTAGGAGAGAGGAGGAAGAGGAGGTACATCTCCAACGAGGCAGGATGCCCTCCGGGGGCCAGCTTAGGGGCAGCACACCGACTGAATCACACCGCAGAGCTCCGCCTGTGCAGGGCGCTGCCTCTGCGCGTTATTTTAAAAGTTCTTTGGTGTGGGCCTTTTTTGAGAAGAGTGCATCAGATCGCAACGCTGCTATTTGCAACATATGTCTCAAGCGTATCTCCCTTGGCCAAAACATCAGCCGTTTGGGCACCACATGCTTGACCAGACATATGTTGACCTGCCATGCAGCTCTTTGGCAAGCTTACCTCAAAGAACAAAGCGGACCTCTCCTTGCTCCTCATTAGCTGGGATCTCCAACCCCACTAGACCTTCAGTCCTCTCTGAAACCTGCACTGAGAGGAATTTAGGTGTAGAATTAGGTGTGTCACAGCCAAGTGCTTGCGAGCACTCTGCTAGCAGTACACCCACGTCCGATTGTAGCAGGCAAATTTCCCTGCCCCAGCTGCTACCCGCTAACAAAGTCAGATAACGGTAGCAAAAACAAAGGAATTTGGCAATTTTGGGGAGGCTGAGAGCATCAGAAGATATTTTTTTAAAGTTTAGAATACAATACAAAGTTGTTCCAGGATAATCTGATTGCCTCTTAAGGGATCAGGAAAGGGGGATAAGGAAATTTTTTTCCCCCTGCTGTAGCAAATTGGATCTTGCTTTGCTGTTTTTTTTTGCCTTCCTCTGGATCAACTGTGAGCCAACTGTGGGTATAGGAGTGTGTATATGGCATTGTATGATTTTTTTTTTATTGGTTTTACTAGATGCACTTGTGTCGTTTTGCAACTAGACTAACTATGTAACTTGGAATATAATGTTTAGTGTCACTTTAAAGTATGTTAACACTAAACAGAAAATGCTTTTTTTCCCCCAACTTCTATGTAAGAAATTGGGTGATTAAAAATAATGTAAACGTTAAAAAAAAAATATCTGAAACATTAATGAACTTCTTTTTCTACCTAATTAAACACACATCACAAACTGTAGGTTAAAATAGTATATTGTGTGCAGTTTAATCACTGATAAGACAATATACACAAATATGATTAAAATAATTCATTAGTGACACATGATCTACATAAAAAAGATTAACACTGTAATACAGCACTAGAGATGGGCTGTCTGGTCAAGTTGAACATGAGTTTCACTTGAACATTGGCTGTTTGATCGTTCGAAGATCTAACATTATGGGCCGTTCGCTCCAAATTCGAGCCGCGCGTCACGGTTCATAATGCACTGCGTCATCACAGTGCATTGCTGGCTGATGATTGGCGAAGCATGCACTATGACCCACATGCTTTGGCCAATCACAGCGCCATCAGCAAAGAGAGCCATAATCAGCCAAAGGCAGGGTGCCTTTGGACAATCATGGCTCAGGGGATTAAGTCCACGTCCCACACTATACAAGGTCGTCTGCACATCGGCCATGTGTAGTGTGTTGGTGGCTTTGTTAAGAGAGAGACTGAGAGAGTGTAATTTCATTTAGTTTGAGCAGGCAGGCAATTCACTTAGTGTATATTTAGAATAGTATAGTGTGTGTATGTGTATGTGTATGTGTGTGTGTGTATATGTATGTGTATATATATATATATATATATATATATATATATATATATATATATATATATATATATATATATATATATATATATATATATATATATATATATATATATATATATATATATATATATCTATATATATATCTATATATATATCTATATATATATATATATATACTGTTGCTAATATACTTCAGGCAGGCAGTTGATTTAGCTAGCTGCAGTGCATCTAATAATAATAAATATATATATATATATATATATATATATATATATATATATATATATATATATATATATATATATATATATATATATATAATTAGTCTAGCCAAGCCTATAGCCTATACCTGACTGTAGGCCATTTCTGGTGTACTGTTTTTAGTAAATTTCAGGCGTTGTTTTGCTAATCTAATTGTACAGTATGTCTAGAAGGCCACCAAGGAGAGGCAGACCCTCACAGGCCACTAGAAGAGGGCAAGCAGGCTCTGTGCTTATAGCCAACAGTGCTGGTCATGGACATGGTACATCCTCAGCACATGGCCATGGGGCACGCTTGTTCTTTTTTTCGGCAGCTGGCAGTGTTGAGCCACAACATGCAGAAGAGTTGATAGAGTGGATGACCAAACCATCCTCATCCTCTGTCACCCAGGCTCAGGATATTTTGTCTGCCAATGCAACTGCTAAAATGGCCTCTTCCATCAGCTCAATGTCATCAGTCACTCCTTCCCTAGCCCCACCATCATGCCTTGAGGAGTCTCCCGAACTGTTCAACCATAGTGTATGGTACATACTGCAGGAGGATGCACAGCATCTTGAAGGCTCTGATGAAGGTACCCAGGTTGAGGATGAAGGCGTAACGTGAGCCCAGAGAGAGAGGGTGCCCAAGAAGACAAGAAACTGGCAGTCATGTTCCCCCAGCTGCAGCATACTGCCAGGTTTGCTCCAGTGGTGAGGAGGGAGGGGATGATGAGGTCACTGACTCTACGTGGGTGCCAGATAGAAGAGAGGAGGAGGAGGAGGCACATCTCCAACAAGGCAGGATGTCCTCTAGGGGCCAGCTTAAGGGCAGGCAAACGACTGCATCACACCACAGAGCTCCGCATGTGCAGGGTTCTGCTGACGCTGCACGTTTTTCCAAAATTTCTTTGGTGTGGGACTTTTTTGAGACATGTGCAGCAGATCAAACCATTGCTGTTTGCAACATATGTCTGAAGCGCATCAAGCATCAACAGCAGCCGCTTGGGCACCACATGCTTGACCAGACATATGTCGAGCTCCCATGCAGTCTGTTGGCAACAGTACTTAAAAGACCCACGCCAAAGAACAAGACAGACCTCTCCTTGCGTCTCATCAGCTGGGATCTCCAACCCCACTATAACTTCAGTCCTCTCAGATACCTGCGCTGAGAGGAATGAAGGTGTAGAATTAGGTGTCCCAAGCATTTCCAGGCAATCTACTAGCGGTACACAAACATCTGATTGTAGCAGGCAAATTTCCCTACCCCAGTTGCTAAACCGGCGAAAGAAATTTGGTCCCAGCCATCCATATGCTCAGAGGCTGAATGCTAGTTTGGCTAAATTGTTGGCACTCCAACTGCTGCCTTTTCAGCTGGTAGACTCTGCTCCCTTTCAAGAATATTGCTTTAAATATCGTACCTGGGGCATGTCTATAGTATGCCTGTGAAGTGACATTTGTTTCCCGTGTTTAGAACAGTCCCTGCATGAAATTAAATTTCTAAAGGAAAAAAAGTCATTTAAACTGCTTGCGGCTTTAATGTAATGTCTGGTACGGGCGATATGGATGAAAATCATTGAGAAAAATGGCATGGGTACCCCCCAGCCCATTACCAGCCCCTTTTGTGTCTTGTGTGGATATTAAGGGGAACCCCGCATCCAAATTACAAAAAGGAAAGGCGTGGGGCCCCCAGGCCCTATATACTCTGAACAGCAGTATACAGGCGGTGCAAACAAGACAGGGACTGTAGGTTTGTTGTTAAGTAGAATCTGTTTGTCATTTTGAACTGGTAAATTTTTAAAGTGTAGCTCCAGCCAAAAAAATCATTTTTTTTTAAGCTTTTTGGAAAACATAGGGAAGGGTTATCACCCCTGTAACATTTGTTTTGCTGTCTGTGCACCTCTTCAGAAGATTTCACCTCACTTTCTGTCCCAATGACAAATTTTTTTTTTTTTTTTTTAGTTAAACAAGGATTGGTGATAAAGCATCAGTGGAGAGAATTTCCCTTCCTAGGGGTAGATTTCATCTCACTACCTGTTGTCTCCTTCCGTTTGCAAGTAGGAGTCGTTTGTAAGTTGGATGTTTGAAAGCAGGGGCCTGCCCTATATACTCTGTAGAAATTTGGGCCTTAGGTGTTGGTGTTGCCACAACACTGTAAGCCCTCACAGCTACTCTTGGTGGGCAATGGAACACCCTGCTGTAAACTATTATATCAAGAATTGTAATTACATGCACCTGTTGAACAGGGGCAGAACAACTGGGCCTGTGGTGGTGGTGTTGCCACTAAACTGTAAGCCCTCATAGTTTCTCTCGGTGGGCGCAGGAACTGACCCTGGTGTGAAATATTAGATTGAGAATTGTAATTACATGTCCCTGTTGAACAGGGGCAGAAAAATTGGGCCTTAGGCACTGGTGGCGGTGCCCAGAACCAAAGATGTTCTTACAAGCTATCAGCATGATCATTGAGGAGGAAGAGGATAGTCACTCAGCATAACAGGATAGTGACTCAGCATCAGCATAGGCAGTCTTAAAGGTATCTGACATTTCAAAAAAAAAATATTCGGTTACATCAGCATCAGGTGCTTGGTAGCTGGTGGTGATCCACGACTGATTAATTTTTATGAAGGTCAGTTGGTCCACCGAGTCGGTGGACAGGCGCACCCTGTGATCGGTTACAAAGCCTCCAGCAGCAATGAATGTGCGTTCTTAAAGAACGCTGGATGCAGGACATGCAAGTAGCTCAATTGCATACTGTGCAAGCTCTGCCCAGTGATCCATCCTCAAGACCCAGTAACCCACAGGATTTTTGGTGGGAAAGGTGTCCAAGTCTGATCTTGCCCCTAGGTATTCCTGCACCATGTAAATCAGACACTGGTGATGGTTGCTGGAACCGATCATACCTTGGGGCTGCGGACTAAAAAATTGTCTGAACGCATCGGTCAGACAGCCACCTTCACCGCTTCTTCTGTGACTAACCAAAGCCTCAGCAACACGTTGTCCAGGACCAGGAATTTTTAACCTCCCAGGCTCTGGAAACGCATTGCACAAACCTTTCTGCAAGGCCTCCCGAAGATGTTTCATTCTCTGCTCCCTCTGCAATGGCAAGATAAGGTCCACAACCTTACCCTTGTAATGTGGATCAAGGAGGGTTGCCAGCCAGTAATGATCCCTTTCCTTGATACCAGGAATACGAGGATCCTTCCGTAGGCTTTGCAGGATCAGAGAGGCTATGCAGCATGGGTTTGCTGAGGAATTCGGTCTGAAGTCCTTTGGGTCACTAAGGATGACATGATCTGCAGCCACCTCCTCCCAGCCTCAAAAAAGTTCATGGGTTTCTTGGGGCTGTAAATGATCCCTTGAAGACTGCTGCTGATGCTGAGTGCTAGGCTCCACCTCCATGCTGACAATCCTCCTCCTCCTCATCCTCTTCCTGTGTGATCAGTGGGCCAGCAAGAACACTGTGTGGATAAAGGGGGCCTTGAGAGATAAGGAAGTCCTCCTCTTCCTCCCTCTGTTCTGCCTCAAGTGCCCTGTCCATTATTCCAGGCAGCGTGTGCTCCAACAGGTAGACAACAGGGACAGTGTCACTGATGCATGCACTGCCACTGCTCACCATGCTCGTGACCTCCTCAAATGGTGACAGGACAGTGCATGCATCCCTGATCATTGGCCATTGGTGTGGGGAAAAAGAACAAGCTCCCCTGACCCTGTCCTGGTGCTATAGTCGCACAGGTACTCATTGATGGCCCTCTGCTGCTTGTGCAGCCACTGCAGCATGGCCAACGTTGAGTTCCACCTGGTGGGCATGTCACAGATTAGGAGGTTCTTGGGCAAGTTCAATTCCTTTTGGAGGTCAGCCAGCCGAACACTGTCATTATATGACTGGCGGAAATGCACACAGACTTTCCTGGCATGCCTCAGGACATCCTGTAAGCCCGGGTACCTGCCCAAGAACCGCTGCACCACCAAGTTAAGGAACTGAGCCAAACGGGGAACATGGGTGAAGTGTCCCTGTCGGAGGGCGGAGAAGGAGACTGGTGCCATTGAACCACCATTCTTGACTTAAGCTGGGGTAGCGTCAACCATCTCTCAGCCTGCCCCTGCAGAGCTGGCAGAATCTATGCCCCAGTGTGGCTCCTGTCCCCCAAGGTTGATCGGCTCACTTTCATAAAAATGAATCAGTCTTCGATCACCAGCTACCAAGAACCTGATGCTGATGTAACCGATTAATATTTTTATGAATGTCAGATCCCTTCAAGACTGCCTATGCTTATGCTGAGTGACTATCCTATTCCTCCTCAATTTTCATGTTGATAGCTTCTATGAGTACCACCACCAGTGGCTAAGGCCCAATTTTTCTGCCCCTGTTTAACAGGGTTTTGTAATTACACTTTTTGATCAAATATTTAACAGCAGGGCTCGTTCCTGAACTCAACAAGAGTATCTGGGCAGTGTTGCATTGTTGTGCCACCACCACCACCGCCTAAGGCCCAATTTTTCTGCCCCTGTTTAACAGGGGCATGTAATTATAATTCTCGATATAATACCCTTTGGGTCTGGTAAGAATAGTAAGGGGAACCCCGGACCAAATTTTTTTAAAAAATTGCGTGGGGGTCCCCCCAAATTCCATACAAGGCCCTTTAGGCCTGGTATGGATATTAAGGGGAACCCCATGCCAAAATTTAAAAAAAAATGGTGTGGGGGTCCCCCTCAAAATCCATACCAGACCCTTATCCAAGTACGTAACCTGGCAGGCCACAGGAAAAGAGGGGGGATGAGAGAGCACCCCCCTCCTGAACATTACCAGGCCACATGCCCTCAACATGGGGAGGGTGCTTTGGGGTATCCCCCCAAAGTACCTTGGTCCCCATGTTGATGGGGACAAGGGCCCTATCAGAATCTTGAAGCCCCCTTTAACAAGAGGACCCCCAGATCCTAGCCTCCCCCCTGTGCGAAATGGTAACGGGGAACAAATGTACCCCTACCATTTCACAAAAAAAGTGTGAAAATTGTAAAATTGACATGGCTTGGGACATGTCCTTTTAAAAAAAATAAAAAATAAAACTGTCCCACAAAGTCTTCTTCTTCTCTTGCTCTGCCAACAGACCGAAAAAAAAAAAAAAAAAAACATGACCGACCTGCCTCCATGTGAGGCACCCGCCGTACTGACCGTTCTCTCAGGTGACAGCTCTTTTATAACTGAGGGTGGGGCCACACGGTGAAGTCGCCTGGTGACCCCTCCCCCCTCTGATGTACAGGGACATCCCTATGGCTTTCCAGTAGCATCAGAGGGAGGTGGGGCCACCCGGTTACGTAAGGGCTCCCAGTTGGAGACTGCTCCACACCAAGAGACAGGAGGTCTCCAGGAGTCAGAGGGGCTGCGGAAGGCAGCCAGAACATGTGTGACTGCAAAAGGAAGTGAAATGGCCTGAGGACTAAGGTCAGAGCAGAGATGTGGGCACTAAAGTAAAGCCATCCACACTGAAGGATCCAGTGGTCTGTGGCACCAGGATAAAGAGCGGAAGTACTGCTACAGGGAGCCAAGTGAGCTAGCATTTTCTGTTGTGTGTATTTGCTAGAGAAGAACCCCTGCATGGGAAACCTTTTATGTTATGGACTTTTATTTGCCTTTTTAATAAAAATGGGCTACCATGCCCTAAAATATAGTTTCTGACTGGTTTGAATCACTGGAAAAGCATCTACTACGAGAGCTAAACAACCCCTAATGTTACATTATGGTGGAGAATATGGGCAGAATCCGAGATCCCTGCAATCAAGTAAGTTCATCTGTGATCTGAACTGTGTGTTTTTAGTGCATGAGACTGCACAATCTGTGAGTACAGGTGAGAACCTGCAAGAGAAAAGCAACCTGTTTTAAAGAGGCAGTGCTCTAAAAAAAAACAAAAAAAAAAACATTTTCTTTGCTGGGCTACAAAGTCATTCTGGAGTGACCCGTGAGTATGGGGCAGTCAAAGCTCCTAAAAGAAGCACAGATTGCTGAAAAGAGAGACAGAGCTCTGTCTGGTGCACAGGTGACTGCGAGTATGGCGTCCACCAAAGTTTGAATCTGCAGTGAATTGGTGCAAGTGGCATGTGACCTGGCCACACTGAATCAAGTTAAAGAGAAGAGCAACCCAACCCTTCGTGCAAGGAGAGAGCGGCTGGATGCTCATACCTGGGAGAGGGGTGTTGTTGCCCCTGGCAACACTGGTGCAAGCAGGCCAGCTATCAAGGTGCAGAGGCCTAAAATGGAAAGCAGATGCAGTGTGGGAAGCCCTGACAAGACATGAAACCAAGTGAGCTGTTTGCAGTGCAGTGAGTGGGGGCATCCAGTCTCCAAGTGCCCTTTGTTCCAGGCTCCAGTGCAAAGTTACTTAGCAAAGCAAAGGTTTACGTCTGTGTTTTGGAAGCCTGCTCTGAGTGCCAGGAATCAGCAACATGCTTACCAGAAGTTTGAAAGGAGTGCAGTTGCCCATAGCAACGCCTATGATGTCAGGCCGTGGCCTGCAAGACAAAGATATTGCCTACAGAGGATGGTGGCAAGTTTAAAGCAACACCGCTTCATAGAGAGAGAAGTCTACGGGTTTGGGAGAGCCAGCAAAATGCAGTTGGGAGAGTGCCATCTCCCTTAGCAACAGAAGAAAGTCGCCAAGTAGCATGCCAGGAATGTGGTCAATTAGCGTATGGAATCCCAGTTGGGGTGCCTGGGGAGGGGAGTGGTGTTCCTCACTCTTGGTCTCTAACACAATATACTTTATATATCACATTTTTTACCTTGGTTTACATGTCTATTGTATACAGACTTACAGTAACTATTTTTCTACATGTTTCTTCACTTATGTTCTCTGAAATATTCAATAAAAAATATTGATTAAAAAAAAAAAATGTATTAGCGACACATCATCTACATAACACAAAGATTAACACCGTAATGCAGCACTCTCTACTACTGTAGGGCACCCCCCGAAGGAGCCACTAAATAGGCACACAGACTAGTCTGGTGTCCAAGTTACTTATTTTACTACCTTGACTTCTCTGACACACCCCTAATTTAATACCATACATCACACAAAATTAATTAGACAAACAAAGCAAACAAGGGCAAAATAACACAATCAGCAAGGAAATGTAGAGACCTCTAACACTATACAGAGACCTACTATGCTACAGTTGTTTGAAGAAAGTAAGGCACTAATCAGCAGAGGGAACAGATGTAGGTTTTTCTTTTTTTTCGGCAGGCATTGAGTATCATTTATTGTGATTGTCAAAGATATGCATCATTGTGGGGCTTTTTTCTTTTCTTTTTTTAAATAAATGACCTGTCAAAAAAACTCTGTAGGTGTCTATTTATTGTTTACTTTTTTGTGTAAATGATTAGGATTACTATGTACAGTACTCATTCACATAGGGGCAGCAGTATCTCGAAGCCCTCTTATTCTTAAAGGGGGCTTCGAGATTCTGTTATGCTCCCACCAGCAGATCTCCACAACCGTTAGGCCAGGGTTATGAGTAACCCTGGCCTAATGCAAAGAAGGGCAGAAAAGCTAATACCATACTGGTGACCCCACAATAGGAATAAAACTTTTTTTGCGGAAGGGAGTTTAACAAGAAATGTGGCCACTCATTAAAAGAAGTTTAACCTTAAACTACGTAGAGGGTTCTTTACTGTAAGAGTGGCGAGGATGTGGAATTCCCTTCCACAGGCGGTGGTCTCAGCGGGGAGCATCGATAGTTTTAAAAAAAACTATTAGATAAGCATCTAATCGACCACAACATACATGGATATACAATGTAATACTGACATATAATCACACACATAGATTGGACGTGTGTCCTTTTTCAAGCTCACCTACTATGTAACTATGGGGGTTATTTACTAAATGCAAATCCACTTTGCACTACAAGTGCACATGAAAGTGCACTTGCTATAGATCCAAGGGGGAAATGCAAGGAAAATAAAAAACAGCATTTTAGCTTGTACATGATTGGATGATAAAATCAGTAGAGTTTCCCCTCATTTCAGATCTTCCCCTCAAATTTATAGCAACTGAACTTCCAAGTGCACTTTCAAGTGCACTTGCAGTGAAAAGTAGATTTGCCTTTTGTAAATAACCCCCCATTTGTTGTAAACTTTCTGCTCCCCGCTGAACGGAAATTTTTCAACTATTTTTGCCTTGGTACATGTCCAACAGGGAAATATCCAGCCCCGATGCTGTTTGTTTGACAATCACTTGTCTATTAGAAAATGGCTATTCTTTTTTTTTAACATTTGATTCCCATTGACTTCAATGGGGTTCAAATTGCGAACTGCAAACTTGCCTTAAACCAAAACCAGGTACATTCCTAGCCCTGAACATGAAAGGGCCAACTGGTTGTGTTTGACTCCCAGGATGAATCTTCCTTGTCTTTCCCTGAATAAAGGAAAGACCATAGAGACATAAAGGGCTATTTACGAAAGGCAAATCCACTTTGCACTGAAAGTGCACTTGGAAGTGCAGTCGCTGTGAATCCGAGGGGGACATGCAAGGAAAATTTAAAAAAAAAAAATGTTTGCTTACACATCATTGGATGATAAAATCAGCAGATCTTCCCCTCAGATTTACAGGGATTGCAAAGTGGAGTTGCCTTTCTTAAATAACCCCCATAGAGAAATAATGACATAGATATTTATCAAGAGTATTTTTTCTACACAAAATCAGTTGCATGAGTGTGTCTGAGGCTGGGTTCACACTTGTGCAATCACAGACATTACATGTGATTCACACCGCATTGCTGTGCAGATCACATGCAATGCGGATTGATGCAAATTCAACCATGCAAACTGTATGGCTGAAATCGCATTCACATCAAAATGGTGTAGGACCCTCTTTTTGGTCTGCACTGGAATCTGATCGGATGGGTGTTCACACCTATTTGATCCGATCCCTGTACCATTTCACAGTTCACACTGCGTTCTATGACTTGATGTGGATGTCATTAACTTTTTACATTGACACCCGCAGCAGTTCACAGATGATCGTGTGAACCAACCCGATCCAGGTCCGATGGGGGAACCCACACAGGATTGGCAGGGTATTACGCATTGCACCAGTGTGAACCCAGCCTGAGGCATTCTGCGCCCATAAATGTATTGGTCATCTCCCAAATGCAGTTGATGGTAATCTCATGTCTATGGACTCTTAGCCCTTGTACACACGGTCGGAGATTCCGACAACCAAATCCATCGGAGTAATTCTGACGGATTAATTCCGGAAGAGGTCCGGAAGTGATGTTGCATACACACGGTCGGACTAAATTGTCGGAAAAGGGCTAAGCCCTTGTACACATGGTCGGAGATTCCGACGGAATGTGTCCTATCAGACCATTTTGTCGGATATTCCGACTGTGTGTGGTCTGCATCGGACTGTTTCCGTCGGAATATCCGACGGACCAAGTTTTCCAACTTGCCGGTAAAATTTTCCGACAAAATGCTCCTATCGGACATATTCCGATCATGTGTAGCCTACTCCGACGGACAAAGTGCAATGCATGCTCAGATCAAATTCCTAGACCAAAGCTATTGGCTACTAGCCTGAACGTAGTCCCGTCGTAACTAAATAACGTCATCACATTATGTACAATCGGATTTTCCGACAATTTAGTCCGACCGTGTGTATGCAACATCACTTCCGGACCTCTTCCGGAATTACTCTGACGGATTTGGTTGTCGGAATCTCTGACCATGTGTACAAGGGCTTAAACAGATTTGTATATCAATAAAGTGGTTCTAAAGCCTAAACTTTTTTTAGCCTTAATGCATTGCTTGCATTCAGATAAAAAAAAGTTGATGTGTCAGTGACCCCCCCCTTATCCTCCCCCCTTTTACCTACCTGAGCCCTCCAGCTGTGCACATGATCCAGCTGTGCACATGTGCAATTCTTCCTTCCCCCACTTCCTGGTCACACAGGCTTTCCTGAGGCCAATAGCTACCTCTGCTGTCAATTAAAGCCAATAATGATCTATGGATTACATTGTGTCAGTTTAGCTGGTAACCTATATACTTCTCCTTTTCCATTTCCTACAATATCTCTATCCTTTCCCTTTTTTTTTGTAACATTTATAAGATGTTCAAAAATTATTTGAAACAGGTCCTAGACAGAAAAAGATAGACCAGAAGGTGGGGAATATCACTACCGAGGCTGCGCACAAGCTCCAGAGTCCCATAGGGAACATCCAAAGCGGGCCCAAATGGTTCGCTGTAACATGTGGCAGTTGTGATGCCCTTTTGTACCTTTTTGATAATTGATACACCATTTTCTTTTTTGTGCCCTCATGATTTTCATATTCTGAAAAAGAAAAACTATACAACCTAAAGCCAATAATGAGGGAGTAGGGGGTGGCGCCAAATTCTATTGTCTGTGTAAATAGACAGCAGGACTCAGCCCCACCCCCTACTCCTCATACAAAGCAGGTTGCTATGGGCACTGGGCAGAGGGGAAGAGCCAGGTTCATGGTGTGGTTGGACCCGAGAAGAGGAGGTTTAAGGTCAGTCTGTGCAATTCCATTGCAATTCCATTGCATGGATCAGGTAAATATAAACCTGTTTGTTATTTAACCACCTGCCGACCAGCTTTCTCCGATATCTGTTCGTAAAGTGGTTCGTTCTGGCAAATCGCCATATGGGTACATCTGTAAGGGCGATAGCAGGCGCGCGCCCTCTGCACGGCGGGGAACCACCGGCCACCCACGAGAGCAGGAACAGGGATTTGTGTGTGAACACACAAATCCCTGTTCTGTCAGGGGAGAGGACACATATTGTTTGTTCCTTCTAAATAGGAACAACAATATGTCTCCTCTCCCAGTCAGTCCTTTCCCCATACAGTCAGAAATACTAACTAGGGAACACATTTAACCCCTTGAGTGCTCCCTAGTGTTAACCCCTTCCCTATGAACAGTGATAAAAACACACTAGGATCCACATGTATATAGTCACATCAGATCAAGCGATTTGTCTATAAGACTGGCTGTCCCCCATGTAGCACAAAAATCTATATGCGAAAAAAAGGAGACAGAGTAGAGACACAGATGGTCTCAAGAGTGCTCACAGAGAGGGACACAACCACGCAATGTGATAAATTAATATGATAAGCTTTATTGACAAGTAATATACATATCGCAAACACAGACCTATTCCTACATAATATCAAAAAATACATATAAAACACAAAGGGGTTGATTTACTAAAGGCAAATCTTCTTTGCACTGCAAGTGCACTTTCTTTATATCTGAGGGGAAGATCTGAAGTGAGGGGAAGCTCTGCTGATTTTATCATACAATCATGTACATGCAAAAATGCTGTTTTATTTTTTCCTTGCATGCCCCCCTCAGATCTACAGCGACTGCACTTCTAAGTGCACTTTTAGTGCAAATTGGATTTTCTTTTAGTAAATATCCTCCACAGACTGTAAATACTAATGCCGCGTACACACGATCAAACAAGCGGGTGGAAAAGTCCGGCAAACTGAAGTCCGCTGGACAATCCCCCCATGTGTAGCCTCCGGCATACTTTTTTGACCCGAAAGTACGGCAGACTTAGAAAGTAGTTTTGCACTCCAATCTTCCGGCCGGACTCGCATTTCGGCTGCCAATCCGGCCGTGTGTGTGCCAGTCCACCATACTTTTGAAATGAACTGACTTTTCCCGCCCGGAGAAAAGTCCGCTCATTTAGAGCGGGTCTCCAGGTAGGCGGGGCCCGCAAAGGAGACACCGCTGGCCTCATCACCTGGTATGGACTTAAAGGGGAACCCCAACGCCGAAAAAAATCGCCGTGGGGGTCCCCCCCAAGTCCACAACAGACCCTTGTCCGAGCACGCTAACCGGCCAGCCAGGAAAGGAGGGGCGAGCGAGCACCCCACCCTGAGCCGTACCAGGCCGCATGCCCTCAACATGGGGGGTGCCTTGGGGAAGTGGGGGCCGCGTGCCCCCCCCCACCCCAAAGCACCTTGTCCCCATGTTGATGAGGACAAGGGCCTCTTCCCGACAACCCTGGCCATTGGTTGTCGGGGTCTGCGGGCGGGGGGCTTATCGGAATCCGGGAGCCCCCTTTAATAAGGGGGCCCCCGGATACCGGCCCCCCACCCTATGTGAATGAGTATGGGGTACAATGTACCCCTACCCATTCACCTGTAAAATAAAGTACAAAAAAAAACACAACACACAAGATAAAATAATTTATTGCACAGCTCCGGGGGTCTTCTCGCCGGACTCCTCCGCTATCTTCTTGTAGCTCTTTTGCTAGCGGAGGAGCCCGGCATTCTTCTTCGTCGCCGCGGCCTCTTCTTCCGACTTCGGGGGTCTTGTCCCCCTCTTCAGTTCTTCTGCCTGGCCACCGCGCCTTCTTATAGCTCTTTTACAGGTGGTGGCCCGGTCTTCTGTCGCCGCCGCCGCCTTCCATTCTTCTTCTTCTCCTTCTTCTCCTGGAGATGTTGACTCGAAGCTCTCTCCGGCCGCAATGCCAGGGACGAGCTGCACGGTGACTTATATAGGGACAAGGGGCGGGGTCATCGGTTGATGTCACATGGGTTGATGTCACATGGTGACCCCCCCCCACCCCCTTACAATGTCACAGTCCCGGAGGATGCTGGGACTGTCACCATGTGACATCAACCCATGTGACATCAACCGATGACCCCGCCCCTTGTCCCTATATAAGTCACCGCGCAGCGCGTCCCTGGCATTGCGGCCGGAGAGAGCTTTGAGTCAACATCTCCAGGAGAAGAAGGAGAAGAAGAAGAAGAAGAATGGAAGGCGGCTGCGGCGGCGGCGACAGAAGACCAGGCCACCGCCTGTAAAAGAGCTATAAGAAGGCGCGGTGGCCCGGCAGAAGAACCGAAGAGGGGGACAAGACCCCCGAAGTCGGAAGAAGAGGCCGCGGCGACGAAGAAGAATGCCGGGCTCCTCCGCTAGCAAAAGAGCTACAAGAAGATAGCGGAGGAGTCCGGCGAGAAGACCCCCGAAGACGGAAGACCCCCGTAGCTGTGCAATAAATAATTTTATCTTGTGTGTTGTGTTTTTTTTTGTACTTTATTTTACAGGTGAATGGGTAGGGGTACATTGTACCCCATACTCATTCACATAGGGTGGGGGGGCCGGTTATCCGGGGGCCCCCTTATTAAAGGGGGCTCCCGAATTCCGATAATCCCCCGCCCGCAGACCCCGACAACCAACGGCCAGGGTTGTCGGGAAGAAGCCCTTGTCCCCATCAACATGGGGACAAGGTGCTTTGGGGTGGGGGGGCGCGCGGCCCCCCTTTCCCCAAGGTACCCCCCATGTTGAGGGCACGCGGCCTGGTACGGCTCAGGAGGGGGGGGGCGCTCGCTCGCCCCTCCTTTCCTGGCCGGCCGGGTAGCATGCTCAGACAAGGGTCTGTTATGGACTTGGGGGGACCCTCACGCCGATTTTTTTCGGTGTTGGGGCTCCCCTTTAAGTCCATACCAGGTGGCGGGGCCAGCGACGTCTCCTTCGCGGGCCCCGCCTACCTGGAGACGCGCTCGAAATGAGCGGACTTTCCTCCACGTGCGTGGGCGAGTCCGTTCAGTAGGGCGGATAGTACGGCGGACTTAGTACTCCGTATTAGTCCGCTGAAAAAGTGCTGTGTGTGGGCAAGTAGCCCGTTTGGACAGTCTGGCGGGAAGTCCGCCAGCAGTCTGGCAGGAAGTCCGCCAGACTAAGTCCGTCAGATAGACGGCTACGTGTGTACGCGGCATAAGAAAAAACAACATTGTATCTTAAAAATAGAGGCTGACCGAGAGCACCCCCACCATCCTAAGCCAAACCCTTCATATAATTAATGAAGCTGTAAGCATGAGAAAAAAAGAGTGAAAGTATCTCAGGATATAAAAGTCCACTCTCAATCCACCTCAGTCACCCATACAGGGAACATCCAAAAATTATGGCTGAAAGAAAACAGTCCTGGCAAGGGGCTTTCAAATAGCCCAATATCTCCTCTTCCTAGGGTGAAGATGTTATTAGGAAAGTCATGAAAAAAATCTATTCATAAGACGCAGAGAATCCTGCTGGTTGCATATAAGAAGCAGAGCCATTCCCAGCACACACTGCTGAAATCAAATGGTGCAGGGCAATATTACTCAGAACTCAAAGGTTATCTGTATCAGCCACAAATCTGTTGCAATGACAAAGGAGTGATAATGAAGATACCATGCCAGTCCACATGAGGCTATCTCCTTGGCTCTGCTATCACTGCTAGCCACATTCAGGCATGTATTGTGATTTAATCCATGAAGCAGAAACAGGCTGTAAATAGGATAAACTCTGTGTGTCCATCTGTGTATAAGCTTGTCCACATGGAGGACAAGGAATCTAAACGTTTGTCACCAGATTCACTGTGTAGGGTAATTACATGCAGGCAGCCAGCAGAGGTCATTCATGTTACAAGTCCATATCCACAGCGCTGAATGGCAAGACAGCTGTGCACAAAGTTTTACAGCAATCACTTGTGAAGTCGCTCAGGGGTATCAAGAGGGGGGTTTGCCAGTGTCTATGGCGTCGTAAGGTCGACGCCTTAGGTGCTTTAAGCCAAGTACTTCATCTGGACAATGTGCCTACCTTTCCGATCTACTTTAATAGGGCAAACTAGCAAATCACATTTTGACTTTCACACATAATTGTACATCGTCATCTTGTGGTAAAAAACTAAAACTACAGCTGGATCATGCAATCCAACAGGTAAGGTCAGCTAATTAGTCAAAATAACAAGGTAGCACAGATACACAAAACTGCATCAGGCTTTATATTCAAAGAGTATCTGGCAAAAACAAACAAAAAATAGAAAATAGTAATCATCGCTGCTTAACTCGACCAGGAATAAAGAGCCACACTCATAGCTATAAAATAGAATAGTCTATATTAGCATAGATTGGCGAATATTTATTATTGAACATACTGAGGAGATTCAGATCCATCCTATTAGCCATATTTACCAGTACCGAGATCTTAGCCCCTGTACACACGGTCGGAGATTTCCACAACCAAATCCGTCGGATTCTGCCCGTCGGATTTTGTCCATCGGATCTTGTCCGAAACTGTTGCATGCACACGGTCGGACAAAATTTGGCGAAAAATCCGATCTCTCAGAACGTGATGACGTAATTTCGTTACGATGTGACTACATTCAAGCTAGTAGCCAATAGCTTTGATGTAGGAATTTGATCTGAGCATGTGTGGTACTTGGTCCGATCAAAATGCTCTACACATGATCGGATTAGGTCCGACCGGCCCAGTTGGTCGGGAAATATTTCCAACATGTTGGAAAATTGGGTCAGAAAGGAGATTCGGACGGAAATAGTCCAATGCATACCACACACAGTCGGATTATCCGACGACGCGGTCCGATAGGACACATTCCGACGGATTCTCCGACCATGTGTACAAGGCTTTAGGCCTCCAAAAAGCTTTCAAACTCAGCTCCACATTGAGGCCCTTGGGCTGAAGAGTCTGAGCCTAAATGTCCAACGTTTTTCATGTCTGATAAGTATGGTATCAAAATTCCCCCTACAATCAGATATATTGAGGGCAAAATATCCCTTGACTCTAATACTTGAAATACTGCCCTGACGGAATTTGAGAAAATGTTGGGCTACCGGGGTCTCTACTTTAAGTAGAATACATTTGAGATGTTCAGCAAACCTGACCCGTAATTGGCGCTTTGTTTTGCCCGCATATAATTTGTGACAGGGGCATTCCAAGATGTAAAAGACCCTCCATGTACTGCAATTAATGAAAGATGTAATTGCATACTCATTCACAGAGTCTGAATCCCTAAAGACTTTAGTGCGGTCAACAAATTTGCAAATGCCGCAGTGTCCACGGGAGTACATGCCCCTCACCTTCGGCATATCTGTGAGCCAATTTCTGCTGATAGGATGCCTAAATTCGGACTCAACTAATTCATCCCTAAGATTTTTATAGGTCTCTCTCTACTCTACTATTGCCTTTAGTGTGTCCGACCGATTGAGGATGTGCCTGTGATCGGAGAGAATAGAACGTACCCTTTGCCATTGTACTTCAAATGGAGTAATGAATCGTACTGGTTCATTTGAATCACCAGTATGGCTTGGCTGGGGTACAAGTAGATCTGTCCTTGATCTCTTCCCTGCAATCATCTTAGCCCTCCTCAAAGTTCCACTGGATCTGGAGGAACTGTCTCACTGGAATCCCCCGTATCAGAGAACAGGGATGATGGCTATCAGCACGTAGCATAGTGTTTGTGGCTGTTGCCTTCCGCAATGTCTAAGTGACCAATTTGTCCTCTTCAATACTAATCGAGAGGTCCAGAAAGGAGATTTAACGGGGGTCTGCAACATAAGTCAATCTTATGTTGCGGGTGTTTTGGCCCAATTCTTCCATGAAATCTACCAATTCCTGGTATGTACCGGGCCATACCATGAGCACATCGTCAATGTACTGCAGCCACAGATGGGCGTGGCTATGGTACAATGACGAAACGTAGACCAACTCCTCCTCCCACCATCCAAGGTGGAGACAGGCATACGATGGTGCTCAAGGAGCTCCCATAGAGGTCCCTTGGAGCTGTTGGTAGGCCATCTTTAATAGTTCTAAAATAAATTCATTTTCTGCCCCCATAAGGGGGAACCTCTAATCAAGAAAGTGATTGGTTGTAGGTGTTTCCCCATCACTGGAGGAGACCTCTCCTTCCTCAAACAGAGACTCTAATTAAGTAAGGGCCAAGTTTTCATTGATATTGGATTCTGCCACTGTACCAGACTTATTTGACCTGTCCAGATACAGAGATCTATAATAGACCTTCCTAAGAAAATAATTGAGGTCCTTATAGATCTCAAGCTGATCCATATCAACTGAGGGGGAAAAAGACAGTCCTCTACTTAGCAGTGCCAGATGTCTTTTTTCCAACTTAAAGCTGGACAAATGTAACACCTTCCCTGCCAGTGACATTTATTAAGTAAGCAGTGCATTTGTATAGCACTGATCGCTGTATAAATGTCAATGGTCCCAAACATGTGTCAAAAGTGTGTGGTCTGTTCGTTACAATGTGGCATTCCCGCTAAAAATAAATCGCAGATCACCGCCATTACTAGTAAAAAAAAAAAATGTAAAATAAAAATGCCATGACTTTTCCATAGTTTGTTGATGCTATAGCGCAGGGGTAGGGAACCTCGGCTCTCCAGCTATTTTGAAACTACAAATCCCATCATGCCTCTGCCTCTTGGAGTCATGCCTGTGATTGTTAGGGTCTTGCAAAGTCTCATGGGACTTGTAGTTTCAAAACAGCTGGAGAGCCGAGGTTCCCTACCCCTGCGTATAGCGTTTGCACAAACCAATCAATATACGCTTATTGTGATTTTACCAAAAATATGTAGAAGAATATATATTGGCCTAAATTGAGAAAGAAATTTTTTTTTAAAAAAACATTTTGGGGATATTTATTATAGCAAAAAGTAAAAAATATTGTTTTTTGTTTTCAAAATGTTCGCTCTTTTTTATAAAAACCGCAGAGGTGATCAAATATCACCAAAAGAAAGCTCTATTTGTGGGAAAAAAGGATGTCAATTTTGTTTGAGTACAATGTTGCACGACCGCGCAATTGTCAGTTAAGTGACACAGCAATGTATAGCAAAAAATGACCTGATCATTAAGCAACCAAATCTTCTGGTCTGTAAGTATTTAAAAAAAATAAAATATTTACATTCACTTTAATTGGGAGAATTAGGGATGTATTTATGGTGACTAGCTGATATATGCACTCAATACCTGGTGGAAAAAAGTAGCATACATGGGTTGTGCTCTGAGCTCTTGCCAACAACAACAAACTGCATCATGATCTATGTGCAGTAACACATGACTGTGACATGTCACTGTGTACTTAAAGTATAAAAAGATGAACCGCAATCAAACATATCTTCACCATCAGAGAACATCACTCTGAGTTACAAACTGAAAGGCATCACCATGAAGACGGGTGTTTACTCTTTGCTGGTTGCTATAAACTTTCTCTATGAATCTGGTAAGCAAAGTATAATATTTAAAATTAATATAAATACTATATAAGCAAAAATATGTCCATTCCTTAAATGGTAGAATTAAAGATAGGATGTTTTGTAATGTTAAATTAACTTGATGTAACTTTTTTTTACCATGAACATATAACTGTGATGTTGTGCATAAATGAGTAAGCAATAGAAAAAAAATATGATCTTCTGGTCACAAAATTATTTTCTTTGTATATGTGTATGCATTATTTTTAATGTTATATTTTTGTGCTTTTTCGTTTAAAAAGCTCCCACTTTTTCTATTTTATTAACTGACCTTTCAAAATCCTATTAACTATAATAATGTCAGTAGGTTTTCATATTATAATTTATACTTTTTAAGAGCTGTGTGAAGGTGCTCCCAACATGCAGTAGCTGCTACTGTTTAGACAGAAAAAGCCTCCAGACCTTTCCCAGACCCTTCCATTGGAGTGCATAAGCCCAGTTCTGAAGAATTTGGGGAAAACTGTTTAGATGTTTGTCTAATAACAAAATTTTTTTTATGTATCTGAATCATATACAGTATGAGGAATCTAACAAAACACGTGCAAAGTTTAATGATTATGGAGCTGATTTTCAGGTACAAGGAAAATGTAAAAAAAATAAAATAATACAATTTTCTTGCAAATGATTGGATGATGTAAATCTACATCACTTTACCACATTCATTAAGCACTGGGGGAAAATGAATGCAACTAAACTTGCAAAATAAGCAATCTATTTCCATTTAGTACATTAACTAATATGAGTACAATACAGAATAGTGCATAGTATAGTGCAATTCATATCTTAATGAGTGCACTTTGTTAATGTATATTTATTTGTGGCCAAAACTTTTTTTCTGCTTTTTTGGGGGGCTTTATTTTTTATTTACTTTTTTATTTCTGGGCTTTATAATCTTTCAGATTTGGAATTTGCAGAGGATAACAGCAACCAATCAGAAGGGATTTTACTGCAATCATTGCTGCACACTGAAATGTGGTTGCTCTATACAGCCTGATTGAATCAGTGTAAGGCCTCATGCACACTGGCAGTTAAAACCTGCATTTATATGCAATTAGAGGATATTTCTAAACTCATAAACAGTTAATGCAGGCAATCATTTTTCAATGGTGCCATTCACACTGAGCATTTACCCGGATTTAGGTGCAATCAATATAGCTGCATTTAGAGAAAATTAAATTTTGTGCATTCATGATTTTGATTAACCACTCTAAAAGTAGCTAAATGAAACAAATAGTTGAATGCACAGAAAGGATCTAGGTTCTGCTGTTGAAGGAGTACTTAGTAAAAATGTATTAAAAAAACAAAAAGTAGCTATAAATGGGACTAAATTTGGCTAAACCTACTTTAAAGCAAGAACATCTAAATGCAGAAAAAATGTGTTTATACTTCCAAGATGACTTTACCTGAATTTAGAAAATCTAAATGCAGGTGTGCCAGTATGAACGAATCAGGGTTTGTGTTGACATGTGTTCTTGTCACATGTTTAGTTTTATATTTGAATGCATGTAGCTCAGGTATAAGTTGCAGTGCAGCTCTAAGATGAGAAAAAGATCTCCCTGCTGGCTACAGTGAAGGGAGCAGGCACCTATGCACCATTCAGAGGTGTAAAAGCATCATCTGCGAAAGGAAGGAACATTACTCACTGACCAAGTGCATGAATATATGAATGAGTGTGGTCTCATCCAGTGCCGCTCCAGCCATGCCCTCTGACATATTTCGCCTCACACACCCGGGCTTGGTCACAGAGGTCACCTTTCTTTCTCTGATGAATGCATGTAGCTGTATTCAAATGGAAAATGCATCTTTTTTTATCATTAAATAATTTTTATTGATATTTTCATACAAATGACAAATTAAAGGCAGTAATGGACAATAGTCATACAAATGATCAAATAAAGCATACATAAAACAGTATAGTAAATTCCCTGTGTACCCCCATTGGGTTCAAGCTGTAAACAGACTCCAGCTAATATAAATGACAACATTATCATGGACGATTCAAGAAATTAGAAAAAGGAGAGAACTGTGAAACATTGATATTACTCCTGGAATAATACTGAAATATGGTTCAAGAACTGCAGCTCATGTTTTTGAGTGAGGTAGATGGTACAATGACGAAACGTAGACCAACTCCTCCTCCCACCATCCAAGGTGGAGACAGGCATACGATGGTGCTCAAGGAGCTCCCATAGAGGTCCCTTGGAGCTGTTGGTAGGCCATCTTTAATAGTTCCAAAATAAATTCATTTTCTGCCCCCATAAGGGAGAACTTCTAATCAAGAAAGTGATTGGTTGTAGGTGTTTCCCCATCACTGGAGGAGACCTCTCCTTCCTCAAACAGAGACTCTAATTAAGTAAGGGCCAAGTTTTCATTGATATTGGATTCTGCCACTGTACCAGACTTATTTGACCTGTCCAGATACAGAGATCTATAATAGACCTTCCTAAGAAAATAATTGAGGTCCTTATAGATCTCAAGCTGATCCATATCAACTGAGGGGGAAAAAGACAGTCCTCTACTTAGCAGTGCCAGATGTCTTTTTTCCAACTTAAAGCTGGACAAATGTAACACCTTCCCTGCCAGTGACATTTATTAAGTAAGCAGTGCATTTGTATAGCACTGATCGCTGTATAAATGTCAATGGTCCCAAAAATGTGTCAAAAGTGTGTGGTCTGTTCGTTACAATGCGGCATTCCCGCTAAAAATAAATCGCAGATCACCGCCATTACTAGTAAAAAAAAAAAATGTAAAATAAAAATGCCATGACTTTTCCATAGTTTGTTGATGCTATAGCGCAGGGGTAGGGAACCTCGGCTCTCCAGCTATTTTGAAACTACAAATCCCATCATACCTCTGCCTCTTGGAGTCATGCCTGTGATTGTTAGGGTCTTGCAAAGTCTCATGGGACTTGTAGTTTCAAAACAGCTGGAGAGCCGAGGTTCCCTACCCCTGCGTATAGCGTTTGCACAAACCAATCAATATACGCTTATTGTGATTTTACCAAAAATATGTAGAAGAATATATATTGGCCTAAACTGAGGAAGAATTTTTTTTTTTAAAAAACATTTTGGGGATATTTATTATAGCAAAAAGTAAAAAATATTGTTTTTTGTTTTCAAAATGTTCGCTCTTTTTTATAAAAACCGCAGAGGTGATCAAATATCACCAAAAGAAAGCTCTATTTGTGGGAAAAAAGGATGTCAATTTTGTTTGAGTACAATGTTGCACGACCGCGCAATTGTCAGTTAAGTGACACAGCAATGTATAGCAAAAAATGACCTGATCATTAAGCAACCAAATCTTCTGGTCTGTAAGTATTTAAAAAAATAAAATATTTACATTCACTTTAATTGGGAGAATTAGGGATGTATTTATGGTGACTAGCTGATATATGCACTCAATACCTGGTGGAAAAAAGTAGCATACATGGGTTGTGCTCTGAGCTCTTGCCAACAACAACAAACTGCATCATGATCTATGTGCAGTAACACATGACTGTGACATGTCACTGTGTACTTAAAGTATAAAAAGATGAACCGCAATCAAACATATCTTCACCATCAGAGAACATCACTCTGAGTTACAAACTGAAAGGCATCACCATGAAGACGGGTGTTTACTCTTTGCTGGTTGCTATAAACTTTCTCTATGAATCTGGTAAGCAAAGTATAATATTTAAAATTAATATAAATACTATATAAGCAAAAATATGTCCATTCCTTAAATGGTAGAATTAAAGATAGGATGTTTTGTAATGTTAAATTAACTTGATGTAACTTTTTTTTACCATGAACATATAACTGTGATGTTGTGCATAAATGAGTAAGCAATAGAAAAAAAATATGATCTTCTGGTCACAAAATTATTTTCTTTGTATATGTGTATGCATTATTTTTAATGTTATATTTTTGTGCTTTTTCGTTTAAAAAGCTCCCACTTTTTCTATTTTATTAACTGACCTTTCAAAATCCTATTAACTATAATAATGTCAGTAGGTTTTCATATTATAATTTATACTTTTTAAGAGCTGTGTGAAGGTGCTCCCAACATGCAGTAGCTGCTACTGTTTAGACAGAAAAAGCCTCCAGACCTTTCCCAGACCCTTCCATTGGAGTGCATAAGCCCAGTTCTGAAGAATTTGGGGAAAACTGTTTAGATGTTTGTCTAATAACAAAATTTTTTTTATGTATCTGAATCATATACAGTATGAGGAATCTAACAAAACACGTGCAAAGTTTAATGATTATGGAGCTGATTTTCAGGTACAAGGAAAATGTAAAAAAAATAAAATAATACAATTTTCTTGCAAATGATTGGATGATGTAAATCTACATCACTTTACCACATTCATTAAGCACTGGGGGAAAATGAATGCAACTAAACTTGCAAAATAAGCAATCTATTTCCATTTAGTACATTAACTAATATGAGTACAATACAGAATAGTGCATAGTATAGTGCAATTCATATCTTAATGAGTGCACTTTGTTAATGTATATTTATTTGTGGCCAAAACTTTTTTTCTGCTTTTTTGGGGGGCTTTATTTTTTATTTACTTTTTTATTTCTGGGCTTTATAATCTTTCAGATTTGGAATTTGCAGAGGATAACAGCAACCAATCAGAAGGGATTTTACTGCAATCATTGCTGCACACTGAAATGTGGTTGCTCTATACAGCCTGATTGAATCAGTGTAAGGCCTCATGCACACTGGCAGTTAAAACCTGCATTTATATGCAATTAGAGGATATTTCTAAACTCATAAACAGTTAATGCAGGCAATCATTTTTCAATGGTGCCATTCACACTGAGCATTTACCCGGATTTAGGTGCAATCAATATAGCTGCATTTAGAGAAAATTAAATTTTGTGCATTCATGATTTTGATTAACCACTCTAAAAGTAGCTAAATGAAACAAATAGTTGAATGCACAGAAAGGATCTAGGTTCTGCTGTTGAAGGAGTACTTAGTAAAAATGTATTAAAAAAACAAAAAGTAGCTATAAATGGGACTAAATTTGGCTAAACCTACTTTAAAGCAAGAACATCTAAATGCAGAAAAAATGTGTTTATACTTCCAAGATGACTTTACCTGAATTTAGAAAATCTAAATGCAGGTGTGCCAGTATGAACGAATCAGGGTTTGTGTTGACATGTGTTCTTGTCACATGTTTAGTTTTATATTTGAATGCATGTAGCTCAGGTATAAGTTGCAGTGCAGCTCTAAGATGAGAAAAAGATCTCCCTGCTGGCTACAGTGAAGGGAGCAGGCACCTATGCACCATTCAGAGGTGTAAAAGCATCATCTGCGAAAGGAAGGAACATTACTCACTGACCAAGTGCATGAATATATGAATGAGTGTGGTCTCATCCAGTGCCGCTCCAGCCATGCCCTCTGACATATTTCGCCTCACACACCCGGGCTTGGTCACAGAGGTCACCTTTCTTTCTCTGATGAATGCATGTAGCTGTATTCAAATGGAAAATGCATCTTTTTTTATCATTAAATAATTTTTATTGATATTTTCATACAAATGACAAATTAAAGGCAGTAATGGACAATAGTCATACAAATGATCAAATAAAGCATACATAAAACAGTATAGTAAATTCCCTGTGTACCCCCATTGGGTTCAAGCTGTAAACAGACTCCAGCTAATATAAATGACAACATTATCATGGACGATTCAAGAAATTAGAAAAAGGAGAGAACTGTGAAACATTGATATTACTCCTGGAATAATACTGAAATATGGTTCAAGAACTGCAGCTCATGTTTTTGAGTGAGGTAGATGGTACAATGACGAAACGTAGACCAACTCCTCCTCCCACCATCCAAGGTGGAGACAGGCATACGATGGTGCTCAAGGAGCTCCCATAGAGGTCCCTTGGAGCTGTTGGTAGGCCATCTTTAATAGTTCCAAAATAAATTCATTTTCTGCCCCCATAAGGGAGAACTTCTAATCAAGAAAGTGATTGGTTGTAGGTGTTTCCCCATCACTGGAGGAGACCTCTCCTTCCTCAAACAGAGACTCTAATTAAGTAAGGGCCAAGTTTTCATTGATATTGGATTCTGCCACTGTACCAGACTTATTTGACCTGTCCAGATACAGAGATCTATAATAGACCTTCCTAAGAAAATAATTGAGGTCCTTATAGATCTCAAGCTGATCCATATCAACTGAGGGGGAAAAAGACAGTCCTCTACTTAGCAGTGCCAGATGTCTTTTTTCCAACTTAAAGCTGGACAAATGTAACACCTTCCCTGCCAGTGACATTTATTAAGTAAGCAGTGCATTTGTATAGCACTGATCGCTGTATAAATGTCAATGGTCCCAAAAATGTGTCAAAAGTGTGTGGTCTGTTCGTTACAATGCGGCATTCCCGCTAAAAATAAATCGCAGATCACCGCCATTACTAGTAAAAAAAAAAAATGTAAAATAAAAATGCCATGACTTTTCCATAGTTTGTTGATGCTATAGCGCAGGGGTAGGGAACCTCGGCTCTCCAGCTATTTTGAAACTACAAATCCCATCATACCTCTGCCTCTTGGAGTCATGCCTGTGATTGTTAGGGTCTTGCAAAGTCTCATGGGACTTGTAGTTTCAAAACAGCTGGAGAGCCGAGGTTCCCTACCCCTGCGTATAGCGTTTGCACAAACCAATCAATATACGCTTATTGTGATTTTACCAAAAATATGTAGAAGAATATATATTGGCCTAAACTGAGGAAGAATTTTTTTTTTTTAAAAACATTTTGGGGATATTTATTATAGCAAAAAGTAAAAAATATTGTTTTTTGTTTTCAAAATGTTCGCTCTTTTTTATAAAAACCGCAGAGGTGATCAAATATCACCAAAAGAAAGCTCTATTTGTGGGAAAAAAGGATGTCAATTTTGTTTGAGTACAATGTTGCACGACCGCGCAATTGTCAGTTAAGTGACACAGCAATGTATAGCAAAAAATGACCTGATCATTAAGCAACCAAATCTTCTGGTCTGTAAGTATTTAAAAAAATAAAATATTTACATTCACTTTAATTGGGAGAATTAGGGATGTATTTATGGTGACTAGCTGATATATGCACTCAATACCTGGTGGAAAAAAGTAGCATACATGGGTTGTGCTCTGAGCTCTTGCCAACAACAACAAACTGCATCATGATCTATGTGCAGTAACACATGACTGTGACATGTCACTGTGTACTTAAAGTATAAAAAGATGAACCGCAATCAAACATATCTTCACCATCAGAGAACATCACTCTGAGTTACAAACTGAAAGGCATCACCATGAAGACGGGTGTTTACTCTTTGCTGGTTGCTATAAACTTTCTCTATGAATCTGGTAAGCAAAGTATAATATTTAAAATTAATATAAATACTATATAAGCAAAAATATGTCCATTCCTTAAATGGTAGAATTAAAGATAGGATGTTTTGTAATGTTAAATTAACTTGATGTAACTTTTTTTTACCATGAACATATAACTGTGATGTTGTGCATAAATGAGTAAGCAATAGAAAAAAAATATGATCTTCTGGTCACAAAATTATTTTCTTTGTATATGTGTATGCATTATTTTTAATGTTATATTTTTGTGCTTTTTCGTTTAAAAAGCTCCCACTTTTTCTATTTTATTAACTGACCTTTCAAAATCCTATTAACTATAATAATGTCAGTAGGTTTTCATATTATAATTTATACTTTTTAAGAGCTGTGTGAAGGTGCTCCCAACATGCAGTAGCTGCTACTGTTTAGACAGAAAAAGCCTCCAGACCTTTCCCAGACCCTTCCATTGGAGTGCATAAGCCCAGTTCTGAAGAATTTGGGGAAAACTGTTTAGATGTTTGTCTAATAACAAAATTTTTTTTATGTATCTGAATCATATACAGTATGAGGAATCTAACAAAACACGTGCAAAGTTTAATGATTATGGAGCTGATTTTCAGGTACAAGGAAAATGTAAAAAAAAAAAAAATAATACAATTTTCTTGCAAATGATTGGATGATGTAAATCTACATCACTTTACCACATTCATTAAGCACTGGGGGAAAATGAATGCAACTAAACTTGCAAAATAAGCAATCTATTTCCATTTAGTACATTAACTAATATGAGTACAATACAGAATAGTGCATAGTATAGTGCAATTCATATCTTAATGAGTGCACTTTGTTAATGTATATTTATTTGTGGCCAAAACTTTTTTTCTGCTTTTTTGGGGGGCTTTATTTTTTATTTACTTTTTTATTTCTGGGCTTTATAATCTTTCAGATTTGGAATTTGCAGAGGATAACAGCAACCAATCAGAAGGGATTTTACTGCAATCATTGCTGCACACTGAAATGTGGTTGCTCTATACAGCCTGATTGAATCAGTGTAAGGCCTCATGCACACTGGCAGTTAAAACCTGCATTTATATGCAATTAGAGGATATTTCTAAACTCATAAACAGTTAATGCAGGCAATCATTTTTCAATGGTGCCATTCACACTGAGCATTTACCCGGATTTAGGTGCAATCAATATAGCTGCATTTAGAGAAAATTAAATTTTGTGCATTCATGATTTTGATTAACCACTCTAAAAGTAGCTAAATGAAACAAATAGTTGAATGCACAGAAAGGATCTAGGTTCTGCTGTTGAAGGAGTACTTAGTAAAAATGTATTAAAAAAACAAAAAGTAGCTATAAATGGGACTAAATTTGGCTAAACCTACTTTAAAGCAAGAACATCTAAATGCAGAAAAAATGTGTTTATACTTCCAAGATGACTTTACCTGAATTTAGAAAATCTAAATGCAGGTGTGCCAGTATGAACGAATCAGGGTTTGTGTTGACATGTGTTCTTGTCACATGTTTAGTTTTATATTTGAATGCATGTAGCTCAGGTATAAGTTGCAGTGCAGCTCTAAGATGAGAAAAAGATCTCCCTGCTGGCTACAGTGAAGGGAGCAGGCACCTATGCACCATTCAGAGGTGTAAAAGCATCATCTGCGAAAGGAAGGAACATTACTCACTGACCAAGTGCATGAATATATGAATGAGTGTGATCTCATCCAGTGCCGCTCCAGCCATGCCCTCTGACATATTTCGCCTCACACACCCGGGCTTGGTCACAGAGGTCACCTTCCTTTCTCTGATGAATGCATGTAGCTGTATTCAAATGGAAAATGCATCTTTTTTTATCATTAAATAATTTTTATTGATATTTTCATACAAATGACAAATTAAAGGCAGTAATGGACAATAGTCATACAAATGATCAAATAAAGCATACATAAAACAGTATAGTAAATTCCCTGTGTACCCCCATTGGGTTCAAGCTGTAAACAGACTCCAGCTAATATAAATGACAACATTATCATGGACGATTCAAGAAATTAGAAAAAGGAGAGAACTGTGAAACCTTGATATTACTCCTGGAATAATACTGAAATATGGTTCAAGAACTGCAGCTCATGTTTTTGAGTGAGGTAGATGATCTAGGGTAACTAGTCCATATTTGTCATAGTTTCTCAAACTTGACCGTGTTGTAATTTTTATACACTAACATCAACTAATATTGAGCTTGTGTATTCAACTGTATAACATCAGATAAGTTTGGTGCTTTGCTGGATTTCAATAGTTTTGTTATAGTCAACCTTGCTGCCAATAATACACTTGCTACTACTGTACTGTTCTATACTCTAAAAAGTAAAGATCCAGATTTATTCCTAAACGGGTCATTGCGGGAGTAAGGGGAAGTAAATTACCAGTGAGGTTATAAATAAATGTTGAAACCGATTTCCAGAAACTTCTAAGATTTTTGCAACTCCATAAAATATGATAAAGGGAACCGGTTTGTTAATTGCATTGCCAGTAAGTTGGGGAGAGTGATGGGTAGATTTTGGAAAGTTTATATTGTGTAAGGTACCATCTGTTTAACATCTTTTGGGCATTATCCCAGTGTTCAATGCAGGATCATGCTTTAGTGCTCAGAATTTTGGCCTTATTCCATTGTTTCCAAGAAATAGCATATTATTGGTTTTAACAGATTTAGGGAATTCTGAGAAAAGTTTATTAAATAAGGATATTCCTTTCTTATTACAAGCGTATTTGTCCAATAGGTACCTCTAAATTATTGATGGGATATTCATGCTTGATTCCAAGTCAAATTCTTTTATTCTTTCAAAATGTCTTAAGTTTTTTTAGCACCAACTCTTTATAGGCTAGGGGTAGGTTGACTTTGTAGTTAAATCCCTGTGAAATCCAATTATTCACTGAGATACGGGCTCTACAGTAGTACAGCACTCTTAAGGGCACAGCGATTTTAATTAGACCACCTAGTTATTTTGATTTAGATTATGTGTTTCTAAGTTTTCAATGTAGATTTGATAGTGATGAGTTTTGGTATTGCATTAGGATTTTAATATATATTACACATTGGTGAGAGAGGTTTCAGGATTGGATAAGGAAAGTAATATATCACTGGAGAATAATCCTAGTTTATGTTCAATATTGCCCACTTTAATACCTGCAATTGATTCATTAGAATGTATTAGTTTTGCCAAAGGTTATATTGCCAATGAAAATATTATAGGCAAAAGAGGACAGCACTGTCTTGTGCCATTAGAAAGGTCAAAGCTTTTGGACACATTTTCTGAAGTTAATACTTTAGCAGTGGGCTTCGTATAGAGGGACATTATGACTGAATGAATGAAACCTGTAAATCTGAATCTCATAAGTGTTGCTGATAGATAACCCCAATGAACTCTATCGAATGCATCTAAAGCAAGAAGCAGAGATATATATGTATATAATATATATATATATATATATTTTTTTTTATACTTTCTGCTATAATACATAGCCAAAGTTCAATAAAAAAAAAAAAAACTAGTCATTATGGACTACAGAGAGTCTATTGTTCTCAGTAAGGTAAACCCTGGCTAGTAATAATTTGCAGGTAGATAAGAAGATCAATATATTTGTGTCTGTAAGGGGTAATTATTACTGATATTTGGTCATTTGTAGGGTTAGAAAATATGTGTAGAAGCAAGATTTTTAATACATTAACAAGCACTGATGAGATTAAATATATTAAAGTGGTATTAAACCAAAGGGCAAACATGTATTATATTGCAGCTTACCAATGATGTGATGTGGAGGCTGCTGTTGTTTTTTTAGGCTTTTTTTCCTTTATTTCCATTCATCTGGTCGTTTTTCAACAGAACAAGCTGTCCTGTCGAGGTTAGAGGGCTGACAGGGGTGCTTACAATGATCAGCGTTTATTATTTATGTAAAACCTTTATCCAAAAGTTTGCTGTAACTGTTTGTGCAACTGTAGTGTAAGCTGGAGTTTGCTTCAGTTTGTTAAAAGTATCCAAACCTGCTAGTACATCTAACACCCCCCCCCCCCCCCCAAGCTAAAAATGCTGCTGTAAAAAGGTACCCCTGTGCTCCTTTATCCAGAGGGAGAACACTCTATTACTGGAACTGTGTTACTAGTCAGATCACCAGGTGAAAACAGAGGGGAAAAAAGCCTAAGACAAACAAAAAGAAAATTGCAACCACCAGTTATACTTTGAATGCTAATTACTCAGTCATGCAACACAAATGAAATGTGTAATGTGTTTTCTTTTGGTGGTATTTAATCATCACAGTTTTTTTTTTCTATAGAAATATTCTTCTTAGGTTCTGTTATAAAATGTTGAAAATAAACAATATTTATTTATAAATTTGGGCCAAAATGTAGTCTGCTAGATTTCTTTGGTAAAATACTCCAAATCAGTTGAGTTTTTCAAAGTTGAAATTGTTGTATTTTTTAATTAAGAAACTAAATAAAATATGTTTGTTTTTTCACATTTTATCTTACATACTGTCACCAGATACAATACACCAGTTATCATATGACTGGTGTGAAAACGATCATGGGACACTGGTGACAAATATGTAAGAAAAGAATTATAACTTATTTTAATTTTTTTTTTTTTTTTTTTTATACAATTCGTTTACACACTGTAACCAGAGTGATACAGTGTCACCATTCACTAGGATTGCTTATTACAGTGATGATCACTGTTATGAGCAATGTTTTTATGAATTAAAAAGAGACACTGTTCCTCAAGCGCTAAGAGCTGTGAATCAAAATCTGTATAGGCAGGGGAGAAAGATTTATCTGCTCCAGGGCTAGTGCAGCTGACAGTTCGCATTTGGAAAATAAAGCATAAAGTCAAACTAAGCAGGTAGACAGCGCTCAATAACCTGGATGGTCAGATATGAAGAAACCAGTGAACCAAACCATAGATAAAACCACAATGTTTATTGTCCACAATATAAAAAGTAGAACAAAAACAAACGATACCACACTGGTGACCTGGGGGTTGAGGGGTTAATGTCATTCAGACCAGTAACCAAACAAGCATGGGGGGGGGGGGGGGGCGCTAATAACCATGTTGTAGGGAGATGGATGCTTGTTGTCCGGCAAGTCAAGCCGGATGTTGTCACTGCAGGGTGGCAGTAAGAAGTGTGGAGTGAACTGGGAAGCCAAGCCAGGGAGCCACTGACCTGGGGCAGATAAGGGGATTCATCTTCATTGTGGCTTTCATGATGTATACACTTCCAAGTCAATGGCTCAGAAAGTAGCATGTTCAGATGGAAGTCTGCAAAGGCAGCCACTGCTATTCTCTCTTTGAAAAGATTACAGTTCACTAGAATTTTTTCACTGTAATTCTTTCTACAATTTTAGGTTCTCTTTCACCTGTGAATGGTTCCACTGATAACAAGCCTTCTACTACCCTTTCAAAGGCTCCAGAAGTCCCTGCTGTTGGTGTTCCAGAGGTTCCAGAAGGCCCTACTGTTCCATTGTTCCCATCCTTGTGTTTAATCAAATCATTAACAGTTCTGTATTATTGCTTCTTATTACTATTTCTATAAAGAAAATATATGATGCATCACAATCATATGTACACACATTCATCACTTGATGCTGCTGCAGTTTCTTAAATGTTTAAAGTAAACCTGTCACATAGGACATGAATACAATTGGAGCTCTTATGTTAAACATAGGCATTGACAGATGTCTGCATATACTTTTGGTTATCTTTCTTGGCCTTTAGGGAACCACCAGATCTTAATAGACAGATCTTCATTTTCAGGTTCAAAGTCAGAAATTAGCCACACCCACCCTGCAAGGCATACATCTTCGATGGTCAGGGGAGTGCCAGAGCTTTTGGAGTGTAAAGCTGGGTTTTTAGGGTTTTCAAGGAGCTCACAAAGCTAACCAAAGATGCATGCAGACAGGGTGAGGTTTCCATCACAGACGTCTGTAGGTACATGACCTTTGACATCCAAAGCAACACTTCTTTTACACAGATTTTTTTATTATATTACTGCTTCTAACCTAGCTTATAGCATGGTGGAAATAAGCTTCTGCGAGATGGCCAAAAAAAGAGTCTGTAGTACTGGCTCTAGTCAGGTGGGAGAGGTAGAAATGGAATTAAATTAAACTATGCCGAACATTGCAGCAAGGTGAAAAAGTCCAGACTGGGGGAGGTCCGCAAATACATGGAAATTTAAAGGCAAACACCAGGCACTTGGAATCAAATTTTTACAAATTAAATAAAGAAAAGCCCACAGTGTGAAGTGAAATAGTAGAGGAATGTAATTAAAAGATCACATATGCCAGTATGTTGATCTGGCAATGTATGTGCTTGAGTTTCTAGTAAGCCACTGAATGAATGATACCAGGCTAAAAGAGAATACTGAGAAATGTCAAGGTGACACTTGGGGAAAGATTTTTTTTTTTAATTTGATACAAAAAGAGTATGGCTGTTTCACAGGGGAAACATGTAACAAGAGCGGAAGAAAAAAGATAAATAGAAAAGATAAATTACAATGTATATCAGAGCAAAGTATAAGAAACACTAGAGGAGATACCAGCAACTTTGGTCTTTATGAGGATTGGCCTAGAGAGAATTTAAAAAGTAAACAATATCCTGAGAAGCTCATAGAAAGATGAATATTTGGAAAATATAAATAAATGAATGAAAGATAGAAAAATAATAATATGAATAACGAGTGTTAAAAATGATTAATGTCTCAAATAATATTGGCAATATGAGTTACAGCAGTGATAAGAGGCCCAAGTAAGGACATGTAAACAGAATGGCAATAGGCTCAAGAAACATAAAATAGTGCTGACATCTAATTCCTCATTGAGCCCATTTTAACTCAGTGTATTTAAAACGTACATCCGATATGTTTCCTGACACAATCTTCTAAATCTCTCTGCTTGGGGTATGGGGTCAGAAATACACTCAATGGCAAAAAGTGATCCACTTTCCACCTCTTTTCCACTTTTACAATTAAGTACTCTTCGTAATACTTTTTTATGTGCAATATCTTTCATATTTTAAATGTCCTGAAAATTTGCATGTTAGTGCAAATTAAAAAAAAAAAAAAATTCACGGACAGAACTAGTGAACTTATTTACATAGTTTATTTATTTCACGGTCAGAACTCAACTGTTATTGTTACAGATGACAAGGAAGAATAATGTATAACTGTTTAAAGACAAACACTTAGCCTGTATTATAAATTGAGCCATCTATAAGCTACAGAGAAAAACTAACCAAAGGTAAAGCAGATGTAGCATTTGCAATCCTTCTCTTAGCGACAACTCACCACTTCAAAGTGCTGTGAAAATCTGTTTTTGCAGGTTGCTCTGTTGCTAGCCAGATGAGTGAGGTACAGCGTCCTCCTTTTCAGAAGTTATGCTGCTGTATGTCTCTCACCCCTAAGATGGTGCTTTGCTCATTCAGCAAGCAAGAATGCGATTGTTGCAAAAGGGTTGCAAGTGTGACATCAGTCTAAGTAATGATCACCTGCATGAAAAATATGAGATTCTGATCAAATACATGAAAACACCTTTTTTTTTTATTTTATTTTTTTTTAGAAGCATTTGACCTCTGACCCCAAAACATAATAGCTTCCTTTAAACATGAGCACCCCCCGTGTTAGAATGTACTTTGAAAGTAGAGTTGAATGCATTATTTTCTTTTTACCTTTTTTTACAGAGTTCAAGTGAATTACTTCTAAGAACTGGCATGTTGGTTTGTCAGTATGACCAAGGATTGGTAATTACAAAAGCCATTAGCACAAAATTATTTTTTTCACATACTTATTTCATGATAGGTTAAAGTGGTACCCAAAAACAAAAATGTAATATATTGCAGCTTATCAATCATTAGATGTGGTGGCTGCATTTGTTTTTTAGGAATTTTCTCTCTATTTTCACCTGGTGAGTAACACGCCTCGTGTATAAGATTATCCATACTCTGGAGGAAGGAGAAAAGGAGCACCTTTGGGCAGCAGCATTCTCAGTCTGAGGGAAGGAGAGTGTTAGATGTGCTAGCAGATCTTAAAATATTAACAAAGGCTAACACTTTATAAGGAGTTGCAGAAAACAGTTTTGCTCTTCTGGGGATAAAAGTTTTACACAAATAATTAAAAGATGATCATTGTAATCACTTCTGTCAGCGGTAATTGGTTTGCCTGAACCCTCTAACTGCTACATCTGTAGGGACGCTTGTTTTGTTGAAAAACTACAAATTTGCTAACAGAATCACCAGGAAAAAAAAAAAAAAGAAAGAAATTAATGCAGCCACCACATCTAAAAATTGGTAAGCTGCAAACATAATAAATGTAATTTGTTTGTTCGATTGTAACTATTCTAGACTTCTTTGACCATCAGTGGCAGTCCTTCAGATTCTCTAAATCACTATGTTTATTTTTCTTGTGTAACATTTTAAGGTTGGGTCTACTCAAACTTTATATTGTAGTTATAGGTCAAGCCTTGAGAGATGAGCAAGTCTTTGTATTCAAATATTTTTTAGGGTTTTAAGCCCTGTCCACCTAGTAGTTTTGGGGGTTCCCACTCATCTTTATATGTTTCAGCTCATCCTGCTGTATTCTCCATCTTTAAAAAATATATATATATATGTCAAACTATTCCAACAGTTAAAAAAATTGAAAAAGGACAGCTCTGTGCCCAGGTGTGGGTTATACTAATCAATCCAAAATTAAAAAAAAACATAAAACACAACACAATCCTTTAATAGCTATCCAATACTTCACAATGTTAATAATATAACAGAAGTAATTATATCTAAAAAATATGACAAAGAAACAAAAATAAAAATGAAAAATTGTGAATGTGGTGTGTAACCACACCAACATGTAATAAAGGAGTGGGTAACTAAACTCTTCACAAGCATTTACTTAAATCTGTGTATATATACACCAAACCAAGAAACAAAGCACAAAAGTCCATAAAGTGTCCCAAAATATAGTGCCAAAAAAATAACAATTTGTATCAAAAATAGTTCAATAAACCTTGTTCAATCCCACATGTGTAAATAGCATAATATAAACACCATGCCAAGTGATATATCCTCCACTGCTTATCATCAAGATCACTCACCAAAGTTGGTGGCTGGTGATAAGGAACCAGCAAACACGCATTCTCCCTTAACAATACTCTGCAGATCCATAATTGATGATCTCAAATCTCCACTGTTGTAACAAATCAATCTTGACATCCAACAGGTAAGTTTCCTTTCCTTTTCAAAGCGCAATAATTTGCAGATCCAAAAACAGCCACTCCCGACTCTCCTCCACTCCTATACAATCGATCTCTCCAGAGAGGTAAAACTCGAAATAAAAAAGAAGTACAGCATAGAATAAAATTCTTTAAAAAAAGTTTCTCATTTTATTCAAACCACATAGCACCCACATTTAAAAGTGTCTCCCAACACTGGTAAAACAGGCATAGGTTATATGTGTCTATCCCGGGATCTCACGATACCGTGAACAGACATCCAATGTAGCGTGGTAATGATGCCTCCAACAGCTGTATATATTTTAAGCATGTTTTCCATGATAAGGTCCTGTCCAATCTTTTTAACCATGTGTATAAATATACATTGATTTGAAAATAAAGTTTGTTCACTCAAATCTAATATATTAAATTTTCTTTTACTTTATGCTTGTCTAGCTATTTTTCTGTCGCTTACAATCTGTAATTACAGTCTAATAGAACAGTATTTTTAGTTGGCATGGTATGATATGTTGGTTACATGTCGATTTGAGCAAAGTTTAAAAATTGTATCTAGTTTAAAAAAAATTAAAATATATATATATATATATATATATATATATATATATATATATATATATATATATATATATATATATATATATATATATATATATATTAAAAAATAAAATGTAAGTAGTTATTTTTGGCTAGATGCAATGACAGTGTATGTTTTTTTTTGTAAATATGCTCAATCTATACTTTGCTTTTACAGACAAATACCTTGTGTGCTGTTGATGATGTTCTGAAAACGCATGATACACCGGTAAATATATATTATCTGCAATTGCATGTGCATGCTTAAATATGTATGCATGTATGTGTTACCATTATTGTTTTTGACATTTTTAACTTTTCCTTGATATTTATAATTTAGCCCTTAGACCACTTTTATAGTAAAGGTGGCTAGAGATGGATTGAAATTTGGCTCAGCAGGGACCAGCTGAATTTTGATCCATGACTTCCATTAGATAAAAGCCACTTGTTCAGTGGCTATAGGCTTAATTTATGTATTTAGATGGTGGGGGAATCTCTCTGATGTCAGAATACAATAGCGCAGCAAGGAGGATTTCCCCATCCCCTTTAGTGTGTAGATGGGGAGTCGGTTTAGTTTTTTTGCTCTGAACTTTGTATGGCCAGTTTAAGTGTGGAAACAAAAATATATATCATATCTTTTCACATTGGTATTTTATTTAGTTAGAATAAGAATTACTGAATCAGTTCATTATAAATCATTTTCTATATCCTATGAATATTTTATCTAATCCATATTTGAGACAGCGAGCCTTTAGTAGTGTGTTAGTAGTGCACTGATCAGCTTCAATACTAATAAGCCAAAGAGTCAGTGAAGTAGCTTTAATAATGGCAAATAGGCAGTTCACTTTGCAAGGGAATTTTCCCCAGAGCTTAGTATAGTTTTTTACTTTGCAAAGAATACTTATGCACATCCAAGGAAGAAAAAAATGCATTTTGCTTCTACGTGATTAGATGATAGAAGTCAGTAAAACTTCATGTCATTCACGGAACTGTGAGGAAAATTCCTTTGCAAAGGGCAACTTCCCTCACAAGGTTAATAGTCTTTTTGCCTTTAGTAAACTTACCCGACTGACTTAGGATGTCCTAGGAACAGCAATGGCGAACCTTGGCACCCCAGATGTTTTGAAACGACATTTCCCATAATTCTCATGCACTCTGCAGTGTAGTTGAGCATCATGGGAAATGTATTTCTAAAACTACTGGAGTACCAAGGTTCGCCATCACTGTCCTAGGACAACTATAGCAGCTTGGTTTGGAAACTGAACAGGTACCTGTTGATTTTATCTGTGGTGTCATCATAAGGAGCAAGGTGATCTAAAGAGTGGTGGCCCATCCATAGGGGGTGCCTGGGTGCCCCCCCCCCCCCTCCTGTAGTAAAAAAATAAAAATAATTATACATTTAAAACGGCCCCTTTAAGAACAACAAAAAAAATTCCTTTAACAAAGTGCACTGTGGCCGACGGAAATTGTAGGATGACAGGCTGTTGTTGGAAAATACGACCCTTTGACGCTCCATTGGAGAATTGTGGGATTTTCCGTGGACAAATGTTGAATGGCAGGCTTTAAAAATTTCTGCGAACAAAGGAATGTTGTCGGATTTTCTAAGCGTGCATGCTCGGAAGCAAGGACTAGCCAGAAGCGGTCGGTCTTGTAAACTAGCGATCGTAAAGGAGAATTAACATTCGTGACGTGGCAAATTATAACATTTTGAAATGTAGTGCACATTCTCTTCTTCTTTATGGGATAATAATGAAGCTGAAAAACTGAAAAGTGTGACATGAAAAGTACAAACTGAAAAGCACGAAATGAAAAGCGCAAAATGAAAAGCATGAATCAACACTCATCAAAATTATACTAACACGAAATTAGTAGAAGGAGCCCAAAGGGTGGCGCTAAAGAGCTGAGAAAACACGTACTACGTCACTACATTCGTGTTTGTTGGCTGACAATTGTGTGCTGTCTGTATGCAAGACAAGTTTGGGGCCAACGCCCTTCGGACAAAAGTCTGCGGTTTTGTCTGCAGAGGTATGAGCACTGAGCCATGAATGGGCAAAGTCATGATGACTTTGTCCAATAATGGCTCTGACTGTGCTCTGTGCCCTGACTGGGCAAAGCCTTGCACCTGAACAGCGATAAGGTGCATTGCTTCATCCAATTAGGGCCCTAGAATGCACTGTGCATCACATCCTGCTGAGCTCCCTACAATTTGGGTGTTCGTTGAAGAGGTGAACAGGCAATGAACTTTTCACCCAACTCTGCTGGCCAATAGGTCAATGGAGGAAGGAGGAGGGGAACCAAAGTGCAAGTATATCAGTTCTCATTTTGGGGATTCACAGGTAATTTGGGAGTAATTTTCAGATGCCTGCAGGCATCTAAAGGTGTCTGTTCTAAGGACCTGAGGCCTCCTTTCCAAATAAGGTGAATGCACAGTGGGTTGTATCATAAGACAGGTTATTATAGTCAACACATTTAGTACAGCTACACTGTATCCACTTCCAATAAATTTGGCAAACATGTAAGAAACAAACAGAACAATGATAAAGTTGCCAGTATTAAATGATGCTTGTGTGAAAAACAATTATCCTGGCTCAAAAATAATTACATTTCCTGCTTGGGTATTTGACATTCAATGCTGTTGTAATGAATGTACGAGCTATCCTAACCTATGAAGTTAACATACTGGGGTTAGTTTACTAAAGGCAAATAGGTTGCTAAATTTTTTAGTTTGCAAGCAAGGTTTCCCTTATCTTTGTGAATTTGATGAAGCTCTGCTGACTTTCATCATCCAATCAAGTGCAAGCAAAAATATTGTTTGATTTTATTTTCCTTGCCTATGATTTGCATCTAGTTAATCAACTCCACTGTGTCCCATTAGAGTGACAAATTTCATTTGTGATAATGATGGTAAATTGAACTCTTTAGTCCTAACTGAATGAAATACCATTTTTTATATAAATAATTGCGTTCATTAATCAGTTATATTGTCCTGTGCTTTGTGATCCGGTCTCATAACACCTCTGTACTGTAGGGGCAAGCTGCATTTGCTATTCCAAATGGCACTGTATTAAATATGAAAATATGTCACTGGGCAGCCCAAAAGCTATGGTAGCCATTTGTAGTGTGTTCTCTATACTTGGTTACAAAGAAGCTACTGCTGCTGAGTTTAAACATGTACTGTAGGGGGAGTGTCCAAGATGGTGACCGGATCGGATGTGTTTTAACTCTGCTCCGCCATCCGGATCAATAATCCCGCAATCCTGTGGTGCTGGGAGCCTATCCGCCGCCACGCCAGCCTTGTTGGGTCCCCTTGAAGTGCCTGTTCATGCCCAGACCCAAAAGAGGGGGTACAGTGCACTGAAAGAGCCATAAGAATCCCAGGACCGCACAGCACACTGTGGAGACGGCCAAAGCTGTCCCCATCGCAAGTCAGCACAGGGAGAGGAGGTGAGTCACGAGGCTGCAGCTCCTCAGGCTCCCCCTGAACCCACAGCTCTCCTGGAAGCTATTAATGGGTGCAAAACGGCCCTTACAGAGAAAATAGACAGTGTGTATATTGAACTGGGCCTGATCAGGAGGGACATTGATGCATTTAAGGGCAGAATGGCTGAGGTGGAACACCGTGTGTCTGCTGTTGAGGATGTGCAGAGGGACCTTCACTCATTAAAGATCAGGGTCAAGCATCTAGACTCCCATGCTGAGGATGCTGAAAATTGCAGCAGACGCAACAATCTGTGTATCATTGGTCTGCCTGAGGGGGCTGAGGGGAATGACACCACCATGTTTACAGAGTGGCTGTTGTGCTCACTCTTGCCTCGTGCCCACTTCTCCCCTCACTTCGTAGTGGATCGAGCCCATAGGATCCCCACGGTTAGAGGTCCACAGGGGGCTCCCCCGCGTACATATATCTTTAAACTGCTGAATTATCAGGATGGAGACCTTATTCTGAGGGAAGCCAGATGTGTGGGAGACCTTAAGCTTGACAATGCTAAGCTCTTTCTCTTTCCGGACTATTCGATCGAGACACAGCAACAGAGGAAATCATTTGACCATCTACGCTCCTGCCAAAAATCTGCAGTACAGCATGCTTTTCCCCGCCAGACTCCGAGTCCAAGATGGAGAGCGAGTGAGATTCTTTATGTCACCTGAGGAGGCGTCCTCCTGGTTCGACACGATCCACGTGAGCTGAAGCAAGTATACTATCAGTAATTCCTATAACCTACTTTTACAATTTGAGCATACAACTGTGACTTCCTGGCCTTCTTTGATGTCTGGTTCTACTCCTCCCTCAGGAGACTATGATGGAAGTGCCAATCCTATCCCCCCTTGACCCCTTCCCCCCCTCGGCACTAGAAGGGAGAGGGACTCGCCATCTGACACCTTTCTGTTGTGGGGAACCCTGGATACCCTACTTGCCTGAAATCCCCTTTCCCCCTCATGTCATTTACAGAGGACCAATTTATCCTAGCCGGAAGTTCTGATGATTACCCTTCTGTGTTTTTTTTCTTTTGGTTTTTATTTGTTCTTCTCAGGAATCTTTTGCACATATGCACTAAGTTTTGTACCCCCAGCTTGCTGGGAGACCAGCACCAAATTTTATATCCGGACGACCCTAGCTGTTATGGGTCAGCAGACTTATGTAAAGTAAGCCTTGTTCACACGTTACCTCTAAAGCATGGCTGCTTGTCATGCTGTTTTTGGGAAGAAATGCCACCCACAGTTTTGGGGGGGGCTGGCGGGGGGGGGTTGTTTTGTTGTTGTTTTAGTTTAAGTTTTACTGCTTACTATGCATATGTATATGTGACACAGTCTAATGGGCCTGCAATTGTATTGCCCCTTAAAGTGGTTGTAAACCCTTACAACCAACTTTGACCTACAGGTAAGCCTAGATTAAGGCTTACCTGTAGGTCCAAGAAATATATCCTAAACCTACACGGTTTAGGAGATATTTGCCAAAATGCAGGCACCGATGTCTACGATGTCTACGATGCATGCACCTTAGACAGCGGCGAGCAGGCGCACTGAGCGCGCCTCTGTCAACGCCGATATGCCGCGAGTGGCGGCTCCCATGCGCATGCGCGGGAGTCACGTCATCATGGCTTCGTCGAATGACAGCGGAGGCTCAGCGAGACCCATGGAGACCCACCAAGAAGATGGATGCTCCGGACTACAGGGGACAGCGGTGACATCGCTGGCTCCTGTGTCAGGTAAGTGACACATAATGGACTACTATGTGATGCATAGTAGTCCATTATGCTTTATCTTTGCAGGGAATCAAAGAGGAAGTAAACCCATCAGGTGTACAATGTGACTGTCCGATTTTTTCAATCCATCCGGGTCGGGCTTATCCCCTGAATGCTCTTCATTACTGCTATACTGGGTATCTGAATGGCATTGTTAACGATAGTTTCATGGAATGCCAGGGGCCTTAACGCCCCTGTGAAACAGTCACTGGTGTTCCAGTTTCTAAAATCACACAACCCTCACGTCTGTGTCCTCCAGGAAACCCACATGGTGGGTAGGAAGGTCCTTAGCTTAAAGAAACCCTTGGTTGGTCATCACTATCACTCAACATACTCTAATTTTTCTAGGGGGGGGGGGTAGCATATTGGTGCACAAGTCTCTGCGATTTCGGCTTCTGGGGCTTGAGCTTGACCCGGATGGATGCTACATAATAATGCATGCAATGGTGGTGAGCCTGGAGGTGGTGTAAGTGGAAGTCTATATTCCCCCCCGCCTCAATCAAACTACTCCATAAACTGGACCCTCTTTTAGCTAACTATGGTACTGATAATCTGCTGTACATGGGGGACTTTAACATGACGCCAAACCCTGGGCTCGATCGCTTTCAATCCTCAGGTGGATCCACCTCAGACTTGTCAGTCTGGGTGGAGACATATGGGCTGATGGACCTGTGGAGGTGGCGGCATCCCTTGGACAGGTCTTTCACCTGCCATTCTGCCACCCACAGAACTCTCTCACGCATTGACCTTATGTTTGCGGGTAGATCCTTACTGCCCAGGGTTCAGCAGGTATCTATCCTTCCGAGGGGGATATCCGACCACGCATCACTTCTCCTTCTACTGGTGTGGCTGGCTGGGGAACAGTCGGACTCCATGAGTGTCCCCTTGTTGGTCGGCAGAGATGGGGTCAGACAGACCTCCTCCAGGGCGATTAACCTCCCTGGCGGTATGATTCAGTCTGGAATTAGGTGCTGAAAGCGGTACAATTATTTTGCATGGAAATTTGGCGTTTTATATTGTAGTCCTGTAATTCTTAGGAATAACGCTCTTAAATCTCTTCAAACCAGAGTCTAGCAGACATCCCGGGTATGATAAAGTTTATAATATAATAAAGAATAATAAAAATTATTCAATAATGTAATCAAAGCCTAAAACACTGAAAAGGGGACACGTTTTGGTTGCTATGGACAATCTCCAAATTCCAGGCAGAAAAAACAGTATTTATAATATAAAAGTGCATGCAGGGCATTGCACAGAACACTAGGGACAAAGGGGGGTGTGTAACTTTTTAATACAGCACTGCAATCTGTAAGATTACAGTGCTGTGTGTGTTTTGTGTCTTTTTACTTTTTTGAATTTGCCGCCATTCTCCGCTCCCGTGCGCCGTAACGCCGCAGGGAACGGAGCTCGGCGGCATTCGGCGCTGTGAATCGAGCGGAGGACAGCTCAATCACACAGCGCGGAGGACATCGCTGGATCCAGGGGACAAGGTAAGTAAGTCTCACTGTGTCCTCCCCTGCATCCAGCGAAGCAATCCCGAGTCTGGCTCGGGGTTACCGCTCCTACTACTAAATTCCTAACCCGAGCCAGACTCGGGATTACCGCCAGGGAGGTTAACGAGGGCTTTGCGTCTTACTATGCTGATCTATACTCCACTCGGGTTGACTATTCTATGGAGGATCTTCACATATACCTCTCAGATGTAGACTTCCCTGTCCTGACTGAAATGTACAGAGACCAACTTGACTCCCCCATCACCCTCAAGGAGGTACACCGGGCTATCTCATCTTTCTAGGCTGGGAAACACCGGATCCGGACGGATTCCCCACAGAATTCTACCAAATGTATGCAAAGGATTTAGCTCCTAAGCTTCACTCCATGCTCCTCACCTCACTAAGGGATGGGGCACTCCCGGTCTCCATGTCAGAGGTGGTAATAGTGGTCATTCCTAAACTGGGCAAAGACCCTGAACTCTGCAAGTCCTATCGCCCGATCTCTCTGATTGACGTAGATGCCAAACTACTGGCCAAAATCCTGGCGACCAGGCTGAATGGGGTGATCACGGCGTTGGTCCACCCAGATCAGTCTGTTTTTTTTTTTTTTTTTTAATAAAATTTTATTGAAAAAAGGCATAGAACAAATTGTACATAATACAAAGACGAAAATTTTTCTCATTGAAATAGAAAGATCGAGTGAAAACAATCATACAGCTTAGGGTTTGGTAGTAACTAAACAGTGTGTACATAGCTTAAGGGAAGACTAATCCTTCTCCCCGAAGAAGGGAGAAGGGGAAGCTTCAACTGGATGGATCTGGAGGTCAGAAGGTAACCTGGTGTGTTTTATAAAAGCGAACTACAGGATAATATAAAGTATATACTGAATATGAAATAAAATAAATATGAAATAAAATAACCGTGGGGGGGGGGGGGGAGTGGTCAGTAGCAGGTGCAGTTCATTGCTTAGTGGGGGGGGGGGGGAGGTGCTGCACAGAACCCGGCTGTCCATGGAAGGTGAAAAGTCCCTGTGTGGGGGGGGAGAGAGTCAGGAGCACAGAGACCCGCTTGGTACGGTTTCAGGTTGCAGCGATTATCACCGTTGGCGCGTGTCCCTTATGGATGAAGGAGTGGTCCTCAAGGTGGGCTCGTTCCTGTGGGGTGAGTCTAGATGCCATATAGAAGCCCCATCTGTTGTGAAAACGTAGTTTGGCTTTGGCGTGAAGAAAGCAAGTATTCAATTTGTCCCGAAAGAGGAGATGCATAAGTTCTCTGTCTACTTGTGGAACAGAGGGTTTAGTCGTGGTTGTCCAGTTGGCTAGGATGGTTCTCCTAGCGAGTAACAAGCAGAGCAAGGCCCACTCCTTGCCCAGAGGTGTGGGGGTAGCCGACCAGAGGAGCAGTTTGGGGTCCCAATACCCAAAGATAAGGAGTAGCGGGTCCTTGGGGAGTTTCAGGAGTGTTATCTTGAAGATAAAAGCCAAAATTCCATCCCAGAATGAGGAGATGACCCGGCAGGACCAATAGCGGTGGGTAAGGGAGGGTCTCGGATGCTGGCATAGAGGGCACAAAGAAGCAGCAGTTTGACACGAAGGTGAGGAATGTAGTCTGGTTTTATGCCGGGCAGAGGAACGGACATTAATATCCGTAGGCTATTTACCCATATTGACTTGGCAGCGGGAGAGGGGGCGGGAGTGGTGGCTACGCTTGATGCTGAAAAGGCATTCGACTCAGTCGAGTGGCTTTTCCTCTAGGAGGTGCTGGAGTGTTTTGGATTTGGACCCAGGTTCATCTCCTGGATCCAGCTTCTCTACAGAGATCCATCTGCCCAGATAAGAGTTAATGGCCTACTGTCCCCCCCGTTTAGGCTGCAAAGGGGTACCAGGCAGGAATGCCCCTTGTCCCCAGGACTTTTTGCCTTGGCAATTGAGCCCATGGCGATCCTCTTACGTCAAAATCAACGAGTTAAGGGCATACAGGTTATAGTACTCCAGGAAAAAATGCCATTGTATGCGGACGACACCCTGTTGTACCTAGCATATGCTGGCTCCTCTCTATCCTCTGCGCTCAAGATCATTAACCAGTTCGGGAAATACTCAGGGGTTTGAGTTAATTGGAATAAGTCGGTCCTTTTCTCCCTTAACCATTTGAATCCCAGGGCAGCTACTAACACACCACTCCAATGGATGTAAGAATTTAAATATCTTGGGGTAGTTGTCAGGGAATCCCCCCGGGCATAAATGGATGACAATCTTTCCCCCCTCCAGACCCAACTCAATAAGAAATGCCAGCTATGAAGGACCCTGCCACTGTCCCCTGTGGGCAGAGTGAATCTAATAAAAATGATTTATCTTCCCAAGTTCACATATTTCTTTAGGAACACTCCATGCCTCATCCCCAGAACCTTTTTTCAGAAACTGGACTCTGTTGTTTCTACCTTTGTCTGGGCTGGGAGAACCCCGAGACTGGCGAGGTGGGTGCTCCAGCTTCCCCTGTCCCGGGGGGGCCTGGCGCTGCCCCACTTCCAACTATACTTCTGGGCGGCAGTTTTGGTTTAATTTCAAACCACCACCGTCCAGTGGTGGTTTGACCAGCCCAGGCAGAACCCGGCGGTGGCCCTTGAGGCGGCCATCTTGGGATCTTACGCAGCGTTAACTAATTTACCCTACAGAGGGCCCAGGGCCCACCCCATCATAACAAATCTAATGCGCACAACCATACAGGTGTGGCGCAGGGCGAGAGCCATCTACAAGTCAGATTCTACCATTTCCCCCCACACGCCCCTTTGGGGAAACCCCTCACTGCCGCACCTCCACGGGCTCCCGGACCCTCAGTTGTGGGCGGTCAGGGGGGTACTTACCGTTAAACATATTTACACCAATGGGTCTTTCTCCTCTCTACCTTCATGTAGTTTAGATACTATCAACTCAAACATGCAACAGAAGCCCAGTTCCCCGGCCCTTTGACCCTACAGACCGACGCAATCGAACGACTGCTCATTGCTAAGGTAATGGACAAACCCTTGTCCTCCCTATATTTCTATCTCTCCATTGCATACATGACATCTCTGACAAAGGTCCTTAATAAATGGAGGGCTGACATCCCGGGGCTGACAGATGACAGTTGGGAAGACATAGTGTCTGAGTACACCACAAAAATGATTTCAGTAAAGGACCGTTTCATTCAAACCAAATTCCTACATAGGGCATATTATACCCCTGTGTGATTGGCCAACATATATCCCGGAACGAGTGATCTTTGCTCCTGATGTGGTGTGTCCCCCGATACCTTTTTCCACATGGTATGGTCGTGCCCTGTGCTGCGTCCATACTGGGAGGGGGTCATGGGTGCCCTGGACGCATTTGGGGACTGGTCCCTCGGACTGGATCCGGCCCTGGTATTATTAGGCAGTATGGAAAATATTGAAGCGTCTAGACATGAGAAATTGTTTTTGTTTTACGCACTGTACTATGCCAGATGGGAGATTCGCCTCAGATGGAAGCAGTCCGGTCCCCCCACGCAACATATGTGGACAGCCACGATAAACTCTGTCCTGCCTCTGTACAAGCTAACATACGAGAGTAGAAATTGCCCTAAAAAATTTGATAAGGTCTGGTCTCAATGGGTCGATGCATATGGCTAGGAGCCTTGGGGGAAACGGGTGAACCCCCGGTGCTTGGGCTCCCTTAAATAATGCCCCATGGCTGCAGCTGGTAATGTTACTCTAATGTGGGATCCCTCTACCCCCCCTCGCCCCTACCGTTCCCCCTTTCTTTTCTCCCTCCCCGAACCCCCCCCCCTCCCTTTTCCCACTGTAATTCTGTAATTGCTACCAGGATTATGAATACTGATATGTTTAAATTGATCATTCTTATCATATGCCCGAATGAATGTCTGCTAGCTGTAGCTATATTGTCAACTCAGACCTTGTGACTTACTACATGTATCTGTTGGTCCATGTACTGTGTCAATGTCACCTTTTATATATTTTTCTAAATAAAACGTTAACTGTTAAAAAAAACATGTACTGTACAATAAATAAACACAAAGGGTTAGAAGAAGTCTTTCATTTTAAGCATCGTAATCCTGGGAGTAGTTGATTTCCTACCAAGGTTTTTCACTGCTTGTGCGACTCTGGTTATACACCCAGGCTATACAATATACATTTAGATGTGGTGGGTGCATTCATTTTCTTTTTTTTTTTTCTATTTTATTTTCACCTGGTGATCCAACCAGTATATAAAAGAGAGAAGTTACAAAAATGTATTGACTACATATGCACATTAAAAAGCAAACAGCTAGGGGGCATGGCGACCGCTGAACGAGATTAGGAGTTAGCTCCGTTCGACGCTGGGGGAATTCGTAATCAAACGGCGGCTATAGGAAGCACTACAAGCGGCATCCACCTCTACTGCCCGCAGAGGTACCCCAGGACCGTCCATGCATGGGGAAGAGGCAGCCCGAACAACCACAGGCGGCAAAACTACCGCACTTCTTCCCAGCGATGCAGCGTGGCCCTCAGCAATATGGCGACGGAAGACACGTTGCTACAAAGCATGACGAGGCAGCACAGGTAAGCTCTGCGGAGCTACAAAGTATTTCACGGTGTATGGAGGGGATACAGGGCACACTAGAGCACACCGACTCCAGCACAGCCTCTTCTCCTTCTGGATCACCTCAAACGAGGAGTCCAGTGAAATCAAAGCCCAGGCTGGATAATAAAACACAACAGGGTTTCCCTGATCCCACATTAGAAATGGAGGTGAGCGGTGCACATTACCAGGAGCCCTATGCTAGAGCACAAACTGATCCCATGGCTCAATTTCCCACCACAGGTCAGCCACTCTTGGACAGTACCATGAAAGAGATGCTGCTCTCTTTACGTTCATTTATTCAATCAGATATGATAGCCTGTATACAGCAATGCAGAAAGGAAATAAAGGATATGGGGGACAGAGTGCACCAGGTTGAAACGCGCATGTGTGAAGTTACGTCCTCTTTCAACACTCTTGTGGACTCACATTCAGCTCAACAACAAACGATCTCAAAAATACTTACCAAGCTGGCAGACCTCGAAGACTGTTCACGCAGAAATAACCTAAAACTCAGAGGAATTCCTGAATCTATAGCTGCACAACAACTCTCACAGTTTGTAAAGGATATGTTTCACACAGTGGTTCCATCCCTCACTCAAACGGATCTCATGATTGATAGGATCTACAGAGTTCCAAAAAATGCATTTCTTCCCCAAGAGGTACCCAGGGATGTGTTGCTCAGAATACACTTTTTCCAAGCTAAAGAAAAAATCCTATAAGCCTTTCGCAGAACAGAGAACTTGCCGGCCCAGGCTGCCAATATCCAAGTTTTGCCAGACCTGTCGCGGCACACACTCCAGCAACGTCATGACATGGCGACTCTCACAAAATCTTTGAGAAACAATAAGCTGATTTACAGATGGAAACATCCAGCTAAGCTCATTATTTCTTACAAAGGCTCCAATTACACGATCAACTCCTTGGACGAGGGGATCAAGCTTTTAAACAACTGGCAAATTTTGATTCCGGAACAAAACCAGGAATCGCTCACAACCCCACATCACCAACCCACTACTGGGAAGATACTACCAGACTGGAAAGTCATGCCGCAACACAAATCCTCATCCAGACACAAATGATCAGCCCGGAATGGGTTTGGAGTGCTGGAGGCCTAAACCATCCTACCAAGAGGAGATCAATTTGGAAGGAAGCTATCTCTCATAAAGCAGACATTTTGGCTATACAGGAAACCCACTTTCACGTTTTAAATACTCCGAAATGTTCCCACCCGAACTTTCCACAGATTTTCCAAGCCGCTGCTCAGGGGAAGAAGAGAGGAGTGATGTTGGCTATAAGGGACACGATACCTTTTGTTCTAAAGCGGTCAGTGGTTGAACCGGAGGGTCGTTTCATAATTTTAGTTTGCACTATTGATAACCTGCCTGTAACCTTAACTAATGTGTATGTTCCAAACTCGCACCAAATTAAATTAATTCGAAAAATCATAAATAAAATCCAGCAGGTGCGAGAGGGGAACATACTAATATGTGGGGATTTTAACACAATTATGGACGGTAAGATTTACACCTCTTCGCTGACGAGGAGACATTATCCCCAATTAGGGGACCTCTGTCGCCAGGGAAGAGCTCTTTGATGTGTGGAGGTGTAAAAACGCCAACGATAAATCATATACCTTTTATTCTCCCAGACACAACTCATATTCAAGAATAGACATGTTTCTGGTGGATAAGGTATTGTTGCAGAGGATCTCCAACTCTGAAATCATGGGAATAACTTGGTCTGACCATGCTCCAATTTCGGTCCAGATTGAGGGGGGGAGTTCCTATGCAACATCCTGTATCTGGAGGTGTAACAATAGAATGATACAAGACCCGGAGTACCACAGAGAAATCTCCCAAAACTTAGAATTTTTTTTTATACTTAATACCGATGAGGCGACTAGTACATTCACCAATTGGAACGCTCACAAGGCGTTTATGAGGGGCATCCTTATTAAAATCAATGCTAGGTTGAAACGAAAATACTCATCCACACTCTCAGAGCTCCTTAATAACATTCAAACACCGGAAACACAAAATCAATTATGCCCCATCCCTATCTTTAGCATCCACCCTGTCTGACTTAAGAAATAAATTAAGAGAAATGCTGTGTACTCAACACGATCATTACTTGAGGAAACTGAAACTCAATTACTATGCAAATAATAATAAGGCGGGTAAACTGCTAGCTAACAGGCTGAAAGTTCAAAGAACTAGGACTAGAATAGCTCACATCTTTCACCCCGTTACGGCATCTAAGCTAATAAACCCACAAGAAATAACCGATGCGTTTGCAGACTATTACTCAGCACTATACAATTTAAACTCAGATAGCGACACGCCCCAACCCCTATCGGAAGGCATAGAACAATTGTTGTCCCAACTAAAACTCCCAACTCTATCAGATAGTCAATTAGACTCACTGAATGCCCCGTTCACTCCAGCGGAAATAGAAAAGACAATCCTATCATCGCCCCCAGATAAAGACCCTGGTCCAGATGGCCTAACCAATGCATATTATAAAATATTTAGACAAATACTACTTCCCAATTTAACTATATTATTCAATAAAATAATGACTACAGGTAAAGTACCAGAGGAGATGTTAAAAGCCTATATAATCACCCTTCCCAAACCAGGTAAAAACCCAGACGTGCCAGCTAATTTTCGCCCAATATCCCTTCTATACACCGATATAAAATTATATGCTAAGACACTAGCCACTAGGCTGTATGACATCCTACCATCCCTAATTAACCGGGACCAAACAGGCTTTACCAAAGGCTGACAAGCCACAGATGCCACAAGACGCCTTATTAACATCACTCATTTAGCTGCTTCCAAAAGAACGCCTTCTCTGCTCCTTTCTTTGGAGGCAGAGAAGGCGTTCGACTGAATACATTGGGAATATATGGAAAAAGTTCTCCATAAGTTTGGCTTTAAAGACCAAATTCTATCTGCTATTTTGGCCCTATATTCCAGCCCAACAGCTCAAGTTCTTACGTCTGGATTAATATTGAAAAAATTCAGGATCACAAATGGAACCCGCCAAGGGTGCCCGTTATCACCGTCCATCTTTAACCTAATGATGGAACCCTTGACGAAAACTATTAGGTCACACCCCCACATCTCAGGCTTTAAAATTAATCAAACTTCGCATATAATACATTTATTTGCGGATGATGTTATTTTACTTTTATCTAATCCGTTAGTGTCGCTCCCCTTTGCACATGAAGTCCTCCGCACATTCAGTAATATTTCATATTATAAAGTAAACTTTAATAAATCGGTTATTCTGGATCTAGGCTTGAACTCACACACTCGCAACCACTTTGAACAACAACTTCCGTAGAGTTGGGCGAAATAATCAATTACTTACTTAGGCACTACAATTACAGCTAAAGTTTCCCAAATAGCGGAGGCAAATGCCAAACCGCTTATAAGCGATATTCAAGCTCTTCTGGCTCGATTATCAAAAACAGAGGTCTCCTGGGTCGGAAGGATATCAGCCTTTAAGATGTTAGCCCTTACGAAAATGTAGTAAATTTTTCGCACAATCCCAGTCCCATTCAAGGCAGCAGAACTTAATGAACTCCAAAAACTGCTCAGACAATATGTGTGGCAGGGGAAAAGAGCACGTTGCCCTCATGCTCACCTCATTCAGCACAGGAAAACAGGTGGAATAGGAATGCCAGATATCAAAGACTACTACTGGCCCAATCTCTTAAATCAACTCAAACAAGGGTTTAAAACGCAGAATGCACCACACTGGGTGAGCATGGAATTGGCATTATCCAAGGTATCTAATATAGGGCACTTACTTCTGGCTGATAGCTGGAAGCCGTCCAACATTAACAAGCTTCCCCCCCACCACACAAGCATCAATATTTGCATGGAGATTTTAATTGCCCATACAAATTGTCACCCCCCATCAGAATTCCAGTGGAAACACTAAACACCCTCCTCCCTTACAGATCCTTCACCAAATGGAAAGAGAAAGGACTACTCTGGGTAGACGAATTGATAGAGTGGGATTGCCCTATACCATTTAATCTATTACAGAAGAAATATGACCTTCCTGGCAACAGTGCACATTTACACAAGCAATTTATCTCATTTTTTTCTAAATGCCCTCCACCCCGTGTATGCATACACCCAGCAATATGGCAGTTATACACAGCTCTGGGAACTAGCACAAAAAGTCTTGGCGAGTCTTGGTGAGATGGTACAGGACACCAAACCAACTTGATGTATCCAACACACTCCTCTTTATGCTGGAGAGACTGTGGTAATCCGGGCATGATTTACCATATCTTCTGGAATTGCAAAAACCTCTCTAGCTATTGGAGAAAAATATTCAGTATAGCATCAAAAATTACGGGAATTTTGAAAGCTCCTGAACCTGCACTAGCCATCCTTCTTCTGGGAATAGATGAATACCCACCACAGTACGGAAGAGTACTGGTCCACCTACTGAACATGGCTAAGCTAGTGATAGCTAGCAATTGGAGAAGTAAATTCTCCCCCAACCCATCAGAAGTGGTAGCACAAGTGAATCTTAATTTTCACTTTGAGAGAATGTTAGCAATTAGGAATAACGCTTGCTTATTATTTGATAAGAGATGGAAATGTTGGAAAGAATGGTATAAAAAATGACTAATGTGAGTAAATTGCCACAGTTTTTTTTCATATGCAGAACTCTGTTTTTTTTAATATTTCTGTCACGGTGTATGTAATGCGCATAAATAGCTTATAGGGTCGGTTGTATGACATGAGGTAGGCGTGGGAGGTGAGCGGCGGATTTTAGCCCCACTGATACAGCAAGTACCCAGTAGGGGTATTGGTGGGGCAGGGAGTGTGCACTCACCTTTCTTGGGTGTACATAAGAACATCATGAGACTCATTGCCATTATTTGATTATCTCCTTGTTTTGAGACAAGATTTATTATATAGAGGCTCCATTAACAATAAGTAATAATAACTGTTTTTGTATTGTTGAACATCACTGTATGCTCTGATTTATTTTAAAACTCAATAAAAAAACTATTTGAAAAAAAAAAGCAAACAGCTGACACATTTTGGCGTGAGCCTTATGCCTCGTACACACGGTCGGACTTTCCGACAACAAATTTTGTCAGAAGGGTGTTGGTTCAAACTTGTCTTACATACACACGGTCACACAAATGTTGGCCAACAGTTACGAACGTAGTGACGTACTAGACGTCCTACATGGTTTTTCAGCTCTTTAGTGTCACTCTTTGGGCTCCTTCTGATAATTTTGTGTTAGTAGAAGTTTGGTGAGTGTTGATTCACACTTTTCTTTTCACGTTTTTCATTTAGCGCTTTTAAGTTCACACTTTTCAATTTCGTGCCTTTCAGTTAGTTTCTGAACGGTCGTTCGTCAACCAGACATGTTGCGGAATCAGAGGAGATAACATGTTATTTATTATTGGCCTTGGATTTATTGCTTTGACATAATTTTTTTGGTTGAATAATGATTTGATTTGGTACATTTTCTATATTTTTGGATGCATAGAATGCACTTTTTTTTTTAGTGCACAATAAAAAACTGTGTAGAATACTACTTCAAATGACAGTTTGGGAGTGAGTAGGCAGTTACATTTTAATCAAAGGTTTTTATTGGGTTTTTCACAGAGCAACAATACAGAAGGTTGAAAGAGATAGTATATCAACAGTATTTCATACTGGGTATTATAGCCTACATTAATGACTTACATCAAAGGTAACATTTAGATAAGAGGTGTTGTGATGAAACTTTAAGAACTGGTTGTGCCGTTGGTGCTTTTCTGTTAGTATCAAAGTTGTCTCCACACCCCGGTACCCCAATTTGGGCACTCACTGTGCCGTCTGGTGGGAAGCAACCCCTCCAACAATCGCATGTTCAAACTTAGGCAACCTGTAAATCATAGAATAGCATTGGAATGCATAACTGAGAACCAAGGAAAAAACAGAGCCCTGCTAGCTAAATATACACTTTGAGGTGACAGTTCCTCACTTGAGTTGTGCCAAGCAGAAGGATGGCGTAGCGTAACCGATGCAGAGTTGAGGGATGCTTAAGTTGTGTGTGTACTTGATTTAGGAGGATGACTCCATGTCTCAGATTGAAAGTAGGTAGGACAAAGGGATCAATTCTGTTAGGAAATTGTGTTTTATAGTGCTGTGCTTCGTGGGTCAACAATCCAGAGTTCCCAGTCTTGATAGAAAGTTGCGGTAGTTAGGTTAGCTTTGGCAAAAGAGAACGCCAATTGGAAGTGGTTGTTCAACAGTATAATAAGATCTGACCTAGTGGGAGATTGTGGTGATTTCCAAATCTTCGATAGTGCTGAAACGTTTCTGCCAGCTGGGGATATTGATACCCAGAAGAAGATCCAGTGGGGTTAGAGCTGAGGGGACTTTGCAAACTGAGGAGAGACTTCTTGCCAGTATCTTTGAATGTTAGGGCAATCCCACCATATGTGCCGCAATGTTACTTTTTCGGTGCAATTCCTCCAGCATTGAGGAGAAGTGGATGGGTAGATTGTAGCCAGTCTGGCTAGGGTGAAGTACCACTTGTGGAACAATTTTTGTACGGATTCCCAGTGGGAGATACAGTGTGACTCTTGAAGAGGAAGGGTCAAGGCTTTGTACCACACTGAAGGAGGTGGTGAGGAGTGTGTAAAGGATGACCAGAAATAGATGGATGATGAAGATTGGTCTGCAGGCTGTGTTGTCAGTAATCTGTATATCTATGATATTCCTTTTACTGTTGGAAACAGGGGTATCATAGAATTTCAAAATGTTAGCTATTGGAGTATCGTTGTCTAGGATGTATAGTAGAGAGAGGATTGATCAAATTCTTAGGTACAAAACAATTGGTGATTCCTTTTTGTGTCCAAGTTTTGAGAGGCAGGTCCGTTGGTATCAGTTCCATTGCTTGGATGGGGAGTCTGGAGAGAATGGATTTAGGTAATCCCTTGGTTCTATGTGTAGAGGCTGTCCACACCCGCAGGGCCGCTGTTATAGAGTGTAGGAAATGATATTGTGGCTTCAAGGTGAGTAAGGCAGCCGTCAGGGTGAGTTTTATGTTGGCATGAAGGGCCTTGGATTCAATTTGGGTCCATGTTTTATTAGAAGTAGGTGACCACCACTCTTAATTGGTCCGTTATCACTGCCCTGTAGTATACCTGTATGTTGGGGACTCCATTCCTCCATTTTGTACTGGGGATAGGAGAATGTTTTCTTGAGTCTGTTTTTTTTTGTTGTCAAATAAATGCATTAATTATCCCTTTTAGTTGCTTTATTTGGTTGGGTAGAAAGGGTAAAGGGATTGTACGAAATACAGTTGCAAAAAAAGTATGAGAACCTCTTTGGAATGATATGGATTTCTGCCCAAATTGGTCATAAAATGTGATATGATCTTCATCTAAGTCACAACAATAGACAATCACAGTCTGCTTAAACTAATAGCACACAAATAATTAAATGTTACCATGTTTTTATTGAACACACCATGTAAACATTCACAGTGCAGGTGGGAAAAGTATGTGAACCCCTAGACTAATGGGATCTCTAAGAGCTAATTGGAGTGAGGTGTCAGCCAACTGGAGTCCAATCAATGAGATGAGATTGGAGGTGTTGGTTACAGCTGCCCTACACTATAAAAAACACACACCAGCTCTGGGTTTGCTTTTCACAAGAAGCATTGCCTGATGCGAATGATGCCTCGCACAAAAGAGCTCTCAGAAGATGTACAATTAAGAATTGTTGACTTGCATAAAGGTGGAAAAGGTTATAAAAGTATCTTCAAATGCCTTGCTGTTCATCAGTCCACGGTAAGACAAATTGTCTATAAATGGAGAAAGTTCAGCACTGCTGCTACTCTCCTTAGGAGTGGGCATCCCGTAAAGATGATTGCAAGAGCACAGCGCAGACTGCTCAATGAGGTGAAGACTTACAAAAGACTTACAAAAGTCTCTGGCATATGCTAACATCCCTGTTAGCGAATCTATGATACGTAAAACACTAAATAAGAATGGATTTCATGGGAAGATACCACAGAGGAAGCCACTGCTGTCCAAAAAAAAACATTGCTGCACTTTTACAGTTTGCACAAGAGCACCTGGATGTTCCACAGCAGTACTGGCAAAATATTCTGTGGACAGATGAAACCAAAGTTGAGTTGTTTGGAAGAAACTCACAACACTATGTGTGGAGAAAAAGAGGCACAGCACACCAACATCAAAACCTCATGTCAACTGTGAAGTATGGTGGTAGGGGCATCATGGTTTGAGGCTGCTTTGCTGCGTCAGGGCCTGGACGGATTGCTATCATCGAAGGAAAAATTAATTCCCAAGTTTATCAAGATATTTTGCAGGAGAACTAAAGGCCATCTGTCCACCAGCTGAAGCTCAAAAGAAGATGAGTGTTGCAACAGGACAATGACCCAAAGCATAGAAGTAAATCAACAACAGAATGGCTTAAACAGAAGAGAATATGCCTTCTGGAGTGACCCAGTCAGAGTCCTGACCTCAATCCGATTGAGATGCTGTGGCATGACCACAAGAAAGCGATTCACACCAGACATCCCAAGAATATTGCTGAACTGAAACAGTTCTGTAAAGAGGAATGGTCAAGAATTACTCCTGTCCTGACCATTGTGCACGTCTGATCTACAACTACAGGAAACATTTGATTGAAGTTATTGCTGCCAAAGGAGGTTCAACCAGTTATTAAATCCAAGGGTTCACATACTTTTTCCACCTACACTGTGAATGTTTACATGGTGTATTCAATAAGAACATGGTAACATTTAATTATTTGTGTGTTATTATTTTAAGCAGACTGTGATTGTCTATTGTGACTTAGATGAAGATCAGATCACATTTTATGACCAATTTGTGCAGAAATCCAAATACATTTGACTTGAGATATCCTACCAGCCCAAGAGACAGTGAAGTTACTCATGTCTTTGGATATGCGCAGAAGCATTCCTTGGAGTTCCGCATAGTTCATGTTTAACCACTTCAGCCCCGGAAAGGTTTTACCCCCTTCCCGACCAGAGCACTTTTTACAATTTGACACTGTGTCGCTTTAACTGCTAATTACATAGTTACATAGTTACATAGTTAGCCAGGTTGAAAAAAGACACAAGTCCATCCAGTTCAACCTTAAAAACAAATAAATAAAATAAAAAATAATCGTACAATCCAGATACCCAATTTTATGCCCACAATTGATCCAGAGGAAGGCGAAAAAAAAACCCAGCAGAGCATGCTCCAATTTACTACAGCAGGGGAAAAAAATTCCTTCCTGATCCCCCAATAGGCGATCGGATTTTCCCTGGATCAACTTTACCTATGTTAGTACCTAGTTATATTATGTACCATCAGGAAAGTATCCAAGCCTTTCTTAAAGCAATCTACTGAACTGGCCAGAACCACCTCTGGTGGGAGTCTATTCCACATTTTCACTGCTCTAACTGTGAAGAAACCTTTCCGTACTTGAAGCTGAAATCTCTTTTCCTCTAGACGTAAAGAGTGCCCCCGTGTCCTCTGGGTTGACCGTACAGAGAACAACTCAACACCAAGTTCACTATATGGACCCCTAATATATTTGAACATGATAATCATATCCCCCCTTAATCTCCTCTTCTCAAGAGTGAATAAATTTAGTTCCTCTAATCTCTCCTCATAGCTGAGTTCCTCCATGCCACTTATCAGTTTGGTTGCCCTTCTCTGCACTTTCTCCAGTTCCCCGATATCCTTTTTGAGAACTGGTGCCCAAAACTGAACGGCATATTCCAGGTGAGGTCTTACTAATGATTTGAACAGGGGCAAAATTATATCTCTTTCTCTGGAGTCCATACCTCTCTTAATACAAGAAAGGACTTTGCTCGCTTTGCAAACAGCAGCTTGGCATTGCATGTTGTTATTGAGCTTATGGTCTACCAAAACCCCCAGATCCTTCTCCACTATGGATTCCCCCAGTTGTACTCCCCCTAGCATGTATGATGCATGCATATTCTTAGGCCCCAAGTGCATAACTTTACATTTATCAACATTAAACCTCATCTGCCACATAGTCGCCCAATTAGACAGTGTATTGAGGTCGGCTTGTAAATTGGAGACATCCTGTAAAGACGTTATTCCACTGCATATCTTGGTGTCATCTGCAAAGACAGAAATATTACTTTTGATGCCAGACCCAATATCATTTATAAAGATGTTAAAAAGTAAGGGTCCCAACACTGAACCTTGGGGTACACCACTGATAACCTTAGACCATTCAGAGTAAGAGTCATTAACCACGACTCTTTGAATTCTGTCTTCTAGCCAATTTTCTATCCATTTACAAACTGATATTTCCAAACCTGTAGACTTTACCTTACACATGAGCCGTGTGTGCGGAACTGTATCGAATGCTTTTGCAAAATCCAAGTATACCACGTCCACCGCCACCCCTCTGTCCAAGGTTTTACTTACCTCCTCATAAAAAGAAATCAGATTTGTCTGACAACTTCTGTCTTTCATGAATCCATGCTGTCTGTTGCTTAAAGTGTTATTGTTCAGCAAGAACTCGTCGATGTGGTCTTTTATTAAACGCTCCAGTATCTTCCCAGCTATAGAAGTTAAGCTAACAGGTCTATAGTTACTTGGTAAAGACTTTGATCCCTTTTTAAATATAGGCACCACGTTCGCCCTGCGCCAATCCAGTGGGACTATTCCCGTCATTAATGAGTCCCTAAAAATTAGATACAATGGCTCTGAAATTACAGAGCTCAATTCTTTTAGGATCCGTGGGTGGATGCCATCAGGTCCAGGTGCTTTATCCACCTTTATTCTGTCTAAGTATTTCTGGACCATATCCCTTTTGAGCCATTGTGGATCATTTGGGGCTGTGTCACTACCACCCCCATTATGGACATGAGCTCCCCCATGCTCTTTTGTGTACACAGAGCTGAAGAAAGTGTTTAATAAATTAGCCTTCTCTTTGTCCCCAGTCACCAACTCTAGATTGTTTTGTAAAGGGCCTACATGCTCAGACTTGACCTTTTTACTATTAATATATTTGAAGAATTTTTTGGGGTTTGTCCTACTATCTTTTGCAATCTGTCGTTCGTTTTGAATTTTTGCATCCTTGATTTCCTTTTTACATATACTGTTAATTTCTTTGTAACATTTAAATGACACTAGTGATCCTTCATTTTTATATTTTTTAAAAGCTCTTCTCTTACAGTTTATAGCTTTTTTAACTTTGGCCGTGAGCCACATAGGTTTTGTTTTTAGCCTTTTAAACTTATTGCCCATGGGAATATACTTTGCAGTGAGGTCCCCAACAGTCTTTTTGAAGAATTCCTATTTCTGTTCTGTGCCCATTGAAGCGAATATTCTCTCCCAGTCTAAGTCCTGGAGAGTAGCCCTCATCCTTGGAAAATTAGCTCTCTTGAAGTTAAGTGTTTTTATCTTACCCGTATGTATTTCTTGTTTAGCGCTACCATCAAAGGAAATCATGTTATGATCACTGCTACCCAGGTGTTCCGTTATCTGGACATTAGTAATAAGCTCTGCATGGTTTGAGATTACCAGGTCCAACAGAGCTTCATTCCTAGTTGGGGCCTCAATAAACTGGACCATAAAATTGTCCTGTAATAGGTTTATCATTTTTTGCCCTTTAACTGTCCCAGCAGTGCCATTACTCCAGTCAATTTCTGGGTAGTTAAAATCCCCCATTATTATCACTGTCCCAGCCCTTGCAGCCCTTTCCATCTGTGCAAGGAGCTGAGTCTCCACCTCCTCATTCACATTGGGTGGTCTATAACAAACTCCAACGATTAACTTTGAACTACCCCCATCTAAATGCAGTTCCACCCATAATGCTTCGGACTCATCACACTCTCCATCCACCAGGTCCTCTTTCACACTTGCTTTGAGATCACTTCTCACATAGAGACAGACCCCGCCACCTTTCCTTTTTACCCTGTCTCTCCGAAAGAGTGCATAGCCAGGAATATTAATAGCCCAGTCATGTGAGGATTGAAGCCAAGTTTCCGCAATACCGATTACATCATAGCTCTCCTGATGCACCACAGCTTCCAACTCACCTATTTTGCTTGGCAGACTTCTGGCATTGGTGAATAAACACTTTAATGCATTATTACATTTTGCTCTGGTGTTTTTCATATTATTTTTAGTAGTACAAATTGCACTATAGTTTTCAATGGCTGTTTGCAACATGGGAAATTTCTTGACACCTGCCATATCCCACCCCCCATCTATCCCCATTCCACCCTCCATTAATGTCTGACCCCTAACTGACCTGTCTGCCCAATGTACTTCTGGTTCACCCTCCCCCCTCAAACCTAATTGCGTGGTCATGCAATGCTGTACCCAAATTAATAGAGCTTTCTTTATATGGTATTTGATTGTCTCTACTATTTTTATTTTTTGCGATATACATGGAAAATTTTTTGAAAAAAAATATATTTTCTACTTTTTTTTTATAAACTAAATCCAATAAACTCAATTTTAGTCATACATTTAGGCCAAAATGTATTCAGCCACGTCTTTGGTAAAAAAAATGTCAATAAGCATATATTTATTGGTTTGCGCAAATTGCTGAGAGGCATGTTGAGCCCATTTAATATTTTTTTTTGTCCCAAGTGATTGAATAATGACAAAAAAAATTACAAAAAGTTGTCACTAAATTATATATTGCTCACACATGCCATGCTTATATGTGGAATTACACCACAAAATAATTTTTCCTGCTTCTCCTGAGTATGGGGAAACCACATGTGTGGGACTTTTTGGGAGCCTAGCCACGTACGGGGTCCCCAAAAACCAAGCACCGCCTTCAGGATTTCTAAGGGCATCGTATGGTTTACGTGTCAATCTTTCAAAATGCGAATTTATCGGCTCGTCTGGAATTTTGTGCCTACACTGTGGACCGACATGGGTTACACACTACTGAAGAAAAGGTTAAAGCCCTTACCTATGCCCCTACTCCCCAGAATGTCACACAGCTCAGGTCCTACCTTGGCCTCCTACATTACTACCACCGTTTCTTGCTGAACCTAGAACACCAGCTCTACCCGTTACATCGCTTACTGGATGCAAGAGCTAAATGGATATGGACAGACAAATGTAAAGAAGCTTTTCGGCTTTCTAAAGAGCTCATTCTGTCCTCTCAGGTTCTGGTCCACTACGGTTTAAAGAAACACATCATCTTGGCTTGTGACACCTCACCTTATGGACTAGGTGCCGTGCTTTCCCATGTCATGCTAGATTGCACGGAGCGCCCCATTTGTTTTGCCTCCAGGTCTTTAACCTCAGCAGAACAAAACTACTCCCAGATAGACAAGGAAGCTTTGGCCATTGTATGGGCCACAAAAAAATTCACACGTACATCTATGGACGGGAGTTCACACTTATCACTGACCACAAACCTCTGTTGTCCATACTGAATCCTCAGAAAGGAATATCTACAGCAACCATATCTCACTTGCAAAGGTACGCTTTATTCTTGGGAGCTTATACTTATTCTATCAGATACCGCTCCCACGAGGCCCATGGCAATGCAGATGCATTTTCCAGATTGCCAATTGGAGACCACCCACCTAGAGACATACGCATAGTGGAAGTACACAGGCCATGGTCCTGTATGTCCACCTCCCTAATTGCCAGACAAACAGCCACAGATCCATTTCTGTCTCAGATATTTCAGGCTGGATGGCCAGAGAATGTCCCAGATGAATTTCGTCCATATTTTACCAGAAAGCGTGAGCTTGTGACTAATGCTGGTTGCCTACAGTGGGGCAATAGAGTGATTATACCTAAGTATTTGCAACTAACCATGCTAAGGATACTGCATGAGGGCCATCCTGGCATGGTGCACATGAAGCAGTGAGCCCGGAGCTATGTTTGGTGGCCACAAATGGATAAAGCAATTGAAGATTATGTGGCTCAATGTCCTGGGTGCTGTCAAGCTCAGCGACCCCAAAAGAAAGGAACCCTGCTACCTTGGCCATGGCCGACAGACCCGTGGTCAAGACTCCATCTTGATTTTCCTGGCCCAATCCAGGGTAAAATTTATTTGATCGTAGTAGATGCACATTCAAAATGGCCGGAGGTATTTCAAATGCCTTCTACTACCCCAGCTGCTACCATTCTAGTCTTAAGGAAGCTCTTTGCTCAGTATGGCTTTCCAACAGCCATAGTCTCGGACAATGGAACTCAATTTACATCGCATGAGTTTCAATCCTTCCTCAGTGTCTTGAGCATCCAACACTACAAAACAGCTCCTTATCACCCAGCCTTGAATGGGCTGGCAGAATGGTTTGTGCAAACGTTTAAGAAGCACTTACTGTCCACTCTGGACCAGATTGGACTGTCAGAGGAGCAGTTGCTGGACTTCTTGACCATGTGCCGAAACACAAAACACGCTACTACTGGGCTGTCCCCTGCTTTTCATATGTTTGGCAGGCATCTCCGCACCAAACTGGATTTAGTCCATCCACAGGAACAGTCACCAACACCTCCTCCACCAGGCTGTCCTGGATTCTGTGGCGGTGATCTTGTATGGTTTTGGAATTACAGAGTTTTGCCTCATTGGCTTCTGGCCATAATTGATGGACCTCTTGGAAGAAGAATGTTCGCCTGGGGAATGGCGTTTATGTTCGATGACACCTTTCGCAATTGAGGAAGCGCATTTGCCGACCACTAGAGACAAACCTGACCCCTCTTTCTAACTAACCACCAGAGTCTACTCAGGGCTCTACTGGTGACATATGGCATGGTGTCTGACATGATCCCACAAGTTTACAACCAACCCCTGAAAAGGTTGGTGACCATATTCCTGAGGAGTCCAGACATGTGCCTGGAGTCACAGAGACTGATTGGTCTGTTGGACACCCACTGACATCTCCAGAACCCTTGACAGACTCTATCCCTTCCAGTGCTGTGCCAAATCATAAGTCTGTCCACCAAAGGCACTGAAATCTTACGGGACAGGAAAATGAGAAAAAGGGCTCCTGAAGTCCTGCGGAAGCCACAGAGCTGAGTTGGAGATACTACTTGCTGAATTGATCATGTTTGCCTTGTTCTTTATGTGTTGAGTATTTTGTGTTGTGTATTTGTTCTCTTGTTATATATATATATATATATTTATGTTTTATTTATTGCGCACAAACGTGCAGTGGCTACAAACTACATACATTTTTAAAAGCCTTTAAAAGCATTTACAGGTTACCACTTTAGATTTGCAGAGGAGGTCTAATGATAAAATGACTGCCCTTGATCTGACCTTCGTGGTGATACCTCGCAAGCATGGTGCAATTGCTGTTTACATTTGACACCAGACTGATGCTTGCATTCGCCTTTGTGCGAGAGCAGGGGGGACAGGGGTGCTTTTTTATTTTTTTGTTTTTCTTTATTTTTTATTTTTTGCTTTTTTATTTAATTTTTAAACTGTTCCTTTCATTTTTTGTATAATTTTTATTATCTCAGGGAATGTAAATATCCTCTATGATAGCAATAGGTAGTGACAGGTACTCTTTTTTAAAAAAAAACATTGGGGTCTATTAGACCCTAGATCTCTCCTCTGCCCTCAAAGCATCTGACCACACCAAGATCGGTGTTATAAAATGCTTTCCCAATTTCCCAATGGTGCTGTTTACATCCGGCGAAATCTAAGCCATGAAATGCTCGTAGCTTACGACTTCTTAGGCCATAGAGATGATTGGAGCCATTCTGGTCTCTGATCAGCTCTATGGTCAGCTGGCCGAATCACTGGCTGAATGCTCAGGTTCCCTGTTGGGGCAAGAGAGCCAGAGAAAAACATGGAAGATGGTGGGGGGGGGGGGGACATTCCCTCCCACTGCTTGTAAAAGCAGTCTAGAGGCTAATTAGCTGCTAGGATTGCTTTTACATGAAAGTCGATCGCTGGCTGAAAAGAATGATACCAAGATGATACCTAAACCTGCAGGCACCATTCTGGTATAACCACTTAAAGTCCAGCAACATACCAGTACCTTGCTGGTCCTTGTTGGGCATATATTGTCATCATTTTTTTTTTCATGCAGCCTGTGGGCTGAACGAAAAAAAGAGATTGATCGGTGGGTGTGCCCATCATTAGAATACCTCCCTTCATCCACCCACTTCTAATGATGGGCATATAGGCACCATTTATATATGCCGAAGCATGGGGGCATCCGCCTAGGGTTGCCACGTGCCCGGTTTTCACCTGGACAGTGCGGGTTTTGACACACATGTCCAGTTTTCAGTGTGCCTGACACCCGGACACACTGCTGTCAGTTGAGAGGGGAAGTGGGAAAAGTGTTATTCAGAGGAAGGTGGGATGAGCTGCTGGATGATGATGGGTGGGTGAGAATTGAGGGGTTTGTATGGGTGAGGCTTTTCTTTACTGTGTACAGTAAGTGCTTCACCCTATGCAATACTTGCTTGGCAGCATGATCTCTCCGTGCAGAGCAGCTCCGTCTCCCATCTCTGCTCCCCCCCTCCCGAATTCAGCTCGGCTCCCGCATCTTGTCTTCAGCCATGCTGCTCCTGTTTGCTTGACTGTGCCTCTCATCTTCTACACCTCTGTGCAAAGCAGCTCCACCTCCTCACTCCGGCTCCCACGTCTTGTCTTCAGCCATGCTGCTCCTGTCGAGCTTGTAAGGTAAGAGAGTCCCCTGCTGCTCTTATGCCACGTACACATGACCGGACTTTGACGGACTAGGTCCGACGGTCTTCCTGACGGACTTTCGTCAGAGTTCCGACGGACTTTCCAAATGAATGGATATGGCCACACACAATCACACCAAAGTCCGATGGATTTGAATGTGATGACGTACAACCGAACTAGAATAAGGAAGTTCATAGCCAGTAGCTGCCCTAGCATCGTTTTTTGTCCGTCGGAGTAGCATACACACGAACGGATTTCTCGATAGGAACTGGGTCCGGCAGAGTTCTGGCTGAAAAATTTGAAACATGTTCTATTTCTAAAGTCCGTCAGATTTTTGGACAGCAAAGGTCCGATGGAGCCCTCGTACGATCAAATTTTCCAACAGATTTGTTCCGTCGGACCTTTGCTGTCAAAAAGTCCGGTCGTGTGTACGCGGAAATAGGCTGCTCCCAACCATAGCCAGAGCAGGTTGCCGACTCTTCTACACAGTGCCTAGTATATAGTGCGTGTCCTACAGTCACTCTGCATCTCCCCTCCTCTGTTACTCTGCGCAACACCTCCTTTCACACTCTTCCCCCTCCTGTCACACTGCACCCCCTCCTGTCACACACTGTGCCCCCCTCCTGTCACACACTGTGCCCCCTCCTGTAACCCTGTCCTCTCTCTGTCACACTGTGCCCCCCTCCTGTCACAGTATGCCCCCCTCCTGTCACAGTATGCCCCCTCCTGTCACAGTATGCCCCCTCTTGTCAATTTGTCCCATCCTGTCACACTGCTCCCCCTCCTGTCACACTGCGCCCCTTCCTGTCACACTGCACCCCCTCCTTTCACACTGCCACCTCCTGTCACACTGCACCCCCTCCTGTCAATATTTCCCCCCTCCAGTCACACTGCGTTCCCTCCTGTCACACTGCGTTCCCTCCTGTCACACTGCACCCCCTCCTGTCACACTGCACCACCTCCTGTCACACTGCCCCTTCCTGTCACATTGCACCTCCTCCTGTCACACTGCACCTCCTCCTGTCACACTGCACCCCCTCCTGTCACACTGCGCCCCCATCAAACTGAGCCCCCCTGTCACACTGCCACCTCCTGTCACATTGCGCCCCCTCCTGTCACACTGCCACCTCCTGTCACATTGCACCCTCTCCTGTCACACTGCCACCTCCTGTCACATTAAGCCCCCTCCTGTCACACTGCCACATCCTGTCACATTAAGCCCCCTCCAGTCACTATGTGCCCCCCTTCTGTCACTATGTGCCCCCCTGTCACACTCTGCTACCCTCCTATCACTCTGCCCCCCTACTGTCACACTGGGATACTGAACTAAAGAAGACTACTAATGCAAATTTGAGATTTGAAAGAGGGACTCTTGATTTAAGGAGGGCTCCTAATGTAAAGGGGCCCTTGATATAAGAGGAGTTACTGATATAAAGTGCCCCTGCTGTTGTGAGGGAGGACTCTGATGGGAAGAGGGGGACTCTGATCTCATAGGGGGACCATTGATGCTCAGTACAGAGCTAAATGTACACCTAATATAAAGGGTGACTCCTGATGTATATGGGAATCCTAATGTAAAGGGGGACTCCAGACTCCCGAAACCCTGATGAAGGGGGACTCCTGATCTAAAGGGGACTTTAATGTGAAAGGGGGATTCCTGAACTGACATCCTACATCCACCCCAAAAGTTAGGAGCAAATCGCTCCTCCACCCCTGCTACCCCATGCTTCGGCATACATGCCCTTTTTTTTAACTGTAGTGGTGAAATCATCTCCTACAGAGCTGGAGTCACGGCTTTATTTATTGTGGGATCAAACACTGTTGCTGTCACGATAAATAAATCTGCGCTGCAACTGAATGGCGTACATGCTAAGTAAATGATGGTTAACGATAAAACAAAGTAACTTTACAGTATAACAGTAAGACAAAAGCAAACATGATAAAACATAATAACAATAAAATAACAATAAAACAATAAACAATAAAACATTGCAGAATAGAATACAGTAAAAAAGAGCAGAACAATAGAGATAGAATAGAGAGAGAGAGAGAGAGAACAACTATTTTTTTATTTTTTATTTTATATATATATATATATATATATATATATATATATATATATATATATTTACTCTTTTTTTGTTTTACACTTTTTTTGTGCAATGGCATTTTGGGAGACCCTGTGAAAGTGTGCCTGGTCTGTGCAATGCTGTACCCTACGCTAATACTCAACTAGTGTATGGTAGCTTTCAAAACATTCACCAATGCAAAGACCAGGATTGTCAGGATAATAATAACGGGTGTCACGCCTATATCCGTGCTTGCTGCAGATGCAACATCTTTTTTGGGGGGTTCGTTGGGTAGGGGTACTGGGGAGGAAAATGCCTCTCATGCAGCCGGCTTACTGCATTTGATTGGAGAAGGTGAGATGGAGCACCGTCTGGATACAGGAGGGCTCTGACGATCTCTTCTTGGAATTTAAGGAAGGTCGTAGATAGCGGCGTGCAGGCGCACTGAGCGCGGCATTCTCAGCGACGGAGCTGCCGCGCGTGTCGGCTCCCGTGCGCATGCGCGGGAGTGACGTCATCGCGGCTTTGCCAAATGACAGCGGCGGAGCTGCGAGACCCCACCAACAAGATGGATGCGGCGGACTACAGGGGACAGCGGCGACTTCGCTGGCTCCTGTGTCAGGTAAGTGACACATAATGGGCTACTATGCGATGCATAGTAGTCCATTATGCTTTGCCTTTGCAGGGAATGAAAGAGGAAGTAAACTCATCAGGGTTTACTTCCTCTTTAACATTTTAACATTTGTTACGCACACTTGCATAAGTACATGTTCCAGTATTTCACCACGTTAGAAAAAAAAAAAAGATTTATGTCAAGTTAACTTCAGTAGATTCACATGTAAGAATTATGAGTACAAGAAGGTCATATTGGTCATACTAAACTTGATAGTAAGGAGAAATTAGGAGATTTTATATTTATCAGTCCATATTTTCCAGTTGCTATCAAACTTTTGGCATGTTGAAGAGTTTATAGCTAGTAGTCGTTCAAACGTGTGGTTTATATTAACCAGCGTAATTACCTCAGTAATATTAATAGCTGATGTATTTTTCCAGTGTCTAAGTATGAGGGTACGGGTTTCTAAAAGTATGTGATTAATGACTGATCTATCTTCTGCAGGAAATTTCTCTATATCAATATGGAGTATAGCTAGTGCAGGGTCAGGAGTTGTCAGTATTCCTGTGGTTAACGAGATCAGTTGGAACATTTTATTCCAAAGACTCGTCAAGCTAGGGCATGTCCATAAGGTGTGTACAAGATTACCCACTTGTCTGCAGTTTCTCCAACATAGGGCAGATGCGTGGGGAAAAAAGGTGGCAAGTCTATATGGTGTATAATGCCATCTATTGGTAATTTTGAGCATAATTTTCCAGTAGTTCACACAGTGGGAGTGTTTGTGGATTGCCTTGAAGGCATGTTTCCATTGTTCATCAGGGAAAGTATTGTCAAGATCCTTTTCCCACCTCCTGATGGCGGCGATCTTATTAAATGTTTGTTTGGTTTGCATGAGATTGTAGAATAACGATATTCTTTTAAGTGATTGTGAAGGATTTATGTAAAAGTGCCAGGCTTTGATTGGTATCTTCAGTTTGGGAATAGGGTGCGCCCTTAAGAAGTGAGAAATATGCATACAGGAGAACAGCACATTTTTAGGAAGTTTGTATTCCGTAATTATTTGTTCTGCCAATTTTGGTGTTATACCTGTAGTTAAGGCTTGTATGCGATTTATACCCTGTGTGCGGAGTGTCGCAGTTGAGAGCATAGGAATTTTTGCCTGTAAAAGGTCTATGGGGAAGTCATATTATATTTGGCGTGTATCTATGTTATCAAGTTTTTGAAGGAGTCTACATGCTTGTATGGACACTAGTATGGGAGGTGCTAGACCCCCAGTTTCCCATGGTTCCCAGATACCACGCATTAGGAATGAGGATGTATTTTTGGTCAGGAGTGTTAATCTTTCCATTTCTACCCACAGTGGACTGTCCATGGTGTGGAACCAGTTTTTGAGCTGGTCTAGTCTCACTGCCCACAAATAGTCTGGAATGTCAGAGAACCCTGCGCCTCCTATGTTCTTATGTGGGATAAGATTACTCCGATGTCATCTAGCTCTTTTGCCTCCCCATGTGAATTTCCATATGTTTTTGGACAATGTATGGAGGTAGTGGAATGGAATAGGAATTGGCAGGGAGCGGAAAAGGTAGAGGATTTGAGGCAGGATAGACATTTTAAATAACGAGATTTGTTCATAAGTAATAAACATTTATCAGTTTAACTCTCCAAATAAAGTGCTAATGTGCAGAGAGGGTATACTAAGAAATTACAAATGTTACCATTCATATTATAAATTAATTAGCATACATGTTAAAAGGGACATGAGCATTCACCATAAAAAAGTGCTATTGTGCAATAAAAATAAAAGCTATTAAAAAGCATACATCCGACATGTGCAATATTACGCAAAAAGGTAAGTAGTATTAATACGTGTAATCTAAAAATGTATATATATATATATATATATATATATATATATATATATAAATAAATAACATTAAATTAACAGTCTCTAGTGCAATATTGGATGTTCTTTCCGGTCCAGTGTGCAACAGTAGTGCAAATGTGCAAGTGTTTCACAGGAACACTGTGTGCTGATATACTGACATCCAGTGTCACTGTGCCTTTAAAGCGGTTCTTCACCCTAAAGGGGAAGTTCCGCTATTCTGATCCCTCCCCCCCTCCGGTGCCACAATCAGCACCTTTCAGGGGGGAGGGGGTGCAGTTACCTGGATAATCCAGGTAACTGCACACACTTCTGGCCAGACCGCCGCAAAACCCCCGCAGACGCCCCGCCCCCCCGTTGTGTTCTGGGAAACACAGTTCCCAGAGACACAGCGGGGGACCATAAGAGACGCGCAGCGCGACTCGTGCATGCGCAGTAGGGAACCGGGCAGTGAAGCCGTCATGCTTCACTTCCCGATTCCCTGACAGAGGATGGCGGCGGTGGCAGCAGCGAGACGAGCGATCGCTCGTCATCTGCCGCCGACATCGCTGGAACCTGGGACAGGTAAGTGTGATTTTATTAAAAGTCAGCAGCTGCAATATTAGTAGCTGCTGGCTTTTAATATTTTTTTTTTTTTAGGTGCAGCTCCTCTTTAAGTGCAAAGGAATGTGTCTTCAGTGTCACTGACACCCGTGGTTATAATAAATAATTACCTTACTGCTGTAAGGTAAACAGCATGTAGCGAAGTTAAAGGGAGGGGTGAATCCCTTCGGATCGGTCTGTTCCTGGGCATTCACACTGTGTATGGGGTAAAACCAAGGGGGATCCTTTCCTTTCCTGCAATTTCTGAGCAAAGGAAAGTGTCAGCCAGGAGGTGGCGGGAGAAGTGGCAGCCAGGAGGTGGCCAGGGAAAGTGGCAGCCAGGTGGTGGTGGGGGAAGTGGCAGCCAGGAGGTGGCCTGGCCCTGTAGCCTGACCTAATAGCAGGTTCCTCCCTGAATTGCAGGAAAGGAAAGGATCCCCCTTGGTTTTACCCCATACACAGTGTGAATGCCCAGGAACAGACCGATCCGAAGGGATTCACTCCTCCCCTTAACTTCGCTACATGCTGTTTACCTTACAGCAGTAAGGTAATCATTTATTATAACCACGGGTGTCAGTGACACTGAAGACACATTCCTTTGCACTTAAAGGCACAGTGACACTGGATGTCAGTATATCAGCACACAGTGTTCCTGTGAAACACTTGCACATTTGCACTACTGTTGCACACTGGACCGGAAAGAGCGTCCAATATTGCACTAGAGACTCTATACACCCAGCCTGTTAATTTAATTTTATTTATTTATATATATATATATTTTTATATATATTTTTTTCTATGTTGAATAGTCACGTTCTTAATTATCCACACTCTCTGCGTATTTTGCACATTTTTAGATTTCACGTAGTAATACTACTTGCCTTTTTGCGTAATATTGCACATGTCGGATGTATGCTTTTTAATAGCTTTAATTTTTATTGCACAATAGCACTTTTTTATGGTGAATGCACATGTGCCTTTTAACATGTATGCTAATTAATTTATAATATGAATGGTAACATTTGTCATTTCTTAGTATACCCTCTCTGCACACTAGCACCTTATTTGGAGAGTTAAACTGATGAATGTTTATTACTTATGAACAAATCTCATTATTTTTAATAACAAATTGTATATAAAAATAACCCCTCGTAAGGAGCGCAACACCACCTACTTTTCTGAATACCTATACATTTGGGCACGAGTTTGGCCCTTACGGTGTATGCAGCACCTATTTGCTCAATATACTACATTTACAAATTCTTTTTAGCGCAGGAGTACCTACCTTACAGGATAGACATTTTAAATGCTGCTATTTTACCTAGCCAGGAAATTTCTCTTTTGGATATGTCTGCTAGCTGTTGTTCAATTTTGGTTATGAATAGTTTAAGGTTGGCATCTGCCAAGGAGGTAGTGTTGTTAGTCAAAGTAATACCTAGGTACGAAATACCTTTTTTGCTCCAGGAGTATGGCATAGTACTTTATAGTGATTGTTTTGTGAATTGGGAGACTCCCATGTTCAGTATCAGGGATTTGTTGAAGTTGACCTTATAGTAGAATACTGCACCAAAGGCTGTTAAAATATTGTGGTCCTGTGGTAGGGAAGTGAGAGGTTATGTCAGTAAAAGGATGACATTGTCAGCAAATAGGTTTATAACGTGTTTGTCCTGTCCAAATATAAAGCCCTTGATATTGGTATTTGTTCTGATGGCCTCAGCCAGAGGTTCAATCATTAAATTAAATATTGTAGGGGATGAAGGGCATCCTTGGCGGGTGCCGTTAGTCATTTTGAAAGATTTTGATAGGAAACCTGACGTGTAGACCTGTGCTGATGGGAAGGAATATAGAGCCAATATAGCCATGAGAATTGGACCCCTGAAGCCGAATTGGGTTAGTACCATTTCCATATAAGTCCAATGGACCCTGTTGAACGCCTTCTCTGCATCTATAGACAGAAGCAGAGAAGGCGTCCGGGATTGAACAGCATGATGAATAACATTAATAATACGTCTAGTAGTATCTGGCGATTGCCTCCCCCTCACAAATACCATCTGGTCGTGTTTTATGATGAAAGGAACAACCTCTGATAATCTCTTGGCCAATCATTTTGCATATATTTTGATGTCTGAGTTTAGGAGGGATATTGGCCTAAAGTTGGCTGGTGCGTTGGGTTCTTTTCCCGGTTTTGGTAGGGTGATGATGTGGGCTCTCAGCATCTCCTGTGGGAATGAAGAGGTTTCCTCTGCCTTTGTAAATACTTGTAGCATGTGTGGAGCCAGGATGTCTTTATATGTTTTGGAGTATTCCTTTGCAAAACCATCTGGCCCCATGACTTGCCATTCGGTAATGTTTTAGTAATGCTTTCTATCTCCTGAGTGGAAAATGGAGCATTCACCTGTCTAAGTTGATCTTCTGTCAGTGCTGGGAGTTGTATGTTCTGTAGGAAGTTTTGTATTGTGGCTGCTGTTGGTTGTTGTGTTGATGTATCCTCACTGAGATTGTACAGTGTTCCGTAGTAGTCTGCAAATTTATTCGCTATCTCCTGTGGATTTGTGATTTTGTGGTGTTGGGTATTATGTATCAAGTGTGCTATTCTAGTTTTTGCACGGGCAGCCCTGATTCTACTGGCCAGGTATTTCCCTGCTCTGTTAGCATTGGCATAGAAGTTCAGTTGTAGACGTCTAAGTCCCTGTACACATGGTCGGAATTTCAGACGGAAAAGGTCAGATCGGACAATGCTGTCAGATAATCCGACCGTGTGTGGGCTCCATCAGACTTTTTCCGACGGAATGTCCGACCAACAAAGTTTGAGAGCTAGATATAAAATTTTCCGACAACATGATCCAATCGGACTTTGTCCGATTGTTTGTAGAGAATTCCAATCGGACAAAGTGTCACGCATACTCAGATCAAATTACGAGACCAAAGCTTTTGGCTACTAGCCACAGCGTAGTCACGTCGTAACGAACGAACGTCAACACGTTCTGAACGTTCGGATATTCTGACAACTATGTCCGACCGTGTGTATGCAACACCAGTTTCGGCCAAAATCCGTCGGAAAAAATCCAACGGATTTTGTTATCAGAATGTCCGATCATGTGTACAAGGGCTTAGATGATTGTCATATTGCTGTATTAGAAGCTCCCTTAACCACTTCAGCCTCGGACCAATAAACACCTTAAGGACCAGGGGCCTTTTTACAATTTCGCACTGCGCTGCTTTAACTGGTAATTGCGCAGTCATGCAATATTGTACCCAAACGAAATTTGCGTCCTTTTCTTCCCACAAATAGAGCTTTCTTTTGATGGTATTTGATTGCCTCTGCGATTTTTATTTTTTGCGATATAAATGGAAAAAGAGCGAAAATTTTGAAAAAAAATGATATTTTCTTCTTTTTGTTATAAGAAAAATCGAATAAACTAAATTTTAGTCAAACATTGAGGGCAAAATTTATTCAGCCACATGTCTTTAGTAAAAAAAATGTCAATAAGCGTATATTTTTTGGTTTGCGCAAAAGTTATAGCGTCTACAAACTAGAGTACATTTTCTGGAATTTACACAGCTTTTAATTTATGACTGCCTATCTCATTTCTTGAGGTGCTAAAATGGCAGGGCAGTACAAACCCCCCCCAAATGACCCCATTTTGGAAAGTAGACACCACAAGGAAACTGCTGATGGGTATGTTGAGCCCATTGAATATTTATTTTTTTTGTCCTAAGGGATTGAATAATGACAAAAAAAAAATGTACAAAAAGTTGTCACTAAATGATATATTGCTCACACATGCCATGGTTATATGTGGAATTGCACCCCAAAATATATTCCGCTACTTCTCCCGAGTACGGGGATACCACATGTGTGGGACTTTTTGGGAGTCTAGTCGCGCACGGCATCCCGAAAACCAATCACCACCTTCAGGATTTCTAAGGGTGCAAATTTTTGATTTCACCCCTCACTACCTATCACAGTTTCGAAGGCCATAAAAAGCCAAAATAGCACAAACCCCCCAAAATGACCCCATTTTGGAAAGTAGACACCCCAAGCTATTTACTGAGAGACATGTTGAGTCCATGGAATATTTTATATTTTGCCACAAGTTGCGGGAATATTACAAACTTTTTTTTTTTTGCACAAAGTTGTCACTAAATGATATATTGCTCACACATGCTATGGGCATATGTGAAATGACACCCCAAAATACATTCTGCTGCTTCTCCTGAGTACAGGGATACCACATATGTTGGACTTTTTGGGAGCCTAGCCGTGTACGGGACCCCGAAATCCAAGCACTGCCTTCAGGATTTCTAAGGGCATAATTTTTTTATTTTACTCCTCACTACCTATCACTACCTATCACAGTTTTGACGGCCATAAAATGCCAAGATGGCACAAAACCCCCCCAAATGACCCCATTTTGGAAAGTAGACACCCCAAGCTATTGGCCGAGGGCCATCTTGACACTATTGAATATTTTTTTTTTTTGTCCCAAGGGATTGAATAATGACAAAAAATAAAAATAAATTTTTTTTTCCAAAAAGTTGTCACTAAATGATATATTGCTCACACATGCCATGGTTATATGTGGAATTGCACCCCAAAATATATTCAGCTACTTCTCCCGAGTATGGGGATACCACATGTGTGGGACTTTTTGGGAGTCTAGTCGCGTACGGCACCCCGAAAACCAATCACCACCTTCAGGATTTCTAAGGGTGCAAATTTTTGATTTCACCCCTCACTACCTATCACAGTTTCGAAGGCCATAAAATGCCAAAATAGCACAAAACCCCCCCAAATTACCCCATTTTGGAAAGTAGACACCCCAAGCTATTTACTGAGAGTCATGTTGTCTGAACGAAAAAAAAGAGATTGATCGGTGGGTATGCCCACCATTAGATACCTCCCTTCATCCACCCACTTCTAATGATGGACATACATGCACCATTTATATATGCCGAAGCATGGGGGAATCCTCCCGCAAAAAAGTTATGCCGTGTACATACGTTCAAACTTTTCCATGGGCAAGCCCCCTGTCGGAATTTTGACCGTATGTACGCGGCATTAGGAGCAAAATCGCTCCTCCACCCCTTATGCCCCCATGCTTCGGCATATATGCTCTTTTTTAACTGTGGTGGTGAAATCACCTCCTACAGCACTGGAGTCACGGCTTTATGTATCGTGGGAGCAAACGCTGTTGCTGTCAAGATAAATAAATCCACGCTGCAGCTGAATGGCGTACCTGCTAAGCAAATTATGGTTAACGTTAAAACAAAGTAACATCACAGGAAAACCTGACCATACCATACCTGCAAAGCAAATGCCAAAAAAAACAGTAAAAAAGAAAACATTTTTTAACACAACCTGTGCCTAAAATATATATATGCCGAAGCATGGGGGCATCCTCCCGCAAAAAAGTTATGCTGCGTACATACGTTCAAACTTTTCCACGGGCAAGCCCTCCGTCTGAATTTTGACCGTATGTACGCGGCATTAGGAGCAAAATCGCTCCTCCACCCCTTATGCCCCCATGCTTCGGAATATATGCTCTTTTTTAACTGTGGTGGTGAAATCACCTCCTACAGCACTGGAGTCGCTGCTTTATGTATCGTGGGAGCAAACGCTGTTGCTGTCAAGATAAATAAATCCACGCTGCAGCTGAATGGCGTACCTGAAAACATGAAAAATGGTTAACAATAACACAGTAAACAGTAAAGTATAAAAAATTAGAGAGAAGAGAGAGAGAGAGAGAGAGAGAGAGAGAACAATAAAACGACAACTATTTTTGGTTTTTATATTTTATATTTTTTTTGTTTTTTTTATTTTACTTTTTTTTTTTATACACTTTTTTTTGAACTGTAAACTGTAACTGTAACGGTTCGGGTCTCTCAAAATGCGATGGCATCTTGGGAGACCCTGTGTAAGTGTGCCTAGCCTGTGAAATGCTGTACCCTACGCTAATACTTCACTAGTTCATGGTAGCGTTCAAAACACTCACCCTGACAAAGACCAGGATTGCCAGGACAGCGTGGACAATAAGAACGGGTGTCACGCCTATATCCGCGCTTGCTACAGACACGACATCTTTTTTGGGGGGCTCGTTGGGTAGGGGTACTCGGGAGGACATAAGAATAATGCCTCTCATGCAGCCGGCTTACTGCATTTGGTTGGGAATGGTGAGGTACAGGACCCTCTGGATACAGAAGCTCTGTGACAACCTCTCTTTGGAAGAAAAGAAAGGTTAATGTCCCGCCTGAAGTTTTGTATAGCACAAAAGCATTCAGCAAAGCCAATTGAAATAAGTAAGCAGACACTTTTTTGTACCAGCGTCTGGTCTTACGGGAAGTTAGATACGGCGCCAACATCTGGTCATTGAGGTCCACCCCTCCCATATTTTTGTTATATTCGTGAACACAGAGGGGTTTCTCCACAATACCAGTCGCCGTAGAAATTTGGACCGTCGTGTCTGCATGAAGGGAGGTAAGAACGAAAACATTCTTATTATGCCTCCACTTCATAGCGAGCAAATTATTACACCGATAGCAGGCTCTCTCCCCCAGCCTAAGACGGGAATCTACAAGCCGCTGGGGAAAGCCCCGGCGATTAGGTCGCACGGTGCCACATGCTCCAATCTGATGATCAAATAAATGACTAAACAGTGGCACGCTGGTGTAATAGTTGTCCACGTACAAGTGGTACCCCTTTCCGAATAAGGGTGACACCAATTTCCACACTATCTTGCCAGCGCTTCCTATGTAATCAGGGCAGTTCTCCGGCTCTACGTAACTATCTTTACCCTCATAAACCATAAAGCTCCATGCATAGCCTGTGGCCCTGTCACAGCACTTATAGAGCTTGACCCCGTATCTGGTACGCTTGTTGGGAATGTACTGTTTGAATGACAAGCGACCAGTAAACTTAACCAGGGACTCATCAACGCAGACAACTTTTTGGGGAGTAAACAAGTCTGCAAAACGTTGGTTGAAGTGGTTTATGAGGGGCCGAATTTTGTAGAGCCGATCGTATTCAGGGTCTCCACGTGGACGACAAAGTTCATTGTCACTGAAGTGCAAGAACCGCAAGATCTGCTTGTATCGTTTCCTGGACATGGAGTTAGAGAACACGGGCATGTGGTCAGCCGGATGCGTGGACCAATAAGCCCGCATCCGCATGAATTTATGTGTGCCCATGTTGAGGGAAAGGCCCAGAAACGTCTTAAATTCGGAAACCGTAACTGGTTTCCAATCTCTGGCAAGAGACGGCAACTGGGGATTAGCGGCGATGCGTTGACCAGCATATAAATTGGTTTGGTCCACAATAGATCTATAGAGATCTTCCGTGAGATACAGAGAATAAAAATCGAGTGGCGTAAAATCATCTGTATCCACCTGAATACCGGGTTGGGCAGTGAATGGGGGAAGTATGGGTTCTGCAGAAGTGGTGGGCACCCAATTAGGATAGGCGAATTCTGCAGGAAGGGCACTATGGGTACGACGGGCCTGTCTTTGTCTTCTTCTTGGTGGCAGCGGGACACTACTTGTGCTTGCCACCTCGCCAGCTTGAACTGCACTTATGGGACTCGCCACGTCACCACGTGATACTGCAGTGCTGGATGTACGTCCAGGGTGTACTAGGCCGCTGGTGCTTGCCAGTTCACCAAAAGGATGAGCGGCGCTAGTACTGGCTCTATACTCCATACGAGGGACTTGCGGTTCCTGCACCTCAACAACATCAGAAAATCGGGGTCGGGTACGCCTGACGTTAGCAGGGACCTCTTCTTCGTCGTCAGAGCTATCTGACATGGAGGCGCTGTCCTCTACAGGTTCGTATTCTGAGCATGAATCTGACAGATCAGTGTCTTCCTCTTCACTATCTGTCATGCTCAGAAACGTGTAGGCCTCTTCACTAGTGTACCTTCGCTTTGCCATTTTGGGCTCTAAATTTAGGGGTACAGTAGTGAGACTCACAGGTAAAAAAGCACCTAGCCTGTCAGCGACTGTATAAAACGCTACAAAAAAAACTGTTAGCGATCGCAGGGATCAGGCCTGACTCTGCGAACGCTGCAGTTATGTGTGTTGTATTTTGTAAGTGACAGTGATCGATCGATACTGCACTTGGGTGGGCTGGGCTGGGCTGGGCTGGGCAGAGGGGCAAAACGCAATTGCTAGCAGGTATCTGGATTGATCCTGCTAACAATGCGTTTTTTTAGAACCCTAAATTGCTGGGCACGCTAGTATAGATCTGATCAGATCAGATATTGATCTGTTCGGATACTATACCACTAAGGGAGGTGTATGCTTTGCGCGTGGGTGTTAGCGGTACTGGCACTAACCTAGCACTGCCTGGGGCGACGCAGACCCTTTCTGACCCTAAAACCAAATTTATATCACCCGCCGGGTGATCAGGGGGTTAAACCTTTATTAGGTAATAAATGGCGGGTGCCCTGATGCTATAAAAAGCAAACTACCTAACCAGCGTCACCCGTAACACTTATACGGTGATCACTGGTGAAAGGGTTAACTAAGGGCAATCAGGGGTTAAAACCTTTATTGGGTATTTATATGGGGGTACCTGAAGCTTTATAAAAACCTGACGGGGAACCTAAATAACTAAATAACTAACTGGCTAACCAGCGTCACCAGTGACACTTATGCAGCGATCGCTGGTGAAAGGGTTAACTCTAGGGGCAATCAACCTTTATTAGGTTATATATCGGGGTACCTAACGCTATAAAAACCTGGCGTTGAACCTAAAAAAAAACTAGCTTCCTAGCGGGACCAGTGACACTATTGCAGCGATCAGAAAAACGATCGCTTAGTGACACTGGTAAAAGAGGGTGAAAGGGTTAACTGGGAGGGCAATCAAGGGGTTAAACCTTTATTAGGGGGGGGTAGGGGGCTACCCTGGACCTAAAGGGGCCTAACACTAGCTGCCCTGACACTTTTTACAGTCACAACTGACACTAAATGTAGTGATCAATAAATAAATGAACACTGCATTAGTGACACTGTGACTGGGGGGGGGGGGCGGGGGTCCGATCGGGGGGGTGATCGGGGGGTGACTGGGGTGAAATGTGTGCCTGTGTGTACCTATGTGTCAGTGGACTGTTGGTGCACTTACTTGGACGTCTTCACTCCTCGCTGTCCGGTTCAAAAAGACCGCCACGAGGAGTGTGACATCACTTCCTCCTCCTGTGTTTACATTTTCACAGGGGAGGAAGTTCGTCACTGGCCAGGAGCGATCGAGAGGGGATGGGCAGAAACCAACGGCCATCCCCTCATCGCGGATCGCTTCGGCACCGAAAGGGACCGCCGTATCTAGCGGGAGGGGGTCCGATCGGACCCCCCACCCGCTAGAAGGCAGGCACGTACATCTACGTGATTGTGCCTGCCTGTGCCATTGTGTTGACGTACATTGGCAATACGGCGGTCCTGAAGTGGTTAAGTTTTCTCTGAGTTTGGAAAGTGTGTTTGCTCTATCTATGGTAGGGTAAGTTTTGTTTTGGGATTCCAGCTTGTGTATGTCAGACAGTGATTGGTTAAGTTTAGCGGCGTGTCGTTTTCTTTCCCTGGCCCCCGATTGAATCAGTATGCCTCTCATGTATGCTTTGTGAGTGTTCCATAGTATAAATGGGTCCACCATGGGTGTGCTATTGTTATGGAAAAAGTCTTGGAGATGCTAAGAGATTACTGGGAGAGTGTGGGGTTCTTGCAGGAGTCTAACATTGCAGCGCCAGATGAGAAGTGGGGGAGAAACACCCCTTTCAGTAATGGACATAGAAATTGCAGCATGGTCAGACCGTGTGATATCCTATATCCGAGATGTGTGAACACATTGCAGGAGCCATTTATCTGTAAGAAACATATCTATCCAAGAATATGAACAATTCCTAGTGGAGAAAAAAGTGTAGTCTCTTTCGTTGGCATGAAGGCATCTCCATGAATCGAACAGTTCTGGTTGATGTAGAAGAGTATATAGGGTCGCTGATCTTTTAGATTTGTTTGTGGTGGTATCCAATGTGGGATCTGCTATAAGATTGAAATCACCTCCTATAATAAGGTTGATATATTGCATGGATTTGGGTCTCTTGAGTACTTTTCCGCAAGAAACAAATTTGGTGCTTGTTCGGGCGTACAGTGTGACAAGTGTGTACAGGTTAGAGATGATGTCTCCAGTTACTATGATGTATCTGCCCTCTTCATCTATGTATGTTTCTTTTAGTTGGAAGGACAAAGAGTTTCTCAAGGCTAGCATCACTCCTCCTTTTCAGGTGTGCATGCCAGAAAGATGTGTGGGTATTCCCTGTGCGTGCATTGAGGCGCTTTATGTTGTTGAAAGTGAGTCTCCTGCACGCAGAGAATATCCACATTCTGCTTAGAAGCTTCTTTCCATACTGAAAATCGCTTAGCTGGGTGATTTAATCCTTTGGCGTTTATTGAAAGGCATGTAATCGTCATTTATGGTGGTGGGATATATAATGTATGGAGTCGTGGTGTAAGCACTCACTGTATCCATGGTGGTCGGTAACGGTATCTTCCTCGAGATGGCTTCTGGCGTTCCAAAGCTTGGTCTCAGCAATACTCCTTGGTAACGATTTCTGTATGCAGTTAGCATGTAACAACAATAAAAAAAAAAACAAACGACAAAAAACATAGAGAGTTAGCTGTATAATCATAAATAGGGATCTTACAACTGATCCGTTTGCAGACATATCTGCTAAACTTGTTGACAGGGTTATAGGAGAATAGATTGTATGCTCCTGTTACCGGAGAGATATGTGGAAATACAAGCAGTGCTTGGTATGAGCTACCACCAAGATTTTTCTTGTTGGTACGCTTATGGGTAACCACCTGCCATTCATTTTGAGGAAACTGAGGTTGTGGTACAGCGTCAGGTTGTAGTGCTTGGTCTGGGAGTATCCCCCATTGGCGCAAGACTGAGATACCTTCCTCCAGTGTCGTGATGGTTTTTGTGGTCCCATTGTGGGTAATGAGGAGAGTTGCAGGGTACTTCCATTTGTGTAGGATTTTATGGTTTCTTAAAGCCTTTGTGATGGTCGCCAGATTGCAGCGTTGCTGAAGTGTGTGCCTGGATAGGTCTGGGAGTAGATGTACGTCAGTATACTGAGGATGCACATTGTCAGGGCTGCGTGCTGCTTGCAGGATCTGTTCCTTCACGTGATAGAAGTGTACCCTCAGTAGTACATTTCTCGGGGTTCCCTCTGGGAGGAAGGACGGCTTAGAGAGTCTGTGGATTCTGTCCTCTATGGGGTCCTGCTTGGTCAATGCTGGAACCAAAGTAGAGAACAAAGCCTGGGCATAGTTTAGGAGGTGGGTGGTCGGCACAGACTCTGGGACGCCTCTCAGTTTTAAGATGTTCCTTCTGGAATTTTCCTCAAGGTCTGCGACCTTATCTTTCAGCCATGCTATATCCTCTCCCTGGGCCGCATGTGCGTCCACCATATTGTTGTATGCAGAGGAAAATTCATCCATCTGTCCACTCTCACCCCAATAGCCTATACAGCTCTGTGGCATTGGTTGATCCCTTTGACCATATCAGCGTGTAGGGATGATCTGAGGGAAATCAACATTTCCTTAAGCATAGTATCTGAAATAGATCTGTCAGCAATAGGGTAGTCCGCTATCGGGTCAGTCAGTTGTTGGGCCTGAGTGGTGTTGTTCCTGAGGTCCCGCTTACCTCCATGTCCTGGCTACTGTGTGATCGGACGGGAGAGTCCATCCTTGGCTTAGACTTGCCGGACTCCTAGTGAATGGACTAGATGTGCCTGAGGATGATCCGCTATGTGGGGCTTCCCATACGAGCGGTTTGTGGGGCTCTCCATGTCCATTTGCATGAGTGATGGCCCTGTCCTCTGGCCGTTGTGTGAGGGAGCCACCGCCATTTTGTGAAGGCCCGCGGGTCTTCAATGCAAAGAAGCTGGGCAGTTTAGTAGGCTGTGGTGGGTTTTTTCTTTACCTTGTCATCCCCAGGCTGTCTGTGAGTGTCAAGTGAAAAATCAACCAGCGCTAAAAACACAACAAATACAGTGAAAAAAAATATATAAAAATGCAGCTAGAATACTGTAGGTCAAATTACCAAATCCCACATCTCAAAATCAAAAAATATCAGTACAGCGCAAATACAAAACAATACAAAAAAAATTCCATAAAGTGAAAAATAAAAAGTCCATATAGTGAATAGTAAGGGAAGTTCAGAAAGAGTCCACTTGTGCAATGTGTCTTCAATCAATATATCAAGTGACGATGTGATCCCTTCACCATTGAGCAAGTTGAACTCTCACCTCAACAAGTGGACCCCTGATATATCAGATAGGTCAGAAACGCATGTTCCCATCAAGGGTAAATCATAAGGTTACAGCAGACCAAGCGGAAGCACTTCCAGGTGAGGTTCTCATCCGTATCGTCAGATCAATGTGATATCATATATGAAAAAGAACAGGCAAATCTAGTGCTCTCCGTTGATGCCAATTTATTAAAACAAATAAATAAAAGACAAATACCACTCACATTTGTAAGCACTGATCTCCAGTGCTGAGTGCTAAGACAGAAAAATACCATGCATGGATCAGTGTGTCAGCTGGCGGATGACGTCACGACGCAGGTCACGTGGTCCGTACGCGTTGCGTCCCAGAAAGTAGGCGGGACTTCATCAGCGGTGACGGAATGACGTCGGACGGCCGCTTTTATACCAACACACTAATATAGAACCAATCAAGTGCGGAGTAATGCGCAAGACAGATACCGTAGACAGCACGTATCAAACGTGACACCGGAACATAAATCTGCGCTCACTCCAAACACAGGAAGGAGAGAGAAAATATTAAAAAATATGCTATGGAGAAATTAAAACCAAACCAGAGAGAAACAAAAATATATAGTCTGCTAATTAGCAACAAGATACAGTCCTCTAATTATTCTCACATAGACTACGTGGAGAAAGAAAGAGGATATTGCTTAAAAAAAAAAGCAGTACAATATAATCTCCTGGTAAGTCAAATATAACCAAAATAAAAACCTAATAAATATACCCGCAGTGCCGCTGACGCCATCAGAAAGCTACACTGATCCACACATGGATTAATAAAAATAAATACCAAAATATAAATCAAGACAAAATAATATAAAAATAAAAATAAAAATAAAGATAAAAATAAAATTAAAAATAAAAATAAAAATAAAAGTAAAAATAAAATAAAAATAAAAATAAAAATAAAATAAAAATAAATATACATAAAAATCACAAATACAAGTACAAAGAGAAAAAAAAAGAAAAAATTTCAATACAATAGAACAATTCAATTATCTGTCCGAAATGAAACAATTTAAATCAAAATCCACGTTTAGACCTCTCGGGGCAAGAACCCTTGTTTCATGGATCCAATAAGATTCACGTTTGCTTAATTGGCGTATGAAGTTACCTCCACGCCAATGTTTGGTTACCTTCTCAATCCCCCAAAAGCTCAAACCTCTGGGATTCTGAGAATGCACCAATTTGAAATGGCGAGACACATTGTGGGTCTTAAGACCCTTTTTGATATTATTTACGTGTTCACCCAACCTCACATGTAGGGGTCTGGAGGTTCTGCCAATATATTGGAGACCACATTCACATTGTAACATGTATACCACCCCTGTGGTAGAACAGGTAATAAGTTTATCGATCTTGTATTCCTTATTGTTACTTGTAGCTATAAAAGATTTTCTCCTTTTTACATTGCATCTGGAGTGTCTGCATGCCGTACATCTACCGCACGCATAGAAGCCGGATAAAAAAGAGAAAAGTCTACTTTCAGTTTGTACAGGGGGATCGATAACACTCGGTGCTATTTGGTCACGTATTGATGGAGCCTTCTTATATATGAAAGAGGGCCGTGCAGGTAACAGAGGGCCCAACACTCGATCCTGTTTCAATATAAACCAATTTTTGGCAACAACTTTTTCGAATTTCTTATACTGTACGTTATAATCAAGAACCATTCTGAAATTAACCCCTTCCACTCCTGATTCTTTTATCTTATCTCTAACCAAAAGGGATCTATCCATCTGTTGGACCAAAGAAATTTCATGTTCAAGAACAGAGCAATCATATCCCTTTTCTTGGAATTTAGAGGATAGAGTATGGGCTTGATGCACGAAATCATCCATACGAGAGCAGTTCCGTCTTAATCTTACATACTGTCCCCTGGGGATATTGCATAACCAAGACTTATGGTGGCAGCTCCCCAGGGGAATGTACGAATTCCGATCAGTTGGCTTGAAATGATTTTTTAATACTAGCCCATCATTCGCTTTGGTGATCTCAAGATCAAGAAACACCATCCGTTCTTGGCTGATATTCCATGATAACTGGATGTTTTTTTCATTACCATTCATGGTGCCGATAAATTCATCCAAACCAAGCCTGTCACCATCCCATATGAGGATAAGATCATCTATAAATCTATTGTAGCAGATCAATTCCTTGGGGCGGTTCCGAAAAACGATGTCCTCCTCCCAGTGGGCCATAAATAGATTGGCCACACTGGGAGCAAACCTAGCCCCCATGGCAACCCCCCTCACTTGTAAAAAGAACTGATGATTAAACCAAAAATAATTCCTCGATAAACAAAAATCTAGGCATTTGAGAATATATTTTTTGAGGCACTCAGATAAATCAGAATAAGTAGACATAGCCCACTGATGCACGAGCTTCAGTTCAGTGGGCTATGTCTACTTATTCTGATTTATCTGAGTGCCACAAAAAATATATTCTCAAATGCCTAGATTTTTGTTTATCGAGGAATTATTTTTGGTTTAATCATCAGTTCTTTTTACAAGTGAGGGGGGTTGCCATGGGGGCTAGGTTTGCTCCCAGTGTGGCCAATCTATTTATGGCCCACTGGGAGGAGGACGTCGTTTTTCGGAATATTTTTTGTGGCACTCAGATAAATCAGAATAAGTAGACATAGCCCACTGATGCACGAGCTTCAGTTCAGTGGGCTATGTCTACTTATTCTGATTTATCTGAGTGCCACAAAAAATATATTCTCAAATGCCTAGATTTTTGTTTATCGAGGAATTATTTTTGGTTTAATCATCAGTTCTTTTTACAAGTGAGGGGGGTTGCCATGGGGGCTAGGTTTGCTCCCAGTGTGGCCAATCTATTTATGGCCCACTGGGAGGAGGACGTCGTTTTTCGGAATATTTTTTGTGGCACTCAGATAAATCAGAATAAGTAGACATAGCCCACTGATGCACGAGCTTCAGTTCAGTGGGCTATGTCTACTTATTCTGATTTATCTGAGTGCCACAAAAAATATATTCTCAAATGCCTAGATTTTTGTTTATCGAGGAATTATTTTTGGTTTAATCATCAGTTCTTTTTACAAGTGAGGGGGGTTGCCATGGGGGCTAGGTTTGCTCCCAGTGTGGCCAATCTATTTATGGCCCACTGGGAGGAGGACGTCGTTTTTCGGAACCGCCCCAAGGAATTGATCTGCTACAATAGATTTATAGATGATCTTATCCTCATATGGGATGGTGACAGGCTTGGTTTGGATGAATTTATCAGCACCATGAATGGTAATGAAAAAAACATCCAGTTATCATGGAATATCAGCCAAGAACGGATGGTGTTTCTTGATCTTGAGATCACCAAAGCGAATGATGGGCTAGTATTAAAAAATCATTTCAAGCCAACTGATCGGAATTCGTACATTCCCCTGGGGAGCTGCCACCATAAGTCTTGGTTATGCAATATCCCCAGGGGACAGTATGTAAGATTAAGACAGAACTGCTCTCGTATGGATGATTTCATGCATCAAGCCCATACTCTATCCTCTAAATTCCAAGAAAAGGGATATGATCGCTCTGTTCTTGAACATGAAATTTCTTTGGTCCAACAGATGGATAGATCCCTTTTGGTTAGAGATAAGATAAAAGAATCAGGAGTGGAAGGGGTTAATTTCAGAATGGTTCTTGATTATAACGTACAGTATAAGAAATTCGAAAAAGTTGTTGCCAAAAATTGGTTTATATTGAAACAGGATCGAGTGTTGGGCCCTCTGTTACCTGCACGGCCCTCTTTCATATATAAGAAGGCTCCATCAATACGTGACCAAATAGCACCGAGTGTTATCGATCCCCCTGTACAAACTGAAAGTAGACTTTTCTCTTTTTTATCCGGCTTCTATGCGTGCGGTAGATGTACGGCATGCAGACACTCCAGATGCAATGTAAAAAGGAGAAAATCTTTTATAGCTACAACTAACAATAAGGAATACAAGATCGATAAACTTATTACCTGTTCTACCACAGGGGTGGTATACATGTTACAATGTGAATGTGGTCTCCAATATATTGGCAGAACCTCCAGACCCCTACATGTGAGGTTGGGTGAACACGTAAATAATATCAAAAAGGGTCTTAAGACCCACAATGTGTCTCGCCATTTCAAATTGGTGCATTCTCAGAATCCCAGAGGTTTGAGCTTTTGGGGGATTGAGAAGGTAACCAAACATTGGCGTGGAGGTAACTTCATACGCCAATTAAGCAAACGTGAATCTTATTGGATCCATGAAACAAGGGTTCTTGCCCCGAGAGGTCTAAACGTGGATTTTGATTTAAATTGTTTCATTTCGGACAGATAATTGAATTGTTCTATTGTATTGAAATTGTTTCTTTTTTTTTTCTCTTTGTACTTGTATTTGTGATTTTTATGTATATTTATTTTTATTTTATTTTTATTTTTATTTTATTTTTACTTTTATTTTTATTTTTATTTTTAATTTTATTTTTATCTTTATTTTTATTTTTATTTTTATTTTTATTTTTATATTATTTTGTCTTGATTTATATTTTGGTATTTATTTTTATTAATCCATGTGTGGATCAGTGTAGCTTTCTGATGGCGTCAGCGGCACTGCGGGTATATTTATTAGGTTTTTATTTTGGTTATATTTGACTTACCAGGAGATTATATTGTACTGCTTTTTTTTTTAAGCAATATCCTCTTTCTTTCTCCACGTAGTCTATGTGAGAATAATTAGAGGACTGTATCTTGTTGCTAATTAGCAGACTATATATTTTTGTTTCTCTCTGGTTTGGTTTTAATTTCTCCATAGCATATTTTTTAATATTTTCTCTCTCCTTCCTGTGTTTGGAGTGAGCGCAGATTTATGTTCCGGTGTCACGTTTGATACGTGCTGTCTACGGTATCTGTCTTGCGCATAACTCCGCTCTTGATTGGTTCTATATTAGTGTGTTGGTATAAAAGCGGCCGTCCGACGTCATTCCGTCACCGCTGATGAAGTCCCGCCTACTTTCTGGGACGCAGCGCGTACGGACCACGTGACCTGCGTCGTGACGTCATCCGCCAGCTGACACACTGATCCATGCATGGTATTTTTCTGTCTTAGCACTCAGCACTGGAGATCAGTGCTTACAAATGTGAGTGGTATTTGTCTTTTATTTATTTGTTTTAATAAATTGGCATCAACGGAGAGCACTAGATTTGCCTGTTCTTTTTCATATATGATATCACATTGATCTGACGATACGGATGAGAACCTCACCTGGAAGTGCTTCCGCTTGGTCTGCTGTAACCTTATGATTTACCCTTGATGGGAACATGCGTTTCTGACCTATCTGATATATCAGGGGTCCACTTGTTGAGGTGAGAGTTCAACTTGCTCAATGGTGAAGGGATCACATCGTCACTTGATATATTGATTGAAGACACATTGCACAAGTGGACTCTTTCTGAACTTCCCTTACTATTCACTATATGGACTTTTTATTTTTCACTTTATGGAATTTTTTTTTGTATTGTTTTGTATTTGCGCTGTACTGATATTTTTTGATATTGTGTCTGTGAGTGTCGCTATGTAGATTGTGGGCATGGATGGGTTCGGTGCGCTTCCTATGTGTTCGGATCTCTCCGGTGGCTGAGCGGAGCTCTAGCTCAATTGTCCATCTTATCGCTCGGTCACCACGCCCCCCCAACAGACACTTTTTTGTACCAGCGTCTGGCCTTACGGGCAACTAGGTATGGCACCAACAAATGGTCGTTTAGGTCCAACCCTCCTATATTTTGGTTATATTCGTGGACACAGAGGGGTTTCTCCACAACACCAGTCGCCGTAGTAATTTGGACCATCGTGTCTGCATGAAGGGAGGTAAGAACGAAAACATTCTTATTATCCCTCCATTTCATAGCGAGCAAGTTATTACACTTCAAGCAGGCTCTCTCCCCCAGCCTAAGCCCTTGTACACATGGTCGGAGAGTCTGACAACCAGATCCGTCAGATTTTGTCAGTCGGATTATGTCCGTTTGATCTTGTCCGAAACTCTTGCATAAACACGGTCGGACAAAGTTGTCGAAAAAAAACGATCTTTCAGAACGTGATGACGTAATTTAGTTACGATGGGACTACGTTCAGGCTAGTAGCCAATAGCTTTGATGTAGGAATTTGATCTGAGCATGCGTGGCACTTTGTCCGATCGGAATTCTCTACACATGATCGGAGTATGTCCTATCGGACCAGTTTGTCGGAAAATATTTCCAGCAAGTTGTAAAATTTGGTCCGACGGATATTCCGACGGAAACAGTCCGATGCATACCACACACAGTCGGATTATCCGACAACACGGTCCGATAGGACACATTCCGACGGATTCTCCGACCGTGTGTACAAGGGCTAAGACGGGACTCTACAAGACGCTGGGGAAAGTTCTGGCGATTAGGTTGCATGGTGCCACATGCTGCAATCTCATGATCAAACAAGTGACTAAAAAGTGGCAATAATTGTCCGCCTACAAGTGGTACCCCTTTCCGAATAAGGGTGACACCAAGTCCCACACAATCTTGCCAGTGCTTTCTACGTAGTCAGGGCAGTTTGTCGGCTCTATGTGACTATCTTTGCCCTGGTAAACCATAAGACTACATGTATAGCCTGTGGCCCTGTCGAAGAGCTTATACATCTTGACCCTGTATCTGGCACGCTTGCTGGGAAGGTACTGTTTGAATGACAAGCAGCCAGAAAACGTAATCAGGGTTTAATTAATGCAGACAACTTGATGGGGAGTAAACAAGTCTGCAAAAGGTTGGTTGAAGTGGTTTACGAGGGGCAGAATTTTGTAGAGCTGATCGTATCCAGGGTCTCCATGAGGACGATAGAGTTCATGGTCATTGAAATGCATGAACCGCAAGATCTGCTTGTATCGTGCCCTGGTCATGGAGGCAGAGAACAAGGGCATATGGTGAATTGGGTCAGTGGACCAATATGACCGCAACTCACTCTTTTTAGTTATGTCCATGTTGAGGGATAAGCCCAGAAAGAACTTAAATTTCTGAAACCATAATTGGTTTCCAATCTCTGGCAAGGGAGGCCTGGGAATAGTGGCGATGTGTTGACCAGAGTACAAATTGCTTTGGACCACAATAGAGCTATAGAGATCTTCGGTGAAAAACAGCGAATAAAAATCAAATGACGTAAAACAAACTGTTTCCACCTGAATGGCGGGTTGGCCAGTGAATGGGGGAAGTACGGGTGCTGCAGAAATGGTGGGGTCCCAATTAGGATTGGCTAATGCAGCAGGAAGGGCACTATGGGCACAATGGGCCTGTGTTTATCTTCTTGGTGGCAGTGGGACACTACTTGTGCTTGCCACCTCATCAGCTTAAACTGCACTTATGGGACTTGCCACGTCACCACATGATACTGCAGTGCTGGTTTGACTATGACCAGGGTGTTCTAGGCCGCTGGTGCTTGCCAGTTCACCAGAAGGATGAGCGGCACTAGTACTGCTATGCTCCACACGAGAGACCTGCGATTCTTGCACCTCAACGACAGAAGAAGAAGTTTGGGGTCTTGTACGCCTGACCTTGGCAGGAACCACAACTCCGTCATCAGCTATCTGTCATGGAGCCACTGTAGTCTACAGGATGGTATTCTGACCCTGAATCCTACAGATGAGTGACTTCCTTTTCACTATCTGTCATGCTCAGAAACGTGTCGGCCTCTTCACTAGTGTACCTTCGATTTGCCATTTTGGCCTCTAAATTTAGTGGTACACTAGTGAGACTCACAGGTAAAAAAGCTCCTAGGCTGTTAGCGACTGTATCAAAATGCTACCAAAAAAACTGTTAGCGATCTCAGGCCTGACTCTGCGAACGCTGCAGTTATGTGTGTTTAGTGTTTTGTAAGTGACAGTGATCGATCGATACTGCACTTGGGTGGGCTGGGCGGAGGGGCAAAACGCAGGTGCTTGCAGGTATCTGGGCTGATCCCGCTAACACTGCATTTTTGGATGCTAGTATAGATCTGATCAGATCAGATATCGATCCGTTCAGATATTATACGACTAAGGGAGGCATATGGTGCATGCGTGGGTGTTAGTGGTACTGGCACTAACCTGACGCTGCCAGGGGCGACACAGACCCTAAAACCTAACTTATATCACCCGCCGGTTGATCAGGGGGTTAAACCTTTATTAGGTAATAAACAGCGGATGCCCTGACACTATAAAAAACAAACTAACCAGCGTCACCCGTAACAGTTATACGGTGATCACTGGTGAAAGGGTTAACTAGGGGGCAATCAGGGGGTTAAAACGTTTATTATTTAGTATATGGGAGTTCCTGATGCTATAAAAAGCTGACGGCGAACCTAAATACTTACCTGTCTAACTAGTGTCACCTGTGACACTAATACAGCGATCAGAAAAACACTGGCGATGGGGGGTGATCGTGGGGGTTAAACCTTTATTGGGGGTTTAGGGGGTACCCTAGACCTAAAGGGGCCCACCACTAACTGCCCTACCACTCACAAATTACACTAATGCAGTAATTAGTAAAAACGAGGAGAGATTACATCACTTCCGCTGCTTCTGTTTACATTACAGAAGAAGGGGAAGTTTCCCATTCGCCAGGAGCAAACACGAGGGGATGGCCATGAATCAGTGGCCTCCTCCTCAGCACAGATCACTCCTGGAACGATGCCACCAGGGGATGCGGGCACCGGGGGATGCATATACCAATACAATTCTTTGCCTGCCCGTGCCATTCTTCAGACGTGCATGGTCGTGAGGTGGTCGCCAAGTGGTTAACAATATCTTGCTCGGGAAAGTTAGGTGAATTCCTAAATATGGGAGTGAAGAACTCGTGGACCATGTGAAGGGTGTGCCTTTTGTTATAATCTGTTTGGTCTGCTGATCTATCCCTAAGCATAGCATAGTGGATTTACCGTGGTTTATTTTGTAGAGGGAGACTGATCTGAATTGTTCTAGGGTTTTTTGAACACTTGGAAGGGATGCTTTGGGGTTCGTTAGGGTGAAGATAACATTATCCGCGTAAAGGCCTAGTTTGTGTTTAACATCTCCTATTTTGATACCCGATATTGTCGATGTGGACCTTATGGATTGTGCCAGTGGTTTCATTATCGTGGCAAAAATCAAGGAAAAAAAGGACACCCTTGTCTTGTGCCATTAGTGATTTCAAAAGGGACTGATGTTATCCTTGATGTCCAGACTTGGGCGCTCGGGGAGGAGTATAGATTAAGTATGGCTGTCAGAATATTTCCAGACAGACCAAATTTGCACAGGCCTTTTTCCATGTATTTCCAGTGAACCCTGTCAAGCACCTTCTCCTTCTCTATATCCAGTGATAAGTTTGGTTTGGTTGTTCTCCACCCACTGAATTACTGTAAATCTATGAGGCATCTATTGCTGTCTGAGGCTTGCCTGCCAGGTACTAATCCTACCTGATCATGATGTATTATTTGGGGGATGATCAAAGATAGGCGCTGAGCTAATAATTTCGCATAGAGTTTGGTGTCTGTATTTAGGAGTGAAATTCAGTGTTAATTAGCTGGTTTGTCAGAGGCTTTACCTGGTTTTGGTAAGGTAACTATCAGGGCTTCTAGGGATTCTTTGTGTATTCCACCTGTATTGGTAGAGTAATTAAAAGCGTTCCATAGATGTGGGGTGATCAAGTCAGAGATTTGTTTATAGTACTCATTTGGGAATCCATCAGGGAACAGGTCCTTGTGGAGGAGCAATTTATTTATAGCTTGCAGAATTTCCATGGGAGAAAAGGGGTTTCTAGTTGATTGGTTGATATAGAGGGGAGGTGGATGGACGAAAGGAACGCTTCAATGTCTTCAGTTTTAGGGTGGGCTGCTTGTTCTGAGTCTTTAAGGTTGTAGAGTTTAGCGTAAAATGCACTAAACTCTTCACAGGGGACGCCTACGTCCCTATGAAGACTTGGTATCCTCATCGCGCACTAAAACATTCCCCTTCTGGACCTATAGGCAGCTGAGACACTTCCTCGTGTCGCCAGATCCATCCTCTCAGTGGAGCAGACAGCTTACTGCCTTTGAATCCCTACTCACACGCTCTACCCCTCAAAGGCACCTAATATCATACATATACACCCTACTGCAGGGGAATTGTTCCACACCCAGCGGAGACGCTTCACGATTGTCCTGGGAAAGGGACCTCCAGGTGACCCTTACGGACGAGAATTGGGAAGACATATGTGTGTACATTCACAAAGGCTCATTAAACGTAGAAATCCAAGAAAATTGCTACAAGATTGCAACCAAATGGTACAGGACCCCTGCCCTCCTGCACCAATTCTCACCCACAATCTCTAATATTTGCTGGAGATGCAAGAGGGTGGTGGACTCGATGCCCCATGTTTGGTGGGAGTGTACTTTAATCCAAAAGTACTGGAGAGAGGTGCATGCCCTAACAACACAAGTCACTACACTCCCCCTAGAATTTAGCCCAGCGCAATACCTTCTACATCACTCGACTTTGCCTAAGAGACACTATCACAAATCACTTGCCATGCATATGGTCAATGCTGCTAAGCTCTGCATCCCGATGCATTGGCGATCGACAGACACACCATCCATTAGAGAATGGTTAATGAGAATCTCTAAGATTGAGGAAATGGAGGAATTGATTCATATCTCCCAAGAACGCCTGCAAAGCTTTACGGCCACCTGGGCATGTTGGATCCATTTTAAAACCACAGAACACTATAAATCTTATTTTACACCCCCTGCCATGTTATCTGGAACAAACTAGTAGGACACCACGTCCACAAACCCTCAGTGGGGGCCGGGACAGAGAGCGGTCCCTACTCTTTTTTTTTTTTTTTTTTTTTTATTCAAAGATTTTATTGGAACAAATAGGGTAGCATACATATTTACCTACAAATCATTTTGTAGACATAAACTGAAATCAACAACATGTTCAAAAGAAGCAGAAATTGTACATCTTCATTAATTTGCTATATATTGGTATGATAAGTTTTCACATGCTTTTCTGGTGAAGGAATATCCAGACCGGAGAGGACCTCTTGTAGAGGTTGAAGATGATACTAATGGGACTTCTGGCCTCTTTGAATATAAAACTGAGATGTAGAGGAGATAATAACAAAAGCGTCGCAGGTCGAATTATATCCCCTACATCCGTGACATGAACAAGAATGAATGAGGGAATAAAGGAAAAGAGTCCTAAATGCTATTGAGAGGTCACCATACATTACAGATCTCTTGAGATATATACTTCTAGCTAAGCTAGTAAACTTCATCCTATCGATCCTTTTATAGATCTTAAGTACATGGTGTTGATTATAGAGGGAAAGAATAGTCAATCGCAAGTAAAAATCACAAGTTCTTGTGTAAAGGTCGGAGAGGGACTGGAGGGGGGGGGGGGAGGAATGTAGGATGGGACGGGGTGGGTTGGGGCGTTGGGGTTGGGGTAACAAAAAGAGGAAAGTAGGGTGGGAAGAGGATAAAGGGAAAAGGGGACATAGAGATTCGTAAGTTAACCATGCTTAATGCTCAGTGGGGTTGAATCAGATCATTGACTTCAGGAAAGAGCAAAGTGAGGGGCTTTAATTGTGTAATATGAATTATTACCTAAGAAAAGAAGCGAGAGGTGTTCAGGCACGACCTAAAAGAATATCCTTACATTCGGAAGTGGATTCAAAGTATTTCCAGCAGGCCCATTTTTGGTTAAATTTCTGAGGGGTGTCGTTGGAAATATGTATCAGCTCCTCCATTTCAGCTATCTTTTGGACTTTCAGTATCCAATCCTTCGTGGATGGACTAGTTTGGGATTTCCACAATAGTGGAACACATTGTTTTGCTGCGTTGATAAGATGAATGGTAAGTGATTTTCTGTAAGATGTGTTATGTACCGTAGTATGATGTAAAAGAAATTGGCCCGGAGTGAAAGGTAAATCATAGGTAGTGATCTTTTGTGTAAGATTGTGGATATCTTTCCAATACGGTTGAATGTTGGGACATTCCCACCAGATGTGTAATAAAGTGCCTCTGGATAGGAGGCACCTCCAGCATGTCTCTGGGTTGCTTGGACTCCATTTGTGTAAGAGCACTGGTGTTCTGTACCATCGTGATTGAAGCTTATACCCGTTCTCTTGGGTGGAGACGTTAAGTGAACCTTTATGTATGTTTAGAAAGATATTCTCCCAGTCCTCAGGCGACAGAACTATCCCTAATTCCTTTTCCCAAACGGCACAGGCTTTGGAGGTATTGGGTTTAAGACTTAGGAATAAGAGTGAGTATGTTTGAGATATTAGGTGAGATTGGGGTGTCTTAGATGTACATAGCGATTCGAAAAGTGTTAACGGTCTCGAGCAGTCTTGGATTTTAGCAGTGGCCCTTATGTAATGTGCCAGTTGTTGAAAGGTCCATGCAGGTATGGGTGGTCTTTGGTGAATCGTGGCTAATTGGGCGGCCGTCAATAGTCGTCCGGAAGAGTAAAAGTGTTGTAGTAAAACCTGGTCAAAAGTCCAATTACTTTGAAGAAAGTTTTCTTGCAACCCTGGGGGGAAGTCTGGATTCAGCTTAATCGATGTAAGCGGACCCGGTACGGAGGAAACTACGTTTTTTGCACATTGGTTGCGGAAGCACTGCAATGTTGGGGCAATGAGAGGATGTGATTCGACTTCTTTCCTATAAATTGAGTACCTCATCCACGGGAGTGATCTTAAAGGAAGTTTGGTAAAGTTCATTTCCAAATTTACCCAGTCTTTCATCTGTATGTGAATATTCCAGTCTACAATTCTGGTCAAGTGTGTGGCTACATAATAACTGTGCAGGTCAGGTAATCCTATTTCACCCAGATGCTTAGGCAGAGTAAGCTGTGAGTAGTTAATTCTGGGCCTGTGCATACCCCACAAAAATTTAGTGCAAATTGATTTATATGTTTTAAAAAAGGCAGGGGGGAGATGTATCGGTACAGTTTGCAATACATAAAGAAGGCGTGGAAGGACGTTCATCTTTATCACAGCAGCACTGCCAAACCATGATAAGGAGATTGTAGTCCAACGTTTCAAATCCATAGTAATTTTTTTGAGGATGTCCAGATAGTTTACATTATAAAGGTCAGCAAGATTTTTTTGGGATTTTGATGCCTAGATAGGTTATGTCTCTATCATTCCAATGAAATGGAAAGTTGACTTTACACAGAGCCACTGTCTCAGGGGTTAGGGAAATGTTGAGCGCATACGACTTATCAAAATTAATTTTAAGGTTGGAAATCAGGGCGAATTTGCGAAATTCTGATAAAAGAACTGGTAGGGTAGTATGGGGATTCGAAAGGAACATCAAGATATCATCCGCATAGGCGGCTATCTTGCGGTCCCTGCCACCTGTATTGACCCCTGTGATGTCAGGGTTTTGTCTTATGCAGTTAAGTAGGGGTTCAAGCGTCAGTATAAATAGGACCGGAGACAGGGGGCATCCCTGTCTTGTCCTGTTCCCGATGGAGAAGGCATCTGACAGGGTACGGTTGACTCTAATTTTCGCTGAGGGATGTCGGTAGAGGGATTGGATAAAGTTGAGTAATTGTGGTCCAAGGCAAATGTGACCTAAGACCGCGTACATGTAGTCCCAGGCTACCCTGTCAAATGCCTTCTCCGCGTCCAGGGACAGAAAAAAGCTTTTTTGTCTAGTTGTCTGGATTATATGGTGAATATTGATGGCTTTTATGGTATTGTCTCGGGCTTCCCTGCCCGGGAAAAAACCAACTTGATCCGTTGTTATTAGTGAGGGAAGAATCGTTTGGAGTCTGTTAGCCAAGATTTTAGAAAAAATGTTCACGTCTACATTAAGTAATGATATTGGTCTGTAATTAGCTGTTTGTGTGGGGTCTTTATCGCTTTTTGGTATAACTACTATATGGGCCTCTAACATTTCAGGTAAAATATGATTTTGCGTGTTTAGGGAATTGAATGCTTTTACGAAAGGGTTTCTCAGGGTGTCTGAAAAAGTCTTATAATACACCGTCGGTAGTCCGTCGGGACCTGGACTCTTGCCCACTTTTGTTTGTTTGAGAGCATTATCCCATTCTAAGTTGCTGATGGGAGCGCCCAGAGTATCGACAAGGTCAGCATCAGTCAAACGTGGGCAATGTTGTGTCAAAAATTGCTGCATCAATTGTGATCTGGACGATTGGGACGTGGTTGAGTCGGTGTCTCTATGTAAATTGTACAATTGTGAATAAAAGTTTTCAAATTCTTTTGCGATTGCCTTGTTACTAGTGATCTTGGACCCAGATGGAGAATGCAAACAATGGACATTAAATTTAGCGTTGTGAGTTTGTAGGGCTCTGGCCAGTAGTCGGCCGCTTTTATTACCAAATTCATAAAATTGTTTTTTGGACAGTAGAAATTTTCTTTTTACACGTTTGTTCAATTCTGTTTGGATGGAGGTACGGATCGTTTGTAGTTCTAAGAGAGTCTGAGCAGCTAAGGTTTGCTTGTGTACTTTTTCCAACTTTCTGAGATTGTCAAAAAGATCCGAAAAATATGCTTTTTTGTCCTTTGCTATTTTGGCAGAAATGGAAATCAGTTTTCCTCTCATTACACATTTGTGGGCAGCCCACTGTGTCATGGGCGAAACGTCAGGAGTGTCGTTACATTTGAAGTAGTCATCCATGCATTGTTGCAGATCAGCAACATGAATAGAGTCTGTGAGGATATGTGGGTTCAGTGTCCATATCCGTGTGCTATCTTGAATCTCAGGGAGTGTCAATGTAATCGATACCGGGTGATGGTCGGAAGTGGTCATGGGTTCAATCCTCGCTGCGGAGAGAAGGGGGAGGTCAGTCTGGGTAATAAAGATATAGTCAAGTCGAGAATACCGGTTGTGGGGGGCCGAGAAAAATGAGAAGTCTTTGTCTGTGGGATGTAGGGTGCGCCAAGTATCATGTAACGTAAGTGACTGTAAGGTTAGTTTAATTTGGCGGAGAGCTCTGTACGGTAAATATGAGGTACCTGTCGAGGTGTCAATTAGGGGTTCCAAGGGCACATTGAAGTCTCCACCAAGTATAACCATTCCAGACTGGAACGTTGCAAGTTGGGAAATGGTGTCCCGAAAGAAGGATACTTGAGCTGAGTTCGGACTATAAATCCTACTCTTTTTCTTTCTCCCATCCCCTCAGTCGCTTCCTTTCCCTACCTTTCACTACTTCTCTTGTCTCCCCCTCTTACCCATCTCTACTTCTGTATCACTGCCCGTGACTAGTCCCCTCTACACTAGTGCGTTTTCTCATCACCCAGGGTGCGAGGTAGAGGCTAACCCCTCTGGAACCAAATCTTCCATTGCTTGGGCCTGTTAACAATGGCCCCATTGACACTGTTTCAACCGCGATTACAGTGAAAATGGGTGGGGACTTTGGGATTTTAGAGGCACCAATAGTATGTTCAAAAGAAAATTACTAGTAATCAATCAATATTCTTTATATATAAATTTATTCCAAAAAAAACATATAGAATAGAAAGGGTTAAAAAGATTGTTTGACACAAAAAATATGTCTACACACATAGGAAAACGACATCAAATACACATCAAGGTCCATGGGATACAGAGATTACAATTTTATACAGGAGAACTAGTCACCCAGAGTAGAACAACATAGGTCAGTGTAGATGGGTTCTAAAGTGAGGAGCTGATGCAGGATCCACAGAAAATGCCCGACATGTTTCGCGTTATTAGAGGAACGCTTCTTCTGGGGCTTGGTTAAAAACACCCAAAACTTTCTGTAGGTGGCGCTGATAGTGCACAATAGAGATGGTAAAATAATGTAATAGCTGCATAGACGAAGTCTTATGTGTGTATTGGCGTGAGGAATCCGCCATACCACACATGTAGCTTCGGCAAAGGTAAAGAGGCATCACTGTTTCAACCGCCTTTGGGGGTTAGCTTCGAACAGCAGTACATACTGAGAGGACTCCTTATTGCTATGTTCAAATACAAGACTAGTTGCCTTGAACAATGTCTAGTATTCTCCCAAGGTTATGTCTAGTTATGTAACAATGGAAAAATTTTATGTTGACTGTACTGTATTGCACACTGATCTTGTAACCTTTTCAAGAAAGTAAATAAAAAACAATTTTGTGGAAAAAAATAAAAATGCACTAAACTCGTTCACTATATCAAAAGGGTTATTTGACCGTTTACCTTGGGAATTTGTAAGGAACTGGATATTTTTGTTGGCATGGTGTTTTTTCATTTGTTTGGTCAGAAAAGCACCCTATTTGTTGGCTGAGGAATAGTATTGGAGCCTAAGGCCGCGTACACACGGGCGGATTGTCTGCCCAACTAAGTTCATCAGACAATCCGACAGACAGTTTGTTCAACTTTTGAATGAACGGACTTGACCACACACGATGAACAGACAGTCCGCTGAAAGCTTGCGCGATGACGTGTACAGCACGTACGACGGGACTAGAAATATGACGTCCAATACACTGCAATGCAACCTTCGGCGTGTAAATCCTTTATGAGCATGCGCCATACTTAGTCCGTCCAACTTGCCTACACACGAGCGGACTGTCCGCTGAAACCAAGTTTGGACGGACAAAATTACGGAAATTCCGAAAGACTTAGTCCGTCAGACTGTCCGCTGAAAAAGTCCGCTGAAGCCCACGGACTAAGTTGGGCAGACAATCCGCCCGTGTGTACGCGGCCTAAGACATTTTATGTATTAGTCAATTTTTTTATGGAGGTGCTCACTGAGTTGGTACCTGAGATTTTTTAGATCGAGGGACATGTTGCTGGATGGTGTTGGTTTATTAACATGTTCTAACACCCATATTTATTTCAAAAGGTTTTCAGTGGTGGTTGCCTGTTTTTTTGCTGTGCTCCTAATTTTTTGAAAAGGCCACGTAGGAAAGCTTTGTGCGCATGCCAAATAATAGATTGGTCAGCAACTTAATACTGGTTGTTTGCAAAGTAGTTCTCAATCTCGGATCGAATGTCTCCCTGAAATGCTAAATTGGTGAGTAGGGATGTGTTCATTCTCCAAATGGTATGTTTTGCAGATTTGTTGAATAATGTGATTGATATAGGCGTATGGTCAGACCAGGTAATTGTACCTATGCACGCTACAGTGATTGCTTGTAGGAGGAATTTATCAGTGAGGAACAGGTTGATCCGAGAGTAAGAATGTTGGGGGCTGGAGTAAAAAGTGTAATCTAGCTCTGTCGTGTGTGCCTCTCCAGGGGTCATGGAGGTCTTTTTGTAATAAAGAGGACAATGCTGATGGTCTTCCTTTGGTTGGGTTTGAAGTATCTATGGAATTTTAATGATGTAGTTGAAATCCCCACATAGCACTGCCAGATTGGGGAACAAGTAGAGAGGCGCCTCTGGGTGCAGTAGTTAAAATACCAAATTTATTAGGCAACAATAGGGATGAGCTTGATGTTCGAGTCGAACATACGTTCGACTCAAACATCGGCGAATACCGAACATTATGGGCCATTCACGCCAAATTCGTGTGGCGCTCACGGCCCACAATGCACTGCGCCATCGCAGTGCATTGCTGGCTCATGATTGGCCAAGCATGCACTGTGACCCCACATGCTTGGCCAATCACAGCGCCGGCAGCGAGGAGAGCCATGATTGGCCACAGGCAGGATGCCTGTGGCCAATCATAGCTCAGGCTGTTTATTACACGCCCCACACTATATAAGGCTGCCAGCACGGCGGCCTTGTGTAGTGTGTTGGCGTCTGTAGGAGTTAGTGGGTGTTCTCTGTGTACCTTCAACACAGTATACACCGTTCGTTATCGGCCGATTTAGCGTTCTTGCTTTTCTGTAATTGAGCTTTTAACAATCTGCAGGAGTTTGTGGGTGTGGTCTCCGTGCCCTGAGCCACGTCCACCTATATATATATATATATATATATTGCTCTTCTGTAATAGAGCTTGCAGTCAGTTTTAGGAGATTATGCCTGTTGTCTGCGTGCCCTGAGCGCAGTATACACCATTATATCCACCTATATAGCTAGCTATATTGCTCTTCTGTAATAGAGCTTGCAGTCAGTTGTAGGAGATTGTGCGTGTTGTCTGCGTGCCCTGACCGCACTATACACCATTATATCCACCTATATAGCTAGCTATATTGCTCTTCTGTAATAGAGCTTGCAGTCAGTTGTAGGAGATTGTGCGTGTTGTCTGCGTGCCCTGACCGCACTATACACCATTATATCCACCTATATAGCTAGCTATATTGCTCTTCTGTAATAGAGCTTTCAGTCAGTTGTAGGAGATTGTGGGTGTTGTCTGTGTGCCCTGACCGCAGTATACACCATTATCCACCTATATAGCTCTTCTCTAATTGAGCCATCTGCAGGAGTTAGTTGGTGTTGTGTGCCTCCAGCACAGCACAGTATACACCAGTATCTACCCTTTAATTCCTGTTCTATAATAAAGGCATCTGCAGGAGTTAGTGGGTGTTGTGTTCCTCCAGCACAATATACACTACCCAATTGCTGGTTTTCCCATCTCCCTTCAGGCCATTACCATGTCTGGAAGGCCAACAAGGAGAGGCAGACAGGCATGAGCCGATAAAAGAGGGCAAGCAGGCTCTGTGTCTAGAGACAACAGTGCTGGTCATGGATGCGGTGCATCGTCATCATCAGCACGTGGCCATGGGACACGCTTGTCCTTCTTTTCGGCAGCTGGACGTGTTGAGCCACATCATGCCGAAGACTTGGTAGAGTGGATGACCAAGCCCTCTTCATCCTCCTCATCCTCTCTCACCCAGGCTCAGGGTACTAGCAAAGCAGCTGCCAACGCATCATCTTCCCTCGTCTCAATGTCATCATCAGTGACTCCTTCCCTAGACCCACCATGTCCTCCTGAGGAGTCCCCTGAACTCTTTGAGCACAGTGTTGGGTACATGCTCCAGGAGGATGCCCGGTGTTTTGTAGGCTCTGGTGATGATACTCAACTAGAGGAAGGCAGTAGCATGAGCGCAGAGAGAGGGGATGCTCAAGAAGGACAGCAATCTGGCATGTTCTACAAGCTGCAGCATACTGCCAGGTTTGCTCCAGCGATGAAGAGGGAGGGAATGATGAGGGCACTGACTCCACGTGGATGCCTGGTAGGAGAGAGGAGGAGGAGGAGATGGAGGCACATGTCCAACGAGGCAGGATGCCCTCCGGGGGCCAGCTTAGGGGCAGCACACCGACTAAATCACACCGCAGAGCTCCACCTGTGCAGGGCGCTGCCTCTGTGCGTTATTCTAAAAGTTCTTTGGTGTGGGCCTTTTTTGAGACGAGTGCATCAGATCGCCCCGCTGCTATTTGCAACATATGTCTCAAGCGTATCTCGCGTGGCCAAAACATCAGCCGCTTGGGCACCACATACTTGACCAGACATATGTTGACCTGCCATGCAGCTCGTTGGCAAGCGTACCTCAAAGACCCACACCAGAGAAAAAAGCGGACCTCTCCATGCTCCTCATCAGCTGGGCTCTCCAACCCCACTAGACCTTCAGTCCTCTCTGAAACCTGCTCTGAGAGGAATGAAGGTGTAGAATTAGGTGTGTCACAGCCAAGTGCTTGCGGGCACTCTGCTAGCAGTACACCCATGTCCGATTATAGCAGGCAAATTTCCCTGCCCCAGCTGCTGGACCGTCAAAAGAAGTTCACTCCCAGCCATCCACATGCCCAGCGGTTGAATGCTAGCTTAGCTAAATTTCTAGCACTTCAACTGCTGCCTTTTCAGTTGGTAGACTCGGCCCCTTCCGTGAGTTTGTACAATGTGCGGTTCCTCAGTGGCAGGTCCCCAAACGCCACTTTTTCTCACGAAAATCGATTCCGGCTCTCTACCAGCATGTGGAAGGCAATGTCCTTGCCTCGATGGACAGGTCGTCAGTGGTAAGGTGCATATTACCGCTCACTCATGGTCCAGCAGGCATGGACAGGGACGTTACCTGTCTTTCACGGCCCATTGGGTCACTCTTCTGGCAGCTGGGAAGGGTGCAGGACAAGGTGCAGTAGTGTTGGAGGTTGTTCCGCCACCACGCCTCCAAAATGCTACTACTGGTTGTGACACACCTCTCTTCTCCAACCCCTCCTCTTCTTCTTCCTCCATGGCCTCTTCCAGTTCTCTGCCCTTAGAACCAGCGGTGCTCCGTAGGCGTTCAAGGGGCTACGCAAGTACGCAGGCAAAACAATGCCATGCCGTGCTTCCGCTGGTTTGTTTGGGGGACAGGAGCCACACTGGGGCAGATATTTTGTCAGCTCTGCAGGGGCAGGCCAAGAGGTGGTTGACGCCACGCCAGCTTAAGCCAGGAATGGTGGTTTGCGACAATGGCACCAACCTCCTCTCCGCCTTCCGACAGGGACAACTGTCCCATGTGCCCTGTGTGGCTCACGTCCTTAACCTGGTGGTGCAGCTGTTCTTGGGCAGGTACCCGGGCTTACAGGATGTCCTGAAGCAGGCCAGGAAGTCTGTGTGCATTTCCGCCGATCATTTAATGCCTGTGCTCGGCTGGCTGAGCTCCAAAAGGAGTTGAACCTGCCAAAGAAACCGCATACGCTGCATGGAATAAGGCACTTGATGCAGAACAGAGGCAGGAAGAGGAGGACTTCCTTGCCTCTCAAGGCCCCCTTTATCCAGACAGTGTTCCTGCTGTCCCACCCATCACACAGGAAGAGGACGAGGAGGAGGAAGATTGTGGAGGTGGAGGCTGGCACTCAGCATCAGCAGCAGCAGCAGCCTTGTAGGGATGATTTACAGTCCCAAGAAACCTGTGGACTTATACGTGGCTGGGAGGAGGTAGCTGTGGATCATGTTGTCCTTAGTGACCCAGAGGACTCCGGACCGAATGCCTCAGCTAACCTACGCTGCATGGCCTCCCTGTTCCTGCAAAGCCTGCGGAAGAATCCTCATATTCTTTGGATCAAGGAGAGGGACCATTACTGGCTGGCTACTCTCCTTGATCCATGATACAAGGGTAAGGTTGCTGACCTTATCTTACATTTGCAGAGGGAGCAGCGGATGAGACATCTCCGGGAGGCCTTGCAGAAAGGTCTGTGCAACGCGTTCCCAGAGACTGGGAGGTTACAAACTCCTGGTACTGGACAACATGTTACTGAGGCATCGGTCAGAAGGAGCGGTGGAGAAGGTGGCCGACTGTGTTCAGACAATTTTTTAGTCCGCAGCCCCAAGGTATGATCGGTTCCAGCAACCATCGCCAGCGTCTGATTTACATGGTGCAGGAATACCTAGGGGCAAGGTCAGACTTGGACACCTTTCCACCCGAAAATCCTCTGGCTTACTGGGTCTTGAGGATGGATCACTGGCCAGAGCTTGCACAGTATGCAATTGAGCTACTGGCCTGTCCTGCATCCAGCATTCTTTCGGAACGCACCTTCAGTGCTGCTGGTGGCTTTGTTACCGATCACAGGGTGCGCATGTCCACCGACTCGGTTGATCAACTGACCTTCATAAAGATGAATCAGTCTTGGATCACCCACAGCTACCAAGCACCTGAAGCTGATATCACATCCCTTCAAAACTGCCTATGCTGATGCTGAGTGACTTTCCTGTTATGTTGATTGTCTATCCTCTTCCTCCTCCGCTGATATGTTGGAAGAATATTTTTGGTTCTGGGTGATGCCACCAGTCCAATTTTTCAGCCCCTGTTTAACAGGGGCGTTTAATTACAATTTTTGATGCAATGCTTTGCAGCAGGGCTCATTCCTGCACCACAACTAGAGTATATGGGAGAGGTTGCAGTGTCGTGGCACCAGCACCAGTGCCTAAGGCCCAATTTTTCAGCCCCTGTTTAACAGGGACGTTTTATTACAATTTTTCATGCAATGCTTTGCAGCAGGGCTCATTCATGCACTACAACTAGAGTATATGGGATAGGTTGCAGTGTCGTAGCACTAGTGCCTAAGGCCCAATTTTTCAGCCCCTGTTTAACAGGGGCATTTAATTACAATTTTTAAAGCAATGCTTTGCAGCAGGGCTCATTCCTGCACTACAACTAGAGTATATGGGAGAGGTTGCAGTGTCATGGCACCAGCACCAGTGCCACCAGCCCAATTTTTCAGCCCCTGTTTAACAGGGGCATTTAATTCCAATTTTTAATGCAATGCTTTGCAGCAGGGCTCATTCCTGCACTACAACTAGAGTATATGGGAGAGGTTGCAGTGTCGTGGCACCAGCACCAGTGTCTAAGGCCCAATTTTTAAGCCCCCGTTTAACAGGGGCATTTAATTACAATTGTTGATGCAATGCTTTGCAGCAGGGCTCATTCCTGCACTACAACTAGAGTATATGGGAGAGGTTGCAGTGTTGTAGCACCAGTGCCTAAGGCCCAATTTTTTAGCCCCTGTTTAACAGGGGCATTTAATTAAAATTTTTGATGCAATGCTTCGCAGCAGGGCTCATTCCTGCACTACAACTAGAGTATATGGGAGAGGTTGCAGTGTCGTGGCACCAGCGCCAGTGCCACTATCACAATTTTTCAGCCCTGTTTAACAGGGGCGTTTAATTACAATTTTTCATGCAATGCTTTGCAGCAGGGCTCATTCCTGCACTACAACTAGAGTATATGGGACAGGTTGCAGTGTCGTGGCACCAGCACCAGTGTCTAAGGCCCAATTTTTAAGCCCCCGTTTAACAGGGGCATTTAATTACAATTGTTGATGCAATGCTTTGCAGCAGGGCTCATTCCTGCACTACAACTAGAGTATATGGGAGAGGTTGCAGTGTCGTAGCACCAGTGCCTAAGGTCCAATTTTTTAGCCCCTGTTTAACAGGGGCATTTAATTACAATTTTTAAAGCAATGCTTTGCAGCAGGGCTCATTCCTGCACTACAACTAGAGTATATGGGAGAGGTTGCAGTGTCATGGCACCAGCACCAGTGCCACCAGCCAATTTTTCAGCCCCTGTTTAACAGGGGCATTTAATTCCAATTTTTAATGCAATGCTTTGCAGCAGGGCTCATTCCTGCACTACAACTAGAGTATATGGGAGAGGTTGCAGTGTCGTGGCACCAGCACCAGTGTCTAAGGCCCAATTTTTAAGCCCCGTTTAACAGGGGCATTTAATTACAATTGTTGATGCAATGCTTTGTAGCAGGGCTCATTCCTGCACTACAACTAGAGTATATGGGAGAGGTTGCAGTGTTGTAGCACCAGTGCCTAAGGCCCAATTTTTTAGCCCCTGTTTAACAGGGGCATTTAATTACAATTTTTGATGCAATGCTTTGCAGCAGGGCTCATTCCTGAACTACAACTAGAGTATATGGGAGAGGTTGCAGTGTCGTGGCACCAGCGCCAGTGCCACTATCACAATTTTTCAGCCCTGTTTAACAGGGGCGTTTAATTACAATTTTTCATGCAATGCTTTGCAGCAGGGCTCATTCCTGCACTACAACTAGAGTATATGGGAGAGGTTGCAGTGTTGTGGCACCAGCACCAGTGTCTAAGGCCCAATTTTTAAGCCCCCGTTTAACAGGGGCATTTAATTACAATTGTTGATGCAATGCTTTGCAGCAGGGCTCATTCCTGCACTACAACTAGAGTATATGGGAGAGGTTGCAGTGTCGTAGCACCAGTGCCTAAGGCCCAATTTTTTAGCCCCTGTTTAACAGGGGCATTTAATTAAAATTTTTGATGCAATGCTTTGCAGCAGGGCTCATTCCTGCACTACAACTAGAGTATATGGGAGAGGTTGCAGTGTCGTGGCACCAGCGCCAGTGCCACTATCACCATTTTTCAGCCCTGTTTAACAGGGGCGTTTAATTACAATTTTTCATGCAATGTTTTGCAGCAGGGCTCATTCCTGCACTACAACTAGAGTATATGGGAGAGGTTGCAGTGTTGTGGCACCAGCACCAGTGCCTAAGGCCCAATTTTTCAGCCCCGTTTAACAGGGGCATTTAATTACAATTTTTGATGCAATGCTTTGCAGCAGGGCTCATTACTGCACTACAACTAGAGTATATTTGAGAGGTTGCAGTGTTGTGGCACCAGTGCCTAAGGCCCAATTTTTCAGCCCCCGTTTAACAGGGGCATTTAATTACAATTTTTGATGTAATGATTTGCAGCAGGGCTCATTCCTGCACTACAACTAGAGTATATGGGAGAGGTTGCAGTGTTGTGGCACCAGCACCAGTGCCACCAGCCCAATTTTTCATCCCCTGTTTAACATGGGCGTTTAATTACAATTTTTGATGCAATGCTTTGCAGCAGGGCTCATTCATGCACTACAACTATAGTATATGGGAGAGGTTGCACTAGTGCCTAAGGCCCAATTTTTCAGCCCCTGTTTAACAGGGGCATTTAATTACAATTTTTGATGCAATGCTTTGCAGCAGCATGGCTCATTCCTGCACTACAACTAGAGTATATGCGAGAGGTTGCAGTGTCATGGCACCAGCACCAGTGCCACCAGCCCAATTTTTCAGCCCCTGTTTAACAAGGGCATTTAATTACATTTTTTGATGCAATGCTTTGCAGCACGGCTCATTCCTGCACTACAACTAGAGTATAAGGGAGAGGTTGCAGTGTCGTGGCACCAGCACCAGTGTCTAAGGCCCAATTTTTCAGCCCCTGTTTAACAGGGGCATTTAATTACAATTGTTGATGCAATGCTTTGTAGCAGGGCTCATTCCTGCACTACAACTATAGTATATGGGAGAGGTTGCAGTGTCGTGGCACCAGCACCAGTGCCTAAGGCAAAATTTTTCAGCCCCTGTTTAACAGGGACATTTAAATACAATTGTTGATGCAATGCTTTGCAGCAGGGCTCATTCCTGCACCACAACTAGAGTATATGGGAGAGGTTGCAGTGTCGTAGCACCAGTACCTAAGGCCCAATTTTTCAGCCCCTGTTTAACAGAGGCATTTAATTACAATTTTTGATGCAATGCTTTGCAGCAGGGCTCATTCATGCACCACAACTAGAGTATATGGGAGAGGTTGCAGTGTCGTGGCACCAGTGCCTAAGGCCCAATTTTTCAGCCCCTGTTTAACAGGGGCATTTAATTACAATTTTTGATGCAATACTTTGCAGCAGGGCTCATTCCTGCACCACAACTAGAGTATATGGGAGAGGTTGCAGTGTCGTAGCACCAGTACCTAAGGCCCAATTTTTCAGCCTCTGTTTAACAGAGGCATTTAATTACAATTTTTGATGCAATGCTTTGCAGCAGGGCTCATTCATGCACCACAACTAGAGTATATGGGAGAGGTTGCAGTGTCGTGGCACCAGTGCCTAAGGCCCAATTTTTCAGCCCCTGTTTAACAGGGGCATTTAATTACAATTTTTGATGCAATGCTTTGCAGCACGGCTCATTCCTGCACTACAACTAGAGTATATGGGAGAGGTTGCAGTGTTGTGGCACCAGCACCAGTGCCTAAGGCCCAATTTTTCAGCCCCTGTTTAACAGGGGCATTTAATTACAATTTTTGATGCAATGCTTTGCAGCAGGGCTCATTCCTGCACTACAACTAGAGTATATGGGAGAGGTTACAGTGTCGTGGCACCAGCGCCAGTGCCACCAGCCCAATTTTTCAGCCCCTGTTTAACGGGGCCGTTTAATTACAATTTTTGATGCAATGCTTTGCAGCAGGGCTCATTCCTGCACTACAACTAGAGTATATGGGAGAGGTTGCAGTGTTGTGGCACCAGCACCAGTGCCACCAGCCCAATTTTTCAGCCCCTGTTTAAAAGAGGCGTTTAATTACAGTTTTTAATGCAAAGCTTTGCAGCAGGGCTCATTCCTGCACTACAACTAGAGTATATGGGAGAGGTTGCAGTGTCGTAGCACCAGTGCCTAAGGCCCAATTTTTCAGCTCCTGTTTAACAGGGGCATTTAATTACAATTTTTGATGCAATGCTTTGCAGCAGGGCTCATCCCTGCACTACAACTAGAGTATATGGGAGAGGTTGCAGTGTCGTTGCACCAGCACCAGTGCCACCAGCCCAATTTTTCAGCCCCTGTATAACAGGGGCATGTAATTACAATTCTTGATATAATATTTCACAGCAGGGCCCGTTCCTGTGCCCACCGAGAGTAACTGTGAGGACTTATAGTGTTGTGGCACCAGCACCAGCACCACAACCACCAAAGGCCCAATTTTTCTACCACTGTTCAACAATGGCATGTAATTACAATTCTTGATATAATCGTTCACAGCAAGGCGCTACAGCGCCCACCAAGAGCCACTTTGAGGGCTTACAATGTGGCAACACCAACACCTTGTTCCGCCATTCCTGCAGAGCATATAGGGCAGGCCCCTACTTTCTTTTTTTTTTTTTAAGTTTCAAAAATCATTTATTAAAACTTTAGAACATAACATCCATCCGACAATGACAATACAAAAACAGGAGCAGAGAGAGGAGTTGGTACAAAGCATATGTCATCAGAAAAAACAAAAACGGAGGAGAAATACAAAAGACAAAAACAAAATGGTCCCAGGTAATAAAATAGACTTCCGTGTAAGTGGCGGTCCACTGGAAGTAATCAGCCAGCTCCTTTAACAGGTCTTGGATGGAGGAAATATACACTTAAACGTGAAAATCCCCGTATTCGGATCCATCAGGATCAATCCCAGGCCAGGACCCCTCACCCCATAGGGATCTTGCTGTATGGGGACTGACCCAGGAGTTCCTGAAAGACCCGCGAGGTTAGCCCAGGAGGGTCTGCTGTCCTAAATCCCAAACCTGTAAAATGCTAGAACCGCTATGAGAAGTTGCATTTAACCTAGAGAAGTTGCCATAACATGGGCAGAAGGAGGACAGATCCCTCCAGCCCAAACTCAGGGTGGGAACCCATAGCAAAGGCCTAAATAGAAAAAAGTGAGGCATATTTATAATAACAGGGAAAGAAAAAACAAGTAGACCTGAATGGTTGGAATGACCAACTGTCATACAGTTCGCTTCAGATCAAAATGTGGGTCAAAGCTACCCTGCAACAAGGTAAAAGTAATAAAGAAAGTCAGAGGGGGAGAGTGAAAGGGAAAGAAGGAGAGAAAGAACAAGGGGGGTGAGGAGAAAGGGAATGGTAGGAACCTTCGCGGAGGAGCCTGGATAAAGAGGAAATGGGGGGAGAGGGACCTTGAGTAATTTCAGGGTAAAAGGGATATTCCAACGTATGCAACCCAAGGTTCCCATATAAATCTAAATTTCTCAGCTAGTATCTTACTGGCTACTTTTTCTTGTGCCATTATCCAGGATATTTTTTGTTTGGCCTGTGAAAAGGAAACTGAGGGAGATTTCCACGAGTGTGCCAGCGTAATCTTGGCACCCAGAAGAATAAAGTGGATTAGAGAGAGTGTCTGTTTAGGGACATTGGGGATGTGAGAGTTGAGAAGGGCAATAGTGGGGTCCTGTTTGATTGCGTGACCCGTGAATTTGTGAATGAGTCTGAAGACTTTGTTCCAGTAACCCCTGATTTTGGGGCATTCCCAAAACGTATGAAGGAGAGAGCCCTGCAGGCCGCACCCTCTGAAACAGAGCGGAGAAGACTGAGGAAAACACTTGGTGAGCCGGGTGGGGACCAGGTACCATCGGGCCATAACCTTAAGATCTGCTTCCACAAGGGCGTTACTAAGAATGCCCCTGTAGGAGCGAGCAAAATTCAGGTGCCAGGTATCCAGATCCCATTCGAACTGAAGGTCTTGCTCCCACTTCACCATGTAGTTCGCTTTTCCCTGAGCATCAGCCAACGCAGAATAGATAAGGGAAATTCCCCCCCTGACCCCCATGGCTGAGGAGCACCAGAGCTCATATGGAGTTACCGACAGAGATTTGTCATGGGTCCTCCAAATCCCCTGCAGATAATGTAAAAGTTGATAGTAGCGATAAGATTCTGAGGGTGGCATGTCCAATTTGGAGATGCAGTGTTTAAGAGATAAGGGGCCATTGCAATTGAAGAAATGTCCTATTCTATAGAGACCTTTATCTAGCCACCACTGGAAAGCCTTGATATTGAGACCTGGGGGGAAGTGGGGGCTGTGGAAGATGTGTGCGAGGGGGTGCCAGGGCGAGATCAGGGAGTGTTTTTTGTGAAGGGTGTCACACAAGGCTAGAGTGTGTGACAATGTTGGTGAAAGGATCGGGGGGCCTTTCCTTTTGTGGTCTCCAGGCAAGAAAGTCAAGGGTATGATTCAGAGTAGCTTGTCTTTCTAAGTCTACCCAGTCGGGTTTCGGGCCTTTAGAGTATATGGCTGAAAATTGACAAAGTTGGGCAGCTTGAAAGTACCACCATAAGTTAGGTAGACCCAGGCCCCCTTTCTTCCTTGATCTATAAAGAACTGACTTAGAGAGGCGGTGGCCCTTCCCTCCCCAGATAAATCAAATAATTGTTGACTGGAATTTGTCGAGTATGCGTTTTGGAATGGGTAAGGGAAGGGACAGGAAGAGATATAAGATCCTGGGGAGCAAGGTCATCTTAATTGCATTTACCCGTCCCAGCCATGACAATTTATAGAGAGACCATTGCTCCAGGTCTTCTGATAACTTCTTTAATAAGGGAGGGTAGTTATGGTGAAATAAAAGCTCGAACTTGGGGGTAAGGTGAATACCTAAGTAAGAGAGAGAGGAGGAGCTCCAAGAGAAAGGGCAGTGGGCTTTAATTCTATCTATAAGTTCTTGAGGGGCAGATATGTTAAGGGCGGTAGACTTGGACATGTTTACCTGAAGTCCTGAAATTACACCAAATTTTTGAAGCAGACGGAGAATATTAGGTGTGGAGATGAGTGGGGAGGTAATGAACAGCAACACGTCATCCGCAAAGAGTGCGCATTTATGGGTTTTTTGGCCACAATGTACTCCATGAATATCTGGGTGTTGTCTGATGGCTAAGGCTAGTGTTTCGATTGCTATGGCAAAAAGAATGGGGGAGAGGGGGCAACCTTGCCTGGTGCCCTTGAGGATTGGGAATTGGTCAGAGAGGTGACCCTGCAATTTAACTTGGGCTTTTGGGGAAGAGTAGAGGGATGAAAGAGTTGTGAGAAATTTCGGACCGAAGCCCCATTTTTGGAGAGTGGTGAAAAGATACGGCCAAGTGACCGTGTCAAAGGCCTTTTGGAGATCTATGGAGAGAATAAATCCAGATTGAGGAGGGCTCCCATCCCAGGAGGATTGCATGAGGGAAATTAGGTCAATAGCTCTCCTAATCTGGTCCGGCCCCTGTCTCCCCGGGATAAAACCCACCTGGTCTTTGTTTATATATTTTCCAAAAAAGGAGGCCATCCTGTTCGCTAAAATTTTTGTCATAATTTTTAGATCATTGTTAATTAAAGATATTGGCCTGTAGTTGCCTACTTCGCTGGGGTCTTTACCTGGCTTGGGGATGACCGAAATGAATGCAAGGTTGGCCGCTGGCTCCAAATGAGAGCCCTCCCGGAGGGAGTTGAAGAGCCGGACCAGATAAGGAGAGAGGACCTCAGAGAAGGTTTTATAGTAACGGGACGAAAATCCATCCGGGCCTGGGGCAGAGTCAGGCTTGAGGCTCTTGATGACGTCCTGGACTTCCTTGATCTGGAAGGGGGAGTCCATTATGTCACGGTGAGAGTCTGTAAGTTTGGGAATTGCAACCTCTTCTAAAAACGCATTACTGGAGTCAGGATCGGTCGGGGTGGATTTGGAATATAGATTTGAATAAAAGGCATGGAAGGCCTGTAGAATTTTATGGGGGTTCTGAGTAAGGTTGCCTGCTTGGGATTTTATCTTAGGTAGAGAGTAAACCCTTATTTTAGGAGAGAGTCTTGCTGCCAGCTGCGGACCAATTTTACCGGCCTGTAGATAGAACCTGCCACTTATCCAGCTTAAATATTTGTTTGCATTGGACGTGAGGGCTAATTTGAGGGCGACCCGGGCGGAATCCAGATTGGCTAGAGTTTCTGAGGTAGGGTTGCTTTTGTGTGCTTTACTACAAAACTTAAATTCGCTCTCAAGTTTTTCCACATCTATCTTCCTTTCCCGTTTTAGTTTAGACGCTAGTTGAACTATTTTCCCCCTCAGGACCGCCTTATGTGCTCCCCATAGATTGCTTGGGGATATGTCCCCGGTATCATTGAGGCTGAAGAATTCCAGAATGTCTCTTTCCAGCATGGTGCAATGGACTGGATTGGATAGAAGGGTTTTACTAAGGCGCCACTGAGGGGGACCGGGAGGGGAGAGGGAGCTAGTCACGTGCAGGGTCACTAGAGAGTGGTCTGACCATGGGACTTCGTGAATATTCGATTGAGTCGCAGTGTGTATCACCGAGTTGGGTAGGAAAATATGATCGATCCTGGCGTACATTTTGTGTGGTGCAGAGTAGTGCGTGTAGTCTTTGGCCGTGGGGTTTAATTCTCTCCAAGAGTCGATCAAACCTCTATCATGGAGCAGATGAGAGATTCGCAAACTCTGTTTAGGGGTCTTTTCATTTTGGCTTTGTCTAGATTCCGGTCGAACGAGATGTTGGAGTCACCTCCCATTATAATTCTGCCTTCCAAGTGTGGGGCGAGGGTTGAAAGCATGGAGGCAAAGAAGTGTGATTGGCCCTGGTTGGGGGCATAATAAGAGATGATAGAGTACAAAACTCCCGCAATATGACCTTTAACTAATAAGTATCTACCTTCGGCATCTTTGATCGTGTGGGAATGTAGGAATGGGATTAGTTTCACAATTAAGACGGCGACCCCTCTTTTTTTGGAGTCGGCATTAGCCAGGTAAAATGTTGGAAAGCCACTGTGAAGAAAGGAAGGGCTATAGCTAGCTGGAAAGTGGGTCTCCTGGAGGAGCACAATATCAAGGCTTCTGGCATGGTAGCTCTGGAATGCCTTACGGCGTTTGGAGGGCGAGTTAAGCCCTAGGGTGTTATGCGAGGCGATCTTGAGAAAAAGATTATGGGATGTAGAGTCAGCTATTGCGGTCAGGGGTGGGTGGCGAGCATGAGTGAATGGGGCTTACCTTTGTCCTTGGAGCAATGGATACGGATTGTGGAGGACTATCTTCCCGGTGGTCTCCTGGGGGAGGAATGAGTGACGGTCTCCGCGAAGGTTCCTGGGGGAGGAGGGGAGGAGAGGGAAGGCGCCAGAGAGAAGGCAAGGGTAGAGGTAAAAAAGGAGAGAAAAAGGATGGAGCGAAAATTGAGAAAGAGAACAGATTTAGTACATAAGAGATGTAAAACATAACGATCAACAAATCTATTATGATAGGGAGGGCCCGGAAAAAGTACAACCAACTAGGGTTGTTTTCCTGGTGTCACCCGAGAAAGGGTGGCATGATAAGCCGCTCCGGCCGCGGTCCCCAAGTAGTAAAAAATATAGCAAAGGGACGAGTAAAGTAACGCATGTCTATAAGGTCAATCATGACACAATCTATAATCATTACCCAGAACAGCACAAAAACAAGAACCAAAAGAAAAGAACCCACCATCAGGGTGCAAAAAACAAAAAAAAACAAAAGAAGAAAATTTTGCCTAACAACAATACACCTTTGTGTGAGAGGAGTGAGCTTCCTGGGTAAGAGGGTGGGATAGGATGCCTTAGGTAGGAGGTTGGGGTAAGGGGAGCCTCTAAGAGCTCAGCTAAAGGCAGGGAGATGCTGAGAAAAAAAAAGGGCGAGTAAAACAACAATAAAAATATAGGAAGCAAAATAAAAATTACTAAGTGGGGAGAGAGGAATCCTTGAAGGGGGAGCCCCTTCCCTGTCGGGGTAGTGGCTATAAAAGGCACAGACGGGTAACCCAGGTAGCCATCGGGGGGCTAATGGGACCCGACCATAGGATGCAGAGGATTCTGCAAGGGTCCAAAATGAAAGTCAGAGTCCAGGGGGGGATGTCCACTACTCAAAAAAGTGGGTCCCCCCTGTATTCCAATGAAAGGAAAAAAAAAATTCCGGATCCGGGGCAGGATCCCAAGGCGAGTACTCATCTAGGGGGGTGTGAGTCCCGTTGCCTCTTTGGAAGCTTTTTGTTCCACAGTGGGGTGAGGGGGCTCCCTGGAGGTTGATCGTTTGGAAGAGCTTGTCTTGGTTGGTTGAAGTATAGGAGCTAGATCCTGGGTTATAAGTCCGAGTTGCAGTAGCAGGCGTTCGCCATCTTGGAAACAGGAAAAGCCATACTGTTTATCTCTTAGTTGAAATTGGAGGCGAAAGGGGAATGACCAGCGATATTTGATGGAATTCTGATTCAGGATTTCAAGCAGGGGTTTGAGGGCTCTGCGTTTCTGAATGGTAGTGGGGGAAATGTGCGCAAAGATTTGGATTTTGTGACCCTGGAAAGAGAGGTCGTCCAGATTACGGGGTTTTTCTCATCACTTCTTCCTTAACGCTGTAAAAATTAGGTTTAACGATAATGTCCCTCGGGAGGCCATCTTGGCGGGGGAGCTGCAATGCTCTGTGGGCTCTATCGAGCTCTAGCTTATGGCCTTGGATATCTGGGATGAGTTCCTTGATAAAGAGTTTGACAGTGCTGGGTACATCTGCAACAGATTCGGGTAACCCCCGTATGCGAAAATTATATCGTCTGCTTCTGTTCTCAAGGTCATCGATTTTAGCCTGAGCCACTTCCAATTGATCTTGGAGCGATTGGATGCAGGTCGAGTTCTGGACAGTCCGAGCCACTGTGTTGTCCACTACATGTTCTATTGCGTCCAAACGGGTTCCCAGGTTTTGTAAATCTGCCTTGATTGTGGATGTGATCTGCTTAGCATTTTGGGCTAGCCCTGCAGCCAGCATGTCAGAGATGCTCTGCATAAGTAGATTTACATCATGGGGCTGGGCTGGCTGCATGGGGGATGAATGCAGAGTGCTTGAAATGCCTGCCAGGCCTGCTAGGCCTAAGGGAGTTTGCAGGGTGGGAGTCTGGAGAATGCCCCCTACAGTTCTATCAAGCAGGGATTCCGTGGAGGCTGGGGAGTAGCCTTGGGGAGAAGCTGTACTCACAGGGGTTACCAGCAGTGAAGACCGGTGCTGGATAGGGGATGGAGGGTCCGCAATGGAGACTTGTTCCCCCGTGGTGTCTTGTGCCTGAGACGCGGCCACCATCTTAGCTGCTCTGGGGGCCTTCTGTGTGAAGTCCAGCTGGCGGCTGACGTCCGTCTTTTTGGAGCCGGTCGGCATCCGAAAAGTTGCCTGAGTGGTCTAGGAGGCTTGGGGGTCCGTATGGAGAGTGTCCCGCTCAGCGTGACTCATTCATGCACCACAGGGCTCATTCATGCACCACAACTAGAGTATATGGGAGAGGTTGCAGTGTCGTGGCACCAGTGCCTAAGGCCCAATTTTTCAGCCCCTGTTTAACAGGGGCATTTAATTACAATTTTTGATGCAATGCTTTGCAGCACGGCTCATTCCTGCACTACAACTAGAGTATATGGGAGAGGTTGCAGTGTTGTGGCACCAGCACCAGTGCCTAAGGCCCAATTTTTCAGCCCCTGTTTAACAGGGGCATTTAATTACAATTTTTGATGCAATGCTTTGCAGCAGGGCTCATTCCTGCACTACAACTAGAGTATATGGGAGAGGTTACAGTGTCGTGGCACCAGCGCCAGTGCCACCAGCCCAATTTTTCAGCCCCTGTTTAACGGGGCCGTTTAATTACAATTTTTGATGCAATGCTTTGCAGCAGGGCTCATTCCTGCACTACAACTAGAGTATATGGGAGAGGTTGCAGTGTTGTGGCACCAGCACCAGTGCCACCAGCCCAATTTTTCAGCCCCTGTTTAAAAGAGGCGTTTAATTACAGTTTTTAATGCAAAGCTTTGCAGCAGGGCTCATTCCTGCACTACAACTAGAGTATATGGGAGAGGTTGCAGTGTCGTAGCACCAGTGCCTAAGGCCCAATTTTTCAGCTCCTGTTTAACAGGGGCATTTAATTACAATTTTTGATGCAATGCTTTGCAGCAGGGCTCATCCCTGCACTACAACTAGAGTATATGGGAGAGGTTGCAGTGTCGTTGCACCAGCACCAGTGCCACCAGCCCAATTTTTCAGCCCCTGTATAACAGGGGCATGTAATTACAATTCTTGATATAATATTTCACAGCAGGGCCCGTTCCTGTGCCCACCGAGAGTAACTGTGAGGACTTATAGTGTTGTGGCACCAGCACCAGCACCACAACCACCAAAGGCCCAATTTTTCTACCACTGTTCAACAATGGCATGTAATTACAATTCTTGATATAATCGTTCACAGCAAGGCGCTACAGCGCCCACCAAGAGCCACTTTGAGGGCTTACAATGTGGCAACACCAACACCTTGTTCCGCCATTCCTGCAGAGCATATAGGGCAGGCCCCTACTTTCTTTTTTTTTTTTTAAGTTTCAAAAATCATTTATTAAAACTTTAGAACATAACATCCATCCGACAATGACAATACAAAAACAGGAGCAGAGAGAGGAGTTGGTACAAAGCATATGTCATCAGAAAAAACAAAAACGGAGGAGAAATACAAAAGACAAAAACAAAATGGTCCCAGGTAATAAAATAGACTTCCGTGTAAGTGGCGGTCCACTGGAAGTAATCAGCCAGCTCCTTTAACAGGTCTTGGATGGAGGAAATATACACTTAAACGTGAAAATCCCCGTATTCGGATCCATCAGGATCAATCCCAGGCCAGGACCCCTCACCCCATAGGGATCTTGCTGTATGGGGACTGACCCAGGAGTTCCTGAAAGACCCGCGAGGTTAGCCCAGGAGGGTCTGCTGTCCTAAATCCCAAACCTGTAAAATGCTAGAACCGCTATGAGAAGTTGCATTTAACCTAGAGAAGTTGCCATAACATGGGCAGAAGGAGGACAGATCCCTCCAGCCCAAACTCAGGGTGGGAACCCATAGCAAAGGCCTAAATAGAAAAAAGTGAGGCATATTTATAATAACAGGGAAAGAAAAAACAAGTAGACCTGAATGGTTGGAATGACCAACTGTCATACAGTTCGCTTCAGATCAAAATGTGGGTCAAAGCTACCCTGCAACAAGGTAAAAGTAATAAAGAAAGTCAGAGGGGGAGAGTGAAAGGGAAAGAAGGAGAGAAAGAACAAGGGGGGTGAGGAGAAAGGGAATGGTAGGAACCTTCGCGGAGGAGCCTGGATAAAGAGGAAATGGGGGGAGAGGGACCTTGAGTAATTTCAGGGTAAAAGGGATATTCCAACGTATGCAACCCAAGGTTCCCATATAAATCTAAATTTCTCAGCTAGTATCTTACTGGCTACTTTTTCTTGTGCCATTATCCAGGATATTTTTTGTTTGGCCTGTGAAAAGGAAACTGAGGGAGATTTCCACGAGTGTGCCAGCGTAATCTTGGCACCCAGAAGAATAAAGTGGATTAGAGAGAGTGTCTGTTTAGGGACATTGGGGATGTGAGAGTTGAGAAGGGCAATAGTGGGGTCCTGTTTGATTGCGTGACCCGTGAATTTGTGAATGAGTCTGAAGACTTTGTTCCAGTAACCCCTGATTTTGGGGCATTCCCAAAACGTATGAAGGAGAGAGCCCTGCAGGCCGCACCCTCTGAAACAGAGCGGAGAAGACTGAGGAAAACACTTGGTGAGCCGGGTGGGGACCAGGTACCATCGGGCCATAACCTTAAGATCTGCTTCCACAAGGGCGTTACTAAGAATGCCCCTGTAGGAGCGAGCAAAATTCAGGTGCCAGGTATCCAGATCCCATTCGAACTGAAGGTCTTGCTCCCACTTCACCATGTAGTTCGCTTTTCCCTGAGCATCAGCCAACGCAGAATAGATAAGGGAAATTCCCCCCCTGACCCCCATGGCTGAGGAGCACCAGAGCTCATATGGAGTTACCGACAGAGATTTGTCATGGGTCCTCCAAATCCCCTGCAGATAATGTAAAAGTTGATAGTAGCGATAAGATTCTGAGGGTGGCATGTCCAATTTGGAGATGCAGTGTTTAAGAGATAAGGGGCCATTGCAATTGAAGAAATGTCCTATTCTATAGAGACCTTTATCTAGCCACCACTGGAAAGCCTTGATATTGAGACCTGGGGGGAAGTGGGGGCTGTGGAAGATGTGTGCGAGGGGGTGCCAGGGCGAGATCAGGGAGTGTTTTTTGTGAAGGGTGTCACACAAGGCTAGAGTGTGTGACAATGTTGGTGAAAGGATCGGGGGGCCTTTCCTTTTGTGGTCTCCAGGCAAGAAAGTCAAGGGTATGATTCAGAGTAGCTTGTCTTTCTAAGTCTACCCAGTCGGGTTTCGGGCCTTTAGAGTATATGGCTGAAAATTGACAAAGTTGGGCAGCTTGAAAGTACCACCATAAGTTAGGTAGACCCAGGCCCCCTTTCTTCCTTGATCTATAAAGAACTGACTTAGAGAGGCGGTGGCCCTTCCCTCCCCAGATAAATCAAATAATTGTTGACTGGAATTTGTCGAGTATGCGTTTTGGAATGGGTAAGGGAAGGGACAGGAAGAGATATAAGATCCTGGGGAGCAAGGTCATCTTAATTGCATTTACCCGTCCCAGCCATGACAATTTATAGAGAGACCATTGCTCCAGGTCTTCTGATAACTTCTTTAATAAGGGAGGGTAGTTATGGTGAAATAAAAGCTCGAACTTGGGGGTAAGGTGAATACCTAAGTAAGAGAGAGAGGAGGAGCTCCAAGAGAAAGGGCAGTGGGCTTTAATTCTATCTATAAGTTCTTGAGGGGCAGATATGTTAAGGGCGGTAGACTTGGACATGTTTACCTGAAGTCCTGAAATTACACCAAATTTTTGAAGCAGACGGAGAATATTAGGTGTGGAGATGAGTGGGGAGGTAATGAACAGCAACACGTCATCCGCAAAGAGTGCGCATTTATGGGTTTTTTGGCCACAATGTACTCCATGAATATCTGGGTGTTGTCTGATGGCTAAGGCTAGTGTTTCGATTGCTATGGCAAAAAGAATGGGGGAGAGGGGGCAACCTTGCCTGGTGCCCTTGAGGATTGGGAATTGGTCAGAGAGGTGACCCTGCAATTTAACTTGGGCTTTTGGGGAAGAGTAGAGGGATGAAAGAGTTGTGAGAAATTTCGGACCGAAGCCCCATTTTTGGAGAGTGGTGAAAAGATACGGCCAAGTGACCGTGTCAAAGGCCTTTTGGAGATCTATGGAGAGAATAAATCCAGATTGAGGAGGGCTCCCATCCCAGGAGGATTGCATGAGGGAAATTAGGTCAATAGCTCTCCTAATCTGGTCCGGCCCCTGTCTCCCCGGGATAAAACCCACCTGGTCTTTGTTTATATATTTTCCAAAAAAGGAGGCCATCCTGTTCGCTAAAATTTTTGTCATAATTTTTAGATCATTGTTAATTAAAGATATTGGCCTGTAGTTGCCTACTTCGCTGGGGTCTTTACCTGGCTTGGGGATGACCGAAATGAATGCAAGGTTGGCCGCTGGCTCCAAATGAGAGCCCTCCCGGAGGGAGTTGAAGAGCCGGACCAGATAAGGAGAGAGGACCTCAGAGAAGGTTTTATAGTAACGGGACGAAAATCCATCCGGGCCTGGGGCAGAGTCAGGCTTGAGGCTCTTGATGACGTCCTGGACTTCCTTGATCTGGAAGGGGGAGTCCATTATGTCACGGTGAGAGTCTGTAAGTTTGGGAATTGCAACCTCTTCTAAAAACGCATTACTGGAGTCAGGATCGGTCGGGGTGGATTTGGAATATAGATTTGAATAAAAGGCATGGAAGGCCTGTAGAATTTTATGGGGGTTCTGAGTAAGGTTGCCTGCTTGGGATTTTATCTTAGGTAGAGAGTAAACCCTTATTTTAGGAGAGAGTCTTGCTGCCAGCTGCGGACCAATTTTACCGGCCTGTAGATAGAACCTGCCACTTATCCAGCTTAAATATTTGTTTGCATTGGACGTGAGGGCTAATTTGAGGGCGACCCGGGCGGAATCCAGATTGGCTAGAGTTTCTGAGGTAGGGTTGCTTTTGTGTGCTTTACTACAAAACTTAAATTCGCTCTCAAGTTTTTCCACATCTATCTTCCTTTCCCGTTTTAGTTTAGACGCTAGTTGAACTATTTTCCCCCTCAGGACCGCCTTATGTGCTCCCCATAGATTGCTTGGGGATATGTCCCCGGTATCATTGAGGCTGAAGAATTCCAGAATGTCTCTTTCCAGCATGGTGCAATGGACTGGATTGGATAGAAGGGTTTTACTAAGGCGCCACTGAGGGGGACCGGGAGGGGAGAGGGAGCTAGTCACGTGCAGGGTCACTAGAGAGTGGTCTGACCATGGGACTTCGTGAATATTCGATTGAGTCGCAGTGTGTATCACCGAGTTGGGTAGGAAAATATGATCGATCCTGGCGTACATTTTGTGTGGTGCAGAGTAGTGCGTGTAGTCTTTGGCCGTGGGGTTTAATTCTCTCCAAGAGTCGATCAAACCTCTATCATGGAGCAGATGAGAGATTCGCAAACTCTGTTTAGGGGTCTTTTCATTTTGGCTTTGTCTAGATTCCGGTCGAACGAGATGTTGGAGTCACCTCCCATTATAATTCTGCCTTCCAAGTGTGGGGCGAGGGTTGAAAGCATGGAGGCAAAGAAGTGTGATTGGCCCTGGTTGGGGGCATAATAAGAGATGATAGAGTACAAAACTCCCGCAATATGACCTTTAACTAATAAGTATCTACCTTCGGCATCTTTGATCGTGTGGGAATGTAGGAATGGGATTAGTTTCACAATTAAGACGGCGACCCCTCTTTTTTTGGAGTCGGCATTAGCCAGGTAAAATGTTGGAAAGCCACTGTGAAGAAAGGAAGGGCTATAGCTAGCTGGAAAGTGGGTCTCCTGGAGGAGCACAATATCAAGGCTTCTGGCATGGTAGCTCTGGAATGCCTTACGGCGTTTGGAGGGCGAGTTAAGCCCTAGGGTGTTATGCGAGGCGATCTTGAGAAAAAGATTATGGGATGTAGAGTCAGCTATTGCGGTCAGGGGTGGGTGGCGAGCATGAGTGAATGGGGCTTACCTTTGTCCTTGGAGCAATGGATACGGATTGTGGAGGACTATCTTCCCGGTGGTCTCCTGGGGGAGGAATGAGTGACGGTCTCCGCGAAGGTTCCTGGGGGAGGAGGGGAGGAGAGGGAAGGCGCCAGAGAGAAGGCAAGGGTAGAGGTAAAAAAGGAGAGAAAAAGGATGGAGCGAAAATTGAGAAAGAGAACAGATTTAGTACATAAGAGATGTAAAACATAACGATCAACAAATCTATTATGATAGGGAGGGCCCGGAAAAAGTACAACCAACTAGGGTTGTTTTCCTGGTGTCACCCGAGAAAGGGTGGCATGATAAGCCGCTCCGGCCGCGGTCCCCAAGTAGTAAAAAATATAGCAAAGGGACGAGTAAAGTAACGCATGTCTATAAGGTCAATCATGACACAATCTATAATCATTACCCAGAACAGCACAAAAACAAGAACCAAAAGAAAAGAACCCACCATCAGGGTGCAAAAAACAAAAAAAAACAAAAGAAGAAAATTTTGCCTAACAACAATACACCTTTGTGTGAGAGGAGTGAGCTTCCTGGGTAAGAGGGTGGGGTAGGATGCCTTAGGTAGGAGGTTGGGGTAAGGGGAGCCTCTAAGAGCTCAGCTAAAGGCAGGGAGATGCTGAGAAAAAAAAAGGGCGAGTAAAACAACAATAAAAATATAGGAAGCAAAATAAAAATTACTAAGTGGGGAGAGAGGAATCCTTGAAGGGGGAGCCCCTTCCCTGTCGGGGTAGTGGCTATAAAAGGCACAGACGGGTAACCCAGGTAGCCATCGGGGGGCTAATGGGACCCGACCATAGGATGCAGAGGATTCTGCAAGGGTCCAAAATGAAAGTCAGAGTCCAGGGGGGGATGTCCACTACTCAAAAAAGTGGGTCCCCCCTGTATTCCAATGAAAGGAAAAAAAAAATTCCGGATCCGGGGCAGGATCCCAAGGCGAGTACTCATCTAGGGGGGTGTGAGTCCCGTTGCCTCTTTGGAAGCTTTTTGTTCCACAGTGGGGTGAGGGGGCTCCCTGGAGGTTGATCGTTTGGAAGAGCTTGTCTTGGTTGGTTGAAGTATAGGAGCTAGATCCTGGGTTATAAGTCCGAGTTGCAGTAGCAGGCGTTCGCCATCTTGGAAACAGGAAAAGCCATACTGTTTATCTCTTAGTTGAAATTGGAGGCGAAAGGGGAATGACCAGCGATATTTGATGGAATTCTGATTCAGGATTTCAAGCAGGGGTTTGAGGGCTCTGCGTTTCTGAATGGTAGTGGGGGAAATGTGCGCAAAGATTTGGATTTTGTGACCCTGGAAAGAGAGGTCGTCCAGATTACGGGGTTTTTCTCATCACTTCTTCCTTAACGCTGTAAAAATTAGGTTTAACGATAATGTCCCTCGGGAGGCCATCTTGGCGGGGGAGCTGCAATGCTCTGTGGGCTCTATCGAGCTCTAGCTTATGGCCTTGGATATCTGGGATGAGTTCCTTGATAAAGAGTTTGACAGTGCTGGGTACATCTGCAACAGATTCGGGTAACCCCCGTATGCGAAAATTATATCGTCTGCTTCTGTTCTCAAGGTCATCGATTTTAGCCTGAGCCACTTCCAATTGATCTTGGAGCGATTGGATGCAGGTCGAGTTCTGGACAGTCCGAGCCACTGTGTTGTCCACTACATGTTCTATTGCGTCCAAACGGGTTCCCAGGTTTTGTAAATCTGCCTTGATTGTGGATGTGATCTGCTTAGCATTTTGGGCTAGCCCTGCAGCCAGCATGTCAGAGATGCTCTGCATAAGTAGATTTACATCATGGGGCTGGGCTGGCTGCATGGGGGATGAATGCAGAGTGCTTGAAATGCCTGCCAGGCCTGCTAGGCCTAAGGGAGTTTGCAGGGTGGGAGTCTGGAGAATGCCCCCTACAGTTCTATCAAGCAGGGATTCCGTGGAGGCTGGGGAGTAGCCTTGGGGAGAAGCTGTACTCACAGGGGTTACCAGCAGTGAAGACCGGTGCTGGATAGGGGATGGAGGGTCCGCAATGGAGACTTGTTCCCCCGTGGTGTCTTGTGCCTGAGACGCGGCCACCATCTTAGCTGCTCTGGGGGCCTTCTGTGTGAAGTCCAGCTGGCGGCTGACGTCCGTCTTTTTGGAGCCGGTCGGCATCCGAAAAGTTGCCTGAGTGGTCTAGGAGGCTTGGGGGTCCGTATGGAGAGTGTCCCGCTCAGCGTGACTCATTCATGCACCACAGGGCTCATTCATGCACCACAACTAGAGTATATGGGAGAGGTTGCAGTGTCGTGGCACCAGTGCCTAAGGCCCAATTTTTCAGCCCCTGTTTAACAGGGGCATTTAATTACAATTTTTGATGCAATGCTTTGCAGCACGGCTCATTCCTGCACTACAACTAGAGTATATGGGAGAGGTTGCAGTGTTGTGGCACCAGCACCAGTGCCTAAGGCCCAATTTTTCAGCCCCTGTTTAACAGGGGCATTTAATTACAATTTTTGATGCAATGCTTTGCAGCAGGGCTCATTCCTGCACTACAACTAGAGTATATGGGAGAGGTTACAGTGTCGTGGCACCAGCGCCAGTGCCACCAGCCCAATTTTTCAGCCCCTGTTTAACGGGGCCGTTTAATTACAATTTTTGATGCAATGCTTTGCAGCAGGGCTCATTCCTGCACTACAACTAGAGTATATGGGAGAGGTTGCAGTGTTGTGGCACCAGCACCAGTGCCACCAGCCCAATTTTTCAGCCCCTGTTTAAAAGAGGCGTTTAATTACAGTTTTTAATGCAAAGCTTTGCAGCAGGGCTCATTCCTGCACTACAACTAGAGTATATGGGAGAGGTTGCAGTGTCGTAGCACCAGTGCCTAAGGCCCAATTTTTCAGCTCCTGTTTAACAGGGGCATTTAATTACAATTTTTGATGCAATGCTTTGCAGCAGGGCTCATCCCTGCACTACAACTAGAGTATATGGGAGAGGTTGCAGTGTCGTTGCACCAGCACCAGTGCCACCAGCCCAATTTTTCAGCCCCTGTATAACAGGGGCATGTAATTACAATTCTTGATATAATATTTCACAGCAGGGCCCGTTCCTGTGCCCACCGAGAGTAACTGTGAGGACTTATAGTGTTGTGGCACCAGCACCAGCACCACAACCACCAAAGGCCCAATTTTTCTACCACTGTTCAACAATGGCATGTAATTACAATTCTTGATATAATCGTTCACAGCAAGGCGCTACAGCGCCCACCAAGAGCCACTTTGAGGGCTTACAATGTGGCAACACCAACACCTTGTTCCGCCATTCCTGCAGAGCATATAGGGCAGGCCCCTACTTTCTTTTTTTTTTTTTAAGTTTCAAAAATCATTTATTAAAACTTTAGAACATAACATCCATCCGACAATGACAATACAAAAACAGGAGCAGAGAGAGGAGTTGGTACAAAGCATATGTCATCAGAAAAAACAAAAACGGAGGAGAAATACAAAAGACAAAAACAAAATGGTCCCAGGTAATAAAATAGACTTCCGTGTAAGTGGCGGTCCACTGGAAGTAATCAGCCAGCTCCTTTAACAGGTCTTGGATGGAGGAAATATACACTTAAACGTGAAAATCCCCGTATTCGGATCCATCAGGATCAATCCCAGGCCAGGACCCCTCACCCCATAGGGATCTTGCTGTATGGGGACTGACCCAGGAGTTCCTGAAAGACCCGCGAGGTTAGCCCAGGAGGGTCTGCTGTCCTAAATCCCAAACCTGTAAAATGCTAGAACCGCTATGAGAAGTTGCATTTAACCTAGAGAAGTTGCCATAACATGGGCAGAAGGAGGACAGATCCCTCCAGCCCAAACTCAGGGTGGGAACCCATAGCAAAGGCCTAAATAGAAAAAAGTGAGGCATATTTATAATAACAGGGAAAGAAAAAACAAGTAGACCTGAATGGTTGGAATGACCAACTGTCATACAGTTCGCTTCAGATCAAAATGTGGGTCAAAGCTACCCTGCAACAAGGTAAAAGTAATAAAGAAAGTCAGAGGGGGAGAGTGAAAGGGAAAGAAGGAGAGAAAGAACAAGGGGGGTGAGGAGAAAGGGAATGGTAGGAACCTTCGCGGAGGAGCCTGGATAAAGAGGAAATGGGGGGAGAGGGACCTTGAGTAATTTCAGGGTAAAAGGGATATTCCAACGTATGCAACCCAAGGTTCCCATATAAATCTAAATTTCTCAGCTAGTATCTTACTGGCTACTTTTTCTTGTGCCATTATCCAGGATATTTTTTGTTTGGCCTGTGAAAAGGAAACTGAGGGAGATTTCCACGAGTGTGCCAGCGTAATCTTGGCACCCAGAAGAATAAAGTGGATTAGAGAGAGTGTCTGTTTAGGGACATTGGGGATGTGAGAGTTGAGAAGGGCAATAGTGGGGTCCTGTTTGATTGCGTGACCCGTGAATTTGTGAATGAGTCTGAAGACTTTGTTCCAGTAACCCCTGATTTTGGGGCATTCCCAAAACGTATGAAGGAGAGAGCCCTGCAGGCCGCACCCTCTGAAACAGAGCGGAGAAGACTGAGGAAAACACTTGGTGAGCCGGGTGGGGACCAGGTACCATCGGGCCATAACCTTAAGATCTGCTTCCACAAGGGCGTTACTAAGAATGCCCCTGTAGGAGCGAGCAAAATTCAGGTGCCAGGTATCCAGATCCCATTCGAACTGAAGGTCTTGCTCCCACTTCACCATGTAGTTCGCTTTTCCCTGAGCATCAGCCAACGCAGAATAGATAAGGGAAATTCCCCCCCTGACCCCCATGGCTGAGGAGCACCAGAGCTCATATGGAGTTACCGACAGAGATTTGTCATGGGTCCTCCAAATCCCCTGCAGATAATGTAAAAGTTGATAGTAGCGATAAGATTCTGAGGGTGGCATGTCCAATTTGGAGATGCAGTGTTTAAGAGATAAGGGGCCATTGCAATTGAAGAAATGTCCTATTCTATAGAGACCTTTATCTAGCCACCACTGGAAAGCCTTGATATTGAGACCTGGGGGGAAGTGGGGGCTGTGGAAGATGTGTGCGAGGGGGTGCCAGGGCGAGATCAGGGAGTGTTTTTTGTGAAGGGTGTCACACAAGGCTAGAGTGTGTGACAATGTTGGTGAAAGGATCGGGGGGCCTTTCCTTTTGTGGTCTCCAGGCAAGAAAGTCAAGGGTATGATTCAGAGTAGCTTGTCTTTCTAAGTCTACCCAGTCGGGTTTCGGGCCTTTAGAGTATATGGCTGAAAATTGACAAAGTTGGGCAGCTTGAAAGTACCACCATAAGTTAGGTAGACCCAGGCCCCCTTTCTTCCTTGATCTATAAAGAACTGACTTAGAGAGGCGGTGGCCCTTCCCTCCCCAGATAAATCAAATAATTGTTGACTGGAATTTGTCGAGTATGCGTTTTGGAATGGGTAAGGGAAGGGACAGGAAGAGATATAAGATCCTGGGGAGCAAGGTCATCTTAATTGCATTTACCCGTCCCAGCCATGACAATTTATAGAGAGACCATTGCTCCAGGTCTTCTGATAACTTCTTTAATAAGGGAGGGTAGTTATGGTGAAATAAAAGCTCGAACTTGGGGGTAAGGTGAATACCTAAGTAAGAGAGAGAGGAGGAGCTCCAAGAGAAAGGGCAGTGGGCTTTAATTCTATCTATAAGTTCTTGAGGGGCAGATATGTTAAGGGCGGTAGACTTGGACATGTTTACCTGAAGTCCTGAAATTACACCAAATTTTTGAAGCAGACGGAGAATATTAGGTGTGGAGATGAGTGGGGAGGTAATGAACAGCAACACGTCATCCGCAAAGAGTGCGCATTTATGGGTTTTTTGGCCACAATGTACTCCATGAATATCTGGGTGTTGTCTGATGGCTAAGGCTAGTGTTTCGATTGCTATGGCAAAAAGAATGGGGGAGAGGGGGCAACCTTGCCTGGTGCCCTTGAGGATTGGGAATTGGTCAGAGAGGTGACCCTGCAATTTAACTTGGGCTTTTGGGGAAGAGTAGAGGGATGAAAGAGTTGTGAGAAATTTCGGACCGAAGCCCCATTTTTGGAGAGTGGTGAAAAGATACGGCCAAGTGACCGTGTCAAAGGCCTTTTGGAGATCTATGGAGAGAATAAATCCAGATTGAGGAGGGCTCCCATCCCAGGAGGATTGCATGAGGGAAATTAGGTCAATAGCTCTCCTAATCTGGTCCGGCCCCTGTCTCCCCGGGATAAAACCCACCTGGTCTTTGTTTATATATTTTCCAAAAAAGGAGGCCATCCTGTTCGCTAAAATTTTTGTCATAATTTTTAGATCATTGTTAATTAAAGATATTGGCCTGTAGTTGCCTACTTCGCTGGGGTCTTTACCTGGCTTGGGGATGACCGAAATGAGTGCAAGGTTGGCCGCTGGCTCCAAATGAGAGCCCTCCCGGAGGGAGTTGAAGAGCCGGACCAGATAAGGAGAGAGGACCTCAGAGAAGGTTTTATAGTAACGGGACGAAAATCCATCCGGGCCTGGGGCAGAGTCAGGCTTGAGGCTCTTGATGACGTCCTGGACTTCCTTGATCTGGAAGGGGGAGTCCATTATGTCACGGTGAGAGTCTGTAAGTTTGGGAATTGCAACCTCTTCTAAAAACGCATTACTGGAGTCAGGATCGGTCGGGGTGGATTTGGAATATAGATTTGAATAAAAGGCATGGAAGGCCTGTAGAATTTTATGGGGGTTCTGAGTAAGGTTGCCTGCTTGGGATTTTATCTTAGGTAGAGAGTAAACCCTTATTTTAGGAGAGAGTCTTGCTGCCAGCTGCGGACCAATTTTACCGGCCTGTAGATAGAACCTGCCACTTATCCAGCTTAAATATTTGTTTGCATTGGACGTGAGGGCTAATTTGAGGGCGACCCGGGCGGAATCCAGATTGGCTAGAGTTTCTGAGGTAGGGTTGCTTTTGTGTGCTTTACTACAAAACTTAAATTCGCTCTCAAGTTTTTCCACATCTATCTTCCTTTCCCGTTTTAGTTTAGACGCTAGTTGAACTATTTTCCCCCTCAGGACCGCCTTATGTGCTCCCCATAGATTGCTTGGGGATATGTCCCCGGTATCATTGAGGCTGAAGAATTCCAGAATGTCTCTTTCCAGCATGGTGCAATGGACTGGATTGGATAGAAGGGTTTTACTAAGGCGCCACTGAGGGGGACCGGGAGGGGAGAGGGAGCTAGTCACGTGCAGGGTCACTAGAGAGTGGTCTGACCATGGGACTTCGTGAATATTCGATTGAGTCGCAGTGTGTATCACCGAGTTGGGTAGGAAAATATGATCGATCCTGGCGTACATTTTGTGTGGTGCAGAGTAGTGCGTGTAGTCTTTGGCCGTGGGGTTTAATTCTCTCCAAGAGTCGATCAAACCTCTATCATGGAGCAGATGAGAGATTCGCAAACTCTGTTTAGGGGTCTTTTCATTTTGGCTTTGTCTAGATTCCGGTCGAACGAGATGTTGGAGTCACCTCCCATTATAATTCTGCCTTCCAAGTGTGGGGCGAGGGTTGAAAGCATGGAGGCAAAGAAGTGTGATTGGCCCTGGTTGGGGGCATAATAAGAGATGATAGAGTACAAAACTCCCGCAATATGACCTTTAACTAATAAGTATCTACCTTCGGCATCTTTGATCGTGTGGGAATGTAGGAATGGGATTAGTTTCACAATTAAGACGGCGACCCCTCTTTTTTTGGAGTCGGCATTAGCCAGGTAAAATGTTGGAAAGCCACTGTGAAGAAAGGAAGGGCTATAGCTAGCTGGAAAGTGGGTCTCCTGGAGGAGCACAATATCAAGGCTTCTGGCATGGTAGCTCTGGAATGCCTTACGGCGTTTGGAGGGCGAGTTAAGCCCTAGGGTGTTATGCGAGGCGATCTTGAGAAAAAGATTATGGGATGTAGAGTCAGCTATTGCGGTCAGGGGTGGGTGGCGAGCATGAGTGAATGGGGCTTACCTTTGTCCTTGGAGCAATGGATACGGATTGTGGAGGACTATCTTCCCGGTGGTCTCCTGGGGGAGGAATGAGTGACGGTCTCCGCGAAGGTTCCTGGGGGAGGAGGGGAGGAGAGGGAAGGCGCCAGAGAGAAGGCAAGGGTAGAGGTAAAAAAGGAGAGAAAAAGGATGGAGCGAAAATTGAGAAAGAGAACAGATTTAGTACATAAGAGATGTAAAACATAACGATCAACAAATCTATTATGATAGGGAGGGCCCGGAAAAAGTACAACCAACTAGGGTTGTTTTCCTGGTGTCACCCGAGAAAGGGTGGCATGATAAGCCGCTCCGGCCGCGGTCCCCAAGTAGTAAAAAATATAGCAAAGGGACGAGTAAAGTAACGCATGTCTATAAGGTCAATCATGACACAATCTATAATCATTACCCAGAACAGCACAAAAACAAGAACCAAAAGAAAAGAACCCACCATCAGGGTGCAAAAAACAAAAAAAAACAAAAGAAGAAAATTTTGCCTAACAACAATACACCTTTGTGTGAGAGGAGTGAGCTTCCTGGGTAAGAGGGTGGGGTAGGATGCCTTAGGTAGGAGGTTGGGGTAAGGGGAGCCTCTAAGAGCTCAGCTAAAGGCAGGGAGATGCTGAGAAAAAAAAAGGGCGAGTAAAACAACAATAAAAATATAGGAAGCAAAATAAAAATTACTAAGTGGGGAGAGAGGAATCCTTGAAGGGGGAGCCCCTTCCCTGTCGGGGTAGTGGCTATAAAAGGCACAGACGGGTAACCCAGGTAGCCATCGGGGGGCTAATGGGACCCGACCATAGGATGCAGAGGATTCTGCAAGGGTCCAAAATGAAAGTCAGAGTCCAGGGGGGGATGTCCACTACTCAAAAAAGTGGGTCCCCCCTGTATTCCAATGAAAGGAAAAAAAAAATTCCGGATCCGGGGCAGGATCCCAAGGCGAGTACTCATCTAGGGGGGTGTGAGTCCCGTTGCCTCTTTGGAAGCTTTTTGTTCCACAGTGGGGTGAGGGGGCTCCCTGGAGGTTGATCGTTTGGAAGAGCTTGTCTTGGTTGGTTGAAGTATAGGAGCTAGATCCTGGGTTATAAGTCCGAGTTGCAGTAGCAGGCGTTCGCCATCTTGGAAACAGGAAAAGCCATACTGTTTATCTCTTAGTTGAAATTGGAGGCGAAAGGGGAATGACCAGCGATATTTGATGGAATTCTGATTCAGGATTTCAAGCAGGGGTTTGAGGGCTCTGCGTTTCTGAATGGTAGTGGGGGAAATGTGCGCAAAGATTTGGATTTTGTGACCCTGGAAAGAGAGGTCGTCCAGATTACGGGGTTTTTCTCATCACTTCTTCCTTAACGCTGTAAAAATTAGGTTTAACGATAATGTCCCTCGGGAGGCCATCTTGGCGGGGGAGCTGCAATGCTCTGTGGGCTCTATCGAGCTCTAGCTTATGGCCTTGGATATCTGGGATGAGTTCCTTGATAAAGAGTTTGACAGTGCTGGGTACATCTGCAACAGATTCGGGTAACCCCCGTATGCGAAAATTATATCGTCTGCTTCTGTTCTCAAGGTCATCGATTTTAGCCTGAGCCACTTCCAATTGATCTTGGAGCGATTGGATGCAGGTCGAGTTCTGGACAGTCCGAGCCACTGTGTTGTCCACTACATGTTCTATTGCGTCCAAACGGGTTCCCAGGTTTTGTAAATCTGCCTTGATTGTGGATGTGATCTGCTTAGCATTTTGGGCTAGCCCTGCAGCCAGCATGTCAGAGATGCTCTGCATAAGTAGATTTACATCATGGGGCTGGGCTGGCTGCATGGGGGATGAATGCAGAGTGCTTGAAATGCCTGCCAGGCCTGCTAGGCCTAAGGGAGTTTGCAGGGTGGGAGTCTGGAGAATGCCCCCTACAGTTCTATCAAGCAGGGATTCCGTGGAGGCTGGGGAGTAGCCTTGGGGAGAAGCTGTACTCACAGGGGTTACCAGCAGTGAAGACCGGTGCTGGATAGGGGATGGAGGGTCCGCAATGGAGACTTGTTCCCCCGTGGTGTCTTGTGCCTGAGACGCGGCCACCATCTTAGCTGCTCTGGGGGCCTTCTGTGTGAAGTCCAGCTGGCGGCTGACGTCCGTCTTTTTGGAGCCGGTCGGCATCCGAAAAGTTGCCTGAGTGGTCTAGGAGGCTTGGGGGTCCGTATGGAGAGTGTCCCGCTCAGCGTGGAGGACAGGGGATCCGGATGGGGCCGGAGCGGTGCGGAGCTCTCGGTTAGAGCGTCTTCCCGGGAGTCCCGTGCATGCGCACCTCCAGGCCCCTACTTTCAAACATCCAACTTACAAACGTCTCCTACTTGCAAATGGAAGGAGACAACAGGAAGTAAGATGAAAAAAGACGGACGGCAAAACAAATTATACAGGGGTAATAACCCTTCCCTATGTTTTCCAAAAAGCTTAAAAATAGATTTTTTGACTGGAGCTACACTTTAATAATGTACCAGTTCAAAATTACTAACAGATTCTACTTAACACAACAAACCTACACAGTCCCTGTCTTGTTTGCCCCGCCTGTATACTGCTGTTCTGAGTATATAGGGCCTGGGAGCCCCACATCTTTCCTTTTTTTAATATGGGTACGGGGTCCCCCTTAATATCCGTACAAGACCCATGCCATTTTTCTCAATGATTTTCTTCCATATTGTTGGAACCAGATATTACATTAAAAACGCAAGCAGTTTTAAATGACTTTTTTTCCGTTAAATGTCATTTTGTGCAGTGACTGTTCTAAACACGGGAAACACGTGGCACTTCACAGGCATACTATAGACACCCCCAGGCATGATATTTAACGGAATATTTCACTTTTTTTTCACTTTAATCGTCATTATAATCAGTGCTCCCGCCAAAACGGCCATTTTTAAAAACATTTTAGGCATTGACCCATGTCCCCTGGGGCAGGAGCCAGGTCCCCAAACCCTTTTTAGGACAGTATCTTGCATATTAGCCATTAAAATTAGCACTTTTAATTTCGAACGTTCGAGTCCCATAGACTTCAATGGGGTTCTAAAGTTCGTACGAATTTGCGGTCCGTTTGAAAGTTCTGATGCGAACCGAACCGGGGGGTGTTCAGCTCATCCCTAGGCAACAAAATGTGCACTCATATGTAAAAGGAGAATAGCAGGCATTGTATGAAAGTTTCATGGACTTTTTCCCCAAAATGGAATCTGGCCATCTGATCAAGCTGTTAGTTTAGTTTTTGTGCTTCCGAACGTTGGAAATTCCAGCTTGCGGAAGGACACCCTCAAAACAAGGCTTGGGACACAGCGTTCCGTCGGCTCCAGGGGATGTCGTCATCAATGAAGGACGTGTTTCGTGAGCATGCGCACTTGGGTGACGTTTCAAGTCGCGCTCCTTTGTCAACAACTCAACATGCAAGCCCCATGATCGTTAAAAATACAGAAAAGGGGAGGGGACACGAACCGATTGGGAACACATTATGTATCAAAACAATGAGTTGATCCAGAACTAAAAACAACTTGTAAAAAATTGGCATATATAAAAAACACATGGGGATATGTATAAAAATGAATAGAAAAATATAAATGAAAATAAAAATACAAAAATATGTATATACCCTGTATATGATGAATGAAAATAAGAAGAAAAAAGAAATAATAATAATTAAAAAGAAGTACATTCTAAGTAAAAGGGGATGAATTAGTCATTATTGGTGGACAAATTATATGTGAAATAATATTAATCAATGAACTGTTAAGTGGACTGGAAAAAATTATCATAAGTTAAATTTTTTTTATAAACTAATATATATATATATAAAAAAAAATATTTTGTCTATAAACCCCTTATACATATATATATACATCCCATGTAATGGCTATTATCGTTGGCTCGATATACATCCCATGTGATGAGTATTTTTATTGGCTTAAGTGTATTCAGTCTATGGCAATATTCACAGTATAGTATTTGGGCCTTTATTCTATGGATTGCATTCTATCTAGTGGATAATAAGCAAAATGAATCTCCTTTTACAGCATGAAATATACATATGTATACATATATACCGAAAAATGAAGTAAAATACATTATTACATTAAAAAGAAATCAACTACGGTATTACACTGGGAAATGATAGAAAATGTGTTTTCCCATGAAAAGACGACTCCTGAAAAGACGTGTAATAAACGTTAAAAACTCAAACAATATAAAATCGTAATTCAAATGATGGTTGAGACTTCTAGTCCTTCATTCATACCTCCGGGCGCTAGAGCATCTAAGGTATAAATCCAAAATGTTTCTCTGGAGCAGAGCTTTTTGAAACGTTCTGCAACTGGGAGTGACTTGGAAATTTGTTCAATAACCCAAACTTCTAGTTTTCAGTGGACTGCTGCTGGGCTTCCAAAAAGTGTCTCTGTACACTGTGTCTGGGCCCACTAGGTGGATCCTTGGAACCTTCAATGGATCTCCTATGTTCACCGAACCTAGTTCGGAGTGTCCTAATGGTACTTTCCACATAAATTAGGCCACAAGGGCATGTCAGTCCATAAACAACATAATTCAAAGAGCAATTGTAAAAGTCTCTCAGGGTATAAGTAGTTCCTTTTGTTGAAAAATACATTTTTCCACGTTCCACATATTTACAAATTTTGCATTGCGATTTATGACATCGAAACATCCCTACTAATGGTATCAGTATAGGTTTTTCAGGTGGAATGCAGCTAGGTCTAATTTTGCTTGGCGAAATTTTAGACTTCAAATTGGGTGCTCTACGGTATGTGACTCTGGGGCGTTGTGGAATAAAGGGTTTTAACAAGGGATCCTGTAATAGGATGCCCCAGTGATTATTAAGAATTTTCTCAATTTTTTTAAAATCGGTAGGACTAGAAGTCTCAACCATCCTTTGAATTACGATTTTATATTGTTTGAGTTTTTATCATTTATTATCGGCTTTTTTAATATCATTTTTTATATCATTTTATTAATATAATTATTTTTATATATATTTATTATTACTCCTGGTGCGATTTTGAAAATTGCATCTTAAAAATCGCATTAAAAAATCGAACCGTATAAACATGTCTTTTCAGGAGTCGTCTAGCGCCCGGAGGTATGGATGAAGGACTAGAAGTCTCAACCATCCTTTGAATTACGATTTTATATTGTTTGAGTTTTTAACATTTATTACACGTCTTTTCAGGAGTCGTCTTTTTATGGGAAAACAAATTTTCTATCATTTCCCAGTGTAATACCGTAGTTGATTTCTTTTTAATGTAATAATGTCTTTTACTTAAATTTTCGGTATATATGTATACATATGTATATTTTATGCTGGAAAAAGACATTCATTTTGCTTATTATCCACTAGATAGAATGCAATCCATAGAATAAAGGCCGAAGTACTATACTTTGAATATTGCCATAGACTAAATACACTTAAGCCAATAAAAATACCCATCACATGGGATGTATATCGAGCCAACGATAATACCCATTACATGGGATGTATATGTATGTATAAAGGGTTTATATACAAAATATTCTTTTTTTTATATATATATTAGTTTATGAAACAAAATTAATCTATGATAATTTTTTCCAGTCCACATAACAGTTCATTGATTAATATTACTTCACATATAATTTGTCCACCAATAATGACTAATTCGTCTCCTTTTACTTTGAATTTATTTATTTTTAATTATTTTCTATTTTCTTTTTTCTTATTATTTTCATTCATCATATGTATATACATGCATATTTTTGTATTTTTATTTTCATCTATATTTTTCTATTTATTTTTATACATATCCCCATGTGTTTTTTATATATGCCAATTTTTTACAAGTTGTTTTTATTTTTGGTTCAACTCATCGTTTTGATACATAATGTGTTCCCAATCCGTTTGTGTCCCTTCTCCTTTTCTGTATATATTACGATCGTAGGGCTTGTATGTTGAGTTGTTGACAAAGGAGCGCAACTTGAAACATCACCCAAGTGCACATGCTCATGAAACGCATCATTCACTGATGACGACATCCCCTGGAGCCGACTGAACGCTGTGTCCCAAGCCTCGTTTTGAGGGCGTCCTTCTGCAAGCCAACATTTCCAACGTTCGGAAGCACAACAACTAAACGAACAGCTTGATCAGATGGCCAGATTCCATTTTGGGTAAAAAGTCCATGAAACTTTTATACAATGCCCGCTATTCTCCTTTTACATGTGAGTGCACATTTTGTTGCCTAATGAATTTGATATTTTAACTACTGCACCCAGAGGCGCCTCTCTACTTGTTTATTTTTGCAGTTTCTTTGGAAACATGGTTTAATTCCTAAATTGACGGCTGCCCTGTCTGCATATCTCTGGATTCTAGTTCCGATTGGACTAAATCATTTACTATCAGAGACTTTTATTTATATTCTATATTGTATAGGCTTATATATTGGAAAATATTGTTTACAGTGTCATATCAGAATTGTGCGCCTATACTTGCTATGTTGCACTACCGGATTGGACCTAAAGGGGTCCATTTTGGCCAGTTTTAGGTGCATAAAGATTTACTAAAATTAGGCTTTGGTTCTCTATCAATGCAGAGAGAATAAAATATCTACAGTCCTCATCGGCCACACAATGGTGTAGCTGGAAAGAAACAGATTAGCTAATTGCTATCATTACCCCTCTTTTTTTGTAGGGGCACTGGCAAAGAAACAGTGTGGATATTGTTTGGGTGTACATTTTGGGGAGCTGTTCTTGCTGAAGTGTGTTTTTTTGCCCGCAGAATATGTCTGCATGGTGGGACAGTGCTATTTTTCCATAGGAGATTGCACTTAAAGGTGGAATTTAAGCCTATGACATTGCGTGAGGTCATCTTGAAGGCCATTTTAGTGGGAGTGCCCTGGGATGGGGACGAAGGGAGCAAGACCACACTAACGATGTACACAACTTATAGTGTATCTTATAAGGTGGAAAATGACTATATAAGTACACAAAGTATGTCTACTATATACGGTATGTCACTGGGTATGCCTTTTTGAACTGTACTAATGTATTAAACGTAATCTGACTGTGTGATAGCAGGCAGTTCTATCAAGAAGAGAAACAAGAAAATATTAACAATAACAGCAATATCAGTGTGCATGGCACACTATAACCTGAGGGAGTGGGTTAGACTCTATGACAGCACCCACGAAGGATCTTCTGTATGTGTAGGACCAAAGGCCTTAGTGTTGTTGTAGGTTCCGTTTTTATCATGTAGCCGGTCCCGGGATGACGGAGGGTCCGATTGGGAGCCATGCGTCCGGTTGTGGTGGGGGGAGAGGTTGGTAATTTTTTTTCCCCATCTTTGGGAGTAAGGATGGGAATCATTTGTTGTTGGTATGTGACCAACAGTTTGGTTGGAAAGCCCACTTGTAAGTAATTTTCTTTTCTTGTAGTATAGCGGTGATGGGGGTGAATGCTCTTCTCATCTCCATAGTGGCTTTGGAGAGGTAACTGAACAGGAGGATATTTGTGTGCAGTGCTGGTAGAAGTTTAGTGGATTTGACCGCCTGTATTATTTGTTCTTTAATATGGAAGTAATGTACTCTAGCTAGAATATCCCTTGGGATGTCAGGAGGGAGGTGTGCAGGTTTGGTGATTCTGTGCACCCTGTCGATCGTGATGTCCTGTGCGTTTAAATGGGTAATAGTCGTGAGAACAGTTGTAGGTAGGGGGTGATTTTGTTCAGTTTTATCGACTCAGGGATGCCTCTAAATTTCATATTGTGACTCCTGGAACGGTCTTCTAAATCCGCCAATTTCAGTTTTATGTGGTATATTTGAGACGCATAGTGTTCATGTGCATCTAGCAATTCGTTGTGTGCTCCGACATGGTCATACGTGTTTTTCTCAAGCACATTTGCTCTTCCTCCCAGACAATCTACTCTGTCATGTATCTGTGAGACATAGATTTGTAGTTCCCTGTGCAGATCCTTTTGTAGTGTTAGTAGCATGGTTAAGCATGGACTCTGTCACTGAATTATCTGACACAGGTATGGCCACTAGTGTTGGGGTATGTTCTGTGTCAGTGTTTCTTCTAGCCCACTGGTGCTTCTTAGGCTGGAGTTCTTTGCTGGTGGAGAAGGCAGGGGAGGATGCCAGCCTCATACCTCCATGCTGTGATGTGAGGACGGGGTATCTGGCGATGGTGAGGTGTTCATCTCCTCCCTATTGTTGCCTGTTGGTGCTGTGGTAGGATGTTCCCCTTGCTTGGAAGCTGCTAGCTGTGTCTCAGCAGCTAGGGAGTGGGATGGCTCTGTGTCCTTGCGCTGGGTGCCGGCGCCATCTTGGGCCTCGTTCATGGCCACGTGTTGGAAGTAGTCAGTGAGACGGTGGGGTGGCGGTGGTTTGTACTGCTTTCTTGGCATTCCCTGGGTGGTCCTAAGTCCTTTCCTCCTCCGTATAGTCAGGTCGGGGGTCAGACAGTCTCCTTAGGTTGCTACGATCCCTCACAGTGGAGCGGGGCTCTGGTTTCAGGTGTCCATTATGCTCCGCGGCAGGCCACCGGCAGTTACATTTAAAAAAAAATACAATGTAAAATTGACAAGGGGCACCAACATAGTTGTATCTTTGTTCTTAAAAACTACGGGATAGTGGTGCTGTAGTAACTTGCCCAAATAAAAACAAAACAAAAAAAAAGCCATAATATTATTCTTGATATCTCTAGAAAAAAAAGCCTTTGAAAATTTGTTTGCATAACTCCATCAGTATCACCAGCAAAACAGCTTCATTATTATCCTATTAAAGAAGAAGAGAATTGTGTGCTGCATTTGGAGATTTCATAATTTGCCACATCACAAATATTAATTCTCCATTACAAACGTTAGTTTACAAGACCGACCGCTTCTGCTTATGAGCATGCATGTTTGTACTTGTAATTTTGTCCGACGGACTTGTGTACACACAATCGGAAAGTCTGACACACATTTGTTGGTGGAAAATTTGAGAACATGCTAGCCAACATTTGTTGGCGGAAAGTCCGACAACAATTGTCTGATGGAGCATACACACGGTCGAACTTACCACCAACAAGCTCACATGCAACATTTCCCATTGGAAAGTCCAATAGTGTGTACACGGCTTAAGTCATAGCTATGATCCAACCAGGAGGTATAGGATATGTGTGAAAAAAACAATTTCTTAGAACATGATTTTGATAAAAAAGGCCATAAGGAGAGGAGCGTGAGGACACTAGGACAATTGTCATTCATTGTGTAGGCACTGGTGGGGTTAATGATAGTGATGTCCAACTGGGGGGTGTTGAAGATAAAACATTTATACATTTACCGCCTTTCCATATGGACCTTCTACCTAGGGTTGCCACCTGTCCGGGACGTACGGGTTTTGAATCCTCTGCCCGTGTTTCTGTTCTCCCGAGACCCAGACACATCAGTGGCAGCCTTGCAGCACCAATCCTTCTCTCCCTTACTATCGGCTTCCACATCTTTTACCTATAAGGGAAGAGGGCGTTCCACCCATGCACATGCTTCTCCCCGCCTCCACTGTGAATCCTCCACACCCTCCCCTTGTGGGATTGTCTATCCCAGTACATTGAAGGGAGAGAACTTTCAGCAGTGTGGAAAACACAGAAGTAGCAGTGACAGTCTGCCCAGAGCTCTATCACAGATATCGGAGCTGTGCAGGATTTCTTCCTCCTTATCTGCAACTGTGAGTCCCCCTTTCCTCCTTCCCCTCCGGGGCTGCTGTGTGTATATGGCTCCCTGGATCTATTCCCACTCACTAGTAACCACACACTATTCACCTTCTCAAGAGAGAGAGGGAGAAGGGGACCTCTGCCTGCAGTCTTCCTGGCCAGTGCTTTTTTTTCCTGCTAGAGGTGGGTGAGCAGGGTCCCCCCATCACCCCTCTGCAGTCTTCCCAGCTGGGGGGCTTTTTTAACTGGTGGGGGAGGGAGGGGGGTTCCCATTTTCCTGGATGGGGTCCCCTAAAACTCCCCCTCAATCCTCATAGCTGGGGATTGCCTATAACTGGAGGGGGAAGAAAGGGGAATTCCTGTATTGGGGTCCCTTCTTATCACCCCCCCACAGTCCTCCTAACTGGGGGTCTTAACAAGAGGGAGAATTCTATGTTCGTGGACGGGGATCCCCTCTTATCTCCCTTCTGCAGTCATCCTAGCTGGAGTTCTTCTTCTTTAACTAGGGGGAGGGGAGTTTCTGTATTCCTGGGTGGGGGGTGGCTACGGCGGGGCTCCCCCCTGCAGTCATATTATCCAGGGTTCTCCTTTACCTGGCCTGGAGGCAGGGAGGTTCCTGTATTCCCAGATGGGAGACCCATCTCATCACCCCCAGCAGTCCTCCTGGTCAGGGGACTCCTTTAATTGGAAGGGGGTTCCTGTATTCCTTGACGGGTGTTTCCCTATATCTGTCTGGATTCCTGAATGAGTGGAAGGGGGTCCCTTCTTATCCCCCCCCCCAGCATTCCTTCTGTTAACTAGTCTCCTTATTTCCAAGGGTCAGTACACCTGGAACTGTGTGTGTGTGTGTCGTCCCTAACTCTTATGGCACTATTTTAGCGCATGCCATAACCGTCCCATATGTTGCAGCTTGGCACTGCATGCACTCTTATTAGCCTTGTCTACTACTCCCTTGGGGGGTTTGCATTTTGACACTTTTTTTCCCTGGGCACCAGCTGATTTTGTCCTGGCGCTGGCTGCAAGGGAGCAGTGATGTAAGTAACTCAGTTAAAATAAACGGAGTTACTTAACGCAGTTACTTTGGAGGGTAACGAGTAATCTAACCGATTGCTCTTCCCCTCATGATAACGCTGTTCCCATTACTTGGGCGGCGTTACCGAGACCAGGTAGACGGGACTAGCGAAGGAAGTGAATGTCACTGCCTCTATCGGCTGGTATGGATTTAAAGGAGAACCCCTACGCCAAAAAAGCGGCATGGGGATCCCCCCAAAGTCCATAGCAGACGCTTATCCGAACATGCAGCACAGCCGGTCAGGAAAGAGGGGGGGACGAGCGAGCGCCTGAACCATACCAGGCCTCGTGCCTTCAACATTGGGGGTGCTTTGGGGAAGGGGGGCCTTTTCCTGACAACCCTAGCCATTGGTTGTCGGGGTCTGTGGATGGGGGGGCTTATCAGAATTCGGGAGCCCCTTTAATAGGGGGCCTGCAGATTCTGGCCCCCTACCCTATGTGAATGAGTATGGGGTATGATTTACCCCTACCCATTCACCTGGGGAAAAAAAGTGTTAATAGAAAAACACAACACAGGTTTTTAAAGTACTTTATTAGACAGCTCCGGGGGTCCTCTCGTCAGGCTCCTCCGCTATCCTCGGCTCTTTTACAACTAGCTCTTTTACTAGCGGAGGAGCCCGGCTTTCTCCTTCATCGCCGCTGCCATCTAGGGGTCTTCTTCTGACTTTGGGGCCCCCCTTTCTCAAAGCACCCCACATGTTGAGGGCACGCGGCCTGGTACGGTTCAGGATGGGGAGACTCACTCGTCCCCACCCCCTTTCCTGATCGACCGGGCTGCGTGCTCAGATAAGGGTCTGCTATGGACTTTGGGGGGACCCCCACGCCGTTTTTTTGGTGTAGGGGTTCCCCTTTAAATCCATACCAGACGACGGGGCTCGTGAGGTGTCAATCTCGCCGATGGAGGTGGCGACATTCACTTCCTTTGCTAGTCCCATCTATAGAATATTTTAAAAAAAGTCAGTTACTTTGCTGAGTAATGAATTACTTTTCCGTGGTTGTAGTAACCACGTTACTAATGCATTACTTTTTGGGAGAAGTAATTTGTAACTTAACTAATTACTTTTTTAAAGTCTAATGACCAACACTACAAGGGAGCCACAGTGGGATTTGTCTCTAAAAGTAGATTCCCCACCACTGTTCAGATAGAGAGCGGGGGGCTGGTAAACATGTCTGTCCCTCCATGAATGAATACAGTGAGCAATCAGTAACAATTACTCATGTGTTCATTTATCACTGCATTATAGTAAACTGTGTTTACTATGCTTTGGCTTGTGAATGAATAGAAAGTCTCATAACAGAGACTTTTATTCATTCATACGCAGTACAGCTGAGGCTGCAGAGAAAGGGAATGAGGAATATATGTCTTCAGTTACTTTCTTTGTCTGAAAAGACTGACGGGATTATACTGGGGGATAAATTGACCTGGGAGGGGGAAGGATTATACTGAGTTACAGACTACCTATGGGCGATGTACTGAGCTATAGACTGACTTGGGGGGGATATACTGGGGGACAAACTGACCTAAGGGGATTATACTGGGGGACAAACTGACCTGAGGGGATTATATTGGGGGACAGACTGACCTCAGAGGATTATATTGGGGGACAGACTGACCTCAGGGGATTTTTTCAGGTGACAGAGTGACCTCAGGGGATTATATTGGGGGACAGACTGACCTCAGGGGATTATACTGGTGGACAGACTGACCTGAGGGGATTATATTGGAGGGACAGACTGACTTGGGGGGATTTCACTGGGGACAAACTGACCTTTTAGCCACTCCCACTGTTTATCAGGGTGCCGCATTACTACTCTTAGGTCTTATGTCAGTTTTGCTGTAGCAGGTTCTATACATGGTACAGATGTTCTATGTTACAGGCAAACTAAGGGGACCCCCCAGGCACTATATTTAAATGATTTTTTTATTTTTATGTTTTCACTTTAAGCATCATTAAAATCACTGCTCCTTTAACCACTTAAGCCCCAGACCATTTGGCTGGCTAAAGACCAGAGCACTTTTTGTGATTTGGCACTGTGTCGGTTTAACTGACAATTGCGTGGTCGTGCGATATGGCTCCCAAACAAAATTGACGTCCTTTTTTTCCCCACAAATAGAGCTTTCTTTTGGTGGTATTTGATCACCCCTGTGTTTTTTTTTTGCACTATAAACAATCTCTGCGCCTGATCACAGGGAGCAGAGATCAGTGACACTGTCACTAGGCAGAAGAATGTAATGTAAACAAGCATCTCCCCGTTCTTCCTCTGAGACGATTGTGGGTATCCCCATGGGCATAGAGTCCACGGGACCCACGACCCGACTCACAGAGCTTGCCGCACGCACCCACAGGCCGTCTCTTAAAGGGTGACGTACAGGTACGTTAGTTTGCCTGTACGAGCCCTTCTGTCACAGTATATCTGCATGAGGCGGTTGGCAAGCGGTTAAAAACAATCTTTTTTTTTAAATGTTTGTCCTATAGACTTTAATAGGGTTCGCAGTTCAGATCCAAACTTTTGAGATGTTCAAGAGTCCTGGTGCAAACCCGGGGGGTGTTCGGCCCAACTCTATTGCCCAACAAACATAATGGGTATACTCACTTGCCTTGCCAACCCAACAGAAAAATGTATGGGTGGGAAAACACAGCCTTGTCATCCATGCTTTTTACTGGAGTTGGGCAAAGAGTTTGAGCTGAGCAAAAGTTTGGCCAAAAAATTGTCTGTTCGCTCATTTGGCAAACACCCGAAATATGCGAGGTGCTTGACAGGATGGTCGCCCCCGCCAAGCGTCCCACAATGTACTGCGCACTGCATAGTGCATTCTAAGCCCTGATTGGGCAAAGCTTTTCCCAATCAGGGCACAGTGAATAGCCAGTTGTGAAGGAGCGGACCAGGAAGCCGACCGCTGTGTCCTTAACTGAATGATCAGCTGTGAACGGGTTTCACCGCTGATAACTAAATGAAAAAAAAAAATACATTGGCAACAACAGAAAAAAAAGTGGAAAAACCAGCATGGTGGTCCCCTCCTCCCCACTTCCATACCAGGCCCTTTGGGTCTGGTATAGATGCTATGGATAACTCAACGCCAATTATTTTTTTTAAAACGACATGGAGTCGCCCCCAAAATCCATGCCAGACCCTTATCCGAGCATGCAGCTGGGCAGGACAGGAAGAGGGGGACAAGTGAGTAAATATATAAGGGGAGGGGCCACCTAGTGACCTCACCTGGTGGCACTGCCCCCTTGTGACGTCACTGACCCAACATGCAGCAGACACCAGAACCCCACAACCACAGCCCAGGATTGTCAGAAAGAGTCCCTTGTCCCCATCAATGCCTTTTTTTTAGTTTCTGTTACAAAATCCTGCAAATAAATAATCATTCTTCATAAATTTAGGCCAAAATTTAATCTGCTACAGTTTGGTACAAATAACCCAAATCAGTGTATATTTTTTTAGTCTGTGTGAAAGCTATAGAGTCTACAAGCTATGATACATATCAATCCAGATACAGTTTGTAAGGGCGCTCTGAACTTAAGGACCAAGCAAAACCAGATGTCTTTAGGAACCAGAAATTCTATATTAGGGTATCTTCCCCACTTAGGGCTGCACTTTTGGAGAGAAGCAATCTATGAATAGGAAACAGAAAAACAAAGAAAAGGCGCCTCTAAGTGTAGAATTAAAAGCGGTTTAATTTCCCCAAAAAGGGTTAAAAACACTTACAAGATATGTAGACTGGCAGAGCATATCATTAATATCCATGTAGGTGGTCTGGCATGAAGGCAGTGGTCACTGGCATATACAAGTTCTTTAGGCTATGTGTGTCCAGTAGCCGGGGGGGGGGGGGGGGCAGGGGATGCCAACGGGAAAACCAGCAGGGAGCTCCAAGAGAACTGACAGGCCAGCCCGCTATGTTACATATCATTAAAAATTCATCAATACTGTTGTACTGACTATATCATTTCTTAAAACTAGAAAGCTGTGACCAAGAGCCAGAAGAAGGATGACAAGAAGTGGAAAAAGAGCAGGAAGGAGAGTTATGCCATGTATGTGTACAAGATTCTCAAGCAGGACGATATCGGCATCTCGTCCAAGGCCATGGACATCATGAACACCTTCATCATTGGCATCTTCAATCGCATCAATGGTGAAGCTTCCCGTCTGGCTAATTACAACAAGCGCCGCACCATCACCTCCCGGGATATCCAGAACAGCATCCGCCTCCTCATGCCCGGAGAGCTGGGGAACGTTGTCTGAGGGCACCAAGGCCATCACCAATCACATCAGCACCAAGTATTCCAATCTCTGAAGGACCCTGAATGACATTACTAGTAATTGAGGTCTGAAGTATATATACACACACAACAATTAGCGTTTAATGTTAACTTACTAAAACAAATATATTTCTATTAACAATTAGAGAATATATTATGTTCTTTCTTATGTGTAAACTACCTGTATTGTACTTTTTTGGCATATGACAAAGTTGTTTGTACCACCTTTTTGTACCCAATAAAAATAGTTTGTAAACAAAAAACAAAAAAAAAACACAAAACTCAAAACTCAAAAATGCCAGGACAGTACAAATACTCCCAAATGTCCCTTTACATGCAATTACATGTTTTCTATGAGGTATAATGAGCCATTTGTACATTCCATTTTTTTCCACAAGTATTTGGAAAATGCAAAAACTTGTCAATTTATATGATTTTTAACGCATAGCATGAATAATTACACCCTAAATTATATTCTGCTACTCAATAAACACCCCAACATATGTTCTATGAGGCATAATGATTCTTTTGAACATGTATTTTTCCACAAGTTTTTGGAAAATATGAAAATAAACATGAAAAAAGTGTTTTTTTACCACAGTTGTCAATTTATAAAGATATTTCTAACACACAGCATGGACAAACAAACAATTACACCTAAAAATACAGTATAGTCTGTTAGCCCACGTACACAGGGTCGGAGATTTTGCCAACCAAATCCGTTGGATTTTGCCCGTCGGATTTAGTCCGAAACTGTTGCATACACACGGTCGGGCCAAGTTTCAGAACGTGATGACATAATTTCATTACGATGGGACTACATTCAGGCTAGTAGCCAATAGCTTTGATGTAGGAATTTGATCTGAGCATGCGTGGCACTTGGTCCGATGAAAATGCTCTACACATGATCGGATTAGGTCCGTCCGGCCTAGTTGGTGGGGGGATATTTCCAACATGTTGGAAAATTGGGTCGGACGGAGATTCGGACGGAATCAGTCCGATGCATACCACACACAGTCGGATTATCTGTCCGATCCGATAAGACTCATTCCGACAGATTCTCCGACCATGTGTAAAAGGGCTTACTCCTTCTGAGTATGGCAATACCATGTGTGAGAATCTTTCCCAGTCTTGCCAAACAAAGGATAAATAAAAGATTGAGCAGCTTTCTGCAGAGGAGAGCATTGGTCCAGGAAGCAGGCAGAGATGTGGTCAGCAACAGCCAAAAGAATTGTCCAGGCAGCAGGCAGGAATATGGTCCATAAACAGCCCAGGGTCAGTACAGGCAGTAGGCTGACATCCAGGCAGCAGGTAGGAACATGGTCCATAAACAGTCTAGGGTCAGTACAGGAGCAGGCAGAGATATTCTCAGCACAGCCAAAGTATTGGTCCAGGCAGCAGGCAGGAACATCAGCTTAAGGACCTCGGTCAGGTATAACCTGTGCACAGGGGTAGCATCTTCTTCCCACCCAAATCTCTTTGAAGCCTTTGGACTCAAGACTCTGATCCAGGTTATTAAAAAACCTGGAGAAAACCAAAAACATCTCTACTTAGAACACTACTCTGAAGCCCTTCACATATGAGACCCCTGTATTATCTTGAATCCCACTACTACAATAGCAGGGCAAAAGATCAGTCCAAGGGGCAGGCAAAAACATGGTTGATAACAGTCTGAGGTCAGTTCAGGTGGAAGGCAGAAACACGGTTCATAAGCAATTCAGATGGCAGGCAGAGACATTGTCATTAAACAAGCCAGGGTCAGTAATTATGGAAGGTAGAGGCATGATCAGTGGAGGCAGCAGGAAAATGATCAGCAGCACAGGTATTAGAAAATGGGCAAATAGCTGGAAAACAATCCTTTGAATGTGGGTTTCTCATTATTGCTCTGCAGGAAAGAAGAAATGACAAAAACAGTGGTGTAACAAGTAATAAGGAAATAAAACCTAAAACTAAAAAAAAAATCATCCAGCTGTGAGCACTGAAATTTGTGATCCCAAATATAAAAACAAATGTTAATGAAGTGCAGCACTAAAATTTAGAACCATAATTGAATTACAATTATAAATATTATTTCCAAAACCCACCAACTTCTCAAACAATTGAGGTTTAAAAAGAATCTATGGGAGGATACCACACATACTGTACATAAAATAATTTGTTAATTTTTTCCAGATATTCCATGAAAATAGCCCTCATACAGAGAAATTGATAACCAATTGATTGTGTCACCACATAGTGCCCATAAAAAATCCACATAAACAATTGTCACTCCAATCTATAAACAACAATGCAAAAGCTGTAATAGTGCTTAAATAGAATCAGAGATCCACTTCCTTTTCTTGTCTTAGAGTGAAAATCTCTAGTTTCTGTAAAACCGGTAATTTATTCTGGGCTCCATATAGTGGGCAAATTTAATACTGCAGGCAGGACAAGCATATCCGGCTGGCGGAGACGCTGGTCGCTTAACCTGAGAGCTCCTGCAGTCTCATATTGATCAACACTCTAGAGCCGTCAGGGAGAGGAATCCCACTCACTGGAATTGACCGCTACACTCAATGGGCACCCAGGTGACATGTCCAAAAGGAGAAAACCATCCAAGCCGCCCCAGTGCCTGATGGGTTTTTCACCCAGCGGCAGGACCGAAAGGTGGGCAAGATGGTGCTGGCCCCAGCTACGGCAGCCCACTCTCAATTTGGCCCTATAGGCAATAGGCAAACATGGGGCAGAGAGCCAGATTGATGTAGGTGAGTTTTCTCCCCCTGCAACTCCCACCACCCGCAGTCCAGCAAAATCCAGGCAGTGCAAGGAGGAAGATGGGTACCCTCCAAGGTGGCACCATGCTCCCCCCTCAGGCTCCACACAGAGCACACAGGATGAGCCCTCCATTGACACTTGCTTTGCCATAGATCAGCCGATCTCAGAGCACACAATAAAAAAATATGCTTCTCTTCCTGAGGAGATTACTGGTAAATTACTTTTCTAACAGGTTTGCCTCACTAAATGAGACAGTTCAAATACATGCTCACAAGATCCTCCATTTAGAGTAGAAAATGGTGAATCTTTACACTGTGTACAATGACCTAGTTGATGCTTATACTGATCAAGAGAATGAGCTTCAACGCTTACAGAATAAAATTGCTGAAATGGGACACAGATGGCGAAAAAAAAATCTGACCGGGGTTATAACCCTCCCTGATTCTATCCACAATGAAAAAAGAAGTTTTGCCTATAGTTCTACTTTAAAATGTTTGCATATGCATTGAACAGAATGAAACACAAATACCATGATCATTTGTTTAACAAGGTTTGCCAGACAATATATATTCTTCATATATTACTTAATTGCATGGTTCATTAACCCCTTCCCAACCAGCCGCCGCAGTTATACTGCAGCAGGATGGCACTGCTGCGCAAGCCATCGTAGCTGTACGTCGGTTCTTTAAGATGCTGTAGCACACGCCTGCAGCGTGTGCCCGGAGCCGACACACGTGCCAGCTGGCACAATGACCGCCGGGCACCAGCGATCGATCAGAGCGAGAACCAGGATCTGTGTGTGTAAACACACAAATCCCGGTTCTGTCAGGGGAGAGGAGACAGATCTTGTGTTCCTACTAAGTAGGAACAACGATCTCTCTCCTCCTCTAGTCAGCCACATTCCCCCCACAGTTAGAACACATCTAAGGAACACATTTAACCCCTTTATTACCCTCTAGTGTTAACACCTTCCCTGCCAGTGACATTTATACAGTAATCAGTGGCTAGTTTTAGCTCTGATCGCTGAATAAGTGTCACCGATCCCAAAAAAGTGTCAAAAGTGTCCAATGTGTCCATTGTAATGTTGCAGTCCTGATAATCGCATATCACCACCATTACTAGTAAAAAAAATAATAATAATAATAATAAATAAAAATGCCATAAATCTATCCCCTATTTTGTTGACACTACAACTTTTGTGCAAACCAAGCTATATGCTTATTGTGATACATATCGGCCTAAACTGATGAAGACATTTTTTTTTCCGGATATTTATTATAGCAAAAACTACAAATTATTGTGTTTTTTTTAAAATTGTCTCTATTTTTTGCTTATATCACAAAAAATTAAAACCGCAGAGATGATCAAATACCACTAAAAGAAAGCTTTATTTGTGGGGGAAAAAAGGACATACATTTTGTTTGAGTACAACATCGCACAATTGTCAGTTAAAGCGATGCAGTGCTGTATCGCAAAAAAATGGCCTGGTCAGGAAGGGGGTAAATTATTCCAGGGCTGAAGTGATTAAAGTGAGCTTTTTATTTTAATGCATAGAATGCATTAAGATAAAAAAAACCTTGTGCTTTTACAACTCTTTTTTAATGTGGATTTCACATGACTGCAGCTCCCTGCCTAATTTTAAGAATTAGCAAGTGTAGTTGCCTACAACTGTGTTAACATTGTGGTAATGCAGACTTCCTATGGTCACTACACATGTCCTTATTTATGGTCCTAAACTTCCTGGAAGCCCCGAAACTAAAGCTGGCCATACATGAGAGTTTTTATTTTTTTGTTCAAACATCGTGCAGAAAATACAGACAGGGCAGTTGAACAGAAGTTGATTGGTGGATCGACTTCTATTCAACCTCAGTGAACAGAAATTCAGCCAGTCTCTGCTCAATCAGCTGAATTTTAATCCATGTATGGCCAGCTTTAGAAAATGAATGTATGCAAATATGTGCTTGGTCCTACACCTTCTTGATGCTTTGTGTCAATCAGGCCATCTAAAGCCCCATACACACTATCAGATTTTCTGCTGATTTTTTCCTTCAGATTTACCAAAACCATATAATATGAGGTCAAACCTTAGGAGTTTCAATGTGTATGCAATCAGGCAGGCACTTCCACTACATGGTTTTGGTAAATCTGAAGACAAAAATCAGCAGACAATCTGATAGTGTGTATGGGCTTTTACACTTTGTTGCACCAGTAGAGAACTTTAGAAGGTGGTAAGGCTAAGATTCCTGATAAAAGTTAATAAATGTATATTACCACAGATTTCAAAATTGCGGAGGGCACAATGTAGTTAGTTTGCATTGACACAAATACATTTTCAGGCTTGTCATGTTTGTCTTGAAGGACGTAACCCTAGGAAGCTGATAAAAACAAACATTTTAATTATTGCATTTTATTAAATTACGGAAGGTACACTTAATGATGAAAACTTGAGTCATAACCTTTCTTTAGCCCAGGTTCATACTGAGCCACGGGAATGAAGCCGTGCAAGTTCAGCTGAACTTGCACAATTTCACTCCCACATGTCAGTCCTCATTTTGGCTGTGATTTCACAGACATCTGTGCGGGTTTCTGCACAGATGTCAATGGAAATCCTATAAAAAAAAAAATATATAATCTACTTTTTGAGATTGGTGTGGCGCCACAAATGCTGCATCACACTGATTAGGATGGTGCCATTGTCGGCAATTACTGCTGATTTGACATGTTAAATCACGAAATAAATGCAATAAATGTGAACCAGGGCTAAGAACACAATGGTTCACAATCTGTATGCTATGTCAATAATTCAGATTAGCAGCATTAATATTCTTGAAAGTCATTGTAGCACTGACCCCAGACCATTACCTTCTTGTCTGCTTCTCCGTCTAGGGATTCCCGTGGTAGATGGCCCAAAGAAATGTGGAAACTGACACTGAATCTTCTTTTGGGTTATTTATTTGAAACAGAATCTTTCAATAAGGGTAGAGAGTTAGGAGTGAGTTTGGGTACTTTAGACTGCATAAACTAAAGGAAGTCCTTATAGAAAATCCAGGGAATAAAGACCGTTTCACAACTGGATTTTACAACCCCCGGATAGACCTCCTCTCACTAGGCCTAGCAGCCGGCAGGGTGTTTGACAAAGTCTCTGCCACAGACTTAAGATGTACACTTGAGCATTACTGAGGTATATGGACAAATTTGCAAAGCTATCATATGGTACCAGTATCTCTCAGCCGATCCAGCGATATCGTATGAGTGTTGATCCAGGTTGCATCCTTCAACTAAGCCTCCAGGCTCCTTCAGAGAAGCCAGCCTTGTGCACGGCCTTCTCCTGAAGAGTCCTTCCTTGGGGTTTTCCAGTTGCTGGGCCTCTCCCTTCGTATGAGACGGCGCCGGACCACCTTTGGATCAATAGGTCCTAAAATACATTCAGGCCTGTCCATGCAGTTGCGTTGCCTTGGGTCAGCCAGCCCAGAGACTTGGAATGCATGGTTCTGCACCCCAGGCCATGAGGGCCATGGGGCTGGGTCAGGAGGACCACCAGAACCAAACAGACAGAAAACAATCTCCGGAACCCCGAAGCACGTGATGTTGGTACCTTAAATACCAGCCCCCAGAATGCACAGCAGGAGAAAACTCCCACTGGGCTGGTTCCGAGGGAATAGTGGCATTCAATACACCCATCTAGACTGCATTTCCAACCTTGCCGGCGGTGACAGCGACACCTGCGGTCAAGGAGAACCCAATGCAACCCAGCTGGACTGGCACTGAAACCAGAAATTTAGAAAATTAACCCCAAAACCCAACTGTGGTTTCAGCAAAATTAACTTTGAAAAAAACATAGCGCCTGCTCATCAGGAGCCAGCGCTACATCATAAATAATTTTAATGAGATTTTGAGGCAAGTCTGTCAACTAACTAGCCAGATGATGCATACTAGTGTTCAAGGATGTATTGAGTCATACCTGGTTTAAAAATTTAAACCATTAAAACTACTGAATTAAATTTTTACTGATGTATCCCCTATAAAATAATCCAGCTCAGGGCTCAAGTCCTGTGGGAATGCATAGGAACGGTGTTCCTGCACTTTTTCCACAGCAGGAACTCAGTTCCAAGCAACCACATTGTGCAATTCACATATGTGTCCTGTCACCTTAATTCTGGGACAATACAGCATCCCGGATTGAAATGAGGACACACAGCCATGAGTCCCTAACTGTTTGACATGACTGGACACTGACTTTCAGTAGGCAGATATAGTGATCAGAGAACCTTGCTGATGGGTACATTACAGGTATCTGGTGTTTTATCTAAACGTAAGGGGCCAGGAGCTGCAGCTCCAATAGCCCCTTCGTTAATCTGGCCCTGGTCAGTGATGATTTGGGGAGCCGTGTCATCTGCTGGTGATTATCCACTGTGCTTTGTCAAGTCCAAAGTCAGCGCAGCCCTCTACCAGGAAATTAAAGAGCACTTCATGCTTCGCTCTGCTTACCAGCTTTATGGAGATGCTGATTTCATTTTCCAGTAGGATTTGGTACTTGCCCACACTGCCAAAAGTACCAATACTTGGTTTGATGATCATGGTATCACTGTTTGATTGGCCAGCAAACTCACCTGACCTAAACCCCATTGAGAATCTGTGGGGTATTGTCAAAAGGAAGATGAGAGATATCAGACCCAACAATACAGATGAGCTGAAGGCTATCAAAGCAAACTGGGCTTCCATACCACCTCAGCAGTGCCACAGGCTGATCACCTCCATGCCATGCCGCATTCATGCAGTAATTCACGCAAAAGGAGCCCTGACCGAGTATTGAGTGCATAATATACTGTACATGGACATACTTTCAAAATGAATGGATTAGATTTTAATCCATTCATTTTGAAAGTATGTCCATGTACAGTATATTATGCACTCAATACTCGGTCAGGGCTCCTTTTGCGTGAATTATTGCATGAATGCGGCATGGCATGGAGGTGATCAGCCTGTGGCACTGCTGAGGTGGTATGGAAGCCCAGTTTGCTTTGATAGCCTTCAGCTCATCTGTATTGTTGGGTCTGATATCTCTGATACGCACTGAATCACACGTGAATTCACATCCGTGTTATAATGTGAACCCAGGTATACGGTGGCATTTGTAAAGAAAGTGAGGGGTTTGGGTGGGGAAGATAGGATCCATGCTTATAGAGGGAGTGTAAGAGGATTTATGCTAGAATGGTTAGGCAAAATCTGTCCTCTTCCTCACTTACTATTGACCCCTGAATGTTTCCTCATCTACTACTGATCCTGAATTCTTTTCAGTATCATTTTGTGTCACTATTGCAATTTGAGAGAACTGAACCCCCCTTCCCTCTTAGACAACAAATATGTACAGCCATTCTGTAGCTGGCTGCTATGTTATAGTGCTGTGAGGATCCCTGGTCAGAGTGGCAGTGCAACTGCAGTAGCCAGCTACACACTGTTCTGTAAGAAACTCCAATGTCAGCTATGTGGGGAGGAGGAGATCTGCTAACTGTTCCCAGGCTGTGTGCAGTGCAGGAATGGGAGAAGGAGCTCAGCTGAGTGCCCTGTCTTGCAGCCCCATACACTGCTATTCTGGTCCCTGTACTCTGCCATGCTGACTCCTGTAAGCTTCCCTACAAAAAATGTCCTCTGAGAAATGCCCTACTAACTGCTGACCCTATCCACTGCCCTGCTGACCAGATGCTTATCTGAGCATGCAGTCTGGCAGGTCAGGAAAGGGAGCACCTTGCCCCCATGTTGACGGGGACAAGGGCCTCTTCCCCACAACCCTGAGCTGTGGTTGTCGGGGCCTGCGGGTGGGGTGCTTATTGAAATCTGGAAGCCCCATTTAACAAGGGGGCCTCCAGATCCCGTCCCCCTCCTGAAATGTAAAAAAAAAAAAAACAAGAGTCGGTTTTGACAAATCCTTTGTTAAAAAAGACAACCTGAGCTGTCACCTCCCCAAGATGTCTTCATCCTCGACACTGGTTACTCGCTAAAAACAAAATATGGCTGATCCTCTAAGGCTGTCTTCCTCCGTTGTGTTATCGCCTGTTGTTTGGCATCCCTTATATAGCCATGGTGAGGAGGGGGGAGGATGTGTATCCCCTAGCATGGCTCCTCCTGTCTCTGAACAGATTTTCTTTGTGAGGAGAAGTGCACTGCTTTCTGAGAAAAGACATGTTCTGAACTTCTCCAATCTCTGCTACACCTCCCTACTCATTATCTGCACACCAGTACACAGGCACAGCCCCCCTCACCTGCATTACCACTTCCTGTGTCTGTGAGCTACTGGGGCACTACAAGTCCCAGCATGCCAGGAGATGAGGCAGCAGTGTGTTCCATCAGGCTGATTTTTGGGTAAAAAATGCTGGTGTTTGTATACTGTGTGTCTGTGTTTTGTGTTTTGTGTGTGTGTGTATGTATGCTGTGTATATGTATACCGTCCTTATGGATGTGTGACTGTGTGTATCCTGTGCACGTGTGTGTCTGTGTGTATATACTGTGCATGTGTGTGTGTATACTGTGCATGCATGTGTCTGTGTTAGGGATGAGCTTTGAGTTCGAGTCAAACTCATGTTCGAACCCTGCCATGTGAACAATTTGGGGTGTTCGCAGCAAATTCGAAAAGCCGCAGAACACCCTGTACAAGTCTATGGGAGAAATCTAAAGTGCTAATTTTAAAGGCTAATATGTCCTAAAAAGTGTTTGGGGACCTGGTTCGGGAGCAGTGATTTTAATAATGCTTAAAGTGAAACAATAAAAGTGTAATATTCCTTTAAATTTCGTACCTGAGGGGTGTCTATAGTATGCCTGTAAAGGGGTGCATGTTTCCCGTGTTTAGAACTGTCCCTGCACAAAGTTTAATTTCTGCAGGAAAAAAAGTCATTTAAAATCACTCGCGGCTATAATGAATTGTCGGCTCCCGTAATACAGAGAACAGTCATTGAAATTCATTGATAAAAATTTTTAAAAAATCGTGGGGTTCCCCCAAATTCAATTACCAGGCCCTTCAGGTCTGGTATGGATATTAAGGGGAACCCTGCATCAAATTTTTGAAAAAAATGGCGTGGAGTTACCCTAAAAATCCATACCAGACCCTTTATCCGAGCACGCAACCTGGCAGGCCGCAGGAAAAGAGGGGGGGGACGAGAGAGCACCCCCAAACCTTACCAGGCCACATGCCCTCAACATTGGGAGGATGCTTTGGGGGTCACAGACCCCTCAAAGCACCTTGTCCCCATGTTGATGAGGACAAGGGCCTCATCCCCACAACCCTAGCTGGTGGTTGTGGGGGTGTGCAGGCGGGGAGGCTTATCAGAATGTGTAAACCCCCTTTAACAAGGGGACCCCCAGATCCCACCCCCCCCTGTTTGAAATGGTAAGGGGGTACAAATGTACCCCTACCATTTCACAAAGAAAGTGTAAAAGAATGTTAAAAAAGACAAACGCTCTTTTGAAAAAGTCCTTTATTAAAAATAAAAAATAAATAAATAAAAAGCGTTGGTAATCCACTCTTGCTATCCAGCGACAGATGATCATCTCTCCAGCGTCCAGCAATGGCGGATCTCATCCAGCAACGGGTGATTTCTCCCTCCAGCGCAGCGCAGTCCATTGATCCATCCTGTATCCACTGGCGGAGACACTGCAGGGATCCCGGCAGCCTGACATTTCTTATATGAGGAGGATGGGGCCACCCGTCACCTGCCCCCGCCCCCTCTGACGCAAGTGGGGAAGCCTGGCTTCCCCAATGACGTGAGGGTGACCCCGCCCCCCTCTGATGTAACGGAAACCTGCGAAAAGGTACCAGTTACTTACCACCGGTAACTGTATTTCTGGGAAATCTTCCAGGACGGCACACCTGAGAGATGAGAGGCTCCTCCCTACAGGAAACACAATCAATCGACAGCTGTTTTAAGTCCCCACCCTTCCCCTTGATCCTCAGTTTGTAGAGAAGTAACTCCTGAACCAGGTTCACAAGGGAAATCATTCCTCATAGGTACTCACCTTCTAGTGTTCTAGAATTTTCCCTCCTCCAACGGGCGGGAAGTAGGCCTGCCGTCCTGGAAGATTTCCCAGAAATACAGTTACCGGTAAGTAACTGGTACCTTTCTCAAGTCATCTTCCAGGACGGCACACCTGAGAGGATAAACAAGTACTTCAGGCCTACCTTAGGGTGGGGCCACTGCAAGACCCTCTTGGCGAACCTTGGTTCTGCAGTGAGCTTTACCTCCACTCCATACGCTCATATGCTTGATGAAGGCATCTTAGCTGGATCATGCGGCTGATCTGCAGGTCTGCTCCACAGATGTTCCTGCCTTTTCCGCTTCAGATGCAGTATCTAGGCGAAATGGGCTCTTAAAAACGGAATCAGAAAACATGTTAAACTTGTAGGTTAGCAATGTTGCCTATCTCACACATCTAACAACAATGGCCTATTGTGCCTGTAGGTGCTACTTAGAACCCCTAAAAAGATAAATAAGAGACCTGTGTAAGACAAGGACACTACATTAATCAATAAGAGGGTCTGTCTTAACACTACCCTGTTGAGGGAAATAAAACTGCAACTGTTCCTTTTTTATCTTTATGTCAGCAAAAGACTAAAGGGAAGCCTACTTAAGGGAAATAGATTAACAGAAGCTTGAACCCTGGGATTAAGGCATGCCCAATCTATGTCCTTACTTACGCCTGAGAGCCTACTTCAGGAGATTAAAGTCCCTAGCAGGAGTAGACTACCCATATTGCTACGTCTAGTTTTGCTAAAAGGGCGAAATGAAGGCCATGCACCGAGCCGAAACCTATTCGATCGGGTATACATCTTTATACTCCATCCTCAGGCCCTAATACTCCTCTGAACAGAACTCTCCAAGTTCTTACTAAGCAGGGCGATTCATTATCCCCTTTCTCCAGTGTCCCATAACCCTACAGGGCTTCAACCCTAGGAAATGGCTCTGGCATCCCTGAATGTAAGTGGTCAAGGTTTTCTGACATGTGGCATCTGCAGCCCGAACTCCTGGCCCCTCCATGGAAAAGAAGGCTGAAATACAAAAAGGTGATACATGTATTATTAATATCACAAATAAAATGATCATAGATTGTGGGCACGGCACAATAGATTTAGACAGAAAGGACACAAGCATAGACAACAATGTTGTCTGCCTGAGGCCGCGTACACACGCGGGGACTGTTCGCTCAACTCTGTTCAGCGGACAGTCCGCTCGTGTGTGGGCTTTCAGCGGACAGTTTCAGCGGACAGTCTGCTGAACAAAGTTTTTCGGAAATTCCGAAAAACTGTCCGCTGAAACTTTGTTTCAGCGAACAGTCCCCTCGTGTGTAGGCTTGTTCGTCAAACTAAGTTCCGCGCATGCTCAGAAAGGATTTACACGCCGAAGTTTGCATTGCAGTGTATAGGACGTCGTTTTCTAGTCCCGTCGTACGTGCCGTTCACGTCATCGCGCACGGTTTCAGCGGACTGTTCGTTCGTCGTGTGTGGGCAAGTCCGTCCATGCTAATTTTGAGCGGACTGTCCGCTGAAACTGTTTGACGGACAAAGTTGGGCGAACAGTCCCCGCGTGTGTACGCGGCCTGAGTGTGACTAGCTAAACCAATATATCAAATATGGGAAGAGACCCAAATCTGAACCTCATTGTAGACAAACAGTCCTCACAGTCTGGTTTTCTGATGTGCTGCCAAGACGTAAAAACATTAAGACTCAAGCAAACCCTAAATGCTGCGCATTTCTTTAGTGCAGCTAGCTAGGTCATAACTGATATATAAATACAGAAAGGACAGGAACCCCCTTTACTGTTGTGTTTTACCTATGTACAGAAAAACAAGGCTATAAATATAAAGACAGAAAGACCCAAACTTCTATGTTGTGTATTTCTGACAAACCACCAAATACAGTTATAGGATTAATATGAACACCAACTCCCGTGTTGTGCATTTCTGCTATGCCACAGGGAAAAATATGGAACACAAGACAATCCTTTCTGTCATGCACTTCTGTAGTGTAGTTCAGATAGAACCAACACTGAGAAAGGACACAAGCAACCTGCAGCATTGTGTTTTTCTGAAACAGAAAGCACCAACAAGCTTCAATCTTGAGTATTTCTGCTGTGCAACAACATAAAAGCAGACACTGAGGAAAAAGACAGACAGCCTTTACAGCTGCAGTCTTTCTGGTCTGCTGCAAAATAAAACAATAACGCCATGATGAGTATTCCTGCTGTGTAGCAAAACCTCAATCAGAAGGGACAGATAAGTTTAGGGTTCCCACACCCGTGCGACCCAACCTGCGACTTGGGACTGCAAGACGCATGAGAAGTCATATACTATGGCTTCCAATGGGTACCATTTGTGTCTGTGCGACACCAGCAGTCCCTGATTCCTGGATCCACAGACCTCAAGATTACACAGGTCGCAGGGAAAAAAAAAATTGCAATTTTTAGGTCGAACAAGTAAGGGGTCCCCAATGCTGTGACTCCCTGGAGGATTGCAGCCAACAAACCCCTGCTGTGTATCCCTAAGATGCAGAAAGGTAGATCCATGAGAAACACTGCTCACTGCTGTGCCTGATAAGGCAGTAAATATAGGACATACAGGACACAAACATTAAATCTTTGTGTATGTCTGATGTGTAGCAATATACCAATACTGAGCAGAGATGCCACCATCCTCAATGTGTCTCTCCGCTGAGCAGCAAAAACAAAATCAGAAAAAGACAAGCAATCTTCACTGATGTGTCCTTTCTGATATGTAGCCAATAAGGCAGTATATGCAAGACATAAAGGACAGACAACCTTCAATCTTGTATATGTCTGATGTGCAACAATATAACAATTCTGAATAGAGATAGCACATCCATATTGAAGCGATTTGGCTTTGCGACTCAACATGTCAAATCGCATGGCTAAAATCAGCACAACACCACTATGTGGTGCTACATGGATTACCAAAGGCAGTATACAGTGGTGTGAAAAAGTGTTTGCCCCCTTCCTCATTTCCTGTTCCTTTGCATGTTTGTCACACTTAAGTGTTTCGGAACATCAAACCAGTTTAAACAATAGTCAAGGACAACACAAGTAAACACAAAATGCAATTTGTAAATGAAGGTGTTTATTATTAAAGGTGAAAAAAAATCCAAACCATCATGGCCCTGTGTGAAAAAGTGATTGCCCCCTAAACCTAATAACTGGTTGGGCCACCCTTAGCAGCAACAACTGCAACCAAGCGTTTGCGATAACGTGCAATGAGGCTTTTACAGCGTCCTGGAGGAATTTTGGCCCACTCATCTTTGCAGAATTGTCCTAATTCAGTTACATTAGAGGGTTTTTGAGCATGATCGGCCTTTTTAAGGTCATACCACAACATCTCAATAGGATTCAGGTCAGGACTTTGGCTAGGCCACTCCAAAGTCTTCATTTTGTTTTTCTTCAGCCATTCGGTGGTGGACTTGCTGGTGTGTTTAGGATCATTGTCCTGCTGCAGAACCCAAGTTCGTTTCAGCTTGAGTACACGAACAGATGGTCGGACATTCTCCTTCAGGATCTCTTGGTAGACAGCAGAATTCATAGTTCCTTTTATCACGGCAAGTCTTCCAGGTCCTGAAGCAGCAAAACAGCCCCAGACCATCACACTACCACCACCATATTTTACTGTTGGTATAATGTTCTTTTTATGAAATGCAGTGTTCCTTCTACGCCAGATATACATGGACACACACCTTCCAAAGAGTTCCACTTTTGTCTCATCGGTCCACAGAATGTTGTCCCAAAAGTCTTGGGGATCATCAAGATGTGTTGTGGAGAAATTGAGACGAGCTTTGATGTTCTTTTTGCTCAGCAGTGGTTTTCTCCTTGGAACTCTGCCATGCAGGCCATTTTTGCCCAGTCTTTTCCTGATGATGGAGGCATGAACGCTGACCTTAACTGAGGCAAGTGAGGCCTGCAGTTCCTTGGACGTTGTTGTGGGGTCTTTTGTGACCTCTTGGATGAGTCGTCGCTGCGCTCTTGGGGTAATTTTGGGCGGCCGGCCACTCCTGGGAAGGTTCACCACTGTTCCATGTCTTCGCCATTTGTGGATAATGGCTCTGACTGTGGTTCGCTGGATTCCCAAAGCTTTGGGAATCCAGCGAACCACAGTCAGAGCCATTATCCACAAATGGCGAAGACATGGAACAGTGGTGAACCTTCCCAGGAGTGGCCGGCCGCCCAAAATTACCCCAAGAGCGCAGCGACGACTCATCCAAGAGGTCACAAAAGACCCCACAACAACGTCCAAGGAACTGCAGGCCTCACTTGCCTCAGTTAAGGTCAGCGTTCATGCCTCCATCATCAGGAAAAGACTGGGCAAAAATGGCCTGCATGGCAGAGTTCCAAGGAGAAAACCACTGCTGAGCAAAAAGAACATCAAAGCTCGTCTCAATTTCTCCACAACACATCTTGATGATCCCCAAGACTTTTGGGACAACATTCTGTGGACCGATGAGACAAAAGTGGAACTCTTTGGAAGGTGTGTGTCCATGTATATCTGGCGTAGAAGGAACACTGCATTTCATAAAAAGAACATTATACCAACAGTAAAATATGGTGGTGGTAGTGTGATGGTCTGGGGCTGTTTTGCTGCTTCAGGACCTGGAAGACTTGCCGTGATAAAAGGAACTATGAATTCTGCTGTCTACCAAGAGATCCTGAAGGAGAATGTCCGACCATCTGTTCGTGTACTCAAGCTGAAACGAACTTGGGTTCTGCAGCAGGACAATGATCCTAAACACACCAGCAAGTCCACCACCGAATGGCTGAAGAAAAACAAAATGAAGACTTTGGAGTGGCCTAGCCAAAGTCCTGACCTGAATCCTATTGAGATGTTGTGGTATGACCTTAAAAAGGCCGATCATGCTCAAAAACCCTCTAATGTAACTGAATTAGGACAATTCTGCAAAGATGAGTGGGCCAAAATTCCTCCAGGACGCTGTAAAAGCCTCATTGCACGTTATCGCAAACGCTTGGTTGCAGTTGTTGCTGCTAAGGGTGGCCCAACCAGTTATTAGGTTTAGGGGGCAATCACTTTTTCACACAGGGCCATGATGGTTTGGATTTTTTTTCACCTTTAATAATAAACACCTTCATTTACAAATTGCATTTTGTGTTTACTTGTGTTGTCCTTGACTATTGTTTAAACTGGTTTGATGTTCCGAAACACTTAAGTGTGACAAACATGCAAAGGAACAGGAAATGAGGAAGGGGGCAAACACTTTTTCACACCACTGTATCTGATGTGCAACAATAAAACACTATGAATAGAGATAGCACATCCATATTGAAATGATTTGTCATGCGACTCAACATGTCAAATCGCATGTTTAAACTCGGCAGCCATTGCCGTTAATAGCACTGTCTGAATCAGCACAACGCCACGCAAATCAGGACCATCAGACTTCACTGCTGCCTTTCTGATAAGTAACCAACAAGGCAGTAAAACAGGACACAAAGCCCCACAGACAGGCCTCAATCTTGTGTATGTCTGATGTGCAGCAATATAACCATTATGAGCAGAGATGTCACCAGACTCAATGATGTGCATTTCTGCTGTGCAGCACAAAACCAGAAAGTACAGACCACCTTCACTGCTGTATTTTTCTGATCTGTAGCCAAACAAAGCAGTACCTTTAGTATATAAAGGACAGCAAACAAGCTTCCGTGCAGTGCATTTCTGATGTACAGCAATATAGCCCTTATGAGCAGAGATGTCACAAATCTCAATGTGTATTTCTGCTGTGCCACAAAAACATCCCAGCAAGGACAAACTTTCACTACTGAGGTCTACTGGTGTGCAGCCAATGAGGAGTCATGGTCTATCCCTTTATGAAATAACCAACAGGCAATTTATTTCATAGGCATAGCCTGGGCTGTAGATACTAAACCTCACCACCAGTGAAGGAACAAATCCTAAAATGGTTGGACACCCTACTATTAGTAGTTTTCCTACCTTACCTCCATAGACTGAGCAAACGCTAGCCAGCACATATCCAGGTGGTGCTGATTAGCAACTAAAGTCTCAAATGAGCCCAGCCCTAGAGACCAATTTAAGACAGCCTCTAGAAGAGGTGGTTACCAGTTTAGCCTGGGGGGGGGGGGGGGGGGGTAAATAGCTATTTGCAGGCTTCAAACAAGCAATTATGTAGCTCTTGCGTAGGTTTGCACAGAAAATCCTCAATTAAAAGGATGTAGGAAGCGATCTATGGTGAATCGCCTTTAGATCTGCCACTGAGTGGATTGTAGCCCAAACCAATAAAAAAAGTTTCTTCTTACCTCCTACACTAAAATATAACCACAGTGTAAACGTGGAGTGGGAGGTTGGAGCTTATGAAAGTTAACTATAGCAAGCAACCCCCAAAAGGAGGATCTGTCACAAGGGAACCCCTACTGTGCCACACAGTAGCTTGGTCTCTGCCCATCCTTGAATGTTAGGTCAGCTTTTAAACATTGTGAAGCAACTTCAGATTCCTAGCAGCTGGGTTAATAGGGCCGGTAACCTAGTGCACCTGCTGACCAGGGGAGCTTCTGAATCCACCAAACACTGCCCAATTAATCACTTGTTCAGTGGTATACCTGGCCTGTAAGTAACTTTGTATCTACCAGGTCCCCTCTGTACGCCATATTCATCCCTACTAATGTACCACAACTGGGCATGTAGGGAGAGGCTGGCAACCTACTGCTGCGATAACCACAGTGTCTCTGCTGTAAGAGGGAGCTGTGGCTGGTGGTTTTAGCAGTGGTGTCTGCGCTATTTGTATCCCGACCCCAGGTTCTGCACTGCACCAGTCAGTATATACACGGGGAAGGGGGAGCAATGGCCTACCTACCTCTTTCTCATCTGAGGTGGTTTAGGCACACTCGTTCCTCTGCACCACCTGTCCACCATACAGCTTCTCTGATGTAAGAGGGAGCTGCAGCTGGTGTTTTTAGCAGAAGCTTAAGGGCTATTTGAATCCAGACCCCAGGGGAGATCTCAAATGCCCAGAAACCCTCTGGCTGGAATTGGGGATTTTGCAGCTAAATTCCCACAGCAAAAGGAAAGTACTCACCGTTGTCGTCTTCCTCTTTTTGCCACAGCCAGCGGGCTTGCTTTTCCATCCTTATGGTCCACACGCAAAGAGGATAGCCGCCAAAGTGTCCCCCCCCCCAACTGCTGTCCCCATAGGGAGGTGCCAGGTTAGGCTGTGTCCTGCACTGTACCAGTCAGTCTATATACATGGGGGGGGGGGGGGAATGCCTTCCATTCCTCATTCCCATCTTCCCATCTGAGGTGGTTAAGTCAGACATCCACCGTAGTAAACTGGTGCCTCCTTGCTCTAGAGAAAGGAGGATGTGGGCGCCTGCTCCTACTGACTCTCAGCCTTCCCTCCTGGGTAAGAACGCCGCCGCCATTTTCCCAAAGTTTGAAAATGACGCGGGTGCTTGTTGCCACGCCCTCTCCGGCAGCCCACGCGAGCTACCGGGGACCCAGGAGTCGGGGACATGATCCCCCTGGAAAGAACCGATGGCCAGCACCCCCGTCTGAACAGCCACCTGTACAGGTAAGGAGGGGAGACAGGATAATGGCCCCTGAAGTTCTGGGTACACCACTGTACCCAGGGCCCTTCAGCTCTCAGGGGGGCTCTTCCAATTTCTGCTGCCCCCCCTGAGGAAAAGATAGGGGAACCCCACAGGAAGGACAAGAATATCCTACCAGACCCAGAGGCTTCCCAGGCTTGTGGTCCGGCTCCCAGGGGGGAGACCACCAGCCCCAGGCTTCGGGTCATTTGGAAAAAAACAAACAGTTTCGCTGTGTAGGGAGAAACACAATCAAAAAACTAAGGATCAAGGGGAAGGGTGGGGACTTAAAACAGCTGTCAATTGATTGTGTTTCCTGTAGGGAGGAGCCTCTCATCTCTCAGGTGTGCCGTCCTGGAAGATGACTTGAGAAAAACTGCCGTTTTTAAAACTTTGTTTTGCATTGATACATGTCCCCTGGGGCAGGACCCAGGTCCCCAAACACTTTTTAGGACAGTTACTTGCATATTAGCCTTTAAAATTAGCACTTTAGATTTCTCCCATAAACTTGTACAGGATGTTCTGCGGCTTTTCGAATTTGTCGCGAACACCCCAAATTGTTCACTGTTTGCCGAACAGGTGAACAGGCAATGTTCGAGTCGAACATGAGTTTGACTCGAGCTCGAAGCTCATCCCTAATGCAGACACACGCATGCACAGTATACACAGACACACATGCACAGTATATACACACATGCACAGGATACACACAGTCACACATACATGTGTGTATACTGTGCCTGCGTGTGTGCGTATACTGTGCATGCATGTGTGCGTATACTGTGCATGCGTGTGTGTGTGTACTGTGTATTTGTGTGTCTGTGTGTGTACTGCGCATGTGTGTACTGCGCATGCGGTTGTGTACTGTGTGTGTGCATGTGTGTGTGTATGCTGTATGCTGTATGATCCATGTGTACCCACTGACATTCAACAGAAGTCAATCTAACAATCCTGTGACCATGAAAAATGCCCTTGTTGCCATTCAGAGGCAGCTGAATGGTTAACTGCTGAGCTCGACCTCGGATCAGGCAGCAGGGCAGGTCTGGGTACACACCTGTGCAGTGAAAACATGGTACACATCAAGCATGGCTTTTATTCACATGACCCACTGCCCTATCTGAGGCCAACCACAGCAATTCACTATTCTGCTGGCTGTACGACTGCACATGCGCAGTGCAGAGCCTGCAACATGTGGATTTTTTTTAAAAGGCTTTTCCCACCAGCTGCCTAACACACCAAGCACTAATGTGCAAAGGTGTGTGTAAGGGGAAACTGATGGAAGGCGGTACACTGGGGGCTGTGGTATAGGATGGCACACTGGGGGCTGTGGCATAGGGTGGGACTCTGCAGACTGTGATGTATAGGGAGAATGTTGACAGAAACAAGAATTGACTCAAATACGTATACATAAGTAGAAAGTAGAAAATTTGGAATGTTTACAGAATAAAAATGGCGGAATTTTAGACAGACATGTATATGAATTGAAATTGTCAATACAAAAATTTATGATATTGTCTTATAGTTAACCCAACATGTTTCGGAGTTTTAATCTCCTTCTTCGGGGGTACATAAAAGAATCAATTATGTATCTAGAATGTATTAACAAATAATTTAGATATGTTTACACAAGAATAGTAACATCTCAAACAATTTATAAGACAACTTTCGCCACAATTGATCAGCGCTGTTAAATCTGTATTTATAGAGATTTTTTTGTATCAGAAGAATAGTAACATTCATTAATAATAATAATAATAATAATATGAATATGTGTATAGCACACATATTTACAAGATTGCTAAGACTTTCATATGCAACACATTCCACATAAAGTATTAAAAACAAAAACATAGCAGAGGTATGTCTGAGATATGCTTGTCTATAGTGTCTAGCCCTTAGGCATGAGGTTATTTGTTGACAGGGGGTCTAACAAACCCGGTATAGCATCAACACCCAAAACTGCTGGAGTCGAGTGGAGGCAGAGCCCTGTAAGTAAAGGTATAAAGATGTGTGTATAGTTGTTATGATTTATCGGAAAGTAATACATTTCCATACATAAGATATTGCATTCCAGCATCGTACCTCATGATGGTTAAATTAATATTCACTCATTCGGGTGGATGTAACAGCTCAGAAATAGGTGGCCACTGAAAAAGATATATTCAAAAAGTGTATCAATATAATGGCCATCTGATTAATTGAGACTTCCTGAATATCCAGGAAAAAATAAATAAATAAAAACAATGAACGTATACAATCAATCAGTTCTAGCACTTGGAGCTAGCTAATTTGAATAAATTAACCACATGGAAAACAACATCCTGTGAATATTGGTCTAATTGTGGAAAAGTGATGTATAGCTATATAAATTTGCAATATAATTAATGTCCACAAGATGGCATATATGTAAATAATAATCATAGGGGTGATTTATAGGTAAATTTAAGCAAACTAATATGTATATGCACTTTAAAAACAAATATGACTATGAATAAAGTTAATTGCTAATACCAAAGCTAGGATTGATGAATTGATTCAGTGAGTATATATGGACTGTTGATCATATAAACTTCAAGAGAAAATACATGACCAAACTAGGATTAATTACTAGTGTCAGGGCTGGAGAGGATCAAGAGACGTCCAAAGCAACCATGGACAGACAGAACAGTCAGAAAAAGGGCCAGATTATTGAGCATAAGCATACTTTAGACCGGACAGGCAATCATATAGGAGTACACTCTGGCACTTAACCCGATGGTGAGTGTCAGTTTGTGCTGACCAGAGCTTCATTTTTGTAATACATCCCCACCAATCACGGATACAGCCGATTAAAATCAGCTGCGACCGAGAACTGGGTGGGAGGTATGGGACCATTGCATCACTCATCGGCTCCCTGAGCCAAGCATGCGACGCCCCCATCCCTTCCGCTCATGCGCATCCCTTCTGCTTCCCCTCGACTCCAGCAGTTTTGGGTTTTGATGCTATAGAGGGTTTGTTAGGCCAACTGTCAGCAAATAACCTCATGCCTAAGGGCTAGACACTATAGACATATCTGGGACATACTTCTGCGCTATGTTTTTGGTTTTAATACTTTACGTGGAATGTGTTGCATATGATAGTCTTAGCAATCTTGTCAGTATATGTGTGCTATAGACATATTCATATTATTATTAATGCACGTTACTATTATTGTGTGTATACATATCTAAATTATTTGTTAATACATTCTAGATACATAATTGATTCTCTTATGTACCCCCGAAGAAGGAGATGGAAACTCAGAAACATGTTGGGTGAACTATAAGACAATATCATCAATTTTTGTATTGACTGTTTCAATTCATATGCATTTCTGTCTAACATTCAGTCATTCTTATTCTGTATCTCTTACTATATGTATTCATTAATAAAACATTTATAATTTTCTACTTATATGTATTTGAGTGCCTTAAAAGTCCAGTTAGGGGTGAATCCTTGTTTCTGTCTAGTTACCTTGGATATGGCACATTTCAGAGACACTTTCCAACAACAATACATTGTATAGGGAGAATGTTGGGACTTTTATGTAAGGGAGGACTGGCGCTCATCTTGACTGCTGTACTCTATATGTTGTTTTATTTGTTACTTACTCCTGTCCCCTGTACTATGTACATTATACTGTACATAGACCTGACCAATGTGTTCAATGTCTTAACAGTTGCTTGTTTTAATAACGTTCTTCTGTAAGGTTGCCTCAGTAAGACAAAAATATCATTTTTCTTTGTGTGCATAAAAAATATATATATTGTAAAATTTTATTTTAAAAACAAATGATCCTGACTGAGATTTGTGTGTCTGCGAAATTATCAGTTGCAAGGCAGTCGGTAGAATTTTATGGGTACAAGTTCTGTGGTATGTTTTACATTGTATACAGCAGGTGCAGAGTCTGTTCAATCCTCCTTTAAGACTCTCCCACTGGCCATGCCCATTGTTTGCCATGGTGCACTATGCATGCCGCAGATTATCATCTCCCTGGTAGGGGTCCCAGTGCAATATTTTGATATTGATAAGGTGGAACTGCCCATAAGAGGCTCCTGGTGCCTTTACTGGGTCACCAGCTCTAAGCCCTTGTACACACGGTCAGAGAATCCTTCGGAATGCGTCTTATCGGACCGTGTTGTCGGATAATCTGACTGTGTGTGGTATGCATCGTACTGATTCCGTCGGAATATCCGTCGGACCAAGTTTTCCAACTTGCTGGAAATATTTTCTGACAAACTGGTCTGATCGGACTTACTCCGATCATGTGTAGCCTACTCCGACGGACAAGGTGCCAAGCATGCTCACATTCAAATTCCGACACGGAAGTGCTCGTTCAGGTAAAACTACTGCTCGTAAGCTATATAGCACATTCATCACGCTGCAATGTTAAAAATTCTTTAGTCAAGCACATTCTCTTGTTCTTTACAATGCTGCAAGAACAAACTTCTTTTGATGCTCATAGTTACCCACACATAGTTACCCACACTTCTCCCGAACGGATTTCATTACTAGACAAAATGTGAACAACAAAAAAAAAACAAATAACAAATGACATGTATTTTCAGCATGTTACATAGCTCCAAGTTACATTACATTTCCACAAGCATAGTACAAGTAGATAGACATAACCCCAAAGATGATTGCACTTGAGCTATTCTGGATAAATTGTGGGGAGCCAGTTGCTGGGCGGAAATCTTATCCGTGAAAAGGTTGATTGTGCTGTGTTGGATGTTTATGGCCCTTGTCAAGGACCTAAGGTGATACACAGTGAATGCAGTAAGGCCATCTAGGTCTAGGATGACCTCTAGCGTGGTCCTTCTCGAACAACTCCTTCAGACTAGGGGTCTTAATATTCCTGAATCAGGACTTGGGGGGTGCAAGAGTAATGCTAGTCCAAAATGGTCCATTATTGAAGGATGGAATGTGATACGACTGAGGGCAGAGACGAGCCCATGGGGAGTATGGTTAGCTAGGGTCATTTTAGAGTTGTGCATCAGACTATGAGTGCAAAAGTTGAGGATAGATCGACCTCAGATAACCTAGTGTTCTGAATAGGAGGTTTAACTTGTGGAAAAGCTGAACATACAAGTCGTAGTAGGGAAGCTGCGTGAGAGTGAGACTGTGGTTGTCAGTAGAAGTTAGGGGGTGGAAGGAAGGGAGGGTTAAGGGAACAAAGAAGAGAGGGAAGGGGGGGAGGGGAAAGGGAAGGTGAGGTGGGAAAGGGCAGGAAGGATGCGGTGTAGGATAAGGATGGGAAGAAGAATGGAAAGAGAGAAAGAAGGGGGGGGGGGGAGGAGAAGGAGAGGAGATGGGAAGGGGCTAGAAAGAAAAAAGGGAGGGGGGTCTCTGGCTTGCCCCCGCTGTTAGGTGAGGGAGAGATAAAACCTAATCAAGGAGTTAGATGGAAGATTTCTAGTAGGATGACATAAGGGATAAATATTCTTGTGTGGTCTGGAAATGTAACCAGCAGGCCCATTTCATACTGAACTTAGAGGGGGTGTCATGAGAAATGTTAATGAGTTTCTCCATGTCAGCAACTTTTTGGATTCTGGAAAACCAGTCTTTGATGGTAGGAACTCGGGAGGATTGCCAGTGGATAGGTACGCATTGCTTCGCCGCGTTTATTAAATGCATCCCAAGAGATTTATGATAAGTGGAATGTGGTAAACTGGAATGGTGTAAGAGGAACAGGGCAGGAGTAAATTCCAGTGTGTAAGAGGAAATTTGTTCCGTCAGACGATGTACTTCCGTCCAAAAATTTTGGATCAATGGGCAGGACCACCATATGTGTAATAAAGTTCCCTTATCCTGAGAACATCTCCAACAGGACTCGAGGACAGTAGGTTTGTATTTATGTATAACCTCTGGAGTGTGGTACCACCTAGATTGAATCTTGAAACCATTTTCTTGGGTGTTTACGTTAGAGGACCCCTTGTGGATATTAGCAAATATTCTCTCCCACTGGTCTTCTGAGAGTGAGATGGACAAGTCCCTTTCCCATTTTGCACAAGCAGGAGTATCATTTGCTCTATGCTTCGCGAAGAGCAGGGTATGTGTGTATGAAATAAGGCGTGATTGGGGAGAGGTTTGGATGCATAACTTTTCAAAAGGGGAAAGTTGTCGGGAGCAACAGTGGTCTTTATCTATGCTCTGCAAGTATGAGGCCGCCATGAGATATTGCCAAGGAGGGATGGGAACGTCTCCATTCCTGGTCGCTAGCTGGGTTTTGGTTTGAAGTTTGCTCTGGTGAAAGAAGTGGTGCGCTCTGATTTGGATCGTGGGCCAGCGGTCTACTAGAAAGTCAGCTTTCATTCCCGGTGGGAAATCAGGATTACATTTTAGGGGGGTCAAGGGGCCTGGAGAAGAGGAGATATTCAATTTTCTGCAAGTTTGGTGGAAACATCTCAAGGTCGGGCCTATAAGAGGGTGTTGTGTCAGGCTAGATGGAACACAGCTTGGGGAAAGCCACGGTAGGGAGGGAAGAGGCAAACCTGAGAAAGAGGCTTCTAGAGAAACCCAGTCCTTATTGGCTACATGCACATTCCAATCCACTATCCTGGTCAGATGAGTTGCAAGATAGTATCTGTGAAGGTTTGGAAGGCCAATACCCCCTAAACTCTTTGGGCGTGAAAGTTGTTCATAATTAAGTCTGTGCTTGCGCTTGCTCCAAAGAAATTGAGAGCAGAGTTGTCTGTATTTGTTGAAAAAGGATGTAGGAATGTGGATGGGGATCGTTTGCAGCAGGTAGAGCATTCGTGGAAGGGCATTCATTTTTAGAATAGCTGCTCTGCCAAACCAAGTGAACGTCGGTTTGTCCCAATCTTTGAGATCTTTAGTCAATTGATTCAGGAGAGGAATAAAATTTTTTGCATATAGATCAGACAGGACAGAGGGGATTTGGATGCCCAAGTATGTAATCGAGCCGTCTTTCCAAATAAAGGGGAAATTCTCCTTACATTGGTCTACCATTTTCCGGGGCAAAGAGATGTTGAGGGCAAAGGATTTTGTCAAATTGATTTTGAGATTCGACAAAAATTGAAAATGTTTGAGTTCTGCAAGCACAACCGGTAAAGTGATCAGCGGGTTGGAAAGAAAAAGCAGAATGTCATCCGCGAAGGCAGCGTATTTGTATTCTTTCAGTGAGGACTTAAGTGGGGACTTGATACCCTGAATGTCAGGATTGGCTGAAATTTTGCGAAGAAAGGGTTCAAGGGTCAGAACAAAAAGAATGGGCGACAGAGGACAACCCTGCCTCGTGCCGTTACGGATAGGAAAGGCGTCCGGCAGAGTGTGGTTGGCTCTAACTTTAGCGACTGGGTTATCATACAGTGCCATAATTAAATCGATTAAATGAGGCCCCAGTCCAATCGCTTGAAGCACTGCCCTCATGTATTTCCAAGACACTCTGTCAAACGCCTTTTCCGCATCCAGGGAGAGGAAGAAGCCTTTCTGGTTGGAGCTTGTGATGAGATGGTGAAGGTTGATGGCTTTAGTCGTGTTATCCCTGGTCTCCCTGCCAGGGATAAAGCCAGATTGATCTTGGGAGACGAGGGAAGGGAGGAAAGGGAGCAACCTATTAGCTATAATTTTAGAGAAAAGCTTGATATCTGAATTTAGAAGGGAGATAGGCCTATAATTACTGGGCTGGGATGGGTCTTTGCCTTCTTTTGGTATTACAACTATGTGGGCTTCTAGCATTCTTTGTGAGAGGGGAGAAGATGAAGAAAGGGAATTGAAAGCTTCAAGGAAAGGCTTCCTCAATGAGTCGGAAAATGTTTTATAGTAGACTGCTGGCAGACCATCTGGGCCTGGGCTTTTCCCGGGTTTCAAGCTCTTAAGTGCGAGGTTCCACTCTACTGGGGATATTGGAGAATCCAGACTCTCCGAAGCTTCAGATGAAATCTTGTCAGGGGCAAATTGGGAAAGGAAGGAGGAAATCGCGTTGTCCTGAGGTGAGTGATTATCTGAGGTAGGGGCCGAGTTTTGAAGGTTATATAGAGAGGAATAATATTTTTCAAACTCCTTAGCAATGTCTCTGTTGTGGGTAATTAGACCGCCTGAGGAGGAACGTAGATGGTGTATTACATTGTTGTTATGATTTTTACGCAATGCTTGGGCAAGGAAACGACCGCACTTATTGCCGTGTTCATAAAAGAGCTTTTGGGACAAAATAAAGTTTTTCTTGACGTTGAGGTTCAGGGTTTCGTTGATCAGAGCTCTCGTGTCGGTTAGTTCTACTAGGGTATGTTGGGCTAGTGTTTGTTTATGACTGGATTCAAGGTTCCTCAGCTTAGCGAACAGGGCAGTAAATCCGGCCTTACGGGCTTTCTTAAGAGATGCTGAGATTGCGATAATTTTACCTCTAATGACACATTTATGGGCCTCCCATTGAGTCATTTTGGAGGTATCTGGAGAGTCGTTTTCTGAGAAGTAGTCCATAAGACATTTCCTCAGGTCGTCCTCAACGGACTTGTCCGTTAAGAGAGCGGGGTCTAATTTCCATATGAACGTCCGATCGCTTGTCTCTGGTAATGTGAGTGTCAAAGAGATAGGATGGTGGTCAGAGATCGTCATTGGTTCGATTGTCGCGGTCGTGAGTAGTGACAAGTCTTGTTGCGATAGGAAAAGATAATCTATACGAGAATATTTGTTGTGGGGGGCAGAAAAATAAGTAAAGTCTTTGTCCTTGGGATGCATGATGCGCCAAGTATCATGTACACATAGTTCATGAAGGCAGTGCCTGATTTGTTTGAGCGCTCTGTATGTAAGATGCGATGTTCCCGAAGAGGTGTCCATCAGGGGGTCTAGGGGCAGATTAAAGTCACCCCCTAGTAGCAGAATTCCCTCTTGGAAAGAGAGCAAACGTCGAACTATAGCTCGTAGGAAGGGGACTTGTAGCGAGTTGGGGCAGTATATGTTTGCTAAGGTGATAGGTCTGTTTTTGTATGTTCCTTTCAGAAAGACAAACCTCCCTTGTTCGTCCAACAGGGAATCAGAAATTGAGATTGGTGAATTCTTGGAGAGCAGAATAGATACCCCTTTAGACTTAGTTAAGGGAGAGGTGGCGTGGAAACCCAGAGGATAGTATGGGTTGGACAATTTTGGGACATGTTTCGCGCAGAAGTGGGTCTCCTGCAGAAAGATTACCTCAGCTTTAGTTTGTTTTGCATAAGAAAGTACTCGGGAGCGTTTCTCGGGAATGTTAAAACCCCGAGCATTCAGGGATAGAATTTTGAGTGTAAGGTGGGCCGAGCCGGGTTGGGAGCGTGACATAGTGGCTGGTTAGTGGGCCCTACAGTAAGTTAAAGAGAAAAAACGGGGGGAAGCCAGAGACCCGAGGAGGGAAGGGGGAAAGAAAGTAGGGCGGATATAGAAAGGGAGGTAAGAGGGGGGGAAGGGGGGAGGTACTCCGCAGGGAGTAGTAGAAACGACACCGGTTGACGGGTATGACCTGCAAACCTACGTCTGGTACTAGAGGCAACCGGCAAGGATCAGGAGGACTACCAGAGCCTCCTGCTCGGGGGACAAGAGTCTGGGTACGGACCGAGAGGGGAGTTTTAGGTCCTGCCGAGGCTTCTATAGTAGGGGGAACAAGAGGAAAGGTAACCGGGACCAGACCCGGGCAGGTGTAATGAACCCTCCCGGGCTAGTCCACCTATGTAGTTTAAAGCACCCATGGTGAGGCGATCATATCGTACAGTAAATTGGTTATCGTTTCCCCAGGGTAGACATGTGAAAAGGTTGTACAGTCATGGCCTAAACACCAGAAATAGAGAGACAGTATTAGAGATACAGCAGCAGTGAGCAACTTAAGGGGCGGGTATATGCCCAGAAGGTTCCTGGGATATATATAGTGAAGAGGGGTGCAGAACGGTGATGCAGTGATATGATAAAATAAAAGAGGAAGTGTAGAGAGCCATGTAAATAAACATATAAACATATAAACATTCGCTGAGAACTTTTATAGTCAACATATAATACCTGCAATCGTTTTGGAGAAGCTACGTCCCATCCGACCAACCTGGTTAAGAGGTAACATAATGAACATTATACATGCAGCCAAAATAACAACAACAGCTGCGAAAACTCGAGGTATAGCAGTAAGGTGTGTTAAGGGAAAAGACTCGCCCTTTGAAGAGATGGGGTGAAAACAAGTAAGTACCAACGTTAATACAGCCACTTCTCTGTATGTCATCCCACACAGAGAAGTAGCGCTAGATCAGGGGAGGCCACACTCGGGCCTGAGTTCTATTGGATTGTAGTAAATTCGCGGACATACATGTCCTCTTTGGGACGGATAGTGACACGGCGGTAGCCGACGTCGTCGGGGGTATTGTTAGATCCGGCAGCCAGAGTAGGCGCCCACGTAGTAGGGAAAGCTAGAAAAGGCTCTTAACCGAGTATGGCATCCCCCCAGCCAGCCACACCCGCTAACATACAAAATCGCGTTGCAACTGCCCCACTTCTCGAAGACAAATAACTAAATAGAACACCCAATCCCCATAAGAAACCAGTGGGAGTCTGAGCCTAAGGCTCAGGAACACCTAGTGTGTCGTCAATTGACAGAGGGGTAGTAGGCAGCGGAAAGGAAGAAGAAAAAAAAAAAAAGAGCGAAAGGAAAAGAAGGGGGGGGGAGGGGGATAAGAGAGTGGATAGGGGAGTAGAGAGAAAAGGGTAAGGGATAGCAAAGTAGAGTAGGGTCACTGGAAAGTAATGCATATCAAAATATCCAACAAAAGGAACAATGTACGAGTTTCAGCATATATCTAGGGAATACCACTACAAGGCAGTCCAGGATATCAAGGCGAGGTCTTGAGCAATGCTTCAGTACGCTGAGAAATCCAAACTTGCCGATCTGGAGTGCTCCTGATGTCGCTGATTAGGGAGTCCAGGGGGGAAATAATATAATGACAAAAAGTGATATCCGTTCACATATATGGCATCATGTTGACATCGCTTGAAAGGCGGTAGGCAGAGGGATAATGAGGGGGAGAGGAGCACGGGCAAAACATTGATAGAGTTGTGCATGAGACTTGCATTATGGGGTCCGGGAGAAAGAACGAAGTGGGGAGCAACAAAGGATCCGATGGCGAGCTAAGGAGAAGGCAGACTGGGTGTGGTATTACAGTTCGTAGGGAGCGTTGGGTCAGTCTCAATACGTAGAACAGAGCTGAAAACAAGGGGAGATAGACGGAAGGCAGATAGACAAGGAACAATGCACAGTACCTTAGAGTCAGATGGGAGCAGCGAGCAAAGAAGGGATGATTAGATCAGTGGATACTGGCCCTGCGGTGTGCTGGAGAGGCCGAGGGACTTCCATTTCTTGGCGCTCCGGTATCATGCGATGGCGAACGGGGGGGGGGGGGGAGGGGATGATGGCGTCGGCGGCCTAAGCTGAAGTTTCCCGCTTCTGCGATGCCATCCATGGAGAAAGCCCGGGAGAGCGTAGAGAGACGAAAATCACTATACCAGTCTGGTAGATCCACTGGCGGTATGTCCAGGGTGAAGAAAAAGTGATCCAGGTCCTCTGGCACTCTAAGGATCGCTGTTTTGCCATGATGAGATGCTGTCAGGCCAAATGGAAACTTCCACCTGTAGACTATGGACCTGGCCCTCAAAGCTTCCAGAAGGGGGCGAAGTTCCCTTCTCCTCTGTAAAGTGATACCCGACAGGTCCTGGTATATTTTAACAGTGGCTCCCTGCACCGTCTGCTCCCTGTCTGTGGCCACGCTGCGGAGGTCTTCTATGCTCACCGCCGTTGCTTGGCCAGGAGGCCGGTCAATTCTGGGGCTAGCGGCGAGCAGTGCTTCTGGCCTGTTAGGACTGGCGCTCGGGGATCTACCGCCGCGCGCTTCTGCCTGGGAGGCCTGCATCCTACCTGAGGGCCTCGCACGAAATATGTCTGGAATTGGACGGGCGGAGAGGTCTTCGGATCCCCTGGGCGATCTGGACCGTGTAGCGGAGGTCGCTCTGGGTGTCCTCACCATGGCAGGGTTAAAGAAAGGGGTTGTAAAGCTTAAGTTGCTGGCCTCGAGGACGGAGCTCCAGATCTAAGCGTCCATCTCGGATCGGATCCAGGCCACGCCCCCCTTCATTACTCTTTTTTAACCATTTCAGCAATACAATTTTAGTTTGCCTCACATCTACACAATTTTAGATTTTGTTTATTCTTTTTTGGATGTTTTTTTTTTTTTGGATTCCCTAAAAATCTCCTTTAAAGACAGTTTGCTCATTTCTCCTTTTTTGGGGATTTTTTTTGGTGTGTAAACTTACCACAACAACATTATTCTATTTTTGATAGTTTGTTTTTCTTTTTTAATCTACAGGAGGTTGTTTAGTGTTGTTACCCCTTGTTATTTATTTCACTTTGTTTTTTTGAAATGTACCTGCCTGCTCACAAATAAACTGGCCTTTTGGAAGGAAAACACATACACAAGTATTTCTTCAAACAAAAAAATATCTTTATTTCAGTGTCAGTAACAGATAAAGAGGGAGGCAGCAATGTTCAAACTGGGGAGACTCGTAAAGCATTTGGCCCCCAGGGCACACATCAACTATTTAAACGCAAAAATTGGTGGCCTGAGGAATACATGTCTGAGGGAGAGAAGTCTGGTCCTGAAGTCCATGAAACCCGGAACAGCATCAGATGACATCTATGTTCCCAGGCTGTGGTACTACAACAGGCTGCATCTTCTGTCAGACCAGACTGAACCCAGGTCATCACTCTCTGGTCTTCCTTCCACGCTTCCTTCCAGGCTGTGGCTGTGGTGCTGGAGGTGTGGCAGAAGGAGGAGGAGGAGGAGGAGCAGGGGCATGGGCCAAACCACACAAGTGTGTTTCTGGTGTCATTTGGCCACACAGACCCTTGTTGAGGGTGTGTATAATAACCTCCTCACACAAGATCTGTTGCCCCTGCTCCATTTTATCAATCTTGCACGCAACCATGGCGGCAAAGGCCTCTTGGTAGGTGGGTTTTGCTTGGAGTGCCGCAGAAGCCTCACCAATCAGCCTCAGGGCCGACTCCTCAACATTCCCCCCTTTCTCGCCCTTTTGCGTGGAAGGTGGAGGGGAGGGACCTGGCATTCAGTGAGGCTCCTTTGGCTGCCCACCGCCTGGCTGCCGCTTACCCCCGCCTCCTCCTGGCTGCCACTTTCCACAGCCACCTCCTGGCTGCTGCATTTCACACCCTCCTGTTCCTGGCTGAGTTCTTCCTGTGTATGAAAAAGGGACATCGTTTTAGTTGTTGATTCATCAAACACACACAATTTTCACATCAACACTGTTGCAAATTATTAACCAATAGAAAAGACTATCATTCTGAGCCCAGCATTTTTCTTTCTTGTCCCAAATTTTTTGGCCACTACTGTCTATTGATATGTGAAACACTTTCTTAACTCAGCAATTAGTGAGCAAAAATCAAGTTAACATCATTCATTTTGACTCCACAAATATGTACAACAATACTATACCTGGCTCAAGCTGGGCTCCCACAGTTCTTCCTGAGTGGAAGGGCCAGGTTGGAGTAGAGCGGGATTCTCTGACATCAGCCTGGTCTGCCAGAAAATGCATCCTGTCATACCACAGGGTGGGGACATAAACATCATCTGCTGAAGCTCCAGATTGCATGGACTTCAGCACCTTGGTCCTCTCCCTCATATATGTACTCCTGAGGCTACCAATTTTCTTTTTTAAATAGTTGACGTCTGCCCTGGGGACCACCGGCTTCACAAACTCACCAAGTTGCAACATTGCTGCCTGCCTCTTTTGTCTGTTACTATATAGTGGGTGTGTTGCTTGCCACAGGAAGGGCATGTCTCTGTATTTATCGATGAACAGAGGGAGGAAGCTATGGTCATTGAACCCGTCCATAATATCTGCAAGACACAACATAAGACAAACCCTAATGTCAGTCTAAACTCCACTAATGCAGGCCTCAATCTAGAAGCAGTGTAGCCTAGTGATGTACCAAGTTCAAAATTTTACCTTCGTTTGCACGTTCGTCGCGTCAGCTTCTCCCTCTGTTCACCGATCGTACGGACGACACAGGCGTGTTGCGTTTTATATACAGTGCGCATGAGTGAAACTCCGCCCGCCCCTGACGTTCTTTCTAGACTATTCCCCGCCCCTTCGCTTCCGGCGCAGTGGGGAGAGCACATGGCAGAGAGAACACAGGTGCACACTAATAATAGTTCTAGTTCCGCTAACGAGGAGGAGGGTGAGGAAAGCCCGGAGCCTGAAACGTCCCGATCCAGGAAGAGAAGATTTAAGGCCTCAAATATGTCTTTTGGAGAGATGTTGGAGATGGTGGACATATTGAACAGGACCGACTATGAGGGGAACTATGGACCTTACCCAAACCCAAATATCAGAAAGGCCAAGATCATGACTAAAGTTGTGAAGAGTCTTCATAAGAATTTTGGGGTACGACGATTCAAGGATCAACTGAGAAAAGGCTAGTCAGACCTGAAACTGAGGGAGCACCATCAGTACAGAAGGATCAAGCGTGTTCTTCAAAAAAGTAAGTAATTGTCGTGTGTTCATATGATTATTATTGCTTGCATCCTGCTTCATGTGCTTTGAGTTCATGTTGTGCATTTTAAAATGGCCACTTTCAAGTTCATTGTTTCATTCGTTCATAGGAAACATCGTTCTGCACATAAGTATTCTAGCTGAACACAGTGTCCCCAATAATGTGATGACCTTGAAGCTCGGCCAAAATAAACTATTGGACAACACTTCCAAACAATGTTTCCTATTGTTAATTCTGCCCTCTGTGTGATAATTCTTTATTTTTTTCCATTCTCATAGGGGAGAGAAGACTCGGCAAGTATGAGGACACCAGGGACCACACCCCTCCCAAAGAAGGGCAACTTCCAAAAACAGAAACAGAGGAGCAGGAGGAGGAGGAAGGAGAGATTGTGGAGGTTGGGCAAATTGTCACCACAACAGGGGAGTGTCGGAGAACACAGCTTCCAGTAAGCTCATCAATGTATGTCACCATATTTTTATTACATGGTGTGTTTTTTTGCTTTGTTTTGTAGGTGATGTGGAAGAAGATTACAGTTTTACCAGTGAAAGTGCCCAGATCCTGATTGGGGAGATAATGGGGTGCAATCGGGATTTGGAAAATATCCAGCAAAATATCAATGATGTTAAAAATAAACATCATTGATGTTTTGGGGAGAGTGTGAAACACACAAAACTAGATAGGGTTTTATTTTTGATATTTTACACCAAAAATTTAGTATTTCTTGAAATTCCAAATTTGGAAGATCATGGGGGATCAATGTATGTGTTTTGTGTAAAGTGTCTGAGATGAAGGGGTTGCAGCCCCAAAGCATGTACATTGATCACCCATGATGGGAGATAGCACATGTTGACACACTGTGTGCATCTTCCAAATTTGGAATTTTCAGGGGTGACACCCCATGTGATGAAGGCAATATCAGCCCAGTTTGTACATACTCATGTCTGATATTGTCTTCACTTTTCAAAGTTGAACTTTGTAAGTTGCTGTGTTCTGTATTTTATGGTTTGATACATGCCTGTTTACCCAAAAACACCAAGTAAACCAAATTTTGTTTAAACTCTGTTTTTGAAACACACAATTTCTTGGTTTGTTGTAAAAACCTTTTTCTAAACGCACATGTGAATGTGCTTGTATTAAAAAGTTTAATTATCAACAATGTGTGGCTTCCTTTTTCATTGCACCAAAAATTTATTTGGAGTAAAATTTAAGTTTGTTCTGAGAAGGAGTGTGATTTACTAAAGGCAACTCCACTTTGCACTCCAAGTGCAGTTTCAGGTGTACTATTTCAGTGCACTTGTAGTGCATAGTGGATGTGCCTTTAGTAAAAAACACCCACAGTGAATTGTAAATTTGGACAATCATGCCATTTTCCTGCCATGGTGCTGAAAATTAGCACGATTTTGGTCAGTAATGCACTACATACATTAGTTACCAAAAAACAAGGTGTGTGTGTAGCAGACCCACAACATAATAAGATTATCTGAAGAAGAGACTGTCCCTTCATCTCGCTCTGAACTTGGGTTTGCACTGTTGGTGAAAAAGGCACAACTTGAAAAAACCTAGAAGACACCTAAAACCAAGCCAAGCAGTAAATGAAGGAGTTTCAGAGAAAAATGTATTCTTAAAATGCCGCTCAGACATTGTCTGGCATATCAATGGCCCCCCTACCCACAAAGTAGTCCATGTATAGTGAGGCCCGGAGTGCAATGACTGCAAGGAAGATAACGGAGGACCGGGCATGACAGGGATGTATAGGGCAGCAGGGGGTTAATTTGCAGGCAGAAGCTGGGAGGAGGAGCTGGGAGTGTCCGTTGCTGTAGGGGGGCGGAGCGGCTTAAAAGGTGGAGGGGGCGGAGCTTTGAGCCAGTTCGTCGGAGGGGAAACAGAGAGGAGGCAGTTGTCTCGCTGCTCCTCTGAAGATGTCTGAGGTGGACCGGCTACTCGCGGAACTGCGGCGTCAGGCGGAGGAACGTGGACCGGACTGGCTGCGAGCGCGGATCGGTGGACTGGCGGGAGCGGTCGGAACGGACGGATCGGACGATCGGAGTGGTGAGATGCTGCCGCGCGCGCGGAGGTCTAGGCCTCCGGCGCGTTTTTCTCCCGGGCCTGTCCCTCGGCCGCCTCGTTTGGTTCGCAGCCCCGGGGAGGATCGTTCCCTCCCGCCGGGGAAGAGATCCCAGGGGACTTCAGGGGGTGCTGAGCGGCCTTCCCGCCGCGTACCCGGGGGGGGGAGGGGCGGGCGGGCCTCGTGGATGGCGGGCGGCCATCTTGCCTGCGGGGGGGGAGATGCCGTGCTCACTGCTGGACGCTCTGCTGAGGGGGTGAGGGCGGCCATCCTGCCTGCGGGGGGGGGGTGGACTGCTGGTTTCTGCTGGACGCTCTGCGGAGGGGGGGAGGGCAGCCATCATGCCTGCAGGGGGGGGTGGACTTCGGGCTGCTGCTGAACGCTCTGCTGATGGGGGGAGGGCGGCTCGGGGTGGCTCCACTTTGGCTGCGGCTGCTCGGGACAAGGAAGGTATCGCAGGGCCCGGGCAGGTGCGAGGATCGCCTGCGGGCTGTTCTACCCGGCGTGGATCTGGTAGCGCCCGGGGGTCTGCTGCACGTGGGGCTGGCAGGGCTGGTCCACATCGCCAGGCTGCTGCGGATGGATCGGCTGTGCGTGTGGCTTCTCCCCTGCGGGCTACAACGTCGGCCTCCGGGGTCTCTTCCCCCGGGGGGCTTACACCCCCGCCTACGTGGGGACCAGAGGATCGCTCGGAAGGGGAGGTCTCGGACGAGGATGCAATTCTGGAGCCTAGCGGTGCTGTCGCCGGTCCGGCGGTGAGGAATGCCCCGAGGCCGCCAGGTGAGTCCCCTGATGCGTTGGCACTGTCGCATGCATTGCAGGGCCTGTTGGGGGGAGTGCATGCGGGCGTGGGGTGGCCAGCGCCGCCAGTGGGGGGGGAGCTGGGGGGGGCGGGCGCCTCGGGTGGGGGGGTGACGGGTGGGGGGGACCCTGCTGGGGCTTTGCGGGATCTGATGGATGGGCTGCGGGCGTTGGTTGGGCGCTTTGACCGGGGACAGGCCCCACCGCCTGTTGCCCCGTGGGGGGGTCCCCCGGCGGAGGTGCCGGAGACGGCCCTGGGGGCCGCCGTGGCAGCTCCCGCGGTGGCCCCTGGGGCGCCCGCGTCGGCGCCAGTGACGGCGGACGGAGGGAAGAAGGAGGCGGTTGTGCGTGAGGACATTGTGCGGTTGGCTGACGCGGCGCGGTGCGAGGTTTACGTGTGTTTTGAGGGCCCGCTGGGGGCTCATTTGAAACAGGACGTACGGGAAAAAATTTGGAAGGGGGAGTTTGTGGAGATTTTCTCGCTTCTCCCGTTGGAGAAGTTCAACTTGGATAGGGTCAAGCCCGACGATTCCAAGAAGGAGGACGAAGAGAAGCGGCGGTATCGGCTGATTCCGCGCACGTTCTCCAACTGGCTTCAGGCGTTTGCCATCTTGGCGAGTGTCATCGGTGAGAAAAGCCCCGAGCATTGTTCGGCGCTTTTCTGTTACATGGATGCGATCGGTGAAGCCCATCGGGCGTATGGGGGGGTGGCGTGGCTCCGGTACGACGAGCAGTTTCGGCAGCGCAAGGCGGTGCGGCCGGAACTGCGTTGGGACCATAAGGACATCAGCCTGTGGATGAGGCTGATGTCTTCGGCGAGGGCTGCGCCGCAGTTTTTTCAGGGGGGGGCCGGGAGTGCGCCTACCTCGGGACTGTCGGCCGGAAAAAAGTGGGGGGTTTGCTGGCAATATAACGAGGGTGCCTGCAAGTTCGGGGGCACGTGCAAGTTCAAGCACGAGTGTTCCGGTTGCGGTGGGGCCCACGCGTTGTCCCGTTGTTTCCGGAAAGGGAAGCGGGCCGGGGATGCCGCTCAGAAGAGGGAGGACGCCAGTGATGCTGGCAAGGATGCTCCCTTTTCTAAGTAGGTATCCGGATAGGGCGGCGGCTCGGTTGTTGGAAGCGGGGTTTCGGGATGGCTTTCCGATTCCGTGCTCGTTGCCGGGGGTACCGCGGGTCGCCAGGAATTTGAAGTCGGCATTGGAACGTCCAGGGGTGGTGGACGAGAAGCTGCGGAAGGAGGTGGCGTTGGGGCGCATGTGGGGGCCGCTTGCGGAAAAACCTTGGCCCGACTTGGTGGTTTCCCCTTTGGGGGTGGTCCCCAAGAAGGAGCCTGGGAAGTTTCGGCTCATTCATCACCTGTCCTTTCCGAAAGGGGGCTCGGTGAATGATTTCATCGACCCTGAGGTGTGCACTGTTTCTTACACGTCCTTTGACGCCGCGGTCCGGTGGGTGCGGCGGTATGGGCGTGGGGCACTGATGGCCAAAGCCGACGTGGAGTCGGCTTTTCGGCTGCTTCCGGTTCATCCTGATAGCTTTCGGCTGTTGGGATGCTGCTGGCGCGACGAGTACTTTGTCGACATGTGCCTGCCGATGGGGTGTTCGATCTCCTGTGCGTACTTTGAAACGTTTAGCTCCTTTTTGGAATGGGTGGTGCGGGATGCGGCGGGTCTGGAGTCGGTCATTCATTATTTGGATGATTTTCTCTGCGTGGGCCCCCCTGCCTCCGCTGTGTGTGCGATCTTGTTGTCCACGTTGCAGCACATCACGGGCAGGTTTGGGGTTCCCCTGGCGGCTGATAAGACGGAGGGTCCGACGTCTGAGCTGAGTTTCCTGGGGATCGTGATTGATTCCCAGGCGATGGAGTGTCGGCTGCCAGAGGCCAAGCTGTTGGATTTGCAGCGGGAGATTCGGGAGATTCAGGGTCGGCGTAAGGTCCAGTTGCGGACCTTGCAGTCGCTTTTGGGTAAACTGAATTTCGCCTGCAGAATTATTCCTATGGGGCGGATATTTTGCCGGCGGCTGTCGGCGGCGACGGCGGGGGTCAGCGTCCCTACTCACTTTATACGGCTGGGGGGGGAGCATCGTGAGGATCTGCGGGTCTGGCATGAATTCTTGGCTTCTTACAATGGCCGGGCCATGTGGATGGCGGGCCCGGTCAGTAACTTTGATCTGGACTTGGTTACGGACGCGGCGGGTTCCTCGGGCTACGGGGCGTTTTTCCGGGGACGGTGGAGTGCGGAGCCTTGGCCGGAGGCTTGGCGGACGGCGGGGTTCTTGGGCAACCTGGTCCTGTTGGAACTGTTTCCGATTGTGTTGGCTTTGGAGCTGTGGGGGGAGGAATGTCGGAATTTGAAGTTGCGCATCAATTGCGACAACATGGGGGTGGTGCAGGTGGTGAACCGGGTGTCGGCTTCTTCCCCTCCTGTTATTCGTTTGATGCGACAGTTGGTCATGCGTTGTTTGCAGCTTAATGTCTTCATTTACGCTGTGCATATCCCGGGCGTTGACAACGAGTTGGCTGACTCCCTGTCTCGTTTTCAGTGGGACCGGTTCCGGGAGCTGGCGCCGGGCGCGGAGGCGGACGGGGCGCCGTGCCCGGAGTGGATCTGGAAGCTGCCATTGGAGTCGCGGCCGGATGGATTCGGCGGTCAGTGAGTGGGCCCACCTGGTTGGCCTATTCAAAGGTTTGGTCGGAATGGTATGGTCTGGTTCGGGAGGCGGGGGTGGTCGATCAGGGCGCTGATTGGCGGTTGTTAGTAATCTACTTTCTGGCTCGGAATATGGAGGGTGGTGCGTCGGTATCTGCGATCGGTCGGAAGTTGGCGGGTTTGGCCTTTTTGTTTAAGCTTTTGCGGGTTGAGGACTGGACGAAGGATTTTTGGGTGCGTCAGGCGTTAAAGGGTTATCGCAGGCGATGCAGGGTTCAGGATACGAGGAGGCCAGTGACGTTTGCTATTTTGCAGGCGATCTGTGCTCAGTTGGGGGTGGTGTGTTCTTCGGAGTATGAGGTGCGATTGTTTCGGGCTGCTTTTTCTTTAGCGTTTTATGGGGCTTTTCGCGTTGGGGAGTTGGTTAGCCCGTCTAAGCACGTGGCCGGGGGGTTGTTTGACGGGGAGGTGCGCTTGGGGGCGGACAGGGTTGGCCTCTGGCTGCGCAGGTCCAAGACGGATCAGCTGGGCAGAGGGGTGCTGGTGTCGCTGTTTGCTCTACCAGGATCGGGGGTGTGCCCGGTGGCGGCGGTGCGGGATTTTCGCGAAATCCGTGTTGGGGGGGAGGGACCATTCCTGTGTCACTCTGAAGGGTCCTTCTTGTCGAGATACCAGTTTGTGTCGGTTTTTCGTAAGTGTTTACAGGCGGTAGGCTTGGTTGGGAAGGAGTTTGCATCCCATTCGTTCCGGATCGGGGCGGCCACGGAGGCGGCCCGGTGCGGTTTGGATGAGGCTGCGGTTCGCAGGATTGGGAGATGGGAGTCGCGGCGCTTTCGTTCTTACGTCAGGCCGCACTTGGTTTTACTTTAATTGTAGTTTGTGCTCTTTAAAAAAAAAAAAAAAAAACTAACAGGGGTTTGAACTCCGGCATAGGACGGGCACGGGATTTAGTTTGGTGGGTTGCTGCACTGCCTGTGCGGGGGTGGCGGGTATGGTTCTCTTTTTATGTTGGTATGTTACTGTGTGTGACTTTGTGTTAAGCTCGCTGTTTTGTTCCTTTCTCTGGGGGGTTTTTGCTGGTGGGGTTTGTTTGCTGGGGGTTGGGGTGCTTTTACGTTGTTGTTTTTTCTTTCAGATGGAGGTACGGCTCACCTCGTCTGGATCGTGGGCCACTCCTACGTGTGTTGGGGGGCCAGGAGAGGAGATCAGCGTCCGGAGGGCAGGCAGCTGGGGATTTCCAGGGGGGAGGCGTGTTTGCGGTGGTTGGGCGTCCCTGGGCTGCGCTGGGGTAGTTTGGTGTCGGAGATTGAGAGACATGTGTCTCGGGGGGGTCCCCCGGCGGTGTTGGTGATCCACGCGGGGGGGAATGACCTGGGGGTCGTGAAGATCCGGGACTTGCTGGCGGAGATCAAGTCTGATTTTCTGCGGCTGCGTTCCCGCTTTCCGGGTACGGTACTGGTGTGGTCGGACATCGTGGCGCGGACGGCGTGGCGGTGGGCTCGTTCGGTGTCGAGCATCCAGAAGACCCGCATTCGGGTCAATAAGGTTATTGGGCGTTTTGTGGCCAGGCAAGGCGGGATTGTGGTTCGCCACCGGGAATTGGAGTGCAACGTGGGCATGTACCTTAGGCGGGATGGGGTGCATCTGTCTGATGTAGGGATTGATTTGTGGTCTTTGGGTCTGCAGGAGGGCATCCGAAGGGCGTTGCGGGTGTGGGGTGGCCCGCAAGGGTAAGGTAGTCACCCTTGTGGGCTGTGGCGGTGTGTGTCTGGTGGTCTTTGACGGTTGGCGGTAAAAATCAGAAGTCATCTGATATGGGGTGGGGGGCCCATTGCTAAGATGGGTCCCTCCGGTGTATTCCTGAACGTTGGAGGGAATACCGGTATGGTTGTCACTGCGGAGGTTGTCTCCGAGCGGTCACAGCTCGAGGCCTGGAGAAGTGGGAAGTGGGTACCGCAGTGACTTGTTGGTTGGAAAAGTTATGGGTCACCGTCAGAGATCACCAGACCGGGCATGTTTGTGTGTTATTGGTTATATGTTTATGTTTACAAGTACATTTGATATTGCACATTTTCTTGGTTATATATATATATTTATGGAGATATATATTTATATATATTTATATATATTTTGGTTGGAGTATTTTTGAGGTTTGTAATAAAGGCTGTTGTGGCCATTTTACTCCAAGCAAGGTGTGGTCTCTTACTTATGGAATAACATGGGGGGTGGAGGTTGGAGTATATGGGCAACAGGTAATAGTGGGGGCCCTTAGACTACCCTGGTCAAGTGAGGCCCGGAGTGCAATGACTGCAAGGAAGATAACGGAGGACCGGGCATGACAGGGATGTATAGGGCAGCAGGGGGTTAATTTGCAGGCAGAAGCTGGGAGGAGGAGCTGGGAGTGTCCGTTGCTGTAGGGGGGCGGAGCGGCTTAAAAGGTGGAGGGGGCGGAGCTTTGAGCCAGTTCGTCGGAGGGGAAACAGAGAGGAGGCAGTTGTCCCACCCTCCCTCCCTACTTTTTCAGATGGGTTTTGGTTCTTGTGTTTGTTTTTTTGTCTTGCAGGTGCTGTGGATCGCATGTCATGACAGCGGTGGAGTCGGAATTGGATGCTGGCGGTGTGTGTCTGGTGGTCTTTGACGGTTGGCGGTAAAAATCAGAAGTCATCTGATATGGGGTGGGGGGCCCATTGCTAAGATGGGTCCCTCCGGTGTATTCCTGAACGTTGGAGGGAATACCGGTATGGTTGTCACTGCGGAGGTTGTCTCCGAGCGGTCACAGCTCGAGGCCTGGAGAAGTGGGAAGTGGGTACCGCAGTGACTTGTTGGTTGGAAAAGTTATGGGTCACCGTCAGAGATCACCAGACCGGGCATGTTTGTGTGTTATTGGTTATATGTTTATGTTTACAAGTACATTTGATATTGCACATTTTCTTGGTTATATATATATATTTATGGAGATATATATTTATATATATTTATATATATTTTGGTTGGAGTATTTTTGAGGTTTGTAATAAAGGCTGTTGTGGCCATTTTACTCCAAGCAAGGTGTGGTCTCTTACTTATGGAATAACATGGGGGGTGGAGGTTGGAGTATATGGGCAACAGGTAATAGTGGGGGCCCTTAGACTACCCTGGTCATGTGTTCTAACCTCACGGGCACTTTGGAGGGGCAAGCCAGGATGAGCATGTTCAGGGCCCGTGAGGTTATCTTCATTTTCCAGCAAGTCTGCTTCTTGTTGGCCAACTGAGACCGCATAGTTCACAGAAACTTTTTTCATAAAATTGTGCAGAACACAGCACGCCAGCACTATGTGATTCAGTTTGTATTCCGCCGTGTGAATAGGCGTAAGAAAAAGGCGGAACCGGCTGGCCAGTATACCAAAAGTGTTTACCACTCTTCGGGCTCTGGACAGGCGGAACTTAAAAATCCTCTGGTCTGGGGTGAGGGTCCTCATGGGGAAAGGCCGCATCAGATGGCTTGCCAGGGCAAACGCCTCATCCACGACAAAGACGAACGGGAGTCCTTCCTGATTCTCCTCTGGGGGTGGCAAGCCCAGACTGCCACTCTGGAGACGCCAGTAGAACTCCGTCCGTGCGAAGACTCCACCATCCGACATCTGTCCATTTTGCCCCACGTCCACATACAATGCGGACGTGCTTCCCATCTATTGCTCCTCCACAATTGGGAAAGTCACAATGACTGGCAAAGTGGGAGGCCACAGTCTGCCATTCCTGTGGCGTTGAAGGACACTGTGGAGTGAAACAAGAACAAAAATTAGTAATTTGACAAATCAACATTGCAAGCAGATTAGACACCAACATTTTTGGTCAAAATTAGTATAACATTTTGGGAACTGAGTATTTAAAGCCTAAAGTCTAATGTCCCCTTATGAGAGTAATCACCCCCCCCATCCCTCCCCCACCCCCCATATCCCCCATCTGATGGGCCCTTGCTAAAAAATTAGGACAGGTAACCCTCTCCACTTGATTGAGAGCTGAATGGCTAAATAATGTGTGCTACTTTGGGAAGCCCCTCCTTAGTTACACTATTGTTACACTATTGTTAGTTACACTATTGGCAGCCCACCGGACAGGTAAGAAGTGTCATAATACCAAAAAGAAAACAAAATGGAAGCACTTTTCGACATTCTGCTATTACATATCCAGATAATTAATAGGTTAACAAAAAAATAATAGCATTTGAAAGTATTGAGGCAGGCCCTTGCACTACATGCTTAGGTGAATTCATCCATAAATGTGAGCATCAAAAAGGTAGGTATAGTGTGTATTGGGTTTGGTAAAGTCAGCAGATAGAGGATTGCTATCAGCTGAGCTAGCAGTTGGGGGGAGGGGGGTTCCTAATGAGTTTGGCACAACCCCCAAAAAATGTCACTGTGCATGAATTGAAGCACACACATAACATTTGTAGACATTTTAGGGGGTGTTTAGGCGAAAGCAATACTATGGAGCTGACAAAAGACATTGGTAAGTGACTAGACTATAGTTTTACGGGCCAAGAAGAGCATGGTGGGGAAGTTAGTGAGGCAAATCTGCATGAGGACAAAGGGGCAGAGCATTTGAATTAGAGCATATTGCAATGATGGTAATTAGGGAATGCAAGACATTAGCGAGCATGAAATACATAGAATGTGATGTTAAAGGATAAAACTTACCTTCATATAGTCCTTCTGCAGGACCTGAATGATGGCAGAACAGGTCTCTGGAATAATGATCCCCAGAGCCTGGGGGGAGATGCCTGTAGAGAACTTGAGGTCCTGAAGGCTTCTCCCAGTCGCCAAGTAGCGCAACGTGGGCGATGAGCCTCTGCTCTGGAGTGATGGCTTGCCTCATGCAGGTATCCTGCCTGCTGATATAAGGGGTCAGCAAAGTCAGCAGGCGGTGAAAAACGGGGTCCGTCATCCGGAGATAATTCCTGAAATCATCAGGATTATTCTCCCGGATCTCACGGAGCAAAGGCATGTGCGAGAACTGGTCACGCTGGCGCAACCAATTCTTGGTCCACAAACGCCTCCCCTCCCTGTTCATGGACCGGGCTTGTGTCAAAATAAGAACCCCAACACGAAGCCCCTGCACAGCGCAAACTCTACGACTAGTACGTGGACGAAACATGGTTTGAAAACGGTCGGCTCGTCAGAACGGACACCAGAAAGCACCAATAAACAGCAAGGCCTGAAAAAAACGACCTGAATAGCAGAAGCAAGTAGACAATAAAAAATGCCTTTCAAAGCGTACTATACCAAGATATAGTCCACAATGATCAACAAATACTTACTGACTGCACGCACTGATTATCAGATACGCAAAGACAAGCACAAACCGAAGAGCAGTAGCGATCTGAATCACAAATCTAATGCCCCGTACACACGAGAGGGATTAAGTCTGACAGACCTCCAAAGGAGTTCCGCCAGAGTTCCGACGGAGTTCTGGCGGATTTTTCGACCGAACGGACTTGACCACACACCATCACACCAAACTCCGACGGAGTCGAACGTGATGACGTACGACTGGATTCGACGTAGGAAGTTCATAGACAGTAGCCAATAGCTGCCCTAGCGTCGGTATTAGTCCGTCGGAGTAGCACACACACGAGCGAATTTTTCGAAGGGGACCGGGTCCGGCGGAGTTCCGACGGGAAAATTTAAAGCATGCTTCATTTCTAAAGTCCGTCAGACTTTGGCGAATCAAAAGTCCGTTGCGGCCCACACACGATCGGATAGTCTGACGGACTCGGTCCGTCGGAGTTTGGATGTCGAAAAGTCCGCTCGTGTGTACGGGGCATAAAAAGCGCAAATCGTCTCTCACCAAACTTCTACTAACACAAGATCAGCAGAAGGAGCCCAAAGGGTGCCGGACGTGGTGCTGAACTTCCCTTTTCTAGTCCTGCCGTACACGGCTTACGTCACCGCGTTCTTGGCAACCGCAAAATCCGACAACTTGGTCCGACCATGTGTATGCAACAGTTTCAGACACAATCCGTCGGACAAAATCCGTCAGAAAAAATCCAATAGATTTGGTTGGCAGAATGTCCGACCGTGTGTACAGGGGCTAAGTCTCCTGCCACTCTGCATGTTGCCAAACTTGGTGCCCCTGCCCTAAAAAAGATGGCTGCCATGTGGTGGCCATCTGTAAGCCTGGGGGCCCCATAATCTCCTAATGCCCGGGGGCCCTATAAGTGTCAGTCTGCCCCTGATTACAGTAGTATATAATGCACAATGTGTGTGTTTCTATAATATAATTGTGCCAAATACCTTCAGCACACTGCCGCTCAGTGCTCAGCTGATCTCCTGCTGCTCTCCTCCTTTTCTCATGGCTGTCAGCAGAGGATTTTCCCCCCCCCTGCAGTGCTTGGAGCAGGGAAGAGAGCTCCGGTGGGTCACTGAAGTGCCGAGCGGAGCTATAATGAAGGTATTTGCCACAATTATAATACAGAAACACACATTATAGGATTTTTCAAGCATTTTAATTTGGTTCACACTGGGAATTCCTGACAGGCAGGAAGGGAGAGGGGGAGAGAAGACAGCACATTACATGGTAAGACCTACCCCAAAAATAAACCCTACTGTGTCTTTTGTTGCTAAAATTAATATAAGACACAGGCTTATTTTTGGGGAAACACTGTAGTACCACTGGTTTGGCATAAGGCCAATGTGGTACCTATATTTAAAAAGGGATTGGGGTGTGGCATGGATGGCTGCAGTGTGAGAGAGCTCCAGCATTCCATGAGGCCCGAGAAGCACATTTGACCAGTGCTATGGTGACTATGTCCTCACTTATCAAGAGGAGCACTCACAACAGATCCCTGTGCTCACTGGGGACCCCAAGGAGCAAGATATCACTAGCAAACCTTAACAAATTCCATTTCAGTGGAGAGAGAAGTAGCTCCATGATGGCGCCGGCACACAGGATGGCGGGAGCAGAGGACATGGAGGATAATGAGATCTCCCTGCCAGCATCTGAAGACTCCAAAGGTAATCCTTCTACTGATCCTCCCCTAACTTACTCCACAATTACTGAAATAGCAGCTGATATAAAAAACTCATTCTCTGCTGCCATTACTGACATTAAGACTGAGATACTAAGACTGTCAGAGCAGATGGTGATAAATGAGAGAGCAGGAAAGAGGAGAGACAGGGCACTTCTCAGACTGGATAACATTACCACTACTCACTCCCAACACCTCATTGATATGAACAGACAGATTGAAGATCTTGACAATAGAGGATGAAGACATAATATTAGAGTAAGAGGTGTCCCAGAGTCAGTGCTTCCTGAAAAAATCAAACCAGCCCTCTCCTCCATTTTAAACAGTCTCCTGGAGAGACCTGAAGACCAGTGGCATAGCGCGGGGAGTGCAGGGGGTGCCGTGGCCCCAGGTGCAAAATGTAGGGGGGCATCAGTATGTGCCACTACTGGTTGCCTCCTCCTAATTTTAAGTTCCTGTGTCCCCTGCGCTCTGGCCACCATGTTCAGTGTCTGGCGCGCTGTGATTGGGTGTATGGGGGTCATGTGAGCATAGGGCTGGCATGTCCGAGATCGCTCCTGAAGTCCCGCCTCCGCATATGACCCCATACGCCCAATCACAGTGCGCCGGCCGGACACTGAACATGGCAGCTAGAGCGTGGGGGAGAGAAGCAGAACTGTTTTCTCCTCCTCCTATCTCCGGATCAATGCAGGCCAGGACAAGAAGGTGAGTGAGACTCCCTCCTGAGAGTCATAGTACTGGCCCGGGGGAGAGAGAGAGAGAGGGAGAGACACAGACTGTAGGCAGGTCAGTGTAGTGTAGTATGGTGGTCAGCATAGTATAGTGTGGGGGTCAGTGTGGTGTAGTGTGGTGGTCAGTGTAGTGTAGTATAGTGGTCAGCGTAGTGTAGTGTGGTGGTCAGCGTAATGTAATATGGTGGTCAGTGTATTATAGTGGTCAGTGTAGTGTAGTATAGTGGTCAGTGTAGTGTAATATGGTGGTCAGTGTAGTATAGTGGTCAGTGTAGTGTAGTATGGTGGTCAGTGTAGTATAGGGGTCAGTGTAGTATAGTATAGTGGTCAGTGTAGTATGGTGGTCAGTGTAATAATGTGGTCATTGTAGTGTAGTATAGTGGTCAGCGTAGTGTAGTGTGGTGGTCAGTGTAGTGTAGTATGGTGGTCAGTGTAGTGTAGTATGGTGGTCAGTGTAGTGTAGTATAGTGGTCAGAGTAGTATGGAGGTCAGTGTAGTATAGGGGTCAGTGTAGTGTAGTATAGTGGTCAGTGTAGTGTAGTATGGTGGTCAGTGTAATAATGTGGTCAGTGTAGTGTAGTATAGTGGTCAGCGTAGTGTAGTATGGTGGTCAGTGTAGTGTAGTATGGTGGTCAGTGTAGTGTAGTGTGGTGGTCAGTGTAGTGTAGTGTGGCGGTCAGTGTAGTGTAGTGTGGCGGTCAGTGTAGTGTAGTGTGGTGGTCAGTGTAGTGTAGTGTGGTGGTCAATGTAGTATAGTGTGGTGGTCAATGTAGTGTAGTGTGGTGGTCAATGTAGTGTACTGTGGTGTGGTGGTCAGTGTAGTGTAGTATGGTGGTCAGTGTAGTGTAGTGTAGTGTAGTGTAGTGTAGTGTAGTGTGGTGGTCAGTGTAGTGTAGTATGGTTGTCTCAAGGGGGTACAAATTACTTGCCTTGCCCCGGGCGCTGACAATCCACGCTACGCCACTGCTGAAGACTCCCCAATCGACTATGATAGAGCACACAGGGCCCTCAGACCCAGAGCTCCAGACAATAACCCACCAAAAGATATTATCTGCTGTCTCGCTAATTTCTGCCTAAAAGAGGAAATCTTACAAAAGGCCAGAATGAACGAACAAGTCTCCTTTAATGGCATAGAGGTCCAATTATTCCAGGATTTATCCCCAATTACACTGAAGAGCAGGAGAGCTTTAAGCCATTACTTGAAATCCTGGAGCAGAAAAAAATCAATTATAGATGGAATTTTCCTTTCGCCTTGCAAGCTCACTACAATGGCAAGCAACATATGCTTAGGATCCCAGACGAGCTCCAGAAATTCTGCGAGATTGCCCCAGTAGGTTTGCCAGAATGGTATGAGGAATTCCGCCTACCATCGACCATCAACAACATTCCTCTCCAGCAGGGCTTTACCCCCACAAAATCTCCTTACAACCTGGGAAACTCTGCAGGAATGCTAACAGAAGCAACTTTAATTCCCCTGCCTCCTCTAAAACCCCAGGTATGAGTTGACCCAGATAAATCCTGTGACCATGCACTCATCACTGAACTGACATTACATGTTGTTATCATATAAATTAGAGTATGAACAGTTAACAAAACTATGACAACACCATTCTGTAAACACACACACAAAATAGTTGTATTGTTAAAGGGAAAAAAAAAAAGTTTAAAGATTTTCAAGTTTACATTTTCTCATTCAGCCACTAGATGGCGCCAACGCTTTAATAACCACTCAGGAAAATCATTTTGAACAGTTACCGCTACAAAGCACTTCTCCCACCACCAGAGGGAACCCTCTTACCAGGAACAGTTGACAAGAACTGATATTACTTTTTGTTTTGTCTAATACTTTACCCTTTTCCTGTTTATTTACCTCAATACTATTAGGCAGTGGACCAGTTCAAGTCCGGTGGCGGTGGAAACAAGAACGGTGGCGGCAGGGACCCCCCCTGGTCGGCCCGGTAAGTCCTTGTCTCTGTCCTCTATGTCTTTTTCCGCAGAGTTGCAGGGTGTGTCTGGAGGTGTTGCCACAAGTGGGTCAGGGGCCGACGTGGGTGGGCTGCTGCACGGGGGGGACCTGGGCGCGGTAGGTGCCATGCCGGTCCCCATGGGTCCAGAATTGCAACTACAGGCGTTGTTAGGGGGCCTGCAGGATCTGGTCCAGCATTTTGCGCAGGACGCAAGTGGTCGGGTGCCACAGGCGGCAGTTTGGGTGCCCCTGGGCGCTGGGAGGGGTCTGGGGGGGCAGCGGCGTTGGATGCTTTGCCCCCGCGCGGAACCGGTGTTGCTGCCATGATCAGCTCCTGCTCAGCAGGGGGAGACAGTGCCGGGAGAGAAAGCTGCGGTGCTGGACGTGGGGCAGCCGGGCTGATGTGGTTCGCATCGTGGACGCGGCGAAATATGAAGTGTATGTTTGCTTCGAGGGACCGTTGGGATCACACTTGAAGCCGGAGGTCAGGGAGAATATTGTAAAGGGTGAGTACGTGGAAAACGTTTCCCTCCTGCCGCTAGAGAAGTTTAACCTCGATAGGGTTAAGCCGGACGATACCAAGAAGGTAGATGAGGAGAAGCGGTGGTATAGGCTTATCCCGCGTACGTTTGCAAATTGGTTGCAGGCGTTCGCCATTATGGCCAGCGTGATTGGCGAGAAGAATCTAGAGCATTGTTTGGCTTTGTTCTGCTACATGGACGTGGTGGGGGAGGCTTACAGGGTGTACGGGGGTACGGCTTGGCTCCGGTATGATGAGCCGGTTTCAGCAGAGCGGTGCGTCCCTCATTGCGCTGGGATCATAAGGATATCAGCCTCTGGATGCGGCTGATGTCCTCGGCGCTGGTCCCCAGCAAATTTTTTCCAGGGGCGGCCGGGGGTTCAAGTTCCCCAGGACAGCCGGCCTCTCAGGAGAAGGGAGAATGCTGGCAGTTTAATGATGGCACTTGTAAGTTTGGAAGTTCCTGTCGATTCAAACACGAGTATTCCGGCTGCAGCGGGTCTCATCCTGGATCCCGCTGCTTCAAAAAAAGAAAAGGTTGCCCAGGGGGGGAGTTTGGCAACAAAAGGGATGACGCCGGCGAGGGGGGAAAGGATGGAACCTTTCCTAAGTAGGTACCCGGACCAGGCGGCCGCCCGGTTGTTCAGGGAGGGATTCGCTGAGGGCTTTCGAATCTCTAGTTCTTTGTCGGTGGTTCCACCTGTTGCGAAGAACTTGAGGTTGGCGTTGCTGCACCCTGAGGTGGTGGGGGAGAAGTTGGGGAAGGAGGTGGCACTGGGGCACATGGCAGGGCCTTTTCGGGACCTTCCAATCCCGGGCCTGGTGGTTTCCCCCTTGGGTGTGGTGCCTAAGAAGGAGCCGAATAAGTTTCGGCTGATACACCATCTTTCCTTCCCGAAGGGGGGGGGGGGGGGTCGGCCAACGATGCCATTGACCCTGACGCCTGCACGGTGTCGTACACGTTGTTTCACGTGGCTGTTGGGTGGGTACGCGGTTGTGGTAGGGGGCTTTTCGCCTCGTACCTGTCCACCCTGACAGTTTTAGGTTGCTGGGGTGCTGTTGGCTGGGTGGGTTCTATGTTGATCGCTGCCTGCCAATGGGTTGTTCGGTTTCCTGCACGTTGTTCGAAACCTTCAGCTCTTTTGTGGAGTGGGTGGTCCGCAACGTTTCGGGCTTGAATTCCATAATTAATTACCTGGACGACTTTCTGTGCATTGGGCCTCCCAGGCGCAATAGATGCGTGGTTCTCTTGTCCACCTTGCAGGGTATAGCGGGCACGTTCGGGATCCCATTGGCGGTGGACAAGATGGAGGGCCCCACAACTGAGCTTAGCTTCCTGGGGATAGTCATTGACTTGGAGGCCGTGGAGTGTCGCCTTCCCAAGTGTAAACTGGAGGCTCTTAGGGAGGAGATCCAGTTGGTGGCTGGGATGTGCAAGATTCAGCTACGAAGGCTCCAGTCCTTATTGGGCAAGCTGAACTTTGCATGTCGGATTATTCCCTTGGGAAGAGTGTTCTGTCGATGGCTGGCGGCGGCCACCGTGGGAATTAAGTCGCCCACGCATTTTATTTGTCTTAAGAGTGAGCATCATGCCGACCTGAAGGTTTGGCACACCTTCCTGGTGCAGTACAACGGCAGATCCCTGTGGATGAATGGTCCAGTAATTGGGATTTGGAGCTGTTTACGGAGGCAGCCGGGTCGACCGGGAACGGTGCCTTTTATTGGGGCCGTTGGAGCGCCGCTCCCTGGCTGGCGGGGTGGATGGCGGCCGGCCTGTGCAAGAACTTGGTGCTGCTGGAGTTGTTTCCAGTGGTTCTGGCGGTGGAGATTTGGGGGGGGGGGGGGAGTTCAGGGATTCCAAGGTGAGGCTGCCTTCACTGCCAGTGACATTTTTACAGTAATCAGTGCATTTTAATTGCACTGATTGCTGTATTAATGCCAATGGTCCCAAAAATATGTCAAAATTGTCCGAAGTGTCTGCCATAATGTTACAGTCACAATAAAAAAAAAATTTTAGATCCAGCTCTCAAACTTGTGTGTCGGAAATTCCAATGGAAAAAGTCCAGTGGAGCCCACACTCGATCAGATTTTCCGATGGGAAAATCCGACCGTGTGTACAGGGCATTAGTCCCTAGGGTTCAATATTGAGTTGGCCCACCCTTTGCAGCTATAACAGCTTCAACTCTTCTGGGAAGGCTGCCCACAAGGTTTAGGAGTGTGTCTATGGGAATGTTTGACCATTCTTCTGCAGGCCAGTCAAGTTCCTCAACCCCAAACTTGCTTATCCATGTCTTTATGGACCTTGCTTTATGCACTGGTCCAAACCATTTGGTGGAGGGGGGATTATGGTGTGGGGTTGTTTTTCAGGGTTTTGGCTTGGTCCCTTAGTTCCAGTGAAGGGAACACTTATGCCGCGTACACACGAGCGGACTTTTCAACATCCAAAGTCCGAAGGACTGAGTCCGTCAGACTATCCGATCGTGTGTGGGCTGCAACGGACTTTTGACTCGCCAAAGTCCGAAGGACTTTAGAATATGGAACATGCTTCAAATTTTTCCGAAGGAACTCCGCCAGACCCGGTCCCCTTCGAAAAATCCGCTCGTGTGTATGCTACTCCGACGGACTAAAACCGACGCTAGGGCAGCTATTGGCTACTGGCTATGAACTTCCTTATTCGAGCCGAGTCGTACGTCATCACGTTCGAATCCGTCGGAGTTTAGTGTGATCGTGTATGGCCAAGTCCGCTCAGCCGAAAAGTCTGTCAGAACTCCGTCGGAATTCCAGCAGAACTCCGACGGAACTCCTTCGGAAGTCTGTCGGACATAAGTCCTCTCGTGTGTACGGGGCTTATCTGTGGTGTACAGCTGTGATGTGATAAGGATGGTTAGATTGCAGAATAATAAAGGAACACCTCTGTGATGTAGTAGATCAGCTCCCAAGAGTTAGCAGTGCTAACCTATATAACATTTTATCCAGAGAAAAATGTGAATATCATATTTGAAGGCAGCATTTTTTAACATTCTTTAGCCTTAGTTTCAACTTCTGCGGAAAACTTTCTAATAATATAGGACCAACACTTAGGCCGCGTACACACGCGGGGACTGTTCGCTCAACTTTGTCCGCTGAACAGTGTTTCGGCGGACAGTCCGCTCGTGTGTGGGCTTCAGCGGACAGTTTCAGCGGACAGTCTGACGAACAAAGTTTTTCGGAAATTCCGAAAAACTGTCCGCTGAAACTTGGTTTGAGCGGACAGTCCGCCCGTGTGTAGGCTTGTTCGTCAAACTAAGTCTTGCGCATGCTCAGAAAGAATTTACACGCCGAAGGTTGCATTGCAGTGTATAGGACGTCGTTTTCTAGTCCCGTCGTACGTGCCGTTCACGTCATCGCGCACGGTTTCAGCGGACTGTTCGTTCGTCGTGTGTGGGCAAGTCCGTCCATGCTAATTTTGAGCGGACTGTCCGCTGAAACTGTTTGACGAACAAAGTTGAGCGAACAGTCCCCGCGTGTGTACGCGGCCTTAGATTTGTATAACTGCAAAAAAACTGATTGAGATTCAGGATCCTAATGTCATATAGGTTATCCACAAAGCTCCTGATTCACTCCCTGGTTATCTCTTGACTACTGCAATTCCCCCCTCATTGGCTTACCTTTATAAATAGACTATCCCCCTTCAGTCCATCATGAATGCTGCTGCCAGACTCATATACCTTACAAACCACTCAGTGCCTGCTACCCCTCTCAGCCAATCCCTCCATTGGCTGCCACTCGCCCAACTAATTAAAATCAAAATGCTAACAATAAGTTACAAAGCCATCCACAACGCTGCCCGCAGCTACATCACTAGCCTAGTCTCAAAATGCCAACCTAATTGTCCTCTTCGTTCCTTCCAAGACCTCCTGCTAACTAGCTTCCTTTTCACCTCCTCCCATATTCGCCTCCAGGACTTCTTTTGAGCCTCTCCATTCTCTGGCATTTCCTTCTCCAATCTGTCACACTGTCAAATCCATCCACTTAGGAGATCCCTGAAAAGATTTCTCTTCAGAGAAACCTATCCTCCTTCCACCTAACAACTGCAGGTCTATTTTCTTCATCAGCTCATCCCCCACAGCTATTACCCTTTTTCTATCACTTGACCCTCCCTCCTAGATTGTACGTTCTAACGAGTAGGTCCCTCCGATTACTCCTGTATTGAATTGTATTGTAATTGTACTGTCTGCCTTCATGTTGTAAAGCGCTGTGCAAACTGTTGACGCAATATAAATCCTGTATAATAATAATAATAATAATAATAATAATAATACAAAATATGTACTGTTAAAGAGTAAATCCATGTAATAAAAGCTTTCAGTTAATGGTCAGATGAGTCTAGGAAACATTATGTTCTGCTAAAGCCTCATATTTACCATACTTTAATTATAGTTGGGTTTACATACCAAGAACCCAGGATTTGTTTCCATGTTGTTTGCTTTTAATATTCCAGCCTTGGTCTGCTATCCTGATAATGATTTTAACAATGCTCAAGTATCAAAAACAAAGGCACGCACTCATATGCGCACAGTCAGTCAAATGGAAAGAGAGTGGGCAAAGAAACTGTCACAGAAATTCCAAATGCAAGTATATTAACAATCAGGATCAAGTGGCTCTCAAGGGGTGCCGACTTTGGATGGCTGCAGGCTCCGGTTCAGGCTAGAAGGAACTCTGTAGACATGCACGACAAAGAAAGAGCAGTCTCTGACTATCGTCTCACACAGCCCAGTGAGTTCACTCCCCCTTCCCAGCAACGGATGGGAGATGAGCGATGCATACAGCGGCCCCTCCTCCCTGTTCCTCCTGTGTCTGGCCGGCCGGCCCACTCTCCTATCCCAACGTACAGCTGTGTGCAGGAGATATGAACAACAGCAGTCACAGCTACACATTCCAAGCTGTGTGAATGATGCTTGAGCCACCAATTTCCAGCCTTGTCCCTCGAATGAGTGAGCACTAAATTACACTTTGATCAATGAACTGTCCCTTTCTCTCCCCTATCTGCCTCCCTACATTGATTTCTTTTTTTTTTTGTTTGGTCATTACACTGAAAAAAATTCAAAAATATATGATCCAATTTCCCCATCTAAACATTCCAGGTGGATGGGGGAATCCTCCCACTGTGGACCAGTGGCCGAACAACCAGGGTTGTAGACAGCTGAGCTCCCTGCAGGACTTTTAGCAGCGGTGGCACTGCATAGCATTCTCTGACATGCTGATCGTGATGTGATCCAGGTGATGCTCCTAGTCAGATCTAATGTGATAGTGAGTTTATTGATCAGAGCCCCCACCTTACTGACATGGAGCCCACATGGCTTCTGAACATATGGTTGATATATATGTGATAATACTCTTGATTCGTATAAATACCGTGTTTATTAGATCCTACTGGGAGCATCACCTGAGTCACATCCCGATCGGTATGTCAACAGAGAAGGCTATGCAGCAGTACTGCTAGGTGACCGGCAGGGGGCTCAGCTGTCTACGCCCAATAGTGCCAGCCCTCCCCCACGTGCATCCATCAAGCCCTCCCCAACATGCCCCATAATGTAACCAGCACTGGGTCCTAATAGACTGCCGTCACTGCTATGGAGACAGACACCAAACCAGCGCTATCAATAGCAGGGTCATGACATCAAGAGGAGGCTGAGGATGCCCTGGTGCCAGAATGCCAGGGCCTGGTCACAAGTGTGACCTTTGCAACCCTGGTAGTATTGCCATTGCGTTGGACCCTTATATGGAGTTCCCCGGTGTGCTGATGACATGTCTATTTTCTGCCACTGTGCGGTTAGCCCAAGATGGTAGAAAGGGGGCCCACTGTAGAACACATTAAAACATCTGCTGCAGGACCATAATAAAGGAGTAAAGGGCTCCAGGACCAATGAAATGAAGGGGAGGGGGGGGGTCAGGGAAGCCCTCTTCTCTTCTAAGGTTTCTTGTACCCAGGCTCCGAAGGTTCTAGTTCTGCCTTTGGTTTTGCCACTAGCCAGCACTCTAATTGGGCAGGTGTGCACAGCCTTTATGAGTTAGGTTTAATAATTTAGGGCTCCATCCTCCCCAGGAGTCTGTGTAGCTGCAAGGGAATAGACAAAGGCAAAGCAAGGAGAGATTAGGAGTATATTGGGTATCTCACCAATGGGTAGGGGTTTTCTTAAATCCCTTGGCCTGTTGGGAGAACCTATATATTTGTGTGGAGTCAGGTTGTCCTGTGCCACCTGGACAGCTGTCAGGGTGGACATGTGTTGTGCTGTCTGGGCTGCTAGGCTGGAATTTGGGCCTATCCTGGGCACATCTATCTGCTAGGCTGTCTGAGGGCCTATCAAGAAGCAAGAGAACAGCATAGGGTTAAGATTGGAGCTTACAGTCCAACCAGAAGTGATGGTTCTATTGGCCGGAGAATCTGTCATGATCAAAGGTTGAGGGGAAGCTGTGGCCACTAAGGGACCAACCACCTTATTACCATGGACCACAGTGAGTAGCTGAAGCAAGTACCGAAGCAGTATTCTCACCAACTGGGGACGGTGAAGAATCGGGAAACTTCAGCAGGTGCCAAGTCAGGGACCCCGCCAGTGTGGTGATGCTTGAGGAGTATCTGGAGTGCCAAGCTAGGGACCCAGCAGTGAAGCGGAGGATGACGCTAGAGGAAGATACTGAGTGTGAAGATTGGAGGAGCCCAGGGGATCCAGTGGCAGTGGATTGGCAGGTCTAGTGAAAGAGATTGGGAGCTCAGGTCGAGTGAAGATCTACAAGAAGTGATTGTAGAGGAAGTACAGAAGTTCAGTACAACTTGTGTTAGAAACTGTTAAAAGGGGGCGTGGCCTGGATCCGATCCGAGATGGAGGCTTAGATCTGGAGCTCCGTCCTTGAGGCCAGCTACTTAAGCGATTTCACCCCCTTTCTCTACCCTGCCATGGTGAGGACACCCAGAGCAACCTCCGCTACCCGGTCCAGATAGCCTAGGGGATCCGACGATCTCTCCGCCCGACAAATTCCGGAGATATTCCGAGTGCGGCCCTCAGGTAGGATGCAGGCCTCCCAGGCAGAAGCGCGAGACGGTAGTTCCCCGAGCGCCAGTCCTCACAGGCCTGAAGTATTACACGCTGCCAGCCCTAGTATAGACCGGCCTCATAGCCAAGCAGCAGCGGTGAACATAGACGACCTCCGCAGCGTGGCTGCAGACATCAAAAGCACCCTAATGGCGGCGATATTGGACATGCGGTCCGACATACATGCCATGACACTGAGAGTTGAGGAAGTGGAAGCAGTGCAAGCAAGGCAAGATACTTCTTTATGCCAAGTCCAACAGATAACGGAATCCCATGCCGTTCATCTCAGGGATATCAACAGGCACCTCGAAGATTTAGATAATCGTGGAAGACGCCGTAATCTTAGAGTGAGAGGCATCCCGGAGGCCATTGAACCCTCCCAGTTATCCCAAACGGTTGCCCTGCTGTTTAATGAGATACTTGACCGCCCTCCTACTACTCAGATCAGCTTTGAACGTATTCATAGAGCACTGCGTCCTAGAGGGAGAGAGACAGATCCCCCACGAGATGTTGTTTGCTGCCTCATGGATTTTCAACTTAAAGAACAAATCCTTCATGCGGCCAGAACACACAACCAAGCCACAGTGCAGGGCGCCACAGTCAAAATATACCAGGATCTGTCTGGTATCACCTTACAGAGGAGGAGGGAACTTCGCCCACTTCTTGAAGCCCTGAGAGCTAGATCCATTGTCTACAGGTGGAAGTTCCCCTTTGGCCTAACAGCATCTCATCACGGCAAAACAGCGATCCTTAGAGTGCCAGAAGACCTGGATCACTTTTTCTTCACGCTAGATATCCCGCCAGTGGACTTGCTAGACTGGTACAGCGATTTCCGTCTTTCAACGCTTTCCCGAGCTTTCTCTATGGATGGTATTGCAGAAGCGGGCAACTTCAGCATAGGACGCCGCCGCCATCATCCCCTCCCCCCTCGTTCGCCACCGCAAGATATCGGAGCACCAAGGAATGGAAGCCCCACGGCTTCTCCGGCGCACCGCAGGGCCTGGATTCACTGAGCTAGACGTCCCAACAATGTTCACTGCTCCCATCTGACCCTAAGGTACTGTATTTCACTCCCTGTTTTCATGACAACCGTCTGTCTCTCCTTGTTCTCAGCTCTCAGCTCCAATCTACACATTGTACCTAACTCTACGGACCATATAATGTTTTGTTGAGAAACTCAACCTGCGTAATAGCTCACCCGGTCTGCCTAACCCTTGGATCTTCAACAGACCCCCGTGTCAACTCTCATCTCCTTTATTATGGTTCTCAGACCCCAAATTTAGTACATAGCCCCGCCAACGGTTAGCCTGCCTTCTTCTCCTCTCCCTCACCCCCTCCCTCCCCCACCTCTCCCCCTATGATAGTCCACAATTTTGAATGTACTTAACTTCCTAGCATGTCACTACATCTTCTTTGGGTCCATCAAGACAGGCACAGAAGGACTACGACAGACCCTTAAGCTTAGTTTTTCTAGTGCAACGAGATTATGCTCATACCTCGGCCCTGACTTACCGGACTGTCATCTGATTTTACCTACAAGTTGTACGCAACAGTTTACGCAACGTGCCTTCTACTGGTCCTCATATTCTTGTACCCCTGTTCTACTCTCCCCTTCCTCACCTTTATCTCACTGCTCTCCTCTTCTCCCACCCCTTCTCCCCCCCCCCCCCCTTCCCTATTTCTTCTCTTCCCTTCTTATTACCTGCTACCCCTCTTTGTAGAAAATATCTATTCAGTGTCCTTGCGGTTTAGACCTAGATCCCCATCGGTTCCTTCTTGGGGCCTGGAACTTTATTTGTCTGAAAGGGGCTAGGCTGAGGTTTTAATTTTAGCCACAATAACCAACAAAGAGGAGGCCCTGCTCGGGAAAGAACTTTTCTCTTCCCCTTCGCCACAAGGATACCTAACCAGGTTGTCAGAATTAAATTGCCCCTGATTATCACGGCTGCCATCGTGACACTCTCCACTTTCTTGGGAGGGCAAGCATACCCTCGGGCCTACTAAAATCTACCGGAGCTCGGACCCGAATATGGCCTCCTCTACTTTAGCATTGTTTCTTTATGCATGTTGTAGCGTCAAGAGAAGGTTATACCAGCAGAATTTGTCTACACCCCAATTCTTCACAAGATATGGCAAGTTTTTGTTAACAGTTCACAATGCTAATACCTAAGGTAAGGCAGTTAACTATGTTATTGTTGTTGCCTATATAATGTTCTATGTGATACTTTTTAACCACGCTTGTCAGATGGGAAGCAATTTATCCGAACAGACTACAGGAATTATATGTTGATCATAAATGTATTAAGTGGTCAGTTTATGTGTTTTTATATATATTTTTTTTTTTTCTTTGCCACTTCCCTACCCCTGGGACCTAGTTTCTCACCCACATCGTTTTCTGATCATAGGACACAAAAGGTGCCCTACTTTACATTCCACTCTTCCTCTCATAACATCCCTGTAACACTTTGCTATAACTTTTTTTTTTTTTACCCCCTAAACCCCCGAACTCTCCAGGGTTCAAACCCGCACTTAGAAACGTTCATCGTTGCCCCGTTCCTGATATTTAGGCTGAAAATATATGTCTTAAGTACATAACTACCTGAGGGGAGCAGAGGCCAAATTACTAAATTAGCCTCACCATGGTTGACTTATGTCGTACGTGTGGGCTGGTCTCGGGGGGAGCACTAGCTCCACCTGGTTCCAGACCCACCTATGCTTCCCCCTATTCCTTTCCTCTAGATGCCTCGGCAGGACATAGAGCCTCCCCTCTCGGTCCGTACCCAGCACTTTACCTCCCAAGCAGGAGACTCTGGTAGTCTTGCTGACCCATACCGGTTACTTCCCTTATTAGACGTAGGTTTGCAGGTCAAACCCGCCAACCGGTCGTTGCCACATCCCCTTCCCTTGAAGAACCCTAGGACCCCTTTTTCACCGACTTTCCTCCTCTATCCACATATCCACCCCTCCCTATCCATCCATCCCTATCTACAAATTCCCCCCCTCCTCCCCTACTGCCCCCTCCCCCACCTTACGTCCCCTTCTCCTGCAAGGGTCTCTGGCTTCCCCCCCTCTCTTCCCCCCTACTGCCCCGAGGGCCTCCTATCAAGCTGCCATGCCACAAACTCACTCCAATTCGGCCCATCTTACACTCAAAATTCTTTCCCTGAATGTTCAGGGTCTGAACACCCCAGAGAAACGCTCCCGAGTGCTATCTTACGCAAAACAATCTAAAGCAGATATGATCTTCCTGCAGGAAACCCACTTCTGCTCGAAACATATACCAAAAATGACAAGCCCACACTATCCTCAGGGGTATCACGCCACCTCTCCAATTACTAAGTCTAAAGGAGTATCTATACTTCAATCCAAGAACTCACCAATCACCATCACAGACTCCCTTCTAGATGAACAAAGGAGATTTGTCTTTCTCAAAGGAACCTTCAAAAACAGACCCATCACCTTAGCAAACATATATTGCCCCAACTCATCGCAAGTCCCTTTCTTGCGTGCTATAGTTCGACAACTGCTCTCTTTTCAGGAGGGAATACTGATACTAGCTACCTCAATCTACTCCTCGATCCCCTGTTGGACACTTCATCAGGTAAATCACATCTTACCTATAGAGCACTTAAACAAATCAGACGATGCCTCCATGAACCCTGTTTACATGATACATGGCGCATTTCGCATCCCAAAGACAAAGACTTTACCTATTTCTCTGCCCCCCACAACAAATATTCTCGTATAGACTATCTCTTCCTATCGCAACAAGACCTACCACTGCTTACGACCGCAACTATTGAACCAATGACATTATCTGACCACCACCCTATCTCCCTGACACTCACCTTTCCAGAGACAAATGATAGAACGTTCATATGGAAATTAGATCCCACTATCTTAACGGACAAATCAATTGAAAACAACCTACGCCAATGCCTGACAGACTATTTCTCAGAAAACGACTCCCCAGACATCTCCAAAATGACCCAGTGGGAGGCTCATAAATGTGTCATAAGGGGTAAAATGATATCAATTTCGGCAGCGCTCAAGAAAAACCATAAGGCGAGACTCACTGCACTGTTCACCAGGTTGAGGAAGCTAGAAACCAGTCACAAACTAACACTGGCACAACATACCCTAACAGAACTAACCGACACGAGAGCCCTAATTAATGAGACCTTGAACCTCACCATCAAGAAAAATTTCATTTTGTCCCAAAAGCTCTTCTATGAGCACGGGAATAAGAGTGGCCGTTTCCTTGCCCAAGCCCTGCGAAAAAAAAACAACAACGTTATACACCATCTACGCTCCCCCTCGGGCGATCTAATTATCCACAATAGAGACATCGCCAAAGAGTTTGAAAACTATTACTCCTCTCTATATGATCTTCAAAACTCTACCCACGCACCAGAGGACCATTTGTCACAGGATCATGCTATTTCCTCCTTCCTCTCCCAATTCGCCCCAGCTAGGCTTTCACCTGAAGTTTCGGAGGGTCTAGAATCCCCAATATCCCCCTTAGAGTGGAATCTCGCACTTAAAAGCTTGAAACCCGGGAAAAGCCCAGGCCCAGATGGTCTGCCAACAGTTTACTATAAAACGTTTTCAGACTCATTGCGGAACCCCTTCCTCAAAGCTTTTAACTCCCTATCTCCCTCTTCCCCCTTATCACAAAGGATGCTGGAAGCACATATAGTTGTAATACCAAAAGAAGAAAAGGACCCATCTCAACCCAGTAACTATAGACCTATCTCCCTTCTCAACTCGGACATCAAGCTTTTTTCTAAAATTATAGCGAACAGGTTTCTCCCTTTCCTCCCTTCCCTTGTCTCCCAAGATCAAACCGGTTTTATCCCTGGCCGGGAGACCAGGGATAACACGATTAAAGCCATAAACCTTCACCATCTTATAACAAGTACTAATCAAAAAGGTTTTTTCCTTTCTCTGGATGCGGAAAAGGCATTCGACAGAGTGTCTTGGAGATACATGAGGGCAGTGCTCCAGGCGATTGGACTGGGGCCTCACTTAATTGACTTAATCATGGCACTGTATGACAATCCAGTTGCGAGAGTTAGAGCCAATCACACTCTGTCGGACGCCTTTCCCATCCGCAATGGGACAAGACAGGGGTGTCCCCTATCCCCCATCCTTTTTGTCCTGACCCTTGAACCCTTTCTCCGTAAAATTGCAGCTAATCCCGATATTCAAGGCATTAAGTCCCCACACAAGGAATATAAATACGCCGCATTTGCGGATGACATTTTGCTGTTTCTTTCGAACCCACTGATCACACTACCGGTAGTGCTTTCAGAATTCAAACAATTCCAACACTTGTCGAATCTCAAAATCAATCTGTCAAAATCCTTTGCCCTAAACGTTTCTTTGCCCCAAAAAATAGTTGACCAATGTAAGATGAATTTCCCCTTTCTCTGGAAAAACTACTCCATTACATATTTGGGCATCCAGATCCCCTCCAAACTGTCTGATTTACATGTAAAAAACTTTACACCTCTCCTGAACCAATTGATTAAAGATCTCAAAGAATGGGACAAGCCTTTGTTTTCATGGTTTGGCAGAGCAGCCATTTTGAAAATGAATGCCCTTCCAAGAATGCTCTACTTGCTCCAAACGATCCCCATCCACATCCCTATCTCCTTTTTTAGAAAATATAGACAACTCTGTTCCAAATTTCTCTGGAGCAAGCGTAAGCATAGAATAAACTACGACCAACTTTCACGCCCAAAAATCTAGGGGGAATAGGACTCCCAAACCTCCATAAATACTACCTTGCAACACATTTAACCAGGATAGTGGATTGGAATGTGCATGCAGCCAGTAAAGACTGGGTATCTTTAGAAGCCTCCTTTACGGATTTGTCCCTCCCCTCCTTACCGTGGATCCCTTTTCGTTTTGTTCCATCCAGCCTGTTACAACACCCTCTTATAGGCCCGACTTTAAGAAGCTTCCACCAAATTTGCAAACAATCGAACATTTCATCCTCTCCAGGCCCCCTGACTCCCCTAAAACTTAACCCTGACTTCCCACCAGGAATGAAGCAAGATTATCTAGCGGACTGTTGGCCCACGACCCAAATTAGAGCGCACCAATTCTTCCATCGCGGGAAAATACAAAACAGAACCCAGCTCGCGACCCAGACAGGGGAAACCCCCATCCCTCCCTGGCCTTACCTCCTGCTGGCCTCGTACTTGCAGAACCTAGACAAAGACCTCTGTTGCTCCCGACAACTTTCCCCTTTCGAAACACTTTGCACTCAAACCTCCCCCCAAACACACCTCATTTCCTATACACACAATCTGCTTTTTGCGGAACACAGAGCGAAGGATACACCAGCTTGCGATAAATGGGAAAGGGACTTGTCCATCTCACTCTCAAATGACCAGTGGGAGCAAATTCATGCCAATATACATAAAGGATCCTCTAATGTGAATACCCAAGAGAATGGATTTAAAATTCAATCCAGATGGTACCATACTCCGGTGGTAGTCCATAAATACAAACCTAATGTTCCCGAGTCCTGCTGGAGATGTAACCAGGACAAGGGAACATTATTACACATATGGTGGTCTTGCTCATTGATCCAACGGAAGTGCACCGCTTGACAGAAAAAATCTCCTCTTACACACTAGAATTTACTCCTGCCCAGTTTCTCTTACACCATTCCAGTCTACCACATAATACCTATCACAAATCGCTTACGATGCATCTAATCAATGCAGCAAAGCAGTGCATACCCATTCATTGGCAATCCTCCCGAGTTCCTACCATTAAGGAATGGTTTTCCAGAATCCAAAAAGTCGCAGATATGGAGAAACTTATTAATATTTCCCGAGATACCCCCTCTAAGTGCAGTGTGAAATGGGCCTGCTGGACTCACTTTCAGACTTCACAAGAGTACTTGTCCTATATGGTACCTCGCCAGTAAATCTCTACCTAGACCTTCTATTATGATATACTTCTCTCCTAATTTGCAATGGGGGTAAGCCAGAGGCCCTCCTTTCTTCCTTTCTTTCTTTATTTCTTCCTCTCCTTCTTTCTTTCTTCATCTATCTCTCCCTCTCTTTCTCTCTTTCTCTATTTCACTCTCTATCTCTTTCTGTACCTCTTTCTCTCTTCCCCCCTTTGTCTTCACCTTATTTATCTCACACCTGAAGCTAATAGCTTAATCTCCTCCCCTCAACCCACCCCTTCCCTTCCCTTCTGTACTTCATTACCCCCTCCTTAATACCCCTTTCTTTCGGTATCTTTAGACTTATCTTTACTAAACATACCCTACAACGACATATATCTTCAGCCTCCATACTCAATAAAACTCCTCTTTATGACAATAGTGCACCTGGCACTGAAAAACTTTTCAACTATGCAATCATTGAATGATATATAACCCCAAAATATTCATAACTACCCATGTTCTTCAATGACCCTCTTTAACCTCCACTTCAGCACACCCCCTCCTGAAATATCAGGCCACAATAGACCAGCCTAGATCACGCACCCTCAGGTCATTATACAGGACATCGGGACCTCTTGACTACAGACATCTTTAGAGAGGGAATATAATAGAGGTCAGTTTAGGACTAGGGGGCTTTATTGATTTAATTATTGGTTAATTATGTAATTTCTTAGGATTCTACCAGAGGTTATAAGTTCCTTATGTAGCGCGGCTAACTTCTATATGGGTACAAAGTTCAGTTGAACAACTGGGTTCACCAAAATCTCCAGCTTTGCCTATTAGTAGTTCTCTATGGAAGTAGTATTTACTCTGTTTGTGGAAATGGAATGTAAAATTGAGCTTTGTAACCTGCTGAATACATATGTCATTTGTTCTTTGTTCACACTCTGTTTTATATTAATAAAACTATTTGAAAAAAAAAAAAAAAACTGTTAAAAGATTGTTGCCATAGGAGACAGCGCTCCTGCATATGCAGATGTTTTGCTGGACGCCTTTCCCTGCATTGCTGTCTACCTGCAGAAATCTTAGAGTCTGCCAATTAACATTGCAACTACTTAAGGGTGTCCTGGCCCTAACCCTCTCTCCCATTGTTTTGTTTAAACAATAAGCTTTTATTGGATCTTAGATATAACAATTGTACAATAATACTAACATTTGTACAGGAGTATCATATTAAAACATAACAAAGTATAATTGAGTTCAGTGGTAGAGTATATCACTAGTAAACAGGGCCGGACTGGGAATGAAAACCAGCCCTGGAAATAATTTCATACCAGCCCCATAGGATTATTATACCAGCCCAGCAGCATAACGTCATTATTTTCTTGTTCATAAAAGAGAAAACCAAACATTTTAAAGCATATTTGAAAAGTGCATTATATATACATAGGACACAGTGGCTGCATTTGAGGGCACAGTGGCTGCGTTTGATGAGCACAGTGGCTGTGTTTGACGGGCACAGTGGCTGTGTTTGACGGGCACAGTGGCTGCAGGGCCATCTTTAATATTGATTGGACCCTGGGCAAAATCTCCTCTCCACCTGCTGTGAGACATACAATAAATAGCAGCTAGACTTAAAATCAGTTTACTGTATCAGATCAGGCAGCGATTGCAATTGGTTGGCAGCAGTAACAGCATTTCATTACTGCATACTGACTGGTTGCTAGGAGTTACAGCACACATTACGGCTCACTGATTAGTTGCTAGAGGTTACAGAACATCATCTCCTCACAGCAGGGGAGCATGATATACATATGAATGCCGCCTTTATTTACATATCATTGCCGCCGGCCGCAGCTATTTACTTAGTATTGTCACCACTATTTACATATAAATGCCGGTTATTTACATGTAAACACAGGGTCTGCAGGGGAGTCACCTGCACACAACAACAGGGCAAGAGCTGGGCAGCATTAGTACCAGCACAAGACTAAAACTTTAAGGGACAAGGGAATTTAAACCTGTATAGTTGGCAAGTATGAGGCAGCTGTTATGGGCCCCACAACAATGCCAGGGCCCAGGGCAGCTGCCCCTTTTGCCCTGCTTTAAAGACAGCCCTCAGTGGCTGCGTTTGATGGGCACAGTGGCTGCATTTGACGGCGCAAGGGCTGCGTTTGGCACAGTGGCTGCGTTTGAGGGCAAAGTGGCTGCATTTGATGGACAAGGGCTGCGTTTGGCACAGTGGCTGCATTTGACGGGCACAGTGGCTGCATTTGATGGTGCAAAGGATGCGTTTGATGGGCAAGGGCTGCGTTTGGCACAGTGGCTGCATTTGATGGGCACAGTGCACAGTGGCTGCATTTGACGGGGGCAAGGGCTGTGTTTGACGGGGGCAAGGGCTGCTTTGATGGGCAAGAGCTGCGTTTGATGGACAAGGGCTGCATTTGCCACAAGGGCTGCGTTTGGCACAGTGGCTGTGTTTGAGGGCATAGTGGCTGCGTTTGGCACAGTGGCTGTGTTTGAGGGCAAGGGCTGCGTTTGGCACAGTGTCTGTGTTTGACGGGCACAGTGGCTGCGTTTGATGGCACAAGGGCTGCGTTTGATGGGCAAGGGCTGCGTTTGATGGGCAAGGGCTGCGTTTGACACAGTGCCTGCATTTGACGGGCACAGTGGCTGCGTTTGATAGTGCAAGGGCTGCATTTGATGGGCAAGGTCTGCGTTTGGCACAGTTGCTATGTTTGAGGGCACAGTGGCTGCGTTTGATGGGCACAGTGGCTGCGTTTGAAGGGCACAGTGGCTGCGTTTGACGGGCATGGTGGCTGCGTTTGACGGGCACGGTGGCTGCGTTTGACGGGCAGGGGGGCTGCGTTTGACGGGCAGGGGGGCTGCGTTCGACGGGCAGGATGGCTGCATTTGACGAGCATGGTGGCTGCGTTTGAGGACACACTGGCTGCGTTTGACGGGCACGGTGGCTGCGTTTGACGGGCACAGTGGCTGCGTTTGGAGGGCACAGTGGCTGCGTTTGGCGGGCACAGTGGCTGTGTTTGACGGGCACGGTGGCTGTGTTTGGAGGGCAAGGTGGCTGCGTTTGACGGGCACGGTGGCTTCGTTTGACGGGCACGGTGGCTGCGTTTGATGGGCACAGTGGCTGCATTTGACGGGCACAGTGGCTGCGTTTGAGGGCACAGTGGCTGCGTTTGGCACAGTGTCTGCGTTTGACAGGCACAGTGGCTGTGTTTGACGGGCACGGTGGCTGCGTTTGGAGGGCACGGTGGCTGCGTTTGATGGTCGCGGTGGCTGCGTTTGACGGGTATGGTGGCTGCGTTTGACGGGCACGGTGGCTACGTTTGACGAGCAAGGGACAAGGGAATTTAAACCTGTATAGTTGGCAAGTATGAGGCAGCTGTTATGGGCCCCACAACAATGCCAGGGCCCAGGGCAGCTGCCCCTTTTGCCCTGCTTTAAAGATGGCCCTGAGTGGCTGCGTTTGACGGGCACAGTGGCTGCATTTGATGGCGCAAGGGCTGCGTTTGGCACAGTGGCTGCGTTTGGGGGCACAGTGGCTGCGTTTGATGGACAAGGGCTGCGTTTGGCACAGTGGCTGCGTTTGACGGGCACAGTGGCTGCATTTGATGGCGCAAAGGATGCGTTTGGTGGGCAAGGGCTGCGTTTGGCACAGTGGCTGCGTTTGATGGCGCAAAGGATGCGTTTGGTGGGCAAGGGCTGCGTTTGGCACAGTGGCTGCGTTTGATGGGCACAGTGGCTGCGTTTGACGGGGGCAAGGGCTGCGTTTAACGAGGGCAAGGGCTGCGTTTGATGGGCAAGGGCTGCGTTTGATGGGCAAGGGCTGCGTTTGGTACAGGGGCTGCGTTTGGCACAGTGGCTGCATTTGAGGGCACAGTGGCTGCATTTGAGGGCACAGTGGCTGTGTTTGAGGGCACAGTGGCTGTGTTTGACGGGCACAGTGGTTAAGTTTGAGGGCACAGTGGCTGCGTTTGAGGACACTGTGGCTGTGTTTGAGGGCACTGTGGCTGCGTTTGACGGGTATAGTGGCTGCGTTTGACGGGCATAGTGGCTGCGTTTGGCACAGTGGCTGTGTTTGAGGGCACAGTGATTGTGTGTGATGGGCAAGGGCTGCGTTTGGCACAGTGTCTGTGTTTGACGGGCACAGTGGCTGCGTTTTATGGCACAAGGGCTGCGTTTGATGGGCAAGGGCTGCGTTTGATTGGCAAGGGCTGCGTTTGATGGGCAAGGGCTGCGTTTGACACAGTGGCTGCATTTGACGGGCACAGTGGCTGCGTTTGATGGTGCAAGGGCTGCATTTGATGGGCAAGGGCTGCGTTTGGCAAAGTGGCTACGTTTGAGGGCACAGTGGCTGCGTTTGAGGGCACAGTGGCTGCGTTTGACAGGCACAGTGGCTGCGTTTGACGGGCACAGTGGCTGCGTTTGACAGGCACGGTGGCTGCGTTTGACGGGCAGGGTGGCTGCGTTTGATGGGGGCAAGGGCTACGTTTGATGGGCAAGGGCTGCGTTTGATGGGCAAGGGCTGTGTTTGGCACTGGGGCTGCGTTTGGCACAGTGGCTGCATTTGAGGGCACAGTGGCTGCATTTGAGGGCACAGTGGCTGCGTTTGATGGGCACAGTGGTTACGTTTGAGGGCACTGTGGCTGCGTTTGAGGACACTGTGGCTGTGTTTGAGGGCACTGTGGCTGCGTTTGACGGGTATAGTGGCTGGGTTTGACGGGCATAGTGGCTGCGTTTTGCACAGTGGCTGTGTTTGAGGGCACAGCGGCTGCGTGTGATGGGCAAGGGCTGCGTTTGATGGGCAAGGGCTGCGTTTGATGGGCAAGGGCTGCGTTTGACACAGTGGCTGCATTTGACGGGCACAGTGGCTGCGTTTGATGGTGCAAGGGCTGCATTTGATGGGCAAGGGCTGCGTTTGGCACAGTGGCTACGTTTGAGGGCACAGTGGCTGCGTTTGACAGGCACAGTGGCTGCGTTTGACGGGCATGGTGGCTGCATTTGACGGGCACGGTGGCTGCGTTTGACGGGCAGGGTGGCTGCGTTTGACGGGCACGGTGGCTGCGTTTGATGGGCAGGGTGGCTGCGTTTGACGGGCAGGGTGGCTGCGTTTGACGGGCAGGGTGGCTGCGTTTGAGGGAACAGTGGCTGCGTTCGACGGGCAGGGTGGCTGCATTTGACGAGCATGGTGGCTGCGTTTGGAGGGCACAGTGGCTGCGTTTGACGGGCACAGTGGCTGTGTTTGACGGGCATGGTGGCTGTTTTTGGAGGGCAAGGTGGCTGCGTTTGACGGACACGGTGGCTTCGTTTGACGGGCACGGTGGCTGCGTTTGATGGGCACAGTGGCTGCATTTGACGGGCACAGTGGCTGCGCTTGAGGGCACAGTGGCTGCGTTTGGCACAGTGTCTGCGTTTGACAGGCACAGTGGCTATGTTTGACGGGCACGGTGGCTGCGTTTGGAGGGCACGGTGGCTGCGTTTGATGGTCGCGGTGGCTGCGTTTGACGGGTACGGTGGCTGTGTTTGACGGGCACGGTGACTACCCTTGACGAGCAAGGGACAAGGGAATTTAAACCTGTATAGTTGGCAAGTATGAGGCAGCTGTTATGGGCCCCACAACAATGCCAGGGCCCAAGGCAGCTGCCCCTTTTGCCCTGCTTAAAAGATGGCCCTGAGTGGCTGCGTTTGACGGGCACAGTGGCTGCATTTGATGGAGCAAGGGCTGCGTTTGGCACAGTGGCTGCGTTTGAGGGCACAGTGGCTGCGTTTGATGGACAAGGGCTGTGTTTGGCACAGTGGCTGCGTTTGACGGGCACAGTGGCTGCGTTTGACGGGGGCAAGGGCTGCGTTTGACGGGGGCAAGGGCTGCGTTTGATGGGCAAGGGCTGCGTTTGATGGGCAAGGGCTGCGTTTGGCACAGGGGCTGCGTTTGGCACAGTGGCTGCATTTGAGGGCACAGTGGCTGCGTTTGACGGGCACAGTGGTTACGTTTGAGGGCACTGTGGCTGCGTTTGAGGACACTGTGGCTGTGTTTGAGGGCACTGTGGCTGCGTTTGGCGGGTATAGTGGCTGCGTTTGACGGGCATAGTGGCTGCGTTTGGCACAGTGGCTGTGTTTGAGGGCACAGTGGCTGCGTGTGATGGGCAAGGGCTGCTTTTGGCACAGTGTCTGTGTTTGACGGGCACAGTGGCTGCGTTTGATGGCACAAGGGCTGCATTTGATGGGCAAGGGCTGCGTTTGATGGGCAAGGGCTGCGTTTGACACAGTGGCTGCATTTGACGGGCACAGTGGCTGCGTTTGATGGTGCAAGGGCTGCATTTGATGGGCAAGGGCTGCGTTTGGCAAAGTGGCTACGTTTGAGGGCACAGTGGCTACGTTTGAAGGCACAGTGGCTGCGTTTGACAGGCACAGTGGCTGCGTTTGACGGGCATGGTGGCTGCATTTGACGGGCACGGTGGCTGCGTTTGACGGGCACGGTGGCTGCGTTTGACGGGGGCAAGGGCTGCGTTTGATGGGGGCAAGGGCTGCGTTTGATGGGCAAGGGCTGCGTTTGATGGGCAAGGGCTGCGTTTGGCACACGGGCTGCGTTTGGCACAGTGGCTGCATTTGAGGGCACGGTGGCTGCGTTTGATGGTCGCGGTGGCTGCGTTTGACGGGTACGGTGGCTGTGTTTGACGGGCACGGTGACTACCCTTGACGAGCAAGGGACAAGGGAATTTAAACCTGTATAGTTGGCAAGTATGAGGCAGCTGTTATGGGCCCCACAACAATGCCAGGGCCCAAGGCAGCTGCCCCTTTTGCCCTGCTTAAAAGATGGCCCTGAGTGGCTGCGTTTGACGGGCACAGTGGCTGCATTTGATGGAGCAAGGGCTGCGTTTGGCACAGTGGCTGCGTTTGAGGGCACAGTGGCTGCGTTTGATGGACAAGGGCTGTGTTTGGCACAGTGGCTGCGTTTGACGGGCACAGTGGCTGCGTTTGACGGGGGCAAGGGCTGCGTTTGACGGGGGCAAGGGCTGCGTTTGATGGGCAAGGGCTGCGTTTGGCACAGGGGCTGCGTTTGGCACAGTGGCTGCATTTGAGGGCACAGTGGCTGCGTTTGACGGGCACAGTGGTTACGTTTGAGGGCACTGTGGCTGCGTTTGAGGACACTGTGGCTGTGTTTGAGGGCACTGTGGCTGCGTTTGGCGGGTATAGTGGCTGCGTTTGACGGGCATAGTGGCTGCGTTTGGCACAGTGGCTGTGTTTGAGGGCACAGTGGCTGCGTGTGATGGGCAAGGGCTGCTTTTGGCACAGTGTCTGTGTTTGACGGGCACAGTGGCTGCGTTTTATGGCACAAGGGCTGCGTTTGATGGGCAAGGGCTGCGTTTGACACAGTGGCTGCATTTGACGGGCACAGTGGCTGCGTTTGATGGTGCAATTGCTGCATTTGATGGGCAAGGGCTCCGTTTGACAAAGTGGCTATGTTTGAGGGCACAGTGGCTGCGTTTGAGGGCACAGTGGCTGCGTTTGACGGGCACGGTGGCTGCATTTGACGGGCAGGGTGGCTGCGTTTGATGGGGGCAAGGGCTGCGTTTGACGGGGGCAAGGGCTGCGTTTGATGGGCAAGGGCTGCGTTTGGCACAGGGGCTGCGTTTGGCACAGTGGCTGCATTTGAGGGCACAGTGGCTGCATTTGAGGGCACAGTGGCTGCGTTTGACGGGCACAGTGGTTACGTTTGAGGGCACTGTGGCTGAGTTTGAGGACACTGTGGCTGTGTTTGAGGGCACTGTGGCTGCGTTTGACGGGTATAGTGGCTGCGTTTGACGGGCATAGTGGCTGCGTTTGGCACAGTGGCTGTGTTTGAGGGCACAGTGGCTGCGTGTGATGGGCAAGGACTGCGTTTGGCACAGTGTCTGTGTTTGACGGGCACAGTGGCTGCGTTTGATGGCACAAGGGCTGCGTTTGATGGGCAAGGGCTGCGTTTGATGGGCAAGGGCTGCGTTTGATGGGCAAGGGCTGCATTTGACGGGCACAGTGGCTGCGTTTAATGGTGCAAGGGCTGCATTTGATGGGCAAGGGCTGCGTTTGGCACAGTGGCTACGTTTGAGGGCACAGTGGCTGCGTTTGACAGGCACAGTGGCTGCATTTGATGGGCATGGTGGCTGCATTTGACAGGCACGGTGGCTGCATTTGACGGGCAGGGTGGCTGCGTTTCACGGGCACGGTGGCTGCGTTTGACGGGCACGGTGGCTGCGTTTGACGGGCAGGGTGGCTGCGTTTGACGGGCAGGGTGGCTGCGTTTGACGAGCGCGGTGGCTGCGTTTGAGGACACACTGGCTGCGTTTGACGGGCACAGTAGCTGCGTTTGACGGGCACAGTGGCTGCGTTTGGAGGGCACAGTGGCTGCGTTTGACGGGCACAGTGGCTGTGTTTGATGGGCACGGTGGCTGCGTTTGGAGGGCAAGGTGGCTGCATTTACAGGCACAGTGGCTGCATTTGACGGTCACAGTGGCTGCATTTGACGGGCACAGTGGGTGCGTTTGAGGGCACAGTGGCTGCGTTTGGCACAGTGTCTGCGTTTGACAGGCACAGTGGCTGTGTTTGAAGGGCACGGTGGCTGCGTTTGGCGGGCACGGTGGCTGCGTTTGACGGGCACGGTGGCTGCGTTTGACGGGCACGGTAGCTTCGTTTGATGGGCACGGTGGCTGCGTTTGACGGGCACGGTGGCTTCGTTTGACGGGCACGGTGGCTGCGTTTGACGGGCACGGTGGCTACGTTTGACGGGCACGGTGGCTGCGTTTGACGGGCACGGTGGCTGCGTCTGACGGGCACGGTGGCTGCATTTGACGGGCACAGTGGCTGCGTTTGAGGGCACAGTGGCTGCGTTTGGCACAGTGTCTGCGTTTGATGGGCACAGTGGCTGTGTTTGAGGGCACTGTGGCTGCGTTTGACGGGCATAGTGGCTGCGTTTAACGAGCATAGTGGCTGCGTTTGTCACAGTGGCTGTGTTTGAGGGCACAGTGGCTGCATGTGATGGGCAAGGGCTGCGTTTGGCACAGTTTCTGCATTTGAGGGCCACAGTGGCTGCGTTTGATGGCACAAGGGCTGCGTTTGATGGGCAAGGGCTGCGGTTGACACAGTGGCTGGATTTGACGGGCACAGTGGCTGCGTTTGATGGTGCAAGGGCTGCGTTTGATGGGCAAGGGCTGCGTTTGGCACAGTGGCTGCATTTGAAGGCACAGTGGCTGCGTTTGATGGGCACGGTGGCTGCGTTTGATGGGCACTGTGGCTGCGTTTGACGGGCACGGTGGCTGCCTTTGATGGGCAGGGTAGCAGCGTTTGAGGGCACAGTGGCTGCGTTTGACGGGCACGGTGGCTGCGTTTGACGGGCACAGTGGCTGCGTTTGACAGGCACGGTGGCTGCGTTTGACGGCCAGGGTGGCTGCATTTGACGGCCAGGGTGGCTGCATTTGATGGGCACGGTGGCTGTGTTTGAGGACACACTGGCTGCATTTGACGGACACGGTGGCTGCGTTTGACGGGCACGGTGGCTGCGTTTGGAGGGCACAGTGGCTGCGTTTGACGGGCACAGTGGCTGCGTTTGACGGGCACGGTGGCTGCGTTTGACGGGCACGGTGGCTATATTTGACGGGCACGGTGGCTGCGTTTGACGGGCAGGGTGGCTGCGTTTGATGGGCACGGTGGCTGCGTTTGAGGACACACTGGCTGCGTTTGACAGGCACGATGGCTGCGTTTGGAGGGCACAGTGGCTGCGTTTGGGTGGCACAGTGGCTGCATTTGACGGGCACGATGGCTATATTTGACGGGCACGGTGGCTTCTTTTGACGGGCACGGTGGCTGTGTTTGACGGGCACAGTGGCTGCGTTTGATGGGCACAGTGGCTGCGTTTTATGGGCACAGTGGCTGCATTTGAGGGCACAGTGGCTGCATTTGGCACAGTGTCTGCATTTGACGGGTACAGTGGCTGCGTTTGAGGGCACTGTGGCTGTGTTTGACGGGCATAGTGGCTGCGTTTGACGGGCATAGTGGCTTCGTTTGGCACAGTGTCTGTGTTTGAGGGCACAGTGGCTGCGTGTGATGGGCAAGGGCTGCGTTTGGCACAGTGTCTGCGTTTGACTGGCACAGTGGCTGCGTTTGATGGCACAAGGGCTGCGTTTGATGGGCAAGGGCTACGTTTGACACAGTGGCTGCATTTGACGGGCACAGTGGCTGCGTTTGATGGTGCAAGGGCTGCGTTTGATGGGCAAGGGCTGCGTTTGGCACAGTGGCTGCGTTTGACGTGCACAATGGCTGCGTTTGAGGGCACAGTGGCTGTGTTTGATGGGTGCAGTGGTGGCAATTGATATTTGTTTGTTTTTTCAGTACTTTGCACCCCCCCCCCCAAAAAAAAACTGCAAAAACAAATTCAAAAATGCACTCTTTTTTTACTTGCAAAAAATAAGAGAAAGAAGAGAGACAGGGGGAGAGAGAAAGAGAGAAAGAGAGACAGACAGAGAGAAAGAGAGAGAGTCAGAGAGACAGACAGAGACAGAGTGAGAGCTCAGGGCAGGGGTACCTTCTTCTGTTCTGATCCAGGGGTGGCCGTCCTCCTATCCTCCTCGTGCAGACGGTGCAGTCTAGTGGGTGGGCCGAGTCAAAGTAGAAAAAATCAGCGGTGCTGGCGCCGCACAGGCTGAAATTCAATTAGGAGTCAGCGTCCTCATGCTCCTCCCCTCACTCAGGCATATCAATGGGCGGAGGCGGAGCCAGATCAGAAGAGGCGGCACAGGCACACACAGGCAGTGCCAGTGAATTGCAAAGTGCGGCGGCCGTCGCTGCAGTTTATTGGGCTGACGCCAGCCAGCACAGGTACAAAAGCGGCCCCAGGGCACTGAGTGCAGACGGCCTACCGGGAAATTTCCCCGTATCCCGGTAGGCCAGTCCGGCCCTGCTAGTAAAACCAACATAATTGCTTTGTGATCAGCCGATCGTTACATCAATGGTCTATTTAGAAATACTCTGAGTTTGTGCAGAAAAATCTATTATTTAGTTTGAAAAGAAGAATAAAATTGTGGGCCTTTGAGAAGTGCCCTTAAAAGTATAGAACACAAATGAAAGAAAAGAGAAGGAAAGAAGAATAAATACAAATGGGAGAAGAATATTAATTGTTCACGATTCTTTATAATTTAAAGGTCTATCTCTGTGTGAAAGTGGCATAAGAGTCAGTGTATTTAAAGATGATCCACGGCTGCCATAATGTATTGAGTTTTTCTGTATTCCCTTGTGTTGTTGCCCTGATCTCCTCCATGCCTTTGAGGAGATGTATCTCTTCCAGCCACTTTTTGATTGTGGGTGCGGCGGTGACTCTCCAGTGCCTCGGTATCAGTGTTTTTGCTGCTGTGATTAAGAATCTGGTCAAGGAGTTTTTGTATTTTCTCAAGGTGCAATTGGTAATATTTATAAGACAGCAAGCAGCATCTAAGCGGATTTTCATTTTTGTAATGTGTTTTATAATCTTGATTACTTGTATACCCATACTACTACCCTCAAGTTTCTTTAAATCACTACATACACTGTTAAGAAAATTCCTTTGGGCCTCCAAAAAATCCCATTGTTTTGTTCAAGAGAAAATAAATCTCCTTGCATTCAAGAAGTGTCTGGCGCCCATGAAACTACCTTGCATTTACACCCACTATGCCTTGCAAACCACTCTACACAGAAGGATATCATCACCGTATAATTTGACCCTTTGTTATGCCTAATTAGACCTTATTAAATCCTTAGCTCTTTTTTGGTGCTTTTTCATTTTTTTAATGATACATTTTAAAAAAGTACAGAATAAAAAATACCTTTAAGTTATTTGTAAATAATGATTTGTAATAGAAACATAACTTTAGTGTCACTATAAATGGAAAAAACTATAGAATAAAATGTGTGCTTTTTATCTACAGCAACACTTGTTTTAAACACTGGTTAAACTAGAAAAAGGCGCTTTTTTTGTTACATTTTGTGTCTTTAGATTGCAAAGAAAATAACATTTTTGTAAGACAATATTGCCAAGAGAAAGAAATAAAAAACAGCGGGGGTCATTTACTATAGTGCCACGTGCTAATTACTGCAAATTAGCGCTAATCATTGTAATTAGCAATAATACAGTATTCACTATAGCACTGGTGCAAAAAATACTCTCAAAAACAAATTTACTACAGCTCCCTGAAAACAAATAGTGCTCAAAACCATCACTCTTGTTAAGACCACGACTATTGCACATGAAAATAATGTTGAGAGCATGATATAATTGCCTACTAAAACATGCAGTATATTGTTTAAAGATAATGGGGGTTATTTACGAAAGGCAAATTCACTTTGCACTACAAGTGCACTTGAAATTGCACTGAAAGTGCACTTGGAAGTGCAGTCGCTGTAAATCTGAGGAGTAGATCTGAAATGAGGGGAAGCTCTGCTGATTTTATTATGCAATCATGTGCAAGCTAAAATGCTGTTTTTTATCTTCCGTGTATGTCCCCTTCAGATCTACAGTGACTGTACTTCCAAGTGCACTTTCAGTGCAATTTCAGGTGCACCTTGCACTTTTCAAGGAACCTGCACTGAAATTACCCCCCGAAGTCAGGACTGACTGACTGGCGGGAATGAAATTGTGTGGGTTCAGCTGAATTTGCACGATTTACTCCCGCTGTCAGTGTGAACCAGGGTTCAAACTGGGCCGTTGTCTTTGTAATTCACTTGCTGCAATCCCAGGGACACCATTTCTTATCAAACTCCTTTAAGTTTGCCTTCAAATATTGTTATATGTAGAAATACAGATTTGAATATCTGAAAATAAACTAAAAGAAAAAATTCTAATTGTGGTCAAATATTCGCAGCTGTGATCAAGAGTGTGGTTTCACCTTCTGACCCAGAAATGAGTCATTGTAATCACCTGGAAGTTCCTGTGCTGGTCAGGATCTCCATCTAGGTCAGGGATCCTCAAACTAAGACCCTCCAGCTGTGCAAAACTACACATCCCATGAGGCATTGTAAAACTCTGATATTCACAGACCTAACTAGGCATGATGGGAATTGTAGTTCCTGAACAACTGGAGGGCCATAGTTTGAAGACCCATGATCTAGGTTGACATGGTGAGGTCCCGCTTTAGCAAAGAGGAGGTGTAGCTGATTTGCTGGGTAAGTGTAGGATATGTACTTGTGCTTACTCAATGTGGGGGTGGATGTAATAGTTAGATTTGGTGGGATACCTTTGTCCCCATTTGCTTGAATTATGACTCATTTGAATTTAAAATCAGGGCTGACAGCCCCTAAACCGTATAGGTTACCTGTCTCTGGCCAAATGGTGGATCCTGGCCACAGCACAGGCTTCTAGGGGTCACTACTGGCAAAGCCTTTCACTTCGGCCAGAATCTAAAATGGCCGACACGTTGTACGGACGTGTAACACGTTCGTTACGCATGCGCACTAGACACCTACGTGCGCACGAAGAAAATACGTTGTGCGCGCGTGCGCACGAAGGGGATCCTCCCTCGTGGAGACACGAGTTTAAATTCGCGGCTCCCGGTCAGTGCTATCCAAGCTAGCATTGGGAGCGGACACGCGGAGCCACCAAACGGATGGAGGAAACTCCTAAAACTTTACCGAATAGACCACGTTGCTTCATTTAACAGGTAAACAAATATGTCTTTACTGGACTAATTGGACATGCCTGCAGTCCTAATTTTAGGGCCATGCATTTTTTACTCTCATTTTTGGGATGGCTATAATGAAGACTTGGTCTCTTCGTTTATTTTTCCTGTTTCAGAGATCAATACAGAGAATTTTCTCGTGTTCAGAAACACATCTTATCCAACTTTTATCTGACAATATATGGTACACGTGGATACCGGGCTGTGTGAACTGGTTTCATTTCTTCATTGTCATATTACTACCAGGTATGTTAGAAATTTGGACTGCGCCATTTGATAAATATAATCCAATGGCTAAGATACATTTTACACATATTTCTCGTGCCTCTGCAGATCCTTTTGGGGACAGAAATGGGGGATCCCTAAGTGGGGGCTTTTGCCGCGGTCCGCTGGCTTGACAAGTAAAGGAGGAAGAGATTATCTGTCCTCATTTCAATGTTAATTGATATATCCAATATACGATATTAACGATAAATAATACAAGCAACTTGCCTGATTATATGGGGTAAGACTTTAGTTCTATATGTATCTTTATATATTTATTTACATATTTTTTTATTTTTAGTTTCATTTTTTTGTTGAAAAGTATATATACCTTATAGTTCAGTTGCTGTTTTTTTTTTTTTTTTTTTTTTTTTTTTTTTTTGCTCTACAACCCAATTTGCATTCTCCTTGGTAGGAGAATTACACCATTCATGGTGGTGTAGTAGCACTAAATATGCTAATAAATTTGGGGACGCCATTCTTGGAAATGGTTTAGTTGCCCCCCCTTTTTTGACAATCAATTTGTGGATTTACTATTGATATGTAGATTATGTCCTTGTGTTTTAAAAAATATTTCTCTGGTGATGGTTTCGCTGCAGTTAGGGCCGTTCTTGTTAGACTGGAGTGAATCCATCACTAGACTAATGTAATTATGATATGTCAAACCATATAGGTGGACATTTCCTATGCCTGTGTTCCGGGCTTACTGTATGTACAAAAATGTTGTATATGTGTATTAAAATAAATTTTCTTATATAATTTCAGTATTTTTGTTTGCTGCAATTGTCCTGAGGAAGCTCTGAAGAGCGAAACATGTAGGAAAGAAACAATGCAGTTTAAATCACATAAGAATGTGGTAATGGATGGAGCTATATAAGCCCACATACCAACTCTTTTTTTTATATGCACTCTGTCATTTTGTATGTTTAATGGATGTAATTGTCTATTTTGTTCATAAAATGTCTTTTGTACATCAAAATTTCAATGATTTTATATATGGTTTAAGTATATTTAGTGCCGTCATAAAAGTCCCGGGGGTTGGTTGCCCTCCAGTCCCTCTTGTTTCTCATCCCCCTTCTTTGTATAATTTTCATTGGGACGTGGCACTCTTTGACTAAAAAATGCAACTAGACCATTAGCCTATATCTATACGTATCTTTTATCTAATAGTTAGATTTGGTGTTGGCATGGGTGGGGTTCATTTATATGTTTATTTGGCATCACCACACATTTGCTTCTGGCCCATGGGCACGCATTTGTTCTTCTGATGTAAATCAGTAAGTGAGGCCCGGAACGGAAAAGACAGAAAAGAAAAAGTAGTGCAGGGCCGGGCATGACCGTGTGTTTAGGGGAGACAATGCATGGGTTAATATGAAGAGATAAGAGGGGAGGGGGCAGTGAGTAAAGTCCAAGGGGGAGTGGTAATATATAAGGAGAAGGTGGGACTGGGCTGGGGAACAGAAAATTGTGGAGAAAGAAATGAGGAGGCAGTTTTTTGCTCTGCTCCTCCAACATGGCTGAGATGTCACTCAGATGAGGGTCTTCATGGATGACCAGGTGAGCTGATCGAGGCTGGGAGGTGAGGGTTGCTGTGCATGCAGAGTTTTCAGCCTCTGGCACTCTGTTTTCACCAGGGCCCTCATCTGGGGCCATGCGCCAGGCGAGGAGCCCTCTGGGGGGAACAATCCGGTCCCCCAGCAAAGAATAGCCAGCCGTCTGCCTGAGCAGGGTCTGGGCAGACTCCACACCGCCAGCCCAGCTCGGTGGGCAGGGCCACGGGCCGTTATGGTGCCGCTTCCCCACCTGTGAATCGCAGGACTATTACCTCCTCTGCCTGCATCGCTGTGCAGGGAGGAAGGCTCGGTGAGGGAGACTTATTAGTATGGCCGTCAGGCTGCTTATACAAAAAACGTTTTATTTAAAGGGGTGGAGCTCCGTGGGTGGGCGTGGCCTATACAGGTGGCGTGAGATGGCACAAGATGGCGGTGGAAGGACGAGGTTGACCTTCCAGGTCACAGTATGTGAGGGCATGTGTGGAACCGTGGCAGGAGGCGGAGCTTCAGGGGTGAGACAGGCACTACAACAGAGGGACTCTACGGCCCCCAGGACCTCTTTGCTTGGGGGGCTGATGACACCAACGGTCCTGGTCTAGGACGACAGTTCGGAAGGCGAGCTGACAGTGAGCGAGGAGGAGGAGCCGCTGGAATGCGAGCCAGCGATGGAGGCAAGCAAGGAGGCTGTTGGGCTTCCAGTCAGCCCGGGAAGTCAAATAATGTCGAAATATTTTTCGTTTAGGTTGCATTGCAGGATTTGTTGGGGGGTTGGAAAGGGGGGTGCAATGTTGGCGGCAGTTGCTCCTCCGGGAACAGAGGTGGTGGATGCTGGCCCACAAGTGGTGGGCGGTGCGCCTGCCAGTTTGGGGACAGTGGTGCAGGGTGGGGTTGTCAGGTAATGATAGGATGGAGATGGTAAGGATTGTAGATGCAAAAAATAAAAATAAATACAAATAAATAAATGTGAGATGTGCGGGTGCTTTGAGGGTCCCCTGGGAACACAATTAAATAGGAGGTCCGGTATAGGATTTGAAAAGGCAAGTGTGTGGAGATCTTCTTGTTATGGCCCCCTCTAAAAGAAAAAAAAGGGGGGGGAATTTACATTTTAAGTGTATAGGGTCATGCAGGAAGATTAAGGGAAAAGGATGAAGGTAAGAGGAGGTACCGATTGATTTTGCGGAAGGCGGTCGCCATTATGCGATTTTCATGGGGGTGAAGAACCCGAACATGGTTCGGCGTTGTTCTGTTATATGTAGGCCATTGGTAGGTGCACATGTTAAAAAGGGGGATCTGATTGGCTACGGGATAATGAGCAGTTTAGACCGCACAGGTCGGTATGGCCGTCTCTTAATGGGAATCAAAGGATAGCGGCTTCTGGATGCAGTTTCTGTAGTAGTAGAGGCCCCCGAAGCAGTTCCTTCGGGGGGGATATACCCCCCCTCTGGATGGTCGGCCGAAAAAAAGGGGGGTGAGTTGGCAGTGCAATGTTATTTTGACGTTAAACACGAGTGTTAAAAGGGTGGGGGGACCCATCCATTGTATTGTGGCTTCATGTGAGGACAATGTGTGAGCCTAGTCACACAAGGGATGACTTTTGGAAGGGGGTGAAAAAGTTGCAGCCTTTCATAAGTAGATGCGGAAATGGTGAGGCTGCTTGCCTCTGGAGTTTTTAATGGTGTCTACAGCGGGGGTGGTGCCTGAGAAGGAACCAAACAAGTTTTGCCTCGTTACCCCACTTATCTGTCAAAAAAAAAGAGTTCTGTCATAATCCGATGCGGTGCACTGTGTCCGATACTTCACATACACAGCTATAATGCTATAAGGTGGGTTAGGTGTGACAGAAAAGGGGCGCCTATGGCAAACTAGGAATCCATGTTCCACTTGCTTACAGTTTATTTGTAGAGCTTTGGCTGATGGATAGATGCTGTCGAGAGGAGTTTTTGACTTGGAACGATGCCTGCCCATGGGTTGCTCAATTTAGTGGGCCATGGTTAGATGTTTAGGTCTTTACCGGAGTGGGGGGGGGGGGGTAGAGACCTGTCGGTCCCTGATTCATTCATACATGGCTTGGATGTTTTTGTGTGTTGGGCCGCCTTCCTCCGATGTGTGTGCGATTATACTTTATACATTGCAGGTAGGTTCATTAGTGCCATTGGCTGCAAAACACAGGGGGCCGACGGGGGATATTGTACTATTTTGTTCTGGCATTATGATTATTTCAGGGGTTATGGAGGATCATCTGCCGGTGACCAAGTTGGAGGTACTATGGAAGGGGGTGTGGGAGGCCCAGGGACGACGTGAGGTACAGTTGAGGACTTTGCATTCGTTGCTGGGTAAGTTCAATTTCACCTGCCGGTTTTATTCCGATGAGTGGGTTTTGGCCGACGGCTGCCGTCTGCTACAGTGGGGGTGTCAGGCCCTGGCTAATTTAAACAGTTAAATGCGGAACATGGGGAGGGTTAGAAGGTTTGGTATGAGATCCTGGCCACATATATAACGGACGCTAGGTGGATGCCAGGTCAATGGGAAAGGAGGTCACGGACATGGCGGGGTAAACAGGTTTGGGGGAAATGTTTCTTTCAGGGGCAATAGAGTGAGGAAATTTGGCCCCAATTTTTTTGGGTGGAAATGGGGTGTTCAATGTGTGCTATTGGAATTTTTCCAGTGGTTCCGGCTATGGAGCTGGGGTAAGGGTCATGCAGGAACCTGACACGGAGTTGAATTGTGATTATGTGGGTGTGGTTTACGTGGTCAATCACATGTCCGCGTTGTCACAACTGGTCATATGGCAGCTACGCCATTTTGTGTTGCGTTAGGTGCAGTTGAACATTTTCTATATGCTATTCATCTTGCAGGCTTCGGAAACACGGGGGGCTTACTCCTTGCATCCATTTTCGGTGGGATAGGTTCAGAGAGTTAGCCGGCCACAGAGGGGGATGAGTTCCCTACTCGGGCTGGATATGGGAGATGGCATTGGAGTCACCACGGGAGGTAACAGGGCAGTCAGCCAGTGAGTCCACATGGGCGGCTTACGTGAAGGTATTAAAAGAAGGGTGGGTTGTTCGGTGCAGGAATCTGAGGTCAATGTGTGGGGTATGTGGGGGGTAAGGTTGTTGGTGGTACTGTGGTTCCAGGAACTTGGTAAACGGCGGTCTGTATCTGCCATTGAGCGGAAACTGGTGGGTTTTTGGCTTTAACCTGCTGTGCAGGGTGGATTGAAAAAAAGGAGTTTGGGTTGGACAATAAAAAAAAATGAATAAAAAAATTATCAAGGGAAGTTGAGACGGACGGATGTGCCTTGGCTGAGCTCCGCAGAGACCTCTCAGCATCTACACCCATCCGTGCCCGCCGGGCGTTTTTTCGCCCCTCCAGACAATCCATCCATCCCGGGACCATCCGAGCTCCGGACGGAGCTGCTATTTTCGGCCGTTCCATCGCCCGAAACGGACCCCGGGGCTGCGAGCGGCGAGACAGGCCGGTCTCCGCCACCATCTTGCGGCCTACTCCGTGCCTCGAGGCCTCCGGACGGCGGTTCTCGGGGCGCATCCCGAGTCGGATCCCACGGCGCAACTCCCTACTGGACCCACCGGACCCCCTCGCCTGAGACAGGAGGCGGATGAGCGCCCGCCGGAGGCCCGGAGAGGATCCAGCACTGCACCCTGAGAGGTGAGACCCGGCGGCCATCTTGGTACACCCGAGGCCTAAAGCAGTCCTCCTGCAAACCCCTTCTGGCAGCTGCTTCACAGATTCTTACAGGGAGAACATTGTCCCCACTCTCAGTTTAGCCTGTCCCCCACTGGATGGCTGCCCACTTGGTTCTAATGCCTCTCTGAGCCCTGCACACACGCCCTAGGCCCCACCAGCGGCCATCTTGGTGCACCCAGTTCCTCCACCCACCCTCCTGAGGCCTACATCTCTCTCAACTGCACCCTGGTTTATGCCTGGACTCTCCTTGTACTCCAGTGATATAGTGTTACCTGGGCTTCATCCCCCCCACTACCCTCTAATCTGCAACGTCCTATTCTGGGGTCACACCCCGGGTCCCTCTACTTGACAGACATGTGATCACTCTCTACGAGCCCTAGCCACCTTTCAATGTTCCCCTACCGCTCACAGTCGCTACCTTCACATGGGGAGCTCCACGTGTAACTGAATGTATGCCTAGTCCCAACGCCTCATGGTGAAATACGGTCCGAAACACCTCCCTCAATCTCTGTCTCCTGAACTGTGGCCCTCACAGACTTTAGATCGCTTCCTAAGCAGGCCGGCCTCCCCTGTTCCAACTCCGGGTTCTTCCACATACGCACAAGTGGCCTCCCAACTGTCCGTACAAGATAATCCGAGCCCTTTGTCAAAGGGCCACTTTGACACAATGTCCGCCCCTGTTACAGTTGAAGTACTTGACGATAAACTGCGAGTTCTCCTGTAAGACTTGACCAGTAATGTTTCGAAGGAAATGGGCAAACTCGCCCATGAACTGCGGGGGGAGCTGGCCCAGATTGGGGAACGGACTGACGTCCTGGAAACCAAATTTGACGATTTATTGCAATATGTACACGTCTTGGAAGAGGACAATGCCGGTTTGAAGCAGTCTGTCTCACAGCTCCAGTCCCAACAGGAGGACTTGGAGAACAGGGAACGCCGCCAAAACCTACGCATCAGAGGAGTCCCCGAGACCGTTAGTGAGGGGAAGATTAAACCATACCTACTCAGCCTCTTCAATGTTGTCGCCCCTAAAATCCCGGACATAGATTGGAGATTGGATAGGGCCCACAGGTCTTTAGCCCCAAAGCCCCCAGCCGGGGCCAACCCTAGAGACATCATTGTATGCTTCCACTACTACGACAGCAAAGAAGCTCTGACTGTGGCCACCTGTAACAAGTCTCGTCTGGAATTTAAAGGGGCCAAGATACAAATTTTCAGTGACCTATCCCCCATTACCTTGGCTAAACGTCGCAGCTTCCACCCTGTGACTGCCCATCTGCAGAATCACCAGGTCCCGTATCGCTGGGGTTTCCCCTTTCGCCTTTCGGCCACTAAAGATGGGATTCAATACTCCATGAGGGACCTTCAGGAAAGTGAAGCTTTCATACGCAGTCTGGGTTTGCCACCGCTGCCTGACAAAGACCCTGTCCCGCTTGCAACGACACCCAGACCCACGGCCATCCCAACACGGATTTGGACCCCAGCTCGTCAGAGATCGCAGAAATCCTTCTCTACTCCCCAGCGTAACTTGCATCCCAGACTACCTCCTTGAAGAGAACATTTAAGTGCTGTGTTTGGTTGATCTTGGCTTCGCCCCTGTTTCACCATGTTTGTTTTTTTTGTTTTTTTTCCCCCTTGACAGGGGGTGTTCGCACCCCTAGTTACGGGTTGTGACTTTTCTTTTTGTATTTGTTTTTGTTGATTGGGATATTGTTCACACTGCCTATAGCTTTTTTCTGGAAGGTGGCAGGGTCCCTCTAGATGAGCAGGTACCCCTGATGTGCCTCCTTTTGTTCCGCGGCTGCGGCTGCGGACTCCTGGGTGGTTTTTACCCCCCAGGCCTTTTTTCTATTACTTATAGTTTACTTTTTTACTTTTTAGGCCTTTTTTTTGGCCTTTTTTTCATTTCTTGCCCATTTTTGCTGTTCTCTTTTTCATTCTCTAGATGCATTGTTGTTATTATATGTTATCACCCGCTTTTCATTCCTAGGATACACCACGGCTCCCAGTATTTCCTTGGTTTACTCAGGTATATTTGTTTATTGTATGTTGGTTATGGGTACTTTAAGCTTCAACTACTTGGTGCACAATGGCTTTAAGGGTACTTACATACAATTTTAAAGGCTTGAACTCTATTCATAAGCGATGGTTGGCTCTGAAGGAGTTCAAGTCCTCCAACGCAGACGTGGTCCTAGTCCAGGAGACTCACTTCCGCCCAGGAGGCTCTCTTAAATTTGCTGCTAAACATTTTCCGGTTTCTTTTATGGCTTCCGATCCCTCTGGTAAAGCAGGGGTCGCGATACTGATTAAAAAAACCTGCCCGTTACGGGTGAAGTCCTCATTCCTTGACCCACAGGGTAGATACATTCTCCTGGACTGCGACTACTTATCCCGCTCACTTACTATAGTTAATATTTACGCCCCAAATTCGGGCCAGGTTCAGTTCCTCTCTGGGGTCTTGGATGCTCTTGGCTCATATGCCCAGCCATTCATGATCATCGGCGGGGACTTTAATATGACCATGTCCGCTAAGAGGGACAGACAAACCCTTTTCCCAGGTAACCCCTCTTCTAAAACTGAACGTCAATCCACTGCGTTTCGCAAACTTATTAGATCCCATCACCTGCTAGATATTTGGAGGATTAAACACCCCACACACCGCCAATTTTCTTTTTATCCCCCCCCCACATAAAATGTACTCTAGACTGGATTATATTTTTGTAACGGCACCTCTACTGACGTCGGCAGTAGCCTCAGAGTTGAATCCCATGACGTGGTCGGATCATGCCTCGGTCCAGCTCGACCTTACCCTCTCCTCCTCTACACCCAGGACCTGTCATTGGAGACTTAATGACTTCCTTCTCCGGGATCCGGTCACTAAGGCTCATTTATCTCAAAGTTTAACTGACTTTTTCCAATTTAATGTGGGATCTGTGCGGGACGTATCCACCCTTTGGGAGGCGCACAAGGCCTTCTTCAGAGGAGAATGTATCTCAGCCGGCTCCCGCCTTAAGTGGGACTCGGCTGTGCAGAGACTAGATATTCTTTCTCAGTTGCAAAAGGCTGAAGCTCTGCTCTTGTCCTCCCCTTCGATGTCTCGTCTCCGCACAGTGACCTCCTTATGCGAACGGTTAAAATCATTAGATTTGCATAAATGCTCCAAAGCCCTACTCTGGGCAAAACAGAAATCTTATGAGTTCGCTAACAAGCTTCATAGGATGTTGGTGAATAAGCTCAAACCCCGCCCATTCCACTCCTATCCCGATCTTCTTATTCAGTCAGATGGCACACCAACCTACTGCCCCTTAACAATGTCTAAAGTTTTTTTGGTGCTTTTTATAAGAAACTATATAACTGCCTAACCTCCGATCCCAACCACGCTTTCTCCCAAGATAGCTTTAATGACTTCTGCACCTCTTTGAAACTGCCAGTGTTATCCTCTTCCCAGGTGGATACCCTGAACGCTGCCGTCACGCCAGAGGAATTGGCTGCGGTAGTGAAAGCACTCCCAACCCATAAATCCCCAGGCCCAGACGGACTTCCTTATATCTATTATAAATCTTTCCTTCCGACTCTGAGCCCTCATTTGCTAAATCTTTTTTCCTCTTTACAGAAAGGTATAGTGCCTCATTCCCAGTTCCTACATGCGCACATAACGGTTATCCCGAAGCCGGGTAAATCCCCTACCCTACCGGACAATTACAGACCCATAGCTTTACTTAACTCCGATTATAAGATCTTCACCAAATTTTTAGCTAATAGACTTTCCTCGATGATTCCCGCCCTGGTCCATAATGACCAGGTAGGATTTGTCCTAGGTAGACGAGCCGGTGATAACACTAGACGCACCATCGATCTCATAGACCTGCTAGACAAAACATCCCGCCCTGCCATTATTTTGAGTTTAGACGCACAAAAAGCCTTTGATAGGCTGGGATGGCCATACATGTTTGCCACGCTCCAGCGTTTTGGTTTTTCTGGTTCTTTCCTGTCAGCCCTGCAGGCCTTGTACTCACTTCCCACGTCCCAGGTCCAACTGGCATCTTATAGATCCCCACTCTTTACGCATAGTAACGGCACTAGACGGGGATGTCCCCTATCCCCCCTGTTGTTTATATTATGCCTTGAGCCCTTGGCCGCAGCTATAAGGGAAGACTCAGATATAAGCGGGATCTCTCTCAGACTGAAGGAATATAAATTGTCCCTTTTTGCAGATGACATCCTCCTCACCTTGACGAAACCTCAAATTTCCCTCCCCAAACTTCATACACTCCTGGATACATTCAGTAAACTCTCGGGGTATAGGGTTTGTAAGGAGATTCCATAATACATTGCATTATTGATTGTTGATTCTGATTATTGCTTTTACCCTGAAGATATAAGTTCAGGATTGCTTATCTGCTTAAGTGATTTAAAGAAACTTTTCTTGATACAATTTAGAGAATCTAATCCAATCTCATGACAGTATTGCTTAAATAACTGAATTATCTCATGGTCATGTCTATCTATTTCTGTTAAATGTCTTCATTTCAGGAAGCATCTGTTTGTGGTTTTCCTCTCTGTACACTGTTACTGGGTATGAAAAGGCTAGATTTGGTTTTTAGGAAGTTGTGGCTGGTCAGCAGACGGTAACAGAAAGTAAGGAATTATTGAACTGGAATAAGCTTTGAAATACAGAGGTTAAGATTAAGGTCACAAGACATTACCGAATAATGAGCTAATGAACATTTATGTGTATAATTTTGATTGGCCCCCGAAATTGGGGCAGAGTCTTGTAAAAATAGTATAAAACGGCAAAACCAGTATTAAAGAATTGTAACCATTTCAGCATACCAATTGTGTCTGTATGAGTCATGAGTTATCCGCCGGCGAGGACCTCCACTGAGCCATCTCTAAGAGCCTAGGCCACAAGGAGAAGACGGGCGACCTAACAGTTTTGGTACCAGGAGTGGGGTCTGGCGTTTGTTTGAACAGGTAAGACACATTCTGCTCCTTTTTACCTATTTTTGGTAACTGGTGTTGGTGCTTGCCTTGTTCAAATAACCTTGTATATCCACCCACTTACATAACTGTGCCTTCGCAACGGGCTAGGCTGGCCCCTTGGGAGGTTAGAGGGGCTCGCAGGTATTTTGGGTTTTTTGAGTAGTCTGACTAGGCTGGTCTGACTGTATTGAGTAGAGGTATATATATATATGTGTGTTTAAAACTCGGGAAGTATAGGATACGCCCGCAGTATAAGGAGTGGCTGAGTGGACGCCCAATCTTTTTGGGGAAATATTGGAAAGTGCACTTATAATAACATGTTGATATAATGTAACTTTATTTGGCCATTGTATATATATATAAGATTTTTGCTTGTTTTTCTTTTAGGTACCACCGTAAGTATTTAGGGTGTATAGAGAATTAGAGATAAGTGTATGGTATATATATGTATGACAACTGAATGTAAAGTATTGTATTGATTTGAAAGGTTTTATTAAGGCATTACATATATATGCACTAAATGAACAACATAAATCAGGAACCCGATTGTAGTGAGATAGCGCCCGCCTGCCCACGTTGCACCTTTGGTTTACTGTTCCTTAGTGTTGACAGGACGTGGATCCTGCTTACCACTAGACCAACTGGGTTCTCATACCGACTTGGTGCAAGGGGAGTATATCCAACCACGAGGAGGGGTTTCCTATACCGAGTACTGAGGGTTAACCTTCATAGCTATATCAGCCCCACAGCAATAACAGATGAGGGGACTTACTCCCAAGTAAGGGAACAGATTATAGCACAAACAGGTTGCTTTCATCTCTGTCCCTGTACTAGACACACCCTACCAAGGTTATTGGATGGGGAATTCTGCAGCAACCCAGACCACGGCCAACCCATCCCCCTATGAGTATGTTAAAAACACACTACCGGGGCCACAGGTAGAACCTTTTTGGACACAGGTCAGAGAACGGTGCCAACAGCTAGGAATACATGACCCAGGACCACAAGGTCCCTGTTCAGAGGATGAATGGAAAGAGGTGAGCAAGGTGTGTCAGGTGCACAAGCACTCTTATCCACCTGGGAAATGGGAAGACACCCAGTACATGAAAGATTGTTACAAAACATGGAATAAATGCTTAGCCAAGTACAAAACAAAGTATGTAACTAAAGTCCCCACAGTAAAGCCTGTAAACTCACCCGCCCTATCTCAGCAACCTGAGGCACCACCACCCCCCCCCCTTATGTGATGGTTAAACAGGAAGATGGAACATTGGGTCCATGTCTTCAGCTGTATCCATCTTTAGACCCAGCAGTGTTGGCCACCATAGTGTATGGGGCAGCTGATCAGGCACAAGTTACACGATGGGAAAACGAAAGTAGAAGCAGGAAAGAGGAAGTCCGGGCAGAAGGTATACAAAGTAGGGAAGAAGAGAGGATTAGAAAAATGGAAAGGGAATTAGAAGAGAGGTTAAAAGAGCTTAGAGAAAGAAAGGAGGAATTAGAGCAGAAAATGTCTAGAAGGGAGGAAGAGCTAGAAGAGTACAAAAGAGAGCTGGATAAGAGGGAAGGTGAGATGAGAGAATATTCTGCGATAACTAAGGAAGAAAGGGATGGAAAGACCCTGAAAGAGGGGGAAGAGGAAGGAGTCGGGAAGTTGAGCCCCAGGGAAAAGGAATGGGAGGAGAAACAGAAAGAATTTAATAAGAGACAGCAGGTAGAGGAAGAAAGGATACAGAGGAAAAGGGAAGATTTAGAGGCATACGAAAGGAAACTAGAGAAAGAGGCAAGAAGGATTGAGGAGGCCAAGGGAAAGATAATTTCACAGCCATCCACCACACTCAGAAGCCAAACGAAACCGGCCATAAGCCAGAAACCCCCACAGGAGGAAAGGGAGCAGGGTGAAAAAGAAATAGACATGGAACAGGAAAGTCTGGGTGCCACCTTTAAAGCACCACTTATGCATATAGGGGAGACGGAAGTCCATATTCCCCTACCTTTAGGCACACTGTCAAAAATAAAGGAATTATGCCCCAGCCCAAAGAAAAGCCCAAGGGAGGCTGGCGCTTTCCTTGCAAAATACAGTGCAGGGACAAGCTTGGATAAGGAAGATATAAAAGGGATCCTTAGTATAATTGACCCTGACAGTCCAGAAGGGCATCCCGTAGAGGCCTTATGGACAGCCCACATTAAGGAAGATAAAGATTGGGGATCTTTTTGGAAAAGCATGGGGAATCACTGGTCTACTATATACAAGGGTTCATCCGCACTCCAGGAACTTATCCTAGCAAAACAGGGACCAAAGGAAAAATTCTATGAATTTTGTACCCGGGTATATGGCTTGTGGAAAGCAGTAGATAACGCTACCCCCCAATTGTTCACCTCCACCATTATGGCTGGTGGCGATACGAAGGTGACACAGCTGCTTAAATTCACTAATCCAAAGTGGGCAGAACAAGCCCCAGATGAATTTATGAAGGATACTAGATCACGAGAAACATCAGGGGTATTTGAGCAGAAGGGTGGCATTTTTCCCTCCCTGACACCAACCCAGACTCCGCCCACCCACATAATGACAATGCAACCTTATCCACCAATGCAATCTTATCCCCCAGATCAGGCTTACCCACCAGACAAGGGATGCTTTAACTGTGGGGAACTGGGACACTGGAAGTCCCAATGTCCCTACAGAATTGGAACAAACGCTCAGAGAGGAAGAGGTAGGAATCTAAACACCACCGCCCCACATCGCCTTCAGGATATCAGGTATCCTCACCCACCACAACCCCAATACCAGCCTCAGCCTCATAGACCACCCCCACGCATCCCGATGCAGTGGCCATCCGCTCGGCGGACCCCACAATAGGGATGCCAAGAGAATGTCCCGTCCCTCAGCCTTGTGTGTTATAATCCATCGTGGAAAAGTCTTCCGCAGGTACTATTGCGGGTAGACAATCACCTGATATGTCTATTATTAGATTCAGGGGCTACATTCAGTAGTTTGAATGATGCCATATATGACACACCGCACTGTACTGAGGGAAACTCTATTGGTATAAATGGGACATCAATTACCCACCCCATCACTCCACCATTGCCCGTGGCTACTCCAGAAGGGCAGGAACTATGTACCCAGAGTTTTGCTGTCCTTGTGGATTGTCCAGTATCTTTAATGGGGAGGGACCTACTCTCAAAACTGAATATCACCATTAAATTTGACAGAGGGGGCTCCCTCACTGCCAGCTCACCATTTTGCGATTTACATGCTCCAAAGAGACACACTTACAGGGGACTCTTTGCATCATTACCACCCACTCTAGAAACACATGCCATATGGGCAGAAAACAAAGGGAGTGTGGGTTTTATTAACTGTACACCTTACACACCACAAATGCGTCCAGACGCCAAAGTACAATATCACAAGCAATACCCCCTGCCACTCGAAAAAATTGAAGGCATCACACCATTAATCGATGATTACATAGCAAAAGGGATTCTGAAACACATTATAAGCCCCTGGAATACACCAATCTACCCTGTGAAAAAGGCGAATGGGGAGTGGAGGCTTGTACAGGACCTAAGGGCCGTCAACAAGCAGGTTATACCTCTGCCACCTTTGGTAGCAGATATTTCTTTCATCTTTTTGAAAATACCTGCTGATTCCCTTTGCTACACAGTAGTGGACCTGGCAAATGCATTTTTTAGCATCCCGATCGATGAAAGGGTATTGCCCATGTTCTCATTTTCATGGGGGAAAAAGCAGCAGTTGACCTGGTCAAGATTACCGCAGGGGTATGTGGACAGTCCGGCAGCCTTCTCCATGGTCCTTAATGAGACAATTAAGTCATGGACTGCTGAGCGCGGGTCGGTACTAATACAGTATGTGGACGACTTGCTCCTGTGCAGTCGATCTGCTGAAGATTGTGCGGTCGATTCCACATCTCTGTTACATCACCTGGCCAGGTCTGGCCACCTAGCATCGCGGAAGAAGATACAATGGTGTCAAAGTCAGGTAGAATACCTGGGATGCATTCTGAAGGAGGGAACCAGGCTAGTATCCCCCAAACGTGCCGCAGCCCTGCAGGCTCTCAGTCCTCCGAGAGACAAAGCAACCTTGCTGTCATTCTTGGGCGCAATCGTATATTGCCGCCAATGGATCCCAGATTGTTCATATTATGATGGCATTCTGAGGGAGGCTACCTTGTCCACCGCCCCAAAGACAATAGATTGGACAACAGAAAGGCTCCATGCTTTTCAGGCCTTGTTAAAAAGTCTGACTCAGGCCCCCGCCCTGGGATTGGTAGAATATGGCAAACCTTTTCAATTATACTGTGTGGTGTCGAGAAATTCTTTTGCTGCAGTTTTAACACAGCAACATGGAACCGGGTACCGACCAGTCTCCTATCTCTCAAAAAAGTTGCCTACCCAAGTACAAGGGATGCCATCTTGTCTACAAAACCTTGCTGCTTGTGCAATGGCAGTTCAAGAAGCTAACAAATCAGTATTAGGCCATGAGCTGACTCTCTACACTACTCATTCAGTGACTCACCTCCTGCAAAACATGAACACGCAGCATATGACAGCACAAAGGCTTAGTGGGTATGAGATCACACTTCTGAATACTGATAACCTCACCCTCAAACACGCACCACCAAGTAATCCCACTGTCCGCCTTTTGCATTCTTTGCTCAGGCTGCCACGAGACCCTGATCAGAAACACAATTGTGTTGAACAGGTTGCAGCAATAACCAGCCCTCGCCCAGATCTCACTGATATTCCCCTACCAGGAGTACAGGACGTCTTCGTAGACGGCAGCTGCTCCCGCCCCTCTGATGCAACATTCCTGACAGGGTACGCCATTGTCCAACTCCCTGATGTGGTGTTGGAAGCAAAAGCTTTACCACCCTCCTCGGCACAGGTAGCAGAATTGGAGGCGCTCACAAGAGCTTGCATACTTTTCTCAGATCAGGAGGTAAACATTTACACAGATAGTAGGTACGCTTTTGGGGTCACGCATGACTATGGCGTAATATGGGCAAATAGAGGATTTAAAACTGCTGACAACAAGCCAATTGCTAACTCTACGCAAATTAAAGCACTCTTGCAAGCGATTCTTCTCCCAAAGCGGATAGCGGTCATCAAGGTAAAGGCACATTCATCAAATAACAGCAGAATTTCCAAAGGAAACGCGCTGGCAGACAGAGAAGCAAAAAAGGCCGCTGCCCTATACATTGGTCAGCCAGCCCCCACAACAATGTTCTTCAAAGAACATTTTACATCACCCAACTTTAAAACCATTGTGGCACAAATACAGGGATTAGCTACAAAGGAGGATGTTTCTTTTTGGGTCAAGGATGGCTTAACCAAGGACCAAGAAGGTCTTTGGTCAAAAGAGGGGAAGATATTGGGCATACCAGAATCAAGCAGTGTTCTCATACTTTCCTATCTCCATGGTCCAGGACATATAGGTACCACCGCCCTAACGAACATATACACAAAGTCTTTCTGTACAAACAACTTAAATAAACAGGCAAAACTCCTCACCAGCAGTTGTATGACCTGTGCACAAAACAATGTCCAAGGGAAACATCATGGATTACATGGCCACCTGCCCCCACCCCTAGGTCCCCTAACAGATTTACAAATAGACTTTACACACATGCCCAAACAAAAAGGCAATTTGAGATGCCTTTGCGTGATCGTATGCAGGTGGTCAGGCTGGGTTGAAAGTATTCCGTGTACAGGTGAGACTGCTAAAATTGCTGCCAAATGCATACTGAACCATTGGGTTTGTAGGTTTGGAATACCAACGGCCATATGGTCAGACAGAGGACCTGCCTTCAGCTCCTCTGTTACACAGACTTTAGCTAAGCTACTAGGCTTACAGTGGAAACTGCACATCCCTTACCACCCACAAAGTGCAGGGGTAGTGGAAAGAATGAACAGGAACATTAAAGACAAGTTAAAAAAGGCTACGGGGGGCACCATGAAAGGATGGTTGGATTACCTTCCTTCTGTCCTATTTCAGATCAGAACAACACCACATGCCAGAACAAAACTCTCGCCCTTTGAGATTTTGATGGGAGTTCCTGCAAACATAGAGCTGCCCCTCTTAGATCAAAACACTGACATTAACATCTATTCCCAACAGGAAATGTACGTGAAAAATCTGGTAAGTATGCTACAGGAAATGAACGAACAAGTCTCTGTCACCTTTTCTCCTATTTCCACAGAGCCGACACACCCCTTCATCCCAGGAGATCAAGTGCTAGTCAAGCAACTGGCCCACAAAAAGAGGATCGGACCAATCTACTCTGGACCTTGGAAGATAGAGAAGGTTTCCAGAACTGCTGTACTGACCGATCTAGGAAACACCTGGATCCACGCCAGCCGGCTAAAGAAGTGTCCACAGCAACCCCAGACCCCAGACCCACCTCCAGCACCCCAGGACTCCTCTGACCAGGAACAGCAACCAGATTTGAAGGACGTTCAAGAAGGCATAAAGCAAATCTCTCTGAACAACAAGACAAATCCCTCACCCACAGGAAGAAACGAGTAGCAGAACTTTGTACACAGTACCTGACAAAAATGATTTCCACTTTTGTGTCAGGAAAAACATTATGCTTCTGGACATGTCTGATTCTGATAGTATTCATACCTGTTTGGTTAATAGCAAATTGTGTGTACCATCCAGAAGATTCAGGGCTACTAGAAGGCATATGTGGGAAAGCACAGACAGCCAATGCACCACCTAGTTTAAAATATAAAAGAAGTATACACCCCACTGAACCCCCTTCAGGTTTCACCGACAGAATGTTGTTGTTGAAGTTTAAGTACAGTTATGCACAAAAGTCTGGTTTTGAGAAATGTTGGATATGCAGCAAACTCCACCCTAGTACAGCCAGAATCCCATTAATGGCCATTCCCTTAAACATCACTCCTTTCCTGAATGGAACACCCCCTATTGTTCTTGCCAATGTCATAAGAAAAAGTCCCAAAAAGCCCCTCAGTTTTCAAATCGTGGGTAGAAGCCATGCTCCAGATTGGTGTTTCATAATGGGAAACATTTCCAGGGGAGCTGAGGTGTGCAAATGGTCGAAACTTAATGTCTCCATGGCTTCCCTTACCGATAACTCATTTTTTCACACCACAGACCCTGTGATTAATGCTACCATCTATGACCTTTTTAATTCTAGCTCCCACTCCCCGGTCACACAGTTATTAGCTCTGCTGATGGCATCTGGACATTCAAAAGGCGCAAGGACCATTGTTAGTCAACGACCCTTAGCATTAGGCAACACAACCTACATCTGTTGTGGCAAGCTCTGTTACCCATGGATTCCTGAGGAACCCCAAGGGTGGTGTTATCTTGCTAAAATAGTCCCTATAATGGGAGTAGTGGGGGATAATGGACAAGGACACCTACTTAAAGCTAGTACCCACCCAAGATACCCTCTAAAACACCATGTGAAAAGAGAAATGTTCCTAGAAAAAGATATGACCTGGGCCTGGTTTCCTTCCTGGACAGGATGGGGAATAGATTTGATGAAAAAACTAAACAACTACACTTCAATCATAGATGAGATCTTGGAAAAGGACTCTGATGACATCACAAAACTAAACCTAGAAACCAGAGCAATTAGAAAACAACTAGAGCTGCATGACCTGGCTATAGAAAGCATGAGTGCAGCCCTCACTGGCCTCTGTGAAATTACTGAGGACTATGAATGCTGCACCTGGATACATAACACGAGTATCGAGATCCCTGATTACTATGACATAATTGCACAACACAGAAAAGAGGTAAACAAGCTACAACAGGATGCAAGGGATATTGGGAAAACATGGGACCCTTTCTCTACAGGGTTCAGTTTAGGAGGTCTCACTTCATGGTTGAAGAACACTGCGATGACTATTTTCACCATACTGCTTTTCATATTGTTCTTGTATGCATGCTTCATGTTACTCAAATGCCTCTGCAGGAAAGGTAGCGAAGCACATTCCGAAACCATGAAGCTGACTTCCATTTCCAGAGATCCCACGGTATGGTATGAGAATCAGGAACATGAGGCCGGAGGATATGAATCCATGAGGCCTAACAAAAAGGTAGAAAATGACCATTTCGATGATATCGAATGGTCAAAGGGAGGATTGTAAGGAGATTCCATAATACATTGCATTATTGATTGTTGATTCTGATTATTGCTTTTACCCTGAAGATATAAGTTCAGGATTGCTTATCTGCTTAAGTGATTTAAAGAAACTTTTCTTGATACAATTTAGAGAATCTAATCCAATCTCATGACAGTATTGCTTAAATAACTGAATTATCTCATGGTCATGTCTATCTATTTCTGTTAAATGTCTTCATTTCAGGAAGCATCTGTTTGTGGTTTTCCTCTCTGTACACTGTTACTGGGTATGAAAAGGCTAGATTTGGTTTTTAGGAAGTTGTGGCTGGTCAGCAGACGGTAACAGAAAGTAAGGAATTATTGAACTGGAATAAGCTTTGAAATACAGAGGTTAAGATTAAGGTCACAAGACATTACCGAATAATGAGCTAATGAACATTTATGTGTATAATTTTGATTGGCCCCCGAAATTGGGGCAGAGTCTTGTAAAAATAGTATAAAACGGCAAAACCAGTATTAAAGAATTGTAACCATTTCAGCATACCAATTGTGTCTGTATGAGTCATGAGTTATCCGCCGGCGAGGACCTCCACTGAGCCATCTCTAAGAGCCTAGGCCACAAGGAGAAGACGGGCGACCTAACAGGGTTAACACGACTAAAACTGAAGCGCTCCCCATTCATATTCCTCCTCCACTTCTGGCTTCTTTAAAGAATGATTTCCCCTACCATTGGTGCCCGGTCTCCCTTAAATACCTTGGCATTAACTTGACCGCTGCATATAATTCCTTATACGAAGCTAACTTTGTCTCTCTGATAGCGGAAACACATAGTCTACTCAGAAGCTGGTCAACTTGCCCTCTGTCCCTCCTGGGTAGGATTAATGTATTAAAAATGGCCATGCTCCCTAAATTTTTGTATCTCTTTGAAACGTTACCAATTGCTATTTCCATGCCTCAGCTTCGGAATATTCAACGGGCCTTCACTAAATTTATATGGGGAAATAAAATGCACAGAATCGCCCAGACCGTGGTCTTTGCTCCGCGGTCTCATGGGGGGTTAGGAGCTCCTGATATAGTGAAGTACTTTTATGCGACTCACCTTCTGCCGGCTATCTCCTGGTCGTCCTATTTCGCTACCAGTAGATGGTCAGAACTTGAAATGAGTGTCATTAGTCCTGTTCACCCTTGCTCCATGCTGTGGTCAGATCTGCCCTCCTCTATGGCTCAGCTTAGACACATACTCCTTGGGCCGATGTTATTTACTCTATCCATATGGAAAAAATGTCATGGGAGGTACTCTCTCTCTTCTCCATGCTCACCCTTGTTAAATGTCATTTTCAACCCAGACTTACCTGATAGTCTCTCCTTGAAGAATATGTGCCCTTGGTTCAGTTCGGGTATCTTCCAACTTCGCCACCTAGTACACCCGATATCTCGTAAATTCCTATTCTTTTTAGAGCTTCAGAATAAGTATGATATCCCGAACCAACTCCTCTTTTCTTACCTCCAATTTAAACACTATTTTCATTCCAGATCCCCTGAAATTGCTCTGGTCAATCCTACCACCTTTGAAACTTTATGCTCCCAGGGTCCTTGCCAGAAGGGCCTCATATCCGCCATATACAGCATACTTCATAATTCTACTGTCCCCACCGCAGAGGCTCACCTCTATATGAGGAGATGGGCCACTATTTTACAGACTCCCTTAACCCTCTCTCAATGGCAAGACGTCTGGTTGTCTACCTCCAAGGTTTCTAGGTGTGTGGAGCAGAGAGAGACAGCCTACAAGACACTGATGTTTTGGTACAAAACTCCTGAAATGCTACACAAATATGACCCCTCTATATCTAAGATGTGCTGGAGGTGCTTACGACATGAGGGCACTCATTATCACATTTTTTGGAGTTGCCCTTTGATTGTACCTTTTTGGTCTATGGTCCAATCCCTGCTCCATACCGTGTTGGGGATCGCCATCCCTTTAGACCCGAGGCATTACTTACTGGGCCTGCCTGTTGCGATGCTATCAAAATGTGCTAAGAAGCTGACAGCATATGTCCTCCTAGCTGCCAAGAGAGTGATTCCTGCTCTTTGGTTGTCCTCCTCCCCCCCAACCCACTCTCAGTTGATTTCCGCTATTGCAAACATACGTAGGATGGAACATATGACTGCTTTGGTACAAGACTCTCTACCTAAATTTTCTAAAATATGGGACAGATGGGACAACTTTATATCTAATCCTGAGGCAACACCCCGATGTATAGACATGAACTTCCAGGAAATTTTTCCCATGGCTCTCTCCCGAGATCCTACCCCTACGTTACCTATATAAAATACGGCACTTTGTTTAACTATGCATCTTTATATGCGAATCCGTGGTGTATCCTGTTCCTTCCCCCTTAATGTGATATATTAAGATACCGACATTTGATATCCCGCCTGCGGCGGTACTTGCTGTTACAGTTGCAATGTTAATTTTGATTGTATGTATCGGAAGCATATATACTTTGTTCTGTGAAAAATCTTTTTCTCAATAAATATACATTTATTAAAAAAAAAAAAAAATTATCAAAGGGTTTAGAGGGGTGGAGGTGCTGCTGTTTGTGTTACCAGGATTCAGGGTAAAAAAGGGATAAAACGGTTAGGGAGTTTCTAGGGTTTGGAACAAATGGCATGGGGGGCAGTTCATGTGGCACAAGGCTGTGAAGTATTGGTCGCGGTTCCAGTTCGGGTGGGTGTTCTGAAAATGGCACTGGGATGCAAGGTTGGATGGTGCAGAATACGCTTCACACTCTTTCCGCATCGGGGCGGCTGTAGAAGCTGCCAGATGTGGGTTAGATGAGGTGGCGGTAAGGAGGAATGGTAGGTGGGAAGCATAGCAATTACGCACTTACCTATGCCTTCATGTGGTGGTGGAATAAATAATAATAAAAAAGCACGAGTGAGGGAGTAGTCTGTACATACAAGCTGTGTTGTTTGTGGTATGGGGTACATTGGTACTTTGCTATTCCGTTGCCAAAAAGCCCCATCGGGGAAATCCTTTCTTTTTTCGTACAATTTGTATTTAGGGGTGTGCAGCGTTCTCCACTTTTCCTCTAGGTGTCTTCTCTTTTGTTTTTGGGGTACATTGGTTTACTTTAAAGTTGGTGCTGCCTTTGTTTGGCGTTTTTTTCGTCCAGATGGAGGACTTATACGCCTTGTCTGGATTTTCTTTGTTATCTGTATGTTTGGGGGGCCAGGAGAGCAGATGTGAGATCGGTTGGCAGACAGTTGGGTAGTTAGAGGAGGGAGGTATGTGTTCACTGGCTAGGTGTATGGGGGTTGAGGTGTAGCAAGGTGATATGGGAAGTGGAACGTTAGGCGCGGCGGGATAAACCGCCTGCCATCTGGGTTATGCATGCAAGGGGTAATGCTTTTGGGTTCGAATGATCAGGGAGCTGATCTCGGACGTTAAGTCAGATATTTTATGACTTTGTACAGTTTTCTAACACTCAGGTGGTGGGGAGATTGTGGCTCACAATGGGGGGGCCTGGTGATCAGCCAAGTAGAAGTGGAAACTATGTGGGCCTGTAATTGAGGGTGTTAGAATACACCTCTAGGTAGTGGGGATTGTTTTCTGGGCTCTGGGGCTGCAAGATGGGATCCAGCGGGCCCCGGGGGTGTGGGGGAGCCCTTAAGGGTAAGGTGCCATTCTTGCGGGCTGTGGCGGTGTTTTATTGGTCTTTGATGGTGGCAGTAAACATATGTGATGGAAAGGGGTGGGGGGCTCATCGGTAGTATGTGCCCCTCCGGTGTATTCCAGCGAAAGGTTAGCTGGAATACTGTAATGGTTGCACTGCGGGAAGGGGGTTGTCTCTGAGCTGATTATCCGCTGGAGGCTTATCGTGTGGAAAAAGGTCCCGCAGTGTATTGGTGGAATATGTGTTGGAGTTTGGGGGGGGCCGTCAAAGACCAACAGACTGGAGTTAAACAAGTTGTTACAGAGGTGATATTTTGGTATATATTTGATATTGGAGAATTTATATGGTGTGAATAATAGGCTGATATGGCCATTTATACTCCAAAATTAATGTGTGGTCTCATCATTTTAGAAGAGTAAGAAATGGGGATGTTGGAGTACAAGTGGTATAGCAGTAAGAGGCAGGTTGGGTACCTCTGAACTACACTGGTCAAGGACTATGCAAATATAAATGAGAGCTCTTTTTTATTAAAATTTATTTATGGTTTAGAGCCCTACAACCGATATGGAAAAGGATGACATACAGGGTTAACATAAACTTACCACTTGAAATGGACCTGAAAGTGTGCCTTGGTCTAACATACGGTATACCAAAATAAGGGGGCATAGATAAGAAATGAAAATTAAATTAAATGAATATGAGATGAAGTGAAATACTGTTGAGTACTTTTGTGAGGAGTATGAATACTTTGAGAAATGCCCTAAAAAGGGGATGGGAGGGTGGGTATCGCGCACAGGAACCGACAAGGAACACAGCCGAACGGGCTGATTAAATACCCCTCCGGGCTCCTCCCATAAATTCAGGCCACCATACTGGCCTTCTTCTTTATGGTTTAGAGCCCTACGGCCGATACAGAAAAGGATGACATACAGGATTAACATAAACTTGCCACTTGAAATGGACCTGAAAGTGTGCCTTGGTCTAACGTACGATATACCAAAATAAGGGGGCAAAAACATTCCGGTAGGAGATAGTTCTTTATTAATTGAGTTTGATCATTGAGTGAGTTTAATAAATGCCTGAGCCATTTCCACTTGCGGATTGTGGCTGTACCGGGGGGAAACAGGCAAACTCCCACCTGCCTAGCCTTTCAATGAGATGGTCTGGGACCCCGGGACGGGATGCTGCTGAGACTGCCCCAATGCGGAAGGAGTGACGGGAGTACCGGATAGGGTTTAGGTGAAAGTTGTGTAGAAGTACCCTCATGTGTTTCATAAACTGACCAGTACTCAAGGGCTTGACGAGAAAGGAAGAAGGGGACTGGTGTCCGACTGTTGGGGGAGTAGTGTCGACAGTTGGTTGAGTGTGGCAACTGGACACCCGCTATTATCGGTTCTGTAAAGTGGATGTCTACCCTGGAGCCTACTTGCTGCTCTTTAGAAACCGCTAGGTGAAATACGAAGTGATCTTTGTAGCGGACTAAGTGGTGTCTACTTAGCTCTTGGCCTGCTGGATTGCTGCAGGTGAACTTTCCAGGTCGCAGGGACCCATAGTAGGCCAAACACCTGGCTGCTTGTAGGACCATGCTAGGGGGGAGACCAAACGAAGAGGTAGTCAGGATGGTCGGTATACCCTTAAGGATGTCACCCGTTTAGCTAAGCATTTGGCATTGACCACCGGTTGGAGTTCCTGGACTTCACGTAGCATGGCTCAAATAGCGTGGGACATGAATAAGGAAGGTTTGCGGGGTCCCGCAAGGACAAGAAATGTTGCATGCCGGCTAGGTATAGCCGAATAGTGTTATGGGATAGGGCTAGCTGGGTATGACAGTATGAGATAAAGGCCAGTTACCGCTTGATGTTAGAAGTTTCACAGGAGTGGTGTGTCAGGAATTTTTGAAGCCCCTCCAGGCCATCTGGTAGGCTTGAGGGTGTTGCGAGAAAGTGAGACGTTGAGCTTGGTCGCTGTTTGCAGATGCTGTACTAAACAGAGGTTTAGCTGAGACTGACCAAGGATAATGGCTGATACTGGATCGGCTCCTGGCACCTGTGCAAAGAAGGCGTAGTTAAACACGACAGTGCATCTGCTGCGAGATTGCTCTTGCACGGGAGCAATGTACAGTCAACTTTAAACTGAATTTATAATGACAGCTGTACCAGCCTACACAGGAAGGACATGACTGCTAGGGATTTAGACCTGTCTTTGCAATAATCTTTGCTGGTTGTCGGTGGTGAAGGTCATAGTTTGCCCTGTCCAGCAATGACCCCAGAGCTGTGCGGCTGTTACTATGGGACAGAGCTGCCATGACAGGGTGTAGCTAAAGAGGGAGGAAATCTGGGTAAACACAGGGTTTAGGAATATTTCTGGAGGCCATGGTCCTGTATACCAATGGTGGCCAAAAATTGCAGCGAAGCCTGTGATGGTCACTACATATGTCACTACCTGGGGTGAAAGGGGCGAGATAGACGGTATGAACATTGATATACCGATCTACGTAGTACGGAACCTCTGACATTGAAAGGTCCGCGGCGTCCAGATTAAGGATCTGACAGGGGTCCTGTGTCTGGGAGGGGAAGACCAGGAAGCATGACATAAAGATCAACCCTGGGGAATGACCATATTGGAGAACTGAGCATTCTCAAAACAGACTGAAGCTGCTTCCTGGTATACCCCTGTGTATGGGTGAAGTGTTGAAAAACTGACCTGATAGGGTCAGCCTGTCAAGGGGGAGGCTGGCGTGCGAGGATATTTTACATGTCCCTAAAGATGGCAGTTGTGATGGGCAAGCGTTTGGCGTTAGCTTACTATATGGGCCGTGAACAGAGACGGCTCACGGGGTCCTGTAAGGATAGAAATGCTGGGTGCTGGCTAGATATAGCCTGATGGTGTTACAAGAAGAAGCCAGCTGCATGTGGCAACTTGACATCTGGTGTAGAATGGAAGCTGAACTCTACTGTCCTAAGGGAGAAATGGCCAACAGGCTCGTATGAAAATGCCACTGGGGCCAAGTGGCCAAATGAGTACCCAAACAGGATTTTTATTATTTTGTTCCCACAAATGGAGCTTTCTTTTGGTGGTATTTGATCACCTCTGTGTTTTTTTATTTTTTTGCTAAACAAATAAAAAAAGACCTAAAATTTTGAAAAAAAAAAAAAAAATAGTTTTTTTCTTTTGTTTCTGTTATAAAATGTTGTAAATAAGTACATTTTCTCCTTCACTGATGGGCACTGATAAGGCAGCACAGATGAGGGGGCACTGACATGCAGCAGTGATGGGCATTGATAGGCGGCACTGATAGGTGACACTGGGCACCGAAAGGCTGCACTGATGGGTACTTATGGGTGGCACTGATAGGTGACACTGGGCATTGATATCAGCACTGATAGATGGAATTGATAGGCATCACTGATGGCACTGGCAGGCATTGGGGATGGGCACTGATTGGCAACTGCCTAGGCACTGATTGGCATTTCCCTGGTGGTCTATGGTGGCATACCTGGTGGTCCAGGATAGTGCCAATCCCTGGTGGTCCTGGGTGGACATCCGAGGGGGGCTGCACTGCCTGTAATACGCGAGTGAGGAAAAGCTGATCAACGGGTCTTCCTGTTTACATCTTGATCAGCCATGATTGGACACGGCTGATCACGTGGTAAAGAGCCTCTGTGTTTCTGACTAGGGATGAGCTTGGTGTTCGAGTTGAACGCATGTTCAACTCGAACACTGACTGTCCGGCGAAGCCAGAACTCTGTGGGCTTGGCCAATCACAGCGCCGGCAGCGAGGAGAGCCATGATTGGCCACAGGCAGGATGCCTGTGGCCAATTATAGCTCAGGCTGTGTAGTACACGCCCCACACTATATAAGGCCGCCAGCACGGCGGCTTTGTGTAGTGTTCCGGCGTCTGCAGGAGTTAGTGGGTGTTGTCTGAGTGCCTTAAGCGCAGTATACACCTGTATCTACCTATATTGCTGTTCTGGAATAGATATTTGGAAATTCTGGTCTCCGGCCAGAAACATCAAAAGGGAATGCGAGCAAGGGGACTATTGCGGTGAACATTAAACATTTATATATACGTTAAAAAGATAAGGTAGAAGAAATATATAGCATAAAATTTAGTCATTTATTAAAAATAAAAACATTTCGCAATGTAACATAACAATAACTCATAGGGAAGGTGTAGTATTTCGACTAGTTTCGCTTTTCAGCTTCTTCAGGAAATACAAGCATCTAGAGATATATATACATAAGTCACAATTAGATCAATAAAAACTGTGTGACATAATCTACGATAATAACATAGAGAAAAATGGAGAGGAAAGCAATTATACAAAGCAGATCAAATTTTGAGTCTTACCCAGACGCCTTAGCCCTAGGGTAGCTCAGACATACCGGGGGAAGTCTCCCCCGGCGACTGGGAGGGGTAATGGCCCCGACACAAGCCGATATCTAGATATATGGAAATATTGGTATTAAGCTCACTAATTTCAAAAAAATATAGTACAACCCCGAAACCTTTCACAAGTGGTGACCCTATGTGAAGTATACGTGTATTGTCACAATTGAGTGATTGTGAGGAATGTTGAATAACAGTGATAAGAACCGTACATAAAGATGCCCAATGAGAATAAAACCACCGAGTGAGAGATGTTGGGAAAGTGAAGATAGAAAAGGAAGCAAAATACAATCCATGCATGGTGTGAAGTGCAAAGTGACCATAAGTGCACAAGAATGATGAGTGTGATGAACAAGAAGTAGCCCGTTAAAAAAAGGGGGCACGAAGAACAGGTAGATATAGGTGAAAAAATGCAGCACCTTTTCAGAAAAAAACCCTAGGGCTAAGGCGTCTGGGTAAGACTCTGCCAAAATTTGATCTGCTTTGTATAATTGCTTTACTTTCCATTTTTCTCTATGTTATTATCATAGATTATGTCACACAGTTTTTATTGATCTAATTGTGACTTATGTATATATCTCTAGATGCTTGTATTTCCTGAAGAAGCTGAAAAGCGAAACTAGTCAAAATACTACACCTTCCCTATGAGTTATTGTTATGTTACATTGCGAAATGTTTTTATTTTTAATAAATGACTAAATTTTATGCTATATATTTCTTCTACCTTATCTTTTTAACGTATATAAATGTTTAATGTGCACCGCAATAGTCCCCTTGCTCGCATTCCCTTTTGATGTTTCTGGCCGGAGACCAGAATTTCCAAATATCTATTCCATATATAATTGGGATGATGGTGCATCAAGAAAATTAAATTCCTAACTTATTATCTCATGAGGCCATACCTAATTTTTATATTGCTGTTCTCTAATTGAGCCATCTGCAGGAGTTAGTTGATGTTGTGTGCCTTCAACGCAGTATACACCTGTAGCTACCTATATTGCCCTTCTCTAATTGAGCCATCTGCAGGAGGAGTTATTGGGTGTTGTCTGTGTGCCTTCAGCGCAGTATACACCTGTAGCTACCTATATTGCTGTTCTCTAATTGAGCCATCTGCAGGAGTTAAGTGGGAAGGCTGGCCGCAGGCCAGCCTGTATTTGTGGGAGGAGTCTGAGGGACTATTTAACCCTCCTCCTCTGTCAGGGCCTGTTTTGGTGATTTCTAGGTGGAGGCAGCTCATGGGGAAAGGGCTGTCCATCTATCCCCCACCACTCACTTCTCTACATTCATGCTGGTGGAGAGGGGGGTGTTCGGCGTTCGGCTGCCCCAGCTCCTCTCTCTCCCCACATATTTGCTCTGTCCACCCGCCCGCCGTTCCTTCCAGTGTGGGGAGGGGGGGGGTGATCGGTCGCCCCAGCTCCTCTCTCTCCCCACGTTTGCCATGTCCAGCCGCCTGTTTCTTCCAGTGTGGGGAGGGGGGGGTGATCGGTCACCCCAGCTCCTCTCTCTCCCCACGTTTGCCATGTCCAGCCGCCTGTTTCTTCCAGTGTGGGGAGAGGGGGGGGGTGATCGGCGATCGGCCGCCCCAGCTCCTCTCTCTCCCCAGCTCCTCTCTCTCCCCTCATGTTGCTCTGTCCACCCGCCCGCCGTTTCCTCCTGTGTGGGGAGGGGGGGTGATCGGTCGCCCCAGCTCCTCTCTCTCCCCATGTGTATTGTGCTCCGTCCCCCTGCCGATTCCTCCGGTGGGGCTCCACGTGGCGGCCATCGGCTGCTTCTCCCTGGGGGGAGGGTGTGATCAGCGGGGCTGCTGGGAGCCCGCCTGGTGATCGGCCGCCCGCTGGATCCTCTCTCCCCTTGCTCGCATGGCGGCGGGGGGGGGGGATGGTCGGCCACCGCTGGCTCCGCTCCCCGTGCATGTCTGTCGCTAGAGCTGCCGTGAGTCCGCCTGGTGATCGGTCAGCTGCTGGATCCTCTCTCTCCTTGCTCATGTGAGGGGGGGGGGGGGTGGTGGTATCGGTCGGCTGCCTAAGTTGTGCATCTGTGCATCTCTCTGTGTCCTGGTGCTTGGAAGGGGGATGGGATGTCACCCACCTGTTGCTCCTTTCCTCCCCGCAGTGCAGACTGGCACCTCTGCTGAAGTGATGGAGGATCTCAGTCCACCCAGGTTCCTGCTTTACTTGTTGGTTTTCTTTGGTCGGTGTTGTATTGCTTCCATCAGCAATTTTCTGTAGTAGCGTTCTGTTATAGTGTTTTGCCAGCGTTTTTCTGTCATAGCGTTGTTCCAGCGATTTCTGTCATAGCGTTTTCCAGCGTTTTTTCTGTCACAGCGTTCTGCCTGCGTTTTTCTGTCACAGCATTCTGCCTGCGTTTTTCTGTCACAGCGTTCTGCCCAGCATTTTCTGTCACAGCGTTCGGCCCAGCATTTTCTGTCACAGCGTTCGGCCCAGCATTTTCTGTCACAGCGTTCGGCCCAGCATTTTCTGTCACAGCGTTCGGCACCAGCATTTTCTGTCACAGCGTTCGGCCCAGCATTTTCTGTCACAGCGTTCGGCCCAGCATTTTCTGTCACAGCGTTCGGCACCAGCATTTTCTGTCACAGCGTTCGGCCCAGCATTTTCTGTCACAGCGTTCTGTCCAGGTTTCGGTCACAGCATTCAGTCCAGTTTTTCTGTCATAGCGTTCTGTCCAGCATTTTCTGTCACAGCGTTCGGTCCAGCATTTTCTGTCACAACGTTCGGCCCAGCATTTCTGTCATAGCATTCGATCTAGCTTTCCTGTCATAGCGTTCTGTCCAGGTTTCGGTCATAGCATTTAGTCCAGTTTTTCTGTCATAACGTTCGGCCCAGCATTTTCTGTCATAACGTTCGGCCCAGCATTTTCTGTCATAACGTTCGGCCCAGCATTTTCTGTCATAACGTTCGGCCCAGCAATTCTGTCATAGCGATTGGTCCAGCATTCTCGGTCATAGCATTCTATCTAGCTTTCCTGTCATAGCGTTCTGTCCAGGTTTCGGTCATAGCATTTAGTCCAGTTTTTTCCGTCATAGCATTCGATCCAGCATTTCTGTCATAGTGTTTTGCCCCTGGGTTCCTGTCATAGCATTCTGCCCGGCATGTCTGTCATAGCATTTCCGCCCCAGGTTATCTGTCACTGTTCTGCCCCTGGAGTTCTGTCATAGCGTTCTGCCAGCATGTCTGTCATAACGTTCTGCCCTGGGATTTCAGTCATCGTTCTACCCAGGTTAACTTTTAGCATTTATGTCATGGCACTGTCGTGACATTTTTTCTGTCAGTATTTCTGTCATAGCGTTTCTGCTCAGCGTTTCTGTCATGGTGTTTCAACCTCTGTGTTTGGCCTCAGAGTTCTCAGAAGGGCGTTGTTCACGTATGACATATTCTGGTTAGGTTTGTCTGCATTGATTGTCATGTCTCATCGTATCTGTGTTCATGTTTGTACCGGGGTCAGTTAGCTAGGGCTCGCACATCGGGATCTGTCACATCTACAGATCCATACGGGCTGAGGTTTCGTTATTAATGATTGTTGACCACAATCTTCTCGCCCGTATACCATACGTCATACGATGCATGTTCATTCACCACACCTGTACGTCTACCCACCACGGTCTGTGGGTACTCTAGGCCTGAGTTTCTGTTAATTACCTGTCTCTGCGCTGCAGGTTACTCGGGTTAACTCGCTACTCACAACTCACACACAGGGTGGGGTGGGGGTTCATCAGGTTCATTCATGCGCTGTGGTCTTGACTTTTCTGCCAATGTTCTCATTCTTAGGTAGGCAGAGGGGCTTTGTTGTTCTCATGTCTGGTTGTCTGTCTTTCCTTCTAGTTGCGTTTTCAGGTTGGGCCGTCTTGGCATCCATACCAATATCAACCATGCCTGCACTCACTTACAGATGTCATTTCGCCACTGGGCGACCCCCTCGGGTTGGAAGCAGACGTCAATTTTCTTTAGTTGACATCCTGTTGCATAGAGGCCCTGGTTACCGCCCTGGGATTCATACTCTCAGGGTGTGTCCTAAGCCACGGTCCTTTAGGTGGTAGGTTGGGCGACGTCGTCACCATTCCGGATTCCACTCTCAGCTCCGATCTCTTGTCTAGGAGGTTGCCTGGAGTACTGCTCAGGGACGTCGGTCCAGTCATCTTTGCTCCTCCCCGGTTTGTTCCAGGTGGGGAGGGGGGTGCTTTAGTCACTTTGGGCATGGCTGGATCATGCCATGGGACTTATTCCCCTGGGTTGGAGTCTTTCTCCTTCTTCGGTTCAGGATTCGGTCTCGGTTGGTAGGTCTCGGGCAGTAGAATGACCTGTTCGCATCCGGTGGGACCAGTCTATCTTGGTGTCGCCATGTTGATGATGCTCATTGCCATGGCACCTACTCCATCACATCAATCGGGCAGCCAGCTTTTCCTCTCCTATCACTTGTATTTTTGGCACTTACCCTCTCACTTCCTCTTGCCAGGTATGGGTAGACCGGGGGGGGGGGTGTTTCATGGTGCTTCTTCTGGTGTCCATTGTGGGTTTTTCAGTCTGCTCAGCCATCTTCTTGCAGGGGTTCTTCGGGTCAGCCCTTGCTCCCTTTTCCCCACGTATCCTCTCATTCACAAGCAGTTCATTCTCATGTCTGGGTTATCTTGGGCTTCAGGCTCATCCTATCCTTCATGGGACATTCATTTGGGTTTGCGTAGCTTGCAGGCTCTTAGGGGGTTCCTTCTCATCTCCAGGTCAGGAGTTGGTGGGTTCTTCTCTCACTGCGGTTACTTGCCGGTTACATACAGTTGGCGTTTGGGCATACGTCATTTCATGGATGGGATCTTTACCTTCCCTTTTCCACCTAAACTTGTGTCTTTTTGCCCTCTTTTCAGGCATACTGACCATCCAGGCCATGGCACACCTCAGGCCTTGGTTCTTAAGTAATATCGCATTTCCCACTTGAAGACTCCGATTACAAGTGGGAAGGATGGCCGCAGGCCAGCCTGTATTTGTGGGAGGAGTCTGAGGGACTATTTAACCCTCCTCCTCTGTCAGGGCCTGTGTTGGTGATTTCTAGGTGCCCACCCACCCGTTTCCCCCAGCTTTGTCACTCATACTCATAGTATTTTTTCTTATTCTTACATTCAGGGTATGCCCTCTTTTCAGGCATACTGACCATCCAGGCCATGGCACACCTCAGGCCTTGTTTCTTAAGTAATATCACATTTCCCACTTGAAGACTCCAATTACAATGGGTGTTGTGTGCTTACAGCACAGTATACACCTGTATCTACCTATATTGCTGTTCTCTAATTGAGCCATCTGCAGGAGTTAGTTGGTGTTGTGTGCCTCCAGCACAGCACAGTATACACCGGTATCTACCCTTTAATTGCTAGTGTTCTATAATAAAGGCATCTGCAGGAGGCAGTGGGTGTTTTATGCCTCCAGCACAGCACAGTATACACCTGTATCTACCCTTTATTGCTGGTGTTCTCTAATATAGCCATCTGCAGGAGTTAGTTGGTGTTGTGTACCTTCAGCGCAGTATACACTTGTATCTACCCTTTATTGCTGTTCTCTAATAGAGCCATCTGCAGCAGTTAGTGGGAGTTGTGTGCCTCCAGCACAGCACAGTATACACCTGTATCTACCCTTTAATTTCTGGTGTTCTATAATAAAGGCATCTGCAGGAGTTAGTGGGTGTTGTGTGCCTCCAGCACAATATACACTACCCATTTGCTGGTTTTCCCATCTCCCCGCAGGCCACTACCATGTCTGGAAGGCCAACAAGGAGAGGCAGACAGGCGTGAGCCAATAAAAGAGGGCAAGCAGGCTCTGTGTCTAGAGACAACAGTACTGGTCGTGGACACGGTGTATCGTCATCAGCACGTGGCCATGGGACACGCTCGTCCTTATTTTTGGCAGCTGGACGTGTTGAGCCGCATCATCCTGAAGACTTGGTAGAGTGGATGACCAAGCCCTCTTCATCCTCCTCATCCTCTCTCACCCAGGCTCAGGGTACCAGCAAAGCAGCTACCAACGCATCCTCTTCCCTCATCTCAATGTCATATCAGTGACTCCTTCCCTAGACCCACCATGTCCTCCTTATTAGTCCCCCGAACTGTTTGAGCACAGTGTTGGGTACATGCTCCAGGAGGATGCCCAGTGTTTTGTAGGCTCTGATGATGATACTCAGCTAGAGGAAGGCAGTAGCATGAGTGCAGAGAGAGGGGATGCTCAAGAAGGACAGCAATATAGCAGTCATGTTCCACAAGCTGCAGCATACTGCCAGGTTTGCTCCAGTGATGAAGAGGGAGGGGATGATGAGGGCATTGACTCCACGTGGGTGCCTGGTAGGAGAGAGGAGGAGGAGGAGGAAGAGGAGGAGGCACATCTCCTACGATCCAGCTTAGGGGCAGCACACCGACTGAATCACACCGCAGAGCTCTGCCTCTGCAGGGCGCTGCCTCTGTGCATTATTCTAAAAGTTCTTTGGTGTGGGCCTTTTTTGAGACGAGTGCATCAGATCGCACCACTGCTATTTGCAACATATGTCTGAAGCGTATCTCGAGTGGCCAAAACATCAGCCGCTTGGGCACCACATGCTTGACCAGACATATGTTGACCTGCCATGCAGCTCGTTGGCAAGCGTACCTTAAAGACCCACACCAAAGAACAAAGCGGACCTCTCCTTGCTCCTCATCAGCTGGGATCTCCAACCCCACTAGACCTTCAGTCCTCTCTGAAACCTGCACTGAGAGGAATGAAGTTGTAGAATTAGGTGTGTCACAGCCAAGTACTTGCGGGCACTTTGCTAGCGGTACACCCATGTCCAATTGTAGCAGGCAAATTTCCCAGCTGCTGGACCATCGAAAAAAGTTCACTGCCAGCCATCCACATGCCCAGCGGTTGAATGCTAGCTTGGCTAAATTGCTAGCACTTCAACTGCTGCCTTTTCAGTTGGTAGACTTGGCCCCCTTCCGTGAGTTTGTGCAATGTGCGATTCCTCAGTGGCAGGTTCCCAAATGCCACTTTTTCTCACGGAAGGCGATTCTGGCTCTCTACCGGCATGTGGAAGGCAATGTCCTTGCCTCGCTAGACAGGGCGGTCAGTGGTAAGGTGTATATTACCGCTGACTCATGGTCCAGCAGTCATGGACAGGGACATTACCTATCTTTCACGGCCCATTGGGTCACTCTTCTGGCAGCTGGGAAGGATGCAGGACAAGGTGCAGTAGTGTTGGAGGTTGTTCCGCCACCACGCCTCCAAAATGCTACTACTGGTTGTGACACACCTCTCTCCTCCATCCCCTCCTCTTCTTATTCCTCCATGGCCTCTTCCAGTGCTCTATCCTTGGAACCAGTGGTTCCCCGTAGGCGTTCAAGGGGCTACACAAGTACGCAGGCAAAAAGATGCCATGCTTGCGCTGGTTTGTTTGGGGGACAGGAGCCACATTGGGGCAGATATTTTGTCAGCTCTGCAGGGGCAGGCCAAGAGGTGGTTGTCGCCACACCAGCTTAAGCCAGAAATGGTGGTTTGTGACAATGGCACCAATCTCCTCTCCGCCCTCCAACAGGGACAACTGACCCATGTGCCCTGTGTGGCTCACGTCCTTAACCTGGTGGTGCAGCGGTTCTTAGGCAGGTACCCGGGCTTACAGGATGTCCTGAGGCAGGCCAGGAAAGTCTGTGTGCATTTCCACTGATCATTTAATGCCAGTGCTCGGCTGGCTGAGCTCCAAAAGGAGTTAAATCTACCCAAGAACCACCTTATATGTGACATGCCCACCAGGTGGAACTCAACGTTGGCCATGCTGCAGCAGCTGCACACGCAGCAGAGGGCCATCAATGAGTACCTGTGTGACTATGGCACCAGGACAGGGTCAGGGTTTTTTTCCTCACCATGCCAGTGGGGCATGATCAGGGATGCATGCACTGTCCTGTCACAATTTGAGGCGGCCACAAGGATGGTGAGCAGTGACAGTGCATGCATCATTGACACTGTACCTCTTGTCCACCTGCTGGAGCATACACTGCGTGGAAAAATGGACAGGGCACTTGAGGCAGAACAGAGGCAGGAAGGACTTCCTTGCCTCTCAAGGCCCCCTTTATCCAGACAGTGTTCTTGCTGTCCTACCCATCACACAGGAGGAGGAGGAGGCTTGTGTCAGCATGGAGATGGAGCCTGGCACTCAGCATCAGCATCAGCAGTCTATTAGGGATGATTTACAGTCCCAATAAACACATGGACTTGTATGTGGCTGGGAGGAGGTGGCTGCGGATCATGTTGTCCTTAGTGACCCAGAGGACTCCAGACCGAATGCCTCAGCTAACCTACGCTGCATGGCCTCTCTGATCCTGCAAAGCCTGCGGAAGGATTCTCGTTTCTTTGGATCAAGGAGAGGGACCATTACTGGCTGGCCACTCTCCTTGATCCACGGTACAAGGGTAAGGTTGCGGACCTTATCTTGCCATCACAGAGGGAGCAGAGGATGAGACATCTCCTGTAGGCCTTGCAGAAAGGTCTGTGCAATGCGTTCCCAGAGACTGGGAGGATCCAAACTCCTGGTCCTGGACAATGTGTTGCTGAGGCTTCGGTCAGAAGGAGCGGTGGAGAAGGTGGTCATCTGACCGATGCGTTCAGACAATTTTTTAGTCCGCAGCCCCAAGGTATGATCGGTTCCAGCAACCATCACCAGCACCTGATTTACATGGTGCAGGAATACCTAGGGGCAAGGTCAGACTTGGACAACTTTCCCACCGAAAATCCTCTGGCTTACTGGGTCTTGAGGATGGATCACTGGCCAGAGCTTGCACAGTATGCAATTGAGCTACTGGCCTGTCCTGCGTCCAGCGTTCTTTCGGAACGCACCTTCAGTGCTGCTGGTGGCTTTGCAACCGTTCACAGGGTGCGCCTGTCCACCGACTCGGTTGATCGACTGACCTTCATGAAGATGTATCAGTCTTGGATCACCACCAGCTACCAAGCACCTGAAGCTGATGTAACCGAATATTTTTTTTTGAAATGTCATATCCCTTCAAGACTGCCTATGCTGATGCTGATTGACTGTCCTATTATGTTGACTTCCTCCTCAATGATCCAAAAGATATCTTGGAAGAACATTTTTGGTTCTGGGTGATGCCACCAGCCCAATTTTTCAGCCCCTGTTTAACAGGGGCATGTAATACAATTTTTGATGCAATGCTTTGCAGCAGGGCTCATTCCTGCACTACAACTAGAGTATATGGTAGAGGTTGCAGTGTATAGGTCCAATTTTTCAGCCTCCATTTAACAGGGGCATGTAATACAATTTTTGATGCAATGCTTTGCAGCAGGGCTCATTCCAGCACTCCAACTAGAGTATCTGGGTGAGATTGCAGTGTTGTGGCATCAGAAAGCAGTGTCTAAAGCCCAATTTTTCAGCCCCTTTTTAACAGGGCATGTAATTACAATTCTTGATATAATATTTCACAGCAGGGCCCGTTCCTGCGCCCACCGAGAGTAACTGTCAGGACTTATAGTGTTGTGGCACCAGCAACACCACCACAGCCACCAAAGGCCCAATTTTTCTACCATTGTTCAACAATGGCATGTAATTATAATTCTTGAGATAATCGTTCACAGCAGGGCACTCCAGCACCCACCAAGAGTCACTTTGAGGGCTTACAGTGTTGTGGCAACATCAATACCTTAGGCCCCCATTTCTGCAGAGCATATAGGGCAGGCCCCTACTTTCAAATATCCAACTTACAAACGTCTCCTACTTGTAAACGGAAGGAGACAACAGGAAGTGATCACAGCATGTGTGTTTATTTACATTCAGTGGAGGCTGGAGTTCAGCTATAATTTGAGATTTTGGTACCAGCAATGTCCACAAGGTTCTTATGTTTTTTGAGTATTGATTAATGGATGAGGTACCAATATATAGCCCAAACTTAATTTTATACTATACTTTAAGATAACTTAATTTTACATTTTAGGAGAACAAAAAATACAAATGCAAATAACACGTGTTCAGATGGAATGCATTATATTTATTGATAATGGAGTGAAACAAGGCAAAGTTTAAAAAACAAGAGAAGACAAGTCCATGCATTGAGAGATATATTATTAAGAAATGTACTGAAGTTACAAAACTGTCACTCTCTTGTCCTGGGAATGTGGAGGAATTCAGAAGCTGAAAGACAATTCAACAAATAAAGTTTGTTATGTGATTTTACTGGTATATGTAAGATACATTTTTTTTTTTTTTACAGGAAATTAAATTTTCACAAAGGATTACCATACTGTACACTTTGTTTATTTTGAGTGTTTAAGTTTACGATAGCAGGCATATGTAATTAGTGGACCTCCAGCTGTTGCAAAACTACAAGTCCCATCATGCCTCTGCCTCTGGGTGTCATGTTTGTGGCTGTCAGAGTCTTGCTATTCCTCATGGGATTTGTAGTTCTGAAACAGCTGGAGGTCCGCTAATTGCATATCCCTGTGGGATAGATAATAGTTTTTTGTTTTTTTTTTACTTAGCTATGTGAACCTATTCCAAGCAGCAGTGGGAAAAGTGAGGTACAGTATTCAGTCAGACTTCCACTTATTAAACTCTAATCAAAAAAAGTGATCTCTGATTTTGGGTTTCTGGTGAATCTACCTTGAATTGGCTGGATTGAATTCAATCGTTTGTTTCTTTTGTTTTTTTCCCCTTTACAATAAGCCTGTAGTGCCCGGATGTTGGTAATTTGGTGAATCTACTTTGCATTGTGTATTACATAAACGATACATGCAAGTTTTTATGTATGCACAAATGATATATTTTTTTGTTTTCATTGAGAGTTTTTTTTTTTTTATATCTGCTATAGCCAAATTGTATCCATACTAAATGAGCAAAGCTTTGACTTTTTTTGTAGTGATGGAGAATGCATTGGCCTTCTCTTTCTCCTGTATATTCCTATTTGCCAAGGAGCCAATCCATCATTGTGATGGGCCAGTAAGATGGGATGTGAGTGCGCAAACTCTGGTAATATTTTTAGGTGTACATCTATTTACAGAATGTAATCTTTTTTTTTTTTTTTTTTTTTTTTTTTTTTAGGGCTGAAACAAATCTATGTGATAGGGTACCATTGCGTGCATCTAAACATTCATTTTGAATGCCATCTGACTTACTAAGATAAAGGAGCTCTGAATTACATTTGTCATAGCATATCAGGGTGCACAGTACCACCATGCATTGTGGTCAGCTGCATTAAAAAAATGCTGCATATCCATTTTTTGGTCTGATATCCTGCGTTAGTTGCTCATTCTAAAAAAACAAGTTGCCTTGCCGCACCACATGTTAACGTTTACGCAACATTCATTGATATGCATGCATTATTGCAATGAAAGGGAGAAGTGTGAATGTATAACTAAATATTTTGAAAATCTTGCATCTCTGCAAAGGTTAAATCAGGCTAGCCATATTTGTCATAATAGACTGAAGCCTGCAACACCCACAAGACTTCTGATAGCTATAAACTAGGAATGAGCAAATATTCCCAGATCTGATTCACAACCAGTTACACAAAATGTGGTCAAAATTCATAAAAATGTAATGTTTTCCGCCCCAACCCCATTGAAGTTTGTGGGGGGAAATATTACATTAAATTTAGTCATTTTGTACATTAATACAGTGATCAATGCTAAAAAATTGCATAGATTAGTGAAATAATGTCACTGGCAGGGAATGGGGTTATCCACTAGGTGGTGCTGTAGGGGTTAAGTGTGTCCTAGGGGGTGATTCTAACTATGGGGGGGGGGCTGTGTGTGACACGTAACTGATCAGTGCCAGGGAGCACTGAACAGTGACAGTGTCACTAGGCAGAATGGAGAGATGCTTATTTACATTAGCATCTCCCCGTTCTTCCTCACCGTGAGTGATCACGGGTATGTCCACGGACATCGAGTCCATGGGACCTGTGATCACAGTCAAAATCTACTGGATACATATAGCGCAGATTTGGGCTTTACTGCAAGAGTTAAGATACTGCAGAGGATACAGCAGAGTACATGTAGTGCTTTGTAGTTTTGGCCCATGTTCCTATGTGCTTTGTAAGCTTATCTATGAGGATGGACATGGCACACCCTCCCCTTTCCTCTGTCTGTATGCCAATGTAGTAAGCAACGGGACAACTGCTTGATAACTGTTGCTTGTTTCAGCTCCAATCACTTGCTGGGGATAATCAGTGGCAGGAGGATTGCCAATTCAAACACTAGAACAAATGGTCAGTAACCATTGAATGCAATACTTTTAGGGTCCCAAACTTTAAAAAGGCAATATTTACATAAAATAAAATACAAAAACCCACAAAAGAAAGCAACACCTCAAAATACTCCTTTGACACAAAACCACACTTTTTAAAGGGAAGCAATGCAGCAAAAAATAAAAAATAAACTAAAAAATTCTATGGACAGGACAGCAGCTAAAAATGACCTCAAAAGAAGGCAGAAAAGGGGTTGCTTGTTCAAAGAGCTACTGACATCAATAGAAGGAGATGCTGCTCCAGGTGAGGTTTAACAGCCTAATGGTATTCATACATGGGAGCTCACCCCAGCTCGGCTCCGCATTGCAATAAATCCAAAAGAAACATCTGCACACCATTGCAAGTCCTTGTACCATTTACTGTATAATCTTCAAGAACAACTGATACAAATAGGACACAAAGAAGGTGCTGTTGATGTGTTTCATACAAAATTGCGCTTATTCATAGTTATAATTAAGTACAAGTTCATATGAAATGCATCAACAGCAGCTTATTTGTGTTCTGTTCATGTCACATATTCTTCAAGTGATTGTAGACCACTATAGTAAATAAATAAATAAACTTTCCCCTGTAAAACAATTGCATAATGTGCTAGTATGCATCACATACTAGCACATTATGAAATACTTACCTTAGAGCGAAGGAGCGAAGTCATCCAGGAATGTGCTGTCATTGCTGACAGGGCTTGCATCTTGCCCTGGTCTTCCATTCAGGTTTGCAGACTCCGGCTGTGTGAGTGGCCAGAGCCACGATGACATTGGTTCCGACATGGTGCTCTGAAGGTCTGGCACAGCATGCTGGACCATCAGAGCATATGCGCTGGTGGTGTCACTGGCTGCATCAAGTGTGAATATCCCCTAAATGGTGCAGTTTAGGAGATATTAATTTTACCTACAAGTAAACCTTATTATACACTTACCTGTAGGTAAAAATCACAAAGAGGACTTTACTACCTCTTTAAAGATTACACACTAAATGGTACAAGGACTTGCAATGGTGTGCAGCCATTCCTTTTGGATTTATTGCTCAAAGAGCTAGCTATCAGAATTAGAGTACAGTTGCCTAATCCCTTCCTATGCAGTCTGAGAGCTTTCTCTAAGATTTCCCTGAAACAGCTTCCAATTCGCTGACTCTATGGAGTCTATGTATAAAACAGTCACTATACATACAGGTTGACAAACATCCACAAACTCAACATGAAAATGTTATTTTTTTTTTTTCTCTAATATGATTTGTTCCCATATTAGCAGCACCATCTAGTGGCTTAATGTGTTTTCCAGAAATATCCAAACGTGTAGTAAACCTCCCTATCGCCATATTTGCCTCCGTTTAATCTACAACTGCCATGATGCTGCACATGTGATTAGTTATGTCACCAGCCATTGGATGGTTTGACAGTTTGGTTCAGAGCACAACCAATGGGAGTGTTACATTTCCGTCATGTCCCGTAAATGAAACAGTTTTATGAATGGGTTTACTCCGCCTTTAATCAGGGCAGAAACTGAATTATGGCCACTTGATGGCCCTGAAGAAGTGGGAATTAATCATAATACATAAAATACAGCAAAGTTATTGTTCTGGCTGTGCAGATGTTTGTCACATTTGTTCAGCAGATGATTTATACATAAATCCGTTTAGCTGCTCTGTGCTTCTCCTTTTATAGTTAGGGGGCTAGCTTAACCAAAAATGCACTTATTGGTCCTACTTATCCTGCTGGTCATAGTTCAAAGGTCATGCAGTCCATGTGTTTATAAACCTGGGTTAATTTGCACATAAATCTGCCATAACTGACTATAAACTCACATTCACCGCACTTCCCTATTTCCGTATTTAAAAAAAAGAAAAAAAAGTTAGGCATAGTATACATCAATTAGGCCTATTATCTTGTGCTAATGCTAATTTCTTCAATTGTATTTTTATTGAAAATTTTCCAGAGAGAAAATACAAAGGGAAGTATAACAACAGATAATTGTCAGTGTCAACAATATTACAGACCAAAGGCCAAAAAGCAAGAATAAGAAAATAAACATAAAAATAAAAAAATGTGATGGTCAGGCAATATCAAGTCACATGCACATTTAAAGCAGTAATGTATGCAATAATGGCGGGGGGGGGGGGGGGGTGGAGGGGAAGAGTCAGGAGGAGAGGGGGGGTAGGATAGAATCCAATGGGTGGGTAGGCCAAATAGCTACATGGCTGCAAGGGAAGCATAGCCAACCATTGGACCTGGGGTACGCTCATTTCCGGGAGGAGCCTATACCAGACTGAGGCATCCTCGGGGAGAGACATGTACAGGCGGGAGGGTAAGGAAGAACATCAAATAATCTCTTGGGGGGGCTGTAGGGAGTCCCGGGTTAAGCTGGGAATGGTCCCATAAGTCCCAGACCCGGAAGAACCTAGGTAGTGTGTCATGAAGAACAGCGGTAAGGTGCTCCATCCTACGGATCTGTTCCAGGGTTTGTAATATCTGTGGAAGCGTTGGCGGAGATCGCGACAACCATCTGACTGGTATGGCCCGTCTCGCTGCCAGCAGAATATAGCCTAAAAGTTTCTGGACATTGGCAGGCAGGTCAGGAAAGGGTAAGCCTAACAGAAAGTGGATTGGTGTAAGAGGGAGGGTGGTGTCGGAAAGTTCTTGCAGATATACATGGACAGAGGACCAAAAAGGTTGGATAACAGAACATTCCCAGAAAATGTGGAAAAGTGATCCGATAGCCTTCCGACATCTCCAGCAGAGTGGGGAAACCCGGGGATCGTATTTATGTAGGAGCTGAGGGGTCCTGTACCAAAACATTAGGATTTTATAGATTTTCTCTTTTTGTTCTACACATCGAGACGATTTAGTGGCAGTCTCCCAAATTTTCAGCCATTGGGGGGTGGTAATGGTCTGGCCAAGAAGCCGAGACCATTTGTGCATATAGAGGTGACCTGGGCCAGAAAGAGAGGGAGAGGCCTGTAAATATTTGTAAATCTCAGAGATGAGTCTCGTTTGGTATGGACCTTGGGAGCAAAGAAGTTCAAAAGGGGTAGGGTTATGTAAGGTAAGGGTAGGGTTTTTGGAGCTAAAGTAGTGTCTGATTTGAAGATAGGAGTAAAATAAACCCTTGGGGACCTGAAATTTACGTTGAATATCAGCGAAGGAGAGAAGCGAATGTGTAAGTGGATGTACCAGGTTCCGAAGTTGGAAGACGCCCGCACGTGTCCAAGGGAGCATGCGCGGGTAAGACAGGCTGTCCGGAATGTCAGGGTTGAACAATACGTTTAATAAAGGTGAGCACGGAGAGGTCAGGGAGAAACGCTGGGTACACTTCTTCCATATAGAAAGAGTAAAGAGCATGGGGCGTAGAGACAGGTTCCTAAGTTGACGTATGGAAGTTTCCAATTCTGCCCAAATCATCGAGCAGGGGTGGACCGGAGTAGTAATGTTCATTTCAATGTCAGACCATACACTGGACGACATTCTATGCGACCATACTATAACCGGTTTCAAGTGTGTAGCAAAATAATATTTAAGGAGGTCTGGGGCCCCCAGTCCACCTCTAGCTCTGGGAGTGAGCACAACGGAACTAGCTATCCTGTGGGCCTTATATCGCCATATAAAGTTAAGGAAGGACCTCTGAGTCGCTTTGAGTTGGGACATGGGAACGGGGATCGGTAACGTTTCAAATAGGTATAAAAGTCGGGGCATGATAGACATCTTCAAGACATTGATGCGACCCAAGAGGGAGATGGGATACAAGTCCCATTGCCGCAAGAGTCGGTCAATGTCCCGAAAGAGTGGTGGAAAGTTAGCATGATACAGGCTAGAGTAGGAAGAGGTAAGGTTAACCCCTAGGTATTTGAGAGAATCTGTACACCATTGATAAGCGTAGTTGCGCTGCAAAGGGACAAGGTCCGTGGGGGGAATAAGGATAGGTAGAGCTTCCGTCTTGGTAGTGCTGATTTTATATCCAGAGAGTGAGCTGAATTGGTGCAGGAGAGCATGGAGAGAGGGAAGGGAGGTGTGGGGTCTGGTTAAAGTTAGCAGAATATCATCAGCGTATAGAGACAGTTTATACTCTGTGTGGCATAGCTGTACCCCTCGAATGTCAGGATGAATACGGATAGCCGCTGCCAGGGGTTCCAAACAGAGAATAAAGAGCAAGGGGGACAATGAACAGCCCTGCCTAGTGCCATTACTGAGGGAGAAGGATGGTGATAAATAGGAGGACAGCTGGACTTGCGAAGAGGGTCTGGAGTACAGTGCTCTCAGGGCATCGACAAAGGGACCCGCAATGCCAAAGTGAGAGCGTGGCAAACATAAATGGCCAGCTGAGTCTATTGAATGCCTTTTGAGCGTCAAGGCTCAGAATTAGAGCTGGGCGGTTCGTTTTATTTAGTAAGTCAATCAAATCTATGGTACGTCTAGTATTGTCTCCCGCATGCCTAGCCAGTACGAAACCGACTTGGTCCTTGTGGATGAGTTGTGGTATTAAGCTGGACAACCTATTCGCCAAGATTTTAGTGAAAATTTTGTAATCGGAATTTAGCAGTGCGATAGGCCTGTAATTATCTGGGAGGGAGGGGTCTTTACCTGGTTTCGGGATCACAGATACGTGGACATGAAGAAACTGGGGGTCAGGAACGGTGCCTTTCAGTAAGGAAGAGAATAGGGAAAGAAGGTGTGGACTCAGAAACGGGAGGAAAGTTTTGTAGTAGGAGTAAGGTAGGCCATCAGGGCCAGGGGCCTTTTGAGTGGGAAGATTCTCCACTACTTCAGCTAATTCCTCAGGGGAGATAGCGGAGTTTAAAGACGGGAGGTGGTCAGGAGAAAGCTGGGGGAGGGGCAGTGATTCCACGAAGGAGGTAAACTTCTCCTGGGTGAAAGTGTATTGATCATCAGTGAGTAAACAGTTATACAGCTTATGATAAAAGTGGCCAAATGTTTTAGACATTGTGAGAGGGCAGTAAGTGGAGGAACCGTCGGGTTGTCTAAGGGAGTCAGGATAGGCTTGGAAAGGTCTGGGTTTAAGTTTGTTTACTAGGATCCGGTGGGGCTTGTTAGAGTACTCGTAAAATTTCTGTTTTGACCATAGGAGGGATTTGTCTATTTTCTGCATATCAAGTGATCTAAGGAGATTGCGTAAGTAGACAACAGTCCTAAGCCCTGACACCGTGGGAGAAGAGAACAAACGGTCTTCGGCCTTGCGAAGCCTGAGAAGAGCCGAGGCTCTTTGGTATGTGGCGTCTTTTTTGAGTCGGGAGCTTATTGCAATACAATGCCCCCTGAATACAGGTTTATGTGCCTTCCACAGAGTCGAGGGCTCGGAGACGGTGCCAGCGTTAAGCTCAAAATACTCAGTAAGGCATGTGGTCAATTGGGCTTTAGTCTCTGGGTTACGTAGAAGAGTCTCATTGAGCCGCCAGTGACAGGTGCGGGGGAAGGCCGAGGATAGGGAGAGTTCTAAATTGACAGAGGAGTGATCCAACCAGGGGACAGGATTAATTTCCGAGGATACTGCAGCTGTCAAGAGGGGCGTGGAGATAAAAAAATGGTCCAGTCTAGAAAAGAGTTTGTGAGGGCGGGAGTAGAAAGTATAGTGTTTCTGAGTAGGATGTTTAATTCTCCATATGTCCAGTAAGCGTCGGGTTCTGATAAGTCTGCGGAACGATTTGGAGAGGGAGTCTACATTGGAGGGGGTCTTAGGGGGAAACAAAACATGTTTGTCTTTACCAGGGGACATGACCATATTAAAATCTCCACCAATCACTGTAAAAGGGTGTGCATACTTATCTAACATATCAAACACAGTACTGAGAAAGCGAACTTGACCAGAATTGGGAGCATATACATTTAGGATCGTGACAGGTTGAGACTGAAACATGCAATCCAGAATAATAAATCTGCCCTGGGGGTCCAGGTAAGAAGATTGGATTTGCAACGGGCAGGAGCGGCCAATCAGGATCGCCACGCCCGCCTTGCCAGACGGATCCGAAGCCAAAAAGGAGGTCGGAAATGCTTTGCTAGCAAATTTAAGGGAACCCCCAGGACGGAAGTGTGTCTCCTGGATCAGTATCGCGTCCGCCTTAGAAGCTTTAAACTCTTTCAGAGCCAACCACCTTTTCCGAACAGAGTTTAAACCTTTCACATTACAGGTAAAAAATGCCAACGACATATCAAAGGAGACTGGTGAGAGAGCATAGAAAGAAGCATAAAACAGTCAGTGGAGATTGAGTCCCAAGCGGTAGGGAGGAAGAAGCAAGAGGAGAAAAAGAAACAAAGGAAGAGAAAGAGAGAGAGCCTGACATTTTGGTAAATAGTGGTGTGACAGTAATATTGACAATTACATACATCTAGAGAATTGCGGCTGTCGGTCACCAAGAAATACAAAGGAGACCGAGGCCTGACTAAAAAGAACTTCCCAAGAAAAACTAGTGTAGAGGTGAGCGGCGTCACAAGGATAAGTGAATCACAGAAAAAAAGCTGTAGACAAATTCTAAAAAACAAAAAAAAAACAGCTTATGGGGAGACTGCATGGGCAGCAACCACAAAAAAGGACGAAAAAAAAGAAGAAAAAGAAAAACCAAAAATAAAAAAGACATCCGAAGAGAAGCCTGGAGAAAAACAACCTCCAGGAAGCCCAGGTCCGAGCCCGGGACCAAAACAGGGGTCACGAGGACCACCTAATGTGGGGGGGAGGGGAGCCCATAGGCCACCCCCCACCTTCCATAGCTGGAAAAACTAATTCAGTCAACTTTCAAAAAGCGAGCGTAGCAACTGTGTAATAATATAACAGTCAAAAGGCAATATATCAGAGTTGCAAACAGTAAAAAAAGAGAGCAATAAACAGTGAACAGTGAACAGTGCACCCCGTGGGTGTCGGGAAATAGGTATGGGGGATCCACCATGGTACAACGGCATGAGACTGCACCATGGAAAATCCAACAAGGCCCCATCCAAGGGGGTAGATAGGCTCAATCGCGTTCCAATGCAGTGTTCCTCAAGTCGGAGGTCTGAAGGAAGGCCTCCGTTGAGGGGTGAGGTTGGATCTAGAAGGCTTTGGTCGAACTGGGGTCCAGATCCGGGCAGGAAGTGCAGACGGCCGAGGTGTAGAGGGAAGCGGAGCAGGTTCCTCATCTGGAAAAGGAGGGAGGCCAAGACTACGCAGGAAGGCGTCGCTTTCATGTAGATCACGAAGAGAGAATTGAGTGCCTTCTCGGGTCACCGAGAGGCGGAAGGGAAAACCCCATCTGTATGGAACCTTGTGGGATTGGAGATGAAGCGTCAAGGGACGTAGGTTCCTTCGTCTTGCCAAGGTAATGGGCGAGAGATCATTAAATATTTGAATTTTGGCACCTTTAAAGTCCAGCTTTGATTGATTACGAGTAGCGAGTGTAAGTGCTTCCTTACTGTCAAAGTAGTGGAACCGAACCACCACGTCCCTTGGGTTTGCATCTGCAGGGGGTTTAGGCGCCAGTGATCTATGGGCCCTGTCTAATCGCCAATCAATATCTGGAACTTGGGGGGCCACCAGGTTAAACAAGCTCAGAAGGTAGGAGCGGAGATCCCTGTCCTCCACTACTTCAGGGATGCCTCTGATCCGCAGGTTCTGTCTGCGTTCACGATTCTCGAGGTCTTCTTGTTGCATTTGGAGTTGAGAAACAGAGTGTTTAACAGCGGCGTTATCTTCCTCTAACACTTGAACATATTGGACCAGTTCATCAAATTTAGTCTCCAGGGTGTCTGTTCGGCCGCCCAATTGGTCAATCTCACCCCTCAGCTCCTTGGCAAGTTTCCCAATTTCCTGAGTTATGGAGTGAGTGACAGCTTTGAGCAGGGATTGGAGCTTAGCGTCCAGGACATCTGCCATCAGCAAAGTGGGGGGGCCCCTGGTCTAGGGTGGGTGAAGGAGCGTCCGGGCAGTTCAAATCTGGTTCACGGCGAATTTGAGGGTCTGATGCAGGGTCTCCCTCCGGTTGGGAGGAGGGGTGGATTTGTGTAGATAACGGTCCATGGTGGATGAAGTTTGGGGGAGAAGTACAGAAGCGTAGGACTTTCTTTGGTCTCCTATCTTCCCCATGGGGTGCACGGCTGGGCTGAGTGGGTGAGGATGCGACTCCCGGAGGTAGTAAAGCTGCAAAACGCTGAGAAGGAGCCTCAGGAGGGCGGGGGTGGGGACATGGCCCCAAAATTACATGGTTGTCATGGTAGAGGGGCGCTCACATGGTCTGGCAGTCAATAGGCCTGGACAAGTAGGCACAGGAGTTGAAGGGGGGGGCAGGGGGAGATACAGGGAGATCCGGGGGGGGGGTGGGGGCAAAACAGTCAGCCCAGGTGGACGTGGGGGGAAGCAGGGGCACAGAGGGGGATGAAGGGGGGGTAGTTGCAGAAAGGTACCTGTTGAGATGGCAGAAACACTGCGCTGCGTATCGGTCCAGAAGGAGGTCAATCACAGTGGGGGAGAGCAGTTCGGTATCCACCAGGGACCTCTGGCAGGTGGGGGGTAAGGATGGGTGCAGACCCCCACAACTGCAGCTGCAGGCACCTCCGCTGGGTAGGTGGATTGTATAGGCCCGAGGCCTAAAGATGGCGGCCGGCCTCATGTGAAAGGGGCTCCGCAGTAGGCCTCAGCGCGGTCGGATCTTCCGGAGGCGTTTCAGGCTATCCCCGCTAGTTGTCTCTACCCCCGATGGCCGTGAGGGGATGTCAGCCGTGCTGCAGGAGACCTTGGATGGCGCGGAGGTCCGGGGATGGAGTAGGCCCCAAGATGGCCGCTGCGGTCCGGCGGACAGGAATAGGCCGCGAGCCTGGATGGGGCTCGAGCGGCTGGCAAAAATTACAAAAAAAACCCCTGGATGGTGCGGGAGGGTTCCAACACCCAGCGGAGAGAGTCCAGGGCTCCCTCCCCGCTCGGATCGTCCCGATGGCAGTGGATGAAGCGGCGGCTGTGTCGGTGCTCTGGCACAGCACGTCCGCTCCCGTCGACTTCCGGTCACGCCCCCGCTAATGCTAATTTCACACTACTGTATCCTTGATTCCAAGCTGAAATTAACCAGATTGGGGTGACAGTTGTTGTATGCAAGCCAACTTACTTTATATCATTGAGTCTGTCTGTGTAAATTAAACCCTACTTACAGCTTTAATGTATTTCCAAGCATATGATTTAAAATATTTGTGTAGTTTTAATATCAGCCTTAAAGCTTCATAAAAACACCCTGTTCCCAATGTAGAGTATTTTTTATTTCCTCTTGCTTTTGTTGTTACTTGTCCCTCATGGTAGCATCCAGATTTCCTTTTTGTATTTTTTATTTTTTTTTACAATAGCTTGCCTATTAGCCCTAAGATTGTCCAGAATTTAGTACAAGCATTTGCCCTTCATATAGTTATTTCCTGCTAGGTTTGAGCTCTGAGTTTAAAACAGGAGTCTTTGAACCCCAAGAAAAATGAAACAGGGCAGATTCTCTCATCTCTTTCCCCAACCAGCTCCATCAAAAAATGACAACATGACTGCTGTGAGCTCACTAGTTTCTTGTGAAGCGGTTTGCTTGTCCATTACCTCAGAATTCTTTTCTCCTATGTGATCAGGGGCAAATGCAGTGCATTTTGGGTTTGGGCATGTATTTTTTATTATAAATTTGGATTTGTCCAAACTGCAATACCCAGAGATCTGCTTTGAATGCAAGACATTGGGAAAACTGTACTTCATCTCTAATGCCATGTACACACGACCGGACTTTCCGGCAAACTAGGTCCGAAGGGATTAGTCCGTCGGTCAATCCAATCATGTGTGGGCTAGATTGTTTAAAAAAAAAAAAAAGGAAATAGAACATGTTTCAAATCTATCTGATGGACTCAATTCTGATGGACTAAAATCGAGAAAAATGTTCGTCTGTCTGCTGGTCTGATGATACGGCCAAAGGGAAGCTATTGGCTACTGGCTATTGAACTTCCTTGTATAGTCCCGTTTACGTCATCGCGTTTTAAAACTAAGGACTTTCGAACGGACTTAGTCCGTTCGTGTGTGGCCAAGTCCGTTTGTTCGGAAAGTCCTTCGGAACTCTGCCGAAAGTCTGTCGGACCTAGTCTGCTGGAAAGTCCGGTCGTGTGTACAAGGCATAACAGATACCAGATGTGAACTTTTGTTCAGAGGTTGAAATTTATAAGAATCTAGCCATACTGGTTTAAAAAAATGCTAGTAGTCATGGCAGAAAAAAAATTAAAAAATTGAGTGTTACTAGCATTTAGCATTTAGAAGTGTTTAGGAGCGTTTAGCATTTTTTTTTTCTGCCAAAAAATACAAAACAGAAGGTTTTTTTTTCTGCCTCTAATGCTAAGCTTAAAATGTGCCTCTAAATGACCTAATGTGCATGGACAACATTAGTTGCTTCTACAGGCAAAAAGCTAAACTCCTCTAGGAGCAGTGCATTTTTAAGCCACTGTGCATGACCCCTAAAAGCCCTTCCTTATTTACTCATTTTTTAACAACATCAAAATCATTTTGCAACATTTGTTTAATAAATTAAAAAAGACCCGTTGATCCTGCCAGAAATATGAGCTCATAACTTCCTTTATTCCCTGTCTGTTCTGTAGTCTTATCGCTTAGCATTGTTCCCAGCTATCTCTGTGGACTAAAAAACACTATTATGGAGAAGAGGAGAGGGGGATATATTCTATCCTAGGTAGCATGGCTGCTTTTCCATAGGTAAAATGAAGTGAGTGAGCATTTTTACCCTAGAACCAAAAGTGTATTACTTTAAGGATCACCAGGTGGAAACAAAATTGACAAAAGACTGAAAAAATGAATGCAGCCACCACATCTTAGGAATGGTAAATTGCAATGTATTGTATTTTTGTTCTTGAGTTTAGCAATAAAGTCATGTGCTCTTCTGAGTTATGTGAAATTAGAATTTTATATTTTTTCTTAATTTTATTAAATTTTTTGTGTTTTATTGTTGAGACATAAGCTCGTAATTTAAAAGAAGTATTACCTGTGACTAACGAGGAGAGTAGGAGGATCCTTTGCTGTAATATACAGCGCTGCTATGGATGGAACCAGCATGATCAGTACCGCCAGGTAAGCCACCTGCAGCACCACCAAAGCCACCAACATGGCCTGCAGCACCACCAGTTAAACCAGCAGCTGCACTCAAAACACCACCAGTAAGGCCACTAGCTGCATGCCCTGCAGTACCAACAAGGTTACCAGCTACATTGCCTGCAGCACCAGCTAAATGCCCTGCAGTACCAACAAGGTTACCAGCTACATTGCCTGCAGCACCAGCTAAATGCCCTGCAGTACCAACAAGGTTACCAGCTACATTGCCTGCAGCACCAGCTAAATGCCCTGCAGTACCAACAAGGTTACCAAATACATTGCCTGCAGCACCAGCTAAATGCCCTGCAGTACCAACAAGGTTACCAGCTACATTGCCTGCAGCACCAGCTATATGCCCTGCAGTACCAACAAGGTTACCAGCTACATTGCTTGCAGTACCAACAAGGTTACCAGCTACATTGCCTACAACACCACCAAGGCCACCAGCTACATTGCCTACAACACCACCAAGGCCACCAGCTACATTGCCTACAGCACCACCAAGGCCACCAGCTACATTGCCTACAGCACCACCAAGGCCACCAGCTACATTGCCTACAGCACCACCAAGGCCACCAGCTACATTGCCTACAGCACCACCAAGGCCACCAGCTACATTGCCTACAACACCACCAAGGCCACCAGCTACATTGCCTACAACACCACCAAGGCCACCAGCTACATTGCCTACAACACCACTAACTACATGGCCTACAGCACCAGTAAGACCTCCAACTAGTCCACCCAAAAGATTACCAGATTTAGATTTACCACCACCACTGACAATATTATGGAAAACATTAACAACATCTTGAATTGGTCCATAACCAGCCTCAAGACTTTTCCCCTGGAAAAAAAAAGATATATGTATAAATGTAGGCATGCTTAGCAATGCAAATAAAGTGTATTTTATTAAAATAGAATTGTATAAAATGTCACAGTTTCAATTGCATTTGCATTCACACTGGCATATTCCATTATTCCATAATCTGCATCCTAACCTCCTTACTACTGCTGTGCAATATTTTTGAGCAGTGGTAGCAGTGGTAGTTTTTTGCCACACATATCGTTTTGCTTTTAGGCCAAAAAGTTCAATTTTGGTCTCATCTGACTAGAGCACCTTCTACCACGTGTTTGCTGAGTCCCCCACATGGTTTCTCGCAAACTGCAGATGGGACTTCTTATGGCTTTCTTTCAACAATGGCTTTCTTCTTGCTACTTTTCCATAAAGGCCAGATTTGTGAAGTGTTCAAGTAATAGTTGACCTCTGAACAGATTCTCCCACCTCAGCTGTGGATCTCTGTAGCTCCCCAAAAATTGCCATGGGCCTCTTGGTTGCTTCTCTGATTAATGCTCTCCTTGCCCAGCCTTTCATTTTAGGCGGACAACCATGTTTTGGTAGGTTTGCAGTTGTGCCCTACTCTTTCCATTTTCGGGTGATGGATTGAACAGTGCTCCGTGAGCTGTTCAAAGCATGAGATTTTTTTTCTATAACCTAACCCTGCTTTAAACTTCTCCACTACTCTATCCCTGACTTGTCTGGTTTGTTTCTTGGCCTTCATGATGCTGTTTGTTCACTAAGGTTCTCTAAGGCTGGATTCACACCTATGCATTTTTAGTGCTTTTTGCATTTTTCAGATTTGCACTACAGTCCATTTAACATGGTTTCCTATGGAACACGTTCTATAGTGCAAATCTGCAAAATGCAAAAAGCACTAAAAATGCATAGGTGTGAATCCACCCTTACAAACCTCTGAGGGCTTCACAGAACAGCAGTATTTATACTGAGATTAAATTACGCACAGGTGAACTCTATTTACTAAGGTGACTTCTGAAGGAAATTGGTTCCACTAGATTTTAGTTAGGGGTATCATAGTAAAGGGGGCTGAATACAAATGCACACACATTTCAGATATTTTTTGTAAAACATTTGGGAACCGTTTATCATTTTCCTTTCTATAGTAAAAAATCAATTTGATATTAAATATCACCAAAAGAAAGCTCTATCTGTCTCAAAAAATATATAACAAATGTATTTGAGTATACTGTTGAATGAGCAATTGTCAGTCAAACTATCACAATACTTGCTTTGTCCTATGGTTTAAATTAAATTGCGTTGTTTATTTAAATTGGCTGCCACTGCACATGTCGTGAAAATCAAACATGTTCTATTCTTTCAGATGCATTGCATCTTCTTTAAACTTACTACCCATTTCTATTTCTCATATCTACATTTTTTTCATTAAGGCAACGCTGTAACAAAAAAAAAAACAGGCTATAAAAGAAGAATCTTACATGTCCAGTTACCAGTGACTGCGATCTTCACTTTCTTGCTACACTGGCTTCTTCAGCATCAGATATACTTACACGTTTGTTGGCTGACCATGTCCCCAACTTAGCAAACATTGGAGTCACTGGCACAGAACTGGAAACTATTAAGGCCTCTGGAAGTTTGGAAGAAACTTCTTCTGGAAGAAACTATTAAGGTACTGGAAGTTTTGCAAACTCTCCTAGAAGCCTCTCCTCCTGATAGCAGCATTTTGGCAGAAAAAAGCTTGAAGCTTGTAAAAATGTCTAATTCGTTTAGGTGGGATAAGGAAAATCAAGTTTTTGGGTGGTAATTCATTTAATTGGCCAGAATAATAATTTATAAATTTATAATAATGGTATAATTAACCGCTTCTGCTCTGGAAGGTTTACCCACCTTCACGAACAAGCCATTTTTTGCAATACGGCACAGGGTTAGTTTAACTGAGAATTGTGCGGTCATGCAGCGCTGTACTCAAGTAAAATTGATGTCCCTTTTTTCCCACAAATAGAGCTTTCTTTTGGTGGTATTTGAACACCTCTGCGTTTTTAATTTTTTTGCGATATAAACAAAAAAGACCATACATTTTGAAAAAAATCTAAATATTTTTTACTTTCTGCTATAAAACATATCCAATAAAAAATGTAAAAAAACACACATTTCTTTATCAGTTTAGGCCAATATGTATTAGACATGTGCAGACTAGAATATTTCGTTTCGTTTTTTCGTTTTCGTCCGTAAATTTTATTTATTTAGTTACTCCCGAAATTCGTTTTTATTTATTTCGTTTTTCGTGCAAAAATTGCATTCGTCCGAAAATCCACATGAATTACGGTCGAATCTGTCTTGGAAGGCTTATGGTATCTGTCGAATGGATAAAGAAGATTCGATGGAGCTGCTAAACTATATAGCCTATAGGCGGAGCATTCGATTGCCGAAATGTACGATTGCAGTGTCGTATAGTTGCGACGATCCCGTCGAATATTATTATAAACGTGCAACGATCCCGTCGAATATTATTATAAACGTGCAACGATCCCGTTGAATATTATCATTATTTTTTTTTAATTTACTTCCCCCACCCAATTCCAGTATCGTTTCTCTCTGTCGATTCTGTTCTCTCTATGTCGAATATTTACTCTCTGTCGAAGCTTTTCTATATAATAGGACTAATAGAGGTAAACGAAACTTAGGCACATTCGACCACAGGTTCAATAGACATATGGAGTCACGTCGAATCTCCTATTCTATATCGAACGGTCACTTCGAATCTCCTATTCTATATCGAACTGTTGTAACAACGAAAACGAAAAAAAGCATTTATTTATGTCGGATCTTTCGTTTTTCGGAATCTGCACTTTCGTTATCGTTTGTCAAAACGAAAACGAAAATACCTGAAATTCGGACGAAAATGCATTCGGACGAAAACGAATGCACATGTCTAATATGTATTCTGCTACATATTTCTGGTTAAAAAAATCCCAATAAGCGTATATTGATTTGGACACTAAGTGACACGTTTGATACTTTTTTTGGGGACCAGTGAAACCAATACAGTGATCAGTGCTAAAAAATATGCACTGCCACTGTATTAATGACACTGATAGCGAAGGGGTTAACCTCAGGGGCAATCAAAGGGTTAAATGTGTGCCTAAGTAGTGCTTACTATGTGTGGGTGCTTTAACTGTGGGAAGACAGAGATCTGTGTGTCTGCTTAGCAGAAACACAGGATCTCTGTCTTCCCTTGTAACAGAACAATGGTTTGCCTTGTTTAAATAGGCAGACCGCCATTCTGCCTCTGTTGGGAATGATTGGTGGGTCCCAGCAGGCATCAGGTCATCCGGACCCGCTGATTGGCTCCTGCTGTGTCCAATCACAGCAGAAGCTGGTCGCCAGGAAGTGCATGTGCACGCTGCAAACCCGGAATAGAAGACAAAGTACAGGTAATTATTTCACCTGTAGAAGCCACAGTACATATACATGGGGTGGATGGCAAGCGGTTAATTTATTTATAATAATACATTTCATTGGCCTAAATAAATTAACACTCAAGCGCTAAACGTGTCTAGCATTAACACTCATTTGGACGCGTTTACAGACGCTGAGTGTATTTTCTACCAAAACGCTCCTGGATTCACTGGCAGTGTTTTTTTTTCTGCCTCTAAACTCTTCTGAAATCATATGATGATTATTTACTAAGACTGGTGCAATTCTGCATACAGATCAATCATCTTCCAGGTTTTATCGCCAAAGCTTAATTGAACAAGCTGAATTTACAAGCTGATTGGCTATCATGCACAGCTGCACTAGATTCTGAGTGCACCAGTTTTAGTAAAAAATACTCTGATGTGTGCATGGACACATAGGCTAACATGCAGGGGAGTTTAGAGGGAAGGAAGTGAAAAAAACATCCAGTGTGCCTTTTAACATGTCTTTTACAGACTGTTTTTTTTTTTCAGTCTGTTTAACTCTTTGACTGCCAATGACATACAAATGATAGGGGCTTCAGTCATAAGCTTGTTCAAAATGGTTCAGGGGGTTCTGCTCTTTGGTATAGAAATAATCTGGACAGCAATAAGGCCACATAATAACTTCTACAACCCTTGTTTGAGTATTGTAGTTTGACACTGATTTGCATCTATTTTGGTATCTATTTACTCAACACAGTCATATTTATTTATTTTTTAAATTGGAAGTTTTCACAAAAATAGGAATTATATTGTGTTTACGAGCACTAAATTCAACTTTAGTATATATTTACTGAAAAAGTAGGATTAATAAACAATTGTGCAACATTACATAAGAATTGCAACTACCATCTATTTAGCCTGCAAGGCCTCTGCTTTCAGAAAACATATAATGTTTTTGGGGTTTTAGGAAATGTTCAGGCCAAAAATGTGCATGTTATTGTGTGTGCGTGTGGAAAAATGGTAACGTTGGTCTGGCAGCGAAAGGGTTAAGAACACTACAGGCACATTTTTAGTTGTATTTTGAGCTTCAGATGTGTTTTACCTGAATCTGCCTTACAATTATGGAAATGGTAATGAGACTGATTTTCCACAAGGATTAGGTAATCTTCGAACAAAAAAGAGTGAAGATTTTGCCAATTATTTAAAAGTGTAGATGAAATAAATACATTGGAATTTGATCTACACACCACTGGATAATTGAGACAATAAAGATTCTCAGATATTTTAGTAATTCAGCCTTATTTTATTGTATATGCCCAAATAACTATTCCCCAAGTCCATAACATATATTTTTTTCTCTAAGTAATTATAGTGAGATATCCACTTCTTACCACGAAGTGTTGCTGTGATATCTCTTATTTCCCTATACCAGTGATGGCGAACCTTGGCACCCCAGATGTTTTGGAACTACATTTCCCATGATGCTCCACTGCACTGCAGAGTGCATGAGCATCATGGGAAATGTAGTTCTAAAACATCTGGGGTGCCAAGGTTCGCCATCACTGTCCTATACATTTTCCCATAACATATACCTGCTACACTGATATTTTCAAGACTTGTTTTAACCTACCATACTAATCATTGTATAAATAACATTGATGCTAATAAGTTATAACTAATATTAGGCAAATCCACATATATTGTAATTTACCTCTTAGGGAGGTTAGAAGTAAATAGCAAATAGGTTCATTAGATCTTTTAAGCAGCCCATCATTAAAAGAGTGTGTATACTTTCTATTCCAAAACATAATTCTCCCTTCTTCCCCTTGGCAGGGTGGTGTAAGCCTGTTATGTAATTGCCCTTATGAGGACTATGCAAGGTCAGATAAAGACATTGCCCAAATATGGGCAGTTATGTTATGAGGATATGGACTAAACATCAAGCCTTGATATATTTAAACTTTATAATAGGTATTCCCCAATGACCTTTGCAAGGGTGGATGGGAGACCCATACTGTGGAAGAAATACACTCAGTGACCTGCTAAGGAGTACAAAGAAATTCTTAACCACTCCTCAAAGGGAACAGTTTTCTTGATAAAGGAATTGCCAGTCTGAGATACATAGATTTATGCAATTCATTGCAAATGCTGATTGTATTAAAGGAATCTGATTAGTACTACTTATAAGAAAAAAAAAAAAACAAGGTTTCTTACCGAACAAGCATTCACTGAGGCAATAGAGTACCCTAAGTCCACATTTGCGGTAAGCAATATTTCATGCTAAAAAATATAATCAAGATATACAATGTAATTGCTAACACATATAGCTGTTGTGACATTTAGATACTTAACGCACAACTCCAGTCAAACAGCTAAGTACAATTCCGAAATACATTTGCATATTTTTTTAACAAATTATTATATATGTGTTATCATTCTGTTTAGCCACTTTTGTAAGTCAACTACCCTGCCACTCTGAACAGCCAGGCAGGATATAACCCATTTACTGAGACAGCTTTGCAACTTTCTGTACACATTTACAACTTGGATACTTTTAAGTAAACCATCTCATCCATCCAAACCTTTTAAAAGTAAATGTCCTGCCTAAGACAAGGAAAACAAGGTGTTTCCTATTAACTTACTAGTGCACCTCAATCATTTAGTTCCACGTTGCTACTAAGCTTGTCTTTCATTGATTTTAGACTAATCATTTTGTCCAATAAAAGTGCCTCTAGACGTTGATTCGGGACAGGGGGGGGGGGGGCAGATGGGCAAGGATAGTCATGACATTAAAAGAGCGCAAGCTCCTAGTTGAAAAAGAAAAAAAAAAAAACAATAAATCAAGTGGAAAAGGTACACAGTTGAAAACTGTTTAAAAATGTACTAACAAGGGCACATTATCTGCTCTTACTTTTGTTTTAAATGTTTGAAAGGCTGACTTTTTTTAAAGAAGTATTTGAAAAAAATTATAGTTTCTGGTTATAGGTTACTGCATTTTAGCTGCGGTGTTCTAGCTATGAGGGCCCAGGAAACATTGTAATTTATTCTTTTGGAATACATACTGTACTGTATATGTAGCGTGGGACACACTAGTTATTTACCTCTCCAAAGAGTACACAGGTCCGCCAACCTTCTGCAGCCTCTTTGAGGAGATTGTCAGTGTCCTTAAAGAGTTGTTTTAAATCTCAGAGACTGCAGCACATGAACAGGGACCCCAAGTTTGGCTTTCTAATGGCTATGGTAGTTGGAGTTTACAGGTATATGCTGTTCCTGTTGGAGTTTTTCCAAACATTACCATCATAATTTGGTTACACTAATTGTGCCTGCACACATGCTCAGTTGCCCACTTTAGCATTCTGGATTTTGTAACATACACATTTCAACTCTAAAGAAAGTGTTGGGAACTACTTTTCCTTAGCCTTCTGTATGTTCACTTTGGCCCATGTCTATGGGTTTTAGTTTTCTTGTCTAATAGTAAAATGCAGAAAACAACATGCAAGTGTCTACCTGCATCAGAAAGTGTTAAAATGCGCATGTTACAATCCCCCAAGATTCACGACACTGGAGAGGCATTTAAAGGTATGTGCGGGTCATAATGTATTCTGTTCTGCATCTTTGAACAGTCTATTTTAACCAAATGCTAAATGCTTTGCCTATTCAGATTTCAAGACATATTCAAATATCAAAATGATCCTTTGCCTAGCATGTTAACATGTTTTATACAGTGAAAAAACAAACGACTGTAAGAATGACAACTTATTTATAAATTTAAACAAATACTACATGAAACAAAACCACTGGTACAGCCAATCTGGAGCGGTATAATCTTTCTAGAAACCCGCGTTTATCATCTAGAATAAAAGATCTGACAATAATAATAATAATAATAATAAAAAAAAAGAAAACTTACCATAAATATAGCAATCCCTTTATAAAATGGATTCCAAATGTTATAGTATGTTAGTTGTGTGGAAAGTTGGTCAATGTGTCCATGCTGAAGAAAGGGAAAATTAATGCAACTGTAAAATCAATACTTAAATCTAATAATATGATGTAAACTGCAAAAATTGCAAAAGCAGTGTAAAGTGTAGAAACATTCTTAAGACTACCACAATAATCAAAAGCGTATTTTATGTGAACTTTAATATGCCTGTGGCAGGTTGAACTAGCTATAGACGAGCAGATCTCAATTATGACATCTTCTCATTCTCAAAATTGTCATGGGTACTGCTGTGTATTTACTTTCAGAGGAAGGTTAAAGACCAAATATAGTGTAAAGTGTACCTAAATTCAATATTGCAGCAAATGCAATATAATTTAATTTTGTTTTACTCGTTTCTTACTTTATTTTCATGAAACAAACAAAATAAAAATATTTAGTTTTTATCTGATGATCATGCCAGTAAAACATGTTCTACTCTAGGCTGACAATGCTCACGCACTGTATTGTGTATATAAAGGAGGAGAGTTGTCACTCTAGGTCACAAAGGGGCTTATTTACTAAAACTGAAGAGTGCAAAATCTTGGGCAACATTGCACAGAATCCAATCGGCTTCCAGATTTTGTCAAAGCTTAATTGAACAAGCTGATGGTAGAGGCTGATTGGCTACCATGCACAGCTGCACCAGAGTGCACTTTTTAGTTTTAGTAAATCTTCCCCAAAGTGTGTTGGGACTGCAGAACACATCCCCATACGTTTTCTCCACCATATGGGGGGTATTTATTTTGTAATCCACAGAGATATCTGAAAACAATGTAATAGGTAGGAGTCAGCAAAGGCAGAAAGTAAGATTTTTGACAGGATCTACTGCATATTATTTGCAGTTATTGAACAGATATAACTAAACTCTTTCAATGGCATTTTGACCAAAAAATGGTTCATATAGAAGTTGTTTGGGTTTACATATAATTTAAGCTATTAGAACTTTTTTTTTAGGCAAGTTCTATTTCCAGTGATATAATATGCCTCCTACACAGTCACATTCATCAAGCAATGCTCTCTGCTGATTGGAGCACAATAATTGTAATGGCACATGGATTGAGTTGCCCCTCCCCTTTGTGTTGTTGATAGACCCCTGCTCTCACACAAAGCTCAGCAGTCTTTTTATCAGGGTGCTGTCTGTGAAGGGGAGTTTGTGTTAGTACAGCAACACTATTAATCACTTAGGGACTGGATGATTTCCCCCCCCCCCCCTAATGACCAGTCCACTTTTTGCGATACGGCACTACGTTGCTTTAACTGACAATTATGAGGTTGCACGACGCTGCACCCAAACAAAATTGACGTCCTTTTTTTCCACAATAAGAGCTTTCTTTTGATGGTATTTGGTCACCTCTGCGGCTTTTATTGTTTGCGCTATAAAAAAAAGAGTCAATTTTGAAAAAAATATATATATATGTTTTACTTTTTGCTATAATAAATACCCCCAAAATAGAAAAATATCTTCCTCAGTTTAGGCCAATATGTATTCTTCCATTGGTTTTTGGTAAAAAAATCACAATAGGCGTATATTGACTGGTTTGCACAAAAGTTATAAGGTCAAACAAAATAGGGGATAGATTCATGGCATTTTTATTATTCTTTTTTTTTTTTTTTTATTAATAATGGTGGTGATCTGTGATTTTTAGTGGGACATTGTGGCAGACAGATCGGACACTGTTGACACTTTTTTGCACTGATTACTGTACAAATGACACTGGAAGGGGGTAACACTAGTGGTGATCAAGGGGTTAAATGTGGGGTTAAATGTGTTCCCTGGGGGATGTTTCTAACTGTAGGGGGAGGGGACTGACTGGGACTACAGCGAGATTGCTTTTCCTAATCACTAGGAACAGACATTTACTCTGTACTTCCCTGTCAGAACGGCGATCTGTTTACATTGACAGATCCCTGTTCTGGCTCTCTTTGAAATGATCGCGGGTGGCTGGCAGACATCGTGGCCGCTGGCCATGCACATCAGCTTCCCCACTGTGCAGCGGGCGCATGCCTGCTATAGCTGTAAAACGGGGCAACGTACAGCGATTTGCGGGAACAAGCCAATCTGCTGCAGTATAATGATGGTGGCTGGCTGGCAAGAGTTTAAATGTTAAACAAAAGCAAGACTATTAAAGAGTCAACTGTTTAAGCTACAATTGGGCTTTATAGCCTGGTATTGCAAAGGGCTAGGCTCTTAGTATAATGGAAGACCTGTAGAACTGAACGCATGCGTGCCCATTACTAGAAACAAAAACAAAAAAACAAGTCCAGCAATGAATGTAGACAGAGAAAAGGAAGTTACCTGTACTGCAGACACAACATAGCTAACATGAATGCCACAGTTCTGAAACATAAGCAGATAGCAAATTATTTGTTAAGGTTATACAAGAAAAATGGGAATTTATCGTTACAGTATTTTTAAGTAGAGCAGTGTGAATGCCAATATATGTTTTATAATTGTAACTTTAAAACTTTTTTTTTTTCCCTGCAATCCTCTGGGAAGATTTTGCTTTCCTTCCTTTCCCTGTGATGCCCATTCAATGGCTGGGGGAGGATGTCACAGGAACAGGAAGGCACAGAGAGCAGGAACAAGATTATGAACGTTTCTAATCCTTGCTCACTGTGTTTTTATTTTAAACTGTTGGAGAGATTTCCTGTTACTTCCTGTTCTGATAGGAAGTGAAGGGAAAACTCTTTAGCTGGGGGTGAATATGGAAATAATAATTAGCTGTCATAACTTTTCCCCATTTTTTAAAAACAAACTAAGGCCAACTGTACACAGGATATAACAAAAAAAAAAAGATAAACAATGTGTTTCATACTGTGAACCTATTTTCTACAGACCTCAACATAAGTGCATTGTTATCTGCTATGGAGGAAAATATCATTTAGGCTAGGTTTCCACTATTTCAACCCCAAAGTTGTGCTATTTACAGTGCGATTTTGCAATGCGATGTTTGATGTGATGTCATGTGACCGGTGAGGACCATGTGAGAACAAGTTGCACTGAAGCCAGAACAAAGAAGTGCAAAAAACCTTCTTTGGAGTCACTGCAACTTGAGTCGCATCAATTAGAACTGGGACAGTTGAAATACATGGATTTTGACTTGTCATGCAACTTGACATGTGTCAAGTCGCATAACAACTCGCAGTAGTGGAAACAGAGCCTTAGACTGGATTCCAGCAGGTCTAGTCTATTTCTTTCACTGTTCTGTCAATTATTTTTCTCTATTTATGCTTTTCTAATTGTTCTTATTAAAAAAAAAACACCATATAAACCACAAGTATTTAGAGGGGACTTTAGTGAACATGCTTTAAGCATTGATTTGCAGTGGCAGTAATAGCAATGGCATGTAATGTGTCAGCAATCTTTGACCATTTCATGCGGCATGCTTGTAGTCTCTGACCATCTCTTGGAAGATGTCTTCAGTTTTTCCTGCATATTAATAGTCTCTGACAACTTCCTGTAGCACTACATTCACTGAATATTATTGGGCAACATCAAAAGCTGCAAGTTAGGATTCCTACATCAAGTAAGTTGTGAGTGTAGTGATTGAAGCTGGAAAGCTATCCTTCCGAAAGTGGAGTTGCTTGGTTGTCTTATGGGACCATTCAAACTTATATTATTGTAAAAATAATAAAAAAATGAATTCCAATATATAGTTTACAGAGCTGTTTCTATAGCACATGCATCTGCGTGGGTTATTTCTATGATTCTAATAGATACATTAGTATTAACTGTGTTCATATTTCTTGGGGTCTCACTATATACATATTTAGGCAAGCAGTGGATGATAGTAGCGATGATAATGCTCATTGTATCTCCTATAAAATGTTCCATAATGTGTACGTGCCATATGCAACATGTGCAATTAATTCTCTTATTCGTACGCTACTATACTTTTTACTTGTATACAAATATGCATTTAGCGTCATATAGTTCTATGGGATTATCAAATCTCATCTTACCAGTCTGCCCAGGAGTTCAGAAATTCCCAATTGCATGTCGTGAGCAAGCAGTTTCTAGAATATAAAAAAAAAGAAGTAAAAACATGTCTGTTATTACTTCTTATACCTGTCCAATACACATCTGCATGTTATGTAAATCTGCATACTCTGTTTTAATAAACCACCCCTTGCCCACGAAGGTATACTGGGGTCAACTGCTATCATTGATTTTAAAAGGTTAGGGTTTAATAACTCTTTAACCACTCAAGGATCAAGCCTCGTTTTTGAGATTTGGTGTTTACATGTTAAAATACTTTTTTTGCTAGAAAATTACTTAGAACTTCCAAACATTATATATATTTTTTCAGACACCCTAGAGAATAAAATGGCAGTTGTTGCAATACTTTATGTCACACCGTATTTGCACAATGTTCTCACAAGCGCAATTTCTTTGGAAAAAATATACATTTTTGAATTATAAAATAAGACAACAGTAAAGTTAACCATTTTTTTTTTTTTTTATATTGTGAAAGATAATGTTATGCCGAGTAAACTGATACCCATCACGCTTCAAAAACACAGTAATGGTCAATTAAAGCAATGGGGGACACTGAATCTCAGTTCATAAACAAACACGCTAAGATAGGTATACTTATTTTCACAAAATTATAGTTATTGTCAGCTGAGACCAATGAGATTTGAAAATTACGGTCACATGACTAAATTAGAGAGTCTTATTCTTGTATTAAAGCCTAATGTCATTTTTTTAATGATAGGGATCAGTTCATGGTTATTTAATTGCTCACTTTTTTCCCATATTAATGTAGGAGTAAACACCCATAACATGAATTTAACCTATATGTAAGCCTTTAATCAGGCTTACCTACAGGTCCTGTAAATATCTCCCAAACGTGCACCGTTTTGGAGATATTTACTGTACATGCAGCTGGTGACATCAATCCAGGCCATTCTTTCAGAGTCCTGTACCGTAAACGGCAGCTCCCATACGCATGCACGGGAGTGATGTCTGGCCACTCACAAAGCTGGAGTCCGCAAACCCAGAAGGAAGACAAGTGAAGATGGAAGCCCTGTCAGTGGAGACAGATAGCTTCTGGAAGGGCTTCATTCTAAGGTAAGTTTTACATGTAAGTTGCATACTAGCACAATATAATTTTGCCTTGCATTTAAAAAAAAAATTAAAAACACCAGCGTTTTACTACAGCTTTAAAGAATAATTCCCTCAGATTTACACAAACACAAAATCTGCGATTTCCTGGCTCATCCTTATAAATGGCTCAAATTCAAACGCATGTCTTTGTTGCGGAGATCATGGTTTTTTTTCCTATATTATTTCTTACTACATAAAATAAGGTATCTGCAACCCAAAAAATTACTTACCAGAAGGAAGCACACATTTTCTAGGAAGGCCCTCCGTCTGCACACTCTTTCATCTTCAGAGCACCTTCTGTTGCATTTCTGTAAAAAAAGAACACAGAAGCAGGTAATTCAAGGTGACATCTGTCAGACAATGCAGCAAACAAAATCTTAGGTTAAATATGGAGCAGCATCAGATATCAAATGACTGTATAATACATGTTTATGTCATTTATTTTATTTTTTTATTGTTTTCCGTTAACCATCAGCAATTCCCTACTTCCCTAAAGAAACAACATACAAACACATCTCTAACCTTGAGTAGAGTAAGGCTGCTTTCACACTGAGGTGCTTTACAGGTGCTATAGCGCTAAAAATAGTGCCTGCAAAGAGCCTGTACAGCTCTTTCACCCTTGAGTGATGCGCTGGCAGGATGCTAAAAAAAGTCCTCCAATCAGCATCTTTGAGACGCTGTAGGAATGGTGTAGGAGCAGTGTATACATTGAAATCAATGGGCAGCACCGCTGCAGTTGCTTTTAACCCTTTTCGGCCGCTAGCGGGGGTTAAAAGTGGCCCGCTATCGGCCGAAAAGTGCTGCAAAAACTATTTGTAGGGGTGCCGTCGCCAGCTCGCCCCAGTGTCAAAGTGCTCTAATGAAGACTTAAGCTGACCATACACATTAAAATCTGATTACACAAACTCCATTGGATCTATCAACAACAATGTAGTCCATAATTAGTTTTTGTTTTTTTGGAGTGGTTGTTCAGTCATATTGTAATATGTATATTCCACCTTATAACTTCTTTTATTTTTTTTACTGTGTGTAGTCACTATCCCCCAATGCCCATTGGTATATTGGTATAATTTCTATTTCTAATTCCCTGTGACACCATGTCAAAAAAAGAAAAAAAAATGGGAAAGGGTGTCACCAGGAGAGCAAAACGAAGATGAAAAAAATGACAATGGCTTTAACTCTTTCTTAATATAAAGTAATTGTATTAACTCTATTGATATACAACAAAAGTAATGTTATTGTTTGCTCTACTTCCATACATATATTGTGATTTCCAAACCCTCTATCTCCATGTCACTGGGACAGGAAGTGAGGGAAAATATCCCCAATGACCCACTGGGAGACAACAATTACGAACTCCATCTATCCCCAAATCCATCTCTGTCCCTCTCCACATGTGAACATTACTCCCTCCTTGCCTTCCAATAGCTTGTCCAAAGGCTTGTAGTTCTGGGGATGTGCATACATCAATAGGAACATCAGTAGCAAATGACCTCCTAACAGCTGAAATAATTTTACAAGCCTTGTGATGAAGATACAGGGAGTAATAAAACTGGTTTTGCTACAAAATCAATGTAAAGAAAAATAAAATGGAATGCTGAAATATTCTGTAGAGGAATATTTGGGGGACATGTGCGTAATACCTGGACATACACTATAACTAAATACTAACAGACAGCAATATGTTCTCATTAATCTGAAGAATTATCTTTACTTTTCTTAAGTACCTCAATATCAATCCATCGTTGCATACATTGGGTAAACATGCGAGCATGAGAATGTCCTTGCTGATTCTATAACAAAGTAAGGTGACAGTTAGTATGTTTACAATTTGGAATTGGCATGCATGTTTCTTTGTATAGGTAAACACAGATACAATCTTAATCTAATGTTAATAGTCCACCCATAACTTAATTTCAAAAGTTAAAGAAAGTAACATAACAGAAACATCTTTCTTTTATCTTACAGCTTCTCTTGAATGTGTACTACACTTAATGGACAGTGCCAGTGGGCTTTTGTCATTATCAGAACTGATTCTCACTTCGTACAAATCTATGTGAATGCAAAAGCAGCTTGAAAGAGATAAAAGTGCAGTGGGTTATGAAAAGCATCTGAAAGTGTCAGCATGCTGAATTTGCCAACCAATGCCCATAAAAGTAAAAAAAAATACAAATGTTCCTTACTGTCATTGCTCTTCTTCCATAATTTGCATTTGTGGGAACTGAAAAAAATAAGCATATGTGTGGTAAAATAACATATGTCATATATAAAAATGCAATGTTTGTTTTCAAAATATCAGATGCAATCATTTTGAAAATATTTAAATAATGCTGCTTTTCTATCGGTAATATTAGTATTGTTATTGTACATAAGAGCAGTACCGCTATAGTGATTTTACTATCTATCTATCTATCTATCTATCTATCTATCTATCTATCTATCTATCTATCTATCTATCTATCTATCTATCTATCTATCTATCTATCTATCTAATAAACTATGGGGTTAATTTACTCAAACTGGAGACAGCAAAATCTGGCGCATCTGTGCATGGTAGCCAATCAGCTTCTAACTTCGGCTTGTTCAATTAGGGTCGGTTAACACTGGGACTATTTGTCAGGCGACTTTGCTGCCTCACAAGTCGCGTCCTGTTCTGTACAATAGAACCGTTCTAATCGGAGTGACACAAATTGCTCTGACTTAGAAAAAGGTTCCTGTACAACTTTGGGGGAGACTTGAGGCGACCTGCATTGACTTCTATAGAGAAGTCGTTTTGCAAGCCGTCGCAGTGGTTGTGTCCAGGCCGCCTGAGGAAGTCGCGCTGCAAGTCGTGCTGCCTCAATGTGAACCGACACTTAAGCTTTGACAATAAAACCTGGAAGCTGTTTGTTTTCTATGCACAGCTGCATCAGATTTTGCACTCTCCATTAAATCAACCCATGTATTAAAGTGGTTGTAAAGGCAGAAGTTTTTTTTTTTATCTGAATGCATTCTATGTAATAAGATAAAAAAAAAACATTCTGTGTGCAGCAGCCCCCCTCAGCCCCCCTAATACTAACTTGAGTCCCATCTTGATCCAGTGATGCTGCAGGAGAGTCTCTGCTGTCTGGGACTCTTCCTCCTCAATTGGGCGTGGATAGCAGTGAGGCACCATTGGCTCCTGCTGCTGTCAATCAAAGTCAGTGAGCCAATGAGGAGAGAGAGAGGGCAGGGCTGGGATTCGGCTCTGTGTCTGAATGTACACAGGGAGCTGCTGCTCAACATGGGCAACCTTTATAGTAAGCTGCTTGCTGTGGGAGCACTCAACAGGAGGGAGGGGCCAGGAGCGCCAAAGAGGGACCTGTATGAGGAGGATCTGGGCTGCACTGTGCAAAACCACTGCACAGAGCAGGTAAGTATAACATGGTTGTTATTTTTAACCAAAAACAAAATGAGACTTTAGTATCCCTTTAAAAAATAAAAAGGTCTGGGGGATAAAGATAAAGCTGTGAATAATAATGTCAACGATGATTGTCTAAAATTTCTGCCAAACATATTCTGATCTGCTAATAGAAATGTCCCTTTAAATATTTATACTCCTATATTCTCCCTTTACTATAAAAGCTTCAGGTTTTATTGGATTAGTCTTATGATTTTATTTCCACTACTAAACCTATCATTATTGTTGCAATGACTTCAAATGCAAACTAGTAAAATCGATACACCTAAAGCTGAACTCCAAGCAAAAAGCTAGAAAAATAGATGAAATACATTCATAGATTCTGTTTTATCTGTCCGTTCTTACATCTAGTCCTTAAAGTTTCACACCTCTGCCCCACAGCACAGTGCTTTTGTTGCAGTGGAGGGGTTTTGTTTTTTTCTCTGCTGCAGTTTCACTTACTGTACAGGTCCCCTTCCCACCCCAGCATGTGATTGGACAGTAAAAGAAGAGGAAACACACAGACAAGCATGTTACTTGCACTGCAGCACGCCTGATTGGCTCCTTCTGTTGCTTCTCCCTCATTATGCATTAAGGTCTACTATACATAGGCTTATTTGGGTACTGTATTTACACTGCTTCAATTAAAAAATATATTTTTAATAATATGTTAATGAATACAGAATATTATAAATGATTGTATTGTATATCTGTCTTAAAAAATTATGATTACATGAAGCCAAATATGTAAATATTTAACTTCACCTACAGAAAATACATTCAGGAGCAATTTTAAGCACATTTACATTTACAGTATTTTGAATATATCAGAACTATTTATAACATGATTTTAAATAATATATGTTATGTTTGATAGGGGATGTTAAGGCAGTTAACAGTTCAAATATTATCAAAGAACATCTTAAAGCCAAAACAAATTTTAATGACACACAGAAAGTGTGAAGAAATGCTCCCAACGTTTGAAGAAACCCCTCTTGGTTGTCACCAGAGAAGTTTTCCCCACTGGAAGACTTCATTTCACTTTGGGTCCCAGTGATGATGTTCCCCAGGACAAATAGAGAGAATGAATCTCCCCTGTAGAAAAACAGATAGCAATACAAATCTAAAAACACTTTTTAAGTCCATTCAATGTTTTAAAAAGTTTGGCTTTTAAATGCACTTTAAGGTTAATTTACCTAAATTGGAGGATATGTTAGTAAAAATAAGTCTTACCAAGGCAAATGCCCAGAAGAAGGAAAGCTACTGCGAGTTTCATGATTGAGATTACTGGTGTCAGGTTTTTAGAACAAATACCCAACCAATTATCTGAAGAACATTATTTTAGCATCTACCTTTTATACTCTCACAATGTTTTTATGGTGTGCCGGCTCCTCCTGCTTCTTGGTGATGACTTGGCCTTAATTTGACAACATAAGCCCTTACTATTTGTTCTTAACATTTTACATGTGTTCTTGTAGATCTCTCTCATCAAATAATACATTTCTGTTTCCTGATATATATTTGCGTTTTTCATGGGTGACTTATATGCAAGGACATGGAATTACTTTAAACTTAATCGGTGTACTGGCATTTAATGCTTAATGTGGCTCAAGCATATTGTTACCAACACCAAAGATTATAAACAATGTAGCCATACCAAAAACTTCAAAGCATGATTTAGTGTGCATTAAAAAAAAAAAGTTAGAAATTATAATTTTTATAGTAACACATACAATAAAATATAACACGTAACAAATCACAATGGTATCACAAAAGTGAAACCAATAACCATTTTATTCTATTATATCCTAAATAGTGGATATTTTAACTGAAGAAGGCTGTCCTAAAGAGACTTTTACCAGTTAAGGGTAAAGTGGCAATTTCTTATAGATTGTAATGTATTTTCTATAGTACAAAGTATTGAAACAACAGTATATGTAGCCACCTGGGTCACATAACTTAGTCTATAAAGAGGAACTCTGACAGAAAAAAAAATAACAGGACTTTTACAGCTTAGGGACAGGCTCACATACATTTACTGTGGCAGGGCGGCCCTTTAGCGCAAAATCACATACCGAGACATGATTCTCATATTCAGCTCTCAGCCGCACACCACTGGTGCCCCTCTCCCTTTGTGCTTGGAACCCCATTATCGTTTGGAGAGAGGCAGAACGGCGGTATGCCTATGTAAACAAGGCAGACTGCTGTTCCGCCAGAAAGGAAAATGTTTTCCTTTAGTCAAAGCAGTCCATCTATAGTTATAAAGCGCACCTTAAAGAGGAAGTAAACTCTCCTACTCTTATGCTTCTTTTTGTTTAGTCCATTATAATAAGTAATTATCAAACTATAGCCACTGTAATACAGCCCAAATTGCATATTACTTACTGTTTAAAGAAACTTTAAAAAAAAACTTGTTTCCAGGGGTTAGGCAGCACCATCTTAAGTATTGTTTTCTGAGTCCACAGTGGAGTGTATTTCCGCCCTTACATTGAGCACTTCCTGTACAGTTAACCAAGCCTCCTTCTCAATCCAATGTTTCTATGGCAACCCTGCTTTCCTGTTCATAGCTGACTTGTTTTATTTCATAGTATTTACTTGTGCTGATTATCTAGTGTTTGCCTGTGTGAAACTGGGCTTCAGCTGATAAGTCTGCAGTAATGCTGTCCCATGCCCTGCTTTACACTGCATGTGAGGTCACATGGTCACATGGTGTGTAGGAGGAAGCTCTGAGTGATTATGAAGCATCCTGGGAGTTCAGTGTTGTGTGCCGTAGGAAGTCCTGATAACAGATAGATAAGCACATAGAGAGTGTGCCATAAATCAGGGGAGATCTGAGCATGTTCAGTGACAACATTCTAAAGAACAAAAAGGATTACAACAATACTAAGCAAGTAAGAAGTTTTCTACAAGCAGTGTTCATTAGGGTTTTTTATGCTGATTTACAAGGGACAAAGTTGTGGGGGAGGGTTTACAACCACTTTAAACACATTAAACCCTTTGATTGCCCCTGATGTTAACCCCTGCCAGTGTCATTTATACCCTTGCATTTTTTTTTAGCAGTGATCACAGCATTGGTGTCACTGGTCCCCAAAAAGTGTCACTTATGCCACGTACACACAATTAGACTATCCGGCGGACTTGGTCCAGTGGTCCACCGCCAGTAAAAGAGCTGGAAGAAGAAGCGGAGGCCCAGCAAGAAGGACCGAAGAGGGGGACAAGACCCCCGAAGTCGGAAGAAGAGCCGGCGGCGACAGAAGACCAGGCCACCACTAGTAAAAGAGCTAAAGGAAGAAGCGGAGGCCCGACAAGAAGAACCAAAGAGGGGGACAAGACCCCCGCAGAGGGGGACAAGATCCGCGAAGTCGGAAGAAGACCCCCGGGCGGAGATGAAGAAGAAAGCCGGGCTCCTCCGCTAGTAAAAGAGCTAGCAGAAGATAGCGGAGGAGTCCGGCGGGAAGACCCCCCAAGACGGAAGAAGACCCCCGGAGCTGTGCAATAAATTATTTTAAACACTTGTGTTGTGTTTTATTTACATTTTTTTCACCAGGTGAATGGGTAGGGCTACATTGTACCCCATACTCATTCACATAAAAGGGGGCTCCCAGATTCCCATAAGCCCCCCACCCGCAGACCCCAACAACCAACAGCCAGGGTTGTCGGGAAGAGGCCCTTGTCCTCATCAACATGGGGACAAGTTGCTTTGGGGTGGGGGGCCGCAGGGCCCCCTTTCCCCAAAGCACCCCCCCATGTTGAGGGAACACGGCCTGGTATGGCTCAGGAGGGGGTGCGCTCACTCGTCCCCACCCCCTTTCCTGACCGACCGGTCTGTGTGCTCGGATAAGGGTCTGATATGGGCTTTGGGGGGGACCTCTATGCCATTTTTTTGGCATAGGGCTTCCCCTTTAAGTCCATACCAGGTGATGGGGCTAGTGGGATGTCAATCTCGCCACCTTCGGCGGCGACATTGACTTCCTTCGCTAGCCCCGTCTACCTGGAACCGCGGTCAAAATGAATGGACTTTCCTCCGTGTGTGGGCAAGTCCGTTCATTTCAAACGTCCGACAGACTAGCACACAGACGGCCGTATTGAGTCCGGCGGACAATTTTTTGGGGGAAAAAAAGTCAGCCGGAGCCCACACACGGGCGGATTGTCCGGCGGACTCTGGTCCGCCGGATAGTCTGATCATGTGTAAGCGGCATAACAGAAAATACTGATAATTCTTACGCCGCTCTAGGAATACCTTCTTTATCAAATCAAATAAACCCAACACTTTATTAGCACGAGCCTTAAAATCCCTGGATAAACAAACAAATCCAATCAGACTCAAATTATCGAAAGATATACTTGTAACCCTGTCAAAATTGTCCATAAATTCAGATCTCATTTAATCTCTTTATATTCAGCAACAAAAGACTTTAATTCTACTGATGCAGACATTTTTTTCTCTCAATTAAAACTACCTGAACTTATTCAAAACCAAAAACTTCATCTTAAAGAATCTATTTCAATAGAAGATGTAATGAACACAATTAAAGAATTCAAGTTAAACAAAAGACCAGGCCCAGATGGCTTTTTGGCTATATATTATCATACTTTCACTGAAATACTATGCCCACTACTTGTTAAAGCTTATAATTTAATATTAGAAGGGCACTCCTTTAGGCAAGAATCATTAATGGTAACCATATGCACGATCCCTAAACATAATTCAGATAACACATCCTGTTTAAATTATCGTCCCATTTCTCTCTTAAACCTCGATATTAAAATCTTAGCCAAAATAATGGCAACTCATCTTAATAAAATAATAGGAAATCAAATTCATCGAGACCAAGTGGGATTTAACATTCAATTTGCATGAGCTCAAAATTGTGTGTGATTAATGACCAAAAAAAAACACAAATATGTCCCATTTTCATACACAGGAAAGTCTCAGTCAGGACAAGCCCATGCCCAGCAGCCAGACAGAGTCACAGATTCCTACCCTATGCCCTCCTACTAAAGGGGCTAGGAAGACCTGAAACCTGGATGATGCCACAGCTGACTTCCTCATGCATGCAACAAGTGCCATTAGTATGACCCCAGATGCACAGGAGGCATTTAGCTGTTTGACAGGCAATAAGCTGAAAGATATGGAGGAGGAGCAATGAAATATGTGTGAAGAGCTTATCCTGAAGCCCCTCAACAAGGGGAGGAGGGGCCAAATTACACCTAAAATACACATATGTGATTTAGATGACAATTTTCCACCACCTCCAGACACCACAGCAACCTCACCCACCACAGCAGTATGGCAGATCATGTCAAATACAGCCCAACACCCCCAACCAGCCCACTGGGCTGGTGATTTTCACCCCTACAATTTCTAATTTTCTTTTTGTTTATTTTTTAAATTATGATTTGAGTTGTCATACTTTATTTTTTTATTGTACAGAGAATGCAGTTTTTATTTAAATTTGTTTATTTTTATTTGTAGGGAAGATTATATGTCAAATTTATTTTATTGGATTTCTTAAAGAATGCAAAAGAAAAAAATATGTCCTCAGCTGATGTGGAAGGAAGCATTGAGAGCGATGGCTTGGGTTCAGTCTGGTCTGGCAAAAAATGCAGGCTGTTGTAAGACCACAGCCTCAGGACATATATGTCATCTGCTGCTGCTCCCAATCTCTGAGTCCAGGACCATCTTGTGCTCCCTATTAAATGGACTCCTCAGGTTTTGAATCTCATGCTTCACATAATTGAGGTCTGCCCTTGGGTACAAAGACTTAACCAATTCCAACAGTTTCTCCATCGCTGCCTTCCTCTTGATTTTTATATGACCTTCTTGTGCTCGCCATTAAATGAAAAAAAACATTTTTTCAAATACTTGGCTATGTGTTTTACTTCAAAAAGGACAGTGTGTTTGTGAGTAGGCAGGTATATTTAAAAAATACAATGTCAAATTAACAAGGGACAGCAACATATTTATATCTTTGAGCTTAAAACTTACGAGATAATAATAGTGTTGTGGTAACTTGACCCAAATTTTTTTTATTATTATGGATTTTAGTTGGTAGGATTTGCTTTATCATTTTTGAGGGCAAAGAGCCAACTTCCTGCAAACTCAGTGGGGCTGATTTACTAAAGCTGAAGAGAGCAAAACCAGGCTTACTTCTGCATAGAAACCAATCAGCTTCTAACCTCAGCTTGTTTAATGTAGCTCTGGCAATAAAACCATGACGCTTAATGTTTTTTTATGTAGAAGTGAGCCTGATTTTGCACTCTAAAGAAACTCCAGTATACTTATCTGCTCACAAAATGGGCATGTGTGGCACCTTACCCAACTTGAACTTGAAGGTTCTTATATACTGTATGATACATATGCAATTTAACACAATATTCTCTTTTATTATTAATGAAATTGCAGCTACAAGCAAATGTCAGTGAAGTTATTAGGGCTGGCAATTCACTAATGGTTATCACATGATTTTTGTGTCACATTTTATTGTAACAAAAAAAGTTTATAAACCATATGACTTCCTTCAGGTCTTCCTTTCATGATTTTAGCAAGGATACAGCAAGGATACACTACTACTACTACTGTTCGCTTGTTCGCTGAACAACCAAATTATCTGGGCATTCAATCATTTGTTCGGCCCACCAAATTACTAAAGTGCATTGAAAGCCCTGATTGGATGAAAGCTTTGCCCAATCAGGGCACAGAGCACTGTCAGAGATATGATTGGACACTTTCATGGTGACTCTATGCAATCATGGCTCATTGCTCTTAGTCCCACACAATAAAGGTATTCTTTCAACAGTGGCCATTCTGCTAGTCTGATTTTATTGGCAGTGTAGAATATCAGTTTAGTGTGAATCTAGTGATAGTTCAGTGTGAGTGCAGTGTGACCATTTATGTTTACATTAGTGTGAATGTAGGGATTTTTCAGTCAGTGTGAGTGTAGTGCTACCACCATTCATCTTTACATTAGTGTGAATGCAGGGATAGTTCAATCAGTGTGAGTGTAATGGCCATTTAACATAGTACAGGTCAGTCAGTGTGAGTGTAGTGCAACCATTGATCTTTACATTAGTGTGAATGTAGGGATAGTTCAGTCAGTGTGATTGTAGTGCAGCCACCATTCATCTTTACATTAGTGTAAATGTAGGGATAGTTCAGTCAGTGTAAGTGTAGTGACCATTTAGCATAGTATAATTTGTTGCGTTACTGCAAGTTTAACGCCATATATTTCAGTACATTACGTGCCGTTTATTGCAGTTTATTTCAGTGCGTTACTGCAAGTTCAAAGCTGTATATTTCAGTGCGTTACTGTAAGTTAACGCTGTATATTTCAGTGCATTACTGCAAGTTTTAATGCCATATATTTCAGTGTGTTACTGTAAATTTAACGCTGTATATTTCAGTGCATTACTGCAAGTAATTTCAGTGGGTTAGTGCACATTTAACACAGTATACTTCTGTGAGTTACTGCAAGTTTAATGCCGTATATTTCAGTGTGTTACCTTCTGTTTAACACAGTATAGTTCAGTGAGTTACTGCAAATTTAACGCCATATATTGCAGTGCGTTACCTTCCGTTTAACGCAGTATAGTTCAAGGTGTTACTGCAAGTTTAATGCCATATATTACAGTGCATTACCTTCCATTTAACGCAGTATAGTTCAGTGTGTTACTGCAAGTTTAACATCATATATTGCATTGTCTTACCTTCCATTTAACGCTGTATATTTCAGTGCATTACTGCAAGGTTAACGCAGTATATTTCAGTGCTTTACCTTCCATGTAACGCAGTATAGTTCAGTGTGTTACTGCAAGTTAAACTCTGTATATGTCAGTGCATTATCTTTTGTTTAATGCAGTATAGTTCAGTGCGTTACTGAAAATTTAACGCAGTATATTTCAATGCGTTACCTTCCGTTTAACACAAGGACAATTCTTGCTTTCATCAAAAGAACCTCTATAAGTTTATGGTGTGAAGGCAAACTTTATATATTCAATGAGACATGGGAATATACTGTAACTGTCCAATATGGTCAAATAAAAATGAAAACTAAGACACAATCAATTAATTTGAATGTCTACAAGGCTATGGTTTTACCAGAATTACTAGGTAACAAGCATGATAAATTAGTCAATTAAATATTTAATCACATTATCATGTAGTTGAAACAGCTCAGGCCACTAAAACATAGCTTAATCAAAATCCTGTCCTGAAGGGGAGCACATGCGCGAAGCTCTCCATGACGGACGCATCCCGTTAGAGCTCCGCACTCACCGCCGTGATACTGGACCTTAATCAGCACTTCTCAGGCTGCTATCAGTTTGGAGTCCACGGGCAACCACAGGCAACCCTCTCTCGCACCTCCCGGTATGATTCTGACAGGCCATCGGGGGAAGAACAAGCCCAAACCTATTAAGGAAGCACTGGTGCATGCTTCCTCCAAGATGGCAGCGAAGGCCTTTGCTGCTTCCCATCACTCCACCAGCTGCAACACCAGGAGAGCAGCGGGGAAGATGAAGAGACGGATACACGCTCCACAGCGTCTCTGGCCATGCCAGCGCCAGGTATGTCCCATGCTGACTTTTTAACCCACATGGAGGCCATGCTAAAAAAGGCCCTTAGAGCCACATCTGACCAGATCACCAACAAACTCACACGGGAGATTCGTGATCTGGGTCAGCACACAGCTGATATAGAAACGAGGGCGGATGATCCTGAGCTATCTTTACGGGAGCTGGCCCAAGAACAGACAGCTCTCCGTGAAAAAAATGCCACCTTGCTGTCACGATTGGAAGATGCAGAGAACCGCTCACACAGATCGAACCTGCGCCTCAGGGGTATCCTTGAGACCGTGGATGACCTTCAATCTTTTACCACAGCCCTTTTTCAGGAATTATCTCCCACAATACCAATTGAACGCCTCGAATTTGACTGGATCCACAGGGCGCTAACGCGCCGTCAACCTGAGGGCCCCCCGTGCGATATAATCGTGAAGCTGCAATTCTTCTGCACAAAGGAGCAGCTGATTGCAGCAGCCCGCAGCAAAGACAATCTCCAATTTCAGGGTCACACTTACCAGCTCTTTACAGATTTGGCTCCCCTAACCATTGCTAAGCGGCTTTCCATGAAGCCCCAGCTGCAAATCCTGATGCAGCATCAGATTAAATATGCATGGCATTTCCCATTTGCGCTTTATTTTTCCTATCAAGGTCAACAGCATACTTGCTCCTCACCTGATGCTCTGCAAAACCTCCTGGAAAGTCTCCATCTCGCCGCACCTGCCCAACCGGACCAGCTAGAAACTACGCTTCCTCGCACCCCAGCCCGCTCTGCATCTCACCCATACGTGGCTACACCAACGAGGAATCAACACGATCTACCAGGTCCATCTTCAATCCGGTGGGGTACACCCAAGCGGTCTATGGGTTTGGGCCTCCCCAGCCTTAAGGTATTTATTCCCCGCTGAATCCTATAGACCCTAGACCCCTGACTATTTTCTGCGATCTGGTTAACTCCAGGAACTGAACCACCGGCTAACAGGACCTTGCCTGGCCACCTGTCCAAATCGGACATCTTCCCCACCCTTACCCTTTGTTTCTGGTCACTCAGAGCCCCCCTGACATGGCTCCAGAAGACTGTCTATAGTTGTTCCCCCCCTCTTTTTTTCTCAGTTTACTTTTTATCCCAATCACTATTCCCTTTTATTTCTTTATAGTCGGGCAATGGAACGTTATGCTGCCCACTATTTATCACAGCTGTCATCTCAGACGCACCTGGGCATATCCCAGACAATCTCCACTGTTCATAACCAGTATGCTTATTTTTAGTATGTGCTGCTTTAATTGTCATATAATATCGCATCATTATACCTGGTCCTGGCCCTCCACCTTCCCTTTACCCCTCCCTCTCCCCTCCCCCCTTCCCCAACCTCCCCTCCCCTCTCCTCTTTCCCCCTTGCTTCCCCTCACCCCTCACCCCTTACCCTTCCTCTCCTCTTCCCTCCCCCCTCTCCTGCTGAACCCTCTTCCCCATGTTTTCCCTTCATACCCATCATCTTTCCCCCCCACCCCCTGCTATGTTACTCTCCCTGAAAAGCCTATGATGTTGTTCACTTTTGAAACATGCTAATATGCCTGAGTTGCTTTATGTCTCTGTTTAGCTAATATTTGCTGCTTAAAAAAAAAAATTAACAATGTTATTGTTAACATTTTAACATTTTAACATGGCTAACGTTATTATGTTTCTCTGGTATGCGGCGGTGAACAGTCACTGCTCCCCTCTTAGATGATTCACTTTCCACCCGGCTAGTTGACAGATGGGGGGACTGAAGCACACATGGATTGGGTGGTCCGGTTTCATCCGTACCGCCCAATGGTCTTTTACCCTCTCCTCTGTAACACCCTCCCCCTACTTTCCTTCTTCACTCTCTCTCTTTTATTTTTTATTTTTATTTTAAACTTAGATTTTTATTGATAATATTCGCAGTACAGAAGCGTAAACATGTTTCACAGAAGGGAGGATGTGATTACATTTTATCACGTAAAAAGAACAAAAGAGAAAGGCCTGGCTACAGAGTTATGTTCGTCGACATCGATTGGCATTAAGTCTGATAACAACATTGCTGAAATAACAGACAAACATATAGCAACAATTTAGATACAGCTGCAATTGAAAGGCCTAGTGGTCAACTTACTTGGGTATAACACAGAATACAGACATCGCTTAGAACAGTTATAAGGATTGTGTATATCTAACTTTAACTGTAAGGAGAACAATGGGGGCATAGTTCGTAGCAGAGTGTTACGGTGAACGAATCTGGTGCCAGAGATCATGTCAGTCGCATGCTCCTTGGGTCATTGATCCAAGGGTCCCAGTCCCTGAGGAATTTATTCTTTGAGAGGTGCGATTTGGAGAAGATATGTTCCATTTCGAAATTGGAGTTTAGAATGGATATCACCTCTCGGAGGTCTGGGGGTTGTGAGGATTTCCACCTACGAGCGATAGCCAGTCTTGCAGCAATTAGAACGTGGGTGGATACTGTTTGTAGCTTTTTGGGCCAGGATGGGATCGCTAGCCCAAGAAGGATATCCAGGGGGGTTAGATTCGGAGCAGCACAGTTTATTGTGTGAAGGATGTTTCGAATTTGAGACCAAAAATCTTTTAGTGATGGGCATTCCCACCAAACATGAAAAGGCGATCCTACGGAACCGCATCCCCTCCAGCATAGAGGAGATACATCCGGAAAAATTCTTGCAAGTCTGTCGGGCGTGTAATACCAGTGGTGGAATAATTTTTGTAGCGTTTCCCAGTGTGTTGTGCAGCGTGAAAGCTTGGCAGGAAGAGAGAGAGCCTGGAGCCACACATTGTTAGGTGGGCTAGTTGGGATGTGCTCAGACCATTTTAAGATGTGAGTTTGGATCGGGTCATCTGAGGATCGGGATAACTCTTTGTAGATATACGATATACCTTTGCATGCAAGATTGTTTGTGGTGAAGTATGTGATTGTAGTGTGTAGTATCCCACGTTGGTGTGTCCATTCGATCTTGTTGAGTAAGGATCTGATCCTTAAATATATGTAGAAGGATTTGTGAGAGATTCTGTGAGCGGATTGGAGCTCCGCAAAAGATTTCAGACGTGAGGCGGAAAATAATTTTCCTAGATCCGAGATGCCTGCTTCAACCCAGGGTTACATAGTTACATAGTTACATAGTTAGTAAGGTTGAATAAAGACATCAGTCCATCCAGTTCAACCTGAGTGAGTGTCTACAATTGTCCCTATCCCTTTACATTGCACACTCACATCGGTCCCTACCCTCAAGGAGCCACAATCCAAGATCCCCAGTTGTATACTAGGGCAATTTTAGACAGAAGCCAATTAACCTACCTGCATGTCTTTGGAGTGTGGGAGGAAACCAGAGTACCCGGAGGAAACCCACGCAGGCACAGGGAGAACATGCAAACTCCAGGCAGGTAGTGTCATGGTTGGGATTTGAACCAGTGACCTTTTTTACTGCTAGGCGAGAGTGCTAACCACTACACCACTGTGCCGCCCATTTGTTGTATGGGCAGGTCAGGTAAAATTAGAGTTAGCGACTGAGTAGGAATAAAGGGTAGTATAGAGTGAGGTATGCCTTTCGACAATTGTGGTAGAGATGTCCATACTCTAATAGAGGCAGACACGGTGTCCAATGGGTAATGTCGTGTTCCAGGTGCTATAAGGTAGGCGGACAAAAGTAGCCTGGGCTTGTCGGGTAGTGTTTCCGTTTCTATCTGTGCCCAGTTAGAAGAAGTAGGTGAGTCCCACCAAACCCTGAGTTGTTCTAGGAGGGCTGCTTTGTAGTATAGAGTGACGTTGGGAACACCCATACCTCCTCTGCAGGTTGGAGTTGTTAGGGTTTTCTTATTGATCCTAGGTTTTTTACCTTGCCAGATAAAGGTATGGAGAATGTTTTGAAGAGATTTTAGGTGCATCGGTAGAAATGGTATTGGGAGAGTGCGGAAAACATATAGAATGTGAGGGAGCAGAAACATCTTAACTAGCGCAATCCTGCCCGCCCATGAGACAAATGGGTGGTTCATCTCATGGGACAACTGATGGAGCCTCGCCACGAGGGCCGAGTAATTAGACCGCAGAAGTTGTGTACTGGAGGAGGTTAATTGGATTCCTAAATAAGTTAGAGACGCAGAGGTAGACCAGGAAAAGGGTGATTCTGTGGATATATGTTGGATCGTCGGCTTGTCAAGACCTAGTGCTAACATCAGGGATTTGCTGTGATTTACTTTATAAAGAGAGATTGCACTGAATTGATCTAGAATTTTTTGAACTTCCCTCAATGATTGTCGTGGATCGGAGAGTGATATTATTACATCGTCTGCGTATAATCCTATTTTATGTTCCACTGGGCCTATCGTGATACCTTTAACGTTGGGGTTGGAACGAATTTGTTGGGCTAATGGTTCCATGACCATAGAAAAAATTAGAGGGGAGAGAGGACATCCTTGGCGTGTGCCATTAGTGATATAAAAAGGATCTGAGATGACTCCCGATGTCCATACTCGTGCACTGGGGGAGGAATAGAGACAGAGGATGGCTTGTAGCAATCTGTTGGAGATACCGAACTTACGTAGTACCGCTTCTAAGTATATCCAATGCACTCTGTCAAACGCCTTCTCTGCATCCAGTGAGAGGAGCAGAGAAGGCGTTTTGTTGTGTTCCGTCCACTGAATGATGTCAATAAAACGACGGGTGCCATCCGAGGTTTGCCTACCAGGGATGAAACCCACCTGGTCCATATGAATCAGTTGCGTCATCACCGCGGAGAGTCTAAGGGCCAACAGTTTAGCATACAGTTTGGTGTCTGTGTTTAAGAGTGAAATAGGTCTAAAATTTCCTGGGGTGTCCAAAGGTTTACCTGGTTTGGGTAGTGTCACTATAAGGGCATTCAGACACTCCTTTGGCATTATGCCAGAGGAGGCATATTGATTGAAGACGTTGCAGAGATGGGGGGGAAAGGATGTCATTGTAGTGCTTATAATATTCATTGACAAATCCGTCGGGGCCCGGTGCTTTGTGTAGTGGGAGCGATTTGATAGCTGAGTGGACTTCGGCAAGCGAGAAGGGAATGGATAAGTCTTGAAGTTGAGTCGGTGTTAACCTTCGATAACTGGACTGAGGAGAGGAAGGATTCTATAGCGTCAGTAGTGATCGGGGTGTCCGACCTCGTTGTTTGGAGATTATAAAGGTCCGAGTAGAAATCCACGAATGTATTGGCTATGTCTAGGGGACTGGTCATACGTATGCCTCGGGAATTTAGGAGATACGGTATTTTCGTCTTACGTTGTTGCTTTTTGATTTGTTTGGCCAAAAAGGCCCCTGACTTGTTGCTGAAGGCGTATGAGTTCAATTTTAGTCTTTTGATGTAGTAGTCAAATTTATTGTTTAATAACTCAGTAAGTTGTCTTCTATGATCACGAAGGGAATCTAGCAGCATATTAGTGGGATTGGTTTTATGGGCTAGTTCTAAGGATTTAATATGTTGTAATAATTGGTCCACCTCTGCGTCCCGTCTCTTACGTTCTCGGGCTCCCAATTTCATAAAGAGCCCCCGTAGCGAGGCTTTGTGTGCTAACCACACAGTAGCTTGATTGTCTACCGACGCACAATTGTGCTCGAAGAAACTCCTGATCTCGGATTCTATTTCTTTTTCATAAGTGGGATTGGAAAGTAGGGATGCATTCATGCGCCACACAGAATGGTTAGTGGGGCATTGAGAGGGGAATAAGGTCAGGGAAATTGGTGCATGGTCTGACCACGTAATCGTACCAATGTGGGATTCAGAGGAGGATAACAAAGCTTTTTGGTTCGTGAGAAAGAGGTCGATCCGAGAGTAGGAGTTACCAGGATAGGAATAAAAAGTGTAGTCGCGCTCAACATCGTGTGTGCATCTCCACGGATCATATAGGTTTTCATCGGTCATAAACTTAGAGAGGGCGGTAGAGGTCTTCCTACCAGGGTTGGTTGTATCTAGCAAAGGATCAGGGATATCATTAAAGTCCCCACAAATGATTAGTGGGTTGTGTTTAAACAGTTGTAGTTTGTTCCTCAGGCATTTGAAAAACTTATTTTGAGAAGTATTGGGCGCGTACACATTCACCAATGTTAAGAGTTGGTTATCGATTGACGCGGTTAGTATGATAAACCTGCCTTCCTCATCCGTGTCAATTTGTTGTGGGTTAAAGGACAGATCGGAACTTACAGCGATCATCACCCCACATTTCTTTTGGGTGTGATTAGAGAAAAAATAGTGGGAATACCTTTTATGTTTACATTTGGGTGGATTTCGTTGTGTAAAATGGGTTTCTTGTACACATATTATGTCAGCTTTTTGCTTATATGCCTCTTTCCAGAGGAGGTTTCTTTTGAAAGGGGAGTTAAGCCCCTTGGCGTTAAGGGAAACAATTTTAATTGGCATGGTGGTTATGTATGGTGGATGTTGCACAGGAGTTGAGCGTGACCACAGGTAATACAAAAAATCATAGTACAATTTTTATATAGTACAACAAAATATGTAAGCATATGCAAATTACAATTTATAATGCCCGTAATTACTATACTAACAACAGGATAGAAATCGCATGTGCGACCCTAGATATTGGTATGTGAAGAAAGCGCCTGACTTCAGGGACTGACAGTTCTTTAAAAGTTTGTTGGGCACCAGTGGCTAACAAAATGATGGAGCAAAGGAAGGGAGGAAAATAAAATAAAGTAAAATAAAAACCAAAATAATAAGGGAAAAAGAGCAAAAAACTGGAGTATCAAAAATATCCAAACGTAACAAATGAACAAATTACCTTTGTGGTAAAAGAGGTACAGGAAGGAAGTTACATCGGTGTGCGTGGCACACTATAATTCAACGGGGGTGTGAAACTGGATAAGACGCCCAGGCAGGCTTCACATGCCAGGGACATTGCTTGTCATGGAGGTCCATCAGGTTTTGTTGGATTTGGTCGAGGCACGTCGGGGAGAAGGCGGAGAGCTTGTAGGGTGTTTTGCTGAGTTGTGTGACTTCGGTCGGAGAGGAAGCAGTCCCCAGTTAGTTAGCTTCTTGTACCGTCTTTGGGTGATAGGATCGGAACCACTTTCTGTTGGTAAGTGACCAGAAGCTTGGTGGGGAAACCCCAGCGATAAACAATATTGTGCTCTTGGAGTAGGGATGTGACCGGTGAGAATGCCCTGCGGAGTTCCATGGTGGCGGGGGACAAGTCCGCAAAAAGTGATACTGTACTGTAGGGAGATGGAAGGGGCCTCAGGTTCCTGGCTGCGCGAAGGAGTTGTTCCTTAACTTGATAGAAATGGACCCTGGCTAGGACATCTCGAGGTGTGTCAGCCGGTAGGTGGTCCGGCTTCGCAATTCTATGTGCTCGGTCGATGGTCATATCTTGGGGTGTGAGGTCAGGAAGAAGGGTAAGGAAGAGTTGATGCAGGTACTTTGGTAGATCGTTAGGTTGCACGGTTTCAGGGACACCTCTAAATTTTATATTATTACGTCTGGACCTGTCTTCGAGGTCTGCGAGCTTCAGCTTTATTTTCTGAATCTCCTCTGTATGATGGTCGTGCGCGGTGAGGATTTCATTATGAGCCCTGTTCATGTCTGAGAGGTGTTCCTCCGTCATGTCTGCTCTATCTTCCAGGCAGTCTAGCCTGTCATGTGCTTGGGATAGAGAGAGTTGCAGCTCCCTGTGGAGATCCTTCTGCAGAGTGAGCAGCATAGATTTTAGCATGCTCTCAGATACAGGATTGTCAGTCACTAGCATGGTAGCCAGAGTAGATAAGGGGGCTGAAGTAGCAAGAGCAGGGCCTGGGTCAGAACCATGGTGCTTCTTAGCTATGGGTGCTTTTTGAGGAGAGTTACAGGGAGAAGAGGCCACTCTCTTACCTCTCTCCTGCGGAATGTCCCCTGTGTGGAGCGGAGGGGGGGTAAACTGTCCATCTCCTCATGTTCTCCTCTGATGCCTCTGTCTGTGCAGGGCCGCTCATAAGGCAGATCGAGCGGCGTCGGATTGTGTGCTGCGGAGCTTGCGTGGAGGGCGGCCTGGTCGGCGCCATCTTGGAATCCTCCGTGCTCCATGCGGCCGAAATATTCTGTCATTCGGCACTGTTGCGGTGGTCGATGGTGGCGTCCGGGCATACCGCCGTGTGTCCCGCGACTTCCCTTCTCCGGTGGGCGAGAGAATGTCGGTCCGTTGCGCTGATGTAGCTGATTAAGCCTGCTGTGGAGCGGAGCTCGTCGATCAAGCGGCCATCTCGCTCCGCTGCTAGCCACGCCCCCACTCTCTCTCTTTTCTATTCTCTCCCCTCCACCTTTCCCTACCTCCACAGTCGGTTGGCTTGTGCGGACCCCGGGCTGTTGTACAATATCCCCCCTTCCCATTTGCAATGGCCCCCTGAACATTCTGTCCTTAAATGTTAAAGGACTTAATTCCCCCCATAAGCGAGTAAAGGCGTTCCACACCTTTCTGTCATTAAAAGCCGGTATAGTTGCATTGCAAGAAGCGCACTTTACCTCTCATTCCACCCCCAAGTTTTTCAATTCCAAGTACCCACAAGTCTTTACAGCCTCCTCATCCACAAAGCAGAGAGGAGTCCTCCTTGCTTTTCATCACTCTCTCCTCTTCACCCCAAAATCTGAAATCAGGGACCCGGAGTGCCGTTATTTAATTGTCACTGGCCTAATTCAAGACACAGAAGCTACTTTTGTTTCCTACTATGCCCCCAATATGAATCCCAACCCATTTTTCTCCCATCTCCTTCAGGTCATTCGGTCACATTGTAAAGGTACACTGTTCATGTGCGGAGACTCCAATCTATTTCTTCACCCACATCTGGATAAGACTCCTTACTCACCTGAACACTTCTCCCCTTCAGTAAAGTTCCCCACACAACTCCAACAGGCAGCTCTTGTTGATACCTGGAGAGAATGCAATCCTCTAAAGAAGAACTATACCTTCTATTCTAACCCCCACAAGTCCTTCTCTAGAATTGATCATATCTTTATACCTGTAGCCTCCTCCCTAACTCTTATGCATTCACGTATTCACCCTATCACCTGGTCAGACCACTGTGCAATGATCACCACCATATCTTCGATAATTCCACTATCCAATGATAGGACATGGAGCATGAATGAAACCCTCTTGACCAACCAATCCTATTGCCTAGACGTTCAGGTAGCCCTCGAGGATTACGTAACTCACAATAATACACCAGATATATCCCCAACCCTTCTCTGGGAGGCACATAAACCTGTCATTAGGGGCACATGCATCTCTGTCGCCACACACCTTAAAAGACACAAACAGTACAAGCTCCGTCAACTGGAGGCAGACCTCCAACATCACTTTCTTTTATTTCAATCCACCCCCACAGAGGCTAATAGACTGACCCTCAAAAAGACTAAACTTGAATTAGACCTGATGCTAGCTGAGGAAGCGGAATAGCAGGTTCGTAGGTTGGCCCACACTATCTACACTAAAGCTAACAAACCAGACACTTTTTTAGCCATGCATCTGAGAAACCCCGAGAAATTCTATAAACCCATCAGACTCCGACTGGCAAAAGACGGTCTCACTAGCAACCCCACTAAAATACTCTCTGAGTTCAGCACCCAATTATCCAATTTATATGAAGCAAAAACTCCTTTCTCTAGTTCCCAAGCTGACGTCTTGTTCCAACCTTTACAGCTTCCCCAACTGTCCACCGCCAGCCGTAAGTTAATTGAAGCGCCGATCACTACTGCAGAAGTACTTGTAGCGATTAAGTCTTTGAAACCACATAAGCGGCCAGGTTCCAATGGGCTACCGGCATCCTATTACAAGAAATTCGCACATACATTAGTTCCCCTCCTCACCAACTCATTTAATTCCTTACTCCAGAGTCACTCCCTTGGCAGGGATGCTTTGACAGCCATTATTTCTATGATCCCCAAACCCAACACTGACAACACAATGTGGTCCAATTTCAGGCCAATCTCGTTACTAAATGTAGATGTTAAGATCTTGGCCAAGGTCTTAGCACTCTGTTTGAATCTGCTAATTGGTAGGTTGGTACACAAAGACCAGGTCGGGTTTATCCCCCAGAGGCAGGCCAGCGACAATGTTAGGCGAGTAGTTCTCCTACAACACATAGCCAAAACCAGGAAAATCCCCATGCACTTACTCTCCCTAGACATACGCAAAGCGTTTGACATGGTATCGTGGCCCTATCTCTGTTATATTGTGCAACGCTGGGGCTTTGGTCCCCACTTCCTTAAATGGATAGACGCCCTGTACGCCCAACCTCAAGCTTATGTGAGATACGCTGGTTTCCTCTCGGAACACTTTCCCATCCAACGGGGAACGAGGCAAGGCTGCCCCCTCTCCCCCCTACTATTTGCATTAGCAATCGAACCCCTAGCTGCACTGATTAGAGCAAATCAAGACATACGAGGACTAGAAATATATTCAACATCGCACAAGTTGTGTTTGTTTTACGGATGACACTCTGTTATTTGTCACTACCCCTCATATCACCCTACCCAACCTTTGTAAATTGCTAGATAAGTTTGCCAAGACTTTGGGCTTGGAAGTAAACCAAGCCAAATCTAGGGCCCTTAATGTATCCCTGCCAATGGACGAATTTAACCGTCTACAAGCTAACTATCCCTTTCTATGGTCCACAACTTTCATACCCTACCTGGGAATTAATCTGACGAGGGACCCGGCTTTGCTTTTTCAGGCTAACTATCTCCCTTTGCGCACAAAACTTACTGGTACCCTAGCATCTTGGCAGCCGCTCTGTGTCTCGTGGCTAGGGTGGATCGCGGCAGTTAAGATGTCAATGCTGCCGAAGTTGCTATATCTCTACCGGGTCCTATCGAATGCGATCCCTCCATACTTCCACCGCATCATGCGAAGTAAAGCGCATAAATATATATGGGGTTCCACAAGACCCAGAATCTCCAAGACCACACTCTTTCGTCACAAGACACATGGCGGCCTGGGCGTACCTAATTTTCACCATTATTACCACACGGCTCAACTAGCCCAAATTGTCCTATATCATGCAAAAACAGAAGTGCCGTTATGGGTCAGTATAGAAGCCATAGATGCCCACCCCGTCTCCATATCCAACCTTCTGTGGTTGCCTCCCTCATTGAGAGGCAGAATTGCAAACCCCCGTCATGCAACACTCCCTTAAAATTTGGGACTCGACCCAAAAATCCTTCACGCTTAAATCCATACATACCCCCCTACTCTCCTTTCTAGGTAATCCAGGCTTCTACCCCGCCTTCTCTGAACCAGGTTTATTTACTGCCTGGTCTCAGGCAGGCATTGATAGGGTGTGCGACCTTATGAAAGGTGGATCACCCAAATCTTTCCCAGACCTGCATGCTCAAACCTGAATCCCACACAAGGAATGCTTCCGTTATCTTCAAATTTCACACTTTATACAATCACTGCCTTAGCCTAACCGGGACCTTGATCCTATGTCAATATACGAAAGGATATGCGATTCAGACCCACATGCCCCCGGTATTATCTCCTAGTTATACGCTCACTTTGTGTCCCCTCCGGCCACCCTGCCACCATACGCAACACAATGGTCTACTGACCTTGCCCTGGATCTTGATGCTGAAGCCTGGAAGGAGATCTGGACTAACACCAAAAATGCCACCCAGAATGTTATAGCCTCTGAGGCCAATTTTAAAGTTCTCATGCGATGGTACCTGGTCCCGGCTACAATAGCCAAGTTTATCCCAGGCTATTCAACAGCTTGCTTCAGGGGCTGTACGGAGACGGGCACCCACTTGCATATCTGGTGGACATGCCCAATAGTCCAGCCAGACCCTACCCTAGCGTTACTTAATCTAACACCCCGACATTGCACCCGCAATCAACTTAGCCTCTTCCTCCAACTCACCACGGCAGCCAAGCAAACTATAGCGAGAGCTTGGAAGACGTCATCGCTACCCATACCGGCAGTTAAGAATAGGGTCACCTAAGCTATGATACATAGTAAAATTGAAGCTAAAATTCTAGACCGCCTTCCCCAACACCACAAGATATGGCAGCCATGGGTTGAGCACTTTTTACCCCCCAACCTGGACCCCACTCTTTTGGAGCTTTGAGAATGGCCCCCTCTAGTTGACCCACTCTAGGGCACTGCGCCCTGAGCCCGTACAGACCAGCCGACCCCCCCCTCTCCCTCCCAAACCCTATTCTTTCTTACATGCCTCTCTCCTTTCCTTTCAACTCTTAGTTTCTTTCCCCTCTCCTTTTCACCTCTCTTTACCTAAAACTACTACCTACGCAGTACCGGTATCCCCTAGCTGGACTGAATTCCTAATCTAGAGAAGACCACAGGCATCTGGTCCCTAGTAAATCGGAACTCCTGACCTCCGCAATGCACTCTGCAACGTGCTCTCACCCCAGTTCAAGCTCCCCCACAATAACCTAGTCCTCCTGACTAGGTATTGGCACTCAAGGATGATATATCACAACTGTTGTACTTATGCTGTTTTGACAAAAAGCTTTGTTTACTATATTGTTACTATGTACTGAGTACTTGTTCCGTTGTATACTAATAAAAATGTGTAAAAGAGAATCCTGTCCTGAAGATAGATGCCCCCCCCCCCCCCCTCACTCCCCCTTAAAAAATCCTTGGAGATAGAATAAGTCAATGAGAGAAAGCTGTGTAGTGTGGAGAGAAATAGGGCTTCTCTTGAGCTGCTGTTGAGTTCCCAGAGCAACAGAATCACATGGCGGAGAAAGAGCTTGTGAAAAACAGCCTACAGTACCCTGACTCTGAGCAAAACAAATGCACAGCAAAAAACTCTTTATGGTATATTTAAACATATTGGATATTGTATATGTTCTTTAGCAAAAACATCCACTAAAAACGAAAAAAAAAAAAAAAAGTCCCCAATATCCCTTCTATGAAGCCCCTAATTAGATTACACATTCCCTTGTCACGCTATACATTCTTAAATATTCTATGCAAAATTATACATTCAAACAAGAAGTCAACTAAATACAGAACAGAACTGCAAGGACCCTCTATGACTACTTGTTCTGGTAGCAATAATGTTGAGAGAAATCATACTTTTTCACCATAATGTAATATGATAATAAGGATGACTACAGTATAATTAACCTCTTGCCGACCGCCTCACGCCAATATACGTCGGCAGTAGGGCTCATACAGGCAGAATCACGTACCTGTACGTGGCCCTTTAAGAGGCGGCCTGTGGGCGTGCCTGCAGCAAGCTCTGTGAATCAGGTCGTAGGTCCCGTGGACTCGATCACCACAGGGATACCCGCAATCGCCTCATGGGGAGGAAGAACGGGGAGATGCTAATATAAACAAACACCTCCCCATTCTGCCTTGTGACAGTGTCACTGATCTCTGCTCCCTGTGATCGGAGCAGAGATCAGTGATGTGTCACACGCAGCCACGCCCCCCACAGTTAGAAACAGTCACCAGGACACACTTAACCCCTACACTGCCCCCTAGTGGTTAACCCCTTTACTGCCAGTGCCATTTACACAGGAATCAGTGCATTTGTATAGCACTGATTGCTGTGTAAATGACAATGATCCCAAAAATATGTCAAAAATGTCCGATGTGTCCACCATAATGTCGCAATCACGATAAAAATCGTTGATCGCCGTCATTTAAAAAAAAAAAAGATTAATAAAAATGCCATAAAACTATGCCCTATTTTGTAAATGCTATAACTTTTGCACAAACCAATCAATAATCGATTATTGCAATTTTGTTTTACCAAAAATATGTAGAAGAATACATGTCGGCCTAAACTGAGGAAAACATTTTTTTTTATATATTTTTGGGGGATATTTATTATAACAGAAAGTACAAAATAATGATTAATAATAATTTGTTTATAGCTCTCTGGTCAGGAAGGGGGTAAATTCTTCCGGGGCAGAAGTGGTTAATTTCTTATCTAGCAGTATCTGCCTGTCTAAATCGTTAAGACCTTATTCTTTCTTTTTTTTGGCTACTAAACTTATATAACTAACATTTATGTCAGTGATATATCAAATAAAATCACATTAAATATTGATAGTTATAAAAGTACAAGGAAGGGAATCTGACAATAAAATACATTAGTGGATATTAATTATATGATTACATTTACAATGTACCTGGAAAATCTGGTTTTGATGACAAAGGCTTCATGGAATTTGGAAGCAGATGTTAAAGCTAACAAAATAGACCACCTTCCCCAACACCACAAGATATGGCAGCCATGGGTTGAGCACTTTTTACCCCCCAACCTGGACCCCACTCTTTTGGAGCTTTGAGAATGGCCCCCTCTAGTTGACCCACTCTAGGGCACTGCGCCCTGAGCCCGTACAGACCAGCCGACCCCCCCCTCTCCCTCCCAAACCCTATTCTTTCTTACATGCCTCTCTCCTTTCCTTTCAACTCTTAGTTTCTTTCCCCTCTCCTTTTCACCTCTCTTTACCTAAAACTACTACCTACGCAGTACCGGTATCCCCTAGCTGGACTGAATTCCTAATCTAGAGAAGACCACAGGCATCTGGTCCCTAGTAAATCGGAACTCCTGACCTCCGCAATGCACTCTGCAACGTGCTCTCACCCCAGTTCAAGCTCCCCCACAATAACCTAGTCCTCCTGACTAGGTATTGGCACTCAAGGATGATATATCACAACTGTTGTACTTATGCTGTTTTGACAAAAAGCTTTGTTTACTATATTGTTACTATGTACTGAGTACTTGTTCCGTTGTATACTAATAAAAATGTGTAAAAGAGAATCCTGTCCTGAAGATAGATGCCCCCCCCCCCCCTCACTCCCCCTTAAAAAATCCTTGGAGATAGAATAAGTCAATGAGAGAAAGCTGTGTAGTGTGGAGAGAAATAGGGCTTCTCTTGAGCTGCTGTTGAGTTCCCAGAGCAACAGAATCACATGGCGGAGAAAGAGCTTGTGAAAAACAGCCTACAGTACCCTGACTCTGAGCAAAACAAATGCACAGCAAAAAACTCTTTATGGTATATTTAAACATATTGGATATTGTATATGTTCTTTAGCAAAAACATCCACTAAAAACGAAAAAAAAAAAAAAAAGTCCCCAATATCCCTTCTATGAAGCCCCTAATTAGATTACACATTCCCTTGTCACGCTATACATTCTTAAATATTCTATGCAAAATTATACATTCAAACAAGAAGTCAACTAAATACAGAACAGAACTGCAAGGACCCTCTATGACTACTTGTTCTGGTAGCAATAATGTTGAGAGAAATCATACTTTTTCACCATAATGTAATATGATAATAAGGATGACTACAGTATAATTAACCTCTTGCCGACCGCCTCACGCCAATATACGTCGGCAGTAGGGCTCATACAGGCAGAATCACGTACCTGTACGTGGCCCTTTAAGAGGCGGCCTGTGGGCGTGCCTGCAGCAAGCTCTGTGAATCAGGTCGTAGGTCCCGTGGACTCGATCACCACAGGGATACCCGCAATCGCCTCATGGGGAGGAAGAACGGGGAGATGCTAATATAAACAAACACCTCCCCATTCTGCCTTGTGACAGTGTCACTGATCTCTGCTCCCTGTGATCGGAGCAGAGATCAGTGATGTGTCACACGCAGCCACGCCCCCCACAGTTAGAAACAGTCACCAGGACACACTTAACCCCTACACTGCCCCCTAGTGGTTAACCCCTTTACTGCCAGTGCCATTTACACAGGAATCAGTGCATTTGTATAGCACTGATTGCTGTGTAAATGACAATGATCCCAAAAATATGTCAAAAATGTCCGATGTGTCCACCATAATGTCGCAATCACGATAAAAATCGTTGATCGCCGTCATTTAAAAAAAAAAAAGATTAACAAAAATGCCATAAAACTATGCCCTATTTTGTAAATGCTATAACTTTTGCACAAACCAATCAATAATCGATTATTGCAATTTTGTTTTACCAAAAATATGTAGAAGAATACATGTCGGCCTAAACTGAGGAAAACATTTTTTTTTATATATTTTTGGGGGATATTTATTATAACAGAAAGTACAAAATAATGATTAATAATAATTTGTTTATAGCTCTCTGGTCAGGAAGGGGGTAAATTCTTCCGGGGCAGAAGTGGTTAATTTCTTATCTAGCAGTATCTGCCTGTCTAAATCGTTAAGACCTTATTCTTTCTTTTTTTTGGCTACTAAACTTATATAACTAACATTTATGTCAGTGATATATCAAATAAAATCACATTAAATATTGATAGTTATAAAAGTACAAGGAAGGGAATCTGACAATAAAATACATTAGTGGATATTAATTATATGATTACATTTACAATGTACCTGGAAAATCTGGTTTTGATGACAAAGGCTTCATGGAATTTGGAAGCAGATGTTAAAGCTAACAAAATAGCTGTCAGCCACCTGGCAGATTCTAGTTTAAAAAGGCGAATCATCTTTGGATGGTCAGTGAGCATATATCTTAAATGTCTGACTTTATTTGCTAAATAAAAAAGAATTACATTAGAATATGGCTTCTAACATAAATTGAGGACATATTTGACCAGGCTCAGAGACCTTTTTTTCTTTTCATTGCTTAATTTAACTGTTTAATAATCATTTAAGTTTTCTCACTTCCAAACATCAGTGTTTCTTAGAAACATACAGTATATATTAATAAAACATTACAAGTATTACATATTAATCATTTTCAGCCAGGTATCAGAGCAGATGCAGACAAATGTCCTTTGTGCATTATGCAGTATTTAAGGAAACCTAAAGTTCATTTAGGAAATCAAAAAAGGAAAGGGGCACAAAGAGGCTGAGAGGTAAACAACCTCTGGACTTTTAACGGTATTGGATTAATTCGGTCAAGACATTCCAGAATAGAAATATAAAAAGTTAATTTTATTTTTACAAAAATAAAAAACATAAAACAAGAACACATTAATACATCCAAACATAAGATATATGCATTATTCAAAAATATGTATATTAAGCCGCTACCACTCTCAACATGTTTCACTCGTTAGAGCTTCCTCAGGAGATTGGTGGTGCAGCATGTTTGTATGCTGAAATACCAAAGGATAATAAAGAAGAAACGTCCATTTAGATGCATATAACAAAAATATGTTGCATTATATCAAATAATTAATAACGAACAAATCAATATCATACAAGGACATAGAAGGCACATGACCAAGAGTAGCAAAAAACAAGGCTCACCACATAGGCCTGAGTTCCAGTAATAACGATGACACTGATAAAAACACCAGAATTTATATTGATATTGAAAAGACGAAAATAATTCAACCGCCGCAGAATGCCACATTCAATAGAGCCTGTAGAGAAGGACATTGAGTAGTATAAAGTCAAATAAGAAAGAAAAACTATCCTCATATTTTGAATATTGGGTGGCTCTCTCTAAAGGGGGACCAACCAGTGTTATCAAAAAGGTGTACTTTGAGTATAACCAATGGTAAGTGGCTTGCTCGTGGGAAATTGCTGACCAGCAATGCCTCAAAAAAGTGTCAGGGTCTAAACTACAGCCGGGTACTGAACAGCCCAGAGCACCTGGCAAGAGATAGATAAGGGGAAGAGAAATCAGAATAAACAAAGAGCTATCAAATCTCTGAGATCAAGCATCCGGAAGGGAAATGGAGCACATACATTCAGCAAATTGTTGAATCTAATCTTAGCAAAAAAATCAGGATCTAGAAACAGTCTCCTCGCATTAAACTATGGCCGTCTATGCTGGGAAACGAATACATTCTGAATTTATGACAATCTCCGACTTGGCGGCGTCTGACGTCACCGCCGTGTCGCGGGCACAACTAAGGCTCCGTCATCGCATGGGTTTCCCGGAGATGTCTAATGCGCATGTTCAGATGACGCAGAACACGGCGGCCATCTTGAGAAATCCCAATGCCCTCAACCAAGTACAGAGAGGGCAGGGACCAAACTTAAGGGAGTCTGCAGGAAAAGATACTGTAAACGTCATTTGACATATTTATATTAATTAAAAAGCAATAACCAACAGTAGTGATGAGACATTTGTTATGCACCCAATATAGTAATTCGCCTTTGACAAAAATATTCAAAAAAGAATATTATAATTTTGATTTTTAGAATAGACTCATAAATTAACTAAATTAATGAGACAAAAAATTACCTAATTAGGCTGGGAAAAAGAAGGAAAAAAAAAGGCATGGCTTAAAGCTCAAAGCATCATTAAGACCAGGAGTGGTGGTAGCTCTAAGGTCAAAAATCCAACGTGCCTCGCGTTGTAATAAGATGCGATCATAATCGCCCCCCTGTCACCAGGTGGTACATGTTCCAGTGCAAAAAAATACATCTTGGTGTCATCAAAATTATGATATAAGCCCAGATGGCGACTAATGGGCGACTAATGGGAGTTTCCATTTTTTTCCCCCGCACCAAGGAAACATGATCCCTGATGCAGTGAAAGGAGGGGTGAAAGAAGGGGTGTTTGGTCAATCATTCAAGAACACCCCACTGTGTTCTTTGGAAGTGCAAAACTCAATAAAAACTTTATTGTCATAAAGAAAGCATATTTTGGGATATATGAATTAAAGAGCTACACCTTTTTTGTAAACTCCTTAAAATTGTATCAATTTATTACCAAATGAAAGGATAGTTAATAGGTATGGTATGAAAATCTGTAATATGTGTACCCTATCTAAAGTTTACCCTTTAATGAGAGCTGGGTTTAATACCCACAGGGAGAGCTGACCCTGTAGAACTTGAGATTTAAAGTGGTTCTAAAGCCTTAAAGTGATACTAAAGTCTTGTTTTTTTTTGTTGCAGTGGTTTTGCACAGAGCAGCCCAGATCCTCATCATCTTGGGTCCTTCTTTGGCGCTCCTGGCCCCTCCCTCCTCTTAAGTGCTCCCACAGCAAGCAGCTTGCTATGGGGGCATCCGCACCAAGCCGAAGCTCCCTGTGTCCATTCAGACACGGAGCTGTGCCCCGGCCCCTCCCTCTCTCCTCATTGGCTAACTTTGATTGACAGCAGCAGGAGCCAATGGTGCTTCGCTGCTGTCTCAGCCGATGAGAAGGGAGAGTCCTGGACAGCCGAGTCTCTCATGCAACTTTACTGGATTGAGAGAGGGCTCAGATAAGTATGGGGGGGGGGGGCTGAGTGGTGCTGCTGTACATAGAAGGTTGTTTTTATGCAGTAACCACTTGCTGCCCGCCCACCGTCAAATGGCGGTGGGGCGGTGCGGCTCTCATTTGGGTGGGCGTCAGAATGGCAGTTCTCGCGTGCCCCCCAGGGGCACTACGGTGATCACGGCGTGCCGTGTCCTAGCGACCCCAATCTCTGTAAAGAGTCTCAGCCGTCTTGCACCAGAATTTGCGAACAGGCAAAAAAATTTGGACGAACACTGTTAAAGTTTATGGGACACGAATATAAAAAATCAAAAGTTCTCATTTTAAAGGCTTATATGCCCTTGTTAATGGGGGCTTCCAGATTCCGATAAGCCCCCCACCCGCAGACCCCCACAACCACTGGGCAAGGGTTGTGGGGATGATGCCCTTGTCCCCATCAACATGGGGACAAGGTACTTCGGGGGGCTACTCCAGAGCACCCTCCCCATGTTGAGGGCATGTGGCCTGGTATGGTTCAGGGGGCGCTCTCTCGTCCCCCCACTTTTCCTGCGGCCTGCCAGGTTGCGTGCTTGGATAAGGGTCTGGTATGGATTTTAGGGGGGCCCCTACACTTTTTCTTTTTTTAATTTTGGCACAGGGTTCCCCTTAAAATCCATACCAGAACAGAAGAGCCTGGTAAGGATGTTGAGGGGACCCCCATGCAATTTTTTTTACATTTTTGGTTCGGGGTTCCCCTTAATATCCATACCAGACCCACAGGGCCTGGTAATGGACTGGGGGGAACCCATGAGTGCCCTGATTACATTATAGCACCCACAGTACCAGAAGTGAGTGCTCACGAGTGCCAGTAGTGTGACCACAAGTGCCAGCAAACAGTGCCCACCAGTGCCAGCAAACAGTGCCAAACGGTTCTGCCAATCAGCGCCAGTCAATGGCCATCAGCGCCAATCATTGCTGCCTATCAGTGATGCCTACCAGTGCCGCCTATCATTGCCACATATCAGTGCCCATCAGAGCTGCCTATCAATGCCCATTAGTACCACCTATCAGTGCCACCCATGAGTGCTGCCTATCAGCCATCAGAAATGTTGTGGCCCCTTACACAGCTTTAGGCCTGGGCCCCCCGGAGCCCGACCTCCAACATTCTCCAGGGCCTGCCCACTGGCCGCCCCACTGAATTGGCCCACTGATCATCCCACTGAGTTCTTTGGTGTACCCACTGTTATTTTAATACTCTTACACCTTAATATATACAAGTGGATTAAAAGTCATCAGTGCTTTATATATTTAACAGTAAGGCCTCTTTTACAAAAATACAAATATCACTGTTAGAAATCAACCGATAAATATCACTGATCCCAGTGCTCAATGGACAGTGCTCACAATTACAATTAAAATTAAAGCTGCTGTCTTAATCAATCAGAACATCAGGGAAATATATAGTAACACTTATTCAAAAACACAAGTAAACAAAGCTACTATATTGACAGTGCTAAAGATTATAAATAAACTAAATAAAGATATCAGAAAATGAAGAAAAAAAGAGTTCATAAGTCTCAATGAATGTGTGCAAAGCCTTAGAGTGTGAATAGAGTGCTCCACACAGTTTTCAGACGAGGGGAGAAATCCCTTCCAGAGAGTTCACCACACCGCTATCTCCAAAGAGAACCTTCGTGCTCAGTGTCACTCCCAATGGTAATGCACTTACCCCTAAACAAGTTATATAACGGCACTTCAAAGGTAACTCTAGATATAGATCATTACGGGTGTTCCAAGCCAAAACTTCCAGGGAAACTCTCACCTCAAAGTAAAATTCATTGGTGTTTCACATATGGAAAAAAGTCAAAAGGTACAATCCATAGTGCAAACCATTTTAATAGGAAACCACACTCATACTCATTAAAAACCTACGTACAATGTAGTTAGTATAAAATCACATAAAACATCATCAGTGGCGTGCGGTCTGATCTCACCACAACCGGAATGCAAGATGGTAATAAACTCCAGCGTTGGTGGCGAGTCCCGGGAAGACCTGCACTTCTACCACGACAATGAACAGCTGCAAGGCCATGCCCATACGCGTTTCGTCATCATGTCTTTGTCTGTGGCCCACCTCCCTGATGACCTATCAGTGCCCATCAGTGCCACCTATGAGTGTCCATCTGTGCCGCATATCAGTGCAGCCTCTTCAATGATATCTGATAAAAATCTTATTTGGGTACAGTGTTGCATGGCCATGAAATTGTCATTGAAAGTGCAACAGTGAAAGATGAAAATTGGCCTGAGCAGGAAGGGGATGAACGTGCCCAGTAGGCAAGTGATTAATCTGTCAGTCAAGTTCATTTAAATTTGATAGTCTAATGCTATCCAGACTGACAATGCTGCTATTCAAAGGTGTCTTTGTTGCTCCTTCATCCAGAGTGGACACAAACTAAGACAGTAGTTGTGTCACCTGGCTGGATCACCATGTAAAAATAAAGAGGATAAAATGCATTATAAAAACCTAGTGCAGCCACTTTTCAGTATCAAGAGGCCAGAGAAGGGATTGGGTATACAGTAAGCCCTTTTTAATCTGGAGACCAGTAAATGCTTTCTCCAGGCTTTAAACCTAATGTTTTAAACATGTATAAAGAGTAAGTAACATATACACAAACAGCACTCATTCTGCAAGGACTAAAAGCAGTGAAGGAAATAGTACAATTCTGATGCTTCATTACACAATATTTTTTTTTTTTAATTCATGCACCATGCTTCTGCTGATGATAAATCTGTTTGTACATGAATGAAACCTTACAGCAGCTTTTCTCAACCATTTTAACATGTATGAACCCATGCTAATAATTACTACATCTAAAGCTCAAAGTACATTAGTCAGGTGGTCACTAGGTAGAATGCTCCTTACATTTATGGTCAGTGGGAGGAATTCCATCTTGTAGATAGTTAAAAAGATCATTGGTGTCATTGGTTACTTATCGGAGAGGCAGGAATTGCTGATTCCTTAAGGAAACCCTGGAAACCTCTGGAGTAGCCTTAAGCCCCATACACACGATCGGAAATCCCACCAGCAAAAGTCAGATGAGAGCTTTTGGTCAGATAATCTGACACTACGACAAGCCGAGGAAATGCTACAGATGATCGGAATTTCCGATCAGAATTTTTTTCTTCTTAAAAATAGAGAACCTGCTCTCAATCTTTTGCTGGCGGAAATTTCGATCATCTGTAGCATTTCCAACCCGTAAAATTCCTACGCATGCTCGGAAATAATTTGACGCATGCTCGGAAGCATTGAACTTAATTTCCTTGGCTTGTCGTAGTGTTGTACGTCACCGCGTTCTTGACAGTTGAAAATTCTGAGAACTTTTGTGTGACCGTGTGTATGCAAGCCAAGCTTGAGCGGAATTCCGTTGGAAAAACCATCCAAGATTTTGCCGATGAAAACTCTGATTATGCGTACGCGGCATTAGGGTTTCAATGGACTCTGGTAGGAAAAGCTGCCAAAATCACAAAGGCGAAAATATAGTCTTATTTTTTCTTACCATTAGGTGGCAGCAGATACATATATTTTGCTTCAGAACCACACAGTGCTATTTATGTTTATGAACAGAAGAGGCTCTCATATGGGACATTTTTTAAGTATTTAACATTTTAGTTGGTGGGATTTGCTTTATCATTTTAGAGGGCAAAGAGCCAACTTCCTGCAAACTCAGTGGGGTTGATTTACTAAAGCTGGGGAGCGCAAAACTAGGCTTACTTCTGCATAGAAACCAGCCAGCTTCTAACCTCAGCTTGTTCAATTAAGCTTTGGCAATAAAATTTTATAGCTTATTGGTTTCTATGTAGAAGTAAGCCAGCTTTAGTAAAGGAACTCCAGTATACTTATCTGCTCACAAAATGGGTGTGTGTGTGGTACTTTAGCCAACTTGAATTTGCAGGTTCTTATATATGATACATATGTAATTTAACACAATATTCTCTTTTATTATCAATGAAATCGCAGCTACAAGAAAATGTCAGTGAAGTTATTAGGACTGGCTTCTTAAGGTGTAGATACTGCAGGGTCAATTCACTAATGACATTTGTGTCACATTTATTGTATGTTAGAGGCCCGGAGACAGATGACAAGTCCAACAAAGTAAATATAAGTTAATATAATATTATAAACCATATGACTTCCTTCAGTTCTCCCTTTTATGACTTTAGCAAGGATACAGCAAGGATATAGGCACTACACATACACCCAGACTATATGCCTAATAGGGATGGGCGAAAGGTTCAGCCCAAGCATGAGTTTGGGCCAAACATTGGCTGTTCGCTTGTTTGCTGAACAACTAAATTATCAGGGCGTTTGACAATTTGTTTTGCCCACCGAATGACCACAGTGCCGCCACACAGAAAGCCCCGATTGGCTGAAGCAATGAAAGCTTTTCCCAATCAGGGCACAGAGCACTGTCAGAGCCATGATTGGACACTGTCATGATGACTCTATCCAAACATTGCTCATTGCTCTTAGTACCGCCCCACACTATAAAGGTATTCTTTCAATAGCGGCCATTTTAGTGTGATATCAGCATGGACAGAGATAGAACAGGGCTCTGTTCAGTGCTATTAGACAGTGTGCTATAGTGTGCTATTCGGATTCTATTGGAAGATTCGAATATCAGTTTAGTGTGAATCTAGTGATAGCTCAGTGTGAGTGTAGTGCGACCATTCATCTTTACATTAGTGTGAATGTAGGGATAGTTCAGTCAGTGTGAGTGTAGTGCGACCACCATTCATCTTTACATTAGTGTGAATGTAGGGATAGTTCAGTCAGTGTGAGTCTAGTGACCGTTTAACATACTATAGTTTAGTCAGTGTGAGTGTATTGCGACCATTCATCTTTACATTAGTGTGCATGTAGGGATCGTTCAGTCAGTGTGATTGTAGTGACTGTTTAACAGTATATTTCATTGCATTACTGCAAGTTTAACGTCATATATTTCAGTGCAAAACGTGCCGTTTAATGCAATTTATTTCAGTGCATTACTGCAAGTTTAACTAACTATATTGCAGTACGCTACCTTCAATTTAATGCTGTATATTGCAGTACGTTACCTTCAATTTAACGCTGTATATTTCAGTGCGTTACTGCAAGTTTAACGCTGTAAATTTCAGTGCGTTACCTTCCATTTAACGCAGTATAGTTCAGTATGTCACTGCAAGTTCAATGCTTTATATTTCAGTGTGTTGCCTTCTGTTTAATGCAGTATAGTTCAGTGCTTTACTGTAAGTTTAGCTCCATATATTGTAGTGTGTCACCTTCCGTTTAACACAGTATACTTCAGTGCATTACTGCAAGTTTAACACCCTATATTTCAGTGTGTTAGTGCACATTAAACGTATTTTGATGCGTTACTGAAAGTTTAACACCGTAGATTGCAGTTTGTTATCTTCCGTTTAATGCAATATAGTTCAGTGCGTTATTGCAAGTTTAATGCCATATATTGCAGTGCATCATCTTCCGTTTAACGCAGTAAAGTTCAGTGCGTTACTGCAAGTTTAGAGCTCTATATTTCAGTGCATTATCTTTTGTTTAACACAGTATATTTCTGTGCATTACTGCACATTTGACACAGTATATTGCAGTGTGTCAGTGCAGTTTTACTGCAGTATATTATAGTGTATTATATATTGATTAATGTGAATCCACGCACACATTTCCACATCTATATTACATTTTGTTAATAAGCACCCCCATCATGTCTGGGAGGACAAGGAGAGCCAGATGTTCCCATGGCACTGTGAGGGGGCCAGCAGCTTACAATATGTGTCCACAGACAAAGGTGGATGTGGTCAGTCCCCAGACAGGGCATAATTTCCTCTGTTTAGTGATGTTGCCCGTGCTATCCAGCCACAGCATGCAGAGGAGGAGGTGGACTGGCTTACTAAACCATCCTCATCCTCCTCATCCCTTTTCACCCAAGCAAAGACTGGGGCACAGTGCACTGCAGCTGCCAGAGTGGCTAAACCTGCCTCCTTGTCCACAGCTCCCCCGGTTTGGTTTGCACCAGAACAGGCAAAAAAATGTGTATGAACAAGTGAACACCGTTAAAGTCTATGGGGCATGAACATGAAAAATCGAAAGTGCTCATTTTAAAAGCTTATATGTAAGTTATTGCCATAAAAAGTGTTTGGGACTCTGAGTCCTGCCCCAGGGGACATGTATCAATACAAAAAAAAAGTTTTTAAAACAGCCTTTTTTTCAGGAGCAGTGATCTTTAATAATTCTTAAAGGGAAAAAATAAAAATGAAATATTCCTTTAAATATCATGCCTGGGCTTAGTATGCTGTAAAGTAGCACATTTAAAACCGATCGCAGCTGTAATGTATTGTCAGATCCAGGCAATACAGATAAAAATCATTGAAAAAGACGGCGGGGGTCCCCCCAAAATCCATACCAGGCCCTTCGGGTCACATAATTTTTCCGCACCTGTTTGACAGGTGCATATCATTTAAATTTTTGACAGCAAGGTCAATTCTTGCTTACATCAAAAGTACCTCAATAGTGTTATGATGTGAAGGTGCCACCGACACACAAAGACCAATTTTTCCGCACCTGTTTGGCAAGTGCATATCATTGCAATTTTTGACAGCAAGGCCAATTCTTGCTTTCATCAATAATACCTCTATAAGTTTATGGTGTGAAGGCACCACCCATAAACCAAAGACAATTTTTATGCACCTGTTACTTCTATCCAAAATCTGCTGAAGAGACACCAGAATTTATCCCAAAAATCTCTAATCTTGTTCCCAGTGCACTACATTGTGGCCTCATCAAACAGACTAGCTCCGCAAGCCATTGATTACAAAATAAAGAACACTTGCTGGGAGATTTAAATTTTTGGGGTTCTATAAATGCAATTATTGGTGCAGCAGCTTCTATACACAGATGTGCCACTTTACAGGTAGACTAAGAGGAACCCCCCAGGCACGATATTGAAATATCTTTTTCATTTTTATGCTTTCACTTTAAGCATCAATAAATCAATGCTCAAAAATTATGTTTTTTACAAACTTTTTTTTAATTGATACATGTCCCACAGGGCAGTACCCGGACCCCCATAATCATTGTATGCCAAATTACTTGCATATAAGCCTTCAAAATGGGCATGTTTGATTTTTCACGCTAAGGTCCCATAGACTTCAATGGGGCTCATTATTGGGTTCCGAACTTTTGCGATGTACAAAAGTTCTGGATGCAACTCGAATATATACAATATATCCAAAGCCATTAATTTCATTATCTTAGCCAATTTAATCTCTCCTAATATACTGTACCTGTTCTCGTTACTAAGATGTAGAGGACCTGATTGCTTGATTGGACAAACACCTTTGATTTTCCTGTTGAATAAACTAAGGTTTTTTTCTGTTTAGCATAACATGAATCTGATGTAATATCATATATGTAGTGACTTACTTTATGCAAATGAGTAGTATATGGGATTTTCTTGAATGCATGAATTGTTTATTGAAATTTTCTAATTATATGTGATGTTAAATCAAATAACTGATATGCTTAACAAAATAATGGCACATATACAATATAATTGTGGCCTGTCCCCCTTTTTCTCAAAGCATACACAACCAGCCACAATTATTTCAAAAACATCCTCTTGTACCAAATGGCTAACATAAAAAATAAAATCTACCATTCCATTCCAGCCAAAGGTAAGCATAGTAGTATCTCTATGTAGCCTGGTATTACACAGTTATTGTTTTGGTATTGATTTTTACCCTATATCTGTATGTTAAACCTTTGTTAGGGAGCCTGCCATGCCTCCTCCTTTGTGTCCCCTGAAGTCCCTGTGGGATCATATTTGTCCGTATGGGTTGCTGCACATTTTCAATATATAAGCAAGTTTCTGGTTACAACATCTCATGTGAAATACTTGTCCTAAGGTGATTTATAGCAATTCTGTAACATGTATTATTATAATTGTAGTCCCTCACAAATACTTTTTCTAGCCTTAGTTATATATTCATTTGGGATATGGTGTCTCGGTACTGTTAAAAACTAGCTTAGTCAATCAAAGTCCAAATACTGAAGCTAGATGCCCCCCCATTCCCCCTTATAAAAGCCTTGGAGATCGAATAAGACCATGAGAGGAAGCTGTGTAGCGTGGAGAGAAATAGGGCTTCTCTTGAGCTGCTGCAGAGTTCCCAGAGCAACAGAGTCACATGGCGGAGAAAGAGATTGTGAAAAACAGCCTACGGTACCCTGACTCCGAGCACTACTGCACAGCAAAAACCTCTTTAAGGTATATTTAAAAATATTGGATATGTGTTCATTAGCAAAAACAGTCCACTAAAAACTTAAAAAAAAAAAGTCCCTAATATCCCTTCTATGCCTTTGTACATACAGTCGGACATTCCGACGGAAAATGTCCGATCGGACCGTGTTGTTGGATAATCCGACTGTGTGTGGGCTCTATCGGACTGTTTCTATTGCAATATCCGACGGACAAAGTTTTAGAGCTGGGCTATAAAACTTTCCGACAACATGATCCGATCAGACTTTGTCCGATTGTGTGTAGAGAATTCCGATCAGACAAAGTGTCACGCATGCTCAGATCAAATTCCTAGACCAAAGCTATTGGCTCCTAGCCTGAACGTGGTCCCGTCCTAACAAAATAACGCCATCACCTTACGTACGATCGGATTTTCCGACAACTTTGTCCGACCGTGTGTATGCAACACAAGTTTCGGACAAAATCCGTCACACAAAATCATTTTGTTGTCGGAATGTTCGACCGTGTGTACAAGGGCTAAGAAGCCCCTAATTACCGTAGATTACACATTCCCTTGTCATGCTATACATTCTTCAATATTCTAGGCAAAATTATATATTCAAACAAGAAGTCAACTAAATACAGAGCAGGACTGCGTATGACAGAGTAGGACAGAGTATGACTACTTGTTCTGGTAGCAATAATGTTGAGAGAAATCATACTTTTTTCACCATAATGTAATGTGACAATAAGGATGACTACAGTATAATCCAATCCTTAGCTAGCAGTGTCTACTTGTCTAAATGGTTTAGACTTTCTTCTTTTTTTTTTGCTGCTAAACTTATATAACTAATATTTATGCCAGTGATATATCAAATAAAATCACATTAAATATTGATAATTGAGAGTGCGCATGCGCGAGGCTTCCAAGATGGCCGCGATCATCTAAAGCTCCGCTGCCTCGCGGAACGACGGAACCCCTACCGCACGACACGGCTACCCTTCCGCTCCCCGAGCTATAGGGGCGGACTCCCGAAGTGTTGGGGCACATTTCTGAATGACCGGTGGACTGGCTAAACGCAATCTGGGCCCGCTGTTCGCTTCATTGGACGTGAGGGAGAAATCCAAGATGGCCACCGCAGCACAGCTCCTGTCTCAGGATCACAGATCCGCAGGCACAGTGGATTTCAGGTCAGATACAGACTTTCCTCCTCTCCATGCCACCCCAGGCAACCCCAGGGGTCTCCCCAAGGAAGCCACACCGTCCCCGGCCTCCACGGTCTCTCTGCTGGAACGCACCATCCAGGAGTTCTCCCCCTCCCCAGCGGGGACCTACAGGGTTACCCAGGCCGCCATGGCCCCCCACGAGGCTGCTCATGCAGACCCAGTCTCCCACATGGATGCCCTGTTTGGCAAATTCTCTGAACTATTAGAGAGGGGCCTCTCCCAAACTGCCTTGCAAATCACGGGGGAATTGAAAGCTGATTTTATTAACCTAGGCTCCCGGATCGAAACGATCGAACATAAAATGGAGGATACCATAGCCAGATCCATCCAAAACTCCAGGCACATTTACTCAGTACAGGAGCAATTGGACATAGCCATGGCCCGTATAGATGACCTCGAAAATAGGTCCCGCAGATATAACGTCAGAATTCGCGGGCTTCCAGAATCAATAACTGATGTGTCCAGGGCGGTGCAAGACCTCATTCAACAGCTAATCCCTGACATCCCAGCTACTAAGCTTGAACTTGACCGGGTCCATAGAACCCTCGGCCCCCCTAGGAAGGATGGCACCCCGCGAGATGTTCTGGCCAAGCCACATCACTTCTCGGTGAAAGAAGAAGTTATGAAGAGAGCCAGATCCCTGCAACACGTCAATTACCAGGGCCACCAGGTTCAGATCTTTGCGGACCTCTCCCCCTCCACTATACTGAGACGGAGAGCTCTAAAACCCCTCTTGCTTGCAATGTCACAAAAAGACATAAAATACAAATGGGCATTCCCATTTGCGGTCAGGTTCACGGTCAAAGGGAAGTCTTTTGCCTTCTCCACTTTCCCAGAGGGGGAAAAGCTCCTCACCAGGCTGAAAATCATTTCTCAAGAAGCTGACATGGACACTTCTAACCCTAGCCAAGGATCCAACAAACGACCCACTCCTAACAGCCCTCAATCCCCGTTGTGGACCTCTGGAAGAGCCAAGAAGGTCAAGGATAATGCACCCACCTGAGCAACTTCCAGTCCCATTTTCAGACTCTCCATTCTGTGACTGACCGTCCGAGGTCCTGGAGAGGGCCGGAGGACTGCTCCCCAAACATTGAAAGTTTGGCCCTCCAACCCTTTTTGCCCTCCCCTTGCCTAGGACTTGTGCTACCCTTGTGCTACCCTTCTCCCCATTGCCTCCAATATTCCGGGACGCTATGCAGTACTTCGTCCATCTACTGGACTGCCCGTAACCCCTCATATTTTTTTTACATCCCCTCGAAATGGGCCCTAAGGTTGCTTTGAGGATTTCCCAGGGGGCTGCATTCCACAGCACCCCCCCTGGATATACCATCCTACCTTCTGCCTAAAGAACAGCATTCATTGTTTAGTCCCAGTGTCTTCTAGACATTATGTTTAGCCGTGCCTCAAGAAAAATTCCTTTTTTTGTATATTGCTGCTTATATGTTATTGCTATTTAAAGTTGATTTCACAGCTCGGGTAGTTACCCGACTAGGGGTCCCCAGTTCCGCGAGGGACCACATGTGTAACTCTCCCTCCCTCGGCCTATCCCAGGCGTCTGAGGGTCGGGACTTCTGACCTTATGGGTCGGTTGTCTTCATTGTTTGTTCTTGGGATTTCGGGGGGTGTCTCCTGCCCTGATCTCCTCTTTCTCTTCTCAGGAACCCTTTCTTTCCTTGCCCTTTCTCCCCCTCTCTCCCCCCTTGATGGTAAGCTACCCCCGTTGAATGTTTACATGACACTATTTTTTTTCTCCTCAGGTTGGGCTGAGCCAACCCAGTCGACATGGTATCCTGGGAGACAACCTCGGGCCACCGATCCCAATGCCCTGACCAAGAACCCCGCTATGGATTGGGTAAGTGAGGTCGCTTTCAGATGCTGGGCTCCCCCTCTGCTCCATGGCTGATCCACAGGCTGCTAGGCTTAAGATAGCCTCCCATAACATTCAGGGTCTTAATTCCCCCATCAAACGGAGAAAAGCCCTTGATTACTACAAATCCCTGAAACTAGATATAATTCTACTTCAGGAAACCCACCTTCCTATCCGGTATGGTCCCAAGTTCCTACATGCCCACTTCCCTCAGTTCTTCTTAGCCAACGCGGAATCCAAGACCAGGGGGGTGGCCATTTTGATTGCCAAAACATGCAAATTCAATAAAAGTTTTGAAAAAGCGGATCCGGAGGGCAGGTATTTACTTGTAAAGGGCACTGTGGGGGACCAACTTTACTCCTTGGTCTCCTACTACGCCCCGAACACGGGTCAGGCCAAATTCTTCGAATCCCTGCTGCGCACCTTAGCACCTCTTTTAGAGGGAACGGTTATTGTCGGAGGGGACTCTAACGTCGCCTTTGATCAAGGACTTGATAAATCCTCCCCCTCACGTTCCCGCTTAACCAGGCCCACGAAGGCAAGCTTACGGATCGCCAAATTGCTGCACGCTCATGGGTTATCCGATGTCTGGCGGGAATTAAACCCCACAAAGAGAGACTACACTCACTTCTCAGCGCCTCACCAATCATATGCACGCATAGACCACATACTTGTCCCCTCCTCGCTCCTTCCCAGGATGCTCAAAGCCTCCATCACTGACACAGTGATCTCGGATCACTCACTGGTAATTGTGACGGCCCTGGGGGGTTCGAGTGGGAGACACCCTAGGCATTGGAGGTTAAATGAATCCCTCCTTTCGGAGCCATCACGAGTTATGGATCTCGACAAAGCATTGCAGGAATATTTCTCTATTAATGCGACTCCTGATGTCTCCCCCGAAACCCTGTGGGCGGCGCACAAAGCATATATTAGGGGAAAATTCATGCAATTAGGTTCTCAAATAAAACGGGAAAGGCAATCAACCATCCTGAAGCTAGAAGAGGAATACTCTAAACTCAGAGCTCTTCACAAAAAGGACCCCCTCCGCACCCCCACCTCCATACTAGACAAGACTCGCTTAGAACTCAATCTCGCCCTCACCACGAAAGCTGAAAAATCGGTTAGGTGGTCTGGCCACAAATTTTACTCACAGGCGGACAAAATAGGCACACTCCTGGCTAATAGACTCTCCCCTAGAACCAAGCTGAGCACCCTCCCTCGGATCAGAAGCGCAGGACTCCCGCCCACGTCTAATCCGGTCACAGTTCTGAATGCCTTTCAGAACTTTTACACCTCTCTCTACAGTAGCTCCCCACCTCCCAAAGATAACCTCCTTCCAAAGTTTTTGGAGGGACTTCCCATCCCGGCCTTATCGGACGTTCACAAACAAGTTATGGAAGCCCCCTTCCAGGCAGAGGAGATTCTGGAAGTCATAAAGGCTCTCAAAAAAAGCTCCGCCCCTGGACCCGACGGTCTTTCGATCCCTTACTATAAAGCCTTTGCCAACACGCTAGCCCCTCACCTGGCCAATCTCGGTAATCATAAAGCTAATGGAGACCCCCTGGATCCCCACCTTAACACGGCGTATATCACGGTCATCCCCAAACCTGGCAAGAACTTGGAAGATGTCAGCAACTACAGACCGATTTCCCTTATTAATAATGATCTCAAAATTCTCACGAAAGTTATGGCCAATAGGTTAGCCTCCTTTATCGGACGCTACGTCCACAAGGACCAAGTTGGTTTTATCCCCGGCAGACAGGGACCTGATCAAATTCGGAGGGCGATTGATATTATCTCCATTTTGCAGTCTAATTGGGAAGGGGGACCCGGACAATCTGGCTTCCTCCTTTCCTTAGATATTCAGAAGGCATTCGACTCGGTCTCATGGCAGTACATCTTCCAGCTCTTTGACAGGTGGGGATTTGGGGCTCGCTTCCTGGGCTTATTACGGGCCTTATACTCCCAGCCGAGGGCCCAAATTCGAATGCAGGGATACCTCTCTGAGCCAATACCCATCACCAGGGGGACCAGACAGGGGTGCCCCCTGTCCCCCCTCATATTTGCAATAGCCATTGAATCACTGGCGATCGCAGTCCGCCACAATATAGACATTGGAGGTGTCCAATGCGGTAGTCAAACGCACAAATGTGGACTCTTCGCGGACGACATACTGTTGTTCCTCACTTCCCCCCTCACAACTCTGCCCAACTTATCCCGGATATTGGACGACTTTGCCAAGGTCTCAGGCTTGAGGGTTAATTACTCCAAGTCTGTGGCGTTGAATATTTCTCTCCCCACCCACCAAGTCCTCTCACTCAAACAATCCTTTCCGTTCCAATGGAGTGACACTGCCATCCAATACTTGGGTATCTCCCTTACACCTAAAATAGAGATGTTGTATGCCCACAATTACCCCAAATTATACAGACAGCTGGAAACTGATCTCTCCTCATGGTCTAAACACGAACTATCCTGGCTTGGCCGGATTAACTCCATAAAAATGACCCTTCTCCCCAAAATCCTCTACTATTTTCGAGCCCTGCCAATACCAGTTCGGAAGGACCACCTTTGCTCTCTGCAAAGCAAAATACTGAAATATATCTGGGGTAATAAGGGTTACCGTCTACCGCAAAACACGCTCTTCCTGCACAGACGCAGGGGGGGGTTGGGTCTGCCTAACCTCCACAAATACTACCTTGCAGCTCGCCTAGCCCAACTCTCCTCGATCTACTCCAAATATGAGAAACCGGATTGGCAGTCCATAGAACGCTGTTCGGTACCCTCCTATACACTAGATTTTCTTTTATGGTGCCCGCCCAAAGCCAGGCCGCCCATCATGTCCCCATCCCTATCTCACTCCTGCGCCCTATGGGACGGTCTTCGCAAAGAGCCTTCCCTAGTCTCCACTTTAAGACCCCTTGCTCACATGTTCCGTAATCATGACTTCCCCCCTGGTCTGAACATTGAGGCCTTCAGATGGTGGTTGGACAAGGGACTATACCGGATAGGTCACTTTTTCAATTCCAGGGGTCCGATTTCCCTAGCTTATTGTATCGAACACTTAGAGCTACCAGATACAGAGAGGTTCCGCTTCCAACAAATATCTCACTTCTTGAACTCACTTTGGAAAAACAAACCCCTTCCTCCTTCCTTTACTGAATATGAAGCCTGGTGTGGTAGGATCGGGGAGCAGAGGGGTGGTATTTCAGTGATCTACGCGGCTCTCACTTCCCCAACGGGCAAATCCCCCTATATGACGGCTTGGGAATCTGATCTCCAGACCTCTGGCAGTCTCGAAACCTGGCAGCTGGCCCTAGCCAGATCCTTTCGTGGGATCCAGAACACCTCACTAATGGAGGCTAGCATCAAATTGATAACCAGGTGGTACCTCACTCCAGTAAGGCTAGCCAAAATATATCCCACGGCTAACCCCTTATGTTTCAGGGGGTGCCAACTTCATGGCTCCATGATCCACATCTGGTGGGAATGCCCTAGACTTCGTTCGTTCTGGACTAAAATCTTCAACTTGATTTACTTAGTCACAGGCTGCCGGGTTCCGAGAACCCCAGAGGTTGCGTTACTCAATACCCCGGTTCCTTTGATGTCTGGTAACATTCAGAAACTAACCTATTTTATCCTATTAGGAGCCAAAATTGCGATTGCCTCCGCATGGAAGCAACCCAAGCCCTCCTTCCTCGCAGTTAAGAGGAAGATATCGTGGATAATGTCCCAAGAAAAACTGTCAGGTATTCTGTCAGACACCACACCTAAATTCCGAAAGGTGTGGGACCCTTGGGCCCGTTACATGGGAATCTCTCTGCTGCCTGGGGTACCCCCAGGCTCTCCCCTAGTGACCAGACCTCACCCCTAAAGCGCCCTCTCTTACATTGAATGCGAAACATTCCCCCGCTATAACCTTCCACCCTTTCAGGACATAGCTTACCTCCCCTTACCCCTCTGTTCTCCTCTTCTCCTCCTCTTTTCTTTTCTCTGTCCTTCTAGTCGTTCTATGTTTTTGGTTTGCTCAACAGAGCTGTAATTGACAGGTTCACCATACAGTCCAATTTAATGTTGCGGTACCCACTGCAGACGGTCCTCCAACTGTTTTATCCCTCTGAGAGGGAGGGGCCTGGGAGGATACTCCCCCATCCTGGCACAGCAAGTACCCTATTAGGGGTGTCGGGATGGGGGCTCCTGGGAGCTACCCCTAATAGTTCTACTTGGTGGGCTCTCCCGGGGGGGTCACCCTCCGTTTACCTCTTTTTCATGTAGCCCCTCGATGAGGAAGGGCATGCCGACTGTACCCTTTTGATATTGTCTGTCTTTCACTAATGTCTCCTGTTTTCATTACTTACATTGTGACAGCAGGCCCTCCCTGCTGCAGTTAGTTTATGTACTGTTATACGTATGTAAGTGCCTTTACTATAAAATAAAATATTTTGAAAGTAAATATTGATAATTCTAAAAGTACAACAAGGAAGGGAATCTGTCAATAAAATACATTAGTGGATATTAATTGTATGATTACATTTACAATGTACCTGGAAAACCTGGTTGTGATGACAAAGGCTTCATGGAATTAAGAAGCAGATGTTAAAGCTAACAAAATAGCTGTCAGCCACCTGGCAGATTCTAGTTAAAATAGGCGAATCATCCTTGGATGGTCAGTGAGCACATGTCGTAATGGCTTAAGCATAGATTAACGCACCGCACATTATCCAGCAAATAATGGTAAGCCAAAGTTAAATTTAAAAAAGATTGCAAATGTCTGAATTTATTTGCTAAATAAAAATAGAATTACATTACAATATAGCTTCTAACATAATTTGAGGTCATATTTGACCTGGCTCAGAGCCCTTTTTTTTATTTTCATTGCTTAATTTAACTGTTTAATAATCATTTGAGTTTTCTAACTTCCAAGAATCAGTGTTCCTTATAAACATACAGCATATATTAATAAAACATACATTATATATTAATAAAACATTACAAGTATTACATATTAATCATTTTCAGCCAGGTATCAGAGCAGATGCAGACAAATGTCCTTTATGTGCATTATGCAGTATTTAAGGAACCCTAAAGATCATTTAGGAAATACCAAGGTGATCTATTTTCAGCAACATTTTATGATATCCTAACATGACTTGAGCTGTTTAGCACACCTAAGAGCTCAATCCCAACTTTCTAATTCAGTAGTGCAGCATTTGGAAAATATAATTCTTGCAATGGAAAAATATCTTTATCTTGGGCGCTGTCCCCTCTCAGACTCAACACTCTGTAAATTAGCTGCAGTCCATTGATGAATTGATTGACTCTAATGATCACACAGCAACGATCTTCCCAGCACCAAAGAAAAAATGAAGAGGAATACAACCCTGCATAATGTAACTCGATAGACATCTGAAAAAGGTAAGTATATAAGAAAGTCATTTTGGGGGGAAAGAGGTGTCTCCAAGAAAGGACTAGGGTAAAAATCAAATGCCCAATCATGAGAATAACAGTAAAGGAGATCCGATACCCATAATTTTGGGTTTGATAATGTAATGTATACAGTCCTGTTCTGTCCATCATAAATGAAATTTAGCGCTACATTTTTTTAATCTATTGTGGTACCCTTTATGCTGGCAGAAAATAGTCACAGTACAAGTTGTTTCCCAGGGTAAATCAAGGATAAAAGCCATTGTTTTGTTAAGTAATAAAACAGTTATTTTATAATAGTTTTAGTCTATCAAGGCCCAAATTGATCATCTAAAAAAAAGCAAACTTTTGGTCTTACACCTCAGACTGTAGACACAGCGTGGTGATCTCTGTAAAGAATCGCGGCCACAGCTCTTTAACCATCTGTGTCCAATCACAGCCGGTCACATATAAAAGTGTGAGGAGAGGATGCCGATCAGTGGCATCTCCTCACAGATGACATCTAGGCATGTAATCAGGGCACCGATAATCAGTGCCCTGATTACATTATAGCACCCACAGTGCCAGAAGTGAGTGCCTATCAGTGCCAGCAGTGTTCCCACCAGTGCCAGCAGTGAGTGCCCACCAGAGTAGTAAATAATGTGACAGCACTGAAAGCTAAAAAATGGCCTGGACAGGAAGTAAGTGCCCTGTATTGAAATAGTTAAGGTGAAAACCCTTCTGTGCTGCAAAATCCTCCCCCATCCCCCCTTATTCTTACCTGAGTCTAATCTGATCCAACTATGTGCATGTTGTGTTGAGCAAGTGGGCTGGTGGGGCGGAGCCATCCGCTCTGCATCAATAAACACAGACATGTTGGCTTGAGAACGAGCATGCACATGTGTCCCCATGGAAAGTGGCTTTCCATGGGCACACTGGGTGGGGGAGAGGAGCCTGGAGCACTGGCGGAGGGAACCCAGGAGAAAAGGATCAGGGCTGCTTTGTGCAAAACCATAGCACAGAGCAGGTAAGTATAGCATTTGTTTTGTTATTTTAATTAAAGAAAAAAAAAGTTTTAATGTCACTTTAAACACCCACAAAAATGCCCAATGTTTTATGGGCAGTTTTCTTTTTTTTTTTTTTCAATTCTGTTTTTATTTTCAATTATTATAAAGCATTACACATAATTAAGCAATCTCATACATATGAATATATATTACTTACATACATAATAATCACATTTATTATTTTTTTTTCCTCTTCCCTCCCTCCCTCCAAAAAAAAAAAAAAAAAAAAAAAAAAAAAAAGGAGGAAAAGGGGAAGAATGTATATCTGATTTCTCCCCCTCCTCCACTTCTCACTCCTCTCTCCTCCGCAAGTCCCTCCCTCCCCGCTCTTCCCTCCTAATTCCTCAGTCCTTTACCAATTTCCTATGCTGACTCCAAGGAGTCCAGACCAAGAGACACCTTTCATATGTATCTAATTCTTGAGCTAAGAGTATCTCCATTCTCTCTATGTTATCCATTTCTAAAGCCCATTCGTTTATCGTAGGGGACTGGGATGATCGCCAGTGCCGTGATATCACAGTTCTTGCCGCAGTCAACCAGTATCCCAGAAGATTCTTTTTAACGTTTTTATATGTTCTTGGTAACATAGAAAGAAGGGTGACTTGTGGTGTATTTGGAATTACCTCCCCAGTGATTGTTGTATATAATTGCATAAGCTTTTCCCAAAATCTGAAAATTAGGGGGCATTCCCACCATATGTGGAGCAATGTACCCTTGTCTCTATGGCACCGCCAACATATATCTGATTTTTCTGGGTATATACGATGGAGTGTCACTGGGCTCCAATACCATCTTGAGAGCAATTTATAATTCGTCTCTTGTGCTTTAATCGACGGTGATAAACAGTGAGTGAAACTAAATGCCTTCTCCCATTCCCCAACCGCAATCTGAGCGTTGATCTCATTAACCCATTTATTTATATATTCTGGGGGCTCCGGGTGATTTTTAATAATAAACATCTTATACAGTACTGATATAACATGCTTTGGTTTCTGATCTTGTGTCAAGAGAGTTTCAAGTTCTGTTAAATCTCTACCCAGAGACTTATTTGAATGAATTGTACACCAAAATGATCGCAACTGCCAAAACTCCAACATTTGCATAGGTGATGGTCGCTGTGTAGAGAATAGATTTAATAAAGACGGAATTGTCCCCTGGCTTAGAATATTGCTCAGTCTATAATGGGATTCCCTATTCCATATAAGAAAACTTGTCCTATTTAATGCCGGTGGAAAAAAAGGGTTGCCAAATAAAGGTGTCATAGGTCCTTCATAAGAGGAAAGTTCCAATTTTATAGCTGTTTTTCCCCATATATTCAACACATGGGATGTGAGGGAAGGCATAGACTCTTTCAACTCTTGATTTAAATTGCTACCAGACAGATCTAACCATGGTAACACCTTTAAATCCAGTTGATTTAACCCTTGTTCTATTTTTACCCATTGTTTGGTTTCCGAGCAATAAAACCAGTCCACCAGTCTAGTCAAAACAACCGAAACATAATAATAATATAGATCAGGTGCACCCGCACCTCCTTTCGTTTTAGGTAATGATAATAATTTCTTTTGTAATCTTGGTTTTTTATGTCCCCAAATAAATTTTGTAAAAGCCGATTGCAGAGTGGAGAAAAATGATCGAGGGACACTAATTGGGATAGTTTGAAAAAAATACAGGAACCGCGGTATTATATCCATTTTCAGTATATTAATCCTCCCAAACCATGAATATTGCTTAACATCATATTTTTTTAGATCTTGTAGGGTACGTTGCAGAAGAGGAACATAGTTCATTGAATATAAATACTTTGAGTCCGGGGTGATTTTAACACCTAAATATTTTACAGCTACAGAGCAAATCCTAAACATAAAATTGGCTCTCAACCTTGCAACCTGTTCGGGTACGAGCGACACGTTGAGAATTTCTGATTTTGATACATTTACTTTAAAATTGCTCAATTTTCCAAACCGCTGGAATTCAGCTAACACAGAGGGAATTGCAATGTGTGGATTAGTGATATAAAGTAATAAATCATCAGCAAACAAAGCCATTTTTATTTCCCTCTGTTTTATCTGTACACCAGAAATAGAGGGGTTCCGTCTAATAGCCGTCGCTAAATATTCCATTACTATAACATAAAGTAAAGGGGATAACGGGCATCCCTGGCGGGTACCATTTTGTATATTAAAACTTGTTGTCAATGAACTATGAATTTTTATTCTGGCTGCCGGTTTAGTATAAAGTGCCATGATCTTATGCAATATATTCGACCCCAATCCTATTTGCATTAAAGAGTGTTTAAGAAAGGGCCATCCCACCCGATCAAATGCCTTTTCTGCATCAACTGAAAGAAGGCATACTGGAATTTTAGCCCTTTGTGCATAGTTCATCAACAAAAAAGTTTTGATCGTGTTATCGCGTGCTTCTCTATTCTGAACGAATCCTACCTGGTCCGTATGTATTAAGCTTGGGAGGAGTGGTTGAAGACGGAGTGCAATCAGTTTAGCATATATCTTTAAATCTATCCCAATCAATGATATAGGTCGATAACTAGAGCAAAGTGTTAAATCCTTTTCTGGTTTGGGAATCAAAGTAATATGAGATTCCAGGGTCTGTATTGGAAATTGGTTCATAGAAGAAATAGAATTAAACACTTGAAGCATAAACGGGGCTATATGCTCTTTAAACGTCTTATAGAATTTTGATGTAAACCCGTCGGGACCTGGGCTCTTATTTGTTGGAGTATTAGCAATTACTTCTAATAGTTCCTCGAGCGAAAATGGAGAATCCAAAGATTCCCCAGTAACACTATCTATTGTCGGAATAGCATTTTCCCGCACATATTCCCCAATAATATTGTCTCCAGCTCCCTTATCCTCCAATAATGATGATGGAGTTAGATTATAGAGGCCTGAGAAATATTCCCTAAAGGTTTGTTGAAGCTCACGTGGATCCGATGTCAGTTCTCCTGATGATTTTTTTATACTTGGTATAAAAGTCTGTGATTGACGTGGGTGTAACATATCAGCCAACATTTTCCCACACTTATTCTCAAATCTATATCTTCCCACTACCCGTCTTTGTCGGTATGAGCTCTGAGATGATTTGAATAGTTGTAACAAAAATATCCTTGTGGAGAAAATATCGGCTGATATATCTGGAGAATGATGGGCTTTATGTCGAGTTTCCAAAGAATGAAGTTTTAATAACGTATTTTCGATAATTTTAGATTTTTCTTTTTTAAGACGAGAACCATGTTGAATAAATACCCCTCGTATTACTGCCTTTAAGGCCTCCCATTTCAAGGGTAAAGCAGTTTCATCCTTTTCATGGTCGGAGATAAAATTATCAATCGCCTCTGCAATTGCTTTATAACAGTTTTGATCTTGCATAAGTGTATCATTCAAACGCCACGACCAATTAGTACCCTGAATCTGGGGGGGTGCTATTGTTAAAAATACTGGTGAATGGTTGGACCAAATGAATGAACCGATATCTATAGACGGGTTCCATTCCAATATCTTAGGACCAGTTAAAAAAAAATCTATTCTGCTATATGTTTTATGTGCTAAAGAAAAATATGTGTAGTTACGATCTTTAGGGTTAAGGGTCCGCCAGAGATCCATCAACCTATGTTCGTAAAGTTTGTTTTTAAGTGCCCTCAGACGAGCATGTGAAATATTTGATCGTTGAGCTGACGTGTCTAGTGAAGGGTCCAAAGCTAGGTTAAAATCTCCTCCCACAATAACCGTACCTTCTGCAAAGTCTGCTAAGAGGCCAAGATAACTCACAATTGTCTTAGTTTGATCATAATTTGGAATATAAAAGTTTGCAATTGTGAAGATTTTATCCCACAATCTGATTTTAAGAAACAGATATCTTCCATCTAAATCAGCTCTATATTCCAAATTCTGAACTGGTAGGTGCTTGTGCAAAGCAATAGAGACCCCTCTTGATTTTGAGCTCGACATAGTGCTATGGAACCATTGCGAATAGTGTTTACGAGAACACACTGGAATATTATCACTTCGAAAATGGGTCTCTTGAAAAAGTATAATATCTACCTTAGCTTTATATAGACTATATAAAATCTGACCTCTTTTTGATTTATTATTAAGACCTTTAATATTGTAGGTACATAATTTCAATGTCACTGGTGAGGAGAAAATCGCGGACATAACAAATTATCAGGGGACTCAAAGAACACGAAAGAAAAAGGGGAAAAAGAAAGAGGGGAGAGAGGGAACGAGAGAAAAAAAAAAAAAAACACCCCGGCGCAGCAATTACCGAGTTGTGCTCTCTAAAATTGGAGAAGCTCCTTCTCCCCGATTCCCAAGTTACCCAGGGAAACGTTAACTAATTACCCAGAAAAAAAAAAAAAAAAACCCACCCAATAAGGAATCTATCCCAAAAAAACACCAAACCCTACCCGAGGGACGGTGATTCCTATGAGGGAAAAAAGTTAAAGAGCATTGAGGATGGCTCTATGCAGTGACAATGGGCATCCACAACCAACATAATAATAATAGTCCGAGAAAAAAAAATAATTCTTAATACATTATTAAATTCAATGCCTACTACTCCAATTACATTTGGGATCGCCAGCTGTTTTACTCTGCCTGATTAAATTAAAGATTTTCAGATTGAATGTTTCTATTGTCCTCCCGAGGTTGCGATCTTCTAAACTGTGTATAAGTCTTGGGCCACGTTATTAATGGAAGATCGTGTAAACCTAGGGTAGATTGTATTGCAGGAATATCTGAGGGATCACGTAGATTTAGCCACCTGCCATCTTTCTTAATTTGTAGCTGAAAAGGGAAATTCCATCTATATACAATGTTACGATCTTGCAACATTTTTAGTAAAGGCCTTAACGCTTTCCTCTTCTCCAGAGTAAATTGGCATAGATCTTGTAACAATTGTATATTTGCTCCATTAACATTAATTCGTCCCCTCTCTCTTGCCCTTCTCATAATCTCCTCCTTATCCTTATAGAAATGTATTCGACATATTATATCTCTTGGTTTATCTGGATCTAATTTACGTGGTCCCACTGTCCGATGTACTCTATCCAGTTCCAAATTTGATTCCTCAGGTTTCCCCAACAATGAGGTAAAAATTTGGTTAACTGTTATACCAAGCTCCTCATTTCTAACTGATTCTGGCAAACCCCTGATCCTAATATTATTTCTTCTATTACGGTTGTCTTGGTCCTCCCATAATTGAAATAGTGTATGAATATGAGGCTCTTGGGCATCTATACGCTGTTCCTGAGATTGTACACGAACCACCAATATATCTACAGAACGTTCAACTTCTGATATTTTCTTCCCAGTTGCCTGTAATTCTTTATGCACAGATTGAATCTCCTTGTGGAAACCATGTTCTAGACGCTGAATAAAAGCTTCCATTTCATGGCGAGTGGGCAGTGCTCTTAAATAAGTCCGTACATCCCCTACTTCTGATCCCAACTCTTCACTCATCGTGTCACCTTTTGGATTCCCATCTATATTCTCACTATCCATTATATTCACTGGATTATATCCCCCTAACAACGGGGGGATGGGGTTGAATATTGAGGGCCACCCTCGGGTCCTCCCACATTCATATGCATATCTAATACGCCTATATCTGAGGTATTAGACACTTCGTTAATATCTACGGATTCTACAGATCCAATCGGTTCTTGTAACTCCAAAGCCGATTCCCACATGTTTTTTATGGCATCTGCACTATCCATTTTTGCTATCTGTGCGTCTTTTACTGCCCCAATGCCTAAAGAGCCCAACGGTATTACAGATGACACTGATGGTTTTATTATTGATACTACTGGTGTTAGTATAGTTTTTTCTGCTTGTAATGATTGTATATGTGTATCCTGCATAGCAGCAGAGGCCAATGTTCCCCTGCTACTATCTATTGTTGTCTTTGATGTACGTGATCGTGTCCGACCACCTACTGGAAAAAACTCTGCTATCCCTTGCTGAGCGTTAGAGGAGACTATTAATGGATGTTTAGAAATATTACCTATTGTACCCTTATTGCACACAACCGGACTCGCCGGTTTACATACTGTATTATACTCTCCTCTCCTCTTCCTCCGTCCCATTAGGTATTCCCGGTGGTCACTACTTTAGAGTCCTTTTCAAAGACAGCTTATCCACGCAATCTACCTTCTAGTATAGCTATTGTTATTGAGTGCAGTCCTCCCAATGTTAATAACTTATGATCACTTCTACTGTCAAAACATGAAAGTCAATAGTTTCAGCATTAACAGCTGAATCTATGACATTCTTATTTTCTAAAATATTAACAATATCAACAATTTTAGCGACATTAGCAATTTAGCACCAACGAAAAATTAGTAGTATCTAAATTTCAGAAATATATCAGCAATTGGTCACCGTCAGCAGTTGAGCACCGTCACCCGCTGAACACCGTCAGTAGTTGAGCACTGTCAGCAATAGAACATTATCGGCAGTTAAACGCTGTCATCAATTAGGCACTGTCAGCGATTGTGCATTGCCAGTAGTTGAACACTGTCAGCAGTTGAACACCGACAGCAATTGAGCACCAACAGCAGGTCGACACTGTCAGCAATTAGACCCTCTCAGCAAACACTGTCAGCAGTCAAACACTGTCAGCAGCTGAACACTGTCAGCAGCCGACCACCGCCAGTGGTCAAACACCGTCAGTGGTCAAGCACCGCCAGCAATCGAGCAATATCTGCAGTTTAGCAATGATAGCAGTTAAGTACTATCAACAGTTAAGCACCATCAGCAGTTGGACACCAGCAGCAGATATTATCTAATATAGAAAACTGTCAACAGTTGGACCCAGTCAGTAGATGAACACCGTCGACAGTCAAACACTGTCAATAGCCAGACAATTTCAATAATTGAACGATATCAGTAATTAAACAATTTCAACATTTGAACAGTGGCAGATTTGAGAAATTTCAGCAGTTAAACAGTGTCTATAGTCGAGCGATTTCAAAAGTTTAAGCAGTTTTAACAGTTAAGCGATTCCCACAATAGAGCGATTTCATCAGTTGAACTGTTCCATCAGTTGAATGATTTCATCAGCTGAGCAATTTCAGCAATTGAGCGATTTCAGCAATTGAGCGAGTTCAACAAGTGAGCGAGTTCAACAAGTGAGCGAGTGAGCGAGTTCAACAAGTGAGCGGGTTCAACAAGTGAGCGGGTTCAACAATTGAACGAGTTCAACAATTGGGCGAGTTCAACAATTGGGCGAGTTCAGCAATTGGGCGAGTTCAGCAATTAGGCGAGTTCAATAATTCGGCGAGTTCAGCAATTGGGCGAGTTCAGCAATTGGGCGAGTTCAGCAATTGGGCGATTTCAGCAATAGAGCGATTTCAGCAATAGAGCATTTTCAGCAATAGAGCAATTTCAGCAATCGATCAATTTCAGCAGCTGAGCGATTTCCGCAATTATGCAATTTCAGCAGTTGAGCGATCTCAACACTTGAGCAATTCCAGCAATTGAGCAGTTTCAGCAATTGAGCAGTTTCAGCAAATGAGCGATTTCAGCAAATGAGCGATTTCAGCAATTAGGCGATTTCAGCAATTAAGCGATTTCAGGATTTGAGCGATTTCAGTAACTAAGCGATTTTGAACAATGCCAGCTTTTGAACCCTATCAACAGTTGAACCATATTAGTGGATTGCACCACGTCAACCAGATCTTCAGTTACATGGGCAGTTTTCAAGTGCTCAGTATGAAAGGGGTCTTAGACTGAGGTGCTCAAATACTGCCTATAAAATGGAGAGCGCTTTTGCAGTGCTCTTGTTGCACTTTTGTGGGGATTTTGAGGCGTTAGCGCGCGTTTTTTTGAAGGTCACATGACTCAAAAAAACTACTGCAAGAACCATTTTGAGGCACTTTTGAAGAGCTTTTAAAGCATTTTTCAGGCGCTTCCCATTCATTTCAATGGAGAGGGGCACTTTAGAGGCGCTTCTTTTAGCTCTCCAAACATGCTCCAAAGATGCTGCTTCCAGGAGTTTTCTAACCTCCCTGCGAGCGCACCGCCCCAGTGTAAAAGTATTCATTGATTTTATTAGGAAGCAGTTTTCGTGAGCTTTTCGGGTGCTTTTTTTAAAGCAAAAGCGCTTGAAAAACTCCTCAGTGTGAAAGGGGTCTTAAAGATACCTAAAAAAGTAGGTATTGGGTGCTTTAATAAGTTAAGGACCCAGGATGTTTCTTAGACCACTTTCACACTGGGGCCGCCCCCGCGTTAGTGGTAAAGTGCGGCTCATTTTAGCAGTGCTTTATTGCTGTTTAAGCTGCGTTTTCAGGTGCTTTTCAGCTGCTAGTGGGGTGCTTTCAATCCCCACTAGCGGCAGAAGAAGCAGTTATAAACGCCCATGTTGCTAAGCTTACAAAGGGCTTTTCAGGAAATTCATTGCAGTGGGCAGTGATGTTTTGGGAGAGCTGTATACAGCATTCCCAAACTGCTCCAGAGCAGCTGCTTGCAGGACTTTTTCTAATGTCCCACAAGCGCACCGCCCAAGTGTGAAAGCACTGGGGCTTTCACATTTGAGTGGCATGGGAGGCTGTTTTCAGGCACTTTACAGGCGCTATTTCTAGCGCTAAGGCCCCTTTCACACTTGGGCGGTGCGAGTGTCGGTGGTAAAGCGCCGCTATTTTTAGCGGCGCTTTACCATCATTTTGAGCCTGCTAGCGGCCAAAAAAGGGTTAAAACCCTTTGCCGGCGGTATAGCCACCCTGCCCCATTGATTTCAATCGGTAGGCGCGGTTTAGGAGCAGTAAATACACCGCTCCTTCACCGCTCCAAAGATGCGGCTGGCAGGACTTTTTTTACTGTCCTGCCAGCACACTGCTCCAGTGTGAAAGCCCTCCAGCTTTCACACTGGAGTGAAAGGGGCCAGTTTTTTCAGGCGCTACACAGGCGCTTTTTTTAGCGCTGTAGCGCCTGAAAACCGCCCCACTGTGAAAGGGGCCTTAAACGCCTGAAAACTGCCTCAGTGTGAAAGGGGTCTAATACATACCAGAGTCCTTTCCAGCTATGCACACTCTCACATGTGCAGATGTCATGATCCATCAGTTAAAAAAGGTCCCATCATTCATGTAGGCCAGGTGTATATCAGCTGTTTCAGCCTCAATCAGAAGAACCAGGCGTTTGTTCAAATTTTTTAATGTAAATTCATACATTGTAACTAGATTCTGAACAGCAGCTACCTACAATGTGTAGTATCTATAGTATAGTATAGTAGTATTTTTTTTTTTTTTGTATATACAAAAGTTTCCTCAGGAGAACCTGAAATTAGAAAAAAAAGTATTTTTTTTATTAGGCTTCATGTACACTGCTGCTGGTAAACGGACGTTTTGGAGCAGTTGGGCATTTTTTTTCAGCTGCCCCTGAACTCTCCTCTATTATCGTATCAGTACATGTACACAGGGTCTTTATAGTAGTTTCTAGGCAGTTGAATTTAGAAGCATTTTTTGGAAAGCAAAAAGATGCTTTCAGGACGGATGTCCATTTGAAACGCCAAACACCTATCACAGTCATTTTAAATTTTTGACTATTTGAAAAAAAAAACGCTTCTAAACGCAAACGCGGCTAAAAGTTTTTAAACGTCGATCTGTCAAGATGTTGTACGGCTGACAGGAGAGGTTGTAAAATGTCCTGTGTACATTAACCACTTCCAAACCAGCTGCCGCAGTTTCACTGCGGCAGGTTGGCTTGGCTGGGCAAGTCAACGTTATCTTGTGTTGCTTTTCCTTTTGGCCACTAGGCAGCATGTGCCTGGAGCCAATGCGAGTGCTTGGCGGGTGCGATGACCGTGGGGCACCCGCCATTGCTTGTTATAGAGCGAGAACCGGGATCTGTGTGTGTAAACACATAAATCCCAGTTTTTTCAGGGGAGTAGAGAGAGATTGTGTGTTCATACTAAGTATGAACAGCGATCTCTCTCTCCTCCTCCTAGACAGTCCCTTCCCCCTTCAGTTAGAACACAGTGGTGGAAAACAGTTGACCCCTTGATCGCCCCTAGTGTTAACCCCTTCCCAATCAATAATCGCTTATTGTGATTTTTTTTTACCAAAAATATGTACAGTAGAAGAATACGTATCGGCCCAAACTGAGGGAAAAAAGTTTTTTCCAATATATTTTTGGGGGATATTTATTATGACAAAAAGTAAAAAATAATGCGTTTTTTTCAAAATTGTCGCTTTATTTTTGTTTATAGCACAAAAAATAAAAACCGTAGGGGTGATCAAATACCACCAAAAGAAAGCTCTATTTGTGGGAAAAAAAGGACGTCAATTTTATTCTGGAGCCATGTCGCATGACCGTGCAATTGTCAGTTAAAGCGACGCAGTGCCAAATCTCAAAAAGTGGTCTGGTCTTTGGCCAGCAAAATGGTCCAGGGCTGAAGTAGTTAAGGGGTGGGGGTCCCTCTCAAAATCAATACCAGGCACTTCAGGTCTTCACCCTTTTTCGAGCACGCAACCTGGCAGGCCGCAGAAAAAGTGGGGGGATGATAGAGCACCCCCCTCCTGAACCGTACCAGGCCACATGCCCTCAACAGGAGGAGGGTGCCCATGTTGGGGTCAAGGGCCTCATGGGGTCAAGGGCCTCATCCCCACAACCCTTGCCCGGTGGTTGTGGGGGTCTGCGGGTGGGGGGCTTATCGGAATCTGGAAGCCTCCTATAACAAGGGGACCCCCAAATCCTGGACTCCCCCCCCCCGTGTGAAATGATAACGGGGTACAAATGAACCCCTACCATTTCACAAAAAAGTGTGAAAATGATAAAAATGACATGACTTGGCTTGGGACAAGTCCTTTATTTAAAAAAAATGTCCCACGAAAGGTCATTAATCTTCTTCTTCTCTCACTCCGACGGACCAGAAAAAAAGCCGCACACCGCCACCGATCCGCCTCCATGGGAGGCACCCACCGTAATGACCGTCCTCTCAGGTGACAGTTCTTTTATAACTGGGGGCAGGGCCACATGGGATGGTGACCCTGCCTGCTCTGATGCACAGGGACAGCCCTATGGATTCCCAGTAGCGTCAGAGGGGCAGAGGTCACCCGGTTACATCATGTCTCTAGCAAGTCCAAAGCAGGGACTACTTGTCACATACCTGGTATCAGAGCCGAATGTAGAAGGAGACCTCTCTTACAGCCCTGGCTCTGGAACCACTGGGGTTGCAACAGTGGTACAGGAGCACAGCGAGGTAGGAGTGCCTGTGTGGTAGCTGGTACTGGTGCTGATGAGTAGAGCAGATCCACCAGATGGACTGGATTTGTAGAAGCCGTAGAGAGCAGTGGCAACAGGTGTGGGTCAGCGACCCCGTGATCCTATGCAGGAACCGGATCAGGACTGGACTAGAACAGGGTGAGACAATCCGGTTCATACACAAGTAATCAGGCAGTAGATCAGCAGGCAGAGAGAGTAGTCAGTAGGCAGGCAATGGTTCGGCAACAAGGTCAGCAGATTCAGGATAAGCAGAGTCAAGGCAGGCCAGGTCAGGAGAGGAGAAGGCAGCAGTAGTCAAACAAACAGGATCAGATAACAGCAGGTTCAGGGTCAGACTTCAGTTAAGCTGCAGATCAGACAGCACTGTATAGGAGCAGCTGCTGTTCTTTTAAAGGGAAACTGTTGCCAAGCCGAGTTAGCGCGCACGCACATGCGCCCGCCATGCATTCTTCTGTGTGCGTGCCTGCCACGTGCTTCTGCACACGTTAATGCACTGCTGCCTGGTGTGGCTTGTTCCCACAGGAACACATATGCGCACACGCGCACGCCTGTGCGACTGTTCTATTACAGGGTGTATTCCTGACACTACTCCAGCAGGCAAAAAAGGAAGGCAGTGCTGGATCAACTGATTTTAATTGGTGAAGCCAGTGTTTCCCATGTCAGACATAAACTATTTGAAGGCCAAAATTGGTAGCCTGAGAGGCACATATAATAGGGAGTGCACAAAAAGTTCAGGATTCAATGCAATTAGGACAGCAGCAGATGACGTTTATGTACCCAGGCTGTGGTACTACAACAAACTGCGTTTTTGGCAGACCAGATGGAACCCAGGCCATCACTATATACACTTGCTTCAACACTTCCTTCCACATCTGCTGAGGCTCCTGAAGTCCAACCTGGACCTTCCACCCAGAAAAAAGATGTGGAGGAGCCCAGCTTGAGCCAGGTATAGCATTGTTAAACATATTTCTTGTCAAAAATTGAATGATGTTAACTAGATCTTATTGATCACTAATTGCTGATTTAACAAAGTGATTTACATATCAATAGACAGTAGTAGCCAAAAAATGATTGGAACAAGAATGAAAAATGCTGGGATTAGAATGATAGTGTTTCTATTTGGTAACATTCAATTTGCAACAGTCATGAGCTCAAAATTGTGTATGATTGATCACCAAAAAACTAAAACTATGTACCATTTTCATACACAGGAAAGTCTCAGCCAGGAGGTGGTCATGGCACGCAGCCTGACGGAATCCCAGGTTCCTTCCCTCCGCCCTCCAAACAAAAGGACCAGGAAGGCAAGGAACCTGGAGGAGTCAGCGACTGTTTTCCTTCACCAGGCTACTGCGGCACTTATCATGACCCCTTGTGTCCACGGGGCATTTGGCTGTGTGACAGCAAGCAAGCTCAAACAGATGGAGGAGGGCCAACACACAATCTGTGAGGAAATCATTTTGAAGACCCTAAACAAGGGGATGAGGGGCAAACTCACAAATAAAACCCCCCAGTGTGAGTTGGACCATACTCCTCCACCACCTCCAGCAAAACCACCAACACCACAGTAGCATGGAAGGAAGCGTGGAAGGAAGTGTTGAGAGTGATGGCCTGGGTTTGGTGTGGTCTGGCAAAAAATGCAGGCTGTTGTAAGACCACAGCCTTGGGACATATATGTCATCTGCTGCTGCTCCCAATCTCTTATATTGAACCGTATTGTGCTCCCTATTAAATGGACTCCTCAGGTTACCAATTTTGACAGTCAAATAGTTGATGTCTGCCCTGGGGTACAAAGGCTTCACCAATTCCAACTGTTTCTCAAGCGTTGCCTTCTTCTTTAATTTGTTATAACCCCTATTAAATTTCTAATTTTTGTTTTGACAAATACTTGGCTATGTGTTTTACTTCAAAAAGGACAGTTTTTTTGTGAGTAGGCAGGTACATTTCAAAAATACAATGTCAAATTAAGAAGGGACACCAACATAGTTGTATCTTTGAGGTTAAAAATACAAGATAATAATGGTGTTATATGGAGATCACTAGAAAAAGGCTTGTTTGTATGTGTTTGTTGTGTACATGTGTCTGTATGTGTTTACATGTCTCTGCATGTGTGTACATGTGTTTGTGTATATGTGTGTACTTCTGTTTTTATATGTTTGCATATGTACATGTGTCTGTATGTGTGTGAAGGAAGATACTGTAGGAGAACATTATACATGTGTTTGTGTGTGTATATGTGTCTGTATGTGTGTACATGTCTCTGTATGTGTGTACATGTGTCTGTTTGTGTGTATGTGTGTGTACAAGTGTCTATATGTGTGTGTGTATATGTACCTGTATGTGTGTATTTGTGTACATGTGTCTGTATGTGCATGTGTGTATGTGTGCACATGTACATGTATCTTTATGTGTACATGAGTGTATGTACATGTGTCGGTGTGTCTACGTGTCTCTGTATGTGTGTACACGTATCCAATCCATAATCAACCGCTATTTATGGCAAGGCAGAAAAGTGAGGTGTGCGTTCTCTAGATTTACTACAGCTAGGAAAGCAGGAGGAGTAGGATTAGCAATACTTAAAGATTACTACACTGCTTTAATTCTAGCACAAATAAAAACATGGTTTCCCCAAAGCTCAAGTACTAGGCAGGAAGAACTACAAATAAGGGAAAATAACCTCTACCACGTCCTCCTAGCTAGCCAACATAATACATCAAAGTCCACAACATAGTCTCCTACCATAACAGCCTCTCTCAAAGCTTGGAGAATTCTATTAACCACTTCAATACAGGGCACTTAAACACCTTCCTGCCCAGACCAATTTTGAGCTTTCAGCGCTGTCGCACTTTGAATGACAATTGCACGGTCATGCTACACTGTACCCAAATGAAATTTTTATCATTTTTTTCCCACAAATAGAGCTTTCTTTTGGTGGTATTTGATCACCTCTACGGTTTTTATTTTTTTGCACTACAAATAAAAAAATACCGAAAATTTTGAAAAAAAAATGTTTTTTTTTGTTTCAGTTTCAAAACTTTGTAAATAAGTATGTTTTCTCCTTCACTGATGGGCACTGATGGGGCTACACTGATGGGCACTGATAAGGCGGCACTGATGTGCACCAATGTGGCACCAATGAAGTGGCACTGATAGGCGGCACTGATGGGCGGCACTGATGGGCGACACGGATGGGCGACATGGACGGACACTGATAGGTGGCACAAATTGGCACTGATAGCTAGCACGGATGGGCGGCACGGATGGGCGGCACAGATGGGCATGGATAGGCGGCACAGATGAGCATGTATAGGCGGCACAGATGGGCATGGATAGGCACGGATAGGCGGCACAGGTGGGCACTGATAGGCGGCACAGGTGGGCACTGATAGGCGGCACAGGTGGGCACTCATAGGCGGCACAGGTGGGCACTCATAGGTGGCATTGGTGTTATACTATAGTAATGGATGCCAATCAGTGCCAAACAATAATGCATGCCAATCAGTGATGCCCATTGTGGGCACTGATTGGCATCCATTATGGGCACTGATTGGCACCCATTGTGCTGACTGGCATCCCTGGTGGTCTAGGGAGGATTACCTTTTCCCTGGTGGTCTGGTGGCGTCCCTGGTGGTCCAGTGTGGGCATCCTCGGGGGGGCTGTGCTGATAATCGATCAGCACAGACCCCCCCTGTCAGAGGAGCAGCCGATCGGCTCTCCTCTACTCGCGTCTGACAGACGCGAGTGAGGGAAAGCCGATCACCGGCTCTTCCCATTTACACTGTGATCAGCCGTGATTGGACACGGCTGATCACGTGGTAAAGAGTCTCCGTCGGAGACTCTTTACCGAGATCGTAGTTGCCGGGTGTCAGACTGACACCCCGCAACAACGATTGCCGCGATGCGCGCCCCCGGGGGCCTGCAGCAGCTCATAATCCTGATCACGTCATATGACGTCCGGTCAGGATTATGCAACCACTTTGCAGCCGTCAATTGCCTATAGGGCGAGCGGCAAGTGGTTAAATACCCCCAAGATCCTATACCTTCTTCACTCTCTCTGCCACTCCTAAGTCTAGCCCACATTGTACCTAACTTAAAAGTATCCAGATGGGTAGATAAGGGGATAGAGAGATTGGAAGACATGATGATAGGTCCAGCTCTCAAAACCTTTAGGTCCCTACAAATAGAATATGACCTAGACAATTAAGAAAACTATACCTATCTTCAGATCATGCACCTTTTTTCGGTCCAACTTGAAAAGCACTATAACCACACCATAGTGTGTAATTCAATACTATACAAAACCTAACACCAAGATTAAAGGAATATCATTATTTTATAACTTACTTAATAACAAGGATATCTTTCTAAAATCCTCCCACATACATGCATGGGAAAAAGACCTAGGCACCAATTATTTTCCTGGACAGTGGCTACACACCACGTATGCAGAGACTAATAATATGAACCTGTGGGAACTAACACAAAAAAATTCTACTCAGGTGGTTTTTAATGCCTCACAGGATGCTAAATTTTGTCCACATACTCCCCGTACCTGTTGGAGGAGTTGCGGAGCAGTGGGTACACTGTACCATATACTTTGGTCTTGCCCCGCTATTGCCACCTCCTGGACCGGAGTATTTCGTATACTCACGCAAGTGCTAAACATAAAAATATTCATGTCACCAGGCTTCGCACTTTTGTCACTAGACATAGAATCACTACCACCAGATGCCAGAACTATAGCCAGACACATTCTCCTGAGCGCAAAATTTGCGCAAGAAGTGCGCCACTGGAGAGATCAACTAGCCCCATCACTCCAAGAAGTCATATTGACGACTAACACTCACGCAACGTACGAGATGTTGTTCCCCTCAACACAAAATAATCACCAAAGGGCCAATAACAAGTGGAAGAAATGGGTAGAATGGTATGCAACAACATCTAGGAGCTGACTATGTTTTCTTACCCAGAGATTTAATACTTTGATTGTATTTAGTTACTCAGTTAAATTTCCTTCTTTTCTTAACCACTAGGGATCCGCGCTGTAGCCGTCATTCGTACCTGCTTTGTGGCGCGCTCTGTAATCAGCGAGTCTATGAGACTCGCCTGATCACGGATCGAAGCAAGGGGTTGATCCCGACCCCTTACCACGTGATCAGCTGTCAGCCAATGACAGCTAATCATGTGATCACAACAGAGCTGTCAGCGCGAGGAGAAAAAAAAAGCTGATCACCGGCGGCCGTGAGAGGGACTTCAGTCCCGATCACGGCCAAGTCATCAGTGCCCACCTGCCCCCTGCCAGTGCAACATATATATAGTAAATGTGCCACCCATCAGTACCACCCCTTAGTGCCCATAGTGCCACCTATTAGTGCCCATAGTGCCACCCATCAGTGCCCATAGTGCCACCTATCAGTGCCCACAGTGCCACCTATCAGTGCCCACAATCTGCCTCAACAACAGTGCTGCACCTCATATGCCACATATCCGTGCCCATTAGTGCCATCTACCAGTGCCCATCAGTGCCCAGCAGTGCCGCCCATCAGTGCCCAGCAGTGCCACCTATCAGAGTCACCTATCAGTGCCACCTATTAGTGCCCATCAGTCCCATCTATCAGTGGTACCTATCCGTGCCCATCCATGCCACCCATCCGTGCCATCTTATCTGTGCCCATCTTTGCCCATCAGTACTGCCTTATCTGTGCCCATCAGTGCTTCCTTATCTGTGCCTAGCAGTACCGCCTTATCTGTGCCTATCGGTGCCACCTTAACCGTGCCTATCAGTGCCCACCAATGCAGCCTATCAGTGCCCACCAGTGCAGCCTATCAGTGCCCACCAGTGCCGCCTCTTCAGCGCATTTCAATGAAGGAGAAAAATTACCTGTTTGCAAAATTTTTTAATAAACTATTAAACATGAGTTTGTTTTTTTTGCATCTTTTTTTATTTGTTTAGCAAAAAATAAAACTCCCAGCTGTAATTAAATACCACCAAAAGAAAGCTCTATTTGTGGGAAAAAAATGATAAAAATTTCATTTGGGTACAGTGTTGTATGCCCGCGCAATTGTCATTCAAAGTGCATCAGCGCTGAAAGCTAAAAATTGGTCTGAGCAGGAGGGGGGTTTAAGTGCCCAGTAAGCAAGTGGTTAAACTTAGACTAGTGATGGATGTTGACTGACCACGGACATGTATAGACAACATAAATAGACTACAATGGTTTCTAGTGATTTCATTCATGGATATACTTGCATCGTTACCTTTGAAGCGAATCAATTCTGTATGTCTTAATTGTCTGCATTACTTTCCATTTGTATTGACAACTTGTTGAAAACCATTAGAGCAACATTGAAATATAAAGGTGGGTTGTGTTGTCTCCCTCCCCAACACAGTTTGCTTCTAGATGGGGTGTCTGGGAGCAGGGGACAACTTACCCCACGATTAGCACTTAATATAGTTTATATTTTTCATTTAAGTTTGTTTATTTACTATGTCATACACTTCCATTTAACCACTTGCTTACTAGGCACTTAAACACCCTTCCTGCCCAGACCAATTTTCAGCTTTCGGTGCTCTCACACTTTGAATGACAATTACTCAGTCATGCAACACTGTACACAAATTAATTCCCACAAATAGAGCTTTCTTTTGGTGGTATTAATTTTTTGCGCTATAAATGAAAAAAGACCGAAAATTTTGAAAAAGTTCTTAGTTTCTGTGACAAAATTATGCAAATTATTAATTTTTCTTCATAAATTTTGGCCACAATTTATACTGCTACATATCTTTGGTAAAAATAACCCAAATTAGTGGATATTATTTGGTCTTTGTGAAAGTTAGAGAGTACAAGCTGTGGTGCAAATCATCCAAAATTGATCAGATCTGATGTACTGGTGGACTATCTCATTTCTTGTGACCCAAAAAAGTCAGGAAAGTACAAATACCCCCCAAATGACCCTTTTTTTGGAAAGTAGACATTCCAAGGTATTTAGTAAGATGCATGGTGAGCTTTTTGATGTTGTCATTTTTTTCCCACAATTCTTTGCAAAATTAAGATTTTTTATTTTTTAAATTTTTTTCCACAAAATTGTCATTGTAATAGGTTCTTTTTCTCACATGGCATGTGTATACCACAAATGACCCCCCCAAAAAAATTCTTCTACTCCTCCTGAGTATTACGATACCACATGTGTGGGACTTTTTCACAGCCTGGCCACATAGAGAGGCCCAACATGCAGGGAGCGCCATCACGTGTTCTAGGAGCATAAATTACACATCTAACTTGTTGACTACCTATAAGCCCCTGTACACACGGTCGGACATTCTGCCAACCAAATCCGTCGGATTTTGTCCGTCGGATTTTGCCCGTCGGATCTTGCCAGAAACTGTTGCATACACACGGTCGGACTAAGTTGTGGCACTTGGTCCGATCAAAATTCTCTACACATGATCGGAGTATGTCCGATCAAACCAGTTGGTCCGAAAATATTTCCAACATGTTGGAAAATTGGGTCCGACGGAGATTCGGACGGAATCAGTCCGATGCATACCACGCACAGTCGGATTATCCGACGACACGGTCCGATAAGATGCATTCCGACGGATTCTCCGACCGTGTGTACAAGGCTTTACACTTTTGAAGGCCCTGGAGCACCAGGACAATGACATGTGACACTGATGACAGATGGCACTGATACGTGGCAATGATGACACTTATACGTGGCACTGATGACACGTGGCACTGATGACAGGTGGCACTAATATGTGGCACTGATGACAGATGGCACTTATACATGGCACTGATGACAGATGCACTTATACGTGGCACTGATGACATGTGGCACTAATACGTGGAACTGATGACAGATGGCACTAATACATGGCATACGTGGAACTGATGACATATGGCACTAATACATGGCACTGATGACAGATGGCACTAATATGTGGCACCGATGACAGATGGCACTAATACGTGGCACTGATGACGCGTGACACTGATGACAGATGGTACTGATAAGTGGCATTGATGACATGTGACACTGACAACAGGTGGCACGTGACACTGACAGGTGGCACTGATGACAAATGGCACTGATAAGTGGCACTGATGACAGATGGCACTAATAAGTGGCACTGATGACATATGGCACTATGTGACACTGATGACACGTGGCACTGATGGCAGATGGCACTTATACGTGGCACTGATGACAGACGGCACTGATAAGTGGCATTGATGACACGTGACACTGACAACAGAAGGCACGTGACACTGACAGGTGGCACTGATGACAAATGGCACTGATACGTGGCACTGATGGCAGATGGCACTAATAAGTGGCACTGATGACAGATGGCACTATGTGGCACTGATGACACGTGGCACTGATGACAGATGGCACTTATACGTGGCACTGATGACAGATGGCACTGGGGACAAATGGCACTGACAACAGGTGGCACTGGGGACAGATAGCACTAACAGGTGGCACTGGGGACAGATAGCACTAACAGGTGGCACTGGGGGCAGGTAGCACTGGGGAGTAGGGATGAGCTGAACACCCCGGTTCGGTTCGCACCAGAACTTTCGAACGGACCCCAAATTCGTACGAACGTTAGAACCCCATTGAAGTCTATGGGACTCGAACGTTCGAAATTAAAAGTGCTAATTTTAACGGCTAATATGCAAGATACTGTCCTAAAAAGGGTTTAGGGACCTGGCTCCTGCCCCAGGGGACATGGGTCAATGCAAAAAAAAGTTTTAAAAACGTCCGTTTTGGCGGGAGCACTGATTTTAATGACGATTAAAGTGAAAAAAAAAGTGAAATATACCTTTAAATATGGTGCCTGGGGGGTGTCTGTAGTATGCCTTTGAAGTGCCACGTGTTTCCCGTGTTTAGAACAGTCCCTGCACAAAATGACATTTAACGGAAATAACGTCATTTAAAGCTGCTTGCGGTTTTAATGTTATATCTGGTTCGTGCAATATGGTTGAAAATCATTGAGAAAAATGGCATGGGTAGCCCTCCCTGCCCATTACCAGCCCCTTTGGGTCTTGTACGCATATTAAGGGGAACTCCGTACCCATATTAAAAAAAGGAAATGCGTGTGGCCCCCAGGCCCTATATACTCAGAACAGCAGTATACAGGCGGTGCAAACAAGACAGGGACTGTGTAGGTTTGTTGTGTTAAGTTGAATCTGTTTGTAATTTTCAACTGGTACATTTTTAAAGTGTAGCTCCAGTCCAAAAAAAATTTTTTAAGCTTTTTGGAAAACATAGGGAAGGGTTATCACCCCTGTATAATTTGTTTTGCCGTCCATCTTTTTTCAACCATCGTCCATCTTTTTTTTCGGAACAAGGTGTTGGTTTTGCCACAACATTGTAAGCCCTCAAAGTGACTCTTGGTGGGCGCTGGAGCTCCCTGCTGTGAACGATTATATCAAGAATTGTAATTACATGCCATTGTTGAACAGTGGTAGAAAAATTGACCTTTGGTGGTTGTGGTGCTGGTGCCACAACACTATAAGTCCTCACAGTTACTCTGGGTGGGCACAGGAAGGGGCCCTCCTGTGAAATATTATATCAAGAATTGTAATTACATGTCCCTGTTAAACAGGGGCAGAAAAATTGGGCTTTAGGCACTGGTGCTGGTGCCACGACACTGCAACCTCTCCCATATACTCTAGTTTTATTGCAGGAATTAGCCCTGCTGCAAAGCATTGCATCAAAAATTGTAATTAAACGCCCCTGTTAAACAGGGGCAGAAAAAATGGGCCTTGGGCACTGGTGCTGGTGCCACGACACTGCAACCTCTCCCATATACTCTTGTTTTATTGCAGGAATTAGCCCTGCTGCAAAGCATTGCATCAAAAATTGTACTTAAACGCCCCTGTTAAACAGGGGCAGAAAAATTGGGCCTTAGGCACTGGTGCTGGTACCACGACACTGCAATCCCTCCCATATACTCTTGTTTTATTGCAGGAATTAGCCCTGCTGCAAAGCATTGCATCAAAAATTGTACTTAAATGCCCCTGTTAAACAGGGGCAGAAAAATTGGGCCTTAGGCACTGGTGCTGGTGCCACCACACTGCAACCTCTCCCATATACTCTTGTTTTATTGCAGGAATGAGCCCTGCTGCAAAGCATTGCATCAAAAATTGTACTTAAACGCCCCTGTTAAACAGGGGCAGAAAAATTGGGCTGATGGCATCACCCAGAAACAGAAATGTTCTTCCAACATATCATCGGAGGAGGAAGAGGATAGACAATCAACATAACAGGACAGTCACTGAGCATCAGCATAGGCAGTCTTGTAGGGATGTGATATTTCAAAAAAAATTATTCGGTTACATCAGCTTCAGGTGCTTGGCAGCTGTGGGTGATCCAAGACTGATTCATCTTGATGAAGGTCAGTCGATCAACTGATTCAGTAGACAGCTGCACCCTGTGATCGGTAACAAAGCCACCAGCAGCACTGAAGGTGCGTTCCGAAAGAACGCTGGATGCAGGACAGGCCAGTAGCTCAATTGCATACTGTGCATACTGTGCAAGCCCTCTCCTTGATCCGAAGAATACGAGGATACTTCCGCAGGCTTTGCAGGATCAGGGAGGCCATGCAGCGTAGTTTAGCTGAGGCATTCGGTCCGGAGTCCTCTGGGTCACTAAGAACAACATGATCCACAGCTACCTCCTCCCAGCCACGTACAAGTCCACGTGTTTCTTGGGACTGTAAATCATCCCTACAAGACTGCGGCTGCTGCTGCTGCTGCTGATGCTGAGTGCCAGCCTCCACCTCCATTCTGACACAATCAGCCTCCTCCTCCTCCTCCTCTTCCTCCTCCTCATCCTCTTCCTGTGTGATGGGTGGCACAGCAGGAACACTGTCTGGATAAAGGGGGCCTTGAGAGGCAAGGAAGTCCTCCTCTTCCTGCCTCTGTTCTGCCTCAAGTGCCCTGTCCATTATTCCACGCAGCGTATGCTCCAAGAGGTGGACAAGAGGTAAAGTGTCACTGATGCATGCACTGTCACTGCTCTCCATCCTTGTGGCCTGCTCAAACGGTGACAGGACAGTGCATGCATCCCTGATCATGCCCCACTGGCGTGGTGAGAAAAAACCGAGCTCCCCTGACCCTGTCCTGGTGCCGTAGTCGCACAGGTACTCATTGATGGCCCCCTGCTGCATGTGCAGCCGCTGCAGCATGGCCAACGTTGAGTTCCACCTGGTGGGCATGTCACATATAAGGCAGTTCTTGGGCAGGTTCAACTCCTTTTGGAGCTCAGCCAGCCGAGCACAGGCATTAAATGATCGGCGGAAATGCACACAGACTTTCCTGGCCTGCTTCAGGACATCCTGTAAGCCGGGGTACCTGCCCAAGAACCGCTGCACCACCAGGTTAAGGACGTGAGCTACACAGGGCACATGGGTCAGTTGTCCCTGTCGGAGGGCGGAGAGGAGGTTGGTGCCATTGTCGCAAACCACCATTCCTGGCTTAAGCTGGCGTGGCGTCAACCACCTCTCGGCCTGCCCCTGCAGAGCTGACAAAACATCCGCCCCAGTGTGGCTCCTGTCCCTCAAACAAACCAGCGCAAGCACGGCATGGCATCGTTTTGCCTGCGTACTTACGTAGCCCCTGGAACGCCTACGGAGCACCGCTGGTTCTGAGGACAGAGCACTGGAAGAGGCCATGGAGGAAGAAGAAGAGGAGGGGGTGGAGGAGAGAGGTGTGTCACAACCAATAGTAGCATTTTGGAGGCGTGGTGGCGGAACAACCTCCAACACTACTGCACCTTGTCCTGCATCCTTCCCAGCTGCCAGAAGAGTGACCCAATGGGCCGTGAAAGACAGGCAACGTCCCTATCCATGCCTGCTGGACCATGAGTCAGCGGTAATATGCACCTTACCGCTTACCGCCCTGTCCAGCGAGGCAAGGACATTGCCTTTCACATGCCGGTAGAGAGCCGGAATCGCCTTCCGTGAGAAAAAGTGGCATTTGGGGACCTGCCACTGAGGAACCGCACATTGTACAAACTCACGGAAGGGGGCCGAGTCTACCAACTGAAAAGGCAGCAGTTGAAGTGCTAGCAATTTAGCCAAGCTAGCATTCAACCGCTGAGCATGTGGATGGCTGGGAGTGAACTTCTTTCACCGGTCCAGCAGCTGGGGCAGGGACATTTGCCTGCTATAATCGGACGTGGGTGTACTGCTAGCAGAGTGCCCGGAAGCACTTGGCTGTGACACACCTAATTCTACGCCTTCATTCCTCTCAGAGCAGGTTTCAGAGAGGACTGAAGGTCTAGTGGGGTTGGAGATGCCAGCTGATGAGGAGCAAGGAGAGGGCCGCTTTGTTCTTTGGTGTGGGTCTTTGAGTTACGCTTGCAAACGAGCTGCATGGCAGGTCAACATATGTCTGGTCAAGCATGTGGTGCCCAAGCGGCTGATGTTTTGGCCACGCGAGATACGCTTGAGACATATGTTGCAAATAGCAGTGGTGCGATCTGATGCACTCGTCTCAAAAAAGGCCCACACCAAAGAACTTTTAGAATAACGTGCAGAGGCAGCGCCCTGCACAGGCGGAGCTCTGCGGTGTGATTCAGTCGGTGTGCTGCCCCTAAGCTGGCCCCCGGAGGGCATCCTGCCTCGTTGGACATGTGCCTCCTCCTCCTCCTCTCTCCTACCAGGCACCCATGTGGAGTCAGTGCCCTCATCATCCCCTCCCTCTTCATCGCTGTAGCAAACCTGGCAATATGCTGCAGCTTGTGGAACATGACTGCCAGATTGCTGTCCTTCTTGAGCATCCCCTCTCTCTGCATTCACGCTACTGCCTTCCTCTAGCTGAGTGTCATCATCAGAGGCTACAAAACACTGGGCATCCTCCTGGAGCATGTACCCAACACTGTGCTCAAAGAGTTCAGGAGACTCCTCAGGAGGACGTGGTGGGTCTAGGGAAGGAGTCACTGATGATGACATTGAGAGGAGGGAAGACGATGCGTTGGCAGCTGCTTTGCTAGTACCCTGAGACTGGGTGAGAGAGGATGAGGAGGATGAAGAGGGCTTGGTCATCCACTCTACCAAGTCGTTGTCATGTTGCGGCTCAACATAGCCAGCTGCCGAAAAGAAGGACAAGCGTGTCCCATGGCCACGTGCTGATGACAATGCACCGCGTCCACGACCAGCACTGTTGTCTCTAGACACAGATCCTGCTTGCCCTCTTTTATCGGCTCACGCCTGTCTGCCTCTCCTTGCTGTCCTTCCAGACATGGTAATGGCCCGAAGGGAGTTGGGTAAAAAAGCAGTTGGGTAGTGTATATTGTGCTAGAGGCACACAACACCCACTAACTCCTGCAGATGCCTTTATTATAGAACACCAGAGATAAAGGGGTATATACAGATGTATACTGTGCTGTGCTGGAGGCACACGCAACTTCCAATAACTCCTGCAGATGGCAAGTGGGCTCAAATAGAGAAGAGCTATGTAGGTGGATATAGCGGTATGTACTGGGTACAGAGCACGCAGACAGCATGCACAAGCTCCTAACACTACTGACTGCAAGCTCTATTATAAAAGATAGATCACTAGCTATATAGGTGAGGTGAATATAGCGGTGTATACTGCGGTCAGGGCAGACAACAACCACTACACAACAGCAAGATCGAAAATCGTCCGAAAACGATCGGTGTGTACTGTGTTGAAGGTACACAGAACACCCACTAACTCCTGCAGATGCCTTTATTATAGAACACCAGAGATAAAGGGGTATATACAGATGTATACTGTGCTGTGCTGGAGGCACACACAACTTCCAATAACTCCTGCAGATGGCAAGTGGGCTCAAATAGAGAAGAGCTATGTAGGTGGATATAGCGGTATGTACTGGGTACAGAGCACGCAGACAGCACGCTCAAGCTCCTAACACTACTGACTGCAAGCTCTATTATAAAAGATAGATCACTAGCTATATAGGTGAGGTGAATATAACGGTGTATACTGCGGTCAGGGCACGCAGACAACAACCACTACACAACAGCAAGATCGAAAATCGGCCGAAAACGATCGGTGTGTACTGTGTTGAAGGTACACAGAACACCCACTGCTTCAGACGCCCACACACATCACACAAGGCCGCCGCGCTGGCGGCCTTATATAGTGTGGGGTGTGCACTACACAGCCTGAGCTATGATTGGCCACAGGCATCCTGCCTGTGGCCAATCATGGCTCTCCTTGCTGCTGGCGCTGCGATTGGCCAAGCATGCGGGGTCACAGTGCATGCTTGGCCAATCATGAGCCAGCAATGCACTGAGCCATCGCAGTGCATTGTTGGCCGTGAGCGCCACACTAATTTGGCGCGAACGGACCAAAACGTTCGGACTTCGCCGAACGGGCGAACAGCCGATGTTCGAGTCGAACGTATGTTCGACTCGAACACGAAGCTCATCCCTACTGGGGAGGATGGCACTGGGGAGGATGGTACTGGGGCGGATGGCACTGGGGGAGGATGGCACTGGGGCGGATGGCACTTTTTTTACTTTTTTTTTCACATACGGCCGCTGCAGCCGTTTATCTCTCCCTTCTCACAAGCTGTCTGTGTGAGAAGGGAGAGCGGCGCTGAGAGATGATCTCATATGTTTACATATGAGATCATCTCCCATTGGATAGGCCGATCGCGCTGTAAATGGCCGCTGTGATTGGCCGTTTACAGCGATCTGTGACTGGCTGTGTCCGAGGGACACGGCCAGCACACAACTTGCCAGATGTGCGCTCCCGGGAGCGCGCATTGCGGAAGTAAACAGGAGGACATCCAGGGATGGCCTCCCAGCAGATAGCGTCCGCTCTGTAGCCGTCTTTTGGCTATAGGGCAGGCGTGAAGCTGTTAAATGATTCTCATTACTGTGTCTCACTACATGACAGTTTCTGTCCCAATATTCTTGTGAAGAGGAATAAGACTATAAGCACTACTTGGCCATTCTAGGAGTGTACCCAGGTGGTCAACAGCATCGGGGGGGGGGGGGGCACCAGTAGTGAGGTTGTGGTGGTTAGTTGGAGCATGATTACAGGGAATACTTATAATTGGAATAAGAAGTAGCAATCTTGGGTTGAATCACTTTGTTTTTCCGGACTGGGACAGGTCTTAATGGAATTTTTAGATCACTTTCAGATATTTTTGATTGAAGCATGAGCACTTTATTTCAGAATATATTAATTTGTTTGATTGCTTTGAATTATCATTGAGTGGATACGGCACTTTAAGTATTAGTTCACTACCTAGGAACTTCGCAATAGACCACACCTGATACAAGAGGGAAAAATGTGTTAATATAAAATGAATCCCCAATCCCAGCCCCTCCTTAACATTTGTTTCTTTTACAAATAAATAGAGTCATAAACTGGAGCTCACTGCAGCCATGCTATTGTTGACTAATCAGTATGACTTTCACACCAGCCATTTATGGTATGATATTAACTATTTAGATGAATACTATGTAAAACTCTGAATTGTATCAACTGTATCTTAACTATATTAAGAACTAATTTTCCAGACATACAATGTTGTCCTATCTTTATTGAATCTAAGTATACAATAATGTTCTAATGTCACAATGGAATGTTGTGTGCTATTCTTTTGTCCAGACATTCAATAAAAAAAATTTATGAAACAAAGAAAAAAAAAAAAGAAATACATCTTTATCAATTTACACACAACATAACTGTTTAATGAAGCTGTTTTCACCTATTTTTAGTTAGAAGCTCGACATACCTATCATACACAGTATCTCACAAAAGTGAGTACACCTGTCATATTTTTGTAAATATTTTATTATATCATTTCATGTGACAATACTGAAGAAATTACACTTTGCTACAATGTAAAATAGTGAGTGTACAGCATGTATAACAGTGTAAATTTGCTGTCCCCTCAAAATAACTCAACACACAGCCATTAATGTCTAAACCACTGGCAACAAAAGTGAGTACACCCCTAAGTGAAAATGTCCAAATTGGGCACAAAGTGTCAATATTCTGTGTGGACACCATTATTTTCCAACACTGCCTTAACCCTCTTGCACATAGAGTTCCCTAGAGCTTCACAGGTTGCCACTGTAGACCTCTTCCACTCCTCTATGAAAACATCATGGAGCTGGTGGATGTTAGAGAGCTTGCGCTCCTCCACCTTTCATTTGAGGATGCCCCAAAGATGCTCAAAAGAGTTTAGGTCTGGAGACATGCTTGGCCAGTCCATCACCTTTACCCTTAGCTTCTTTAGCAAGGCAGTGGTCATCTTGGATGTGTGTTTAGGGTTGTTATCATATTGGAATACTACCCACCGACCCAGTCTCCGAAGGGAAGGGATCATGCTCTGCTTCAGTATGTCACAGTACATGTTGGCATTCATGGTTCCCTCAATGAACTGTAGCTCCCCAGTGCTGGCAGCTCTCATGCAGCCCCAGACCATGACACTCCCACCACCATGCTTGACTGTAGGCAAGACACACTTGTCTTTGTACTCCTAACCTGGTTGCTGCCACACACGCTTGACACCATCTGAACCAGATAAGTTTATCTTGGTCTCATCAGACCACAGGACATGGTTCCAGTAATCCATGTCCTTAGTCTGCTTGTCTTCGGCAAACTGTTTGCGGGCTTTCTAATGCATCATCTTTAGAAGAGGCTTCCTTCTGGGACAATAGCCATGCACACCAATTCGATGCAGAGTGCAGCATACAGTCTGAGCACTGGCAGGCCGACCCTCCACTCCTTGCTGGCAGCACTCATATGTCTATTTTCCAAAGACAACCTCTGGATATGATGCTGAGCACCTGCACTCAACTTCTTTGGTTGACCATGGCAAGGCCTGCTCTGAGTGGAACCTGTCCTGTTAAACCGCTGTATGGTCTTGGCCACTGTGCTGCAGCTCAGTTTCAGGGTCTTGGCAATCTTCCTATAGCCTAGGCCATCTTTATATAGAGAAACAATTCTTTTTCTCAGATCCTTTAGAGAGTTCTTTGCCATGAGGTGCCATGTTGGACTTCCAGTGATCAGTATGAGAGAGTGAGAGTGATAACACCAAATGTAACACACCTGCTCCCCATTCACACCTGAGACCTTATAAACTAGCAAATCACATGACACCGGGGAGGGAAAATGGCTAATTGGGCCCAATTTAGACATTTTCACTTGGGGGTTTACTCACTTTTGTTGCCAGTGGTTTAGACATTAACCACTTTAAGACCGGGCCTCCTTTTTAGATGTGGTGTTTACAAGTTAAAGTAAAAAAAAATGTTTGCTAGATAATTATTTAGAACCCCCAAACATTATACTTTTTTTTCTAACATCCTAGAGAATAAAATGGTGGTCATTGCAATACTTTCTGTCACACCGTATTTGTGCAGGTGTCTTACAAGCGCACTTTGTTTTTAAAAAAAATGTACTTTTTTTAATAAAAAATTAGACAACAGTAAAGGTAGCCCAATTTCTTTCACTATTGTGAAAGATAATGATACGCCGAGTAAATTGATACCAAACATGCCACGCTTCAAAATTGCGCCAGCTCGTGGAATGGCAACAAATTTTGACCCTTAAAAATCTCCATAGGCGACATTTAAAAAATTCTGAGGAGGTCTAGGGCTAGAATTATTGCTCTTATTCTACTGATCGCATTGATACCTCACATGTGTGGTTTGAACACTGTTTTCACATGGGGTTGCTACTCTCGTATACGTTCGCTTCTGCACGCAAGCTCGGCGGGACGGGGCGCGTTTAAAAAATGTTTTCCTTATTTATTTTACCTTTTTATTTTTATTTTTACACTGTTTAACCACATGCCGAAAGACGGCTACAGCACGGTCAGCTTATTTTGGGAGGGCGTCCATGGACGTCCTCACAGAATGTTGCCCTTGCGCGCCCCCTGGGGCGTGCTCCCGGAAATGACGGAGCGTTCACTTGTAAACAAACCGGCGTCATGTCATGACACCGGTTCCTCCCTTCTTTCTCTGTAACGATCTGTACAGTGTGAGGAGAGAGATTGTTTTTAGCAGTGCTGTGGGCTGGATCTGTAGTGCCCACAGCGCTGCTCTGTGTCCATACTACTATGCAATACTCTGCAATAATGTGGAATACCCTGCAATACTCTGCAGTAATGTGTAATACTCTGCCAACACTCTGCAATACTCTGCCAATACTCTGCCAACCCTCTGCAATACCCTGCAATACCCTGCAATACTTGCCAATACTCTGCCAATACTCGCCAATACTCTGCAATAAATTTTAACAGAAACAACGTTTTTTTTTTTTTTTACTGAATTTTAAGTCTTTTTTGATTTATAGCACATAAAAAACCCAGCAGTGATTAAATACCACCAAAAGAAAGCTCTATTTGTATGAAAATTAGGACACAAATTTCATATGGGTACAGTGTTCCATGAGTAATTGTGAGAGCACCAAAGTCTGAAAATTGGTCTGGTTAGGATGGGGGTTTAAGTGCCCAGTGGTCAAGTCGCTAAAAAAAAAAAATGTGTCACTTTTATTCCTATTACAAGGAATGTAAACATCCTTTGTAATAGAAAAAAAAGCATGACAGGACCTCTTAAATATGAGATCTGGGGTCAAAAAGACACTAAAATACAATAAAAAATATAAAAAATGTGTAATTTAATTTTTTTTTTAAAAATTGGCCCTTTAACCACTACAATACTGAGCACTTTTGACCCGTTGCTTCCCAGACCAATTTTCAGCTTTCAGCGCTCTCGCACTTTCAATGACAATTGCACGGGCATGCTACGATGTACCCAAATTTAATTTTTATCATTTTGTTTGCACAAATAGAGCTTTTTTTGGTGGAATTTATTCATGACTCCGTTTCAATTGTTTGCAATATAAGCGAAAAAGGAGCGGAAATTTGGAAAAAAAATATATATTTTATTCTTTCTATTTTAAAATAAAATCAAATGTTGTCATAAATTTAAGCCAAAATGTATTCTGCTACATGTTTTTGGTAAAAAAAATCAGTTAAGTGTATAATAATTGGTTTGTGTGATCATGGACATGTGTACGCAAATGATCATGTACAGATGTGCACAGGTGAACATGGACATATGAGTGCAGATAATCATTGGGACATGTGATTTTAGTGGGACATATGTGGGGGACAGGTGTTTTTATTATTTGGGGACATGTGTGGTGACATGTGTGGTGATACTAGGTTGGTGATCACTGAGTAAAATGCTGTAAAAAACAGCTCCTACTCGTTGATCACCAGCCGGCTGCAGCGATCCCCTCTCTTCTCCTCACCGACAACGTCTGTGTGAGGAGAGGAGAGCCGATTGCCTAGCAACCGGCTCTGTGTCTGCATCACATGATGGCTGTGAATGGACACAGCCATCATGTGATCAGGAGGGCCAATCACAGAGCCCTCCTGCCGATCTGAGATGTGCCGTGTCTAGGTGACATGAGCACATTGGGAACGCGCCACTGCGTGGGCACGTGCGCGATCCTCTTCCTTCTGAGTGGACGTTCCTGAACGTCCACTCAGAAGGTGAGAGCACCCACCCGGCCGTTTATAGACATTGGAAGGGTGGGAAGTGGTCAAGAGCTATGGGCAGAAGTGACGTTTTGACATCGCTTCCGCCCTGCTGTGTCATGGAGATGGGTGGGGGCCATTTTCCCCTCACTCATCTCCATGTCAGCCCAGGGGACAGACGTGATCACCTGCACCGCTGCCAATGGCTCACCACTAGCCAGGATTCAAGAAACTGTTGGAAATATAATAAAAAAAAAAAATATATATAATAATAAAAAATAAATAATCAACTTGAAGGAGGGGTCCATAGGATGGATTTGGGGCCCTGTGAATTCCCAAATACACCCTTTTCTGCCTGTGACCCAGTTATATACGGGAGTAGGCCAAGTTAGGATTGGGGCTAATTGACCTTTCTAATTTCCTGCTTGCTGCATGAGTCATGGACTTTTATAAGAGTAACTCTAGCCACCTACCACACTAGGGTGAGAACCCATTTTGTGACTTTGTGTCTCCAATGGCCTTTACATAGTTGTTCTTTTCTTGAGTTTGTGAATGTAATTCATCTCTTTTATTTATTAAGTTTGCTTGATTTACAACACTACTATGTCCTGCAATGTTCCTTTTCTATTGTTTTGACAGTTTGTCAGTGTTTCCTGCCCCTTTTCTTTTTAGCTGTAGTGTTCATAGTAACAGTAGATTCTCTGTTATACATTACAGACTATTGCTACTTTTGTAAATAATTTTTTAACTTTTAAAAAATTTTTTACATGAATTTTTATTGGAAAATGAAAACATATGAAAACATTGTACAACAGTGTACATTATTTAGAGTTCAGATAAGTACATATAATAATAATGAACTGTAATTTTCAGGGCTGGACCTTCCTTCTCTGAGCTGCCTGCTCATCTGTTGGCTAATTGCCAGCTCCTATCTCTCCACAGGTACCCAGCTGTTGATGATATCCTGCTCATCAGTCCTGCCTACTTAAGCCATCCAGCCTAGAGGATCTTTGCCTTCACCTTGGTCAACATCACAGAGGTGCTCTCCTGCATTCCTGTTAAAATACTTGCTTGGCTGACATCCCTTCTGGCTCCAGATCCTGCTTGCTGTTTTACTACGCTCATCTCCGGGTCCCTGACATTTGGCTTGTCTGACTATCCGTTCCAGTTCCTGAAATCTGGCTATGTTTTTACTACTTTTGTTCTATTTACTTTTATTATTAAACAAATGTGATTTAATGGTACTTATGTCTCGGTCTGATTTCATGGTCTCTGACAGTAATACAGCAAGTTATGGTTTTGAACAGCATTATAAAACTGTAATGAAGGGTTTATCAATTTGTTGTTAACATTGAGAAATATGAGACAACTAAGGGATATAGAAAAACAAAAATGACAAAAGGAACAGGTCATTAAAGTGGAGGCCCATCCCAAAAAAATTAAAAGCCAGCAGCTCCACATACTGCAGCTGCTGGCTTTTAATAATAGGACACTTACTTGTCCTGGAGTCCAGCGATGTGGGCACCGTAGCTCATGTTCCCATCAACTGTCAGGTGTTGCTGCCACCATTGCGGGTAAGGGAATCAGGTAGTGTAGCATTATGGCTTCACACCCTAGTGCGCTTGTGTGATGTCATGAGCTGTGGCGTGGACACCCGGAAGTGGGAACAGGATACCTGTCAAAGGTATCCTGTCCCCTCCCCCCTGAAAGGTGCCAATTGTGGCACCGGAGGGGGAGAGGAGGCAAATAAGCGGAAGTTCCACTTTTGTGTGGAACTCCACTTTAAAGATACCCTTATAGCAAACAGGGTAGGAAAAATAATAAGTAATATGTATGATTATAGTTTTATAGCTGTTTAAGTTATATATATGTATGTATGTGTATATATATGTATATGTGTATATATATTATATATATTATATATGTAATATATACAGTATATATATATATATATATATATATATATATATATATATATTTATGGTGTGGAGCCCTCTGACCGATACGGTTAAGGATGACAAACAAGGTTAACATAAACTCGCTTACTTGAAATGGACCTGAAAGTGTGCCCTGGTCTGACGTACGGTATACCAAAATAAGGGGGCATACCTTAGATAGAAAGTGGGTGATAAATGAAATGAATATGAATGGAGTGAAATGAGTACTCTCATGAGGAGTATGATGCTTGAGAAATGCCCTGAAAAAGGGGATGGGTGGGTGGGTATCGCGCACCGGAACCGACGAGGAAGACAGGCGAACGGGCTGGTTATATACTCCACCGGGCTCCTCCCATAATTTCAGGCCACCATACTGGCCTTTCTATTTATGGTGTGGAGCCCTCTGACCGATACGGTTAAGGATGACAAACAAGGTTAACATAAACTCGCTTACTTGAAATGGACCTGAAAGTGTGCCCTGGTCTGACGTACGGTATACCAAAATAAGGGGGCAAAAACATTCAGGTAGGGGTTGCATTTTATTGATCCAAGTTTGTTACTGGGTGAGCTCGACAAAGGCCTGGGTCATCTCCGCTTGCGGATTGGGTATGTAGCGGGCGAAACAGGTGGACCTCCATCTGCCCAACTTCTTGATACTGTGAGTAGGACAGAGGTGAAGGATACCCGGGAGTATCCTGACACGTTCCACCGGGCAGCGTTCAGAGGTTTAGTGAGAAATGGCAGAAGAGGACTAACTCCTGGTTGATCAGCCAAAAAGGGCCGACAGGCGCGTGAGAATGGCGACCGGGTACCAGCGGTTGTTGGACTTATAGAGGTGTATGTCCGAACCCGAGCCAAGCTGCTGCGTCTTGGAGACTGCTAAGTGTAAGACGAAATGGACTTCGTATCGGACCAGGTGGTGCTCGCACAGCATGCGTGCTGTGAGGCTACAACAAGTAAAACTCGCTTGGCCGTAAGAAGCCGTAGAAGGCCAGGTGTATGGCTGCTTGTAAATGACACTAATGTGGAGACCGAAAAGGTGAAGTGGCCAGGAAATCTGACATATTTCTAAACGTCTCCTGTGACAGGCAGTCGTTTTGGTGCCGGCCATCGGCTGGCGCTTTCTGGATACCGCGCATAACAGCCCGAACGGCGTGGTAAAATAGGAAGGGTACGGTAGGGTCCTGGAGGGACGTGAAATGTTGTACACCGGTCAGGTATAGCCGGATCGTATTAAAGGATAACGCCAACTGCGAGTGGCAGTAGGCAATGAAGGCTATGACTTGCTTGACACGGGACGTCTCTGTACTGTGATACGTGATGAAGTTGGTTAAAGGCCCTCCAGGCTGATTGATAGGCTTTGAGGGTATTGCGGGAAAGGGAGTGATCAAATGAGTTGGGTAGCCGCTAGGAGGTGAGGGGCTAATCCAGGGTCAGTTGAGACCAGTCCGGGATAGCTGCTGATGTTAGTCCGGCTCCGGGTACCTGAACGAAAACGAGACAAGGTTAAAAGCGGGAGAGGGCGTCCGCTGCCTGATTGACTTTACCGGGGATAAAGGAAGAATGGATGTTGAACTGAAACAACAACAAGAGCTGGACCAGTCGACGTAGGAAGGACATAACCAACAGAGAGGGCGCCTTGGCGCAGCCAGGAATTGCCAGTAACTGGGGAGGCCAGGGAGCTGCGAGCCAGAGGTGGCCAAAAAACAGCCGCAAGCCCGTGGAGGCCGCTGCGTCGGTCATCACCTGGGGAGAAAGGGAAGACACGGAGGGAATGAACAGGGAGACGTCATTCCCAGACGATAGGAATTCCTCCCGCATAGCAAGGACTGCTATTGCCGCGGGAACCCGGCTGAGGACTTGCTCTGGATCCTGTGAGAGGGACAGTAAGACCAATAGGCGTGACACAAAGGCGCGACCCCTGAGGGATGATGTGCATAGCGACGCTCGACATGCCGTGAAGGGACTGTAGGTGTCTTTTGGATGACTAAACTGGGGAATATGCGAGGATATTATATGTCCGTAAAGATGGCAGTTGTAATGGGCGAGCATTGGCCGATGGCTATGGGCTGATGCCTCTGGACGCCTCGTAGTGGGGATCTTGCTGTATGGGCCGTAACAACAGATGGCTCTCCGAGCATTGTAAGGATAAGAAATGTTGAACGCTGGCTAGAAATAGCCTGGGCGTGCTACAGGAAGAAGCCAGTCGCGTGTGTCAACATGATCCTGGTGCGGACGGAAGTTGAACTCAACTGTCCCAAGGAAGAGACGGACAGACAGGCAACAGTGAGTGGCTTGTAAGAAAAGCCACAGGAGACGAGTGGCCAATTAAGTGCTGCTGAAAATGACGTGTAGCCAGTTTGTGTGCCACTGAGAACGTGCTTGCCAACGAATGATTGCAAGAAGTTATGCTAAGTCGCGAGCCTTGGCATGACTAAAGGTTGTGTTTGAACGTGTGCTTGCGACAATTGCCCGGGAGTTTGTCACAGGAGACGTGTACGTGGTGACTGTGAGCAATTCGTGTTACCGCATGTGCACTGCGAAGACTGCGGGAGTTGTGCTTGCATGTATGTTTGGATGCGTGCTTGCGATGGTTGCAAGATGTTACCCAGGATGCGTGCTTGCCATGATTACAAGATGTTATGCTAGGACGCGTGCCTGCAACGATTGCAAGGATTTACAGTAGGCTTCATGGGTAGCCAGGCCGGAAAAGACAGAAGTCCATCCTGGTCCAACCACAAATCAAAATAATAAGGTATCACACCACCCGACACCCCAATTCTACGCCCGCAGCTGATCCAGAGGAAGGCAAAAAACCCCAACAGAGCATAGCCCAATTTGCTACAGTAGGGGAAAAAATTCCTTCCTGACCCCTCGAGAGGCAATCGGATTTTCCCTGGATCAACTATGCATATAAGTATAAGTACCCTGTAATACAACGAACATTTAGGAAGGTATCCAGGCTTTCCCCAAAGCAACCTATTGAGCAGCCAGAAGTGCCTGCCAGCAATGATTGCCATAAGTTGTGCCTGGACATCAGCTTGCAATGATTGCAAGAGGCCTATGCTTGAATGCGTGCTTGCCATGATTGCAAGAGGTCTACGCTCGAATGCGTGCTTGCAATGATCGCTAGAGGTCTAGGCTCGAATGCGTGCTTGCAACGATTGAAAGAGGTCTATGCTCGAATGCGTGCTTGCAATGATTGCAAGAGGTTTATGCTCGAATGCGTGCTTGCAACGACTGCAAGAGGTCTATGCTCGAACGCGTGCTTGTAATGAGTGCAAGAGGTCTATGTTCGAATGCGTGCTTGTAACGAGTGCAAGAGGTCTAGGCTCGAATGCGTGCTTGCAACGACTGCAAGAGGACTACGCTCGAATGCGTGCTTGCAATGAGTGCGAGAGGTCTACAATGATTGCGATTAGTCTATCTCTGGATGCGTGCTTGCAACGATTGCAAGAAGTCTACGCTTGGATGTGTATTTACGATGATTGCACGAAGTCTACGCTTGTATGTGGAGAAACACAACGAAACACGCCTAAACGAAGCTGTGTTCTTCCCTTTTGAGGCAACTTTATAATGAAATGAGGCCGAGGAGCAAGGCCCCCCTGGTAGGCATCCAAACCTTGAAAAATCAACTGGACCCAAACCGGGGAGCGGCATGTGACAGTGAGATGAGAGAACCTGCCATGACAGAGATCCGGATCGCCATGCCACAACTTGCGACTGAGCACGAAACGGATTCTGGAGCATGTACTGAAATGAGGCCATTCCTGGGGCACGCCGAGACGAATTTGGTACACCGATGTGACTATTCGTACCGGAACGTGATAGGTGAAATGAAATGAAAACCCATGACAAAGACAAGAATCAGAGGACGAGCCCTTGAACCAAACGGATGAATCCTGTCTTTGGAGCATGTACTGAAATGAGGCCATTCCTGGGGCACGCCGGGGTGAATTTGGTACACAGATGTGACTATTCGTACCGGAACGTGATAGGTGAAAAGAAATGAAACCCATGACAAAGACAAGAATCAGAGGACGAGCCCTTGAACCAAACAGATGAATCCTGTCCTTGGAGCATGTACTGAAATGAGGCATAACAGCTGGGCGCACCGGAACGAATCGGTGCATAAATAAATGCAACAGGATTCGAATCGGAGCGTAATAAGTGACCGAAATGATATGCCATGACAGAGATAAGATTCAACGACTGGACTGATGGTTACAACAAAGAATCCGACTCTGGAGCATGTACTGAAATGAGGCGTAGCAGCTGGGCACACCAGAACAAATCGGTGCATAAAAGAATGCGACAGGATTCGAATTGGAGCGTAATAAGTGACAGAAATGATATCCCATGACAGAGACAAGATTCAACGACTGGACTGATGGTAACAATAAAGAATCCGTCTCTGGAGCATGTACTGAAATGAGGCGTAGCAGCTGGGCACACCAGAACGAATCGGTGCATAAAAGAATGCGACAGGATTCGAATTGGAGTGTAATAAGTGACAGAAATGATATCCCATGACAGAGACAGGATTCAACGACTGGACTGTAGGTTGCAAAGAATCCGTCTCTGGAGCATGTACCGAAATGAGGCGTAGCAGCTGGGCACACCAAGACGAATCGGTGCATAGAAGAATGCGACAGGATTCGAATTGGAGCGTAATAAGTGACAGAAATGATATGCCATGACAAAGACAAGAATCAGGGATCGTGCGTGAACCTGCGAGTGATTCAGTCTCTGGAGCATGTACAGAAATGAGGCCAAACCCTGGGGCACTTCAAAGCGAATCGGTGCACCAGAGGTGCGACAGGATTCGCGCCGGAGCGCGACTAGTGACAGAAATGATTCGAAACGGAAGAAATGACTGGGACTGAAATGACTTGGAATGAGATGAAATAAAATACATAACATAACTGCATGAATGAAGAGATATATTCGAATTGAAGCAGACCAAGCGAAACGTGCGGACTGCTTGCCTTGTCGTAACAAGCAGACGGCTGTGAGTCGAACGATTCGACCGATACTAATAGAAATGCTCGGGCAGTCGAACGGTTTCGAATGCCGTACCTGCGAATGAATCGCCTGACGTGGCGTAATCGAACGTGTCGAAAGGTGATAACGACTACATCGAAAGTAGAAAACAGTGACATGCGTACGAGGGCCACAGAAAACATTCGATTTGAAAGCAGCGAGCGGCTCGTGAGCACAGGGAATGTTGACGGTACATCGAAATACATGAATTGAAAAGGGGGTGCCGAAGCCCTACCTGCGACAGCCAGCCCGACGTGTGACGATAAATTCGATGGGTACGACGACACTCCGACGGCGAAACCGACGGACGCTGATGAACGAGAAGACGAGTTGTCAAGACGGGGACGAAAAATGCGGGAACTGACGAACAGGCTCACTGCGTCTGGTCTGGATAGTCGGCCCTTGATACCTGACGTATCAGGTATCGCGCACCGGAACCGACGAGGAAGACAGGCGAACGGGCTGGTTATATACTCCACCGGGCTCCTCCCATAATTTCAGGCCACCATACTGGCCTTTCTATATATATATATCATGTTATATTAGTTCTATAAGGGCAGAATTTAGAGAGAATAAATCATGTGTGTGAATTGAGTACAATAACAAACAAAATAGGCTGTAATAGTCACTATATTCAAGCTAGAGTAAAAGGACAGGAGTTGGCTCAAGCTAATTATTTGGATGAGTTAAGTACCCATAAGTTTTTTAAACTGTTCTTAAATGAGAAGATGTTTTGCTCTCCATATTTTGTGTAACGTAAATGGTATGGACTTTTTTAGTAATCATTGGCACATGAGCAGATTTCCAATGGTATGGAATAAGTGATTTTTCCACGTTTAGTAGATTTCTTGTAAGAGCCAAGAAACCAGAAGAACCAGCATACGTATATTTCATTGATCCTTTATTACCTAACTTTTTCCGATTATAGAGAAATTGAGCTGGAATCATCTTGACTCTCACAATGCATGTCAAAACATACATCAAAGCATGTTGGTACAAATCATGACACAGGTCAATGAATATCAATGTGTTCATGTGCAATATTTTAATTATATTAAATTTAGTTAAAATGAAGCTCAATTTCAATAGAATGCACATCAGGCAATAAAGGCAACACAACAAAAGGTATGCATGGGCCTTTATGTTACACTTACACATTATTTATTGCATGCTCTCAAAAAATTATGATAGGTCCTCTTTAAAGCTGGGTTCACACTATTGGGCAGAGTAGCTCACAGCAAGGTAACTAATGCATCCCTGTTATCGTTTTCAGGGGCAAATCAGGTCCAAATTTTTGCCTGAATTTAGACCTGAAATGGAGCCAAGATACACAGGATCCTTCTGCAGTGCACTCCAGAGCCGCCTCAGAGATGTGTGAACAGGCTCCCTTGAGAGCCAGTCACACTCTCCTGTTATGCAAATCAAATACATCCAATTTGCAATAGTGTGAACCTAGCCATAATCTAGCTGTTCATGTGTTTTTGAAGACTACCAAAGTCTTGCCTAATTTGGCTACCTTCCAGCTCACAGATTTTAGGGATCATTGATCTCAACAAGCAGCACTACTGCAAGGTTAACTTGCAACCAATTTTGCTGAGCGTAGTGCTAGGGAGCAAGTTTATTTCAGATCCCCCTCCCTGTGCCTTGCAAAGCAGTCAAGGGCTGGTGTGCTCTGTAAGTGCACTGGAGCTGAGGAGGCAGCTGTGGCTCCTGTTCAGACTGGAGAAGATAGAGTGATCAACAGAAGGTCCTGTACATACAGCTATATGTAGGCCCATATAAGAGCAGCGTGAAACAGCAAGCTTTTACAATGCATTTGCAAAGCTTTCAGCAAGCTTTGTTGGAACTTTGAAAATAACCATTCAGCTCCAGTTTATAAATGTTGAACACAGATCCTACTGGGAGTGCTGAGCAAGCTTCAGCACTACTTGAAGCTTGTTGAAAGCCTTATAAAGCCTGTTAACAACTTGCTTAATTTGACAATCAGCACTCCCATTAGGATCTGTGTATAACATTTCCAAACAGGAGCTGAAGGGCTTTTTAAAGGCTTAAAGGCTGGGTTCACACCATCCCCAGATCCACCTCACATCCTGGTCCAGCATTTCAGGTCCGATTTTAGCCCGAATTTTGGGCTGAATTCAGACCTGAAACAGACCAAAAGACGCACAATGTTTTTTCTGCAAAATTAGTTTATTACCATAAAGGGGTTCCTGAATTTCACCTATGCATGATTTAGAGCCATGGTTGGATGCAACAAGCATGCCAATAGTATGATCACTGGAGATCACGTCACCTGCATCTAGTCTCACATCAATCAACATTTTGTGTGTTTTTATCACAGCCCAAGACAGGCTGCCACAAAGAACTGCTTTTTAATAATATAGAGGCACTTGTATGGTTTATGCACTTGCACTTTTTCTTACATGTCTTTTATTTATTCATACATGTTTGCTATCACATATGTATGCATTTAGCACTTTTTCATTTATTATTATTATTATTATTGATATTTTGTTTCCTGGTGTGTTATTGTGCATGGCTCCTTATAACCTCGCAGAGTTTTTTGGCACAATTGGCACTTGTGCACTTTATATTTAGTTGTGCGTTTTAGTTGTGCGTTTACAGATTTTGTGCACATTATTTGTTTAACTATATTTTGCACTTGCACTTTATACCAGTTGTATGTTTATTATTTTATGCACACAGATTATTCAGTGCCATTCCAGTGCAGCGTATATTTATTTTTGTCTTGTGTAAGCTGTTTGTCATGGCAGTCAAGATGGTTGTTTTTTTTTGGCATTTACAAACAGTAACAATTGTTTAACAATTGTTAAAGAATGTCTGCTCTGGCCTTTCGTCATTGGTAGGATCCAAATTGCTAGGATCCAAAAAAGAGCATAGACTAGATAGTATATGATGGTAGTACAAAGAGCATCAAACAAACAGCATTAAACTACCATCATATACTACATAGTCTATGCTCTTCTTTGGATCCTACCAATTTGAATATATTAAATTTTTTTTATTGTGGAGACATGTATCAATGAATCTGGTCATTTTTTGCTGTTACTATTGTGTTACCGTTGTGCTGCTATACCAATGTGTTATTATACATAAAATATATTATGTTTTGGAATTAAAGTTTTCCATTTTTTACCTTATTTTGTATGTGCTGTACCTTGTTAGTATGCATTAGCAATGGTCACAAACATGTATTACTTGCCAGACATTAGTATGTTGTGTCATCTCCCTGTCTGCATGATTCATATAAAGTCCCAAACTTTGCTCCTAATAATTTAATTGCCGGAGACAGTGGTACATTTTGATGTCCTCATATAAAGTCCCAAATTCCTTGTTCTTTTCTTTATATCCATCCCTCTGGGGATGGAATCATGTGCCAAACATGGTCTATATATTCTATTGGGCAGAATACAGTATATATCTAGCACTGTGGAGACACATATCAATGTGTCTGGCGAAACTATAGCCGCGTACACACGGGCGGACTGTCTGGCCAACTTAGTCCGTCGAAACACATTTCAGCGGACAGTCCGCTCGTGTGTGGGCTTCAGCGGACATTTTCAGCGTGCAGTCTGGCGGACTAAGTATTTCGGAATTTCCGTAATACTGTCCGTCATACTTTGGTTTCAGCGGACAATCCGCTCTTCAGTAGGCTAGTTCGACGGACTAAGTATGGCGCATGCTCAGAAAGGATTTACACGGCGGAAGGTTGCATTGCTGTGTATTGGACGTCCTATTTCTAGTCCCGTCGTACGTGCTGTACACGTCATCGCGCAAGCTTTCAACGGACTGTTTGTTCATCCGTGTGTGGTCAAGTCCGTTCATTCGAAAGTAGGACGGACTGTCCGTCGGATTGTCTGACGGACTAAGTTGGCCATACAGTCCGCCCGTGTGTACGCGGCTTTAGATGTCATTTTTGTGTTACCATTATGTTGTTATGCCAATTTGCTACTTTGTATTACGTTTTGGAATTTATGTTTCCTTAATTTTATTGTACTGCACTGTTTATATTATATATCATTTATATTATTATGTGTTAATATAACACATATGTTCACAAATATGGTTTACCCACCAGACATCATTACTCTCCGCTACCTTCCTGGCTACATGATTCTCAGTAAGTCCCAAACTTTACTTATAAATTACTTAACAATCGGGGAGTCCTCAGTTTTTGCCATTTTTTGACCATAATGGAATAACTAGTTTAAATCTCTTGAATACATTTCAGGTGCATCAAAACAAAAGACATTCAATGTCTTATATTTCACTTCACTTTGTTTCTAAAATAGTAACAGCCTGAATACCAAAGCCTATCCCTCTGCTAGTGGGTGCAGAATTAAATCAATGTAGAAGTAGTGATATTGTTGCATTTGGCTTCATTTTGGTTACAGCTGGTCTTTAATCAATACTTATTGGTTACATATAGCTACATAGTTACATAGCAGGTTGAAAAAATACACAAGTCCCTCAAGTTCAACCTATATGTGTGATTATACTGTATGTCATTATTACATTGGATATCCCTGTATGTTGCAGTACTTATCTAATAGTTTCTTGAAACTATCAATGCCCCCCGCTGAGACCACCGCCTGTGGAAGGGAATTACACATCCTTGCCACTCTTACAGTAAAGAACCCTCTACGTAGTTTAAGGATAAACCTCTTTTCTTCTAATTTTAATGAGTGCCCACGAGTCTTGTTACTCTCCCTTCCGCAAAAAAGTTTTATCCCTATTGTGGGGTCACCAGTATGGTATTTGTATATCAAAATCATATCCCCTCTCAAGCGTCTCTTCTCCAGAGAGAATAAGTTCAGTGGCCGCAACCTGTTCTCATAACTAATATCCTCCAGACCCTTTATTAGCTTAGTTGCCCTTCTTTGTACTCGCTCCATTTCCAGTACATCCTTCCTGAGCACTGGTGCCCAGAACTGGACAGCATACTCCAGATGAGTCTTGTAGAGTGGGAGAATTATCATTTTATCTCTGGAGTTGATCCCCTTTTTAATGCATGCCAATATTCTGTTTGCTTTGATAGCAGCAACTTGGCATTGCATGCCATTGCTGAGCCCATCATCTACTAGGACCCCCAGGTCCTCCATGTAGATTCCCCCAGAGGTTCTCCCCCCAGTGTATAGATTGCATTCATATTTTTGCCACTCAAATGCATTATTCTACATGTTTATACATTGAACTTTATTTGCCATGTACTTGCCCACCCCATTAATTTGTTCAGATCTTCATGCAAGGTTTTCACATCCTACGGAGAAGTTATTGCCCTGCTTAGCTTAGTATTGTCCGCAAATACAGAAATTAAACTGTTTACTCCCTCCTCTAGGTTATTCATGAACAAATTAAACAGGATTGGGTACCTCTCTGTCCCAATTAGTGATTGAACAGTTAATGAGTGTCTGAATTCTGATGATTTATATCTTTGCCAACTCTGCTTTCTCCTTCAACCAGTGTGTTTTTTTATTTTTAATAATCCAGAGTCATTATTGCTTTATGTATATGCATCAATGTATGGGAGGCATTCAAATTAAAACAGTCCTGGACTTAACATACATTCATTTGATCTCTGCTACTGACCTTTTAGCAATCTTTTTACATTTACTATTTTTATATCTTCATCTAAAACTGATTTTCCCTTCTTTCTCTTCCCCTAGTCATATAGGATCCTTTTTTTCTTTTCTTTTTTTCTTTTTTTTTTTTAACTGGGCCCTGTAGGATTGGTCATAAAATATCACTGTAGGGCTTTGTATAAAATCAACAATTTTATACATGTTAGGGCCGGTTCACACAGCGAGGCGAGGCGAGGCGACACGGCTCGCCTCGCCTCGCTCCCGCAAGTCGCCCCCATTCAGTACTATGGAACCGTTCTGAGAGGAGCGACTCGAGTCGCTCCGACTCAGAAAAAAGGTTCCTGTACTACTTCGGGGCGACTTCAGGGGCGACTTGCATTGACTTCTATACAGAAGTCCTCTGCAAGTCGCCGCTGAGCTCCCCGCAGGTCGCGGCGAGGTAAGTCGGAGACGCCTCGCCGCGCCTCGCTGTGTGAACCGGCCCTTAGGCAATTTTATTTGTACAGTACAGCTGGATAACCATATGTGAAATATCTTGTAACAGAAACCAAAATGTATAATTTTCACAAGTTTATGAAGTTTTTAAAGCACTCTTTGTTTAGAAATAATTATTCAGAACTGATGTAGGAGACTGGTAATATAACAGGAAATGTGTGAAGGTGTATGATTTTTAATCAGTGTATAAGTTGTGTTTTTTGTTTGTTTTTTGTAAATCTCCACACTTTAAAAAAAAATAGTTTTTCCCTTTGAAACATGTCAGAGGTAATTCTATTCAATGAATAGAACAAGTTACAGGTCCATTGATGGTGACATCACATTCCATTTAATATCAATTAATTTATTTTTCTGAATCAAATGAAACCAGCCTGGGGCACATATCATTTGATACACGTAAGACCAACATGATTAATTACACAAAACAATTTTACAAGAGTAATGCTTTGTATTTTATTATGAAGTGGCACAATAGATAGTAAATCCATGAAAATGGAAAAGAAAAATTATAGAAATCTTGAAAGAAAGATTTTGAATCTATTGAAGGAGACACGTGAAATGCAAATGGTTTCACTTCTTCAGCCTGCAATAATAAAATAGCTGGAAAAGAATACACAAAAATGTGTTACTAATACATAATAATTCATATATATTTTTTATAAATGGTTCTGCATAATACTTTCAGGTTTTAACTTTACTTAACTATTTTTTTTATTTGCTACTGTTAAAATAAAATAAAATAAAATAAATCCTTATCACTGCTGCTGTGCCCCATAGACTTATCTCTTTATTGTCAAGTGCCATTCATCTTTAGATTTAATTATGCTCAGTTTCATTTAATCCATGTTCTGTGTGTCCAAGCTGAGATCATGCAATCTGGGCTCATATTACTTCTGGATTCAGCAACGCTCACATGCCCTTATGTGAGCGCAACTCAGCCCAAGAGGAAGGCCAACCCACTGCCATCATGAAAAAAGAGGAAGGGCACTTAAGAAAAAAATATAGTGGGGTGGTCAAGGAAGGTGGGGTGGCTTGGAGGAGCTGAAGTTGCACTTTAATAAATTAACTTGATCTATGCTCTTTTGTTTGTTAATTGTTGATGCACAAGAAGTGTGTTACAGCTTAACACCTTTGGCATGGCTTGTATTCGGCATTGGCTTACTTATTAGTATGATTTATGCTTCTCATGACATTTTGCCATGATTTTCAGTACATGTTTTTCTGGCATTGCAGCTAAACATATCTTTTTGATTTCCTGTGTTAACTACTTCAGCCCCATAAGGTTTTACCCCGTTAATGACAGACCATTGTTTTTGTTATGGCACTGTGTTACTTTAAGTGATAGTTGCATGGTCATGCAATACTGTAGCCAAACAAAATTGATGTCTTTTTTACCACAAATAGAGCTTTCTTTTGGTGATATTTGATTACCTCTGTGTTTTTTATTTTTTGTGCTATAAACAAAAAAGTGCTACAATTTTGAAAGAAAAACAATATTTTTTTTTTACTTTCTGCTATAAAGCATATCCAATAAAAAAATGTAAAAAAAAAAAAAAAATCGAATTTCTTCATCAATCTTCATCAATTTAGGCCAATATGTATTCTGCTACATATTTTTGGTAAAAACAATTCCCAATAAGCATATATATATTGATTGGTTTGCACAAAGGTTATTGCATCTGCAAACTATGGGATATATTTATGGAATTTGTTTTTCTTTTACTAGTAAAGGCAGCGATCAGCAATTTTTAGCGGGACTGTGACATTGCAGTGGACAAATCTGACACTAAGTGACACTTTTTGGGGACCAGTGACACTAAAACAGTGATCAGTGTTAAAAAAATGCACTGTCACTGTACTAATGACACTGACAAGGGGTTAACATCAGGGGCAATCAAATGGTTAAATGTGGCCCTGGGAGTGCTTGCTAGCTGTGTGGGAATGCTCTGACATGGTGAAGACAGAGATCTGTGTTCCTGTTTAGCAGAAGCACAAGCTCTCCATCTTCCCCCTGTAAGAATGGCAATCTGCCTTGTTTACAGAGGCAGACTGCCATTCTGCCTCTCTCAGGACAGATTGTGGGTGGCCAGCAGACCCCCTGTTTGGCTTCCCCTTGGTCCAATCATTGTGTGATTGGATCTCTGGCGGCATGCGCTCCCCCTAGAGGTTATTGCATGAAATGACATACAGGTATGTGATTTTGCGCAATAGAGCCACTTTGCCGCAGTACGTATACCTTACTCAGTTGGCAAGTGGTTAAAAAAGACAGTAAGCAAATGTGGAAGTTGGAAACATTGCTTTCAATTGTACTGAATCAGTTTCTCAGGAGCTAGTGACCTAACACTCGTCCGTACCCCTACTCTATTATTACTAAACCCACAACTGTAAAATCAGTCTGTATATGCAGTAAAGCATGCTGGTTATTATCACAGTGGAACCTAAGGGGTTAATCCACATCATTGTGTAAAAAGGGTGTCTTATCCTGAATCAGTCTGCACATGCTCAGTTTGTTGTGTTTTGCTAGAGATTTTTGTTTATTGGGAGAGTGCATGTGATCAGCACAGGGCCAATCGACATCCAGAAAGAAGGTCAGGGATCCTCATAGGGCAGTCAGAGGAGAATGGAAACTCCTCCTATAAGCTTTGACCAGACACTGATAGAAGTCAAAAGACTGCTATATACTGCTAATGAGAAAAGGTATTTAGCTGTTTATATTAAATGCGCTATATGAAAATATCACGTGTGCCTTGTGTTTTTACATTTTGGCCTTGCCTTGCTCATTAAGCCTTTCCAGCTGCTGGCCAATTTGTACACAGCTGACCTATATTCTCTTGAACTTCTTTATTTGTGTAGGAAAACACCTACCTTTGGCTAGTGTTTCAAATACATTTCAGCCTAAATAAAATTGTACTGCTGCTGGCCAGTTTTACACAGCTTTACCATCTTTAGACTGATACTCTAATAGAGCAATGCAGAGACAGGTGTTTCCCTACAAGAGTTAAAAGCGTGCAGAGCTGTGCAAACTTAGCCAATGGCCAGCAGTAGGACAGATTTTATGAGCAAGACTAGCCAGAAGGGTAGAGACATAAGCTACTGCAGATGTTTTTTTTACAAGAAATATGAGCATTAAAAACCAAAAGGGATATTGCTTTGCTGTGTACAAATTGACCAGCACCAGGAAAGTGTTGCATCAACAAAAATAGGGACAGGTTCAATCAACCTTTAATTAATTTGTATCCGCTGGTCAAAGTGGACTAATATTGCATGATAACAACGGCATGTGAAATTGCCAGAAAATAATAATATTTTTAAACTGAATTGGATCAGATTGGGATACCGCTGCTTTATGAAAGCTAAGCTCATTGTAAAAAAAAAAAAAAAGGTAATTCCACAGCCTATTACCGTTTGATTAAAAAAACGCATCACTGCTAAAACTACCAAAAAATGAAATTAGATCGGGGTCCAGCTGCTTCTGTATGTAAGCTAAGCTAGCCATAAAAGAAAAAAAATTATTTGACAGTCAAATACCCAAAGGGGTACCCCCCCCCCCCAAACCTGTAATTTAAGAGTTGTGTTTTTATATCTCTTTTGAAGCCACATGTAAAGAACCTTTTCCATGTAGTTTTCTTTTAATGTTGGAATTGGTATATGCCTCCTTGGCAGTACCCATGTAGCTTGCCTATTAGCTCTAAAAATGTCCAGAACTGACTAGCAAGATTTACGGCCCATATACTTCAATAGGATTTTCAGCTAAGTTTAGATTTGCTGGATTACAAAAAAAATAATTTGCCACCCTTTGATGAATCAAACTTGGATGGATTTGGTCATCATTAATTGTTAGCATGCAGGCTATAATTCCCAATTTTTAAAGGATTATTAAATTAATTAAGACTTGTTATTGTGTGCTTTACTTACTGTGTGATATCTAGTAGGCCTGGAATCTAGGTAAATATTTACCAAAACAGATTTACACCACCAATAAAGTTAAAATAAATGCTACATATAATATACAATGTTGCAAAGTCCACAATCTTTCTGCATAACTGTGTTTCATTCACCAAAAAAAGAATGTCTATGAAAATGTATCCAATTCCTTTAACTAGGTAAATCATCCACAACACCGCAAATGTTTAGAACTTCACTGCTCTTGATGAAATCATTCTATAAAATGCATAGAACAAGTTTAAGCAGGTAATGTCATTGTGCTGGTTACTGGTCCCTCCCCTCTGAGTGTAAGGACGAGTGTGGAATTTACCGACCGAACTTGAAAAATTAAGTGCGATCATTTTGCAGTTGAACCCTGTGTGGATGACCGTCTTTCTATACATGCTTTTTAGGATAGCGTTTGGAGCACTGATGTAATGTAAGCATAACTATATGTTTTTATTAATTTTTTAAATAAAGCAATATTACATTTTTGGATTGTATTTTGTGTTTATCCTCCCCACATGGAGGAAATGTATGGCGATGAAGTTAGAATGATTGAAAAAGATCCTTCATGACATAATTGGGTATTCCTATCTAGATTTTTTTTTTCCTCTATGAGTGATCTGTGCACAATGGTGAAAATGTGCATCTGACCTTCATAATTTGAGGTCCATCTCATCTGGTGAGTGAGCCTATTCTGAAGATGGTTGTGGAAAATGCAGTTGGAGTACATTTATGTGGAGCTCACAGAATACATGCAGTACTGTAGATGATTTACCTGGTTACCCAAATTTGTTACATTTTATGTTTTTTGTAGCACATATTTGAACTTTAGTGTTAGTTGTGTATGTGTATATAATATTATATTTAATTACAGCTGCTGTTCACATAATAAGGAGTAATAAATTGAAGCCAATAAATAAAGGGCACAATAAGTTTTAGTAACACTTTATGGTATGGTACCTGGACTTAGCCTTTCTTGCCACCAGTGAGACCACCAGTGAGACCACCGAGACCGCCAGTTAGACCACCGAGACCGCCAGTGAGACCACCGAGACCGCCTGTGAGACCACCAGTGAGACCACCGAGACCGCCAGTGAGACCACCGAGACCGCCTGTGAGACCACCAGTGAGACCACCGAGACTACCAGTGAGACCACCTAAAGCTCCGGTAAGGCCACTAACAACATTACCAACAGTGTCGACTGCACCACTAATAATACCAGTAAGAGATCCGAGAATTCCACCAAGAATGTCTGGGAATATTTTCAAAAGGTCTTTCAGAGTATCACCCTGCAAATAAATAAATAAATAAATATATATATATATATATATATATATATATATATATATATATATATATATATATATATATATATATATATATATATATATATATTGAAAATAAGAATTTTTTTAGCAAATAAAAGACATTTATCATACAAATGGTTAAAGTACAGGTATAACTAAAGGCAATTTTATTTTTTTTTATTTTCGGAGGGATTAGAACACCTGTTAGATTTTCATTGCTGGCTGTGTTCCTGTTAGGGAGACTTACCATTCTCTGTTTGTCCTGTTTACCATTATCACAGAAAGTGAAAGTAAAATCAAATCTCATATTTTGTGTCGTCCCCAGAACAGAAATATAGAGGAAATCTTCCAATGGGGACACCAGTTCTGGTGACCCTGGTGACAACCAGAGATTCCTTCACTTTGAAGGAATTTCCTCTCATATCCTGTTTTGGGACAGGACGTGAAGAGAAATCACCCCAAAAGGACAAAGATTGCTAAAAAAACTGACAGGAGTTAGAACCCTCCCTACTCCATCCAAAATGTTCTGCTTTAATTGGTTTACATTTTAGAAATTACTACTGACCTCAAGAATCACACAAAATATTGTATATCTATTACACAATTTTGAAAATCAAAAGGAATGATTTAAAAAAAGGTTTCTATACAGAGGGCTCAGTGATCATCAGATTAGCTGTTTGGATAGCACCACAGAGCAACTCCAAATCTACACCATTCAGAGATGCAAAGGAGTATGAACTGACAAAAAAAATATTCAGTTTATTGGCTTTCATATGTTTGGTTGTCAAACATCAAGGAAATCAGAGCAACTGTGAGCGATTGTAATTTTGGAGGTACTCAATGACCTTCCTGAAGCAGCCAATCAACAATATTTTTAAGTTATGCAATCTCACTGATCAGCAGTTGGGTTTGGAGGAGAGCGCAGAAAATACTTCTACTTTTTATTCAGGACACAATAAGCTCATTTACAGTTTTAACAGCTCAATAAACCTGTTTACTTTTCAAATCAAATGTATTATCTATTTATTAATTACAGGTGTATATATATATATATATATATATATATATATATATATATATATATATATATATATATATATATATATATATATATATAGTGCCAACAATGTATTCAGCACAGAAATGAGTCAATGCACCAGCATTTCTTTAGATCAAATAAATATCAATAAAAATGTATGTTTCATTTTCATTACATTTCATAATTCTATGACAGCAAATGACAAAACTCATTATTTCAATCGGAGAGTGCCTATGTGTGGTGACTCCAAACTCTGAGAAATCCCTGTATGCATGACAAAAATTTTAGTAAAACTAAGGAGTGTGACATCTAATTCACCCTGCTATGATTTACCCATAGCTCACTTTACAAGAAAAGTGAACTGGAAAACTGAATGTGGTGATCAAAACTGAATGAAGTATAGGACTCATTGGCTATGCTGTATCTTGGCCTAGGCTGACAAGGCCCAGGCCTAGGGCGGAACTTTGCAGGGGGGCTGCACAAAAAGAGTCCCCATCTGCTTGCACTACACTTTTAGCAGGCCATAGACAGTGCAAATTTCTTGGTTGCAGGAAATACATTTTCACGATTCCCCCATCAACACTGACAATGCTGGCAGGAAAATCACTCCTGCCGAGCAATTGTCTGCTCCTAGCGGGGGCGAGGATGCTTATGATTATTGCTAGCAGCTATAGCAGCCGCTAACTGGTTGTACCCAAGTTGGTCTATCGATAAACTTGGTACATTCAGCCTGCCCACACACAGTTTGAATCTAGGCTAGTTTCTGCTGATCTTGAACCATCTATGGCTGGCCTCTCTTGACCTCTCTTGTCTTCAATTATGTTTTAAGAAGTTTTATGACTCCTAATACTTTTCAGCAATATCATGCAATTTTTTAAGCATTTAGTTTATCTTTACAAAACATCTAAAAATAATTTCTTACCAGACAATCACTTAAAACACCTCCTAAATCTAATCCAGCTTCATCTGTAGAACCTTTCTGTAAAAAAAAAAAATTAAAAACAGTCAGACTCTTATGCATAAAACATGTTATCTTTGTGAGTGCAATTGTATCCATTTAATAAATGTTTTCTGCTTAGTATACTACACTATGAGGTTTTGCGCTCTTGTATTTCTTTTTGTATAAGCTGTGTGAGCAATTTATTCAAGAAAGCCCACAACCATCTTGCAAATGAAGGGAATGTTCATGGAGAAGTGGTAAAAAAAAAATGTCACTGTCAGTGTGGACAGATATATAACATGGCGACAAGATGTTTTGCTAAAGGGGACAATACCAGCTTCTAATGTCTAGGATGTCCATACGTTTCTAGTACTTTTTTTCAAATATATCACAATTGTCTCTGGGCACTATATGAATAAAGAACTAATATTTGTCAATTCAGATATGTATATTCTCTCTCTATGGATATATATATATATATATATATATATATATATATATATATATATATAGAGAGAGAGAGAGAGTGTCTATATATATATACATATATATATATATATATATATATATATATATACAGTATATATATATATATATATATATATATATTGTAGACATGTCACTGGAGAAGTGATCGAGGGGGTGTACATCTCACCTAGGTTGCTACACAGTGTGAGATGGTAAATCCAGGATGGATCAGTTTCTCAGCAGCGATATGCTGCTGAGTTGTTATTTAATTTTGCCGGGCCTGGGTTTATATGGAATGGCAGGTAGGTTTGGTAGAGGGACCTGTCATTCCACATCCCCCGATCCAGTTCTGGGTTTGGGATCAGGTGAGCTTTGATCCTAATTAGCCTGGGAAGCTAAAGGCACTGCAGGGTCTGCAGGTGATTGCTCTCAGCCAGGGAAACGAACAGTCTGTGTGTTTGAGGAAGCTGCAAGCACAGCCAGTGCTGGAGCTAACATCCACCCTGCGATATCCAGGCGAAAGACGCTGCGTTTATAAGTGTCAGATAGGTGAGAAGAACCTGTTAGTAAGCGCCCAGCCGGGCTAGGTTGTTTTTGTTATTGTTTTGTGCCTGTTATACACAAGAAGCACGGTGTTGCTGTATACTTTGTTTGTTGGACTGTTTGTACCACGAATAAACGCCAAGTTCTACTTTATAAAGTCCAAGTCTGCTGTGAACTGTGTCCAAACACACCCTACCCCGGGAAGATCCCTTACAATTGGTGGAGGTAGCGGGCAACACGGTTGCTAGGGGCAACGGTGTGGACAGACTTGGCTACAGCTGCTGATGTCCTGGGTGAAAGCTGCAACTACACTCCAAGAACAGTCCAGCAACATGGAGGAGATGCTGAAGCAGTTTATGCAAGTGAGTTTGCAACAACAGCAGGCGCAGACAGAGGCCAATAGACGACATGAACAGTCCATGGCTGCACAACAGCAGATGATGGCTGCACAACAGCGGATGCATAAGGAAGAGTTGCAAGCTTTGCGCCAAAGCCAACAACAACTTATCGAGCACCTGATAGTAAATCGAGAGGCGCCTGTGGTTGCTAATCCACCCACAATGGAGGGAGCCGCTCCAGAGATTTTTTTTGGGAGAAGGACTGTGCAGAAAGCGCTGCAAAAGATGACTGCTGAGGACGATGTTGAGGCCTATCTAACAGTATTTGAGCGCGTGGCTGAGCGAGAGAAGTTACCAGCCGCTGAGTGGGCAGAGGTAATTGCGCCCTATTTAACAGGTGAACCTCAAAAGGCCTACTATGACCTCAGTGAGCAAGAGGTTAAGGACTATACTCGGCTAAAAGAGGAGATACTTGCCCGACTAGGAGTTACTACTGCAGTCCGTGCCCGGAGGGTACGCAACTGGAGCTACAGTCTGGACAAATCAGCGAGGTCCCAGATGTATGACCTAATCCATTTGGCAAGAAAGTGGTTGGAGCCAGACACTTCTACTCCTGCACAAATCCTAGAGAAGGTCGTGATGGATCGCTACCTCCGAGCGCTTCCTACTGACCTGCAACGCTGGGTGGGACAAGGTGATCCTAGGAACGCAAACGAACTTGTCAACCTTGTGGAGAGGTTCCAGGCGACTGAGGACTACCTCCGTGATGTTCCTGGAGCATCTTCACCTCCCCGGAGCGCCAGATCTGTGCCGTCAGCTGGTAAGAGACTTCCATCTATTGGGGGAGTGTGGAGGGGTGCTGATGGGGGAAAAAGGGCTCAAGTGGTGTCTCAGGGACAAAAGACTGGTGATGGTCCTGGGTGGCTAAGGGGCTCTGAAAAGGACTCCTTGCCAAAGAGACCAGGCCCTATCCAGTGTTGGAGATGCCATGAGGCGGGACACGTGTCTGCCCATTGCCCTCTTACCTCTGAACCCATGGAATGTGACGCTAGCCGGCGTCAGTCGCTATTTGCGGAACCATCTTGTGCTGCAGTTCCTGGACTAGAGACTGAACCGCAAATCTGCAACATCACAATCAATGACTTTCCTGTTAAAGCGTTAATGGACTCAGGAAGCCTTGTAACCTTGGTGCATGCTAGCCTGGTGACTGGGGACTTAGAGTCTAAAAAGCATATGAGTGTTGTGTGCATACATGGTGATACAAAAGTGTACCCTATAGTGCTGGCTAAAGTCGGGACTGAACAAGGCACCGTACAATATGAAGTGGGTGTGGTTAAAAACCTCATGCATAATGTAATATTGGGGCGCGATTTTCCATTATTCTGGGCTCTTTGGGAAAAAAGAAAAATCCCCAAAAGGAGTGAGGATACCTCTAAGGGGGTTGCCTTGTCCACTGTGAATGATAAAAATGTGCAGGATGAAAATGATTGTTTTCCTTTGCAGGTCCTGGCTGGGGAGGAGGAGGCTCCTCCCACTGAGCAAAATATACTAGACTTAGAGGTGTCTAGCGATAATTTTGGGACTGCACAATTACAGGACCCCACTCTCAAAAATGCGAGAGAGCAGGTTGCTGTTATGAACGGGGTACCTCAGGAACCAGATGCTGAAAAAAGATTTCCACATTTTTCGGTGACTAATGATCTTTTCTATAGAGTCAATAAGGTTAAAGATGAGATTGTGGAACAGCTTCTGGTACCTAAGCCGTACCGGCGTCAGGTGCTTGACATGGCACATAACCATGTTCTTGGGGGACACTTGGGGACTGACAAAACGCGAGAGAGGGTTCTCCAGAGGTTTTTTTGGCCGGCCATATATGATGACATTAAAAAATACTGTGAGTCATGCCCCACATGTCAGGTTAGTGCCCCAGTGTCACATTTTCGCAGTCCTTTGGTTTCGCTCCCTATTATAGAGGTGCCTTTTGAGCGTATTGCCATGGATTTAGTGGGTCCCATTATAAAGTCAGCTAGAGGACACCAGTATATTTTGGTAGTCCTGGATTATGCGACCCGCTATCCTGAGGCTGTACCCTTAAGAAACACTGCATCTAAAACAATTGCACGTGAGTTGTTTTATATGTTCTCTAGGACTGGGATCCCCAAAGAAATCCTAACTGACCAAGGTACGCCATTTATGTCGAAAGTAATGAAGGAATTATGCAAACTATTTAAAATCTCACACATCCGTACCTCTGTGTACCACCCCCAGATGGACGGATTGGTGGAGAGATTTAATAAAACTTTGAAACATATGTTGAAGAAAGTGGTGGCAAAAGATGGTCGTGACTGGGATCATTTATTACCCTACCTCATGTTTGCTATTAGGGAGGTGCCCCAAGCGTCCACAGGGTTCTCACCATTCGAGTTGGTCTATGGTCATCACCCTAGGGGTCTACTGGACATTGCAAAAGAGACATGGGAGAATGAGTCCACCCCATACAAGAGTGTTATTGAGCATGTAGCACAAATGCAGGACCGTATAGCCACTGTAATGCCCCTGGTAAGGGAACACCTCCAGAGGGCTCAAGAGGCCCAAAGTAGAATTTACAACCGGTCCGCAAGAATCAGGACATTCAACCCAGGCGATAGGGTCCTTATACTAGTCCCCACTGTTGAGAGTAAATTCTTGGCGAAGTGGCAAGGTCCTTATGAAATTGTTGAAAAGATCAGTGAGGTGAACTACAAGGTGCACCAACCAGGTAGAAGAAAGCCTTTCCAAGTTTATCACATAAACTTGATCAAGCCCTGGAAAGACAGGGAATCCTTGGTGGCGACAAATACTGTTAATGATTTGTCACAACCAATCCCTCCAGTCAAGGTAGGTGATACTCTATCAGTGTCACAGAAACAGGAGGCTCAGGAATTTTTACAGAAAAATAAAAACAAGTTCTCTGACCTCCCAGGGCGTACACACCTCATCCATCATCACATTGAAACTGAGCCTAGAAGCAGAGTAAACCTTAAGCCCTATAGGATACCCGAGGCACGTAGGGAAGCCGTATCTGCCGAGGTAAAACGTATGCTTGCTCTGGGGGTAATTGAGGTGTCACAGAGTGAATGGTCCAGCCCAATTGTGCTAATCCCAAAGCCCAATGGAACTTGGAGGTTCTGTAACGATTTCAGAAAGTTGAATGAGATCTCCAAGTTCGATGCGTATCCTATGCCCAGGGTAGATGAGTTGATTGAGAAGTTGGGTAACGCCAGGTACATAACCACTCTCGATCTCACAAAAGGCTACTGGCAGATTCCACTTTCTGGTGAGGCTAAAGAGAAAACTGCATTCTCCACCCCTGATGGGCTATTCCAGTATGTAGTGATGCCATTCGGGTTACATGGAGCGCCTGCAACTTTCCAGAGGTTGATGGACTTGATTCTGCGACCACATCGTGATTACTCAGCTGCCTACCTCGATGATGTGGTCATTTTTAGCCCTGATTGGGAAAGTCACCTCTGTAAGGTACAGGCCGTGTTGGATGCCATAAGTGATGCGGGGTTGACCATAAATGCCGAGAAGTGTGCTCTAGCCCTAGAAGAGGCCAAATATCTAGGCTACATTATTGGGAGAGGGTTGATTAAGCCACAGCTAAATAAAATTGAGGCAATACAGAATTGGCCTAGACCCCTGACAAGGAAACAGGTTAGAGCTTTCCTGGGTATTACGGGGTATTACCGTAGATTTGTGCCGAACTTTGCCTCAGTTGCTGCTCCACTAACTGACTTGACAAAGGGCGGAAAGACAGCAATGGTCACGTGGACCCCAGAGGCCGAGAAGGCTTTCCAAAGCCTTAAGTCTGCCTTGTGCCAACCACCTGTCTTAGTTACCCCCGATTTCAGGCGAGAATTTCTGGTCCAGACAGATGCCTCTAACACAGGCTTAGGTGCAGTACTCTCACAAGTAGTAAATGGTGAGGAGCATCCAGTGACGTACTTGAGTAGAAAACTAACCCCGGCCGAGAAAAATTATGCCATTGTGGAGCGAGAATGTTTGGCAGTAAAGTGGGCCCTAGAATCGTTAAAGTATTACTTGCTAGGCAGGAAATTCAAGTTGGTGACAGACCATGCCCCCCTAACATGGATGAAGTTAAACAAGGAGAGAAATGCAAGAGTGACTAGATGGTTTCTCTCCCTACAAAACTTTAATTTCACTGTGGAACACAGGCCAGGGAAATTACAGGCAAATGCTGACGCATTGTCAAGGGTAAGTTGTCTGTGGGGACAAAAGGCTCAGCCCTCCGGTCTGAAAAAGAGGGGGGGGATATGTAGACATGTCACTGGAGAAGTGATCGAGGGGGTGTACATCTCACCTAGGTTGCTACACAGTGTGAGATGGTAAATCCAGGATGGATCAGTTTCTCAGCAGCGATATGCTGCTGAGTTGTTCTTTAATTTTGCCGGGCCTGGGTTTATATGGAATGGCAGGTAGGTTTGGTAGAGGGACCTGTCATTCCACATCCCCCGATCCAGTTCTGGGTTTGGGATCAGGTGAGCTTTGATCCTAATTAGCCTGGGAAGCTAAAGGCACTGCAGGGTCTGCAGGTGATTGCTCTCAGCCAGGGAAACGAACAGTCTGTGTGTTTGAGGAAGCTGCAAGCACAGCCAGTGCTGGAGCTAACATCCACCCTGCGATATCCAGGCGAAAGACGCTGCGTTTATAAGTGTCAGATAGGTGAGAAGAACCTGTTAGTAAGCGCCCAGCCGGGCTAGGTTGTTTTTGTTATTGTTTTGTGCCTGTTATACACAAGAAGCACGGTGTTGCTGTATACTTTGTTTGTTGGACTGTTTGTACCACGAATAAACGCCAAGTTCTACTTTATAAAGTCCAAGTCTGCTGTGAACTGTGTCCAAACACACCCTACCCCGGGAAGATCCCTTACAATATATATACAGATATATATATATATATATATATATATATATATATATATATATACAGTATATTGATTGTATGTATATTTTTTTACTTTTTAAACTTGTGATCTGATCTGATCCAGACCCCCATGCAGCTCCGATCACTACTAAAAGTTTCCTTTTGCTAGATGCAATCAGTATGTCACTATAGCAGGGATTTACTGTAGCAGTGAGAAGTTGTGACATCACTTGTGAAGTCACTACATGTCAGATGTAAACACAATGTGGCTTTGCCTATATCCAGATGAACTGACCTTTTAGCAGCTTTCCCTGCAAGAATTGTACACTTTTATCAGCTTAGTGATGATGTCATGGGGGCGATTAAAGCTGTTTTTTTGTCTGAAGTAAAATAAAACAATACTGGGGAATGCACTTTAGGAGAGGGGGAGGTCTGGGGATACATTTGGGTTATGCCTGTACATTGACTTTTTAAAAACCATATACTCATTAAATCCAACTAGGAAAATGCTTGTGGGGTCTACTGCTATTCTAGTCTATAATGAACTGGTAAATGTCCATTGGACAACCTTTTACCAGGCCACTATTAGGCTGGGCCAAGAAAATATTTACCCAATAGAGCACTGATTAGAGATGTGCAAATATTTGAAAGTGATGATATACAATCTGAAAGAGTAAATAATGGATTATGATATGCAGGAAGAAATGTAAGTTAGTTTTCATTATTCACTCATCTCTAATATCTAATTATATCCACTTAATATGCAGAATTTCCTTTACATCCATTATAACAACATTTTAGACTTTAAAACAAGAAACATTTGACTTACTACTACAACAACCATCATTTCCATGAAACTGTTTATTGAACCAGTATTTTCCACATGCTTAGAATATGATTCATAGTCATTGTTCTGAAATAAAGAAAATGAATGTATTATAAATCGCTATTTGAAGCTATTAACTGTAAATTCATAACCAAGTGTTTCCACTGACAAGTTTCCACTGACGTCATTGATCTTTTTAGTTATCTATAAGGGGGTAATTCTTCCCACTGACCACAAGTGTAGGGAGCATTCTTTCCACTAACCATCACCCAATGCATAATAAGTTATAGATATAGTAATTTCTAGCAGGGGTTTCCTGAGACTGGAAAATATATTTCAAGGGTTACTCTGTGTTGAAAGGATTGAGAAAGGTTTTAAAGCATAACACTGAAGGCAAAACTTTATTTTTTAATAGGGTTTTTTTTTTTTTTTTGCTATCTGTGTCCCCATTGGATAGATGTCCCCTCTATTACTTTTCTGGGGACAGCCCAAAATGTGGGATTTTCTTTTCATTTAACTTTGAATGATAATGCTAAACAGGACAAATAGAGAGGGCAAATCTTCTCAATGGGGACAGACAACAGTCAAAACATAATAGGTGTTCTAATACCTCTCCACACTATCTAAAACAAAAAAAAAAAAGTTTTTCCTTTAGGCCCTGTTCACACAAGATTTATTTTCTGCTTGAAGTTTGTAGCTCTAAAATGCTAAACAAGCCAAATCCCATTAATTTCAATGGTCCCTGTTCACATATCTGCATTATGTCATCTGAAGCTCAAAAAAGTACATAAGCTTCTTTTTGGCAGATCACAAGTGTTGTTGGCCCCATAGACTTCATTAGAAACGCCTGACTTGAGCGTTTTACGAGCATTTTTAAAAGCACTTTACAAACATTTTCTGCTTAAATCTTTTTTTTTCCCCCTCTCCTCTCAGTGCTTTCTATTGGCTAAACAAAATGCCTGAAGCTGTAAAACACTTGTAATATGCTTTTAAAATACTTAAAAAAAAAATGTAAAAAGCTGCAAAAAAGTTTAAAAAAAACAGTAAAAGAAAAGAAAAATTGATATGCTCAAGTGTGAATGGAGCCTTAGATATACAAAATTTTAGCCATAGCTGTAGTATCAGAAATCACACACAAATCTAAATATCCTTCTCCCAGCAATACAAAAGACAACATTGTATTTATTATTGGTGGAAGAAGAAGGGTATTTATATATGTGTGTGATTTTTGATAGTATTTGTATTAAATTTTTGACATTTAGAAAGAAAGTTTGTGTTTACTTAGTTGAACTTAGTTGTTTTTTTATACACCACATTTGTCCTGTGAAAGCAGCTTCTCTTTGACTGGTATTCTATTAATCTTTTTTCTTTTGTATTAAAACATATGCTGCAGGGACCACACTGACTTAGTGAGTTGACATATTTCTATGGTTTAAACCATTTTACATTTTTATTAGCAATAAATAATGAATAAGCACAGCGTCCCTGTGTGAAACGCGTCTACCTGTGGTGTAATTTGTGTTTATGGATTTTACAATAAAGAGACTTTCTACTACCTCTGTGTGCAGCCATCCATTCCTTCCTGTATCTAGTGCATGGCCAGTGAGCCGAGGCTAGCACCCATGGATCCATTCCCCAGCTCACCTGTTTCTATCACTCACCTGGAGCAGCATTTCCCTTCCCCACTGTTAGCAATAAAAACTGACAGGGGTTCTAATTCTTCTCCACTGTATTCATCCCACTGGATATCACATGAGATAAACTGCAGCATAGTTTCATTAGATAATTACTGCATACTTTGGAAAAATTGCATGCAGTAACATTTTTGAAAAACACTGAGCAGTAATTTACTGCATTTCTTAAAGTGGTAGATATTGCTTTGTGAATATAGCCCATAGTCTTTATAAAATGGTCATAAAAGGGAATATACTCTTTATTCACTTCACAATAGTGGTCACAAGAATGTTATATTTTACAATTATTATAGTTCTATATAATTGCAGTACCAACATTTTTGTTATGGGGGTTGCTATATATAGTACATAGATTGTTATTTCTACGCAATCCACAGTTTTATAATGATAAAGCTTAAACATTATTTTTAAATAATTGAACATACACTTGTCAAAAGCAATGGTACGCCTGCCTTTATACGCACATGAACTTTAATGGCATTCCAGTCTTAGTCCGTAGGGTTCAATATTGAGGTGGCCCTCCCTTTGCAGATATAACAGTAACAACTCTTCTGGGAACACAAGGCCCATAAAGACATGGATGAGTCAGTTTGGGGTGGAGGAACTTGACTGGCCTGCACAGAGTCCTGACCTCAATGCGATAGAACACCTTTGGGATGAATTAGAGCGGAGACTACGAGCCAGGCCTTCTCATCCAACATCAGTGCCTGACATCACACATGCGCTTATGGAAGAATGATCAAACATTCCCATAGATACATTCCTAAACCTTGTGGCCAGCCTCACCAGAAGAGTTGAAACTGTTATAGCTGCAAAGGATGGGCCAACGATATTGAACCCTACGGACTAGGACTGGGATGCCGTAAAAGTTCATGTGCGTGTAAAGGCAGGCGTCCCAATATGTTTGACAATATAGTGTATATGCTATGGTAATGTTGCCAACTTTCACAAAACCATTGCAGCAACACATATACTAAATCATGGAAAAAAAATATTAACATCTTACCTCTATATGACTGATCAAAACAGTTATCTTTATGTCAGTTTTCTAAAAAGAAACAGATTCAACAATTATCAAAATGCCTAATTCTTCAGCTGCTGTATTTGTATGTAAACTAAAAGTGAACATTTACACAGCCAGGGCAATGCATAGGTTTCCCTAAAGTTACCCTCCCTAACTGTGCATACTTATTTGTTCCTACACAACAAGAAAGACACCCCTGTCTACATGCTGAGTGACTCCAATGTAATGTACACAGGGCTAAATCACCAAAACACGTCACCGTGGCATGAAGTGAGTCACATGCTCATCCATACTCAGACAAACCGATTGTTTTACCATGCATAGATAAAATACAGTTTTTCTAAATATATAAAACAAATAATAATTATAATTTATTAAAGAAGAAGTAGGGCCAAATCCTTTTGGCCTTACTTCTACTATGGTTAACAGGACTGCACTTCATTCTGCACTCCTGTGATCCCTTTTCAGTCTGTCCAGGTTCTGGAGAGATCCTGACTTTAAAGTCAGGATCCACCCAGATTCCTGACCGACAGCCACTCATCCCACTCCATAGATGGTGCTCCAGTGAGCACTGGAGGGGCAAAGCAGGAAGCCAGTGACTGACAGTCACCAGATCTCTGCTCCCCGAAGACCAAGAACCGTGTGATAAGTGGTCTTTTAATCAATTCTTGGTCTTAGAGACATCAGGGGACAGATGCAGCATTGTCACAATGCTGTATCCACTTGGGTGAGTATGACTGTTTGTTAGTTTTATTTATTCCCAAATTACTTTTTTCAAGTATTCCTTTCCACTGCAATACATTCGTAAAGCTGAAACATTAAACCAGACACTCTCAGGATCACATTCAATGTCCACAATAGCATCTTGTTAATTTCAGTATAGTGGGTGATATTGTCAGGTGATGCATTTCAGACTTAAAATGGTAATGATCCCAAAATTAAAAAAAATTATTAATTTGCAGCTTACAGGTTCTTAAATGTGGTGGCTGCAATAATTTTTCTTTTAGTGCAGCCAACACATCTAAGGATTGCTAAGCTGTAATATTTTATATATATATATATATATATATATATATATATATATATATATATACATACATACATACATACATACATACATACATATATTAGAGGTTAATACCACTTTAACATCCTTGAGCTGGTCATATGCTATTCAACTTTTCAACTTTCAGCCAGATCCTGATGAACCAAACCAAATTTTCTATGAGGGTTGCCCTTGCCCACCCTCCTACCCATCATATTTGAAATATCAAAGAAGCTGGATGAAAAATTGATGGCTCCAATAAGATGCAGGCACTGTTTGGGTATTCTGACAGCTGCTGGTGCTGGCTGTCAGAATACAATAATCACAGTGGGAAATGCATCCATTAAAGCTGAAATTGTACAGGTCAGGCACAGGCCATCTTAAAGGATTTCAAATCTTGCAGTTAGGTTATAAATATCTTACCACAGTCAGAAGTTTTTTCACTCCAACTCCAAGGTCATTTGCCATAAGATTCTTAAAAAAACAAGAAATTAAATAATTTTATTTAAGACAACCAGTTTATACAGCCTATATGGTAAGAAAAAGTTCATTTCTACAGTAACCATCTGCCGACCGCCTCATGTATGAGTACGGCAGCAGATCAGCTCTCCTTCACTGGATCACATATCTAATATATGATCCAGGCAGGGGGTGTGCTCACACGTCTGTCTTCCTGGCTGTGTTGGGATTAGTCACAGCACAAGCAGATCAGCGGGTCCCTTAGTAAAACAGGACACAGTAAACACACTGTTAGGCACACAGTTAACTCTTTGATTTCCCTTAGATGTTAATCCCTTCCCAGGCAGTGTCATTATTAAAATTATTATTATTAGCACCGATCACTGTATTAGCATCACTGGTTCCCAAGCATCAAAAGTGTCAGTTAATGTCATATTTCCCACCATACTATCACATTCCCACTATAAGTCACTGATCACCGCCATTATTACTAAACAAAAGAAAATTATCCCATTATATATACCATAATATGTAGATGCTATACCAAACCAATCTATATACAACTATTGGGTTTTTTTTAACAAAAATATGTAGCAGAATACATTTTGGCCTACATTTTTGAAGAAGATCTTTCCTTTTTTTATAGGATATGTTTTATAGCAGAAAGCAAAAAATATTGGGGTTAGGTTACTTTTTAAAATGTTGCTTCTTTTTTCATTTATACAATAAAGAAAAAAAAACAATGGTGATCAAATACCACCAAATAAAGCTCTATTTATGTGAAAAAATGATATCAATTTTGTCTTGAAGCCAATTACACCCAATGTGTCATTAGAGAACTTAGGGTGTAATAGCATGGAGGATATAGGAATTCTCATTATATGAAGCCAAGTACACCTTATGATGGCCATGGGAGAAAGCGGATATGACACCATGAACAGGATACCATACAGGAAGTAAAGTTAGTGTAGAAGGAGGAATTTTCAGTATAAAAAAAACACCTATTACCAACAGCTTAGCCTTTGAGAAAGAAGGGGTGAAATGCATCAGTTGACAGCTGTTGGTGATGTTATTTCCAGCCAGTTAGATGCATGCCAATGTGCTACTTCAAGTCCAGCATTTTGCTTGCAATTTTCTAAGTACATGTGAGTGTAATAATTGATTTTATTTGAATTATATATATATATATATATATATATATATATATATATATATATATATTATTTATTTTTACGCTATTTGTTTTTTTTTCTCTGTTCTTATTTTCATATTGGTTTTGCTATATGTATAATATTCAAAAAACTAGGAAGTGCCTAAATTAGCATATTCAGTTTAAAAAGTATAGCATCTTATTAGAACTGCAGCCATTAGAGCAGTTTAAAAGGTATAGCCCCTTTTTAGAGCTGCATACTATTTTGGGAGAGGTATTTTATTATTTCACACATATTTGGTCTTGTATGCACAACATCAGTATAAATCGAAAAAATGGCCTGGTCGGGAAGGGAGTAAAATCTTCTGGAGGGCAAGTGGTTAAGATATGTAGTCATTTTTTTAGAAGAAAAAAAAAAGAAAACTTTACTACCATCTTTAAGCTAATTAACATTATTGACTACTCTTCTGAGATATTTAAGGATATCATAAAGAAAGTGAAAGCATTTACCAAAAGGAGGAAGCAATCTGATATTATGGCTCTCAACTTGCAGCTCTTTTCAAGCTGGGAACACCTATGACATTCCTGAGGAAAAAAAATAATAATAATTGCATAACATTATATTCAGGCATACTTATTGGCTTACTAAAAAGCTCAAATATGAAAATACAAATTATTGCTAAAAGTAATCAGATCAAGTATTTTATATGTATATTACTTGCAATGTGCCTTTAAACATGCTGGATAATTTGACAACTTCAGGAGAGTTAATTTACTAGCACAGCCCCCTCCCTCTTTGCATGTCCAACCCTTTTATGGATTGCCTAATTACTCCATGTGCTGACCCAGCTTCCCTGCCTCTCTCCTCACATCCCTACTTAACCTTTTATGTAACTGCCAGGAGAGCAGTGAAGGGGAATTCCATAGAATACCACCTAAATAACAGATACAAGTCTGTTGGAGTTACTCAAATTATATTCAAGTTGTAAAGCCTAGCATCAATCTCAGGTCTTCTGAATGTCTACACAAAAGAAGGCCTATACAAAGGATGCAGAAAAAGCATTCACATACTGTATAGTCTTATAGGACGTTTGTTGGTAAAGATCCATATTCTGGAGAAAACAACGCCATCCAGCTATGCGCTGTCACCACTGACATGGCTTCCACCTTCACCCAGTCTTCCTTCTGGGTTCATGAGCAGCCACCGTTTGCCTGGCGAAGCCCCAATGACGTCACACCCATGCACCCGTGCAGGAGTCACGGCTGCGGTATGGCTCTCTATGGACGGCACACCGTCCATTGAGAGCGCAATGCACTTGCATTAGTGACATTGCCAGCACTGCTAAAGTAAATATCTTTTAAATGGTGCACATTTAGAAAATATTTACTGTACCTACAGGTAAGCCTTATTATAGGCTTACCTGTAGGTATAAAATTAATAAATAAAAAACTTTAACACCACTATAAGTAATTTATCCTCAAAGATAGTTAATGATAACTTCTTGTTTCTGGTGGACACCCACTCTTCCAATGTGAAGATAATGTCCTTAATATGAGATATTGGTACATTATCTAGGTTGTTAGTAAATTTTGATAAATCTATGGTTTTACCTTTAGATCTTTTGCCTGCTCTTTTGCCTAGTGCTGTATTTCACCTTCAAGTACAATATCAATTTACATTTACAAATCACCCAAGATCCTAACATGAAAGAAGTACTGTATATGGGTGATATCCTTCTGTGTTAAATGTGGATCAAATCAAGGTTCACCAATTAACATACCCTGGTGAGATATTGGGAACAAAGAGGCCCAGTTATTATTTCTGCATTTAATGTCACACTTACTATATCTCCACTCATTAGTATTTTGGGTTCACTTGACTCTTTCATCTTAGACTTGCACACCACTGCTGTAGCTACTGTAGGGCATTATTTGTAGCATCTGCAATGGCTGTCCTTAAATGGGCCTTTCGTGCCCCATCTCTCTGTTGAGGCATGGGTATAGGAGCTGTATAGACTTCTTTGTTTTGACAGATATGCCTAACAACTGCATAGGATAGGTTTTCCACTCTAACTTTGAGGTACTCTCCCATCAGAAACCCCACTTTACCACTTTCAATGTGGAAAAAGGTTAGCGTACATCAGATGTGCACCCTTACTCCTAACCTAAATCCTTTCAGTAAATACTTTTTTTTTCTGAATATATATAAAATGCTGTTCATCTTTGGCATTAATGCCTGGAAATTTCAAAATGAAACTCTTTGTTTGTTTGTTGTTGCTATGATTAATGGCTGTTATCTGAATATATACTTTATATGTGCTTAAATATCTCCTTCTTACTATGTAATATACTTTACTGAGTACTGAATTCTGATATTTTGGTATGCACCCAATGGCATGTCTCTGTATATGATTTTATTCCTTTTTGGATATATGTTCTTTGTAAAATGTGATAAAATCGAAAAAATAAAATCTAAATCTAAAATTAAAATGTAAAAAATCCTCAGAGATCACAACAAAGACTAAACTTTGGTTTCTGGCAACCATCTCCCTTTGCTCAAAGTTTTATCTCATCATGCTAGAGAAATTCACTCTTTCTGCTTGTCTACAGCATTAAATAAATTAAAATGATAGTTAGAAAAGTAAACTCAATTATACTGGCTACTGCAGGTGGGTGGTCCTTGGAAATCAAATATTTTTATCATAGTAAATTTTGAAATATATAAGAATCTGCTGGTTGGTCAAACTACTGTCTTTATCGAAAAATTATTTTGGGTGGACAGATCATTTCTAGATGTTTAGAACATACTATCTTCTGTACTTGAAACACAAGACCTAATATATCAAATTTTCTTAAATGTTTTACATCACCTGCAATTCACGCCATCTGGTTAATGAGGGGGACAACATACGTGCATGAGAAAATGATTCGGCTTCCTGAAGAACAGTAAAAACAAAGAAATATAGCCTTTTTAAATTTCTAGAAGATTTAAAGAAAAAAAGTTTGTCAATTAGCTATAAAAAAAAGATTACTTACATGCACAGGGTTTTTTTTCGGGACGGATCTTGCATTGGTAAAAGCTGCAATAAGAAGCATTAAACACTATTTTAGAAACAGGAGGGCAGTAGGGTCTTGTGGAGGTAGAGTAACAATGGTGTATGTTCAAAAAAGCCTATCAGTAGATCGGGGCATGGTTGGCTGCCTAGAGGATGGTCGAAGGCTGTTAAAGCTCTGAGGTAACGGGCTCCCTGTAGCTTAAATAAAGTGACAAAAATATCTCCTGAGGGCACAATTAAAGCCTGAAAGCGGTGGGGAATGTCCTAGTAAGATGGGGAATCAAAAATATAAAGAAGGACTCGCAAATTAGGCAAATTCAGAAGCCCGGCCTGGATACTGCAGAAGATCAAAGATGGCGCTGGTCCCTCCTCACCTCGCAGCAGCACAAAGCAGCAGGATACCAGCGCTGAAGGAGACATGGAGACACAGGGAAACAGTCTACACCTCCAGGTTGACATTAATAGCTCCATAAAAAGGAGGAGAGGAATTTCATCCTCTGAGGAAAATGTGAGTGAAACTCCAAATGAACATAATACTATACTGGGAATTAACCCCTATGATGCAAAACTAAATGCAATACCTACCACAGGTCAGCCCATATCAGATTCCACTTTTAAAGACATCATAATTTCACTAAGGGGGGGTCTTCAGCTTGACATGATACATTTTATAAATCAATCAAAGCAAGAAATTGATGAACTAAGTGACAGAGTGGAATATGTGGAAAACAAAACGAGTGACTTCACAGAAGCTCATAATGAATTAGTTGACGCACATTTGCACCAAATCCAAAAAACTTTCATGGGTCGGGAAAATAGCAGCATTTAAGATGCAAATATTACCCAAAATACTATATTATTTCCGTTACCCTCCAAATTCTTTAAACAAATGAACACTAAACTAAAAAAAGGACATATGGAATGGAAAAAAAAACAATAGTAGTAATCTCAATACTAACTGCCAATAAAGAGGAATGGGACTGCCAGACATTAGAAACTATCATTATGCTTCTTTATTAGACCACCTGAAATATTGGTTTACCTCTCTTAATGATAAACTATGGTTAAATATCGATAAAAAAATTACTATAGACCATGACCTATTCACCCTTTCTATGGCGAATAACCAAAAAATAATTGTTCCAAACCTCCTTTCTATTAAATCAACTTTAATAGCTTGGAAATATAATCTAAAACTAAAAAGAGAAACTTGTTTGCTAAACTAGCATTGTCCACAAGGATAATAGACTACTGTAAAATATGTCAATCAACAAAAGAATGGACAAAACAAGGCTTCCAAACCTATAATTGCCTACCAGCACACTTCAAGAACATAGTGGAAGGGAAATTCAGCAAATGTGCATATCTAAAAAATATAATCCTTTCTGACAAAATTGATATCCCAACAGGAATATGGCAATATTTCACGTACCACAAATTTCAGAAAGTACAATAAATTAGGCTTTTCTACAACCTTCTCTCGCCTCCTTCCCCAGAAGAAAAAAATCCCAACATTTTAAAATGGGAAAAGGACCTTTCACGACCTTTACATGAGAAAAATGGCATAATACTCTATTGATCACTAGTAAAGCATCCTCCTGTATGGGGATAATTCACAAAAAATCTTAACAGATTGTACCTGACACTTTATAGATTATCAAACATATTCCCTTCCACCTCTCCCATCTGCTGGAGGTGTGAGGATTACCATATTCTTTGGTCATGCAAGAATTTTTCAAGTTTTTGGAACTAATTTCCCTCCTTTATTGCAGAATTTAGAGGTAATTTGACAGAACTGACACCGGCAATAGCATTATTAGGATTAAATCTAGATATATAGAAACATTGCTATAGAAAAATAGCATCACATATCACATCATACCACATATGTAGACTTACCATAGACTTACCATTGTCAATATGTGGAAATGCACAGAAGCTCCTAACTTGTCAAATATAATTATAAGACTAAACACATAGGCCCAATAGGAATTGATGTTAGCATTAAAAAATGTCTCTATCACTATCTTCAAACAAAATGGCAAGTTTGGATAAGCAACCCAAGAGCCTCTAATTGCTTAAAGAACAGCGATATATGATACACCAAGATATTGAATTTCTTATAGACTCCTCTTCTTCTTCTTTTCATTCCTAAAAATTTTAATATTTGGTGACCACCTACAGTATGATCCCCCTTGGACATACAGTATGTAAGCTCATAGTCAACAAGATAAACCCATCAGTGCATACCTTTTACTTTAGCCATCTTCAATTTATGTGAAAAGACCAACCTTCCTAGAATTAGTATTTGCAAGGATATAGGCGTGCCACCCTATTCTTTCCACATGGCCATAAAGGCAATTTTTGGGGTGTATGGGGACAGGAAGTGTACCTATTCTCTGTTTTTAAAAATCTGATGCATTGAAAGCAAAAGACTTTGAGTAGTACTACAGTGATAAATCGTAAAACAAAAATTATGGACTGACAACTTATGTTGTCAGCTATCTCTTAGAACTTTTAAAGTGTTTGTTACACCAATACTTCATATTCCTGATATGTGCTTGCTGTACCCTGTACTTGTATGAGAAAGTATCCTGTTCTCTTTGTATTGCTTCCTTTGTATGAAATCCCTGGTGTTCCTGCTAGTCCCCTTGCTTACCTATTAAAAACAGACCACACTAAGCAGGAGAGCACACTGTGGTCAGTTCTCTAGCTATGTTAGGAACTCAGAGTACTTTCCCCCAATGATTATTATTATTATACAGGATTTATATAGCGCCATCCACTGAGGTAAGTATGGTTAGAAAAAAAAGAAAAAATACTTCTCAAGTCCCATCTTTTAAGTAAGTTTGACCCCCTCTATTTCTCCTCTTTGCTGGAGAAACTGTGGGACCAATAGTACCCTATTTCATATGCTCTGGTCATGCGCTACAATTTCACACTTCTGGACAGAAAGCTTTCAAATAGTCTCTGAGGTCACTAATTTCTGCATCATGCTCACATCAAAATTAGCCTTGTTGAATATAGGCTTGGGGCATTTATGACCCCCCCCCGTGAGATACCTTATAACCCATATAATAATAGCTGATAGATTAGCCATAGTCCACCAATGGAAATCTCCCAACCCTGTGCCTAGATCGGAAGTCATATCCATAGTTCAAACTCATGGTCTATATGAGCGAATGCTTGCCTCCAGCAAAAGTCAGTTACATTCAGGGGCTGATTTACTAAGGGCAAATAGTCTGTGCACTTTGCAGTAAATTAGCAGAGGCTCTGCTGACTTCCATAATCCAATCATGTGCAAGCAAAGATGCAGTTTCTTATGTTCCTTGCATGTGATTGGATATTCTTTGAAAGTAATTGCAGAGTGCACCTACACTTTTCAATGTGCACAGTCTATTTGCCTTTAGTAAATCAACCCCTCAGTGTCACGTAACTGGTATGATTGGACTAATTGGTTTGAGAAACTTAACAATTCTCTTTGATGTATGTGCTAACAGGTTTTGGTATGGTTTGTACCTCCTGTTAATCTTCCTTAATATTGTTCAAAAACATATTATACCCTCTCCATTTATGACTAGTTGCCACAAAATCCTTCATGTGGAATTACCATTGTTTCTATATGTTTTCCTGTTTTCTTTCTTGGTTTTGTATAACCACTTATATTTTTCAATAAACATTATTGAAAAGACAATAAAACAGCCTCAGTGGGAGATTGATTTATACAAAAAATGTGTATGAGTGTATGGCCAGCTATAACTTACTGGTTTAAATCTGCCCACAATTTCATTTTAAAGAGATATAAAAGCTAATTTATCATTTATCTTTTCCAAATTGTAATTATCTTAAATTTCTTTAACTAAGAAATAGCAAAAAATAAAACATTGTAGCATTAAAAACAATAATAATAAATATTTTTTTTTATGTTACTCAGTATAATATATTATTGGGCTTAATGTATGTAATAATATTGGTAATTACCTGAAAAAATAGGTTATGAAATGTTTCAAATATATAAAACATATACATTGTAATGCACATTAATTTTTTTTTTTTAATAAATCTTACCAAGGCAGGTGCCCAAAAGAAGGAATGCTAGTGTGATCTTCATGGCTGAGATTATTGGCTAGAGGGTATCTTAGAAAAATGCCCAACCAAATATCTGAGATTAATATTTTCAGTAAGTCTCTTTTTATACCCTAACAGTTCTCATGTTCAGAGATGATTCCTCCTACTTAATTTTGTCACTGCTTGGCATAAAGCAGAAAAAAAAGCATTGCCAGACATTTCTATTTGTCCTCACAGTTTTACATTTGTCATTGCAGATATTTCTGTCATCGATGAAGAACAATGTTTCCTGAGATCTGTTTGCATTTGTCACAGACATGTTACATACAAAGATCCTTTCACATTTGGTTTAATTAGTGAAGCTTATATCAAAATTATAATATCAGACTAGATTAACTGTGAACACTGATTCACATACTGTACAAATTTGTCTAACTGATGTTTGTGGCTTTAATTACTAATCATGTAGACACTTCCAAACTGAAACATGTAACAATCATCAAACTTACTTAATGAAAAAAAAAAAAGCAATATTTCACAAAAGTTATATAACATATATTAATTTATGTAAATTATGATCGGCATACAGGGGGGTTTATTTACTAAAGGCAAATCCACTTTGCACTACAAGTGCACTTGGAAGTGCAGTCTCTGTAAATCTGAGGGGGACATGCAAGGAAAATCAAAAAAAGCATTTTTTCTTTAGGAAATAAACCCCTTTATTGTCAACCTTTTAGAGCCATTAAGATACTGACCTTGACTTACTAAATTAAATCAACAAGAGCAAAAGCAAATGCACATTAGGGATGGGCCGAATGACCCCCTGAACAACTGGAAAGTTCGGAACCCGAAAAACTAACCTCATTGAAGTCTGTGGGATCTGATCTTGAAAAATCAAAAATGTCCATTAGAAGGCTTACATGCAAGTAATTGGGCATACAATGGTTATGGGGGTCTGGGTACTGCCCTGGGGGACATGTAGTAATGAAAAAAGTTTGTCATTTTTAAATGAGCAGTGATTTATTGATGCTTAAAGTAAAAGTATAAAAATGAAAATTTTCTTTCAATATAGTGCCTGGGGGGTCCCATTAGTCCAACTGTAAAGCAGCAAATTTGTACTGTGTATAGAAGTTGCTGCAGCAATTGCATTTATAAAGCCCAAAAAAATTACATTTTTCCACCAAGTTTTCTTTATTTTGTAAGCAACGGCTTGGGGAGCCAGTCTGTATGATGAGGCCACAATGTAGAGCACGGGGAACAAGATGAGGGATTTTTTGGATAAATTCTGGTGTCTCTACCACAGACTTTGTTCTACTTCTGTAACTGGTGCGGAAAAAGTGTTCTTTGGGTGATAGTGGCTTTCTTGCTGTCAAAAATTGTAATGATATTCACCTGTTAAACAGTTGTGGATAAATTGTTCTTTGGGTGTCGGTTGCGCCTTCACACCGTAACCCTATAGAGGTACTCTTGATGAAAGCAAGAATTGGTCTTGCTGTCAAACATTGTAAGGCTATGCACCTATCAAACAGGTGTGGAAAACTTGATCTTTGGGTGTTAATAATTCCCATGAGACCTACACCAAACACATTCTTCCATTTGAAATTAACACCCACAACAGCCTAGAAGTCCTGCAGAGATTCCATATCCCAAAAACACTTATGCCCAGTACACACAATCAGAAATTCCGTCAGAAAAAAACTTTTTTTGCAACGGAATTCCGCTCAAGCTTGGCTTGCATAAACATGGTCCCACAAAAGTTCTCTGAACTTCTGACCATCATGAACGCGGTGACGTACAACACTACCACAAGCCGAGAAAGTGAAGTTCAATGCTTCTGAGCATGAGTCGAATTGTTTCTGAGCATGCGTAGGAATTTTGCATGTCGGAATTTGTACAGATGATTGTAATTTCCGATCTGAACTTTTTCCGACCGAAAAATAGAGAACCTGCTCTCAATCTTTTTAGGGCAGGAATTCAGCCAGCAAAAGTCCGATGGAGCATACACATGGTCGCATTTTCCGACCAATAGCTCTCATTTTGTTGGCCAAATTTCTGATCGTGTGCATGGGCCATTAATTGGCGACATCAGCATCATGGGCTTCATAGCTAATGGTAATCCAGGACTGATTCATTTTAATAAAAGTCAGACGGTCCACCCAGTCTGTGGACAGACTCACTGAATGCTGTTTGGAAAGCATGCTGGATACAGGGCAGCCCAGCAGATCAATAGCATACTGGGTAAGTTCTGGCCAGTGGTCTAGTCTTATAACCCAGTAAGCCAATGGATCATCAACTGGAAAGCTATCCATCTCTGTTTTCTCCCCTAGATAATTGTCCAGCATGTGATGCAGATGCTTTTGATGGGATGTGGAAGCTGACAGCCCTGGGCGGCGAGGATTAAAAAATTTGAGAAATGCATCACTTATTTGGCTCACTTCTCCAATGTTCCTCTCTTGACCAACAGAAGCCTCAAAACTACATTTTCAATGACATTGTAACCTACCAGAGTTGGGAAAAGCATTCAATAAACTTTTCTTTCATTTTCTGCACCCTGTGGGGATGGGATGAGTTCTGAGACTTTCCCCTTATAATGGTGGTCAAGGAGGGTTGCCAACCAATAGTGATCCTTCTCCTTTACAGCACATATTCTTGGGTCTTTTCGCAGACTATGAAGCATGAGGGAGCCCATACACTGCAAATTTTCAGAGGCAGAGACTCCTCGGGTACACTGAGGATTAGAGTATCTGGGACTGCCTCCTCCCAGCCAAGTACTACTCCCAAGGGTTTTACAGATGGAAAACCAACTCTTACTGTTTGATGTATGTCTTCCTCTGCTTCAATGTCTCTGAAACTGCAAGAAATCTCCTCCTCCTCCTCTATCTTCTCTTGTGTGTTCTGTGGCATAGGAACAATGGTGTCTGTGTAAAGTGGGCCTTGAGAGAAAAGGAAGTCCTCCTCTTCCTCCCGCTGCTCTGCCTCGAGTGCCCAGTCCATAATGCCATGCAGAGTCTGCTGTAGCAGGAAAACATTGATTGTGTGACTGAAGCATGCATTGTCACAGCTCACCATCCTTGTGGCCTCCTCAAATGGTGACAGTACAGTGCATGCATCCTTTATGAGTAGCCATTGGCGTGGGAAAAAAAAGCAGAGCTGGCTTGAACCTGTCCTGTCATACTCACACATGTACTCATTGACAGACCTCTGCTGCATGTACAGCCACTGCAGCATTGCCAAAGTAGAGTTACACCTGGTAGGCATGTCACAAATCAGGCGGTTTATGGGCAGGTGGAATTCCTGCTGAATTTCAGTCAACCGAACACTGACTGTGTATGACTGCCTGAAATTGCTACAGACTGTTCTGGCCTGTTTTAGTACACCTTGCAACCCTGGGTACTTAGGAAATGCTGCACAACCAAATTGAGGACATGTGAAAGGCATGGCACATGTGTCAACTTTCCCTGTCTAAGGGCAGACAAGAGGTTTGTGCCATTATCACATACCACCATTCCTGGCTCCAGTTGGCATGGCGTGAACCACCTCTAGGCCTGTCCCTGCAGAGCTGCAAGAATCTCTGCTCTGGTGTGGTTCCTGTCCTCTAGACACACCAACTGAAGCACTGCATGGGACCTTTTAGCCTGACTCATTGAATAGCCCTTTGAACGCTTAGGGGGTACTTGAGGTTCATAGGACAATTCAGCAGAGGGGAGCATGGAGGAGGAGGGGGTAGAACTGACTAATCTGGCATCATCACCAGCTGTGTGGAGATGGAGGGGCACAAAAAGCTGCAGCACTGAGCCCTGTTCGGCATCCTGAGTTGCAAGCAGAGTTACCCAGTGTGCCGTGAATCAAATATATCTTTCCTGCCCATTCTTGCTGGACCACGTGTCAGCAGTAACGTGGACTTTGTGGCTGACTTCCTTGCCCAACGATGCCACAACATTGCCTTCCACATGATGGTAGATAGATGGAATGGATTTACATGAAAAAAATATCAACTGAGAACCTCCCATTGCGGTACAGCACATTCTGCAAATTCACGGAAGGGGGCAGAATCCACCAGGTGGAAAGAAGTTGTAGAGCCAGCACCTTTTACAAGCTTGCATTTAAATGCTGGGCATGTGGGTGACAGGAACTGCATTTTTTTTCCGCTGCAGCAGATGGGGCAGAGAAATTTGCCAGCTATAGTCTACAGCTGGTGGTGTTCTGCTGGCAGATGTGCTGCAAGGACCTAGGACATCCTGCGCTATACCATCGTCCCTGTCAGTGGAGGCTGCTGAGAGGTCATGAGGTACAGCAGGGACTGAGGGGAGTAAGGAGGAGGGACAGATTTGTGCCCCTTTTGGGTGGCTTTCAGGCGCTGAGTGGTGGGAGGTTACATGCCTTGTCAAACATGTGGTACCCAAATGGTTGGTGTTTTTACCACACTTGATGTGCTTGAGACAAAGTTTACAAAGAACAACAGTGCGATCGGCTGCACATGTGCTAAAAAAGGGCCAGGGCCAGGGAAATAACAGCTCCACAATTGGATGGAATAGGGTTGCTGCTCTCTACTCTTCCATGATGGCTGCTTTGTTGAGGTTGTGCCTCACCCTCACTTTCCTCCTCTGCTTTATCTGGCACCCAAGTTGTGTCAGTGACCTCATCATCATCATCATCTACTCCATCCTCATAACCACTGGAGACATCTTGGCAATACGTGGCAGCTGGGGGAACATGACTGCCAATTTATGTACCAGTGTTCTCCCCTCTCTGTAGGCTCATGTTCCTGCCTTCTTCAACCTCAGAGTCAGAACCAACATCTAAATCAAGTAATGGCTGTGCATCTTCAAGGAGCAAGTGGCTGATGCTGTGTTCAAATAACTCCGCTGACTCCTCCATGCCTGATGCTGAGGCTATGCCAGGAATAGCTGTGGACAAGGCAGCAGGTTTTGTCACTCTGGCAGCTGCAGGGGACTGTGCACTAGTCTCTGCTTGGGAGACAGAGGATGAAGAGGATGACAATGGTTCAGTAAGCCAGTCCGCCAGCTCCTCTGCATGCTGTGGCTGGATAGCAGAGGCAACATCACTAAACAGAGGAAATGATGCCCTGCCTGAGGACTGACCTTGTCCACCTTTGCCTGTGTACACAAATGATGCTGGCCCCCTCACAGTACCATGGGAAAGTCTGCCACTATTTGCTGTCCTCCCAGACATGATGGGGAGAGTGGGGGGTGATTATTAACAACATTTAATAAAGATGTGTATATGTGTACGTGGATGCACTTTAAACAATGAAAAGTGGTGTTTAGTGCACATTAATATGAGTATTCATGACACAGACACACTCCATAGATACACAATAATATTGCAGTAATGCACAGAATTATACAACGTTAAACTTACAGTAACGCACAGAACTATATCATGTTAAACTTGCAGTAACGCAGAGGTGCATGCGCAGCTTGTAAGATGGTGGACATTTAAGACCAGAACTTCAGCCTCTGTTCCCTCTTCCGAAGCTCTCGCTCAGCTACATCAGCATCCCTGGTCCCGGGAGCCCTCTCACCCGATCCCGAAAGCATCCAGCTAACCCGCAGCTAACCCGCAGGCGTTTTATGGGTAATCAGAGACACATTTACCAGAGGCACTCGTCACAGGCCGCGTTTAAGCCTACTCACCTCATGGATCGTTACCTGCGTAGGCCGCAATCCCCGGTCTCATCGGGGAAAGAAGTGAGGATTAACATTAAAAGGGTGATTTTACCATCTTAATGTTAATCCTCACTTTTTTCCCCATCAAACCCTATTGTAGTTGTCTACCATCACCCATTTCCCCAGAGTGCCCTACAGTCTCGGGTCCACCCTGGATGTTGCCTGTGTTGGCTGCCGTCGCTGGGCAGTCATCGTGTCCCCGGATGGCTCTCTACTCTCGGCTCTTTTCACCAGCATATGGATTCCAGTGAGTACACATGTATTTGGGGGAGGGGGGGGGGGTTATTCCTATCTCACCCATTTTCATGCCGATATATGATAGACTATTTTTATATCTTTAAATTGCAGATGCACTTCACACATACTCCTGACAAATGGCGCGTAGCCACAAAATGTGTCGAGCTACTAGATGCCGTGCCTTAATTTTATGGTATCTTTTTATGGTTTATATTTTATTACTCACACAGAAATATTAAGGTCATAGTTCATGCAAGCACTAACTTGCAGCTATTGTATACCTTATATGCCATTGGTGGACCCTGTTATTTTATTATGTATGTCAAATGTTACCTTGTTATGTGTCATTACCATGTTCAACTGCTCTTTAAAGTGACAACAGCAATATGTATGTTGTCTATCATGTATGCTCTTGTAAACATTTTATCCCTACATCAATCTACTTTATTGCAAACCAGGTGCTTCACTTAAAGTCCCACCCCCCTGTTGATTACTTGCTGGCTTGCTTGCTTTGTCACATGCTTGCTCGCTTGCTCCCTCCTTTTTTATCCCTGAAGACCTTCAGATCCCTGCTCCGGCTTCTAGACCCCTCTCCACCCCTAGGAGGATCTGTACCCCAGTTTGCCACAGATCACGGAAAGCTTCCTTTACCCCCAACGAGCTGCTTCATCCAAAAACCCCACCTGAGGATCATCATTTGACTGCCTTACTACTTATCCTTACACAAATGTATCTGTCCCCACATGTGTGTTTTAAATCGGTTCTGCACCCAAAAGGGGAAGTTCCACTAATCTGATCCCTGATAATCCAGGTAACTGCACCCACTTCCAGGACAGACGGCCACAGACCCCCGCAGATGCCCCGCCCCCCCCCCCCCGTTGTGTTCTGGGAAACACACAGTTCCCAGGACACAGCAGGGACCAGAAGAGACGTGCAGCGTGACCTGCGCATGCGCAGTAGGGAACCGGGCAGTGAAGCCGCAATGCTTCACTTCCTGATTCCCTGACAGAGGATGGCGGCGGGGGCAGCAGAGACACGAGCGATCGCTCGTCATCTGCCGCTGACATCGCTGGACCCTGGGACAGGTAAGTGTCCATTTATTAAAAGTCAGCAGCTGCAATATTAGTAGCTGCTGGCTTTTAATATTTTTTTTTCAGGTGCAGAACCGCTTTAAGACTCTGGCTCAAAAGTCAGGATCACTATTTTCTTCTTTGTTTTGGGATCACCACCCTTGTTGATGCCTGTTAAACTGTTACCTGTTTGGATGTTTAGTATTTGTTTCTTCCACAAGCTATTCGGAACGGGACAAGACCTGTGAGTTGGATCTTACGGGCTGTCATGTCCCTCTCCATGGTCTTGGGAACTGACCATGGATTCCTGAGGTGCTTGCTTTCCTCCAGCCTTATACCTAATTGTGGGTATTGTGCAGAAGTGTCCACTCAGTAATTAGTGTGTATACATCTGCCCCCAGCGCTCATGTATGTGATCAAATAATTCCCACCTGGGATTAAAGCTCAATGATTCAGCCGCTATTATAAAACAAAAAATACCATACATATCAATGTGATCAACCTGAATAAATCCAGGAAAAACACTAACAGCGCTTATACTGCTTACTGATGAAAATTACAGTATCCTGTTTTCACCATGCAGTTCGTTTAAAGTAAATGCATAAACACTTTAAGAGCTTGCCAGCTTAAAAGGAGTAAAAAACACATATATAAAACACGATACAGTCCGTATTATTCAGTCCAGTATCAAGCTGTGACAGAGTCCTTTATACTCTTTTCTGCAGTATTGTGATGTATATCATAGAGTCTGTCTTCCCATGTGTGTGGATATGAATAGGTGGAATCCTACACCTTCACCAGATTTTCACCTCTGTGTGTGTCCACTCAAATGGCCGCTTACCAGACATTAATCTCTTTAGAGCCTATCTCTGTTGTATAGGGCCCGGCTGTGTATTTCTCAATCCTCCGTTTAAGTCTCACTCATCAGACTCTATGATATACATCACAATACTGCAGAAAAGAGTATAAAGGACTCTGTCACAGGTTGATACTGGACTGAATAATACGGACTGTATCGTGTTTTATATATGTGTTTTTTACTCCTTTTAAGCTGGCAAGCTCTTAAAGTGTTTATGCATTTACTTTAAACGAACTGCATGGTGAAAACAGGATACTGTAATTTTCATCAGTAAGCAGTATAAGCGCTGTTAGTGTTTTTCCTGGATTTATTCAGGTTGATCACATTGATATATATCTTATACCTAATTCTTTTTCATAATTTTCCCTTTTTGGTCCTGATTTTGATGTTTTTTTTTATTTCCTTTTTTCTTCAGATCATTTTTGGATCTTCTTTGGAATCACTACTGTGATCCAACAGCAACATTTCTACCCTTTTTCTTTATCTGTACTATAATGTTTTTTGTGTTCAGTACATCATGGTTTAAGAACATTTTCCTGTTCATTGAAGCAATGTTTGCAATATTTCCACGGTCCAGTCATGGCTGTCAGTATTGTCTCATATGATGTAAAAGGTTTGAACTCCATTCATAAACACTGGTTGGCATTGAAGGAGTTCAAATTACTACCACGTCTCTCATATCTCTTTTGATCTTTGCCATTTCCGATTAGGAAAACACAGCTGCTGCAATTCCAATCCAAATTTTTTTAATATATCTGGGAGTCCAAAGGAAGGCATTGCTCTAAGAATATACCCTAGAGACTCAAAACACAAGGAGGCTTAGTGCTTCCTCACATATGGTGGTATTACCAGGCAGCACAATTGGCCCAGATATACATTGCATACTCCCGAGGTACCAAACCAGACTGGCTGTTAATGGAACATCAAACGGTCCCACACCACACAATAGACTACCTACTTTGGACCTCCCCCATACTCAGACCCTCGATCTTAGCCCCACACTTTCCCACTCCTTAGCCCTCTGCAACCGCATGCATAAACAACCCTCATTGATTTCTGCACTCCGACCCTTAACTCACATATTCCATAACCCAGATTTCCCCCCCGGGCATAGATATTCTTGCCTTTAAATGGTTGCTTAATAAAGGCATGTTCAGAATAGGACACTTCTTTAATTTGATGGACTCCCTCTCAATAGGTTGGTGCATAAGAAAATTTGAAATGCCCACTTCGGAATGATTTTGATTAACTCAAATAACACACTACCTACACTATATATGACCCAATAAACCTGACCCTCCTAAAATTACAGAATATGAAACCTGGTACTCCAATATTATGGATCTGATGTATATCCTTCATTTACGCCTCCTTAGCAAAGACTGAGAACAAACCACCTTATGCCGAACCTGAGAGGTTGATATCAAGGAAGAGTGGGATCTCGAAAAATAGTACTACTGCTTCCAACGCTCCTTTAAAGGAATACTGAATGTCTCTTTGATGGAGGCTAACGTTAAAATCTTCTAAAAGCTTTAGTGGATGCAATCATCTGGACACATTATTCCACACATGGTGGACCTGTCCTTGAATTCGAGGCTTTCAGAACAGATTTTTTTTCTCTATTACGTAAGGTAACGGGCTCTCCTATTCCCGAAATCCTCGAAATAGCACTTCTTAATCTCAAGGTAGAGAAAATCTCTAAATATACATAAGCACTATTATTTTTCATGTTTTAGGAGCCAAAATTACAATAGCAAGTTTTTGGAAAAAAGCAACAGTCCTGCTCTCTACCGTTAAGGTCCGTTCTCTTTATTTGCTATCTGTAGAACTTTGGCTGGAAACATGTGAAACGCGTAGATATACAAGGGCTCACTGCACATTATGTATCAATATACATGATTTTTCATTCTTCTGTACTGTTCTATTCATGTTCTGTATTTTTCAATAAATAGTGTTTATTTACATACCTCTTTGTTGTTTCCTATGCCTTCAAAGTCCGACCTAGGTTTAGTGTTATAGTACACCTTTTTTTTTGTTTATTCCCATTATTAGCATGCCCTGTTAGGGAATAGTGATAGTCACAAGTTCCCGACAAAAGACTTTTAAATAGCAGGTTGTTCCAATACCCCCAAGCTAACTCATTTGCATTTATGGTTTCCGGATCTTGGCTTGGGTAGCCCTGCTTATAATTGATGACAGTTTCATGTTATTGGAGTCCTCCTATCCACAGCGTGATCCCTTTGGGGTGGTGGGAGGAATGCCCGACATCATCGCCTCCTGTTTCTTATTTGGTACTGTTTTGGCTACTGAACCGACACGCTGATATTTCTAATATATTTTTGTCTTTCAACAGGGAATTTTTTTCATTATTGCCTTACCTGACCAAAGAGTCACCTAGGATAGAAATGTTTCTTTTCTTTTGATGAGGTTTTTCTCTAATTCTGTGTACACACGACCAGATTTTCCGGCAGACTAGATCCGAAAGGATTTGTCCGTTCGGACATTCCAATTGTGTGTGTGCTAGTCGTTTTTCCCCCCAAAAAATCAGATGGACCTAGAAATAGTACATGTTTCAAATCTATCCAACGGACTCAACTCCGATGGACTAAAATCGGGAAAAACGTTTGTCTATGTGCTGGTCCGAGGGACCAAATACGCCTCAAGGGAAGCTATTGGCTACTGGCTATTGAACTTCCTTGTTTAGTCCCTTTTACGTCATCATGTTCAAAACGAACTGACTTTCGAATGGACTTACTCCATTCGTGTGTGGCCAAGTCCGTTCGGAAAGTCCATCGGAACTCTGCCGAAAGTCCATCGGGAAGACCGTCGGATCTAGTCTGCTGGAAAGTCCGGTCGTGTGTATGTGTCATAAGCTTCACGAAGCACAAGTTTCCATATTTCTGCATACTGATAGCTTATTTTGCTGATTTTCTATAGGCCTTGTTGGCCAATATTTTGTCCCTGTGTATTTTCTTTTTGATATAATCAATAAAATGTATTGGAAGAAAAAAAAATGCAAACAATGCATAATCATAGCAGGTAGGGATGTGTGCTTCACTGTTTGGGTATCAGATTTTAAACATTATCACATTTTATTAGTTATTGCAGGTACTAAAGGGTGTATTCACAAGGGGTAGCTTATAGAAACATAACACTGCTCAATAGCTCTTTTGTTATATTCTTTTTTATTTGCAATTTTTAGCTCTTTCACATGTTTTTCTTAGTTTATGTTATGAAATGTTGTAAATAAGTCTGTTCCCCCTCACTGATGGGTGCTGATGATGCTGCACTGATGGGCAGGATGGCATGGCACTGATGAGGAGGCACTAATATGCAGCACGGATGGGCACTGATAGGTGCCCCTGATATGCAGCACTGGTGAGCACTGATAGGTGGCACTGATGGGGCACTGATAGGTTGCACTTATGGGAACTGCTTGGTGGCACTGATGGGCACTGATGAGCCCTCATGAACAGGCACCAATGGGCACTGATTGGCATCACTGATGGGCACCAACTGGCATCACTGCTGGGCACTGACTGGCTTCACTGCTGGGTACTGTTGGGGCTTCACTGATAATCAGGGCACTGACTATCTGTGCATATCTTCCCTGTGAGGAAATGCCACTGATCGGCTCTCCTTTCTTCGCACGCTGTCAGTGTGAGGAAAGTAATGCTGATAACCGACATTTCCTTGTTTACATGTGATCAGCTGTGATTGGACACAGCTGATCACATGGGCAAACATCCTCGTCTGTGGCTCTTTACCAAGATCAGTGATGTGCTGTGGCCCAGGGACAGAGAACACCACTGATCGGAGCACTGCGTGCCCCCGCATATGACATCCCAGAATGAGAGAGTCACCACCCGCCCATCAATTCACACTACGGAGGACGGGAGGTGGTTAAAGAGACCCTTATTCAAGGGAGATATTCCTGATATGTGCCTGCTGTACCATGTACTTGTATGAAAAGTATCCTGTTCTCTTTGTATTGCTTCCTTTCTGTGAAATCCCTGGTGTCTTGGTATGCTGACACCTTACGTGTTCCCTTCACTGGAACTAAGGAGCCAAGCCCAACCCCTGAAAAAGCACCCCTGCACCATAATCCCCCCCCCCCCCTCACCAAATGATTTGGACCAGTGCACAAAGCAAGGTTCATAAAGACATTGATGAGAGAGAAATGTGAGCATCAATTTTGAGCTGAATGTACCTGGGTTTGGTTTTGGGTACCTTCTGCTAGCCGTACTACAGTTCAGATGCCAAATCTGAACATCATTGAAATCAACTGGGAAGTGAATCTTAAAAATCAGCAATGACAATTTTTAGGCTAATAAGCAAGGACATGGGGTGCTGGGAACTGTCCTGCTGGATAGAGCCGAACACCCCCCTGTTTGGTTCGCACCAGAACCTGCGAACAGACCTAAACTTCGTGTGAACTTTAGAACCCTATTAAAGTCTATGGGACTCGAACGTTCACAATCTAAAGTGCTCATTTTAACCACTTCAATACAGGGCACTTAAACACCTTCCTGCCCAGACCAATTTTGAGCTTTCAGCGCTGTCGCACTTTGAATGACAATTGCGCGGTCATGCTACACTGTACCCAAATGAAATTTTTATCATTTTTTTTCCCACAAATAGAGCTTTCTTTTGGTGGTATTTGATCACCTCTGCGGTTTTTATTTTTTGTGCTACAAATAAAAAAATACCGAAAATTTAAAAAAAAAAAATGTTTTTTTTTTTGTTTCAGTTTCAAAACTTTGTAAATAAGTACGTTTTCTCCTTCACGGATGGGCACTGATGGGGCTACACTGATGGGCACAGATAAGGCGGCACTGATGGGCACCAATGAAGTGGCACTGATGAGGTGGCATTGATGGACACTGATAGGTGGCACTGATAGGCGGCACTGATAGGCGACACTGATAGGCGACACTGATAGGCGACACGGATAGGCGACACGGATGGGCGACACGGATGGACACTGATAGGTGGCACAGATTGGCACTGATAGCTGGCACGGATTGGCATGGATGGGCGGCACAGATGGGCATGGGTAGGCGGCACAGATGGGCATTGGTAGGCGGCACAGATGGGCATGGGTGGGCACTGATAGGCGGCACAGGTGGGCACTGATAGGTGGCACAGGTGGGCACTCATTAGCGGCACAGGTGTGCACTCATTAGCAGCACAGGTGGGCACTCATTAGCAACACAGGTGTTATACTGTACTAATGGATGCCAATCAGTGCCAAACAATAATGCATGCCAATCAGTGATGCCCATTGTGGGCACTGATTGCCATCCATTATGGGCACTGATTAGCATCCATTGTGCCTGACTGGCATCCCTGGTGGTCTAGGGAGGATTACCTCTGCTGGGCATCCCTGGTGGTCTGGTGGCGTCCCTGGTGGTCCAGTGTGGGCATCCTCGGGGGGGCTGTGCTGATAATCGATCAGCACAGACCCCCCCTGTCAGAGGAGCAGCCGATCGGCTCTCCTCTACTCGCGTCTGACAGACGCGAGTGAGGAAAAGCCGATCACCGGCTCTTCCCATTTACACTGTGATCAGCCGTGATTGGACACGGCTGATCACGTCGTAAAGAGTCTCCGTCGGAGACTCTTTACTGAGATCGTAGTTGCAGGGTGTCAGACTGACACCCCGCAACAACGATCGCCGCGATGCGCGCCCCCGGGGGCGCGCAGCGGCTCATAATCCTGATCACGTCATATGACGTCCGGTTAGGATTATGAAACCACTTTGCCGCCGTCTATTTGTAATAGGGCGGGCGGCAAGTGGTTAAAGGGTAATATGCAAGTTACTGTCCTAAAAAGTGTTTGGGGACCCGGGTCCTGCCCCAGGGGACATGGATCAATGCAAAAAAAAGTTTTAAAAACTGAAGTTTTTTCAGGAGCAGTGATTTTAATAATGATTAAAGTGAAACAATAAAAGTGTAATATTCCTTTAAATTTCGTAGCTGGGGGGTATCTATAGTATGCCTGTGAAGGGGCGCATGTTTCTGGTGCTTAGAACTGTCCCTGCACAAAGTGTCATTTGTGCAGGAAAAAAAGTCTTTTAAAATCACTTGCGGCTAAATTGTCGGCTCCCGTAATACAGAGAACATTCAATGAGTGTTCTCTGTATTAGCCGACAATTCATTCATTCATTGATTTAAAAAAAATAAAAAATAAAAAAAAGCATGGGGGTTCCCCTAAATTCAATTACCAGGCCCTTCAGGTCTGACATGGATATTAAGGGGAACCCCGTGTCAAATTAAAAAAAAAAATTGACGTGGGGGTCCCCCTAAATATCCATACCAGACACTTCAGGTCTGATATGGATATTAAGGGGAACCCCGCATCAAATTTAAAAAAATATTGACGTGGGGGTCCCCCTAAAAATCCATACCAGACCCTTTATCCGAGCACGCAACCTGGCAGGCCGCAGGAAAAGAGGGGGGGACGAGAGAGCGGCCCCCCTCCCTCCTGAACCGTACCAGGCCACATACCCTCAACATTGGGAGGATGCTTTGGGGGTCTGTGACCCCTCAAAGCACCTTGTCCCCATGTTGATGAGGACAAGAGCCTCATCCTCACAACCCTGGCCGGTGGTTGTGAGGGTCTGCGGGCGGGGGGCTTATCAGAATCTGGAAGCCCCCTTTAACAAGGGGACCCCCAGATCCCCCCCCGTTTGAAATGGTAAGGGGGTACAAAAGTAACCCTACCATTTCACAAAGAAAGTGTCAAAATGGTTAAATAAGACAAACACACTTTTGAAAAATTCCTTTATTAAAAATAAAAAAAATTAAAAAAAGATTCCAGCGGTGCTAATCCACTCTGGATTAGCACCGCTAGACCCTCTGGGGCTCTCTGCAGTGTCTCTGGAGTGGAGACAGAAGACAGATGTATGGACAGCGCTGGACTGAGAGATCCCCCGTCGCTGGATATGATCATCCATCGCTGGACACCGGAGAATCGTCGCTGGATAGCAAGAGTGGATTAGCACCACTGAAATCTTTTTTTATTTTTTTTATTTTTATTTTTTTAATAAAGGAATTTTTCAAAAGTGTGTTGGTCTTATTTAACCATTTTGACACTTTCTTTGTTAAATGGTAGGGGTACAAAAGTACCCCCTTACCATTTCAAACAGGGGGGGGCGGGATCTGGGGGTCCCCTTGTTAAAGGGGGCTTCCAGATTCTGATAAGCCCCCCGCCCGCAGACCCTCACAACCACCGGCCAGGGTTGTGAGGATGAGGCCCTTGTCCTCATCAACATGGGGACAAGGTGCTTTGAGGGGTCACAGACCCCCAAAGTATCCTCCCAATGTTGAGGGTATGTGGCCTGGTACGGTTCAGGAGGGAGGGGGGCCGCTCTCTCGTCCCCCCCTCTTTTCCTGCGGCCTGCCAGGTTGTGTGCTCGGATAAAGGGTCTGGTATGGATTTTTAGGGGGACCCCACGTCAATTTTTTTTTAAATTTGATGCGGGGTTCCCCTTAATATCCATATCAGACCTGAAGGGTCTGGTATGGATATTTAGGGGGACTCCCACGTCAATTTTTTTTTTTTTAATTTGACACGGGGTTCCCCTTAATATCCATGTCAGACCTGAAGGGCCTGGTAATTTAATTTAGGGGAACCCCCACGCTTTTTTTTTTATCAATGAATGAATGAATTGTCGGCTAATACAGAGAACACTCATTGAGTGTTCTCTGTATTACGGGGAGCCGGCAATTTAGCCGCAAGTGATTTTAAAAGACTTTTTTTCCTGCACAAATGACACTTTGTGCAGGGACAGTTCTAAGCACCAGAAACATGCGCCCCTTCACAGGCATACTATAGATACCCCCCAGCTACGAAATTTAAAGGAATATTACACTTTTATTGTTTCACTTTAATCATTATTAAAATCACTGCTCCTGAAAAAACGGCCGTTTTTAAAACTTTTTTTTTGCATTGATCCATGTCCCCTGGGGCAGGACCCAGGTCCCCAAACACTTTTTAGGACAGTAACTTGCATATTACCCTTTAAAATGAGCACTTTAGATTTCTCCCATAGACTTGTATAGGGTGTTCCGGCTTTTCGAATTTGCTGCGAACAGCCCAAATTGTTCACTGTTTGCTGAACAGGCGAACAGGCAATGTTCGAGTCGAACATGAGTTCGACTCGAACTCGAAGCTCATCCCTACTGCTGGACATGTACCAAAGTAAAAAAAAAAAATTTAAAACCTCAGTTTGGTGAGGAGCAACACTTTTAATAGTGCCCAAAGTGAAAAGTAAAAATGCAAACTTCCTCTAAGTAATGTATTGGGGAATACTCCAAACCTGCCTGTGAAGTGGCACGCATCTGTTCATTTTCTACAACTTACTACGCATAAGGTGACATTTGAAGTTTAAATCCCAGGCTGACAGCTGAATTGGTCAGATGTAGATAGGTCACTGCTTGTTGAAATGTCAGTGGTCCCTAACAACCAGCCTGAGCATTAAGCTGTCACATTCAGGAGTAGTAGTAAATTCCTGCTACAGCTGGTGGCTCAGCCAAATACTCAATTTATTTCAGGCATTTGTCAAAGGCAAACATTTCAAATTCAGTCCGGAACATGGTTTCAGCATGAACCCGAAGCTGATCCTGTCAGCAAAAGAAAGTAAGGAAATGCTTATCATTTCAAGGCTATGTGTTCTCTGTAAGGGCTCTTTCACATGAAGGGTTCTATCAGGTCAGCCTGTCTTTTTTTTAGGCAGACCAAATTGACCCTCCATTCACCCATATGTACCAGTGGGTTTAAAAAAACATAAATTTGAAACTAAAAGCAGCACCATTAATGTGAGATGTTTTCATAACACATGACAAATAGCAAGAAATGTGTTGTGCTAATAAATACGTGTATAGATACAGTATCTCACAAATGTGAGCACACCCCTCACATTTTTGTAAATATTGTATTATATCTTTTCATGTGACAACACTGAAGAAATTACACTTTGCTACAATGTAAAGTAATGTGTGTACAGCTAGTATAACAGTGTAAATTTGCTGTCCCCTCAAAATAACTCAACACACAGCCATTAATGTCTAAACCGCTGGTAACAAAAGTGAGTACACCCCTAAGTGAAAATGTCCAAATTGGGCCCAATTAGTAACTTTTCCTCCCCAATGTCATGTGACTCGTTAGTATTACAAGATCTAAGGTGTGAATGGGGTGTAGGTGTGTTCAAATTTGATGTTATCCCTCTCACTCTCTCATAATGGTCACTGGAAGTTCAACATGGTACCCCATGGCAACAAACTCTCTGTTGATCTGAAAAAAAGAATTGTTGCTATAAGAAGACTGCCAAAACCCTGAAACTGAGCTGCAGCACAGTGGCCAAGACCATACAGCAGTTTAACAGGACAGGTTCTACTCAGAACAGGCCTCGCCATAGTTGACCAAAGGAGTTGAGTGCATGTGCTCAGCGTCATATCCAGAGGTTGTCTTTGGGAAATAGATGTATGAGTGCTGTCAGCATTGCTGCACATGTTGAAGGGGTGAGGGGTCAGCCTATCAGTGCTCAGACCATATGCCGTACACTGCATCTAATTGGTCTGCATGGCTGTCATCCCAGCAGGAAGCCTCTTCTAAAGATCATGTACAAGAAAGCCCGCAAACAGTTTGCTGAAGACAAGAAGGCAAAGGACATGGATTACTGGAACGATGCCCTGTGGTCTGATGAGACCAAGATAGACTTATTTGGTTCAGATGGTGTCAAGTGTGTGTGGCGGCAAACAAGTGAGGAGTACAAAGACAAGTTTGTCTTGCCTACAGTCAAGCATGGTGGTTGGAGTGTTGTGGTCTGTGGCTGCATGAGTGCTGCCAGCACGGGGATCTACAGTTCATATATGCCGCATGCACACGATCAGAATTACGGCCAGAAAAAGACAGATGAGAGCTTTTCATTGGAAAATGCGACCATGTGTATGCTCCATCGGAATTTAGCTGTCTGAATTTCCGCCAGCCAAAAATTGATAGCATGTTCTCAATTTTCCCAACGGAAATACTTTCTATCGGTAATTCCGATCGTGTGTATGCAATTCCGACACGTCAAAAATCACGCATGCTCAGATTCAACTACGAGACAGAAGCTATTGGCTGCTGGCTATTGAACTTCCTTTTTCTAGTCACGTCGTACGTGTTGTCGATTGGAATTTGATGTGACCGTGTATAGGCCAGACAGCTTGACCCGAATTCTGGCGGAATTCTGGCGGGAAAACCATCAGAGATTTCTGATTGTGTGTACGCGGCATAAGGGAACCATCAATACCAACATGTACTGTGACATACTGTAGCAGAGCATGACCCCCTCTATTCAGAGACTGGGCCGCAGGGCAGTATTCCAACATGATAACGACCCCAAACACAACTCCAAAATGACCACTGCCTTGCTAAAGGAGCTGAGGCAAAAGGTGATGGACTGGCCAAGCCTGTCTCCAGACCTAAACCATATTAAGCATCTGTGGGGCATCCTCAAACAGAAGGTGGAGGAGTGCAAGGCTTGTAACATCCACCAGCTCCGTTATGTCGTCATGGAGTGAAAGAGGACTACAGTGGCAACCTGTGAAGCTCTGGTGAACTTCATGACCAAGAGGGTTAAGGCAGTGGTGCCTCTCTGTGCAGGGAAATGTGGATCAGGCTCTCTCTCTGTGCAGGGAAATTTGGAGCGGGGTCTCTCGCTGTGCAGGGAAATGTGGAGCGGGGTCTCTCGCTGTGCAGGGAAATGTGGAGCAGGGTCTCTATCTGTGCAGGTAAATCTGGAGTGGTGTCTCTCGCTGTGCAGGGAAATGTGGAGTGGTGTCTCTCACTGTGCAGAGAAATGTGGAGCAGTGCCTCTCTGTGCAGGGAAATGTGGATCAGGCTCTCTCTCTGTGCAGGGAAATTTGGAGCGGGGTCTCTCTCTGTGCAGGGAAATGTGGAGCAGGGTGTCTCGCTGTGACGGGGGAATGTGGAGCGAAGTCTCTCGCTGTGCAGGGGAATGTGGAGCGGAGTCTCTTGCTGTGCAGGGGAATGTGGAGCGGGGTCTCTCGCTGTGCAGGGGAATGTGGAGCGGAGTCTCTTGCTGTGCAGGGGAATGTGGAGCGGGGTCTCTCGCTGTGCAGGGGAATGTGGAGCGGGGACTCTCTCTGTGCAGGGAAATGTGGAGGGGGGTCTCTCGCTGTACAGGGAAATGTGAAGTGGAGAGAAATGTGGAGCGGTGCCTCTCTGTGCAGGGAAATGTGGATCAGGCTCTCTCTCTGTGCAGGGAAATTTGGAGCGGGGTCTTTCGCTGTGCAGGGAAATGTGGAGCGGGGTCTCTGGCTGTGCAGGGAAATGTGGAGCGGGGTCTCTCTCTGTGTGGCATAGCTTTACTCACAGAGTAACCCAGCTGGCCAAGACGCGTTTGTTCCACTGCTGGCCTCTATCAACAGCAGTGGTTGCTAGGATCGCCTGGCATCTAGCAATGAATTAATTATAACATATGTGTAATGTGGAGCATGTGTGTCATGGGAGCACGAGCTGGAAGCAGAGGAAGGGATAACATCCTTAAATCTCAGCCAGGATTCATGCTGGGACTTGTAGTCCTTTAATTTTGGGGATATGACATTCCAAAAGTGAAGGAATATAGGTCACAGCATAAACCCCTTAGAGCTGAGGATGTGTTACCCCCCCCCCCCTCCCCAAATAGTGAAGGACTACAGGGCATAGTTGATTTTAGTGGAAACAGCTTGTGAGTACCAATAACCCTCATACAGCTTACATTTCACATTACTAACATGTTCTATACTTATGTGCTTTGATACAATTTGCTTAAATGACAATGCTTGTATCCTGTTTGCCTCTCTGACATAAGAATGACCTGCAAACCTGGCCAAAGAGGGAGCCTCTCACACACACCCTACTACTATTGCACCTCCCAATGGGGAAATTAGCTGTTTCTGAGCAGGGATAGGTGTGTGTATATATTCTTTACTATAGTGCAACTGCAAGTACTGGCCATTGACAGGTTCCTTAGCTCTATATACTTACTCCAAAATGGGCTAGGTCCTAATTACCTCTACTTTCCTTTCTAACAACATGGGACCATTTTATGATTTTGTTGCAGTCTTCATAGAGACTGGATTAAAGTGAACATAGATTCAGCTTTACTAAACTATGCAAACATTCACTTTGCATAGTGAACAGTCACCTTTAAAAAAATCAATCACAGTGCGCATGCGCTGGAGCTCCAAGATGGCCATGTAAGCCAGGAGCTCTGCACCACCCCAGACTACCGGCACATTTCACAGCCACTAAATCCGCCAACAAGCATTACAAAGGGTGCCACAGAGCATCAGAGACCCCTGCGCACACCCCTAGATGTCCGCCCCGCCCGTCAGACACGATCTCGGGCCGCAAATAGACTCGGTTGCCAGGGGAGGGTTACCAAGATGACCGCTGCTACCACGAGCACACAGCTACATGAGGCCCCACAGGAGGACACTCAGAAACACAGGCAAGTGATCGCCCCTGCCATCCTCACATACTCGCAAGTGACACAGGGTTCCCTCCTGCCTACCCTGGCTCCCTCTCCGGCCTCTACAGAATCCCTGCTGGGCCGCACCATGGAGGACTTTGATTTATCTCCACTTGGGCCTACTCATACTCATCGGAAAGCCTCTCCCTCCCCAGGATACCTGGACCATGATCTTATCACACCTCCTCCAGACCTATTCTTCAGGCTCTCTGAGCTCCTGGAGAGGGGCTTGGCCAACACATCAGCCCAAATAACCAGGGACATTAACTGACTTTCAAAACTTGGGAACCAGAATGGAAACCATAGAGAACAAATTGGACTTCACTGTATCCAGAACCAACCAAAACTCAGACCACATTCAGGTCCTACAAGACCAGCTCGACACGGCCCTATCCAGAATCGACAACCTGGAAAATAGTTCAAGAAGAGACAACTTCAGACTGCGAGGCCTGCCCAAAAATGTCAAGGACGCGAACGCTGCAGTCCAGGACCTCATCAAGGACCGAATCCCTGAAATCCCCCCCCCCCCACGACTGGAATTAGACAGAGCTCACAGAGCCCTGGGACCCCCCAGGAAGGACGGACCTCCCAGAGATATTTTTGTGAAGCCCCACTTCTTTGCAGTGAAGGAGGAGATCATGTGACAGTCGCGCTCCCTGCCGAAGGTAACTTGTCAGGGCCATCGGGTCCAAATCTTTTCTGACCTCTCCCCCTCAACGATCCAGAAACTGAGCTCTCTGAAACCATTTTTAACGGTCCTATCTCAACGGGACATTAAATATAAAAGGGCCTTTCCATTTGCCGTAAAATTCAACTTAAATGGCAAAACACACTCATTCTCAAGCTTGCCGTATGGCGAGAAGACCCTCCTCAGTCTAAAACTCCTCTCGTAGAAAGCGTCCATGGATTACTCCAATGCAGCTGGGAATTAATCTAAGCACCCCCCTCCAACGAGCCCGATCTCCCAGGTATGGAACAAAGGACAGCACAAGCGCTCGATTGATGGCAAACCCCCCTAAGAGGGCAGGCAAGCCCTACTATCTACCTATTACCCTTCTTTTTTTACCCCCTCAACTTTGAGAGAGACTTTACCCACGGATGGAGCTGACGGCTCCTAGCCCAAGTGGCAACTGTTCTCTGGTGTTCACACCGTTTATGGTTCTATTTTAGTTCTCTTTATTTTGATTCACATGCTGACTACGGTTCCAGCTTCAAGAAAATGACCATTACCCGAAAAACTGTCCGCCCCCGGTGACTGCCTACAACCCCAATTCTTGCGGAGGGGAGGGGTGGTTGTGGAAGCGCTTGCAGTTTTGTGTTTTTCCTTTTTTTTTATTACTGATTTCCAGGTCAAGCGTACTGTAACGTTCTCTTTTTTTTTCTATAGTTTAATACTTTGATTGCAACGTTTTGTTTTTCATAGAGTGTCAGGGTCTGGGATGACCCACATGTGCCTCCACCTCTCCTGCTGCTGCAGTTTTCCTGTGGGTGTGGGATGGGTAGTTGGTTCCCTTCGCAGAACAGCCGACTCTATTTGGTGGGAGTTTGGCAGACCTATGTCAAGCCAAACTCTCTAGGTCTTCCTAGAAGACCTTTAGGTCTACTCTGTTCTCTGTTTTTGCTTTCCCCCTTTCTTTAACTTCTTTACTTCTTTCAGCTGGTCTGATGTGAAAAGATCCAGGATATTATTCAACTCGATGCACTTCCACTTGCACGCAGCCACTCACGTCGAACAGGATGGCGAGGGTAAGTGATGGTATTGGTATAAGCATTCCGCTCCTCTATCTAAATGGCTAGCGCAAGTTCCCCGATCCCCCTCCTTAGGATCGCCACGCACAATGCCCAAGAGTTGAATTCTCCACTCAAAAGAAGGAAGGCTTTCAATTACTATCACTCCTTGAACCTGGACATAGTAATGCTCCAAGAAACCCACTTCCCAATGCGGTTCAGCCCTAAATTCCTACATGCCCAATACCCTACATTCTACATTGCGAACGCGGAAAACAAAACAAAGGGGGTAGCAATTTTATTCTCCAAACGTAGCAAATTCGCCATGACACATGTCCATAGAGAACCGGAGGCTAGATTCATACTGGTTAAGGGTCACATGGATGGATCCTTATTTTCGATAGTATCATACTACGCCCCCAATTCAGGTCAGGCGCAATTTTTCCACTCTCTCTTCAATACCATTGCCCCGCTCCTGGAGGGCAAGGTAATTTTCGGAGGGGACTCGAATGTAGCCTTTGACCAGGGACTAGAGAGGACTAGAGAGGACTAGACCACCCGGGGCACAATTAACTCGCCCATCTAAAGCCAGCCTCAAAATAGCGAAGCTCACCCACTCACAGGGCCTGACTGACATCTGGAGGGAGCTAAACCCAAACAAAAGGGACTACACCCACTATTCCTGCCCACACCAAACATATTCCAGGATCGACCATATACCGGTCTCTCCGGGCCTAATCCCAACCGCACAAGCCACAGCCATTAAAGACGTGGCTTGGTCAGACCATTCCCTGGTGTCCCTCTCCCTCCACAACCCTCTTTCTCCATGTTTAGGCTTGCATTGGAGACTTTATGAATCTCTGCTCAGCGATCCCATCAAAGTCAAGGAACTCTCTGACTCCCTAATGGAGTATTTTACTTTAAATGACGCACACGACATCTCCCTAGAACTCCTGTGGGCGGCCCACAAAGTGACGGTTAGGGGCAAATTAATTAGCTTGGCCTCCCTGGCCAAAAGAGAGAGGCAAATTGACATAGAAAGATTGGAAAAGGCATTCCAGACCCTAAAACATAAGTTCTCCCCTACTAAAACTTCCCTGTACCAGCTAGACGCCGCACGCCTAGAACTCAATATCGCCCTCGCGGCTAAAGCGGAAAAACAGATCCGCTGGAGTGAACCGAAATTCTACACCCAGAGAGACAACATGGGTCCCATGTTAGCCTCTAAATTATCCCCTAGGTTTCGCACGCAAGCCACCCCCTGGATTAGAATTGCAGGACAACCTCCAACCTCCAATCCAGACAAAAATCCTGGAGGCTTTCCGGGACTTTTATTCCCAGTTATATAGCTCCCCCTCAACTGATGGGAATCAAGCCATTCAGGACTTTTTAAAGGATCTTCACCTTCCCTCCTTGTCAGGGGAGCACAAAAATGTCCTAGAGAGCCCCATCTCATCGGTTGAGGTTCTGGAAGTTATCAAGAATCTTAAGAAGGGCTCAGCACCAGGCCCAGATGGCCTTTCCGTGCCATACTATAAGACATTTTTGCAGATACACTGGCACCTTATATGGCCAGATTTTTCAATACCAAATCCCAGGGAACACCCTTAGAGCCCCAACTCAACACAGCTTTTATAACCGTTATTCCCAAACCAGACAAAAATTTAGAGGAGATAGGGAACTACAGACCCATCTCCCTTATAAACAATGATCTCAAGATCCTAACAAAGATCTTACCCAACCGTCTCGTCTCGTTTCATCAGCCAGTACATTCACAAGGACCAGGTTGGGAGATCAGCAGTACAGGGATGCTACACATGATGGAAACAGGTGAGAAAGCAAGTATTTCATTTTAAAAATTGCAATTGTTATACAGTGCTTTAGAACAGAGTGTTTTACACAAAATTCATACAACTTTCACCCAGGATTCACCCATTCTTCCAACTGAATCAAATTAGCAAAGTGTGTAAATGTTGGGTGTAAGTTGTGTGAATCCTGTGTAAAAATTGATGATTTGCCAGTGGGCACCAAATCCTGGGTTGTTCCTGAAGCTTGCATGGTTCTCCAAGTCTTTTTGTGGCTGCCCAACAGGAGTGTACCTGGATCCTGTGGCCGCCAAGCAGGGCTGTCCCTGGAGCCCGCAGCTGCCCATTTAGGCTCTTTGCAGCTGCCCATTCAGTTCACGGCATGGATGGGGGGCAGAGACTAGAGGTCAGCTGACTGGTGAGCAATGTTAGGGTCTCCTCCAGCCCCTCCCACTTATCTCTTGATTTTGGAATAGGCGTCACTGCTACCAGACATCAAAGTCAGAGCCACAGAGAAGCCAGAGACACAGTGAGTAACACTACCTGTGATTATAGTTGCCATTAAAAGTCCCCACTACAGTTCTCAGATCAGCAGATAACCTTGATCAAGAGCACCTACGCTGGCTGATCAGAACTCCCCCCAGCATTGCCACTCATCACATTCCCCCCACCAAAGAGTAAGAGAAGAAAAAAAAATAGAGAATACATGGAAGGGGGAGGAACTAAGAAAAAAGGGAGAGAAAGAATAATGCCGCATACACACGACCAGACTTTTCCACAGAAAATTTTCCGACGGAACAAATGCGTCTGAAAATTTGATCGTGTGTGGGCTCCCTCGGACCTTTGCCATCCAAAAATCTGACAGACTTTAGAAATAGAACATTTTTCAATGTTTTTCCCAGTTCCCAGTTCCTATGGAGAAATCCACTCATCTGTATGCTAGTCCGACAGGCAAAAACCGACGCTAGGGCAGCTTTTGGCTACTGGCTATGAACTTCCTTATTCTAGTCCAGTTGCACATCATCACGTTCAAATCCATCGGACTTTGGTGTGATTATGTGTGGCCAAGTCCGTTCATTCAGAAAGTCTGTTGGAAAGGAGAAGAGAAAGCTGTACGTCCCAAAATGTACCATAAGGGGTTTTAATACTGTATGAGTGGAAGGGACTCAGGGATTGCTAAACATCTGTGTGTAAGGCCGCGTACACACGCGGGGACTGTTCGCTCAACTTTGTCCGCTGAACAGTGTTTCAGCGGACAGTCCGCTCGTGTGTGGGCTTCAGCGGACAGTTTCAGCGGACAGTTTGACGAACAAAGTTTTTCGGAAATCCGGAAAAACTGTCCGCTGAAACTTGGTTTGAGCGGACAGTCCCCGCGTGTGTAGGCTTGTTCGTCAAACTAAGTTCCGCGCATGCTCAGAAAGAATTTATACGCCGAAGGTTGCATTGCAGTGTATAGGACGTCGTTTTCTAGTCCCGTCGTACGTGCCGTTCACGTCATCGCGCAGGGTTTCAGCGGACTGTTCGTTCGTCGTGTGTGGGCAAGTCCGTCCATGCTAATTTTGAGCGGACTGTGGACTGTCTGCTGAAACTGTTTGACGAACAAAGTTGAGCGAACAGTCCCCGCGTGTGTACGCGGCCTTAGGGGCGCAAATTACTAGACATGTGCATTCGTTTTCGTCCGAATGCATTTTCGTCTGAATTTCAGCTATTTTCGTTTTCGTTTTGACAAACGATAACGAAAGCACAAAATCCGAAAAACGAAAGATCCGACATAAATAAATGCTTTATTTTCGTTTTCATTGTTACAACAGTTCGATATAGAATAGGAGATTCGACATGACTCTGACAATAACAATCTGTCTATAGAACCTGTGGTCGAATGTGCCTAACCTTACCTCTATTAGTCCAAGATTATATAGAGAAAATATTCGACAGAGAAAAAAGATTCTGCAAGTTACTGTCCTAAAAAGTGTTTGGGGACCCGGGTCCTGCCCCAGGGAACATGTATCAATGCAAAAAAAAGTTTTAAAAACGGCCGTTTTTTCGGGAGCAGTGATTTTAATAATGATTAAAGTGAAACAATAAAAGTGTAATATCCCTTTAAATTTCGTAGGGGGGGGTTGTCTATAGTATGCCTGTGAAGGGGCTCATGTTTCTGGTGCTTAGAACTGTCCCTGCAAGTGTCATTTATGCAGGAAAAAAAGTCCTTTAAAATCACTCGCAGCTATTATGAATTGTCGGCTCCATAATACAGAGAACACTCATTGAAAGTCATTGATAAAAAAATAAATAAATAAATTTAAAAAAAAGCGTGGGGGTCCCCCAAATTCAATTACCAGGCCCTTCAGGTCTGGTATGGATATTAAGGGGAACCCTGCCTCAAATTTAAGAAAAAATTTGAGGTGGGGTTCCCCCTAAATATCCATAACCAGACCCTTCAGGTCTGGTATGGATATTAAGGGGAACCCCGCGTCAAATTTAAAAAAAATTGACGTGGGGTTCCCCCTAAAAATCCATACCAGACCCTTTATCCGAGCACGCAACCTGGCAGGCCGCAGGAAAAGAGGGGGGGACGAGAGAGCGCCCCCCCCCTCCTGAACCGTACCAGGCCACATGCCCTCAACATTGGGAGGATGCTTTGGGGGTCTGTGACCCCTCAAAGCACCTTATCCCCATGTTGATGAGGACAAGGGCCTCATCCCCACAACCGTGGCCGGTGGCTGTGGAGGTCTGCGGGCGGGAGGCTTATCAGAATCTGGAAGCCCCCTTTAACAAGGGGACCCCCAGATCCCGCCCCCCCCTGTTTGAAATGGTAAGGGGGTACCCCTACCATTTCACAAAGAAAGTGTAAAAAATGGTTAAATAAAACAAATACACTTTTGAAAAATTCCTTTATTAAAAAAAAAAAAAAAAAAAAAAGATTCCAGCGGCGGTAATCCACTCTTGCTATCCAGCGACGGACGGTCATCTCTCCAGCGATGGCTCATCTCATCCAGCGCAGCGAATACATCCTTCTTCTGTCTCCGTTGAGGAGACACTGCAGGCATTTCGGCGGCCTGACGTTTCTTATATAAGGAGGGCGGGGCCACCCGTCACCTGACCCCGCCCCCTCTGACGCAAGGGGAAACCCGGGGTTCCCTGTGACGTATGGGTGACCCCGCACCCCTCTGATGTAACACAGGCAGGTTTCCGTTACATCAGAGGGGGGCGGGGTCACCCATACGTCACGGGGAACCCCGGGTTTCCCCTTGCGTCAGAGGGGGGCGGGGTCAGGTGACGGGTGGCCCCGCCCACCGTATATAAGAAACGTCAGGCCGCCGGAATCCTTGCAGTGTCTCCTCCACGGAGACAGAAGAAGGATGTATTCGCTGCGCTGGATGAGATGAGCCATCGCTGGAGAGATGACCGTCTGTCGCTGGATAGCAAGAGTGGATTACCGCCGCTGGAATCTTTTTTTTTATTTTTAATAAAGGAATTTTTCAAAAGTGTGTTTGTTTTATTTAACCATTTTTTACACTTTCTTTGTGAAATGGTAGGGGTACTTTTGTACCCCCTTACCGTTTCAAACAGGGGGGGGGCCGGGATCTGGGGGTCCCCTTGTTAAAGGGGGCTTCCAGATTCTGATAAGCCCCCCGCCCGCAGACCTCCACAACCACCGGCCACGGTTGTGGGGATGAGGCCCTTGTCTTCATCAACATGGGGACAAGGTGCTTTGAGGGGTCACAGACCCCCAAAGCATCCTCCCAATGTTGAGGGCATGTGGCCTGGTACGGTTCAGGAGGGAGGGGGGGCGCTCTCTTGTCCCCCCCTCTTTTCCTGCGGCCTGCCAGGTTGCGTGCTCGGATAAAGGGTCTGGTATGGATTTTTAGGGGGAACCCCACGTCAATTTTTTTTTTAATTTGACGTGGGGTTCCCCTTAATATCCATACCAGACCTGAAGGGTCTGGTTATGGATATTTAGGGGGAACCCCACGTCAAATTTTTTCTTAAATTTGAGGCAGGGTTCCCCTTAATATTCATACCAGACCTGAAGGGCCTGGTAATTGAATTTGGGGGACCCCCACGCTTTTTTATTTTTTATTTATTTATTTTTTTATCAATGACTTTCAATGAGTGTTCTCTGTATTACGGGAGCCGACAATTCATAATAGCTGCGAGTGATTTTAAAGGACTTTTTTTCCTGCATAAATGACACTTTGTGCAGGGACAGTTCTAAGCACCAGAAACATGAGCCCCTTCACAGGCATACTATAGACACCCCCCCCCCCCCTACGAAATTTAAAGGAATATTACACTTTTATTGTTTCACTTTAATCATTATTAAAATCACTGCTCCTGAAAAAACTGCAGTTTTTAAAACTTTTTTTTGCATTGATACATGTCCCCTGGGGCAGGACCCGGGTCCCCAAACACTTTTTAGGACAGTAACTTGCAAATTAGCACTTTAGATTTTGAACGTTGGAGTCCCATAGACTTTAATAGGATTCTAAAGTATGCTATATACTAGCTCCGTCGAATCTTCTTTATACATTCGACAGACACCATAAGCCTTCAAAGACAGATTCAACCGTAATTCATGTGGATTTTCGGACGAATGCAATTTTTGAACGAAAAACGAAATAAATAAAAACGAATTTCGGGAGTAACTAAATAAATTAAGTTTTCGGACGAAAACGAAATTCCGAAACGAAATATTTTACTCTGCACATGTCTACAAATTACATGTCTTGCCTTGGGTGCTGACAACCTACGCTATGAAAATAATTTTACTGTTAGGGGTCCCCACAACTTGGGAAATGTTATCAAGGGGTCCCGGCACTAGAAAGATTGAGAATCACTGATTTAGGGCTTATATTTACTTTAAATAAAAAGATAACCATTGACTTGGTTTTAAAAACCAGCATTAATATTTTAACTAGAGGTAAACTATGTTCTAACAACATTCACTAATCCTTTGCATTATTTATTTTGTTTGATGTTCAGTCTGTATTTATTTTAAACAGTATTCAGTGTGCAAACAGCATAATTGCTACTAGGACATGATTAAACATCCTGGATAATAATCTAGTACAGAGTCTACATTGTTTTAATACTATAAGTTTATTTTTAAAGGTTTGCTGCGCATTCTACTTATTGATTATCCAGTGCATATTTACAGTTGAGTGACTTTAATTCCAATCTATTTTCAATTTGCAATATTTTATATTTGCAGATGTCAGATGCTCCACTGCCTGTGCAGATCTTTCATCTTATTACATAAAAGTAAATGCTAAGTATACAGCTTTCTGTAAGTCTATAGATGACAGATGTGCAAAGGACACAGGAAATTCCTTGAAAGCTGAACTCCAGAAACACAGATATATACAGTGTATATACACAGTATATATATATGAGCTGTTTTACGGGCCAAAGGTTTTTAACTCCTGTTTATTTTTTACATTCAGCATTCCTGCTGCAGTCTAAGGCCGTGTACACACGGGCGGACTGTCTGTCCAACTTAGTCTGCTGAAACGTGTTTCAGCGGACAGTCCGCTCGTGTGTGGGCTTCAGCTGACTTTTTCAGTGGACAGTCTGGCGGACTAAGTCTTTCGGAATTTCCGTAATATTGTCCGTCCAACTTTGGTTTCAGCGGACAGTCCGCTCGTGAGTAGGCAAGTTGGACGGACTAAGTATGGCGCATGCTCAGAAAGGATTTACACGGCCGAAGGTTGCATTGCAGTGTATTGGACGTCGTATTTCTAGTCCCGTCGTACGTGCTGTACACGTCGTCGCGCAAGCTTTCAGCGGACTGTCTGTTCATCGTGTGTGGTCAAGTCCGTTCATTCAAAAGTAGGACGGACTGTCCGTCGGATTGTCTGACGGACTTAGTTGGCCAGACAGTCCGCCCGTGTGTACGCGGCCTAACTTTCAGGTCTCCTCTCCACCCCAACCCGTGACTGAACCATAGGTGTGGGCAGCCTATTGTGTGCACCCCAAAGCTCAAACTCTCTCAGTTTTGAGACAGAAAAAGGGACTGAGGACAGACACGCCCTAGTCACTTTTTTGCTAGCCTCAGCTGCACTGGACAGTGAATGAATGGGGCATGCTCTGTGCTGAGCAGTTTCCTGTTCATTTAAAACCTGAAGCATTGTAAACACAGTTTATCATGCTTCAATTATGTATGAACACAGTAAGTGATCAGTACTAATCCCTTATTGTGTTCATTCAGTAAAGGAAGGAGCTGGTAAATTACTGCAGCAAGGGGAATCTGTCACACAAGCAGGGATTAGGAAGTGCACAAGCACACCCAGCGCAGCTTGTGCACACGCCTTTGGACTGAACAATGAAAGCAGAAACACCACAGTGATGAGCACATTTCTTTATCACTCTGCTTTCTCCTCCTATCAGCACATGTCTTGCACTGCAGCATGCCTGATTGGCTGTCCTTTTCTCTGCGCTTGATGTACTGTAGACTGCAAAAGGCTAATACTAAGCAAAATTATCTTGTTTTCATTAGTACTGTCTGTATTATTGGTCTTATGAAATAAGCCTAGTGCACCAGGCACAGCAAAAAAAACTCAGGATATTTGCAGACAGATCAATCTGTACAAAGGCATACACATAGCAGTAGCTGCCCTGGATGGGGCCTAAAACAGAAGTATATAAACATGGTGAGGTTTTTCTTCCAGAATTATTGAAGGTTCTTAACCAGGCTTTGGAATCATTCAAGCTTCCAGAATCTATGAGGGATGCTTGTATTATTGTATTACCAAAGCCTGGAAAAGACCCTTTGGCCCCGGAATCTTACCGCCCGATATCATTGTTGAACTCGGACGCTAAGATTCTAGCCAGGGTCCTGGCTAAAAGACTAAGTAGATATATGCAGGAATTGATTCATCTAGACCAATGTGGCTTTATCCCAACAAGGTCTACAGTTATTAATATAAGGAGGCTTTATTTGAATATGCAAATACCAACAGATAACACTGGGACGAGAGCGATTTTGTCACTCGAAGCTGCAAAAGCTTTTGACAGCTTTGAGTGGACATATTTTTTGGGAGGTGTTGTGTTTGTTTGGCCTGGGGGACAGGCTTATAAGGTGGATCAGGATGCTGTATGCTACACTGAGGGCATGTATGCAAATAAATGGCACGGTTTCAGAATTTTTCCCACTATACAGAGGAATGAGACAGGGGTGTCCCCTGCCTCCTTTACTATTTGCATTGGCCCTTGAACCACTGGGCGTGGCCATCCGACAGGCGGAATCTATCTGCAGATTTATTAGAGGAACAAGGATTGAAAAAATCTCCTTGTATGCTGATGATGCATTACTGTTTCTTGGGGATACAGAAGGTTCTTTAATCTCTCTAATGCCATTCATAAAAAAAGGGTCGTTTTCTGGATGCATTATTAATTGGGATAAATCCGTACTACTTCCCTTAGACAATCCTAGTTTGCCCAGGTTAAGAGAGGCCCCCCAAGTTAAAATAGTGTCATCATTTAAATATTTGGGAATAATGATAAATTCTAGACTAGAAAATTATTTAATGGACAACTTGTGCCCTATTCTTTACAAATTCCAACTTAAGAGTATGGCGTGGACCAAATTGCCATTAATCTCATAAAAAAGATCTGGACCCCTCAGATACCTTTAAAATGGTTCAAAAAACAGAATCAATATTTTGAAGACTATTATGGATAGGAAAAATCCTGAGAATTAAGTTATTAATTCTGCAGAAGGCAAGGGATTGGAATTGATTAGCGGTACCGCAGCCAAGACTCTACTTCATAGCCTTCCAGCTTGTGCATTTTGCAGGCTGGGGAGAAGTGAATTGGGAAGACCCTATACAGGCTTTACTGCTAAATAATAGTCTTCGATATAATCTTGTGGCTCAGTTGGAATCCGGAGCCCTGGGTTACACCTGTAGGGGTCCAACAATGACACTTATGAACAGAGTTTGGAAGGAAATGAGGAGTATAATGAAATTTGAAGAAGTTTCGAAATACTCCCCGCTTTGGGGGAATAGGCAATACAAAGAAATATATAAATTGGAGGGATTTGAAATCTGGCATTCTAAGGGGCTTCAATATATAGAAAAGATGTTTACACATAATGTTCTGCGCTCCTTTCAGGACTTGCAAGAATGCTTTCAATTGCCTTCTAGTCACTTCTATAAATATTTACAATTACGGCATGCGATTCAAGCTCAGTTTATAAGGGAAAAGATAATGATAAAACATACCCCACTTATAACATCATTAGCAAGGGGGGAGGAAAAAAAGGACTTGATCTCTTCTTTATATGGTCAACTGATGAGACCATATCAGGATAAATGATGTTAGTAGAACAGGCTGAGAGAGAGACATAGGGGACATCTCAGATGAAAATTGGCAAATTATTGTGAGAAGGGTACCCCTAGTTTCATTATCACTGACTCAATGCCTGACACCACTATTTATAATATATAGGGTATACAGAACACAGGTTAATTATTTAAGTGGGCCAGACATGATTCCCCAGAGTGTCCTAGATGTCAAAAGTCTCCAGCTTACTTAATACACATGTGGAATTGTCCAAAATTGGCTAGATATTGGTGAGAGGTAGTTAATACAATCAATTCTACATGTAATACACATATTGACAAGACCCCTATGACATGCCTACTGGGGTATTTTGATGAGGATTGCTTCTTCCTCATGGAGGTTATGATATTAGTTACTAGATTATAGTTTATTGCAAAAAAGTTAATTGCTCTAAAGTGCATATCTCCGAATGCACCCTCATTTGAGGATTGGCGTCTTCAGGAAAATGAAAGAACAACACATCCACTGTAATAGGGGAGTACCCAATAACTTGATTGATATATATGGAAATGATGGATATCGGCCCCACTCTCGCTAGCATTGGGGAACTCTGTATTGAGTGGTTAGTACAGTTTTTTCTGTTGAGTGGGACAGTAAAAGTGGTGCTAGAAGGAAAATGGGGTAGAAGGTTATACCAGAGGGCAGGAAAAAAAATTGTTGTAATGAGATAAGATGTTGGTTGAAGCAATGTTTTCCTTTGTCAGCCTGAGTTATATAACAGCATCCCATAACATAAAATCAGCAACAATAAACTGAACATTCCCTTTCAATAAAACAAACTAAAGTCTTCTTCTCTCCTCTGCCTGCTAGTGACGCATCTCTTTTCTTTTTTATAAGGATACTTGCTCGTGCCAGACAGCATTTAATTGGTTAATAAAATCAACTGCCAATCAGGTAAGTATATAATTTTTTTATTTATTTGTTTTTTTTAATTCATTTTAAAACTTCACTTAAATGTATTAAGTACAACTTCTAACATGTATCATATATGTAATAATAAATATAGCTCAGCTATATATAAGCTTGTGCTATTACATAACTTAACATAACTACAAAACAACATTCCACAGGCCAGGCACAATTAAAGAGTCTGGCACACCCCACGGGTGCCAGCCAATTCAACACAGGTCTGCATATCAAGGTTGAAAATGAAAAAGGTTGAAAATGTTGAGAGCAATGTCAGATAAATGGACATTATCATACCTGTGGAATCCCGACAGCCCTCGTTCCAAGTTAATATGTCGGAAAGAGAAACCAGCCACTGAAGGCATACATTTAGCCATTGCTCTATTTACACGCTTGAACATTTTACATTTACCTACATCATTTCCTGACAAATCTAAAAGAATAACATTAGGCATTGGCCACTTCTTATGCAAGTGAGATAAGGAGTCGCAAATAATTTTTTATTTCATGCCTTTTCTTCCAAACCAATCAAATTTAAAAGCATCAAATACTATACTTAGATTAGAACCATAGTTCCTGCTATCAGCTCTGTACTTGGCCCAAAATACAAAAGAATGGCTGATTATCCAGATATTAATAATGTGACCAGAAATTAAAAAGAAGTATTAGGTCTAACATAAGAATGAAAGCAGTTAGATTTCCACCTACCAATATGTTTAATCATCTCATCATTTAAACTGAGCTTAGCTGCTTCTGTGGCTGCTCTGTAGCTGATATGCAGATGACCTAACTGCAAGCTCAAAAGAAACATTTTCAACACTGCCTTAAATTGCCTTAAATTGATATACAGTCAAAGGTTTCCCATTCTCATGGATGAACAAAGAAGAAGAAACAAGTGGACGTAACTTTAAATATTTACAAACCAAATCCAAAGTACAAACCTTATATCCTAAATTTTTCTGTAATTTGATCCAACGCCCTTTCCCGACTGAATCAGTTTTGCGTTTTCTCAATAATATAGAAAGAGAATTAGCTCCTAAATAAACATCCTGGAATAAAATACCATAGCCATCTCCAATTTTCATAGGTAACAGCTCAGAAATCTGAAAAGCCCCAAAAAAACATAAGCAAAAGGCCAACTTAAATAACAAAGCTTCAAATGGAGAGAAACAGACATTGTTGGTAGAATCACCAATCCTAAACAGTAAATCAGTTGACATCGGTAATCTGGAATCAGCAACTGTACTGTTCTTACGATATCCTTTTAAAGCACATTTATTTGACTGCAAAAAATTGCATGCAGGAGACTTCACCTTTCAAACTCCTAAAAAGGGATATCCCAGACAATGTCTTTACTATGTATGAGTAAGAGTAAGAGGCTGACATCAAATAAGCCAAAAATGACAACACCAAATTCTCAGAAAAAGAATCACGAGCGAAATTAGATGAAGCTAGAAAGGAATGCCATAAATTCAATGTTGAACAGTAAGATGACCATGTAGAAGGCGCAATGGAATTCTTAATCGCTGAAATGACTGGGGTCCTACCACCGAACACAATTGTGGAGGACAATCCAGACCTACTTGATCCGCATCCGGTACCAATTTCCGAAATTCTTGAATCTGTAAACGTGTCAAAGAGTCTGCTATAATATCCTCAACACCAGGAATATATATAGCTTTTAACCAAATATTAAAATTCAAACATCTAAATATTATTATTATTATTATTATTATACAGGATTTATATAGCGCCATCAGTTTACGCAGCACTTTACAACATTGGGGTAGACATTACAATACAATACAATTCAAGACAGGGGGAATCAGAGGGCCCTGCTCGTTAGAGCTTACATTCTTCTGTCGTAGTATACAAATAACTGGTAAAGATTTTGACGATAAACAATTGATTGCAAAAACAACCCCTTTATTATGTGAATGAATCAATATCCGCCTATTAACCAATTGAGAACCCTAAAGATCAAGAGCTAATAAAACTGGAAATAATTCCAATAATACAATATTACATGTCAAACCTCTAGATATCAGCAAATGACCAATGGCCATTCCAAAATGCGCCGCAACCACATGATCCAGCAGCATCAGTATGTAAATGTACAAACAAAAGAAACAAAAAAGAAATTGCCAAACCGAACATCCATTGTATGTATGCAAAAACTCAAGCCAAACCCTTAAATGTGCTAGAATGTCTGATGTAACACGCACAAAATGTGATGGAGAAGAAAACCCAGAAATCGACCGATAAAGATGCTTAGAGAAAACCCTACCCATGGAAATAATTCTGCATGCAAATGCCAGTAAACCCAGCAGTGATTGTAAGATCTTCAAATGCACCTTCGTCTTAGACATGACAAAAACTAACAATTTTTGTATGCACAAAACTTTTTCAATGGGCTATCTAAATTCCATGACCACCATATCAATTTGAATGCCTAGAAATTCAAGACAAGAGATGGGATAAACGGACATTTCTTCTGCCAAAGGAACACCAAATTCTTTGCAAACAATACGAAACTCAGTGAACAGAAACAAGCAATCATTAGAAACAACTTTAGCAACAAACAAGAAATCATCAAGATAATGTAAAACTGAGTCCAGGATAGAAAACACCCCATAGGAAGACAGCAATCAAAATAAAACGTATTTTCAAATCTAAAACATAGGGAATTAAACGCCAAAGGGTGTATTGGCAGTAGATAAAATGCTGATTTGACATCTGGTTTCGCAAGTAATGCAGAACCACCAACTCCTCTAATGATACGTAATGCCTCATCAAATGAGGCATAATGAACTGAACAAAAACTTAGATCAATGGCATCATTCAATGAAAGCCCATATGGATATTACAAGTGGTTTATCAGTCTATAAGTATTTGTTTCCTTCTTAGGAATAATTCCCAAAGGAGATACACAAAAATTTTGAAAAGGAGGATCCTAAAAAGGGCCAGCAATCCTGCCATCACCGATCTCTTTCAACAATTTTGCACGCACAAGATTCTTAAAAATCACACAACCAGAGCCCTGAAATGTAGGCAGCACAAAACCAAGCTTTAGCTTTCTGATGTTCTGGGTATCGATGTAGCCATGGCAACATATTTGTGAGCTTCACCGGAGAGGTTGCTTTTGAGAAATGGCTAGATACTGATACAGTAGCAGAAGATTTTTTAAAGCAACGTAATGCAGGATGAGAACCTGCACAAAAATTACATTTGTGTTTATACTTGCACGAGTTGGGCCATTTACATTGCCCATCATTAAAGTGGAAACAAACTCCACGTCGGTAATTATGTGTAGTAGATAATTGAGGTTTAGGGAAGTGCCTTTGCGGAATCAAAAGATTCAGCCACAGTCCCACGTCTTTAATGCCCCATTTCATCGATCTATGCACAGATAACTTTTGCCAAACAATTCATCATATGCAAACCAAAAGAGGCCTGGACAGTTCTTATAAGCCTCAAGTATCATCTCAACATGGTGAAACAAATCGCAGCACGAGTCAGGGCGTTTTTCTCCACCCATCATACTGTCCACCTCCTTTCACACTGCCTAGGGACCCAAGAGGGGGAAGAAGCAGGGAATGAAAATGGTGGGAGGGGCAAGAATTGTCCCCACCCACCATGTATGGGATGCTGGCAGACCAATTGTCGTTAAACAGTTAAAATGCTTACCTATGATTGGTGGTATCAAACAGCAACGGTCCTGGCACGAGTTGCTACCTATAAAAACAAAAAAAATTGCATCACAAGCAGCAGTTACCGGGACAAGAAGAGAAGAAGACGTTCCCGCCCTCCCTTCCCATGTCGCGGCCTGTATTATGAGGTTATTTGTCCTTTTCTTTGAAAAGGGACTGTTTATTCTGTGTGCTTAAATGGCTTGAGCTTTAATAGCTAAGCTATGTTAATGTTGTTGAAATATTAATTTGTGTTTTTTGACAATTTTATGCTGAATAAAATATATATATATTGATTTATATTTAAACCTATAATAAAAAGGCCGCGGCCGTTTAACTCCACACATATTGGTTTATTGTTTATTTATTATTAATGTTTGATATATTAAATTTGGCTAGATATAAGTTCTGCCTAGCATACCAGAAGAAAGCATTTTTAATAAAAGAATTGTCAAAAACTGGCTATTGTCTTTTGTCACTTTATCTCTCTCCTCTTCTCCTAAATCTGCCTACTTAATCCTCACTCCAGCCTCAACCTTCTCAATCTAATCATCCACACATTCCACTTGTCTCCCATACACATCCAAACTACACTCACTTACTCAAATTCACCCTCATTGGTGGGATTAAACAGGTGAACAACCAATTGTTTCTCCTCCATAGCATACAAGGGTTCCACTAAGAAAGGCCTTATAGACTGCTTTTTCCAATTCCTTACACTTCTCAAACACTTTGGTGCAAAAATTGCTATGCACAAAAGAAACATCATAGTACCTCCGTACTGAATGGTCCTGGATACAATAAATGTGTTGTGGTTCCACTCCGACCAATTTATCCTGCAAATCCTGAACAAGGAACTCCAAACTCACTTTATGCAAATGACCAGACATAACCTGAAACTGAAGGGTGTTCTAAATCCCCTTTCAGCCCAATAAGCTCAGCAAAGAATATTCAGGCCTTTTCTTAGACCAAACACACGCCACAAATGCTGACCCTTAAATAACCTAGCTAAGCCACTTCCACCTCCACCCACCCAGTAAATGACATACCCACCAGTGTAATTGATTCTATCTCTTGAGGTAGGACTCAAGTGGTCACACCTGTACATTAGGAATACACACTCTTCACAAATGGAAAAATGTCTCAGCATTAATATCTGTGTAGGGTAAAGCTCAGTGATCCCAAAAATCTCCAAATAAAACTTGTACATTGTTGGGCATGTGGAGGGTCCAAAACAGGAAATTACAACCTTGTGAGGTGTGCTTCACACAAATTGCTAACAAAGTGCATTCATCATTCGCCACAAGCATATAACATTAAAATATTTTTGCAGCATTACACCAGATGTATACATACATATCTGGGCCAAAAACACCAGTTCTAAATTTGGTGCAAACCCACACTTGCTTGATTTATAATGTGATTTCTTGGGGTTCCATTATGTGAAACCTACCAAAAATTTTAACACTGGTGAAAAAGAAAGTTTAACACCACAACATATACACCTAAACCTTTAGGGAGGTAGCAGGGTTAAGAATCAAACCCAGAAACTCAGTGCTGCAAGGCAGAAGTGCTAGGCTGTAAGCCAATGTGCTGCTCCCTGTTTTTTAGGCTGCATCTCTATGGTTTCAAACTGTCCTAAGTCCCAGGGTTGCAAAAAGTCGATCAATGCAGATCTACCATGGAAAGCCAGAGAGACAGTGAACAACCTGATTCTGGCATATGCCATCTGTTTTAAAGGCTGCTTATTTCTGATTACTGTCAGCATGCTGAGAGCAAAACAACTGTCATTTTGTGGGTTTTGCCATGGTAAGAGGTTGCAATTAGTCTTCCTGGGGAAATGTTAAGGCTGATTAGAGTCCTTACCCATGGAAAATATGTGGCACAATTTACAATGGTTGTGGAAAACTCCTACGCATAAATACTTAATTTAGACATCACTTATGTAAGGCCATGAGCCAAGAGTTATGTTTAACAACATAAGGAGATCAGACCACTTCTCTACATGAAGTGGCATGTTTGTGATTCAAACACAGACGCTCAGAGTTGCTAATCAGAAGTGCTAACATGTAAGCCACAGAGCTGCCACATGTGGAACCCTCCTACACATACTGTAAATACTGCATTTCTTTGGACATATAGGTGGCAGAATTACATCAGTCAGGAGTTATTCTTCTTGATTGATTCTGTGATATTTGGTGTTTTTTGGTGTGTGAGTGTAGAATAGTGATGTTACCCTCTGATTTTTTGGAATGCCATTTTGATTTTTGATGTTGGTACACATATTACATTTTTTTGGGCTCAAATTATGATATTTGGAAATAATAAAAAACACACAAAATTGTGACTCATTTTAAATTTGCATCAGCAATTGTATTGTTTGTGGTTTGTAAAGACACCTGTGTGAGATTGGGTAAAAAAATTTGTGAGGTGGACAGCAACAAGTGAAAGTGACAGAGAAAAATATATTTTACCAAAACATGAAAACAGTACATTCTAGCATTCCTAAAAAAAAACAAAAAAACAGATGATGAAGAAGCAACATTGTTGCAAGGACAATTTATTTGTGAGAAAGATACATTTCATCTCAACATGAAAAGTATTTATTTGGGTGACAGCCAGAGCTAATGGCTGTGTGAGGAGAGAGCTCCAAGAGAACCACCAGAAGATGGACGAGCATCCAAGGCATCCTTCTGACTCCCTGCACTCAGATGAATAAACTGGATGCCATTAGAAAGAGAAAGAAGAAGGGGCCATGGAAATGTATGGATTTATATCAATCGGTGAGCACACCTAGGCTGCAAGATGGCGCTGAAGCCTCCGGATCATGGCGCAGCCTTCATCATGGTAGCAGCCACGGGGGCTAATCTACCTGGCTCATCACCTCATCAGGGCAGCAGTGAAGGATCAACGCCAGAGACATCCCCCATCCACAGCCCACAGAAATCAGCCCAGAATAGGTCCTCGGTGCACAAATATGAAGGTGAGCATATGGAGAACAAGTGTGGTTGACACCTGTCCGGGATTCACGCTGACAGTACGGTCTTGAAACTTGTGTCTGGGGATCAGTCTGCCTGAGCCCCGGACACATTATTCAGACCTGTCTAAGGAGTCCCATATTATGAGGGACTCTGTGATGGGGTTTCCCGTGCAGGTGTCTTCCTCCACTGCCTGCACTATTCAGAGCTCTGCTCGGCTCCCGCGTGATCTGTGAGTTTTGTGGTGCGGTGCGGTGCTGTGTGACTCATTGCAGGAATGCTGTGTGTTGTGAGGGGGGAGAAGCATGCCAGTGCCTGCTAAGTGTAGAGCCTGCAGACACATAGCCTGAGCTCTTCCCCTCTGGAAGTATGTGACCTGTCCGGAGAGTGGCCGACACAGATACAGAACCGGTGTACAGCCAGAGCCTGCCTTCAGTGCGAGTTAAGGGGAAACAGATTGCTGGATGAGTGCAGAGCTAAGGGCCCTTCCTTTCCTCTTCATTACTTTACTTTGCAGCATTTCACAATCCACAAGCTCTCCAGTGTGGGACTTGTCATACTGGTCTTTCTAGGCACATGGCTGCTGATTGAAGATCAGTTCCCCCTGCAGTCCCATCCTGGCATAGTCACTACATTTTCCTTTGCTCACTCAATAGTCTTTATTTGTTATTTTCTTCTCCATTTGTTGGGTGCCTGTGGATTGCTTTGAATTTTTTTATTTTTTTTTGTAATTAAAAGGTGCTTGAAAGGGTTGTAGAATGCACAGTGCCAGTTGTTAACAGCTTGTATGAGGTTGGGTTCAGTAGAGCTGATTCAGGTTTTTTGGATGGAGGTACACTGCTTTACTGACTCCGCCCACTGCCCTACAGACACCATTCTCTGCCCTACTGACACCGTCCAGTACCCTATTGACACCATACACTGCCCTGACACCATATTCTGCTCTACTGACAATGTCCTCTGCTCTACTGACACCATCCTCTGCTCTACTGACACCATCCTCTGCTCTCCTGACACCGTCCTCTGCTCTACTGGCACCGTCCACTGCCCTACTGACACTGTCCACTGCCCTGACACCCTATTCTGCTCTACTGACACCGTTCACTGCCCTGACACCATATTCTGCCCTACTAATGCCGACTAATGCCTTACTGACACCCTCCACTGCCCTACTGACACCCTCCACTGCCTTACTGATACCATCCACTGCCTTATTGATACCGTCCACTGCCTTACTGATACCGTCCACTGTCTTACTGATACTGTCCTCTGCTCTACTGACACCATCTACTGCTCTACTGACACCATCCTCTGCCCTACTGACGCCATCCACTGCCCTGACACCCTATTCTGTTCTACTGACACTGTTCACTGCCCTAACACCATATTCTGTCCTACTGATGCCGACCACTGCCTTACTGACACCCTCAACTGACCTACTGACACCATCCACTGCCCTACTGACACTGTCTACTGCCCTACTGACACTGTATTCTGCCCTACTGACAATGTCCACTGCCCTATTGACACCATCCACTGCTCTACTGACACTGTCCACTGCCCTACTGAGGCCATCCACTTCCCTACTGACACCGTCCACTGCCCTACTGACACCATCCACTACTCTACTGACACCATCCACTGCATTACTGACACCGTCCACTGCCCTACTGACACTGTCCACTGCCTTACTGACACCGTTAACTGCCCTACTGACACCGTTAACTGCCCTACTGACACGGTCCACTGATCTTCTGACACTGTCCACTGCTCTACTGGCTGACAGTGTCCACTTCTAAGGTAAGCTAGTTTCATATTTTAACTGACATTTCTTTTATTAGTTGAATCATATTTTATGAGTACATGAATGCTTTTGTTTTTTTAACCATGCTCTTTAAGTCCCCCCCTGACTTTTATTGCAATTTGGCCACAGCCACTGTTCACCGTAGCACGCCTCATTACTACTTTCCTTGGTTAACCCAAAAGGTGTCACAGGTATTTTGCAATCCTATAGTGTATACTAAAAAAAAAAAATTGCTATGTGCCACAAAAGTGTTCAGGTTTGGCTTGAAGAAAAGGTGGCAACCCTAGGAACAAGATATGTCACAGGACAGTACTAGAGAATTTTTAGAGCAGATTAATGAATTCCCCACCACAGGGCAACCTCTAATGCCGCATACACACAACCGGACTTTTCAACATCAAAAGTCAGACGGAATGATTCCGGCAGACCATTCGATCGTGTGTGGGCTGCAGCGGACTTTTGATTTGCAAAAGTCTGACAGACTTTAGAAATGAAACATGTTTCAATTTTTCCGCCAGAACTCCGGTTCCTACCGAGAAATCCACTCGTGTGTATGCTAGTCTGACGGACAAAAAACGACACGAGGGCAGCTATTGGCTACTGGCTATGAACTTCCTTATTCTAGTCCAGTCGTACGTCATCACGTTCGAATCCATCGGACTTTGGTGTGATTGTGTGTGGCCAAGTCCGTTCATTCGGAAAGTCCGTTAGAACTCTGTCAGAACTCCGTCGAAAGTCTGTCGGACCTAGTCCCTCGAAAAGTCCGGTCGTGTGTACGTGGCATTAGTGACACTGTGATGAGGAACATGTTAATCACCCTCAGGAGATCACTGCACAGGGACACAATGTACTGAATCACACAACTGAAATCTGAAGTTTCAACCATGGGAGACAGGGTCAGTCATATTGAGGATAAAATGGGGGAGTTTACTGTCACCCATAATGAATTAGTGGATGCACATAATGATGCAGAAGGGGATATGCAAGCTATGAAAGACAAAATCCCAGACCCAGAGAACAGGTCGTGAAGGAACAACATAAAACTGCAGGGGGTAGAAGAATCTATGGACCCAGCAATTCCTAGCTGTTATTTACCTAACACCACTTACAGGGAAGTGATAGTGGATAGAGCATACCGCCTTCCAAAACCAAAGTTCCTGCCTGAAAAGGTTCCCAGGGATGTTATCGCCCACATCCACTTCTTCTGCGTCAAAAACAAGGTCATGTGTTTTGCTAGGAAAAATCAATCCCTCCCAAGTCCCTATTCTGGCATTTCTGTATTCGCAGACCTGTCTCAACACACTATGGTGCCACGTAGGAAACTGGCTACACTCATCAAACTGCTCCAAAACCACAAAATCCCATATTCATGGGGTTTCCCCAAAACAATCCCCATTACAAGAGAAAACTGCACTCGTCATTATGACAATTGAGTATGGATTATCTCTTGCAAGAAGATGGGACTTACTACTGGAAGATACCGACACTCTCCCTTCTAAATCCCCATCGCACAGGTTATGCCCAGGCAATCTTCATAAACTCAATGACAACACTGCCTTCCAGACACTTATATGTAAGATGTCTCGGCTCTCACTTACATCAGGATGTCTGTTCTAGGTCAAAAGGAGCTTAAACCCCCTTCAAACCTTGCAAAAGTGTAAGCACATTGTGAATATATTCACCTTTTTATGTTTCTGTTTTTGTTCCTAACTTTGTCTGTTTTCTGTGTTTAAACTGTACCTTAGAAGATATTACCCTAATCCTAGGCTGGCCATCTATGACTGAGGAATTCATCATAACTCTGAATTTGCCATCCTTTTCTGATCTAACAACACCACCTACAGGTAAAAACATATTATTACAACTGTTACATAAGAGACTTCCAACAATCTAATTAATATCTTATTAATGCAGCACCCATGACACTGTCCATTGCGTCTCTAAATGTTCATGGCTTAAATAGCCCATTTTAAAATAAGCTCTGTATGGAGAGAAAATAATAGACATACTAAAAAGGAGCTGTGCTTTGCACTCAAGGGACACATTTCATGACCAAATGCTCCCATAGGGCTTTCCCACATATTTTCACAGCTACTGCTCCAGTTAAGAAGAGGGGAGTGTTGATAGTGATCAAACAGTCAATTACTTTCAGCTGCATGACGTCTTCTGCTATCCTAATAGAAGATACTTAATTCTGATTTGTGACATGAACAGCAACACTACATATACTTTCATTTAATTATTTTTTTATTATTTTATACAAATAAATACTACTACCAAAAAAAAAAAAAAAAACATTAGTACATTTTACAAAAAAGAAAAAGAGAACAAAATCTCAACACCAGTAAATTTCTCAGATCTCTTATAATACATTATCCATGTTGATATTATCTTCCCCTTTCCCGTTATTTGCAATCTCCCCTCCACCCCCCCCCCCCCCTCTTATCTCAACATCATGTTGTTGTACACCTAATTTACACTTTATTTTCCTCTCGCCCTTACCCCAAACTCAATTGGATTTATTCATGTCTTGTTAAAAAGCTCGTGAGGATAAGCGGGGAAAAGAATAAAAAGAGGAAAAAATAAAAAATAAAAGAAATTTCCAGATGGAAGGGGGTATTCTGATATTTATAACCAATCTAAAACCTCCTCAGAGCTTATGCGGGGATGCCCAGTCTCCCCAGCCAAAGTCCCCACATTCTTGTAAACTTCTTATTATTGCTCTGTTTAATATAGAAGACCCTTTCATTACCAATTGTTAATTTTATAGTCTATAGCCAGGTTTCAACCGACGGGGCCAGATGCGACTGCCATTGTTGAGCAATCAACTTTCTTGCTTGGAAAAGGCATCTTATAACTGGTTCAGCAGTGTCATTCGGAACTATGCACTCCTCAAATAATCCCAAAAGGCAGGTCTTAACCATCATTTCTAATGATATTTTAAAGGTTTTATTAATCATTTCTATCACATATATCCAGTATCTAAATAGCTTCAGACACTTCCAAAGCATATGGATAAAATCACCGGATGACCCACATCTGGGAAGCTGATCGCTATCTCTCCATCCCAGTCTAAACATTTTCTGGGGAGTATAATATACTCCGTAAAAGAAGCCACTCTTGGCATTGGATCAGGAAGAGGAGGTAGCAACAACCGCCACTCAGCAGTCTGACGACAGTACCCAGATCAGCCCAAGGAGGAGGCTGGTCCCTGCTGTTGCTGCCTACTCCGAGATCTCTAATTATAGCGGTGGGGAAGGTGACGTCGATGATGACGTGTCTAGTGATGTCACATGGTTTCTCACAAGAGAGGAAGAGGAGGGGAGTTCAGAGGGAGATATGGACCAGCAGATATGGAGGAGAAGCAGGAAGAACTTAGATTGCACAGGGGGGACAAAGCAGACTACTAATGTATCAGGAGCGAGGCATCAACCATGTACGGTCACATCTGGCGCTCCCAGGACGCTGACACATGGCTCCACAGTGTGGGCTTTTTTTTAACTTGTCCTTTGCTGACAATAGTGATGCCATCTGCAATCTTTGCAGTCAACGCATAAGTCGCGGTAAGTCCAACACTCACCTAGGGATGACCGCCTCAAGAAGGCACATGAGCTGCCATCACCAAGCCCAGTGGGAGCAACGGAACACACAAAGCCACACTCCAGGCTCTCATTGTCCAGCCTTGTCTTCTACTTCTACTCCTTCTCCTCTCTCCTCACAATTGTCCTCTACTCCACCTTCCATCACGCCATCCTCACGTTTTTCTGGAAAAAGGCAGGCTTCCGTGGGACAAATGTTTTAGCGTAAAAAAAATGATGACGCCGGATAACCCTCTTGCCCAACGGTTGATGGCTGGCTTGTCAGAACTGATAGCCCACCAACTAATGCCATATAAATGGTGGACTCGGAGGCCTTTCGAAAATTTGTGCCCATTGGAACACCACAATGGAAGGTCCCAGGAAGGAAGTATTTCTCACAGAAGGGCATCCCAGAGCTATATGGCCATGTTCAGCGGCAACTGAATGTATCTCTGGCACACAGTGTCGGTGCCAAGATACATCTGACCACAGACACGTGGTCTAGCAAACACGGGCAGGGAAGGTATAACACTTTTACTGCCCACTGGGTAAACCTTCTGGCGGCCGTCAAGCATGTAACCCGTGGCACCCGTGTAGATTTGGTTTTACCGCCACAGATTGCATGCAGGCCTGGCTCTTCTTCTCCTCCTCCTACTCCATCCTCCTCCCTCTCCTACTCGGGTGACTCCTCCTTTTCCGCTGCTAGCGTCTCTTCCGCTGCGCCGCCCAAGCTCCCCAGAACGTATTCGACATGCCAGGTGAGACGTTGCCATTCTGTGCTGCGTCTGTTGTGCCTGGAAGCCAAGAGCCACACTGGCCCGGCACTCCTTTCAGCGTTGCGTTCACAGGCAGATCAGTGGCTAACACCGCTCAATTTGACAGTTGGTAAAGTGGAGTGTGACAACGGTGCCAATCTGTTTAGCGCATTGAAACAGGGCAAAATTACACAAGTGCCATGCATGGCACACGTCTTAAACTTGGTCGTACAGCGATTCGTTGTCAAATACCCTGGGGTCCAGGTAATCTTGTGCCAGGCAAGGAAAATCTCGGCCCATTTCAGAAGATCTTACACGGCCATGGCTCGCCTTGCTGACATTCAGCAGCGACACAATCTGCCGGTCAGACATCTTATTTGCAATTGCCCGACGCGATGGAACTCAACCTTCTATATGCTTGATAGGCTGCTCCAGCAGAAACGTACAGTTAACGTCCACCTGTACGAACTCTGTGGCAGAACATGTTCTGGGGAGCTTGTTTTTTTTTCACCGAGCCAGTGGCTGCTCATGCGTGATGCATGCAGACTTCTGCGGCCATTTGACGAGATCACCAAACTGGTCAGTCGCAGCTATGGCGCCATCAGTGACATGGTACCTTATGCCTTCTTTATGGAGCGTGCATTGCGTCGTGTCATTGATCAAGCCGTGGAGGAGCAGGAGCAGGAAAATGAGGAAGTCGCAACGCTGGATGAATTCCCAGGGGGGGCTACTCTATCTGAGACAAGTCAACAACAGGAGTCTGAAGAGGAGTCAGAGGAGGATGGTGCCAGGGCGGATAAGGAGGAGCAAGAAGAGCATGCTTTAAACCTTTCTGGGATCCCTGTTGTTGTGCGTGGATGGGGAGAGGAGAACGAGGAGGGCGACATTATCCTGGATGATGAGCAGGAGCCAGGCTACCACACCACTTCTAGTTTAGTGCAAATGGGGGCCTTCATGCTCCAGTGTTTTAACAGGGACCGCCATATAAAAAGCATAAGGGTCAGGGACCAGTACTGGGTGGCAACGTACCCCCCGATACAAATATAAAATGGCGGAAATGTTACCACCGTCACAGAGGGCTGTCAGAATGGAGCACTTCCAGGCCTTGCTTCGAGAAATGCTGCATTCTGCTTTTGCGTGCGCTGGCAGAGGAGGAATTCCCACTCCCAGAGAAAGATTTGCAGGTACCAATCCAACAGCGCCTACAAGAAGAGGGCGGTTTGAAGATGTGTTGGTGACTTCTGATATGAGGTCATTCTTTCAGCCGACCCATTGACAGGTCTCATCCGGATCCAGCATCAGGGAAAGCCTAGACCGACAGGTGTCCGACTACATCGGGTTAATGGCCGATGTGGACGCTCTGAGGAGTGATGAACCCCTGGACTACTGGGTGGGCAGGCTTGACCTCTGGCCAGAGCTTGCCCAATTTGCAATGGAACTGTTGGCTTGCCCCTCGTCCAGTGTCCTGTCCGAAAGGACGTTCAGCGCAGCAGGGGGGATCGTGACCGATAAGCGCACTCGCCTAGCTCACGACAGTGTTGACTACCTCACATTTCTAAAAATGAATGAGGCATGGATCTCGGAGGAATTCAACACATGTGACCAGTAGACCATGTATATCTCTATAAACAATTTATTTAATCGAGCACACAGACCTTTTTTCTACCTTTGGCTTATTTCCTTGTACAAAAAAAGCACATCGTACTATATGCCCATACCCTCCTGTTTGAAGAGGTTTAGCGGTGTCATATTTTTGGGGCCCAGCAGCGAGTTGCTGGTATCAGTGCTGGTGTCAGTGCTCGCTATCTCGGTGCTGGTGTCAGTGCTCTCTATCACGGTGCTGGTGTCAGTGCTCTCTATCTCGGTGCTGGTGTCAGTGCTCTATATCATGCTGCTGGTGTCAGTGCTCTATATCACAGTGCTGGTTTCAGTGCACTCTATCATGGTGCTGGTTTAAGTGCTCTCTATCTCAGTGCTGGTGTCAGTGCTCTATATCACGGTGCTGGTGTCAGTGCTCTATATCATGGTGCTGGTGTCAGTGCTCTCTATCATGGTGCTGGTGTCAGTGCTCTATATCTCTGTGCTGGTGTCTGTGCTCTATATCACGGTGCTGGTGTCAGTGCTCTATATCACGGTGCTGGTGTCAGTGCTCTATATCACGGCGCTGATGTCAGTGCACTCTATCACGGTGCTGGTGTCAGTGCTCTCTATCTCAGTGCTGGTGTCAGTGCTCTCTATCATGGTGCTGGTGTCAGTGCTCTCTATCACGGTGCTGGTGTCAGTGCTCTCTATCACAGTGCTGGTGTCAGTGCTCTATATCACGATGCTGGTGTCAGTGCTCTCTATCTCGGTGCTGGTGTCAGTGCTCTCTATCACAATGCTGGTGATCATCTCCTAAACCCTCTTCATAGCCTACCCTGACCTTTCCTCTCCTCCATTGCCTTCATGCGCTCCTGAGTCCTGAATTGTCAAAATTTCACAGATAAAAAAAGAATGCTTGTCGTTGTCGATCCCAGATTCACTGAATACTTTTGTTATGTCAGTGGCCATGGGTGGGACTATGTGTGCACAGCTAGTAATTATTTTGTGGCTGAAAATACGACCTGTATGTTTTTAAAGTTCGCCTGCCGTTGAAGTCAATGGGGCCCGCCGTGAACTTTGCGGTCGCAAACTTTTGGCCACATTTGCGGTTTGTGTTCGCGAAACGTCCCGTCGGAAGTGTGTCCATCTCTATTCGGCACTGCGTTGCTTTAACTGACAATTCCGCGGTCGTGCCACATTGCACCCACACAAAATTTTCGTCCTTTTTTTCCCACAAATAGCGATTTCTTTCAGTGGTATTTGATCACCTCTGGAGTTTTTTATGCACTATAAACTAAAAAAGAGCAACAATTTTGAAAAAAAAAACATATTTTTTACTTTTTGCTATAATAAATATCCCCCAAAAATATATAAAAAAACACATTTCTTTCTCAGTTTAGGCCGATATGTATTCTTCTACATATGTTTTGTAAAATACAATAAAATAAAATAAGCGTATATTGATTGTAGCTGCTGTTGTGACTACTATCCCCACAGGTCAATTAATGCCTGTTCCCGCTGTTTAACAAAAACAAAAAAAATAATAAATAATCTACATAAAAAAGCATTTTTTTCAAGTTATATAAGCAGATTTGGTTGCTGATGTTGCATTTCAGCCAAAAATAATGTAAAAGTAAAAGAAATAATATACATGCAAAATAGGTGATGCTAGATTGCATTGTCACTGGCACTGTCTCTGAGAACCATACATTTGAATAACACCCTATACAGATTAAAGGTATTTTCAAAGCACGTATTAGAAAGAATTGGTATTTTTTCCATGTCACCTTCAAAGTCACAGAATAAGACAGAAAATGAAGGACCCTCTCCATGCTGACAAGTATGTACAGTATATTAAAAAAACAAAAAAAACTGCATTGGTACATGGTCCTCCTTGGCATCGCCCAGCTCCCCTTGTGCTTTGTTTGACAATCCCTTGCCTGTTAAGACTTTTACACATGATCACATTTTCCAATGGGAATTGTGTGATGACAGGCTGTTAGCAGAAAATCCGACAGTTTGTACGCTCCATCGGACAATTGTTGTCAGATTTTCAACGGACAAATGTTGGATGACAGGCTTTCAAATTTTACGTGGACAAATGTCTATTGTCAAATTTTCCAAGAGTGTGTACACAAGTCCATCGGACACAAATCCAAAGTACAAACACACATGCTCAGAAACAAGGAGTAGCCAGGAGCAGCCGGTCTTGTAAACTAGCTTTCCTAATGGAGAATTAGCATTTGTGACGTGGCAAATTATGAACTCTCGAAATGCAGCACACATTTTCTTCTTCTTTAACCACTTAACAACCGCCCATTGCCGATTAACGGCTTCAGGGCGGTTGTTTAACTCCGAGAGGCCGTTAATTAACGGCCTCCCAGAATTCTGCTCTCGCACGGCCCCTGGGGCGCGCACACGAGAGCATCCGTGACCGCTGGGTCCAGTGGACCCGGCGCATCACGAATCACGGTAAACGGCTGCTCATCGCGGCCGTTTACCACGTGATCGCTCTGTCAAATGACGGAGTGATCACTTGTAAACAAGCCGGCATCATGTTATGACGCCGGTTCCTCCCTCCCCCACTCTGTACCGATCGGTACAGCGGAGGGGGAAGAGATCGGTGTCAGCAGCGATGTGGGCTGCATCTGCAGTGCCCACATCGCTGCTCACCGAAAATTAACCCCTCGATTCCCTGCATTACTCTGCAATACCCTGCCATTACTCTGCATTACTCTGCAATACCCTGCCATTACTCTGCAATACCCTGCAATACCCTGCCATTACTCTGCAATACCCTGCCATTACTCTGCAATGCCCTGCAACACTCTGCAATGCCCTGCAACACTCTGCAATGCCCTGCAACACTCCGCAACGCCCTGCAACACTCCGCAATGCCCTGCAACACTCCGCAATGCCCTGCAACACTCTGCAACGCTCTGCAATGCTCTGCAACGCTCTGCAACACCTTGCAACACTCTGCAACACTCTGCAACACCTTGCAACACTCTGCAACACTCCGCAATACCCTGCAATACCCTGCAACACTCCGCAACACCCGCCAATACCCTGCAACACTCTGCAATGCTCTGCAACACCCGCCAATACCCTGCAACACTCCGCAATGCTCTGCAACACCCGCCAATACACTGCAATGCTCTGCAACGCCATACTCTGAGATACCCAGCCATACTCTGAGATACCCAGCCATAGTCGGTGATACCCTGCAATACCCAGCCATAGACATCCCCCCCCTCCCGCCGCCCTCCGCCCTCCGGTGCTTCTACCGAATCGCTAATACGATCAAAGCCAGAATCTTTTTTTTTTTCAGGCTTCCCAGCTTAGAGGTGAGATGCGGGGTCTTATTGACCCCACATCTCACTGTAAAGAGGACCTGTCATGCCATATTCCTATTACAAGGGATGTTTACATTCCTTGTAATAGGAATAAAAGTGATCAAAAAAATTTTTGGGGGGGAAAAAAATGTCAGACTTAAAATAAATAAATTAAAATGAACAATAAAAAAAATGTTTTTTTTTAAAGCGCCCCTGTCCCCATGTGCTCGCATGCAGAAGCGAACGCATACGTAAGTCCCGCCCACATATGAAAACGGTGTTCAAACCACACATGTGAGGTATCGTTGCGAACGTTAGAGCGAGAGCAATAATTCTAGCCCTAGACCTCCTCTGTAACTCAAAACTATAACCAGTAAAAAAAATTAAATCGTCGCCTATGGGGATTTTTAAGTAGTGACGTTTGGCGCCATTCCACGAGCGTGTGCAATTTTGAAAAATGACATATTAGGTATCTATTTACTCAGCGTAACTTCATCTTTCACATTATGCAAAAATTGGGCTAACTTTACTGTGTGTGTTTTTTTTTTTTAAGCACAAAACTGTTTTTTTTCCAAAAAAAAGCATTCGAAAAATTACTGCGCAAATACCGTGCGAGATAAAAAGTTGCAAAGACCACCATTGTATTCTCCAGGGTGTTTGCTAAAAAAACATATATAATGTTTTGGAGTTCTATGTAATTTTCTAGCAAATAAATGATGATTTTTACATGTAGGAGAGAAATGTCAGAATTGTCCTGGGTGCTCCAGAACACCTGATGGCGCTCCATGCATGTTGGGCCTCTGTATGTGGCCACACTGTGTAAAAGTCTCACACATTTGGTATCGCCATACTCGGGAGTAATAGCAGAATGTGTTTTGGGGTGTAATTTGTGGTATGCATATGCTGTGTGTGAGAAACCTGATAATATGACAATTTTGTGAAAAAAAAAAAAAAGTCAAAAGAATCTTGATTTTGCAAAGAATTGTGGGAAAAAATGACAACTTCAAAAAACTCATCATGCCTCTTACTAAATACCTTGGAATGTCTTCTTTCCAAAAAGGGGTCATTTGGGGGGTATTTGTACTTTTCTGGCATGTTAGGGTCTCAAAAATTGAAATAGGCCGTCAGTACTTCAGGTGTGATCAATTTTCAGATATTGGCACCATAGCTTGTGGACTCTATAACTTTCACAAAGACCAAATAATATCCACCAATTTGTACTTATTTTTACCAAAGATATGTAGTGGTATAAATTTTGGCCAAAATTTATGAAGAAAAAATTACTAATCTGCAAAATTTTCTAACAGAAACAAAGAAAAATTCATTTTTTTACAGAATTTTCGGTATTTTTTCTTTTATAGCACAAAAAATAAAAAACCCAGCGGTGATTAAATACCACCAAAAGAAAGCTCTATTTGTGTGAAAAAAAGGACAAAAATTTCATATAGGTCCAGTGTTGCATGACTGAGTAATTGTCATTCAAAATGCGAGAGCACCGAAAGCTGAAAATTGGTCTGGTTATTAAGGGTGTTTAAGTGCCCAGTGGTCAAGTGGTTAATGGGATAATAATGAAGCTGTTTTGCTGGTAATACTGATGGAGTTAGTGCAAACAAAGGCTTTTTTTTCTAGTGATATCAAGAATAATATTATTATGCTTGTTATTTATTTATTTATTTTTGGTGCAAATTACCACAACAGCATTATCCCGTAGTTTTTAAACTTCGTTTCGTTCTTTGATATCTCCCTTTTCATATGGGTTCCTCTCCAATGTTTAGAGATCTTATCGATCCCATAAAATTTACAGAGTGCAGGGTCGCTATCGTGATGTGTTTTGAAATGTCTTGACACGCTATGGTTGGGAAATCCTTTCTTAATATTTGTAAGATGTTCATTAATCCGAATTCTTAGCTGTCTGGTAGTTCGACCTACATACTGCATGGAACAGGGGCATTCCAGCACATAGGTAACATGGTCTGAATTACATGTGATTAATGGTTTAATTTTATACTCTAGCTTGGTGACTTGGGATTGAAACTGAATAATCTTCCTTGATGAACCGGGTCCTCTAGTAGTCTTACAAGCTTTGCATCTCATGCAATAGTGGAAGCCGGATCCATCAAGGAAGGTTACAAGTTTTTTTGGGGGGTCGGGGACATTACGGGCTAGTTGGTTTCTCAAACTCGGTGCCCTTCTATAAATAAATTTGGGATTCCGCGGGATAATGGAAGCCAAATCATTATCTTGTTGCAAAATGGGCCAATATTTTTTAAAGATAGTTTCTACTTGTTTATACTGCCTGTTGAACCCTGTCACAAAGGCTATAGCTCCTTGATGTTCTGGTTTAGCCTTTGATACCAATAAAGTTTGTCTGTCCATCTGTGACACCTGTGTTACGACTTTCTCTAAAGTTTTTTGTGAGTAGCCCTTTTCCAAGAACCTACTAGTTAAAACCTTAATTTCACATATGGTTTTTTGAAGAAACCTTTAATTAGTAATCAGATAAAAACTATCCCTCTTTTTATTTTTATTTTTATTGATGAAGGGGTATTTATCTCTATATTACAGACTGACATCTAGTGGTTGGTTTGTAAATCACAAGCAATTTATCCCCTCTGCTTTTTCAATGATGAAACCGATTGGATTAGTAGTAGTGCCCCCTTTTTTTAAATTTCACCTTTTTTAATTTTCTTTTATTCTAATTCATCCCTTCGTTTGATCGGGATAATATGTTACAAATGTTTATTTGTGATTTTCGTTTTTATTTAAATTATTATTGCTGTGAGCCTTAAGTGGGACTGAGGCTGCGCATTAAATTAAGTGTTTCTCGATTGGTCTGTTGGATCGATCGAGACACTATAAAGAACGTTAATTTTTGTGACTGGGTACGCTTCCTGATGACGTGTCAAACGAAACGTACATCGAGGCGGTATCCAGTCACGTTCGTTTACGTTTAGTTCCGGTCGTCCTTGGTCATCGGCTGCCCTTCGGTGGAACGCACGCCTTATACCACGAGGAACTACGTATCCATTACGAAAACTTTTTGTTTTAAGCAAGCAGCCCCAGTGCCAGGTTGGGCACCAACATATGTAAGCAGCCATTTGGCCTTATGTTTTATAATTTATGTTTTATTAAACGTTATTACGCTATGGATTTTTGTTTGGCTTTTTTTATGACCCATCTGAGTCTATGAGGAGAAGCTTCTGTCCATAGGAGGTCCACCTGATTCCATGTGAGCAGGGATTTTACCCTGCATAAGCCTATTTGACTATCTTTTTAATTAAAGTAGTCAACAGCATCTGGTAAGAAGACATCTATTTTCTTCACAAGTGGGGTGTCTTTTTTATGTCCATAAATTCTTGGTGAAGGGACATTGTTTTATTACGTTATAGAAGATCCCAGCAGTTGTTCTGTTTATGGATTCAGAAGAAGGTTTTCACTGGAAAAAAAACCACTGCTTTGGACTTTTGGATTTACACTTATTTATTTATCTGTATTTCCTTTGTTTGGTGTTAGCACCTAATTGGGACTTCACCTACTATTGTTGTTCACCTTATTTTGTTTGCAACTTTTTTTTTTTGGTATATTGCAGTTTTTTGTGATATGTTATGTACCATTTTAGATATTGTATGATCACTAGTCTCACATTTTTTATTGTTTGATATTTGGTCTAGCGCCCCTATTATGAGTACATGGTACCTTATGCCTTCTTTATGGAGCATGCATTGCGTCGTGTCATTGATCAAGCTGTGGAGGAGCAGGAGCGGGAAGATGAGGAAGTCGCAATGCTGGATGAATTCCCGGGGGGGCTACTCTATCTGAGACAAGTCAACAACAGGAGTCTGAAGAGGAGTCAGAGGAGGATGGTGCCGGGGCGGATGAGGAGGAGCAAGAAGAGCATGCTTTAAACCTTTCTGGGATCCCTGTTGTGCGTGGATGGGGAGAGGAGAATGAAGAGGATGACATTATCCTGGATGATGAGCAGGAGCCAGGCCACCACACCGCTTCCAGTTTAGTGCAAATGGGGGCCTTCATGCTCCAGTGTTTTAATAGGGACCCCCGTATAAAAAGCATAAGGGTCAAGGACCAGTACAGGATGGCAATGTACTTAGACCCCCGGTACAAACACAAAATGGCGGAAATGTTACCGCCGTCACAGAGGGCTGGCAGATTGGAGCACTTCCAGGCCTTGTTTCGAGAAATGCTGCATTCTGCTTTTGCGTGCGCTGGAAGAGAAGCAATTCCCACTCCCAGAGAAGGAGTTGCGGGTACCAATCCAACAGCGCCTGCAAGAAGAGGCCGGTTTGAAGATGTGTTGGTGACTTCAGATATGAGGTCATTCTTTCAGCCGACCCATCGACAGGTGTCATCCGGATCCAGCATCAGGGAACGCCTAGACCGTCAGGTGGCCAACTACATCGGGTTAACAGCCGATGTGGACGCTCTGAGGAGTGATGAACCCCTGGACTACTGGGTGGGCAGGCTTGACTTCTGGCCAGAGCTTGCCCAATTTGCAATAGCTCACGACAGTGTTAACTACCTCACATTTCTAAAAATGAATAAGACATGGATCTCGGAGGAATTCAACACATGTGACCAGTAGACCATGTATATGTCGATAAACAATTTTTTTAATCGAGCACACAGACCTTCTTTCTTCATTTGGCTCACTTCCTTGTCCAAAAAAAGCATACCGTACTATATGCCCGTACCCTCCTCTTTGAAGAGGTTGAGCGGTGTCATATTTCTACTGGGGCTGCTTATTATGAGGGGCTCCCACCATCACTGTGCTGTGCTGACTTCCTCTTGGGCCTGCTTATTATGAGGGGCTCCCACCATCGCTGTGCTGGGCTGACTTCCTCCTGGGGCTGTACCTCTGCTGTGCATATTATGAGGGGCTCCCACCATCCCTGTGCTATGCTTATTATGAGGGGCTCCTACCATCCCTGTGCTGTGCTGACATCCTCCTGGGGCTGCTTATTATAAGGGGCTCCCACCATCCCTGTGCTATGCTCATTATGAGGGGCTCCCACCATCCCTGTGCTATGCTCATTATGAGGGGCGCCCACCATCCCTGTGCTATGCTGACTTCCTCCTGGGGCTGCTTACGGTGCAGGTGTCAGTGCTGTATATCACGGTGCTGATGTCAATACTCTCTATCACGGTGCTGCTGTCAGTGCTGTATATCACGGTGCTGGTGTTAGTGCTTTATGTCACGCTGCTGATGTCAGTGCTCTCTATCATGGTGCTGTTGTCAGATGATTCTATCACGGTGCAGGTGTCATTGCTGTATGTCACGCTGCTGATGTCAGTGCTCTCTATCACGGTGCTGCTGTCAGATGACTCTATCACGGTGCAGGTGTCATTGCTGTATTTCACGCTGCTGGTGATCATCTCCTGCACCCTCTTCTTTGCCTACCCTGACCTTCCCTCTCCTCCATTGTCTTCATGCGCTCCACAGTCCTGAATTGTCACAACAATTTCCCATATAAAAAAAGAATGCTTGTAGTTGTCGATCCCAGATTCACCTCATACATGTGTTATGTCATTGGCCATGTGGTGGGACTATGTTTGCACAGCTATTAATTATTTTGTGGCTGCAAATTTGCAAAGTTCGCCTCCCATTGAAGTCAATGGGGCCCGCCACGAACGTTCCGGTTCGCGAACTAACGGCCGCGTTCGTGGTCCGCGTTCGCGAAACGTCCCGTCTGAAGTTCGTCCATCACTAATCGGCACCTTTCCGTGGCTGGGTATGGAGACGAGTGAGGGGACCATAGCAGGGCGGAAGCGACGTCAAAACTTCACTTCCACTCGTTCGCCTTAAAAGGCCATTTTTTGTTGTAATTATTAAAAAAAAACATTTTTTTTATTGCATTTAAGTTCAAATATGAGATCTGATGGCTTTTTGACCCCAGATCTCATATTTAAGAAGACCTGTCATGCTTTTTTCTATTGGAAGGTATGTTTACATTCCTTGTAATAGGAATAAAAGTGACCTTTTTTTTTTTAAACTAAAAAAATAAATAAAATAAAGTAAAATAAATAAGAACCCCGTCCCGACGAGCTCACTCGCACAAGCGAATGCATATGTGAGTAGCGCCCGTATATGAAAATGGTGGTCAAACCACACATGTGAGGTATCGCCGCAATCGTTAAAGTGAGAGCAATAATTCTAGCCATAATTCTAGCCCTAGACCTCCACTTTAACTCAAAACATGCAACCTGTAGAATTTTTTAAACATTGCCTATGAAGATTTTTAAGGGTCAAAGTTTGTCGCCATTCCACCAGCGGACGCAGTTTTGACGTGTGACATGTTGGGTATCAATTTACTCGGCGTACAATTATCTTTCACAATATAAAAAAATTCAGCTAATTTTGCTGTTCTCTTATTTTTTATTCAAAAAAGTGATTTTTTTCCAAAAAAAGGACGCTTGTAAGACAGCTGAGCAAATACGGTGTGGCAAAAAGTATTGAAATGACTGTCATTTTATTTTTTTAGGGTGTTAGAAAAAAAATTGATAATGTTTGGGGGTTCTAAGTAATTTTCTAGCAAAAAAATTGTTTTTAACATTACAACACAGAATTTAGACATGTACCTTTTTTTTCAAAGCAGAGCAAAGCAACATATGGCATGTGCATTTTGGTGTGCTGAAGTGTAGGTGTGTTTTCCACTATTGTAGAAGGAGCAAATCAAAATGAATAAATCGCATTGCACCTCAGTGCTGTATGTGTATTGCGATGTGCTATGGTAATACTTGACAAAACGCACACTTTTGCTGTACATTACCTTGAGCCAAATCTTAATAACCTTTAGCAATAATCAGAAACACATTATATGATGCTTAAAAGATAATTTATTGAAAAGTAGACATATATGAATGAAATCAGCAAATCTATTTCTTTATGGTAAATTGATTAGTAAGTAAAAGAGAATTTGTGGTGAGATAAAAAAATGTAGAGTAATTCATTTAAAGCAACAGATCAGTGTGTCCACACAATCCAATGACAGACAGCACCTGCAAGATATACATAAAACATTACTTTCAAATAATAAATATCTCAGTATATTAAGTCAAACGTTGAATGTCTACCAGTTAATTAAAGAGATATACTGTAATTATGCAGGGTGACTTCAGCAAACAATATAAGGTCTCTGATTCCAGCATCCTAGGATGCATATACTAAACCAGTAACTGGAAGAGCAGATTTCATTACTTAAATTTAAAGGGATATTTATAAAGAAGTAAAAATGACATTTGTCAATCCTGCGCAAGGAAGATTTGCCTGCAGTGAATCACAGTAACTGCTTTATAAATATGACTATTTATCTCAATTGCAGGCAATCATTCCTCCACCCAAACTCCAACTATTTTAAAAAGTCGTTAAGCCCTTATGAAGGGTGCACTTTGAACCCCAGAAATATGTTAGCTATATTCCATAATGTTTGTGACCAATAAACCATTTCTGGATCATAAAAATATTGTGGTGTTTCTCTTGCTATTCCTGAACATGGCACTCCAAAGGCCCAAACATGGCCCCTGCACTTGAGAGAGTTGCCTAATGGAGAACAGCCCAAACCCAATTTAAAACTTCCAATATGAACCAGGGATCCATGTTTCCATTTCTCCTTCTATATATAATTGAAATTGAAGCAATGCCTGTGTGACTGATATCTCATCAGCCATCATGCAGTTAGGCAGAGTAGTTGTAGTAGTGTATCTTGTGTCTAGTGGATTATCTAAAAATTCCTATATTTAAAACAGTAAAAAATACGGCAAAGCAAGTATTAAAATGAGAGAAACTACTAAATATGTGCTTAGGTGTCCGTTTTATGAAGCAGTGATCCGTGGTGATCCCGAGGATCGCCGCTGATCACAGTCCATAAACAGTTTATGAAACAGAGATAATCGGGGGTGAAGTGTTTGAACATGTTCTTCCGCTGGCGATCTGTGTCAGAATTCACACTCCTCGATTCACCAGTTCAGAGGTGGAGAACCGGGGAGTGAAGAGAGAATCTGGGGGATCTGAGGGGGAAAGAGGAAGATTTTTAACTATAAATATAAATATATATATATATATATATATATATATATATATATATATATATATATATATATCTATATCTATATCTATATCTATATATATATATATATATATATATATATATATATATATATATATATATATATATATGTGTGTGCATATACATGTTTATATAATGTGTTTGTGTGTATATATATATACATGCTCCTTATTTTATTAACATTAACCACACCGTCTGTCAGTGTACTGAGCGGTGATAATTTATCGCTGCTTAATAAACTGACATCTCTGTGTTTCAGTGAATTTCTGGTACTGTAATCTTGTAAAGTCTCACGAAATTCCAGTATCAGGGGCCGTTCTCCACTGTTCGAAGCGTTTGTAGATCACTTCACTCCTCCAAGAGTGGAGAGATCTACTCTGATTCATAAACAGGCACATAGAGGAGAACGATCTCCTCTGAGAATGCCAGATGATGAAGCAGTGAATAGATTTCACTGCTTCATAAATGGACACCTTAGAGCAGTGGTCATCAACCCTGTCCTCAGGCCCCACTAACAGGCCAGGTTTTATGTATTACCTTGGGGAGATGCAGACTAGAATACTGCAATCACTGAGCAGCAAATTATATCACCTATGATGTATTTCAGTTATCTTGCAAACCTGGCCTGTTAGTGGCCTCTGAGGACAGGATTGATGACCACTGTCTTAGAGAGAAGAATAAGTACTTCAGTGAATCCTTTTCCCTATTTAAATTGTTTTGTTTTGTACTTTTGGCCTTTTTTTAAATTAATGATCTATTCCTGGTTTAAACATATGTGGATATGATTTTTAGGGAATTTTTCCCTAATTAATTAATACATGTATTTAAATAAACTATTAGTCGCATCAGGTATTTAGGTAAACCAAGAGTACTTTGGCCCTTTCCCCCTAGTTACCAGCCCAGAGGCATTGCATAAGCAACAGGAGAGTGAAAAAATAGGTTCCTCTTTCAAAACACAAGATTGGTGTCATCAGGCTGTTCTGCCCCTCATGTGTTCAGAGAGGGTATAAGGATCAGGAGAGTTTAAAGGATTCAACAGATGGGGAAAATAGGCTGCATAGTAACATATTCCCTAAATTTCCAAATCATCCTTTACAGCAGTGGTCATCAACCCTGTCCTCAGGGCCCACTAACAGGCCAGGTTTTATGTATTACCTTTGGGAGATACAGACTAGAATACTGCAATCACTGAGAAGCAAATGATATCACCTGTGATGTATTTAAGTTATCTTGCAAACCTGGCCTGTTAGTGGGCCCTGAGGACAGGGTTGATGATTGACCACTGCCTTACAGCACTGAGAGAGTGGAAGATCATGATGCCCATAAGCACCATGGTGGTGTCTCTAAATGTTTGAGCCTCTCTATTAAAGCAAACAATGTGATGCAGGGCTGCATTCAGACAGTTTTTTTCCCTCTTGCTTTAGGGTTACAGACTTATATGCCCATTGTGCTGGACTGTCAACATTAAGGGGAGATAATCCACATTTTTTTTATTCCAAAATTTGGCAGAAAAGAGTACTGGTTGAATAATAACCCAGCATAACAAATTGTGGGAGAAGATTGGGTACAATTCTAAGAGAGTGGATTTTCGATAAATTGCACAAGAAGACTGGCCTAATATATGGCGATCCTCCTAACCAGCAGTGTAGTCTATTTTTGTTGTACAAAAGACATATAGTCAAATAGTTTTACAGGAAAGTAAAAAGGAAAATAAAAATGGGCACCACATAGTTCTTATCTATTGTTATTATTATGTAAAATGTACATATTAAGATAATCACTTACCTAAATCAGATCAACCTATGCTCCTAGGCCTTGCAGTAGATTTCCCAATATTTTGATTGGGGCTGAAATAAGTCCAGTTACAGTTCCCAGAACTGTACCATCAAGGGAGATAATAACTGCTTCTAAAGTATCATGCAAAGGGAATAAAACCAAATCTAATATACTCCCCTTGAAAAAAAAAAAAAAAACACATTAACAGTATGCACTTTTTCTTAAACAGATAATCACAAAAAGTTCCTATCAATCTTTTTATTTTAGCATAATACAATACAATAACATTCAAAACTCATTTACAATAAACAATGGCAGCTAGTGATGGCTACATATTATCAAATGCCACTACCTGTCAAAACTCCATTAAAGGTTGTTCCTTCTCCCCCTGGCTGTAATGCCATAAAACCCAATGAACAAATACCTGTATGTAAAAAAAAGTTACAGCAGATAATATACCTACCTACCTTTCATCCAGCTTCCATAATGTGTGAGTGTGTGTTTGTGTGTTTGTGTGTATGCTTTGGGGGTTGGGGGACTGATAACATCATCATCCTGCTATTAAGCAAGTTATTGCAACAGAAATGACAGGGGGAACTCAGGTATTATCATGGAAGATATGTATTATTAAAAGACGAGTTTAAAAAAAAAATTGAATCGTCAGCTCACCCTAACAACTCCAAAACAATATGAATGCTATGAGTTCACCCATTTATAGAAAGGGGACTGGATTATTCATTCCTTCAAACTCTTGGCTCGTGCAACTCTTATGAGCTGATCAGGGGAAAAGCTAACCTGCAAACATTTGGACCACAAGTGTATAATTCACAATCTTCCTAAAGTGTGTGGCTTCACTGCAAATGCAGGGGAGCAGCAGTCCTTAACCTCTTAAATTGAATTGAGTTCCTGGAATGTGCTACACCCAGATTTTACAAGTCATTTAACATGTGATACGAGAGTAGAAGAGTTGCATTTGCTGAAGATTGTGCTATGCAACTTCTTCTCTTTTTCTCTCTCTCTCTCTGCTCCTCACATCACCAATCACATCAGATATCTTTGGCAGGACTGAATTTGATTAATGGTTGTACTACATTCATATTTTACTGTATATAAGAGACACCATGGAGCCTGTAGAGGTGATTTAGAGTCAGCTATTGACATGTTCCAAGATCACCAGATTACCAACAAAAGGGAATAGGCTAGGCTGGTATGTTACAATGCCTGGGTAGAGCCTGCTCATCTAAAAGGCTCTAATTTTACTGTACCTTTAAAGCTGAATTCCAGGCATATACAGGGATCCAGCAATAATAGTACTGAAAATGTGTTATTGGCCCTCCATGCCGTTTCTTCACTCACAAGTGCCGTGACAGGCGGCTCCCACGTGCATGTGTAGGAGTGATATCACGCGACTCCGGGAGTTAGAGAGAGAGCACCTCTGTTTGGATATTCACCTGCCAGTGGGAGACTCTATCTGAAGAGACCCCAGCCTGAGACTGGGAGTGAGGATACCCTGGAGCAGCGCAGCACAACCCACATCACAGCACCTGCACTGCTGCAACAAGGCAACTGGAGCATCCATTCACCTTTTGTTTCCCACTGCTAATAACAGGAGGCTTTGGGGAGAGACCAAGGGCCCCCCTTTTACAACAAGAGGTCACCACAGTATCCCAGGAACTGGTGAGAGCGCTATTAACCCCTTGGTGATATTGCTAGCAGGGACAGAGATGCTGAGAGTAGGACACCAAGTGTACCTAATCCACACCCCACCTTCACTGCACTGTATACCATACTTATTCCAAGCATAGACTATATCTATAACAACCCTATACTGCAATATACTTGCTATATACTAAACCTTTCCCATTCTGAATTACATCTACCTTGCACCTGTGCCAAGACTATACTGTACCTATACTGTACATATACTGCATGCAGGTTAACTGGGACTGTCCTTAATTGCAAAGATGCTCTTAAAGGGCCCCAACAATAGCCGACAGAAGAACATCTCAAATGACTGCCTCTCCCATAATAATTATTCTGCAAGCCCCTTTGTTCCCCTTCCCCCTACACTACCAACCTCCTTTTCTTTTGAACAGTGCGCTCTGGCAGTATAATTCCAGTACTTGGTAGAATAACATTTACTGCTGCACACTATTGCACTTGAGCCGGCCTTGCTACTGTTTTTGCTGATCTGGTTGCCAAATGCCACCTTATACCTAGTTCTTACTGTTAATCATGTTGTATGCTAAAAAAAAATTATTACCATGGTAATCTATCCAGTGGCTCCTACAGGGGTAGTAATACAGAAATGAAAAAGGAAGACATTTTTTTAAAAAGCTAGAGACGAAGTTTGGTCATCTGACCTGTCGAAATGGGTGGACCTTTCCTCCAATCACAAGAAGAACTCTTTGCCACAGGCTGTACACTGTGGGCAGCATTTTATGAATGGGACATAAAACACAGGCCATGGTATGGAGTAATACTGCAATGTAAAGCTGTATACACTTTCATCTATAAATATGCTCCTTACTTATGTGAAAGCCTGTAAGTTTTAGCGGAGTGGAATATGCTGCAGTTGTTACCAAAACTATAGTTGCTTTCTAAATGAATAATAACAATATATACTGTACTGTATGTAATATAGCTTATGTAATATATACTGTATATACAGGTATTTCCATAAGCAGCAATAAAGCACTAAGTTAAGCATAGATGAGAGTAGAAATGATGCTATATATACTGCATAACAAGTGATTAAAACATTTACCAATGAATTGCATAGGATTATTAGTTGTCCCTTCAGAAGAACATCAACTTGTGCCAAAACTGCTTCCTGAAAGATACAAATATGGTACAATTGTTTCTTACAGTTCGTGCAAAAAAATAAAATAAAAATTAATATATATATATAAACTTTTGACGTGATAAAAGTGGGGTATAAAAAAAAAAATAATACTCTCATACATCATGTAGCTTCAGTAAATTGGTGCTGTCTGAGATGCAAGTTCATTGCTTACTGATTTCTCAACATATTTAGTAAAATAGTTTAAATATCTGAACTTACTGGGTTTGCTGCAAAAAAACAAAAGCAGGATCAATTCCCCATAAACACTGTTCTGAAATATGTTTTTCCTTGTGCTTTTATGTCTTGTCTTACCTGTGCATTTGTTTCTTTCAGATTCTGTGGCTTACATTTACATCTCAAAGTCATACTAGTGGTTAACAGGCTTCCGCCCAAACTGGTTCTAGAGGATATGTGTTAAACTAAGATTGTGAGTTGCATGGTACAAAAACAGCCAATAATGTGTTTCCCCATCCTATGTAAAACATAGTTCCAGAAAACATTGATGTTTCAGAGAATCAGGATTGTAGAAAGTAGGTCAGGTAATGAGATATTAGGGGGCCAAAAACCCCCAGGGTGAGCAAGCTTACAGAATTTTGTGTAAATTAAGTGACCTGTTAAACCTCAGAAATTTCCGGTAGGTCAATGGCCATACTTCTTTTCTGCTATAGAGATAATTTGGTTCTATCCATGGAATCCTAATGGACAATGGAAATATTGCAGTTATATTTGCAGATGTTAAGAGAAATGGATGCTTCCATATGCCAATGGTCCTGCTTTTGCTGACTAGTAGAGTTAATGATTAACCCTTGTAGGTTTATAGCTGCATATTCTGGATTCTAACATGGTGAGAACCTATGCAGTGGGCCAAAGAGTTTGATATTAGAGTTTCTGACAGTTTGTTAAGCCCATAGAAGTCAATAAAGAGACAAAAACAAAGTCAAGAGTCAAAAGATTCAAAATAAGTATCTCTTATTTAGTAACTGAAGTCTGAATAAATAAAAAATCCAGGTGTTTTGAAATCCAGTGATGTTCAGTGCAGAAGTTGCATTTCTTAAAAGCAGAAAGAGCTTCAAAGAGTATGGTGAGAAAGAGGAATTATTTGGGTATGTTCACACAGCCAGGCCCCAGAGCCAGAATTGAGCAAGGGACACTGAGCCTTAATCGCATTATCACTTTTCCAAACTTAATCTAGCCATAGATAGATCGAAATTCAGAACTTTGCACATTTTGATCCATCTAAGGGCAGGCTGGTTGTACCAAAGTTGATCTATTGATCGACTTCAGTACAACCAGCCTGTCAGTTGTTTTTTTTCACATGATCACTGTTGCTGGCAATAGCCGGAATGTGATTGCTTCCTACTGTCATGTCCAGGTTCAAAGGGGTAACAAAATTCCTATCTAGTTTCTATGGGCAATAAATATTTTCCTGTTAGCACACATTTCATACATCAGCCACTTTAAGTAAATCTTAGAAAAATGTAAAAAAGAAACACTTAGGTGACAGTAACTGATAGATATTCCTGGAGACAATTATCTTAAAAATGTATTTATTTTCATCTACAGTTGGTTACATTAAATGTAGTGTTATGTGTTGCAATGTGTACTGTCATAAAAAATGTAAATATCCATGATCACTTCACTGAGATCCAGTAGTATTGTACAGTTAACTTACCAACAACCGAGTAAAGCTGAACAGTAATTTTTCCAAACTTATTACATTCAGTAGTGATCTAATCTCCCCCAACTGAAAAAAAAAAGTTATATCTTATTAATATTGCTGTACAATGTATCACATTTTGAATATATGCTTAAACTAAAACTATGGTCAAACTATGCACTTGAATGCCATCATTCACTTCTGTATCTATAGGCATTATGGAAAAATGTATCTTTACAATTGTTCTTTTACTCTCTATGAATCAGAATCTTGGCAGTCTGTCACCCTTGTATGATACTGAAAAAGTAGGTGTTTATAAACTGTTAGAATCCAAAGTTAGGCCTCATTTATACTGGTACTGCTGCGTTTAGCCATCTGGGAAGTATAAATAGATCCCTTTATATTGCATTCAGATGTTCCTACAGCAGCCAAAAAAGGTTGTGAATCTAACAAGCTCATTGTACAGCCTCCTGATTGCTTCCATGCACCCCTAGTACATTAACACCCTCACATGCACACCCCCATCATGTTTCCCAAGCTTAACTCTCCCACTTGCAGACCTGGGGACTCCATGATTGGTGCTTCTAGGTAGTGGGGAGAGAGTCCAAAGAATATCAATAAGCTGATCTTTCCTACCTAGTAAGAACTCAGAAGCGATGTGCATTTTATCACTTCTGTGTTCGGCAGTCACTTTTCTCAGCTGCTGTAGCTAGGGAAGAAAGTGATGGAGCACAATTTGCACTTTATTAGCTTCAATGGAGGGCAGATGAGACATCAGGGGTCTGAATAAAGAGAACCTGTCACAACAAAATTGTGTTACATAGGGGATTTTTGATCCCCAGTGTTATATAAATAAGGTTTAGTGAAAAAAAGTGTAAAAAAAAAACCCCAAGCACTTAAATCCCCCCAAAAAATGTTTAGCCCACTCCACCCCCACCTGCATGCACTTATGAAAATAAATGCAAGCTTATGACACTTATGTATGAAGACATAGACTGCTCTATATAAGTTAAAAGAGCCCATTTTCACAGTTAACCCTAAACTGATGACCTGTGGGAGATTTTAAAGCATTGCCTATGGAAAGTTTTAGTGTACCAAAGTTTGTTGCCAGTTCAATTGTGCAAAATTTTAAGGCTTGACATATCATCTTTTAAACTTTAACGTAGTTGTGTAATATATTGTGTCCGTGTTCCCTAAAGTTTATTTTAGTATATTATTTACTGAAAATTTACACTTGATAAACTACTGCATAAATATTACATGACATAAAAATTGCCACTACCACTATTTTACTCCCTTGGGCCTCTGCTGTAAAAAATCTATAGTATTTGAGAGGTTTAACTAATCTTTGGGCCAGAAATTCGTTTTAACCACTTGAGACCTGCGCTATAGCCGAATGATGGCTACAGCGCGGATCTCCTTTGCCGGGACTACGTCTATTGACGTAGTCCCGTGCACGAGTGGCCTGCGCGCCCCCTGAGGGGCGCACGCGGCGCGCTCTGTGATCGGCGAGTCTATGAGACTTGCCTAAACACCGATCCGTGCAAGGGGTCGATTCCGACCCCTTATCACGTGATCAGCTGTCAGCCAATGACAGCTGATCATGTGATATAACGGAGCCGGTAATCGGCTATTATTCATATAAAAAAAAAGCCGATCACCGGCGGCCATGATCGGGACATCAGTCCCGATCATGGCCAGCCCTGCCAGTGCCCACCTGCCCCCTCATAACTATACATAATAAAAAATTAGTGCCCCCCGTCAGTGCCACCCAGCAGTGCCCATAGTGCCACCCAGCAGTGCCCACAGTGCCACCCAGCAGTGCCACCCAGCAGTGCCCACAGTGCCACCCAGCAGTGCCCACAATCTGCCTCAACAAAGGTGCTGCACCCCAGAATCAAACAGTACTGAAAATGTATGTGATAACATAAAGTCCATTAAAAGTCCAACTGGAGAAACACCCTGTGTAGAAGGGATCCCTTCTACACAGGGTGTTTCTCCAGTTGGACTTTTAATGGACTTTATGTTATCACATACATTTTCAGTACTGTTTGATTCTACTTTATATGTTTCTTGTTTTTGAATCGCTGACTTAGAATTGTACATTTTTTCCTTTTGGTTCATAACCTATGAGGGGCAATATATATGTTTACTGTATTTAGTTATAAGTAATGCCTTATGGTTTATTTAGTCATTAGTTTGCCGCCTTAACTATGCCTATCAGTGCCCACCAGTGCAGCCTATCAGTGCCCACCAATGCAGCCCATCAGTGCCCACCAGTGCAGCCTATCAGTGCCGCCTCATCAGTGCACTTCAATGAAGGAGAAAAATGACCTGTTTGCAAAATTTTATAACAAACTATTAAACATGATTTATTTTTATTTTTTTTTGCATCTTTTTTGGTTTGTTTAGCAAAAAATAAAACTCCCAGCTGTGATTAAATACCACCAAAAGAAAGCTCTATTTGTGGGAAAAAAATGATAAAAATTTCATTTGGGTACAGTGTTGTATGCCCGCGCAATTGTCATTCAAAGTGCATCAGCGCTGAAAGCTGAAAATTGGTCTGGGACTGAGGGGGGTTTAAGTGCCCAGTAAGCAAGTGGTTAAACATGTGTGCAATGAAATGCAAAAAAATGATTTTGCAGCAAAAGAATTAAAGCAGGTTTAGGCATGCTAGGGCATGTTCCATACATTTAAGGCCTTGTTCACACAGGGCATATTAATGCATATCCCTGTATGAGGGTCATGTTTACTGCAAGAGAATGCACAGGTGTTTTATGCATCCCTGTGCAGGCAGTCCCATTGATGTTAATTGGGACACAGCAGCTGCACAAATACATTTGTTTCTCCCAATATGACATCCATGTGAACGTGGGTGCATGTCCCCAAAATCTGAATTCAGGGCCATGCATCCACACCCACATAGATGTCATATTGGGAGCAGCAACTGTGCCTGTGCAGCTACTATGTCCCAACACCTGTGCATCACAGTGTGGATAAACACAGCCCTCACATGGGGTTCACGTTGATACACCCCATGTGAATAAAGCCTAAGGCAATTTAGGCCCCTTGTAAACAGGATCATCTAGTTGCTGTGCATCCTTCCTGGCATTTCAATGAGCCTGGGAAGCGCAGGTTTGGCATCCAGCCTCGCTGTCTGCAGCCTGACAAAGTATATGGCAAGCTGCGGCTGAGCAGGGCTAAAAGCTGAGTGGTACGTGTATTTAGAACCCTATGCATTTACAGTGCCTTGAAAAAGTATTCATAACCCTTCAATTTTCCACATTTTGCCATGTTACAACCAAAACGTAAATTTATTTTATTGGGATTTTATGTGATAGACCAACACAAAATGGCACATAATTGTGAAGTGGAGGGACAATGATAACTGGTTTTCATAGGAGATCATTTATTATAAGAAGCAGCCAAGAGGCCCATGGTAACTGTAGAGGAGCTACAGAGATCTACAGCTCAGGTGGGAGAATCTGTCTACAGGACAACTATTAGTCATGCACTCCACAAATCTGGCCTTTATGGAAGAGTGACAAGAAGAAAGCCATTGTTGAAAGAAAGCCATAAGAAACCCCATTTTCAGTTTGCATGAAGCCATGTGGGGGACACAGCAAACATGTACAAGAGGGTTCTCTCGTCAGATGAGACCAAATTTTAACTTTTTGGTCTAAAAGCAAAACGTTATGTGAGGTAGAAAATGAAAGCCTCGTACACACGATCAGATTTTTGACAGACAAAGCGTCAGACCTGAAGGGCATGTGCCTGGATTTTGTCTTGCATACTAATAGCAGACAATTGTCGGCCAACAAACACGAATGTAGTGACGTACTAGATGTACTATGTGGAATTTCAGCTCTTGATCGCCACCCTTTGGGCACCTTTTGCTAATGTTGTGTTTGGTGAGCATTGATTCTGAGCATGCATGTTTGTATTTTGGACTTTTGCGTGACGGACTTGTGTACACACAATAGGAAAATCTGACAACAGACCGTTGTCCGCCGAAAATTTACTAGCCTGCCATCCAACATTTGTTGGCCAAAAGTTGGACAACAATTGTCTGATACGTACTAATGGTCGGATTTTAGGCAAACAGTCTGTCATTACACAATTCCCTGCCAAATATCCAAGTGTATGTATGAGGCTTTACACTGCACATCATCCTGAACACACGATTTTTTTCAGCAGGGACAGGGAAGTTGGTCAGAGTTGATAGGAACATGGATGGAGCCAAATACAGTGCAATTTTAGAAGAAAATCTGCAAAAGACTTGAGACTGGGGGCAGAAAATTACCTTCCAGCAGGAAAATGACCCTAAACATACAGCTAGAGCTACAATGGAATGTTTTTGATCAAAGCATATTCATGTATTAGAATGGCCCAGTCAAAATCTAGACCTAAATCCAATTGAGAATCTGTGGAAAGGCTTGAAAATGTCTGTTCAGATGCTCTCCATCCAATCTGACAGAGCTTGAGCTATTTTGCAAAAAAGAATGGGCAAATATTTCACTTTCTAGATGTGCAAAGCTGGGAGAGACTTCCCCAAAAAGTAAATGTTATAAATGTTGAAAAACATTTATAATATTCCTTCCACTTCACAATTATGTGCCACTTTGTGTTGGTCTATCTCATAAAATCCCAATAAAATCCATTTATGTATTTGGTTGTAGCATGACAACATGTGGAAAATTTCAAGGGGTGTGAAAAATGTAAGGCACTGTATAAAAATAAGTTAACCAAACTGCTTTAGAGTCTATGATCTTTGCGAATGAATTACTTCACAGTGCATGCAGCTATAGAGCTCAGTTGGGGGTTTATGTTTAAAGCACTTTAAATGCGTTTTAAGAATATGTTGATTCTTTCATGTCCATAGTATGGGCATTGGGAACAGATGCTCTTTAATTAGGTTTAGCACAACTAAATATCTCAAAGTTTAAAATTTCACATTCTAATAAATGTTAACTTAAAAAAAAAAAGTTTACTTTGCATAGGGATAGATAATAAATAAAGGGATCATGCATTCATTCACTCTGAATACCCAATCATGTGCGAGGGATAAAAACAGGACTAGCACATGTCTGGTTGAGTATGCCAGTAAAACACAGGAGTGTGTAAACAATTTTAATGATTGAAGTTAAAAGAGAACCCCTGTCGATGTTTTGGTTTATCCCAACATCTGTCACTTTTGATCTATAAGTCAATGTAGGGAAAGTTATAAAAATGAATCACATAAAAGAATCTTGGATGTAATAGCGGTCTTTTAATAGAAATAGCATCCAATTTTAGAATTGTACTGTTCATGCCATATAACTTTCTTCTAACTAAGTAGAAGTTTAACATTTAAAATAAACCTGTGATTAGATATATATGTAGACTGCCAATACAGAGCCCTTTCTGAAAATACTATTTCCCTGGCTTTCTGTAATACTTTCTCATCACTGACCCAGAACGAGCACCCAGATTAGAAAGTGAAGTCAGAACTCCTCATCTGCATACGTGTTTTAGGTCAGTCTTCATAGGTAATAAAGCTGGTGGATCATTCACCATGACAGCCAGGTACGTAACATTTTAATAAGAATTTTTCTTCAAGGTAAAACAAAAACATTTTCTTTGTTTGCATTTTGAGACCCACATTTTACATGATTTTAATTTGTCATGGAGATGAATACAAAGTTACCTTTAACAAACTGAGAGCATTAGATGGAAGTTCCTGGAAAAAAAAAAGTAAGCACATAGTGATCCTCTACTCAGAACACATCTGGTGTTTTCATGTTTGCAAAGAAACAATATTATTTAAGGGTAGTTTTAGAATATTCCAACTAGCTGTGTTTTTTTTTTTTGTATTAATGAACAAAGAATATAAAACAAAAAGTTTGTGTTTTTTTCTCGTATGAACACAAAAAAATGAGAACATAAAAGTTTAAATGTAAAGGTTAGAAAAATTTAAAAAATCAAGTGGAAAACAAAATAAAAGGATAGAAGGAGAAGAAGGATGGTGGTTAGGGAAAGCTAAGGGTTAATATAGGCCTATAAAGGAACACATAAAATAAAATAAAAGCACACTTTTTTTACTTGTCACTGTTTACTTGGATTTATCCTTTGATCTGAAGTTACGTCGGGGTGATTTACTAAAACTGGAGAGTGCAAAATCTGGTGCAGCTGTGCATGGTAGCCAATCAGCTTCTAACTTCAGCTTGTTCAATTAAACTTTGACCAAAAAAAAAAAAAAAAAAAAGATATAAAAAAACCCTGCAAGATGATTGGTTTCTGTGCAGAGCTGCACCAGATTTTGCACTACCCCAGCTGGTGCGTTTTGCAGGAAAAAGTGTGCCTTTTTTGGTCTGTTTCGGGTCCGAATTCAGCCCAAAATTTGGGCTAAAATAAAACCTGACATGGTGAACAAGGATACACCAGACACCTGCTGTGCGAAGGATCCATCTTAGGTGTGAACCCAGCCCTAAAAAAGTAACAGGGCACGAAAAACTCTAATTAAATCATGATGAAAGTTGATCAAACCAAATCCCGTTAATTATACCAGTAGCTCCAAGAGTTCCACCAGTTCACAACCAAGATCCAGGGATAGAATTTTCTGAAAAAATAAAATACAAAGTGCGTGCTTAAAAAGATAAACTATGCATTGTTACGCTTACAAGTTTTTAAAACATATATAAACCGGATCTGAACTCAAAAAGTGAATATTTGCTATGTCATAAGTAGCATCTATAAATGGAAATTCTGCCTAAACAGTACCTTAAAATTTTACATTTTCATGGAATTTCATATAAAGATGACAGTTGAAATAGCCTTTGCCTAAGCTTAGAGACAATTTGCAATACAAGTGAATAGTCTTTTTTGGTCCTCTTTAACCACTTGAGATCCGCGCTATAGCCAAATGACGGCTACAGCGCGGATCTCCTTTTCCGGGACGACGTCAATAGACGTAGTCCCGTGTATGAGCGGCCTGCGCGCCCCCTGAGGGGCGCGCGCGGCACGCTCTGTGATCGGCGAGTCCATGAGACTCGCCTGATCACCGATCCGTGCAAGGGGTCGATCCCGACCCCTTATCACGTGATCAGCTGTCAGCCAATGACAGCTGATCATGTGATATAACGGAGCCGGTAATCGGCTAGTATTCCTCCTCGCGCTGACACCTCACCCGCGGCCGTGATCGGGACATTAGTCCTAATCACGGCCAGCAATGCAAGTGCCCACCTGCCCCCTGCCAGTGCCCACCTGCCCCCTGCAGTGCCACCCTAATTAAAAGTAAGTGCCCCCCGTCAGTGCCACCCAGCAGTGCCCATAGTGCCACCCAGCAGTGCCCACAGTGCCACCCAGCAGTGCCCACAGTGCCACCCAGCAGTGCCACCCACAGTGCCCACAATCTGCCTCAAAGGTGCTGCACCCCAGTGCCGCCCATCAGTGCCCAGCAGTGCCGCCCATCAGTGCCCAGCAGTGCCACCTATCAGAGCCACCTATCAGTGCCACCTATCAGTGCCCATCAGTCCCATCTATCAGTGGTACCTATCAGTGCCCATCCGTGCCACCCATCCGTGCCACCCATCCGTGCCACCCATCCGTGCCATCTTATCTGTGCCCATCTTTGCCCATCAGTGCCGCCTTATCTGTGCCCATCGGTGCCGCCTTATCTGTGCCTATTAGTGCCGCCTTAACTATGCCTATCAGTGCCCACCAGTGCAGCCTATCAGTGCCCACCAATGCAGCCTATCAGTGCCCACCAATGCAGCCCATCAGTGCCCACCAATGCAGCCTATCAGTGCCGCCTAATCAGCGCACTTCAATGAAGGAGAAAAATTACCCGTTTGCAAAATTTTATAACAAACTATTAAAACATGATTTTTTTTTTTTTGCATCTTTTTTTGTTTGTTTAGCAAAAAATAAAACTCCGAGCTGTAACTAAATACCACCAAAAGAAAGCTCTATTTGTGGGAAAAAAATGATAAAAATGTCATTTGGGTACAGTGTTGTATGCCCGTGCAATTGTCATTCAAATTGCATCAGCGCTGAAAGCTGAAAATTGGTCTGGGACTGAGGGGGGTTTAAGTGCCCAGTAAGCAAGTGGTTAAAGAATAAGGTAGTATGGAGCATTGCTAAAGCAGGGGCAGGCAATGTGTAAAACCTGGTTATTAGATGGCCTTTCCATCTTCTTTAACACATAAAAAACAATATGCAATATTTTAGTCATATTAGTGTTAGAATGAGCTCCACCTGTTTCTTAAAATCATATGTTTTATTAAAATACAGTAAAACCTTGGATTGCAAGCATAATTTGTTCCGGAAACGTGTTTGTAATCCAAAGCACTTGTATAGCAAAGCAAATTTTCCCATAAGAAATAATGGAAACTCAGATGATTCATTCCACAACACTTTATTCATATTTCCTTTAGTTTATTATAGTCCATTTTAAAATATTATAGCAATGTGACTTCAAGGCAACATCAAGGCAACTTTGAGGCAACTTCCATTAAAATCAATGGGCACAAGTTGAATAGAAGTCACCTTGAAGTAGTACAGGAACCTTTTCTAAAGTCGGAGCAACCTCAGTAGTGCTAATTAAGACAGCTCTCATTGATTAAAATGGGATTTCACATGTCACGCGACTTGGGGTCTCACAAGTCGGATCCCAAGTCGCGGCAGTATAAGCCTAAATGTTGTACCTGCATTAACCACTTACAGACCGGACCATTTTGCTGGCTTAAGACCAGACCACTTTTTGCGATTCGGCATTGTGTCGCTTTAACTGACAATTGTGCGGTTGTGCGACGTGGCTCCCAAACAAAATTGGCGTCCCTTTTTTCCCACAAATAGAGATTTCTTTTGGTGGTATTTGATCACCCCTGTGGTTTTTATTTTTTGCGCTATAAACAAAAAAAGAGCGACAATTTTGAAAAAAACAAATTTTTTACTTTTTGCTATAATAAATATCCCCCAAAAATATATATAAAAACATTTTTTCCTCAGTTTAGGCAAATATGTATTCTTCTACATATTTTTGGTAAAAAAATAATCGCAATAAGCGAATTATTGATTGGTTTTCGCAAAATTTATAGCATTTACAAAATAGGGGATAGTTTTATGCCATTTTTATTAATAATTTTTTTTACAAGTAATGGCGGCGATCAGCGATTTTTATTGTGACTGCAACATTATGGTGGACACATCGGACATTTTTGACACATTTTTGGGACCATTGTCATTTATACAGCAATCAGTGCTATACAAATGCACTGATTCCTGTGTAAATGACACTGGCAGTGAAGGGGTTAACCGGGGGTGTCAGTGTAGGGGTTAAGTGTGTCCTAGGGGTGTGCTGTGGGGGGGCGTGGCTGTGTGTTATTAAACACTGTTCTCTTTTCCAATCACAGGGAGCAGAGATCAGTGTCACTTGTTGATAGGCAGAACGGGGAGATGCTGTTTACTTCAGTCTCCCCATGAGACGATCCCCTCGGCAATGGAGTCTGCAGGACCCGCCACTGGACTCACGGGGATCCCGACCGGCACACGCGATTGCACGGCTGCATTCTTAAAGGGATGTACCTCAGTTGTAACATGACGCTACTCATAATCGTTTATAAAGTTAACATTTATAAGAAAAGTGTTGCTCGTCTTGTAAAACACTCACAGACCGGGTTACTCCCAATCCAAAGTTTTATTGTAATACCATTTAATAGATAGTTGTTGCTTCTTTAAAAATACCTTATTTATTAAATTAAAGGTCAACTCCACTTATAACCAGTATTTTCGTTTTTGACCAGCATTTTTGGTCAAATTACCCAATTTTTTGGCAAAGATCTCCTCTCGCAAGTCAAAAAAAATATCACTTTCTTACAGATAGATTCTGCTTTGAGGATGTTAACTCCATTAGGGAGGCATTAAACTATCATTTGGCTTTTCAATTGCTTTGGAAATTTAATGGAACTATGTGTTCTGGTGGAAGAAGATAGCATGGGAATGGAAACATCAGCAACCACACTGAACAGAAATGTTACATTTAAATGGAACCCTATGGCTAGGTTTGCACTTGTATGGGTCCTGTGCATTTGCCTGAGCACAGCAGCCCATTCATTTGAATCGGATGCTGTACCTGCAGGAAACACAGGGAAAAGGCCCCCAACCCTTTTTAAAAAACATGCAGTTTTGTTCACTTAAAAATGCACTGTGTTTTTTAATGCTTGGGGGTGACATTAAAAATCAATGGCACCTCTGCATGTTTCCTAACTGGCAGCATGTTTTGCCTGTGAGTTAGGAATGCATGAAATTATGCATGGGTTCCTCATCTGCACAGATGTGAATCTAGCGTTATAGTTTATATAAAAAATTAACAAAAATAAAAATAATCCAAATTACCAAGGTATGTAGTACGTCTTCCATTAGGCATATTTCTCTTGTTTCCCTTTCTTCTTCAGGACATATCTGCAAAAAGTACACACATTTAAAATAATCTAGTAAACACATGCTGTATATTGGTTATACAGGGCATACTTTTTGAATCCATCAATTTATCTCTCTGTCTATCTAATTTGACTTTACAAAAGAGTATTCTCTGAGCTTAGTAAATAAGGTTAAACTGTTTTTGCTTCAATCAACCAGTCCTTTACTATCAAAAATAAAATCCTGTTTATTTTTTTCTTTTACTTGATAGTATATTCAAAATGAGCATAGACCTTTTTTTTCGAGCATTCATTATGCAAATTGAACACTAGTGATGGACGAACTTCCGACGGGACGTTTCGCGAACGCGGAGCGCGAACGCGGCCGATAGTTCGCGAAACGGAACGTTCGCGGCGGGCCCCATTGACTTCAATGGGAGACGAACTTCGCAAACCTTTAGGTCAAATTTGCAGCCACAAAATAATTATTAGCTGGGCAAACATAGTCCCACCACATGGCCAATGACATAACACATGTATGAGGTGAATTTGGGATCGATAACTACAAGCATTCTTTTTTTATATGGGAAATTGTTCTGACAATTCAGGACTGTGGAGCGCATGAAGGCAATGGAGGAGAGGGAAGGTCAGGGACCAGGGTAGGCAAAGAAGAGGGTGCAGGAGATGATCACCAGCAGCGTGACATACAGCAATGACACCTGCACCGTGATAGAGTCATCTGACAACAGCACCGTGATAGAGAGCACTGACATCAGCAGCGTGACATAAAGCATTAACACCAGCACCGTGACATACAGCATTGACAGCAACACCGTGATAGGGAGCACTGACATCAGCAGCGTGACATAAATCACTCACACCAGCACCGTGATATACAGCACTGACAGCAGCACCGTGATAGAGAGCACTGACATCAGCAGCGTGACATAAATCACTCACACCAGCACCGTGATATACAGCACTGACAGCAGCACCGTGATAGAGAGCACTGGCATCAGAAGCGTGACATACAGCACTGACATCAGCACCGTGATATACAGCACTGACAGCAGCACCGTGATAGAGAGCACTGACATCAGAAGCGTGACATACAGCACTGACATCAGCACCGTGATATACAGCACTGACAGCAGCACCGTGATAGAGAGCACTGACATCAGAAGCGTGACATACAGCACTGACATCAGCACCGTGATATACAGCACTGACAGCAGCACCGTGATAGAGAGCACTGACATCAGAAGCGTGACATACAGCACTGACATCAGCACCGTGATATACAGCACTGACAGCAGCACCGTGATAGAGAGCACTGACATCAGAAGCGTGACATACAGCACTGACATCAGCACCGTGATATACAGCACTGACAGCAGCACCGTGATAGAGAGCACTGACATCAGAAGCGTGACATACAGCACTGACATCAGCACCGTGATATACAGCACTGACATCAGCAGCGTGACATTAAGCACTCACACCAGCACCGTGATATACAGCACCGACAGCAGCACCGTGATAGAGAGCACTGACATCAGCAGCGTGACATTAAGCACTCACACCCGCACCGTAATATACAGCACTGACAGCAGCACCGTGATAGAGAGCACTGACATCAGCAGCGTGACATTAAGCACTCACACCAGCACCGTGATATACAGCACTGACAGCAGCACCGTAAGCAGCCCCAGGAGGAAGTCAGCACAGCACAGGGATGGTGTGATCCCCTCATAATAAGCAGGCCCAGGAGAAAATCAGCACAGCACAGGGATGGTGTGATCCCCTCATAATAAAAACCCCCAGGAGTAAGTCAGCACAGCACAGGGATGGTGTGACTGATTAGCAGACTGTACGTCAGTCCCTATACTGCTGAAGGACTGCTGCAGTATAGGGCAGCGGTCAGCAGTGGTGCACCTCAACCCTATGTATTGTGGACCGATACCGGTCCTTACAGAACAGCAGACTGTACCTCACTCAACCCTATGTACTGTAGCACCCTTCACCAAGTTACCAGTCCTCATAAGGACCTTTGTGGACCAAGTAGGTTGTGTGTGACTGATTAGCAGACTGTACGTCAGTCCCTATACTGCTGAAGGACTGCTGCAGTATAGGGCAGCGGTCAGCAGTGGTGCACCTCAACCCTATCTATTGTGGACCGATACCGGTCCTTACAGAACAGCAGACTGTACCCCACTCAACCCTATGTACTGTAGCACCCTTCACCAAGTTACCAGTCCTCATAAGGACCTTTGTGGACCAAGTAGGTTGTGTGTGACTGATTAGCAGACTGTACGTCAGTCCCTATACTGCTGAAGGACTGCTGCAGTATAGGGCAGCGGTCAGCAGTGGTGCACCTCAACCCTATCTATTGTGGACCGATACCGGTCCTTACAGAACAGCAGACTGTACCTCACTCAACCCTATGTACTGTAGCACCCTTCACCAAGTTACCAGTCCTTATAAGGACCTTTGTGGACCAAGTAGGTTGTGTGTGACTGATTAGCAGACTGTACGTCAGTCCCTATACTGCTGAAGGACTGCTGCAGTATAGGGCAGCGGTCAGCAGTGGTGCACCTCAACCCTATGTATTGTGGACCGATACCAGTCCTTACAGAACGGCAGACTGTACTGCACTCAACCCTATGTACTGTAGCACCCTACACAGACCAAGTTACCAGTCCTGATAAAGAGCTTTGTGGAACAAGTGAGTTGTGAATGATTAGCAGACTGCAGCAGAAGGGCAGCAGTCAAGTATAATATTCTTTCTATGTTTGGAAGAAAGAATATTATACGTGTACAAGCCTATTACCATACCACTGATACCAGTCCTGAAAAGAACCTTTGTGGAACTAATAGTAACAGCAACTGTTTAAACTGACCCTCACTGCCTGACACACTGCTTCCTTCCTGTCCCTATACAAACTGGCAAAACAGAGGAGACTGGAACAATTACTGGTTACTCGAATAGCACTTTTGTGGACCTGATAGTAACAGCTAATGATGATGATGATGATGATGACTAATCTGGCTGTCCCTAAAAAAGCAGCAGACACAGAGCTCTGTCCCTTTATCTAAACTGACAAAAGACACTCAGGCTGCTGCAACAATCAGTAGCACAGCAAACCTATATACACCTAACACCTATACCAGTCCTGAAAAGAACTTTTGTGTACCAAATAGCTAGCGTTTTATCTGTCCCTGCTCCAAACAGCAAGCTTTCCCTATAGTGACAGAAGAAAGAATGTAAAATGGCCGCCGGATCGGGTGTATTTATAAGTTAGGGGGAATGTCCAAGTGTCCATGTGCTGTCATGTCTCAATTGGCTGTCCTGTACCCTATGATGGATGTGTCATCAGGTCAAAGTTCCTTTACACAGTAAAAACACGGAAGTCCGCCGGGCGAACGACGCCAATAGTCCGCCGGACTGGCAGACCGCGAACAGCCGAAATTCGCCGCGAAACGACCGCCGGGCGAACTGTTCAGCCATCCTTAGTGAACACACATTTTGAAGGCATTAATTCAAGTTAGCTTTTCATCAAGTCAAACCCCAACATGTCCACAATGGTGTGCATCATCCTGCCAATAGTTGACATTTGAACACCCAGTGGAGTTTGCAAAAGGAAGGGTATGTCTGCATAAAGAGTACCAAATAACTGAAATCCTCGCTGAAAACAATGTACATACAACATATATCACCAGGTCATTTTTCATTTGCTTTTTAGTTTATAAAGTCATGCACCAACAAGTCTATACATGGGTATTTTAACTAGCTTCAAGCTTCTTTTGCATTCCCACTGATTGGCATGAAAAGAGAACCATTTCTGATCTGAACCAATGTTCATGTGCACAGGCTCTTAGCCCTTGTACACACGGTCGGACATTCTGACAACCAAATCCGTTGGATTTTGTCCGACGGATTTTGTCCGACGGATTTTGTTGGAAACTGTTGCATACACACGCTCGGACAAAGTTGTCGGAAAAACCGATCGTTCAGAACGTGGTGACGTTATTTCGTTACGATGAGACTACGTTCAGGCTAGTAGCCAATAGCTTTGGTCTAGGAATTTGATCTGAGCATGCGTGGCACTTTGTCCGATCAGAATTCTCTACACACAATCGGACAAAGTCCGATCAGATCCTGTTGTCGGAAAATCTTATAGCCCTGCTCTAAAAACTTTGTTGGTTGGATATTCTGATGGAAACAGTCCGATGGAGCCCACACACGGTCGGATTGTCCGACAACTTGGTCCGATCGGACATTTTCCGTCAGACTGTCCGACCGTGTGTACAAGGGCTAAGAGATTGTTCACATTGTAAAACAGAAATAGAAGACGTGCACACCTAGTGCATTACCAGAGATAATTTAATAAGAAGAAATTTTAGTATAAAAGTGGGTACTCACAAAATGCAACTGACAAAAGGCCATAAACACAGTGCATGGAAATGCACAGAACACGGAGTACAGCTAGCGTGTTTCGGGGCACACCCCCTTCCTCAGAGCTTGGCTAAAGGCAGCACTCCACCCATGGCTAACATTTAAACTATAATAAGCAGCTGTGGTCTGTATGCATTATCCCAAGGGAAAGTCATTAGGAAATGTTCTAATACCCTTTAGAGGCAAGTGCGAAACCACAGACTTACAGGAAGAGCGACTGGATTGGGCAACATGGAAATCCCTCTTCAAAACTCTTGTGGCCCACTTTGTTGTGTTACTATCAGTTGTCGTTGTGCACTGAAGTATTCTTCTAAATCAATGGAACTGCATCAAGTGCCACGTGTTGTGGTAACATGTGGTAAACCGTGCTTTCTATTTAATATATATTATTTATAAAAATTACATTTACCTTCAAAAAAGCAACTTTTTCCATAGCTGACTCCACGCAACGGACATAGTGTTGAGCTTTACTTTTCTGAAAACAAATTGTAAATAGATCATATAACAAAGTAAGGGAAACAAATAAAAACACAAAAACAATAAAAGATAACTCAGAGGGCTGAAAACATTGTTTGAGATTTAAGTTAAGTTCACAGGAAACCTTAAAGTGTTTGTAAAGTCAGAAGGTTTTCTATCTTGATGCATTCTAGGGACTCTCTCTCCTCATTGGCTTAGGCGGCAATTTCTAACGCTTCACAAATTCTCCTATAGTGTTAGGATGGGTGTTAGCCCTTGTACACACGGTCGGAGATTCCAACAACCAAATCTGTCGGATTTTGTCCGTCAGATTTTGTCCGTCGGATCTTGTCCGAAACTGTTGCATACACACGGTCAGACAAAGTTGTCGAAAAATCCGATCTTTCAGAACGTGATGACGTAATTTCGTTACGATGGAACTACGTTCAGGCTAGTAGCCAATAGCTTTGATGTAGGAATTTGATCTGAGCATGCGTGGCACTTTGTCCGATCAGAATTTTCTACACATGATCCGAGTATGTCCTATCGGACCAGTTTGTTGGAAAATATTTCCAGCAAGTTGGAAAATTTGGTCTGACGGATATTTCAACGGAAACAGTCCGATGCATACCACACACAGTCGGATTATTCGACAACACGGTCCGATAGGACACATTCCGACGGATTCTCCAACCGTGTGTACAAGGGCTAAGACCCGCGTTAATGAACTTTAGTATGGGTGTTAGACTGGCATCAATAAGCATTAGTATGGGTGTTAAAGAGGAAGTAAACCCTGATGGGTTTACTTCCTCTTTTTTTCCCTGCAAAGGTAAAGCATAATGGACTACTATGCATCGCATAGTAGCTCATTATGTGTCACTTACCTGACACAGGAGCCAGCGAAGTCGCCGCTGTCCCCTGTAGTCCGCCGCATCCATGTTGCTTGTGGCGTCTCGCAGCTCCGACGAATCACAGCGGCGCAACCGCGATGACGTCACTCCCGCGCATGCGCACGGGAGTCGCGTCTCGCAGCTCCGCCGCTGCCATACGGCGAAGCCGCGATGACGTCACTCCCGCGCATGCGCACGGGAGTCGACAAATTTGGCAAATCCATTCCTGGATTTGCCGCATTTAGTGCGCCTGCGCGCCGCTGTCTACGGCGCATGCGCCGTAGACAGCGGTGCCCATTTTCGGGCAAATATCTCCTAAACCATATAGGTTTAGGAGATATTGCTTGGACCTACAGGTAAGCCTTAATCTAGGCTTACCTATAGGTCCAAGTTGTTTGGAAGGGTTTACTTCCTCTTTAAACTGGTATTGATGAGTTTTAGTATGAGCGTTAGACTGGCATTTTAGAAGCATGAATGATGAGTTAAAAACGTTCCTTATGCACAAGTTTGAAGCCTTTGATGAGCATTAATGCGTGTTGAAACTGCTCCACAATGGAAAGTGACATTACAAGAAATAAACGAATTTGAATGCACCGCAACCACGCCGCAAAAGCCTGCCAAAACGCTTGCCAAGCATTACTATAGACTTGAATGGAAGGCATTAAAGTCTTCAAATGCCTTCTGACTCGACATAGGGCTTAAATTTTGAAGCAAATTGACTCGACGCAAGACTAATGCTTCATGCTTTGATAATGTGAACAACCGTGTGTACTGTCCATTGTAACATTTGCATAGGCATTTGAGGGGCATTTTTAACACACCTCAAATGTCTGCTTTTAATGCCAGTATAGACTTAGCCTAAAACAGAACTTCACCCAAAAGGGGAAATTGTGCTCTTGCTCCTCCCCCCCCCAACTTCTCTAACATACGTGGCACATTTTTTGGGGGGGGGGGCGGGCACAAGGTTTTGACAGATACCTGCTCCCACTTCTGCACTGTGCAGTTGCTTGGGGAGAAAGCTGAATTCTTCCACCCTCACCCTGCCCACAGCATTCTAGGACAAATTTGAGGTCCCAAAAGACTGTGGAAAATGAACGGTGCAGCTCACACATGCACAGTTGGTAGCTGGCTGTGAAGCCACAAGGAGTCACAGCCAGCTGCCTACAGTTAAGATGGCAGTGCCTGGGACTGAAGAACAGTGAAAAAAATGGCTCAAGCGAGGACAGCAATGGATCCCTGGACAGGCAGTGTCTGTTTATTAAAAGTCAACAGCTACAGTTTTTGTAGTTCCTGACTTTTAATTTTCATGCATATGACTAAAGCTCTTTAAAGTGGTTGTAAAGGCTGAGGGCTTTTAAGCTTCATGCATTTTTTGCATGAAGGTAAAAAACCTTCAGTGTGCAGCTCCCAACTCAGCCCCCCTTAATACTTATCTAAGCCCAAGCTCCATCCAGCGATGTGCATGAGAGCCAAGGCTCCCCCTGATCTTTCCCTCCTCATTGGCTGAGATGCAGCAGCAGGACCCATGGGCTCCTCCTGATGTCAATCACAGCCAGTGAGGGGGAATAAGGGGGTGTGACTGAGCTGTGCTTTCTGTGTCTTATGGGCCCAGGAGCAAGCACGTACAAGTGCCCCCCATAGAAAGCTGGTTGCTATGGGGGCACTTCGCGGGGGGGGGGGCCAAAGTGCCATGGAGGACCCGAGCAAAGGTGGATCGAGGCTGCTCTGAGAAAAAATATTGCACAGAGAAGGTATGACACGTTTGTTATATTATGTTTACTTTACAAACATTTTAAAGAGGAAGTAAACCCTGATGAGTTTACTTCCTCTTTCATTCCCTGCAAAGGCAAAGCATAATGGACTACTATGCATCGCATAGTAGCCCATTATGTGTCACTTACCTGACACAGGAGCCAGCGAAGTCACTGCTGTCCCCTGTAGTCCGGCGCATCCATCTTCTCGTGGGTCTCGCAGCACCACCGCTGTCATTCGGCGAAGCCGCGATGACGTCACTCCCGCGCATGCGCACGGGAGCCGAGACGCGCAGCATCTTCGTTATCGAGAATGCCACGCTCAGTGTGCCTGCGCACCGCTGTCTGCGGCGCATGCGCCGTAGACAGCGGTGCCCGTCTTCGGGCAAATATCTCCTAAAACGTATAGGTTTGGGAGATATTTCTTGGACCTACAGGTAAGCCTTAATCTAGGCTTACCTGTAGGTCAAAGTGGTTTGTAAGGGTTTACAACCACTTTAAGGACTCTAGATTTCTAGTAGGAACAAAAGGTATTTTTCTGTACCTAGCCTAAAGAAAAGTAATACATCCACCACATCTTAGGACTGGCATATATTATATTTTTAAACAAATTATATTATATTATATTATACTTTTGTTCTTGGGTTTCGATATACTTTAATGACAATGTCTCAAGCAGCACCACATGCTTCTGAACTTTATATACATCTTAACCATATAAATAAAAAAAACTAATCACTCACATCCTCTATAATATGATTTTAAGAGCATTAATAGTTTTAATCCTACCCCTAGATACAATATTTTTGCATTTTCATACATCACTCCCGGGTTTACAAAAAATATCAAGAAATGGCAATTATCATATAGTATAAAAATGAAATAATATGGACTGATAATTTTTATTTTTTTTAATATATACATGTTTTTTTTCTTGACTGAAATGTTAAATCCTTTCTTTATTTTAATATACATTTTTTTAGTGGCATAAAAGATTTATAATATTTTTTTTTTTTTACTTTTCTGTCAGTCATAGCCATTGAAAAAGTCCCTGAACACTTATGATAAGGAGAACAAGATGCTGATTTAAGAGCGTCTTTTTATTATAATAGTTGCCTTGCAATGGCTACGCTATGGAATTTTGCAGTATGGCACCCACAGTGCTGGAGGGCAAACCACAAAGAACTTATTGATCATTCTTTTACCAGCCAGACAATATTAGAGGATAAGTCAAAGTGGTTCTAAAGGCTCCACCTTCTCTGTTCAATACCTAGTACAAGCAGGCAATTATGCAATGACAGGAAGAAACAATGAACTACCTGGAGCGCTGAACAGTGCCATGGTAGTGCCCTGGTCGATCACTGAGAACTAAAAGCCGTCAGCCACAAAGACAAATGACGATGGTACTTAAAGTTACCCCTTTTACAGAACTCTTTGAATGGATCATGCGGCTGGGTGGGAAGAGCCCAGGGAGAGCGCATTTTTTTTAAATTGTGACAGCGAGTGCAAGGAGAAGAACCCACACTCGCCATCACAATGGGGGATTGGGGGGGGTTAATCTGGGAGGTGTAGAAGTTGCTGCAACAGTAACATGTTACATGTTACACCCTGAACACAGGTGTAACATGTAACATGTTAAAACATTTGAACTTATTCTCGAACAATGCTTGAGGAAAATATTGATTTTAGGTTTAATTAAGGTGCATTTAATAAATCAAAAAAAAAATACTCTAGTGCATCTTCTAATGTAATGTTGGGGGGCATGCTTAAGGGGATGCAAATACTAGCTTTCAGAATGTCAGCTTTTACATCTTGAGTTTTTCTGGGGGGACATCGGGAAACAGTTTATAATTTTGTTTGTCTGGTGTTGAAAACCAAGAAACCAACTAAAAGTGGAAGTAAAACCTCCTATAGTTTTCAGCAAAGGAAGCTGCCATCTTGACCTATGTTTAATCTACAACTGCCATGATGCTGCACAACGGATCAGTTATGGCTCTAGCCATTGGATGGTTTGACAGTCTGGTTGAGAGCACAACCAATGGGAGAAATTAAACGGTTAAATGGATGGGTTTACTTCCTTTTTAAGTATTTATTACAAAATACTTATGAGTACTCATTAGAAATCACCCAGCAAATGACAATTCTTCAGTTCAGGAGGATGAATGTTCTGTGATACTTAGAAGTTTTAAGCATGAACACTCTAAATAAAAACCATACAATATACTATACAATACCAAAGCACAATAATATATGGGTTTCTTACTTCCAACGCATTGAGTTTAGAGGCCAGACCATTACTTGTTTCTAAAAAGAAATATTAGAAGATGTATTAATAGTGGAAAACCTACTAATAAAACTTTTTAAACAATATCTAATATGGGCAGCATAGTCACACAGTGGTTAGGTTAGCACACCTGCCTTGCAGCAGTGTGAATCCTATACTCCTTGTGCTTTCATTGGTTTCTCAGGTACTCCAATTTCCTCCCACTCTCTAAAGATTTGTTGATAGTTTAAATGGCTCCTATCTAAATTTGCCCTTATAAATTTGTGCTTGTGTGATAGTGTCTTGTTTGATGTGAATAAACAGTATGTAAGCACTGCATAAATGAATGGGGATATGTAAATACCTGTAATAATTTAAATAAGCATTACAGCTTTTATGAATGAAACAAGATCTATGAATAGAGGATAGGGAATGATTGAAAGGTTTACCCCCTCCATTCATAGACCCTATTTCATTCATAGAAGCTGTTGTAACGGCTTCTATGAAAGGAGGAGTTAGATGGAAAGGGTGAGCATAGTCGGGTACTCTTGATGAGAGCCTGTCATAGCTCCCTCAGTTCAGTTAAGCTCTGCTGCACCAGCAGATTATGGCGGCAAGGGTAAGGGAAGTAATGGTGTAGGAAGATTTATGCTAAACCTTGACACAGCAACACAAGGGACACATCTCACTGAAGCTAAGTAACAACTCTTGTGTCGATTTTTTTTTTTTTAAATCAAACTTAGGCTTTAAATGTTAACACACAGTAGTGCAATTATTTATATTTAGACCCTGAGGTACAGTTAAAGAATGTAAACCCAACATTTCATATTCATGATATGTGACTGCTGTACCATACACTTGTATTAAAAAGAATCCTGTTCTCTTTATATTGCTTCCTTTGTGTGAAATTCACAAGGTGCATGGTGCACAGAACCCTGGCCTCCGCCAATGATCAGACTTGTACTGACATACCCCCCTCCCTGCTGCACCACCATTTATTGGGAAGTTCAGTGGGAAATTGATCACTTATAAAAAAGGGAAAAAGTTATTTATAATGCATTTATGTCTATGTATGTATACACAAATGTTTTGCCTTTCAATTCTATTTTAAATTAAAAAGGTTGTTTTACAAGGTGAGGATTTACATATACTTTAAGCATTAGACCAAAACTATTATTCCTGTAGTTATACTCCCTTATTCGTTTTTGACCTGCGATCTTTGAGAAAAGCAGGAATGCATGTTTGTAATACTATACATAGATTTGAATAAAATTTTTATTGAGCTATATGTTAACCCATCCACTAAAATCTCATACAAGCTTTATCATGTTAAAGCAATTTCAAAAGTATTTTTTTTTTCAGCTTAGCTTTCTTTAAAATAATATCTGTCAATTTTTGCCATCAAGACACTGTTATAGGCTATCAATGGCCTGTCCCTGTCTCCCAGTTCTGCTTCTGCATTGTCACCCTATCAGAGCTTCTTCTTAAGAGGAATATATGCAGCTCTGTACATTGCAAAGGCATCTTTCACTGTTGTTACCATTAGTAAACTCATTTAAAATAATGGCATTCAGTAGCTGAATCCTTGCAGACAGTCAGTAGCATCAAATGAGCTGCAGGAACTCAGCAATGCTGATGTGCAAAAAAAAAAAAAAAAAAAGAAAAGAAAAAGAAAAAAAAAAACTATGCACAGTGATTTAGCGGATTGTCATTGATGTAAGGTTTCCATCTACTTCAAATATTAAAATATTAAAAGATACATTGTCAAGAGCTGCTCTTACCAATAAAGCTGGAGATGCCCAAAAGAAGGAAAATCACAGCAATCTTCATGATGGTGCAAAATGTGTGTAAAGCTATTAAACTTACAGTAGAATGTAATTGCTCTCTGAAGTCTAAAGCATTTACCATCCCCTTTATATACATCCAGAATGATGCTTAAGGCAGATCTTGTCATCTTCCTTGTTTGTTGATTGGCAAGGAATTAATTATTGTCAGAATTCCAACATCCTATGACAAGGATGTTGTGACATATTTATGTATTATTCAGAGAACATGCATTTGTTCTAATTTAGTAGGATCTAATTATTTAAACCAACATTCCTTTTTATACACAATGATTATGAAACTGAACAAATAGGCTTGCTTTGTATCCCACAAGGTCCATGGTGAGAATAGGTCCACAAAAAGTTAAAGTGACTGCGGTAGAGTCTCATAACATAGCCATCAATGTATATTGAGAAGATTTGGAGGTTTTAAGTATTACCCTTTTATTGTTTAATAACCTACTGTATTCAAGCTTTCGGGACTTACCGTATTCCGTTTTTGTAGAAGCTACATCTACCATATTAATATAGTTTTCAGGGAGAACCTCAAATACAGACTTGTTTTTTAAGTTTATGAAAAAGTCATCTATTAGGCCATTTATTTCAGTCAGGGGTATACGCCTAACATTGACCACTAAAGTAAAGGGGTCTATCATTATGGGGTGTTTAAAATGCTCTGTAAAGTAAAAATAAAAGTTTGCACTCAGCCAAAGTAAAAACATTGTGGACTGTTGCAATTCTAGTTTCCTTAGCACACAGTCCAATAAACTGTATTAAAATAAAAAGGGTGCGCTGTCCCTTTTAAATGAACAAAATTCCAAATAAGTGCAAAAAAAGCAAATGTAAAAAACGCAATGAATATGTGCTAACATTTGAAATAACAAATAAGTGCAAATAGGCAAACATGAAAACCAATGAATATGTGCTGGTCCTCTTAATCATACATAATAAATATGTACAATTCTGCAAATAAGCAATTGTGATTAAAAAAAAGTCTGAACATGTGTGCAATGAACTAAGAATTATTGCACTCCTTTTATATGTGCACTTATTTGTGATTTCACATTTGTACATTTGCTTTTTTGCTCTTATTTAGGAATTTGATTAAAATGCTACTACCACCTTCTACAAATGTAGCTAGAGGTATCACTGGGGTTCACAGTCTAATACATGTCTTAATACAAAGGCTAAGTGTTGCAGAAAGGGGTTAAATTCGAGAGCCCAGCAAAAATTGGTATGGGGCCCCATCCCCCCTGGAAAGTATTTTTTTTTTTGCTTTTATGCTGGCAGGTGGCAGATGAACATGTGTATATACAGTATCTACAGCAGTGTGCACATACATTACCTCTATAACTTCCTTTAACACCCCCCCCCCCAAAAAAATAAAGCAAAAAAAAAGGGTATAAGAAAGGGGGAGTCAGCAGGTCAATTAAAACAGTGGTTATGGCATTGAGAAGAACTTTGTGAGCACATGCAACACCATTCTCCTTTATAGCATATGGCATTGAGTGCTACAGAAAGGCAGCCCTCTCACACGACCAGCCTATTTCTGACACATTGTAGGAGTACATGTACAGTTTATTTTCCCCAATTGTGGCAGATTGCTATCTGTTTCTGCCGACACAGGAAAAAGATAAAAAAAAAAACACATACCTATGTTTTATTAAAAAAAAATCTTTTTTTAATAATCTCCCCATCACTATCACCATTTCTTCCTTCAACCTTTGTGAGCAAGGTCTTTCCTTCATAACTGGGGCTTCTAGCATAAGTATGAATGAATATAATAAAACTATGTGTAGTAAATGGAGCAAAGAGCTTTCCACACCCTGATTCTTAAATTGTCATAAAAGTAAGTCATAAAATCAATATTGAAGACAAAAAGTGTTGACAGCGCTCAGGAAATGAGCTGGAATAGATGGGTAATGGCTGCAATGAACCACATGTATATTTAAAAAGGTTACTGGTGATTTGCTCCAAAAATTAAAACAGTACACATTTGCATGACAATGTTACCACAAGGCTGTAAGGCTGGCTCAGGCACTGATGGATCACTAGGACTGACCGGGTTAACCAACCAAGGGACAACGAAAAAAGGAAAGCCACAAGGACATGCTAGCTGCAGTGTGTGATGTGTCGGCAAAGGAAGACAGTGTCACTGACACTGGCAATGTAAATAGAGCCAAGACTTGATAAACCATGTAAAACCAGTAGTCACTGCAACAGAGACGCCCTGCTCCACATTGGCTATGGCTGGTTCCTTCCCTGACACCTCTGATTCAGCTTGTCTTTGGTGATGCCCTCTTCCTTCAACGCTCACCACTGAGCTTTTCCCCTGGACACAGTCAGCCGCATGGCTCTAGTTATGTCACCAGTGTTAGTGACACCATCTTCCCTTCCCTTGTCGATCAGTCTGTCTCTATACACCACACACTGAAGTTGGCGTGTCCTTGTGGTTTTCCATGGTCGGTGTCCCCTGGTTGGTTGTCCCGGTCAGTCCCAGTGATCCATCACTGCCTGAGCCAGCCTTACAGCCTTGTGATAACATTGGCACTCAAATTTGTACTGTTTTAATTCTTGGAATAAATCGCCAGAAACATTTTTGAGTATACATGTGGTTCATTGCAGCCATTACCATCCATTCCAGCTCAGTTCTTGAGCGCTGTGAACCCTTTTTGTCTTCAGCATTTCAGCATCTGATCCTTTGCCATTAGACAGCAGCACGGTTCAGCTGAACATATATTGCATTATGTGGTTTTTCCTGTGATTAGATCTAGATCATCTAGATCAGTGATGGCAAACCTTGGCGACCCAGATGTTTTGGAACTACATTTCATCATGGGAAATTTAGTTCCAAAAAAATCTGGGGTGCCAAGGTTTGCCATCACTGATCTAGATGTTAAGCATAGAAAATTGTGAAAATAATTTTTGGGCTTTTATTTGCAGTCACATGGCCACTTGGTTCCCGCTTCCACTCACAAAAACAATCAGCAACATCCACCAATGTTACAGGTCCCAGAGGCTTTTTTACTCCATGGAAAATTGTGAGGCATCCCTATGCTGTGGACATCCCTTGACACTCCCTGCTTTTAAAGGGCTGACCAGGTTGGCCAGGGTGTATGGCAGTAGAAATCTGACTTCAGGACTACAGGCATGCCGTGTGTCAGCACGGCATCATGTAGATCTGAACTAGGAAGAAAAACAAAATTGACCACGTTAGGATGGATCTACCATCATGCCTACCACAGTGTAACAGCCCTGGCCCTCCCCTTTTAATGGACTGCATAAGACTGCTGTTCCATAAGGTTGAATCAAGAGACAAGCATCCAGGTAAGCACTCTCCCTCATGGACAAGCTGCATAGGGTTACTGATGCTGACAAGTTACTAAGGCTTTGGGTTGGACCTGCAGACAAGGCTAATTGAGGTAGACTGTTTAGGAACAGGCTCGTTTAGTTAAGTTCACTCACAGACCCCCCTAAGCCCACCCCCCCCCCCCCCCTGCCCGCACCCTAGAGTTGCATGGAGATTTAAATGCTCATTAGGAGACAAATTACATTATGCAAATGTGTTTTTTTGTTATTCTTACATTCATTATTCCTCTTGTACACCTACTCCTGTTTCAGCATCTATTTTTTCTGCATTTTTTTATACATTTGCGCATATGCGTTCACATCATTTTGTGCATTTTTAACTTCATACGTGTACACTTATTATCGCGTTCACAACATGTTAATGGGCGTGCAAATTGAGGTGCAAATTACTGACCAAAAATTGCAGATTTTTCTATTTTTTTTTACTGAAGAATACATAGCGCTTGTTTACGCACCTGTGTGCATAGGCGTATTATAATTAATGGGCTGTATTTTAAAGCTGCAATGTGCAAGAGGCCTTATCCGCACCTTCCAGGCAGCTCTCATATATCAACTGCAAGATTTCACAGAAAAGATCCCTGTGAAAAATGGAAATCATTGAAGTAGTCATCACTCTTACAGTGAGCACTGCTAGCTTCCAGAAGAAAGGAACGTATATCATATTTACTTGTTTTAAACTTTTTTTTTTTTTTTTTTTTTTTTTTACATTTCTTCAGTATCTTCCCAGTTTCCATGCTTTGGAAATTTATGTCATACTTCCCTGATGTCTACAGGGGGGGAGGGGTTTTCACAGCTAAGCACACCCTCCTGTCTGTATGTCTGTGCTAAGGGTAGATGGATTCAAGGAAGTAAATGCTACATACAATCATCTGCCCTTACTCAGAAATGCTAGAGGAGTGTTTTTCAAAGTGATTTCCCAACAAAATAAAGCATGGAGACATGGATGGATGGGTGATTGTGCTTTAAATATTAACATTTGATTAAACAGCTTTTTTTGGTTTGTGGTGCTCAGATTCAGTGTAATTATGCTTTTGAGAAGAACTTTAGAACTATAAAATGTACTTAGAGTGCAGTGGTTGGGAGTATGTGATATAAAGCCCAGTGTACAGAATGCAGCGGTCAGGAGTATAAAATGTACAACACAGTGTCTATCATGCAGGGCTCAGGAGAGCATAACATACACAGTGCAGGCATCATGAGAACATAACATTTCAGAGTGCAGGGGGTCAGAAGTGAGTAACAAAGAGAGTTCAGGAGTCTATAGTGCATTTCGCAAAGACCACATGACAAAAGAGTGTGTACTGCATAGAGTGCAAGGGTTTGAAGTGCATAATACACCAACTGTAGTGTTCAGGAGTGTGAAATATAGACTGCAGGGGCCAGGAGTGCAAGACGCAGAAAGTGCAGGGGTCAGGAGTATATAATCCAGAGAGTTCAGGGTTCAGGAGTATGCATAAGCTAGTGTACAGAGTACAACCATTAATGGCCCCTCTCCTTCTTGTCCCACCCCACCCTGACTCTCCAACTCATCCAATCACAGGACACTTCACATTCATTCAACTCAGCAGTTAAAGATCTGACATGCAGTGGCAGAGCAAAGTCTTCTCTTCAGCTCTGGATGTGATAGGATTAGAGGAGTAGTCTCCTCTGCCTTTGCAAATGAAAGAGTTCATTCATACACAAGCCCCACCAATAGATCATTTTTGCAAATAAAAAATTGATTATATTCATATGCAAATTATTTGCATACGGATGCACTATGGGAACAATGTGGGCAGAGCTTTTGCAGAACCCATACACAGGATGGTCCCCATACACAGGACAGCTGGACTGAGCTGAAAAGGTAGGACAGTCCCACAAAATCCAGGACTGTTGAGCAATGTAGCATAGTGTTACTCTGGCAGGGGCCACATTTAATAGCTGACTCTTCCCCAAAAGTGCAGAGGCTGTCCACCCCCACCAGCACTGGCTTCAATAACTCAGTCTAGGGGATGTATTTTTAAAATGTATTGCATGAGAACTTTGAACCAGGAGAGGGGTTAGGGCATAGAATTACTCCAAAATGCTGCACCATAAACAGGAGGGCACTCTTCTCCAGGTACACAGTCCAGGATTTTGCTGAGAACAGGGGAATGGCCAGTATTCTGAGCCCTTATAAGAGCTGTCTGAGTCCATAGCTATCTCTGGCACGTACATCCCAAAAGTACACCAGAAATCAATTCAGGGTCATTATTCACAAGTCCCCAGAACAGCCGCATGCCTTTCATCTTCCTCCTGACAAGCCCCTGAGGCTTTGGAAACCTTCCTGCAGAGGAAAGAACCAGGGCTTCATGCTATTTAACAACTGCCCCCCCCCCCATACCACCTTCTGGACACTCCTCTCCAGGTATAGGCTAGGCCATGATAAATAATCTAGCTGATCATTTTAATCTTCCACCCTATGATCTGTAAACTTTTTCCAGAGGCAGGGGGAATCAATCAAACACCCAGCCTGTGGAACCTAGCTGAGTGCTACGATACGTGCAAGAGTAGAGGGTGGCACAGTGGTGTAGTGGGTAGCACTCTCACCTAGCAGTAAAAAGGTTCACTGGTTTGAATCCCAACCACAACACCACCTGCCTGGAGTTTGCATGTTCTCCCTGTGCCTGCGTGGGTTTCCTCCAGGTACTCCAGTTTCCTCCTGCACGCCAAAGACATGCTGGTAGGTTAGTTGGCTGCTATTCAAAATTGGCCCTAGTAAATGCTTGGATTGTGGGCTCCTTGAGAGTAGGAACCGATGTGAGTGTGCAATGTACAGGGATGGGGACAATTGTAGACACTCACTCAGGTTGAACTGGATGGACTGGTGTCTTTATTCAACCTTACTAACTATGTAACCTGATTGCTGTAGTAGGCTCTGATTGGCTACTACAGTGATCAGTCATTGTGAAGCCTGTCCCTGTGTTTTGCTCTCTGTGAATGGAGAGGCAAGATACAATGTATCTTTCTCTTTCCTTGCAGAGAGGAAGAAACAAAAAAGTGTGTGTAATAAATAAATTATATAAAAGAAAAGAAAAAATACCTAGATCTAGGTTAGTGTTTGGGTCAAGTAAGGGTCAAAGGACAAAGGTCAGGGTCAGTATATTTTGGGAAGGATTTATCAGCTAGTGTCAGTGTGATTTAGGTAGAACAACAAAAAAAAAAGAAGCAAAATGCACACTATTGCTTCTGGGCTGTACTACGAGTACAAACAACAAATAACATACATGTATGGGGTATTGCTGCAGTCGGCAGGAGCAGGAGAATTTATTTATTTTGTGCTGTTCTTTGGTGGTTGGTTAACAAGAAATATACAGCTACAATTTTTACATTTTTTTACTACTTTGGGCCAGTTTCACTTTGATAATAATAAAAAAAAAATCAGGAGATATTCTTAACCATTTACTACCAAATAAAAGCCATTTTTTTCCTAAAAACAAACAAGGTATAATCCACCTGATAAAATAAAGTAGTTACGATGATATGTAAGGTTTTGTGTAAAAACAATTGAAAATCAATTGCGTGAACTCTATGCCAAGAATCAATAAATAAATGTGAAACAAAAAGCTGCACCCTTAGTAGGGAGTGTATAACTCCTCAGTAATGTGATAATAGTGATTTAGGGGAGCTCTAATTAATTAATTTAAATACTAATTTAAATCCTACTTAGTGAGCCATAGTGATAGCAAAAATAAATAATTAACAAATATAATATAGATATAGCATAAATTGATGCTTTCAGTGTATCTATCAAATTAATAACATCTCTGATCATGTGACTACAAAACAATTAATTCCAAACTGATTAAATTGTTTGTAAAAAAATCCCATTAATGTAACACAAAAATTGTAAAATAAGTGATTCCAAATCTATCAGGATGGAAACTCTTGCAAGATGTGACAAAAAATTCTTCCAGATAAGTTGCATACACCTCCACCAGAGATCTCAACAAACGATACCCAATCGTGATTGAAAATGCAATCTGCTTACCAGATCCGTTTGACCACTTTAGTTAAAAAGTACGGTAAGTCAAACAACGTCTGTACAGGTTTGTGCCTGTTCACGTGAATAATGGCATGGGTACACAGGAAAAAATCTCTCCCGCTTCACAGACTCAAACGGAATATATCGAAAGAGCAAGAAATATCCATAGCATAATACTATTTTTATTTAAAATAAAGAGTTTAAAACATAGTCAAATGGCTCCTTACATTGTCGTGTGTCCGACCTGGCATTGGGGCTGCTCGACTTTCAATTTGGGAATCGCCGGCTGGCGTATTTCCTACTACGAGCCGCCACTATGGCGAGCGTTCCAAGCCGTCCGGCCGACAACCAAGGTACCGGATAAGGCGTCAAAGAAAGCATGACCAGGTACCGCCTTGACGTACGTTTCGTCATCAACGTCTTCTTGTTTTGTAGTCACATGATCACAAATGTTATTAATTTGATAGATATGTAAGGTTTTACTAACATATGTAAAAGTTGCAAAATTGTGCTTAGGCAATAAAGCCTCATCACATTTTCCGATGAGAAATGTGTGGTGACAGGCTGTTGGGGGAAAATCCGACCGTGTGTATTTGTATGCTCCTTCGGACAATTGTTGTCGGATTTTCAGCAAACAAATGTTGGATATCAGGTTTAAAAATTTTCCGCAGACAAATGTCTGTTGTCGGATTTTCCAAGCGTGTGTACACAAGTCTGTCGGACAAAAGTCCAAAGTACAAACACACATGCTCGGAAGCAAGGAAGAGCTGGAGGCCGTCGATCTTTGTAACTAGCATTCCTAATGGAGAATTGACATTCGTGACATTGCAAATTATGAGATCTAGAAATGCAGCGCACATACTCTTTTTCTTTAATGGGATAATAATGAAGCTGCTTTGCTGGTGATACTGATGGAGTTATTGCAAACTAATTTTCAAAGGCTTTTTTTTCCTAGTGATATCAAACATAATATTATTATGCTTTTCTTTCTTTTCTTTTTTTTGGGCAAGTTACCATAACACCATTATCCCGTAGTTTTTAAGATCAAAGATACAACTATGTTGGTGTCCCTTGTCAAGTTTACATTGTATTTTTTTAAATGTAACTGCCTACTCCCAAACTGTCATTTGAAGTAAAACACATAGCCAAGTATTATTCTCCACAATTCTTTCACTGTGCATTAAAAAAAGAACTGTAAATTATAAACACATACATACTGCGCTGGCTATAAAAGAAATCAAACAAAAATTAAAAATTAAAAACTAAAGCAGCCAGAACAGCAGTGGATAAAGTTGCAAAAATGGCAAATTGGGTGAAATGTGCAGCGCTTATGTGATCATATAAACCATAACAAATAATATAAGTACAAAAAATGTGAATAATAAATGATGTGCTAACAAATACGCCATGCAGTCCTCTATTATGACATGTGATGTCTATAAATAGAGGAACTTGGACTTGTGATGTCCAAAGAAATTCGGTGACAAACTTCAACCATGTGTGGTGATAATCCTCAACCACATGTGGATATGATATAGTGACAGTCTTTAACTTCAAATATGTAAGGGAAAAATAATTTAATAAAAAAATGTAAAGACCTATATTATAAGGTTACTGTACAGGGGCGAGACTGACACAATAAAATATTAAAATATTGAATCATAAGGTTTGGTGGAGCCAGGTAGTACAGAGGACTATTACGGGTAGGTTGGATCACATTTATACCTTGAAGAGCATAAAATGGAGGGGGGATGATGATGAGGGGCGGCTCCTGGAGTGGCGGGGGGGGTGGGCGGGGGGATAGCTGTGTGATTAATGAGGCTACCCAGTGGGATGGCGTGTGTCATATTGGTGTTTGGGAAGTTAGATCAAAATCTTATATTATAGAATAAAGGTATATTCCTGTATGATAATTGCTGTTGTTCAACATAAAATTATAACTTAATAAGGTGGTGGCGGCTGGGGGGAGCAGAGCAGCCTACCCCCCAGTGGTCTCTGACTACACCCCTACGTAGGCTAGCGCTAAATACTAGTCGGCGACTGGAGGGCGCGTTAGTAAAACTTTACTGTTCTATTAGAACTTCCCCCCTTTAAATAGGGGTGAAGGAAGGGTTTTTTTTTTTTTTTTTTTTTTGAGAAATGGAGGTGGTGATCGTTCTCTCACTAAACGTAAAGGGACTTAATATTCCCGAAAAAAGACGTATACTTATGGAAGATCTGCATCGTAGGAAATCAGATATCGCTTTCATCCAGGAGATGCACTTCAAAGATGGTAAGTTACCAGTTTTGAAAAATAGATTTGTTTCCAGCTGTGTATTATTCCACTAATGAGCTTGATAAAACATGTGGTGTTGTTCTATACTCATTTCATCTAAAGTACCCTGGACCTGTACGGATGTAAGATCAGATTCGAAGGGATGATATCTTTTTCTAAGGGGGGCGATCGGTGGAGTTGAGATCACCCTTGCCAGTGTATAAGTACCTAATTCTCGTCAAGAGACTTTTATAAGCCAAATGTTAGACACTTTGTCTGAGTTTGTTAGAGGACAACTCATACTGGGGGGGTGACTTCAATGTTCCATTTATCCCACCAGAAGATACCTCTTCGGGTAGCTTTGCGATATCTCCTAGTTCTCAGAAATGTATTGCTCAAGCTCTGCATAAATCACAGCTTACAGATGTATGGCAGCTTTTACACCCTGCTGAACAGGACTATACTTTCTATTCATCACCACATAAACAATATTCAAGAATTGATTATTTCTTAATCCCTCATTCGCAATTGCAGGCGTTCCGGGAGGTCTCGATTGACCATATTACATGGTCGGATCATGCACTGATTTCACTATCTTAAATATTGACTGACTATCTTACTTCTAGATATGGAGACTAAACAAAAGTCTATTACAAGATGAGGAAGTGTTAAAAGAGGTAACAAGGGAACTGGAATTTTTCTTTCAAATTAATGATACCCCTGACACTGACATGGGCATGGTTTGGGAGGCGCATAAGGCCGTAATAAGGGGGATACTTATAAAACATGGGTCCCAAATTAAGAAACAGAGCCCCATGCAGCTAACTTCTTTGTTAAATGAACTAAACGTAGTAGAAGTGAGACATAAACATGCCCAAACACCTTCATCAGAGACTGAATTATTAATCTTACGTAAAAAAATTACAGACTTAATGATATTCAAAACAAAACTATGCGAGCAGACTGCAGTTCCTCTTTAAAGAGGATCTTCATTCTAGAAAAATTATTGTAGCTGCTGACTTTTAATAAACATGCGCATACCAGTCCGGGGATCCAGTGATGTCCTCATCTGGGCCAGTTTTTCACTGGTCTTCGGGCCCCCCGCCCCACTGCCCACAACTGCCCATCATGTGCCCAAAAAAAATTGCAGGTGGTTATGGGATGGGAGGAGAACTTCCACTCAGATTACCCAGGTGATTCAAGCAGAAGTGGAGCGGGTACTGGTCCAAAAGTGTTAGAGGAGGAGGGGAGGAGAAAGAAAAGCAGAACTTCCCTTTTTAGGTGAAGTTATACTTTAAGTGTCTCGAGTGGAGCTGCTGCTGGAGTTCCAAAATGTTGATATTTAACACTGTAAGACCAAGCCGATAAAAGTGTGCTGTTAGAGGACAATGTGATACGAGAAATGCCATCATGGCCATTAAAATTCATTAACCTGCAAGATGTCTGTAAGTTTGGGCCATTGCTGAATAATGGAAATTATTGATAGTTTCTGTAACTTGTAATCTGTTATCAGTTAAGTAAATGTTATTTTTCATCTCATTCTTTTTACTTCTGTGTGTTATCTCACTGGTGTCGAGACAAAAAATCTGCTTCCTTTGGTCATTGTAAACTAATTTAACATGAACAGCACCTGGCAATTAGCAATTTCTTTTGAATCTTAAAATTAATAGACATGTGCACAGGGCTGGACTGGGACAAAAATGTGGCCCTGGACTTCATCCAGACCGGCCCACTTTAATTTTGCAAACACACACAAAAACAGTATATAAACTATATGCAATTGGAGAAAAAAAGGGTAGGGTAGTATACAGACAGGCTAGGGCAGGATACAGACAGGCTAGTGTAGGTTATGGATGCGCTGGTGTAAAGGGGAACTCTGATGTAAGGTGCTCTCTGATCACTAGAGCCCCCTTACATCAAAGTGTGCAGCATCAGAGTTCACAGTGTAAGGGCAGGGCAAGGGGGAGTTCTGCAGACTCTAATTTAAAGGGGAACTCTAATGTGGTGTAAAGGGAAACTGAAGTGGGGGGGGGGGTATACGGGGGTATACGATCACCAGAGCCAGCATCCTTACATCAGTATACACTATGGTAATGGGGGACACTGATATAAGAAGGGAGTGAGGATACTGATATAACAGTGAACTTTTATGTCAGTGTTCCCCTTAACTTAGGGTCCCTACTCCCCTCTTGCATCAGTGTCCCCTGCAGATTATTTTCAGCAGATGGCAGTGGCAGAGCAAGTCTGTCTGTGGCATGGAACTGTCATGCGATGCACTTACCTAAAGTTTCTGGTGCAGTCCAGGGCACTGAAGGCAGGAATGGATCCTCTTCTCCTCCCACTCCCCCTCCTTGCAGATTGTTTCAAAATTGTGGAAAAGGTGCGTTACATGCGCCGGGTCAGCAGACTGCCCTGCCCCCCCGAGCCAAGCCGAGTTGAGCCCTTTGGGGGACCAACCTGCCCATATAGCCGAGCTGAGCCAAGCCCTTCAGTGGACCCCCCCCCCCTGAGCTGAGCCTTTCAGTGGACCGCCCCCCCCGAGCCGAGATAATCTGAGCCCTTCAGTGAACCACCCCCTCCCCCTACAGCCGAGCTGAACCGAGCCCTTCAGTGGACCCCTCCCCCCAAGCCGAGCTGAGCCCTTCAGTGGACCGCTCCCCCCGAGCCAAGATATGCGATGCCCTTCAGTGGACTGCCCCGCCCCCTGAGCTGAGCCAAAATGTGGAATGAACCAAACGGACTGAGGGGAAGAGGGAGAGCAGGTGGATTGACACAGGAGGTTGAGTGACAGTGGCTGGATTGACACAGGAGCTTGCCTTGTTGCCGTCCATCAACAATTACGAACCGGACGGGGACAAGAGCAAAGCTCCCTGGGCCGAGACATAGAACTGGACAGGCTGTCACTGAAACTGGCCCACCGAGCCATCGGCCCACCCGGAAAGTCCCGGTAATCACGATGGCCAATCCACACCTGCATGTGCAGTTTGTTATGTTCCAAATAAATATTTGGACACATTTTTCATTATTCGGAGATTCAGATACTGTATATCCCAATAGGGATGAGCCGAACACCCCCCCCCCCCCCCCCCCCGGTTCGGAATGCAACAGAACATGCGAACAGGCAAAACATTTGTTCAAACATGCGAACACCGTTAAAGTCTAATGGACACGAACATGAATAATCAAAAGTGTTTGAGGACCTGGGTCCTGCCCCAGAGGACATGTGTTTTTAATAATGCTTAAAGTGAAACAATAAAAGTGAAATATTTCTTTAAATTTTGTACATCATCAGAGCATAGTCCTTCAGGAATGCACCATTTACAGTGTGTTCATAATAGAGACAGAGGGAAAACCTTCACAAAAGTCTTTGGGGCCATTAAAAAACATGAAGTTGTATAATAGGTGTATTTTTGTTGTTGCTGGAACTTAGTCATATTACCAAGTGAAATGCACATATAGTCATTATCAGCATAATATTGCTAATAAAATCAATCTGTCTCTGCTTTCTATTTTACCCTTGCTTAGTGTAAACAATGGACAGTTAAACTGCACTTAACCACTTGCCTACCAGCCACTTACCCCTTCCTGCCCAGGCCATTTTTCTGCTTTTAGCACTGTTGCACTTTGAACGACAATTGCACAGTCGTGCTACACTACCCAAATACATTTTCTTCACACAAATAGAGCTTTCTTTTGGTGGTATTTAATCACTGCTGTTTTTTTTTGTTTTGTTTTTACAAAAAAAGGCAAACATTTTGAAAAAAATATGTTTTTTACTTTTTTTCTGTCAGTCAATTTTGTAACTAAGAAATGTTTTGCCTTCACTGAAGTGTGCTGATGAGGCAGCACTGATGGGCACTGATAGGCTGAACTGGTGGGCATTGATGAGGTGGCACTGATGAGGAGGCACTAATATGCCACACTTATGGGCACTGATAGGTGGCACAGATGAGTACTGATATACGTCACTGATGGGCACTGTTAGGTGGCACTGATGGCCACTAATAGGCGGCATTGGTGAGCACTGATTGGTGGCACTGGTGGGCAATGATGAGCACTGATAGGCGCCACTGGTGGGCACTGGTAGGCGGCATGGATACGCGGCATGGATAGGCAGTGCTGATGGGCACTGATGGCCCTTGATGGGTGGCACTGATGGGTAACACTGATGGGCATTGATCGACAGCAGAGATGGGCATTGATGGGCAGCACTGTTAGGCGGCATTGATTGCCAGCACTGACTGGCAGCTCTAATGGGCACAGATTGGTGACACTGATTGCTGCCACTGGTGGGTACTGATTGCTGGCATTGGTGGACAATGGAGGGCCCTGTATGGTGGCACTGTATTGCTATACTGTAATCAGGGCACTGATGATCAGTGCCCTGATTACATTCCTAGATGTCCCCCTGCATGGAGATGCCGCTGATCGGCTCTACTCGCCATACACTCTGTCAAGCCTTGTTTACATCTGACTAGCTGTGATTGGACAAAGCTGATTACATGGTTAAAGAGCTGCGGACGTGGCTCTTTACAGAGACCGGGGTTGCGCCATGTCCGAGCGGCTGGCTGCCTAGAGCCTGTGGTTAGTGGGAATAATGCTTCAACACTGGTGTCAATGGGAGAAATGATGCCCCATTGTTGGTGCCATGGGTGGATCAGTGTCAGTTAGAGGAATTGTGGCAAATCTTTGATATCAGTGGGAGATTCAGCGTCCCAACTGCAAGCTTGATTTTGAGCAAAGAAGTATCTCTTTTTTTGCCATCAATAAAGGTTGTTCTAGCTCATTTAGTTACATTAATGCACATTGACGCAATTGTTTGTATTTGATTGATAACCCTCTCATGTACATTATAGACACAATTATAAAAAATTACTCTAATTTTAAGCCCCCTGATATCTTTACTACCCCTTTACTACTTTTTTTAGGGGCAACAGTGGTTTGGAAAAGCCTAATGCCTATCAGCAACCAGGGGCATTGCTAGGTCTGCAAAAGATCCGGGGCTAGAGCCCATAGAAGTGGTCACCAACCTGAGAGGAGGAGGCACACTGGTGGTAAGCAATTTTTTGCGGGCAAAGGAAAGCTAGTATTGGCGTTTCAATCTTGATGGCACCATGGTTCATATGGTGTCAGGGTGATTGAAGCACATTGTTTCTATTGTTACATTGTAAAATATAATGAAGTGGTTTAACTCACCATAATGCAAAATCAGTGGGAGCCCTGGGCATGTCACTTGCCACCGCCGCCTTTCATCAGCTGCAGCTTTTTAACTTGCCACTGTCACCTGCCACTAGATGTAGATTGTTACTTGCCACGTCACCTGCTACCATTTGCAGATTTTCACACCACCATTTGCAGATTGTCACTTGCCACGTCACTTGCCACCATTTGCGGATTGTCACTTGCCAACATTTGCAGATTGTCACTTGCCATGTCACTTGCCACCATTTGTAGATTGTCACGTCACTTGCCACCATTTGCAGATTGTCACTTGCCATGCCAGCCAGTGCCACCAAATGTGCATTGTCACTGCATTGGTGGCAGGCTGGCAGCACTGGTCCATTTAGTGAGGGCAGGAGAGCGGAGATTCGGGGCGGGCAGTGAGAGATGATGTAATCTCTCTGCTCCCCGCCGCACCTCCAACATTTAAAAGGCCTGGGCTGTGAGGGCGGAAGATCACTGATGTGTGGCGAGCAGTGAGAGATGATGTCATCTCTCTGCTCCTCACAGCACATCGCTCCCACATTGAAGTGGCCCAGCTGTGAGGGTGGAAGAGTGGTGATGGGAGGGCGGAGAGAGATGATGTCATCTCTGCTTGTCCGCCCACTTGTCTGTCCTCCACCTCCAATGCCGCCCGCAAAAACCACGACCCGCTGGGACTCAGGGCTATGGGCTCCACATTCGTGGCTCCAGCCTTGATAGCAACACCCTGGCGACGCCTATGTCAGCAACAATGTTTTAGATGGAAATTCAATTGTTTTGCTCATCTCTGAAGTAACCATAGTGTTAAAACAAACATACTGCTATCAAAATTGTGGGACATAAATGTACATCATTTGTTTTGTAACAGGAATCATAATCAAGATTCTACAGATCTAAATGTGTTGTGTAGATGTAGTTGAGGCTGATTTATTAAAGGATTTAAAAATGTGCACACAATATATTATATAAAGATTCACTTCAACTTTTCAGTCATATAAAAAAAGAAAAAAATCATGTAATTTACATATGGTTGGATAAGTCAATGGAATATATATAAAAAATGTATTGTGTGAACCTTCTCAAATTTAATAAATCAGCCTTAACACATTCAGGTTATGAAAAAGCCCCATCCATTTGTATGAATTAAATCATAACTGTTCTGAGAGTAATAGCAAACAATCGCTATTGATAACTTTCTAAATACAAATTTCCAGATTAGCCCTTACCTCCTCTACAATACAATCTCTTATGCTAAGAAAATTGAATGTCAGAAATGTTTTAGCCAAATCTACCATGCTATACACTTTGCCATGTCATTGGAATAGCAATGAGTTGTGGGTTTGATCAAACTAAATGGATGTTCAATTGTACCTAAGCTCCAGCTGTAGTGTAAAGTAAAGAATTTAGAAGTAGTGATAATTTTGCTGCTAAACGTCACAGCTTCCTGCTTAGGGGACCTAGTTTTTAGGGATCCGGAAGTCCCCCTCATCCCAACAACCAGTGACATATCCCCACCCAGGCCATTTAGGTGTCAGCAGGGGAAAATTAATTTTAATCCAGCGGTCACCAGTGTCCTAAAAAACAGTGACATATCCATGCCCAGCCCTCTCAGCTGTCAGCTAAGGATTCCTGTCTGACAGGGGTCCCCCTGCCAAACACCTTGTCCTTGTGTCAATGAGGAAAAGGGCTTCTGATAAGGTCTGCAGGTAGGGGGGGGGCTTATCAGAATCTTGAAGCCCCATTTACTACTAAGGGGGCCCTCAGATACTGCCCCTCCATGTGAATGAATCTGAATTAGATAGTACCCCACTCATTCCTCAAATAAATGAAAGAAGTAGATGAAGGCGCAGTTTTTAACAAGTCACCTAAAATAAAACATCTCACAATGTAAACCTATTGTTAATTATGTGATGCATAATGGACATTAATTGGGACTTTTAACGAAGCTATGGCCTGGTAAGGTCATGTGCTTCCATCCCACAGGACTTTAAATTAAACTATGGCCTGGTAAGGTCATGCGTTTCCATCGCTATTGTATTAAAAAAAGGGGGGAACAAGGGGAACATTGGGACTTTAAATGAAGTATGTGGTAGCAAGAGAGTACAAGGTGAACTAATAGGAATTTTATTAATCGTTGCAATTGGATTTACAAGAAATAAATAAATACAATGATAAACAAAGTAATAAACAATACATGATAATGGTAATAGTGATAATAATAATACAGCATGATAATAACATAAATATCACAAAGTATCATAATAATAAAACTCCAAAGTTCACCGCAGCAGGATTGAATAAAAGCATATATAGCATAATGCCTGCAGGACCAAGGTCTTTGTGCACCAATTAGGGTAATATATAGTAACGTCAGACACTGAATGTATTCAAAAGAAGCACGGCATATGATAGCTCTACGCACGTTTCGTGGCCTTTATAAGTGTGCATTATCAGTTCTCACCACTTCCCAGCCACTGCTCCCGATAAATTGGATTACTCACGAGCACCAGCGTCTTTCTGTCAATGACGTTCGTATCCGTGTGGCCACGCCCCCGACATTTTTTTGTCACTCTGACTTCTTCCTGGGATATATATGTAGTGCTGGTACTCCTAACGAGTATGCACTATGTATTTAAATTTAGTTTTTGCTTAAAACTGTAGTAAGTTTTGGGGCTAATTGTGCTAAATTGTACTTTGGCATCAGTTTCGCTGGGCTGTATAGAAGTTCTGCCTGGTCATAGGTGTGGTTGTACACCCGTGGGAGGCTTTACAACGCAGTCTGGTTGGCTGCATTGGGTAGCAATCTCTATCTTGGAGCCAATCAGTGGGCGTGTTTATCGCACTGCGTAATCTGGGAGAGGGTACTTAAGGTGTCCGGAAGTCATGTGGTTCTGGGTTCCAGTCCAGAAGTTGTTGCTGAGTCCGTGGTCGTGGTCCTCCTGACCAGCCCCCAGGGGCTTTCATGGCCTGGGGTGCGGATCCATCCATTTCCGAGCCTCAGAACTGGCTAGTTCGAGGCACACTAACTGGAAGGAGGATTCTAAGGTGTTCCGTTGCCGTCTCGGGTTTGGAGAGGCCCAGCAACTATACACGCAACCAGGGTAGGACTTTTCAGTAAGAAACATGCACAAGGCTGGCTGCTCGGTAAGAGCCTGGAAGCTAAGCTGCCATAGATATTGATTGAATCCACAATTCTTACAGTATCGCCGGACCGGCTGAAAGATTCTGGTACAGTAAGAAAAGCTTCTACTTCTACCCTTCCAGTTGTAACTAAGTTTCCAACCAAGTCTGTATGAGAGACTTTGAAGAGCTAGAATTATCTGTTGGCTGCTAAACCCAAACTTAAGGATTTAAGAGACTATTATTGAAGTCAGCAGTTCCAAGCACCTGAGCTAAACTTTACCCTGATACCCTCTATTCTCAACTTAAAGACTGAGTTTGTTCAACTGTTCTATGCACAATAAAAATCCTAACAAGGAATTCAAGTGCAGGTCTCTACAGTTACTGAGTCATCAACCCTGGGAACCCCTAGACAAGAACAACGAGTACGAGCTGGTGGAGGTAATCGGTAAGCCCAGAAAAATTCAGCAGCTCCTATGGGGGTAAGTGATATATATTGTGAGGGGTTAGCTCGGCAGCGGGTGTGTGTGACCCCCTGGATGGGTTCACAACACAAAATCAGGCACAGCAGACAGCGTTGTAGGTGCAAAAAAAACAAAAGATGTGGTTTATTTATGCTACATGCAGTGAAACATATAACAGCCAAACAAAAATAAAACATGAAAATAAATCCTGGTCAGCTTGACCTCTAATTACACACTTAGATTCCCTATCTAACAACTGAGTGCAGCCTTGTGCTGCACCAGTCCCTGTCTCTGTTGTAGAGGTTTGCCACACAGGCGTTAACTCACCGCACAGAACAAGTGTCACACTCCCCAGTCTATACAACACAAAACTGGTTCCAGGATGGAGCATCTCCCTAAGCATGCTGGGGTTTTTTGTAGAGGTCTTAATGAGCCCACTTACTTCAGCTGGGCTCATTAACTCTTCCCCTCTAATTGTAAAAGTCTGCATAAAGCCTGAATCTAGGGCACACATATTTTCCATCCTGGATACAACCAGGTGACTTTACCTGCGTGCTGCCACAATATATATACCGTATATATTTATATATATATATATATATATATATATATATATATATATATATATATACACAGTATATATTGCAAAAAACTAAAATATGCTTGATTTAAGATTTTTGTAAGATTTTTTATATACTTTACCTTCAATTATATTTCAATTTGATGTGTCTGGCCAACAGCAAAGTGCCCTGGATGTTTTGTTGAAATACTATCATATCTAACAATGCAGAATTGACAGAACGTGTCTGCCTAAAGTTGCCAAGAACAGACTTAGTCAATAAGGAAGATCATATGGATTGTTTGCTTGTAAAAAATAAAATAGAATTGAGGGAATAATAACCATTGTTCATATTACCATCCTGGAAATCTGCAAGGAATTTAAATACAATGTGACACCTGCCAGATATGACTGAAACCTGTCCAATATTAACAGTGTGTAATTGCACAAGGGGAAATGTATTCTCTAACAATATAATTAGGCCATAGTTATTTAAAAAAAGTTATTAAATAAAAAGTATCATGTGCCAAAACATATCTGTGATCAGAACATGACGTAAAAGTGTCAAGTAGATCTGACCCAGGGTTGCGTGACTTTTTTTCTGACAAAACATGGAATATTTACAGACAGAGCAAATTTTTTACTGACATTATGAAAAATGACAGAAACTCCTATTATAAGCTAAGACAATTGATATTAAGTAGTATAAACAACATGTAAACATTAATAATAATCATAACAAGTAATCTGATAGCTTTACAATGAAAATTTCAAAACAGAGTGACAAAGTGTGAGAAGGACTAGGATTATGAAAGGACTGGGCATCCCTGCAGCAATCCGTATGCATGGCCAGATTTTGGCTAATTAAAAGAGGGGCTTAAAGAGGTTGTAAAAGCAGAAGGTTTTTTTTATCTTAATACATTCTATTCATTAAGATAAAAAGCCTTCTGTTTGCAGCAGCCCCCCCTAATACTTACCTGAGGTCCCTCTCTTTCCAGCAATGTTCACGAGTGTTTCAGCCATCTAAGATTCTCCTTCCTGATTGGCTGAGACACAGCAGTGGCACCATTGGCTCCCGCTGCTGCCAATCAAAGTCAGCTAGCCAATCAGGGGAGAGAGGGGGCGGGTCCAGGACAGGGCTCCATGTCTGAATGGACACAGGGAGCTGTGACTCAGCTTGGGTACCCCCATACAGGCCCTGATTGGCCATAGGGCAAACCGGGCAATTGCCCGGTGGGCCGCGGCCGCCGGGGCCACCATGCTGTAAGTACATGAGGGGCACAAGGCTCTTTGAGCCTGCACCGCTCATGCAGCCTCTCCGCAGCCGCTGAGCTGCCAGTTAAACTCAGCCCATCGGTGGGGGGATGTAAACAGAGGGGGTGGCGCAAGATGCGAAGCCTTCGGCCTCTCTGCGGCTGCCCGTATAGGTCGGCCATCAGTGGCAGCCTGCCAGGGGGCGTGACTGTGAAGGGGGAGGGGCCAGAGCAGACACCTGCTGCTGAATCCTGGGAGGACACCGGATAACAGAAAACGTGAGTTCCGCCCGTGCTCTGCGCTCACCCCCTTATAACCAGGATATGAGGAGCGGTGGGGGCGCCTGCATATAGAACAATCATTCTCTCCATCTTCCTCCTGTAGTATCGGAATGCCTGCGAGAGGTAGAGGAGAAGCATTCAGAGACTGCAGGAGGAAGATGGAGAGAATGATTCTTCTATAGCCGCCCCCACCCCTCCTCATATCCTGCTTATTACTGCTGCCAACCCCCGCTATCTACACTACCCATACTCTTTGCCTCCCCCATGCTCTCTGCCACCCCCCAGTGCACTCCACCTCCCCCATGCTCTCTGCAACCCCCCCCCCAGTGCGCTCCAGATCTCTCATGCCATCTGCCACCCCCCAGTGCTTTCCACCTCCTCCATGCTCTCTGCCACCCCCCAGTGCGCTCCACCTCCCCCATGCCCTCTGCCACCCCCAGTGCTTTTCACCTCCCCCATGCTCTCTGCCACCCCCAGTGCTTTCCACCTCCCCCATGCTCTCTGCCACCCCCCAGTGCGCTCCACCTCCCCCATGCCCTCTGCCACCCCCAGTGCGCTCCACCTCCCTCATGCCCTCTGGCACCCCCCAGTGCGCTCCACCTCCCCCATGCCCTCTGCCGCCCCCCAGTGTGCTCCACCTCCCCCATGCCTCTGCCACCCCCAGTGCGCTCCACCTCCCCCATGCCCTCTGCCACCCTCCCTGTGCTCTCCACCTTCCCCATGCTCTCTGCAACCCCCCCAGTGCGCTCCACCTCCCCATGCTCTCTGCCAATCCCCAGTGCGCTCCACCCCCCATGCTCTCCGCCGCCCTCCCTGTGCTCTCCACCTTCCCCATGCTCTCTGCCACCCCCAGTACGCTCCACCTCCCCATGCTCTCTGCCACCCCCCAGGGCACTCCACCTCCCCCATGCTCTCTGCCACCCCCCCAGTGCGCTCCACCTCCCCCACAGTGCGCTTCTCCTCACCCATGCTCTCTGCCACCCCCCCAGTGCGCTCCACCTCCCCCTGCTCTCCGCCACCCCCCAGTGTGCTCCACCTCCCCCATGCCCTCTGCCACCCCCCAAGTGTGCTCCACCTCCCCATTCCCTCCACCTCCCTCCCTGTGCTCTCCACCACCTTCCCTGTGCCCTCCACCTCCCCCCATGCTCTTTGCTGCCTCCCTGCGCTCTCCATCTCCCCCATGCTCTCTGCCACCCTCCCTGCGCTCTCCACCTTCCCCATGCTCTCTGCAACCCCCCCAGTGCGCTCCACCTCCCCATGCTCTCTGTCACCCCCCTCAGGGCACTCCACCTCCCCCATGCTCTCTGCCAATCCCCAGTGCGCTCCACCCCCCATGCTCTCCGCCGCCCTCCCTGTGCTCTCCACCTTCCCCATGCTCTCTGCCACCCCCAGTACGCTCCACCTCCCCATGCTCTCTGCCACCCCCCAGGGCACTCCACCTCCCCCATGCTCTCTGCCACCCCCCCAGTGCGCTCCACCTCCCCCACAGTGTGCTTCTCCTCACCCATGCTCTCTGCCACCCCCCCAGTGCGCTCCACCTCCCCCTGCTCTCCGCCACCCCCCAGTGTGCTCCACCTCCCCCATGCCCTCTGCCACCCCCCAAGTGTGCTCCACCTCCCCATTCCCTCCACCTCCCTCCCTGTGCTCTCCACCACCTTCCCTGTGCCCTCCACCTCCCCCCATGCTCTTTGCTGCCTCCCTGCGCTCTCCATCTCCCCCATGCTCTCTGCCACCCTCCCTGCGCTCTCCACCTTCCCCATGCTCTCTGCAACCCCCCCAGTGCGCTCCACCTCCCCATGCTCTCTGTCACCCCCCTCAGGGCACTCCACCTCCCCCATGCTCTCTGCCAATCCCCAGTGCGCTCCACCCCCCATGCTCTCCGCTGCCCTCCCTGTGCTCTCCACCTTCCCCATGCTCTCTGCCACCCCCAGTACGCTCCACCTCCCCATGCTCTCTGCCACCCCCCAGGGCACTCCACCTCCCCCATGCTCTCTGCCACCCCCCCTGTGCGCTCCACCCCCCCCCACAGTGCGCTTCACCTCACCCATGCTCTCTGCCACCCCCCAGTGCGCTCCACCTCCCCCTGCGCTCCGCCACCCCCCAGTGTGCTCCACCTCCCCCATGCCCTCTGCCACCCCCCAAGTGCACTCCACCTCCCCATGCCCTCCACCTCCCTCCCTGTGCTCTCCACCACCTTCCCTGTGACCTCCACCTCCCCCCATGCTCTTTTGCTGCCTCCCTGCGCTCTCCATCTCCCCGATGCTCTCCACCTCCCCCATGCTCTCCACCGCCCTCCCTGCACTCTCCACCTCCCCCCATGCTCTCTGCCGCCCTCCCTGCACTCTCCACCTCCCCCCATGCTCTCCACCCCCTCCCTGTGCTCTCCACCCCCTCCCTGTGCTCTCCACCACCCTTTCTGTTCTCTCCACCTCCCCCCATGCTCTCAGCTGCCCCCTGTCCTCTCCACCTCCCCCCATGCTCTCCTCTGCCCCTTGTGCTCTTCTCATCCTCCCTGTGCTCTTACCCCACCCCATGTTCTCAAGGTTCTTCCCTGTGCTCTCCATCCCCCCATGCTCTTTCCTGGTCCCACCTCACCCCTAACCCCCCCCCCCCACACCTCTGCTGCGTTCCCCCCTCCCCACTCTCAGGGGATTTGTCAGGGTGGAGAGTGGGAAAGGGGCCGATCAACATGTCATGGGCTGCTCAATCCAAAATGCCCGGGCCTATTTTTTGTCCCAGTTCCGGGCCTGCCCCCATAGCAATCTGCTTGCTGTGGGGGCACTAAACAGGAGGGAGGGGCGAGAAGAGGAGGATCGAGGCTGCGCTGTGCAAATCCACTGCAACAGAGCAGGTAAGTATGACATGTTTATTATTTTTATAGGAAAAAAACATAATCTGTGCCTAGTTGCTATATACACTGCACACTTATAACAGTCTTTGTACCCACAAAATATTCCTAATTACTGTACCACAAATGACAGCCTCACAAAAACACAAATAAACCTCAGGACAAATAATCAATGAAGTGGATATTTACCGTATCTGAGCACCACAAACCAATAACACTATTTAACTTGTGTTAAACTCATTTAACTCATATTTAGTATTCAAAGCAAACTCCTCCATCCATCAATGTCTCTTTGCTTTATTTTGTTGAGAAATCACTTTTAAACCCCCCCTAGAATTTCTGGCCATGGCCATCTTGAGTAGGGCAAATGATTCATTTAACATTTTCTTCCTGGAATCCATCTGTCCTTAGATCAAGCATGCAGGCAGGAGAGTGTGCTTAGCTGAGAAAACCCTATCCCCTATTGAAGACTCCTAGGTTACCTAAAAAGTAACCCAGTTATTCACTGTCCTGAAGACTCCTGGGATGTATGACATTGTTGGCCTAGGCAACAAACCATGAAGTAGCTGAAGAAATGTAAAAAAAAGTAAATATTATATACATTCCTATCTATTTACTGCTAGAAGCATGAACATTAAAAATAATCAATGTTGATTGAAAGAGTAAAGTTGCACTTTAAACATTTCTATTACATATGCTTTCATGCACAAAAAACAATATTAATCTGATTGAGTCTACCTTAAAGAAGAATTTCATTAAAATCAGCAACTGCTGGGACAATGAACACCTTAGTCAGGAATATGTAATGTATAACAATGTATAGAGTGCAGGGGTCAGGAGAAGGTAACATATAAAACAATATATAGAGTGCAGCTGTCAGAATAAATCTGTTTACATTAGAATCCTCCCTTTTATCAAAGTGTCCAGCATTCCCCTATACATCATGGTTCCAAGAGTACCTCCTTACATCAGAGTCCCCAGTGTTCTCCTTTACAACAGAGTGCCCCCCTTATATCACAGACCACACAGTTCCCCCTTACATTAGAATCCATAGAGTCCCCCTTACACCAGAGTCCACAGAGTTGCCCCATACATCAGAGTCTGCACAGTTTTTCCTTTCAGTGCAAATGGTAAGTCTGTGGACCCTGATGTAAAGGGGAACACTGCAGACCGTGATGTAATTGGGAATGCTGCAGATTATGGTGCAAAGGGGAACTCTGATGTTAGGTGGTCTCTGGTCACCAGAGCCCCCCCCCCTTATTTCAGAGTCCACAGAGTGCCTCCTTACATTAGAGTCCAATGAGTTGATGACAACCCCTTGGCATACTTACAACTATTTTTGACCAATGAGGTTATTGAAAAAATATTTACTGAGACAAACTGATACCAAGAGAAACAATTAGCTACTATGCATTGGAAGTTTCCAAGAAGCAGAAAGTGGGACCAGTCACCAAAGATGACATTTGGCGATTTCTGGGCCTAATAATACTTCAGAGAGTGGTGGGGAAACCCCTACAGAAGTGGTACTGGACAACTAACAAATTACTTGCTACTCCATTCTTTGGCATGGTCCTGTCAGAGTACAGATTTTCCCTGATCATTAAATATTTACACTTTACACTGCCCATCCACCTGATACTGGGATAAGAAGACTACTGTTCAGGGAACCAGAAGGGTGGTTAGAGTTTCCTGGCAGACCTGACAGATATCAGCATATCTGAAAGTCTAATGGCCTACAAGGGAAGGTGCATCTGGGTACAATACATTGCATCAATCAGCATGACTTGGCGTAAAATCCTTCTTGCTATGGAAATTGTCAACTGGCTACATTTGGAATCCAGGCCTATACACTTTGAAAGGAACAAAATTCAATCCAAAACACAGCAACTATGGAATGGCAACATCTTCCCTTCTTTCACTCATTGAGCTATTGCATAACAACCGATAACTTTTACACAACTTTATGAGTTTCTTCTGCAAACAGGGCCGTTTTTAAGGCAGGGCAAAAGGGGCAGCTGCCCTGGGCCCTGTCATTGTTGTGGGGCCCAAAGTAGCTGCCTCATACTAGCCAACTATCCCAGTTTAAATTCCCTCATCCCTTGAGGTTTTAGTCCTGTGCTGTGTCCTGATATCTCAGTGTGAATTTATGTTACTAATGTTGCCCAGCTCTGTCCTATTATTGTGTACAGATGACTCACCTGCAGACCCTGTGTTTACATGTAAATGTCGACATTGATATGTAAATAGTGATGACATTCATATGTAAATAGAGGCAGAACGGCAGGATTTATATGTAAATAGAGGCAGCATTCATATACATATATATCATGCCCCCCCTGAGGAACCCTAGGAGTTTAATGTCTATCAATGTCTATCATCTCCCCAGTCCATGGTGTGCAGGCAGTCAGGAGATGATGTGCAGCAACCTATAGCAATCAAACAATGAGCAGTATTGATGTACAGTAATCTCTAGCAACCAATCAACAAGCAGAAATGATGTGCTGTAACCTCTAGCAACCAGTCAGTGAGTGGTAATGATACACTGTAACCTCTGGCAACCAAACGCAATTACTGCCTGCTCTGATTCAGTAAACTGATTTTGAGTCTTGCTGCTTCTTATTTTATGTCTCAAAGAAGGTGGAGAGCAAAACTGCATGGGGGGGGGGCAACATTTTTTTTGCCCAGGGTCCAATCAATATTAAAGACGGCCCTCTCTGCAAAACAAAACAGATGCCTATGGAACCATTAGGGCTTACTGTCGTGACATGCTGAAAATGTTTGGCAATAAGAAGCTGAAAACTGGAGAAATGGTTGCCTGGCAGAAAGGCAAAATAATGGCACTGACAATAATACCTCCACTGTTATGGTACTCACGAAAGGTGTGAAAGAAATCATGAAGCCACAAGTAGTGATAGACTACAATAACCTCATGGGAGGTGTTGATAGAGCCGACCAAGCAAAGACATTCTACCCAGCAATGAGAAAGCAGCAAAAGAAGTACTACAAGAAGGTCTTGGGGCATCAGAGTGACAAGCCTGTGATTTATTCTGACTGCATTTGGAAAGTTGCCAAACGGATCTTTGTGAACCACCAAACACCATAAATGACTGTGAATAAAGCTGGACTTTGTGCTGTTGGCGTTGTCAACCCGGAACACCTGACTAGTCGTCACTTCATAGACTACATCCCACCAACCGAGAAAAAGTCAGCACCTAAAAGGATGTGTGTGTTTTGTTGCTCGAAGCGAGATGACGTCAAACTTTGTGCAGTCCCATGTTTCAAAATGTATCATAACCGGGATGTTTACTATTATTGATATTATTATAATATATTTTGTTATAATTATTTATAGTTATTATATTATAATTTATGATTTGTGTTTCAAAACTTTATCATACCCGGGATGTCTATTAAACTCTTGTTTGGAGATATTTAAGTGAGTTATTCCTAAGAATTACAGCCCTACAATATAAAACAACAAATTTCCATGCAAAAACAAAGGACCGCTTTGACATTTAAAAATCAGACATAATCATACCGCCAGGGAGGTTAAAGATATGACTACCCCATGCACATGTGTATTTTTGATTTTAGTGGGGGGGTTAAATTTGAATGTAACTGTTGCGGTGCAATAGGCCACTAGATAACAGGGTTATGCAGGATTATGCACTACAATATGTACATAAGGCATATATTACGTTTTACCTATTTTAGGTCTATATTAATCTTTACCTTGCTTTATGTGGGCTCAATCCCTAGCTGCATTGTGTGCATCTATTGGTTAGGGGGACTTCATGTAAAAGGTTTTTTACCTTAACTGGAGAGAATTTGTTAAGGTAAAAAAAAGTTTAGTTTTTACAACCACTTTAAGCCACAAAAAAGATCTGCTCCAAGGGGGAAAGATATGTTTAAAAACATTTGGCATGGCAGTGCCCAACTATCCAAGCCCAGAAAAAGAAAAGATAGGATTCAGCTCCCATATACTTCAATAGAGTTTGGGTTTCCTCCTTTAGGGTTTGCAGATGTTTTAAAGTGTTCAGTGAATGTCCAGCAAACTTTTGGTGACAAATTGTCTCCACAGGGGGGTGGAGGGGGATATAAAACGATGCTAGTCACAGTTAGTTTTGATGGGCCAGCATAGGAGGGAGAGAAAATATCATGGTGTTTTTTCATGGCAGGTAACTAAGCTACCTTGGAAGTAATGGTCATTGGCTCTTATCCTTGATGGGGGATTTATTTGTGTTGATTTGGTTATTTGTTCTTTATTTAAAAGGTGGTCAAGTGTTGGAGCTCTAAGGAAAAAACCCTCTTTATTTCTCCTCTCCATTCCCCTCCGGGTTTCTCCACCTATCCAAGAAGGGAATGATGGGAACTATCTAAACCTTTGGAATTTGTCATCAAGACTTTTAGCCTCGGGTATGCTTTTCTGCCCTATTTTTGGATTAGTGGATCTTTATCCTTGATATTGATTATCCCTTGTCTTTCCCCTATAGATGAATCGTTAGTGAGCATCTGTTTTATTTACTTTTTGAATACACAGTACATAATCTATTGACCTAAGTTTTGTTGTCGCTCAATCCTTGCCAACCCAGGAAATGAAATTCAAAATGTAAAGTTTTCTATTTTTTCATGTATTGTATGGTCATTTTAGAAATATTCATGTCTTCATATTACTTTTAATGTTTTTCAAAAAAAATTACACTGTTTTACTTTTTTGTTGTATTTTGCACCTAAAAATCCTCAAATTCTTCTCTGATATGCTTCGCTTATACAAGGAATGTGGTGCTAAACGAGTCTCAGATGCTCAGCAAAAAAATTCTCTCCTTTAATAAATAACATTGCTTAGGTGGCTGTTAACAGTAATGTGCATTCCCATTTATACATGAAGCGCACTACTCCCTTGGGAGCTGCTAGAAGTTCATACAGTATGGCTTCTTCTACCCCCCCACTGTAGAAAAGCATAGACACATGTAGAACAGTTCAAAACTTCAACTTTATTCCAGATTCCGACGGGTACTATCACCTCAGTGATGCACAAATATACATTGTCTCTGAATTGAGATGTACAAACTTCAGCTTTAGTCCAGATTCCAGCACTACTATCACCTCAGTGATGTACAGAATAGGAGTTGCCTCTGGATTAGAATGTGTGTGAGTGAATAGTCCCTCTCATTTAGTGAGCTGACATGCATGTCCCTCTGAAAAGCATGTGGTATTGAAACGCTAGCAGTCCCAGGCCTTAACTGCCTTCTCCTCCTGCCCTTTTCCTCCCAGGCCAGCTCAGGAAAAGTCCAGGCCAACCCTGGTTCACTCAGGTCAGTTTGCAGCTACTTCTCTCTTCGGAACATGGTGGGAACCTTCCAGCTCTGGAGTCTCTGAACCTCCTTCACCTTCCGGCAAAGATCAGTGTGGCTTTCCAGCACTGGAATTGCAGAACTTCCAGGCCTTCCAGCCCTAGACCTTAACGTCACATCTTTCTGCTTGTGTGGATTTGTTCTCTTCCCATCTCAAACTCCCCAGGGAACATGTGACCCCAGTGTATATGTATGAGCCCTACCCCTGACCAAGCAAATTAACGATTGGGCAAGAGCTCCATCCATACTGCCTGCCCATCAGAGCCTGACCCGCCTCCTTTCCAGAAGATTCCTCTGGAGAGCAAGGGAGTGTTTTCCAGGGTGATGAACTGGTGGTCACACCCCCCTTTAACCTATTACTCCTCCCTAACCCAAACAAATCTAGTTGAAATGTGACAATTCTGTGTAGCAGTTTATGCAGGTACCCAGATACCCTGATTTTCATGCGTAAATGTCTGGTTTATAATTGTTGGTTTACAGTTGTTCATGTTCTTTGTTATAGTTTACTATTACAGATTTGGTCATTTTTATGACACTTCTCATCTGTTCTTTTTTTACTCAGATGTACACTGATATAAGACTTGAGATCAAACTCTGTTCCCATGCATTATCACCAGATTGTAAGGCGATAATGAACACCTGTTGGTTTCCTATCTTCAAATGTCAAAGATAGATTATAAAAGATAGCATAAAATATCCCCACAAGCCATGGGTGCAGTGGTTTGACCACTCCTGTCATACCCCAGGGGTGTCTTCTTATTAGTTCAGAAGCCTATTTAATGCAATTGCATTAAAACTAAATATGATTCAGAGCAAATATAATTTAGTTTTTTTTTCTACTACCTATTCTGTGCCTGTATATATATATGACTGGTTTCCCCATTCCCGCACAGGCAGGTGACCAGCATTTTTCACTCTCACCCAGACAGAAGGAACAGTCTTTAAAGCTTGGCTTTTGTTGTTTTGGGCTAATAACCTGGGTGGGTAATAGGAATTATGGGATGCCCAGCTTGACTTAAACAATAACCAGGGACAACTTCCTTCCTATATACAAGATCCTAGACCAGTGATGGCGAACCTTGGCACCCCAGATGTTTTGGAACTACACTTCCCATGATGCTCAACTACACTGCAGAGTGCCAGAGTATCATGGGAAATGTAGTTCCAAAACATCTGGGGTGCCAAGGTTCGCCATTACTGTCCTAGACAATCCTCCTTCCTGGACACTGAAAGTCTTTGGTGATCAAAAAGCAAAAGGCCCCTTCAGGTTTAGGAGCTCTAAGTCCCCTTAGAAAATAGCACACTGTATGGTAAGCAGCATACAGGAGTATCTCCTACTTCAATGTAGACCCTGATTCCAGCACTACTTCCTGCAGGAACTACCAGCCCACCTGGCAGCTTCTACACCAGCCTACCTGGCTGCTCCAAAGATCTCTCAGGGTAAGGGATATGAAGAGTTAAGCACAATGCTGTCCCCCTGAAAGGCTTGCTACATGTGGCAGTCTCTCCCCTTGTGAATCCCTGAGTATGCTTATATACTGTACTTACACTGTCCTCCTTGCTCCCTGCTGCTCCTTAGGCAAGATCCCTTTCAAACCACCCTGCTGACAGGATCTTCCCAAGCTAGCCCAAACTCAGCCTGGACACAGATCCCCCCCCAGACTTAGGAGTCCCCTCCTAGTCCACCGACAGTTTCCTCTATCTTCCATCTGACTCCCTGCTAGCATGGCTCTCCCATATTTAAGAGTTCATTTTATGTTGGAAAATGCTAAAATTTTCAATATTGTTTATAGCTTATGTAACAAGAGGTATCTTTGACCATTGTTCACTTCTCCTACTTCAAGCCTTCCATTTGGCTTGCATCAAGCCTAAGTGAAAACGTCACCCCTTTTGGTCCAATCTGATATGGCATAATGACTGCATCCTAGATCAACTACAATGATTCTTAGAGTCCAATGAAGACCCTACTACTAATAATACCTTTTGAGACTCATCAAAGGCATTTATTTGGGGTCCACTTAAATCCACAATTTTCTTTATTGAAAAATATTCTTCCCAGGCTGAAGAGGAACTAGTCATGGCCTGTGATGATGATGATGTACGAGGTGTGTCTATTAAATAACGAGACTGATTAAATAACTCACCTTTATTTATACGTATTACAAATGTAATACTTGTCACCTTCAATATATTCCCCATTTGCACTAATACATTGCTGCAGTCTTGTTTTCTACTGGTCGAAGGCATAGAGAAAATCTATTTCTGTCAGCTGTTTCAACACATTTGCTGTTTTCTTCTTTACAGCATTAACTAACTCAAAACGTGTCCCTTTAACCACTTCAATAAAGCCCACTGTCATATGACGTCCACAGATGGAATCTCCCATCCTGGGCGGGAGTGATATGACATCCTCAGCTCTGTGTGCGGCGGCGCGTCACCAAGGAGCCGATGTGCACGCTCGGTGACTGTGATGTCCGCCGGGCACTCGCGATCGATCATGACAGAGCAGGAACGTGAATCTGTGTATGTAAACATACAGATCCACGTCCTGTCAGGGAAGAGGAGACAGATTGTGTGTGCCACTTACCTGGTCGGAGTCTGAAATTACGAGGTCAGCCTCTCTTGTATCTCTGGGCCCGGTCCCACTGAGAGTGGAGACAAAAGGAACCAAGGGACAGGAGGAACACAAGTGCCTGCCATTGTAGCCCTGGAAGCCCTGGATGATGCAATTCTTGGAAGGCAGAAAGTCGCAGCAGGTCGCTGGAATGAAGTTGCAGAGCCAAACAGGAGACAGGAGCGTAGTCACAAGGATAGCCGGATTTGGTAGCAAGACATCAGGCAGGAGCAGGGTCAAATAGGAAGCTGGGATCAGGAACCGATAATCAAAAGTCCGGAAGCAAGGTCAGGGAAAGCCAAGGTTCAGCAACAGGTAACAGCAGGTAACAAAAGGATACAGGTAAAGGAACAGCTGAAGATCGGTCAGCATCAGTCTGAAGTCAGTGCACCCCTTAAATAAGCTGTCTGGCGCCAAAGGAATGCGTGAACACGCTCCTGAGGACACGCACATTGCTTTGCTCACACGCATTGGCGCATCTGCAATCTCCCAGAGCGCAATGACAGTTGTCTTATAGTGTGTTCCTAATGTATAGGAACACCAATCAGTCTCCTCCTCTAGTCAGTCCCATCCCCCCACAGTTAGATTCACTCCCTAGGTTTCACATTTAACCCCTTTATCGCCCCCCCCCCCTAGTGTTAACTCCTACCCTGCCAGTGACATTTATACAGTAATCAGTGCATATTTATAGCACTAATCACTGTATAAATGTCACTGGTACCAAAAAAGTGTGAAAAGTGTCTGATCTGGCTACTACAATGTCACAGTCACAATAAAAATTTCAGATCGCTGCCATTACTAGTAAAAAAATAATAATAATAAAATTGCTATACATCTATCCCCTATTTTGTAGGCGCTATACCTTTTCTGCAAACCAATCAATATAGGCTTATTGCATTTTTTTAACCAAAAATATGTAGAATACATATCGGCCTAAACTTAGGAAAAAAATTGCTTGTTTTTTTTTACATTTGGGATGTTTATTATAGCAAAAAGTTAAAAATATTGTGTTTTTCTCGAACTTTGACGCTCTCTTTTTGTTTATAGCGCAAAAAATAAAAACCGCAGAGGTGATCAAATACCACCAAAAGAAAGCTATATTTGTGGGGAAACTAATTTTAAAAATTGAATTTGGGTACAGCGTTGCATGACCGCGCAATTGTCATTCAAAATGTGACAGCGCTAAAACCTAAAAAATTGGCCTGGGCAGGAAGGGGGAGAAAATGCCTTGTATTGAAGTGGTTAAGCACTAACTTTAACTCATTCTCACGTCCATTACTGAACCATTTGTGCCACTCAAACACACATGTACGAGACAGGCTGTCATTCCCGTAAGCTGCAGTAAGCATTTGAAAACATTCTGTTGGTGCTTTGTGTAATTTTACAAAAAAAATTCAAATTGACACGTTGTTCAACTTTTAAACTTAGCATTTATTTGGCACACTACAGAAGACACAACCAAACTAAATGGCGACTCACAATCAACTGAACGTCATAGAGTGTTGCTGCTTGTCATGCAGATTCAAACATGTTCAAGGTCACCGGGTATGCAGTTATAACCGGTTCTGACTGCTTTGTTTACTAGGTGGGATCACAGTCTCATTATTTAATAGACACACCTCGTATATATTTTATAATCAACCCTACTGCATTGAATTTTATTGCTTGAGAGAATGTCTTATGATTATATATGACCAGGTTATACATAAGTATTTTAAGTAACACAACCACTCTAGCAAATTGAATTGTCTATGTGAATTCACCCTCGCCTGGATCTTTTTACTTCTTACTCTTACTGGCTGTCCATTTATTCCTGTAGCTGTTATCTGCAGTTAGTTTCAAGCCTAAGTTTTTTATGTGACATTTGTGGTTCTGTAGGGTTACTTCCTCCACCCTTCTAGTCTCCCAGTGAGGTTGGGTGAAGGATTTTCTGGGTCAGCTGTCCTGCTTGTAGGCTTTCAGTTGCTCTGAGTTCTGTTTAGTGACAGCTTTATCTTCACTGGGGGGTGCACTTCCTTCCCGGTTTTGTTGATCATCTCGACAAGTTACTCCACCTTACTCCCTTCTGTTGGTTGTATCCCGGTGACTTTTACAAAATGACAGTGGGAAAGATACTATAGTTTCTTCACTTGCAGGGGCTACAGTTAACCCTCCTAATGCCCTGTTGCTGTGGGCCCCAGGGCTGTATGTTTGCTTAACCCCACTCTCTATTGGTCCATCAATCAAGTAGGGTTGCTCATTCTGCCTTTGCGATTGGACATTTCTTGTGTTCTTCCACCCTAGGAAAACTAGCTTCCTGCTCTTATCTCCCGGTCTTAACATCACCCCCTCTGTCCTCAAACCACCAACCACCCTTTTTTATTTCTTTCCTCCCTTCTTGCCTATCGGCTGCACAAGGGGGTGGAAGCCTCTTTAGAAATGCAAATATAGACTTGCTCAAACTTACCTCGTTAATGGTCTTAATTTACCTAAAAAACTTTTTAAGTTGCTCTCAAACTTGGCTAAGATGTGGAGTCAGGTTGTTTTTTTTTTTTTTTTTTTATAATTTTTATTAAGAAATGGAAAATACAGAGGCTCATATAAAGGCATATTCAGTAATGAAGAGATACAGATCCAGGTCAGTCCCTGGGACAAAGAGAAACCGCGTTCAATAACAGTAAAACCATAATAACCAAGGGTAATAAAGACCAGACTGGATGAATCAGTGACTGTTTTGAACCCTAATCAGAGCGGGTGCTAAAGACCGGCTCCAAGGGGACCAAATGCCTAACTATAACTTATAAAGCAAGTCTAGAGGTTAATCAAGAATGATGGAGGGAGGGGGGTGGGAAGGATAGGGGAGGGATAAGGAGATGGGGGAAGAGGTAGCAGAGAGAGGAAGTAAATGAAACACAAGTACATTGTAAGGGATTCATTAGTAACGTCCACATAAAAAGATCCTGGGGAGAAGGGCTTCGGGGTGAGCGGGCCTATGCAGTAAGTCATAGAATATTATTAGAAATGGAACGATCCGTTGTAGGTAAAGGAAAATTGATCCAATGCACGTTGATCAGGTAATGACATGGTTGAGGTGATGAACAACTGCCATCTGGCGAGAAAGGCCGCTCTTTGGTTAACATGGGAGAAATCTGTTGTGAGCCTTTCTTTGTACAATAGGGAGAGAAGATCCTTGTGGAGTTGGGAGGCTGGAGGGCCAGGTGGTGATAGCCAATGTCGGAGTATGAGACGACGGGCCAGAAGTAAGCATAGCAGAACCCAGTCCACTGAAGCTCGCGGAGAGTGGGTCCCGGGGAGGGGACTAGTTCCTGAAGGAGTAGACCATGGCAGCAGTATGGGGTCCCAATATCCGAAGATTAGGAGCAGAGGTTCCTTAGGTAGTTTCAGCAATGTGACATCAAAGATGAAAGCCAAGACCTGGTCCCAGAAGGTGGAGATAGTCGGGCAAGACCAAAAGCGATGAGAGAGGGGTGGCTTTGAGTGATGATAGTGGGGACAAGATGCCCCGTCTCGCTTAGATTTGGGAGAAAGAAAAGGGATGTAGGCCCTGTGGGCAATCTTAAGCTGGGTTTCCCTCCAGGTTTCATTAGGCGTCAGGCGCAGTACCTTGTTGAGACCAAGCAGAATCTTATGGACAAGGTCAGGGTCTGGGAAGGCAGAGGACCAATTTGCGATGGAGGTTGAGGAGGCAGGTGGCGTTGACCGTTGCATGAGAGGTTTGTAAACATCAGAGATTTTAAAGCATTTGTCCTGTATCAGCTGATCCATGAAGCTTGATTGGAATCAACGGGAATCTTCCTTGCAAGTTTGGGTGATATAACTGATGCACTGTTGGTAGTGCAGAAAATGTGAGGTAGGGATTGAAAAAGAGTCCATCACCTTCTGAAAGGATAAGGGCTTGCCAGTATTCGGGTCGCAGAGGGAGAAGAAAAGGGACAGGCCCCGTGCCGACCAAACCGAAAAAGCTTTGCAATGGAGACCTGGAAGGAAGCAGGGGTTTCCTTGAATAGGCAGATGAATGGATAGATAAGGTGGAAGTCTGGCCAGTTTCCTAGACTCTCTCCATGCTATCGCTGTGTCTCTGAAGACAAGGTTGTATTGGTGGGGGGGGGGGACCGGTTTCCAGTGGCAATGTAAGAGGGCAGACAAAGAGAACGGGTGGGCCATAGCGGATTTCCATTCAAAGTTATGCCGCGTACACATGATCAAACAAGCGGGTGGAAAAGTCCGGTAAACTCAAGTCCGCCAAACAATCCCCCCGTGTGTAGCCTCCGGCATACTTTTTTGACCCGAAAGTACGGCGGACTTAGAAATCCGTGTTGCACTCCAATCTTCCCGCCGTGTGTATGCCAGTCCGCCGTACTTTTGAAATGAGCGGTCTTTTCCCGCCCGGAGAAGAGTCCGCTCATTTCGAGCGGTTCTCCAGGTAGGCGGGGCCCGCGAAGGAGACGTCGCTGGCCCCGCCACCTGGTATGGACTTAAAGGAGAACCCCAACGCCGAAAAAAATCAGCGTGGGGGTCCCCCCCAAGTCCACAACAGACCCTTGTCCGAGCACGCTACCCGGCCGGCCAGGGAAGGGGGGGCCATCGAGCGCCCCCCTCCTGAGCCGTACCAGGCCGCATGCCCTCAACATGGGGGGTGCCTTGGGGAAGGGGGGCCGCGCAGCCCCCACCCCAAAGCACCTTGTCCCCATGTTGATGAGGACAAGGGCCTCTTCCCGACAACCCTGGCCGTTGGTTGTCGGGGTCTGCGGGCGGGGGGCTTATCGGAATCCGGGAGCCCTCTTTAATAACAACAGTTGCCCCCTTCCTCATTTCCTGTTCCTTTGCATGTTTGTCACACTTAAGTGTTTCGGAACATCAAACCAATTTAAACAATAGTCAAGGACAACACAAGTAAACACAAAATGCAATTTGTAAATGAAGGTGTTTATTATTAAAGGTGAAAAAAAATCCAAACCATCATGGCCCTGTGTGAAAAAGTGATTGCCCCCCTTGTTAAAACATACTATAACTGTGGTTGTCCACACCTGAGTTCAATTTCTCTAGCCACACCCAGGCCTGATTATTGCCACACCTGTTCACAATCAAGGCATCACTTAAATAGGAGCTGCTTGACACAGTAAGGTCCACCAGAAGATCCTTAAAAGCTACACATCATGCCGAGACCCAAAGAAATTCAGGAACAATTGAGAAAGAAAGTAATTGAGATCTATCAGTCTGGAAAGGGTTATAAAGCCATTTCCAAAGCTTTGGGAATCCAGCGAACCACAGTGAGAGCCATTATCCACAAATGGCGAAGACATGGAACAGTGGTGAACCTTCCCAGGAGTGGCCGGCTGCCCAAAATTACCCCAAGAGCGCAGCGACGACTCATCCAAGAGGTCACAAAAGACCCCACAACAACGTCCAAGGAACTACAGGCCTCACTTGCCTCAGTTATGGTCAGCGTTCATGCCTCCACCATCAGGAAAAGACTGGGCAAAAATGGCCTGCATGGCAGAGTTCCAAGGAGAAAACCACTGCTGAGCAAAAAGAACATCAAAGCTCGTCTCAATTTCTCCACAACACATCTTGATGATCCCCAAGACTTTTGGGACAACATTCTGTGGACCGATGAGACAAAAGTGGAACTCTTTGGAAGGTGTGTGTCCAAGTATATCTGGCGTAGAAGGAACACTGCATTTCATAAAAAGAACATTATACCAACAGTAAAATATGGTGGTGGTAGTGTGATGGTCTGGGGCTGTTTTGCTGCTTCAGGACCTGGAAGACTTGCCGTGATAAAAGGAACTATGAATTCTGCTGTCTACCAAGAGATCCTGAAGGAGAATGTCCGACCATCTGTTCGTGTACTCAAGCTGAAACGAACTTGGGTACTGCAGCAGGACAATGATCCTAAACACACCAGCAAGTCCACCACCGAATGGCTGAAGAAAAACAAAATGAAGACTTTGGAGTGGCCTAGCCAAAGTCCTGACCTGAATCCTATTGAGATGTTGTGGTATGACCTTAAAAAGGCCGTTCATGCTCGAAAACCCTCTAATGTAACTGAATTAGGACAATTCTGCAAAGATGAGTGGGCCAAAATTCCTCCAGGACGCTGTAAAAGCCTCATTGCACGTTATCGCAAACGCTTGGTTGCAGTTGTTGCTGCTAAGGGTGGCCCAACCAGTTATTAGGTTTAGGGGGCAATCACTTTTTCACACAGGGCCATGATGGTTTGGATTTTTTTTCACCTTTAATAATAAACACCTTCATTTACAAATTGCATTTTGTGTTTACTTGTGTTGTCCTTGACTATTGTTTAAATTGGTTTGATGTTCCGAAACACTTAAGTGTGACAAACATGCAAAGGAACAGGAAATGAGGAAGGGGGCAAACACTTTTTCACACCACTGTATCTATTGAGGGGTGCATAACGTCGTTGAAATCACCCCCTACTAAATGAGGCAGGTGAGTGAAGTTGAGTAACCATGTCGAGAGCTCGCTATAAAATTGCTTAGTGGGATTGTTAGGGGCATATATGTTAGAGATAAATAGTTCTTTAGTGCCTATCCACACCGTTGCAGTGAAAAAGCGACCCTTATTATCTGAGAGGGTGGAGAGAATTGTGCATGGAAGATTCTTATGGATTAGAAGTAGTACACCAGCCTTCCGTCCCACTGATTCAGCTCCGTGCACCGTTCCCAAGGATCTTCACCCTCTTTTGGGGAGAGCGGAGGCCCTTGACATTCCAGGAGACTACTCTAAGAGGGATGGAGGCTGTGGATTTGGGTGGCAAGATATGTGGCGTGAAAGGGCATGGAGGGTTAGGCGACTTAGGCTGATCTCGATGGAGATGTGAGATAAGGGGCCTTGTCCAGGGATCCTTAACGGAGAGAGGGGTGAACCCATGTAAGCAGGGGGGGAGGAAGAAGGAGAGGCATGAGGAGGGGGGGCAGGGGGGTAAACGGTAATAAAAGAAGAATAACCAAACAAATAAACAAACGCAAGTACTTCTCTTTTTTCCGAATGAGTTCACTGTGTAAGGGGGAGCTCCTAAAGCAGAGCCCCATGGGGGAAAGATTTAATAGCGGGCTGTCCCGGGGACGCCTAATAAGCACGCCGGATGAAAACATGTGTCACGGCGCAACGGCAAAAATGTAGTGAGGGGGTTCAATACACAGTGGAGTCATGCTAAGACCTGTCATAATTCTAGAAACAAATGTAAGGCAAGACATGGCAAATAAGAAAATAAACAACAACGTAGAGCATAGTGTAAAAGCAAAATAAATACACAGTAAATAGTAACCTGAACACTTGTCCGTGGACTCGGGAAAACGGATAGGAGTGGGCCTACTGCGTTCGGAGTCCCAGAACCTACGTGGTCGGCAGAGGAGCAGCTCCCGGTGTTAGAAGGTAATGATCCGGACAATGGGTATGAGGAAGGGAGGGATAGGTGAGAATCAGAGGGTACAAAAGTAGTGAGCAGCCACTACTTAACAAAAACTTGCCTTGCGACCCGAGTGGAAGGAGGAGATAAGAAAGACTTGCATATGGCGACAGAAGAGACTTCAGCACGGAAAGTTGCGGTGAAGGTGATCCGGAGCCGAGGCTCAAAAGCGTTTGGGGGAGTCCTTCCTGGGGCTTCTCTGGTCCAGAGATCGGACGGTGGAGGCAGATTGTGATGAGTCCGATCGAAGAGATCGCAGGAATGCTTCTGCTTCAGAGGGGTCCTGAAATGAGAGTTGTTCCCCTTTAGGGGATTTGAGACGAAGCACGGCGGGGAATGCCAAAGAGAACTTAATTTGCAGTTTAAATAGTTCTGAGCAAATCGGTTGAAAAGCTTTGCGTTTCTTGGATACTTCAATAGAATAATCCGCAAAGATTAGAATCTTGACACCATCAACATGTAAGGATGGAGATTGCCGGAATGCTTGAAGAATAACGGCTTTGTCCGCATAATTGAGATATTTGGCAATGATGGGCAGGGGGGTCTTGCGGTCTGCATTAAATGATCCCATGCGGTGGGCCCGTTCCACTGTGAAGGGTCCCGTGAGTCCCATGGCTTCTGGTATGCGTTTGGCACAGAAGTCGTTCAGATTGGCTGTAGGGAGCGTCTCGGGGACACCGATGAATCGCATGTTGGATCGTCTGGATCTGTTCTCTAAATCATCTAATTTTTGGATGACATATTGAATCATTTTTTCCTGAGACTGCTCTGTGGCTTGGGACTGATAGAGATCATCATCCACCTCAGAGACTCGGTGTTCAAGTTCATTTAGTCTGGTAGTATGCTCTGTGAGTTGGGCCTTTATTTGCTTCATCCCAGCATGTATAGCTTTCTCCACTGATGCTGTGATCATGGGAAACAGCAGGGCCGCCACCGCTTGTGCTATGCGGTTGGTATGACCATCATCCCCTGCGGATGGTGGATGAGCATCCCCAGTCAGGGTTTGAGGGGTTCCTGCAGTGTGCCCACGGAGTTGGGTTGGTCCGGTGAAAGCTGGGGATGCAGGGGAGGCGACCCCGCTTACCTCCATAGCCGCATCCGGGTTTTCCGCATCAGAGGCCTGTGGAGCTGGAGCAGAGTAGGCCGAAGCCGGGGGCTCGATTTGCGGCTGTTCCCGACGGTGCCGCCGCGGGCCGCGTACGACCGGGCTCCCGTTTTCTCCACGAAGCGATCCATGACAGCAGGGATCGTGGGGAGACACCCGGAGCCAAAAATAGGGCGCTGGGGCCGCTAGGGCTGGCATTTTATGCTGATTTGTGGGGCTCTGATGCGGGAGCTAGGCAGACACGCAGCTAGCTCATGCGGCGCCGGAACCGGAAGTAGGTTGTTTTCTTTCAGGACACTTTAAGAGGGTCAGGATCTCACCTTTTACGAACCAATATTTTCCTACCGCTTACCATTTCACAGCCCTGCAGTCTAAGATTAACGGAGTTAGTGTTCTGATTGTCCGATCCATACCCTGGTCCTTTATTTCTCAACATATGGATGAGCATGGTCGATTTCTCTGAGCCAAAGGCAGGATTGGTGAGGTTCTGGTCACGTTCATTAATGTGGATTTCCCTAACTCAGACCACCTAACTTTCCTACGTTTACTCTCGCAAGTCATAGCAGACTTTGGTGAAGGCATGCCTGTCCTTAATTTTGCCTACAACCCTCTATTTGATGTCTCTCGAGATTTCTTGACACTTGGCTATTTTTACACTTGTCTGACTGTGACTACACTTTTTCTTGCCTCTCCTCAAACTTTAACCTCCCCCTCATTCCAGACTTGATTATTTTTTAATTTGCCATAAGGACCTTCCAAACGTGTGCTCTGCTACCATTGGACTCATACTCTTTTCCAATCACACGCCTGCTCATTTAACCACGATTATCCCTCGTGCAGATTTGACGGTTGGAATCTCTTCATAAATAATCCCTTCCAACTGCGGTAAATTGTGACCTCTTAACTCTGTGGGAAAAAATTTAACTCACTATTTTTTCATTAGGTCAAACAGAAACTCGTGAAGGTACTCTGGGCTTGAGGGGCCGTGACCGGATGTGATCGAGGCAGCCAGCTTTTCTCCTTAGCTCCGCACATCCTGCCTAAATCCGCGCTTTTGGAGTGCTGACAGCCGGCTATAAAAAACACCATTGTCCGGGGGAAGGCGAGAGGAACCAGGCCATGCATCCATCTACCTCCAAAAAGCAGCACAAAGACCCGAAGGAGCAGTGCCACACTCTCTCCATGAGGGGGGCGGACCGAGGCTCCTCCCCCTCTTGTCTTCTCAGAAGGCTGAGCAGCGCACCAAGCAGACAACGGCAAAGATAGCGCTGCAAGGAGATGCACCGGAGGTGTGTGCAGACACTGAGCAGGCAGATGAGCAACGTATAACGGTGGACACAAAGGCGATCACCAGGCCCATTCTTGAAGCCATAAATGCCAGTAAGTGTGAACTGATGGGGCGCCTAGATCACTTGTCATCCGAATGCACTTTAATCAGACATGATCTAGACAAAATCAGGGGCAAGCTCACTACGGTAGAGGACCGGGTTTCCAGAGTGGAGGACACCGCACACACCCAGGAAAAAAACATAGCGGAACTCCGTGACATGGTGCCGTCCCTACAGCGAAGAGCGGATGACGCTGAGGACCGCCAATGGAGGAACAACATCAGGGTGGTGGGCCTGCCTGAAGGAACAGAAGGTGACAAGGCTGTCCTATTTGCGGAGGCCCTGTTTAAAACTTTGCTCTTCTTGGAGGATTTACCCCCCACATATGTTGTTCAAAGGGCTCACAGGGTCCCCACGGGCCGCAGACACCCTGGGAGCATTCCCTAGACCATACCTAGTAAGGTTTTTGAACTACAGGGACATGATCTTGGCCAAGTCCAGAAGGGTGCAAGAATTGCTTTATGAAAAAGCCAGACTGATACTCTTTCCTGACTTTTCAGTTGCCACACAACAACAACACCGTTCCTTTAATGATGTCCACAAGAGGCTCCGTGACAGGGAGATTCAATATAGCATGCTATACCCGAGCAGGCTCAGGATCCAATACAAAGGTAGTGTGCGATTCTTTGACAATCCTGCGGAAGCATGCGAATGGATGGACAAGGAACTAGCATAATCACAGGGTGGTATGTGTTTTTGGGTTGCTAACCCACAAGTCTGTTGATGCCAGTTGTGCCTGTTGCTCGGTTCCACCTTAGCTGCCTCAGGGGGGAAAGGATTCACGAGAGCCGCACGTTCTATGACACTCGAATGTTTTATGTCTAATTTAAGTCGGGGGGCCTCTTAGTGATGGACCCGATCTAACTGCCACACAGAGCCAACATGGACAGCCAGATTCCCCAGAGGGGAGTGTTATTGGACATCTGCACATCCTCCAGCTGAGAACGGGAGAAGATGAGGTTGTAATGACTTGACCGGGTTGCACAGATTTGGCCTTTGATCAATATATCTGTTATCTCTCTTCCCTGGGGTGGCAGGTGGTTTTTGCTCAGTTTGTACTATCCAAGATGTTCGCCCTTTGGAGTGGTGGGCTTCTACATGGAGTGAATGGCCCCTGCAGTTCTCTTCATCGGGGCGTGACAACCCTACGGGATCTCAATAACCTTGACTACAACCTATTGTACAAATGATCTCCCTGAAAAGACGGGAAGGAGGGGGCTCTCCTGAACCTAATATATTTTTTTTTTTTTGCTCGCTGTACTTTTTTCAAATTTTATCCTTTTTTACTGGTTCTGTAATTTTTGTCCCGGCGATAACTGCACTCCAACATATAACTGGTTGATTGGAGCGCCAGGAGGATATAGACTCAACAGAGAAGACTATGCCAGACTTTCGATTACTGCGGTTGGATCTCACCGCAGGCTTTTGCAGTTTTGTTGATGGGAAGAAGCTACATATCAGGACACTTTTTTTTTGGTTCTAAGAAGGTTACTGGTATAATAGCAGGGGGGGGGGGGGGGGGAATACGGTTTGTCACAGCTCGGAGACCTATAATAGGGATGAGGTTCCTAGCCCTACGCTACTTTCTGATGGAAACAGCCAACAGGTTACTAGGGAAAATGGTTCCATGTGCTGGTATTTTTATAGTATGTGAAAATGGCGGATAGACTAAAGATCGTGTCTTGGAATGTTCGAGACCTGAACCACAAATCCTCGGTATTCCAATATCTGAAACACACGAAACCACACATAATTTTTTTTCTGGAAAGCCGTGGATCCAAAAAGCACTGCATTCCACATACTCAACATTCGCGAGGGGGGTGTCCATACTCATCAGCAAGGCAATCGCATGTACGATCCACCAGGTCATATCGGACCCGGGGGGGGGTACGTGGCGGTGGTGCTGGATGTATGCTACAAGAGATTATTATTGGTGAATGTTTATGTGCCCCCTCCGGTTCAGGTTCAATTATTGTATGACATGTATGCTCGCTTGGCTCAATTTTTACATCTGCCCCTGGTTGTGTTGGGAGACTTCAACGCCATGTTGGATGCGGTGTTGGACTCCTCCAATCTGAGCAGGGGAAACTCGATGGAGCTGGTGGGTTGGGCTTCAGTAATAGGGCTAGTTGAATTGTGGAGATGGAAACATCCAACAGCTAGATGTTACTCTCACATATCGACCGCACATCGGTCAGTGGCTAGAATTGACCTGGCCTTTGGTAATGACAGATTGATGCAATATGTGGAGAGTGTGGATTATTTGCCGGGAGGACTGTCAGACCATAATCCTCTCTCCTTTCCGGTGGGACCGGGGAGGGGAGGATGGAGACTCTCCCCGTGTCGGTTACAAAACGAACAGGTGAATTCCCAACTAGCGTCCTCCATTGAATCATACTGGTCAGATAATGTTGATACTTCTGACCCGCCACTGGTCTGGGATGCCTTCAAGGCAGTGGCGAGGGGTGATTGTATATAAGCTATTAAGATGGCTTGAGTAAATGAGAACAAGGAACTCAACACTCTGAGGCAACAGGAGAGAGAATGAGCAGAGGTTCATGCGGGATCCCCTACTGGGGCCTCGTTTGAGCAACTGCTGGCGGTGAGAAGGCGTCTGTCCCTCCATCTCAGAGAGTTGACTAGTTCAGAATGGGCAAAACACGCACATAAGGTGTTTGCTGAAAGGGATAAAAACGGCAAGCTCCTGGCCATGTTGGTAGCTGACCACCAGCCCATTGCGCACATCCCCACCATAAGAAACGGGACTGGTGATCTTGTTACTGACCCGACACTCATAATGCAGGAGTTCATAACTTTCTTTTCAACGCTATACTCACCCATCTTGAGGTATGACACCAGGGCTCTGGACTCCATGTTGGAGGAGTTGCCCATTCCGAGACTGTCAGAGGGAGACTGTTTGACTCTTGAAGCAAAAATTATGATCATGGAAATCCAGACTTCAATCTTTGCATTTCTACCTAACAAAGCCCCAGGCCCTGACGGATTCCCTGTAGACTTTTACAAGACAAATATGATACAGATAGCTCCGAGATTCAACTGGCTACTGGAACATTGCATGGACGGATCCTCCCTACTGGATTCAATGATGGAGGCCTACATGATACTACTGTTGAAGCCGGGGAAGGACCCGACCGAGTGTGCATCTTATCGTCCCATAGCCCTTTTGAATACGGATCTTAAGATCCTAACCAAAATTCTAACGACCAGACTGGCAAAAGTCATCCCATTGGTAGTTAACATTGATCCGATGGGCTTCATGCCAGGGAAATCGATGGACAAAAATTTAAGAAGACTGTTCACCCACTTACAGCTGCCACAATATGACTCCGACAGCAGAATCATAGTATCCATAGACATAGAAAAGGCTTTCAATTCTGTAGATTGGGAGTTTATGCTCAGAGTGTTAGAGGTTATGGGCTTTGGGCCACAGTTCTGCAAATGGGTATCTATGCTGTACAAGAATCCCAAAGTGGCCATCAGATTGGGTTTGCGGATATCTAACTTCTTTGCGGTGGGCAGGGGCACCAGGTAGGGCTGCTCGCTGTCCCCTTTCTTATTTGCCCTGGCGGTGGAGCCCCTGGCCATCGCACTGAGGTCCGCAGAGGAGGTGCAGGCCATTAGGGTAGGTACTATAAAGGAAACCCTAGCTCTTTACGCAGACGAAATGCTATTGTTTCTCAACGACCCAGAAGGCTCCTTGAGGGCGGTGCTAGTGATCTTTGAAAAATTTGCTACGTACTCAGGACTCAGAGTTAACCTGGAGTAAGTCATCCATTTTACCATTAGATGCAAAGGCTAGGGAAAGGGCGGACCCCAATCTACCACTACAGTGGGTTGATTCTCTGAAATACCTAGGAGTGAAGATCACTCCAAAAGTGCAAGACTATCTGTCATTGAATCTACTTCCCTTGATAGTACTCCTCAAGCAAGAAACACAGGCATGGACTAAATTGCCCCTGTTACTCATTGGCAGAATCAGTCTACTTAAAATGAAAATGCTTCCGGTAATCCTCTACTATCTTAGGCATGCACCGGTTTGGATACCAATGTCATTTTTTAAACAATTAGAGGGTATTGTCAATGCATTCCTGTGGACACCAAAGCCGCCTAGGGTAGGGATGAAGGTTCTCCCAGAGCCCAGTGAAAAAGGAGGGTTGGCAGTGCCGGACTGGCTCAAATATTACCTTGCGGGTCAAATGGTGTTTGCCCGTAGATGGCTAACATCTGATGATGGGGACGCGGCCACAGTGTTGAAAGCTGCCCACTGGGGGGTTGTATGAAAGTTTATGTCTCGGGCGCTATTCAGGGGTACCAACTCGGATCTGCCCATCACTCTAACAATGACAGCCACCATCAGGGCATTGGAAAATGCACTGAAATTGTCCCCATCCACTCCCTTATGGATGAATAGAAGACTACCCCACTTCTACGGATTACCAGACTCCATGACCTGGGCAATAAAAGGGGTAAAAACCCTCAAGGACGTAACTCACATGGGTGACTTACAAACCTTCTCACAGTTACAGGCACGCTATAATCTACCCAAATCCTATTTTCTTGATCATACATCACGGGACACAGGAGCTCATTACATAGTGGGTTATATAGGCACCTCTGGTGATTGGACACTGGTTAACCCCAATTAAGGAGAATTCCTCCCCTATACAACCCCTCCCATATGGGAGGCACCTCAGTTTTTTCACCAGTGTCTATGGTGGTTGGTCACGTAAAACATGTGTTATGAAGAAAGCTCTGTGCAGGGCCCTGCGGGGGCCTAAGGGCTACAACAAACCGGATCCATATCTCAGGCCGATATTTAACTCCCAAGATGATATGGTACCCGGGCCTCGTCAGCCGAAGAAACAAGGTTTGGCCTGTAAGTCCTCTCCTATTGGAAGACTGGGCTCTGGAAAAACCAGCCTTGGTGTACTGTTTACACAGAGCGCACAAAAGTTTCTGACAGAGTCTTTTACATGGTCCAGGTAGGAGGCTCTTCCAAGAAAGAGCCCCAGATAAACCTGAAGGTTGGCTAACACTGCCCGCCGTGATGGGTGAAGGCTGGAATTTGTCTGTTTCAGCAATTCCTGCAGCGAGGTCAGGTAAGGGAAGTTAATCCTATATATATAATTATATGATGGATTTCTTCATTTTGAGTAGTTGTATGTCTAACCTGGTTTCCACCACTAGAGGGAGTAAGAGCAGCCTGATGCATACTTACATGCCTTTCAGTACACACGCTCAGTGAAGCCTGGTTCTCCAGCTGTCTCACGTCTCCACTGCAATCCCTGCCACAATAGAGGTAATACAGGGGTCCCACGTAGTCTGGGGGTCCCACGCAGCTCCGATGGAGTTTCCCTTTCCCCCCTTGGATTCCGCGGTCCTCGTGCACGCACGCGCCGGGCGCGCTCCCGGCCTAATGGAGGAGAGGAGAGTGTGGTTGTGAGCCGTGCACGTCAGTGTGCATGGCGCTGTACTGTGCAGGCGCCAGGCGGCTATTTTAAAAAGCCCAGAGCGTCAGGGGGTGTAAGTGGAGACACAGGAGCTGTGGGCAGTAAGCATCCCAGGGGATTGGATCCAGGCAAACCTTAGACACCTACTCAGCATCAGGTTGTGCAGTTTAAGCATATATATTTATTGTGAGACTTTAAGCACAACAGTGATTGCACTTTGTACTAGTACCTCTGCTTTGTAGCTTAGGAATATGTCTCCTCGTAAGAGGGTCTAAGGGGGAGGTAACAAGAGAACTGGTAAATCACCGCCTAGGTCCAGGGGTTCTAAAAGTGCCTGTAAGTTACCATCACCCCTGCAAGACTGGAGCCAGCCTCTCAGGATGAGTCAGTGCCCCTGTCAGGTTTTGCAGCCTCTCCTAATGTGTCAGCCCCGGTATATGTCACTGAGGACTCCCTTAGGGCTACATTGGAGGGTTTTGAAGGGAGAATAATTAATTTTATTTCTGCTTCCCTGAAAGATAGCAGGAAAAGGGGTAGATCCCCTCCCTCTGCTGTGATTCCTCTCTCAGATGATTCTTCTGACAATGAGGAGAGATCCCTGTCTTGGGACAAGGTTCTTGAGCAGTCGGAGGAATCAGAGGAAGAGGAGAGAGTCCCCTCCTCCCAGGAGATCATAAAACAGGTCCGGTATTATACTGAATTGGTGCGTACCACATTCAGAATGCCTGCTGCTGAAGTCGCTACGTCCTCTGTTTCTTCCCTGGGAGTCAGGAAAGCCCCACAGACTGCCTATTCCTTCCCAATTCATCCCTTAATGGATAAATTGTTGTATGAGGATTGGGGACATCCCAATAAACAGTTTGCTCCTCCTAAAAGGTTTTCTATGCATTATCCTCTGGAGGAAAGTTTCACCAAGAGGTGGGGGGTCCCATCTGTTGATGCGGCTGTTTCTTGCGTGAATAAAAACCTGACTTTAATGTGCAGGTATTTAAAGATCCAACTGATAAGAAGCTGGAAACCTTATTAACCACTTGACCACTGGGCACTTAAACACCCTTAATAACCAGACCAATTTTCAGCTTTCGGTGCTCTCACATTTTGAATGACAACTACTCAGTCATGCAACACTGGACCTATATGAAATTTTTGTCCTTTTTTCACACAAATGGAGCTTTCTTTTGGTGGTATTTAATCACCGCTGGGTTTTTTTTTTTTTTTGTGCTATAAAAGAAAAAATACAGAAAATTCTGTAAAAAAAATTAAAACATCCCTTGTAATAGGAATATGGCATGACAGGTCCTCTTTACAGTGAGATATGGGGTCAATAAGACCCCGCATCTCACCTCTAAGCTGGGAAGCCTGAAAAAAAAAAAAAAGATTCTGGCTTTGATCGTATTGGCGAGTCGATATGGCGTTGCAGAGCATTGCGTTGCAGAGCATTGCAGGGTATTGGCGGGTGTTGCAGAGCATTGCAGAGTGTTGCAGGGTATTGGCGGGTGTTGCAGAGCATTGCAGAGTGTTGCAGGGTATTGGCAGGTGTTGCAGAGCATTGCAGAGTGTTGCAGGGTATTGGCGGGTGTTGCAGAGCATTGCAGAGTGTTGCAGGGTATTGCAGAGTGTTTCAGGGTATTGCAGAGTGTTGCAGGGTATTGGCGGGTGTTGCAGAGCATTGCAGAGTGTTGGCGGGTGTTGCAGGGTATTGGCGGGTGTTGCAGAGCATTGCAGAGTGTTGCAGGGTATTGGCGGGTGTTGCAGAGCATTGCAGAGTGTTGGCGGGTGTTGCAGAGCATTGCAGAGTGTTGCAGGGTATTGGCGGGTGTTGCAGAGCATTGCAGAGTATTGCATGGTATTGGCGGGTGTTGCAGAGCATTGCAGAGTGTTGCAGGGTATTGCAGAGTGTTGCAGGGTATTGGCGGGTGTTGCAGAGCATTGCAGAGTGTTGCAGGGTATTGGCGGGTGTTGCAGAGCATTGCACAGTGTTGCAGGGTATTGGGGGTGTTGCAGAGCATTGCAGAGTGTTGCAGGGTATTGGCGGGTGTTGCAGAGCATTGCAGAGTGTTGCAGGGTATTGGCGGGTGTTGCAGAGCATTGCAGAGTGTTGCAGGGTATTTCAGAGTGTTGCAGGGTATTGGCGGGTGTTGCAGAGCATTGCACAGTGTTGCAGGGTATTGGGGGGTGTTGCAGAGCATTGCAGAGTGTTGCAGGGTATTGGCGGGTGTTGCAGAGCATTGCAGAGTGTTGCAGGGTATTGGCGGGTGTTGCAAAGCATTGCAGAGTGTTGCAGGGTATTTCAGAGTGTTGCAGGGTATTGACGGGTGTTGCAGAGCATTGCAGAGTGTTGCAGGGTATTGGCGGGTGTTGCAGAGCATTGCAGAGTGTTGCAGGGTATTGCAGAGTGTTGCAGGGTATTGCAGAGTATTGCAGAGTAATGGCAGGGTATTGCAGAGTGTTGCAGGGTATTGCAGAGTATTACAGAGTAATGGCAGGGTATTGCAGAGTGTTGCAGAGTATTGCATGGTATTGCAGGGTATTGCAGAGTATTAGCTGGCATTGCAGAGTATTGCAGAGTATTGGCAGAGAATTGAGGGGTTCATTTTCGGTGAGCAGCGATGTGGGCACTGCAGATGCAGCCCACATCGCTGCTGACACCGATCTCTTCCCCCTCCGCTGTACCGATTGGTACAGAGAGTGGGAGGGAGGAACCAATGTCATAACGGTTTGTTTACAAGTGATCGCTCCGTCATTTGACGGAGCGATCACGTGGTAAACGGCGTGATCCATGATGATCCTGTGGACCCGGCGGTCGCGAATGCTCTCGAGTGCGCGCCCCAGGGGGCGCGCAAGAGTGGAACTCTGGGAGGACGTCATATGACGTCCTCCCAGAGTTAAACAATCGCCCTGTAGCCGTCATTCGGCTATGGGCCAGTTGTTAAGTGGTTAAAAGCCTCCTTTTCCATGACTGGCGCTGTAGTGCAACCTACAGTCGCAGCCGTGGGGTTGTGTCAGTTCCTCAAGGAACAGGTTAAGCAGATGCTTGGGCTCCTTCCCAGTGAGGAAGTAGAGAATTATGTAGAAATACCTCATATTCTGTGTTTCATGATTAATGCGATTTTGGATTCTGTCCAACAAGCATCACGTTTGTCTCTCCTGTTGGTACACATGCGAAGGGCCCTATGGCTAAAGAATTGGGCAGCTGAGCTGTCATGCAAGAAGCATTTGATTGGGTTTCCGTTTAAAGGGGAACGTTTGTTTGGAGAAGAATTAGGCAAATTCGTCCAAAAAATTTCAGGGGGTAAATCTACTCTCCTTCCAGTCAAAAGGAGCAAACGTCCATCATTTAGGCATGCTCTCTCTCCTGGAGCATCAAGCTCTAAGCAGTGGCGACGGCCTTCTCAACCCTCCTCTACAGGAAAGGCGCAGGGCTGGGCCCAGGGGCAGAAAAAGACTCTGGGCGAAAGCCTGCCAAGCAGAGCCCAAAAGCTTCCTTGTGAAGGGGCGCCCCCGCTCGGCCGAGTGGGGGGAAGGCTCCTGCAGTTTGCAGGAGCCTGGCGGGAAGAGATCCGGGACAAGTGGGTGATCTCTTCGCTATCTCTGGGCTACAGGCTAGAGTTTCAGGAGATTCCACCTTCTCGCTTTCTAAGGTCAAGGATCCCCAGGGATCCAGTAAAGCAAAAACCACTATTTCTGGCCTTAGATCACTTACTATCCCAGGGGGTGATAGTAGAAGTGGGCCCAAAAGAACAGGCTTCAGGGTTTTACTCGAATCTCTTCACCGTTCCGAAGCCAAATGGAAGTGTCAGACCTATCCTAGATCTGAAGGATCTGAACCGGTTTTTACGCATCCGGTCCTTCCGAATGCAGTCAATCCACACTGCGGTCTCCTCCCTGCAAGGGGGAGAGTTTATGGCATCAATAGACATCAAGGATGCATATCTCCATGTGCTAATTTTTCCCGCACACCAAAAATTTCTAAGGTTCGCGGTAGAGCGGCACCATTTTCAATTTGTGGCCTTGCCGTTCGGGCTTTCTACGGCCCCTCGAGTCTTCACAAAGATTCTGGACCCTCTCTTGGCAAACCTAAGAGCTCAGGGTATAGCCGTCATGGCTTATCTAGACGATTTGCTTCTCATGGAGAAAACAGTAGCGTTCCTGAACCACAGCGTTACCAGAACGCTAGAACACCTGGAACGCCTAGGTTGGATTATAAACCTAGAAAAGCCGTCCCTACAGCCTGCCACCAGGTTGGAATACCTGGGTATGATCATCGACACTGCTCAGGGCAAGGTGTTTCTTCCAAGGCCAAAAGCCTTGGCCATTGGGGATCTGGTGCGCCTAATTCTGGGCAGGAGATCTTCCCCCATTCGATTGTGCATGAGACTGTTAGGGAAAATGGTTGCCTCCTTCGAGGCCGTCCCATTCTCCCAATTCCACTCAAGGCCTCTGCAAAGATGCATCCTTGCGGCTTGGAACAGGAAGCCCCAATCCTTGGATCTTCCTATGCGTCTATCCCCAGGGACACGCAAGAGTCTCATCTGGTGGTTACAAACCAAGAATTTGCTGAAGGGCAAAACTTTTCTTCCTCTTCCATGGAAGATTATCATGACAGATGCCAGCCTGACAGGCTGGGGAGCAGTGTTGGAGGAGACGTGCATGCAGGGGAAATGGTCTGCTATCGAGAAGCTATTGCCCGTAAATATCTTGGAGATCCGGGCAGTTTATATGGCTCTCATAAAGTGGTCTTACAGACTACAAGGTCTCCCTGTTCGGGTTCAGTCCGACAATGCCACAGCAGTGGCTTATATCAATCACCAGGGTGGTACCAGGAGTCTGGTTGCGCAAAAAGAGGTGAATCGCATACTTTTCTGGGCAGAAAAGCATGTTCCGTGTCTTTCTGCAGTCTTCATTCCAGGAGTGGAAAATTTTCTGAGCCACCAGCAGTTGTGCCCAGGAGAATGGGCTCTGCACCCCAACGTGTTTCGGAACATATGTCACAGGTGGGGTACTCCAGACGTAGATCTGTTTGCATTCAGGTTCAACAGGAAACTGGACAATTTTGTGTCAAGGACAAGAGATACACTTGCTCAGGGGTCAGATGCTCTGACAGTTCCCTGGGATCAGTACAATCTGATCTATGCCTTCCCCCCGAGCCCGCTTCTGTCGCCGTTCCTGGAAAGAGTCAAGAGGGAGATAAAATCGGTCCTTTTGGTGGCCCTGGCTTGGCCCAGGCAACCGTGGTATGCAGAGATCATGAAGTTGGCAGTAGGCAGGCCATGGATCCTCCCTCTCCGGCCAGATCTGCTCTCACAGGGACCAATTTACCATCCTGCTTTACACAGTCTGAATTTGACGGTTTGGCTGCTGAGGCCCACATTCTGACAGATCGTGGCCTTTCGGGGCCAGTCCTTTCTACTCTGGTCAATGCCAGAAAGCCGGCCTCCAGGCTTATTTATTACAAAATCTGGAGGGCATATGTTTCTTGGTGTGAACTCAGGAAATGGCATCCTAGAAAGTATGTCATTAGCAGGATCTTGGCCTTTCTCCAGTCAGGCCTAGAAATTAATTTGGCCATAAGCACTATCAAGGTGTAGATTTCGGCCCTGTCAGTGTTTTTTCAGAAGCCATTTGCATCGCATTCCCTGGTGCGGGCTTTCATCCAGGGGGCCATGCGCATATGACTGCCAGTCAAACCTCCGGTATGCCCATGGGATCTGAGTTTGGTTCTCTCGGCTTTGCAGGGGCAACCATTTGAACCTTTGCATCTGGCTTCATTAGTTCTCCTGACTAAAAAATTGGTTTTCTTGGTAGCCATATCCACGGCTAGAAGAGTATCAGAGCTAGCAGCTCTTTCCAGCAAGGAGTCGTATCTAATTATTCATAAGGACCGGGTGGTCATGCGTCCCAACAGGTCCTTTCTACCTAAGGTGGTTTCGGGATTCCATTTGAATCAAGACGTAATCCTACCATCCTTTTTTCCGGACCCACAGTCCGCAGAAGAAGAATCTTTGCACACTTTGGATGTGGTTAGAGCAATCAGTATATATCTTCAAGCAACTGCTCAGATAAGGAAAACTGATTTCTTGTTTATTTTGCCAGAAGGCATCAAAATCCACTCTCTCAAGGTGGATTAGACAGGTTATTTCTCAAGCCTATAGTGTTAAAGGGAAAATCCCTCCTTTTTCGAGTGAAAGCGTACTCTACTAGGGCTGTAAGTGCTTCTTGTTCAGTGCATCACCAGGCCTCCCTGGCTCAGATCTGTAAGGCTGCAACTTGGTCATCAGTCCACACATTCACCAGATTCTATCAGGTGGATGTCAGAGGGCAAGAGGATATCGCCTTCGGGCGCAGTGTACTGCAGGCTGCAGTTTAGGTCCTCCGGTCCCTGGCGGTCTATAATTATGATCTGTGTCTCCCTCCCCTCAATCTGAGCATTGCTTTGGGACATCCCACTATGCAATGAGCTCCTGTGTCCCGTGATGTATGATCAAGAAAATGTGATTTTCATATACAGCTTACCTGTAAAATCCTTTTCTTGAGAGTACATCACGGGACACAGGGCTCCCGCCCCTCTTGGGTTTTACGTGGTTTCTTATTGCTTTGCTACAAAACTGAGGTGCCTCCCACATGGGAGGGGTTATATAGGGGAGGAATTCTCATTAATTGGGGTTAACCAGTGTCCAATCACCAGAGGTGCCTATATAACCCACTATGTAATGAGCTCCTGTGTCCCATGATGTACTCTCAAGAAAAGGATTTTACAGGTAAGCTGTATATAAAAATCAAATTTTTTCCCTTTCTTCCAACTTCGAAACGCATTCCAGGCTCAGTTTGGGGAGTTGAGGGTGGAATCTCTGCCCTCGACACTCGAATCTCTGCTGTGAATGGAGGACCTGCCCAAGACGCTTTCTATAATGTATAAAGAACTCTTTAAATGCTCACCTAAGGCGGTAATTAAGTGTAGGACTAAGTGGGAAACTGAAGTCCCCGATATTCAGGTTGAGGACTGGGATGACCTGTGGACTCAACCCTTTCAACATATATTATCAGCTAGGGACCGACTGATCCAATTTAAATTCTTGCACAGAAGCTATTACACACCGGCTAGACTTGCGAGGATGTATGGGCTTGCAGCAGCAGAGTGCTGGAGATGTTCTTTCTCCCCGGCGGACGCTGAACACATATTCTGGCAATGCCCACACATCCAAGGTTTTTGGCAGAAGATCGAGGCCTGTATCCCGGGCGTATTATCGGTGCCTATTCCCCTGACAGTGAGGATATGCTTGTTGGGTCTGGTAAAGGAGGAGGTGGTCCCTTCAAGGGCACTGAGAACACTGCTCACCATCCTGTTATTCTATAGGAAAAAGGCAACATTAATTATTGGAAGCACCTGATCAATGCTATGTTACCATATTACAAAACAACGTACAGGGCGAGAGGATGTGGAAAAAAATTTGATAAGGTCTGGAAGGCCTGGTATGAATCAGATGACACAGTGGGCTGAGGGAGGAACACATGGGCTTTCTTTAGCTATATGTTAGGGGCGAAATGAATGGGAATACAGAACGGAAGATACCACTGAGATGATACTGTAGGACAAGAAAAGCGAATAACTGAGACATAGGAGGTGGAACTGAACACAATGAGATATACTTTTACAGGTACCATCTACAAGGAGGGAGAGGGAACCTAAGTCCGAGACTGAAATCCCCATGATAGGGGGTCTGAGCTGTGACAACCAGGGTGGGAGGGAGGTTGGGGGGGATAGGTAGAGGAATTGTTAGATAAGGATGTTAGGCCCTGCATGGCCAGTTGGCGGGGCTACTGTTTTGTTAACAGGGCCCAGCCATGGTTGTATATGTTCTATGAAAAATCTAATAAACAGAAAAAAAAAAAAAAAAGGTACTCTGGGCTTTTTATGAGTTCTCGGACAAACTGAAGCTATACGTTGGCGAGAGCCCTTCGGGGGCCCAACAGAAGACCTACATTCCTTCCATTCTGTCCGCAATATGAGTCAAACACATTACTTCCCACTCCATAGCCCGGGAATTGTAATCTTATAGTAAGTCATACAATTTACCTTCATCTACATCTTTTACCACTATATCTAAAGAATCCACCATAGAAGCATTTCTTTGAACCCAGTGTCGACAGAAGACTGCAAATCTCTTGAAAATCTTATCTTGGATGTGGAACTTCACATAGCCATCACGTCAGCAAAAGCAGTCAAGTCCCCTGGACCTGATGGTCTGACAGACTTACGGAGATAACCTTACACCTTATTTCTCCATGCTTTTCCATGGTACTTCACTTCTGTTGGATTCCCTCAGGGCACACAATATGGTGTTTCCTAAACAAGGCAAGGATCTTTCACAATGCAATTGTTATAGGCCTTAATGTTGACCTTTAGTTGTTCTCCAAAATTCTCTGTAATAGACTGCTTCCCTTTTCACTTCAATCATTCACCCAGACCAGGCTGGGTTCGTTCCCCAACGTGAGGAACATGACAGCAGTACCAGGGTCATTTATACATCTGGCCAGGTGAAGGGCTTCTCTAGTCATGCTTTTGTCCACTATCATGGAGAAGGCCTTCAACAGGATCAATTGGCAAGTTCCCAAATCAACCCTGTAATATATCGGCCTGGGGTCCCTGGTGTCGGCTCTATATTCCACTCTGCAGGTGGCAGCACAGATCAACAAGACACTCTCTGATTATTTTACTTTGTCAAACAACACTAGGAAGGGCTTCCCTTTGTCTCCCCTGACTTTCGTACTGACTCTAGAGCTGCTAACGTGAATGACTTGGACCAACCCCAATCTTTAGGGGCTTCATAGCAAGTCAAGCCACCATAAGGTCATGGCTTATGCAGATTACCTTCTCTTTCTGGTTTCCAATTCTGAGGAGACCCTCCCTAGTCCCAAGTCAGACACCCTCAACATCTCTCTAGCAGCTGACTCTAGTCAGTCTGTCTGATTTGCCAGATTGAAAAAGGCTTTTCCTTTTTCCTAGGCTGCTCGTAGTCTTAAATACCTCGGAGTACAGCTTACTCCCCACCCGGATCAATTGTTTTAGGTGAACTTCTGTGCCCTTTTGGCTAAGATACATGTATACCTTCAGAAGTAGAGTATGGTGAATTTGACCTGATTTGGGTGCTGTAATGCCTTTAAGATCACTATGTTACCTTAGATCCTGTATCTGATTCAGACTCTCCCTATCTGGATGTCCCCTGTCTTTTTAATTAAGGATGCTACTATTTAAATTTATCTGTGGGGACAAGCAGCCTCAAGTCTGCATTTCGCTGGTATCTCTCCCTAAACCGAAAGGGGGAGTGGGCTTATTAGTTATCCTTTTACACTTTAAAGCTCTTCATCTGACCCGAGTGATAAGTTGGTGCACAGGACACAAGCACATTCTATATTGTGGGTCAGAAATGAGTAGGGATGTTCTACAGTTTCATGTATTGTCTTCCCTTGCTCCCCTCACCACGCCCATTGTCTCTTTTATCACACGAGCCATGCTTAAGGTGATTTACCACTTAACCACTTCAGCCCCGGAAGGACTTATACCCTTAATGACCAGGCCATTATTTACCGCTTTAACTGACAATTGCGAAGTCGTGCGACGCTGTACCCACAAAATAGAGCTTTCTTTTGGTGGTATTTGATTACTTCTGCATTTTTTATTTTTTGCACTATAAACAAAAAAAGAGCAACAATTTAGAAAAATAAGTAATATTTTTTACTTTTTGCTATAATAAATATCCCCCAAAAAATATAAAAAGACACATTTCTTCCTCAGTTTATATTCTTCTACATATTTTTGGTTAAAAATAATGCAATAAGCATATATTGATTGGTTTGCGCAAAAGTTATAGCATCTACAAAATAAAGGCTATATTTATGAATTTTTTATTGTTATTTATTTTTTTACTAGTAATGGTGGTGATCTGTGATTTTTAGTGGGATTGCGACATTGCAGCAGACAGATCGGACACTTTTGGCACATTTTTGGAACCATTAACATTTATACAGCGATTAGTGCTATATAAATGCACTAAATACTGTGTAAATGTCACTGGCAGGGAAGGGGTTAACACTAGAGGGCGATCAAGGGGTCAAATGTGTTCCCTCATGAGTGCTTCTAACTGTAGGGGGATGTGACTGACTAGCGGAGGAGCCAGATCGCTGTTCCTAGCTAGTAGGAACAAACTATCTGTCTCTCCTCTCCTGAAAAAATGGGGATTTGTGTGTTTACACACACACACCCTTGTTCTGGCTCTAGTGCCCGTGATCACCCATGGCCGGTGGATATTGTGCATCGGGTCACCCGCTGTGTAGTGGGTGCGCGCGCCTACTATAACTATTTAAATGGCTGATGTACAGCTACGCCGATCAGGAATGCTGACCTGCCACAGCAGAATGATGGTAGCTGGTCGGCTAGTGGTTAATCTCACAGCCATCTAACTAAACCAAGGTGCCTGCTCCCTGTATTAATAGACCTACATTTCATGTCCAGTAATACCAATAAGCAACTTGATCGACTGTTGGACATGGGTAAATTCCATCTTCTACATTTGACCCCATTCTCTCGCTGTCCCTTTTGACAGACATTTGGCATTTCTTAGATCCGCTCATGGATACTTAGTAGGCTTATCAGATTTAGCACTTTCTGAGTTTACCAAGTCTGGGGTCTTGTGTGACCCTACTCTGTTTGAAGAATTATGATAAGATAAGTCTTAGGTCCCCCATCTCTTGTCCTATGTCCCCTATGTCTTGTCTCAACTGTATAAACTGTTCGCTACACCTCTGGAAAGTTCTGTCCTTCCATACATAGGTAGGTGGAAAGAAGACCTACATCTGACCTTTTCCCCAGCCCAAGTGAAGTGAGGCGGTCTTGTTTGCACACAAGTCCTTCCTCGCTAATACGTTTTAGATATAGGGCTACAAGATGCTATGCTGCTGGTATAGGGTCCCAACCACCGTACACAAGATTTCCCTGCGCATATCAAAATTTCTGGAGATGCGGTCGGGTAGAAGGCTCTTACCTGCACATCTTTTGGAACTGTCCAAAGATCTGCCCTTTCAAGTACATCACCTGGTGTTCAAGCTCACATCAATGGATCTGGATGTTCACCCTATGAGTCACCTGCTTCACCTCAGTAGTGTTTCTCTTTCATGGTACAAATCGTTACTCATGATCCATTTGCTAAATGTAGCCAGGGCATGTGTCCCAGCCCTTTTAAAACAATCTTTCTCTCTCCCCATTTCCCTGTGGCTGTTCAAAATGAATAAGATTGGACATATAGAATGTCTTACAGCCTCCTTTTTACCACAGAGAGGAGAAATTTGGTGATAGGTGGGATCCTAGGTTAATCTTTTCCTATTCTACTGCTTATTGGGATCTATTGTGCCTTTCTGATACAGGTCACCACATGGGTGGTCTTGACCCTCAAATGGATGCTAGCAACAGGGTTTAATTTAGAGCCTTACAGTCTGGCCTATAATTTCTAATGGAATTATATCCTGCTGCCCTGTGTTCCGTCTCCTCCTGGCGCACTCTCCTTTTTTTTTCTCTTTCATCTCTTTTCCTGTTTTTTCTTTCTTATAAATAAAAAAATTGCAGGCATCGGGGTCTAGTTCCCAGCAGGCAGCCATTGTGGGAGTCTTCGCTATATCTGGGGAGGGTGCCTCTGCAGCATTCCAGATACTATTGGTGACCTTTATTTTGCAGTTATTACTACTGGGGTCTTTGACCTCAAGAGACTACCTTGTTTTGATGTAAAAGTTGTAGTTTCTGACTACTCAGCTGTGACTGAGCTGCCTTATCATTGTTACTGGGGTTGTGCACATAATTTGTAACATCCATGTCTCTTGCTAAATAAAGAATAAAAAAGAAAAGGTCCTACATGCTCAGACCTGACAATTTTAATATTAATGCATTTGAATAATTCTTTGGGGTTTGTCCTACTTTTTTTTTGGTTCGTTTTGAACTTTTACAACCTTGATTTTCTTTTTACACATTTTGTTATAATCTTTGTAACTTTCAAAAGAGGACAGTGTTGTTTCATTTTTTTTTTAAATGCTCTTTTTTTTTTTGGTATTCTTTATTTATGCAAATAAGGTATCCTGGCCTCCTTTTGAGGTTACTGGCACAGGACCGATGTGTAAAACGTCACTTTCAGGTCCCCATGTCAATTTCCCCAGCCAATACATGCTTTGAGGCATGTACTGTATACAGTATATAAAACACTGACCATTTTACAGTCCTTAAAGTTAAATATCAAGTAATTATAAGTGTTTTTCTAAATACATGTTCTGATGACATCACGTGATTGTGAGACAATATCTGCTCTCTCTTGGAATATACGGGGCCTCAACTAAATTAAAGTGAGCATTCTCAAAAGACACACCTGATGGGAAAAAAAATGATGGCCCTAAAGAGGCCAGAGTCCAAAAAGCCTTCCATGCTTCATACTCTACTTACGTCGGGGGGGTTTCTATTTTGATAAAAAAAAGTCTCTTCCCTGTGTGATCGAGGCTGTCCATAAGGGTCCCCAAGGGAAAGGATGTAATATTAGTGCTTACATTATGGCACCAACATTATGTCTTTGCTGGTATATACTGTATATTTCCTTACTATTTAAGCCTGAGCTGTTATATGTTATTCTGGAGAGGATTACCCCTTACTGCCCTGCAAAGTTTCTACTATTGGGGGACTTTAACTTTATTTTACCCCAAGATCTAGACAAACCTATGTCCTCAAAGTCCTTTGCAGGAGACCTGCCGAATTAAATCCTCTCTGTGGGTCTGACAGATGTCTGGAACTGGAAACACCCTTCTGCCAGGGCATACTCTTGCAATCTCACTTTTTCCAAAATGGCTCCATGTGGTGCCTATGCAACCATTGAATTTCCTATTCAGAAATTTCAGGTAAAACCCCACTGACTTTGCAGGAATACTGGGAGATTAACTCGGGGTCAGCCTCTCCAAAATGTGTATGGGACACCTTTAAGGCCTTAACTAGGGCCACTATATCTCTGCCTTTAAAGCAGTCAAGCTGTATCAGATGGCCACTACAACATCCTTACAGATCGTGGTGATGGACTAGTCTGCCTGCTATGGACTGGCCCCCTCGGAATCTAATTTTGACCTTTTACAGGCTTCTAAGCAGCTCTACATCTTCACCTAGAGGAGGTCACCAGGAGAGGAGAGGTTCCACTTAGTACATCAGATCACTCCCAACGAGGTTCTTTGTGTAATTCAGTCTTTCTCTGTAGGTAAGGCCCCTGGCCCTGATAGTCTCCCAATAGAATTCTATAAGGTGCATGGTGAAATGTTGGCTGTACAACTTACTTCCCTGCATGCACATTGCCTATCAGAATGCGCCCTTCCTCTCTCCATGTCTGAAGCACATGTAATTCTTATTTATAAATCTCCAAAGGATCCCAAATTGTGTGCCTTCTGTAGGCCTATTGCGCTTCTTAATAATGACCTCAAAATCCTAACTAAACTCCTCACTAATAGGCTTGACCTCTTGTTGCCTTTGATTATTGATGCAGACCAAGCCAGGTTTATAGCCAGTTAATCTACAGATATTAACCTGAGTAGGTTATTCATGAATATTCATGCTAACTGTAAGGGTAGGGAGAGTCACCCTTTAAGCTTATGCTAGAAATATGTAAGGTTAAGGAGCTTCACAAGTTAAAAATGCATATTGCTTGCAAGTATATACAATGTTTGCTTTTCTGCAGACATCTGCAAATCTATAGAACAGGATGTTCTGTGGTTAGAGCTAGGAGCTGAAAGTTAGAGGAAGTAGGAAATATTCATAAGGTGTAACAAAATATGTGGTTTAGTTATAGATGATTTCTTAAGGTCATTTATATAAATATATGTCTGTATGTCTGGAGACCTTTTATCAGAATTCCCCTAAAAAAGTCCACTTAATGTATGACGCACTAGATGTCAGTGCTGTGTGATTGGTGATATCTAAAAATGTCTTGTTTAATCCTGATTGGTTGACAATACAATGCTTGAACCACATAAGAATGGTAACGGGAAATAAAAATTGTGTATTCAGAATCAAACCAGTCTAAGCATTTGGTCCTTTTGAATAACCACGCCAATCGATTGAAGAGAGTTTTCCAGTGAAAGTCCAGCTCGAGCTAAGGAGAGGCTAAAGAGGGGCGCGCCTAACAGATGGTACCAGGAGTGGGGTAAAGTTTTGTTTTGGTTTTAGGAGATTCTGTATTGGATACCTCCTCACATACAAAGTGAAAGTAGAACTCCCGATCGCCCTCCAAATCAATCTTATCCAAATCAAACTACTAACAGGCAGCCCATAGAACCAAGGAATTCAGTGGATCTAATTCAGATGGACTGGCCGGGGTACAGGGATAATAATCCCCGTAAACCCCTTCCACCCTAGACCATAGGGACGCCCGGAGCATGTTCCCTCCTTGGTAATGCACTTTTTCTCTTCTCATTGGAAAACATTTCCACAAGTAGTTCTGAAAGTTGAAGGACATATGGTGACGTTTTTAATAGATTCAGGAGCTACTAGCAGTAGTTTAAATGACCCCAAATTTATCAATGAGAATTGTACCGAGGGATGCTCTGTGGGGAATAAATGGGACTGATGTTACACACAAAATCACTGCACCTCTAGAGGTGACAGATCTAGAAGATAAATTATTGACCAAACAAACTTTTGCCATCTTGACAGAATGTCCCTTGTGTCTGATGGGGAGAGATCTTATGTTATCTTTAGGACTGACCATCAAATTTGACTTACAAGGGGGTATGACAGCTAAAGCAGTTAACTGTGACTTAACCATGCCTAAGCAAAGGGACCTGACATTTTACTACATGTCCATACCAGCCCCCCTGGAGACTCACTCAATTTGGGCGAAGTCCAAGACAGATGTAGGACATATCAAATGCACTCCATATGTCCCCACTTTTTAAGCCCAACATTTCTCCCATCTTTCAGAAACAATACCCATTACACACTCAAAAACTACAGGGCATACAGCCACAAATTGAGGATTACTTACAAAGGGGAACCCTCAAACCAATCATCAGCCCCTGGAACACTCCCATAAATCCTGTTAGAAAGGCCAATGGGGAATGGAGGATAGTGCAGGACCTACGGGGAATAAACAAATGCATACAGCCCCTTCCGCCTTTAGTTTCAGACATTACTGGGGTTTTTATAAATATACCTGCCACATCCAACATTTGCACGGTACTAGACTCATCCAATGCTTTCTTTAGCATTGATGTACATGAGGATTTTCAGGGAATCTTCGCTTTCACCTGGAGCCCCCCTTGCTCCATGGTATCAGAAGTAAGTTCCCCCGGTCAGCGACTGCAACTGACCTGGAGGCGTCTTCCTTGGGGATATGTGGACAGTGCGGCAGCCTTTTCTATGGTTTTGAAGGCCACATTGGATGATTGGGTACCACCTCAGGGATCCGTCCTACTACAGTATGTAGATGACCTACTGTTGTGTAGTGAGAGCAGGACACAGTGTTCAGCAGATTCGGAAAGCCTGATGAACCATCTGTTTCTCAAAGGCCACTTGGCGTCTCGGAAAAAGATCCAGTGGTGCAGGGACAAGGTGGAATACCTAGGATGTATTATCTCAGGCGGGACATGACAAGTGTCCCCTGAACAAATCAAAACCCTGACCTGTCTTGGTCCCCCGAAGGATAAGGCAGCGCTCCTTTCCTTCCTCGGCTCGATCATCTACTGTAGGCAATGGACCCCAGACTGTTCTTTTTATGACTCAGGCCGCGTACACACGGGCGGACTGTTCGCCCAACCTTGTCCGCTGAACAGTGTTTGGGCGGACAGTCCGCCCGTGTGTGGGCTTTCAGCGGACAGTTTCAGCGGACAGTTGGACGGACAAAGTCTTTCGGAAATTCCGAAAAACTGTCCGCTGAAACTGTGTTTGAGCGAACAGTCCGCCCGTGTGTAGGCTACTTTCGAAATGAGCAAACTGTTCCCGCTCGGAAAGTCCGCCCATTTCGAGCGCGTGTACAGGTAGGCGGGGCCCGCAAAGGAGACGTCGCGGGCTCCGCCGCCTGGAATGGGCTTAAAGGGGAACCCCAACGCCGAAAAAAATCGGCGTGGGGGTTCCCCCAAAGTCCACACCAGACCCTTGTCCGAGCACGCTACCCGGCCGGCCAGGAAAGGGGGGCGAGCGAGCGCGCCCCCCCTCCTGAGCCGTACCAGACCGCGTGCCCTCAACATGGGGGTGCTTTGGGGAAGGGGGGGCCGCGCGGCCCCCCCACCCCAAAGCACCTTGTCCCCATGTTGATGAGGACAAGGGCCTCTTCCCGACAACCCTGGCCGTTGGTTGTCGGGGTCTGCGGGCGGGGGGCTTATCGGAATCCGGGAGCCCCCTTTAAGAAGGGGGCCCCCGGATACCGGCCCCCCACCCTATGTGAATGAGTATGGGGTACAATGTACCCCTACCCATTCACCTGTGAAATAAAGTACAAAAAAAACCACAACACAGGGAAAAAATATTTTATTGCACAGCTCCGGGGGTCTTCCGTCTTCGGGGGTCTTCTCGCCGGACTCCTCCGCTATCTGTGTGTAGCTCTTTTGCTAGCGGAGGAGTCCGGCTTTCTTCCTCCCCGCCGCCGGCCTCTTCTCCCGACTTCGGGGGTCTTGTCCCCCTCTTCGGTTCTTCTGCCGGGCCACCGCGCCTTCTTGTAGCTCTTTTGCAGGCGGTGGCCCGGTCTTCTGTCGCCGCTGCCTTCCGTTCTTCTGTCGCCGCCTTCGGTTCTTCTGCCGGGTCTTCTGTCGCCGCTGTCGTCACCGCCGCCGCCGCCTTCCGTTCTTGTTCTTCTTCTTGTTCTTCTTCTTCTTCTCCTGGAGATGTTGACTCGACGAGCTCTCCGGCCGGAATGCCAGGGACACGCTCCGCTGCCACTTATATAGTGACAATGGGGCGGTGTCACATGGTATATGTCACATGGGTTGGTCACATGGGTTGATGTCACATGGGGACTATGACATCGTAAGGGGGCGGGGTCACCATGTGACCAACCCATGTGACATATACCATGTGACACCGCCCCATTGTCACTATATAAGTGACCGCACAGCGCGGCTCTGGCATTCCGGCCGGAGAGAGCGACGTGTCAACATCTCCTGGAGAAGAAGAAGAAGAACGGAAGGCGGCGACAGCGACAGCGGCGACAGAAGACCGGGCCACCGCCTGTAAAAGAGCTACAAGAAGGCGCGGTGGCCCGGCAGAAGAACCGAAGAGGGGGACAAGACCCCCGAAGTCGGGAGAAGAGGCCGGCGGCGGGGAGGAAGAAAGCCGGACTCCTCCGCTAGCAAAAGAGCTACACACAGATAGCGGAGGAGTCCGGCGAGAAGACCCCCGAAGACGGAAGACCCCCGGAGCTGTGCAATAAAATATTTTTTCCCTGTGTTGTGTTTTTTTTTGTACTTTATTTCACACGTGAATGGGTAGGGGTACATTGTACCCCATACTCATTCACATAGGGTGGGGGGCCGGTATCCGGGGGCCCCCTTCTTAAAGGGGGCTCCCGGATTCCGATAAGCCCCCCGCCCGCAGACCCCGACAACCAACGGCCAGGGTTGTCGGGAAGAGGTCCTTGTCCTCATCAACATGGGGACAAGGTGCTTTGGGGTGGGGGGGCCGCGCGCCCCCCCTTCCCCAAAGCACCCCCCCATGTTGAGGGCACGCGGCCTGGTACGGCTCAGGAGGGGGGGCGCGCTCACTCGCCCCCCTTTCCTGGCCGGCCGGGTAGCGTGCTCGGACAAGGGTCTGGTGTGGACTTTGGGGGAACCCCCACGCCGATTTTTTTTGGCGTTGGGGTTCCCCTTTAAGCCCATTCCAGGCGGCGGAGCCCGCGACGTCTCCTTTGCGGGCCCCGCCTACCTGTACACGCGCTCGAAATGGGCGGATTTGCCTCCTCCTTACGTGGGCGAGTCCGTTCATTTCAAAAGTTGAGCGAACTGTTTGGCAAACAGTTCGCTGAAACAGTCCACTCGTGTGTGGGCAAGTCCGCTCATGCAAATTTTGAGCGGACTGTTTGCCGAAACTGTTTGACGAACAAGGTTGGGCAAACAGTCCGCGCGTGTGTACGCGGCCTCAGTCCTACGCCCTGCCACTGCATTGACTGCCCCAAAACAGGTCACATATACTGAGGAAATGACACAAGCTTTTAACTCTTTGTTGCAGTCATTGGCCAGTGCCCCAGCATTGGGTTTGCCAGATTACAGAAAATCCTTTGTATTATACTGTGTGGTCAGGGGCCCTGCATTCGCTGCGGTTCTAGCGCAAATGCATGGCACTCACTACCGCCCCGTGGCCTACCTTTCAAAAAAACTACCAATTCAAGTCCAAGGCATGCCAGCTTGTTTGCAAGCTGTGGCTGCTTGTGCTATGACCGTAAAGGAAGCATCAAAAATTACTCTTGGCACTGAAACCACTCTGTATACCACACACACAGTAGTGCATCTTCTACAAAACATGTCAACTCAACACATCACAGCTCAAAGATCCAGTGGTTAAGGGAGCCACGGAATGATCCGACCCCAAGGGGAGGGGTAATGAGGGGCGGGCATGACCTGGTGCCCAGGAGCCAATGGAAGAAAAGGAGGCTGAGGGAACTGAGAGAAGCGAGGGGGGGCGGAGCCATATAAATAGGGGGCGGAGCTTAGACGGGGCCAGTGCACGAGGAGAGATCACAGGAGGAGGCAGCTTTGTTCACTGCTCCTCTACATCCAAGATGGCGGCGATCGAGGCGGCGCTGGCGCGATTGCGGGCACAGGCGGCGGTGAAGGGACCGGAATGGCTGACCAGGCAAGTGCAGGAGCTGCTGGGGGACAGTGATGAGGCGAGGGGCGGCGGGGGGACTGTACAACGGGCCCGGCGGTCTCGGCCGCCGGCGCGATTTTCGCCAGGCCCCGCCCCTCGGCCACCTCGTGACCGGCGGAGCCCGGGGAGGGACGGATCGGTCCCCCCGGCGAAGAAGAGGCAGCAGGAATGTCGGGGTTCAGGGCGGTCGACACGCCGCCGGCCCGCCCCGGGGAGCGGGGCCACAGGCAGTACCTGCGCTGGTTCCCCGTCTCACAGCCCGGCAACCAGTCGCGTGGGGGTGCTCGGGGGGGGCCCCAGCACGAGCGGAGTTCGGGTGGAAGAGGTGCCAGGGGCGGAAGACGGCAGGAGCATAGCAAGGAAGCTGGAGACAGGGAGGAAGGGACGCAGACCGGCAGATGGACAAGCGGGACGCCGCGGGGGACAAGTGGAGGAGCAGGGCGGTACGGGGGGGCACCACAGGTCCGGTCCTCATCGCCGGTCTGGGAGTGCGCACCCTGTGGAGACACACCTTTCCAGCCGCCGGAGCGTTGCGGCCTCTGGGGGGGGATCGCCCAGGGGGCTCCCTTCGCAAGCAGAAGCGGACGTGGCGGAGCGGTCGGAGGGAGAGCTGTCCACAGAAGACGAGGTGGCAGATCCGGCAGTGGAGAGCGGCAGTGCGGCTGTGGGAGCGGTGCCTGGTCGGCCCGGTAAGTCCATGCATAATGTTTTGACTGATGCTTTGCAGGGGTTGCTGGGGGTGGTTCAAGGGGTGCCGACGGGGTCTCCGGCACCGGTGGTGCCGGTGGGGGGGGAGCAGCGGGGGGCGGGGCCCGGCTCGACTATGCCGGCGCCTGCACCGCAGCTGCAGGGGCTTCTGGACGGCCTGCGGGCATTGGTGGAGAGGTTTGGGGGGGCGCCGGGCACTCCTGCCCTGGCAGCACCGTGGGGGTCGGGTGCGATTTCGGCAGCTGCGGCCGTGCCGGCGGCGGTGGTGGAACCCGCGGCATCCGGGGTTGAGGGGCCGGCATCGAGTGGGGGGGCCGGTGGCGACAAGGTCGCGGAGGTGGCGGCAGGTCGGTCGGACGTGGTCAGAATTGGGGACGCGGCACGGTGCGAGGTGTACGTCTGCTTCGAGGGCCCGCTGGGAGCGCACTTGAAGCCGGAGGTCCGGGAGAAGATTACAAAAGGTGAGTACGTGGAGATATTCTCGCTGCTCTCATTAGAAAAGTTCAATTTGGATCGGGTCAAACCTAATGACACCAAGAAGGATGATGAGGAAAAGAGGCGTTACCGGCTGATACCGCGAACGTTTGCAAATTGGTTGCAGGCATTCGCGATATTGGCGAGCGTCATTGGGGAAAAGAACCCCGAGCACTGCTCGGCGTTGTTTTGTTACATGGACGCCATCGGGGAGGCCCACAGGGTGTACGGGGGTGTTGCGTGGCTGCGGTATGATGAACAGTTCCGGCAGCGAAAGGCGGTGCGTCAGGAACTGCGGTGGGATCACAAGGACATCAGCCTCTGGATGCGACTGATGTCCTCGGCCCGGGCCCAGCCTTCGTTTTTTCAGGGGGGGGCCGGGGGTACAACCTCCTCAGGACTGTCGGCCGGAAAGAAGTGGGGAGTTTGCTGGCAGTTCAACGAGGGTGCGTGCAAGTTCGGGGGTGCCTGCAGATTCAAGCACGAATGTTCGGGTTGCGGGGGGGCCCACGCGCTGTCTCGGTGCTTTAAGAAAGGGAAACGTGCCGGCGACGCTTCTAACAAGAGGGAGGACGCCGGTGAAGGTGGAAAGGATGCTTCCTTTCCTAAATAAGTACCCGGACGGGGAGGCGGCGCGTCTGCTGGCGGAGGGGTTCCGCGTGGGTTTCCGGATTCCTTGCGACCTGCAGGTGGTGCCGCCGTTGGCGCGGAACCTCAAGTCGGCCCTACTGCATCCGTCGGTAGTGGATGACAAGTTGGGCAAAGAGGTTGCGCTGGGTCGCATGGGGGGTCCTTTTGAGGAAAAACCTTGGGGGTGTCTTGTGGTGTCTCCACTGGGGGTTGTCCCCAAGAAGGAGCCGAACAAGTTTCGGCTCATTCACCACTTGTCCTTCCCGAAGGGGGGTTCGGTCAACGACTTCATTGATCCGGAGTTCTGCACGGTATCTTATACGTCATTTGACGCGGCGGTCCGGTGGGTGCGGAAGTACGGCCGGGGGGCGCTTATGGCAAAGGCGGACGTCGAGTCGGCGTTCCGGTTGCTTCCGGTGCACCCGGACAGTTTTCCACTGTTGGGTTGTCATTGGAGGGAGCAGTTTTACGTGGACAAGTGTTTGCCCATGGGCTGCTCCGTTTCGTGTGCGGTGTTCGAACAGTTTAGCTCGTTCTTGGAATGGGTGGTGAGGGATGTCTCTGGCCTCGAATCGATCATTCATTATTTGGACGATTTTCTCTGCATTGGCCCCCGGGCTTCGTCTGTGTGTGCGATTCTTCTTTCCACGTTGCAGCACATCGCGAGCATTTTCGGGGTGCCTTTGGCGGCTGAAAAAACGGAGGGTCCTGTGCAGGTGTTGAGTTTTTTGGGCATAGTGATCGATTCAGAGGCCATGGAATGCAGGCTGCCGTTGGACAAACTGGAGGGCCTGCAGAGGGAGATCCGGGAGGTTCAGGGTCGCCGGAAAGTGCAGTTGAAGAGCTTACAGTCATTGCTCGGCAAACTGAATTTTGCGTGCCGGATTATCCCTATGGGGAGGGTGTTTTGCCGACGGCTGTCGGCTGCGACGGCCGGGGCAAAAGCACCGACGCACTTCATTCGATTAACGAAGGAACACAGGGACGACTTGAGCGCGTGGCATGACTTCCTGTCCTCTTACAATGGTCGGGCAGTCTGGATGGCCGGGCCGGTGAGCAATTTCGATCTGGAGTTGGTCACCGACGCGGCCGGGTCAACGGGTTATGGTGCGTTTTTTCGGGGGGAATGGAGCGCGGCACCGTGGCCGAGCTCCTGGAAGGAGGCAGGTTTCCTGGGCAATTTGGTGCTATTGGAACTCTTCCCGATAGTGCTCGCACTGGAGCTGTGGGGGGAGAGGTGCAGGGATTTGAAATTGCGCATTAACTGTGATAACATGGGGGTGGTGCAGGTGGTGAATCGCATGTCGGCATCTTCCCCCCCGGTTATTCGAGTTTTGCGTCATTTGGTCTTTCGGTGCCTGCGTTTAAACGTGTTCATTTATGCCGTGCACATCCCAGGGGTGGAGAATTCCTTGGCTGACTCACTGTCTCGTTTCCAGTGGGACAAGTTCAGGGAACTGGCGCCTGGAGCGGCGGTGGACGGACTCCCTTGCCCAGAGTGGATGTGGGCGCTGCCCTTGGAATCGCCGCGGGATGGATACGGCGGTCTGTGAGTGGGTCTACCTGGTCAGCATACGAAAGGGTATGGCGGGAATGGCAAGGGTTGGTGGAGGAGGTGTCCTCGGACGGGGATGCGGGTGACTGGCGTTTATTGGTGCTGTATTTTGTGGTCCGGAATATGGAGGGCGGGCGCTCAGCGGCCGCGATTGACAAGAAAATGGCAGGTTTGTCATTTCTTTTTAAACTGTTGGGTTCGGAGGATTGGACAAAAGACTTTTGGGTGCGGCAGATGCTGCGGGGTTTCCGTAAACAGATTAAGCGGGGGGACGGACGGCGTCCGGTGACGTTCAACCTTTTGGTGGCCATATGCGCGGAATTGGGGTCGGTTTGTAAGTCTAGTTTTGAGGTGCGACTGTTTACTACGGCTTTTTCGTTAGCGTTTTATGGGGCGTTTAGGGTGGGTGAGTTGGTCAGCCCGTCCAAAAAAATGCCGGGAGGGCTGTTGGATCAGGACGTGCAGGTGACGCGGGATAAGGTGTGTTTGCTTCTCCGAAGATCGAAAACTGACCAGCGGGGTCGGGGGGTGGAGGTTGCGTTGTTTCAGTTACCTGGGTCCCCGGTTTGCCCGGTTGCAGCTGTTCAGGGGTATCGGGGGGTCAGGCCGGGCTGGGAGGGCCCGTTCCTTATGCACGAGGATGGGTCTTTCTTGTCACGGTTCCAGTTTGTGTCGGTTTTTCGGCGGTGTTTGCGGAATCAAGGTTTAGTAGCGGCGGAGTATGCTTCACACTCCTTCCGCATCGGGGCGGCCACGGAAGCGGCCAGGTGCGGGTTGGACGAAGCATCGGTGCGCAAGATAGGTCGATGGGAGTCGCGTAGGTTCAGGTCCTACGTCAGGCCGCAGTTGGTGGTAGGGTGCTAGCGGTGGGGTGGTTGGTTTGGAGTGGGGGTCCCCCATACAGGAAGTGGGGGTAACTCGACAACTTGGTTCCAGAGGGCTTGGTGTCTGGTGGGATGGTACGGTTGGGTGGTTGATGTGTTTTTGCTTTGTTTTGTTTTTCTCTCCGTTTCAGTGTACGTGTGTGTGGTTTTTCGTTTCAGATGGAGGTGCACCACGCCTCGTTTGGATCGTGGGCCATTCTTATGTATGTTGGGGGGCCAGGAGAGGTGACATGAGACCGGATGGTAGGCAGCTGGGGATTTCCAGGAGAGCAGCGGAGTTGCATTGGTTGGGAATCCCGGGCATGCAGTGGGACGGGGTGATGGGTGTGGTGGACAGGTATGTGCTTCTAGATGGGCCCCCGGATGTGTTGGTGCTCCATGCTGGGGGGAACGACCTGGGGTTGCGTAAGGTCCGGGACCTGCTCGTGGACATAAAGGCGGATTTTCTGCGGCTCCGAGAGAGGTTCCCGAACACGATTTTGCTCTGGTCCGACATTGTGGCCCGGACAAGGTGGAGATGGGCCAGATCGGTGGCCAGTATCCAGAAAACACGGATCAGGGTGAATAAGGTGGTGGGAAGGTTCGTGGTCAAGAATGGAGGGTTGGTGATTAGACACAGGGAACTGGAGTCTAATGTGGGTTTGTATTTAAGACGGGATGGCGTACATCTCACGGATGTCGGCATCGACTTATGGTCCCTGGGTTTGCAAGGGGGCATTCAAACTGCTTTAAGGGTGTGGGGTTGCCCTCAAGGGTAAGGGGGGTCACCCTTTCAGGCTGTGGCGTTATCTTTCTGGTGGTCTTTTACGGTGGCGGTAAAATGGAGGTGATCTAAAAGGGGTGGGGGGCTCATCAGTAATAGGGGGCCCCTCCGGGGTATTCCCGAACGTTGGACGGAATACTGGGTGTTTTGCACTGCAGGAATTGGTTGTCTCCGGGCGGTCACAGCTGGAGGCCTGGTTTATGTTAATGGTACCGCAGTGAGGTTGGTTTTGGTTATAAAAGTGGGTCACCGTCAGAGATCACCAGACTGGACTTGGGTTTAAATGTTGTTTATGGTTTATATATATATTTATATATTTATATATTTATATACAGATCTTTGGAGTGAGTTAAAAATTTCGGTGTGTTAATAAAAGGCTGTTGTGGCCAGTTTTACTCCAAAGAAAAGGTGTGGTCTCATTATTATTAAAAGGTTGATAAGGGGCAGAGGTGTCATGGGGTTTTTAATAACAGGAAAGGGGACATTGGGGCTACGCAGGTCATGAGATTGTGTTATTAAACACACACGGACTCACAGTCAAATCATGCTCTGAAACTACTCCAGCAGTTAGATTGTTACATTCCTTACTAAGACTGCCCATTGCAATCACTCCCACCCATGACTGTTCTAAAGAATTGACTAATACAACTTCACCAAAACCAGACCTCACTGACACTCCCAACCCTGAATTTTTTGACGTTTTTGTTGACGGAAGTTGTTCTAGGCCCTCAGATAACACGTACAAGACAGGGTATGCAGTAGTTACTTTGCCTGACGTGATTATTGAAGCGAAACCACTAACAGCCAGTTCAGCACAACAAGCTGAGCTACATGCCTTAACTAGAGCATGTCAGTTATTTCAGGGACAGGAAGTGAACATTTAATATGTGAATATGCTTTCAGCGTGGCCCATGATTACAGAATGATCTGGACTAATCGGGGGTTTAAAACCGCAGACAACAAACAAATTGCCAACCAAAAATGGGTGGAAAACCTCCTGCAAGCACTCCATTTACCATCCAAGGTTAATATTATAAAAGTGAAAGGTCACTCTTATGACAAAACAGAAACTACTAAAGGTATCAACTTAGCTGACAGAGCAGCCAAAGCTGCAGCTGATAAGATACCTGTGCAGGGAACTCAAATATTGTTCTCAACAGATTTCCTTTCTCCTGATTTCCACTCCATAGTTTCTCTTGTGCAAAAAAAAAAAAAAAAAAGCACAACCCGAAGACATAGATTGCTGGGTTCATGCAGGTTTGACACGTTATCCGGATGGATTGTGGTCAAACAAGGAGGGAATCATAGGGATCCCAGAGGCTGCTGCTCCCTTGATCCTGTCATACCTTCATGGCCCGGGACACATAGGAAAAAAGGCCCTTTTACAACTGTATAACCAAAGCTTTTTCACATAGAAAGCACATTCTCTGGTCAGTCAGCTAGTGGACTCATGTCTCACCTGTGCACAAAACAATGTTCAAGGTCCAAAATGTGGTTTACATGGACATCTCCCACCCCCTTTGGGTCCCCTGCAAGATATACAGATAGATTTCACACATATGCCAAAACAAAAGGGAAACATTAAATATCTTTGCATGATGGTGGACAAATTTTCTTCTTGGCCAGAAATTATTCCGGTAACAGGAGAAACTGCAGGGATAGCCACCAGGTGCATAATCAATTATTGGATCAGTAGATTTGGTTTACCTGCTACCATATACTCTGACCAAGGGCCCGCTTTCACAGCAAAACTCACCCAAGAGTTAGTAAAAGTCCTGGGGATACAATGGAAGCTTCACATTCCATACCATCCCCAGAGTGCAGGAGTAGTGGAAAGGATGAACAGGAACATTAAGGACAATCTAAGGAAGGCCACACACAGGGTACTATGAAGAATTGGCTTCATTTCTTGTCAGGGGTACTCTTCCAGATAAGGACCACCCCTCATGCCAGGACAGGTCTCTCTCCCTTTGAAATCCTAATGGGTAGGCCAGCACAAAAAGCCCCTAAAATAGGTGAGGAGTCTAACCTATATTCCTTACAGAAAGAGCATGTGAGACATCTGGTAAGTAGCCTTACTGAAAACTATGATAAGATTGCTGTCACTTTCCCTCCTATTTCCTCAGAAGCCATGCACCCCTTCATAACAGGGGATAAAGTTTTGATCAAGCAACTTGCAGTCCGCAAGCAACCAGGTCCCGTCTTCCAAGGTCCATTTGAAGTCCTCAAGGTCTCCAGAACAGCAATTCTGACCGTGAAAGCCCGCAATGGATCCACGCATCAAGGATAAAGAAAGCGCCACAACAGCAAGAACCAGAGATGGACCCAAAGCCAGGACCAAACGGATCCGAAGAGATACTGACCCAACCACTCCCTGTCACCCCCCCCTCTCCCTCGGATCCGAAGAGACTCTGATCCCATCACTCCCTGCCCCAGACCCCCTCTGACCCACAGCCAAACTGCCTCCCTACTAGGGACCCCCAAGCCCCAATTCACAAAGCTTAGGGGGTGCAATGTTAAAGTTTTTCTTGTTTTGCCAGTTGCATTGACCATGAAGATGATCTTATTAACTGTTACTGGGTGCTGGTTTACATCTTCATGCGTAATGAATAGGAATAACAGTATAGGGGTCAGGGAGAGAGCAACACCTACAGGAATGATTTATAATTATCCCTGCTGTATACAGACAGGAGATACAATATCAAAAGCACAAATTGCAGCAGTAACTGAGTATCGCATCCAGAGGAGGGATGGGACATGTAATATAACAGCATTCATACTGTTAGCAACATACAAAGGAGAGAACAAAACCTGGTGCATGCATCCCGATATTTTAATAGAAAAAAAACTTGTGAGTAAACTTAAAAGACAGAAAATGGCAGCCAAGGGTATTGATATTGCTATACAATATAGAAGGTCCCACAGGCAATCTGAACACCCCCTGTCACAATCACACCTAAAATTATTGTCTTTTCCAAAGGCAAGGAAAGAGATCCTAAAACCAAATTTAAACAGCGATAATAATGGAGCTCAATTAGACCCAGAGACCTATTCAGTTCCTGATACCATCCCACATCACTTCATAATGATGCATGCTTTCGCAAGGATGCAGAATCATTCTGAATGTTGGGTATGTTCTCATATGGGCACGGGCCGACATTCAGTTCCCATGGTTGGAAGGCCCATCACCCTAGAACAGCTGCTAGATATCACCCAGCAGGTCCCTTTAGCCAATACAACTACAATTAACAAGCCCCTGTTATTTACTGGATATACCAGGAAACCCCAATTCTGCTTCTTAAATGGAGCAGGGAGAGATCTCTATAATGCTCAGTTCTGTAGGGATACTTTGGTAAATTTCACCATGTTAGTATTGCCCCTAGCTCTGAATGGTACAATAGAAGTAGAAAGACTACTTACACATAATATCCCTGACCGAGATGATCGGATATCCAATATGTCCCGTTATAATATATCCAAATGTGCCAGAGGGTATAACTTATCCTGAGCACTTGAATGGCTGCAAGACACACATATGAAAAACCCTTGGATGGGGGAAGAGGAAGATGATACCCCCTCATTAGGAGATTGGCTGTGTCTTGTAGGACTCCGATCTAAACTAAGTTCTCCCAAAATAGTACCAGCATCTCATGTCCCACATGGGTGGATGGTTTGCTGGTGCTTATGGTGTCACACCACTATTCCCTACCCCATGGACAGGAAAACAGCTGGCTGGTGTACCCTTGTAGAAATGATACCCTTCATGGGAACCACAACAGGAGATTCTCCTGTCTCAATGGTACCAGCACATGGCCACTTAGAGTTCGGGAGGCACAAAAGGGAAATTACTACCTGGTGGAATAAAGTGTTTGCATCATTCGGTGGAGCAGGTATATACAATGCTCTTGCCAAGGTGGATGAATTTGGGATGTTAGTGGATTCTTGGATGAATAAAACTGCTGTAGACATGGGATTGCTAAATGAGGAACTGAGAAAGATTTTGTTTGAACAAGAAGTTATTAAACAGAGACAGGAAAGAATGATGATGATCTCAATCCTACGCCCTGCCACTGCATTGACTGCCCCAAAACAGGTCACATATACTGAGGAAATGACACAAGCTTTTAACACTTTGTTGCAGTCGTTGGCCAGTGCCCCAGCACTGGGTTTGCCAGATTACAGAAAATCCTTTGTATTATACTGTGTGGTCAGGGGCCCTGCATTCGCTGCGGTTCTAGCGCAACTGCACGGCACTCACTACCGCCCCGTGGCCTACCTTTCAAGAAAACTACCAATTCAAGTCCAAGACATGCCAGCTTGTTTGCAAGCTGTGGCTGCTTGTGCTATGACCGTAAAGGAAGCATCAAAAATTACTCTTGGCACTGAAACCACTCTGTATACCACACACACAGTAGTGCATCTTCTACAAAACATGTTTGTGTTATTAAACACACACGGACCCACAGTCAAATCATGCTCTGAAACTACTCCAGCAGTTAGATTGTTACATTCCTTACTAAGACTGCCCATTGCAATCACTCCCACCCATGACTGTTCTAAAGAATTGACTAATACAACTTCTCCAAGACCAGACCTCACTGACACTCCCAACCCTGAATTTTTAGACGTTTTTGTTGACGGAAGTTGTTCTAGGCCCTCAGATAACACGTACAAGACAGGGTATGCAGTAGTTACTTTGCCTGGCGTGATTATTGAAGCAAAACCACTAACAGCCAGTTCAGCACAACAAGCTTAGCTACATGCCTTAACTAGAGCATGTCAGTTATTTCAGGGTCAGGAAGTGAACATTTACACTGACAGCAAATATGCTTTCAGTGTGGCCCATGATTATGGAATGATCTGGACTAATCGGGGGTTTAAAACCGCAGACAACAAACAAATTGCCAACCAAAAATGGGTGGAAAACCTCCTGCAAGCACTCCATTTACCATCCAAGGTTAATATTATAAAAGTGATATGTCACTCTTATGACAAAACAGAAACTACTAAAGGTAACAACTTAGCTGACAGAGCAGCCAAAGCTGCAGCTGATAATATACCTGTGCAGGGAACTCAAATGTTGTTCTCAACAGATTTCCTTTCTACTGATATCCACTCCATAGTTTCTCTTGTGCAAAAAAAAAAAAAAAAAAAAAAGCACAACCCGAAGACATAGATTGTTGGGTTCACGCAGGTTCGACACGTAATCCGGATGGATTGTGGTCAAACAAGGAGGGAATCATGGGGATCCCAGAGGCTGCTGCTCCCTTGATCCTGTCATACCTTCATGGTCCTGGACACATAGGAAAAAAGCCCCTTTTACAACTCTATAACCAAAGCTTTTGCACACAGAAAGCACATTCTCTGGTCAGTCAGCTAGTGGACTCATGTCTCACCTGTGCACAAAACAATGTTCAAGGTCCAAAATATGGTTTACATGGACATCTCCCACCCCCTTTGGGTCCCCTGCAAGATATACAGATAGATTTCACACATATGCCAAAACAAAAGGGAAACATTAAATATCTTTGCGTGATGGTGGACAAATGTTCTTCTTGGCCAGAAATTATTCCGGTAACAGGAGAAACTGCAGGGATAGCCACCAGGTGCATAATCAATCATTGGATCAGTAGATTTGGTTTACCTGCAACCATATACTCTGACCAAGGGCCCGCTTTCACAGCAAAAGTCACCCAAGAGTTAGTAAAAGTCCTGGGGATACAATGGACGCTTCACATTCCATACCATCCCCAGAGTGCAGGAGTAGTGGAAAGGATGAACAGGAACATTAAGGACAAACTAAGGAAGGACACACACAGGGTACTATGAAGAATTGGCTTCATTTCTTGTCAGGGGTACTCTTCCAGATAAGGACTACCCCTCATGCCAGGACAGGTCTCTCTCCCTTTGAAATCCTAATGGGTAGGCCAGCACAAAAAGCCCCTAAAATAGGTGAGGAGTCTAAGCTATATTCCTTACAGGAAGAGCATGTGAGACATCTGGTAAGTAGCCTTACTCAAAACTATGATAAGATTGCTGTCACTTTCCCTCCTATTTTCTCAGAAGCCACGCACCCCTTCATACCAGGGGACAAAGTGTTGATCAAGCAACTTGCAGTCCGCAAGCAACCAGGTCCCGTCTTCCAAGGTCCATTTGAAGTCCTCAAGGTCTCCAGGACAGCAATTCTGACCGAGCAAAGCCCCGCAATGGATCCACGCATCAAGGATAAAGAAAGCTCCCCACCACGGGGGCGTGACCGGATGTGTAAGGTGTAAGGTGGAGTGAGGGATGTGAGACGCCGTGTGTTACCTCCTCCTGAGCCCCATGAGGAGAGTGTGGCGTGTTTGAGGTTGTGGCTGGACGCAGCGAGGAGGGTCGGAGTTACCTGTTGAAGCCGGACGGGAGGAGAGATGATGACATACGTCCGCATTACGGAGCCGAGCTAAGCCGAGCCCTCGGGGAGCAGCGTTCACTTCCGGGTCCCGAGTCCCTGACGGAACGACCGAGGACACACGAGGACACACGAGCACCCCCCAGCGCCGCCCGCATCAGAGCCACCGAACCTTGCTGACTCCCGCGGAACAACGCTACATACAGTGGACAACAAGTGGCTCTCCCCGCCCGCCCGCAAGCCGAGACAGAAGGAGGGAGGTAAGCGGTGGTGTGCGGGGGGGAGAAGAAGATAGAGGAACGAGGTATGGCAAAACAACGCTGCGGGCATAATAGACATTGTGGTGTCTGAAATCAGGCAAAAGTTAACAGGAGAAGTGTTGGCTGGGGATGAGGAGGTCCCTGAGCGTTTTTCTTTTTTTTATTTCCTCTCCCCTCTCTGGAGTACATTGCTGTGTATCATCCTGTATTGCTCACCAGGACGTATTGCCTACCAAGTTGAATGAATGGTAATCAAGAGGTGTATGCAATTAACTACCTGCTGTAAAGGCAAGAGTTGGTGGCTAGTGAAGCCAGGAAAACTGTCGTTGGAGTTGAATAACTATGGAATGGCTATAAGGCAATATCGTTGGTGCACTAAGTGATTTATTAAGGGATGGTGGCAGTCCTGAAAAACTAACTGATTTCCTGAATTAGTGCATGGGGAAAAAAAAAAAAACCCACACCAGCTGTGAAGTAAAAAAGCAGGGATTTAAATGTGATTCATGAAGTGTACACTGGAGAGCTGGGTATAAGAATTCGCTAACACTGTATTAAACCTCTGAATGAGTGATGGTGGAGGACGGCTGTGTTACAAGGTTAAGAAAGAATTAAAAGCAATATTCAGGACTGATTTGAAGATCGGATGAGAATAAGATAAATAGAGAAGGAATACCCAAAGAGAGGGGGGAGGAAAGTGGCGAGAAGGGGGATAAGGAAAGAAAGAAAGATGCAACACCTGCGCTCGGCCAAGGAGAGGGGGGAAAAAAACATGCAACAGTCTGCCACGGCAGCTAAGTTGGAACAATTCGCTCATAACCCTGCACAATCATCTCAGACCCCTCCAAAAAAGGGGCAGACTAAGGGACAACAAGGGATACTGCCTGAAAGGAAAAGCACGGGACATGTTAATACCAATGTTAGCACGCAGGCAGGTGCAGTGGCAAAATGTTCAGTAAATAAGAACCCGGGTGCAGGGGAAGTGAATTTAGAAAATTTAGAGACTATAACAGGTGACCCCCTTCCGTCGGAAAAAGAGCCTACTATTAAGGATGTGTTAATGGCCGTAAATGCATGTAACATCTCACTAAAAGAATTGTGTACTCAAATGAAGGGAGTGAAGGATGACCTGCTGGTGGTAAGGCAAGATTTACAGAAAGTGGTGGAGAGGACGGTAGAACTTGAAATAAGGACCAGCAGGTTAGAAGATGATACAACCTTCCTAACTAAAGAGCTAGAAACTTTGAAGGAGCAGTTTACAGGATACACAATAAAAATGGACGATATGGAAAACAGACTTCGGAGGGACAATGTGCGTGTAGTGGGTCTCCCTGAAAAAAGCGAGGGTGTAAATCCTGCTGAGTTCATGGAACATTTACTAATTGATATGTTTGGAAGGGACACATTCTCAACAATGTTCTCTATAGAAACGGCGCACAGAGTGCCTTTTAGAGCTCCACCTGAGGGAAGTCGCCCTAGGCCATTATTGATGAAATTATTAAATTATAAAGATAAAGTGGTGTTGTTACGGAAAGCAAGGGAAATGGGGAATATGGTGTATAAGGGGGATAGAATCTCATTATATGCCGATTTTTCCCCAGAACTTCAGAGAAAAAGGGCGGAGTTTTTTCAGGTGAAGCGTAGGCTACAGAAACTTAGATTGACGTACGCTCTTCTTTATCCCGCAAAGTTACGGATTAATGCATTGGGGTATACCCAGGTTTTTGGTTCCCCAATGGAAGTGGAAAAATGGATAGAAGAAAATAAAGAAAAATTTTAGACGTTGGGGTTCTTGGTAGTAAGAGGGTCAGGAGGTTAGAATGAGTTGGGGGGATGAAGAATGTGGGTTTTTTTTTTTTTTTTTTTTTTTTTTTTTTTTTTTTTTGTGTGTGTGTGTGTAGTATGGGAGGGGGGCGGGAGGAAGGTAATACACGGCGAGTGTAACAGGTGTGGGTGTCGAATAGGTTGTGAAGAGAGTGGTATAAGGTCACTAATAGCCCCTAGGGTAACACCTAGGAAGGTGGGGGAGGGGTGGGAGGGAGGTGGAACGGGGGGGGAGGGGGGGAAAATATGGGGGAGGTTGAAGGGGAAAAAAAATATGTTTGCACTAATGGATGGGGCGCAGGAAATAACTCAAATTAAGAAAGGACACAAAATATGGGGTGGTAAAACTTGGGGTGGTAAAAAACAAGGAAAACTTATTAAGTATAAGGGGGTAAATGGTATCAAACAGTTATATAGAATAATTTACACTAAGAGACACATAATATACGAGAAGTTAATAAAAGAAGGTAAGGGGGAGGTGGGGGGCACTGGGAGACAAGTGGATCTCAATAGTATCCTCAGCAGATTGGTTATCCTGCTCTCTTTTTTTTATCTGCTCTATTGTTTGTCTTTATTTGTTTATGGTTATGCAGGATGGAAAAATTAAGATAGGTTCCTGGAACGTGAGGGGCCTGGGGACGCAGGTGAAACAAAAAGCTGTGTTATCTATGTTGGAGGGATATGGAGTAGAGTTGTTCTGCCTGCAGGAGACCCATTTAAACAGAGATACAATATACCGGTTGCAGTGTAGAAAATATCAATTTCAATACCACTCTGTCTATTCGACATATAGTAGAGGGGTGAGTGTCTTGGTAAAAACGGGGGTGAATTTTGTATGTAAACGGGTCAGCCTGGACGAAAAGGGCAGATATATTTTCTTACATTGCCTAATAGAAAATAGAGAATGTATGTTGGCAAATATCTACATCCCTCCACCATTTAAAATGGAAGTGCTCTTTAAGTTACAGGAATTTTTAGTGGGGATAGATGGGGTTCCTATAATAATAGTAGGGGACTTCAACACGGTCCTGGATATTAAAATTGATAGATTCCCAGAAAAAATACTGGCAGAACCAGCTGGGCAGGGGAGGATGGGTCAGTACCTGGAAGAAGTAGGATTACTGGATTTATGGAGAACTGGGAACCCGGGAGCTCGGCAGTATAGTTGTCACTCGGTCACGCATGCTACACTATCCAGGATTGATATGATACTGGGGAATGACCTGGCCTTACAAATGGTAGAAAAGATTGAATACCAGCCCAGGGGGATCTCAGATCATTCCCCAGTAACAGTAGTATTAAAAATGAGAGAACGAAAGGCTCAAAGGATGTGGAAAGTGAACCCGCTCTGGTTGGAACTGATAAAAAAAGAGACAGAACGCCCTGAGAGAATTCATTGGGAACTAAAAGAATTTCTAAAATACAACCGGGGCACAGTAACGTCAGGGATCCTATGGGATACTCTGAAAGCTTTTGTGAGGGGTCTCCTGATCCAATCAATAGCAAAAATAAATAGAAAGTCTAGGGAGCAGGAGGTACAAAAAGGGAGAGAAGTGTTAGAGGCCGAAAGAGATTTTATTAGTGATCCCATCCAGGGCAAAGAAAAAATCTGGGTAGATAAACAAGAAGAACTTAGGCTAATAACTCTGAAGAAAGCAGAGATACAACATATGTTCCAACGGCAAGCCTTTTTTGCTGAGGGGGAAAGCGTGGGGAAAATGCTAGCACAACTGGTGAAAAATAACAAGGGTTCCTCCTCAATATCGGCGATTAGGATTCCTGAGGGTGAGGTTACAACGGAAACAGGGAGTATATGCCAAGTATTTGAAGGATATTATAAAAAATTATATACTGCACAGAAAGTGGGGATGGAGGAGCAAATGGAAACATTTCTAGGTCAATTAGAGGTACCATGTCTGAAACAAGAAGAAAGAGAAGAACTGGAAGCCCCAATAACCTTAAAAGAACTTCAGGAAGCAGTTGCGAGTATGCCAAACCAGAAGTCGCCAGGGCCGGATGGGCTACCGATTGAAGTTTATAAAAATTTTGGCGAGATACTGCTTCCTGAACTCCTTGAGATGTTAAGAGGAGCATGTGGGGAGGGTAAATTGCCACCATCAATGATGGAGGCGGTTATAATCCTGTTGTATAAAGAAGGAAAGGACGCCCTAGATGTTGCAGCGTATAGACCAATCTCTCTCTTGTGTACCGATACAAAGATACTGGCTAAGGTATTAGCGAATAGGCTTAGTCGAATTATAGCAAGATTAGTCCATATGGACCAAACAGGGTTCATAGCTAACAGGTCAACGAGTATAAATATTAGAAGAGCTTTTTTGAATCTGCAGATCCCAATGGATAATGATACTCCGGGTGCAGTAGTGGCATTAGATGTAAGGAAAGCATTTGATAGCGTAGAATGGGGATACATATGGAAAGTCTTGGAGAAATTTGGCATGGGTCCTTCCTTCATAGGTTGGATTAAGATGTTATATGATAAACCTAGTGCGAGACTAAAAATTAACAATGAGTTATCCGGGAAAATAGAGCTGGGGAGAGGGACTAGGCAGGGGTGTCCATTATCGCCCCTGCTCTTTGCATTGGCTATAGAGCCCTTGGCATGTGCAATTAGAGCAAACCGGGAGATAGTCGGTTTTGTAAGGAAAACTGGAGAGGAAAAAATCTCACTTTATGCAGATGATATCCTATTGTTTCTGGGGGATATGAGGTACTCATTACCAAGGGCAATGGGATTAGTGCAAAGGTTTGGAGGCTTCTCAGGGCTGGAGATTAGTTGGGAAAAGTCGGAATGTCTCCCTCTGGACCCAGCTGATCAGCAAACGGCCCTGGGAACCCCCCAAATGCCAATAGTGGACAAGTTGAAATACCTGGGAGTAACCTTGACAAGGGATCCTAAGCAATTTATAAGTTATAATTTAGTTCCATTATTGGTTAAGTTCAAACAAAAAATTGCTATATGGAAGCGAATGCCTCTCTCGGTGGCTGGTAGATGTAACCTGATAAAAATGATATGGATGCCCCAACTTTTATATATATTGCATAATGCTCCAATATGGATCAATAGAAGTTGGTTTAATAAAATCGAGATGCTATTTAGGGAGTTAATATGGAAGGGAGGACAGGCTAGATTGAGGTTGCGGATGCTCCAGCTACCGGGAGAGGAAGGAGGACTCGCAGTCCCCTATCCGGAGTGCTACTTCTGGGCGTCCCAATTACAACAGCTAGGGGGGATTGATGAGATAAATGGAGGAACCCCAAATGGGAGATTAGTATTAACAGGCTCCCCACATAGCAAGCTGATTGAGACCCTGGAAGCGGACTCATTCCAGTGTAGATGTCCCACAGTAAAAATGATGTTAAAGCTATGGGATATAGTTAAAAAAAAAATGGGATATAGTAAAATAACAAAGTATACACCTCTTTGGAACAATAAGAAGCTACAGGAAATATGGCGGGTTGGAAAAATTTTAGAATGGGAAAAATGCGGTATTGTAAGGCTTAGCCATTTATATGGCGGCAGGGGTATCAAATCTTTTGATCAACTGCAAAAAGAATTTAAGATATCACAAAATTCATTCTATGCTTATATACAAGTGAGGCATGCCTTAAAGACCCAGTTTGGAAATGTATCATTAACATGGGAAGAACTGCCCTTGCTATATCCAGTAGTACAAGTAGGACCTACTAAAGGATTAATATCTAAACTCTATGCCCAGCTGAGTGAACAGACTAACAGCGAGAGGAAAGGGAGGGTTGAGAAGGGGAAATGGGAGCATGATCTAGGTAATATAACAAGGGCACAGTGGAAAAATATCCTAGCAGCATGCCCAAAGGTCTCGGTCTCTCCTTCCCATAGGATTTCCCATCTGATGGTAATTAACAGAGCATATTATACTCCCCAGAAATTATTTAGATTTGGCAAGAGAACAGATGACCGTTGCCCCAGATGTGGGGGGTCAGGGAATTTAATACATATGCTCTGGAAATGTCCTAAATTATTCAGATACTGGGAAGGAGTGGCAGAGACAATAAGTAGGGTCTTTGGGACCGTGATAGAATTAAACCCCATAGTGTGTATTTTAGGATATAGAAATGAGGAAGTAGAGAGAAAGGGAGTAACAACTGTAATTTTAAGATGTCTATTCCAAGCCAGAAGAATGATTGCTAGGAGATGGCAATCAAACCTAGCCCCCACAGTAGAGGATTGGATGAGTGCTGTAAATGAATATTTATATAAGGAAAGAGCAGTATACGCAAAACGAAATAACTTAAAAGAGTTCAATAGAAATTGGAAAGATTGGATAGAAGAGATGCACACCCCAGTTTAAATCACGATAGGAAAAAGAAGAAGAGAGGGGGAGGGGGGATGGGTACTGGGAGAGAGCGGGGTGGGGGGATGGGTAGTGGGAGGGAGCTGGGTAGAGGACATTAAAGGTATGGGAAGCATTATAACATATTCACGACACATGGTAGGATAAAAGCACAAAAGATTTATACTGGAGGGGAGGAGGGGGGGGGGGGGGTTTGTATTGTTAGAAAGGGTGGGAGGGAGGGGGGTGGGGTATATCACTAGGAAAAATGTAGGAACTGTGAAAATACTCGAGGAAGGATAAAGGGGATTATGGTATTGATTAGAAATTGTTTTAATTTTGTTAAGTAGATGTGATGTATGGATGTTCTTTTTTCATCTCCCCCCCTTCCTAGAACTTTAAAACTCAGGCCTCTGAAAGGAAGGAATATGTATTGAAATTTAGGTAATGTTATTTTAAGATGTGGTCTGTATACTGTGAAAATTTAATAAAGATTAATTATAAAAAAAAAAAAAGGATAAAGAAAGCTCCACAACAGCAAGAACCAGAGATGGACCCAAAGCCAGGACCAAACGAATCCGAAGAGACACTGACCCAACCACTCCCTGTCACCCCCCCCCCCTTTCCCTCGGATCTGAAGAGACTCTGATCCCATCACTCCCTGCCCCAGACCCCCTCTGACCCACAGCCAAGCTGCCTCCCTACTAGGGACCCCCAAGCCCCAATTCACAAAGCTCAGGAGGTGCGATGTTAAAGTTATTCTTGTTTTGTCAGTTGCATTGACCATGAAGATGATTTTATTAACTGTTACTGGGTGCTGGCTTACATCTTCATGCGGAATGAATAGGAATAACAGTATAGGGGTCAGGGAGAGAGCAACACCTACAGGAATGATTTACAATTATCCCTGCTGTATACAGACAGGAGATACAATATCAAAAGCACAAATTGCAGCAGTAACTGAGTATTGCATCCAGAGGAGGGATGGGACATGTAATATAACAGCATTCATACTGTTAGCAACATACAAAGGAGAGAACAAAACCTGCTGCATGCATCCCGATAGTTTAATAGCAAAAAACCTTATGAGTAAACTTAAAAGACAGAAAATGGAAGCCAAGGGGGGGGGCGTGGCCGGCAGCCGAGGAGTATGGCCGCGTTGTAAGGGAGCTCCGTCCACCGCACGCTACCGGAGCTTACTACCGCCTACCTGGGCGGCAGAACACGGCGGTTTTTCCCTCAACTAGGCCGGGCAGACGTGGGGAACATGTCCTGCTGCAGAAAGGAAGCTAAACGGCTGAGTAGGATGACGGATTTCTACCGCCATTCCCGCAACACACAGGCCCAAGATGGCGCCGGTAAGAGACATGACAGGCAACTTGGCAGGCATGCAGAGGAACATTCCCCTAGCACTGACCACACGCTTCCTCGGTCAGGATCCTCTTCGGGGGACAAGCGTATTTCCCCCTCAGCATCCTCCACCTCCAGCCCAGTGAAAGCTAAGCAGCCACATTTGCAGGGGAGAGAGGAGGCGGATCTCAGCACTGCTTCTCTGAATGATACCAGAGAGCTCCAGGACGCCATACTGGAATTCCCCACTAGCAATCAGCCAGTAATGGACACTACTTTAAAAGACATGCTGGTGTCTCTCCGCAGCACGCTGCATGCTGATATAATGTCTCTTGCAAACAACTTTAAAGAAGAGGTTAAAGCGGTGAGGGACAGAGTTTCTCATATAGAACACAAAATGAGTGAGTTTGCAGGAACCATTAATGAGGTCATTGATGCGCATAATGAAAGAGATGATGAGGTGTCTTTAATGAAGGAAAAATTGGCTGACCTCGAGGACCGCTCAAGGAGAAATAATATAAAGATTCGAGGGATACCAGAGTCGGTCAAGCCACCAGATCTACAAGCTCACTTTCAAAAAATCCTGCAAGACGCTTTGCCTGATGCTTCTATAAATGATCTTGCTATCGATTGGATCCATAGACTTCCTAAGCCCAGGCATATCCCAGACCACCTGCCGAGAGACACTATAGTACGAATTCACTTTTTTCAAACCAAAGAAAAGTTCCTTCTACAGATGACGAATTCTGAAAACTTACCAGAGTCGGCACATGGCTTGTCCTTTTTCCCTGAATTATCAGCATTCACGATGCAAAGGAGACGGAGCATGGCAACTATCACGAAACCCCTGCGAACCATCGTATTCCCTACAAATGGGCGTACCCGGCCAAACTTCTGATCTCCAAGGAGGGGAGAACAATCGTTATCAAAACAGTGGAGGAAGGCATCCGACTTCTGCGTGATTGGAGAATTTTAGCCGGGGAAGAAATTGCTCATTCTTCGGATTCGTCTCCGCGTCCGGGATCCCCCGCCTGGCCAAGACCCATTTCAGAGTGACTGCCCAGGTAATCATTACATTGCTTGAACACAGAGCTCCGGGACACGGTGGAACTTATACTGCTCTCTTTAAGCCCTCCATTGTTTAAGGGTTACTCTCCCTACAGATTCTTTTGAATCGTCTGTTTTTACAATTTTTTTTTTTGTATTGTCTCCTTTTTTTTTTCTCTTTTTTTGCGCACTCCCATGTGCACAGAGTGTTGACCACTGCTACGAAGAGTCTTGATAGTGGGCATACAAACTACCCATACAGGTATAACCATCATAACACTTGGAGACCAGACTAGCCTGTTGGTTATATTTTTGATTTTTTGATTTGTTTTTGTTCATCTGTTTTTTCCTGTCCATATCTACAGCGGTTTAAAGTGGACTGGTTTCTGTAATATTGGATTCAACTCCGATATACTGGACAGAACTCTATCCTGGTGACTTGTACGATGGGTTTTAAAGTTACTTCATTTAATGTTAGAGGGCTGAACAGTCCGCATAAACGCGGTCCACTTTGGAAGGAAGCGCAGAAATTGCAAAGTGATACCTTGTGCCTACAAGAAAGGCATTTTCGCGATTCCAAACATCCCCAACTACAAAATAGCCACTTCCCTATAGTTTACTATTCAAACGCACAGAAGAAGCATAGAGGAGTGGCTATCTTGTTCAGAAATTCGATCTCCTTTAAATGTATTCATGTTGAAAATGACCAGGCAGGAAGGTATATTATTCTGGTAGGGGAAATCAATAACACAGTCTACAATTTTGTCAATGTTTACTTGCCTAATACCAAGCAACTTTCTTTTTTACATAGGGTGTGGAAGAGGGTCAGTGCAGTGCGCAAGGGGTATCTGGTATTGTGCGGTGATTTTAATGCTATACCCAATCACTCCTTAGATGTATCTCTGAGTCCTTCTAAAGCCAGAGACAGGATTACCCTTGCACGCTTCATGACCTCCGAAAATCTGTTTGACGTATGGAGGTGTCAACACTCCACAGAACGCGACTATTCTTACTACTCGAGCGTACACAAATCTTACTCGAGAATCGATTTATTTTTAATTCATAAATTCCTGCTTCAAAAAGTCAGTCTATCATCTATCCACAACATCACGTAGTCAGACCATGCGCCAATTTCCATCGTTGTGGAGGGGTGGCGCACAGAAACCAGGGCCAATAGATGGAAAAACTACACCTTTCTTTTCTCAAATCCGAAATTTAATAAGGAAATCGCAACTGATTTGAAAAGCTTTTTTGAGATTAATGCCCAGTCTGTGTTGGACCCCTTCACCCTTTGGAACTCTCACAAAGCTTTTGTGCGGGGTATCCTCATAAAAATGAGTAGTACTGCCAGAAAACAGTCTAATTTGAAGGTGCAAACCCTTATTTCCCAAATAGAACAGTTAGACTCAGTGAATAAAACAACACCCAATCCCTCCACGAGTTCCAAGCTTGACAGCCTACGTCATGAACTTCGATTACTACTGATCTCGCAACAAGATCGATCACTTAAAAAGTGGAAAGCTCGATTTTATCAACAAGGGAATCGCGCGGGGAAACTTCTAGCTAGACAAATAAAGGAAAGATCGATCCAACAGAAAATCCCCTTTATTTACCATCCAATTACTGGCTCTAAATTATCCAACCCAAAGGATATTGCCAATGCCTTCAGGGATTACTATAATGCCCTTTACAACTTAAAAGAGGACTCGTCCATCCCGCAACCGTCCCCAGATGCGATTCGTGAATTATTGGAGAGGATTTCCCTCCCCAGGATCACTCAAGTCCAACTAGACACTTTAAATGACCCTATTTCCTTATGTGAACTGTCTAAAACAATATTGTCCATGCCGTTAAACAAATCTCCTGGTCCTGACGGTTTCTCGGTTGAATACTACCAGGCATTCTACCCAATTCTAGGTCAGTATCTTCTTGCAACCTTTAACAAGGCCACAGCGGACTCCTCCTTCCCATCAGAAATGCTATCCGCCACAATTGTAACGCTACCAAAACCTGGCAAACCGCTAGACAAACCACAGAACTTCAGGCCTATCTCTTTATTGAACGTAGACCTGAAGGTCTTTGCAAAAATTCTGGCTAACAGACTGTCAAGAGTTATGTCTTCACTGATCAGAAATGATCAGGTGGGCTTTATACCGGGGCACCAGGCGCCAGATGCAACCAGGAGGATTCTAAATCTAATTCATGCGGCAGAGGCCTCTGGTGAGCCTTCTCTGCTTCTAACATTAGATGCAGAGAAGGCTTTTGATAGGGTCCATTGGGGATACTTGAGTCAGGTGCTTGCCAAATTTGGTATTCTGGGGACTATTAATTCAGCCATCTCAGCTTTATATTCTAACCCCTCAGCTATGGTTTATACTGACGGTATGTTTTCTGATTCCTTTCGCATCACTAATGGCACACGTCAGGGGTGTCCGATGTCACCCCTGATTTTTGCCCTTTTAATGGAGCCTCTAGCAGAAACGATCCGCACTCATCCTCATATATCTGGCATCTCGACACCCAAACATACCTATTCTATTACACTATTTGCAGATGACGTAATTTTAACTTTAAAACACCCTGCCTCCTCTTTACAAGCAGTACATGATACCCTTGGAGAATTTAATAAAATTTCATACTACAAGGTGAATTCCTCCAAATCTAATATATTAGCAATTAATGTTAAGGATAACATTAGGTCGCTCTTAGCCTCTCGATTCCCATATCCATGGTCTGACAACCCCATCCAATACCTAGGAATTTATTTAGTGTCACGAGCTCTAATATTTTCAAAATCAACTTTTTTTTTTTTTTATATAAATCTTTTTATTAATTTTCCAGAAACAAAAACATACAACAGTGGACGTGTCCTTCCAGACACACTGTCCACATACAGTCTATCTAACAAAGACCTGCTAACTACAACATCCCCTCCCTCCCCCCCCCCACCCACCCCTACAAGTCATATCTCGTTATGGGAGTCATCCCAACCTATCACATTTGGAGTCACAAGTTTCCAAATCTATTACCCAGAGCCTCATGTATTGCTGATAATCCCAAGATGCCTCAAGTGATGCGATTCAGAAGTATGGCAATGTGATACAAATCATAACTCCGTGTCCTGTACCTTCAAGACCCCCCCCCCCCTCACCCCACGGTATCCCTGGAGTTACACCAGGAGCGCCATACTTTGTCAAACTTTTTCCCACAGCCTCTAGTCTCATAAGTAGCCTTGTAGTAAGGTAACATTGAATTCACCAGACCCTTCCAGGCTGTAACGCTCAGAGCCTCCGTCTTCTTCCAGGCCAGTTTCTCCGATAGAAACAAAGGATAGTTAACATTGTACGCATGGCCCGTGTAGGCACTACGTCATCCACTAGTCCCAAAAGGCACACATTGATGGTCATCGGTACCTGAACCGAAATCAGCTCCGAAACACAAGCCACTACATCAGTCCAAAATCTCTGTATGTGAGGACAATGCCAGAAAATATGCCCGCTGTCGGCGGGAGCATGGCGACATCGCCAGCACTCCATCGAGGACGAGGGGAAAATCCTGCCCAGTCTAGCCGGAGTGTAGTAACTCCTATGCAGAAATTTAAATTGAATCAACCTGTCCCTCACGGATACCAGGTGTTTGAAAGGTCGGGTCCACAGGTCGTCCCAGTCTTCTTCCTGCATCTCCGGAACCTCCCGTACCGATCGTTCCCTACACATGACAATAGCCTTAGGAGTTAGCTTAAACAGTTCTTTGTAGGTCGCCGACAAAGGTTTCACCAGGACATCACCAGACAGCAAGGTCTCCAGGACCGAGGGTAGGGATTCCACCCTCCGCTCGCGAAACTGCGCCTGAAAAGCATGTCTCAGCTGCAGAAACTTAAAGAAGAGACTATTGGGAAGATCATGTCGGGATTGCAGCTGTAAAAAAAATGTCTGTAACTCGCCCCAGGACGTCATGTTCCCTAGCGTCTTAATTCCCATATCACAGGGTCAGGGAGATTATAAAAGTGGGGCAGAGTCGGGTTCATCCATATGGGGGTTGAGGGCAACACTCCCCTATAGCTGGGGCATGCCACCCCCACCGCCATTTCCCATGCCTTAATAGTGGCCCTCATAGTCAATGTTAGTGGGAGGTCAGACCCAAGTCCTCTAAATAGTGCAAATCGGAGACTGTCATACGACCCCAGATGCGCGGCCTCCAGGACTGTGGCTGCGTCCCCATCGTCTGCGATTAACCATCTGCGGGCGAAGACCAGTTGCCCGGCTAAGTAATATTTTTGCAAGTCCGGTAGCGCCAAGCCCCCCCTGTCACTCGGTTCCTTCAGCACCTAAAGTCCAATCCTAGGGGGTCTGGGCGTCCACAGAAAAGAGGAGACCACACTGTCAAGTTGCTTAAAAAAGGATTTCGGCACCCAGACAGGCGCATGTCGCAGGAAATACAATACGACTGGGAGGAAGTTCATTTTTAGTAAGCTAATTCTACCCATTAAGGATAATGGTAGTTTCGACCATGTTTGTGCTTTTTGTTTCAATAACTGTACCAACAGGAGTAAGTTAAGAGTTACATAATCCTTTACTTCCGCTGTTACCCTGACCCCAAGGTATTTCAAAGAGGAAACCCATTGCAACATATCATCCGCGTATAGCGCCAGGGTTTCATCTATGGTCCCCACCCGGACGGGCTTTATGCCCCTATCTGATGAGCAACCGCCAGTGGTTCCAGGGCCAAGGAGAACAGAAAGGGGGAAAGCGGGCACCCCTGATGAGTCCCTCTACCTATGTCAAAAAACTCGGAAGTGGACGTGCCTAACTTAATTGCTGCCCTCGGTTTTTCATAGAGCATAGATATCCATTTCCTAAACCCCGGTCCAAAGCCCATCAACTCCAAGACCGTCGCCAAATAGGTCCAGTCAACCGAGTCGAAGGCTTTTTCAAAGTCAATGGAAACTACAATTCTATTACTGTCAGCATCCTGCTTAAGTTGTAAGTGTGTGAACAGCCTCCGTAGATTCGTATCTGTCGATTTCCCAGGCATAAAACCCGTTTGGTCTATATTAATGACAGATGGGAGTTCCCCCGGCCAGTCTGAGGGCCAGAATCTTCGTCAGAATCTTAAGATCCATATTCAATAATGCTATGGGTCGGTATGAGGCACACTCCCTTGGGTCCTTCCCTGGTTTTAACAGAAGAACCATGTAGGCCTCTAGCATAGAGGCCGGCAGGACACTGTGCGCATGACAATATTCCAGGAGCAAATTCAGTCTGGGGGCTAAAATTTCCACATTGGCCTTAAAAAAATTCTGCCAGTAGGCCATCCGGCCCCGGGGCTTTGTTCGGGGGAAAAGTAAATATTGCCTGTTCTATCTCTCGTTTAGTAATTTTACTATCCAATGTACAACGGTCCTCCTCTGAAATTCTTGGCAGCGGTAACCCCGCCAGGAAGGATCGCAGGGCCGAACAGTCATATGTGGGAATGGGAGAATATAAGGACGTATAATATTGCACAAAAGCATGTAGTATATGTCCAGGCTCATCCACTAAGTCCCCCCCCCCATCCCAAATCACCGGTATGCAAGTGGGAGGGCTGAAGTCTGCCACCAGCATAGCCAGGAGCTTCCCGTTTTTGTCCCCTTCGGCAAAATTTGTTTGAGCCCTTTGTGTCAGCTCCGCACGGGCCTGTCCCGTAAAGTGGGTGGAAAGAGTGCGCCTAGCTTCCAGCAAGGCCTCATACGAGGCCCCCGTGGGTGCGTCAGCATGCGCCCTCGCCGTCTCCCGTTCCTGTTGTTGCAAATACTCCACCTCCACCTTGTCCTGAGACTTCACCTCTTTAATGGCTGAAATGCATTCCCCCCTTGTCACTGCCTTAAAGGCATCCCAAACCACCTGGGGGTCTGCAGTATTGTCATTAGAAGCCCAGTATGTTTGCATTGCCTCCGTCAATCTGCCCGATACATGATCATTTCGCAGCCAACCCGACTGAAGTCGCCACCCTCCCCATCCGGTACCTGAAGCAAGTGACAGGGTGACCGCCAAGGGGTTATGATCAGACAGCCCCCCCGCTAGATAGGCGACAGCTTTCACATATGGCAACAACCTATTATTTCCAAATGCTAAGTCAATCCTGGCTGAGGACTTGTGCGTCAGCGAGACATGTGAAAAACACCTGTCAGACGGATGCTTCCATCTCCAGAGTTCCGTAAGCTCCGCCAAGGAGCTCCAGCTAAGAAGTTCTATGGACCCACCTCTGTTCGGATTGGAAGTGTCCAACGCCACATCTAAAATAGCGTTGAAATCTCCCATCAGAACCAGAGGAAGGTGGGAAAATGGTGCAAGCTTAACCAGTAATTCAAACAACAATTTAGTCTGGAAAGGAGGGGGTACGTAGACATTTACCAACACCATGCTCTTATGAATTATATCTGCCACTATCGCCACATATCTGCCTCCCGGGTCAGAGAACACCTGATGGACCGAGCAAGAAATTGCTCTGCTTATTAGGATAGAGACTCCTCTCGCAAACGAGGAATAGGTAGCGTGGAAGGCTTTCTGGATCCAGGGTTTGCATAGGGAAAGAATTTTACTGCCATCCAGGTGTGTCTCCTGTAGGAAGACGACATGCGGGAGTGTCTGCTTGAGATATTGGAAAACAGAAGCCCGTTTTAGCTTATGATTCAGGCCCCTGACATTCCAAGACACAATTTTAACCTCATTTGCCATCACAGAGTAAGTTAAATACACCTTGAGCGACAGGAAGCCGTGAGGGCCCCGCAACCATCCGGTTCGGGCCCCCACCCCTCTCCCGCCCACCCCCAAATTCCTTCCTCAGAGTTATGCTGAGGCACCATGGAAGACGCATTAACCTGCGCATTAAGATCTGGGTATATTTATCAAAACCAACCAGAGATAGCATACATATATAACCCCACAACGAGATGTGACTGCAGATCCCCCCACCCCTTCTTTTATACCAGTAACAACCAGAACTAACCTGGCATATAGCTCCGTCCCTAAACCAAAATAACAAAAGCAAAACACTTGCAGGGAATTCCCGCCGCAGTGATCGAAAGTCCGGCAACACCATTTGCAGTTCCATACCTCCACCATAAGCTCCTGCACGGGTGGTGGAGCTACCACCATACATCCTTTTTACTCGTTAAGAAAAAATAAAGACCCCAGGGGAGGTTCAGGAAAAATAAAAACCGAAAAAAAGAAAATTGCATAGGAGGCCCTCAGAACCGCCAAAAATAGTACATTAAAATAGGCCAGTGATCAAAAAAAATAAAAATATAAGAAAAGCAAAAAAAGGCGAAAAAACAACAGGGCAAAGGAAAAGAAACAGGATCCTCTTCTCGGGGGCCGACATGTCACCCATGTAATTACTTCCATAAAGGGTCAGCAAGATAAATGGCAGTTCCCATTTGTGACCAGCTTACGCAGTCATTGAGGCTGTGCTTCAAGGATACTTCCATTGTCATTCCCTTTCGGCCCCCACCACCCAGAAGACAGACGCCACCGGGGTACGGATGGGGCATCTCCCGGCCCGGCAATGTATCGTAGATGGGTGAGTGTCTATCAGGAGATATATGGCCTGGGAGTCCCGACAGGCGATGTACACCAAGCTGCCTCAACACCCAGATCTAGCCCATCCCGTCCAGGCCATGGAAAAAAAAAAAGTAAATAACCAGGGTGGGAAACATACAGCCTTAATCAACAAGGAGGGTGTGAGGCCACAAAAAACACATACCAGTCTCAGGGGCAGTTTCGTACCATAGCAGTCAAGTGTTAGAGCTCCCTGTCCATCCACTCGCAGACTTCCTCAGGGCGTTCAAAAAACTTCACGGACCCTTTGTGCTGGACTCAGAGTTTGCTGGGGTAAAGCATGCTGTACTTAACCTCTTTCTTCAAATCAACTATTTGCCCCTTCTCTCCTCAATACAACTGGAACTTAATAGGATGTCGAAGTTTTACTTGTCTTGGATGGGAAGACTGGCAGCCTACAAAATGCTAATCCTTCCAAAGCTTTTATACCACTCGAGGGCCTTACCAATTTTTATCCCTATGTCATTCTTTAAATCAGCCCAAGCGCAGTTGCATAAATTTGTGTGGGGGGATAAAAAGCCCAGATGCTCCCATTCATATTTATTTAGAAAGAAAGACATAGGTGGTATGGGTCTTCCTATTCTAAAAGACTACTATGTGGCGAGTTTGTTAGACCAAATGAAATACTGGATATGTCCTCCAGTGGAGAAGCAGTGGGTTTTAATCGAGAGCTCTTGGCTTCTGCCTGGTACGCCATACTCCACTCTATTAGCATCGTCTTTTACCAAGAGGACCTTCAAATCAGATTTTCCTATAATACAACTCGTAGTAGATACCTGGAGATATTTTCTAAACAATGTAGGGTTGTCGCACCACTTTATTGATGTCTCTACTCCACTTGCATCCATAGGCACTTGTGTCCAAGACCTGGATTTGGGGTCTTGGGTAGAAAAAGGTATTATAATGGTCTCAGAAATATTGGAGAATGGAAGGCTTATTCCCTTTGAGTCAATAGTGTACAAATTCGGCATTCCCAGGTCGGAATACTTTACTTATCTAAGAATTGGATCTTTCTTATCTCAACACCAGGGCACCTCCGTAGCAATCCCTCACCAAGCATGGGCGTTCTGGTCCGATGTATCGAAAGTCAAAGGGGGAATCTCATTATTTTCTAACTTACTACAAAGCAAGAACCTATTTAAGAAAACTACCCCCTTGCATAGGTGGGAGAACGAACTCTCTGTGCAGTTCACAGATGAACAATGGAAAAAGGCCATCAAAAGCAACGGCAGATACATCAGATCGGTAACGCATTGTTAAGTTTCCCAAAAAATATTACTTAGGTGGTACTACACCCCCTTCATCACAGCAAAATTTGTCCAGGGTAGTTCTAATACTTGTTGGAGAGGTTGTGGAAGAGATGGTACACTACTTCATATGCTTTGGGAATGCCCCCACCTCAGGAGTTTTTGGCGGGGGGTATTCTCCTTGGTCTCTAAGGTTACTGGCATTCTTAGATCAGGTTCACCTGCACTGGCAATACTAAGTTTAGACATAGACCAATATCCGCCACCCCTTAGAATGATAGTTATCCAGATACTATCCACGGCTAGGCTTTTGGTAGCTAAATACTGGAAATCCCCCTGCCCCCCCAATATGGGAGAATTAGACAGAAGAGTTGATGAGATATTTAAATACGAGCAGATACTGGCCAATATGGAAGGAAAATACTTGCATTTCTGTACACAGTGGTCTCCATCGACTGACATCAGGAAAATTGTTTAAGTTGTTGTATAATTTCTCTGTTTTTGTCTAGATACGGTGTAAAGACATCACCGTTATTTTGATTTTCATTTTTACAACTGCATATATAAATGTAAAAGGTGGGGCTTGTTAGCCCTCTGATGTTCAGAGGGTTGCTTTATATATTCCTACTGCTCTGTTGGAGACTATAAGTCGTTACGAGATTATCTGTGATTGTTGTCCGACTGTCAGTTTCTTTTTTGTACCATGCAAGCCTTTCAATAAAAAATATAAAAAAAAAAAAAAAAAAGAAAAGAAAATGGAAGCCAAGGGTATTGATATTGCTATACAATATAGAAGGTCCCACAGGCAATCTGAACACCCCCCTGTCACAATCACATCTAAAATGATTGTCTTTTCCAAAGGCAAGGAAAGAGATCCTAAAACCAAATTTGAACAGCGATAATAATGGAGCTCAGTTAGACCCAGAGACCTATTTAGTTCCTGATACCATCCCACATCACTTCATAATGATGCATGCTTTCGCAAGGATGCAGAATCATTCTAAATGTTGGGTGTGTTCTCATATGGGCACGGGCCGACATTCAGTTCCCATGGTTGGAAGGCCCATCACCCTAGAACAGCTGCTAGATATCACCCAGCAGGTCCCTTTAGCCAATACAACTACAATTAACAAGCCCCTGTTATTTACTGGATATACCAGGAAACCCCAATTCTGCTTCTTAAATGGAGTAGGGAGAGATCTCTATAATGCTCAGTTCTGTAGGGATACTTTGGTAAATGTCACCATGTTAGATTTGCCCCTAGCTCTGAATGGTACAATAGAAGTAGAAGGACTACTTACACATAATATCCCTGACCGAGATGATCGGATATCCAATATGTCCCGTTATAATATATCCAAATGTGCCAGAGGGTATAACTTATCCCGAGCACTTGAATGGCTGCAAGACACACATATGAAAAACCCTTGGATGGGGGAAGAGGAAGATGATACCCCCTCATTAGGAGATTGGCTGTGTCTTGTAGGACTCCGATCTAAACTAAGTTCCCCCAAAATAGTACCAGCACCTCATGTCCCACATGGGTGGATGGTTTGCTGGTGCTTATGGTGTCACACCACTATTCCCTACCCCATGGACAGGAAAACAGCTGGCTGATGTACCCTTGTAGAAATGATACCCGTCATGGGAACCACGACAGGAGATTCTCCTGTCTCAATGGTACCAGCACATGGCCACTTAGAGTTCGGGAGGCACAAAAGGGAAATTACTACCTGGTGGGATAAAGTGTTTGCATCATTCGGTGGAGCAGGTATATACAATGCTCTTGCCAAGGTGGATGTTAGTGGATTCTTGGATGAATAAAACTGCTGTAGACATGGGATTGCTAAATGAGGAACTGAGAAAGATTTTGTTTGAACAAGAAGTTATTAAACAGAGACAGGAAAGAATGATGATGATCTCGAACCTACGCCCTGCCACTGCATTGACTTCCCCAAAACAGGTCACATATACCGAGGAAATTACACAAGCTTTTAACTCTTTGTTGCAGTCCTTGGCCAGTGCCCCAGCACTGGGTTTGCCAGATTACAGAAAATCCTTTGTATTATACTGTGTGGTCAGGGGCCCTGCATTCGCTGCAGTTCTAGCGCAAATGCACGGCACTCACTACCACCCCGTGGCCTACCTTTCAACAAAACTACCAATTCAAGTCCAAGGCATGCCAGCTTGTTTGCAAGCTGTGGCTGCTTGTGGTATTACCATAAAGGAAGGATCAAAAATGACTCTCGACACTGAAACCACTCTGTATACCACACACACAGTAGTGCATCTTCTACAAAACATGTCAACTCAACACATGACAGCTCAAAGATCCAGTGGTTATGAGATTGTGTTATTAAACATACACGGACTCACAGTCAAATCATGCTCTGAAACTACTCCAGCAGTTAGATTGTTACATTCCTTACTAAGACTGCCCATTGCAATCACTCCCACCCATGACTGTTCTAAAGAATTGACTAATACAACTTCACCAAGACCAGACCTCACTGACACTCCCAACCCTGAATTTTTAGACGTTTTTGTTGACGGAAGTTGTTCTAGGCCCTCAGATAACACGTACAAGACAGGGTATGCAGTAGTTACTTTGCCTGACGTGATTTTTGAAGCGAAACCACTAACAGCCAGTTCAGCACAACAAGCTGAGCTACATGCCTTAACTAGAACATGTCAGTTATTTCAGGGACAGGAAGTGAACATTTACACTGACAGCAAATACGCTTTCAGCGTGGCCCATGATTACGGAATGATCTGGACTAATCAGGGATTTAAAACCGCAGACAACAAACAAATTGCCAACCAAAAATGGGTGGAAAACCTCCTGCAAGCACACCATTTACCATCCAAGGTTAATATTATAAAAGTGAAAGGTCTCTCTTATGACAAAACAGAAACTACTAAAGGTAATAACTTAGCTGACAGAGCAGCCAAAGCTGCAGCTGATAAGATACCTGTGCAGGGAACTCAAATGTTGTTCTCAACAGATTTCCTTTCTCCTGATTTCCACTCCATAGTTTCTCTTGTGCAAAAAAATAAAAAAAATAAAAAAAAGGTTTGAACCTCCCTGAAAAAAGATCGCAGATGCTCACAGCCTTGACCAAACACAGAGCCCATTTCCTCTTTCTTCAAGAGACCCACTTTCGTTCGGATTCTATACCCAAGTTAGCTAATCGCACATATACCTCGGTAGTACACTCTACGAATCCAGACTCCAAAACGAAAGGGGTGTCCATACTAATTTCTAAATATGCTGACTTCCAATTATCCGACTCTTTAATTGACCCAGAAGGCAGATACCTCTTTCTTAAAGGTACGTACGCCTCCAGGCCTATTACGCTTGCCAATATATACTCCCCCAACGCACACCAAGTCTCCTTTTTCAGGAAGGTATGTGATCTCCTATCTACATTCCAGGAAGGTATAGTCCTATTAGGCGGAGATTTTAATACCCCACTGAATCCCATCGTTGATACCTCCACAGGCGTGTCTGCGCTGCCCTACAGAGCGCTGCGACAGCTCAAACTGCAATTACAGGGCCTTTCTCTCCATGACACCTGGCGCACCTTGTTCCCACATGACAGAGACTATACCTTTTATTCCCCACCGCACTTGAAATACTCTAGAATCGACTACTTCTTTCTAACGCAAACTGACCTTTCCCTCCTTACGCGAGCCTCAATTGAACCGATGTTTCTTTCGGATCACCACCCTATTACGGTGACCCTTTCTTTCCCTGACTTGTTGCACAAGACAAAGACCTGGAGACTGAACCCCTCCTTGCTGAAAGACCCGGTCACATTACAACAGGTTCAATCCCGAATACAATTGTATTTTGCAGAGAACTGTACTCATGACGTGTCCCCCGTTACAGTATGGGAAGCTCATAAATGTGTCCTACGGGGAGAATTTATCTCCTTGACAACGAAAGCCAAACGGGCGCACCAAGAACGGATTAAATCCCTGACTGATACCATTAGTAGACTAGAGATGTCCCACAAACACTCAGCCTCACAGGCCACACTCCAAGAGTTATTATTCACGCGATCCACACTGCTAGATGAACTGGGGAAACAAACAAGGAGGCGCTACGTTCTCAGGCAAAAAGTGTTTTACGAACACGGCAACAAGAGTGGGAGACTCTTGGCACGCACGATACAGGCCTCTAAGGCCCAGTCCACAATTCACCATATACGTGACAGACAAGGCACACTTTTCTCCAAGAACGAGGATATAGCCAGACAGTTTGAACTATTTTACTCTGACCTTTACAACCTATCGACTGAACACCCTGGCCCTGACTCCTCGACTACCCGTGTTGACAAAATACAGAACTTCCTGGAACAGTACTGTCCGAAACCCATCACCAGACAACAAGCTGAAGGCTTGGACAAGCCCCTGACTGTGGAGGAATTAAACACGGCCATTGGCCAAATGAAAGTAGGAAAGAGCCCAGGTCCAGACGGCCTTCCACTTCAGTACTACAAATCCTTCCTAGAGGTCCTATCGCCTAGGATGATAACGACCTTTAACTCTCTTGCTCTTCCCCAGACCTCTACGGGCAGGCTATTGGAGGCGCACATTGCGGTCATCCCGAAGGAGGGCAAAGACCCGACCTCGGTCTCTAATTACAGACCCATTTCACTCTTAAACGTGGACATCAAATTGTATGCCAAGATGCTTGCCAACAGGATTCTGCCTCTCATACCCAACCTCATTTCTCCCGATCAGGTGGGTTTTATTCCAGGTAGGGAGGCGAGGGAGAATACCACACGTACCCTGAACCTTCACCACTGGCTCACCTCCTCAAGAACTCAGGGATTTTTTCTATCCTTAGATGCTGAGAAGGCGTTCGACAGAGTGGCCTGGGACTACATGCGGGAAGTGCTGAAGCGGATAGGACTTCAGACCCGCATGTGCTCATACATAGCGGCGCTTTACTCTAACCCCTCGGCGAGGGTGAAAGTGAACGGCCACCTGTCGAACGCCTTTACCATTAGCAACGGGACACGCCAGGGATGTCCTCTCTCGCCCCTCATTTTTGTCCTAACTCTAGAGCCCCTATTGATTAAACTTAGGGCGAACCCCGATATCAAGGGGATTTCCACACCACATAACGAATTTAAAATAGCGGCATTTGCCGATGATATGCTCCTATCGCTTCAATCGCCTCGTGTCTCCTTACCAAGTTTGCTGAAAGATATGGCACAATTCGGAGCCTTGTCTAATCTAAAGATCAATCTCTCCAAGTCCTATGCCCTGAATGTCTCACTCCCCCAGTCTGAGGTGCTACACTGCCAAGATTCCTTCCCTTTCCTTTGGAAACAGGACTCCATCCCGTATCTGGGCATTCATATACCCAGGAGGCTCTCTGAGCTTTACCTTCACAACTTCATACCCATTCTATCCAAAATACAGTCAGATTTGAGGGACTGGGCCAATCTCAACGTCTCCTGGTTTGGGCGCTCAGCTCTTGTAAAAATGATAGTTCTCCCGCGCTTACTCTACTTGATGCAGACAATCCCCATTCACCTCCCCCCATCCTTCTTTTCTGCGTACAAGAAAGCATGCACCGCATTCATATGGAAAAACGGTCCTGCACGCATCAGCTACTCCCGTCTCACACGCCCCAAAAACAAAGGGGGAATAGGGTTACCTGACATACATAAGTACTACCTAGCTTGCCACTTAACTAGATTGGTGGACTGGAAGGTTTACAAACGCAAGAAACCGTGGGTCATATTGGAAAATGCTTTCACCAACTCTCTTTTGCATCTCATCCCTTGGACAAAACCCTCCTTATGGCCCCGAGACTTGGTGACGCACCCCTTTATCTATCCTACATTGGCGACCTTTAAGAAGTCCATGGTGCCCTTTCATTTGTCCTCTTACCCAGGCCCCCTGACCCCCCTGCGAGGGAACCCTGACTTTCCCCCTGGTGCATCTGGAACGTTTCTCCAAGGGGAATGGCCTCATGAGGAAATTCTGGCGCACCAACTTTTTCACAGGGGACGTTTACGTCCCTATGAGGACCTAGTAGCCTCATCGCGCACTGAAACATTCCCTTTCTGGACCTACAGACAGCTAAGACATTTCCTCATGTCGCCAGGCCCCTCGCTGCAGTGGAATAGACAGTTTACTGACTTTGAATCCTTACTCACACGCTCTTCCCCCCAAAGGCATCTGATTTCATTCATCTACACCTTACTGCAGGGTAACTGTTCCACCTACGGCGGCGATGCGTCACGACTGTCCTGGGAAAGGGACCTTCAGGTGTCCCTCACGGATGACAACTGGGAAGATATATATACACACACATTCACAAAGGTTCATTAAATGTAGCAATACAAGAAAATTGCTATAAGATTGCTACCAAATGGTACAGGACCCCGGCCCTCCTGCACCAATTCTCACCCACAATCTCCAACATCTGCTGGCGCTGCGGGAGGGCGGTGGGCTCAATGCTCCATATCTGGTGGGAGTGCGCTCTAATCCAACCATATTGGAATGAGGTGCATACCCTGACAACGCAAGTCACTACACTCCCCCTAGATTTTAACCCAGCGCAATACCTCTTACATCACTCGACCTTGCCTAAGAGACTCTACCATAAGTCCCTTGCTATGCATATGGTCAATGCCGCGAGGCTCTGCATTCCGGTGCATTGGCGATCGAAAGACACACCATCCATTAGGGAGTGGCTAGTTCGGGTCTCGAAGATCGAGGAAATGGAGGAACTGATTCACATCTCCCAAGAGCGCCTGCAGAGTTTTACGGCCACCTGGGCCTGCTGGATCCATTTTAAAACCACAGAACACTACAAATCCTATTTCGTACCCCCTACCGATCCGGTTCGACCTAGCGGGACACAGCACCCGCAAACCCTTAGTGGGGGCTAGGGCGAAGAGCGGACCCTACCCTTTTCTCCTTCCCCTTCTCTCACCTTCCCACTTCTTTCCTTTCCTTCTCTTTCATTATTTTTCTTTTCTTCCCCTTCCTGCCTATTCCTCCCTCCTTGTCGCTGCTCGTGACTGACCCCCTTTGCACTAATGAGTTCTTTGCTCGCCCAGGTAGTGATTTAGAAATCAGCCCCCTTTTGGAACCACATCTTCCACTACTTGGGCCTGGTAGCATTCTCCATATTGACACTGGTTTGTCCGCCAGTGGGGGTTAGCCCCGGGTGGCGGCTCGAGCGGGGAGAAAGATGTAGTGGTAAGCTTAAATACATGATTAGCTACCTTGAATAATATTTGGTTTTACCCCAATGTCATACCTAACTGTTTCATGCATTGTAAAATGTTATGTTGACTGTACTGTAGGGCATACTGCCCTTGTAACCCTTTCAAGAATTCAAATAAAAATATATTTTTTGTGGAAATAAAATAAATAAAAAAAAATAAAAAGCAGAACCCGAAGACATAGATTGCTGGGTTCATGCAGGTTTGACACATAATCCAGATGGATTGTGGTCAAACAAGGAGAGAATCATAGGGATCCCAGAGGCTGCTGCTCCCTTGATCCTGTCATACCTTCATGGTCCTGGGCACATAGGAAAAAAGCCTCTTTTACAACTCTATAACCAAAGCTTTTGCACACAGAAAGCACATTCTCTGGTCAGTCAGCTAGTGGACCCATGTCTCACCTGTGCACAAAACAATGTTCAAGGTCCAAAATGTGGTTTACATGGACATCTCTCACCCCCTTTGGGTCCCCTGCAAGATATACAGATAGATTTCACACATATGCCAAAACAAAAGGGAAACATTAAATATCTTTGCGTGATGGTGGACAAATTTTCTTCTTGGCCAGAAATTATTCCAGTAACAGGAGAAACTGCAGGGATAGCCACCAGGTGCATAATCAATCATTGGATCAGTAGATTTGGTTTACCTGCTACCATATACTCTGACCAAGGGCCCGCTTTCACAGCAAAACTCACCCAAGAGTTAGTAAAAGTCCTGGGGATACAATGGAAGCTTCACATTCCATACCATCCCCAGAGTGCAGGAGTAGTGGAAAGGATGAACAGGAACATTATGGACAAACTAAGGAAGGCCACACAGGGTACTATGAAGAATTGGCTTCATTTCTTGCCAGGGGTACTCTTCCAGATAAGGACCACCCCTCATGCCAGGACAGGTCTCTCTCCCTTTGAAATCCTAATGGGTAGGCCAGCACAAAAAGCCCCTAAAATAGGTGAGGAGTCTAACCTATATTCCTTACAGGAAGAGCATGTGAGACATCTGGTAAGTAGCCTTACTGAAAACTATGATAAGATTGCTGTAATTTCCCCTCCTATTTCCTCAGAAGCCACGCACCCCTTCATATCAGGGGACAAAGTGTTGATCAAGCAACTTGCAGTCCACAAGCAACCAGGTCCCGTCTTCCAAGGTCCATTTGAAGTCCTCAAGGTCTCCAGGACAGCAATTCTGACTGAGCAAAGCCCGCAATGGATCCACGCATCAAGGATAAAGAAAGTGCCACAACAGCAAGAACCAGAGATGGACCCAAAGCCAGGACCAAACGGATCCGTAGAGACACTGACCCAACAACTCCCTGTCATCCCCCCTTCCTCGGATCCGAAGAGACTCTGATCCCATCACTCCCTGCCCCAGACCCCCTCTGACCCACAGCCAAGCCGCCTCCCTACTAGGGACCCCCAAGCCCCAATTCACAAAGCTCAGGAGGTGCAATGTTAAAGTTATTCTTGTTTTGCCAGTTGCATTGACCATGAAGATGATCGTATTAACTGTTACTGGGTGCTGGCTTACATCTTCATGCGGAATGAATAGGAATAACAGTATAGGGGTCAGGGAGAGAGCAACACCTACAGGAATGATTTATAATTATCCCTGCTGTATACAGACAGGAGATACAATATCAAAAGCACAAATTGCAGCAGTAACTGAGCATCGCATCCAGAGGAGGGATGGGACATGTAATATAACAGCATTCATACTGTTAGCAACATACAAAGGAGAGAACAAAACCTGGTGCATGCATCCCGATAGTTTAATAGCAAAAAAACTTGTGAGTAAACTTAAAAGACAGAAAATGGAAGCCAAGGGTATTGATATTGCTATACAATATAGAAGGTCCCACAGGCAATCTGAACACCCCCTGTCACAATCACATCTAAAATTATTGTCTTTTCCAAAGGCAAGGAAAGAGATCCTAAAACCAAATTTGAACAGCGATAATAATGGAGCTCAATTAGACCCAGAAACCTATTCAGTTCCTGATACCATCCCACATCACTTCATAATGATGCATGCTTTCGCAAGGATGCAGAATCATTCTGAATGTTGGGTATGTTCTCATATGGGCACGGGCCGACATTCAGTTCCCATGGTTGGAAGGCCCATCACCCTAGAACAGCTGCTAGATATCACCCAGCAGGTCCCTTTAGCCAATACAAATACAATTAACAAGCCCCTGTTATTTACTGGATATACCAGGAAACCCCAATTCTGCTTCTTAAATGGAGCAGGGAGAGATCTCTATAATGCTCAGTTCTGTAGGGATACTTTGGTAAATTTCACCATGTTAGATTTGCCCCTAGCTCTGAATGGTACAATAGAAGTAGAAGGACTACTTACACATAATATCCCTAACCGAGATGATCGGATATCCAATATGTCCCGTTATAATATATCCAAATGTTCCAGAGGGTATAACTTATCCCGAGCACTTGAATGGCTGCAAGACACAAATATGAAAAACCCTTGGATGGGGGAAGAGTAAGATGATACCCCCTCATTAGGAGATTGGCTGTGTCTTGTAGGACTCCGATCTAAACTAAGTTCCCCCAAAATAGTACCAGCACCTCATGTCCCACATGGGTGGATGGTTTGCTGGTGCTTATGGTGTCACACCACTATTCCCTACCCCATGGACAGGAAAACAGCTGGCTGATGTACCCTTGTAGAAATTATACCCTTCATGGGAACCACGACAGGAGATTCTCCTGTCTCAATGGTACCAGCACATGGCCACTTAGAGTTCGGGAGGCACAAAAGGGAAATTACTACCTGGTGGGATAAAGTGTTTGCATCATTCGGTGGAGCAGGTATATACAATGCTCTTGCCAAGGTGGATGAATTTGGGATGTTAGTGGATTCTTGGATGAATAAAACTGCTGTAGACATAGGATTGCTAAATGAGGAACTGAGAAAGATTTTGTTTGAACAAGAAGTTATTAAACAGAGACAGGAAAGAATGATGATGATCTCAATCCTACGCCCTGCCACTGCATTGACTTCCCCAAAACAGGTCACATATACCGAGGAAATTACACAAGCTTTTAACTCTTTGTTGCAGTCCTTGGCCAGTGCCCCAGCACTGGGTTTGCCAGATTACAGAAAATCCTTTGTATTATACTGTGTGGTCAGGGGCCCTGCATTCGCTGCGGTTCTAGCGCAAATGCACGGCACTCACTACCGCCCCGTGGCCAACCTTTCAACAAAACTACCAATTCAAGTCCAAGGCATGCCAGCTTGTTTGCAAGCTGTGGCTGCTTGTGGTATGACCATAAAGGAAGGATCAAAAATTACTCTCGGCACTGAAACCACTCTGTATACCACACACACACAGTAGTGCATCTTCTTCAAAACATGTCAACTCAACACATGACAGCTCAAAGATCCAGTGGTTATGAGGTTGTGTTATTAAACACACACGGACTCACAGTCAAATCATTCTCTGAAACTACTCCAGCAGTTAGATTGTTACATTCCTTACTAAGACTGCCCATTGCAATCACTCCCACCCATGACTGTTCTAAAGAATTGACTAATACAACTTCACCAAGACCAGACCTCACTGACACTCCCAAACCTAAATTTTTAGACGTTTTTGTTGACGGAAGTTGTTCTAGGCCCTCAGATAACACGTACAAGACAGGGTATGCAGTAGTTACTTTGCCTGACGTGATTTTTGAAGCGAAACCACTAACAGCCAGTTCAGCACAACAAGCTGAGCTACATGCCTTAACTAGAACATGTTAGTTATTTCAGGGACAGGAAGTGAACATTTACACTGACAGCAAATACGCTTTCAGCGTGGCCCATGATTACGGAATGATCTGGACTAATCAGGAGTTTAAAACCACAGACAACAAACAAATTGCCAACCAAAAATGGGTGGAAAACCTCCTGCAAGCACTCCATTTACCATCCAAGGTTAATATTATAAAAGTGAAAGGTCACTCTTATGACAAAACAGAAACTACTAAAGGTAACAACTTAGCTGACAGAGCAGTCAAAGCTGCAGCTGATAAGATACCTGTGCAGGGAACTCAAATGTTGTTCTCAACAGATTTCCTTTCTCCTGATTTCCACTCCATAGTTTCTCTTGTGCAAAAAAAAAAAAAAAATGCACAACCCGAAGACATAGATTGCTGGGTTCACGCAGGTTTGACACGTAATCCAGATGGATTGTGGTCAAACAAGGAGGGAATCATAGGGATCCCATAGGCTGCTGCTCCCTTGATCTTGTCATACCTTCATGGTCCTTTACACATAGGAAAAAAGCCCCTTTTACAAGGAGGGATGGGACATGTAATATAACAGCATTCATACTGTTAGCAACATACAAAGGAGAGAACAAAACCTGGTGCATGCATCCCGATAGTTTAATAGCAAAAAAACTTGTGAGTAAACTTAAACGACAGAAAATGGAAGCCAAGGGTATTGATATTTCTATACAACATAGAAGGTCCCACAGGCAATCTGAACACCCCCTGTCACAATCACACCTAAAATTATTGTCTTTTCCAAAGGCAAGGAAAGAGATCCTAAAACCAAATTTGAACAGCAATAATAATGGAGCTCAATTAGACCCAGAGACCTATTCAGTTCCTGATACCATCCCACATCACTTCATAATGATGCATGCTTTAGCAAGGATGCAGAATCATTCTGAATGTTGGGTATGTTCTCATATGGGCACGGGCCGACATTCAGTTCCCATGGTTGGAAGGCCCATCACCCTAGAACAGCTGCTAGATATCACCCAGCAGGTCCCTTTAGCCAATACAACTACAATTAACAAGCCCCTGTTATTTACTGGATATACCAGGAAACCCCAATTCTGCTTCTTAAATGGAGCAGGGAGAGATCTCTATAATGCTCAGTTCTGTAGGGATACTTTGGTAAATTTCACTATGTTAGATTTGCCCCTAGCTCTGAATGGTACAATAGAAGTAGAAGGACTACTTACACATAATATCCCTTACCGAGATGATCGGATATCCAATATGTCCCGTTATAATATATCCAAATGTGCCAGAGGGTATAACTTATTCCGAGCACTTGAATGGCTGCAAGACACACATATGAAAAACCCTTGGATGGGGAAAGAGGAAGATGATACCCCCTCATTAGGAGATTGGCTGTGTCTTGTAGGACTCCGATCTAAACTAAGTTCCCCCAAAATAGTACCAGCACCTCATGTCCCACATGGGTGGATGGTTTGCTGTGGCCTATGGTGTCACACCACTATTCCCTACCCCATGGACAGGAAAACAGCTGGCTGGTGTACCCTTGTAGAAATGATACCCTTCATGGGAACCACGACAGGAGATTCTCCTGTCTCAATGGTACCAGCACCAGGCCACTTAGAGTTCGGGAGGCACAAAAGGGAAATTACTACCTGGTGGGATAAAGTGTTTGCATCATTCAGTGGAACAGGTATATACAATAAATGAAAGGAAAAAAAATCGCCCTACCACTTAAAATGAAAAAATATAAAAATGTGTGCACATCCAATACTGCTGCAGTTCTGCTATATACCAAAAGTTATATACTTATAAACGTGACCCAAAGAAAGAACCGCGCTGTCCTAAGAATTAATCTTAGGGTGTGTGCCTCCCATAAAGGAAACTTAACATGTGAAGAAAAAATATTGCGGTGTCAACCAATAATTGTATCTATACCTAATACCTAGGAAAGAATTGTGCTAAAATTATGATCATAAATATGCATCAACAGCAGTAACACATCTTAAGTATGTTATAAATGGTGCAAAATTACAACAATTACAACCTTATCATAATACGTGTAGAAAAGTGACTATAGATGCATATACATCAGCAAAAACTATGGTAAAGGGTACAAACTAAAGTACTCTCAATATATAAGTGTCCATTATCCAATTGTTAAGGAGGATCCGTGAAAACTCTAAAAAACACCACGTGTCAAATATAATGTTAGAAAACTCGACTCTCTGTGTCCTGTTCGAAATCTCAGCGTATATTGTAGTGCACCACCACCAAAAGTGAGGATTGGCTCCTTACCAGATGTCCTTAAATAGTACGCTTCAAGAGATCAAGCCAGGCTATGTACATCCCTCATGCATCCATAGGCTCCGCCCACATACAAGATCGCATTTCAGACAGGCTCCAATATATTTGTATTCAATGGTCCACCAGAAGAAGGGAGAGAAAGCACTCCAAATAGTGTAAAAACATTTATTAAAAATAAAAGATAAAAATAAGAAATACACTTACAAAAGTACTGTAAGGTTAGGCATATCACAGTGGGAAGCGTCGGCCGAACGCGATTCTCCATGACGATCTCCTTTCTCCGGCTGGTATGTTTAGAGGCAATGGATAGCGTGTCACGCCGCCCGACGCGTTTCATGAAATATCACGTCATCTCGGGGCACGGGTGACACGCCATTATGCCTCATTTATATAGTATGCTATGGCCCAAGCCTCCTCCTCCATGGAAAGCTCAGGCCTCACTGTCGATCCCATGGTGGAAGTGACGCACATGCGTCACTTCTCACCGACCAATCATTTCGCTTACAGGTCCCATTAGCCCATAGTCGCTGGTTCGCCGCTCCTCGGAAGCGGGAACCAAGCCTCGCTTCCGATGATGTATCGGAAGCGTTGTCCCCACACTCGTAAGGGCGGAGATGACGCACAAAAAATGCCCTCGCCCACATTGCCAGTCTGGCTACGTCAGAGCGGCCAACCAATCCGTAGTGGCGCAGTGATGTAGATAGAGTGAGAACCAAGCCTCACATTCGATCCTCACTCCCTATAGGGAACATAAAGGACAGGAAAAGAAAAGCGAAACAGAAAAAAAGGCCTCACTCTCAGGTTTGGCCCGATCCACCCACCGTCCTCACGTCAGTCCCACAGGCACCTCCCCCATTGGTCAAATCTTCCCAGTAAACACAATTCCGATCTGAAAGGGGAGATGATATTCAATCCGAACCAAAAGTCAGTGTATGTCAGTGGGCACAACAAAAACGCCACTGAGGAGGAGGCTTGTACCGACACACTGTCCTAATAGACATTGCTCATAATGCTTTAAAACAGGTTATAAAAAGCACATTTGTGACCCTTCACTAACATATTTGTATACAAAAAATAATTTTACAGAAATCTTTTGCAGCAACATCACTGAGATAAACATAGAAAATTAAAAATTAAAAGTTGAATAAATACAAACAATGGTTGAACCGAAGTTACAAGTGTGTATAAAAATATCTAGGATGCAACACATCAACCAAAGTAAATGCAGCCTCAATCGGGGTCACACACTAAAGTATTATTCCTTACTCTGTTATATTCCACAGAAATATGATATAAACTCCATAATATTAATATTACGGTTGCCTAAGATTGGGGAGGAGTCTCCACAAGAACCCCCTAGTGAGAATATAGACCTTAGACTCTCAACTGCCCTAAGCATTGTTTATAAACGCGTTGACATCAGTGTCAACGTTCATCCCAAAAGGGGCATATGTTTTTAATCTGTAGATCCATGACATTTCTAAACGGGAAATGTTCCTTACTAGTGACCCTCCCCTCCAATGTGGTCTATACTTGTCTATTCCCATATAAAGGGTATTGGAGGGGTCCCTATCGTGTACCTCATCGTAGTGTCTAGAAACTGGGTGCTTGTCAAAGCCCCGTTTAATATTACCAATATGTTAATTTAATCTAACTTTTAAGGCCCTCTTGGTCCTCCCCACGTATTGAAGCCCGCAGGGACATTGAATGAGGTATACTACTGCTTCAGAGGAGCATGTTATGAAGGGCTCAACTTCATATGTTTTGTGCGTACTTGTGGAAGAAAAATCACAAATTTTGGAACTTTTGTTCACATTCAATGTACACACCTGACAGTTTTTACATCTATAAAACCCTGTTAGATTCTGGAAAAAACTCCTATTCTCCTTCGGGGGATTTTGTACACTAGGAGCAACCTTACTACCTAATGTGGGTACCCCCCTGAAGATGACCCTAGGATTTTCAGGTAAGACTGGACCCAAAACCTGATCATTGGTCAATAAGTGACAATGTTTGCGGATTAATTGCATAACTCTCCGGTGTTGCACCGAGAATGTGGTCACAAAAGGCAATATCGCCTGATTCTTATCTTTATCTGCAGTACCTTCTGCCAATAATGATGACCTATCTTTGTTTCGTGCTATATTCACCGCCTCGGTCAAGGTTTCTGTCTCATATCCTTTCTCTTTAAATCTCTGAGATAATACTACAGCTTGCTCATCAAACATTGCGATATCGGTACAGTTTCTCCTGAGGCGCATATATTGCCCCAGGGGAACTGATTTCAACCATGAGGCATGATGGCAACTTCCCAAAGGGATATAAGAGTTTCTGTCTGTTGGCTTAAAAAATGTTGATGTGACAAAAGTGTCATTGACCACTTTGATGTTTAGATCCAGAAAATTAACCTCCTCCATACTGGCTTCATAATTCAGTCTAATGCCTCTATTGTTCTTATTCAACATTTCCATATAATTATGTAAATCCAGTTCCTCCCCATCCCATAGGAGGAGGACGTCGTCGATATAGCGTGCCCAAAAGGCTACCTCAGGTCTCCTTGGGGAATCGACCACGTCCTCCTCCCACTTAGCCATGAACAGGTTGGCCAAACTGGGGGCATACTTAGCCCCCATGGCCACACCCTTATCCTGGCAGAAGAACTGGTTATCGAACCAGAAATAATTATGCCCTGCGGCAAATTCTAAGAGTTCCAAAATGAAGTCTATTTGGATCTGAGTTAGACCTGAGCCTCGCTCCAGATAAAGTCTAACCGCCTCAAACCCTAGTTTATGGGGGACGATGGTATACAGCGATGTGACGTCAGCGGTCACAAGCCAAAGGCCTTCCTTCGGTTTGATCTTACTCAACATATTGATAATTTGTTTCGTATCTTTCACATAAGAAGGGATCTTCTGCACCAACGGTTGGAGAAAATAATCGATGTACTTGCCCACTCGGGACGTCACTGAGTCAATTCCACTGACTATTGGACGCCCCAGGGGGCAAGTAGCGCTTTTATGTAATTTTGGGAGATAATAAATAACCGGTGTGCGCAGGGCAACCGGTACTAGAAATTGTTTTTCTTTATCAGTGAGGATTCCCTTCCGAGACCCCCCATCAACAATTTTCTCCAACTCCTTCTTGTATTTCACTACAGGGTCCCTATTAAGTACTGTGTAAGTTCCGCCATCGTCTACAATCCGGTGCATTTCTTTTAAGTAATCACATCTGTCCAAAACCACAATTCCCCCTCCCTTGTCTGCTGGCCTAATTACAAGGGATTTGTTGTTACATAAGGTATCCAAACCTTTTTGTAAGTCTCCTTGCATCCTCACTTTTTTTATTTCAATTTTCTCCAAATCCTGTAACACCACGTCCCTAAAGACTCTAATACTGGGAACCAAAGATCCTGGGGGGTTGAAGAGTGACGCATTGGAAAGACCGGAATGTTTAAAGTCTGATCTCGTTCCATTAATGTCTGTAATAGGATTCCCCAACATGTATCTCTTGATACTAAGTCTCCGTACATGCTTATGAACATCCATGTAGGTCTGGAATTTGTTCAAGCCCTTGGGCGGAGCAAATTTCAGACCCTTATCCAAGATTCATTGCTCCGAATTGGTAAGTACCTGCGTGCTAAGGTTAAAAATCCCCTTACCTAGGACCTTTTTCGCTTTTGCTGACTGTATGCGCCTCCCCCCTCGGACTCCTCTCTTTGTTCCACGGGCCTTTTCAGGCCTCTGTTGTCTATGGGAAAATCCCATCCCTGACTCGCCCTGGTACCATAGTTGTACTGAGAAAAATCATGTCCAGGGCCATAACCTGTCTGGTATGGTCTATTTGAGTTATGTTCTTGCTGGTAATTACCACCATTATGTCTCCATGCATTAGGTGTTTCAAAATCAGATATTGTGAAGAAACGATTTTGAGTTGGTATATTATGGTCCTGATTTCTTTTATCTCTGCTATAATATATGGACCTCTCCTGATCGAAACCCTGGATAGAACCCCATGGTTCATATCCCCCTGATCTTTGATTATGGGGTACTCTCTGGTTATTATTTCGGGGGAAATCTCTCTTGTTATTCTTAAAACCTTTCTTAGATCCCCTCACCGGAGTCCCCCTGGAGGTCGTTGTGGGGACCGGCCAGGGTTGCCTTGGTTGTTATTTCTCCTAATTGGGGCTTGTCTCTCTCCTGTGGTATAATGGACTATATGGCCCCCTGGTGTAGCTCCTAGGAGACCTCTAGTAGTTTCATTAGAGCTATTATAGGGGAGTGTGTCCATATGCTCACCCTCTCTTTCGGAAGCTAGCTTTTTTTGCCACAGAAAGACCAGACCAGACTGATAGTCTTCTCTATCTCTAACGTATTTTTTCTTCTTTTTGAGTTTCTGATCCCTCTCCTCCTTCTCAAGAGTCTTAAGAAGGTTTTTTGAGCATTCCTTATACTCTTCACTCGTAGTTAAAGGAGCCAATATTTCTTTAATCTTTTTGATTTCCTCGTCAAGACGAGTTAATTTATCGCTTTTTCTCTGAGCGAGAAAGCGCAATAAACAAAGGCCGGAATCATTGAAAAATTTAAACCAGCCTTCCAGGTCGGGTTCATCCCTATGTGGGCTTAATTCCCACCTCAAACTTCTAGGGACCATGCCTTCCTTGACATAGGTCTCAAAGAAAGCAATGTTCCACTGGGCATGCACCTCAGAGACGGTGAGATTCTTTAATCTTATGAATAGACCCTTTGTATCTGTGTCCAAGGGCCCTTGGGTGGAGTCAAAAACTCCGGTGGTATCAATCACCCTTTTAGTGTGGAATTCAAAGATATCCATATTGTGTTTCTGGATTTAACCTCTGAAGCAGCGATAATCTGTTTGGTGAGCAGTAATAAATGAAAGGAAAAAAAATCGCGCTACCACTTAAAATGAGAAAATATAAAAATGTGTACACATCCAATACTGCTGCAGTTCTGCTATATTCCAAAAGTTATATACTTATAAACGTGACCCAAAGAAAGAACCGCGCTGTCTTAAGAATTAATCTTAGGGTGTGTGCCTCCCATAAAGGAAACTTAACATGTGAAGAAAAAATATTGCGGTGTCAACCAATAATTGTATCTATACCTAATACCTAGGAAAGAATTGTGCTAAAATTATGATCATAAATATGCATCAACAGCAGTAACACATCTTAAGTATGTTATAAATGGTGCAAAATTACAACAATTACAACCTTATTATAATACGTGTAGAAAAGTGACTATAGATGCATATACATCAGCAAAAACTATGGTAAAGGGTACAAACTAAAGTACTCTCAATATATAAGTGTCCATTATCCAATTGTTAAGGAGGATCCGTGAAAACTCTAAAAAACACCACGTGTCAAATATAATGTTAGAAAACTCAACTCTCTGTGTCCTGTTCGAAATCTCAGCGTATATTGTAGTGCACCACCACCAAAAGTGAGGATTGGCTCCTTACCAGATGTCCTTAAATAGTACGCTTCAAGAGATCAAGCCAGGCTATGTACATCCCTCATGCATCCATAGGTTCCGCCCACATACAAGATCGCATTTCAGACAGGCTCCAATATATTTGTATTAAATGGTCCACCATAAGAAGGGAGAGAAAGCGCTCCAAATAGTGTAAAAACGTTTATTAAAAATAAAAGATAAAAATAAGTAATACACTTACAAAAGTACTGTAAGGTTAGGCATATCACAGTGGGAAGCATCGGCCTAACGCGATTCTCCACGACAATGTCCTTTCTCCGGCTGGTCTCCCGACGCGTTTTGTGAAATATCACATCATCTCGGGGCACGGGTGACACGCCATTATGCCTCATTTATATAGTATGCTATGGTATACTGTGTGGTCAGGGGCCCTGCATTCGCTGCGGTTCTAGCGCAAATGCACGGCACTCACTACCGCCCCGTGGCCTACCTTTCAAGAAAACTACCAATTCAAGTCCAAGACATGCCAGCTTGTTTGCAAGCTGTGGCTGCTTGTGCTATGACCGTAAAGGAAGCATCAAAAATTACTCTCGGCACTGAAACCACTCTGTATACCACACACACAGTATTGCATCTTCTACAAAACATGTCAACTCAACACATGACAGCTCAAAGATCCAGTGGTTATGAGATTGTGTTATTAAACACACACGGACTCACAGTCAAATCATGCTCTGAAACTACTCCAGCAGTTAGATTGTTACATTCCTTACTAAGACTGCCCATTGCAATCACTCCCTCCCATGACTGTTCTAAAGAATTGACTAATACAACTTCACCAAGACCAAACCTCACTGACACTCCCAACCCTGAATTTTTTGACATTTTTGTTGACGGAAGTTGTTCTAGGCCCTCAGATAAAACTTACAAGGTAGGGTATGTAGTAATTACTTTGCCTGACGCGATTATTGAAGCGAAACCACTAACAGCCAGTTCAGCACAACAAGCTGAGCTACATGCCTTAACTAGAGCATGTCAGTTATTTCAGGGACAGGAAGTGAACATTTACACTGACAGCAAAAACGCTTTCAGCGTGGCCCATGATTACAGAATGATCTGGACTAATCGGGATTTTAAAACCACAGACAATAAACAAATTGCCAACCAAAAATGGGTGGAAAACCTCCTGCAAGCACTCCATTTACCATCCAAGGTTAATATTATAAAAGTGAAAGGTCACTCTTATGACAAAACAGAAACAACTAAAGGTAACAACTTAGCTGACAGAGCAGCCAAAGCTGCAGCTGATAAGATACCTGTGCAGGGAACTCAAATGTTGTTCTCAACAGATTTCCTTTCTCCTGATTTCCACTCCATAGTTTCTCTTCTGCAAAAAAAAAAAAAAAAAGCACAACCCGAAGACATAGATTGCTGGGTTCACGCAGGTTTGACACGTAATCCGGATGGATTGTGGTCAAACAAGGAGGGAATCATAGGGATCCCAGAGGCTGCTGCTCCCTTGATCCTGTCATACCTTCATGGTCCTGGATACATAGGAAAAAAGCCCCTTTTACAATTGTATAACCAAAGCTTTTGCACACAGAAAGCACATTCTCTGGTCAGTCAGCTAGTGGACTCATGTCTCACCTGTGCACAAAACAATGTTCAAGGTCCAAAATATGGTTTACATGGACATCTCCCACCCCCTTTGGGTCCCCTGCAAGATATACAGATAGATTTCACACATATGCCAAAACAAAAGGGAACATTAAATATCTTTGCGTGATGGTCGACAAATTTTCTTCTTGGCCAGAAATTATTCTGGTAACAGGAGAAACTGCAGGGATAGCCACCAGGTGCATAATCAATCATTGGATCAGTAGATTTCGTTTACCTGCTACCATATACTCTGACCAAGGGCCCGCTTTCACAGCAAAACTCATCCAAGAGTTAGTAAAAGTCCTGGGGATACAATGGAAGCTTCACATTCCATACCATCCCCAGAGTGCAGAAGTAGTGGAAAGGATGAACAGGAACATTAAGGACAAGCTAAGGAAGGCCACACAGGGTACTATGAAAAATTGGCTTCATTTCTTGCCAGGGGTACTCTTCCAGATAAGGACCACCCCTCATGCCAGGACAGGTCTCTCTCCCTTTGAAATCCTTATGGGTAGGCCAGCACAAAAAGCCCCTAAAATAGGTGAGGAGTCTAATCTATATTCCTTACAGGAAGAGCATGTGAGACATCTGGTAAGTAGCCTTACTGAAAAAAATGATAAGATTGCTGTCATTTTCCCTCCTATTTCCTCAGAAGCTACGCACCCCTTCATAACAGGGGATAAAGTTTTGATCAAGCAACTTGCAGTCCGCAAGCAACCAGGTCCCGTCTTCCAAGGTCCATTTGAAGTCCTCAAGGTCTCCAGGACAGCAATTCTGACCGTGCAAGCCCGCAATGGATCCACGCATCAAGGATAAAGAAAGCGCCACAACAGCAAGAACCAGAGATGGACCCAAAGCCAGGACCAAACGGATCCGAAGAGACACTGACCCAACCACTCCCTGTCACCCCCCCCCCCCTCCCTCGGATCCGAAGAGACTCTGATCCCATCACTCCCTGCCCCAGACCCCCTCTGACCCACAGCCAAGCTGCCTCCCTACTAGGGACCCCCAAGCCCCAATTCACAAAGCTCAGGAGGTGCAATGTTAAAGTTATTCTTGTTTTATCAGTTGCATTGACCATGAAGATGATCTTATTAACTGTTACTGGGTGCTGGTTTACATCTTCATGCGGAATGAATAGGAATAACAGTATAGGGGTCAGGGAGAGAGCAACACCTACAGGAATGATTTATAATTATCCCTGCTGTATACAGACAGGAGATACAATATCAAAAGCACAAATTGCAGCAGTAACTGAGTATCACATCCAGAGGAGGGATGGGACATGTAATATAACAGCATTCATACTGTTAGCAACATACAAAGGAGAGAACAAAACCTGGTGCATGCATCCCGATAGTTTAATAGCAAAAAAACTTGTGAGTAAACTTAAAAGACAGAAAATGGAAGCCAAGGGTATTGATATTGCTATACAATATAGAAGGTCCCACAGGCAATCTGAACACTCCCTGTCACAATCACACCTAAAATTATTGTCTTTTCCAAAGGCAAGGAAAGAGATCCTAAAACCAAATTTGAACAGCGATAATAATGGAGCTCAATTAGACCCAGAGACCTATTCAGGGGTGTACCTAGAGCGCTTGGCACCCGGGCGGATCCTACACCTGTCACCCCCCCCCCACACACACACTTTTAAATGAAAAAACACCCACAACTTTTTTTCATTTTCTCGAGAATATTTATTGCACAAATTTGTAAACGTTCCATCAACTTAAAAAAAAAAAATTGGAAAATAACTTATTAACTTACTTCAATTATTTATAACATTTACTGAACAGATAATACTGCTTATTTTAAGCAAACAACAGATCCAAACTCCAAAGTGATCGCTCAGTCTATATTGAAAGGAGTCATTCACATCCTCTGCCTTCGAGCCTTCAGTTCTGCAAATTCATCAATGACTGCATCAAAGTTAATCGTCTTTGCATATTCGTGTTCGATTGAAAGTATGGCCAGATTTGTCAACCTTGTCTCACTCATGGTAGAGAGGAAGTAGTTTTTTATTAACTTTAATTTTGAAAAACTTCTTTCACATGAAGCAATGCTCACACAGAGAGTCAAAAAGAATCTAAAACACAGAGACAAGTTAGGCAAAGAGTCACAAAAATCCCATTTAATAATGAACTGCAGGAATTGCAAAACCGTCCATTTCTTTGCCTCTTCAATACTGATCTTGGCAGCTTCCAAATGCCTCCGAAGGCGTTCAATTTCCACATAGATGTCTTCATTTGAGAATTCATCAAAAACCTCAGTCAATTTTGAAGTATAATTCTGTAGATCTTTTTCTGTTGCAACAACCAGAGTGTTTGGCTGAATAACAGCAAACATTGAGAGGATATTTTCAATTGCCTTAGTACGAATTTCCAACTCCTGGTAAAACAGGTCAAGGCACTCAAACATAGCCCTTTTAATTTCCTCTTGCAATGTGAGGCCAGCATCCTTTGCCTTCTCTCCTGGCATTGTTTTCCGGAGCTTTATTTGCCCTCTTCTCTCCATTGAAATGACCATTTCCTCACACATGGTAGTTGCATAATGAATTGCCTTTTCCACAATTTCATTTCGTTGACCTGCAAGAAATGCTTTTAGAGCTTGTAGCTTCACAATGCACTTTTCAAGAGTGAGTCCCACTGTTTGCAAATACTTCTGTGTGATATTAACTTCTCCCAGAACGTCACACCAGAAAGAAAGATAACACAAAAAAGTAAAATCGCATACAGCAGGCAGCAACATCTGAGTAGATCCCTCACTGGCTTCACAGCATCATAATGAGCACTCCATCTTGTTTGGGAAAGTCTTTTCACTGTCACACCTACATTCTCCATCAGCAATTCCCAACGATGTGTAGAAACTGAAAAGAACAAATACACTTTCTCCAATGTTCCAAAAAAAGTAACACAGGAAGCAACACTTCCAAAAGAGTGCACCCCACAAAGGTTCAGAGAATGGTTTGCACATGGGATAAACAAAGCCTTGGGATTTATCTCTTTTATCTTTGCCTGCACACCACCATGAATTCCTGTCATAGTTGCAGCATTATCATATCCTTGACCACGGCAAAGGCTTATATTTACATATATATATATATGTATATTTATATTATACTTTTTCACAGCCTGGCCACTTAGAGAGGCCCAACATGCAGGGAGCGCCATCACGTGTTCTAGGAGCATAAATTACACATCTAAATTGTTGACTAACTATTACACTTTTTAAGGCCCTGGAGCACCAGGACAATGACACCTGACACCGATAAGGCACTGATGACACGTGACACTGATGACAGATGCCACTAATATGGGGCACTGATGACACATGACACTGATGACAGATGGCACTAATATGTGGCACAGATGGCACTTATACGTGGCACTGATGACACGTGGCACTAATACGTGGCACTGATGACAGATGTCACTAATACGTGGCACTGATGACAGATGTCACTAATACATGGCACTGATGACAGAAGGCACTAGTACGTGGCACCGATGACATGTGACACTGATGACAGATGGCACGTGACACTGACAGGTGGCATTGATGACAAATGGCACTGATACATGGCACTGATGACAGATGGCACTAATATGTGGCACTGATGACACGTGCCCCTGATATGGCACTGATGACAGATGGCACTAATATGGGGCACTGATGACAGATGGCACTAATACGGGCACTGATGACACGTGACACTGATATGGCACTGATGACATATGTCACTAATACGTGGCACTGATGACAGATGGCACTAATACAGGGCACTGATGACACGTGACACTGATATGGCACTGATGACAGATGGCACTAATACGGGGCACTGATGACACGTGACACTAATATGGCACTGATGACAGATGGCACTAATACGTGGCACCGATGGCACATGACACTGATGACAGATGGCACTGATACGTGTCATTGATGACAGATGGCACTAATACATGGCACCGATGACACGTGACACTGATGACAGATGGCACTAATATGTGGCACCAATGACACGTGACACTGATGACAGATGGCACTGATACGTGGCATTGATGACATGTGACACTGATATGGCATGGCACGTGACACTGACAGGTGGCATTGATGACAAATGGCACTGATACTTGGCACTGATGACAGAAGGCACTAATATGTGGCACTGATGACACGTGACACTGATATGGCACTGATGACAGATGGCATTAATACGAGGCACTGATGACACATGACACTGATATGGCACTGATGACAGAGGGTACTGTGTGGCACTGATGACAGATGGCACTTATACCGCTTGCAATAAAACATATTTAGCAATGCATTGTGCGTGATTTATATTTTCATTCGAGCCAGCTTAGTGCAATTTGACTTTAAGACTAGACTGTCCCTCCAAAGACACTTTTCTCATAAAACTCTCCCTGCTGTGAATACTGAGCAGCCATTGCCAGTATTGGTCCAGGGACAAACAGTTTGAGCATATGGAAATGGCTGATTGAATAATTAAAAATTAGCCTGTAAATTACAGACATTTTACAGTGTAACGGAGGACATTTCTGGATGGTCAGTAAAACAGTCCCCTCCCCTATCTCTTCAGTGTTGTAAGTTGTAACACCTCAACTTACTCACTGTGTACACTGTGCAGATGATGCCGATGCTGAGCCGCCCTGTGCAGAATGCAGATGATGCCGATGCCTCAGCCAGCGAGCCTGATCCTCTGCTGCCGGCTGACACTGCTCGCCTGAGTAGCTGAGTGAGTCGCTGCCTTCCTGCTCCTACACGCGGAGAGACAGGAAGGAATCACTTTGCGGGGGGCGGAACTACTGGACGCACGCACTGTGAATGGCTGGCCGTGACCGCACGCATTGTGAATGGCTGGCTGGCCTATCAGCGGCCCTGTCCGCAGCGTGCCGCTGCCACCACTATAATCGCGGAGGGGGTGCCGGCCTGACACCCCCCCAAGTGTGCATCACTCGGGGCGGGCTGCACCCCCCGCCCCCTACTTAGTACGCCTCTGGACCTATTCAGTTCCTGATACCATCCCACATCACTTCATAATGATGCATGCTTTCGCAAGGATGCAGAATCATTCTGAATGTTGGGTATGTTCTCATATGGGCACGGGCCGACATTCAGTTCCCATGGTTGGAAGGCCCATCACCCTAGAACAGCTGCTAGATATCACCCAGCAGGTCCCTTTAGCCAATACAACTACAATTAACAAGCCCCTGTTATTTACTGGATATACCAGGAAACCCCAATTCTGCTTCTTAAATGGAGCAGGGAGAGATCTCTATAATGCTCAGTTCTGTAGGGATACTTTGGTAAATGTCACCATGTTAGTATTGCCCCTAGCTCTGAATGGTACAATAGAAGTAGAAGGACTACTTACACATAATATCCCTATTATGGCTGCAAGACACACATATGAAAAACCCTTGGATGGGGGAAGAGTAAGATGATACCCCCTCATTAGGAGATTGGCTGTGTCTTGTAGGACTCCGATCTAAACTAAGTTCCCCCAAAATAGTACCAGCACCTCATGTCCCACATGGGTGGATGGTTTGCTGTGGCTTATGGTGTCACACCACTTTTCCCTACCCCAAGGACAGGAAAACAGCTGGCTGGTGTACCCTTGTAGAAATGATACCCTTCATGGGAACCACAACAGGAGATTCTCCTGTCTCAGTGGTACCTGCACATGGCCACTTAGAGTTCGGGAGGTACAAAAGGGAAATTACTACCTGGTGGGATAAAGTGTTTGCATCATTCGGTGGAGCAGGTATATACAATGCTCTTGCCAAGGTGGATGAATTTGGGATGTTAGTGGATTCTTGGATGAATAAAACTGCTGTAGACATAGGATTGCTAAATGAAGAACTGAGAAAGATTTAGTTTGAACAAGAAATTATTAAACAGAGACAGGAAAGAATGATGATGATCCTCACTGGACTTTGTGACGTTACAGGAGACAGAAGCCTGTGCTGCACATATATGAATAATCTAACAAAACCATCAGAGGACCTGCAGATAACTGATTACTATGAAATTATAAAGGGACACAATGATGAAAGGGCAAAATTGCAGGACCGAATGAGACGTCTGGGAGACTCCTGGAATCCATTCTCTGGAGTGGGAGGTTGGTTTGGTTCATTCTGGGATAGTATCATGAATTTCTTTAAGAAAGTAGGAATGATCCTCATCATCATACTTATCCTGGGAATTGCAATCTATGCCACCATTAAGATTATATTCTGTCTGATAGGCAAAGCTACCAAAATCAAACCTTCCACTTCAGACCCAGACACAGTCATGGACATGTTGTACTCAGAACATAGGTGGTACTGAGAATGATCAGTAAAGGACTTCGTCCTTCATGATCAGAGGAGGGATTGTAAGGGTAGGGAGAGTCAACCTTTAAGCTTATGCTAGAAATATGTAAGGTTAAGGAGCTTCATGAGTTAAAAATGCATATTGCTTGCAAGTATATACAATGTTTGCTTTTCTGCAGACATCTGCAAATTTGTAGAACAGGATGTTCTGTCGTTAGAGCTAGGAGCTGAAAGTTAGAGGAAGTAGGAAATATTCATAAGGTGTAACAAAATATGTGGTTTAATTATAGATGATTTCTTAAGGTCATTTATATAAATATATGTCTGTATGTCTGGAGACCTTTTATCAGAATTCCCCTAAAAAAGTCCACTTAATGTATGATGCACTAGATGTCAATGCTGTGTGATTGGTGATATCTAAAAATGTCTTGTTTAATCCTGATTGGTTGATAATACAATGCTTGAACCACATAAGAATGGTAACGGGAAATAAAAATGGTGTATTTAGAATCAAACCAGTCTAAGCGTTTGGTCCTTTTGAATAACCACGCCAATCGATTGAAGAGAGTTTTCCAGTGAAAGTCCAGCTCGAGCTAAGGAGAGGCTAAAGAGGGGCGTGCCTAACAGATGGTACCAGGAGTGGGGTAAAGTTTTGTTTTAGTTTTAGGAGATTCTGTATCGGATACCTCCTCACATACAAAGTGAAAGTAGAACTCCCGATCGCCCTCCAAGTCAATCTTATCCAAATCAACCTACTAACAGGAAGCCCATAGAGCCAAGGAATTCAGTGGATCTAATTCAGATGGACTGGCCGGGGTACAGGGATAATAATCCCCATAACCCCTTCCACCCTAGACCATAGGGACGCCCGGAGCATGTTCCCTCCTTGGTAATGCACTTTTTCTCTTCTCATTGGAAAACACTTCCACAAGTAGTTCTGAAAGTTGAAGGACATATGGTGACGTTTTTAATAGATTCAGGAGCTACTAGCAGTAGTTTAAATGATCCCAAATTTATCAATGAGAATTGTACCGAGGGATGCTCTGTGGGAATAAATGGGACTGATGTTACACACAAAATCACTGCACCTCTAGAGGTGACAGATCTAGAAGATAAATTATTGACCAAACAAACTTTTGCCATCTTGACCGAATGTCCCTTGTGTCTGATGGGGAGAGATCTTATGTCATCTTTAGGACTGACCATCAAAATTGACTTACAAGGGGGTATGACAGCTAAAGCAGTTAACTGTGACTTAACCATGCCTAAGCGAAGAGACCTGATATTTTACTACATGTCCATACCAGCCCCCCTGGAGACTCACCCAATTTGGGCGAAGTCCAAGACAGATGTAGGACATATCAAATGCACTCCATATGTCCCCACTTTCAAGCCCAACATTTCTCCCATCTTTCAGAAACAATACCTATTACACACTCAAAAACGACAGGGCATACAGCCACAAATTGAGGATTACTTACAAAGGGGAATCCTCAAACCAATCATCAGCCCCTGGAACACTCCCATAAATCCTGTTAGAAAGGCCAATGGGGAATGGAGGATGGTGCAGGACCTACGGGGAATAAACAAATGCATACAGCCCCTTCCGCCTTTAGTTTCAGACATTACTGGGGTTTTTATAAATATACCTGCCACATTCAACATTTACACGGTACTAAACTTATCCAATGCTTTCCTTAGCATTGATGTACATGAGGATTTTCAGGGAATCTTCGCTTTCACCTGGAGCCACCCCTGCTCCATGGTACCAGAAGTAAGTTCCCCCGGTCAGCAACTGCAACTGACCTGGAGGTGTCTTCCTCAGGGATATGTGGACAGTCCGGCAGCCTTTTCTATGGTTTTGAAGGCCACATTGGATGATTGGGTACCACCTCAGGGATCCGTCCTACTACAGTATGTAGATGGCCTACTGTTGTGTAGTGAGAGCAGGACACAGTGTTCAGCAGATTCGGAAAGCCTGATGAACCATCTATTTCTCAAAGGCCACTTGGCGTCTTGGAAAAAGATCCAGTGGTGCAGGGAAAAGGTGGAATACCTAGAATGTATTATCTCAGGCGGGACACGACAAGTGTCCCCTGAACGAGTCAAAACCCTGACCGGTCTTGGTCCCCCGGAGGATAAGGCAGCACTCCTTTCCTTCCTCGGCAAGGTCACATATACTGAGGAAATAACACAAGCTTTTAACTCTTTGTTGCAGTCCTTGGCCATTGCCCCAGCACTGGGTTTGCCAGATAACAGAAAATCCTTTGTATTATACTGTGTGGTCAGGGGCCCTGCATTCGCTGCGGTTCTAGCGCAAATGCACGGCACTCACTACCGCCCCGTGGCCTACTTTTCAAAAAAACTACCAATTCAAGTCCAAGGCATGCCAGCTTGTTTGCAAGCTGTGGCTGCTTGTGCTATGACCGTAAAGGAAGCATCAAAAATTACTCTTGGCACTGAAACCACTCTGTATACCACACACACAGTAGTGCATCTTCTACAAAACATGTCAACTCAACACATGACAGCTGAAAGATCCACTGGTTATGAGATTGTGTTATTAAACACACACAGACTCACAGTCAAATCATGCTCTGAAACTACTCCAGCAGTTAGATTGTTACATTCTTTACTAAGACTGCCCATTGCAATCACTCTCACCCATGACTGTTCTAAAGAATTGACTAATACAACTTCACCAAGACCAGACCTCACTGACACTCCCAACCCTGAATTTTTTGACGTTTTTGTTGACGGAAGTTGTTCTAGGCCCTCAGATAACACGTACAAGACAGGGTATGCAGTAGTTACTTTGCCTGACGTGATTATTGAAGCGAAACCACTAACAGCCAGTTCAGCACAACAAGCTGAGCTACATGCCTTAACTAGAGCATGTCAGTTATTTCAGGGACAGGAAGTGAACATTTACACTGACAGCAAATATGCTTTCAGCGTGGCCCATGATTACGGAATGATCTGGACTAATCGGGGGTTTAAAACCGCAGATAACAAACAAATTGCCAACCAAAAATGGGTGGAAAACCTCCTGCAAGCACACCATTTACCATCCAAGGTTAATATTATAAAAGTGATAGGTCACTCTTATGACAAAACAGAAACAACTAAAGGTAACAACTTAGCTGACAGAGCAGCCAAAGCTGCAGCTGATAAGATACCTGTGCAGGGAACTCAAATGTTGTTCTCAACAGATTTCCTTTCTCCTGATTTCCACTACATAGTTTCTCTTGTGCAAAAAAAAAAAAAAAAAGCACAACCCGAAGACATAGATTGCTGGGTTCACGCAGGTTTGACACGTAATCCGGATGGATTGTTGTCAAACAAGGAGGGAATCATGGGGATCCCAGAGGCTGCTGCTCCCTTGATCCTGTCATACCTTCATGGTCCTGGACACATAGGAAAAAAGCCCCTTTTACAACTCTATAACCAAAGCTTTTGCACACAGAAAGCACATTCTCTGGTCAGTCAGCTAGTGGACTCATGTCTCACCTGTGCACAAAACAATGTTCAAGGTCCAAAATATGGTTTACATGGACATCTCCCACCCCCTTTGGGTCCCCTGCAAGATATACAGATAGATTTCACACATATGCCAAAACAAAAGGGAAACATTAAATATCTTTGCGTGATGGTGGACAAATTTTCTTCTTGGCCAGAAATTATTCCGGTAACAGGAGAAACTGCAGGGATAGCCACCAGGTGCATAATCAATCATTGGATCAGTAGATTTCGTTTACCTGCTACCATATACTCTGACCAAGGGCCCGCTTTCACAGCAAAACTCATCCAAGAGTTAGTAAAAGTCCTGGGGATACAATGGAAGCTTCACATCCATACCATCCCCAGAGTGCAGGAGTAGTGAAAAGGATGAACAGGAACATTAAGGACAAGCTAAGGAAGGCCACACAGGGTACTATGAAAAATTGGCTTAATTTCTTGCCAGGGGTACTCTTCCAGATAAGGACCACCCCTCATGCCAGGACAGGTCTCTCTCCCTTTGAAATCCTAATGGGTAGGCCAGCACAAAAAGCCCCTAAAATAGGTGAGGAGTCTAACCTATATTCCTTACAGGAAGAGCATGTGAGACATCTGGTAAGTAGCCTTACTAAAAACTATGATAAGATTGCTGTAATTTTCCCTCCTATTTCCTCAGAAGCCACGCACCCCTTCATAACAGGGGATAAAGTTTTGCTCAAGCAACTTGCAGTCCGCAAGCAACCAGGTCCCATCTTCCAAGGTCCATTTGAAGTCCTCAAGGTCTCCAGGACAGCAATTCTGACCGTGCAAGCCCGCAATGGATCCACGCATCAAGGATAAAGAAAGCGCCACAACAGCAAGAACCAGAGATGGACCCAAAGCCAGGACCAAACGGATCCGAAGAGACACTGACCCAACCTCTCCCTGTCACCCCCCCCCTCTCCCTCGGATCCGAAGAGACTCTGATCCCATCACTCCCTGCCCCAGACCCCCTCTAACCGAGATGATCGGATATCCAATATGTCCCGTTATAATATATCCAAATGTGCCAGAGGGTATAACTTATCCCGAGCACTTGAATGGCTGCAAGACACACATATGAAAAACCCTTGGATGGGGGAAGAGGAAGATGATACCCCCTCATTAGGAGATTGGCTGTGTCTTGTAGGACTCCGATCTAAACTAAGTTCCCCCAAAATAGTACCAGCACCTCATGTCCCACATGGGTGGATGGTTTGCTGGTGCTTATGGTGTCACACCACTATTCCCTACCCCATGGACAGGAAAACAGCTGGCTGATGTACCCTTGTAGAAATGATACCCTTCATGGGAACCACGACAGGAGATTCTCCTGTCTCAATGGTACCAGCACATGGCCACTTAGAGTTCGGGAGGCACAAAAGGGAAATTACTACCTGGTGGGATAAAGTGTTTGCATCATTCGGTGGAGCAGGTATATACAATGCTCTTGCCAAGGTGGATGAATTTGGGATGTTAGTGGATTCTTGGATGAATAAAACTGCTGTAGACATAGGATTGCTAAATGAGGAACTGAGAAAGATTTTGTTTGAACAAGAAGTTATTAAACAGAGACAGGAAAGAATGATGATGATCTCAATCCTACGCCCTGCCACTGCATTGACTTCCCCAAAACAGGTCACATATACCGAGGAAATTACACAAGCTTTTAACTCTTTGTTGCAGTCCTTGGCCAGTGCCCCAGCACTGGGTTTGCCAGATTACAGAAAATCCTTTGTATTACACTGTGTGGTCAGGGGCCCTGCATTCGCTGCAGTTCTAGCGCAAATGCACGGCACTCACTACCGCCCCGTGGCCTACCTTTCAACAAAACTACCAATTCAAGTCCAAGGCATGCCAGCTTGTTTGCAAGCTGTGGCTGCTTGTGGTATGACCATAAAGGAAGGATCAAAAATTACTCTCGGCACTGAAACCACTCTGTATACCACACACATAGTAGTGCATCTTCTACAAAACATGTCAACTCAACACATGACAGCTCAAAGATCCAGTGGTTATGAGATTGTGTTATTAAACACACACGGACTCACAGTCAAATCATGCTCTGAAACTACTCCAGCAGTTAGATTGTTACATTCCTTAATAAGACTGCCCATTGCAATCACTCCCACCCATGACTGTTCTAAAGAATTGACTAATACAACTTCACCAAGACCAGACCTCACTGACACTCCCAACCCTGAATTTTTTGACGTTTTTGTTGACGGAAGTTGTTCTAGGCCCTCAGATAACACGTACAAGACAGGGTATGCAGTAGTTACTTTGCCTGACGTGATTATTGAAGCGAAACCACTAACAGCCAGTTCAGCACAACAAGCTGAGCTACATGCCTTAACTAGAGCATGTCAGTTATTTCAGGGACAGGAAGTGAACATTTACACTGACAGCAAAAACGCTTTCAGCGTGGCCCATGATTACGGAATGATCTGGACTAATCGGGGGTTTAAAACCGCAGATAACAAACAAATTGCCAACCAAAAATGGGTGGAAAACATCCTGCAAGCACACCATTTACCATCCAAGGTTAATATTATAAAAGTGATAGGTCACTCTTATGACAAAACAGAAACAACTAAAGGTAACAACTTAGCTGACAGAGCAGCCAAAGCTGCAGCTGATAAGATACCTGTGCAGGGAACTCAAATGTTGTTCTCAACAGATTTCCTTTCTCCTGATTTCCACTACATAGTTTCTCTTGTGCAAAAAAAAAAAAAAAAGCACAACCCGAAGACATAGATTGCTGGGTTCACGCAGGTTTGACACGTAATCCGGATGGATTATTGTCAAACAAGGAGGGAATCATGGGGATCCCAGAGGCTGCTGCTCCCTTGATCCTGTCATACCTTCATGGTCCTGGACACATAGGAAAAAAGCCCCTTTTACAACTCTATAAACAAAGCTTTTGCACACAGAAAGCACATTCTCTGGTCAGTCAGCTAGTGGACTCATGTCTCACCTGTGCACAAAACAATGTTCAAGGTCCAAAATATGGTTTACATGGACATCTCCCACCCCCTTTGGGTCCCCTGCAAGATATACAGATAGATTTCACACATATGCCAAAACAAAAGGGAAACATTAAATATCTTTGCGTGATGGTGGACAAATTTTCTTCTTGGCCAGAAATTATTCCGGTAACAGGAGAAACTGCAGGGATAGCCACCAGGTGCATAATCAATCATTGGATCAGTAGATTTCGTTTACCTGCTACCATATACTCTGACCAAGGGCCCGCTTTCACAGCAAAACTCATCCAAGAGTTAGTAAAAGTCCTGGGGATACAATGGAAGCTTCACATTCCATACCATCCCCAGAGTGCAGGAGTAGTGAAAAGGATGAACAGGAACATTAAGGACAAGCTAAGGAAGGCCACACAGGGTACTATGAAAAATTGGCTTCATTTCTTGCCAGGGGTACTCTTCCAGATAAGGACCACCCCTCATGCCAGGACAGGTCTCTCTCCCTTTGAAATCCTAATGGGTAGGCCAGCACAAAAAGCCCCTACAATAGGTGAGAAGTCTAACCTATATTCCTTACAGGAAGAGCATGTGAGACATCTGGTAAGTAGCCTTACTGAAAACTATGATAAGATTGCTGTCACTTTCCCTCCTATTTCCTCAGAAGCCACGCACCCCTTCATACCAGGAGACAAAGTGTTGATAAAGCAACTTGTAGTCCGCAGGCAACCAGGTCCCGTCTTCCAAGGTCCATTTGAAGTCCTCAAGGTCTCCAGGACAGCAATTGTGACCGAGCAAAGCCCGCAATGGATCCACGCATCAAGGATAAAGAAAGCGCCACAACATCAAGAACCAGAGATGGACCCAAAGCCAGGGCCAAACGGATCCGAAGAGACACTGACCCAACCACTCCCTGCCCCCCCCCCCTCTCCCTCAGATCTGAAGAGACTCTGATCCCATCACTCCCTGCCCCAGACCCCCTCTGACCCACAGCCAAACTGCCTCCCTACTAGGGACCCCCAAGCCCCAATTCACAAAGCTCAGGAGGTGCAATGTTAAAGTTTTTCTTGTTTTGCCAGTTGCATTGACCATGAAGATGATCTTATTAACTGTTACTGGGTGCTGGTTTACATCTTCATGCGGAATGAATAGGAATAACAGTATAGGGGTCAGGGAGAGAGCAACACCTACAGGAATGATTTATAACTATCCCTGCTGTATACAGACAGGAGATACAATATCAAAAGCACAAATTGCAGCAGTAACTGAGTATCGCATCCAGAGGAGGGATGGGACATGTAATATAACAGCATTCATACTGTTAGCAACATGCAAAGGAGAGAACAAAAACCTGGTGCATGCATCCCGATAGTTTAATAGCAAAAAAACTTGTGAGTAAACTTAAAAGACAGAAAATGGCAGCCAAGGGTATTGATATTGCTATACAATATAGAAGGTCCCACAGGCAATCTGAACACCCCCTGTCACAATCACACCTAAAATGATTGTCTTTTCCAAAGGCAAGGAAAGAGATCCTAAAACCAAATTTAAACAGCGATAATAATGGAGCTCAATTAGACCCAGAGACCTATTCAGTTCCTGATACCATCCCACATCACTTCATAATGATGCATGCTTTCGCAAGGATGCAGAATCATTCTGAATGTTGGGTATGTTCTCATATGGGCACGGGCCGACATTCAGTTCCCATGGTTGGAAGGCCCATCACCCTAGAACAGCTGCTAGATATCACCCAGCAGGTCCCTTTAGCCAATATAACTACAATTAACAAGCCCCTGTTATTTACTGGATATACCAGGAAACCCCAATTCTGCTTCTTAAATGGAGCAGGGAGAGATCTCTATAATGCTCAGTTCTGTAGGGATACTTTGGTAAATTTCACCATGTTAGTATTGCCCCTAGCTCTGAATGGTACAATAGAAGTAGAAGGACTACTTACACATAATATCCCTAACCGAGATGATCGGATATCCAATATGTCCTGTTATAATATATCCAAATGTGCCAGAGGGTATAACTTATCCCGAGCACTTGAATGGATGCAAGACACACATATGAAAAACCCTTGGATGGGGGAAGAGGAAGATGATACCCCCTCATTAGGAGATTGGCTGTGTCTTGTAGGACTCCGATCTAAACTAAGTTCCCCCAAAATAGTACCAGCATCTCATGTCCCACATGGGTGGATGGTTTGCTGCGGCTTATGGTGTCACACCACTATGCCTTACCCCATGGACAGGAAAACAGCTGGCTGGTGTACCCTTGTAGAAATGATACCCTTCATGGGAACCACAACAGGAGATTCTCCTGTCTCAATGGTACCAGCACATGGCCACTTAGAGTTCGGGAGGCACAAAAGGGAAATTACTACCTGGTGGGATAAAGTGTTTGCATCATTCGGTGGAGCAGGTATATACAATGCTCTTGCCAAGGTGGATGAATTTGGGATGTTAGTGGATTCTTGGATGAATAAAACTGCTGTAGACATAGGATTGCTAAATGAAGAACTGAGAAAGATTTAGTTTGAACAAGAAATGATTAAACAGAGACAGGAAAAAATGATGATGATCCTCACTGGACTTTGTGACGTTACAGGAGACAGAAGCCTGTGCTGCACATATATGAATAATCTAACAAAACCATCAGAGGACCTGCAGATAACTGATTACTATGAAATTATAAAGGGACACAATGATGAAAGGGCAAAATTGCAGGACCGAATGAGACGTCTGGGAGACTCCTGGAATCCATTCTCTGGAGTGGGAGGTTGGTTTGGTTCATTCTGGGATAGTATCATGAATTTCTTTAAGAAAGTAGGAATGATCCTCATCATCATACTTATCCTGGGAATTGCAATCTATGCCACCATTAAGATTATATTCTGTCTGATGGGCAAAGCTACCAAAATCAAACCTTCCACTTCAGACCCAGACACAGTCATGGACATGTTGTACTCAGAACATAGGTGGTACTGAGAATGATCAGTAAAGGACTTTGTCCTTCATGATCAGAGGAGGGATTGTAAGGGTAGGGAGAGTCACCCTTTAAGCTTATGCTAGAAATTTTTTAAGGTTAAGGAGCTTCATGAGTTAAAAATGCATATTGCTTGCAAGTATATACAATGTTTGCTTTTCTGCAGACATCTGCAAATTTGTAGAACAGGATGTTCCGTCGTTAGAGCTAGGAGCTGAAAGTTAGAGGAAGTAGGAAATATTCATAAGGTGTAACAAAATATGTGGTTTAATTATAGATGATTTCTTAAGGTCATTTATATAAATATATGTCTGTATGTCTGGAGACCTTTTATCAGAATTCCCCTAAAAAAGTCCACTTAATGTATGATGCACTAGATGTCAATGCTGTGTGATTGGTGATATCTAAAAATGTCTTGTTTAATCCTGATTGGTTGATAATACAATGCTTGAACCACATAAGAATGGTAACGGGAAATAAAAATGGTGTATTTAGAATCAAACCAGTCTAAGCGTTTTGTCCTTTTGAATAACCACGCCAATCGATTGAAGAGAGTTTTCCAGTGAAAGTCCAGCTCGAGCTAAGGAGAGGCTAAAGAGGGGCATGCCCAACAGATGGTACCAGGAGTGGGGTAAAGTTTTGTTTTAGTTTTAGGAGATTCTGTATCGGATACCTCCTCACATACAAAGTGAAAGTAGAACTCCCGATCGCCCTCCAAATCAATCTTATCCAAATCAACCTACTAACAGGCAGCCCATAGAGCCAAGGAATTCAGTGGATCTAATTCAGATGGACTGGCCGGGGTACAGGGATAATAATCCCCATAACCCTTTCCACCCTAGACCATAGGGACGCCCGGAGCATGTTCCCTCCTTGGTAATGCACTTTTTCTCTTGTCATTGGAAAACACTTCCACAAGTAGTTCTGAAAGTTGAAGGACATATGGTGACGTTTTTAATAGATTCAGGAGCTACTAGCAGTAGTTTAAATGATCCCAAATTTATCAATGAGAATTGTACCGAGGGATGCTCTGTGGGAATAAATGGGACTGATGTTACACACAAAATCACTGCACCTCTAGAGGTGACAGATCTAGAAGATAAATTATTGACCAAACAAACTTTTGCCATCTTGACCGAATGTCCCTTGTGTCTGATGGGGAGAGATCTTATGTCATCTTTAGGACTGACCATCAAAATTGACTTACAAGGGGGTATGACAGCTAAAGCAGTTAACTGTGACTTAACCATGCCTAAGCGAAGAGACCTGATATTTTACTACATGTCCATACCAGCCCCCCTGGAGACTCACCCAATTTGGGCGAAGTCCAAGACAGATGTAGGACATATCAAATGCACTCAATATGTCCCCACTTTCAAGCCCAACATTTCTCCCATCTTTCAGAAACAATACCTATTACACACTCAAAAACGACAGGGCATACAGCCACAAATTGAGGATTACTTACAAAGGGGAATCCTCAAACCAATCATCAGCCCCTGGAACACTCCCATAAATCCTGTTAGAAAGGCCAATGGGGAATGGAGGATGGTGCAGGACCTACGGGGAATAAACAAATGCATACAGCCCCTTCCGCCTTTAGTTTCAGACATTACTGGGGTTTTTATAAATATACCTGCCACATTCAACATTTACACGGTACTAAACTTATCCAATGCTTTCCTTAGCATTGATGTACATGAGGATTTTCAGGGAATCTTCGCTTTCACCTGGAGCCACCCTTGCTCCATGGTACCAGAAGTAAGTTCCCCCGGTCAGCAACTGCAACTGACCTGGAGGTGTCTTCCTCAGGGATATGTGGACAGTCCGGCAGCCTTTTCTATGGTTTTGAAGGCCACATTGGATGATTGGGTACCACCTCAGGGATCCGTCCTACTACAGTATGTAGATGGCCTACTGTTGTGTAGTGAGAGCAGGACACAGTGTTCAGCAGATTCGGAAAGCCTGATGAACCATCTATTTCTCAAAGGCCACTTGGCGTCTTGGAAAAAGATCCAGTGGTGCAGGGAAAAGGTGGAATACCTAGAATGTATTATCTCAGGCGGGACACGACAAGTGTCCCCTGAACGAGTCAAAACCCTGACCGGTCTTGGTCCCCCGGAGGATAAGGCAGCACTCCTTTCCTTCCTCTGCTCGATCATCTACTGTAGGCAATGGACCCCAGACTGTTCTTTTTATGACTCAATCCTACGCTCTGCCACTGCATTGACTGCCCCAAAACAGGTCACATATACTGAGGAAATAACACAAGCTTTTAACTCTTTGTTGCAGTCCTTGGCCATTGCCCCAGCACTGGGTTTGCCAGATAACAGAAAATCCTTTGTATTATACTGTGTGGTCAGGGGCCCTGCATTCGCTGCGGTTCTAGCGCAAATGCACGGCACTCACTACCGCCCCGTGGCCTACTTTTCAAAAAAACTACCAATTCAAGTCCAAGGCATGCCAGCTTGTTTGCAAGCTGTGGCTGCTTGTGCTATGACCGTAAAGGAAGCATCAAAAATTACTCTTGGCACTGAAACCACTCTGTATACCACACACACAGTAGTGCATCTTCTACAAAACATGTCAACTCAACACATGACAGCTGAAAGATCCACTGGTTATGAGATTGTGTTATTAAACACACACAGACTCACAGTCAAATCATGCTCTGAAACTACTCCAGCAGTTAGATTGTTACATTCTTTACTAAGACTGCCCATTGCAATCACTCTCACCCATGACTGTTCTAAAGAATTGACTAATACAACTTCACCAAGACCAGACCTCACTGACACTCCCAACCCTGAATTTTTTGACGTTTTTGTTGACGGAAGTTGTTCTAGGCCCTCAGATAACACGTACAAGACAGGGTATGCAGTAGTTACTTTGCCTGACGTGATTATTGAAGCGAAACCACTAACAGCCAGTTCAGCACAACAAGCTGAGCTACATGCCTTAACTAGAGCATGTCAGTTATTTCAGGGACAGGAAGTGAACATTTACACTGACAGCAAATATGCTTTCAGCATGGCCCATGATTATGGAATGATCTGGACTAATCGGGGGTTTAAAACCACAGATAACAAACAAATTGCCAACCAAAAATGAGTGGAAAACCTCCTGCAAGCACACCATTTACCATCCAAGGTTAATATTATAAAAGTGATAGGTCACTCTTATGACAAAACAGAAACAACTAAAGGTAACAACTTAGCTGACAGAGCAGCCAAAGCTGCAGCTGATAAGATACCTGTGCAGGGAACTCAAATGTTGTTCTCAACAGATTTCCTTTCTCCTGATTTCCACTACATAGTTTCTCTTGTGCAAAAAAAAAAAAAAAAGCACAACCCGAAGACATAGATTGCTGGGTTCACGCAGGTTTGACACGTAATCCGGATGGATTATTGTCAAACAAGGAGGGAATCATGGGGATCCCAGAGGCTGCTGCTCCCTTGATCCTGTCATACCTTCATGGTCCTGGACACATAGGAAAAAAGCCCCTTTTACAACTCTATAACCAAAGCTTTTGCACACAGAAAGCACATTCTCTGGTCAGTCAGCTAGTGGACTCATGTCTCACCTGTGCACAAAACAATGTTCAAGGTCCAAAATATGGTTTACATGGACATCTCCCACCCCCTTTGGGTCCCCTGCAAGATATACAGATAGATTTCACACATATGCCAAAACAAAAGGGAAACATTAAATATCTTTGCGTGATGGTGGACAAATTTTCTTCTTGGCCAGAAATTATTCCGGTAACAGGAGAAACTGCAGGGATAGCCACCAGGTGCATAATCAATCATTGGATCAGTAGATTTCGTTTACCTGCTACCATATACTCTGACCAAGGGCCCGCTTTCACAGCAAAACTCATCCAAGAGTTAGTAAAAGTCCTGGGGATACAATGGAAGCTTCACATCCATACCATCCCCAGAGTGCAGGAGTAGTGAAAAGGATGAACAGGAACATTAAGGACAAGCTAAGGAAGGCCACACAGGGTACTATGAAAAATTGGCTTCATTTCTTGCCAGGGGTACTCTTCCAGATAAGGACCACCCCTCATGCCAGGACAGGTCTCTCTCCCTTTGAAATCCTAATGGGTAGGCCAGCACAAAAAGCCCCTAAAATAGGTGAGGAGTCTAACCTATATTCCTTACAGGAAGAGCATGTGAGACATCTGGTAAGTAGCCTTACTAAAAACTATGATAAGATTGCTGTAATTTTCCCTCCTATTTCCTCAGAAGCCACGCACCCCTTCATAACAGGGGATAAAGTTTTGCTCAAGCAACTTGCAGTCCGCAAGCAACCAGGTCCCATCTTCCAAGGTCCATTTGAAGTCCTCAAGGTCTCCAGGACAGCAATTCTGACCGTGCAAGCCCGCAATGGATCCATGCATCAAGGATAAAGAAAGCGCCACAACAGCAAGAACCAGAGATGGACCAAAAGCCAGGACCAAACGGATCCGAAGAGACACTGACCCAACCTCTCCCTGTCCCCCCCCCCCCTCCCTCGGATCCGAAGAGACTCTGATCCCATCACTCCCTGCCCCAGACCCCCTCTGACCCACAGCCAAACTGCCTCCCTACTAGGGACCCCCAAGCCCCAATTCACAAAGCTCAGGAGGTGCAATGTTAAAGTTTTTCTTGTTTTGCCAGTTGCATTGACCATGAAGATGATCTTATTAACTGTTACTGGGTGCTGGTTTACATCTTCATGCGGAATGAATAGGAATAACAGTATAGGGGTCAGGGAGAGAGCAACACCTACAGGAATGATTTATAATTATCCCTGCTGTATACAGACAGGAGATACAATATCAAAAGCACAAATTGCAGCAGTAACTGAGTATCGCATCCAGAGGAGGGATGGGACATGTAATATAACAGCATTCATACTGTTAGCAACATGCAAAGGAGAGAACAAAAACCTGGTGCATGCATCCCGATAGTTTAATAGCAAAAAAACTTGTGAGTAAACTTAAAAGACAGAAAATGGCAGCCAAGGGTATTGATATTGCTATACAATATAGAAGGTCCCACAGGCAATCTGAACACCCCCTGTCACAATCACACCTAAAATTATTGTCTTTTCCAAAGGCAAGGAAAGAGATCCTAAAACCAAATTTAAACAGCGATAATAATGGAGCTCAATTAGACCCAGAGACCTATTCAGTTCCTGATACCATCCCACATCACTTCATAATGATGCATGCTTTCGCAAGGATGCAGAATCATTCTGAATGTTGGGTATGTTCTCATATGGGCACGGGCCGACATTCAGTTCCCATGGTTGGAAGGCCCATCACCCTAGAACAGCTGCTAGATATCACCCAGCAGGTCCCTTTAGCCAATACAACTACAATTAACAAGCCCCTGTTATTTACTGGATATACCAGGAAACCCCAATTCTGCTTCTTAAATGGAGCAGGGAGAGATCTCTATAATGCTCAGTTCTGTAGGGATACTTTGGTAAATTTCACCATGTTAGTATTGCCCCTAGCTCTGAATGGTACAATAGAAGTAGAAGGACTACTTACACATAATATCCCTAACCGAGATGATCGGATATCCAATATGTCCCGTTATAATATATCCAAATGTGCCAGAGGGTATAACTTATCCCGAGCACTTGAATGGCTGCAAGACACACATATGAAAAACCCTTGGATGGGGGAAGAGGAAGATGATACCCCCTCATTAGGAGATTGGCTGTGTCTTGTAGGACTCCGATCTAAACTAAGTTCCCCCAAAATAGTACCAGCACCTCATGTCCCACATGGGTGGATGGTTTGCTGGTGCTTATGGTGTCACACCACTATTCCCTACCCCATAGACAGGAAAACAGCTGGCTGATGTACCCTTGTAGAAATGATACCCTTCATGGGAACCACGACAGGAGATTCTCCTGTCTCAATGGTACCAGCACATGGCCACTTAGAGTTCGGGAGGCACAAAAGGGAAATTACTACCTGGTGGGATAAAGTGTTTGCATCATTCGGTGGAGCAGGTATATACAATGCTCTTGCCAAGGTGGATGAATTTGGGATGTTAGTGGATTCTTGGATGAATAAAACTGCTGTAGACATAGGATTGCTAAATGAGGAACTGAGAAAGATTTTGTTTGAACAAGAAGTTATTAAACAGAGACAGGAAAGAATGATGATGATCTCAATCCTACGCCCTGCCACTGCATTGACTTCCCCAAAACAGGTTACATATACCGAGGAAATTACACAAGCTTTTAACTCTTTGTTGCAGTCCTTGGTCAGTGCCCCAGCACTGGGTTTGCCAGATTACAGAAAATCCTTTGTATTATACTGTGTGGTCAGGGGCCCTGCATTCGCTGCAGTTCTAGCGCAAATGCACGGCACTCACTACCGCCCCGTGGCCTACCTTTCAACAAAACTACCAATTCAAGTCCAAGGCATGCCAGTATGTTTGCAAGCTGTGGCTGCTTGTGGTATGACCATAAAGGAAGGATCAAAAATTACTCTTGGCACTGAAACCACTCTGTATACCACACACATAGTAGTGCATCTTCTACAAAACATGTCAACTCAACACATGACAGCTCAAAGATCCAGTGGTTATGAGATTGTGTTATTAAACACACACGGACTCACAGTCAAATCATGCTCTGAAACTACTCCAGCAGTTAGATTGTTACATTCCTTACTAAGACTGCCCATTGCAATCACTCCCACCCATGACTGTTCTAAAGAATTGACTAATACAACTTCACCAAGACCAGACCTCACTGACACTCCCAACCCCGAATTTTTTGACGTTTTTGTTGACGGAAGTTGTTCTAGGCCCTCAGATAACACGTACAAGACAGGGTATGCAGTAGTTACTTTGCCTGACGTGATTATTGAAGCGAAACCACTAACAGCCAGTTCAGCACAACAAGCTGAGCTACATGCCTTAACTAGAGCATGTCAGTTATTTCAGGGACAGGAAGTGAACATTTACACTGACAGCAAAAACGCTTTCAGCGTGGCCCATGATTACGGAATGATCTGGACTAATCGGGGGTTTAAAACCGCAGATAACAAACAAATTGCCAACCAAAAATGGGTGGAAAACATCCTGCAAGCACACCATTTACCATCCAAGGTTAATATTATAAAAGTGATAGGTCACTCTTATGACAAAACAGAAACAACTAAAGGTAACAACTTAGCTGACAGAGCAGCCAAAGCTGCAGCTGATAAGATACCTGTGCAGGGAACTCAAATGTTGTTCTCAACAGATTTCCTATCTCCTGATTTCCACTACATAGTTTCTCTTGTGCAAAAAAAAAAAAAAAAGCACAACCCGAAGACATAGATTGCTGGGTTCACGCAGGTTTGACACGTAATCCGGATGGATTATTGTCAAACAAGGAGGGAATCATGGGGATCCCAGAGGCTGCTGCTCCCTTGATCCTGTCATACCTTCATGGTCCTGGACACATAGGAAAAAAGCCCCTTTTACAACTCTATAACCAAAGCTTTTGCACACAGAAAGCACATTCTCTGGTCAGTCAGCTAGTGGACTCATGTCTCACCTGTGCACAAAACAATGTTCAAGGTCCAAAATATGGTTTACATGGACATCTCCCACCCCCTTTGGGTCCCCTGCAAGATATACAGATAGATTTCACACATATGCCAAAACAAAAGGGAAACATTAAATATCTTTGCGTGATGGTGGACAAATTTTCTTCTTGGCCAGAAATTATTCCGGTAACAGGAGAAACTGCAGGGATAGCCACCAGGTGCATAATCAATCATTGGATCAGTAGATTTCGTTTACCTGCTACCATATACTCTGACCAAGGGCCCGCTTTCACAGCAAAACTCATCCAAGAGTTAGTAAAAGTCCTGGGGATACAATGGAAGCTTCACATTCCATACCATCCCCAGAGTGCAGGAGTAGTGAAAAGGATGAACAGGAACATTAAGGACAAGCTAAGGAAGGCCACACAGGGTACTATGAAAAATTGGCTTCATTTCTTGCCAGGGGTACTCTTCCAGATAAGGACCACCCCTCATGCCAGGACAGGTCTCTCTCCCTTTGAAATCCTAATGGGTAGGCCAGCACAAAAAGCCCCTAAAATAGGTGAGGAGTCTAACCTATATTCCTTACAGGAAGAGCATGTGAGACATCTGGTAAGTAGCCTTACTAAAAACTATGATAAGATTGCTGTCATTTTCCCTCCTATTTCCTCAGAAGCCACGCACCCCTTCATAACAGGGGATAAAGTTTTGCTCAAGCAACTTGCAATCCGCAAGCAACCAGGTCCCATCTTCCAAGGTCCATTTGAAGTCCTCAAGGTCTCCAGGACAACAATTCTGACCGTGCAAGCCCGCAATGGATCCATGCATCAAGGATAAAGAAAGCACCACAACAGCAAGAACCAGAGATGGACCCAAAGCCAGGACCAAACGGATCCGAAGAGACACTGACCCAACCACTCCCTGTCACCCCCCCCCTCTCCCTCGGATCCGAAGAGACTCTGATCCCATCACTCCCTGCCCCAGACCCCCTCTGACCCACAGCCAAACTGCCTCCCTACTAGGGACCCCCAAGCCCCAATTCACAAAGCTCAGGAGGTGCAATGTTAAAGTTTTTCTTGTTTTGCCAGTTGCATTGACCATGAAGATGATCTTATTAACTGTTACTGGGTGCTGGTTTACATCTTCATGCGGAATGAATAGGAATAACAGTATAGGGGTCAGGGAGAGAGCAACACCTACAGGAATGATTTATAATTATCCCTGCTGTATACAGACAGGAGATACAATATCAAAAGCACAAATTGCAGCAGTAACTGAGTATCGCATCCAGAGGAGGGATGGGACATGTAATATAACAGCATTCATACTGTTAGCAACATGCAAAGGAGAGAACAAAAACCTGGTGCATGCATCCCTATAGTTTAATAGCAAAAAAACTTGTGAGTAAACTTAAAAGACAGAAAATGGCAGCCAAGGGTATTGATATTGCTATACAATATAGAAGGTCCCACAGGCAATCTGAACACCCCCTGTCACAATCACACCTAAAATTATTGTCTTTTCCAAAGGCAAGGAAAGAGATCCTAAAACCAAATTTAAACAGCGATAATAATGGAGCTCAATTAGACCCAGAGACCTATTCAGTTCCTGATACCATCCCACATCACTTCATAATGATGCATGCTTTCGCAAGGATGCAGAATCATTCTGAATGTTGGGTATGTTCTAATATGGGCACGGGCCGACATTCAGTTCCCATGGTTGGAAGGCCCATCACCCTAGAACAGCTGCTAGATATCACCCAGCAGGTCCCTTTAGCCAATACAACTACAATTAACAAGCCCCTGTTATTTACTGGATATACCAGGAAACCCCAATTCTGCTTCTTAAATGGAGCAGGGAGAGATCTCTATAATGCTCAGTTCTGTAGGGATACTTTGGTAAATTTCACCATGTTAGTATTGCCCCTAGCTCTGAATGGTACAATAGAAGTAGAAGGACTACTTACACATAATATCCCTAACCGAGATGATCGGATATCCAATATGTCCTGTTATAATATATCCAAATGTGCCAGAGGGTATAACTTATCCCGAGCACTTGAATGGATGCAAGACACACATATGAAAAACCCTTGGATGGGGGAAGAGGAAGATGATACCCCCTCATTAGGAGATTGGCTGTGTCTTGTAGGACTCCGATCTAAACTAAGTTCCCCCAAAATAGTACCAGCATCTCATGTCCCACATGGGTGGATGGTTTGCTGTGGCTTATGGTGTCACACCACTATGCCTTACCCCATGGACAGGAAAACAGCTGGCTGGTGTACCCTTGTAGAAATGATACCCTTCATGGGAACCACAACAGGAGATTCTCCTGTCTCAATGGTACCAGCACATGGCCACTTAGAGTTCGGGAGGCACAAAAGGGAAATTACTACCTGGTGGGATAAAGTGTTTGCATCATTCGGTGGAGCAGGTATATACAATGCTCTTGCCAAGGTGGATGAATTTGGGATGTTAGTGGATTCTTGGATGAATAAAACTGCTGTAGACATAGGATTGCTAAATGAAGAACTGAGAAAGATTTAGTTTGAACAAGAAATTATTAAACAGAGACAGGAAAGAATGATGATGATCCTCACTGGACTTTGTGACGTTACAGGAGACAGAAGCCTGTGCTGCACATATATGAATAATCTAACAAAACCATCAGAGGACCTGCAGATAACTGATTACTATGAAATTATAAAGGGACACAATGATGAAAGGGCAAAATTGCAGGACCGAATGAGACGTCTGGGAGACTCCTGGAATCCATTCTCTGGAGTGGGAGGTTGGTTTGGTTCATTCTGGGATAGTATCATGAATTTCTTTAAGAAAGTAGGAATGATCCTCATCATCATACTTATCCTGGGAATTGCAATCTATGCCACCATTAAGATTATATTCTGTCTGATGGGCAAAGCTACCAAAATCAAACCTTCCACTTCAGACCCAGACACAGTCATGGACATGTTGTACTCAGAACATAGGTGGTACTGAGAATGATCAGTAAAGGACTTCGTCCTTCATGATCAGAGGAGGGATTGTAAGGGTAGGGAGAGTCACCCTTTAAGCTTATGCTAGAAATTTTTTAAGGTTAAGGAGCTTCATGAGTTAAAAATGCATATTGCTTGCAAGTATATACAATGTTTGCTTTTCTGCAGACATCTGCAAATTTGTAGAACAGGATGTTCCGTCGTTAGAGCTAGGAGCTGAAAGTTAGAGGAAGTAGGAAATATTCATAAGGTGTAACAAAATATGTGGTTTAATTATAGATGATTTCTTAAGGTCATTTATATAAATATATGTCTGTATGTCTGGAGACCTTTTATCAGAATTCCCCTAAAAAAGTCCACTTAATGTATGATGCACTAGATGTCAATGCTGTGTGATTGGTGATATCTAAAAATGTCTTGTTTAATCCTGATTGGTTGATAATACAATGCTTGAACCACATAAGAATGGTAACGGGAAATAAAAATTGTGTATTTAGAATCAAACCAGTCTAAGCGTTTTGTCCTTTTGAATAACCACGCCAATCGATTGAAGAGAGTTTTCCAGTGAAAGTCCAGCTCGAGCTAAGGAGAGGCTAAAGAGGGGCATGCCTAACAGATGGTACCAGGAGTGGGGTAAAGTTTTGTTTTAGTTTTAGGAGATTCTGTATCGGATACCTCCTCACATACAAAGTGAAAGTAGAACTCCCGATCGCCCTCCAAATCAATCTTATCCAAATCAACCTACTAACAGGCAGCCCATAGAGCCAAGGAATTCAGTGGATCTAATTCAGATGGACTTACAAGGGGGTATGACAGCTAAAGCAGTTAACTGTGACTTAACCATGCCTAAGCGAAGAGACCTGATATTTTACTACATGTCCATACCAGCCCCCCTGGAGACTCACCCAATTTGGGCGAAGTCCAAGACAGATGTAGGACATATCAAATGCACTCCATATGTCCCCACTTTCAAGCCCAACATTTCTCCCATCTTTCAGAAACAATACCTATTACACACTCAAAAACGACAGGGCATACAGCCACAAATTGAGGATTACTTACAAAGGGGAATCCTCAAACCAATCATCAGCCCCTGGAACACTCCCATAAATCCTGTTAGAAAGGCCAATGGGGAATGGAGGATGGTGCAGGACCTACGGGGAATAAACAAATGCATACAGCCCCTTCCGCCTTTAGTTTCAGACATTACTGGGGTTTTTATAAATATACCTGCCACATTCAACATTTACACGGTACTAAACTTATCCAATGCTTTCCTTAGCATTGATGTACATGAGGATTTTCAGGGAATCTTCGCTTTCACCTGGAGCCACCCTTGCTCCATGGTACCAGAAGTAAGTTCCCCCGGTCAGCAACTGCAACTGACCTGGAGGTGTCTTCCTCAGGGATATGTGGACAGTCCGGCAGCCTTTTCTATGGTTTTGAAGGCCACATTGGATGATTGGGTACCACCTCAGGGATCCGTCCTACTACAGTATGTAGATGGCCTACTGTTGGGTAGTGAGAGCAGGACACAGTGTTCAGCAGATTCGGAAAGCCTGATGAACCATCTATTTCTCAAAGGCCACTTGGCGTCTTGGAAAAAGATCCAGTGGTGCAGGGAAAAGGTGGAATACCTAGAATGTATTATCTCAGGCGGGACACGACAAGTGTCCCCTGAACGAGTCAAAACCCTGACCGGTCTTGGTCCCCCGGAGGATAAGGCAGCACTCCTTTCCTTCCTCGGCTCGATCATCTACTGTAGGCAATGGACCCCAGACTGTTCTTTTTATGACTCAATCCTACGCTCTGCCACTGCATTGACTGCCCCAAAACAGGTCACATATACTGAGGAAATAACACAAGCTTTTAACTCTTTGTTGCAGTCCTTGGCCATTGCCCCAGCACTGGGTTTGCCAGATAACAGAAAATCCTTTGTATTATACTGTGTGGTCAGGGGCCCTGCATTCGCTGCGGTTCTAGCGCAAATGCACGGCACTCACTACCGCCCCGTGGCCTACTTTTCAAAAAAACTACCAATTCAAGTCCAAGGCATGCCAGCTTGTTTGCAAGCTGTGGCTGCTTGTGCTATGACCGTAAAGGAAGCATCAAAAATTACTCTTGGCACTGAAACCACTCTGTATACCACACACACAGTAGTGCATCTTCTACAAAACATGTCAACTCAACACATGACAGCTGAAAGATCCACTGGTTATGAGATTGTGTTATTAAACACACACAGACTCACAGTCAAATCATGCTCTGAAACTACTCCAGCAGTTAGATTGTTACATTCTTTACTAAGACTGCCCATTGCAATCACTCTCACCCATGACTGTTCTAAAGAATTGACTAATACAACTTCACCAAGACCAGACCTCACTGACACTCCCAACCCTGAATTTTTTGACGTTTTTGTTGACGGAAGTTGTTCTAGGCCCTCAGATAACACGTACAAGACAGGGTATGCAGTAGTTACTTTGCCTGACGTGATTATTGAAGCGAAACCACTAACAGCCAGTTCAGCACAACAAGCTGAGCTACATGCCTTAACTAGAGCATGTCAGTTATTTCAGGGACAGGAAGTGAACATTTACACTGACAGCAAATATGCTTTCAGCATGGCCCATGATTATGGAATGATCTGGACTAATCGGGGGTTTAAAACCACAGATAACAAACAAATTGCCAACCAAAAATGAGTGGAAAACCTCCTGCAAGCACACCATTTACCATCCAAGGTTAATATTATAAAAGTGATAGGTCACTCTTATGACAAAACAGAAACAACTAAAGGTAACAACTTAGCTGACAGAGCAGCCAAAGCTGCAGCTGATAAGATACCTGTGCAGGGAACTCAAATGTTGTTCTCAACAGATTTCCTTTCTCCTGATTTCCACTACATAGTTTCTCTTGTGCAAAAAAAAAAAAAAAAGCACAACCCGAAGACATAGATTGCTGGGTTCACGCAGGTTTGACACGTAATCCGGATGGATTATTGTCAAACAAGGAGGGAATCATGGGGATCCCAGAGGCTGCTGCTCCCTTGATCCTGTCATACCTTCATGGTCCTGGACACATAGGAAAAAAGCCCCTTTTACAACTCTATAACCAAAGCTTTTGCACACAGAAAGCACATTCTCTGGTCAGTCAGCTAGTGGACTCATGTCTCACCTGTGCACAAAACAATGTTCAAGGTCCAAAATATGGTTTACATGGACATCTCCCACCCCCTTTGGGTCCCCTGCAAGATATACAGATAGATTTCACACATATGCCAAAACAAAAGGGAAACATTAAATATCTTTGCGTGATGGTGGACAAATTTTCTTCTTGGCCAGAAATTATTCCGGTAACAGGAGAAACTGCAGGGATAGCCACCAGGTGCATAATCAATCATTGGATCAGTAGATTTCGTTTACCTGCTACCATATACTCTGACCAAGGGCCCGCTTTCACAGCAAAACTCATCCAAGAGTTAGTAAAAGTCCTGGGGATACAATGGAAGCTTCACATCCATACCATCCCCAGAGTGCAGGAGTAGTGAAAAGGATGAACAGGAACATTAAGGACAAGCTAAGGCAGGCCACACAGGGTACTATGAAAAATTGGCTTAATTTCTTGCCAGGGGTACTCTTCCAGATAAGGACCACCCCTCATGCCAGGACAGGTCTCTCTCCCTTTGAAATCCTAATGGGTAGGCCAGCACAAAAAGCCCCTAAAATAGGTGAGGAGTCTAACCTATATTCCTTACAGGAAGAGCATGTGAGACATCTGGTAAGTAGCCTTACTAAAAACTATGATAAGATTGCTGTAATTTTCCCTCCTATTTCCTCAGAAGCCACGCACCCCTTCATAACAGGGGATAAAGTTTTGCTCAAGCAACTTGCAGTCCGCAAGCAACCAGGTCCCATCTTCCAAGGTCCATTTGAAGTCCTCAAGGTCTCCAGGACAGCAATTCTGACCGTGCAAGCCCGCAATGGATCAATGCATCAAGGATAAAGAAAGCGCCACAACAGCAAGAACCAGAGATGGACCAAAAGCCAGGACCAAACGGATCCGAAGAGACACTGACCCAACCTCTCCCTGTCACCCCCCCCCCCCTCCCTCGGATCCGAAGAGACTCTGATCCCATCACTCCCTGCCCCAGACCCCCTCTGACCCACAGCCAAACTGCCTCCCTACTAGGGACCCCCAAGCCCCAATTCACAAAGCTCAGGAGGTGCAATGTTAAAGTTTTTCTTGTTTTGCCAGTTGCATTGACCATGAAGATGATCTTATTAACTGTTACTGGGTGCTGGTTTACATCTTCATGCGGAATGAATAGGAATAACAGTATAGGGGTCAGGGAGAGAGCAACACCTACAGGAATGATTTATAATTATCCCTGCTGTATACAGACAGGAGATACAATATCAAAAGCACAAATTGCAGCAGTAACTGAGTATCGCATCCAGAGGAGGGATGGGACATGTAATATAACAGCATTCATACTGTTAGCAACATGCAAAGGAGAGAACAAAAACCTGGTGAATGCATCCCGATAGTTTAATAGCAAAAAAATTGTGAGTAAACTTAAAAGACAGAAAATGGCAGCCAAGGGTATTGATATTGCTATACAATATAGAAGGTCCCACAGGCAATCTGAACACCCCCTGTCACAATCACACCTAAAATTATTGTCTTTTCCAAAGGCAAGGAAAGAGATCCTAAAACCAAATTTAAACAGCGATAATAATGGAGCTCAATTAGACCCAGAGACCTATTCAGTTCCTGATACCATCCCACATCACTTCATAATGATGCATGCTTTCGCAAGGATGCAGAATCATTCTGAATGTTGGGTATGTTCTCATATGGGCACGGGCCGACATTCAGTTCCCATGGTTGGAAGGCCCATCACCCTAGAACAGCTGCTAGATATCACCCAGCAGGTCCCTTTAGCCAATACAACTACAATTAACAAGCCCCTGTTATTTACTGGATATACCAGGAAACCCCAATTCTGCTTCTTAAATGGAGCAGGGAGAGATCTCTATAATGCTCAGTTCTGTAGGGATACTTTGGTAAATTTCACCATGTTAGTATTGCCCCTAGCTCTGAATGGTACAATAGAAGTAGAAGGACTACTTACACATAATATCCCTAACCGAGATGATCGGATATCCAATATGTCCCGTTATAATATATCCAAATGTGCCAGAGGGTATAACTTATCCCGAGCACTTGAATGGCTGCAAGACACACATATGAAAAACCCTTGGATGGGGGAAGAGGAAGATGATACCCCCTCATTAGGAGATTGGCTGTGTCTTGTAGGACTCCGATCTAAACTAAGTTCCCCCAAAATAATACCAGCACCTCATGTCCCACATGGGTGGATGGTTTGCTGGTGCTTATGGTGTCACACCACTATTCCCTACCCCATGGACAGGAAAACAGCTGGCTGATGTACCCTTGTAGAAATGATACCCTTCATGGGAACCACAACAGGAGATTCTCCTGTCTCAATGGTACCAGCACATGGCCACTTAGAGTTCGGGAGGCACAAAAGGGAAATTACTACCTGGTGGGATAAAGTGTTTGCATCATTCGGTGGAGCAGGTATATACAATGCTCTTGCCAAGGTGGATGAATTTGGGATGTTAGTGGATTCTTGGATGAATAAAACTGCTGTAGACATAGGATTGCTAAATGAGGAACTGAGAAAGATTTTGTTTGAACAAGAAGTTATTAAACAGAGACAGGAAAGAATGATGATGATCTCAATCCTACGCCCTGCCACTGCATTGACTTCCCCAAAACAGGTTACATATACCGAGGAAATTACACAAGCTTTTAACTCTTTGTTGCAGTCCTTGGTCAGTGCCCCAGCACTGGGTTTGCCAGATTACAGAAAATCCTTTGTATTATACTGTGTGGTCAGGGGCCCTGCATTCGCTGCAGTTCTAGCGCAAATGCACGGCACTCACTACCGCCCCGTGGCCTACCTTTCAACAAAACTACCAATTCAAGTCCAAGGCATGCCAGTATGTTTGCAAGCTGTGGCTGCTTGTGGTATGACCATAAAGGAAGGATCAAAAATTACTCTCGGCACTGAAACCACTCTGTATACCACACACATAGTAGTGCATCTTCTACAAAACATGTCAACTCAACACATGACAGCTCAAAGATCCAGTGGTTATGAGATTGTGTTATTAAACACACACGGACTCACAGTCAAATCATGCTCTGAAACTACTCCAGCAGTTAGATTGTTACATTCCTTACTAAGACTGCCCATTGCAATCACTCCCACCCATGACTGTTCTAAAGAATTGACTAATACAACTTCACCAAGACCAGACCTCACTGACACTCCCAACCCCGAATTTTTTGACGTTTTTGTTGACGGAAGTTGTTCTAGGCCCTCAGATAACACGTACAAGACAGGGTATGCAGTAGTTACTTTGCCTGACGTGATTATTGAAGCGAAACCACTAACAGCCAGTTCAGCACAACAAGCTGAGCTACATGCCTTAACTAGAGCATGTCAGTTATTTCAGGGACAGGAAGTGAACATTTACACTGACAGCAAAAACGCTTTCAGCGTGGCCCATGATTACGGAATGATCTGGACTAATCGGGGGTTTAAAACCGCAGACAACAAACAAATTGCCAACCAAAAATGGGTGGAAAACATCCTGCAAGCACACCATTTACCATCCAAGGTTAATATTATAAAAGTGATAGGTCACTCTTATGACAAAACAGAAACTACTAAAGGTAACAACTTAGCTGACAGAGCAGCCAAAGCTGCAGCTGATAAGATACCTGTGCAGGGAACTCAAATGTTGTTCTCAACAGATTTCCTTTCTCCTGATTTCCACTACATAGTTTCTCTTGTGCAAAAAAAAAAAAAAAAGCACAACCCGAAGACATAGATTGCTGGGTTCACGCAGGTTTGACACGTAATCCGGATGGATTGTTGTCAAACAAGGAGGGAATCATGGGGATCCCAGAGGCTGCTGCTCCCTTGATCCTGTCATACCTTCATGGTCCTGGACACATAGGAAAAAAGCCCCTTTTACAACTCTATAACCAAAGCTTTTGCACACAGAAAGCACATTCTCTGGTCAGTCAGCTAGTGGACTCATGTCTCACCTGTGCACAAAACAATGTTCAAGGTCCAAAATATGGTTTACATGGACATCTCCCACCCCCTTTGGGTCCCCTGCAAGATATACAGATAGATTTCACACATATGCCAAAACAAAAGGGAAACATTAAATATCTTTGCGTGATGGTGGACAAATTTTCTTCATGGCCAGAAATTATTCCGGTAACAGGAGAAACTGCAGGGATAGCCACCAGGTGCATAATCAATCATTGGATCAGTAGATTTCGTTTACCTGCTACCATATACTCTGACCAAGGGCCCGCTTTCACAGCAAAACTCATCCAAGAGTTAGTAAAAGTCCTGGGGATACAATGGAAGCTTCACATTCCATACCATCCCCAGAGTGCAGGAGTAGTGAAAAGGATGAACAGGAACATTAAGGACAAGCTAAGGAAGGCCACACAGGGCACTATGAAAAATTGGCTTCATTTCTTGCCAGGGGTACTCTTCCAGATAAGGACCACCCCTCATGCCAGGACAGGTCTCTCTCCCTTTGAAATCCTAATGGGTAGGCCAGCACAAAAAGCCCCTAAAATAGGTGAGGAGTCTAACCTATATTCCTTACAGGAAGAGCATGTGAGACATCTGGTAAGTAGCCTTACTAAAAACTATGATAAGATTGCTGTCATTTTCCCTCCTATTTCCTCAGAAGCCACGCACCCCTTCATAACAGGGGATAAAGTTTTGCTCAAGCAACTTGCAGTCCGCAAGCAACCAGGTCCCATTTTCCAAGGTCCATTTGAAGTCCTCAAGGTCTCCAGGACAGCAATTCTGACCGTGCAAGCCCGCAATGGATCCACGCATCAAGGATAAAGAAAGCGCCACAACAGCAAGAACCAGAGATGGACCCAAAGCCAGGACCAAACGGATCCGAAGAGACACTGACCCAACCACTCCCTGTCACCCCCCGCCTCTCCCTCGGATCCGAAGAGACTCTGATCCCATCACTCCCTGCCCCAGACCCCCTCTGACCCACAGCCAAACTGCCTCCCTACTAGGGACCCCCAAGCCCCAATTCACAAAGCTCAGGAGGTGCAATGTTAAAGTTTTTCTTGTTTTGCCAGTTGCATTGACCATGAAGATGATCTTATTAACTGTTACCGGGTGCTGGTTTACATCTTCATGCGGAATGAATAGGAATAACAGTATAGGGGTCAGGGAGAGAGCAACACCTACAGGAATGATTTATAATTATCCCTGCTGTATACAGACAGGAGATACAATATCAAAAGCACAAATTGCAGCAGTAACTGAGTATCGCATCCAGAGGAGGGATGGGACATGTAATATAACAGCATTCATACTGTTAGCAACATACAAAGGAGAGAACAAAAACCTGGTGCATGCATCCCGATAGTTTAATAGCAAAAAAACTTGTGAGTAAACTTAAAAGACAGAAAATGGCAGCCAAGGGTATTGATATTGCTATACAATATAGAAGGTCCCACAGGCAATCTGAACACCCCCTGTCACAATCACACCTAAAATTATTGCCTTTTCCAAAGGCAAGGAAAGAGATCCTAAAACCAAATTTAAACAGCGATAATAATGGAGCTCAATTAGACCCAGAGACCTATTCAGTTCCTGATACCATCCCACATCACTTCATAATGATGCATGCTTTCGCAAGGATGCAGAATCATTCTGAATGTTGGGTATGTTCTCATATGGGCACGGGCCGACATTCAGTTCCCATGGTTGGAAGGCCCATCACCCTAGAACAGCTGCTAGATATCACCCAGCAGGTCCCTTTAGCCAATACAACTACAATTAACAAGCCCCTGTTATTTACTGGATATACCAGGAAACCCCAATTCTGCTTCTTAAATGGAGCAGGGAGAGATCTCTATAATGCTCAGTTCTGTAGGGATACTTTGGTAAATTTCACCATGTTAGTATTGCCCCTAGCTCTGAATGGTACAATAGAAGTAGAAGGACTACTTACACATAATATCCCTAACCGAGATGATCGGATATCCAATATGTCCTGTTATAATATATCCAAATGTGCCAGAGGGTATAACTTATCCCGAGCACTTGAATGGCTGCAAGACACACATATGAAAAACCCTTGGATGGGGGAAGAGGAAGATGATACCCCCTCATTAGGAGATTGGCTGTGTCTTGTAGGACTCCGATCTAAACTAAGTTCCCCCAAAATAGTACCAGCATCTCATGTCCCACATGGGTGGATGGTTTTCTGGTGCTTATGGTGTCACACCACTATTCCCTACCCCATGGACAGGAAAACAGCTGGCTGGTGTACCCTTGTAGAAATGATACCCTTCATGGGAACCACAACAGGAGATTCTCCTGTCTCAATAGTACCAGCACATGGCCACTTAGAGTTCGGGAGGCACAAAAGGGAAATTACTACCTGGTGGGATAAAGTGTTTGCATCATTCGGTGGAGCAGGTATATACAATGCTCTTGCCAAGGTGGATGAATTTGGGATGTTAGTGGATTCTTGGATGAATAAAACTACTGTAGACATAGGATTGCTAAATGAAGAACTGAGAAAGATTTTGTTTGAACAAGAAATTATTAAACAGAGACAGGAAAGAATGATGATGATCTCAATCCTACGCCCTGCCACTGCATTGACTGCCCCAAAACAGGTCACATATACTGAGGAAATGACACAAGCTTTTAACTCTTTGTTGCAGTCCTTGGCCAGTGCCCCAGCACTGGGTTTGCCAGATTACAGAAAATCCTTTATATTATACTGTGTGGTCAGGGGCCCTGCATTCGCTGCGGTTCTAGCGCAAATGCAGGGCACTCACTACCGCCCCGTGGCCTACCTTTCAAAAAAACTACCAATTCAAGTCCAAGGCATGCCAGCTTGTTTGCAAGCTGTGGCTGCTTGTGCTATGACCAGAAAGGAAGCATCAAAAATTACTCTTGGCACTGAAACCACTCCGTATACCACACACACACAGTAGTGCATCTTCTACAAAACATGTCAACTCAACACATGACAGCTCAAAGATCCAGTGGTTATGAGATTGTGTTATTAAACACACACGGACTCACAGTCAAATCATGCTCTGAAACTACTCCAGCAGTTAGATTGTTACATTCCTTACTAAGACTGCCCATTGCAATCACTCCCACCCATGACTGTTCTAAAGAATTGACTAATACAACTTCACCAAGACCAGACCTCACTGACTCTCCCAACCCTGAATTTTTAGACGTTTTTGTTGACGGAAGTTGTTCTAGGCCCTCAGATAACACGTACAAGACAGGGTATGCAGTAGTTACTTTGCCTGACGTGATTATTGAAGCGAAACCACTAACAGCCAGTTCAGCACAACAAGCTGAGCTACATGCCTTAACTAGAGCATGTCAGTTATTTCAGGGACAGGAAGTGAACATTTAATATGTGAATATGCTTTCAGCGTGGCCCATGATTACGGAATGATCTGGACTAATCGGGGGTTTAAAACCGCAGACAACAAACAAATTGCCAACCAAAAATGGGTGGAAAACCTCCTGCAAGCACTCCATTTACCATCCAAAGTTAATATAATAAAAGTGAAAGGTCACTCTTATGACAAAACAGAAACTACTAAAGGTAATAACTTAGCTGACAGAGCAGCCAAAGCTGCAGCTGATAAGATACCTGTGCAGGGAACTCAAATGTTGTTCTCAACAGAGTTCCTTTCTCCTGATTTCCACTCCATAGTTTCTCTTGTGCAAAAAAAAAAAAAAAAAAAAAAAAGCACAACCCGAAGACATAGATTGCTGGGTTCATGCAGGTTTGACACGTAATCCGGATGGATTGTGGTCAAACAAGGAGGGAATCATAGGGATCCCAGAGGCTGCTGCTCCCTTGATCCTGTCATACCTTCATGGTCCTGGACACATAGGAAAAAAGCCCCTTTTACAACTGTATAACCAAAGCTTTTGCAAACAGAAAGCACATTCTCTGGTCAGTCAGCTAGTGGACTCATGTCTCACCTGTGCACAAAACAATGTTCAAGCTCCAAAATATGGTTTACATGGACATCTCCCACCCCCTTTGGGTCCCCTGCAAGATATACAGATAGATTTCACACATATGCCAAAACAAAAGGGAAACATTAAATATCTTTGCGTGATGGTCGACAAATTTTCTTCTTGGCCAGAAATTATTCCGGTAACAGGAGAAACTGCAGGGATAGCCACCAGGTGCATAATCAGTCATTGGATCAGTAAATTTGGTTTACCTGCTACCATATACTCTGACCAAGGGCCCGCTTTCACAGCAAAACTCATCCAAGAGTTAGTAAAAGTCCTGGGGATACAATGGAAGCTTCACATTCCATACCATCCCCAGAGTGCAGGAGTAGTGAAAAGGATGAACAGGAACATTAAGGACAAGCTAAGGAAGGCTACACAGGGTACTATGAAGAATTGGCTTCATTTCTTGCCAGGGGTACTCTTCCAGATAAGGACCACCCCTCATGCCAGGACAGGTCTCTCTCCCTTTGAAATCCTAATGGGTAGGCCAGCACAAAAAGCCCCTAAAATAGGTGAGAAGTCTAACCTATATTCCTTACAGGAAGAGCATGTGAGACATCTGGTAAGTAGCCTTACTGAAAACTATGATAAGATTGCTGTCACTTTCCCTCCTATTTCCTCAGAAGCCACGCACCCCTTCATACCAGGAGACAAAGTGTTGATAAAGCAACTTGTAGTCCGCAGGCAACCAGGTCCCGTCTTCCAAGGTCCATTTGAAGTCCTCAAGGTCTCCAGGACAGCAATTGTGACCGAGCAAAGCCCACAATGGATCCACGCATCAAGGATAAAGAAAGCGCCACAACATCAAGAACCAGAGATGGACCCAAAGCCAGGGCCAAACGGATCCGAAGAGACACTGACCCAACCACTCCCTGCCCCCCCCCCCCTCTCCCTCAGATCTGAAGAGACTCTGATCCCATCACTCCCTGCCCCAGACCCCCTCTGACCCACAGCCAAGCTGCCTCCCTACTAGGGACCCCCAAGCCCCAATTCACAAAGCTCAGGAGGTGCAATGTTAAAGTTATTCTTGTTTTGTCAGTTGCATTGACCATGAAGATGATCTTATTAACTGTTACTGGGTGCTGGCTTACATCTTCATGCGGAATGAATAGGAATAACAGTATAGGGGTCAGGGAGAGAGTAACACCTACAGTAATGATTTATAATTATCCCTGCTGTATACAGACAGGAGATACAATATCAAAAGCACAAATTGCAGCAGTAACTGAGTATCGCATCCAGAGGAGGGATGGGACATGTAATATAACAGCATTCATACTGTTAGCAACATACAAAGCAGAGAACAAAACCTAGTGCATGCATCCCGATATTTTAATAGCAAAATAACTTGTGAGTAAACTTAAAAGACAGAAAATGGCAGCCAAGGGTATTGATATTGCTATACAATATAGAAGGTCCCACAGGCAATCTGAACACCCCCTGTCACAATCACACCTAAAATTATTGCCTTTTCCAAAGGCAAGGAAAGAGATCCTAAAACCAAATTTGAACAGCGATAATAATGGAGCTCAATTAGACCCAGAGACCTATTCAGTTCCTGATACCATCCCACATCACTTCATAATGATGCATGCTTTCGCAAGGATGCAGAATCATTCTGAATGTTGGGTATGTTCTCATATGGGCACGGGCCGACATTCAGTTCCCATGGTTGGAAGGCCCATCACCCTAGAACAGCTGCTAGATATCACCCAGCAGGTCCCTTTAGCCAATACAATTAACAAGCCCCTGTTATTTACTGGATATACCAGGAAACCCCAATTCTGCTTCTTAAATGGAGCAGGGAGAGATCTCTATAATGCTCAGTTCTGTAGGGATACTTTGGTTAAATTTCACCATGTTAGATTTGCCCCTAGCTCTGAATGGTACAATAGAAGTAGAAGGACTACTTACACATAATATCCCTAACCGAGATGATCGGATATCCAATATGTCCCGTTATAATATATCCAAATGTGCCAGAGGGTATAACTTATCCCGAGCACTTGAATGGCTGCAAGACATACATAAGAAAAACCCTTGGATGGGGGAAGAGGAAGATGATACCCCCTCATTAGGAGATTGGCTGTGTCTTGTAGGACTCCGATCTAAACTAAGTTCCCCCAAAATAGTACCAGCACCTCATGTCCCACATGGGTGGATGGTTTGCTGTGGCTTATGGTGTCACACCACTATTCCCTACCCCATGGACAGTAAAACAGCTGGCTGGTGTACCCTTGTAGAAATGATACCCTTCATGGGAACCACAACAGGAGATTCTCCTGTCTCAATGGTACCAGCACATGGCCACTTAGAGTTCGGGAGGCACAAAAGGGAAATTACTATCTGGTGGGATAAAGTGTTTGCATCATTCGGTGGAGCAGGTATATACAATGCTCTTGCCAAGGTGGATGAATTTGGGATGTTAGTGGATTCTTGGATGAATAAAACTGCTGTAGACATAGGATTGCTAAATGAGGAACTGAGAAAGATTTTGTTTGAACAAGAAATTATTAAACAGAGACAGGAAAGAATGATGATGATCCTCACTGGACTTTGCGACGTTATAGGAGACAGAAGCCTGTGCTGCACATATATGAATAATCTAACAAAACCATCAGAGGACCTGCAGATAACTGATTACTATGAAATTATAAAGGGACACAATGATGAAAGGGCAAAATTGCAGGACCGAATGAGACGCCTGGGAGAGTCCTGGAATCCATTCTCTGGAGTGGGAGGTTGGTTTGGTTCCTTCTGGGATTGTATCATGAATTTCTTTAAGAAAGTAGGAATGATCCTCATCATCATACTTATCCTGGGAATTGCAATCTATGCCACCATTAAGATTATATTCTGTCTGATGGGCAAAGCTACCAAATTTAAACCTTCCACTTCAGACCCAGACACAGTCATGGCCATGTTCTACTCAGAACATAGGTGGTACTGAGAATGATCAGTAAAGGACTTCATCCTTCATGATCAGAGGAGGGATTGTAAGGGTAGGGAGAGTCACCCTTTAAGCTTATGCTAGAAATATGTAAGGTTAAAGAGGCTTCATGAGTTAAAAATGCATATTGCTTGCAAGTATATACAATGTTTGCTTTTCTGCAGACATCTGCAAATTTGTAGAACAGGATGTTCTGTCGTTAGAGCTAGGAGCTGAAAGTTAGAGGAAGTAGGAAATATTCATAAGGTGTAACAAAATATGTGGTTTATTTATAGATGATTTCTTAAGGTCATTTATATAAATATATGTCTGTATGTCTGGAGACCTTTTATCAGAATTCCCCTAAAAAAGTCCACTTAATGTATGACGCACTAGATGTCAATGCTGTGTGATTGGTGATATCTAAAAATGTTTTGTTTAATCCTGATTGGTTGACAATACAATGCTTGAACCACATAAGAATGGTAACGGGAAATAAAAATTGTGTATTCAGAATCAAACCAGTCTAAGCCCTTGTACACACGGTCGGATGATCTGTCGGAATGCGTCTTATCGGACCGTGTCGTCAGATAATCCGACTGTGTGTGGTATGCATTCGGACTGATTCCGTCCGAATCTCCGTCCGACCCAATTTTCCAACATGTTGGAAATATTTCCCGACCAACTGGGCCGGACGGACCTAATGCGATCATGTGTAGAGCATTTTCATCGGACCAAGTGCCACGCATGCTCACATTCAAATTCCGACACGGAAGCGCTCGTTCAGGTAAAACTACTGCTCGTAAGCGATATAGCACATTCGTCATACTGCAATGTTAAAAAAATCATTCATCAAGCGCATCCTCTTGTTCTTTACAATGCTGCAAGAACCAACTTCTTTTGATTCTCATAGTCACACACACTTCTCCCGAACGGATTTCATTACTCTTTTTTAACCATTTCAGCAATACAATTTTAGTTTGCGTCACATCTACACAATGTTTTTTTTGTTTGTTTTTTTTGGATGTTTTTTTGGGGGGGGATTCCCTAAAAATCTCCTTTAATGACACTGGTCATTTATCCTTTTTTTTACTTTTTTTTTGGGGTGTAAACTTATAACAACAACATTATTGTATTTTTTAGATTTTCTTTTTCTTTTTTAATCTACAGGAGGTTGTTTAGTGTTGGTTCCCCTTGTTCTTTAGTTCACTTTGTATTTTGGAAATGTACCTGCCTGCTCACAGTATTTCATCAAACAAAAATAAAATTTATTTTGTTTGCTCGAAAATAAAACTAGGAACGCAGCACTGGAGAAACTTCTTAACTTTGGTGCAGCCTTTGGCCCCCAGGGCAGACATGACTAAATGAGATATAAAAAAATTGGTGGCCTGAGGAGTAGATATCTCAGGGAGAGAAGTCTGCTCCTGAAGTCCTAGAGAGCAGGAAATTCAGATGCCATTTCTGTCCCCAGGATGGTGATCTTCAAGAGGCTGCATTCTCTGGCACACCAGACTTAACCCAGGCCATCATTCTCTGGTCTTCCTTTGTGACTTCCCACCAGGCATCCTTCCAGGCTGTGGCTGGGCTCCTGTAGCTGGGGCAGGAGAAGAAGGAGGGCGTTGGTGGACCTCCTGGCTGCCACTTGCCACAGCCTCCCCCCGACTGAGCTCTTCCTGTGTATGAAAAGGGGACATAGTTTTAGTTTTTTGATCATCAAATCACAACATTTTGTGCTCCTGGCTTTTGCTATTTGACTGTTACCAAATAGAACAGACTATCATTCTGACACCAGCATTTTTCTTTCCCGTTCCAATCATTTTTGGTCACTACTGTCTATTGAGATGTAAACCACTTGGAAAAATCTCAACTTACTCATCAATAAGAACATCTAGTTAACATCATTAAATGTAACACAAGAAATATGTTCAACAATGCCATACCTGTCTCAAGCTGGGCCCCACCACATGGTGCTGCCTGGAAGGCCCAGGTTGTACATCAGAAGTCTCAGCTGGGGGTGAAGGATGCCTTGGAGGAAGCCTGGAGAGTGGTGGCCTGAGTGGTGGCCTGGGTACCCCCTGGTCTACCAGAAAATTGAGCCTGTCAAAGTGCACCATCCTGGGGTAATAAACAGCATCTGGATCTCCTGCTCTCAAGGACTCCAGGTGCTTCTTTCTCTCCCTGAAATATGTAAGCTTCATGGCCACAATTTTGCGATTCAGATATGTCATGTCTGCCGTGGGGACCCTGATCTGCACCAAAGCAAGCAGTTTCTCCAGTGCTGCGTTCCTCTTTGATCTGTCATAATAAAACTTGTTGTGGAACTGCCACAGGCAGGGCATCTCCATGTAGAGCTCGAGGAATAGCCCCATAAAGTTGGCATTGTTGAATGGGTCCATTTTGTCTGCAAGACACAACACAAGACAAACCCTCAAATACTAATAATGCAATTAAAATCCCTCCTAATCTTGTCCCAACAGCGGCCTAGATACAAGCAGTCTAGTCTAGTGAAGCACAAAGTTAAAAATTTTACCTTAGTTTCCACGTTCGCCGCGTCCGTGACTCACACTCTCCTCCCAGATCGTACGGACGATACACATGTGTGGCGTTTTATATACAGTGTGCATGCGTGAAACTCCGCCCACCCCTGAAGTTCTTTCCAGACTATTCCCCGCCCCTTCGCTTCCCGTGCAGTGGGGAGAGCACATGGCGGAGAGAACGCAGGTGCGCAATAATAGTTCCACTAACGGGGAGGAGGGTAAGGAAAGCCCGGAGTCTGAAACGTCCCGATCCAGGAAGACAAGATTTAAGGCCTCAAATATGTCTTTTGGAGAGATGTTGGAGATGGTGGACATATTGAACAGGACCGACTATGATGGGAAGTATGGACCTTACCCAAACCCAAATATCAGAAGGCCAAGATCATGAATAAAGTTGTGAATAGTCTTCTGAAGAATTTTGGGGTACGCCGATCCAAGGATCAACTGAGAAAACGCTGGTCAGACCTGAAACTGAGGGAGCACGATCAGTACCTAAGGATCAAGCGTGTTCTTAAAAAAAGTAAGTAGTTGTCGTGTGTTCATATGATTATTCTTGCTTGCATACATGCTCCATGTGCTTTGATTTCATGTTGTGCATTTTAAAATGACCACTTTCAAGGTCATGGTTTCGTTCGTTCGTATGAAACATCGTTCTGCAGGGAAGTATTCCAGCTTAACAAAGTGGCCCCAATAATGTTCTCACCTTGGAACTCGGCCCAAAAACACAATTGTACAACACTTCCAAGCAATGTTTCAGATTCCTATTTCTGCCCTCTGTGTGCTAATTAATCTTTGTTTACATTCTCATAGGGGAGAGAAGACTCGGCAAGTATGAGGACACCAGGGACCATGAGGACACCAGGGACCACACCCCTCCCAAAGAAGGGCAACTTCCAAAAGAAGAAACAGAGGAGCAGGAGCAGGAGGAGGAGGAGGAAGAAGGAGAGATCGTGGAGGTTGGCCAAATTGTCACCACAACAGGTGAGTGTCGGAGAACACAGCTTCCGGTAAGCTCATCAATGTATATCACCATATTTGGATTACATGGTGTGTTTGTTTGTTTTTTTTCTAGGTGATGTGGAGGAAGATTCCCGTTTTACCAGTGAAAGTGCCCAGATCTTGATCGGGGAGATAGTGGGGTGCAATAGGGATTTGGAAATTGTACAACAAAACATCAATGATGTTAAAAATAAAATGAAGAACATCATTGATGTTTTGGGGAGAGTGTGAAAACGAAAAAACTAGATAGGGTTTTATTTTTGCTTTTTATAAAAAAAAAATTGTATTTTGCATAATTCCAAATTTGGAAGATGCACAGAGTGTGTAAACATGCATGATCTCCCATCATGGGGGATCAATGTACATGTTTTGTGTAAAGTGTCTGAGATGAAGGGGTTGCAGCCCCAAAGCATGTACATTGATCCCCCATGATGGGAGTTAGCACATGTTGACACACTGTGTGCATCTTCCAAATTTGGATTTTTCAGGGGTCACACCCCATGTGATGAAGGCAATATCAGCCCAGTTTGTACATACTCATGTCTGATATTGTCTTCACTTTTCCAAGTTGAACTTTGTAAGTTCCTGTGTTCTGTATTTTACGCTTTGATACATGCCTGTTTACAGAAAAAAATAAGTAAAAAATAAATATGATTAAACTCGGTTTTGGATCCCCAAAATATCTTGGTTTGTTGTAAAAACCTTTACTAAACGCACATATGAATGTGCTTGTATTAAAAAGTTGAATTCTCAACAATGTGTGGCTTCCTTTTTCATTGGGCTTAAAATGTATTTGTAGTGAAATTTGAGTTTGTGCTGAGAAGGAGTGTGATTTACTAACGGCAACTCCACTTTGCACTCCAAGTGCAGTTTCAGGTGTACTTTTGCAGGGCACTTGTAGTGCATAGTGGATGTGCCTTTAGTAAAAAGCACCCACAGTGATGTGTAAATTTGGACAATCATGCCATTTTCCTGCCATGGTAAAAATTAGCATGATTTAGATCAGTAATGCACTACACATTAGTTAATAAAAAGAAGGTGTGTGTGTAGCAGACCCACAACATAATAAGATTATCTGAAGAAGAGACTGTCCCCTCATCTCACTCTGAACTTGGGTTTGCACTGTTTGTGAAAAAGGCACAACATGACGAAAAATGGCAAAGTGGGAGGCCACAGTCTGCCATTCCTGTGGCATTGAAGGACACTGTGTAGTGACACAAGAAAAAAAACTAGTCATTTTACAAATCAACATTGCATGCAGATTAGACACCCACATTTTTTGACAAAATTAGTATAACATTTTTTTTAACTGAGTATTTAAAGCCTAAAGTATAAGGTCCCCTTGTGAGAGTCCCTTTGGCTTGTGTCAAAGTCAAAGTAAAAAACCCCTGCACAGCACAAACTGTACGATGAGTACGTAGATGAAACATGTTTGGAAAATGGTCGGCTGGTCAGAACGGACACCAGAAAGCAACGCTAAACAGCAAGACCTGAAAGGACGAGCTGAATAGCAGAAGCAAGCAGACAATAAAAAATGCCTTTCAAAGCGTACTATACCAAGATAGAGTCCACAATGAGAAGCAAATACTTAATGACTGCACACACTGATTATCAGATACGCAAAGACAAGCACAAACTGAAGAGCAGTAGCGATCTGAATCACTAATCTGAAAAGCGCGAATCGTCTTTCACCAAACTTCTACTAAAACATGAGATCAGCAGAAGGAGCCCAAAGGGTGCCGGACGTGGTGCTGAACTTCCTTTTTCTAGTCCCCCCGTACACGGCTTACGTCACCGCGTTCTTGGCAACCGCGAAATCAGACAACTTGGCCCGACCGTGTGTATGCAACAGTTTCGGACACAATCCGTCGGACTAAATCCGACGGGCAAAATCCGACGGATTTGGTTGCCAAAATCTCCGACCGTGTGTACATGGGCTAAGCGTTTGGTCCTTTTGAATAACCACGCCAATCGATTGAAGAGAGTTTTCCAGTGAAAGTCCAGCTCGAGCTAAGGAGAGGCTAAAGAGGGGAGCGCCTAACACTAACCACAAAAACCAGGGATCCAGAGTTATTGCCTCTCTTGACATCGAGAAGACATTGGATACTGTGGAGTGGCCTTTCCTGTGGGAGAATGGAGTTCCCCCTGCTCTTCATTACCTGGCTACAAACAATATATAGTTCTCCAACAGCTGCCATTGGCCTGTGGGGCCTTCTCTTTTCGCCATAGTGATGGAACCTGTAGCTGAAGCCCTCCATTTATCACCTCTAATAAAGGCCTAAAGCTAGCATGGCTGAAGGAAAGTGGAGCCCTGTACGCAGGTGACCTCCTGATGTTTCTCGGTGATGTTGGCCCCTCCTTGCTGGGTGTGTTACGTGTCTTAAAAGTATTGAATTTTCAGAGAAAACCAAATCCCAACTGTTTGCTGTCGATCCTGCTACTAAACTTACTGCGCTAACAGATCTTCAATTACAATGGGTGGATGAATTACTTACCCAGGGGTGCATGTCTCTCGTGATGTACATTTTTATTTGAGTCAATAGATCCATAAATGGTGTTTAAGCATTAAGATGGTACAGTTTTTTTCTAATTCCAAGGTAAGGGAACATATCTTTTTAAGCTTCTGTCTTTTACTAGTGGTGGCTATTTCTATTAGGTGACCTCTCATGACGGCCTTGTGGGCTGCCCATAGGGTCACAGGCGAAATATCATACACATCATTTATTGATTTATTGATCATTGATGATCATCAGTGGCATAGATTCTATCACCTCATGTGTAGGGAAATATATAGATCTTTATCTACAGCCACTGGTGATGGGTACCCCCTCATTCATAAAGGACACCAAACATGTCATTAATCTTCTTAATGATATTGATTGGCAATTCACTTACCTATTGGTGATGGCAGACGTTGCATCATTGTAATCATTGTATATGTCAATTCCGCACCATTTAGGATATGAGGCTGTACAAGATTTCTTGTGACAGGACCCTACTACTACAACCACATAGGGTAACTTTGTTCTGGAGTTGTTGAATTTCGCAATGACTCGTAATTATTTTTGGCATAATGGTACATTTTTTCTTCAGATGACGGGGGTGGCCATCGGAAACAAATTTGCTCCTAGCATGGCCAACCTCTTCATGGCAAAGTGGGAGGAGGATGTGATTCTACATAATAGACGCTCAAAACTGGTTATCTCTAAAAGATTTATAGATGATATTTTGTTTATCTGGAATTGGGATGTAGAATTAGTGCAGGCTTTCCTATCCAATTTAAATACTAAAAACAGGGGCATTGCCCTCACTCATGAGATTAGCCCCACAGAGATCCATTTTTTGATCTCATGATTTCCATATCAGGTGGGAAGATAATCACTTCTGCTTTTTTTTAAAAGACTGACCGTAATGTTTTTATCCCACTAGATTCCTGCCACCACCAGTCGTGGTTGATGGCAGTACCTAAGGGTCAGTTTTTACACCTAAAAAGGAATTGCACCATCTCAGAAGATTTCCTTAGGGAGGCCTTGGTTCTAAAAAGTAAGAAAGATTTCTGACAAGAGGTTATGATAGCACAGCTATGGATTCACTTATAGTGTAGCTTAACAACACAAAACATCAGGAGCTCCTAGGAGACAAGGTGGCTTTAGAGACCAATATAAGTGACTATGGTCTGGCCTTCCTGACAACCTTTCCAGTCAACACTGGGCGATTAAAAGGACTGTTAGGAAACATTGGCCAATTGTTAAAAATTATCAGATATTGGCCCCCTAATGTCTGATTGACCGAATGTTATCTTTAACAATGATCTTTAGGGGGGCACCAAACCTGAGGAATACCATAGCACCCAATGTCCCTGACTCCCCTAAGAGACCAAGCTTTTTTGGTAATTTGTAGGAATATTACCCTTTTGGCAAATGTCAGGCCTGTAAAATCAACACATATTGGGGCACAAGGCTGATAGAATTCATCTCAACAGGTACAGGGGTTACATATCCTATTAAACGTTAAAAAAGGCTTTGACAAGCATAATGTTTCTAAGCATTATGACTTGAAACACGGACGAGACTCCAGGGAAACTACCTTTGTGGCCTTATAGAAATATGTACCCCATTGGTGAGGCAGTAATAGGAAACATAATATCTCAAGGGCAGAAACCAATTGGAATTCCCGATTAGGCTCTCATATAACTGGAGGCTTGAATGTACTGCAGAGTGCGACATCAACTGTTTTATTAATAACAGTTGATGTCCCCCTACATAATATGTGCAGATAGAGATGCCCCCTTTTTTGCTAAACGATAGACTATATCTTATCCACCAAAGGGTTTTATATGTAGATAGAAAAACTAACAAAAAAAAAACTTTTTTACCCTTACTTATTTTCGTGGATTTGGGGAATATTGTATGCTGTCTATGTTTTTCTAGATTTTGCAATGATACTGACTGTGTATTGTAAGGCTGGTAAAGTATGGAAGCCAGCTTTCTTTTTTGACAAAATTCCCAAACAAGACATTATTATAGTGTTATGGCAATATTGTAGTTGTCCTTTTTGGCCACAAGATGGCAGTGTGAATAGTTTCCAGGTCAGACCATACTTTAAACAATGTGTCTATGTCTCTGTAAACGTGATAGCAGTAAAGTGGAGGGCCACCCTGAAAAAAAAAAATACATTAAAAATTAGAAAAAAATCATTAAAAAATGTAAAAAAATTTTTTTTTTCTTAATCAATAGTTTTTATTAAAGTTTAAATTTTTATCAAGACAAATGACAGAAATTATGACTAAATAACAGATCGGTTACAGTATTTAGATACATAGATAATAGTATCCAAAAATAATAAAAAATATAATATAAAGAAAACCATATTAGCTAGTTGCTGACCACCAGCTGTCAAATGACGGCCAGGCGGCGCACCTATTGTGGCGGGAGGCTGTCATATGACGGCCTCCCGTTTTAAACAGGGATGCGCGCGATCGTGCGCGCACATCCCTGTTTCTTTGGTGGCGGCGTGTCACGGAGACACCGCTCTCCACCGAAGGGGGTGAACAGCCACTGGTTATGGCTGTTTACCACGTGATCGGCCGTGATGAAGTCACAGCCGATCACAGTGCACGTCGGTGGCGGCGTGTTCCCCGGGAACACTGCTTGTCACCAACGCTGGTAAACAGCCATTGGCCGGCTGTTTACCCACGTGATCAGCTGTGATCCTTTCACAGCCGATCACTAAAATGTAAACAAACCTCATGAAACATCTCGTTACCGGGTTCTCCTCCTCACACACCGATTGTGTGTGAGGAGGAGATTGCGGTAACATCTTGTTACCGCCTACAGTACACATCAAGCACACTGATTGCCCCCCCCCCCAATAAAGAGGACCTGTCACCACCCCTCATAGTACCTGTCAATCACAGTCCATCAGAGTACCTGTCACAGTCCATCAGAGTATACAGTCCATCAGAGTATTTGAGTACCTGTCACAGCCCATCAGATTGCCCGAGTACCCGTCACAGCCCATCTGAGTACCCGAGTAGCTGTCACAGTTCATCTGAGTACCCGAGTACCTGTCCCAACCCATCTGAGTACCCGAGTACCTGTCACAGTTCATCTGAGTACCCGAGTACCTGTCCCAGCCCATCAGAGTACCCGAGTACCTGTCCCGGCCCATCAGAGTACCCGAGTACCTGTCACGGCCCATCAGAGTACCCGAGTACCTGTCACGGCCCATCAGAGTACCCGAGTACCTGTCACGGCCCATCAGGGTACCCGAGTACCTGTCACAGTCCATTCGAGTACCGAGTACCTGTCACAGTCCATCAGGGTACCCGAGTACCTGTCACAGTCCATCATGGTACCCGAGTATCTGTTATGGTCCATCAGAGTACCCGAGTACCTGTCACAGCCCATCAAAGTACCCGAGTACCTTTCACGGTTCATCCGAGTACCCGAGTACCTGTCACAGCCCATTTGAGTACCTGAGTACCTGTCACTGCCCATCTGAGTACCCGAGTACCTGTCACAGCCCATCTGAGTACCCGAGTACCTGTCACAGTCCATCTGAGTACCCAAGTACCTGTCCCAGTTCATCTGAGTACCTGAGTACCTGTCACAGTTCATCTGAGTACCTGTCACAGTCCATATGAGTACCTGTCACCACCCTTCAGAGTTCCCAAATACCAGTCACCAGGCCATCAGTGTACCCGAGTACCTGTCACCAGGCCATCAGAGTACCTGAGTACCTGTACCAAGCCATCAGAGTACCCGAGTACCTGTCACCAGGCCATCAGAGTACCCGAGTACCTGTCACCAGGCCATCAGAGTACCCGAGTACCTGTCACCAGGCCATCAGAGAACCAGAGTACCTGTCACCAGGCCATCAGCGTACCTATCTCCAGCCCATCAGAGTACCCGAGTACCTATTTGCAGCCCATGTCTCATAGAATATACATTGGGGTGTTTGCTTTCCAAAATTGGGTCATTTTGTGGGTAATTTCACTGTCCTGGTGGTCCAGGACCTTCAAAAGGGTGATAGGTAGGAATGAAATGAGATGTGTCATTTATGCTCTTAGAATGCCTGAACGTACTACTTCAATGTTCGGCCTCTCTATGTGGCCAGGCTGTGTAAAAGTCCTACACACGTGGTATCGTCATACTCGGGAAGAGTAGCAGAATGTATTTTGGGGTGTAATTTTTGCTATATACATGCTATGTGTTAGAAATATCTTATAAATTGACAATTTTGTGTAAAAAAAAATACGTTTAAATTTTTTTCCACATATTCCAAAAACTTCTGGAAAAAAATTAACCATTCAAAAGACTCATTATGCCTCACAGATTATACGTTGGGGTGTTTGCTTTCCAAAATGGGGTCATTTTATGGGAAATTCCATTGTCCTGGTACTCCAGGGCCTTCAAAATTGTAATAGGTGGTTGAGAAATGAGATGCGTCATTTTTGCTCGTAGAACGTCTGAAGGTACTACATCAATGTTGGTGCTCTGTATGTGGCCAGGCTGTGTAAAAGTCTCACACATGTGGTATCGCCGTACTCGGGAAGAGTAGCAGAATGTATTTTGGGGTGTAATTTGTTGTATGCATATCCTGTGTGTGAGAAATAACCTGATAATATGACAATTTTGTAAAAAAAATAATAATAAAAAAAATCTTCATTTTGCAAAGAATTGTGGGAAAAAATGACAACTTAAAAAAACTCACCATGCTACTTACTTAATACCTTGGAATGTCTACTTTGTAAAAAGGGGTATTTTGGGGGTACTTGTACTTTCCTGACTTGTTAGTGTCTCATATATACTAATGTGGGTTATTTTTTACCAAAGATAGGTAGTAGTATACATTTTGGCCAAAATTTATGAAGAAAAATTACTAATTAGCAAAAATTTATGACAAAAACAAAGAAAAAGGCATTTTTTTCACAAAATTTACATTTTATTTTTATTTATAGCACAAAAAATAAAAAAAACCACTAGTGATTAAATACCACTAAAAGAAAGCTCTATTTGTGTGGAAAAAAGGACGCAAGTTTCATATGGATACAGTGTTGGATGACTGATTAATTGTCATTCAAACTGTGAGAGCGCTGAAAGCTGAAAATTGGTCTGGTCAGGAAAGGGGTGTAAGTGCACTGTATTGAGGTGGTTAATATATCTCAATTATAATAGGGATAATAAAGATAACAATCAGGAGGTTATTAATACATCCATTGTGGAGACAATACACAAAAGTAATATAAATATTATCTTCATATATTTATATACTGCCAATTTAAGTAATTCAAAGATGATGAACCTAAATATATTCCTGAACACCCCTATGGGTGCTAAACTGTGTTTGGGACAGTAATAGTAACCTGTCATTTAATAGATACAAAACAAAGATTAAAATATTAGAGCGGGGTAAGTAATTTTTTAATTCAAGTTATCTAGGAACAAAGAACTCGTGCAATGTTTTGGGGACTAGCCCATTTTAACCATGGCTGCCATATTTTATGAGTATGTTCTTTTTTGTGAGGCCGAAGAGAAATTTTTTTTTTTAATTTACCAGAAATGCCTGTTGCTAGGCACATCATCCTAATCTGTCTCTTACTCATCTGCGGAGATCTTCTTTCTTCTCTCCTCGTTGCGTTGTCTTCTGGGTAATGGGTTGCGCTGTGTTCTGGGAACAGTGTGTCCCAGAACACAGCGCGTCCCATTCTCAAAGTGCTGCGCGACTCGCGCATGCGCAGTAGGAAACGGGTAGTGAAGCCGCAAGGCTCCACTGCCTGTTTCCCTTAGCGAAAATGGCGGCGCCGGGACCCGAGACCGAGGGACGGGTCAGCCTCGGGCAGGCCAACATGGAGGGTGCCCTGGACAGGTAAGCGTGCTTATTAAAAGTCAGCAGCTACAGTGTTTGCAGCTGCTGACTTAAAATTTTTTTTTTTTAAACCGATCCCTCCTCTTTAAGTATAACGCTATCAGCTGTGATGGATTGAGATCTGACTCTGCATTCAATTATAACTCTTTGCTCATTTCCTTGGTTGAACCTTTAGCAGCGCTTTTCTGGTCTGCCAGCAGCCTATTTAGAGCATCAGCACAGGAATCTGGGCGTACCCCGGGTAGTCACGCTCACACTCTCTGTGCATGAGCGGTCGCTTTTTAAACATCAGGACTTTTTTACTTGCTAGCAACTCTTTGTTTTAAACCTGTTTTATGCTAATTGGAGACTTGTGGAAGCTCCCAAACAGAATTGTATCATTTACTCCTATAAATCTTTTTGATTAAACAATATCACACTATTTGGAGTATCATATCTTTTTTGCAAGATTTGCACAATCTTTTGAACACTTAGGATATTCACCGTGATTGAGAGACCATCCGGGATATTGACAAGAGACGCAAAAGAGATCAAGGAGATCTGTAGTTCATTTCTGAGGATCTGTGATCCAATTTGCGCTCTGTAACCTCCCTGAGTAAGGTGGTCACTGGTGGTCCAGTAAGCCTTCCTTTTACTAGAAGTGATGGGTATTATGAGGTCAAGTAATCACACCAAGTCACATATTCATATGAAGATCTTTTAGTCACTTTTATGGACTTCTTTTAGATATTCACTATATATTTTTTTTTTGTTTATATGAGATTGTATATGTGATTTTTGGCAAGTTTTTGGCAATATTTAGCCTTTTTTTTGGTTTATATGTGATTTAGGTTAACACTGTTCACATTATATGGTCACTAATCTACACTTTTTTCTACACAAATTCCTTAAGGTTGTGGGAGATTATATGAAGATCCATGTGAATTTATGGGGGAAAGCAAATAAAAGCTAGAGAAGTCCAAAAGCCCATTTATGTAACACAAAAACAACTGTTATCCAACCAGATAGAAATTTTGTTAGGTGTAAGAGAGTTGTGCATTACCATTCGTTAGGTAGCCAGTTGCAAAATTGCACAGGGACCAAAAGGTCTGTAGCCCAAAATTTTTTTTAAAAAGAAACAAAGGAGGAAAAAGCTAAATAGACCAATGTACTGATCAAAATGGATTGGGAATAGTAGATTGGTATCTAAGCAGGGCTCAAGTCCTGCGGGAACGCATGGGATTGGAGTTCCTGTACTTTTTCCACAACAGGAACTTAGTTCTTATTAGCAGCCGCGTGCTGCAAGACTTTGAAGTATGTGAGCTGCCACACCAGCAGCCGCTGACACAGCTCACAATAGTAAGTGCTGCACACCAGGGGTGGACTGACCATTCAGGCATTGCCAGTAGGGGGCCCAATGACAGCTTCCTCTTCGATCTACCTGTCAATCACAGCTAGCTGACGGGTAGATTAGGTCCCTGCTGCTAAGAGATTGTATTTAGATTGTATTGAGATTTTAGTTTAGACCTCTCGTTATGTGCTCCTCCCCACCGGCCCCTCCTGATTTTCTGTCTCCTCATCCCCCCCCCAGTCTCCTGCATACTTTCTCTGTGTGTCCCGCTGAATCCCCCCTCCTCTATCTTCAGTGCCATTTGATGAGAGAACCCAGAGGAGGAGCACAGCTATTCTGCTCACTGGACATGCAGGGGGAGAGGTGAGCTGAGGGAGGAACATCAGTTTGGGGTGGTAAGCTGAGCACAATACCTGGCAAAGTTTAATGCCAAGAGGGAAGTTTATGTGGAAATATCTGATGGGTTGGAATAGCAGCAAGTGTGTGTTGGAGCCCTGCAGAGTTTGCAGCCCCCCAAGCTAACATACATCTCCTAAGCAGGAACACATCACTATCTCCCCAAGCATTCTGTCCAGATAATGTGCAGTTCATTTATGACCTTTCCGTTTAACCCTGTGTTATTCAAACTTTGTTCAATGAAAAGTGTAAACTCACCACATAAACACTCTATATACAAAATACCATTCCCCAAAAAAGATCAGAACATGATGTTCACATTTGCATGGAAGCACAATTGAATGAATGCTGATTATTCAGAGAATTACCGTATTTATGTTTGTTGAGGATTATATTTTTTTTATGTACTTGGGGCCAGTTCACACCACATGCAGTTCAGTGCGTTTTTTTCTGCATCAAAAACGCATGGAAAGTAGGTTATATGGTTTTCAATGGCATAGTTCACACCAGTGCGGTCAGTTCCAGTTTGTTCCAGTAAAAAAAGTAGAACATGCTGCATTTTTTCTGCACTGGACTGTACTGGAACGCTGTAAAACTCATCAAAAATGCACCGTAACGCACCTAAATGCACTGCAACACACTCGTCCTTATAAGGTTAAGAAAAAAGAGGGGGGGAAGCACTGGACTGCATCAAAAATGCACCAAAAACCCATCAAAAACGTGCATGCAGAAAAGCACCTGGAACGCATCCAGACTGCATTTCTATGGTGTGAAGTGGCCCTAACAGTTAGGGCCAGTTCACACCAGACGCAGTTCCGTTCAGTTCCGTGCGCTTTTTTTCTGCACTAAAAATGCATGCCCAATGTTTTCCATGTATTCCAATGGATCTAATTCAGACCATGCAGTCAGTCTGGTGCAGAAACTGACTGGAAACTGACCGGAACTGACTGTATTGGTGCAGAAAAAATGTAACTGCACAAAACTGCATGGAACTGTATGTGGTGTGAACTGGCCCTTAAGCTTCATACACAATACGAAAATTGGATGAAAAATAAAATTTTTGAAGTGTTCGTGCATATGAGCATATAATTATTTTATTTTTTTTGGTGGGGGAGTGGATCTTGGGTGGGAGTTCCCACACTTTTTTTTCCCCAGGACTTGACCCCTGGATCTAAGAGAACATTTGAGAGAACTTCCTACAAAGAAAGACATTCAGGGTTAAGGGAGGAAATAGGGGCACTGGGACACAGACTACAGGAAATGGAGATGGGCCGGGATGATATTAGACAAGGAGTGGTTGATAACCAAGATGACAAAACATCATGAGGAAGTATTTATTTTCTGTTAGATCAAATGTATAATCAAGAAAATAGAGATTGTAGGCAAAATATACCTATAAGGGGCCTGCCTGAAAAAAAAAAACACTTTGAATTGTTTACAAAGGTGATCCGTCTGTTCCAGTTAAGGTGTTTCCAAAGGTGATCAGTCTGCACTGGATAAGATTGAATTAGACAGAGTCCATCGTGCCCTTGCCCCTACCCCTCAAAATGCTGAAAAACCAAGAGATATCATTTGTAAACTACATAGATATCCAATGAAAGAAACCATCATGAAAACAGCCCGCAATAAATCCATGGTTGATTTTGAAGGTGCACAAATAGCCTAATTTCCAGATTTATCATATAGCAACTCTTATGCAACGCAGAATGATTAAACCTTTGTTGGAAGTTCTACAAGCAGTTGATATTAAATATCGCTGGGGATATCCCTTTAAGGTTGTAGCAACCCAAAATGGGAAAACGGCAACACTTAAAACAAAAGATGACTTGCAACACTTTATAGAGGTGCTGGCGCTCCCACGGTTGGACTTTCTGGATTGGAGATTGAATAACTACAAACTATCACTACAACGACCAGAACGATGGCAACAAGTGCCAGTTAAAAATTGATGGACAATTGATGTAGATGTCGATAAGACAGGACTATAATCCGGTTATAGAAAGAAATGCCTGAGTAGTGGTGTAAAGTGAAAAAGTCTAAGAGGAAATTAGCAGATTGCCTAGAGTTGATTGGGGAGAATGTTTTGGGTGGTAGGGGGAGAGGTGTTTTTTTTCCTCTGTTCTCTCTGAATCCCCCACCACCCCCCTCTTTTTTCTTCCCCCCCCCCAAAAAAATATTTTGTATGTTTTCTCCCCTTTGGTGGGAATTTTTATGTGTTCTGAAATACCACAAAAAAAAATGATATAAAAATATAAATGGGGGGGGCGCATGCGCGAGGCTCTGCATGGAGGACGTGTTCCACTAGAGCTCCGCACTCCCCGCCGCAACATCGGACTATTATTACGGGTTTGAGCCACCCTGCAGCCCCGCTTTTTCGACATATCGCCTCCGGAACGCATACTGACCGTTACGGTATGGTCCTGACAAGTCAGCGAGGCAAGAACAAGCCTAAACCGATTAAGGAAGCTTTAGCCCGCGCCTCGTCCAAGATGGCGGCGAAGGCCCTAGCTCTGCAACGTGCTGCTTCCCCAGACGGTACAGGCCACACGGATAGTGATGAGGAGGATGACCACGCTGAGGGCCCCCCCCGCTATTCCACCCTCAGGATTATCCCAGGCGGACTTCTTATCCCTGATGGAGACCATGCTCCACAAGGCACTTAAATCCACCTCGGACCAGATCACCAACAAGCTGACCAGAGAGATCAGAGAATTGGGCCAACGTACGTCGGATCTGGAAACCAGAGTTGATGATATTGAACTTACATTACAAGAGCAGGTCCGGGAGCAAGCGGCCCTGCGAGATGAGAATACCACCCTTCTCTCTCGCCTAGAAGACGCGGAGAATCAATCTCGTAGATCCAACCTGCGCTTGCGAGGTATACCAGAAGCAATTGATGATGTCCAATCTTTTGTTACTGCCCTCTTCCAAGAACTGCCGCCTTCCATACCGATCGAACGATTGGAATTCGATCGGATACATAGGGCCCTCACCCGACGACAACCTGATGGCCCTCCGCGGGACATCATCATTAAACTCCATTTCTTTTGTACGAAGGAACAATTACTGGCTGCTGCACGTACGAAAGACAACCTTATCTTTCAAGACTATACTTACCAACTCTTCTCCGATTTAGCCCCTCTAACGATCGCAAAACGCCGCGCGATGAAGCCACAGCTACAGGTTCTGCAACAACATCAGGTGAAATATACGTGGCGATTTCCCTTCGCTTTACAGTTCTCGTTCCAAGGGCAGCAACACACCTGTACCTCTCCTGAAGCCCTCCAGAGTCTCCTGGAATCCCTTCGCTTGGCTGCTCCACCTCAGCCTTCTGAGGTGGCCTTACCTCGTACCCCAGCCCGGATCTCGAATCACCCTTACGCTGCCACTCCGAGAAGGCCTCCACCAGCTCCTTCTTCTGTACGAAAAGGGACCCCAGCTCGTCCGCCTCGTGAGACTGCATCTGACCGTCCGTTATACTCACCACGCTGAATCCTGTCGTTTACTTTTATACTGAGTGCTACCGGAGGTACCCTGGTGTGAGGCCCTGACACGTTCGTATTTTCATTGCCTAACTCCTCCACCAGGGCTTAAGGAGACTGTCCTGTGATGGGCTTTCCCCCTTTTCTGTGTATGTTTTGGGGGGGGCTCATGCAGTCTCCTATCACCCTCTGGAGTTGCACAGGTTCGAACCCTGTTATTCCTGAACTTTTCTTTTTTTTTTATTATTATTATTTTTTTCTTTTATATATATTTTTTGTGCTGTTGTTAGCCAAATTTTGTTCTGTTCCTGTTACATGAACACTGTTATGTGGTCTAAATGACTTGCTCCTTTATTTAGCATACGATTACTCTTGCACACACAGTGAGTCTGTCTGTAAGAGTGTTTAGCTAGTCACGCTATTGTTCATAGCTTGCTACTAGTGGCTATCCTAATGTGATATCTCATTGCTGTTTAAGGACTTCTTAGATCTGTTTTCAATAGATTCCGTTTGTGGCGGGGAACTGTCATTGCTTCCCCCTAGTATGGTGTGCAGACCCTCCAGTTGGCTGGCCAGCTGGGGAGTCTGCGCACTGTTTGGTCGGGCAACAGATTTCTGTTTTCCCCACCACAAGTTATCCGGGTCTTTGCCTTACAAATCTAACTTCTCTATCCCTATTTCTCTATTCTTCTTCCCTCCTTTCCTTCCTCCCCCTTTGGTCGTGTGTCGGTGGGACGGCGGGGTCCTGGAGACGCCCCTTAATATTTTTCAAATACCCTCCCGATGGCCCCCATAAACATTATTTCGCTAAATGTTAAGGGGTTAAACTCCCCTAACAAACGGGTCAAGGCTTTCAAGACTTTTGCGTCCCTGAAGGCTGGCATAGTAGCTCTTCAGGAAACCCATTTTTCCTCTAACGCAACCCCAAAATATTTTAATTCGCGATATCCCCAGGTTTTTACCGCATCCGCAGCCATGAAACAGCGTGGTGTGCTGATAGCTATCCATCATACCCTCCCCTTTTCGGTACTCTCAGAAATTAAAGACCCTGAGGGGCGATATATTATTCTAGTAGGCCTACTCCAAGATGTAGAAACTACTTTGGTCTCTTATTATGCCCCCAATAACAACCCCATCCCCTTCTTTTCACATCTGGTCCAGGTCTTACGGACCCATTGTAAGGGCACCCTGCTTCTATGTGGGGATTCCAATCTAGTTCTGCAACCCCATCTGGACAAATCCCCATATGCCCCTGAACAGTACGCTCTGTCCCTACGGTTTCGGAAACTACTACAACAAGCCTCTCTACTTGACACATGGCGTGAATGTCACCCGTCCAGGAAAAATTATACTTTTTATTCCTATCCCCATAATTCCTTTTCCAGAATTGATCATATCTTCCTGTCAGTTGCTTCATCCCCAATTCTGATTGATTCCTCTATTCACCCCATATCGTGGTCGGACCACTGCGCAGTAATAACCTCTATATCCTCTCTGATTCCACAATCCAGAGATCGCTCATGGTGCATTAATGAAGCTCATCTCACCAATCAGTCTTTCCTTTAGACATTCAAGTTGCCCTTAGGGACTATATAAAAAATAATTCCACCCCTGAAATCTCCCCTACTTTACTTTGGGAAGCACATAAGCCAGTAATCAGAGGCACCTGTATCTCAGTATCCACACATCTTAAGAAAACTAAAAAACTCCACCTGGCTGGGTTGGAACAGAAATTTCACCAAGCCTTTCTACAGTTCCAGTCCTCCCCAACAGATCAAAATCGATTGACGATGGAAAAATCCAGAGTTGAGTTGGATCTGCTGCTGGCTGAGTCGGCTGACAAGGCTATCCGTAGATCCAATCATACTCTCTATATGAAAGCTAATAAACCGGATACGTTATTGGCTATGCGCCTTAGACACCCTGATAGAGCCCAAGCCCCCATTAGACTTAAAATAGGTAAGAATATTTACACGAGTAACCCCGTTAAAGTACTCCCGGAATTCCGTAATCGCCTTGAAACCCTATATAAAGTTAAATCTACTTTCTCTCAACGGACGGCTGACCAACTATTTCAAGACCTTTCCCTGCCATCTATGACTGACACTGATAGGGAATCCCTAGAAGCGCCCATTAAATGGGAAGAAATACTTGCAGCTATCAAGACACTCAAGCCGCATAAGAGACCTGGCCCAGATGGGCTATCTGCCACATATTATAAAAAATTTGCCCCCATTCTGACCCCTCTCCTTTGTAAATCCTTTAATGCCCTTCTGCTGAATCGGACGTTTGGTCGAGACACCCTAACCGCTATAATAGCTATGATTCCCAAACCTAACACTGATAACTCCTTATGGTCTAATTTTCGACCTATTTCCTTGCTGAACCTGGACATTAAACTCCTAGCCAAAATTTTAGCCCTTCGTCTTAACCCGATAATTGGTAAGTTGGTCAATAAGGATCAGGTGGGCTTTATGCCTCGACGCCAAGCTAGTGATAATGTGAGACGGGTAATCTTACTCCAACACCTAGCCAAGACCCGTAAAATTCTGATGCACCTGTTATCTCTTGATATAAGAAAAGCATTTGACACGGTGTCCTGGCCCTACCTAGACTATATCCTCAAGCGCTGGGGGTTTGGCCCTCATTTTCTTCAATGGGTGAATGCTCTTTACAATCAACCACAAGCCTATATTAAATACTCGGGTTTCCGTTCAGATGCTTTTCCCATAGAAAGAGGAACTAGACAGGGCTGCCCCCTTTCCCCCCTTATTTTTGCTTTGACTATCGAACCTCTCGCTGCCCTAATCAGAAACTCCCCTGATATAAAAGGACTTGAAGTAGCATCCACCTCTCACAAAATCTGTTTATTTGCCGACGACGCGCTCCTATTCGTGACCTCCCCCTGAACAACCCTCCCGAATCTTATTTCTATTCTAGATAAATTTGCAACTATCTCGGACCTAGAAGTTAACCAACAGAAATCTAAAGCTCTAAATGTGTCCCTCTCTCCCTCGGAATTGGCACATATACAAAGTAACTTCCCCTTTCCTTGGTCCGCTTCTACACTCCCATACTTGGGAGTTAAACTGACCGGAGATCCTTCCGCTCTTTTCCGTGCTAACTATATTCCCATGCTATCGCACCTTACCTCACTGTTAGAAAACTGGAAACCCCTCTGTGTCTCCTGGATAGGCAGAATTACGGCCGTTAAGATGACTCTACTGCCTAAACTCCTCTACCTCTATAGGGTTCTCCCAATCCCAGTCCCGTCCTACTTCCATCGTATTATACAGTAGTGATGGACGAACTTCCGACGGGACGTTTCGCGAACGCGAAACGCGAACGGACACAAACGTTCGCGAAAACGACCGTTCGCCGCGGGCTCCATTGACTTCAATGGGAGGCGAATTTCGCAAACCTTTAGGTCGAATTTGCGGCCACGGGGTAATTATTAGGGGGTAGCACGTAGTCCCACCACCTGGACAATAGCATAATACATGTATGAGGTGAATTTGGGATCGATAACTACAAGCATTTTTTTTTTATTTGGGAAATTGTTCTGACAATTCAGGACTATGGAGCTAATGAAGGCAATGGAGGAGAGGGAAGGTCAGGGACCAGGGTAGGCAAACAAGAGGGTGCAGGAGATACAGAGCACTGACAGCAGCACCGTAATACAGAGCACTGACATCAGCACCGTGACATACAGCGCTGACAGCAGCTCCGTGACATACAGCGCTGACAGCAGCTCCGTGACATACAGCGCTGACAGCAGCTCCGTGACATACAGCGCTGACAGCAGCTCCGTGACATACAGCGCTGACAGCAGCTCCGTGACATACAGCGCTGACAGCAGCACCGTGACATACAGCGCTGACAGCAGCTCCGTGACATACAGCGCTGACAGCAGCTCCGTGACATACAGCGCTGACAGCAGCTCCGTGACATACAGCACTGACAGCAGCTCCGTGACATACAGCGCTGACAGCAGCTCCGTGACATACAGCGCTGACAGCAGCACCGTGACATACAGCGCTGACAGCAGCTCCGTGACATACAGCGCTGACAGCAGCTCCGTGACATACAGCGCTGACAGCAGCTCCGTGACATACAGCGCTGACAGCAGCTCCGTGACATACAGCGCTGACAGCAGCTCCGTGACATACAGCGCTGACAGCAGCTCCGTGACATACAGCGCTGACAGCAGCTCCGTGACATACAGCGCTGACAGCAGCTCCGTGACATACAGCGCTGACAGCAGCTCCGTGACATACAGCGCTGACAGCAGCTCCGTGACATACAGCGCTGACAGCAGCTCCGTGACATACAGCGCTGACAGCAGCACCGTGACATACAGCGCTGACAGCAGCTCCGTGACATACAGCGCTGACAGCAGCTCCGTGACATACAGCGCTGACAGCAGCTCCGTGACATACAGCACTGACAGCAGCTCCGTGACATACAGCGCTGACAGCAGCTCCGTGACATACAGCGCTGACAGCAGCACCGTGACATACAGCGCTGACAGCAGCTCCGTGACATACAGCGCTGACAGCAGCTCCGTGACATACAGCGCTGACAGCAGCTCCGTGACATACAGCGCTGACAGCAGCTCCGTGACATACAGCGCTGACAGCAGCTCCGTGACATACAGCGCTGACAGCAGCTCCGTGACATACAGCGCTGACAGCAGCTCCGTGACATACAGCGCTGACAGCAGCTCCGTGACATACAGCGCTGACAGCAGCTCCGTGACATACAGCGCTGACAGCAGCTCCGTGACATACAGCGCTGACAGCAGCACCGTAAGCAGCCCCAGGAGGAAGTCAGCACAGCACAGGGATGGTGTGATCCCCTCATAATAAGAACCCCCAGGAGGAAGTCAGCACAGCACAGGGATGGTGGGAGCCCCTCATAATAAGAACACCCAGGAGGAAGTCAGCACAGCACAGGGATGGTGGGAACCCCTCATAATAAGCAGCCCCAGTAGAAATATGACACCGCTCAACCTCTTCAAAGAGGAGGGTAGGGGCATATAGTACGGTGTGCTTTTTTGGGTCAGGGAAGTGAGCCAAATGAATTAAGAAGGTCTGTGTGCTTGATTCCAAAAATTGTTTATAGACATATACATGGTCTACTGATCACATGTGTTGAATTCCTCCGAGATCCATGCCTCATTCATTTTTAGAAATGTGAGGTAGTTAACACTGTGGTGAGCTAGGCGAGTACGCTTATCGGTCACAATCCCCCCTGCTGCGCTGAACGTCCTTTCGGACAGGACACTGGATGAGGGGCAAGCCAACAGTTCGATTGCAAATTGGGCAAGCTCTGGCCAGAGGTCAAGCCTGCCCACCCAGTAGTCTAGGGGTTCATCACTCCTCAGAGCGTCCACATCGGCCGTTAACCCAATGTAGTCGGACACCTGACGGTCTAGGCGTTCCCTGATGCTGGATCCGGATGACACCTGTCGATGGGTCGGCTGAAAGAATGACCTCATATCCGAAGTCACCAACACATCTTCAAACCGGCCTCTTCTTGCAGGCGCTGTTGGATTGGTACCCGCAAATCCTTCTCTGGGAGTGGGAATTGCTCCTCTGCCAGCGCACGCAAAAGCAGAATGCAGCATTTCTCGAAGCAAGGCCTGGAAGTGCTGCATTCTGACAGCCCTCTGCGACGGCGGTAACATTTCCGCCATTTTGTGTTTGTACCGGGGGTCTAAGTACGTTGCCACCCAGTACTGGTCCTTGACCCTCATGCTTTTTATACGGGGGTCCCTATTAAAACACTGGAGCATGAAGGCCCCCATTTGCACTAAAGTGGAAGCGGTGTGGTGGCCTGGCTCCTGCTCATCATCCAGGATAATGTCGTCCTCTTCATTCTCCTCTCCCCATCCTCGCACAACAGGGATCCCAGAAAGGTTTAAAGCATGCTCTTCTTGCTCCTGCTCATCCGCCCCGGCACCATCCTCCTCTGACTCCTCATCAGACTCCTGTTGTTGACTTGTCTCAGATAGAGTAGCCCCCCCTGGGAATTCATCCAGCATTGCGACTTCCTCATCTTCCCGCTCCTGCTCCTCCACAGCCTGATCAATGACACGACGCAATGCACGCTCCAGAAAGAAGGCATAAGGTACCATGTCACTGATGGCGCCATGGCTGCGACTGACCAGTTTGGTGATCTCCTCAAATGGCCGCAGAAGTCTGCATGTGTCGCGCATGAGCAGCCACTGGCGCGGTGAAAAAAAACCCAGCTCCCCAGAACCGTTTCTTTCGCAGAGTTCATACAGGTAGACGTTAACTGCACGTTTCTGCTGGAGCAGCCTATCAAGCATATAGAAGGTTGAGTTCCATCGCGTCGGGCAATCGCAAATAAGACGTCTGACCGGCAGATGGTGTCGCCGCTGAATGTCAGCAAGGCGAGCCATGGCCGTGTAAGATCTTCTGAAATGGGCCGAGATTTTCCTTGCCTGCCGCAAGATGTCCTGGACCCCAGGGTATTTGACAAGGAATCGCTGCACGACCAAGTTTAAGACGTGTGCCATGCACGGCACGTGCGTGATTTTGCCCTGTTTCAATGCGCTAAGCAGATTGGCACCGTTGTCACACACCACTTTACCAACTGTCAAATTGAGCGGTGTTAGCCACTCATCTGCCTGTGAACGCAAAGCTGAAAGGAGTGCCGGGCCAGTGTGGCTCTTTGCTTCCAGGCACAACAGACGCAGCACGGCATGGCAACGTCTCACCTGGCATGTGGAATAGGTTCTGGGGAGCTTGGGCGGTGCAGTGGAAGAGACGCTAGCAGCGGAAAAGGAGGAGGCAGCTGAGGAGGAGAGGGAGGAGGATGGAGTAGGAGGAGGAGAAGAAGAGTCAGGCCTGCATGCAATCCGTGGCGGTAAAACCAAATCTACACGGGTGCCACGGGTTACATGCTTGACGGCCGTCAGAAGGTTCACCCAGTGGGCAGTAAAACTGATATACCTTCCCTGCCCGTGTTTGCTAGACCACGTGTCTGTGGTCAGATGTATCTTGGCACCGACACTGTGTGCCAGAGATACATTCACTTGCCGCTGAACATGGCCATATAGCTCTGGGATGCCCTTCTCTGAGAAATACTTCCTTCCTGGGACCTTCCATTGTGGTGTTCCAATGGCCACAAATTTGCGAAAGGCCTCCGAGTCCACCAGTTTATATGGCAGTAGTTGGCGGGCTATGAGTTCTGACAAGCCAGCCGCCAACCGTTGGGCAAGAGGGTTATCCGGCGTCATCATTTTTTTACGCTCAAACATTAGGCCCACGGAAGCCTGCCTTTTTGCAGAAAAATGTGAGCTTGGCGTGATGGAAGGTGGAGTGGAGGACAATTGTGAGGAGAGAGGAGAAGGAGAAGTAGAAGACGAGGCTGGACGGTGAGAGCCTGCAGTGTGGCTTTGTGTGTTCCGTTGCTCCCACTGGGCTCGGTGATGGCTGCTCATGTGCCTTCTTAAGGCGGTCGTCCCTAGGTGAGTATTGGGCTTACCGCGACTAACGCGTTGACTGCAAAGATTGCAGATGGCAACGCTATTGTCAGCAGCGGACACGTTAAAAAAAGCCCACACTGCGGAGCCATGTGCCGGTGTCCTGGGAGCGCCAGATGTGACCGTACATGGTCGATGACTCGCTCCTGATACATTTGCAGTCTGCTTTGTCCCTGCTGTGCAATGTAAGTCATTGCTGCTTCTCCTCCCTATCTGCTGGTCCATATCTCCCTCTGAACTCCCCTCCTCTTCCTCTCTTGTGGGCACCCACGTGACATCACTAGACACGTCATCATCAACGTCACCTTCCCCACCGCTATAAGTAGAGTAGGCAGCAACACCGGGGACCAACCTCCTCCTTGGGCTGATCTGGGTACTGGCGTCAGACTGCTGAGTAGCGCTTGTTGCTACCTCCTCTTCCTGATCCAATACCAAGAGTGGCTGCGCATCAGAAATGTCCTCTTGATATGGATCGGAAAATAATTCCAGTGACTCAAGCGGAAGGTATGTGGTGGTGGTGGTGGTGGTCGTGTTGTTGGTGGTAGTGTCTTTGGGGGTGCACATAGCAGAGAGTGAAGAAGAGGGTGCAGATCGAGAGGATGAGGAGGGTGCAGAAGAGTAAGGCTGAGCGAGCCACTCAACCAAGTCTGGTGCATCCTTTAAAGTAATTGAACGCACCTTCTGCAACTTCCCACTTTGGCTCAAGCCTGTTGCTCCTGCCCTACCCCTACCACCCCTGCGGAAGGGCCTGCCTCTTCCTCTGCATGTCATTTTTTAAATGACCCTGTGACAAAACTCTTAGTCCCTATACCGCTGAAGGACTGCTGCAGTATAGGTGAGCGGTCAGCAGTGGTGCACGTCAACCCTATCTATTGTGGACCTATAGCGGTCCTTACAGAACAGCAGACTGTACCGCACTCAAGCCTATGTACCGTAGCACCCTATACCAAGTTACCAGTCCTTATAAGAACTTTTGTGGACCAAGCAGGTTGTGTATTAGTGTTTAGCAGACTGTACGTCAGTCCCTATACCGCTGAAGGACTGCTGCAGTATAGGGCAGCGGTCAGCAGTGGTGCACGTCAACCCTATCTATTGTGGACCGATAGCGGTCCTTACAGAACAGCAGACTGTACCGCACTCAAGCCTATGTACCGTAGCACCCTATACCAAGTTACCAGTCCTTATAAGAACTTTTGTGGACCAAGCAGGTTGTGTGTTAGTGTTTAGCAGACTGTGCGTCAGTCCCTATACCGCTGAAGGACTGCTGCAGTATAGGGCAGCGGTCAGCAGTAGTGCACGGCAACCCTATGTATTGTGGACCGATAGCGGTCCTTACAGAACAGCAGACTGTAACGCACTCAGGCCTATGTACCGTAGCACCCTATACCAAGTTACCAGTCCTTATAAGAACTTTTGTGGACCAAGCAGGTTGTGTGTTAGTGATTAGCAGACTGTACGTCAGTCCCTATACCAATGAAGGACTGCTGCAGTATAGGGCAGCGGTCAGCAGTAGTGCACGGCAACCCTATGTATTGTGGACCGATAGCGGTCCTTACAGAACAGCAGACTGTAACGCACTCAGGCCTATGTACCGTAGCACCCTATACCAAGTTACCAGTCCTTATAAAAACTTTTGTGGACCAAGCAGGTTGTGTGTTAGTGTTTAGCAGACTGTGCGTCAGTCCCTATACCGCTGAAGGACTGCTGCAGTATAGGGCAGCGGTCAGCAGTGGTGCACGTCAACCCTATCTATTGTGGACCGATAGCGGTCCTTACAGAACAGCAGACTGTACCGCACTCAAGCCTATGTACCGTAGCACCCTATACCAAGTTACCAGTCCTTATAAGAACTTTTGTGGACCAAGCAGGTTGTGTATTAGTGTTTAGCAGACTGTACGTCAGTCCCTATACCGCTGAAGGACTGCTGCAGTATAGGGCAGCGGTCAGCAGTGGTGCACGTCAACCCTATCTATTGTGGACCGATAGCGGTCCTTACAGAACAGCAGACTGTACCGCACTCAAGCCTATGTACCGTAGCACCCTATACCAAGTTACCAGTCCTTATAAGAACTTTTGTGGAACAAGCAGGTTGTGTGTTAGTGATTAGCAGACTGTACGTCAGTCCCTATACCAATGAAGGACTGCTGCAGTATAGGGCAGCGGTCAGCAGTAGTGCACGGCAACCCTATGTATTGTGGACCGATAGCGGTCCTTACAGAACAGCAGACTGTACTGCACTCAGGCCTATGTACCGTAGCACCCTATACCAAGTTACCAGTCCTTATAAGAACTTTTGTGGACCAAGCAGGTTGTGTGTTAGTGTTTAGCAGACTGTGCGTCAGTCCCTATACCGCTGAAGGACTGCTGCAGTATAGGGCAGCGGTCAGCAGTAGTGCACGGCAACCCTATGTATTGTGGACCGATAGCGGTCCTTACAGAACAGCAGACTGTAACGCACTCAGGCCTATGTACCGTAGCACCCTATACCAAGTTACCAGTCCTTATAAGAACTTTTGTGGACCAAGCAGGTTGTGTGTTAGTGATTAGCAGACTGTACGTCAGTCCCTATACCAATGAAGGACTGCTGCAGTATAGGGCAGCGGTCAGCAGTAGTGCACGGCAACCCTATGTATTGTGGACCGATAGCGGTCCTTACAGAACAGCAGACTGTAACGCACTCAGGCCTATGTACCGTAGCACCCTATACCAAGTTACCAGTCCTTATAAAAACTTTTGTGGACCAAGCAGGTTGTGTGTTAGTGTTTAGCAGACTGTGCGTCAGTCCCTATACCGCTGAAGGACTGCTGCAGTATAGGGCAGCGGTCAGCAGTGGTGCACGTCAACCCTATCTATTGTGGACCGATAGCGGTCCTTACAGAACAGCAGACTGTACCGCACTCAAGCCTATGTACCGTAGCACCCTATACCAAGTTACCAGTCCTTATAAGAACTTTTGTGGACCAAGCAGGTTGTGTATTAGTGTTTAGCAGACTGTACGTCAGTCCCTATACCGCTGAAGGACTGCTGCAGTATAGGGCAGCGGTCAGCAGTGGTGCACGTCAACCCTATCTATTGTGGACCGATAGCGGTCCTTACAGAACAGCAGACTGTACCGCACTCAAGCCTATGTACCGTAGCACCCTATACCAAGTTACCAGTCCTTATAAGAACTTTTGTGGAACAAGCAGGTTGTGTGTTAGTGATTAGCAGACTGTACGTCAGTCCCTATACCAATGAAGGACTGCTGCAGTATAGGGCAGCGGTCAGCAGTAGTGCACGGCAACCCTATGTATTGTGGACCGATAGCGGTCCTTACAGAACAGCAGACTGTAACGCACTCAGGCCTATGTACCGTAGCACCCTATACCAAGTTACCAGTCCTTATAAGAACTTTTGTGGACCAAGCAGGTTGTGTGTTAGTGATTAGCAGACTGTACGTCAGTCCCTATACCAATGAAGGACTGCTGCAGTATAGGGCAGCGGTCAGCAGTAGTGCACGGCAACCCTATGTATTGTGGACCGATAGCGGTCCTTACAGAACAGCAGACTGTACTGCACTCAGGCCTATGTACCGTAGCACCCTATACCAAGTTACCAGTCCTTATAAAAACTTTTGTGGACCAAGCAGGTTGTGTGTTAGTGTTTAGCAGACTGTGCGTCAGTCCCTATACCGCTGAAGGACTGCTGCAGTATAGGGCAGCGGTCAGCAGTAGTGCACGGCAACCCTATGTATTGTGGACCGATAGCGGTCCTTACAGAACAGCAGACTGTAACGCACTCAGGCCTATGTACCGTAGCACCCTATACCAAGTTACCAGTCCTTATAAGAACTTTTGTGGACCAAGCAGGTTGTGTGTTAGTGATTAGCAGACTGTACGTCAGTCCCTATACCAATGAAGGACTGCTGCAGTATAGGGCAGCGGTCAGCAGTAGTGCACGGCAACCCTATGTATTGTGGACCGATAGCGGTCCTTACAGAACAGCAGACTGTACCGCACCCAAGCCTATGTACCGTAGCACCCTAGACAGACCAAGTTACCAGTCCTGATAAAGAGCTTTGTGGAACAAGTGAGTTGTGAATGATTAGCAGACTGCAGCAGAAGGGCAGCAGTCAAGTATAATATTCTTTCTATATTTGGAAGAAAGAATATTATACGTGTACAAGCCTATTACCGTACCACTGATACCAGTCCTGAAAAGAACCTTTGTGGAACTAATAGTAACAGCAAGTCTTTAAAATTATCCTCACTGCCTGACACACTGCTTCCTGCCTGTCCCTATACAAATTGGCAAAAAAGAGTAGGCTGGAACGATTAGCTGGAACAGCTCTTTTGTGGACCTGATAGTAACAGCTAATGATGATGATGATGATGATGATGAAGAAAGACTAATCTGGCTGAGCTGTCCCTAAAATAGCAGCATACAGCGCTCTGTCCCTTTATCTAAACTGACAAAAGAAACTCAGGCTGCTGACCTAACACCTATACCAGTCCTGAAAAGAACTTTTGTGTACCAAATAGCTAGCGTTTTCTCTGTCCCTACTCCACACAGGATCCTTTCCCTACAGTGACAGAAGAAAGAATGTAAAATGGCCACCGGATCGGGTGTATTTATAGGTTAGGGGGAATGTCCAAGTGTCCATGAGCTGTCATGTCTCAATTGGTTGTCCTGTAACACATGATAAACGTGTCACGAAAGGTTAAAGTTCTTGTATACATTAAACACGTAAGTCCGCCGGGGCGAACGACGGAAAAAGGCGTTCGAACCCGCGGACGGCGAAAGTCGGAAATTCGCCGCGAAACGACCGCCGGGCGAACCGTTCGGCCATCACTATTATACAGTCTCGGGTGTTCAAGTACATTTGGGGTCCAATCAAACCCAGGGTTCCGAGATCCATTCTTCTCCGGGATAGAAGTAGGGGAGGTCTTGGTATACCTAATTTTACTCGATATTATCAGGCTGCCCAGCTGGCTCAGGTGACCCTGTTTCATGCTACTACAGAAATCCCCCTATGGGTCAGCTTGGAAGCGATAGAGTTATACCCTTTACTGATACACAACATATTATGGCTCCCACCCTCGGCGCGTGGCCCTATAACTAATCCTATCACGAAGCCCTCTCTAAAAATATGGGACAGATTGTGTGGTCCTTTTGGGCTGGCCTCTCGGCATTCCCCCCTACTTTCCTTCTTTGGCCACCCCCGTTTCTACCCAGCTCTGACGGAGCCTGGGTCATTTATCCTCTGGTCCCAAGCTGGTCTCTGCAGAATACTTGATCTCGTTACTAATACCTCTCTTAGATCTTTCTCAGTTCTTCAGACCCAAAAGGGTTTACCCCCCTCTGAAGCTTTCCGATACCTCCAAATAGCCCATTTCGTCAAATCAATAATTGGCTCCTCTACCTCTCTCACCAATATGTCTTTTTTCGAGAAAACTTGCTCCTCAAACCCTCACGCCCCGGGTACTATCTCAGCCATCTATACCCACCTAACCAACTCCTCTACTACCCTTCCCTCTTATGCTGCGCAGTGGTCCAAGGACCTACGATTGACCCTTGATATGGAGAGCTGGTCCCATGTGTGGGCCATGACTAAATCATCTACTCAAAACATAGTAGCCCTAGAGGCTAATTATAAAGTGCTCATGCGGTGGTATCTGGTCCCAGCTAGGATCTCCAAATTCCTACCAAATTACTCTCCAGTATGTTTCCGAGGCTGTGGGGAAAGGGGTACACATGCTCATATATGGTGGACATGCCCGATAGTACAGCGCTTCTGGCTGGCAGTTTTCCAAATTGTTTCAGCATTGCTACATGATACCCTAGCCCTAAATCATATCCCGGGAGATTATACCAAATCGCAATGCCGTCTTCTCCTTCAATTGACTACAGCTGCAAAACAGACTATAGCTAAAGCTTGGAAGACCCCGAACCTTCATATAACTGAAACTAAACATAGAGTGACTCGTGCTATGATCCATAGCAAGATTGAAGCGACGTTGCTAGACCGTGTCCCCCTCCATTCGCGAATTTGGGCTCCATGGGTCGATAACTTTCTTCCCCAAGATTTTGATTCTACCCTTCTTGTACCATAAACTGAGTTCGCACTTTAACTGGTTAATCTGATGGCTGTCTAGGGCTCCGAGTGCTCCTACCGACACTGACCACCCCCCTCCCTCCCCTCTCCCCCACTTCTATTCTGTCCCCCCTTTACATGCTACCTTTTTTTCTTCCTACTCTGTCTCCCCCCTTTTTTTTTCTCTTTTTCTTTCTCTTTTTCTTAGCCTATGGCTACATACGATTTACCTGTGTTTCTTGAACCATGAACAAGGCCTGTTTACTGGCGAATTGACTGTTCTTATGTTCTCCCATATCCCGACATAGTAGTTTTGCTGTTTATGCTGAAGCTGGGTGGGGGGTCTTTCCCCCCCCTACTAGATTTCATTCTATGGAATTCCTTAATCTCCTTGTTTTAACTTGAAGAGAGCTAACGTAATACCCTCTACTATGTATACTTTGTGACTTTATGCTTTCTTTATTTTTGTTTTGGTCTTTTATCCCTGTTAAATTGATGTCATGCGCTGTATTTACGGCCTCGAATGTGTCTGACTGTAACCTTTGTCCTTATGTTTCTACACAATAAAAAATTTGAACAGAAAAATATAAATGGAAGCCCAGGGTTCACAAGGTACCCTGTTCATGTTTTTATTAATATTTTCCCCAATAGATCAGTCCCAAGACAAGGGACTTTGTTTTCTGCCAAAAGGCAGAGGGGGGGGGGGGGGGGGTGCCAGGCACATGTGATGCACCTCTGCCCAGATTCACCCTCCCTTTAGGGGGATGTGCCACAGACAGTGGCATAGTAGGTCATGGTTTTTAGATGGTTTTGTAAGTTTTTGTTTCTTTTTTTTTCTCCACCTCCTTCATCTCATCAGATGCATCCAGGGTGAGAGAGCTCAGAAGGCCGGGTGCAGACACCGATCAGGCACAGCAGTACAATAAGAGACTCATGGGATTAATGAGAGAATGGCAGGTAGAATGAAGATTGTACCATAATGTGAGAGGGCTTTGTTCGAATGGTAAGAGGGGCCGCCTGTGTCACATTAAGGCAGAGATCGTTTTTTTGCAAGAGACACACTTGGTGATGGGGTCGACCCCTCGTATTCCTCTTTTTCCATATAATCAATGGTTTCATGCACCTTCACCCATTCCTAGGGCTAGAGGAGTTACAATAGCTATACACAAACAATGTCCCCTAGTACTTACAGAAATATGAGTAGGTCCTGAGGGCTGCTTTCTTTTTGTTCAAGGAAAAATCCAGGGCCAGTGTTATACCCTAGCTACTATATATGCCCCCAATAGCCATACAGTTAAATTTTTATCTAAAACTTTGCCTATTTTGGGGAAGTTTCAGGAAGGTTTACTGGTTATGGGAGGGGATTTCTAACATTAACTTGGACCCTAGTCTAGACACTTCTTCTTAATGCTTTTTATGTCTCATAAAGCATTAAGATATGTTAAACAGCACCTTTGCTCTCTGCATTTGGTGGACAGTTAGAGGGTACTGCATGAGCAGGACAGGGATTTCAGTTATTACTCTAAAATACATAAAGTATATTCAAGGATCGATATGTTGTTCGATCAATGTTATCTGAATTATGTAAATTCGTCAACTATTGAGTCAATCGCTATGTCAGACCATGCTCCAATAAGTTTAACGATATGGCCGGCATCGATTGGGTGTTTGGAAAGAACATGGCGATTGAATGAATCTATTTTGTTTGATAAACAGAATGTGGAATCTTTGTCCCGCGCATTAGCATTATATTTTGAGACCAATACATCAGAGGAGGTGTCCGACCAAGTGGTATGGGAAGCACACAAGGCAGTCATCAGTGGGGAGTTAATTTCAATGGGTTTGCATATTAAAAAAGAGAGACAAAAGGAAATGGTTGGGTTGGGAAATACATAAACTTGACATTAAACATAAGGCCCATTAAAAACCTAGGGACATGCAGAGACTGGAGAAACTGTGGGCAGACTTAAAACAGCTTCTCGATCGAAAAGTTAAAAATAAACATAGATACTTTACTCACCGATTCTATGTACAGGGGAATAAGGGTGGAAGACTATTGGCTAGACAACTAAATAAACAACAGAATCCACACCATTTTCACACTATAAAGACAGACGATAAGTATATAGTGGACTCCCAAGCAATAACAGCTGAGTTTCATCGTTTTTATGCATCTCTATATAACGCTTCAGTTCCCATGGGGGTCGGGGGAAGGTGGACGCTTGGATAGAATTTGGGAATACCTTGAGGCCTCAGGGCTACAGGCCATTCCATCTGCAGCCTTGGAGGAAATGGAAAAAGCAATCTCCATTGAAGAACTGGGTGGAGCGATTGCGACTTTGCCATTAAGTAAAAGCCTGGGACCTGATGGTTTCACAGATATGTATTATAAAAAGTTTTCCTCAATCCTGTTGGTTCCTCCTTGTAGACACCTTAACTCTATCTCGGTCTCTAACCCATTGCCTTCAGAGGCACTGTTGGCTTATGTGACGGTTCTCCCGAAGGTAGGGAAAGACCCTCATTGCTGTGCCAGCTACAGACCCATCTCCCTCCTTAACTCTGACACTAAGCTCCTGGCTAAAATTCTGGCCCTAAGGTTACAAGAACATATAGTTAAATTGATTCACCCAGATCAAACAGAGTTTATGAAGGGCCGAGAGGCTAGAGATAATACTATTTGGACCCTACATGTATTACATTGGATGCATAATGTACCGAACCAGACCCCGAGTGTAGTAATTTCAATAGATGCTGAAAAAAGCATTCGATAGGGTGGGGTGGGAGTTTATGGTTGGAGTTTTGATGGCGATGGGCCTGAGAGAACAGATGATTGGATGGGTGACGGCACTGTATGCAGATCCTAGAGCAAGAGTTAAAGTTAATGGTAGACTATCAGATTATTTTTAGATACAGAATGGGACTAAGTAGGGATGCCCACTGTTCACATTGTTATTTGCTATGCTGCTGGAGCCCTTTCTGCGTATGATTAGGGGAAATAGGAAGATCAAGGGGATTTGTATTGGATTACGGAACATAGGATCTCAGCTTACACAGATGATCTACGGTTGTACCTCTCCTCAAGAGTCTTTGACAGAACTGATGGAAATAGACAGGTTTTTCCTTATATCTAATTTTAAAATAAGTATTGAGAAATCAGTGCCTTTGAGGATAAAGACCACCTTGCAACAATCTTTTCCTTTTGTTTGGCGCCTTGATTCTATATTCTATTTAGGGATCTATATCTCTTCAGAGCTAAAGCGACTATATGATTTAAGCTATGGACCCTTGGTGGTATCCATAATATAAAACCTGCAAAAGTGGAGAAGTCATACTCTGACAGGTCTGGCAGGGTAAATGCACTTAAAATGAGTGTAATTCGCAGGTTTATTTACATTTTACATACCGTACCCATAACACTCCCACATTCTTTAAACAAATACGAAGAGCTTTTATGACCTTGTGTGGGGAGATAAACATCCAAGATTGGCACACAAGATTTTGAGGAGAACAAAACAGGAGGGTGGGGTGGGACTACCGGATATAGCGTTTTATTACAGTGCCATGGCCCCAGTTCGTATAATGAACTGGTGCCATGACTCTGATAGTAAAATTTGGGTGCCCTTGGAGAAAATATTAGCAGCTAGGAACTTGGCCTGAGCCCCTTGGATTCCAGTTCCAGTTTCTTATAGGGGGTTGTCGGAATATGCATCACCACTGACGAAGACAACTATACATTTGGGATAGAATGAATAGTATGGGAAAGTTTGCCCCCCCCCCCCCAATATCCCCTATAACACCATTGGAAGGATTTCCCTGGTTTTCCCCAGGGAAAGGGAGTTTAGATTGCTGGGGAATGGGCATGAAGGATAATTACACTGGCATGGCCCCATAGGGTAAATTGCTTCCATTCGTGGATTTGGTTTGAATACTGGGGGAAGTACCAATGGCTGTATGGAAATACCATCAACTGACAGACTTTTTCCATAAGTGGAAGCACCACATTAGGCCAGCGAACCTGCTTACTACTTTTGAAGAATGGTGTGTTAACTTATCAGAGCCGGGTCATATGTTGTCTCAAATGTATAGGCTGGTTTTGAGCGCCCAAAATATGACAACTCCCTGTTTCATTTGAGAATGGGAAAGAGAACTGGGCTGTAATTAAAATCAGAGCAAATTCAAAGGGTGATGAGAGCGACACACCATACTTCAATAAGTTCTCATATACAGCAGATGTCTTATAAGTTCCTGACAAGATGATATCGTACACCAGTTCGATTGGCTCAGATATATCCATCGGCGGATGTTTACTGCTGGAGGGGATGTAACCAAAGGGATTCATTTTTGCAATTATGGTGGCATTGCCCAAAGATTGAGATTTAAGTCTCTTCAACTCCATTGTTAATTGTGTACGTTTCTCCGGGGTATTTAGTCCCTTAACATTGTATGATGTAAAATTAATTTTTGTCATTTTTGTTGCCGGTCAGATCCAAGAAAAAATAAGGGGGGAGGAGAGGGGGAAGAAGCCAAAAAAAAACAAAAAATCCCACCCCCCATAAAAACCCCTTCATTTAAATAAAAGAGAGACAAATACTAAATCCGAAGCTGTCCTCAAAAAAAAAAAAAAAAAAAAAAAAAAAAAACCAACGCCTCCGACTTTTCCTCCACCTGGAGGAGAGGCATTTAATATGAGGGTGTTAGCCCTTGTACACACGGTCTGAGATTCCGACAACCAAATCCGTCGGATTTGTCCGACGGATCTTGTCCAAAACTGTTGCATACACACGGTCGGACAAAGTTGTCGCAAAAAACGATCTTTCAGAACGTGATGACGTAATTTCGTTACGATGGGACTACGTTCAGGCTAGTAGCCAATAACTTTGATGTAGGAATTTGATCTGAGCATGCGTGGCAATTTGTCCGATCAAATTCTCTACACATAATCAGAGTATGTCCGATCGGTGCATTTTGTCGGAAAATATTTCCGGCAAATTGGAAAATCTGACAAAACGCTCCGATCGGACACATTCCGTCGGAATCTCCGATCGTGTGTAAAAGGGCTTAGTGAGCAAAAAAGGAGTTAGTGAACCGTGCCCACAATCCACCGTACTCTACAAAAATCGTAATTATTTTTTCATCTTATTCTTATTAACATAGACATATTATCATAATTTTTACTTAGTCCTAGCATTTTCACATATTATCTCAATTTTTCACCTTTATTTCCTCTTTTCCCTTTCCCTTCCCCATCTTCTCTCCCTTCTCTCCCTCCTTCCCCTCATTGTTCCCAATTCCTACTGCTGCCCTTCTCTTTTTTCTTTTTTTTTTTTTAAATAAATTACAAATCCTTCCTCTCCCCCCCCCCCCCCTCATTATTAAAGAGAAAGGGTGGGCAAGAGGGAAAGAAGAGGAAGGAAAGAAAAAAAAAACACATATATATATTGTTTCCTCTCCCTCTCTCTTCCCCTCCCTTCTCCCATCCCTTCACCCCACCCTCCACCCCATGCATGTGTATACCCATACCCTTACATAAATCCAGAACCATATATATCAATGTGCACACATTATCTCACACTTCCATTCTACCATCCCCCCTCCTTCCAGTTCACCCTACCTCCCCGACCTGCTTCTCCATATGGAAGAAGTCCTATTAAACCAAATCTACATTTGTCTGAAAGATGCAAAATGCAGCTGAATTTGGATTTATTACAAAACGAATAGCACAAGCCTACTTTCAGGCAGGCGATTCAGTGATCTGCAGTGCATAAAATATATATACAGTCTCCTACATATATATCCACTGCATTCTAGTCTAGCCAAGCCTATATCTGACTGCAGGCTATTTCTGGTGTACGTTTTCAAATATACTTTAAGGCAGACAGGGGATTCAGTGATCTGCATTGCAAAAAATATATATACAGTCTCCTACATATATCCACTGCATTGTAGTCTAGCCAAGCCTATATCTGACTGCAGCAAATACACCTTCAGGCAGGCAGGTGATTCAGTGATCTGCAGTGCATAAAATATATATACAGTCTCCTACATATATATCCACTGCATTCTAGTCTAGTCAAGCCTATATCTGACTGCAGGCCATTGCTGATGTACGTTTTCAAATATACTTTCAAGCAGGCAGGCAGGCAGGTGGTTCAGTGATCTGCAGTGCATGAAATATATATATACAGTCTCCTACATATTTATCCACTGCATTCTAGTCTAGCCAAGCCTATATCTGACTGCAGGCCATTCCTGGTGTACTTTTTCTAGTAAATTCAGGCAGTGTTTTGCTAATAAAATTTTACAGCATGTCTGGAAGGCCACCAAGGAGAGGCAGATGTTCACAGGCCACTAAAAGAGGCAAGCAGGCTCTGTGTCTATAGCCAACAGTGCTAGCCTGTGGCATGTGGCCGTGGGGCACGTTTGTCCTTTTTTTTCGGCAGCTGGCCGTGTTGATACACAACATGCAGAAAAGTTGGTAGAGTGGTTAACCAAGCCATCCTCATCCTCTGTCACCCAGGCTCAAAGTAGTTTGCCTGCCACTGCAGCTGCCAAAGTGGACTATTCCACTGGCTCAATGTCATCAGTCACTCCTTCCCTAGCCCCACCATCATGCACGAAGGAGTCCCCCCAACTGTTCGACCATGGTGTCAGGTACATGCTGCAGGAGGATGCACAGCATTTTGAAGGCTCTGATGATGGTACCCAGGTTGAGGAAGGCAATAACGTGAGCCCCAGAGTCAATGATAGCGTTGACTGTCACCATCCTTCCTTGGAGCTGCAACAAGAGAGAAAGAGCAAGGTTTGTTGAATTGGCAGACAAGGCAGAGAGACTGGTAGAAGCAGAAGATAAGCACTTACGCGTCTTGATTGGGCAGTTGTAGACATAGTGCCCTGTTCCACCACAGTAGAGGCAGAGATTTAGCTGCCGGCGACGTGCACGTTCTTCTGGAGTTAAGGCAGGGAGCATCAGTCCTAGTTGCCTGGGCTCGGAGGTGTCGGGAGCCGAACTGACTGGGTTAGTGCTGGGCGGAGGTAGGTAGCGAGAAGCTGGAACTGGGGCCTTTGCAGTCATCCATACCGGGCGGACTTGCTGAGCAGAAAGTTCTGATCGTCGCTCCCGGAGACGACGATCGATCTGGATCGCCAAGGAGATCAAGGCCTCGAGGGTTTCTGGTATGCCGACTCAAGCAAGTTCATCCTTTAGCCCTTCAGACAAACCCATGCGAAACTGATGCCTCAGAGCTGCATTCCATTGAGTGTCTGAGCTCCAGCGTCCATGACGTAATCCTCAGCCATGTCTGCGGCCCTGCTGGAGCGCAAACAAAGCAGACTCGGCTATGGAAGTCCATTGGGGATCCTCATAAAGTTGAGCCATATCTTCAAGGAAGGAATGCAGAGAGTGGGTCAGGACTGAGTCTCCTTCAAGTAGGGGCTTCCAGGGAAAAATTCAGTGGTTGCACTGCAAAATAGAGCTGGCAGGCATTCTGAAAACCTCTCTGGAATGGGAACCCTCGGCTCAGGTGGGAGCATGACAACAGATGGAGAAGCAGCAGACTGTGCTGGTGTGGAGGATGGAGCAGAAGCCGCATGGACCTGGCCTTCGAGCCTTGTGTAGCCATCCTGCAAGGACTTCACAGCTTGGGTGAGGGCCGCCAGGTGCATGCAGATTTCCTTCATGGGAGGGGTCTCTCCTACGGGCTCAGTCATGGCTGTTTCGTACTGTTAGGTACCTAGTGGTGAAGCCCGACTTGTAGGAGGAGACCTCTCTTACAACGCTGGTTCAGGAGACACTGGAATGGGAACAGTGGTCTCGAGAGCACAGTGGGTAGGAGTGCCTGCTGGTCTAGGATCCGCTGGTGTTGGTGGTGGAGTAGAGATACCTCTGGGATGGCTGGACGGCAGGTGATAATGGACCAGGGCTGGAAGAAGACTGAAGAGCTGATGAGTGAAAAGGCAGCGTTCATAGGAGCCTGTGAGGAGAGCCAGAGGTACAGCAGAACAGAACAGCGCAGCAGACTGGAGCAAGGTCGGATGGTCCGGGTCAGCAGGCAATCAGGCAGGTGGAAAACAGCAGCGTCGGTAAAACAGGCAGAGGTCAACAACAGATCACAGGTAGAGGCAGTAGCAGGGTCAGGTTGGAGAGAGTAGAGAGGTCAGACAAAGACGGGTCGGTTCAACAGCAGATAATCAGATACGGGTAATCAGGAACACAGAAGCTGAGACGAAACAGTCTTAATGCGCTCAGTGGTGGCAAACAGCGATATCTCGCACACACGTGCGTCTAACGCATGCGCTCGTGCACACACACGCTCCCAAAGCGTGCTGACGCACAGTATTGGGAATGTGCCGATGCTCAGTTCACATGCGCGCACACAAATGCGCATGTCTACCACTGGTAGGTCCCTGACAGGGTACCCAAGAAGGACAAGAAACTGGCAGTTATGTTCCTCCAGCTGCAGCATACTGCCAGGTTTTCTCCAGTGACAAGGAGGGAGGGGATGATGAGGTCACTGACTCTACGTGGGTGCCTGATAGAAAAGAGGAGAAGGAGGAGGCACATCTCCAATGAGGCAGAATGCCCTCAAAGGGCAGCCACCCAACTGCATCACACCGCAGAGCTCCGCATCTGCAGGGCGCTGCTGACTCCCCACGTATTTTGAAAAGTTCTTTGGTGTGGGCCTTTTTGTTACGTGTGCGCGCAGATCACACCGTTGCTGTTTGCAACATATGTCTGAAGCATATAAAGCGTGGCCAAAACAGCAGCCACTTGGGCACCACATGCTTGACCTCCCATGCAGTCAATTGCTAACAGTACTTAAAAGACCCACACCAAAGAACAAAGTGGACCTCTCCTTGCTCCTCATCAGCTGGGATCTCCAACACCACTATACCTCAGTCCTCTCGGAAACCTGCACTGAGAGGAGTGAAGGTGTACAATTAGGTTTGCCAAGTACTTGCAGACAATCTGCTATCGCTACACCCACATACGATTGTAGCAGGAAAATTTCCCTACCCCAGTTGCTAAACCATCAAAAGAAATTTGATCCCAGCCATCCACATGCTCAGCAGCTGAATGCTAGCTTTGCTAAATTGCTAGCACTTCAACGGCTGCCTTTTTCAGCTGGAAGACTCTGCCTCCTTTCATGAATTTGTGGAATGTGCGGTACCTCAGTGGCAGGTTCCCAAATGTCATTTCTTTTCATGGAAGGCCGTTCTGGCTCTCTACTGGCATGTGGAAGGCAATGTCTTGGCCTTGTTGGACAGGGCGGTTAGCGGTAAGGTGCATATTACCGCCGACTCATGGTCCAGCAGGCATGGACAGGGACAATACCTTTCTTTGACAGCACACTGGGTAACTCTGCTGGCAGCTGAGAAGGATGCAGTACAGGGTGCAGTATTCTTGGAGCTTGTTCCGCCACCACACCTCCAAAATGTAGTAGTGGTGATTCTGCCACACCTCTCTCCTCCACCCCCCCTCCTCTTCTTCTTCCTCTATGGCCTCTTCCTCTGCAGATTTGTCCTCAGAACCAGTGGTGCTCCGTGGGCATTCAAAGGGCTACGCAAGCACTCAGGCAAAAAGATGCCATGCGGTGCTTGAGTTGGTCTGCTTAGGGAACAGGAGCTACACTTGGGAAGAGATTCTCTCAGCTCTGCAGGGACAAACTCAGAAGTGGTTGACGCCATGCCAGCTTCAGCCAGGAATGGTGGTTTGTGACAATGGCACCAACCTCCTCTCCGCCTTCCAACAGGGACACTTGACCCTTGTTCCCTGTTTGGCTCACATCCTTAATTTGGTGGTGCAGCGGTTCTTATGCAGGTACTTGGGCTTACAGGATCTCCTGAGGCAGGCCAGGAAAGTCTGTGGGCATTTCCACCTGTCATACAATGCCAGTGCTTGGCTGGCTGACCTTCAAAAGGAATGCCCACTATAAGGGAATACTTATTAAGGTTGCCAAAAGATATACGGTACTAGGTTAAAGGTCTAAGATAATATGCTTAGGCGTGCATTTCACTAAGTTCAGAATTAAGGTGCAAGATGTTGACATATTAGGATGCATCTGTCTGCGGTAAGAGGTACAAAGCTAAGATAGGACTGGTTACGCAAGAATATGGTCAGTCAGCAGATGTTGAAATGACGAAATAACTATCAGAAGACTGTATTTCACCTTTGACTTAGATAATGTCATGAGTTTAAGAAAAATGTCGATGTATGTATGAATTACCTGATTGGTTAAACCACAGGGCTGTCCTTCTGTTCAAACTAAATAAAATTGTTGTGTGTGCTTCAATAGGCACATTCATTATTCACGTACAATAGCGTGTATGTGTAATGTTTTGTCCACCGGTGAAAGGGACCTCCGCTCTTCAATCCTAGCCTAGGCTACCAGGGGTTACTTACAGAAGACGAGCAACCTAACAGTTTTGGTACCAGCAAAGTGGGGTTCGTCTCGTCTTGCGACAGGTAAGTCACTTTACTCTTTTTTACCTGATTGGTGAATGGTGTAAACACTTACTCTGTCCGGGCGGCCGCTACGAACTTAGTTTAAAATTAAAAGAAGTAACTGTGCCTTCGCGATGGACTAGGCTGGTCACTCGGGAGGTGAAAAGGGCTCGCAAGGAATTTATAGGTTTAGGGGAGTCCGACTAGGTTGGTCTGACTTAAAACTATTGGTGATAGTATTTTTAACACGGGAAGTAGTAGATTACGCCCGTGACAAAGGGATTGGTGGAGTGGACGCCCATTTGAAAAAAATTTAAAAAAAAAAAAAAAAAGTGCACTATAAATTGATAAATGTATTGCAATACGGTTATTTCATGTCTTAAAGTATATTAAGAATATGTCTGTTTCTCTCTAGGTACACGTGTAAGTATATAGAGTATAAGTTTTAATATAGAGTATAAGGAAAATAATTGTTGTTGTTTAAATGAGTGCAGAATATGAGGAGCCCTCTTGTAGTGACATAGCATCCGCCTGCCCCCATTGCACGTTAGGTCTACTCTTCCTAAGAATAGATGACAAGTGGATTTGACTGACCACCAGACCAGGGGGGTTCTCTTGCAGACTTGGTGTAAGAGGGGTAAATACCGCCACCAGGAAAAATTTACCCTTCATCGTATATTAAGGGTAAATCTTCATAGTTTTATATAAGTCCATCTGCCCCAAAAAAGATCAGGGATCCTACTCCCAGACCAGAGACCGGATTGTTGGACAAACCGGGTGTTATCACCTGTGTCCTGCCACTAGACACACACTGCCCAGGCTACTAGATGGGGAATACTGCAGCAACCCAAGCTATGGCCACCCCATCACCCTATGAATTTGTCAGTAATATGATCCCTGGCCCCCAGGTAGAACCATTTTGGACACAAGTCCGAGAAAGGTGTCAGCAATTGGGGATACATGACCCAGGGCCATATGGTCCTTGTACTGAGGAAGACTGGCAGGAAGTAAGTAAAATATGCCAAATCCACAAAAATTCGTACCCTCCAGGGAAGTGGGAAAATATTCAATATATAAAAGATTGTTACCATGCATGGGATAAATGTCTACACAAATATAAAAAGAAGCATATTAATAAAACTACAAAGCTTACTCCAAATATAGGACCCAGTGCTATGGCTGAAGCCCCTGCACCCCCCTCACCTCCCCCTCCCCCGCCTCAATGTCCACCCCCACCTTATGTTATGGTAAAAAACGAAGATGGGACGCCAGGTCCATACCTTCAATTATATCCTTCACTGGATCCTGTAGTCCTAGCCGCCATAGCACACGCCACAGCAACACCAGAACAAGTGGCCCAATGGGAACAAATAAGTAGGGGCAGAGAGGAAGAGGGGAGACAGGAAGAAGTTACAGGACAAGAAGAAGTGGGTAGTCCCGAAATGCAGGAATTAGAGGCAAAAATAAAAGAGTTTGAAGAGAAGAAAAAGGAGGAAGAAGAGAGAATAGGAAAAAGGAGAACTGAGTTAGAAACACTTATGGAAGGCCTACAACAAAAAGAAATAGTCCTCAATGAGGCAGAAAAGGTACAAGTGGATAGGAAAATAGAGTTAGAAATGTATCAGAAAAACTTGGAAGTAAGGGAGAAGGAATTTCAGGAGGGAAGAGAGAGAGAGGTACATAGGATGGAGGACTTACAAAAGGAACTAGAAAAGTTAAGAAAGCAATTAGGGAAGAAGGAGGAAATGTTGAAAGAAGCGCAGGATAGGATTATAGCGCTGCCCCCCACCACTACAAGAAGCCATACAAAAGAGACACCTATTCCCAAAACTGAGGAGTCAGGTCCAATTAGTAAAACAGGGACATTATCCATAGAAGAGGAAACTGAGAGAGAAGCAGTAGGGGCTTCACTCAAAGCACCTTTGATGACTATGGGGAACACCGAGGTGCATATACCATTACCTTTGGGTACACTCTCCAAAATAAAAGAACTATGTCCCAATCCCAAGAAGTATCCACGAGATGCAGGTACCTTTCTGGCAAAATATAGTGCAGGCACAGGGCTTGACAAAGATGACATAAAAAGTATTCTTAGCATTGTAGACCCAGACAGCCCAGAAGTAGCCCCTGTAGACAACCTATGGACAACCCATATTCAGACCAATAAGGATTGGATATCCTTTTGGAAAGGCATGGGAGGTCATTGGTCCAAATTATACAAAGGATCATCTGCACTCCAAGAACTGATCCTAGCCAAGCAGGGACCTAAAGAGAAATTCTATGATTACTGTACCAGAGTATACTCCCTATGGAAAGCTGTAGATGGGGTCACACCACAATTATTTACTACTACCATCATGTCGGGAGGCGATCCCAAAGTGACGCACTTGCTCAAATTCACAAACCCCAAATGGGCAGAGCAAGCACCAGATGAATTCATGAAGGACGCTAGGTCCAGAGAGACTTCAGGAGTCTTTGAACAAAAAGGGGGAATTTTCCCCTCCTTGACACAAACACAAACCCTAGTCACACCTGAAACCTCATCCTCACCACCGCACCTCATGACCATGCAGCCCTACCCACCTGACCAAGGATGTTTTAATTGTGGGGAACAGGGACATTGGAAATCACAGTGCCCATATAGACAGAGGGCGAGCTATCCAAGGGGCAGAGGAAGGGGGTACAATGCTACTAATCGCCCCCCCCCTCACACTACAAGGTACCCCCAATATCCGCCACCTCCCCAAACACCATCTCAAAACCATGGGCTTGCACAGCCACCCTACACCCCAACCTCTAACAGACCTCCCCCTCGAATCCCTATGCAGTGGCCGTCTACCCGACAAACACACCCCCAATAGAGATGCCTAGAGTATGTTCCTTCCCTCAGTCTGGTGTGCCACAACCTATCATGGAAGAGTCTACCACAAGTTATATTACGCGTAGACAACCACATAGTGTGTTTCCTGCTTGATTCAGGTGCCACTTTTAGCTCATTAAATGATGAGAGGTATGACACACCACTGTGTACTGAGGGACACTCTATTGGAATAAATGGGACATCGGTCACTCATTCCGTCACCCCGCCTTTACCAGTCTCTACCCCGGATGGACTAGAGCTATGTATGCAGAGTTTCGCTGTCCTGACTTCCTGTCCAGTGTCCCTCATGGGCAGAGATTTACTATCCCAGTTGAACATTACCATTAAGTTTGACAAAGACGGCTCCCTCACTGCAAGTTCCCCTCTTTGTGACTTACACAGCCCAAAAAGACATGCACACAGGAGTTTCTTTCTGATGATACCTTCCTCCCTTGACCATCACACGATTTGGGCAGAAAACAAAGGTAGTGTGGGCTTTATTAATTGCACACCATATGCACCCCAAATGCGGTCAGATGCAGGGATACAATATCAAAAACAGTATCCCCTACCCCCAGAGAAAGTCAAAGGCATCTCCCCTCAAATTAATGATTACATATCAAAAGGTATCCTGAGACCAATCATCAGTCCCTGGAACACACCCATTTACCCTGTAAAGAAGGCCAGTGGCGAGTGGAGACTCGTCCAAGACCTCAGAGCAGTAAACAAACAAGTGATTCCCCTCCCACCCCTAGTCTCAGACATCACTTATTTTTTCATGCATACCGGCAGACTCTCTATGCTACACAGTAATTGATTTAGCGAATGCTTTCTTTAGCATTCCCATTGCAGAGGAAGCCCAACCTATGTTTGCTTTCTCCTGGGCCGGGGGCCAACTAACCTGGCAAGGGTATGTAGACAGTCCAGCCGCCTTCTCTATGGTACTCAACGAGACTGTCAAGTCTTGGACTTCTGAGCGTGGGTCGGTACTAATACAGTATGTGGATGACCTGCTCCTGTGCAGTCGAACTGCTGAAGATTGTGCGGTCGATTCAACATCACTGTTACAACACCTAGCTCACGCCGGGCATCTAGCCTCAAGGAAGAAAATACAATGGTGCCAGCCACAGGTAGAATACCTAGGGTGCATTCTAAAGGAAGGGACAAGGATAGTGTCCCCCAAACGTGCCGCAGCCCTTCGAGCTCTCAGTCCCCCAAAAGACAAGGCCGCCCTACTCTCATTTTTGGGTGCAATTGTATATTGCCGCCAATGGATCCCTGACTGTTCTCATTATGATAGTATCCTAAGAGAGGCTACTGGCTCGACAGCCCCTAAATTAATAGATTGGACTGAAGACAGACTACAAGCTTTTCAAGCTCTATTAAACAGTCTGTCAAATGCTCCCGCCCTAGGGTTGGTAGACTATGGTAAAGCTTTTCAACTATACTGTGTAGTCTCGGGGACCTCTTTTGCCGCGGTTTTGACACAACAGCATGGAACAGGCTACCGCCCTGTCTCCTACCTATCTAAAAAAAACTCCCCATCCAAGTACAGGGAATGCCATTCTGTCTCCAAAATCTTGCTGCCTGTGCAATGGCTGTACAAGATGCAAACAAATTAGTGCTAGGTCACCCATTGACTCTCTATACCACTCATTCAGTCACGCATCTTATTCAGAACATGAATACCCAACATATGACCTCGCAAAGACTTAGTGGTTATGAGATAACACTGATGAACACTGATAACCTCACACTCAAATATGTGCCTGCCAGCAACCCCGCTGTGCGCCTTTTGCATTCCATGTTGCGTTTACCACATGAACCAGACATACATGACTGTTCGGAAAAGGTTGCTGCTATTACCAGTCCCAGACCGGATCTCACTGACACCCCTATCTCAGGTGCAGAGGATGTTTTCGTTGACGGTAGCTGCTCACGTCCCTCTGACTCCACCTTTTTAACCGGTTATGCAGTTGTTCAACTACCAGACATCGTACTGGAGGCAAAATCATTACCTCCTTCTTCAGCCCAGGTAGCAGAGTTAGAAGCCCTCACTAGGGCCTGCATTCTATTCACCGGTAAAGAGGTGAACGTCTACACAGACAGTAGATATGCTTTTGGAGTGGTGCATGATTTTGGTGTGATATGGGCCAATAGAGGTTTTAAAACAGCAGACAACAAAATAATTGCCAACTCCACACAGATTAGTGCTCTCCTCCAAGCCATTCTTCTTCCAAAAAAGGTAGCCATAATTAAAGTAAAGGCACACTCCTCTGACAGCAGTCGTGTTTCAAAAGGGAATGCTCTTGCTGACAGAGAAGCTAAAAGAGCTGCTGCCTTTTCCCCTAACCCACCTGCCCCCACAACAATGTTTTTCAAGGAACACTTCGCAGCACCTAACTTTAAAACTGTCATAGCACAGATGCAATCAATGGCCACAGAAGATGATGTCCATTTTTGGACAAAGGAAGGATTGACCAAAGACCCTGAAGGTCTTTGGTCAAAAGAGGGGAAGATCCACATGCAAGAACAAAACTATCACCCTTTGAGGTCCTCATGGGAATCCCCGCAAACATAGAATTACCCCCATTAGACCAAGACACTGATATTGACATTTATTCCCAACAGGAAATGTACGTGAAAAACCTGGTAAGTATGCTTCATGAAATGAACGAACACGTTTCTGTCACCTTTTCTCCTCTTTCCACAGAGCCAACACACCCCTTCATCCCAGGAGATCAAGTGCTAGTCAAGCAACTGGCCCACAAAAAGAGGATCGGACCAATCTACTCTGGACCTTGGAAGGTTGAAAAGGTGTCCAGAACTGCGGTCCTGACTGACCAAGGAAACACCTGGATCCACGCCAGCAGGCTGAAAAAGTGCCCACTGCTTCCCACAACCCCCGACCCCCCACCTATTGAAGGAGAACCCGACCCACCCGAACAGCGACCGGAACTGCAAGAGATTCAGGAAGGCATTGGACAATTAACCCTTGAAACCCTACATGATAGCGAAGAAGAAGGACAAGCATAAGAACTTGTAGAAATGTTTTTACCTTCAGTGTCAGGGAAGGCTGTATGCCTTTGGGGTAGTCTGGTACTATTTGTATTCCTGCCCACATGGTTTATAGCCAACTGTATATATCATCCAGAAGATTTAGGTTTATTAAAAGGGATATGTGGACCACCTAAGATGAATAATACCCCCGGCCAAAGACATAGTAGAAGTATTGTACCCGTTAATGAGTCACCTAAGGGACTGACTAACAAGATGTTACTACTAAAATTCAAATATAGCTATGCTCAAAAATCTGGTTTTGAGAAATGCTGGATTTGCAGCAAGCTACATCCCAGTACAGCTAGAATCCCTCTCATGGCAGTCCCCTTGAATTTTACCCCCCTCCTTAATGGAACACCCCCTATCATCCTAACGAATGTTACTAGGACCCGTCCAAATAAAACCCTCACTTTCCAAATTATAGGTAGAAGCCACTTCCCAGACTGGTGTTTCCGACTGGGAAACACCACAGATGGAGCCGAGGTTTGCAAACAAGCAAAACTTAACATTTCAATGACATCATTTAACAGTCCTTCTTTCTTTCATACTTCAGATCCCACCCTAAATGCCACCTTTTTAGACTTTCTTAGCTCCAGTACCAAGACTACAATACACCAATTAATGTCAATTCTGGTGCTCTCTGGCCTTTCTGATACTCTTAGGAACGTGTTCCATAAACGACCCCTAGCTCTAGGAAATACCATATATATATGCTGCGGCAAACTCTGTCACCCCTGGATCCCAACCAAACCCCAGGGGTGGTGTTACCTTGCAGCCCTGGTTCCTATTATGGGGGTATTAGGGGATAACAAGGGAAGTCACCTCCTTGAAGCCAGCATGCATCCTAGATATCCCCTTAGACACCGTAATAAACGAGAATTGTTTTTAGGAAAAGATATGGCCTGGGCATGGTTCCCTTCCTGGACAGGGTGGGGAATTGACCTAATGAAAAGATTAAATAATTACACTGGCATAATTGATGAGATTCTGGAGGAAAATTCTGATGACATAACCAAACTAAATCTAGAAACTAGGGCAATTAGGAAGCAACTAGAACTACATGAGTTGGCTATAGAAAGTATGAGTGCAGCCCTTACTGGCCTCTGTGAGACTACTGAGGATTATGAGTGCTGTACCTGGATTCATAATACCAGCATCGAAGTCCCAGACTACTATGACGTTATTGCCCAACACAGGGAAGAGGTAAATAAACTACAGAAAGAGGCAAGGAACATAGGAAAAAACTGGGATCCCTTCTCGAGCAGTTTTAGTTTTGGGGGATTAATATCTTGGCTCCGAAATGCTGCCATGACAATTGTCACTGTGATTCTCTTCATTCTATTTTTATATGCCTGTTATAAGATAATCAAATGTTTATGTAAAAAGGGAAACACGGTCGCTCCGAAGGATCTGAAACTCACTTCCATTGTTAAGGATCCAACGGTATGGTATAGAAACCAAGAGCACAAGGGTTCGGAGTATGAAGCCTGTGCTATTAAATTAGAAAAGGAATGATCATTATGTAAATCACAGAATGATCAAAGGAAGGATTATAAGGGAATACTTATTAAGGTTGCCAAAAGATATACGGTACTAGGTTAAAGGTCTAAGATAATATGCTTAGGCGTGCATTTCACTAAGTTCAGAATTAAGGTGCAAGATGTTGACATATTAGGATGCATCTGTCTGCGGTAAGAGGTACAAAGCTAAGATAGGACTGGTTACGCAAGAATATGGTCAGTCAGCAGATGTTGAAATGACGAAATAACTATCAGAAGACTGTATTTCACCTTTGACTTAGATAATGTCATGAGTTTAAGAAAAATGTCGATGTATGTATGAATTACCTGATTGGTTAAACCACAGGGCTGTCCTTCTGTTCAAACTAAATAAAATTGTTGTGTGTGCTTCAATAGGCACATTCATTATTCACGTACAATAGCGTGTATGTGTAATGTTTTGTCCACCGGTGAAAGGGACCTCCGCTCTTCAATCCTAGCCTAGGCTACCAGGGGTTACTTACAGAAGACGAGCAACCTAACACCCACCAGGTGGAACTCAATGCTGGAAATGCTGCAGCGGCTACACAGGTAGCAGAGGGCCATCAATGAGTACCTGTGTGAGTATGGAACCAGAACAGGGTCAGGGGAGCTTGGCTTTTTTTCACCACGCCAGTGGCTACTGATCAAGGATGCATGCACTGTCTTATCACCATTTGAGAAGGCCACGAGGATGGTGAGCAGCGACAGTGCATGCATCAGTGATACTGTCCCTCTTGTCTTCCTGTTGGAGCACATGTTTTGTGGAATAATGGACAGGAAACTTGAAGCAGAATAGAGGGAGGAAGAGGAGGACTTCCTTAACTCTCAAGGCCCCCTTTATCCAGACAGTATTCCTGCGGGCCCACTGATCACAGAGGAAGAGGAGGAGGAGGATGAGGATTGTGTCAGCATGGAGGTGGTGCATAGCACTCAGCATCAGCAGCAGTCTTCAAGGGATTGTTTTCAGTCCCCAGAAACCCAAGGACTTGTATGTGGCTGAGAGGAGGTGTCTGTGGATCAAGCCATCCTTAGTGACTCAGAGGACTCTGGATTGAATGTATAAGCAAACCTTCGCTGCATGGCCTCCCTGATCCTGCAAAGCCTGCGAAAGGATTTGTGGTATCAAAGAGAGGGATCATTACAGGTTGGCAACCCTTCTTGATCCACGTTAAAATGGTGAGGTTGCGGAACTTATCCAGCCTCCGTAGAGGGACAAGAGGATGAAACATCTTCGGGAGGCCTTGCAGAAAGGTTTGTGCAATGCGTTTTCACAGCCTGGCATGTTACACATTTCCTGGTCCTCCTGGACATCGTGTTGCTGAGGCTTCGGTCAGTCACAGAAGGAGTGGTGGAGAAGGTGGCCATCTGACCAATGCGTTCAGACAATTCTTTAGTCCTCAGCCCAAGGTCTGATCAGTTCCAGCAACCATTGCCAGCGTCTGATTTAAATGGTGCAGGAATGCCTAGGGCCAAGATCAGACTTGGAGACCTTTCCAACCGACAATCCACTGGGTTCCTGGGTGTTGAGGATGGATCACTGGCTTGCACAATATTCAATTGTGCTATGGGTCTGTCATGCATCCAGCGTTCTTTCTGAATGCACATTGAGTGCTGCTGGAGGCTTTGTAACCGATCACAGAGTGTGCCTGTCCACAGACTCAGTTGATTGGCTTACATTCATAAAAATGAATCAGTCTTGGATCACCAGCTGCCAAGCACCTGATGCTGATGTAATCGATTAATTTTTCTATGAATGTGAGGCCGCGTACACACGCGGGGACTGTTCGCCCAACTTTGTCCGTCAAACAGTTTCAGCAAACAGTCCGCTCAAAATTAGCATGGACGGACATGGCCACACACGACGAACGAACAGTTTGCTGAAACCGTGCGCGATGACGTGAACGGCACGTACGACGGGACGAAAAATACGACGTCCTATACACTGCATTATAACTTTCGGCGTGTAAATCCTTTCTGAGCATGCGCGGAACTTAGTTTGACGAACAAGTCTACACACGAGGGGACTGTTCGCTGAAACAAAGTTTCAGCAGACAGTTTTTCGGAAATTCCGAAAAACCTTGTTCAGCGGACTGTTCGCTGAAACTATCCACTGAAAGCCCACACACGAGCGGACTGTCCGCCGAAACACTGTTCAGCGGACAAAGTTGGGCGAACAGTCCCCGCACGTGTACGCGGCCTGAGATCCCTTGAAAACTGCCTATGCTGAATGACTATCCTTTTATGCTGAGTGACTATTCTATTCCTCCTCAATGTTCATGTTGATAGCTTCTAAGAGCATTTTTGTTTCAGGGCACCACCACCAGTGCCTCAGGCCCAATTTGTCTGCCCCGTTTAACAGGGGCATATAATTATAATTTTTGCTGTAATATTTCACAGCGGGGCTTGTTGTTGCGCTCAACTAGAGTATCTGTGCAGTGTTGTGGCACCACCACCAGTAGGGATGAGCCGAACACCCCCCGGTTCGGTTCGCACCAGAACTTTCGAACGGACCCCAAATTCGTACGAACTTTAGAACCCCATTGAAGTCTATGGGACTCGAACGTTCGAAATTAAAAGTGCTAATTTTAACGGCTAATATGCAAGATACTGTCCTAAAAAGGGTTTGGGGACCTGGCTTCTGCCCCAGGGGACATGGGTCAATGCCTAAAATGTTTTTAAAAATGGCCGTTTTGGCGGGAGCACTGATTTTAATGACGATTAAAGTGAAAAAAAAAAAGTGAAATATTCCTTTAAATATGGTGCCTGGGGGGTGTCTGTAGTATGCCTGTGAAGTGCCACGTGTTTCCCGTGTTTAGAACAGTCCCTGCACAAAATGACATTTAACGGAAATAACACTATTTAAAACTGCTTGCGGTTTTAATGTTATATCTGGTTCCTGCAATATGGTTGAAAATCATTGAGAAAAATGGCATGGGTAGCCCTCCCTGCCCATTACCAGCCCCTTTGGGTCTTGTACGCATATTAAGGGAAACCCAGTACCCATATTAAAAAAAAGGAAATGCGTGTGGCCCCCAGGCCCTATATACTCAGAACAGCAGTATACAGGCGGTGCAAACAAGACAGGGACTGTGTAGGTTTGTTGTGTTAAGTTGAATCTGTTTGTAATTTTCAACTGGTACATTTTTAAAGTGTAGCTCCAGTCAAAAAAACTATTTTTAAGCTTTTTGGAAAACATAGGGAAGGGTTATCACCCCTGTATAATTTGTTTTGTCGTCCATCTTTTTTCATCTCACTTGCTGTTGTCTCCTTCCGTTTGCAAGTAGGAGATGTTTGTAAGTTGGATGTTTGAAAGTAGGGGCCTGCCCTATATGCTCTGCAGAAATGGCGGAACAAGGTGTTGATTTTGCCACAACATTGTAAGCCCTCAAAGTGACTCTTGGTGGGCGCTGGAGCGCCCTGCTGTGAACGATTATATCAAGAGTTGTAATTACATGCCATTGTTGAACAGTGGTAGAAAAATTGACCTTTGGTGGTTGTGGTGCTGGTGCCACAACACTATAAGTCCTCACAGTTACTTTGGGTGGGCACAGGAACGGGCCCTCCTGTGAAATATTATATCAAGAATTGTAATTACATGTCCCTGTTAAACAGGGGCAGAAAAATTGGGCCTTAGGCACTGGTGCTGGTGCCACGACACTGCAACCTCTCCCATATACTCTAGTTTTATTGCAGGAATTAGCCCTGCTGCAAAGCATTGCATCAAAAATTTTAATTAAACGCCCCTGTTAAACAGGGGCAGAAAAATTGGGCCTTAGGCACTGGTGCTGGTGCCACCACACTGCAACCTCTCCCATATACTCTAGTTTTATTGCAGGAATTAGCCCTGCTGCAAAGCATTGCATCAAAAATTGTAATTAAACGCCCCTGTTAAACAGGAGCAGAAAAATTGGGCCTTAGGCACTGGTGCTGGTGCCACCACACTGCAACCTCTCCCATATACTCTAGTTTTATTGCAGGAATTAGCCCTGCTGCAAAGCATTGCATCACAAATTGTAATTAAACACCCCTGTTAAACAGGGGCAGAAAAATTGGGCTGATGGCATCACCCAGAGCCAGAAATGTTGTTCCAACATATCAGCGGAGGAGGAAGAGGATAGACAATCAACATAACAGGACAGTTACTCAGCATCAGCATAGGCAGTCTTGAAGGGATGTGATATTTCAAAAAAAAATATTCGGTTACATCAGCTTCAGGTGCCTGGTAGCTGTGGGTGATCCAAGACTGATTCATCTTGATGAAGGTCAGTCGATCAACTGATTCGGTGGACAGGCGCACCCTGTGATCGGTAACAAAGCCACCAGCAGCACTGAAGGTGCGTTCCAAAAGAACACTGGATGCAGGACAGGCCAGTAGCTCAATTGCATACTGTGCAAGCTTTGGCCAGTGATCCATCCTCAAGACCCAGTAAGCCAGAGGATTTTCGGTGGGAAAGGTGTCCAAGTCTGACCTTGCCCCTAGGTATTCCTGCACCATGTAAATCAGACGCTGGCGATGGTTGCTGGAACCGATTATACCTTGGGGCTGCGGACTAAAAAATTGTCTTAAAGCATCAGTCAGACGGCCACCTTCTCCACCGCTCCTTCTGACCGATGCCTCAGCAACACGTTGTCCAGGACCAGGAGTTTGTAACCTCCCAGTCTCTAGGAACGCGTTGCACAGACCTTTCTGCAAGGCCTCCCGGAGATGTCTCATCCTCTGCTCCCTCTGCGATGGCAAGATAAGGTTGGCAACCTAACCCTTGTACCGTGAATCAAGGAGAGTGGCCAGCCAGTAATGGTCACTCTCCTTGATCCGAAGAATACGAGGATCCTTCCGCAGGCTTTGCAGGATCAGGGAGGCCATGCAGCGTAGGTTAGCTGAGGCATTCAGTCCGGAGTCCTCTGGGTCACTAAGAACAACATGATCCGCAGCTACCTCCTCCCAGCCACGTACAAGTCCACGGGTTTCTTGGGACTGTAAATCATCCCTACAAGACTGCTGCTGCTGCTGCTGATGCTGAGTGCCAGCCTCCACCTCCATGCTGACACAATCATCATCCTCCTCCTCTTCCTCCTCCTCATCCTTTTCCTGTGTGATGGGTGGCACAGCAGGAACACTGTCTGGATAAAGGGGGCCTTGAGAGGCAAGAAGTCCTCCTCTTCCTGCCTCTGTTCTGCCTCAAGTGCCCTGTCCATTATTCCACGCAGCGTATGCTCCAAGAGGTGGACAAGAGGTACAGTGTCACTGATGCATGCACTGTGACTGCTCACCATCCTTGTGGCCTCCTCAAACGGTGACAGGACAGTGCATGCATCCCTGATCATGCCCCACTGGCGTGGTGAGAAAAAACCCTGTCCTGGTGCCGTAGTCACACAGGTACTCATTGATGGCCCTCTGCTGCGTGTGCAGCCGCTGCAGCATGGCCAACGTTGAGTTCCACCTGGTGGGCATGTCACATATAAGGCGGTTCTTGGGCAGGTTCAACTCCTTTTGGAGCTCAGCCAGCCGAGCACAGGCATTAAATGATCGGCGGAAATGCACACAGACTTTCTTGGCCTGCTTCAGGACATCCTGTAAGCCGGGGTACCTGCCCAAGAACCGCTGCACCACCAGGTTAAGGACGTGAGCTACACAGGGCACATGGGTCAGTTGTCCCTGTCGGAGGTCGGAGAGGAGGTTGGTGCCATTGTCGCAAACCACCATTCCTGGCTTAAGCTGGCGTGGCGTCAACCACCTCTCGGCCTGCCCCTGCAGAGCTGACAAAACATCCACCCCAGTGTGGCTCCTGTCCCCCAAACAAACCAGCGCAAGCACGGCATGGCATGGCATCGTTTTGCCTGAGTACTTGCATAGCCCCTGGAATGCCTACGGAGCACCGCTGGTTCTGAGGACAGAGCACTGGAAGAGGCTATGGAGGAAGAAGAAGAGGAGGGGATGGAGGAGAGAGGTGTGTCACAACCAATAGTAGCATTTTGGAGGCGTGGTGGTGGAACAACCTCCAACACTACTGCACCTTGTCCTGCATCCTTCCCAGCTGCCAGAAGAGTGACCCAATGGGCCGTGAAAGACAGGTAACATCCCTGTCCATGCCTGCTGGACCATGAGTCAGCGGTAATATGCACCTTACCGCTGACCGCCCTGTTCAGCGAGGCAAGGACATTGCCTTCCACATGCCGGTAGAGAGTCGGAATCGCCTTCCGTGAGAAAAATTTGGGGACCTGCCACTGAGGAACCGCACATTGTACAAACTCACGGAAGGGGGCCGAGTCTACCAACTGAAAAGGCAGCAGTTGAAGTGCTAGCAATTTAGCCAAGCTAGCATTCAACCGCTGGGCATGTGGATGGCTGGGAGTGAACTTCTTTCGCCGCTCCAGCAGCTGGGGCAGGGACATTTGCCTGCTATAATCGGACGTGGGTGTACCGCTAACAGAGTGCCCGGAAGCACTTGGCTGTGACACACCTAATTCTACACCTTCATTCCTCTCAGAGCAGGTTTCAGAGAGAACTGAAGGTCTAGTGGGGTTGGAGATGCCAGCTGATGAGGAGCAAGGAGAGGTCCGCTTTGTTCTTTGGTGTGGGTCTTTGAGGTACGCTTGCCAACGAGCTGCATGGCAGGTCAACATATGTCTGGTCAAGCATGTGGTGCCCAAGCGGCTGATATTTTGGCCACGCAAGATACGCTTGAGACATATGTTGCAAATAGCAGCGGTGCGATCTGATGCACTTGTCTCAAAAAAGGCCCACACCAAAGAACTTTTAGAATAACGCGCAGAGGCAGCGCCCTGCACAGGCGGAGCTCTGCGGTGTGATTCAGTCGGTGTGCTGCCCCTAAGCTGGCCCCCGGAGGGCATCCTGCCTCATTGGACATGTGCCTCCTCCTCCTCCTCTCTCCTACCAGGCACCCACGTGGAGTCAGTGCCCTCATCATCCCCTCCCTCTTCATCGCTGTAGCAAACCTGGCAATATGCTGCAGCTTGTGGAACATGACTGCCAGATTGCTGTCCTTCTTGAGCATCCCCTCTCTCTGCATTCACGCTACTGCCTTCCTCTAGCTGAGTGTCATCATCAGAGGCTACAAAACACTGGGCATCCTCCTGGAGCATGTACCCAACACTGTGCTCAAAGAGTTCAGGAGACTCCTCAGGAGGACGTGGTGGGTCTAGGGAAGGAGTCACTGATGATGACATTGAGACGAGGGAAGACGATGCGTTGGCAGCTGCTTTGCTAGTACCCTGAGACTGGGTGAGAGAGGATGAGGAGGATGAAGAGGGCTTGGTAATCCACTCTACCAAGTCATTGGCATGTTGCGGTTCAACATGTATAGCTGCCGAAAAGAAGGACAAGCGTGTCCCATGGCCACGTGCTGATGACAATGCACCGCGTCCATGACCAGCACTGTTGTCTCTAGACACAGAGCCTGCTTGCCCTCTTTTATTGGCTTGCGCCTGTCTGCCTCTCCTTGCTGGCCTTCCAGACATGGTAATGGCCTGAAGGGAGTTGGGTAAAACAGCAGTTGGGTAGTGTATATTGTGCTGGAGGCACACAACACCCACTAACTCCTGCAGATGCCTTTATTATAGGACACCAGAGATAAAGGGGTATACTGTAATGGAGTCACACAACACCCACTAAGCCCTGCAGATGCCTTTATTATAGAACACCAGAGATAAAGGGGTATACTGTAATGGAGTCACACAACACCAACTAAGCCCTGCAGATGGCTCTATTAGAGAACAGCAATAAAGGGTAGATACAGGTGTATATTGTGCTGGAGGCACAAAACACCCACTAACTCCTGCAGATGCCTTTTTTATAGAACACCAGAGATAAAGGGGTATATACAGATGTATACTGTGCTGTGCTGGAGGCACACACAACTTCCAATAACTCCTGCAGATGGTAAGTGGGCTCAAATAGAGAAGAGCTATGTAGGTGGATATAGCGGTGTGTACAGGGTACAGAGCATGCAGACAGCACGCACAAGCTCCTAACAATACTGACTGCAAGCTCTATTATAAAAGATAGATCACTAGCTATATAGGTGAGGTGAATATAGCGGTGTATACTGCGGTCAGAGCACACAGACAACAACCACTACAGAAAAGCAAGATCGAAAATCGGCCCATAACGATCGGTGTATACTGTGTTGAAGGTACACAGAACACCCACTAACTGCTTCAGACGCCAACACACTACACAAGGCCGCCGCGCTGGCGGCCTTATATAGTGTGGGGCGTGTACTACACAGCCTGAGCTATGATTGGCCACATGCATCCTGCCTGTGGCCAATTATGGCGCTCCTCGCTGCTGGCGCTGTGATTGGCCAAGCGTGCGGGGTCACAGTGCATGCTTGGCCAATCATGAGCCAGTAATGCACTGCGATGATGCAGTGCATTGTGGGCCGTGAGCGCCACACGAATTTGGCGCGAACGGCCCATAATGTTCGAAATTCGCCGAACGGGCGAACAGCCGATGTGCGAGTCGAACGTATGTTTGACTCGAACACGAAGCTCATCCCTAACCACCAGTGCCTAAAGGCCCAATTTGTCTGCCCCTGTTTAACAGGGGTGTATAATTAAAAAAATGTCTGTCTTATTTCACAGCAGGGCTTGTTCATGCACTCAGCTAGAGTATCTGTGAGGGGTTGCAATGTTGTGGCATCACCACCAGTCCACCACCACCAAAGGCCCAACTTTTATACCCCTGTTTAACAGGGGCGTGTAATTACAATTTTTGATCTAATATTTCACAGCAGGGCCCGTTCCTGCGCCCACCAAGAGTAACTGTGAGGGCTTACAGTGTTGTGGCATCACCACCAGTCCACCACCACCAAAGGCCCAACTTTTATACCCCTGTTTAACAGTGGCATGTAATTACAATTCTTGATATAATATTTAACAGCAGGGCCTGTTCCTGCGCCCACAAAGAGTAACTGTGAGTTCTTACAGTGTAGTCCACCACCACCAAAGGCCCAATTTTTCTGCCCCTGTTTTAACAGTACCATGTTATTACAATTCTTGATATAATATTTCACAGCAGGGCCCGTTCCAGTCCCCACCAAGAGTAACTGTGAAGGCTTACAGTGTTCTGGTACCACCAACACCTAAGGCCCAATTTTCTGCGTATATAGGGCAGGCTGTATAGTATATACAGGCGGTCCCCTACTTTCAAACATCCGACTTACAAATGACTCCTACTTACGAATGGAGGGAGACAACAGGAAGTGAGAGGAAATCCCTAATAACTGAAATTTTTCAAAATCCAATTGTCATTGGGACAGAAAGTGAGGTGAAATCTTCTGAACAGGGGCACATACAGCAAAACAAATGTTACAGGGATGATAACCCTTCTCTATGTTATTGAAAAAGCTTAAAAAATTGGCTAGACCTACACACAAAATGTATCTGTTCCAAATTACAAACAGATTATACTTAAGAACAAACCTACAGTCCCTGTCTTGTTTGGACCACCTGTATATTGCTGTTCAGAGTATATAGGGCCTGGGGGTCCCACGCCTTTAGTTTTTTTTTTTATTTGGGTGTGGGGTTCCCTTTAATATCCATACAAGACCCAAAGGGCCTGGTAATGGGCTGGGGGGGGGGGGGGGGTATCCATGCCATTTTCTCAATAATTTTCATCCATATTGCCGGGATCCGACATTACATTACAGCCACAAGCAGTTTTAAATTACTTTCTTGCATTGATACATGTCCCCTGGGGCAGGACCCGGGTCCCAAAACACTTTTTAAGACAATAACTTGCATATTAGCCTTTAAAATTCGCACTTTTGATTTTTAACATTAGGGTCCCATAGACTTTAACGGTGTTCGAATGTTCGCACAAACTTTCGGTCCCTTCGCATGTTTTGCCGTGAACCAAACTGGGGGGTGTTCAGCTCGTCCCTAGTTACAAACCAAGCTAAGAGCTAAAAAAAAAAAAAAAATCTATAGTAAATGTGTATGTGTAACTCAGAGATAAAACTAAGGAATAGAAGAGCTTTTATATCACTTAACCACTTCAACTCTGGAAGGTTTACTCCCTTCATGACCAGGCCATTTTTTGGGATATGGCATTGCATTACTTTAACTGACAATTGCGTGGTCATGCGATTCTGTATCCAAATAAAATTGATATTCTTTTTTTCCCACAAATAGAGCTTTCTTTTTTTGCTATTTAGTCACCTGTGTGGATTTTATTTTTTGCATTATAAAGCAAAAAAGAATGACAATTTTGAAAAAAAAAAATTTTTTTACTTTCCGCTATAAAACGCACCCAACAAAAAAAAATTAAAAAAATCTTTCCTCATCATTTTAGGCCAATATGTATTCTGCTACATGTTTTTGGTAAAAAAAAATCTGAATAAGAGTATATTGATTGGTTTGTACAAAAGTTATAGTGTCTACAAACTATAGGATAGATTTATGGAATTATTTTTTTTTCTTACTAGTAAATGGTGGCAATCAGCAATTTTTAGCGGGACTGGGAAATTGCGGCCAGACAAATCTGACACTAATGTGGCACATTTTGAGGACCAGTGACACCAATACAGTGATCAGTGCTAAAAAAAAAATGCACTGTCACTGTACTAATGACACTGGCAGGGAAAGGATTAGCATCAGGGGTGATCAAAGGGTTAAATGTGCTCCTAGGGAGTGCTTTCTAACTGTGGGGACAGGGGGTGTTTTGGCTGTGGGAAGACAGATATCTGTGTTCCTGCTTAGCAGAAACACAGGATCTCTGCCTCCCCTACTAGCAGAACAGTGATCTGCCTTGTTCACATAGGCAGACCACTGTTCTGCCTCTTTCTGAATGATCGGCAGGTCCCAGTGGACATCAAATCCGCTGGACCCACTGATTGGCTCCCGCTGTGCCCAATCACAGCAGAAGCTGGTCAGCGGCCACAGACCCAAAGGTGTGAAATCACCTACCTTACCGTACGAGATTTCACACAGGAGAGCCACCGCCATGCAATATATGTACAAGGGGCAGTTGGCAAGTGGTAAATGTAGCATGTCAGAATAATGCTCACTCAAAGTAGAACGAGAGGCACAACTTTTCTTTTTTTTCAGTTTTGGATGGAGTAAGGATAACCTCTGCATTTAAAAAAATAAATAAAAATTTGCCATTTGTTTCCCATGGGAGAGATTTCCCTTCACCTCTCCCATAGCCAAAACAGGAAGTGAGAGGAAATGTGAAGGAATCCCTGGCTGTCACCGGGGTCAACAGAACTGGTGTCTGCACTGGAAGATATCCCTTCTATTTCTGTTCTGTTGACAATGCAACATTTGGTTTTTGTTTTGTTTTACTTTCACATTTGATGATAACAGTAAACGTGACAAAGAGAGAGAGAGAGAGAATCTACATAACAGGGGCACAGACAGCAATAAAACCTGACAGGTGTACTAATTACTCTCCACTCTATCCAAAACTAAAAAGAAGATACTGCCTTTAGTTATACTTTAACAAAGGGATAGGAGTGAGTGAGAAAATTCCTATTTCTGTAAATAAGAGAATAACCTTATTTCAGTCAAGCCTGTGATATGGATTTTCACCACAAGATGTCTCTGTTAACAACATCTGAACAGTAGCAGCTGTGTTTAGTGCAAACTCCTTCTACATAACTATACAGGGACCTCATAACCAAATACTTTCTAATCCCTCAAATGAATCATATTTCAATAAATGATGATATCCTCTAATTCCAGTTTCTTGGTATTTCTTTCTATTCTGTAATTTAGATAGTTGTTCCACTTTTCATCAAGATATCATATAATTCTTAACCCAATAAAATTTTCTTAAAAAACATAGGAAGGCTCTAAACTACACCTATCCACAACTGTGAATATTACACATTTAACAAATAAAATGAAGCTTCTTGGAGGATTAACTCATCTTTAAAAAAAGGTAATATTACACACTTTAAAGCAGTAGTAAAGCAGTAGTAAACCAATGCAATGCACTGTTCAGCTCCACAATGCATTGTGGTCAGTTCGGGGGGCGAACAACCCGTTTGTTTGGCTGTTCAGCGAATGTCCGAACAGCGAGAGCTCAGCCGGAACTTATGCCCGGGCCGAACTGTTCACCCATCCCTAGTGAGAAGCAACCGAAGATGAGTCACATAACTGCAGCGGCAGGAGGAATTTTTATTTTTTTATATATATATATATATATATATATATATATATATATATATATATATATATATATATATATATATATATATATATATATATATATATATATCATTTTTATTAGGATTTTCCAACGAATACAATGTATGGAGCAGATTACAAATTACATGTTAGTGAAATCACCATTATACATTGCATAAACATGTTACAGTTCTTAAACGTTCTAAACATACTAAACATACTAAACATATTAAACGTACTAGCTAGTAGCCAGGATACAGAGGTCCTTAACATCATTGTAAATTCTTGGGCCTTCTTTGTCCATCTAAAGTAGTTCGCGACAGCACCATGTCTACACCAGCACCCCATATGGGATCTTGCTGTGCCAGTGAGGCAGTGTACTGTCTAAGGTTATACTATGTTTTCATTGTAATCAGTCTCTATAACCCAATTACTTTATCCTTTATGTTTTGTGTACCAAGCTTTCCAGCATTTCCATTTTTTTTTCAAAAACTATGCAAGAGTCCTTCCTAATAGCTAAGAGTCTTTCATATTGATAGTTTAGGTTTACTTGGGTGACAACTTCGCAAGGGTTAGGAACAAAGATATTGCGCCAATGTCTAGCTATTACTAGTTTTGAAGTGGTCAATATGTGGATAACTACAATGCGGTAATTTGGTGGATATTCTTCAATGCCCAAGTGAAGAATTGCTAATGCAGGTGCAGGAGATCTTATGATACCTGTGATTTCTGCTACTATACCAAAAATCTTCGTCCAGTAGCTGGTTAGATTTTTGCAGTTCCATAGTACTGTAAATGAAAGATGGAACCCGTGTTTCCATAGTCCCTCCAACAAAGCGAGGACTGGGATGGGTACATTTTGGCCAGTTGGTACGGGGTCCTATACCATCTCGCCAATACCTTTTGGGTTAGTTCCCAGTGATTTATACAGTGAGAGGCAGTATAATTATATTTTAGCATTGCCACTCATTGTTTTGGTTCAAAGTTCTCACCTAAATCTGCCTCCCATGCAACCATAGGTGGGGTTTTGATAAACTCATGTTTTAGTTGCAAGGTGTTATGGAGGAGACCTATGCCTATGTTAGTACGATCGGGTGTCGTATAAAGCTTCCAGATCTTAAACTGTACCTTAATTAAGCGAGGTGGATATTTATGCACAAATGAGGCTACTTGTCTATATAGGTATGTACTTGTTTCCAATAGTCCATACTTCCTCCGTAAGCATTCGAATGATTGAATCGTCCCCTGATTCATCAGTTCATCCAACCATACTATACCTTTATCTTTCCAGGGAATAAATGAGCTATACAGGTGGAGTACTTCTAGCGTTTCCAAAGGAAGCCTGACAGCAGTGCATGAAACTTCACTAACTATGTGTGTGTGTAAGTGTCTCCAGGCCATAAGCGAAGCCTGTAGAGTGGGAGAGAGAGATCCTAATGGTCTTGGTTTCCATATATCTGCTAGTAAAATATGCGGTAGATACAGAATTTTGAGCATAGCAGACTCTATCTTTACCCAATGTTGTGTTTCACCGGAGATAAACCATTGCCCAATTTGGTTAAGAAGATTGGCCCAGTAATAGTCCTTAATGTCGGGCATACCTATTCTTCCTCCTCTGCGGTGCTGAATAAGATGTCTGTGGGAGCATCTTGCCCTTTTCCCCTGCCACAGATATTGTCTGAGTGCTTTTTGCAGATCTGATATATGAGAATTTTTTTTTTTTTCACTTCCAAAAAAAAGCTTTTATTGAAGTTTATGTAAAGTACAGAGAATACAAGTACAGAGTATCTGCAGATCACAGTAAAATGAATCAATATCAGTGTTCAAAGGTGAAATCAGAAGATCAGCAAAACATGTGTAACAACAAGTAACGGATAATCAAATAACGAAAAGCCGGGTTAATGAACATAAAAGCCTTTAAGCTATAAGATACAGATCATATAATAAGTTTAAGCGAACTCTAAAGCATGCATAGAAATCCCATTGGTGTCCTAAGAAGATTCGACTAGAATGCAGTCTTTGGAAGGGTTCTATCCAAGGGTCAGATTGTCAGTGACCACAGTATAACAGGAGTTAGGTGTATGAGGCCTGTGTGAGTTACGCTTAGCAAGCTCTAGGTGACTAACAGGGTTAGGAATTACCGTGATGGGGGAAACTATCATGTAGGGATTGGATATTTGAATCTCACGGCGGTGAGACTCCGGTCAACAGTTGGTGACATTCCGCTGAAGTTCGAAAGTGATGCCAGCAAGCCCAAGTTGCCCAATATTTAGAAGGGATGTCTTTAGCTTGACAAATCAAATTTTCCATGTCAGCTATGTTGGAGACTCTTTTAATCCAATCAGAGATCGCGGGCGGTGAAGTGGATTTCCATAATGTAGGGATACACATCTTTGCGGCGTTCAACAAATGCAACGTGAGAGATCGATAATACGTTTTAAGAGGCGCATGCGCGGCAGCTCGATGGACGGACACTTCCCCTGAGAGCTCCGCTCCGCTCCAGCCTGATACGCCCGCCAGAGCGAACATTAGCGGAAGAAAACCGGCCGGATCGATCCACCGTCCGCACGAAGCTCCGGGGATCCCGTTCATATGCCCGGCGGCTCCGCCAGACGGGATTTATCCCGTCAACTCGACCCCGGAGCTCAGGCCTCAGAACGTGCCAAGATGGCGGCCGCCATTTCCCCGCGAGGTCTACCTCAGAATCCAGGCCAATCCGCCGCGGAGATGCAAGGCTGGGACACGCTAACGGAGGGACATCATCCTCAGACTGTGAGTGATAATCTGGCTCAGCCATTTCTGTCCCCTGCGTCCACAGAGTCGCTATTGAGTAGAGTGCTGGATGGGCCCCCCACCTCCCCCATGGAGGACATCATCAATACCCCTGATCACCATAGTACTCGCCCTAATACTGCCCAGCATTCCCCTCATGATCTATCTTCTCTGATGAACACCTTTTCTGAGATGTTAGCCAGAGGATTGGCCCAAACTGCTGCTCAAATTACATCCACCATTCAGGCTGATCTTCTCCATTTGGGAACCAGAATTAAAGCTATTAAATTTAAAACAGACCAAATGGCAGCTGTGGCTAATCAAAATACTGACAGGATTCAGGACCTACATGAACAACTGGACTTTGCATACTCAAAAATAGATGACCTCGAGAATAGATCTCGCAGATACAATTTTAGGCTCAGAGGCCTCCCGGAATCATTTAAAGACACAGACAAGATTGTTCGTGAGTTCATCAAAACTCTGATCCCTGACATTCCTGACCACCGCCTGGAGCTGGACCGAGCCCATCGGGCTCTTCAATCCCCACGACAAGATGGCCTTCCTAGGGACATTGTGGTGAAACCTCATTTTTTTGGTGTAAAGGAGGAGGTCATGCGCAAAGCCAGAGTCACCGAAAACCTTTCCATCCAGGGTCATCCGATACAACTTTTTGCTGATCTTTCACCGTACACAATACAGCAACGGAGATCACTCAAGCCCCTCTTACAAGTCCTGATGCAAAAATCAATTACTTACAGATGGTCCTTTCCATTGCGCCTGAACTTCTCATTTCAGAACAAACCTTACAGCTTCTCCAACTTAGTGGAAGGGGAACACCTCTTTCTTCGACTGGGCCTCATATCCCATTCTCCCGCTTCGACACCTGATACAAGGAACCCGACGTCGGCCAAACGTCCTCCTCCTTCTAGCCCCATCCAACCTCTATGGCAAAAGCAGCAAGCAAAACGCTCTAAAGACGGTCGTCCACCCTAAAGCGAACTCAAAAACTCTTCTTTTTGATTTTATTGAAAGGGCGTGCTCATTTTTCAGCCCTAGTTCTTCCGGTGGTTCATTTAAGTATCCTCAGAATTTTCTTTTTGTTTCTGTATTTTGTGTGTTTTTTTTTTCTCAACATGTTTTAGGGCCCTCTCTTCCCATATCCCCCTGTTTTAGGCGGAATGGCTGGAGCGGCTGCACTTCGCCTCCCTGTGCTTCAGAGTGAGCCCCTGATTGTTTTCCTGGGCCCACCTGGAGACCACTTTTGACCCTCCCTTGGGTAGACCCCAGGGCAGGGAGATCCTAGGGGCTAGGACGGCGGCTGTCCTACCCCACATGAGATCTTGGTTAACACCTAAGCCGCACCCTTTTTTATTTTTGGTGCTTATTGCTTTTCTTTTATCTTTTCATCTATTTAATTTACTTTTATTGTTGTTTGCTTCACATAATTTTGTGATTTTCTTTTTTCTCTTTTTTCACTTTTTTGCTAATCCAGAAATGAGTTACTCATACCCGATGCTTGTTCTCGCAGGATTTCATTGTTCTACTATTTGTTTGAATGACCAGACTGTCAATACTAACCTATGTTTTTTTTTCTCTTATAGTTTCTTTTTCCTTCCTCTTCTCCTTCTTCTTTCGTGTCGGTGGGACACCCTGCACTGTGGTTGCTGACCACCAGATGTTCCCTGTTCACCCGAGGTCTGCACCTTTTGAGCTCTCCCGTTCCCTACTATTAGTTTCGGTAAGGTCTATAATGTTGATGTTGCGTGTTGCTCCCCTTCTGATTGATGCATTCTGACACTACTAATCTGGTCCCACTAAAGATTGCCTCTCATAATGTCCAAGGGATGAACTCGCCTGTTAAACGGCGCAAATTGTTCAACCACTACAGTTCCCAGGGACTTGACATACTCCTTCTACAGGAAACCCATTTCCCATCTTCTTATAACCCTCCCTTCATGCATGGCTCATACCCTCAGTTTTTTTTATCCAATGCACAGAATAAGACGAAGGGAGTAGCCATCTGTTTCAGAAAACATCTACAATTTTCCCCTTCAGAAGTGGTGAGGGATCAATTAGGCAGATATATTTTGGCTAAAGGCACGATAGACGGCGTACACTACTCCGTAGTTTCTTACTACACCCCTAATAAAGGCCAGGCTTCCTTTTTTGCCTCCATGATGTCCTCCATCGGCCCTCAGCTGGAAGGTAAAGTTATTATGGGTGGTGACACGAATATTCCTTTCGATCACTCTCTGGATAAATCAGGCTCTGGCAGCCCTAATACACGGAGGCCCCCAAAGCAAAGTACCAAAATAGCCTCTTCTCTTCGGGCCCTGGGCCTGGTGGACATTTGGAGGGAATTAAACCCAAGATCTAAAGATTATACACACTACTCTGCCCCTCATCGCCTCTATTCTAGGATAGATCATATATTTATTCAATCACAAAACATTCCTGAGGCTCAGAAAGCAGTCATCAGGGACACCTCCCTTTCCGATCACTCCCTAGTTGTTCTTTTTCTACTCCGTTCTCATAACTATCCCAAGCATTTCACCTGGAGGCTTAATGAAAGCATTTTAAGTGATCCGGCACAATGTGAAATCCTTGCGCACGAAATTTTAGAATATTTCAGCATCAATAATACTGCATCTATATCCCCAGACACCCTCTGGGCCGCCCATAAGGCGGTGATTAGGGGGAAAATTATTCAGATCACCTCACGACTAAAGAGAGAGAGAGCAGCGGTTATTTCCGACCTCCAAAGGTCATTTCAAGCACTCAGTAAATCTCATAAACGAAACCCCACCAAGGTTTCTTTGGAATCCCTTGAATCCACTCGAGTAGCCTTAAATCTGGCTTTAACCACGGAGGCTGAAAAACAGCTTCGCTGGTCTGGTGCCCGTTTTTATTTCCAAAAAGATAAGATTGGTACTAAACTGGCGGCGAAATTGTCTCCTAAACCTCGATCTGTTCACTTCCCTAGGATACGCATGCCAACTGGAGATCTCACCCAAAACCCGTGCAAGATTATGAAAGCATTTCAGGAATACTACACCTCACTTTATAAAAATGACACTATTGACTCTCCTACTCACATAGTTGATTTTCTGAGTAATCTTCCTCTTCCGAAACTCTCTAAGGAACACTCTGATATCATGGATAGCCCGGTTACGGAGGCGGAAGTTATTCAGGTTATTAAACAGCTTAAAACACAATCAGCTCCAGGCCCTGATGGCTTCTCGGTAGCATACTATAAAAAATTTTCAACTCAACTCATCCCATATATGGTCCGATTTTTCAACCATATTAGATCCGAATCTCCCCTGGATGGAGCCCTGAACCTGGCCTATGTCTCAGTCATTCCCAAACCGGGCAAAGATGCATCTTTAGTATCTAATTATCGCCCGATCTCATTAATAAATAACGATCTCAAAATCTTGACGAAAGTTTTAGCCAATAGGCTCTCTTCTTATATAGCACTTTACATCCACAAAGACCAGGTGGGCTTCATCCCGGGGAGACAGGGACCAGACCAAATTCGGAGAGCAATTGATATTATTTCCCTCCTCAATTCACAATGGGACGGTGGCCCTTGGCAAGCAGGCTACCTCCTCTCCATTGACCTACAAAAGGCATTCGACACAGTAACCTGGCCCTATCTTTTTAAGGTCCTGGAGCACTGGGGTTTTGGCCCACGATTTTTGGGGATCTTGCGAGCTTTGTACTCGAACCCCCTTGCCCGGGTTCGTTTGCAAGGCTGTTATTCTGACCCTTTCCCCATTGAAAAAGGGACAAGACAAGGTTGCCCACTTTCCCCCATCCTTTTCGCTATCGCCATTGAGACATTGGCCATAGCGATCAGGCATAACCCTAACATTAAAGGTGTCCTTTGCGGAGGACAAGAACACAAATGCGCACTATTTGCGGATGATATCCTCATGTTCGTTACGTCCCCACTAATCTCTACGCCCAATATACTCTCCCTGCTTGACCAGTTTAGTAGAATTTCAGGTCTCCATGTTAATGTCTCCAAATCCATAGCCTTAAATATCACGGTTCCTCCTGAGTTACTACAGAATATTCAGAACCACTTTCCAATTCATTGGTGCACGTCACATTTCCCATACCTAGGAATTAACCTCACGCCGAAATTCGAAACCCTTTTCTCTGCGAACTTCCCAGCTGCCTTTAAATCACTCACTGCTGACCTGTCCTCCTGGTCCAAATTTGAGCTTTCTTGGCTAGGACGCATTAATTCTATAAAAATGACTTTCCTCCCACGTATCCTATACCTATTTAGGGCTCTCCCTATCCCAATTCGCAAATCGCAGTTACATAAAATCCAATCCAGCATATTACAATTTATCTGGGGCTCCAAAGGTAGGAGATGCTCTAAACATATCTTATATCATCTTAAATCTCAAGGGGGACTTGCCCTACCTAATATATGGTGGTACTATCAAGCAGCGAGGCTAGCCCAGTTTTCCATTGTCTATACTAGGGGTACCAAACCTGACTGGGTTGCTATGGAGAGACAAGCAGTCCCTAGACACACGTTAGACTATCTCATCGGAGTTCCAACCAAAATGAGACCTCCAATTTTAGCCCCCACTCTCTCTCACTCCTTGTCCCTGTGTGACCTTTTGTATAAAAATTCAGCCCTGATCTCTCCATGGCGCCCACTGACGCATATCTTTCATAACCCTAAATTCCCTCCTGGATTGAATATTTTTGCTTTCAAATGGTGGCTCAATAAAGGCTTATTTAGAATAGGGAATTATTTCACCCCCTCAGGTCCCTTCTCCCTTTCCTACTGCCGCAAAAAACTGGAAATGCCAAATGAGGAGAGGTTCCGCTTTTCACAGATCTCACACTTCCTCCATTCTTTATGGCCGGATAAATCAATCCCCCTTAAAGTTACAAATTATGAAACATGGTGTTCGGATGTAGTTGATCAGAGGGGAGGAATATCCATTATCTATTCATCCTTGGCCTCGGCTATGTCGAAACCTTCTTATGCCCAGGCTTGGGAGAAGGATCTAGACTTGCAATGGGAGAGCGACAAATGGTTCTCCTGCCTCCAACGGTCCTATAAGGGCATTATGAATGTGTCTCTGATTGAAGCTAGTCTCAAAATTCTTCTTAGATGGTACAGAGTTCCCTACCTTATTGCAAAAATTTAATCTGACGCATCTCCGTTATGTTTTCGTCAATGTAATCATATTGGTACCCTACTCCACACCTGGTGGTCATGCCCACGCTTGAGGGGCCTTTGGAATAAGACCTTTGCTCTGCTACGCAAACTTACACGTGCCCAGATCCCCCAAACGCCAGATGTTGCATTATTAAACCCCAAAATTGAAGGCATTTCCAAATATTCTCAAGCGCTGATCTTCTTCATCCTCTTAGGCACGAGAATTACAATAGCTGCCCACTGGAAAAAAACGACAGTTTCGTTCTCTGCGGTGAAAAATAAAGTTTCCTGGATCATGACACAGGAGAAAATAGTCAGTACCATACAAGACAAGAAGCGTAGGTTTGAGCTTATATGGGAACCCTGGGCCAAATATTGCCACATCCCACTTTACCCGGGTTATTCTTTCTCTAATTGATGGTTCTTTTGGGTGTCCCACCTTCTCTCGGTTTCTCTCCGCTTTCTCTTTTCTCCTTTCTTCTACTTCTAACCTTTTTCTTACTTTAGCTCACTTTCCCCTGCTCCCTTTACTTTATTGATATCTTTATCTTTCTTCTATTCTTGCTAATGTCTGGTCTATACCGGTTAGGTTGTGGTTTTAACATGGTTAGTAACATAGTTGATCAGGTGGGAGGGGAGGTATACCCCTCTACCTCCTTCCTCCATTGTTACTTGGTTTACGGTGCTGGGGCTTTTACATACTTAGTTATGCTACACTTTCTGTGGAAATAATTAAATAAGATAACCCCCCGTCCTGTTGGCTGGGGAGTCATTGGAGGTCCCTTCTACTTTGTTTCCCACACTGGGGTGGAGCCTTGATAGCTAGCGGGGGGGGGGGGGATGGGCAGGGGGAGTCCCCGGTCGCAGCAAGTTCCCGTAAGGGGCGGCTGGGGAGATCCCTTGTTCTTTGCTCTACCGTGTTGCATTGCGGGTGGGTGGGGAAGGTTATTTCTCCCCTGGATGTTCCACCTCCTTGCTCCCCTTCACCCTGTTCTTTTGTATGATCTGTTATCTCGCTTTTTTGTTATGGGATTTGACGAAAATCCAGCTTAGACAGCTTATTTTCACTCTCACTCTAGCCTCATACGTGTACTGTTTTTTTTTTCTTGTGTTTGTTTCTTCTTGACAAACTGAGTAACATTTTTGGCCTTATGGCTGGTTAGTTATATTTCTGTAACTTGTTTCGCTCATCGAATTCATCCTGTACATTGATGTTTCTATTGCTTTGTACTGCTGTAATCAAAAAAATAAAAAACTTTTGAAAGATAATACGTTTTAAGTGGAAGTGCAGGGTGATAAAGAAGCATTTGGGCGGGAGAGAAATCGATAGGGAGAGTGGTAATTTGGCAAATAAGGCGGTGTATTTCCCTCCAGAAAGGTTGAAGCCAGGGACAGGTCCACCAAATATGTAAGAATGATCCATCGCTATCTGCACATCTCCAGCAAGCAGGGGATATGTTGGGATTAAATTTGTGCAGTTTGATAGGTGTAAGATACCATTTGGTGAAAATTTTGAAGCTATTTTCCTGTACAGAAACATTGGAGGAACCTTTATGAATGTGAGTATAAATGTTTGACCAATTAGAATCTGTTAAAGACAAAGATAAATCAGTTTCCCAACTGTGAACTGCCAGGTTAGCTTTCGGGCTTTGTGTTGAAAAGAATAACGCATATAGACCGGAAATGACATGGCGTTGTGGTTCCGATTGGGTGCATAGTGTTTCAAATGGCATAAGCTGCCTGGCAAAGTCTTGTTTGAATTGGCGGTTCATCAAGAAATGTCTAATTTGTAGATAGGCCCACAATGGGAAGGGACGTCCCGAAGGTTGTGTAGGAAGATCAGAAATTCTAGTCTAGAATTGGAAAAAAAGTGTTGAGCCTTAATGTCAGGTGTGTGCCATATGTCAGAAAGAAAAGTATCAGATTGTCCTGCAGGGAAAGCTGGATTATGTTTTACTGGGGTCAAAGGGCTTTGAGGAGTGGAGATATGATAGGCATGACAAGCCGAACGGTACGCTTGTAAAGTACCCGCAATTAGCGGGTGTAGTTTGCAGGTTTGAGGAACATGTTCAGGGTGTAACCATGGCAAAAGTTTAAGTGGGGATAAGGAAAAGGCATTCTCTATTTGTATCCATGCTTTAGTATCCGAATGGACATTCCAATCTACAATCTACAATTCTGGCCAAGTGACTAGCCAAATAATATTTTTTGATATCGGGGAGACTAATACCTCCTTTAACTTTCGGTAGAGTCAGTCTGGAAAAACTCAACCTGGCTCTTTGTCCCTTCCAAATAAAATGAGTACAGAGATACTGAAACGATTTAAAGAAGGCCGGAGGTAGTTTGATTGGGATCGTTTGAAAAAGATATAACAAGGGAGGTAAGATGTTCATTTTAACAATTGAGGCCCTACCGAACCATGAGAATAGTCCGGTAGACCAAGCTTCGAGGTCTGTCTTAATGGTTTGGAGAAGAGGGACAAAGTTGGCCGAGTACAAGTTTTCCAGACTGGCAGGAGCTGAATGCCTAGGTACGTGATGGCTGTAGTATTCCAGCGAAAGGGAAAGTTCTGACGGCATAAATTGGTCAATTCGGTGTTTAGGGATATGTTCAGGGCTTCGGATTTTGCAAAATTGATTTTTAGATTGGATATCGCTTTAAAGGCGTCAAGGTCTGCAAGGAGATTAGGGATGGAAATGAGGGGTTCAGTAAGGAAAAGGAGAATATCATCCGTGAAGGCGGCAATTTTATGAGTCTTAGTTCCAATCTGTATGCCCTTAATGTCTGGATTGGAGTTCAGCTTACGAAGGAGGGGTTCTAAGGTAAGGACGAATAATAAGGGTGAGAGCGGGCAACCCTGGCGAGTCCCGTTGGACACGGAGAAGGCGTCCGACAGATGACCATTAACCCTGACCTGGGCCGTAGGGGAAGCATAAAGAGCCATAATAAGCGATATCATTCGGTCAGGCAGGCCTATTTTCTGCAATACTTCTTCCATATAGTCCCAGGCCCCTCTGTCGAATGCCTTCTCCGCATCCAACGAGAGGAAAAAACCCTGTTGTGTCGAGGAGGAAGTCAGCCAATGATGTATTGAAAGCGCTTTGATCGTATTATCTCTACCCTCCCTCCCCGGCACGAATCCCACCTGATCTAGGGACACCAGCCGAGGAAGGAGGGGGAGAAGGCGATTCGCTAACATCTTTGCGTAGATCTTCAGATCCACATTAAGTAAAGAAATGGGTCTGTAGTTTGACACTTGCGTGTCATCTTTGTTGGGTTTGGGAATTACTGTTATATGAGCCCAAAGTGAGTCTCTGGGGGTTGGTTTGTCCGATGCCAATGAATTAAATGCCGCCAGGAAATGTTGTTTTAGAGAAGCCATAAAAGATTTATAGTAGCATGTGGTAAGGCCGTCAGGGCCGGGGCTCTTTCCCGGTTTCATTTGTTTGAGGGCTGCATCAAGTACTGAAGCCGAAAGGGGTTCCTCTAGAGCGAGCGCTGTTTCCCGCGAAATGGGTGAAGGAGCGTACGTGTTTAAGAATTCGGTAATCTGACACCTTCTGTGTATCTGGTCCTCCCGAGGTGAGTGTTCCCTAAGGTTATACAATTTGGAATAAAATTGAACAAATTGGTCTGCAATCATTTGGTTAGAAACGACTTTGTTACCCTTGGGGTCTGTGAGGGAATGGATAGTTCTAGTCGCCCTTTGCTTTCTAAGTGCTCTAGCAAGTAGTTTACCCGATTTATTGCTATATTCGTAAAATAATTTACGTGAGAGCATATAATTCCTCTTGATTTGGGCATTCAAAATCTGGAGTAAATCTTGTCGTGCTTGATTTAGGTTTGCTAGTGTGTCTCTGAGTCTGGAAAGTTTGTGGGCTCTTTCTAGTGTTTTAATGCAGTTGGTAAGCTGTGCTATATGGTGATTTCTCTCTCTTTTACGTTTGGCCGCTGCTGCTATGAACTCCCCACGAATTGTACATTTGTGGGCTTCCCACACTAACATGGGATCTGTATGCGGGGATTGGTTCTCTTTAAAATAATTGGTTAGGTTATCTTGAATGGAGGTTGCAACTACAGGGTCAGAAAGTAGGGAGGGATCTAATCGCCAAATAGGTGAACGTGGGGGTTATCTACAAGTTGTAAGGTCATAGACACTGGGTGATGATCAGAAATGTACATAGCCTCAATAGAGGCTTCTCGGAGGCACGGTAAGTCTCTTTGCGATAAAAATAGGTAATCCAATCTGGAGTACCGATTGTGGGGGGTAGAGAAGAAGGAATAATCCTTCCCGAGGGGGTTCAACGTACGCCAGGAGTCGTGAAGGCATAGGTCTTGAAGATGTAATTTGATGGAGCGCAACGCTTTGTACGGAATTGAAGATGTACCGTTAGAAGAATCTTGGAGTGGGTTGAGGGTGACATTGAAGTCCCCTAACAAAATGAGGATTCCCTCCTGAAAGGAGGCAAGCTTGGACAGGGTCGTTCTGAAAAAAGAGGGTTGCCCTGTATTGGGGCATAAATGTTGGCTAGAGTGATAAGTTTGCCTCTCAGTTTCCCTTTCACAAAAATAAACCTTGCCTCTGGATCCAGGACGGTGTCCACAATCTGAAGCGGGCAGTGTTTAGATATAAGTATCGAAACCCCTTTGGATTTTGATGTAGGGTTAGTGGCATGTAAGACCGATGGATAGCGATGGTTAGAGAGCTTTGGAGTATAGTTAGTTCTAAAATGCGTTTCCTGTAAGAAAACTATATCAGCCCTGCATTTATGCACGAAAAGTAACACTTGTGATCGCTTCTCGGGTAAGTTGAGTCCTCTTGTGTTAAGTGAGACTATTTTAAGGGCATCTCGAGCATTCAATTGGTGCATAGGAGCCATATTAGGAACCAAGTAAAAAAAAAACGTATAATCGATGTTTTGTAAAATGTCGTGTTTAGGGGAGGGTATTGAAATACAAGTAGGGAGGAAGGAATTGACACTGTTAACACTCAGCTGGGGGGGAGATGGAGCACTAATAAATAGGGCTAAGGATAGTTGACCGGAGTCTCACCTGGACGTGCAAAGGAGGAGCCTGATGTGGTAAGGGGGCTTCGTATAGGAAGGGAATGTGGTCCCACGGAAAAGTATGGGCCGGATATCTAAGAAGAAAAACGTCCACTAACTCCTGATGTAGAGAGGTGTAAAACTGTGTCACTATGTATAGGGCACTTGAGGACAGGAGGCAGTAGGCGGGGGGGAGGAGAGCCTCCCCAAAGGTGATCCGGTGAAGTGTAAGACTTGCTTGCACTTCCACTACTGATCTCAAAGAGATATTGAGCGGTCAGAGTCCGGACATAATTGGTGGGCAATCTGGTTATTAAGTCGGAATTGTTTAAGCTGAGGAGTACCACCGTGAGGGGTGGAGGTCTGAAGCAACCAAAGAAATGAAAAGGGGTGAACATCTCATGTCCCACTGACCAAGGAATCTAAAAAGGGGTCCCGATTAACCAGAGACCCCGCAGTAAGAGAGGCTAACTAAGGAGAGAAGCCGGAGATCATGTGAGCAATTTCAGGTAAGATCTATAAATGTGTACTTAGGTGTGTTAAACTACCTAGCCGTTAGGAGCAGTACAACTGATCAGCAATGAAGCGTGTAGCTGCTTGTTGTAAGAAAAACGATAGAAGGGAGAAATATCAACCCATTAGGACACCGAACCATCCGCTGGCATGGGACACCTAAACTAAAGGAAGCAACCGGGGCGGGATAGAGAAAAACAACCATTAAACAAAACAAATATTGATTTATTAATATTTCTAACCAGAGAGCAATGCTGGAAATATGACCAGGTAAGTGTGAAAGGGCTCTTCCGATTAGAAAATGAACCAAAGGGACGTTGCTATTGCTAGCAGTAAACTTAACAATGTCCCCTCCCAGGGATATCCCCAGGGAAAGCATGAGGCCAGAGCACCCGTCTCACTTCCGTGGCAATTGGGGGGTGGGGGGAAAGGGTGAGGTACCTGCCGATGTGCCTTCCAATACAGCCGAACATAGTCAATAAACAGGTTGTAAGAGAAATAATTAACACTAGACCATAACAAGTAAAATGCTAAACCGACCCACTAGGTGGGGGGGGGGTGACAGAGGAGGAGACCCTACAGGAGGTGAGCGTGTGCTGAGACCTGGGCGACATACCTAGGCAGGTTGGTTCATGTACAGGTTAAGACTGACTATGAAAATTTAGATTGGCTCTAGTAGCCATTATAGTGCGTGTAAAGCAGGAATCACTACGCCGCTAAAAGCTATAGCACTGGTCGGTCTCAGCAGAGCTTCAATCCCCTGTCACCCCCGCCCTAAATACATAACATAATATACAATAGGGGAACAGGAGAACCCTTACATGAAGAAAGTAACCCCAAAATAACTTTTCCCAAAAATAACTTTCATATGCATGTGCACAGGATCTAGTGCTTTTAAATGCTCAATTTCTCGAACGGGAGCAACCTACATTAGGATGGAAGCAAATACAGGGCTACGAAGATCCTGTTGGCGTTATCACTCAATGGAATGGAGGAATTTTAAGAACGGACCGAGTCAGGCCAGATTCCACAGTGTGGATCAAGATAAAAAACCAAAACTGGAAAGTTAGTAGACGTAGAGGCATGCGGTATGAGAAACATCCAATTAGAATGTTGAAGAGTACATATCTGGTCCGTATGGAGGACAAGAATCATAGCAAGGGAGGCAGAAGGGGAGATACAGTAATGAAAGCATGCAGTAAGCTGAAAGAGATAGAGAAGGGCAAGAGAGGAAAGAGAAGGGAGGAAACAGGTTGGGAAAAAAAAAAAGGAAGGAGCAAGTAGCCATGTCGACAGGTTGTAAAGCAGGTCTCACTCAGCGGTCTCTGCGAGCTCTCCTAGGAAGCGGTGTTCTCTGAGGGCTGTCATCGGGATCCACTCTGAGTCGGGTTTGAGGAGCTCTGGATTCCGATGGCGAGCGGCGTTTCCTGAAGCGAGAGTCTTGGTAATCCATGGGTTCCTGTGAGGCTTGTGTGCGTCTGGTCGTAGGGGGTCGAAATTCCGTGTACCACTCCGGAACCTCAGTGAAGGGTATAGCGAGTGTGGTACAGAAGTGTTGAAGATCTTCCAGTACGTGCAATAGCGCAGTTCTCCCTCCTGAGGTGGCAGACAGAGCAAAAGGGAACCCGCCATCGGTATGGAATGCCTTTGGCGCAAAGAGTTTCCATCAAGGGGCAGAGTTATCTACGTCTTTGTAGAGTTATGGCGGAAAGGTCTTGAAATAAAGAGATGGAAGCGGTCCTGGTGCCCGCCTGGCTCTGTGTAAAATCTCTTCCTTCAAGTTGTAGTCGATAATACAGCACACAACATCACGGGGTGGGTCTGACTCTTTCCCCTTAGGGCGAAGGGCTCTGTGTACACGTTCTATGCCAATTGGAGAGTCATGCGGCCTCTCAAGAATGGTGTTGAAGAGGTTCGTGACTTCAGTGGGCAGGTTGTCCGGGTCAGGCGATTCCGGTAAACCTCGTAGGCGAATGTTATGGCGCCTACCACGGTTGTCAAGATCCTCGGTGTGGCGGTTAAGGTCGCGTAGCTGAAGGGTGTGAGTGTCAATAATCTGACAGGATCTCCTCAGAATCGATGAGTGGGTAGCCAAGGTTTTTTCCACCTCTTGCACTCGAGACGCCATGGCCTTCAGATCGATCCACAGGTCTGCTATCGCCCCAGTCAGGGCCGCGGTGAGAGACTCCTTGATGTCCTCAGCTATGGATCGCAAGTCCTGGAGGCTCGGCTGGTGATGTGGGGTGAGAACGACATCATCTGTTCTCGGAGCACTCCTTTGCGTAGGGCTGGTGGTTTGTGCGGCCTGTGAGGAATGACTGTGCGCAGCGGCCATGTTAGCGTTATACGAACGGAACATCTCCGGTATATTCTGGGAGATCCTACCGGTCTCGTCTCTCGGGGATCTGGACCGAGAAGCAGAGGAGCTTCGGGAAGAGGTTCCCATGATGTCCGGTTGAGTTAAGGGACTAAACGCCTCTGTGAGTAGCTGATTATGTCCTCGTCAGCGGGAGCTAGAAGATTAAGCTGCCATCTTCAGCTGCGTCCAGGCCACGCCCCTGATATATGAGAATTTTTAAATGGAATTGGGAGTGTACGAAATATGTACAGAATATTGGGGAGAGCTAACATTTTGAAGGCCGAAATTCTCCCTACCCAGGACATTTCCACTTTTGTGATACGATTTAGTAATTCCCGTATGTTCACTATTAAAGGCTTTATGTTGGCTTCTGCAAGTTGTGCCACCTTTGGTGTAAGAAGAATTCCTAGGTAGGGTATCTGCTTTTCCGCCCATGCGTACGGGAAATGACGTTGTAGATGCGATCGGGTGTGGTGATTTATGCCTAAGTCCAGTATGAGGGATTTATTGAAATTGACTTTATAGTAGGAAAGTTTACTAAAATGATTGAGAGTGTCATGCGCAAACTGCAGTGAGATGATACGGTTTGTAAGAATTAAGATGACATCATCCGCAAATACGTTTATTTCATTTGTATCCTGCCGTAATTTAAAACCTGTAATGTGAGGTTGGGTTCTGATCGCTTCTGCCAAAGGTTCCATCATTAGATTGAATATGGATGGAGAAAGCGGACAGCCTTGGCGCGTACCTTTTGTTATTTTAAATTTCTTAGAAACGAGCCCAGATGTAAGGACTTGTGCGGATGGATTTGCGTATAGGGCTAGCGTTGCAGAGAGAAAATTTCCCTGAAAGCCAAATTTGTATAGAACTCTCTTCATATAGCCCCAATGGATTCTATCAAACGCCTTCTCTGCGTCTATCGAGAGAAGCAGAGAAGGCGTTTTCCAGGATTCTGCTAGGTGTATAATGTTTATTAACCGTCTAGTAGCACCAGACGCTTGTCGATTTTTAGTGAAGCCTGACTGATCTTGCTTGACCAACGTAGGTAAAATATCATGTAATCTCAAGGCAAGCATTTTGGCATAAATTTTTACATCTGTGTTCAACAGAGATATTGGGCGAAAATTTGCTGGTGTATCAGGGGTTTTACCGGGTTTGGGGATAGTGATAATGTACGCCTTTAACTTCTCTTCTGGAAATGTACCTTTATTTAGGGCTTCATTAAATAGTGTCAATAAATTGGGTATTAAAGTTTGTCTAAATACTTTATAATAAGAATTTGTCAGTCCATCTGGACCTGGGGCTTTTCCAGAGGGTAGGGACATTATGATCTTTTCTATTTCCATTGCTAAGAAGGGGGCATTTAATTAGTGTATGTGATCCACTGAGAGCATGGTGAGATTGAGTTTAGCTAAGAATTCTTTGATATCTTTAATAGCTGGTTGGGCGGTGTCTGGGTTGTCTACCAAATTATATAAAGACGAGTAGTAGTCCGCAAAAGCGTCTGCTATCTCCTGTGGATTTATTAGCTTCAAAGAGCTCTTAGGGTGATATATGTGCGATATTGTGGCTCTGGATCTCTGAACTTTAAGGCGATTGGCCAGAAGTTTACCTGATTTATTATTATTTGCGCAATAGTTTAATTTCAATTTTCTCATGTAGTTTTTGTATTGAATATATAGTAGTTCTCTAAGTGTGTGTTGAGAATGTGAGAGTTGAGATGCTAATCTGGGGGAGGGGTTGATTTGATTCTGTAATTCTAGATCACGAATAATGTTTAGGGTTTCCGTGAGTTTCGCGTTTCTTAATTTCTTCATTTTGGCATGCACTTTAATCAGAATTCCCCTCGCACACGCTTTGTGAGAATTCCAATTATTGAATATGCTAGTGTCCCCAGGCACATTAAATTTAAAATATTCTTCTAGGTTACACAGAATCTCTTTATATAAATCAGGGTCATGTAAAATCGCTTCATTACACCTTCACACATGTGTTGCTGCAAAGGATCTCCCTCTCTCAATTTGGACTAAAATTGGAGCATGGTCTGACCACGTTATGTCCTTAATGTCTGAATAGGATATTCTTTGTAGCAACATCTTGTCTGCTAAAAATAGGTCTATTCTGGAGTATGAATTATATCTTGGCGAGTGGTATGTAAACGATTTTTCACTTGCATTCAAGCACCTCCATACATCAAATAATTCCTTTTCAAAGAAGGAGATCCCTAAGGTGGGAGGGATGTCTCTTCCCCGAGGAGGTGGTATCCAATTTTTCATCTATGACACAGTTAAAATCCCCACAAAAAAGTATGCTCCCCTCCCGCACCTGAGAGATTTTCCATATAACTTTATTAATAAACTTAAGTTGGTGCGAGTTGGGAGCATAGACATTGGCTAGTGTTAGCTGCAGATTATCAATTATGCAAACCAATATTATAAATCGACCTTCAGAATCCATTATGGACTTTTTGAGTTCAAAAGATACTGTATCTCTAATGGCTATCATCACGCCTCTTTTTTTTTTAAGTGAATGATGCTTGAAAGGCATGAGGAAAGTTTCGGAGTTGCTTGTTTATGGAAGTGAGTTTCCTGTATTGTCAGTATGTCCGCATTATGAAGATTGGCCTCCCTCCATAGCATCTGCGTTTGGCAGGATGATTTAAACCTCTTGCATTAATAGATAATATTCTAATACCCATACTTGTTGTCCTGTAGTTGTTGGTGTTCGTGCCGGAAAGTTGATTGGAGTTTCAAATGGTGTGGTAGACGTGATGAAATGTTGATTGGAGTACTGCTGAGAAGATGGTAAAAGAATAATAGACGGTATACAAAAACGTATATCGATGGAGACAATGTCTGAGATGGATTGTTCAAGCAAAAAGGGTATGAACCTGAGAGTTTCTGACCACTGTATCCTAGACAGTGGAAAAGTTCCCAATATCTTTGCTGCTCCGTTTTCTCGTTAGAACTGTGGAGATCAACTGAACAGTTTCCAATGGGGAACAATTTACCTTATGAACCGAACAATTTAAGAACAAAGGTCCAAAGGACAGGCGAAAAAAGACGCCTTCAACGGTGGGGCACCGTACCCTTCAGGTACGGTGTCAGGTACCAATTGCCCAGCACTGGGGGAATCCTAATGTCCTCATAAAGCGCACAGAGATTTAATAATAAACCTTAGTGATGTTTTTTGGTGGATTTCCTTTGGGTTTTGATTGACCAATCTGGTAAGATTTTTCCACTGTGAAGTGGACCTTGTGGGTATGGCGGTATGTTTCGAGCTCTTTCTGGTAGCAAGATTTGCCAATTCTGCAGCAGGCGAATCCCGTCCTCCAGTGTGGTTACCAGGTGGTTTATGCCATTGTATGTGATAATGAGCTTGACTGGGTATTTCCAACGGTACATTATTTTATGGTTATGTAGTGCCTTGGTGAGTGTTGCGACGCTGTTGAAAAATATATTGCGACAGATCCTGTAAAACTTGAATACTTTGTGCTTGTTCTGGCAAGTTTTCAGCTTTTCGAAATGCTTCTAAAATTCTTTCTTTGACTTGAAAGAAATTAACTCTTAGCAGAACATCTCTGGGGATTTATTGCGGTAGAAAGGTTGTTTTGGGCACCCTGTGGATTCGGTCAATAATAAGATCCGTTTAAGTCAATGAAGGAATGACTGCTTGGAACAACTCCCAGGTGAATTGCATCAGGTTTTTGGCTGAGATAGATTCAGGTATTTGCTGGAGTTTTAGATTATTTCTGAGAGAGCGATCTTCAAGATCTGCCAATTTCAATTGTATCTGGGTTACGGTCTGTTGTTGTGCTGAGTGAGAGTCCACCAGAGCATTAAAGGATGACGTAACCTCGCACATTTGTGTTTCAACTCTATGTACTCTATCCCCTATGTCTTTTATTTCCTCTTTGCACTGTTGAATACATGCAGATTGTATGGATGTACGCAGTGTCATTAACATTTCTTTCATTGTGATATCAGAAATTGGTTGCCCTGTTGTAGGGAATTGGGCCATGGGATCTGTGTGTGGTTTGTCCTTTGACAGTTGGTGCTGTGGGTCACTCACCTCCATGCACTGCAGTGTCCCAATATAGCCTCTTTCTGTGTTTGATTCCAGCCTAGGTTTGGATTTGGCAGGACTCCTGGAGCAAGGTGAGATACAAGTGGAACGGGTGTCACTGGAGTCAGAGTCTTCTGCTGAGCTGCGCTCACCTTACTGTCTCTGCAGTGATTCGCCCTGCTCTGGCGGGATGGATGGCTGAGCGCCGCTCATCTGCGGAGGTCCGTGTCCCCTGTCGCCATCTTGCTGAGGACCTCTGTCTACTGCCGGGTAGAAATCCGGCAGTTTAAGTGCCTGAGATTGCCTCCTCCTTGTTGCCATTGCGTCGCTGAGATTCTCTACTAAGCTCCGGTGTGTTCCGCTGAGCTCTGTGCGCTGTTCCATCCGCTGATCGATCGTTAATTCCCCCCATGTGGAGCGGAGCTCCTCTCTATGCGGCCATCTTGCTCGGCGGTCGCCACGCCCCGACCTGCAGTAGGAATTTTTTAATCCAAGTGTGCATCAGGGAACTGTTTTGGAAGGCTAAGTGTAGAAAAAAATGAGACTTCACAAAGAGGAAGCATAATGCAAGTAGTATGCTCTGACAACAATGGGTTTTTAAGGGAATTTGCACAGAATTGGGAGAGTGTTCTTTGTCCCTGACAAATCCCTAGCTAACTTTCTACATCCTATACCTGAAAATATTAAAGTGGGATCTACTCACAGAAGGCTGAAGCTGTGGCTCCCGGTTAATGGAAAAGCAACTCAGCCTCTTGTAATCCCCTATACCAGCCTTTCTCAACCTTTTTCGACATAGAGGAACCCTGGAAATAATTTTCCGTTCTTGGGGAACCCCTGCTAAAAATGAAAAATCTACAACTCATCATACATTAGTGTGATGGTCAATGAGAAGAATGCCTCTTACACTTGTGGTTTTTGGGAATAATTACCCCCTTACTGATAACTAAAAAGATCAATGGTGTCCTTGAGAACTTACCTGAGAGGCAGAAATTGACCATTATTCAGGGAACCCCTAGCAACCTCTAGAGGAACCCAAGGGTTCCATGGAACCCTGGTTGAGAAACCCTGCCCTATACAGTTGATTTTACATTGTAATAGACAGTAGAGGGGTTTCATGCTAAGCCAATCAGCCCTTATGTGTGCATATGTGCTAGCAGTAGGGGTACAGTAGGGGTACAAGAGCAGACATTCTGCACAAAGAGGAAAAGCAGTAGTGACTGGTATTTATTAAAGGAAGCTGCCACACAGAGGCAAAGGTTCATGCTGGAATACTGTATATACTGTCTCTTGAAGAAATACACAAAGTACACTTTTAAGTAAGAATCTTTCCTATAGTCACACATTGTTTGCCTATGCTGGAGTTCAGTGTAAGGTTTAGGCTGTAACTTGTGTGATGCTTTATGTTTTTAACCTTTCATATTTGAAACCTTTCTACCAGGCATGTGTACCCATGCATTAAAGTGATTCTGAAGGTTGTCTTTTTTTAAATAACAAACATGTTATACTTACCTGCTCTGTGAAATGGTTTTGCACAGATCAGCCTTGATCCTCTTATTTTTTTGGGTCCCCCGCCAGAAATCCTGTGCCCCCCTCCAAGTGTCCTCAATAGCAGTGTGTGCGGTAGCAGTAATTCACACAATCAGGTTCAGTGAACAAGTTGAATTGAAGTAATGCAGAGGCAGTTCACAACAAACCCAGTGGGACACCTGCCTAAACGGGTGCACTCACTGTTTCCACCAATGTGAAGACAGCAAGTATCAGCTGAGTTGACAGCATCTGTTATAAGAGTGGAATGCGGCCTGGCCATCTTCTGCCCAAGTGGGATTAAGCCCAGATAAGTTGAGACCCTAAGCTTTCCCTCCTTGTCAGGAACCTTTCTCTACCACCAGGACTGTTCCTAACAGACGGGTACCTTTCCCAACACTACTGACTTGCATAAAGCACACCAAATCTGGAAGCCATTGCTTTAAATAGGCTCTGCCACACCCAAGATGGCTGCCAGAGTCACATGGGTAGCAGCATCCAACTGGACCGGTTCCCCAGTGACCCAGGAAACCATAGAGGAACTCTATTCCCCTTGACATCCTCTCCAACTGTAGGACTGCTGCGGGTGAGTGCAACCTGCCTCCTCCCTCTTTAAGAGATGCTGCCCTTGGCATTGCAACATGGTTACAGAAATAACTGTGGTAAAAGTACAACCAGTGTTAAGGCATAATATCAGAATATCTCGCACGGAACTGTCCGCGTTCAGACTTTAAAGGGTACCGGCTCCCATGATTCTTGGTAGAGTCACTTGGCAAAGGTTCCTCAGCAAGTAATGACTGGGGGCCTCAGGTGGTAAGGGACCAAGTGTGCCTTTTAACTTTCCTTCACCTGAGTCTATGGTTAAATCTGGGGTTTCAACAGCGATGTTGCCAGGCTCTAAGTTTTAAGAGGCCAGAGACTCGAGTATGAGGGGCGGCAGGAACCAGTAATTGCCTCCTGGAGAAGTTACCACTTAGCACATAAGGTTTCAGCATGTTTTGATGCAGTCTCTTTTTCACGGGGTCAGGCCCCTATGAGACTAGATCATAGAGCGGGGGTAGGTAGGAAAGGCTGTCCCACCACTTGATACGAGGTGCTTTTCAACTTGGGCTCCAGCTTGCTTCCTCTGGCATGATTGCTGTTCTTTACCAATGTAGAAAAGGCAGTCTTCTCCTGGTCTTGGTGTCATACATGACGTTGCCAATCACCACTGACCAGGTCAAAAGGTGGAGAAAAACTTGGCTTGTCCAAGGGCCACTAGGATTCCTCAACTCAAGGAAGGGGGTAAGCGTTCCGGTGGGTGCATGCATTCAGATTGTGATAGTCCACACAGAACCATAGACTGCCGTCTTTCCTTGGTCACCAGTATGATGGGAGCAGTACAGAGGCTGTGGCTTTCCTGGACCACTGCACTTTGTAACATGTTGTAAAGTAAATACTTGACCTCTTGGCAGAGTGCTGGGGGAAAGTGTTGGTACTGCTTTCAGATGGTATGAATAGTATGGCCAATGGCTAATCCTCAGGACTTGAGACAAACACCAAGTGCTTTTCTAGTAGTTGGTTGAGCAGTCTCTGCTGAGGTAAGGAAAAGTCTTTAAAAGTAAAGTTCAACTGCCTCAATAGGGACTCGTATTGGGTCTCATTCCAAGAAGCCATAGCCGCCTGTAAGGGAGCACATACCACTTCCACCCCAACTGGGCCTCAGAGATGCAGTGACAGGGTACAGCGTATATGTCAGCCAAGACGGCATGTCAGGATAGCAAGATGGGTGTTATCCCTAGATTGACAAACTGTACCAACACTCTTCCAGGGTGAACCTTTGATAAGGTACGGCCCACCAACCATTCCCCTGGTGTCACAGGGTCCTTGCAGGGTTCTACCATAATGATGGCCCCATGTAGCCTCCCTTGGGCCCCCACATTGCTTCAGGGGTGTGAAAACCACCCCCACCTGCCCTTTTTGTCCCTTTGTTGCTCTGTGTTGGGCCTCATAAGCCTAAAGTACCCTGAGCCACACTGCTCACAGGCCGCAGCCACGGGCCCATAGGCCCAAATGTTCATATTTGACTAGAAGGTGGGGCTTTAGCTCTTTCAAAAAATTCATGCCCAGCACCACAGGCACTGCGGGGTTAACTGGGCCATGGGTCAAAACTACTCTGACACTCTCTACCACCTGATCCTCAATTTGAATTCTTACCAAGGTGATGCCCTTGACCAGGATGGGTAGTTTACCCTCTTTAAGAGATGCTGCCCTTGGCATTGCAACATGGTTACAGCAATAACTGTGGTAAAAGTACAACCAGTGTTAAGGCATAATATCAGAATATCTCGCACGGAACTGTCCGCGTTCAGACTTTAAAGGGTACCGGCTCCCATGATTCTTGGTAGAGTCACTTGGCAAAGGTTCCTCAGCAAGTAATGACTGGGGGCCTCAGGTGGTAAGGGACCAAGTGTGCCTTTTAACTTTCCTTCACCTGAGTCTATGGTTAAATCTGGGGTTTCAACAGCGATGTTGCCAGGCTCTAAGTTTTAAGAGGCCAGAGACTCGAGTATGAGGGGCGGCAGGAACCAGTAATTGCCTCCTGGAGAAGTTACCACTTAGCACATAAGGTTTCAGCATGTTTTGATGCAGTCTCTTTTTCACGGGGTCAGGCCCCTATGAGACTAGATCATAGAGCGGGGGTAGGTAGGAAAGGCTGTCCCACCACTTGATACGAGGTGCTTTTCAACTTGGGCTCCAGCTTGCTTCCTCTGGCATGATTGCTGTTCTTTACCAATGTAGAAAAGGCAGTCTTCTCCTGGTCTTGGTGTCATACATGACGTTGCCAATCACCACTGACCAGGTCAAAAGGTGGAGAAAAACTTGGCTTGTCCAAGGGCCACTAGGATTCCTCAACTCAAGGAAGGGGGTAAGCGTTCCGGTGGGTGCATGCATTCAGATTGTGATAGTCCACACAGAACCATAGACTGCCGTCTTTCCTTGGTCACCAGTATGATGGGAGCAGTACAGAGGCTGTGGCTTTCCTGGACCACTGCACTTTGTAACATGTTGTAAAGTAAATACTTGACCTCTTGGCAGAGTGCTGGGGGAAAGTGTTGGTACTGCTTTCAGATGGTATGAATAGTATGGCCAATGGCTAATCCTCAGGACTTGAGACAAACGCCAAGTGCTTTTCTAGTAGTTGATTGAGCAGTCTCTGCTGAGGTAAGGAAAAGTCTTTAAAAGTAAAGTTCAACTGCCTCAATAGGGACTCGTATTGGGTCTCATTCCAAGAAGCCATAGCCGCCTGTAAGGGAGCACATACCACTTCCACCCCAACTGGGCCTCAGAGATGCAGTGACAGGGTACAGCGTATATGTCAGCCAAGACGGCATGTCAGGATAGCAAGATGGGTGTTATCCCTAGATTGACAAACTGTACCAACACTCTTCCAGGGTGAACCTTTGATAAGGTACGGCCCACCAACCATTCCCCTGGTGTCACAGGGTCCTTGCAGGGTTCTACCATAATGGTGGCCCCATGTAGCCTCCCTTGGGCCCCCACATTGCTTCAGGGGTGTGAAAACCACCCCCACCTGCCCTTTTTGTCCCTTTGTTGCTCTGTGTTGGGCCTCATAAGCCTAAAGTACCCTGAGCCACACTGCTCACAGGCCGCAGCCACGGGCCCATAGGCCCAAATGTTCATATTTGACTAGAAGGTGGGGCTTTAGCTCTTTCAAAAAATTCATGCCCAGCACCACAGGGTTAACTGGGCCATGGGTCAAAACTACTCTGACCCTCTCTACCACCTGATCCTCAATTTGAATTCTTACCAAGGTGATGCCCTTGACCAGGATGGGTAGTTTATTGGCTGTTCGGAGGGACACCCAGCAGAGGTCTAGTTTCCATCCTCCAAATTTTTGCACGTAGAAATTATATTCCATGATGGTCACCGTAGAAATTATATTCAATGATGGTCACCACCGACCTGGTGTCAACCAAGCATGAATCCTCTTACCGTTGACTATGGCAGAGACTACTGGGCTTGGAGCAACCATACCTTCAGAGACTTGTTGGGACTTTGACTCATCTGTCCCAGAATTTGTCACTCTGCCCCCCCAGTACTTTTTTGATGTGTGTGTATATAATGAATACAATGCCATATTTTGAGTCTTTGCATGCAGGGGCCTGGCAGAAATTCTCACCTAGGCAAGAATTGCAGAAGTGCTGGCTTGCAGCACAAATAATCACTTTTAAAAAATCTATTTGTAAGAGAGGGAGGAGTGAGGAGGCAGGACAGCACAATATGCCATTTAGGATGAAGGTCCTCTTTAAGTATCTGTAGATATTGAGACCCTATGCCCATGGCTTCTGATGTGGAGAATAAGTAGTCCAAGGAAAGGCTTGTTACCATCTTAATGTAGGTCAAGGGAAAAAAGCATTGCATCTCTGGGGGCTGAGAAGTCCTAATTAGAGTGTAAGGCCGATAGTAGGGCCTGTTTGGTCAGGGGCCTGTCTAATGTGAATATAGTTTATTTTGGTCATAATGCATGTATTGTTCTAGGAAAGATTGCCTTATAGCTAAAATTTTAATACTTTTGTGAGTATTTTTATTATATATACTTATATTATAAGAGCTCCTTATGTTTCAGGGTGGAGGTTCCAAAATAAATTCGAGGAAGGATTGTAGTTGCCCTAAACTGGATGCATAATAATTATGAATATTGCAGGGTTGTCGAACAAACATCCTTTCACTAATGCCACGTACACACGACTGGACTTCCGGCAGAAAAGGTCGACGGAATCATTTCATTGGATATTCCGATCGTGTGTGAGCTTCATCTGACTTTTCTCTTCAAAAATTCTGACGGACCTAGAAATAGAACATGTTTTAAATCTTTCCGACGGAATCAATTCCTATCGGGAAAACCATTCGTTTGTATGCTATTCCAACGGACCAAATATGACGCAAAGGACAGCTATTGGCTACTGAACTTCCTTTTCTAGTCCCATCGTGCATCATTGCGTTCAAAACTAACAGACTTTGGTGTGATCGTGTGTAGGCAAGTCTGACGGAAAGTCCAGTCGTGCATTAGAGGTAGCATCCTTTAGGTCACATATTACTTTTGTATCCATAAAAGGCATCTGCTGGGTCAGACAAAGAGCTGCCCCTCTCTTTTCTGTAAAATTGTAATAGTAGCACATGGGGATATTTTTTGCTTAAGAATAATTTTTCCATGAAATGAGCTGTAAATTGTGTTTCTTGGTCTGCAAGTAGTTCGCCTTTCATTAGGGGTGTTTTTTTAATCTAAAGAAAAACATCTCCTCTAATCTGGTGATGACAGATGGCTACATTACCAATGTGAGACTGATACTTCACTGCTTACTACAATTTAAAGCAAAACCGAATGAACATTCAAATAATTAATTTGGGTGGCACAGTGGTGTAGTGGGTAGCACTCTTGCCTAGCAGTAAAAAGGGTTGCTGGTTCAAATCCCAGCCGCAACACTACCTGCCTGGAGTTTGCATGTTCTCCCTGTGCCTGAGTGGGTTTCCTCCAACACTCCAAAGACATACTGGTAGGTTAATTGGCTTCTGTCCGAAAAATTGGCCCTAGTATATGAATGTGTGTTGGGGACCTAGGATTGTGGGCTCCTTGAGGGTAGGGTCCAATGTGAGTGTGTGATGTATGTGTGGAGTGCTGCATAAATTGACAGCACTATATGGGTACCTTAAATAAAAAATAATAATAGATGAGCATCTTAATGAGACATAATGTATAGACATAGGGACAATTGTCGACATGAACCCACACTTACTCAGGATGGACTGGCGTCTTTATTCAACCATACTAACTATGTAGCTATGTAAAATAAAAACATATGTGTTTTTTGTTTCACAAATGCAAGTGTAGCGCTCGCTCCTGATGCGCAGGTGTTATGGTTTTTTGAAAAGTTAATTTGCCTGAAGCCACAGTTGGGCTTTGGGATTCTTTCTCCAAATTTATGGTTTCAGTACCAGCCTAGCTGGGTTGCACTGGGTTTTTCTTGACCACAGGTGTCGCTGTCACCGCTGGCTGGTAGAAACGCAATCTAGCTGGGTGCATTGTATGCCACTATCCTCTCGGAAACCAGACCAGTGGAAGTGTTTTCCTGCTGCGCGTTCTGGGGAGTGGTATTTAAGGTACCGATGCCACCTTGGCGGGGGGATTATTTTCTGTCTGTTTGGTTCTGGTGAGCCTCCTGACCCGGCCCCATTGCCCTCCTGGCCTGCATCCTGAGTCTCAGGGCTGGCTGGCTGGCCCAAGGCGACGCAGCTGCAGGGACAGGCTTGAGAGAATTTCAGGGCCTACTGATCCAAGGGTGGTCCGGTGCCATCTCATCTGAAGGGAGAAGCCCAGCAACTGAAAGACCCCAGGGGAGGACATTTTTAAGAGAAGGCTGTGCTCAAGGCTGGCTTCTCTGGAGGAGCCAGGAGGTTTAGTTGAAGGACACAGCCTGGATCAAAATTCATATTGTATCGCTGGGTTGACTGAGAGATACTGGTACCGTATGTCAGTTCTTAAAATTTATCCACATCCTTCAGTAATGCTCAAGTGTATCTTACAAGTCTGTGACAGAGACTTTGTCGAGCACCCCACCGGATGCTAGGCCTAGTGAGGGAGGGCTATCCAGGGGTTGTTAAATCTAGTTGTATTTTATTTTCAGGATTTCCTTTAAACACTTCCATCTTGCAATCTAAGTGCCTTAACTCACTCCTAACCCTCTATCCTTATTGAGAGACTGTGTTTTGTTCTAAATAAATAACCTAAAAGAGGATTCAGTGTCAGTTTCCACATTCTTTGGGCCATCTACCACGGGAACCCCAAGACGGAGAAGCAAACAAGTGAGGTAACGGTAAGCCCAAATAAAACCAGCAGCTCCTTTGGGGGTCAGTGCTACACAAGTTTTTATTGAAAAAGTACAAATAGTAATTTTAGCAAAAAAGTACCAGTCTTAGTAATATACAATATTTGTACCAGTAATAGTATTGGTATCAATTGACATTATTAGTTTTCAGGCCAGTAAAATCAGCTCATTTTACATATTTTACAGCAATATCATGCAGTTATCCCTATTGGTTTAATCTCAAAATCCATTCATCCTACTTTCTCTCACGTAAGACAAACAATCTACTTAGCTACGTCTGTATGTCATAGGGTGCCCTAAAGATATTTGATGTCCTCTTCACACAACAAACAAAAGGATGTGATGTTGACTACAATAATTTATTACTTTGAAGCGTGTTTTTTTTTTATAGATGTCTTTAAATGAACATTGTTGTAAAGTCTCTTGGTTTTTCACCTTAATACCTTCTGTGCTGCAGCTGCCCCCCAGAGCCCCCCTTTTACTTACCTGAACCCGTTCATTCCACTGATGAGAAATGAGCTCAGCAGCTCCAGCCGCTGTCTTGAGTCCTCATTAGACAGATTGATAGCAGCAGGAGCCAATCAAATTCAGTGGCTCAGGAGCTGGGGGGGGGCTGAGTTCTGCTGTCTGTGTCAATGGCTGCAGCAGAACTCAGGAGCGCACCCGTGCGAGTGCCCCAATGGAAAGTGGCTCTCCGTGGGGGCACTCAATGAAGAGGAGGAGTCAGGAGCACCACTGGGAGACCCCAGAAAAGGAGGATCAGGGCTGCTTTGTGCAAATCTCTTGCACAGAGCAGGTAAGTATAACATGTTTGTTATCTACCCCTTACAATCACTTTGTAAGTAGAACAGACACATTGGGTACACTTAGGGGTTGATTAACAAAAACCAGAGAGTGCAAAATCTGGTTCAGCTCTGCATAAAAACCAATCACCTTCAAAGTTTTTTTGTCAAAGTTTATTTAAACAACCATGCACCCCTTCACTAGATTTTGTGCTCTCCAGTTTTAGTAATATCAACCCCCTTAATTTTCTTTAAAGTGGAAATTTAGTCAGAAAATTAAGTTAAACTAGATCACTTCAGGCTGATCACTTCAGGTCTCACCCTGCTTTGCACATGCTCAGTTTCTCTCTATATTTCAGCACTGTACCAAAAATGTAGAGAACAATCTGCTAACAGCCTAAATATTTTAGCCTGCTCACGGATTCTGGGCTTCAACAAAATGTAAGCCTCCATCAAGAAGAAACAGAAGCAATGCTGTAGGCAATTTACAGAACACACTAATATATGTTCCTTGCTAAAGAATTATTCTTTATCAATTGTTTATGGGTAAAGTTCTGCTTTAAAATCTGATAATTTCCTATATGCTAACAATGTGTGTTCTTTGAGGTTCTTTTTTTGTTTGTTTAATGAAACATATGGACATTCTATAACTTTTTTCTGACATACATAGAAAGCTAAAAATGATTAATTTAGATAAATAAATGTGAAAAACACAAAAATATGTGGTAGCTTTTAGATTCCAATAGTATAACAATGGAAAAAGAATGCCCCTTGGGGGGGGGGGGATTTTGTGGGTGGAAGTATAAGTAAGGGATAGATAACAACAGTATATATAAAAGTAAACAATTTTCTTCCAAAATAATAATGATAACAAATACTGTAAATATTCCTAAAATCATTTAATAGAACATTGACGCATATAACATTGCTAAGTTCTTGGATCAACAAATTAACTTCACAGAGGGAGTCCTGGAAGTGATGTGTTCACAAAAAAAATCCCAGCATGTTTCAGAAAAGCAGGGGGAATAAGGGTAAACATATTAATTTCCTTCCTCAGGGGTCAGATAGAAGCAAACTGTTATATGTCTAATAGGGATGAGCTTCGTGTTCGAGTCGAACATACGTTCGACTCGAACATCGGCTGTTCGTCCGTTCGGCGAAGTCCGAACATTTTGGTCCGTTCGCGCCAAATTCGTGTGGCGCTCACGGCCCACAATGCACTGTGATGGCGCAGTGCATTGCTGGCTCATGATTGGCCAAGCATGCACTGTGACCCCGCATGCTTGGCCAATCGCAGCGCCAGCAGCAAGGAGAGCCATGATTGGCCACAGGCAGGATGCCTGTAGCCAATCATAGCTCAGGCTGTGTAGTGCACGCCCCACACTATATAAGGCCGCCAGCGCGGCGGCCTTGTGTAGTGTGTTGGTGTCTGAAGCAGTGGGTGTTCTGTGTACCTTCAACACAGTACACACCGATCGTTTTCGGCTGATTTTCGATCTTGCTGTTGTGTAGTGGTTGTTGTCTGCGTGCCCTGACAGCAGTATACACCGCTATATTCACCTCACCTATATAGCTAGTGATCTATCTTTTATAATAGAGCTTGCAGTCAGTAGTGTTAGGAGCTTGTGCGTGCTGTCTGCGTGCTCTGTACCCAGGACATACTGCTATATCCACCTACATAGCTGTTCTCTATTTGAGCCCACTTGCCATCTGCAGGAGTTATTGGAAGTTGTGTGTGCCTCCAGCACAGCACAGTATACATCTGTATATACCCCTTTATCTCTAGTGTTCTATAATAAAGGCATCTGCAGGAGTTAGTAGGTGTTCTGTGTACCTTCAACACAGTACACACCGATTGTTTTCGGACGATTTTCGATCTTGCTGTTGTGTAGTGGTTGTTGTCTGCGTGCCCTGACCGCAGTATACACCGCTATATTCACCTCACCTATATAGCTAGTGAGAGCCACCTATCAGTGGTACCTATCAGTGCCCCTTAGTGTCACCTATCTGTGCCACCCATCCGTGCCATCTTATCTGTGCTTGTCTTTGCCCCTCTGTCCTGCCTTATCTGTGCCCATCGGTGCTGCCTTATCTGTGCCTATTAGTGCCGCCTTAACTATGCCTATCAGTGCCTATCAGTGCCCACCAGTGCAGCCTATCAGTGCCCACCAATGCAGCCTATCAGTGCCCACCAGTGCAGCCTATCAGTGCCGCCTCATCAGCGCACTTCAATGAAGGAGAAAAATTACCTGTTTGCAAAATATTATAACAAACTATTAAACATGATTTTTTATTTTTTTTGCATCTTTTTTTGTTTGTTTAGCAAAAAATAAAACTCCCAGCTGTGATTAAATACCACCAAAAGAAAGCTCTATTTGTGGGGAAAAAATGATAAAAATTTCATTTGGGTACAGTGTTGTATGCCTGCGCAATTGTCATTTAAAGTGCATCAGCGCTGAAAGCTGAAAATTGGTCTGGGACTGAGGGGGGTTTAAGTGCCCAGTAAGCAAGTGGTTAAAAATGTACCAGTTGAAAATTACAAACAGATTCAACTTAACACAACAAACCTACACAGTCCCTGTCTTGTTTGCACCGCCTGTATACTGCTGTTCTAAGTATATAGGGCCTGGGGGCCACACGCATTTCCTTTTTTTAATATGGGTACGGGGTTCCCCTTAATATGCGTACAAGACCCAAAGGGGCTGGTAATGGGCAGGGAGGGCCACCCATGCCATTTTTCTCAATGATTTTCAACCATATTGCAGGAACCAGATATAACATTAAAACCGCAAGCAGCTTTAAATGACGTTATTTCCGTTAAATGTCATTTTGTGCAGGGACTGTTCTAAACACGGGAAACACGTGGAACTTCACAGGCATACTACAGACACCCCCCAGGCACCATATTTAAAGCAATATTTCACTTTTTTTTCCACTTTAATCGTCATTAAAATCAGTGCTCCCGCCAAAACGGCAGTTTTTTAAACTTTTTTTTGCATTGACCCATGTCCCCTGGGGCAGGAGCCAGGTCCCCAAACCCTTTTTAGGACAGTATCTTGCATATTAGCCGTTAAAATTAGCACTTTTCATTTCGAACGTTCGAGTCCCATAGACTTCAATGGGGTTCTAACGTTCGTACGAATTTGGGGTCCGTTCGAAAGTTCTGGTGCGAACCGAAACGGGGGGTTTTCAGCTCATCCCTAATGTCTAATAAACAAGAGAAAAGGAGGAATTACATTGTGATATCATACAACGTACAATATAAATTGTATATCAGTATACTTTGTTTAACAGTGTGAATTCAATCTAAGCATCACATAACATACCAAATAAAAAATAAGAATAGCACTTACAACAATAATATCCAATAGAAATAGTACACAGACCAAGCATGAAGAGAGACGGGGCTTCCAACCTTAAAACAGTTTTTGCATCGCAATAAAAGGCACAGAGTTCAATCTTATTGAATGATGGATCGGAAGATTAATAAACTTCAAGAAGAAAATGAGTCTGGGAAAAACCCAAATCTCTGTTTTCCCATATATGTGGTATTGCAGTGACTAATGCCCACAGCCCTGAGCAGCAGACCAAAGCTCACAAGAAACAGCCACAGCGTCAGTGCAGCGCCAATCGAGTAAAAAGTAAAAAGACTGTGAGTGTGTATATCCTAAACAAAGGTATCTATAAATATAGAGTCAAAAATCAATGCATGCTCAGGTAAGTTAAACATAAAAACACAAATTAAAAAACACAAAAAAATGTGTACCACCACTTTAAGATGAATGTGCAAATTGCATAAATATGTCAATCAATGTGCAAAATAGATCAGTTGTATAAAACAGATGGAATGTCCCAGTGAAACATTGTTCTCAGGATATGGAAACTGAGGAAACTGAGGAAACAATCCACCACCTTCAAATGTGAAAATCACTCTTCTTTAAGTGTTCGAAGACCAGCTACTATCTCCCTACGAAGGTAACACTCACCAGAACAGGTGGGTGCCCTTACAACAGAATATGTGCCTGTGATTCATGTCAGAACTCCCCAGAGTGCATGCAAGACTTCCTAATCTGCATCCAATGGCACCACCTAACGTTGAATGTTTTTTTACTGTATTTTAATAAACCACCACATTATTGGAGATTATTCCTGGCTACTGGTGAGATGTATTTATCTTAGCTTGATTCCATCTGGATGTGCCATAGTTCTTCATTAAAGTCTGAGGGATTGTAGGGCATTGTAGTCCCCTTTAGCTTTATGTTCCAGTCTGGGGACTGAGGGTGTAAAAGGTGAGAGAGGTGGAGTCTGGTTGGTTGGTGGTGTCTTAAATAATATCTTAAGAAGGACTACATTCTTTTGGGGAAAGGGCAACTGCATCCCCTTTTGAGTGGGAAAGGTGTGGACACTCCCTTTTGGAAAAATGAGGGCCTTTCCCCACTCTAAACTGGGGACTGAGGTTGCAGCTATGCTATGGATAATCACACAAAAAAACAGAGAGCGTTATTTTTGCTAAACTGTGATAGGCACTGTGGTTCTTCTAATGGATCTCTTATGTAGAAATAATGCTTTTTATTTTGTTAGTACAAACCTGACTGCCATGATTTCAGGTCTAAACCCAAGCATTTTAAGGAAGACACTTTTGTATTGTTGTCATCACCAAGCCCCACAAAATGGGAAATGTCAAATTGAAAAGAAATCCTGAAAAAATCAGACAGCAAATATAAGCTGATAGGGGTTTAAACCCATACCTGTCATATCTGAAACAAAACAAAAACATTTTGGCTATAAATACACTTTAAAAAAAAACACAAGGCTGCCAGTTATCATGTGTTCTTACGATGGTTCATACTGTAGTAAATATATTCATGCTATAGTAAAAATAAAAAAAGGATGCATTCTTAACTTCTACTGTTTTGTTTTGTCTGGAATGTGGAGAAGAAAATGTTCACCAAGATTACCATGTGTTGAACCTATGGATGTTGCGTTCCTTTATAAATAGAGATGAGTGAACAGGACAAAGTTCAATTTGTGGGCTATTGGTCAACAACGTCACCTATGAACACTGTCAAAATATATACACATATGTACATATGTACACACCCCATGGAGCTCTCATTTACCAATGAGCTTTCATTAGGTTAACATTGCCAGACAGCAGGTCGTTGTGGCTGCTGGACACTGTGATTTATGATAGCTTTCCAATTTTTTTTAAAGAAATAGTGAACACTATGGCCTTGTTTAGACTTGCTTTACTGTCTGAACCGCATTCAGATCACTCTACAGACAGCAGTATACAGGCGGTGAGGAGGCGTTCACTTGTTTGGGTCACGTTCGGTGGGTGCCACCGCCCACTGAGTGCAACATATGGTATAAATCCTCCCGTGCTTGTGAAGCAAAGCATCATGGCTGCGGCATGTCTACAACCCCAACCACTGCCTCAGCAGTGATAGAGGGAGTGATTGAGGAGTGGTAAAAACTTTCCGGCGGAAAATGTGCGATCGGACTGTGTTGTGGGAAATTCCGATTGTGTGTGGGCTCCATGGGACTTTTCTGTCTGAATTTCTGACACACAAAGTTTGAGATCTGAATTTTCCGACAACAATCCGATCGTTTAAATTCCGATCGTGTGTAGACAATTCCGACGCACAAAGTGCCATGCATGCTCAGAATAAATTACAAGACGAAAGGTATTGGCTACTGGCTTCTTTATAGTCCTGTCGTACATGTTGTACGTCACCTCGTTCTAAAAAATCAGATTTTCCAACAACTTTGTGCGACCGTGTATATGCAAGACAAGTTTGGGCCAAAATCCATCAGAAAAAATCTGATGGATTTTGTCATCGGAATGTCCGACCGTGTGTATAGGGCATTAGATTCCACTTATTGTTCCAACCACACCCCTATCCTATGTAGCCTGGGTAGCCAGGAAAAGGAGGGTAGCAAGCATGCGCCCCCTTCCTTCCTTTGCTGGCACCTCCTTTTCTTGCAAGGACAAGGACCCTCTATGCAGTACCAGGTTATTGCTATGGAGATCTATTGCAGGCTTCTGGCAAGAGATAACTAATAGCAGTGATCTAATGCTGAAAAGCTGCATGGGTAGACTAGATTAGATCTCCACTGTTCAGATCCACACCCCTTCAAGAAGAAAGTAAAGTTAATAAAAAAAAAAAGAAATTAAGTATATCAAATATTGATAAAAATAAAAAATATATATAAAATATAATATAAATACAATATGTACTGTAAATGTTAAGTTTAAAGACAAAAAAAAGTATAAATAATAGTGTCAACATATATCAACATACAACCATGCACATCCATTCATTTATTTGGGCAGCTGGGTGCATCCCCTATGTGGAAAAATGCCCAAATTTTACTTTGCATGGAGAATGTGCATGAGGCCAAATAAGTATATTTCCTCCCCAGAATAATTCCTAAATTGCAACAATTAGGTCATATGACCTGGATGATATCTGTGTTTGCACAAACATCAAATACTCATATAACTGAACGTTAAAGAGGAAGTAAACCCTGATGGGTTTACTTCCTCTTTCATTCCCTGCAAAGGCAAAGCATAATGGACTACTATGCATCGCATAGTAGTCCATTATGTATCACTTACCTGACACAGGAGCCAGCGAAGTCGCCGCTGTCCCCTGTGGTCCGCCGCATCCATCTTCTTGGTGGGGTCTCGCAGCTCCGCCGCCATCATTCGGCGAAGCCGCGATGATGTCACCCCCGCGCATGCGCACAGGAGCCGACAGGCGCGGCAGCTCCGTCGTTGAGAATGCCGCGCTCAGTGCGCCTGCGCGCCGCTGTCTACGGCGCATGCGCCGTAGACAGCGGTGCCTGTTTTCGGGCAAATATCTCCTAAACCATATAGGTTTAGGAGATATTTCTTGGACCTACAGGTAAGCCTTAATCTAGGCTTACCTGTAGGTCAAAGTGGTTTGTAAGGGTTTACAACCACTTTAAGTCATTCAAACTGTTAGTAATTACATACTTGTGAAAAGTTGTCTACATGAAAATTTGTGACCTCACCGCCCTGATGTAATGTTATTGTAATGATATAAACTGTTTTTTTTTTTGTTTCCTGCATGCTTCACAATGTAGCATTGGAAGGGGAATAAAGGGGGATATATAAATTCTATTTGAGCTTTAGCATTCAACTACTTTACATAAAAAAGTCACAATAATGTAATGTTTGAATTAGCAGACTTTGTTGATTATATTTTGGGGTAAAGTTATTCCAAAAAACATAATGAAATAAAAGTATATGTATCCATATTTGCTACTTTTGTTGTCTATATTTTAGAGTACATGTATGAGGGTGCACAAATTATGGAAATCTTGGGACAAATTACAGAAAATTACCATTTTCTTTTTTGTACATCATGGGACACAGAGCACCATGATAATAACTGTATGGGTTATACGCCACCTTCAGGTGATGGACACTGGCATAGTTACAGACAGGTGGTTCCCCTCCCTATATAATCCCTCCCACACAGGGAGTACTTCAGTTTTTTTGCCAGTGTCTAAGGTGTTGGTCACAGTTAAAGTTTGTGCTAAGAAGCTCCCTAGAAAGGCCTGTCAGGGTCAAGGAGCTGCACAATCGGATCCATTCAAAAGGCCAGAATCAAAGGCTAAAGTGGGTGGTACCAGAGCCTTGGTACAAATAAGGTTTTGCCTGTAACGCTTCTCTTAAGAGAGCTGGGCCCTGGGATCCAGTACATTGGTCATATTCCTATACCACAGGTTTGCTCTGGCAGGGTGCTATACAGGTCCAAGGCAGTGGACCCTACATTCAAAGGGGACCTCGTCCTTGAAGGTCTGGCATGACTCCAACCCACCGTGATGGGTGCACATTGGGTCACTGTGAGTATTCCAGTTAGTACCCTGCGGCAGGAATGGTAAGTTAAAAGAAGATCCTGGGACATTCCTATGGACTTCTTTTCTTTGAGTACCACTAACATCCCATGCTAGCCTCTATGGATAGTTGTGTCAAGCAGTACCTTTGGAGGGGTCTGCTTTCCCAGGCTCCTATCAGCAGCCACTCGAAGCGGGAAGAAGGGGGGAGAATCCAGGTATCAGTATACTAACCAACTTCCCCCCTCCCCGGGATTTCCGATGTGTGTCACCGCGCGTGCATGCCTCCACAGTATCATCCTCTCCTGAAAGTCCTGAAGCGGCTGACCAAGCTGAGCCATTGCATCCACCAGGCATTGTAGCTACCTCCAACACTCCAGCCTCTGTGTATGTCACTAAGGATGATTTGGCTACAGCCTTGCTGGTCTGGAGTGAAAAATAGCTAGTTTGTTCGCATCCTCCTCCCAGGCTGAGAGGAAGCCCGAAAGATCCCCTTCCCCTGTCCTGGACCCGGCATCTGCTGATCAGGAATGGGTAGAGGATTTGGATGTGCCCCTGGGGGCCCACTAGAGGGGCAGGAGGATGGTTCCTCATTTGAGGACTCTATCCCAGAGGAATCTGTTTCAGCTTCACAGTTGCAAAGATTGCCAGTTCTATCACTCACTGAAAAAGTGCATTTTGGTTATAAATTACCTTTAGCAGAGGTGACTAAAGCTCCCTTCTCCTCTATGGGTTCTCTAAAACCTCCCCAGGGTTCACATGCTTTTCCTATGCATCCGTTGCTGGAACAGCCTATTTATACTGACTGGGATCATCCAGGCATGTTATCCCTCCTAAAAGATTTTCTCAGATCTATCCTATGGAGGAGAAATTTACTAAGAAATGGAGTGAGCCAGCAGTAGATGCAGCTGTTTCTTCTCTGAATAAGAGTCTTACTTGTCCAGTAGACAATGTTCAGGTGTTTAAGGACCCAGCAGTGGTGGCAATCGGCGTCTGTCAATCCCTTAAAGACAAAGTAAAACAAGTCATGAAAGGGGAAGAGGTCCCAGATCTGACAGAACTGCCTAGGGCCCTTTGTTTTGCAGTTGATGCTATTAAAGATTCTATTCATCAGACGTCTCGCATTGCCCTTCTGTTGGTTCATATGCGCAGGGTTTTGTGGCTTAAGAATTGGTCAGCAGAGTTGCCTTGTAAGAAGCTGCTGACTGGTTTTCCCTTTTATGGGGAATGTTTGTTTGGGATGACCTGGATAAATATATCCAGAATATCTCAGATTGAAAGAGTACACTGGGGCAGAAATCTGCAAAGCAGAGTCCCAAGGCCTCCTTATGAATTAATCGAGCGGGGGGGAAGGCTTCAACAGTTTTCAGGAGTCTGGCTGGAGGAAATCCAGGACAGATGAGTCATTTCCACAGTGTCTCTAGGACACAAACTAGAGTTTTGGGAGTTTCCACTGTCTCAATTCCTAAGATTGAGCGTTCCCAAGGACCTAATAAAAAGAAGGTCTTTATTCCAGGCCCTAGAACTGCTGTCTCAAGGGGTGATCATAGAGACTCCCTTAGGAGAACAGGGGTTGGGGTTTTATTCAAACCTCTTCACTGTGCTAAAGCTGAATGGCGATGTCAGAGTAAATTTGCTCTGTAGTGTCCACTCTAAGGGGAGGAGAACTCCTAGCATCAATAGACATCAAGGATGCTTATCTCCATGTTCCAATACTCTCCGCTCCCCAGAGGTTCCTGTGGTGGAACAGCGACATTTATTACAATTTATTACATTTCCTTGATGTAGTAAGAGCGGTAAATTCTATCTGGAAGCAAAGGCTCCTATTCGAAAAACTGATGCTTTGTTTGTGTTACCAGAAGGTCCCAGAAGAGTAAAAAATCGACTATTTCTAGGTGGATCCGTCAAGTCATTATTCAGGTCTATGATTTAAAAGAGAAAGTTCTTAGAGCACACTCTGCCAGGGCAGTTAGTGCTTCTTGGGCAGTTCATCATCAAGCCCCCATAGCTCAGGTTTGCAAGACCGCAACATGGTCATCAGTACATACATTCACGAAATTCTACCAGGTGGATGTAGGTCAACAAGAGGATACCGCCTTTGAGCGCAGTGTTCTGCAGGCAGCAGTATAGGTACTCGTGTCTGCATTGTTCTGCATTGTTTTTTGTGTCTCCCTCCCCTCAGATGCCATTGCTTTGGGACATCCCATACAGTTATTACTGTGGTGCTCCGTGTCCCGTGATGTACAAAAAAGAAAAATGGGATTTTTATAACAGCTTACCTATAAAATCCTTTTCTTGGAATAAACATCACGGGACACAGAGGTGCCTCCCCTCTTTTGGCATATGTGTATATTGCTTTGCTACAAAAACTGAAGTACTCCCTGTGTGTGAGGGGTTATATAGAGAGGGGAACTTCCTGTCTGTAATTATGCCAGTGTCCATCACCTGAAGGTGATTACTGTGGTGCTCTGTGTCCTGTGATGTACTTCCAAGAAAAGGTTTTTTTTTTTTTTTTGCTATTTTATTTCCAACAAATAATAAGGAAATAAACATACTGTATATGTACCCAAATGTGCTACCAAATTAAAGCCCTCTGTCCCAAGAAGGGTGATGTATAATACTTTAGGGTAGACTGCAAAACCTAAAAGATGCAATGTATCATACTGAAACATCAATGAAACAGGATGCTGCCTCTTCGGAGTACAGTAGAGTTGGGCCAAACACCCCCTAGTTCGGTTTGTGCCAGAACTCCCAAACATCGCAAAAGTTCGGACCCAAACTGCGAACCCTAATAAAGTCTATGGGACCCAAACTTTAAAAATCAAGACTATACATTTTTAAGGCTTATATGCAAGTTATCGACCATAAAAAGGGTAGGGAGGCTCTGCCCTGGGGGATATGTATCAATGCAAATCTTTTATTGTTTAAAAGATCGTTTTTAAAGGAGCAGTGATTTTAATAATGCTTAAAGTGCAACAATAAAAATGAAAAATTCCTTTAAATATAGTGCCTGAGGGTCCCCTTCGTCTGTCTGTAAAGTGGCGCATCTGTACCATGTATAGAACCTACTGCAGCAATAATGACATAAATAAAGAAAAAAAAATACATTTAAGTTGATTTTCCCTGCAAGCTTTATTTAGTAAACAATGGCTTGGGGAGCCAGTCTGTATGATGAGGCCACAATTTAATGCACTTGGAACAAGATCAGAGATTTTTTGGATGAATTCTGGTGTCTTTTTGGCAGACTTTGGATGGAAATAACGTTTTGCACCACAGTGAGCAAGCCTTATGTGAAGAAGCCAAATTAAAAGTACACTCAGGCTCAAGTTCATGGGGAACATGATTTTGTTTATCAGTATTCTCCTCTCTCTGTAGGCTCATGTTACTCCCTTACTCAACCTCAGAACCAACATCAGAATAAAGTAATGCCTGTGCATCCTCAAGAAGTAAGTAGCTAACGCTGTGTTCAAATAATTCAGCTGACTCCTCCATGCATGATGCTGGGGCTATAGCAGGAGTAGCTTTGGACAAGGAGGCAGAATAAGCCGCTCTGGCAGCTGTGGTGGACTGTGCACTAGTCTTAGCTTGGGTGATAGAAAATTAGGAGGATGACGATGATTTAGTAAGCCAGTCCACCACCTCCTCTGCATGCTGTGGCTGGATAGCACTGTCAACGTCACTAAACAGAGGAAAACATGCCCTGCCTGAGAACAGACCACATCCACCTTTGCCTGTGGACACAGTCAATGCTGGCCCCCTTCTAGTGGCATAGAAACATCTGCTTCTCCTTGGGGGGAGTTGAATTACCAAATTTAATAGATACTGAGAAATGTGTATTTGGATGCATTTTATTAAATGAAAAGTGGTATTTGGTGCATTTTAAATTGAGGACTGCTGAGGATAGAAATGTAAGAGTGTCCTCATTTGGAGGAAAAATGGAGAGAATGGAGAAGGAGAGTAAGGAGCATGGCGAGACGATGGCGGAGATGCAGCTTCAGATCCAGGAGCTCGAAGATCGCAGCCGTCGCTGCAACTTGAGGCTCCGAGGAGTCCCAGAAGTCGCTGAACAGGAGGACTTGCAGGGGAAGGTAATGAGCGTTTTTCATAAAGTTTTAGAGGGCAATGTCCTGGCCAACATGGACTTGGACAGAGTACACAGGGCGCTAGGTCCTAAATCGACAGACCCCCAAAGACCCAGTGACATAATTTGCCGCCTCCACAGGTATGCGCATAAGGAGACTCTGCTGAGGAAGGCATGGGAGGCTGGCACTATTGAGATAGAGGGGTCAGTAGTGAAGCTCTTACCTGACCTTTCGCGGGCCACATTGCAGCGTAGAGCACAGCTGCGAATGGTTTTGGACTGTGTACAACGGGAGGGATACACATACAGATGGAAATACCCGCTTGCTGTGGTAATAAGAAAAGAAACATCTGCATGCACATTGCGACTTTACAGACATCTTTCAAAGCTATTTGCCTTCATAGGCGTTGAGCCGTTTATGGTGCCGAATTGGAGACTCCCACTCTCTCTCCTACAGAGAAAAAAAACTGAAATATAGAAGGAGAGGGGGAGAGGGAGGGAGAAGGAAGAGAGAAATATGTTATAGTATACCGGGACACATGCTAGTGTGTGGATTGGTATGAATGGAGAAACGAGAGGTGAGAGGTGAGTAGCAAGGGGGAGGAGGAAATCTAGGGGAGGGGGGGTAGGACAGAGGGGGAAACATGAGATATAGATGGAGAGTTCAAGATAAATGCATAAATATGATCATATGATTACATATATAAATACGGAGGGAGGGATGGGGGAGAGGGGGGGGGGGATCAGGTCCCTTGGGAGACTTCCATAACCTAGGTTCCTAGAAGGAGTGATCACTTAGGAGAATATTATATTCCACGAGGGGGTAAAGAAATGGTTGGGAGAAAATGCTAGGATAGGGGTTTGCTGTGTTTTTTTTTAAGAAGTGTTGTGGGGGGTATATAACATTTTTTTTCTTTTTTGAGAGAGGGAGAGGGTAAAGGAGAGGTGGGTTAGTGAATACATATGATGGTGGCACAAGGGTGGGCTTGGATTTTGGGAGGGACAACGGGAGATATAATCAGTAGATGAGGGAGGGTTAGAGAAGGAGAGTATATTTAATGTTAACACTAGGAATTGTTTATTTCTTTTTTTTTTTAAAAGGAGTTAAATAACAAACACTATTAATCACTAATATCATTAATAAAATAAAAGCACATAGTCAGGGAACTGGGGGAGGCGGAAGGCCCATGGGAATAGACCTCCCTATCGGAACCAAAAGATAAATAAAATACTTCCATGAGTTGTACCCCAGGGTTTTAACCCCTTACCTCCTTTTCCTCTCCCCCCCTTTTTTTTTTTAAAGCTGAAAAATGATAAGGAATGTATGATGTTATTGTATTGTTGTGTTAATGTATTACTGTATTGCACTGTTGGAATAAGGTTGATACACAATATGGCTTTTGTGTGAGGAGGGGGGAGAGAAATAGAGAGGAGATATGGAAATGGATTTAAAGGGAATTTTTTTTTTCTCTCTCTCTCTCTCTCTCTTTCCGAAGAAAAATGTAAACTTTAAAAATAATGTCCTTGAACGTAAAGGGATTGAATGTCCCTGAAAAAAGACGAATGTTATTCCACGATTTAAAGAGACTGAAGATAGATGTAGCGTTTATTCAAGAAACGCATTTCAGAGAAAATAATCTCCCTTTGTTAAAGAATACGGGTTATCCAATGGTCTATCCAATGGTCTATCACGCATTCAATCCGGATTCCAAAACTAAAGGGGTAACCATTATGATATCAAATACAGTAGTATGGAATCATAGAGATTCCCTGATAGATGTAAAGGGAAGGTATTTGTTCGTAAAGGGGACTATAGGAGGAGTAGGAGTAACATTAGCAACATATGCCCCCAATATACAACAAGACTCTTTTGTTAAAGAGACATTTGATAAACGTATGGAATTCGCAGAAGGACAGTTGATTATGGGGGGAGACCTTAATATCCCACTAATCCCTAGGGAAGACACCTCATCGGGGACATCGTCAGTGACACCTAAAATAAGAAAGAGGATATCTCAGGCAATAATAGAAGCAAAACTGGTAGATATATGGCGATTATTACACCCCAAAGAAAGAGATTATTCTTTTTTTTCTAGCCCGCATAGAGTGTACTCACGGATAGATATATTTTTTATCCCGCATTAAACAACTATCCTCAGTTAGGGAGGCCACTATTGGTCTAATTACCTGGTCAGATCATGCCCCAATCTTTTTAAAATATAATCTAACGGGGAAAAAACATTTAACCCCCAGGATGTGGAAACTCAATAAGAGCCTCCTTCAAGACCCCTTAGTGCTGGAGGACGTTCGAAAGGAGATAAAATTCTTTTTTCAGGAGAATGTAGGTCCAGAAAGTTCCTCGGGAACAATCTGGGAAACGCACAAGGCCGTAATAAGAGGAGTACTGATTAAGCATGGAGCGAGGATTAAGAAGGAAAGAGAAATTAAGTTGACAGAACTTTTAGCAAAAATGCAACATTTAGAAGCCCAACATAAACATGTTCAGAATTTAGAAGTTGAACAAGCCTATTTATACTGACTGGGATCATCCAGGCATGTTATCCCTCCTAAAAGATTTTCTCAGATCTATCCTATGGAGGAGAAATTTACTAAGAAATGGAGTGAGCCAGCAGTAGATGCAGCTGTTTCTTCTCTGAATAAGAGTCTTACTTGTCCAGTAGACAATGTTCAGGTGTTTAAGGACCCAGCAGTGGTGGCAATCGGCGTCTGTCAATCCCTTAAAGACAAAGTAAAACAAGTCATGAAAGGGGAAGAGGTCCCAGATCTGACAGAACTGCCTAGGGCCCTTTGTTTTGCAGTTGATGCTATTAAAGATTCTATTCATCAGACGTCTCGCATTGCCCTTCTGTTGGTTCATATGCGCAGGGTTTTGTGGCTTAAGAATTGGTCAGCAGAGTTGCCTTGTAAGAAGCTGCTGACTGGTTTTCCCTTTTATGGGGAATGTTTGTTTGGGATGACCTGGATAAATATATCCAGAATATCTCAGATTGAAAGAGTACACTGGGGCAGAAATCTGCAAAGCAGAGTCCCAAGGCCTCCTTATGAATTAATCGAGCGGGGGGAAGGCTTCAACAGTTTTCAGGAGTCTGGCTGGAGGAAATCCAGGACAGATGAGTCATTTCCACAGTGTCTCTAGGACACAAACTAGAGTTTTGGGAGTTTCCACTGTCTCAATTCCTAAGATTGAGCGTTCCCAAGGACCTAATAAAAAGAAGGTCTTTATTCCAGGCCCTAGAACTGCTGTCTCAAGGGGTGATCATAGAGACTCCCTTAGGAGAACAGGGGTTGGGGTTTTATTCAAACCTCTTCACTGTGCTAAAGCTGAATGGCGATGTCAGAGTAAATTTGCTCTGTAGTGTCCACTCTAAGGGGAGGAGAACTCCTAGCATCAATAGACATCAAGGATGCTTATCTCCATGTTCCAATACTCTCCGCTCCCCAGAGGTTCCTGTGGTGGAACAGCGACATTTATTACAATTTATTACATTTCCTTGATGTAGTAAGAGCGGTAAATTCTATCTGGAAGCAAAGGCTCCTATTCGAAAAACTGATGCTTTGTTTGTGTTACCAGAAGGTCCCAGAAGAGTAAAAAATCGACTATTTCTAGGTGGATCCGTCAAGTCATTATTCAGGTCTATGATTTAAAAGAGAAACATAGAACATATGCCCCCAATATATAATCTAACGGGGAAAAAACATTTAACCCCCAGGATGTGGAAACTCAATAAGAGCCTCCTTCAAGACCCCTTAGTGCTGGAGGACGTTCGAAAGGAGATAAAATTCTTTTTTCAGGAGAATGTAGGTCCAGAAAGTTCCTCGGGAACAATCTGGGAAACGCACAAGGCCGTAATAAGAGGAGTACTGATTAAGCATGGAGCGAGGATTAAGAAGGAAAGAGAAATTAAGTTGACAGAACTTTTAGCAAAAATGCAACATTTAGAAGCCCAACATAAACATGTTCAGAATTTAGAAGTTGAACAAGAATTAATAAGTACACGTAGGCAAGTGACAGATTTGTTACAGTACAGAGCTAAAATGGCAATTCAGATAGGACGTAAGTGTAGCTATGAATCTGGCAATAAATGCGGAAAACAATTGGCGAGAGCATTACGGGAAATACAAACAAAGACATACATACCTACAATTAGGAAAAAAGATGGGGAGGAAGTGTGGATGCCAGAACAGATTGCTGGTGTGTTTGGCGATTTTTACTCCTCACTGTATAATTTCAATTTGAGGGCATCAGATCAGGCAAAGATATATGAATATATAAGCTCAAGTGGAATGCCGTGCCTGACAAGCACTGCACGGGAGGAGATGGAATCACCAATCACACTAGATGAGGTACAAAACACGATAAAACAGGTAAAAAGTGGGAAAGCACCTGGCCCAGATGGATTCTCAGCCCAGTATTATAAGATGCTTATGCCAGAATTATGCCCATATATGGTTAAATTGTTCAATGAAATAGGAGACATATCGACTTTCCACTCCGATACAGCTAAAGCTACAATTACAGTGATACAGTAAGAAGGCAAAGACCCGAAACAATGTGGAAGTTATAGGCCAATATCTTTGTTGAATGCGGATCTGAAAATATTCAGTAAAATAATAGCCTTGAGGATACAACAGTACTTGCCCTCTTTGATTCACCCAGACCAAGTGGGATTTGTACCAACAAGAGAATCAAGAGACAATACTATCAAGGCCTTAAACTTAATGCATACAGCCATCTCTGCCGAGACCCCCTGCATATTTTTAGGAACAGATGCAGAGAAGGCTTTTGACCGGGTAGGGTGGGGGTTCATGTTTTCGGTACTCCGACATATAAAGTTAGGGGGGAAAATGATAGGCTGGATAGCAAGTTTGTATGAAAAACCTACAGCTCAAGTAAGAGTAAACGGAGTGGTATCTTCATCTTTTCTGATAACAAACGGGACCAGACAGGGATGTCCACTGTCCCCTTTGTTATTCACGTTGACCCTCGAACCACTGTTATGCAGAGTAAGGCTGAACAGGGATATCCAAGGAATAACTATAGGAGGAATTCATAATAAAGTGGCAGCATATGCAGATGATATGCTTTTCACAGTGACAAATCCGACAATCTCGCTCCCAAACCTATTTAAGGAAATTGAGACATACAGTATGCTATCCTACTTTAAAAATAAACTGGTCCAAGTCAGAAGCCCTGATGATAGCAGTCCCAGAGAAAATGATGAGATTAATAAAAATAAATTATAAATTTAATTGGACGGATCAAGGCCTGAAATATTTAGGAATAATGATTGCAACAGACCCCAATGAAATATATGAATTAAATTTTGCGCCGGCATTGAAGATGGTACGTGGATGCCTGGAGAGATGGCATAGGGGAATATACTCTTGGTTTAGAAGAAATAATATAATCAAGATGAATATTCTGCCAAAACTCCTGTACCTCCTCCAGGCAATCCCAATTCTAATGCCAAGGAAATTTTTTAGAACTATACAAACATTATTCATGAAATTTATATGGGCAGATAAACAACCAAGGATACGGAGGACACTACTAACATTACCGAAGCAATACGGGGGACTGGCAACACCGGACATATATAAATATTATCAGGCAATACATCTAGGCCAACTGTTGGACTGGTGTCGACATGGAGACCAGAAAATATGGGTAAATTTAGAGCAAGCACAATGTAGGGAGCTATTACATAGAGCACCTTGGTGCTATAGAAACCTGACATCAGATACGAAGCTACATTCTACAATAGGACCCACATTACAAATATGTTACAATCTCTTAGTTAAGAATAAGATATCGACACAGAACTCCCCTCTAGTCCCCATATTAGGTAATCCCCGATTCATACCAGGTATACAGAAAGGACATTTTGACAAGCTGATTAAAAAAGGAATATATCAAGCCTCGCATTTCATAAAAATAGGCAAATGGCCAACAATGCAGGAGATGATGGATAGAAAAGGCCCCTTTCAATTAGATTTCTGGCAGGCGGCACAACTAGGACATTTTTTAAGCACAGAGATAGCGCCAGAGTTATTAGATCATGGCTATACGCCATTTGAGAAACTCTGTATGGAAAAGGAGCCAATTACGCATGTAATTTCTAAAATGTACGCGCTATTGACTAAACCATTAGAAAATTTTCAGCTACCCTTCTTTCGGAAGTGGGAAATAGACCTAGGAAGGACTTTTTCCGAGGAGCAGAAGAAAAATATGATACAATCTATCTTTAAAACAGCAACATGTACAAAACTACAAGAAACTAATTATAAAATCATTTCACAGTGGTACAGAACACCAGAAAAACTTCAAAAATATTTCCCCCATACATCAAGTAAGTGTTGGAGGTGTCAGAAAGGAGTGGGAAATTTTTTACATATATTTTGGTCATGCCCAAAAATTGAGAAATATTGGAAGAACGTACGAGAGATTATTCAAAAATTCAGTGAAGTAGAAATACGGGAGGACCCAGTAGTATTCCTCTTGCATTTGTCAGAGACCCTGGGGAAAATATATAGGAATTCCATCCTGTGCCACTTGGTAAACACAGCCAAGGCATGTATAACACTTAGGTAGAAACAGACACAACCCCCTAGTGTGAGCATGTGGCTGAAGAAAGTTGAGGAGGTGAACAGGATGGAAGACCTAATATGGACAGCTAGGAAAAGAAGAAAAACCTACTTAGAAATATGGACACCATGGAATCTTTATATCTCTTCGGAGGAGGGAAAGAGACAGATTGATGCGATCTAGGGGGGAGGAGGGGAGATATAGGGGAAGGAGATGAGAACTTCCTCTCTCTCCCCCTCCCCTTCTTGGTCTGTGGGGGTGTTGAGGGAGGTGGTTTGGGGTGGTTTTTTTTTATTTTTTTGGGGGGGGGGGGGATAACAAGGATGGAAATAAAGGAGGGGAGATGAGAAATAAGAAGATAACAATAACATTTTGGTCTGGCTGGGAATAGCATCAACCCAGGACCAGACATAGGGTATGTGGGACCAAACTCAGAGGGAGAAGTTTCCTCGATGTCGTCCCCATACATTACCACTAACTTAGCTTTTTACCTTGGACTTATATATTATACTATAAGGGATGCAAGAGGTAAAGGAAATAGAACAAATTGTTATGTTTTTCTTTTTATTATGTATGAATATGGAAATCCGATGTATGATATTTATACTGTTTATGTAAATTTCCATTCTTGTTTATATGAAGGGAAAGGAAAAAAAAGGAGAAAAAATAAAGAAATTGTTAAAAAAGAAATGTAAAAACTATAAAAAAGGGGGAACAACAGCATCACAGTCAGAAAAACTGCGGCTGACAATTTATAAAAGGGGGCAGGCATGGGTCAAAAACAAAAAATGGAGCAACCAAAAAAAAGGGGTATTCAGCACTGTACACAGCACTAAATGTTATGTAATTCTGTTAAGCACTGCACTACACTAACACTACACTATACTCACACTATACTGACACACAATACGCACACTATACTGACACACTATACTGAGACTAGGGATGAGCTTCGAGTTCGAGTCGAACTCATGTTCTACTCGAACATTGCCTGTTCACCTGTTCAGCGAACAGTGAACAATTTGGGCTGTTCGCAGCAAATTCGAAAAGCCGGAACACCCTATACAAGTCTATGGGAGAAATCTAAAGTGCTTATTTTAAAGGGTAATATGCAGGTTACTGTCCTAAAAAGTGTTTGGGGACCCGGGTCCTGCCCCAGGGGACATGGATCAATGCAAATAAAGTTTTAAAAACTGCAGTTTTTTCAGGAGCAGTGATTTTAACCACTTCCCGACCAGCGCACGACGATGTACGTCGACAGCATGGCACGGGCAGGCATATTGGCGTACATGTACGTCCAATATTCGTTGCCGCTGTGCCATCGGGAGCGCGCCGCCGGCGGCGCGCTCCCGCGCTGGTCGGGACCCCCGTGAGTCCGGTCGCAGGACCCGCGGACTCGATCGCCGCGGGCATCCCCGCGATCGTCTCACGGAGCGGCGGAAGTGAGGAAATGCTGTATAAACAACATTTTCTCATTCTGCCTAGCAACTAGTGACGCTGATCTCTGCTCCATGTGATTGGAGCAGAGATCAGTGTACACTAAATGAAAGCCCAACCCCCCCACAGTTAGTAACACTCCCCTAGGAACACTTAACCCCTACACTGCCACCCACTGGTTAACCCTTTCACTGCCAGTGTCATTTACACAGGAATCACTGCATTTATATAGCAGTGATTACTGTATAAATGACAATGGTCCCAAAAATGTGTCAAAAATGTCCGATGGGTCCCCGACAATGTCGCAGTCACAATAAAAATCGCAGATCGCCGCCATTACTAGTAAAAAAAAATAATAAAAAATTATTAATAAAAATGCTATAAAACTATCCCTATTTTGTAAACGCTATAACTTTTGCGCAAACCAATCAATAATCGCTTATTGCGATTTTTTTTACCAAAAATATGTAGACGAATACGTATTGGCCTAAATTGAGGGAAAAAAATGTTTTTTTATATATTTTTGGGGGATATTTATTATAACAAAAAGTAAAAAATAATGCGTTTTTTTCAAAATTGTCGCTCTATTTTTGTTTATAGCGCAAAAAATAAAAACCGCAGGGGTGATCAAATACCACCAAAAGAAAGCTCTATTTGTGGGAAAAAAAGGACGTTAATTTTGTTTGAGAGCCACGTCGCACGACCGCGCAATTGTCAGTTAAAGCGACGCAGTGCCGAATCGCAAAAAGTGGTCTGGTCTTTGACCAGCAAATTGGTCCGGTCTGAAAGTGGTTAATAATGATTAAAGTGAAACAATAAAAGTGTAATATTCCTTTAAATTTCATAGCTGGGGGGTATCTATAGTATGCCTGTGAAGGGGCGCATGTTTCTGGTGCTTAGAACTGTCCCTGCACAAAGTGTCATTTGTGCAGGAAAAAAAGTCTTTTAAAATCACTTGTGGCTATTGTCGGGTCCCGTAATACAGAGAACACTCAATGAGTGTTCTCTGCATTAGCCGACAATTCATTCATTCATTGATAAAAAAAAAAAAAAAAAAAAAAAAACCGTGGGGGTTCCCCTAAATTCAATTACCAGGCCCTTCAGGTCTGACATGGATATTAAGGGGAACCCCGTGTCAAATTAAAAAAAAAATTGACGTGGGGGTCCCCCTAAATATCCATAACCAGACCCTTCAGGTCTGATATGGATATTAAGGGGAACCCCGCATCAAATTTAAAACAAAATTGACGTGGGGTCCCCCTAAAAATCCATATCAGACCCTTTATCCGAGCACGCAACCTGGCAGGCCGCAGGAAAAGAGGGGGGACGAGAGAGCGCCCCCCCTCCCTCCTGAACCGTACCAGGCCACATACCCTCAACATTGGGAGGATGCTTTGGGGGTCTGTGACCCCTCAAAGCACCTTGTCCCCATGTTGATGAGGACAAGGGCCTCATCCTCACAACCCTGGCCGTTGGTTGTGAGGGACTGCAGGCGGGGGGCTTATCAGAATCTGGAAGCCCCCTTTAACAAGGGGACCCCCAGATCCCGGCCCCCCCCTGTTTGAAATGGTAAGGGGGTACAAAAGTACCCCTACCATTTCACAAAGAAAGTGTCAAAATGGTTAAATAAGACAAACACACTTTTGAAAAATTCCTTTATTAAAAATAAAAAAAATAAAAAAAAGATTCCAGCGGTGCTAATCCACTCTTGCTATCCAGCGACGGGTCTCCGGGGTCCAGCGATGGATGATCATATCCAGCGACGGGGGATCTCTCAGTCCAGCGCTGTCCATATATCCTTCTTCTGTCTCCACTCCGGAGACACTGCAGAGACCCCAGCGCTGACGTTTCTTATATTAGGAGGGCGGGGCCACCCGTCACCTGACCCCGCCCCTCTGACGCTGGAGAGGGAAGCCAGGGGTTCCCCAGTGACGTGTGGGTGACCCCGCCCCCTCTGATGTAACGCAGAGACCCTCACAACCAACGGCCAGGGTTGTGAGGATGAGGCCCTTGTCCTCATCAACATGGGGACAAGGTGCTTTGAGGGGTCACAGACCCCCAAAGCATCCTCCCAATGTTGAGGGTATGTGGCCTGGTACGGTTCAGGAGGGAGGGGGGGGGGCGCTCTCTCGTCCCCCCCTCTTTTCCTGCGGCCTGCCAGATTGCGTGCTCGGATAAAGGGTCTGATATGGAATTTTAGGGGGACCCCCACGTCAATTTTTTTTTAAATTTGATGTGGGGTTCCCCTTAATATCCATGTCAGACCTGAAGGGCCTGGTAATTGAATTTAGGGGAACCCCCACGCTTTTTTTTTTTTTTTTTTTATCAATGAATGAATGAATTGTCGGCTAATGCAGAGAACACTCATTGAGTGTTCTCTGTATTACGGGACCCGACAATAGCCGCAAGTGATTTTAAAAGACTTTTTTTCCTGCACAAATGACACTTTGTGCAGGGACAGTTCTAAGCACCAGAAACATGCGCCCCTTCACAGGCATACTATAGATACCACCCAGCTACGAAATTTAAAGGAATATTACACTTTTATTGTTTCACTTTAATCATTATTAAAATCACTGCTCCTGAAAAAACAGCCGTTTTTAAAACTTTTTTTTGCATTGATCCATGTCCCCTGGGGCAGGACCCGGGTCCCCAAACATTTTTTAGGACAGTAACCTGCATATTACACTTTAAAATGAGCACTTTAGATTGTGAACGTTCGAGTCCCATAGACTTTAATAGGGTTCTAAAGTTCACACGAAGTTTAGGTCTGTTCGCAGGTTCTGGTGCAAACCGAACAGGGGGGTGTTTGGCTCATCCCTAACTGAGACTACACTGACACACTACACTATACTCACACTGCAGTACACTATACTCACACTATCCACAAACTACACTACAATAAGGAAGCAACCGGTATTGGAAAATTCATAGCTTTATTGATAAATCTAACTTCAAAAATAAATGTAAACCTCTGCCATATCAAAAAGTTAAAATGACAACAATGTAATCACAAACCAAGCAGCTGCTGCAGTCATACCTCCATTCATACTTACACACCCAATCAAGAGAATAAATCATATAAGGCAAGGTCATAAAAGTTGCAAGGATAAAGGTTATATATCCAGGTCCATGGAATACAATCCTGTATCCAGTAGTGGAGGGATCTGGAGCCCTATGTACAAATGACTCAGTGGCCAATTCCTGACCTTGATTTCATAGGGTGTACGATGAGTAGGATGTCCCACCTAGATAGGTAAAGCTGGATGTTGGTGTAAATGAGCTAAACCGTCAGTCCATAGAGGTGGTAAGGGCAGTCCTTGCAAATCAGTGGTAAGGTTTAAACCCAATAGCTTACCATGCTAACCGGGGCTGGACACAATTCAGGGGTACATCCATAGATGCCCCATGTGCCCCTGCCTATGCCTGCTTACATCTGGGCCATTTGGAAGAGGAGGTGGTATACCAGTCCAATCTGTACATAAATGATGTCCTGATGATTTGGGGGGTCATCGGTGAACAACTGGATGAAATAAGAGAAGGAAATAGATTTGGCGCTATACCATTTCTAACTCAAACTAAATGAATGGATAAAGATAATATACATAAATTTTCCAGCTTGCTGGTGAATAATTAAAGTAGAATTGAAAATTAGAATAAAACTTAAGATAAAAATAAAAGGGTGAAGGTGTAATACTTTAAAATAATATTCCTATGTATATGTTGATCAATCAATCTCAATAATCCATACAGAGAATATATGTAAACCATAAATAATTAATTAGGTATGCTATTCTTTAAATTCAAATATTAAAGTGCAAGTGCCAGTGACAAAAACCAGTGTCTTTGTTTAAATGCAAAAAAACAGAACAGGAGTCCAATCATAAAATAACATGCGATAAGAAGCCCGTGAAAAAAGTCCAAATAAATATGCGTCGGTCAATACCACAAGTTGATGGAGAAATATAAAAATTGATATATAAAAAATGTTTTTATAAAAATTAATAAAAATTGTGAAAAAGTAGAAAAATAGATAATGAAAATGTGAATGAAATGAGAATAAAAAGTGTGAATAATGACAAAAAATATGATGAAAAATAAAAGGTGAAAAAATGATGACAAAAAAGTGAAAAAATATACAATGGCAAAAAAAGGAAGGAGTGATAAAAGATGAGGTGATGAAAAATGAGGTGATGGAAAAATATCTTCTATGTATGAGGAAGGAGTGGAGGGGGTGACTTCAATTGCTGTTCCCAGTGCCCGGTGACCACTTATGAAATTTGCTCTCACCAGAGGTATGACCCCATCCGGGGTGGATCAGCCTTCACAGTATAAGCCACTGTGTCGCTTCCTGGCCTGCCTCTGCTGTGGTGCTGGGGAGTCCCTCATTCCTCCGTGGGTGTAATGTGCTTCGTTTACATATAACAGGGAAGAGGCATATCCATGGTGTAGTATGTTTAAAATATACTTTTGTTTTGAATAAACATAAAACTACTCACAATCAATCAGATATAATCGCGTTTGTATTGCTGTTTGTTTCAAAAGTCCCGCTCGGCTTACTTGCCGTCTATGCTGAAGGTGTACGCTGTCTGGCCACGCCCTACGCGTTTTGTCATACAGACGTCATCCGGAGCGGCCATCTTCATACACCTTTTAGTTTATATAGGGTGTAATGTACCAATCGCGCATGCGCGGAACTTCGCCGCCATGTTTATTAGGGGAATGCCATCATTTAGCATCAATACAACTAATACAGGGCTGCACAGGAGGTGTGGTATTGCGCCTGCGTTGAGCCAATTGGTTTGCTACCAGAGCAAGGATTGGACATTATTCCTCTATATCTGGGACTTACACCGTAAAACCAATATTAATTATGAAAATTAAAACGAATGAATAAATGTAAAAATAAAAATCAATATAAATAAATAAAAGTGCAGATAAATTGAAGAGGACTTAAAGAGTAAAGGGAATACCGGAAAAAATTACTTAGATGTATATTAATTTTTTAAAAATATACTAATATAAGGAATATATAGATTAAACTATGGGGGATAAGATGGTATTATCTGTTTGTACATTCTGATAGAATCAAAAGCTTATTACCAGAGGTGATGACGGAATAAATTATAAATATATGATTAGAAGTTGCATCTATAATATTTAATGTCACAGATATACCAGGTTAAGGATATTATTATGATTCGTATTATTTGGGGGGAAGGGAAGGGAAGGTATTCAGCAACTATCCACCTTCCTGGAGGAACTCAATTTAAATGACAGGAATAACAGATTGACCCATACATACCATGAAAATGAATTATCTTTCCTGGATCTGCAAATTAGGGTACAAAACAGTAGATTGACCTTCTGCAAGGAGACAGCGGTTCAAACACTATTACATGCTAAAAGCCATTATGCACATTCTCTGATCCAGGGAACACCGGTGGGACATGTCCTTTGGTTAAAAGGAGCTGCTCACAGGTGGAAGACTTTGACATGTATGACCGATTCAGAGAGAGGGGATACTCACATAAATGTATCAGGGAAGCAAAAAAACTAGCCTTTGGTATGATATGGTAGAGGTTTACATTTATTTTTGAAGTTGGATTCATTAATAAAGCTGCGACTTTTCCAATACCAGTAGATTCCTTATTGAAGATAGTCTTGGGATCTTTAATCCTCTTATTTATATGCATGTTACACGTTGCCTTGCTTAATTAAGATTTATATTGTTATCCATTATGATGACCTACTTTTCCTCACACAAGACTAACAATCAATATGCTTGGCAACCTCTGTATGTCATAGTGTGCCCTAAAGATATTTGATGTTCTAGTCATACAATACATACAAAATCTGCCAAGTCAAGTTAAATGCAGTACTTTGAAGAGGTTCTTTTAAAATGTCTTTGAAGGAACATTGGGTAGAACATGCACGTTAGGAATATGTCTTGACCTTTTCTGTATATTAGCAACATGCTGTTTTACATTTTTTTTTTTTTTTTGTCAAATAGTTTTTTTATTGATAATATAAAAGGAAAAAGTACATATACATGAACAATCCAGGTTACCGATGCGTAGAAACACAGCATATATAAAGACACTTTTCGAACTGAGCAACTTGCAAACACATTAACTGTATATTTCACATTACGGAACTCTCGATCACCTTGAACACATTGGAATCCGTAAAATCTATGCCACATATCGTAAGCTGCACTTCAACCTGCACGTATATATAGAAACACTATAAACCGTTATTAACTGAGGTTTAGTAACAAGGATGTTAAATAGGAAAGAAAGACATCAGTTTTGTCAACAGAGAAAATTTAATGAGAAAGGGGGAGGAAAAGGGGAAGAGAGTTTGGGGTTTGAGGTTTGAGGGTACAGAAAGGGAATACGAATGGTCCAGCACAGGTAGGTGTCATTCATGCTTTTTTCCCTAAAGAGGAGTTCCATGCCGACCAGTTAGCTATGTATTTCTTTCCGGATCCATCTCTAAATGCTAGAATTTTCTCATATTCCGAAATAATATTCACCTTCATTATCAGTTCAGATATATTAGGACAATCCCTAGATTTCCACTTAAACACTATCAAGGACCTGGCTGCAAATATGATGTGCATAGCTATAGTTCTCATGGGTAACGGGTACTCTGACATACCAATACTCAACAGTGCCTTTTCCGGGGAAGGCCCGGTTAGGACACCTGTGACCCGGGCAATTAGTTTAAACACCTCGTTCCAGAAGCTCCACAAATGCGGACACCTCCACCACATATGTAGCAGCGTCCCCACCTGGCCACACCCCCTCCAGCACCAACTAGACTTCTCGCCTGAAAATTTAGCTATTATGTAGGGGGTAAGGCGCCGTCTAGCTGTTATTTTCGCAGCCAGTTCCTCATAGTTCGAACATCTCGAGAATCTGACATTGTTTCTAAAAGCTAGTAACCATTGTTGATCAGTAAATTTCTGTCCTAGATCAGCCTCCCATCTCTCTAGGTGACCGAACCGAGAAAAAGATGATTTTGCATTAAGTAAGTCATATGCTAATGAGATTCCCTTAATTTTTGGGTTGGGTGAGTTTAAGAAGTCCCATACCGTAGTAATAAGTGCTAGTCCGCTTCTCTTTTTGGAACCATGACACAATTTGGCAATATGTCAAAAATTCAGTCTGGGGTATATTAAATTTGTTTTGTAGTACTTGAAAGGGCATAATATGGTTACCCTCTAGAAGGTCCTGAACGTTTTTTATTATCCCTCCCCTCCGCCAGATGGACAGAGATATGTCCGGAATTAACCAAAGAAGAGAGTCTATGGGGATAGGAACCAAGGTGACGGAATCTGCAACTTGGTGTGATGCGAGCAGACCTCCCCATGCTTGGAGAGAAGCCTGAATGGTGGGGTGGTCACTTATATACTTAAATTGCTCACAGTTATAAGCAATTAGAAGGGAGCGGATCGACTTAGGGTATATCCAAGCCTGTTCCAATTGGCACCAAGGCTTCGGTTCTAGGGTGGAAAACCAACCACGTAGCTGATCCAGAACCGCTGCTGTGGCATAGTCCTGTAGTATGGGAACCCCCAGTCCGCCCGCATGTTTCTTTTTGCCCTGCATGGCAGAAGAAAATCTGTCTCTTTTCCCCTCCCAGACAAATGCCAACATCTGTCTCTGAAGAGCCTTACAAAAGTGGGTGGGTATGTGGATTGGTAGAGCCCTGAAGAGGTACGTCAATTTGGGAAGTAGAAGCATTTTATACGCTGCTAAGCGTCCGTGCCATGAAATATAGTGTATCCGGAGCCTACTTATGTCTGACTGAAGCACATCTAACAAGGGGGGAAAATTTGCTTGAAATAACTGGGTAGTAGAAGGAGTTAAGTTCGTGCCCAGGTACTTTATAGAGTCCGTAGCCCATGGGTATGGAAGATCTTTTTGAATTTTTGCTTTAAGATGTCCGTCTATTCCTATGCCTAATATGCATGATTTTTTTTCATTAATTTTATAATAGGATGCATTCCCAAACTTTATAATAATTTCATTCGCTGCAGTCAAGGATTTATAGGGATCGGAGAGTGTCAAGATGACATCGTCCGCAAAGAGCGAAATTTTGTGCTGCTTTTGCTGGGATGGGATGCCTTGCACATCTAGCTGTTGTCTGATGGTCTCTGCGAAGGGCTCCATTACCATCGCAAAAATAATGGGAGATAGCGGGCAACCTTGTCTGGTGCCGTTAGTTATTCTGAACTTTTTGGAGAACATACCTTCGGCATACACATATGCCGACGGTGCGGAATAAAGAGCTAGTATTGCTTGTTGAATTTGTCCCGTCAACCCAAACTTTTGTAGAACCCTGGTCAGATACCCCCAGTGAATTCTGTCGAAGGCCTTCTCTGCATCCAAAGAAAGAAGCAGAGAAGGCCTTCCCGACTTTTCGGCAGAATAAATAATATTTATCAGTCTTCTAGTTGCGTCATTGGCCTGTGGGCCCAGTACAAAGCCCACTTGGTCATGGTCGATTATCCCCGGTAGCAGGCCTGCCAGCCTACTAGCAATCAGTTTTGCATACATTTAACATCGACATTCAGTAATGATATCGGTCTGTATCTCTGTGATAGTGTGGGGTCCTTACCCGCTTTTGGTAAAGTAATGATAGATGCAGTAAGCATCTCACTCGGAAAAGAGGCACTAGACATCGCGGCGTCAGTTTGGAACAATTGAAAATACTCTGATGAATAGCCATCAGGGCCCGGCGCTTTATTACGAGGCATACTTTTAATAATTTTTCGGATTTCGGGGATCGTACACAGTGAGTTTAAAGCCTCCAATTCACACTGTGAAATTTTAGGTAGATTAAGTGAGTTCAAAAAATCAGAAATTGATTGTTCGGATGGTTGGAATGTATTCGGGTCATCTTTAAGATTATATAGGGTCTCGTAATAGTTGCTGAAAGCATCCGCAATTTCTTTAGGGTTATAAACTTTTTGCTTAGTGATGGGGTTAACCATGCAACCGATTTTTTGTTGTGCGACCTTTTCCCTAAGCTGGCCCGCAAGCAGTTTCCCCGCCTTGTTGCTGTATCTGTAACTATGAGTTTGAAGGAAACGAAGGCAGTTCTCCTGCTGGGAGACCAGCATGGCTCGCAATTCTTGTCGAGTAGTGAACAGGGCATCCCTTACTTTTTGTGTGGTGTGTATTAGTAGATTCCAAATGCCTTATCGTCTCTAATAGACCATTAAGCTGTTCCGTCCGTTGCCTCTTAACCTTAGCACTTAATTGGATTAATAAGCCTCTCATATACACCTTGTGTGTATTCCAGAGGGTGAAGGGATCAGACACCGACGGAGCATTAATATCGAAAAATTCTGACATAGCTGTCTTCAAATATTTTGTATTATCAGGCTGGGAAATGACGGAGACATCATTTCGCCACCTGTTTGCTCTCGTTGCAGCGCCTTGATCCCCCACCCTCAATGAAATAGGCGCATGGTCCGACCAAGTTATAACATGAATCCTGGATTTGACAATTTTTTGTAACAGAAATTTGTCTACAAGGAACATGTCAATACGTGAATATGAATGATGCACATTCGAGAAAAAGGTAAAGTCCCTTTCAGATGCATGCTGGCACCTCCAAGCATCAAAGAGATCAGCAGTAGAAATTTTTTTTGTTTTTGAGTGGGCCTGTTGGACATTCGTCGTTGCGGGATGGAAACATCTAAGTCATTATTCATAATAGCGTTGAAGTCCTCACAAATTAAAACATGACCCTGCTTCATGGTAGACACTTTCTTCCAAATTTTTTGTAAAAAACTATGTTGGTTGGAGTTTGGAAGGTACACATTTACCAGAGTGTATTTCGTCTGGGCAATCTCACAGATAAGAATGATGAACCTCCCCGTGTGATCCAAGTAAGAGTCCAGCAGTCGAAAGGGGATAGTGTTCTTAACTGCAACAACAACTCCCGCTTTCTTCTTGGGACCATTGGCCATGAACACATGTAGAAACTTACGATTAGCGAATGATGGGTGATTTCCCGCTTTGAAGTGGGTCTCTTGAAAGCAAATAATATCACAATGTAATGTGGACGCTTCTTTCCATGCCATTTGGCGTTTATAGGGACTGTTAAGACCCTTGACATTGAGTGATGAAATTGTGAAAGCCATATTGTGTTGCCTAGCACTCGTAGTTTAAAGCTTGGCGATTTTGGTAATTCAATCCGTTGAAGAGAAGAGCCAATGGGACTCCGATGGAACCACTTTTAACGAATGGGCTGTTTGCGACAACCGGAAAAGTCAGAATCTGTACCCTCAGTAGGATATAAAGGGAAGGACCGCAGAGGGGTCCGATAATAGAATAGATACGAAGTAAAGCAATAACAACAAGAGGAATAAAAAATTTAACGATTCACTAAGGAATCTGTGCTGGTAAAATACTGCTAACTCCTGGGGGGGTAGATCCAAAAAGTAGTAAGAAAAAAATAAACGTACATAAAACAAACAACAACCAAAAACAAAAAAAACCTGTAGGCCTTTTTTCTGGGCATGTAGGCGAATTTAGTACGATCTTTGCAAAGTAGAATCAGCCTGTCTCAGCATCCGAGCTTGTGCGTGTGGAAAGGGGCGATCCCGTTCTGTCTGGGTCCGGGCCTGGTGGTATCAGGAGTTGCCACTCTTCTAGGAGACGGATACCCTCTGCAACCTTAGCCACTACGTGCGACTTCCCGTCATATGTGATTAGCAACTTAGCTGGGTACAGCCATCTATAGGGGATTCGGTGATTGTTCAGAGGTTTAGTTATTGTAGCCAGTTGCCTGCGTTGTTGCATGGTGTAGGCTGAGAGGTCGGCAAAAAAAGACAAGTCTCTGAGTTCAATAGGTAGTTCCTCCCGTCTCCTTGTTGCTCTCACAAACCTCTATTTTACATGGTAGAAATGTATCCTGACTATAGTGTCCCTGGGCAGATGCGCCGGGACGCTCTTGGGTCTAGGTAATCTATGGATACGGTCCACCACTAACTCCTCCATAGGTAAGTCTGGAAGTGCTGCCTTCAGTAGATTAATAAAGTGTTCTCGCAAATCCTGCGGCTTAATCGTCTCGGGTATCCCACGAATTTTGACGTTGTTGAGTCTTGAGCGGTCCTCAAGGTCCGCTAATTTTGCCCTAATGGCCGCCAGGTCCTCTTCCCTGTCGTTTTGATCATCTACCAACTCATTAAATGTGTGAGCAAAGTCCCCCATTTTTATTTCAACATGAGATACTCTATTGGATACCGCAGTTACTTCTGTTTTAAATTGCTGGGTAATAGACATTATGTCTGCGTGCAGGGTTGATCGCAGAGACACTAACATGTCCTTTAACGTGGTATCCATTACTGGCTGGTTCAGTGTGGGGAAGTCAGTGATGGAGTCCTGCAACTCTCTGGTGTCATCCATGGAGGAATTAAAAGCACTCACCTCCTCTGTATCGGCCATGCGTTCCTCCGTTCTTTGTCTGCTTTTCGCCGGGCTGGTAGATGCAGAGGTCGGTACAGAATGTGAGAGCGGTACCGCTGCTGGCAGGTTGCTATAGTCCGTTCCCCGCTCTGTCCTCTCCCGCTGAGACTGTGAGCCTCGTGCGCGGCCGCCATCTTGGGCAGGGTGCTGGCGCTGCTGGGCAAAGAAATCCAGCATTTTACCCGGTCTTGTAAGCCCTTTTCTTTTCCTAGAAGGCATCAGGGATGTTGCCCGCTGGTACTGTGATGGTTTTCAGCTTGAAACAAGGGCTACCACCGCTATAATTCGCCTAATTTTTTTTTTTTTTTAAGTATATGGGCATTTTATACATTTTTATGAATACATAGGAAATAAAAAATAATTGGTTGCTCTGAAGTTGTGGCAAGCTTTGCTGTTTCAGGGTAAGTGGTAGATAGCCCACCTACAGCTCAGTGACACCTGAAAATAGGTCACAGGAGTGCAGAACGAACAGCACCTCTGTGACCCATTTTCAGATGTCATTCAACTGGTCTAAGCTCAGGAAAGATCCCCACTTTACAGTCTGATCTACCCAGAGGCCTGGTCCGGGAGCTGGCTCAGCCTATCAGTAAGCCGCTCCTGCCAGCTCCAAACTCAGCATTCCAGTGAGGGCTGAAGGGCCAGAACAGAGTGCCAACAACTGACAGGCATTGGCCCTCTGCTCAGTGAAGTCTAAGAACCAAGCAATCAGCAGTCTTTGATCACTCAGTTGTCAGTCTTAGAAGTTGCGATGGACAGATAGGTAGGTAGATTTATTTACTTTAAAAAGTGAATATATTTTCTTGGCTTTTTTCTGCATATTAACAACATGTTTTTTTCAATTTTGTTTTTCAATGAAGCCTATGAACTATTTTATACATTTTTCTGACTACACAGGATATTACAAATGATAGGTTGCTTCCTTTTGCTTAGTAATCCTTTCACTAAACAATTCATATCAACAAAAATCTTCCTATAAGATTATATGTACATGAAACATATATTTTTTATGTTGTTTTCCTAGAAAAGCTCCCCTATTAGGCAGCCAAAGGCCTGAGAATGTTGCTGGGTGCCACCATTTTGAATGTGATGTCAGTGGCCCCAGCAGATTTAGGGCTGTCACTCAAGTCACACTCTACAATATTTTCCTTAACTACTTCAACAAATAGTATACTGTAGTTGGTAAGGTTGAATAAAGACACCAGTTCATCTAGTTTATCCTGTCTGGGTGTGCGCGTTCATATCAAAAAACATTTCCCATATCAATACTTTCCGCCAACGCCACCTATTGTGGAAGGGAGTTCCACATTTCTTCCGCTCTGACAGAGAAAAACCTTTTACACAGTTTAAAGTTAACCCAAATCACCTCCAACTTCATTGAGTGGCCCATGTCTTCTTACACTCCCTGAGACTGTATAGTTTGTTCCCTATGCTAGCAGCAAGTGCTACATTAAAGGTTAAGGGAGGAGAGCTGGGCCAGCACAAATAGTAATTGGACATTCCCATAAGAGGAGAGGCCTATGATGTTTAATGAGGGAGGGGGCTGGGCTTTGCTAGCAAGTTTAAAGGCTCACTGTAGGTGAATAAAACATTGAAACTGAAAAACAAAACAAAAAATTGAAATGCAAAAGAAACAACTAAAATAAAAAAAAAGATATGAATTTATGAATTGCACTACAGTAAAAATATTTCAACAGCTGCTAGTTCAAATGGTGCAAATATACAATGATTATAAAAAGGCGCTGTGCTTAGTGCTAACTAGCCAAATGTTACAACACATATAAAATAAATGTTAATATCACTATAATTACTGTCTTATAAACCAAAGGGTCAATATTGTAAGGTAAATATACAGTAAATGACATTTGAAATCACTGTCAAACATAATAAAATAAAGACCAATCATGCTCAAAGTTCAAGTTGTTTTTGACAGACAGTATGGAGACACCACACGTGTAAGACTTTTTCGCAGTCTAGCCGCATAGAGGGAGCCCAAATCAAAGGAGCATCTTAAAGCTCTCACAATGGCATGATAAAATACATATCTGATTTTCTGACTAACTATAAATTTTTTGCAGGTCCTGAAGAGCCAGGGCAGTTAAAAACATGACAATACTATGGATAGAAGACATATTGAGGTATTGGTTAATAGGCATGGTGACTCTTTTGAAGATCTAATTTTGTTCAACTTACTTTTGGAAAAAGAAAAACGACGATATAATTTTTTACACAAATATTTTAATAGATAATAGAATTATACCCAGAACACATTTTGCTACTCATTCTGAGTATGGATATACTACACAAGTGAGACTTTTTCCATGTTTGGACTGATTATGTACCTGACATTTTATCTTTTCTATCATAAAAATCAAACAACATAGAATTCAAAACGTTGTACCTGCCTCTGTACGAATAGTCAAGGAATATACCTGGCTTAGTCTAGCTTAAGATATATTATCCCCCTCCCTTTAAGGTAAGTAGGCCTATTGGTACTTGCTTGCACCCAGGACTTATACACAATACAGTGTTAAAGTGGTTGTAAACTCTCCCCCACAACTTTGTCCCATGTAAATAAGCATAAAACACCATAGTGGACACTGCTTGGAGTTATCTCCTTACTTGCTTAGTATTGTTGTAATCCTTTTTGTTCTTTAGAATGACGTCACTGAGCATGCCCATATCTCCCCTGATTTATGGCTTGTCTGTCTATTATCTGGACTTCCCACGGCACAACACTGAAATCCCACGAGACTGCATAATCACTCAGAGCTTCCTACTACACCCCATGTGACCATGTAACATCACATGGAGTTTAAACCTGGGCATCGGACAGCATTACTGCATCGGACACAGGGTTGCCATAGAAATGTTGGATTGAGAAGGAGGCTTGGTTAACAGTACCGGAAGTGCTCAATATAAGAGCTGAAATACACTCCAATGTGGACTCAGGAAACAATACTTAAGATGGTGCTGCCTTACCCCTGGAAACAAGTTTTTTAAAGTTTCTTTAAACAGTAAGTAATATGCGACTTGGGCTGGATTACAGTGGTTATAGTTTGATAATTACTTATCATAATGGACTAAATGAAAAGAAGCATCAGAGTGGGAAAGTTTACTTCCTCTTTAACTGACTAGGAGCCACAGGAGTTGTATTTGTGGTTGCAATAGTACAGTTGTCCACAGAGGATGGCTGGGACTCGTGTCTTGGCAAGAATGTAATGAGTGGGGTAGGCAGATGGCTCAGTACAGGTGGCAGGCAGAGAGGTTGTCATCAAAGAGTCATAGGATAAATTGTCCCAGCAGACAGATACACAGTCTATAAACAAGCAAAGGTAATTTTTGGTAGTAGGATGAATAATGGTTAGTATACATGCATAGGATCAGTACAGGCAGCAGGCAGAAAAATAGTCAAGAAAACGGGCTGGTATAAAGAAGCTAAAAGACAGAAAAATGGCAGATAGTTAGGAAAATGAGAAATACCTTCACCACGTTGTGCAGTCTAATACCTAAGAATTATACCATAGCAACAAAAGCAGCGCTCAACGCATAGGCCAGATTGTGAGGGCCAGTATGCACAATAGTGACGTGTCATGCCTTATTCCATCTTCGCTGAATACACAGCAGTTTGATTTTAAACTTGTAGGTGTAAACTTGTTATTTTTGTTTGGGAAACAAAGGGTTCCTTTTCCCTTTGGAACAGGTGATGATCTAGTATGGGCAGATTGCCCTATTCTAAGATGGCGAATTGGGAACTGTGACCAGGAGCTCAGAAATGGGCGGTTACAATCACCAGTGAGTACTTATGGCAGTGGGTCAGCATGCCGCTCGTACCCCAGGAAGAAGTCACTTTTGACGAAACGACGTAAGGTTAGCGGCGTGCTGACGTCACTGCATTTCCACGTTAATCCGGAAGGGCGGGCAGTGCAAACAAGAGAGAGCCGGCCGGCTCGTTTTTTATACGCTATACGCTTATACTCTGCTGGGAATTCGTGAGTTGTTACTTTACTTTTTATATTTTAATAAATCTTTACGGAATTATGCTATGGGAGCTTTTTTTCTTCTCTCTTTGCCGTACTAAATGATTGTGGTGGAACGAGATACAGTGGTGTGAAAAAGTGTTTGCCCCCTTCCTCATTTCCTATTCCTTTGCATGTTTGTCACACTTAAGTGTTTCGGAACATCAAACCAATTTAAACAATAGTCAAGGACAACACAAGTAAACACAAAATGCAATTTGTAAATGAAGGTGTTTATTATTAAAGGTGAAAAAAAATCCAAACCATCATGGCCCTGTGTGAAAAAGTGATTGCCCCCTAAACCTAATAACTGGTTGGGCCACCCTTAGCAGCAACAACTGCAACCAAGCGTTTGCGATAACGTGCAATGAGGCTTTTACAGCGTCCTGGAGGAATTTTGGCCCACTCATTTTTGCAGAATTGTCCTAATTCAGTTACATTAGAGGGTTTTCGAGCATGAACGGCCTTTTTAAGGTCATACCACAACATCTCAATAGGATTCAGGTCAGGACTTTGGCTAGGCCACTCCAAAGTCTTCATTTTGTTTTTCTTCAGCCATTCGGGGGTGGACTTGCTGGTGTGTTTAGGATCATTGTCCTGCTGCAGAACCCAAGTTCGTTTTAGCTTGAGTACACGAACAGATGGTCGGACATTCTCCTTCAGGATCTCTTGGTAGACAGCAGAATTCATAGTTCCTTTTATCACGGCAAGTCTTCCAGGTCCTGAAGCAGCAAAACAGCCCCAGACCATCACACTACCACCACCATATTTTACTGTTGGCATAATGTTCTTTTTATGAAATGCAGTGTTCCTTCTACGCCAGATATACTTGGACACACACCTTCCAAAGAGTTCCACTTTTGTCTCATCGGTCCACAGAATGTTGTCCCAAAAGTCTTGGGGATCATCAAGATGTGTTGTGGAGAAATTGAGACGAGCTTTGATGCTTTTTGCTCAGCAGTGGTTTTCTCCTTGGAACTCTGCCATGCAGGCCATTTTTGCCCAGTCTTTTCCTGATGGTGAAGCCATGAACGCTGACCTTAACTGAGGCAAGTGAGGCCTGCAGTTCCTTGGACGTTGTTGTGGGGTCTTTTGTGACCTCTTGGATGAGTCATTGCTGCGCTCTTGGGGTAATTTTGGGCGGCCGGCCACTCCTGGGAAGGTTCACCACTGTTCCATGTCTTCGCCATTTGTGGATAATGGCTCTCACTGTGGTTCGCTGGATTCCCAAAGCTTTGGAAATGGCTTTATAACCCTTTCCAGACTGATAGATCTCAATTACTTTCTTTCTCAATTGTTCCTGAATTTCTTTGGGTCTCGGCATGATGTGTAGCTTTTAAGGATCTTCTGGTGGACCTTACTGTGTCAAGCAGCTCCTATTTAAGTGATGCCTTGATTGTGAACAGGTGTGGCAATAATCAGGCCTGGGTGTGGCTAGAGAAATTGAACTCAGGTGTGGACAACCACAGTTATAGTATGTTTTAACAAGGGGGCAATCACTTTTTCACACAGGGCCATGATGGTTTGGATTTTTTTTCACCTTTAATAATAAACACCTTCATTTACAAATTGCATTTTGTGTTTACTTGTGTTGTCCTTGACTATTGTTTAAATTGGTTTGATGTTCCGAAACACTTAACTTGACAAACATGCAAAGGAACAGGAAATGAGGAAGGGGGCAAACACTTTTTCACACCACTGTATACCATAAAGAGGGAGCAGATAGATTGGTGTTACCAACAGAGCCCAGTGTGGGGACCAGGAACGTAACATTTTACAAGCACGTATGATCTCCTTAAAAAGAGATCTTGACAGCTGGTATGCCTCCTCTAATTTGGTGGTGGATAATCTCTTTCTACTCTGGGTGCACCTGCTACGTGTGTAAAGGGTGGTTTTTGAGAGTCACCGAAAATGGACTAAGATTCAGCATCCTATCCATCTTTCCTTTTCTTTGGACTGCTTATATGCCTGGAAATCATTACTTTGGCACTATTTTTGCATGTTTTTTGTAAATTAGAAAAATTATGTCACTTTATAATTTTGTTTTATAAGTTTTAGCGCAGCTATATTTTTTGATTTTTTTTAAGTGGTGTGATGTACCACTGTGTGCGGATTTTGTATGATGTTTCCTGCATGCGTGAGCTAAGTGCACATTTATGGGTAAAAACATTTGCCTTTTCCCATTGTTCTGTGGATATATCCATTTGGAGGTCTCTTTCCCACTTTTGTTTGTATTTATCTTGTTCATCTTTCTTTGTATTGGTTAACCATTGTAAATCATGGAAGTAGTTTTCTTAGTGGGTGTTTTTCGAGCACAAATGTGTTTAAAGGTTGTTAATGGTCTGAGAATCTTTTCTTTATATTTATTGTTAGAGATAAAATCGTGGATCTGTAAGTATGACCACTCGGTCATGAGGGAGGATGTGGTTTCTTTGTTTATATCCCGTAGAGTTTTTATCTTATTATTTTGTAGGCAATGTGTTACTAATATAGGCCCGGTGGGAAGTCCGGGTTATTAGCTAGTGATGTTAGTGGTCCTGGAGTCGTGGAAATCCCCTGAGCTGCAGCTATTTCGTGAAAAATTTGTAAAGTGGCGTTAATGATCGAATGGGATTTAATAGTTAGTGGAAGAGTTCAATAATTTGACCAAGGAAGGTGAGCCAATAAGCCTTCTCAATATTGACCCAGTCTTAGCAAAACGAATGACAATGCCAGTCTATGACTCTTGATAGTTGTGTTGCATAGTAGTATTTCTTAAAATCGGGTAAACCGATCCCTCCTTTCTGTTTGGGTCTTTGTAGATATTTGAGTTGGATACGGGGTTTCTTATTCGCCCAAAGGAAATTCCTTTGGATACATGTTAAGTGTATAAAAAATGATTCAGGGATGTCTATGGGCAGAGTATGGAATAAATATAACAGTCTTGGCAGAATTGCCATCTTCAAGACGGCAGCCCTGCCAAACCAGGAGAATTTCCCCTTTTACCCATCTCTTGAGGTCCGTTTCTATATTTTTCAGTAAGGGATGAAAATTAAGTGAATATAAAGAATTTAGTCTCTGAGAGAGGCGGATCCCTAAATAAGTCAATGAGTTTTGTTCCCATTTAAATGGACAATTAGATCTCGTCTGTTTTTCTGTTGTCTTATCTAAGTTCAAGCCTAAGGCTTCACATTTTTTTTTTATTTATTTTAAAATTAGATAGGTGGTGGAAATCTTGGAAAGCTTTTAACAGATTAGGAATTGAGACGTGGGGCTGTGTGATATAAAATAGTAGATCGTCTGCATAAGCAGCTATTTTAAATTCTCTCCCTTTGATATCAAATCCATGTATTGCCTTTTGATCATTAATTGTTCTAATTAGTGGTTCGATGAACAGGATAAATAGAAGTGGTGACAGTGGGCACCCCTGTCTTGTGCCGTTGTTAATTGCTACTTTTTTGGAAAGTGTCCCGTTAATTTTGATTTTGGCGCAAGGGTTGGCATAAATTGATCGTATCCATTTCATTAGATTATCTCCGAAACCAACATGTTCACAAACCCTAAACATATAATCCCAAGCGACTCGGTCGAAGGCCTTCTCCGCGTCAGTTGACAAAAGAAGGCCTCCGACTCCGTCCTGTACCATCCGGTGAATCAGATTTAGGGATTTGGTGGTGTTGTCTTTTGCTTCACGGTTTGGCATGAAACCAACTTGTTTGGGGCCTATACGTTTTTCTAATAGAGGTCTCAGCTTATTAGCAATTATTTTTGTTAAAATTTTTAAATCTAAATTGAGGAGAGAAATAGGTCTATAATTAGTACATTCTGATGGGTCTTTATTAGGTTTGGGTATTACAGTGATATGCGCCGTAAGGAACTCCTCTGAGGCTTTATGCCCTTGTGTGATAGTGTTGAGTGCCTTTGTCAGGGGTTCTGTTAGTGTGGGTTCAAATGATTTGTAATATTGTGATGTCAGGCCATCAGGGCTGGGGCTTTTCCCATTAGGCATGTCTTGAATGGCAGTAGAAACTTCTGTTTTTGAAATTGGGCGTTCTAGGAGATCTATGTCTTCTTTTGTTAGCGAGGGCATAGAGCAGTTGACTAAGTAAGAGGTTATTGCTTGGTCTCGGGTCCCTGAATCGGTTTGTTTTCTGGTTTGTGGGGGGATATTGTATAGCGAGGAATAAAATTCGTGGAAGACATCTGCAATTTTTGAAGAGTCGTGTGTCATAGAGCCGCTGTTGGTGCGGATCCCGTGTATATTGTTCGATACCAATGTATCTCTAAGAGCTCTGGCCAGGGTGTGCATGCGCGGGACTCCCAGGAAGACGCTCTAACCGAGAGCTCCGCACCGCTCCGGCCCCATTCGGCTCCCCTTCCTCCTACACCGAGCGGGACACATGCTGCACGGACTCCCAAGCTTCCTGAACCACTCAGGCATCCAGTCGCATGCCGACCAGCCCCAGAAAAACGGATGTAAGCCGCCAGCTGGACTTCACAGAGAAGGCCCCTAGAGCAGCTAAGATGGCGGCCGCGTCTCAGGCATGAGACACCACGAAGGAACAAGCATCCATTGCGGATCCTCCCTCCCCTATTCAGCACCGGTCTTCACTGCTGGCAACCCCTGTGAGTACAGCCTCCCCACAAGGCTTTTCCCCTGCCTCCGCGGAATCCCTGCTAGACAGAACAATAAGGGGCAATCTACAAACTCCCTCCCTGCATACTCCCATAGGCCTGGCAGGCCTTGCAGACATCCCAAGCACCATGCACTCTTCCCCCATGCTGCCGGCCCAGCCCCATGATGTAAACCTACTAATGCAGAGCTTCTCTGACATGCTTGCTGCAGGGCTTGCCCAAAATGCTAAGCAAATTACGTCCACCATAAAGGCAGATTTACAAGACTTAGGGGCCCGTCTGGATGCAATAGAACATGTAGTGGACAATACAGTGGCCCGCACCGTCCAGAAATCGACCTGCATCCAAACACTCCAGGATCAATTAGAAGTCGCCCAGGCTAAAGTTGACGACCTTGAGAACAGAAGCAGACGATACAACTTTCGCATACGGGGGTTACCCGAATCTGACGCAGATGTACCCAGCACTGCCAAACTCTTTATCAAGGAACTCATCCCAGATATCCAGGGCCATAGGCTAGAGCTCGATAGAGCCCACAGAGCATTACAGCTCCCCCGCCAAGATGGCCTCCCAAGGGACATTATCGTTAAACCCCATTTTTACAGCGTAAAAGAAGAAGTGATGAGAAAAACTCGTAATCTGGATGACCTTTCTTTCCAAGGTCACAAAATCCAAATTTTTGCGGACATTTCCCCCACCACCATTCAAAAGCGCAGAGCCCTTAAACCCCTGCTTGAAATCCTGAATCAGAACTCCATCAAATACCGCTGGTCATTCCCCTTTCGCCTCCAGTTTCAATTAAGAGATAAACAGTATGGCTTTTCCTGTTTCCAAGATGGCGAGCGCCTGCTGCTGCAACTCGGACTTATCTCCCAGGAATTAGCTCCTTTGCTTCAACCAACCAAGACAAGCTCCTTTAAGAGACCTCCTCCAGGGAGCCCCCTCACCCCACTATGGAACAAACAGTTTCCAAAGAGGCAACGGGACTCACGCTCCACTAGATGACTTTTTATTTTTTTTTACTCAGTATCCTAACCCGGATCCATTGTTTTTTCCTCTCATGGGACTGCAGGGGGGACCCACTTAAATGAGTGAGTGGACAATCCCCCCTGGATTCTGACTTTTAGGTTGGACCCTTGTGGATTCCTCTGCACTATTTGGTCAGGTCCCATTAGCCCCCTTATGGCTAACTGGGATACCCGTCTGTGCCTTGATTTACCCCCACCCTGGCAAGGGAGGGGACTCCCCTCATGGACTTCCATCACCCCACTGCACATTGTGTTTATCCCCCCCCTTCCCCCCCCCCCCCTTTTTTTTTGCACTATTCTAGATCTTGACACTAGTTTTTATTCTATAAGTTGTCCTCAGAGATATATGTTGTATCACTTGTCCCCGTACTATGTTTTTTATTTTATAATTCTTGGGGAACGTGGCCGGATCGGTCCATCATGCCACCCCACCTGTTGTGACTTGGAGGAACGCACCTCCCCCGGGTGACACCAGGAAAACAACCCTTAGCGGTTGTAATTTTTCCGAGCCCCCCCTACCAGAGGGCCCCGGACTAGGACTTGGTTCGCCAGTCCTTTTAGTTTTCATAAGAGAATAGCTGATAGTCATGTTTTGCATATATGCTATACTAAATATGTTATTTTTCTCCTTCCTCGATCCACCTCTCCTTTCTCCTCTCCTCCTTCTATCTTTGCCTTCTCTTGGGCACCTTCCCTCCCCTTCCCTCTCCCTACAGGAACCTTCGGGGAGACCATCACTCATTCATCTCTCAGGAGACCCCCGGGAGGATGGTCCCTCACAATCCGTGCCCAACGCTCCAAGGACTACGGTAAGCCCCACTCACTCATTCTCGCTACCCACCTCTGACTTCCATGGCTGATTCTATACCTCATACTCTCACGCTCAAGATCGCCTCGCATAACACCCAAGGGCTCAACTCACCCTCAAAACGCCGTAAGGCATTTCAGAGCTACCACACCAGAAGCCTTGATATTGTGCTCCTCCAAGAGACCCATTTCCCTGCCAGCTATACACCTTCCTTTCTTCACAGCAGCTTTCCAACATTTTACCTAGCTAACGCCGACTCCAAAAAAAGGGGGGTGGCCATCTTACTGGCGAAACGAATTCCGTTCCTACACTCTCACACGATAAAAGACACCAAAGGTAGATACATAATAGTTAAAGGTCACATTGCGAGAGTTATGTACTCAGTTATCCCTTATTACGCTCCCAATCAGGGCCAAACACGCTTCTTTGCCTCCATGCTCTCTACCCTTGCCCCACACTTGGAAGGCAGAATTGTTTTGGGAGGTGATTCCAACATTTCGTTTGACCACATGCTTGACAAAACCACTCTAGACAAAGCCAAACTAAAAAGACCTCCTAAACAGAGTCTACGAATTGCTCGTCTCCTCCATGACAGAGGTCTGATTGACTCTTGGAGAGAACTAAACCCTACGGCCAAAGACTACACTCACTACTCTTCACCGCACAAAACGTACGCCAGGATTGACCATATCTTTATCCCTAACTCGGAGATCCACACTGCGACTCATGCTGATATCCATGAAGTTCCATGGTCGGACCACTCTCTTGTGACCCTGCGTATAACTAGTTCCCTCTCCCCTGCTGGACCCCCTCAGTGGCGCCTTGGTAAGTCCCTTCTTTCCAATCCAGTTCATTGCACCTTGCTGGAAAGAAATATTCGGGAATTCTTCAGTCTCAATGATACTGAGGACAGTTCCCCAAGCAATTTATGGGGTGCGCATAAGGCGGTACTGAGGGGGAAAATAATTTAATTAGCATCTAAACTAAAACGCAGCTGGCAGCAAGACTCTCCCCTAAAATTAGGACCTTCTCTTTACCCAAGGTAAAATCCCGAGCGGGTACCCTTACTCAGAATCCCCATAAAATATTAGAGGCCTTCCATACCTTTTACTCGAATTTATACTCCAATTCCACCCCAACCGACCCAAATTCTATTAATGCATTTCTAGATGAGGTGGCACTTCTCAAACTCTCAAATTCTCATCGTGACATCCAGATCAGGGAAGTCCAGGACGTCATCAAGTGCCTCAAGCCCGACTCCGCTCCGGGCCCAGACGTATTTTAGTCACGATACTATAAAACCTTTTCTGATGTCCTCTCTCCTTATCTGGTCCGGCTCTTCAACTCTCTCCGGGAGGGCTCCCAATTGGAGCCAGCGGCTAACCTCGCGTTCATTTCGGTCATCCCCAAGCCGGGCAAAGATCCCAGCGAGGTAGGCAATTACAGACCAATATCTTTAATTAATAATGATCTAAAAATCATGACAAAAATTTTAGCGAACAGAATGGCCTCGTTTATCGGTAAATATATACACAAGGACCAGGTTGGTTTTATTGCAGGGAGACAGGGGCCGGACCAGATCAGGAGAGCTATTGACCTCATCTCTCTCTTGCAATCCTCTTGGGAGGGGAACTCCCCCCAATCTGGATTTATTCTCTCCATAGACCTCCAAAAAGCCTTTGACACGGTTACCTGGCCGTACCTCTTTACCACTCTCCAAAAATGGGGCTTTGGCCCGATGATTCTCACAACACTTTCATCCCTCTATTCTTCTCCAAAAGCCCAAGTCAAATTGCAGGGTCATCTCTCCGACCAATTCCCAATCCTTCAGGGAACCAGGCAAGGCTGCCCTCTTTCACCCATTCTTTTTGCCATTGCAATCGAGACGCTGGCCTTAGCTATCAGACAACACCCAGATATTCATGGAGTACAATGTGGTCCAAAAACCCATAAGTGTGCCCTCTTTGCGGATGACGTGTTGCTGTTCATCACCGCCCCTCTCATCTCCACACCTAATACTCTCCTACTCCTTAAAAAATTCAGGGTAATTTCAGGACTTCAGGTTAACACGTCCAAGTCTACCGCCCTTAACATATCCACCCCTCAGGAACTGCTAGATAGAATCAAAACCCACTGCCCTTTTTCTTGGAGTGCCTCCTCTCTTCCATACTTAGGAATTCACCTCACCCCCAAAATAGACCTTTTATACCGCCATAACTACCCACCCTTATTCAAGAAGGTATCTGAAGATCTTGAACAATGGGCGCTCTATAAACTGTCGTGGCTGGGACGGGTAAATGCAATTAAAATGACCCTGCTCCCCAGGATCTTATATCTTTTCCGGTCCCTTCCCATACCCATTCCAAAACGTACATTGGATAAATTCCAGTCAGCAATCATTCGATTTATTTGGGGGGGGGGGGGGGAGGGCACCGCCTTTCTAAGTCAGTTCTCTTCAGACCTAGGAAAAAAGGGGGCCTGGGGCTTCCTAACTTATGTTGGTACTTTCAAGCTGCCCAACTATGCCAATTTTCGACCATATACTCGAAAGGTCCAAAGCCCGACTGGGTAGACTTAGAAAGACAGGCTACTCCGCATCATACCCTCGACTTCCTCGTTTGGAGACCACAAAAAGAAAGGCCCCTGATCCTTTCTCCAACCTTGTCACACACTCTTTCCTTGTGTGACACTCTTCACAAAAAACAGTCCCTGATTTCGCCCTGGCACCCCCTCGCACACATCTTCCATAACCCCCATTTCCCCCTTGGTCTCAATATCAAGGCTTTCCAGTGGTGGCTAGACAAGGGCCTCTATAGAATAGGACATTTTTTCAATTGCAATGGCCCCTTATCACTCAAACACTGCATCTCCAAATTAGACATGCCACCCTCAGAATCTTTTCGCTATCATCAACTTTCACACTATCTGCAGGGGATTTGGATGTGCCATGACAAATCTCTATCGGTAACTCCATATGAGCTTTGGTGCTCCTCAGCCATGGGAGTCAGGGGGGGAATTTCCCTTATTTACTCTGCGCTAGCTGACCCCCAGGGAAAAGCGAACTACATGGTGAGGTGGGAGCGAGACCTTCAGTTCAAATGGGATGTGGACACTTGGCACCTCAATTTCACCCGCTCCTACAGGGGCATTCTCAATTACGCCCTTGTGGAAGCAGACCTTAAGGTCATATCTCGATGGTATCTGGTCCCCACCCGGCTCACCAAGTTTTTCCCCCAGTCTTCCCCACTCTGCTTCAGGGGGTGCGGTCTTCAGGGCTCTCTCCTGCACACGTTTTGGGAATGCCCCAAAATCAGGGGCTACTGGAACAAGATTTTCAATCTCATTCGCAGGTGCACGGACCACGCAATTAAACAGGAGCCCACCACAGCCCTTCTCAATGTGGGCATACCCAGGGTTTCTAAACAGACATACTCTCTAATCCACTTTATCCTTCTGGGAGCCAAGATCACGCTGGCACACTCATGGAAATCCCCTTCAGTTTCCTTCTCCCAGGCCAAACAAAAAATGTCCTGGATAATGGCACAAGAAAAGGTGGCCAGCGGGATCCTGGACTCGGCTGAGAAATTTAGACTTATATGGGAACCGTGGGCTGCTTAAGTTGGAATATCCCTTTTACTCTGATATTCCTCTAGATCCCTACCCCCCCCCCCGATTCCCCCTAATTTACAGGTTCGCACACGAAGGTTCCGGCCCTCTCCTTCCTCCTTAACCCCCTCTTCCCCCCCTCTCTTTTTCCTTCTACCCCAATCTCCCTCTCTGACTTCCTCTTTTACTACTTAACTTGTCGCGAGGCCGTCTTGACCCACCACATGTACTGGAGTATACTGGTTGAAAGTGGGTCTTTACAACCGTTTAGGTTTTCGAATTTTGTTTCCCTTCCTTGCTTGTATGTACATGATGTAAGTTTTTGTATTTTATTACGGCCTTGGATTTGGGCTCCCATCCAGAGTTCGGGTTGGAGGGTCTGTTCTCCCTCAGCCCATTTCATGGCAACTTCCTTATGCTAAGTGCATTTCCTCTTAGAGGTAATTGTATTGCTCAGGTTTGGGTTTCAGGACTGAGGGCCCTTATAGGCCTGTTTCGCTGGTTCTTTGGGGTCTCCTTGGCCAGCCCCCTCACAGCAAGATCCCTATGGGGTGGGGGGTCCTGGCTGGGGTTTGATCCTGGAGGACTTGGAAACAGGGTCCCACCCGCTTATGTGTACAAGCTATCCATCCAAGTCCTGTTAGCGGAGCTGGCTGAGCTCTCCAAGTAGACAGATACTCACAAGAAAGTCTACTCTATTACCCGGAACCCTTTATGTACTGTCTTCTTTTTTTGGGGGGGTTTTACTTATTAAAGGGTATGTAGTTTCCTCATCCACCTGTATTTTGTCATACCTGCCTCGACATCCAGAGCCTGTTGACTTATGCTTTGTACCAATTTTACCCTCTGCATTTTGTTGTCATTGGCAGATGGTTGTTATTCTTGAAAGTTTTAATAAACGATTTTTGAAACTTAAAAAAATAAATAAAAAAGAGCTCTGGCCAGAATCCTACCTCCCTTAGCCCCCATGCTCATAGAAAATAGATTTTTGGAAGAACAAAAGCCTCTTGGTTTTGTTGTCTAGTAAATCTCGAAATTCCTTTCTTACCTTTGTAAGTTCAGCGAGATTTGCTTGAGCGAAAGATCTTTTATGTGTCAGTTCTAGTTTTTCAATTTTTAATGTTAACTCATCAAGGTGTTTTTCTTTCTCTCTCTTGATTCTGGCCCCCCATCTGATCAATTCACCTCTAATTACACTTTTGTGTGCTTCCCACACTGTCAGTGGTGAGACATCTATAGTGTCATTTTCAATAAAATAATCTGAAATTGCTTTGTGTATATGAGCATGAACAGAAGAGTCTGCCAGAAGAGAGGGGTTGAGTCTCCAGCAAAAGGGACGTGTTCGTTTAGTGTTAAGCTGAAGTTGGATTGCTATGGGGGCATGGTCTGATAAAGTTACATTTCCTATCTCAGCTTTAAGCACATCTTGTATGTCCCTTTGAGAAATATATAAATGATCTATTCTTGCATATCTATCGTGAGCTGGTGAGAAGGTAAAATCTCTGTCTGTTGGATGTAAAGTTCTCCAAGTATCGATAAGAGTGAGGGATTTTAGTAGTGTTTTAATTTTTTTTTAATATTATAAGCAATGCTGGATTTGCCTGTGGAGGTATCCAAGTGGGGTTCAAGAGGGACATTAAAGTCACCGCCGAGAATAATGCAGCCTTCTGCAAAATTTTTGAGTTCATCAACAATCAATTGGCAAAAATAAATATGAGAGTTCTTTGGAAAGTAGACGTTTGCTAATGTGTTCGATTTTCCCAAAATGGAACCTTTCAAAAATAGGTACCTCCCATTCGGGTCTATTAATTGGTGTCTTACATCAAAATTTGAGTTTTTATTGAGTAAAATGGAAACTCCTTTTGTTTTGGCATGAGTGTTCGAGGCATGGAAGGCTTGTTTAAAAATTTTATTCATTAATTTGGGGATTTGTGTACCTTTAAAATGCGTTTCTTGTATAAAAACAATCTGTGAATTACTTTTCTTAAGTTCATTAAGTAAAATGTGTCTTTTAGCTGGTATGTTTAGGCCGTTCACATTGTGAGAAATTATCGTAGGTGATTTGCCTAATCTGGCATAGGCCATATCTTGTGTTTTATAAAGGGGGGGGGGGAAAGGGGGGGGGAGTATTATTATTATATAAAAAAGAAAAGAAACAATGTTACAATTAACGTAGAGGATTATCTGTTGTCCCTATGCTAATATTGTAGTTAGATGAGTGAATTATGAGAAACTATTGTAAATGAGCGTAATAGATTCTGGGTGGGTGCGTAACATGGCTATTTGAGAGCAATTTCACACTCTGAAATTTTGAGTGATTAAATAACTAGTACGTAAAGATAAACCAACTGAATCATGAAAAAGGAGGAGCGGAAGTTCTCCTAAAAAGCATAAACTCTTCTAATATAGTAGTTTAGAAACGAACAGCTGTTGTTCTTAAGCGCATAAAACAGCTTGACAATTGCGTTAATACAAAGCTTATGAAAATAGATGTCATAGTCTGAACCGTTACCTTACCAAGGTAGGTAATCTCTACTATTTGGTTTTGTCAGGTAAACTTGATTCCACTACATATATGTAAATTTCCTGTAAAGTCTTCCCAAGTTGTGTATAATAGGGTCAGTAGTCAACTTTTGTCTTAATACTATTTAGTGGGACCTTTAGTGGGACCTTTAACAAGGTCTATGGGAGTAGGTCACCATTTGTTGGAAATGGGGTAGAAATAGTAAGTTAAATATCAAAAGAATAGGTAAATTATTTTAAATCCATATATACCTTCTGGAGCGTATATTTGGTTAGAAAGCTCGAGAACCCCCTTATATGTAGAACTGGGGGTACCGGTATAGTATATGATTTCTGGTTAGAGATTACTATTTGTTTGGGTAAGCATAAGCGAAGGTGGGGAAACCCATCAAGTCCCCACTGATCAATCTTGGAACCCTGTGGTGATGTATAATCATATATCATTAGACCAAGGGATAGTGGTGAGTTAGTTACCCTTATAACATAAAAGAAGAGGTCTGTTACTCCCCTCTATCATCTGGGGTGGGGGAAGTATCCCTTTAGCTTCATGACCTTATAGGATATTGACATTTAATCATAATATCAGAAGGGAGCAGGGGCGGACTGACAACTCATGGGGCCCCCGGGCAACAGGAGATTATGGGGTCCCCAGGCAATCAGAGATTATGGGGCCACACAGTATACACAAACACACACACACACAGTATACAATCACACAGTATACACAGACATGTTTCTATTGGCTGAGAAGGTACTGGAGAGGTGGGGCAGCTATAATCTCTGGATTTTTAGACCAAAAGGATGTCAGTAAGGGACATTTCAGAGACAGATGTAAAAAAAAAAACACAAATTTTTACATACTGTCCCTGGTTTTATTGAGGCTGGCAATCCTGATGGGGCCCCCTAATGGCATGGGGCCCTCGGGCAGTACCCGAGTGGCCCAATGGTCAGTCCGCCCCTGGAAGGGAGGGAGCAAAGAAATACTGAAAAATACAATATGTCCCATGTATAAAGGTCCTCAGTTTCTATGAACTCCAGGAAAAGTTTGGGTAACTCAAGTCCATTGTGATACTTAAGATGTGTTGTAGAGGTTGCAAAACAGTTGTCTTATTATCCCCTTCTGTTTTGGGCAACCAGCCCCTTATAACTAGTAATGGAAACACAGTTAAAGTTACCTTCTTGTCCTTGGACTATACCTAGAACTGCAAAGGTGTCCATGTTGTTAAATGAGGCATGCCGAGGAGTATTCTGGTGTGTTGATGCACTCAGTGTCTATCCGTCTGTTCATCCTCCTGTAAGGCTGATAGAAGCTCCTCAAAGGTATGGAGTAGTAAGTGCAAAAATAAGTCATAAGAAGATCAATTATAAAGAAAAAAGAGCTATAAATGGTGGCCCTATTGCTTATTGAGAAAAGAGGTTATGTGTAACAAAAGAGTTCATTTATTATCCGTTGCTGCCTAGTGGCGGAAAAAAGGTAATGGTCTTAAATACAAAAAAAAAGAAAAAACACAATACACTAGTGGAGAATCAGCTTGTAGGACCTCTATAATGAAATTATAGTAGAGAATCATGAATCCCATATATGCAGACTGTTATAAATGGTTGTATTAATGACTGTCTTTCATTTTGCTTGATTTGTGTGGTGGAGTGGAGGGGTTGTAGTTATCATACAATTTCTGTTTTTTCCCTCCCAAGCATTTAACATAGGGTAATTTGCATGGTGATATGCGTAGCGGTGAGGATGTTGTAGTAATCGGTGGACGGAGACGGAATTCCTGGTACCAATCGGGCAATTCGATTTGATCAATCTGTAGGTTATTACAGAAATTAGGAAGTTCATCTGGGGTGCGCAGAAGGTGTTGTTTCCCATTATAAGATGCCTAGACCGCAAAGGGGAACTTCCATCTGTAAGAAATACCCTTCTCCCTCATGGTGTCTAGCAGGGGTTTAAGGGCTTTCCTGTTTCTCAGGGTAATGGGAGAAAGATCCTGAAATAGCTGGATGGTGGTGTCATTAAAAATAATTTGATAATTTTGTCTTGCCTTCTGTAGGATTTCTTCCTTTAAAGTAAAGCTGGTAAGGCAGCAAATAATCCCGTGGGGGAGCTGGGTCTGGGGCTCTGGGTCTGAGTGCTCTATGAGCTCTGTCAAACTCAATGGGGGATTCTTGTGGTCTCTCCATAGTTTATTGAACACTGAGCACAACACAGGTCTAATCTGATCCGCAGTGATTGATTCTGGGATTCCTCTGACTCTGATGCTACACCTCCTGCCCCGGTTGTCTAAATCTTCTAAATGTCTGTTGACATTGATTAGGTGTTGTGAATGCTGATAAGAGACCTCATCTAATCTGCTGATGGCTTTGTCTCTCTGCCTACCCGCTCTCTCCCCCGTCGCTATTTGTTCAGTTAGCATTAAAATGTCCGCATTGAGGTCAGTAATTGCTGTGGAAAGGGAAGATTTGATGTCTGCTGCTATATCCATCATAGCAGCGTGTGTGAGGGGCAGATCAGGTGGCAGGGAATTCCTTACCAGATCCTCTGAAGTCGTCAGGGATTCTGAATCAAAGTCCTCCTCCTCTTCCCTCATGCTGGAACGCACCATGTTGTCCTCTGCTGGGCCTCTCTTGCCCTGTCCCTGTGATAGGAATATCTCGGGTATCGCTTTGGGTTTTGAGGGACCCGGGGTCCGGGGATGATTGTGATGTGATCCCCCTCTAGAGAGTTTGCCCATGCTGTAAAAGTGTGTTTGTTTTCGCTGGGAGAACCGCCACTCTGCTCCGGAGCTCTGTCTTTAGGCATCCATTACTCCCGAGCGCCAGGCCACGCCCCTGTAAGTTTTCATATTAATGCAAAATATTCATAACTATGCAAATATGTTGACTTTTTAGCTTTAAGTTGATACATTTTTCAGGCAAGCTTTTGTGATTTGGTTGCATTGTACCACATGCTATGCTTTATTTGAGAAATAGATGTTTAAAAAGTGGTACACTGGAATAATAACTGCCCAAATAGAGGTGGTACCCCTAATGAAATAAGGATGACACAAGGTCCCACGCCATCCTTTTGTTACCATCCATACAAAATGGGCATTCAGAGGGCTCCAACTGGCTATCTCTTGTTTTGTAAAATGCAAAAATCATTCTGTGCTTCTCTGACACACAGTTTGTACAGGGGACATATTGCTTTATATTAAGTCTGTCTGTGAAGTGGTTGAGAGACTCATCTATACATCAATACATTTTTCAGGGATGTATACGTTTTGGAATTTGTTGAAAATAAATTTATGAGTAACTGAATTTTGTGGAACCTATAGCCGCGTACACATGGTCGTATTTACCGACAGGAATTTTGTGATGACAGGCTGTTGGCAGAAAATCCAACCGTGTGTTTGTTCCATTGAACAATTGTCGGATTTTCCGCAGCCAAATGTCGGATAGCAGGTTTTAAAATTTGTGTTGTCGGATTTTATGATCGTGTGTACACAAGTCTGTCGGACGAAAGTACAAAGTACAAAGTGCATTCTATGAATCCAAAAATATAGAAAATATACCAAATGAAATCATTATTCAATCCAAAAAATAATGTCAAAGCAATAACTCCAATAACTCCAAGGCCAATAATAAATAACACGTTATCTCCTCTGATTCGGCAACATGTCTGGTTGACGAAAGGCCGTAAACATGAAATGAAAAGCGCAAATCAACACTCACCATACTTCTCACCATACTTCTACTAACACGAAATTAGCAGAAGGAGCCCAAAGGGTGGTGCAAAAGAGCTGAAAAACCACATAGTTACGTCACTACGTTCGTGTTTGTTGGCCGACTATTCCTTGCCGCTTGTATGCAAGTTTGGGCCAACGCCCTTCAGACAAAAGTTCGCGATTTTGTTCGCCAACAATCCGATCGTGTGTACGAGGTTTTTGATATGCAGGGTCACTTTTGAAAGGGCACAAAAAATTGTCGCTGAAATTAAAAAAATCTCATTATCATCTGATAGACAGGTTGATTTACTAAAACTGGAGAGTGAAAAATCTGGTGCAGCTGTGTATGATAGCCAATCCGCTTCTAAGCTTGTTCAATTAAGTTTTGACAATAAAACCTGGAAGCTGATTGGTTTTTATGCAGAGCTGCACCAGATTTTTCCCTCCCCAGTTTTAGTAAATCAATCCCATTGTGTGCTTAACATGACTAAAGAAAATATGGGCGTGTGGTGGATTGGAACCAGTTTCAGTTTCCACCTTAATACCTAGTTGGCTATAAATGGGAGGAAGACAATTGCCACTCAAAGTGTAGCCATTAAAGTTATTGTAAAATCTCTTTTTTTCCTATGAAAATAACAAATATGTTATACTGTACTTACGTGCACTGTTGCAGTGGATTTGCACAGAGCAGCCCGGATCCTCCTCTTCTCGGGTGCCTCTGCTGTGCTCCTGGCCCCTACCTCATGCCGAGTGCCCCCACAGCAAGCAGCTTGCTATGGGGGCTCCCAAGCCGAGTCACAGCTCCCTGTGTCCTTTCAGACATGGAGCGCCGGTTTGGCCCTGCCCCCTCTCTCTCCTGATTGGCTAACTAACTTTGATAGCAGTGGGAGCCAATGATGCCGCTGGTGTGTCTCAGCCAATTAGGAGGGAGAGTCCCGGATGGCCAAGAGACTCATGGACATGGCTGGACAAAGATGGGCTCAAGTAAGTATTAGGGGGGCCGAGGGGGACTGCTGCATACAGAAATTTTTTTTTTATCTTAATGCATAGAAAGCATTAAGATAAAAAACCTTCTGACTTTAAAACCCCTTTAAGGATTTAAAAATGCCTCTAGGACATTAGTATGTGATCTCTGGGACTGTATAACCTTAATTCTTTAGGACTGATGTTGCAGCACCCCACTGCTAGTGCTTGCCTCATGCCAACAAGATGTACTGTACTGCTGGTGCGTGTCACTTGCATTTTACTTGGACGGTCGATGCTTGGTGACACTGATTGACGGCCTGGTTTTGTCAGGCAACTCTTAAATCTCTGAATTAAAGGTTACAGTTATTGAAATGCTGCTTTCTACAACTTCATACTCTGATTCAGACTGTGAGGTCTTGTACTTTATATGTCTTTTCGCTACTGTACATTTTTCTGGTCATTAGGGCAGCACTGCAAAAATTTGCACAAAAGGAAAAAAATGGCAATGGGTGCAATCAGCAACATGTAAAAACTGAAATTGGCTGTAGCTAGGCACTTATACTGGTTGTAATCAGGTACTGGTACTGACTGTGTCATACAACGGTACTGACTGTGATCTAACAGTGTTTTTAGCTGTAGGCAAGCACTTGTACACTAACTGTAAGCAGGTACAAGTGTTGGGCGAACGGTTCAGGCCGAGCATTGGCGAATACCCAAATTTGCAGGGCACTTGGCAGTATGTTTGCCCAATGAGAACCCCACAATGCACTGCATGCTGCACAATGCATTCTAAGCCTCGATTGGGCAAAGCTTTGCCCACTCAGAACACAGTAAATAGCTGGTTGTTAAGGTGTGGGGTTCCCCCAAAATCCATACCAGACTCTTATCCGAGCATGTAGCCTGGCAGGCCCCCCGAATCATACCAGGCCACATGCCCTCAACATGGGAGGATGCTTTGTCCCCATATTGATGGGGACAAGGGCCTCTTCCCCCCCCAACTCTAGGCGGTGTTTGTGAGGGCCTTATCAGAGTCTGGAAGCCCTCTTTAACAAGGAGGCCCCCAGATCTTGGCCCTTCCATGTGAATGAGTATTGGGTACATTGTAACCCTACTCATTTACCCAAAAAATGTCAATAAGAAAAAAACACAAACACAGTTTTTGACAATTCCTTCATTAAAACAAAACAAAAAACAATGTCCCCCAACAATGTAGATACCTCATCAATCATGACGCCCGTCACCACCACCAGACCCAAAAAAAAGAAAATAAAAAACGTTCAGCTCATGAGGAAGGCTGACTGCTGAATGCCTGTCCTGTCGTTTGACAGTTCTTAAATAGGTAAGGGGTGGAACCACGTGGGTGATGTCACCGACTGGTGCATGCTGGGTCAGGGATATCACAAAGGGTAGGTGCAACCAGGTGATGTCACCACGTGGCCCCGCCCCTTACATTTATAAGAACTGTCACCAGGTGGAGCAGGCATTTGGCAGTTAGCCTCTCTCATAGGCAGAGCGTTTTTTTTTTTCATGTGGCAGTGTGGCACGATGAAGATAAATAAGGGGACATTGTTTTATAAAAGGTATTGTCAAAAACTGTCCCTGTCCCCTTGTGACATCACCAAAACAACAGGCACCTGTTGACACTTCTTTTTGTTGAATGAGTAGGGGTACAATGTACCCCTACTCATTCACATAAGGGGGAGCGATTCCAATAAGTCCCCTGCCCACAGACCCCCACAACCACTGCCCAAAGTTGTTGGGAAGAAGCCCTTGTCCCCATCAACATGGGACAGGGGGCTTTTTGGGTGAGTGGCAGAACCCCCTTCCGCAAAAGACCCACCCATGTTGACGGCATGTGGCGTGGTATGGTTCAGAAGGGGGACGCACGCTCATCTACCCCCCTTTCCTGAGATGCTGGCTGCATGCTCAGATAAGGGTCTGGTTTGGATTTTGGAGGGAACCCACGCTGCTTTTTTTTTTTTACATGGTACAGATGTGCCACGTTACAGGCAGACTAAGGGGACCCCCACGGCATTATATTTAGGAATTTTCCATTTTTATTGTTTCACTTTAAGCATCATTAAAATCACTGCTCCGTTAAAAATGATTGTTTTAAAAAAAACATTTTTGCATTGATGCATGTCCCCAGGGCAGTACCCAGGGCCCCATACCCTTTTTATGGCCAATAATTTGCATATAGGTCTTAAAAATTGAGGCTTTTGATTTCTCATGTTCAGGTCCCATAGACTATAATAAAGTTTGTGGCTCAGGGGCCAAACTTTTTCCCTGTTCGGGAGTTCTGGTGGGAACCAAACAGGGGGGTGTTCAGCCCATCTTTTGCAGGCACTGGTACTGGCTGTAATCTGGCTCTGGTACTGACTGTAAGCAGACATTCGTCTTAATCGTAGACAGGCACTGGCATTGATTGTAACTGGCAATGGTATACTGTCTGTAATCAAATAATAGTACACTCGCTGTAATCAGGCATTGGGACACTGGTTGTAATTAGACAATGAAAACATGGCTGCAATCAGCAACTCATTTCTCTTCCTTTGAGCACAGGTAGGAGAAGTTGACTGCAAATTTCAGGAGGAAAAGAAAACTGCCTGCAAATTTATAGCCATTGTCTACATTTGTACTGTGTTTGATCACAGCAATTACATGGTACAGAGCCGCTATCATTGGTTTTGTGTCTTTTGACTGTGATCTGCTGTGTCCAATCACTGAGCTGTCACAAGTGTGTGGATATGTATATGCATGCACACCTCAAACAAAAAAAGGATGTATGTACGCCCACAACAATAAGGGACACCAACCAGCTGTATAATTACAATTGGTTGGTCGTGAGTAGTAAAAATAAAATTGTCTATCTTCATACAGCCTTTGTATTAAATGTATTGATTCTGGGCTATATCACTTGCTGAGAAGCCACACTGACCATAAAGGATTGAGCATTATGACATCATCTGCTGCTCGATCCTGTACAGTCAGTGCGACTTCTCGGCAAGCGATATTGCACAGTATCAACACATTTAATACAAAGGCTGGATATATTTAGCGCAACTGAGCAACCATGGAATGTGAGTGTGTATTTTATTTGCTTTTAACCATAAATAAATTATATAAAGGATGAAGCACTATCTGTAGCATTCTTATTTACATGCTGATGAGCTAAAGAAGGAGGAAAAATGGCAATTGAGGAAAACTGCCACTAAGCACATCGAGGAGGACAGATCATAGTCACAGGTATATGAACCTAAGCATGTTATGATCGAGCAGTAACATGTGAGGTCAAAGTATTGAGGTGAGAGTACACCCAGTGGAGGTTGTTTGAGCACAGAGTGTATTTAAGAACACAAAGGTGGAATCTACCCTGGGGATAACACACCTAGGGTATATTTTAAGAATTCACAAAGGCATAGCATAGCATAGCAGCTGGTATTTTTTTTTAATATATTCATGTTGGAAAATCTTATCCACTAGATGAGCCTATGACATTTGAAGAAAATTCACAATTTAGGCTGTGGTGCAAAACCATGGGATTGGGAGGCTAACATCTAGTGTCCATGAGTACTTTAGCCACTTGTCTACTGGGCACTTTTACCCCCTTCATGCCCAGACTAATGTTCAGCTTTCAGCACTGTCACATTTTGAATGACAATTGCACGATCATGCAACACTGTAATTTTTTTCACACAAATAGAGCTTTCTTTTGGTAGTATTTACCACTGGGTTTTTTGTTTGTTGCTAAAAACTATTTTTTTTTCATAGTTTGTTATAAAGTTTTGCAAAACAGGTATTTTTTCTCCTTCCCTGATGTGTGCTGATGAGGCTGCACTGATGGGCACTGATGCGGTGGCACTCGAGGTCCCTAAATAGGTAAGGGACAGGGCTACCTGGTGACATTACCTGGTGGCCCAGCTCTTTATGACATCACCAACTGGTTTATGCTGGATTGGTGACTTCACAAGGGGGCGTGGTCACCATGTGACATCACTAGGTGGCCCACCCCTTACCTATTTAAGAACTGTTACCCAGCGAAGCAGGAATTTGACGGTGAGCCTTTGTTGCATGCAGAACTTTTTTGTTTGTTTTTCAGGTCCGGTGGTGCAGTGGGCATTGTGATTGACGATGGATCTACATTAGGGACATTGTTTTTTTATTTTGTTAGTACTAGAATGGTCAAAAACTGCCCCCATATTTATTTATTTTTCTATTTTTTTTTGGTGAATAGGCAGGGGTACAATGTGCCCCATACTCATTCACATGGGGGGGGGGGGATATCTGGGAAGAAACCCTGAACCTAGACAGGAGCCAAGTTAAAAGACTACAAATTGGCCTGGGTAAAACCACTACCCAGCAAACTAAACTCACTAGAAACCTCTGACAACAGGGTAGCTGCACATGGTTTTGTAGTCCGCTGGCAAGAAATCAAGAAATAGGCTACAAACAAATGGGTTAAGTAATAATGAATCACAGTGGTATATGCGTTTAGCTGTATGTAAATGGTGCAATAGTAGCAGTCATAATGTACCAAATTATACTCTTGGCTTGTCAAATTTTATCTTCAGAACATCCCCTTCCATCCGCAGAACCTCTGAACCAAGACTGTGCTTAGTGTACCAATACTAAGGCAGAATCCAAATGTATCTAATGTCATGTAAAGAGCCACAACACATTATTGAAGCACTCAATGGAAAATGCAAAGCCTGCTGCTCCCAAGTCCAGAATCAAGTCACTCTCATGGAATAGATCATGAACACTATCAGTGGCTCGTTTTATGCCCCACAGACTGAAAAGTCCAAAGTAAAAGGAAAAGACAGGCTGTAAATTTCAAGCATTGGTAATTGTATTATGCACCTACCAAGTAAGTATTGGCATACTGCAAGTTCCTTGATTTAAGGCCTCCTATGGTGCACTGAAATTGAAATTAGGGTATGTATCACACTATCTTCTGATGTGTAATATGACTAGTTATGTAAGCTATGTTAGTCTAAACATTACTTCCTAATGATAGTTCCTAATGACAATGTTCCAGGTAGGTTTGATTTATTAAGAACTGCAAACACCCAGTAAGAAAACAGTCTATCTTTAGCCAAAATCTTTTGCAAATGTTTACCCGTGCTTCTGTGACTGTCGGGTTGATATCTAAAATTAGGAATTGCTCAGAAATCAGTATGATCTACACCCATAACGATGAATTTACAAAAGAAAATATTGCTAAATCAGATGCAAGTCAATCCTCGACTAGATAAATTGCAGACTAGCTCAAACATTCAGTTTTGAAATCCAATACATATGTTTAAAAAATGAAAAAAATGTTTAAGGAATACAATACATACAATAGACCAATGTGTTTGCATAATTATTAGGAATGAATTAACCTGCCAGAGATTGTTTTGTGAATCCTTTGCATCAAACACCAATGAAACCTATGGTCTATGGTAAAAAATCCTGTCATTCAGTTCTGGCTATTTGTATGGCTAATAAGCAAGGTATTTTCAAACAAAATGTATGAATAGCTGGGCTTGGAGGATGAGGTACAAATGTTTAATAAAAAAAAAAGAAAAAAAGAAGGAAAAAGAAAAAAAAATCTTTCCCTACACAAAATTCTTAGATCACTCTAACAGGTCTAACACACAATGACAATATGGCTGCTGTGAGCACACCCTTTTATAGAAAGGGGATTAAGGCTTTACATTCCTTCAAATTATTGACTCAGCTGAACAGGGCAAAGGCTATGCACTGTAATAAAGGTTGTTGTATTTCTGGGGCAAACTTTCAAAATGGTTGGCTAAATGTTGTTAAACCCAAACCTAATTTCTGCTAATTAGAAGAGTAAAGAATATTCACTTAGCTTGGTTGATTTACTAAAAGCAAATAGACTGTTCACTTTGCAAGGCATAGTGCATAGTGCAAAAAATACCCAGCATTTTTGCTTGCACAAGATTGGAACAATCATGTGCAAGCAAAAATGCTGGATATGTTTTTCCTTGTGTCAGGAGCGTGTAAGTGCTCCTGTTATTTAACAGCTGCTGGTCTCATTACAGCATCCTGGTTTTGGCTATGATGCATTCCTGTCTGTCTGTCCATCTGCAAGGCAATTGATGTGGCCAATCTCTATGTGAAGATCAAACCTGATTTAGGTCAACCAAGTTTGCAGTCTCATACTTACGATAGAGCTGTTAACATGTGCTCAAGCTGCCAACTTGCATGTCCTGCTCTGCTGTTTGGATTCCCTTGTTGATGACTGTGGATAGACATGTGCAAAAGGAAAAAATTTGTTTAGTTTTGTTTCGTTTTAATTGGTTAATTCATTAATTTTGTTTAGTTATATTCGTTAACTTTCTTAAATTTGTTTTCGGATTTCGTTTAGTTTTCTACCGAATTCGAAAAATCGGCCACATTCGAAAATATTTCAACCAAATTCGAAAATATTTCTACCGGATTCGAAATGATTTCAACATGATTCGACATTATTTTAACCGCATTCTAAATGATTTCAACATGATTCGACATTATTTCAACCACATTCGAAAATATTTTGTGACCCGACTTTAGGGCCATGTATCTCGGGGTAACTTGGTGCTAATTGGATATGTTGTAGTTCTAGTACTATTGTGTTTGCATACCAAATTTGGGGTTTCTAGCTATAAGTGACCCCGAGATATTTGGCCCCAAAATCGGGTCGCAAAATGTCATTCTCTGCTCTAATAACTAATAACATTTTGCGACCCGATTTTGGGGCCACATATCTCGGGGTCACTTATAGCTAGAAACCCAAAATTTGGTATGCAAACACAATAATACTAGCACTACAACATATCCAAAAGTGTCTAGCACTAAGTGACCCCGAGATACATGGCCCTAAAGTCGGGTCACAAAATATTTTCGAATGCTGTTGAAATAATGTCGAATGCAGTTGAAATAATTTCGAATGCAGTTGAAATAATTTCGAATCATGTCAAATTCATTCGAATTCATTCATTATATTTCTTTCGTATTCGTTGTAATTTGTTATTTTTTTATTCGGACATTCGGATGCATCCGAATGTCCGAAAGATGCAAAATTCGGCCGAATTTCGATTCGTTACGAAACGAATTGCACAAGCCTAACTGTGGATTGGATATCAGACTATTCTTTGAACTCTGTCAAAAAGTGAATGTTTCTTCATGGTGTATTGGTTGTAGTGTGCCATCTTTCCCCTTTGTATAAACAAAATAGGTGCTTTGAGTACACTGAAGATTGTTGGAGTAAAAGAAACCAAATTGAGAGAGCAATAATAACCCTCTGCAAGTGTCAGGGTCAGCAATAACCCCCAGGAAGTTTCATGGTCATCAATAATAACCCCCAACATATGTCACAGCCAGCAGTAACCCCCAAAACATGTTGCAATACTTAACCTCAGCATCACACAATAACAGACCCCCAGCATGGCTCAATTAACACCCAGAACAGCACAATAATTAACCCACAGCAAGCACAATAATTAACCCCCAGCATCGCACAATAATTAACCCCAGCACAGAACAATATTCAACCGCCTGCAAAGCATAATTCTAAGAACCCAAACATGGCACATTAACCACTTACTAACCGCCTACCGCATATTTACTGCAGCAGGTTGGCTCTATTGCATGAAATTCCATGCAATAGCCACTGGGTAGCACGCATGCACTGTCGGAGGCACGTTTGCACACTGATTGGACACACAGGATGCCAATTAGCAGGTCCAGTGGACCCGATGTCCACCAGCCACGCGTGATCATTCCCCAAAGAGGCAGAACGGCGATCTTCCTGTGTAAAGAAGGCAGATCACCGTTCTAATAGGGATTAAGATGGAGATCTCTGTTTTCATCCAGTCAGACCATCCCCAACACAGTTAGAAAGCACATTTAACCCTTTGATCGCCCCTGATGTTAACCCCTTCCCTGCCAGTGTCATTAGTACAGTGACTGTGCATATTTTTAGCACTGATCACTGAAATAATGTCACCGGTCCCCAAAAAAGTGTCAAATGTGTCAGTTAGGTGTCCAATTTGTGTGCTGCAATGCCGCAGTCCCGCTATAAATCATTGATTGTCACCATTACTAGTAAAAAAATGAATATATGCTTATTGGGATTTTTTTAACCAAAAATATGTAGCTGAAAACATATTGGCCTAAATTCATAAAAAAAAATGATTTTTATTTTTTTTGTATTGAATATGTTTTATAGTATGAGGTGGTTAATAAAGTCCAATAATTAACTGCCAACATTGCACAATAATTATTCCCCCGCCCCCAGCCTAGCTCTATAATAAACTCCCAGGACTGCACAGTAAAGAAGCTAGTCTCCGGTTTTGTCCATAAGCGTGTGATCTGCAGGAAGTTGAGGGGAAGGCTGCAAGAACAGAAAATGTCAGATCTCCCAACAGACAGGATCACTGTAGCTCCTCCATTCTCACATGTAGGGCTTGATGTTTTTGGGCCGTGGAATGTAATGTCTCGTTATACTAGAGGACACTCTGCAGAGAGCAAGAGATGGGCTGTTACGTTCACTTGTTTAAATACTGGAGCAGTTCATTTGGAGGGGTTTGAATCCATGCCATCTTTCAAGTTTTATTAATGCCTTGAGAAGATTTTTGTCTCTTGGTCAATTCCGATCTGACCAAGTGACAAATTTTGTTGGAGCCTGCAAGGGACTACAAATTAACTCAGAAAATCCTGAGATCCAAAAGTACCTACTGGGTCAGGGATGCACTTGGACCTTCAATGCTCCCCACTATTCTCATATGGGAGGATTGTGGGAGAAAATTATTGGTATTGCTAGGGCTATTTACACTCAATGTTGATGCAAAATAAAAACACTCGTCTGTCACATGATGTGCTAACTACCCTGATGGCTGAAGTTCCAGCTATAATAAACTCTAGAGTAGACTATTGGTTTCCATTTCAACAGACCCTGAGAGACCTGAAATTCTTAAGCCAGCAATGCTCTTGATTCAAAAAACTTGTGCATCATCATCTCCTCCTGGTGAGTTCACCTTAAATGATCTTTACAAGTGTCAGTTCAGAACCTTGCTGACACCTTTTGGAAACATTGGAGGCAAGAGTATTTATTATCACTCCAAGAAAGAAGAAAGTGGAAAGCAGATAAGCCAAATGTTGAAGAAGGAGATTTTGTGGCCAATGGGTCTTGTCGTGAAAACCATTTCCAGCGATGACCGTAGGATTTGCAAAGTAGAGGTCAAAATCAATAAACAAGGAATTGCTAAAGTCTATCTCAGGCCTGTCTCAGAGTTGATTGTTCTTGTCCAAAAGATAGAGTCACCTGTTTGAATAGTACAGTAATTCATAGATTATATAGATTATATAGTAGTGGTATATATTTATACCGGGTGGGGAGTGTGCTATTTATCATAGGATTATCTATCTAAGATTGTCATTTTGAGGACACCTGGTGGCTGCCTGTTGCAAATGCAGTTCAGTTCCTCACAGAAAAAAAAAAAAGCCTTTGCTAATAAAGGTTCTTATTGAACAACAAAGTTTTTACCTCAGTTACAGAAGCCATTTCTGATGCAGACAAGTAAAGGTCTTCAAATTTGCCTCTAGATACAGAAATGCCTGTAGTCTATTTATTATTTCCTAAAGTTCATTTTACACTTGGACTGCACTGTTATGTGTTTGATATGATTTAAATATAAGCTTTCTTGGTAGTAATATTTAACTTTGTACTTATTTGCAAAGTACTAGATCAAAGGATTTTAGTAAAATATATTGATGGATTTAAGGTATTTATTTAGAAAAGTATAGGAAACATATGTATAAAAAGCATGGAATGTTAAACACGTCTAAAACTTTTACACCGTCATATACATGAATATACAGTACAGTTTTGTGGTTTCTCGCACCCGACGAGTTTCAGAATATTAAGTTGCCTCCTTCTTCAGGGGTGTAAATAAGAAGAAACCATATTTCTGGAATAGAATAATGAATGAATAAACATATGATAATAACACTAGTATTTGGTAACAAGCAGTATCAGAGAAAAAAATACTTACAAATATTATAGCAGTGTATTCAACATTCCAGTGGTTATGTTAAAAACATACTTGGGTACAAGTGCCTTTAAAATTCTCACACCGAAAATCCCCAGTGGCATGAGAGTGTGCAGGTGTTTTTAGATGTTTACAGCTGTCGCACCTAAAGGGAGGCCCGCCGTCAACCCAGAACCCCCTTCCTCCACGATCGCAGGGATAGCCGACTGGAGGGCAGGCAGAGCCTGAGGACACCTTGGGGTCGGGAAAAAAGAGGAGCCTTGTAAAATGTATGCAGAAAGTTTATACAAGTAAAACATTCATGATATGTATTGTAGATATAATCATAAGTGGAAAATGTTTAGTACCTGTAATGCCGCGTACACACGTAGCAGACTATCCGGCGGACTTAGTCTGGTGGACTTTCCGAACGAGCTACTTGCCCACACACGGTACTTTTGCAGCAGACTAATACGGTGTACTAAGTCCGCCGGACTATCCGCTGTACTTTTGAAATGAACGGACTCGCCCACACACACGGAGGAAAGTCCGCTCATTTTGAGTGCGTCTGCAGGTAGCCGGGGCCAGCGAAGGAAGCGTCGCTGGCCCCGTCACCTGGTATGGACTTAAAGGGGAATCCCTACGCTGAAAGATCGGCGTGGGGGTCCCCCCTAGGTCCATATCAGACCCTTATCCAAGCACGCTACCCGGTCGGCCAGGAAAGGGGATGGGGACGAGCGAGCGGCCCCCCTCCTCCTGAGCCGTACCAGGCCGCATGCCCTCAACATGGGGGGGTACCTTGGGGAAGGGGGGGCCACGCAGCCCCCACCCCAAAGCACCTTGTCCCCATGTTGATGAGGACAAGGGCCTCTTCTCGACAACCCTGGCCATTGGTTGTCGGGGTCTGCGGGCGGGGGGCTTATCGGAATCCGTGAGCCCCCTTCAATAAGGGGGCCCCTGGATCCCGGCCCCCACCCTATGTGAATGAGTATGGGGTACAATGTACCCCTACCCATTCACCTGTAAAAAAAAAAAACACAACACACAAGGGTTAAACTAGTTTATTGCACAGCTCCGGGGGTCTTCTTCGGTCTTCGGGGGTCTTCTCGCCGGACTCCTCTGCTATCTTCTGCTAGCTCTTTTACTAGTGGAGGAACCCGGCTTTCTTCTTCGCCGCCCTCTTCTTCCAACTTCGGGGGTCTTGCCCCCCTCTTCGGGGGTCTTGTCACCCCTCTTCAGTTCTTCTTGCCGGGCCACTGCACCTTCTAGCTCTTATACAAGCGGTGGCCCGGTCTTCTGTCGCCGCTGCCGCCGCCGTCTTCTGTTCTTCTGTTCTTCTCTTCTCCTCTTCAGGAGATGTTGTCTCGTCGCTGTCTCCAGTCACAATGGCAGAGACGCGGTGTCAGGATCTGGAGGGAGGCCGAGATGCTGAAAGGGCTCCCCTTGCGGCCGAGTGCAGCACAACCCTGAAGATGACACAGGGATGCAGTGCCCACAGTAGCACAGGTTGCCTGGTAGCAGCAGCAGATGACAGGAGCTGAGTAAACAAGTCTCCGGGGGCAACCGTGCTAGGAAGTCCAAGAGAGGGATAAACGAAGGTCCAATAGCAGGGTCAAGGCCAAGCTGGGGGTCAAACACAGAAGAACAGTCCTGAGGTCGGAGCAACGGGTCCTGAGCTGAGGATCGGAGAATAGGAGTCCAAGCCAAGCCGAGATCGGGTGCAGAGAGCAGACAAGGGACGTCGGGTACAAGCCAGTGGTAAGAGCCAGGAGAACAACAGGAGCAGGTCAAACAAGCCGGGTCGGTACACAGAAGATCAGACAGCAGGAATCACGGACACAGGTACACAGGAGAAGCTGACGATAATCCAGCGATGCAGCACTGTCAGGTGAACGTTTAAATAGGCAAGGTGCCTAGGTCACGTCGTGTGCACGCCATAGCGTTCGTACGCCTACGACGTGTAACGTTATGCGTTCGTGTCACCATCGCGTTCGTTTTGGAAACCCATTGTGCCTCCGTGTGCGCTGACGAGTGTTAACACGAACGTACCTTGCGAGGTTGCGCAAAGGGATGTGCCTATTTCCCTGACACGTGGCGTGCGGCGACTTATATAGGGACATCACCGGATGATGTTCCTGCCCATTATGATGTCACAGTCCCAGCATCCTCTGGGACTGTGACATCATAATGGGCGGGGACATCATCCAGCGATGTACCGATATAAGTTGCCGCACGCCGCATGTCCTGTCATAGTGACTGGAGACAGCGACTAGGCAACATCTCCAGAAGAGGAGAAGAGAAGAAGAGAAGAACAGAAGACAGCGGCGGCAGAAGACCGCTTGTAAAAGAGCTAGAAGAATGCGCGGTGGCTCAGCAAGAAGAACCGAAGAGGGGGACAAGACCCCCGAAGAGGGGGACAAGACCCCCGAAGTTGGAAGAAGAGGGCGGCGGCAGCGAAGAAGAAAGCCGGGCTCCTCTGCTAGTAAAAGAGCTAGCAGAAGATAGTGGAAGAGTCCGGTGAGAAGACCCCCGAAGATGAAAGAAGACCCCCGGAGCTGTGCAATAAACTATTTTAACCCTTGTGTGTTGTGTTTTTTTTTAACTTTTTTTTTACAGGTGAATGGGTAGGGGTACATTGTACCCCATACTCATTCACATAGGGTAGGGGGCCAGGATCCAGGGGCCCCTTTATTAACTTTTCCACCGGATTGTTTGATCGTGTGTACGAGGCATTAGAAGTAAAATTATTCCTGCACCGAGCGAATAGAGCAGCATGGGGCCACAGCTCTAAAAAGTAGTAACAGCATAGCAATAATAAATATGGATGTTTCTCTATGGCCTAAAGACATATATTATTGTCATTGGGTAGGTAGCTTAGCTATAATATATATATATATATATAGGATATGGCTCTGCCTTAAAGTGGTTGTAAACCCTTACAAACCACTTTGACCTACAGGCAAGCCTAGATTAAGGCTTACCTGTAGGTCCAAGCAATATCTCCTAAACCATATAGGAAAACAGGCACAGGCACACTGAGCGCGGCATTCTCAGCGACGGAGCTGCCGCGCGTGTCGGCTTCCATGCGCATGTGCGGGAGTGACGTCATTGCGGCTTCGCCGAATGACAGCAGCGGAGCCGCGAGACCCCACCAACAAGATGGATGCGGCGGACTACAGGGGACAGCGGCGACTTCGCTGGCTCCTGTGTCAGGTAAGTGACACATAATGGGCTACTATGCGATGCATAGTAGTCCATTATGCTTTGCCTTTGCAGGGAATGAAAGAGGAAGTAAACTCATCAGGGTTTACTTCCTCTTTAAACGTTAAATGAGTATAGTACTCCAATAGAATAACCTAGTACTGTGCCTTAAAAGTCCACCACATAGGGGATCTTTTTCTTTTTCTTGCAATACTGGCTGTGGCACAACCCCTTGAGCAACATTACTGGCCTAACAGCCCTTGTTTACTTATTTGCAAAGTATCAAATGTAATACATATTGTAATTCGAAGTTTCTCTGATTGTATTGCAGCTTACAGAACTATTGATAGTAAATTCAGTTTTGGAATAAAAAACACAACTCTTTCTGTCTATTTTATTAACTGGTTGTCAGCTAAGGGATAGTAGGACAGCACCCCCTCCAGTCTCACAATAAAATGGGCTTTGGAGACACTCCACTACTAGTTGTTGGGCCAACTCTTCAAGTCTTCAAGTTAGTTTTGGATCATGCACCCCTTACCTGGATGGCCCAAAATAAAGACAAAAACTCCAGAATCACCCGGTGGTTCCTTGCTCTACAGGACTTCAAGTTTGTAGTGGTATATAGACCAGGAAAGGTACATCAGAATGCGTATATGCCCTTTCCTGGGTCTATTGCCACTTGGTTTGTGGTGTCCAGGCCCCTAGCCTGTATTGGGTGGGGGGGGGGGGGGTTATGTAGAGGGTCAGCCTGGGTCAGGGTTAAGAAGGGGTTAATTGAAGAGAGCAGGTACTTCCCTTTCAGACCTGCTTATTGCCAGCTGAGTTGAAAATGTCAGAAAGGAGCAGTGTGTTTGGTGAGAGAGACAGCAGCACGCTGTGTGAGAGGATCCTTTGCTGGATTGTGTACCTGCTGGGGTGAGCAAAACAGTATCAGAGACTGTAGCTCTGGCTAGAGCCATGTACTCGGTCTATATATCAACCTGTTGGCTAAAGAGACTGAACCTTTCCCATAACTGCACCTGTGTGACAAGACAAACCTGTCATTTCTTCTGTTTGTTTTGCCAAATAAAGACATTTTTATTTTACTGAACTGTCTGAGCTGGTTGTTGACCCCTCTGACCCCCTACACTATGCGTATATATATATATATATATATGTATATATATACTGTACACACACACACATCTATCCATATACAGTAAGTGCTCATTTAGATGGGTGCTGACACCAATACTTCATGCTGAGCCACCATTTTCTGCATCTGTATCCACTACAGAGCTGCACACAGGGAGCCTATAGAAGTGGATGCAGAGACGGCAGCTGTACTGGCGCAGCAGCATGTCAAATCTTGACATGCATACAGGAGCAGCTTCCCAGATTTGAATACAGATCTCTGCTGAGCCCCTGCATGCATATAAAATTTTGACATGCCACTCTGTCCGTGCAGCTGCTATATCAGCTGCCTGCGTGCAGCTCTGAGGGGGATTCAAATGTTTAAAACTGCATCTCGGCACATAGGATGGGTGTCAGCACACTTTAAAGTGAGAGTTTTTAAAAGGCTAAAGTCATCTTTTGTAAAAAAAAAAAAAAATAAACATGATTTTGCATGTAAAAAATGTGGATTTATAAGAGGGCCAGTATGGTGGCCCGTATTTATGGGAGGAGCCCGGAGGGTATTTAATCAGACCACCCACAACGGTCTGTGTCGGTTCCAGTGCAAGGTACTGCACATCAAGGGGCCGACTCTTCTCAGCTCCCTCACGGTCGACTATCTGTGCGTCCAATCGCAGGTGCACTTCTGCTTCTTCATTCGTGGTCTTCGTCGGCGGTTCCCGCTCATGGTCGCAGATAAGTAGTATCCCAATCTTTTCATATTATGTGCAAACTTGCGGCTTATCATGCTTACTATCCTGCACCCCTTTCGCAAAACCTACCTCTGAGTTGTTGACACTCATGTCCCGACATCTTTCAGCACAGGCATAGTACATTCATAAATTCCTTCTACCAAACATACGATTCATTCATAGATCCAAGCCTCCGAGTCGCTGTCGGCCGTTCTCCAATATCACTCGCCATAGGCTTCACTGGTTATAATATTCACTGTTTTCATCCTTTTTGAGATAAACAGGTATTGTTTGTATGGGTTTCTGTGGCTGATTGAGGTGTAATTAAACCCACCTGATGTCTTTCCTGCACTTGACTAGCCTGGGGGGATGGGTGGTTGATAGGTGTTTGGTTTCACAGTAAGGAATAGCATACACTCTACAACCAATTCGTATCAGATACTCCTTACTGCCAATTTATCAGATTCATCTCATACATTTTTTAAGCTGATTCGTGTCAAATGCATTGCACCGGCTGACTCTGCCAACTCACTGTGTGTCCACGTAGTTGTACCTTCGAGATCGGTCGTATATCTTCACTGATTGTCCCACGCTCGGACCGCTACACACTCGCTGTCGCAGGTAGGACTTTGTTGTTACCGCTCCTCTAAACTCTAGTAGTTACGCTATCATGTTCGTTTATCATGTTCGTTCTGCAAAAGTCGCACGTACGCCACTGTAAGTCTTTCTATGTCATCTTTCATGTATTTCATGCTTTCTACCCAACGCGGGTTTACTCGAGCCGTTCACTTCACAGCGATGCGGTCAAATCCGACATTCAAGCCCTTTACTCACCTCGCATCTACGGCCGATTCGAATCTAGTCGCAACTTCGCTTCTATGTTTCGGATCCTCGGCAATCACAAAGCCCCTTCAACCGCCATCACCATTTAGTTGATTCAAACCCAGCCATATCATCGGCAATACAGGCAGATCTGTCATACGAGCCCTGTAGTCACCTCGCATCTACGGCCAATTAGAATCTAGTCGCAACTTCGCTTCTATGTTTCGGATCATTGGCAATCACCAGCCCCTTCAATCACCATCACAATTCAATCAATCCGAACCCAGCCATATCCTCAGCAATACGGTCGGATCCCATATACGAGCCTCTCAGTCGCATCTACGGAGGATTCGAGTCTAGTCGCAGCATCAGCGCAACGATTCCAGTCCTTGCCAAACGCAACTCTAACAACCAAGCCAAATCCTGTTGCATCACCGACTCAAATTAGTCAAATCTTTCACAGACTATTCCATAGCTATAACCCAGTTCAAACTAGTCACATCGACTGTACGAATTCAGCAGTACTTGCGTTTGACTTTCTCAGTCTATCCATACATGATCATACACAATTCTCTCCACCAATTTGCTCAGTGTTGCGCACGGTCATTGCTACATAATCACATTTCCTCTATAACCTTTCCTTTCGCCTTTCAACAAAGCTCCTTGCAATCGCTGCAAGCATCAATGCAATGGCTCAATACGGCCACTCATCTCCAGTAGCAACACGGCTGCTCTCCTCATTCCTACACACTTATAATTTAATTTATAGATTCAAATAAAGCTGCTTTCTTGCAGTCGCTGCAAGCATCTCTGCAATAGCTTAATACGGCCACTCATCTCCAGTAGCAACACAGCTGCTTACCTCATTCATCCATTCATTCACTCTCACCTCATAATTCAAATAAGGCCGCTTCCTTGCAATCGCTGCAAGCATTTCAGCAAGTGGCTCAAACTGCCACTCATCGTTTCCAGTAGCAACGCGGCTGCTTATAATTTTCTCTGTCTCTTTCCCCTTTTTAGGCCAGTTAGAACACCAGTTAGTCCACCCTGCACCAGGTTTGGACAGTATCTCCAAAAAAAAAAAAAAAAACCCCATTGTCGAGGGCTTGCATCTTCACCAGGGGGCCAGCTTTGCCCCAAACAGCTCTTTGCAATCCCCCTTGTCAAAACGAAATTCTCATGTCACCTTACTACAGGCTCCCGATCAACTCAGTTCTCGACCCCAACCAGTCGACTTCACAACTAGGGCATAAAGTCAGGTGTGTAGTTCAATGGGATTCCCCCTTTCTCTTAAACACTCTTTCACTACATATTTTTACTTCACATACAGAATTTGACCTGCTCCTGAGGCGTTAGCAACTGTCACATCCTTCTGTGCACTTCACTCTGTTTTCGAAGCACAAGCCTTCAATACGCAGACAAGGTCACCTAATCTCCATACTTGCTGGCAGTGAAAGCATTAGTAGACCGAACCCACGTCAATTAACTACAGATCGCAACATTCCTACTTAGTATACCAGACTTCAGCTACCCACCCCAGTCCGCCCTGGGGCGCTCTGGTTCATTAGTCTGTGCCGAGCACAGACTGACACCCGAGCTATCGGTTACCTAGCCAGTCACCTCCTGGCTCACCTCGGTTGTCACGCATTCTTTTGAGTTTTCTAAAGTCACACTCAACAGCGCTCGAGCGCAAACCAACTGTCACTATGGCTGTCGTTCCTTGTCCTATTCTTCTTGTTTCCTTCCGCCTTTCATCTTATCTACCCAAACGCAACTATCCCCTCCTACCTTTGCAACTTACCTCAAACATACGCACCCCCCCCCCCTTGCTTTTAGTTGATGCCATGTCGCAGGCAGACAGTGAGGACTTTGCCTCAGCCCTGCCATCACCCTTTACGGGCTCAGCAAGTGGCGGTTTACAGTCTCACAAGAGCTTGGACCAATAAAAAAAAAAAAAAATAATAGCAAAACGGTGTCGCAGGAGTAAATCCTACCCTGCCGCAGCCAGGAAACCAAGCCTTTAGGCTACTGTTTCCACCGCCAGTGGCAGTCCTTCCAGGCACCACTTCAGTCTATGTTCTTTGCGACTACTCAGCTGCACTCCTGGGTAACCACACTGTCAACAGCAGTCGCCGAAGTCCAAGCAGAGTGACAGCCCTGGAGGTACGCCCAGCCGTGCCCCTACCAGCTCCAGTCACCGCGGTCATTCCCGTACCTTCACTTACAGATACACCCAACTTCTGCACCATCGTCTTCCCTGCACACCTTGTCCTAGCAGGGCATCTAGGAGGACATCTGGGATGACAACGACATTAACTTAGCATCCCTCCTCATAGCAGTACACAACTTGGCCTAGAACAAGTCATTTTCGCGGGGAGATGTCTCCGTCATCCTGAAGGCCAGAGACCCTTTACTTAATCGCAAGCTCACTGTCACAGATTTTGTGCTGGCCTTGGGGACAGTCAGAGACATGCTAGGCAGAGTAACCCCAACAGGAGGGTAGAATTGGACCCGTATCTGCATGCAGCAGGTCACAAGTACGCAGGGTGCCCATCCTTTGACTATCACCGCTCATTTTTAGCCAAGGCAGCAGCCAGACTCAAGGTGATCCTTAATCTCCCACCTTTTAGTGTTTCTCTCCCAGGTGCAAGACCCTGACTAAATCCGTAAATTAAGATGTGCCAGCTATAGCATTTCTGCCCATGGGAGTCAAATTTCTCACAAATTGGAATGGCATGCCAATGTGTATTCCCCCAGCATCTCTCTCTTCATCTCAGGTAGTCATGGTCACCACAGCCTCCACAGGTCCTCGCCTCAATTTTTGGCCAACTTGGGTTTATAGGGCCATGACCGTCAGAAATCCTCTTGATTCCTGGGTTCAGTTAGTCCTCCTCTTTGTTCGACCTCTACCCCATTGTCGCGGAAGCTCAAGTCTGGTGCAACAACTGGGCAGGACAAACAGTGACGTTCGCCACAGACAACCAAGCCACAGCCAGTATTATGAATAAAGGAGATATTTGGCAAAAGACAGGCACCGCTGTCTACGGTGCATGCGCCATAGACAGCGACGCGCAGGCGCCCTGAGCGCGCCACTGTCAACTGAGATATACCGCGAGTGGCGGCTCCTGTGCGCATGTGCGGGAGTGACGTCATTGCGGCTTCCCCGAATGACAGCGGCGGAGCAACGAGACCCACCGAGAAGATGGATGCTCCGGACTACAGGGGACAGCGGTGACTTTGCTGGCTCCTGTGTCAGGTAAGTGACACATAATGGACTACTATGCGATGCATAGTAGTCCATTATGCTTTATCTTTGCAGGGAATCAAAGAGGAAGTAAACCCATCAGGGTTTACTTTCTCTTTAAGGTAGCCAGACAACATACAATCTAATTGTACGATATCCTTTAGATCTACCATTTGCTATGTAATGCAAAGGACTGTCTAATTTTATACAAATTGAATGGATTGTTCAGGTGAGTTCTCAAATCAGACAGAAGTAATACTGCGCTTGTGTTATAACAAACAAACAATTAGTAAAAAGAAGCTGCAACATTGAGTGTGAGGCATAAACACAAAAATATGAAAAGGTAAATATGTTGAGTTCCCATCTCCTGTTAGCCTATCATTGCCTATGTAGGCAAATGGCATCTAAAACAGCAAGCATTGGTAAGATCTAATTGCGCAATGACAGATCCATGAATCTCCGCCCCAGGTGCGCTATGTGACAGAGGTGGGGGACTCGAGTCACATGACTTGACTCGAGTCAGACTCTAGTCACCTGTTTGAGGACTTGCGACTTGCATGACAGAATTCAATAAATTACTCAACTTGACTTTGACTTGTCACTAATGACTTGTAACTTGACTTTGTCTTGAGCTATATGACTTGCAATGACTTGGCACCATTAACACTACACTACCACTAACCACCAACTGCAAGCCGCCGTCTGCCTATCTGATCAGTGTGTCATGCAGACAGACGGCAGCCATTGCAGTGTTCAAAAGCCGCGCCTCCTTGTCTGTGATAGGCGGCACACTAATTTTCACAGCAGGCAGTGTTCAGCCTATCATGGACATCCTCGCATCCTCATCTGTGTTATGAGGATGAGCGGATGTCCGTTATAGGCGGAACACTGAATGCTGGGAAATTGAGTGTTCCGCCTATCACAGACGAGGAGGAGGCATGGCTTTTGAATACTGGAATGGCCGCAGGGACGCCGCCGATCAGGTACATGGCTGATGGGCACAGTGAAGCATGGGCACAGTGAGACATGGGCACAGAGTGAGGCATTGGGCACAGTGAAGCACAGGCACAGTGAGGCACGGGCAGAGTGAGGCATTGGGCACAGTGAAGCACAGGCACAGTGAGACATGGGCACAGTGAGGCATTGGGCACAGTGAGACACGGGCACAGTGAGGCATGGGCACAGTGCAGCATTGGGCACAGTGAGGCACGGGCACAGTGAGGCATTGGGCATAGTGAAGCATGGGCACAGTGAGACACGTGCACAGTGAGGCACAGGCACAGTGAAGCACGGGCACAGTGAGGCATTGGACAAAGTGAGGCATGGGCACAGTGAGGCATGGGCACAGTGAAGCATTGGGCACAGTGAGACACGGGCACAGTGAGACACGGGCACAGTGAGGCACGGGCACAGTAAAGCACGGGCACAGTGAGGCACGGGCACAGTGAAGCACTGGCACAGCGAGGCATTGAGTACAGTGAAGCATGGGCACAGTGAGGCATTGGGCACAGTGAGGCACGGGCACAGTGAGGCATTGGGTGCAGTGAAGCACGGGCACAGTGAGGCATAGGAACAGTGAAGCACGGGCACAGTGAGACACAGGCACAGTGAGGCATTGGGCACAGTGAAGCACCGGCACAGTGAGGCACGGGCACAGTGAGGCATAGGAACAGTGAAGCATGGACACAGTGAAGCAGTGCATTTTTATACACTGAAAAAATTACATATCCTCCTGCAGCCTGCCACATGTGATGAGAGGATACAGAAGAGGTCCTCACATGCCTCACTCTTCAAGAGGATACACTGATAAAGTAAGTGTGGCTGTACTTTAGTGTATTGAGGCAGGTGGGAGTCTGCTCTGTTCCCTGCGGTTTGTTGAGTCTGCTCACCATTCGGTTGCTAGGGGTTACTGCACACTGCACAGTGATTGCCTGCCACTCAGTGTCCCCCACTGTAAATTTCTCAGTCCTGAGCAGTAATGTATAGCAACCCCTAGCATCCAAATGGTGAGCAGTAATGTATAGCAACCCCTAGACAACCGAATGGTGGGCAGTAATGTATAGCAAGCAACCCCTAGAAACCGAATGGTGAGTTCATTAATAATTGCACATGTTACTAGTTTGTTTCCAAAATACTGAAATTTGCACTTAAAACTGTAGTTTTTTTTTTACTTTTGGAAATGCCAGTAAAAACTTGCCTGTGCCAGTACATTTTGGGTGTCGTGTGTGGCTGTTCTGTCACAGAGGAAGAGAGAGATCTTGTGTCTAAGCTGAAACACAGATCTCTCTTTTCTTCTAGCACATCCATCCCTGCCACAGTTAGAAAGCACTCCCTAGGAGCATGCCTAACCCCTTGATCACCCCTAGTGTTAACCCCTTCTCTGCCAATGTCATTTATACAGTGAGGCCGCGTACACACGAGAGGATTGTCCGTCCAACTTAGTCCGCTGAAACGTGTTTCAGCGGACAGTCCGCTCGTGTGTGGGCTTCAGCGGACTTTTTCAGCGGACAGTCTGGCGGACTAAGTCTTTCGGAATTTCCGTAATACAGTCCGTCCAACTTTGGTTTCAGCGGACAGTCCGCTCGTGAGTAGGCTAGTTGGACGGACTAAGTATGGCGCATGCTCAGAAAGGATTTACACGGCCGAAGGTTGCATTGCAGTGTATTGGACGTTGTATTTCTAGTCCCGTCGTACGTGCTGTACACGTCATCATGCAAGCTTTCAGCGGACTGTCTGTTCATCGTGTGTGGTCAAGTCCGTTCATTCAAAAGTAGGACGGACTGTCTGTCGGATTGTCTGACGGACTTAGTTGGCCAGACAATCCTCTCGTGTGTACGTGGCCTAACAGTGCATTTTCTTTAGCACTGGTCACTGTATTGGTGTCACTGGTCTGGTGCCAATAAATAGTTCTGTAAGTAAGATACACTTTATTTTCTGGCAGTGCCTCTCCCAACAGTAAACTCTGGAACTGCCCCTGAGAGAGGCCAATGAGACAGCTATAATGGAGGGAGCGATTCCAAAAATAATTAAATTTGGATTTAAGGATTAAAGGATTATGTTTTAGATGTTGGTGAAAAGAAGAGAACGGCGGTATGCAAGATCTGCAGCTCAAAAATAAGAGACACGTCCACCACAACATCCAACTTCATCCGTCACTACAAAACCCACAAAGAAAGGTAGGTACAGTAATGTGTATGTGTAGCTAATTTTAACTAAATAATTGTCTTGTCAAAGCTTAGCTAATGTTTTCATTTAAGCTAGGTTGAATTTGAAATCTAACTTTTTTTTCTATCTCTCTTCTGTTTACTCTATAGATATGAAGAGTACATCCATACCAAAGGGACTTTTGATGCTAGCCAGCCTCAAATCTCACAATTCATCGCACAGGGGACTGTGCAGCTATACCACTGCAACCACCAGCAGCAGAAGGCAATTACAAACTCAATCCTGTCAGACCTCATTATAAACTGCAACATGCCACTGTCCATCATTGAACATCAAAGCTTTCATGGCTTTTTGTCAATAGTAGACAACAAGTACTCTCCAGTAAGTAGAAAAACAATTACTGCCAAGCTTGACAATTTGGTGGCAGATAGGCAAATGAAGCTGAAAAATGAACTCACAGTGGTAGATCATCTGTCAGTGACTGTAGATATATGGTCAGACCACAGGATGAGAGGCTTTCTTGGAGTCATAGTGCACTGGATCAACATTGAGGAAGACCGTCTTCAGTTGAAATCACAGTTGCTTGCATGCAACCGCTTCAAAGGTCCCCATACAGGGGAAAGAATTTGTGAGGAATTTGAGCATATATGTGAAGAGTACAAGATTAAAAAAAAGGTAGACCACATCATCTGTGACAACGCCCCAAACATGAAAAAAGCATTCCCTACTAGAGATGGACGAACTTCTGACGGGACAAGACTGCAAAGTTTGTGGCGGGCCCCATTGACTTCAATGGCAGGCAAACTTTAAAAACCTACAGGTCATATTTTCAGCCACAAAATACCTACTAGCTGTGCACACATAGTGCCACCACATGGTCACTGACATAACAAAAGTATGAAGTGAATCTGGTATCGACAATGACAAGCATTTTTTTTTTATCTGTGAAATTTTGACAATTCAGGACTCAGGAATGCATGAAGGCAATGGGGGAGAGGAAAGGTCAGGGTAGGCTATGAATAGGGTGCATGAGATGATCACCAGCACCGTACTAGAGAGCACTGACACCAGCACTGTGATAGAGAGCACTGACACCAGCACCATGATAGAGCGCACTGAAATCAGCACCGAGATAGAGAGCACTGACACCAGCACCAGCACCGAGATAGAGAGAGAGCACTGGCACCAGCACCGAGATAGAGAGAGAGCACTGACACCAGCTCCGAGATAGAGAGCACTGACACCAGCACCGTGATAGAGAGCACTGACACCAGCACCGTGATAGAGAGCACTGACACCAGCACCGTGATAGAGAGCACTGACACCAGCACCGTGATAGAGAGCACTGACACCAGCGCCGGGATAGAGAGCACTGACACCAGCACTGTGATATAGAGCACTGACACCAGCACCGTGATATAGAGCACTGACACCAGCACCGAGATAGAGAGCACTGGCACCAGCACCAAGATAGAGAGCACTGACACCAGAACCGAGATAGAGAGCACTGACACCAGCACCGTGATATAGAGCACTGACACCAGCACTGTGATATAGAGCACTGACACCAGCACCATGATATAGAGCACTGACACCAGCCCCGAGATAAAGAGCACTGACACCAGCACCGTGAGAGCACTGACACCAGCACCGTGATAGAGAGCACTGACACCAGCACCGAGATAGAGAGAGAACACTGACACCAGCACCGAGATAGAGAGCACTGACACCGGCACCGAGATAGAGAGCACTGGCACAGCACTGTGATAGAGAGCACTGACACCAGCACCGTGATAGAGAGCACTGACACCAGCACCGTGATATAGAGCACTGACACCAGCACTGAGATAGAGAGCACTGACACCAGCACCGAGATAGAGAACACTGACATCAACACGGAACAATACCAGCAACTCGCTGCAGGGCCCCAAAAATATGACACCGTTCAACCTCTTCAAACAGGAGGGTACGGGCATATAGTACGGTGAGCTTTTTTTGTACAAGGAAGTGAGCCAAAGGTAGAAAAAAGGTCTGTGTGCTCGATTAAATAAATCGTTTATAAAGATATACATGGTCTACTGGTTACATGTGTTGAATTCCCCCCGAGATCCATGCCTCATTCATTTTTAGAAATGTGAGGTAGTCAACACTGTCGTGAGCTAGGCGAATGCGCTTATCGGTCACAATCCCCCCTGCTGCGCTGAATGACCTTTCGGACAGGACACTGGACAAGGGGCAAGCCAACAGTTCCATTGCAAATTGGACAAGCTCTGGCCAGAGGTCAAGCCTGCCCACCCAGTAGTCCATGGGTTCATCACTCCTCAGAGCATCCACATCGGCCGTTAACCCAATGTAGTCGGACACCTGATGGTCTAGGCGTTCCCTGATGCTGGATCCGGATGACACCTGTCGATGGGTCGGCTGAAAGAATGACCTCATATCCGAAGTCACCAACACATAAAGCACTGACACCAGCACCGTGATATACAGCACTGACACCAGCACCGTGATAGAGAGCACGGACATCAGCAGCGTGACATAAAGCACCGACACCAGCACCGTGATATACAGCACTGACACCAGCACCGTGATAGAGAGCACTGACATCAGCAGCGTGACATACAGCAATGACACCTGCACCGTGATAGAGTGATCTGACACCAGCACCGTGATAGAGAGCACTGACATCAGCAGCGTGACATACAGCAATGACACCTGCACCGTGATAGAGTGATCTGACACCAGCACCGTGATAGAGAGCACTGACATCAGCAGCGTGACATAAAGCACTGACACCAGCACCGTGATATACATCACTGACACCAGCACCGTGATAGAGAGCACTGCCACCTGCACCGTAAGCAGCCCCAGGATGAAGTCAGCATAGCACAGGGATGGTGGGAGCCCCTCATAATGAGCATAGCACAGGGATGGTGGGAGCCCCTCATAATATGCACAGCAGAGGTACAGCCCCAGGAGGAAGTCAGCACAGCACAGGGATGGTGGGAGCCCCTCATAATAAGCAGCCCCAGGAGGAAGTCAGCACAGCACAGGGATGGTGGGAGCCCCTCATAATAAGCAGCCCCAGTAGAAATATGACACCGCTCAACCTCTTCAAACAGGAGGGTACGGGCATATAGTACGGTGTGCTTTTTTTGGACAAGGAAGTGAGCCAAATGAAGAAAGAAGGTATGTGTGCTTGAATAAAAAAATTGTTTATAGACATATACATGGTCTACTGGTCACATGTGTTGAATTCCTCCGAGATCCATGCCTCATTCATTTTTAGTGTGAGGTAGTTAACACTGTCGTGAGCTAGGCGAGTACGCTTATCGGTCACGATCCCCCCTGCTGCGCTGAACGTCCTTTCGGACAGGACACTGGACGAAGGGCAAGCCAAAAGTTCAATTGCAAATTGGGCAAGCTCTGGCCAGAGGTCAAGCCTGCCCACCCAGTAGTCCAGGGGTTCATCACTCCTCAGAGTGTCCACATCGGCCGTTAACCCGATCTAGTCGGTCACCTGTCGGTCTAGGCGTTCCCTGATGCTGGATCCGGGTGAGATCTGTCGATGGGTCGGGTGAAAGAATGACCTCATATCAGAAGTCATCAACACATCTTCAAACCGCCCTCTTCTTGTAGGCGCTGTTGGATTGGTACTCGCAACTCTTTCTCTGGGAGTGGGAATTCCTCCTCTGCCAGTGCACGCAAATGCAGAATGCAGCATTTCTCTAAGCAAGGCCTGGAAGGGCTCCATTCTGACAGCCCTCTGTGACGGTGGTAACATTTCTGCCATTTTGTGTTTGTACCGGGGGTCTAAGTACGTTGCCACCCAGTACTGGTCCTTGACCCTTATGCTTTTTATACGGGGGTCCCTGTTAAAACACTGGAGCATGAAGGCCCCCATTTGCACTAAACTGGAAGCGGTGTGGTGGCCTGGCTCCTGCTCATCATCCAGGATAATGTTGTCCTCCTCGTTCTCCTCTCCCCATCCACGCACAACAACTTGCTCCTCCTCATCCTCCTCTGACTCCTCTTCAGACTCCTGTTGTTGACTTGTCTCAGATAGAGTAGCCCCCCTGGGAATTCATCCAGCATTGCGACTTCCTCATCTTCCCGCTCCTGCTCCTCCACGGCTTGATCAATGACACGACGCAATGCACGCTCCATAAAGAAGGCATAAGGTACCATGTCACTGATGGTGCCATGGCTGCGACTGACCAGTTTGGCGATCTCATCAAATGGCCGCAGAAGTCTGCATGCGTCACGCATGAGCAGCCACTGGCGCTGTGAAAACTTCCCCAGAACCTGTTCTGCCGCAGAGTTCGTACAAGTAGACGTTAACTGCATGTTTCTGCTGGAGCAGACAATCAAGCATATAGAAGGTTGAGTTCCATCACGTCGGGCAATCACAAATAAGACGTCTGACCGGCAGATTGTGCACCAAAACCCTATATATTGTACACCTATACCAGTCCTTAAAAGAACCTTTGTGGACCTAGTAGCTAGTGATTTGCTGACTGTCCCTCAGTCCCTACACTGATAAAAGAATGCTGCAGAATAGGGCAGCAGTCAGCAGCAGTGCACCAGCACCCTATATATTGTACACCTATACCAGTCCTTAAAAGGACCTTTGTGGACCTAGTAGCTCGTGATTTGCAGACTGTCCCTCAGTCCCTACACTTATTAAAGACTGCTGCAGAATAGGGCAGCAGTCAGCAGCAGTGCACCACAACCCTATATATTGTACACCTATACCAGTCCTCACAAGGACCTTTGTGGACCTAGTAGCTAGTGATTTTCAGACTGTCCCTCAGTCCCTACACTGATAAAAGACTGCTGAAGAATAGGGCAGCAGTCAGCAGCAGTGCACCGTCCACAACCCTATATATATTGTACACCTAGCAGCAGTGCACCACAACCATATATATTGTACACCTATACCAGTCCTTAAAAGAACCTTTGTGGACCTAGTAGCTAGTGATTTGCAGACTGTCCCTCAGTCCCTACACTGATAAAAGACTGCTGCAGAATAGGGCAGCAATCAGCAGCAGTGCGCCACAACCCTATATATTGTACATCTATACCAGTCCTTAAAAGAACCTTTGTGGACCTAGTAGCCAGTGATTTGCAGACTGTCCCTCAGTCCCTACACTGATAAAAGACTGCTGCAGAATAGGGCACCAGTCAGCAGCAGTGCACCAAAACCCTATATATTGTACACCTATACCAGTCCTTAAAAGGACCTTTGTGGACCTAGTAGATAGTGATTTGCAGACTGTCCCTCAGTCCCTACACTGATAAAAGACTGCTGCAGAATAGGGCAGCAGTCAACAGCAGTGCACCAGCACCCTATATATTGTACACCTATACCAGTCCTTAAAAGGACCTTTGTGGACCTAGTAGCTAGTGATTTGCAGACTTCCCCTCAGTCCCTACACTGATAAAAGACTTCTGCAGAATAGGGCAGCAGTCAGCAGCAGTGTAACAGCACCCTATATATTGTACACCTATACCAGTCCTTACAAGGACCTTTGTGGTCCTAGTAGCTAGTGATTTGCAGACTGTCCCTCAGTTCTTACACTTATTAAAGACTGCTGCAGAATAGGGCAGCAGTCAGCAGCAGTGCACCAGCACCCTATATATTGTACACCTATACCAGTCCTTAAAAGGACCTTTGTGGACCTAGTAGCTAGTGATTTGCAGACTGTCTCTCAGTCCCTACACTGATAAAAGACAGCTGCAAAAACGAGCAGTAATCTGCAGCACAGCAATGCACCAGCACCCTATATATTGTACACCTATACCAGTCCTTAAAAGGACATTTGTGGACCTAATAGTAATAGCTAGCTAGTGATTAAACTGACTGTGCCTGCTCCACACAGTGTCCTGTCCCTACACTGACAAACGACAGCTGCAATCACCAGCACAGTAGTGCATTGAACCCTATATACTGTACTATACCTATACCAGTCATTAAAAGGACCTTTGTGGACCTAGTAGCTAGTGATTTGCAGACTGTCCTTCAGTCCCTACACTGATAAAAGACAGCTGCAAAAATGAGCAGTAATCTGCAGCACAGCAATGCACCAGCACCCTATATATTGTAAACCTATATCAGTCCTTAAAAGGACCTTTGTGGACCTAGTAGCTAGTGATTTGCAGACTGTCTCTCAGTCCCTACACTGATAAAAGACAGCTGCAAAAACGAGCAGTAATCTGCAGCACAGCAATGCACCAGCACCCTATATATTGTACACCTATACCAGTCCTTAAAAGGACCTTTGTGGACCTAATAGCAATAGCTAGCTAGTGATTAAACTGACTGTCCCTGCTCCACACAGCGTCCTGTCCCTACACTTACAAAAGACAGCTGCAATCCCCAGCACAGCAGTGCACTCAACCCTATATACTGTACTACACCTATACCAGTTCGTAAAAGGACTTTTGTGGACCTAATAGCTAGCGATTTATGTCACTACAGTCTGTCCCTGCTCCATACAGCAACCTCTCCCTACACTGACATAAGACAGAATGTAAAATGGCCGCCAGATCAGGTCTATTTATAAGGTAGGGGGAATGTCCAATTGTCCATGTGCTGAACTGTCTCAATTGGCTGTCCTGTACCCCATGATGAATGTGTCATCATGGGTCAAAGTTCTTTCACACTGTAAACACATATATCCACCGGGCGAACAACGGCAATAGTCCGCCGATCTGGCGAATCGCAAACATGCAAAATTTGCCACGAACCGACCGTCGGGCAAACCGCGAGGCCATCCCTATTAACTACATGTTTTCCAGGACGAGATGAAGACGATGACCTTGATGATTCAGACATTTGGAATGACCTGTCATTGGAAGAACAGGAGATGTTTGACAATTATTTGAGTGCAAAAACTCAAACTAGACTTCAATGTTTTGCATACACGCTTCAATCAGTAATAGGTGATGGACTTAAAGAGACTAAATTAGTCAATGCAGCTCTCACCAAAGCTTCCAGGTTGAGCTCCTTGTTACACACAAGCACCTCTTTTAAGGAAAAATTTGAGGAGGAGTTTGGACAACGTGGAATCCCTGCCTCTTTTACCACACGCTGGAATTCCACACTGAGGCAATTGAAATCAGTGGTCAGCTGTGAACAGCTGAAACTGACTAGAATGCTTACAGATGTGGGACACAAAGAGACTGTATTCACGGCTAGAGAGTGGAATCAAATTAAGGAACTTGTGGATGTCCTTCAACCTTTTGGAGAAGCCACAGACCTCTCACAGGGAGAAAAATTGTGACAATAAGTGCTGTTGTACCCTGTATCCTTTCTCTGAATCACCACTTGGAAAATCATAAAGAGAGCGTGTGCTACCTTGGATGCCAGATTGTAGGCTATAAAAGAATATGTCAGTATGTTGATATACTCTACTCAGAGGTCTTCAACCCTCTCCTCGGGTACCCCCAGACAGGCCATGTTTTTGTTTTCACCCTAAAATAACACACCTGTTTCAATTTGTCAACTACTAGACATTAAGCCTTTGATTAATCAAATCAGGTGTGTTATTTCATTCGGGAAAAACAAAAATATGGCCTGTTTGGGGGACCCCAAGGAGAGGGTTGAAGACCTATGCACTAGATTGTCATGATCTGGTTGCTTTTGATAATTCAGTTGTGTTGTGACCATTTGCAGTAATAACGCTTTAGTCCATTGAGTCCCTGTTTTATGCTTGTGGTTTTCAAACTTGATTCTCAAGGAGGACTGCAAGCCCACCAACCACCGATGAAGATGAGCAAATGGCAGTGGCAGAACCAGTATTTAGACATTTGTGATAGACAGAGCTGCCTTCAGTTTTGGGCCATGAACAGGCACATGTTCCCCTCTTTGTTCAGGGTAGCGGTAAGAGTTATGTCAGTCCCTGCATCAAGCGCACCTGTTGAACGTGTGTTCAGCCATGGTGGGGTGATAATCTGACCCCATCACTCACAATTGAGTGATAAAGTACTATCCAATTAAATTTTTTGCAAATGCAATGCATTTTAAGTGGCTATTCTCATCAGTGATTAGTTTGAACTTCAAACTAATAACAAAGTATTACTATTATAACATCTAAATCAGTGGACACAATGCCATGTCCAGATGTTACACTTGAATGGTGATGAGTCATCACCATTCAAGTGTCCAGATGTTGGCATTGTGTCCACTGAGTTAGATGTTAAAATAGTACCGTATTTATCGGGGTATAACACGCACCGGCGTATAACACGCACCCCAAGTTTAGGAGGGCATTTTAAGGAAAAAAGTTTTAGGAGGGAAGTATAAGGAAAAAAAAACTTACATTTAAATGCCAGTCAATGCAGCCTTATCAGTGTGCATCTGCAGCCTTGTCCATCATTGCAGAATGATCAGTGTAATTTGCAGCTTGCTCCACCCTGTTTGCAGCTTTGCAGTGTCATTTGCAGCTTGGCCATGTTTAAATTTCCCAGCGCCGAGACAGACCAAGCGAGCGCCGGCGAAAAAGACTGAGCCGACTTGCTCGGCTCCGCTTCTAGTCCCGCCTCCCTGCTGTTTCTCTAGCGAGCGCTGCCGAAAAAGACCGAGCCGTCTGTACTGTGTATTCGGCTGGGCTCCGCTCGCAGTCCCACCCAGTATGGGCGGGACTGCAAGCCGAGCTGAGCCGAGTACACAGTACAGTCTGCTCGGTCTTTTTCGTCAGCGCTCGCTAGAGAAACAGCAGGGAGGCGGGACTACAAGCGGAGCCGAGCAATCGGCTCGGTATTTTTCGGAGGCGCTCTGTATTTTTCGGCCGCCATCGGTATTTTTCGGCCGCCATCGGTATTTTTGACTAGCAGACAGTGGGGATCGCCGTATAACACGCACCCACGACTTTCCCCCGATTTTAAGGGGGAAAAAGTGCGTGTTATACACCGATAAATACGGTAATACTTTATTATTAGTTTGAAGTTCAAACTTTGAACTTAATTATTTTCCCCCTCAGCAAGGACTACATTTTTTCAGGCTTGTTGGCCATTTAATTGCTGAGTGTTCTGCTCCTTGTCTGCTGTTTGGGCATTCAAAGTGTTTCTTTAATATGCCAAGCACTAAGCAGTTTTGTTAATGTTGAAAATAAAACAAAACCTTTCCTGAACACTGACTTTTAACTTATTTAAAGGTGGAAATGATGTAGATCAAAATTGTGACTTGATTTGTGACTTGATCAAAATAAATGACTTGACTTGCTTGACTTCTAGCAGGGACTCGACTTGACTTGCTTGCTTTTTGCCACAGTAACTTGAGACTTGCTTGTGACTTGCACATGTGTGACTTACTCCCATGTCTGCTATGTGATATTACCAATGCTTGCTGTTTTCAGGAGGTGCAGGCTCATTTTCTTGTCTAAAAATCTTTTTTTTTTTTTGCAAAGTGAATAAACTGTTGATTTGTGAAACAGATTTTGGGACCATCAAGTTCAATTGGGCAATGTCAATTTATATAACAAAAACAACCTGTCTCCATAAATTGTACTGGCTTGCTGCTCATTTATAATTCCCAAAAGCTCTATGATGAATTGCGTCCTTAGTGCCTAAGGCATTTAATAATTCACCAGTTAAATTGTGTTTACTTCTGGGCTCTGTGAACCCATACAATGGTATAGTAGCCCTCAGGGAATTATCTAGAGTGGCAATATTGACATCAATGACAACCTTATTAAGACTTAAGCTTCTATGTTAGGAAATTAAATATCAAAAAATAAACAGTGCTTGGTTACTATAACTACTTCAAACAGCAGATGACAGTTTATATATACTTTAATTCAAGTTTAATTAAATAAAGCTGTCTCTTCCAGCTTAAGTTTATATGTACCTTCTCAAATGGATCAATCCTGATCATGACCTTTACAGCAGTGGTCCCCAACTTTAGTTGGTTTTAGTGCTTCAATCATGCTGACACCATGGTTAATATGGTATCAGGATGATTGAAGTGCAATATTTATGTACCTTGTCACTATAGCTTGCCACCAGATACATTGTGTCACTAACTGGCCACATTCATCAGAGGCAAAGTGTCACTAGCCAGCCACAGCCACCAGATGCAGAGTGCCACTAGCCACATGTGCAGTACAGACAGGTATCTGCTCCTATCAGAATTCAGAATGTGTGGAGGTGGTCCCAAGAGCATTGATTCGGCAGGTGATGTAGTATTTTTGCTCTCCCATGGCCCAGGTTAAACAGGGCATGGACCGCCACCAGTCAGAGGCATAGGGGGTCAGGACCCCTGCTCTACAGTATCATTAGGTAATATGCCCTAGTCCCTTACTGAGAGTGTAAATGTCTGTGATGAATAGAGGGCTGGAGTAGAGATGAACTTTGATATTTTCAGATCCTAGTTATATTTTACCTGAGTGGGCCCACCAGGACTCTATCATTGTAATGAGTCAATCATAAGCAGCACCAGAACTGCTTGTTTTCCCCCTCCCTTCCATTTGTTTGGAACGAGCATTGCACATTAATTGCAGACATGTGCACTGTTCTATGCACACTGCAAATATCATTGTCTCTAGTCCATCTTGGGAGTGAGCAAGAGAGGGTGGCTACATTTCTACATACAGTGGGACTATGCAGAATGAACATAGCCACCCACTAACAAAGTCAGATAACAGCAGCAAAACATAGGAATTTGGCGATTTTGGGGAGGCTGAGAGAATCAGAAGGTACTTTTTAAAGTTTAGAATACAATACAAAGTTGTTCCAGGGAATATCCAAATGCCTCTTAGGGGATCAGGAGGGGGGGGATCAGGAAGGATTTTTTTCCCCTGCCGGAGCAAATTGTGTCATGCTTTGCTGTTTTTTTTGTCTTCCTCTGGATCAGCTGTGGGTATAGGAGTGTATATTTGGGATTGTATGATTTTTTTTTTTTTTTCCTTTTTTGATTGTACTAGATGGACATGTGTCTTTTTTTAACTAGATTAACTATGTAACTTGGAATATAACTTTTTATTTTTAAACTAACGTTTAGTGTCACTTTAACCAGTTCCCGACCGGCACACGACGATGTACGTCGGCAGAATGGCACGGGCAGGCAAACTGGCGTACAAGTATGTCCAGTTGAATTTGCCGCCCTGCCATCGCGTGCGCGCCGCCGCGCACGCATGCCGGTTGGGACCCCCGTGAGTCCGGTCATGGGTCCCACAGACTCGATCGACACGGGGATACCGCAATCGTCTAAACGGGGAAGTAGAACGGGTTGATGCCTTTGTAAACAGCATCTCCCCTTTCTGCCTAGCAACAAGTGACACTGATCTCTGCTTCCTGTGATTGGAGCAGAGATCAGTGTTCACTAGCACACAGCCCAGCCCCCCACAGTTAGTAACACTCCCCTAGGACACACTTAACCCCTACACTGCCACCCTGGTTAACCCTTTCACTGCCAGTGTCATTTACACAGGAATCAGTGCATTTGTATAGCACTGATTGCTGTATAAATGACAGGGGTCCCAAAAATGTGTCAAAAATGTCCGATGTGTCCGCCATAATGTCGCAGTCACAATAAAAATCGCCGCCATTACTAGTAAAAAAAATATTAACAAAAATGCCATAAAACTATCCCCTATTTTGTAAACACTATAAATTTTGTGCAAACCAATCAATAATCACTTCTTGCGATTTATTTTACCAAAAATATGTAGAAGAATACGTATCAGCCTAAACTGAGGAAAAACATTTTTTTTAATATATTTTTGGGGGATATTTATTATAGCAAAAAGTAAAAAATAATGCGTTTTTTTTCAAAATTGGTGCTCTTTTTTTGTTTATAGTGCAAAAAATAAAAAACGCAGGGGTGATCAAATACCACCAAAAGAAAGCTCTATTTGTGGGAGAAAAAAGACATCAATTTTGTTTGGTAGCCACGTCACATGACCGCGCAATTGTCAGTTAAAACAACACAGTGCCGAATCGCAAAAAGTGGTCTGGTCATTGGCCGTTTAGGACAAAATCCGTCTGGAAAAAATATGACAGATTTTGTTGTCAGAATGTCCGACCGTGTGTACAAGGCATAAAACTATACAGAGACCTACTATGCTACAGTTGTTTGAATAAAGTAAGGCACTAATCAGCAAAGGGGTCAGATGTGGGTTATTTTTTTGGTAGGCATTAAGCATCATTCATTGTGATTGTCAAAGATCTGCATCATTGTGGGGCTTTTTTCTTTTCTTTTTTAAATAAATAACTTGTAAAATAAACTCTGTAAGTGTCTTTATTTATTGCTTACTTTTTTGTGTAAATGATTGGGATTACTATGTACTCCATACTCATTGACATAGTGGTGGCAGTATCGTGAAGCCCATGTATTCTTAAAGGAGGTTTCCAGATTCTGCTAAAGCCCCCCACCAGCAGATCCCCACAACCATTAGGCCAGGGTTATGGGGAAGACCCCTTGCCCTCATCAACATAGGAACAAGTAAACAGCATAAACCATGTATTTTTCCAGTATGCCAAGAATGTTAGGCAACAACATTTAAAACATCAACATTTATTACAAACATTGTTTGAAAAGAAAGCACACAGTATTCCAAATACAATACTTATAAAAAATGAATAAATGTGGTTACCCTCAGCCGTGACATAGTTCCCCTACTTGATGGTAAACATCTCCTGAATTGATTTAAACTTCAAAGTAGGAGTACACCAGAACATATGTAGAAAAGGCCCTTTACACGTTTTGTTTCTTTAGGAGAGATAGAGAGCATTTAACAAAGCATTAAACAAAGTATACTTGAAATAAATACAAAAGCAATACACCTTAAATCAGTAAATATACAACTTGATGTCAATATAAAATAGCTGTGAAGTTGACCCGAAAAATAACCCAGGGGGCTTACTCAAATCCAGAGGATGACCCAAAGGGCAGGAGGCACAAGCCCAGATACTAATATTCTCCCTGGGTCTGATGTAGGAGCCAGTATCAACCTAGGAGAACCCAATGAGACAGGCTATAAGAAAACAAATATATTTACAAATATATTTTCAAATATGGAGGCAGAAAAAGGTTATGCAATGCAATTCTAAGGGGCCATCAAGATATGTGGAAGGAATAAAGGGAGGGAGAGAGAGAACTAGCCCCAACAATAAATGTGGAGTTACTATAATTGTGGGTGACCAGAGGCATAACTAGAATCTTCAGGGCCGCGGTGCAGGAAACCATGAAGGGCCCCCACCAGGGGCATTGCTAGGTCTACAAAAAATCTCCGGCTAGAGCCCAAAGCAGCCAATTAAAGAAAGTCATATGCTTGGGCGGGCATACACATGTACCGTATTTATCGGCGTATAACACGCGCCGGCGTATAACACGCACCCCAAGTTTAGGAGGGAATTTTAAGGAAAACAACTTTTAGGAGGGAAATTTAAGGAAAAAAACTTACATTTAAATGCCCATCAATGCAGCCTTATCAGTGTCCATCTGAAGCCTTGTTAGTGTCATTTGCAGCCTTGTCATGCAGCCTGTCCATCATTGCAGCCTTGTCATGCAGCCTGTCCATCATTGCAGCCTTGTCATTGCAGCCTTGTCATGCAGCCTGTCTGTCATTGCAGCCTTCTCATACAGCCTGTCTGTCATTGCAGCCTTGTCATGCAGCCTGTCCGTCATGCAGCCTGTCTGTCATTGCAGCCTTGTCATGCAGCCTGTCCATCATGCAGCCTGTCCGTCATTGCAGCCTTGTGCATCATTGTCCCCTCAGTGATGTTGGCTTTTATTTTTAAAATGGCGCCCAGTAGTTCTCGGCCGTACTCGGCGGCTCTTGACAATTGTGTCCCACTTGTTGGTGATTCTTCACAAAAAATTAAAATTTTATATCTTTATGTTTGAAGCCTGAAATGTGGCAAAAGGTTGAAAAGTTCAATTTATATATATATATATATATATATATATATATAAAAAAGTACAAAAGCAAATTCTAGTTGATAGTGCTAAAAGTGGTAAATTATCAAGGGGGACCCCAGTAACTCTGGGAAACATAGTTTGGGGACGACGACTCTGTTGACCAGAGACCACCTTCCGCAGAAATAGTACACTAAGGCATACCTCCCAACATTAAGATAGGAATGAGGGACACCTACTAACAAATGTATGTAGGCATAGGACACGCCCCTTGTCACAGAATTAACCAAAAAAAGGGTTAATTAAATCCACAAGGGTTCTTTTTACCATTTTTACTATTCCTTTATATTGGCTTTTAAAAGGTACAAATGCTGCAATTTAGAATTTGGGTGAAAGGTTTAGAACTGGGAAACACTTTTTGAAAGATAACAAGTGCATTTTATACACAACTATATATATCAGACCAAAATGAGGGACAAATGAGGAGGAAAGAGGGACACAGGGACATTGCTCCAAATCAGGGACAGTTGGGAGCTATGCACTAAGGTAGGGTGCTTTACTAATATAGGGGAAAACCTTTATATCAGTGCCCCCTTACATTGTTGTATTCACTCCCCCCTTACATCAGTGACCCCCCCCCCTCAGACTGGCCTAGCAGCGCTGTCACTGACCTTCTCTCAGGTGCACCGTGCGGGGCTCAGTCAGTTGGCTCCAGCTCAGTGGCTCTGGTCTTATCCTATTGTCTCCTCTCCACAGTCCACACAAGTCTGACTTCTGCCATGACCCCCATCTGGCAGCTCTCCCTCTCTTGTCTCCTGTCCAGACTCCCTCAGAGACTGCAGACAGAATATGAGATGGTCAGAGACTGCGGACATCATAAAAGAGATGGCCAGAGACTGCAGATATGGTACAAGAGATGGTCAGAGACTGCAGACATGGTACAAGATATGGTCAGAGACTATAGAAATGGTACAAGGGATGGTCAGAGTTTGCAGACATGGTACAAGGGATGGTCAGAGACTGCAGACATGGTACAAGGGATGGTCAGAGACTGCAGACATGGTACAAGAGATGGCCAGAGACTGTATACATGGTACAAGGGATGGTCAGAGAATGCAGACATGGTACAAGAGCTTGCCAGAGACTGCAGACATGGTACAAGAGATGGCCAGAGACTGTAGACATGGTACAAGAGATGGTCAGAGACTGCAGACATGGTACAAGGGATGGTCAGAGACTGCAGACGTGGTGCAAGGGATGGTCAGAGACTTCAGACATTGTACAAGGGATGGTCAGAGACTGCAGACGTGGTACAAGGGATGGTCAGAGACTGCAGACATGGTACAAGAGCTGGCCAGAGACTGCAGACATGGTACAAGGGATGGTGAGAGACTGCAGATGTGATACAAGGGATGGTGAGAGACTGCAGACGTGATACAAGGGATGGTGAGAGACTGCAGACGTGATACAAGGGATGGTCAGAGACTGCAGACGTGATACAAGGGATGGTCAGAGACTGCAGACGTGATATAAGGGATGGTCAGAGACTGCAGACAAGGTACAAGAGATGGTTAGAGACTGCAGATGTGGTACAAGGGATGGTCAGAGGCTGCAGACATGGTACACAAGAGATCAATGCAGCCTCACTGTGCCTATCAAATGCAGCTTTATGGCGCCCATGAATGTAGCCTCGCTGTGCATCAAATGCAGCATTAGTGTGCCAGTGAATGCAGCCCAGTGTACATATGAATACAGCCCCACTGTGCATATGGATGCAGCCGCACTGTACATATGAATATAGCCCACTGTGCATATGAATACAGCCCACTGTGCATGGCACTCACCATGGCATTGCCTCGTTTACACACAGCAGGCATCTCCCGCGGTGTGTGTAACAGAACAAACAGTAGCTGGGTCTGTGTTTGGCTGTGCTGTAGCAAGGTCCCACCCCCCTAGACCGGCTCCTGTGATAGGCGAAACACTGATTCAATCAGTGTTCTATCTACTATCACATGAGCTGGCCTAGGGGGGCGGGACCTTGCTACAGCACAGCTGAACACAGACCCAGCTCCGTGACACATACCTCGAGAGATGCCGCTGTGTGTGACACTATAAGAAAGAGAGTGAGGGAGGCGATCGCTACAGTCAGCCACAGCTTAAAGCGGCCCCAGGGCAGGCGGCCTACCAGGAAATTTCCCAGTATCCCGGTAGGTCAGTCCGGCCCTGGAGGTGGGAGGCGGAGATCAGCAACTCTATTGTGTCCACGGGCCGCAGGATCTCCCTGGGGCTTGTAGTTCTCTCTCTGAATGTATACAGTGGAGAGGGGAGGGGCCTCTGACCCAGGCATGTATCGGCAAGAGTGTAGAAGCAGAGCAACTCACTGAAGAGTGAAGCTGATACATGCTCAGGTCAGAGGCCCCTCCCCTCTCCATTGTATGCATTCAGAGAGAGAACTACAAGCCCCAGAGAAATCCCCTGGCTCATGGGCACCATACAGCAGCTAATTGCCGCCTCCCACCTCCCCCCACTGCATACTAAAACTGACAGCCAGAGGTGCAGGGGAGATGCTGGGTCTTGGGGACACCCACAGTGGCAGAACATTAGGGCCCAGTCACAAAAGCGACTGAAAGTTCCACCACTGTGGGTGGCTATTTGAGAAATTTGGAACAAACACTGGCATATCTTAACAAGATGTCCAGTTCTAATGAGAATTGAACTGAATACCCAAGAACAAATGGCATGGTAACATGTGGGCATCGCCAAGTGTGCCCACACATATAGTGTACTAAAACAGGGCTCAAAATTTCAACCTCCTCTGGGCGAAATCCTGTACGGGTACGTCCTTTCCCTTTTCAGCCACTAGAGGGTGTGCACATGCCCGCTGCATGGTGGGGGACCCGATGTGTGTGGCCGGCGGGCGTGATCACGCGCACGAGTGCCAACACGGGGATTTGTATGTGTGAACACAAAAATCCCTGTTTTGTCAGGGGAGAGGAGAAATATAATTTGTTAATTTGTTCCTACTAAGTAGGAACAACAATATGTCTCCTCTCCCAGACAGTCCTATCCTCATACAGTTAGAAACAATAACTGGGGAACACATTTAACCCCTTGATCACCCCCTAGTGTTAACCCCTTCCCTGCCAGTGCAATTTATACAGTAATCACTGCATTTTTATAGCACTGATCGCTTTATAAATGTCAATGGTCACAAACATGTGTCAAAAGTGTCCAATCTGTCCGCTGCAATGTCGCAGTACCCCTAAAAATTGCTGATCACTGCCATTACTAGTAAAAAAATATCAAAATAATAAAAATGCCATAGCTCTTTCCTATAGTTTGTAGATGCTATAACTTTTACTCAAACCAATAAATGTACGCTTATTAGGATTTTTTTTTTTTTTTACCAAAAATATGTAGAAGGATATATATTGGCCTAAACTGAGGAAAAAATTTGTTTTCTAAAAACATTTTGGGGACAATTTATAATAGCAAAAATACTTTTTTTTTTTCAAAATTATTGCTCTTTCTTTGTTTAGATTGCAAAAAATAAAAACCGCAGAGGTGATCAAATACCACCAAAAGAAAGTTCTATTTGTGTGAAAAAAAGATGTTGTGGCTGTAGAGATTGTGCACAACTGCACAATTGTCAGTTAAAACGACGCTGCGACGTATTGCAAAAAATGGCCTGGTCATTAAGCAGCCAAATCTTCCGGTCTGTAAGTGGTTTAAAAAAAACATTTACATTCACTTTAATTGGGAGAATTAGGGATGTGTTAATGGTGACTAGCTGATATGTGCACTCAATACCTGATGGAAAAAAGTAGCATACGTGGGTTATGCTCTGAGCTCTTGCCAACAGCAACAAACTGCGTCATGATCTATGTGCAGTAACACATGACTGTGACATGTCACTGTGTACTTAAAGTATAAAAAGATGAACCGCAGTCAAACGTATCTTCACTATCAGAGAAAATCACTCTGAGTTACAAACTGAAAGGCATCACCATGAAGACGGGTGTTTACTCTTTGCTGTTTGCTATAAACTTTCTCTATGAATCTGGTAAGCAAAGTATAATATTTAAAATTTATATAAATACTATATAAGCAAAAATATGTCCATTCCTTAAATGGTAGAATTAAAGATAGGATGTTTTGTAATGTTAAATTAACTTGATGTAACTTTTTTCACTACAAACATGTAACTGTGATGTTGTGCATAAATGAGTAAGCAATAGAAAAAAAATATGATCTTCTGGTCACAAAATTATTTTCTGCATATGTGTATGCATTATTTTTTTCATGTTATATTTTTGTGATTTTCATTTTAAAAAGCTCCCATTTTTTTTCTATTTTATTTTATTGACTGATCTTTCAAAAACCCATTAACTATAATAATGTGAGTATATTTTCATATTATAATTTATACTTTTTAAGAGCTGTGTAAAGGTGCTCCCAACATACAGTAGCTGCTACTGTTTAGACAGAAAAAGCCTCCAGGCTTTTCAGGAAACCTTAATTACATAAAGCTGCCTTATCCACCACATAAAGCATTTAGGTAACAAGACTGTACAAAACAATGGGGGTTACTTACGAAAGGCAAATCTGCTTTGCACTGAAAGTGCACTTGGAAGTGCAGTCGCTCTAAATCTAAGGGGTAGATCTGAAATGAGTGGAAGCTCTGCTGATTTTATCATCCAATCTTGTGTAAGCTAAAATGCTGTTTTTATTTTCCTTGCATGTCCCCCTTGGATCTACAGCAACTTTACTTCCAATTGCACTTGCAGTGCAAAGTGGATTTTCCTTTAGTAAATAACCCCCAATGTCTTATAAAAGCGAGATTTAGACTTTGTACTTATTACTCTAATTAACTCTGCTCAATTTTGACCATGCATATAAAGGAGAAATCGTTACTGAATGATAAATACTTTTGATGTCTTACTTTCAACTTTAAAGAGCATTAGGTAGCATAATATGTGTGTATGATGGACATCCATTAAAGATTATACGGAGTAAAGAGAGGAATGCGTTCTGAAGAATTTGGGGAAAACTGTTTAGATGTTTGTCTAATAACAGAAAATTTAAATGTAACTGAATCACATACAGTATGAGGAATCTAACAAAACAAGTGCAAAGTTTAATGAATATGGAGTTGATTTTCTATAGACAAATACAGTGGACTGTGCACTTTGTAAATGCAGTTGCACTAATTTTCCCCAGAGCTTAGTGAATATGGTGAAGTTTCACTTTGCAAAGAATACCCTATCAGGTGCAAAGAAAATGGCTTTATAGACATTAGTGATTATTAATTTGTGGCAAAACATTTTTTTTTTTTTGATTTCTGGGCTTTATATTCTTTCAGATTTGGAAAGTGCAGAGGGTAATAGCAGTCAAACAGAAGAGATTTTACTGCAATCATTGCTGCATACTGAAATTTTGATGCTCTATACAGCCTGATTGAATCAGTGTAAGGCCTCATGCACACTGGCAGTTAAAACCTGCATTTATATGCAATTAGAGGATATTTCTGAACTCATAAACAGTAAATGCAGGCAATATTTTTTCAATGCTGCCATTCACACTGAGCATTTACCTGCATTTAGGTACAATCAATATAGCTGCATTTAGAGAAAATAAAATTTTGTGCATTCATGATTTCGATTAACCACTCTAAAAGTAGCTAAATGAAACAAATAGTTTAGTGCACGGAAAGAAAGGATCTAGGTCCTGCTGTTGAAGGAAAAAAAAAGTAGCTAAAAGCATGTAATTGTGACTAAATGTGGCTAAACCTACTTTAAAATAAGAACATCTAGTTGAGTACACAGAAAGAAAGAATCTAGGTTCTGCTGTTGAAGGAGTACTTAAAATGCGGGACTAAAATTGTTATTAAATAATTTTTATTGAGATTTTTACTGAAAATTATTTTTATTGAGATTTTCATACAAATAACAGAAAAATTAAAGGCAGGTGGTTCTGGTATATAACAATCAGGTAGAGCAGTAAAACATTTACATACTAATCTTAATGAAAGTAATGGATAATAGACATACAAATAAAGCATACATAAACAGTATAGTAAAATCCCTGTGTACCCTCATTGGGTTCAAGCTGTAAACAGGCTCCAGCTAATATAATGACAACATTATCATGGACGATTCAAGAAATTAGAAAAGGAGAGAACTGTGAAACCTTGACATTACTCCTGGAATAATACTGAAATATGGTTTAAGAACTGCAGCTCATGTTTTTGAGTGAGGTAGATGATCTAGGGTAACTAGTCTATATTTGCCATAGTTTCTCAAACTTGACCGTGTTGTAATTTTTATATGCTAACATCAACTAATATTGAGCTTGTGTATTCAACCATATAACATCAGATAATTTTGGTGCTTTGTTGGATTTCAATAGTTATGTTATAGTAAACTTTGCTGCTATTAATACACTTGCTGCTACTGTTGTATACTCTAAAAAGTAAATATCCAGATTCATTCCTAAATGGGCCTTTGCAGGAATAAGGGAAAATAAATTACCAATGAGGTTGGAAATAAATGTTGAAACCAATTTCCAGAAACTGCTAAGATTTTTCTATATAAAATATGATAAAGGGAATCAGTTTGTTAATTGCTTTGCAAGCAAGTTGGGGAGAGTGATGGGTAGATTTTGGAAAGTTTATATCGTGTAAGGTACCATCTGTTTAATATCTTTTGGGCATTATCCCAGTGTTCAATGCAGGATGATGCCTTAGTGCTCAGAATTATGGCCTTATTCCATTGTTCCCAAGAAATAGCGTATTATTGGTTTTAACAGATTTAGGGAATTCTGAGAAAAATTTTATAAAATAAGGATATTCCTTTCTTATCACAAGTGTATTTGTCCAATAGATACCTCCAGATTATTGATGGGATATTCATGTTCGATTCAAAGTCAAATACCTTTAATCTTTTAAAATGTCTTATGTTTTTTTTTAGCACCAACTCTTTATAGGCTAGGGGTAGGTTGACATAGTAGTTACATCCCTGTGAAATCCAATTTTTCACTGAGATACGGGCTCTACAGTAGTCCAGCACTCTTAAGGGCACAGCGATTTTAATTAGTCCACCTAATTATTTTGATTTAGATACTATGTTTTTCTAAGCTATCAACGTGGATTTGATATTGATGAGTTTTGGTATTGCAACTTTAGGAAGCAAAGCATATGCTATAGTTAATGCACACATGCTGTTGCCCCTGGTGACTTCTTGTTCAATATTTACCCAAAGTTTCTCGTCTGAATTAGAAAACCAAAATTTCATTTGATTAAGGATTGATGCATAGTAATACTGTTGAGAATCTGGGAGACCCATTGCACCTTTATTCTTAGTAGTGGTAAGAATTGAGAAGGCTACTCTATGTTTTTTTATGTTTCAAAATATATTTTTTAAGCTTTAGATTCACCTGGTTGAAAAATGTATTGTTCACCTGGATGGGGAGCGAGTGGAAATAATAAAGAATTTTCTAGTAGTTTAAGCAAATTTACTTCATATAACTTAGCTGTTGGATAGGTAAGTCCGATCCCCAAATAAGGAATGGAGGGCTCGTCCCAATTGTAAGATGTTTTATTTTTAGGGGTCATGTACCTTTCTTGGGACATATTCATAGGCAGGACATAACATTTGTTATTATTAATTTTGTAGTACGAGATTTTCCCAAAGGATTTTAATATATTTTGCATATTGGTGAGAGAGGTTTCAGGATTGGATAAGGAAAGTATTATAGCATTGCTGAATAATCCTAGTTTATGCTCAATATTTCCCACTTTAATACCTGTAATTGATTCATTAGAACGCATTAGTTCTGCCAAACGGTTCTATTGCCAATGAAAATATTATAGGCAAAAGAAGACAGCCCTGTCTTGTGCCATTAGAAAGGTCAAAGCTTTTGGCCAAATTTCCTGAAGTGAATACTTTAGCAGAGGGCTTCATATAGAGGGACATTATGACTAAATTAATGAATCCTGTAAATCTGAATTTGAATAGTGTTGCTGATAGATAACCCCAATGAACTCTATCGAATGCCTTCTCTGCATCTAAAGCAAAAAGCAGAGGAGGCACTCCACTATTGTCCACCTGTTGAATCAAATTAATCATACTTGTTCCATCGGCCAACCTATAACAAAGCCCACTTGATCTGATCCAGTAAGATAGGGAGTAATTTCCAACAGTCTACTAGCTAGTATTTTAGCATACATTTTATTGTTGGTGTTTAATAGGGATATTGGCCTATAATTGGCGGGTGAAGTAAGATCTTTCCCAGGTTTCCATATGGTAATTATAATAGCTTCCAACATTTCCTTTGGAAAATGATTACTACTGGAGGATGTAAAATTGTGCAATTTAGTCAGGTGGGGTACTAAAGTAGATGCAAATGTTTTATAATATTCTGTAAAAATGGAAAAGGGAAAAGAAAGGCAAGTGGCCTGAAACACAGAGTTTATTGTAAACACAAAGGATATATAGAAGGAAATACTACGTACAGGCATACCCCACTTTTAAGTACACATTTGGGTTTATTTATTAAAGCTTGAAAGTGCAAAATCAGGCTCCCTTCTGCATAGAAACAAATGAGCTTCTAACCCCAACTTGTTCAATTAAGCTTTGGTAATAAAACCTGGAAGATCATTGGTTCTGGCAGAAGTGAGCCTGATTTTACACTTTCCAGCTTTAGTAAATAAACCCCATTGTTTACTTAAAAGTGGGGTATGCCTGTATTCATACATGTAGATAAAAACAATGTTAAACATTTAGTAGATTGTTATATGTTGTTGTCCACACAAGGGAAATTTAAATAGTTGGCACCCGGTGCCTTATTAATTGGGATGTCTTTAATGGCCTTTAACATCTCCTGTTCTGTAACTGGCTTATTTAGATTAGCAAGGGTAGCAGCATCAATATTTGGGAGATTGGTATTATTTAGAAATTTTGTTATGTCCTCTGATGAAGGTTGGGGAGTATTCTTATCCTCCTTTAGATTATAGAGGAGTCCATAATAATAAGAGAAGTTGTCCGCTATATCTTGGGGAATGGAAACGACCCTTCCATTGTTATGATGGACCATTGTGTGGATTTTACCTTTGATTTGTGGTTTTCAAAGTTGGGAGGCTAGCAACTTCCCTGCTCTGTTATTTTGTGAATAAAAGTTATGTTTTGGTTTCTTAAAATAATTATTGTGGTTAGTTTCTAGAGCAGCTCTTAATTTTTTTCTACAGTTATTAAGTTGGTATAACAACTGTGGGTCATTAGGTCATTTTTTATGATCCTTTCCTAGGGTTCTAATATCCCTCATTAGTTTATCTATAGTGGTGGCTCTCCTCTTTTTCTTCCTAGAGGCTAGTTGAATTAGCAAACCTCTAATGTAGGCTATGTGGGTACATCAAAGCATAATGCTCGATACAGATTCATTATCATTTACCATAAAGAACTCCTGTAGCTTTTCCTTCATCACAGACATATGCTTCTCTTGTGATAAAATATAAGTATTATTTCTCCATAGAAATGTGTTGTTGCATTGCTGGTCCATCTGTATTTCTAATGTAATTAGTGCATGACCAAATAATGTTATGAAAATCTACTGTTTTTTGTAAGAGAGTTTTGTCTGTGATGAAAAAATCCATTCTAGAGTAGGTTTTATGTGCATTGGAAAAGAATGTATAATCCCTTTCGGTGGAGTGAAGACACTTCCAGGGGTCATTTAGGTCTTCTTGAAAAAAAAAGATCACATAGTCCCAATATGGTTGTGGGGTTCCTCTTGCTCGTATCAATATTTGGTTCCATAGGGGCCATAAAGTCATCGCCAATGATAATGTTACCTCTTTGAATTTTACATATTTTGTTCAATATTTTCCACAAGAATCGGTGAGGATGTGTGTTTGGTGCATAGACATTGGCAATTGTATATGTTATGTTGTCTATAGAAAATTTATCTTTTGACAAGAAAAGCAGTAACAAACAGTACCATTCGGGGTGGATTTGTAGCTTCACCACCAGCCATGGGAGTCATGGTTACAAAGGGCCCATCCTAACCCTAGAGATACAAGCTGGTAATAGATGCTACATACTTGTTTTCTTCGGGGGGGGGTATGGGGGCTTAACCACTTAACGACCAGCGCACGTCGATGTACATCCTATTTTTGAAGAGGGATATCTCGGTAACGGCAGCAGCTGCTGCCACAATCGAGATATCCATCTCTTCAAGCGCTGGTCGTCTATACGATAGCGGTGGTCTCTGCGGTGGGTTCCCCGCGAGATCACCGCTATCGGCGGTGGGAGAGGTGCCACCCCCCTCCCGCCGCCCTCCCACGCCCTCCGCCACTTACCGGAGCCGTCGGTAGAGGCGAAGGCGATCGGGTCCTCTTCCTGGTCCTTAAGTGGTTAACCGGTTCCCGACCAGTGCACGCCGATGTACGTCGGCAGAATGGCATGGGCAGGCATATTGGCGTACAGGTACGTCCAATCTTCAATGCCGCCCTGCCACCGCGAGCTCGCCGCCAGCTGCGCGCTCGCAAGGTCGGGACCCCCGTGAGTCCAGTCGCGGGTCCCGTGGACTCGATCGCCGCGGGCATACCCGCGAACGCTTCAAGGGACGGCTGAATGGAGGAAATGCCGTGTAAACAGCATTTCCCCATTCTGCCTAGCAACTAGTGACGCTGATCTCTGCTCCATGTGATTGGAGCAGAGATCAGTGTTCACTAAATGAAAGCCCAGCCCCCCCACAGTTAGTAACACACCCCTAGGAACACTTAACCCCTACACTGGTTAACCCCTTCACTGCCAGTGTCATTTACACAGGAATCACTGCATTTATATAGCAGTGATTACTGTATAAATGACAATGGTCCCAAAAATGTGTCAAAAATGTCCGATGTGTCCGCCGCAATGTCACAGTCACAATAAAAATTGCTGATCGCTGCCATTACTAGTAAAAAAAAAATAATAAAAAATTATTAATAAAAATGCCATAAAACTATCCCTATTTTGTAAACACTATAACTTTTGCGCAAACCAATCAATAATCGCTTATTGTGATTTCTTTTACCAAAAATATGTAGAAGAATACGTATCGGCCTAAACTGAGGGGAAAAAAATGTTCATATATTTTTGGGGGATATTTATTATAACAAAAAGTAAAAAATAATGTGTTTTTTTTCAAAATTGTCGCTCTATTTTTGTTTATAGCGCAAAAAATAAAAACCGCAGGGGTGATCAAATACCACCAAAAGAAAGCTCTATTTGTGTGAAAAAAGGATGTCAATTTTGTTTGGGAGCCACGTCGCACGACCACGCAATTGTCAGTTAAAGCGACGCAGTGCAGATTCGCAAAAAGTGGTCTGGTCTTTGACCAGCAAAATGGTCCAGTCTGTAAGTGGTTAAACACCTCTCTGATTAGTACCTTCCAGGGTGCAAAGTCTTGGAGGAAGAAAAACAGGATCTGGTGGTAAAAAGGATTTAAAAAAAAGGATTTGGCTTTTTTTTATTACTGGCTTGACAAGAAATGGCTGTTTAAGCTGCTTTCCCTACAGTTCAAATGCACCACAATATGCATGCCTCCCAACTTTCTAAGATGGGAATGAGGGACACCTATTAGCATAAGTATGGAGGCACAGGACACAACCCTTGTCACACATTCCTTACAGGAGAATTATACAAAAAATGATTGGTTAAATGGACAAGTACTTTTTTTTTAACTCTAATGTTCCCTTATATTGGCCTATTGAAAATTACAAATGCAGCAATTTAGAAATTGGATGAAATGTTTAGCACTATAAACCTTTTGTTAGAAAAGTATTGCATTTTACTGTATATACAACTATATGGATCAGACCAAAATGAGGGACAAATGAGGAGGAAGGGGGGACAGAGGGGCTTTGTTGCAAATTAGGGACAGTCCTTCGAAAATCAGGGACAGTTGGGAGCTATGTCAATGTCAATAGGACATGCTGCATCCAAAGAAATACATAGCAATGCAAAGCAGGTCAAATGCCGACTCTGAAATCTCACGTGTACTGCTTAATTAAAGTCAAATGATTTTGTAGACCTGTTTTTGATGTGCATTCCAAATGTTAAATGCAGGAAAATAACACCCATCAACACAAGTCCTATTCGTGTTTATATCTAAATGGTAGCTGTTTCCTATAACACTTCTTTTAACCTGAATTTTTTAGATGGACTTTGCGACATGTGACAACGTTTTTTTTTTTTGTTCTTTTTTTATAAAAATCTAATGTAACAATATTTTTGGAGAAAAGCAGTACTGTATTGAATAAATGTGCTGTAACACAGGAACCTTTTTTCTTTAGTTATTAAAGAAGCCCTATCATTAAAAACCACACTTGACATAAATAAATATAGTGCGTGTCAGAGCGACAAAACACATTGTTATTTTGTGTGCAAATGCACCATTTGCTATTCATAACAAAGATTTAGATCAATAAAAAAAAAAACTAGTCATTATGTACTACAGAGAGTCTATTGTTCTCAATAAGGTAAACCCTGGCTAGTAATTTGCAGGTAGATAAGAAGATCAATATATTTGTGTCTGTAAGGGGTAATTATTACTACTGTCATTTGTAGGGTTATAAAATATGTGTAGAAGCAAGATTTTTAATAGATTAATAAGCACTGATGAGATTATATATATTAAAGTGGTATCAAACCCAAGGGCAAACATTTATTATATTGCAGCTGACCAATAATGTGATATGAAGGATGCTGTTGTTTTCTTAGGCTTTTTTTCCTTTATTTTCATCTGGTTGTTTTTCAACAGAACAAGCTGTACTGTAGAGGTTAGAGGGTTGGGACAAACCGTTTACCACTGGCGGGGGTGCTTACAATGAATTATTTATGTAAAACCTTAAAGAGGGACTGCACTGCGGAAAAAAATATTAAAAGCCAGCAGTAGGGATGAGCTTCGAGTTCGAGTCGAACTCATGTTCGACTCGAACATTGCCTGTTCAGCGAACAGTGAACAATTTGGGCTGTTCGCAGCAAATTCGAAAAGCCGGAACACCCTATACAAGTCTATGGGAGAAATCTAAAGTGCTCATTTTAAAGGGTAATATGCAAGTTACTGTCCTAAAAAGTGTTTGGGGACCTGGGTCCTGCCCCAGGGGACATGGATCAATGCAAAAAAAAGTTTTAAAAACTGCAGTTTTTTCAGGAGCAGTGATTTTAATAATGATTAAAGTGAAACAATAAAAGTGTAATATTTCTTTAAATTTCGTAGCTGGGGGGTATCTATAGTATGCCTGTGAAGGGGCGCATGTTTATGGTGCTTAGAACTGTCCCTGCACAGAAAAGTCTTTTAAAATCACTTGCGGCTAAATTGTCGGCTCCCCGTAATACAGAGAACACTCAATGAGTGTTCTCTGTATTAGCCGACAATTCATTCATTCATTGATAAAAAAAAGAAAAAAAAAAAAAGCGTGGGGGTTCCCCTAAATTCAATTACCAGGCCCTTCAAAAATTAAAAAAAGATTCCAGCGGTGCTAATCCACTCTTGATATCCAGCGACGAATCTCCGGGGTCCAGCGATGGATGATCATATCCAGCGACGGGGGATCTCTCAGTCCAGCGCTGTCCATACATCCGTCTTCTGTCTCCTCTCCAGAGACACTGCGGGATCCCAGCACTGACGTTTCTTATATTAGGAGGGCGGGGCCACCCGTCACCTGATCCCGCCCCCTCTGACGCTGGTGAAGGGAGCCAGGGGTTCCCCAGTGACCTATGGGTGACCCCGCCCCCTCTGATGTTACGGAAACCTGCGTTACATCAGAGGGGGCGGGGTCACCCATACGTCACTGGGGAACCCCTGGCTTCTCTCTCCAGTGTCAGAGGGGCGGGGTCAGGTGACGGGTGGCCCCGCCCTCCTAATATAAGAAACGTCAGCGCTGGGATCCCGCAGTGTCTCCGGAGAGGAGACAGAAGACGGATGTATGGACAGCGCTGGACTGAGAGATCCCCCGTCGCTGGATATGATCATCCATCGCTGGACCCCGGAGATCCGTCGCTGGATAGCAAGAGTGGATTAGCACCGCTGGAATCTTATTTTTTTTTTTTTTTTTTTTTAATAAAGGAATTTTTCAAAAGTGTGTTTGTCTTATTTAACCATTTTTACACTTTCTTTGTGAAATGGTAGGGGTACTTTTGTACCCCCTTACCATTTCAAACAGGGGGGGGGGCAGGATCTGGGGGTCCCCTTGTTAAAGGGGGCTTCCAGATTCTGATAAGCCCCCCGCCCGCAGACCCTCACAACCACCGGCCAGGGTTGTGAGGATGAGGCCCTTGTCCTCATCAACATGGGGACAAGGTGCTTTGAGGGGTCACAGACCCCCAAAGCATCCTCCCAATGTTGAGGGTATGTGGCCTGGTACGGTTCAGGAGGGAGTGGGGGCCGCTCTCTCGTCCCCCCCTCTTTTCCTGCGGCCTGCCAGGTTGCCTGCTCGGATAAAGGGTCTGGTATGGATTTTTAGGGGGACCCCCACGTAAAAAAAATATTTAAATTTGACACGGGGTTCCCCTTAATATCCATGTCAGACCTGAAGGGCCTGGTAATTGAATTTAGGGGAACCCCCACACTTTTTCTTTTTTTTTATCAATGAATGAATGAATTGTCGGCTAATACAGAGAACACTCATTGAGTGTTCTCTGTATTACGGGGAGCCGACAATTTAGCCGCAAGTGATTTTAAAAGACTTTTTTTCTTGCACAAATGACACTTTGTGCAGGGACAGTTCTAAGCACCAGAAACATGCACCCCTTCACAGGCATACTATAGATACCCCCCAGCTACGAAATTTAAAGGAATATTACACTTTTATTGTTTCACTTTAATCATTATTAAAATCACTGCTCCTGAAAAAACGGCCGTTTTTAAAACTTTTTTTTGCATTGATCCATGTCCCCTGGGGAAGGACCCGGGTCCCCAAACACTTTTTAGGACAGTAACTTGTATATTACCCTTTAAAATTAGCACTTTAGAACCCTCGGGTTGCAAGGAGAACTGAGCTGGCTATCCTATGGGACTTGTTATTCCATATAAATCTCATTTTGGTCCTTCGAGGAGCCAGAAGTCCAAACTCCTGGAAAGTACTAGCTAACAACCCAGTGAACCGACGACCGTACGGCAAAACTGTAAGTCCTCCATCTCAAATTTGACGTTAACAGAGGACGGCTCACTGAACTTGTGCCTCCCAGGGAGCGACTTGCTGGACCAGCACAAGAGACTGCTCTCGGGGCAAGGAATACATCCGAGTCTTGCTCTAAGGGGATTCTGTTTTGGATGATTCAAGATTGATGTACACTCCGATCTGATTCTTTTGAAATAAAGTGCTCCTTACTGGGGCATCTGGTAAGGAGCCATTTTTATTTGTATGGTGTTGGTGCACCTTAATTTGTTTCACGTCAACATATGATCTAGAGACTGGTCAGCCGGTTTGAGACATTAATTATTCATGTGATTTATATATGTGTTTTTTGCACGTTGTTTTGTATGCTCAATTTTTTGGGCATTAGCATCACTGAGACTCATTGTTTATGCAAATAGGCATATGTTTATGTAATTTTGTGTCACTGTTTATATATTCACTATCATATGCTATTAAGTAATTTTTGGGTGTCTATGGTATTTTCATGTAATATTGAGCACTTATGTTTCACTGTATTTTTGGTGAGATATTTATATCCTAATATGAAATATTAGGGATTGCGCAGTTCTTTTGCTTTTTCCATTTACTTATATATATAACATTTTGGTATATATTTGAATTGCTGCATCATACACAATTAGGGTGGTTTTTATTTTTCACTGTAGCGCAGATTTTTTCCTTTTTTCCTGCTAGTACATCTAACACCCCCCCCCCCCCCCCCCGCCCAAGCTAAAAATGCTGCTGTAAACAGGTGCCCACGTGTTCCATTATCTAGAGGAGGACACTCTATTACAGGAAGTGTGTTACTAGTCAGATCACCAGGTGAAAACAGAGGGAAAAAAGACGAAAACAGACAAAAAAAAGCCACCAGTTATACTTTGAATGCCAATTACTCATGTAACACTGCACCCAAATTACATTTGTAACATTTTTTTGAGACAGATAGAGCTTTCTTTTGGTGGTATTTAATCATCACTTGTTTTTTTGTTTTGCTATAGAAACATTTTTCTTAGGTTCTGTTATCAAATGTTGCAAATAAACAATATTTATTTATAAATTTGGGCCAAAATCTATTCTGCTACATTTCTTTGGTAAAATACTCCAAATAAGTGTATATTAGGCATGGTGAGTTTTTCAACATTGAAATTGTTATTGGTATTTTTTAATTAAGAAACTAAATAAAATATGTTTTTTTTTCACATTTTATTTTATATACTGTCACTAACGCAATACACCAGTTATCATATGACTGGTGTGGCAACGATCATGGGACACTGGTGACAAATATGTACGAAAAGAATTATAAACGTATTTAATTATTTTTTTTTTTTTTTACTTTTTTTTTCTACAATTCATTCACATAACACACTGTGACCAGAGTGGTACAGTGTCACCATACACTATGATTGCTTTTTACAGTGATGATCACTGTTATAAGCTATTTTTTTATGAATGAAAAAGAGACACTGTCCCTCAAGTGCTAAGAGCTGTGAATCAAAATCTGTGAATCAAAAGCTGCGAATCAAAATCTGTATAGGCAGGGGAGAAAGGTTTAGCTGCTTTCTCACAGGGCTAGTGTAGCTGACAGTTCACATTTGGAAAATGTGACAGCACTCAATAACCTGGATGGCCAGATATGAAGAAACCAGTGAACCAAACCATAGATAAAACCACAATGTTTATTGTCCACAATATAAAAAGTAGAACGAAAGCAAACGATACCACACTGGTGACCTAGGCATTGAGGGATTAATGTCATCCAGACCAATGACCAAACCAGCATGGGGGGGGGGGGGGGTGCCAATAACCATGTTGTAAGGAGATGGATGCCTGTTGTCTGTGAAGCCAAGCCGGATGTTGTCACTGCATGGCGGCAGTTAGAAGTGTGGAGTGAACTGGGAAGCCTCCAACCTGGGGCAGATAGGGGGATTCGTCTTCATTTTGGCTTTCATGATGTATACACTTGTTCCAAGTCAATGGCTCAGAAAGTAGCATGTTCAGATGAAAGACTGCAAAGGCAGCCACTGCTATTCTCCCTTTGAAAAGATTACAGTTCACTTTTTTCATTATAATTCACTCTACAATTTCAGGTTCTCTTCCACCTGTGAATGGCCTCCTTGGTGGTTCCTTTGATATTAAGCCTTCTGCTACCATTGCAAAGGATCCAGAAGTCCCTGCTGTTGATGTTCCAGTGGCTCCAGAAGCCCCTACTGTTCCAGAGCTTCCATCCTCATGTATAATCGAAGCATTAACAGTTATGTATTATTGCTTGTTATTACTATTTATATAAAGAAAATATATGATTCATCACAATCATATGTACACACATTCATCACTTGATGCTGCTGCAGTTTCTTAAATGTTTAAAGTAAACCTGTCACATGGGACATGAATACAATTGGAGCTCTTATGTTAAACATAGGCATTGACAGATGTCTGCATATACTTTTGGTTATCTTTTTTGGCCTTCAGGGAACCACCAGATCTTAATTGACAGATCTTGACTTTCTGTCAAAGTCAGAAATTAGCCACATACACCCTGCAAGGCATACCTCTCTGACGGTTAAGGGAGTGCCAGAGCTTTTGGAGTGTAAGGCTGAGTTTTTAGGGTTTTCAAGGAGCTCACAAAGATAACCAAAGATGCATGCAGACAGGGTTGGGTTTACATCACAGACGTCTGTAGATACATGCATCCAAAGCAACACTTTTACACAGATTTTTTTTTACCATATTACTGCTTCTAACCTAGCTTATGGCCAAAAAAATAGTCTGTAGTACGGGCTATAGTCAGGTGGGAGAAGTAGATATGGAATTAAACTAAACTATACTGAACATTCCAGCAAGGTGAAAAAGTCCAGACTGGGGGAGGTCCAAAAATCCTCAGAAATGTAAAGGCAAACCGGGCACTTGGAATCAAATTGTTACAAATGAAATAAAGAAAGGCCCACAGTATGAAGTGGAATAGTAGAGGAATGTAATTAAAAGATCACATCCGCTAGCATGTTGATCTGGCAATGTATGGGCTTGAGTTTCTAGTAAGCCTCTGAATGAATGATAACAGGCTAAAAGAGAATGCTGGCAGGTGAATAGCTATCAAATGAGGAAGGAAGAGAAGTCCCAGGAGCCGCACATCACACAAAATTCTCATGTAAAGAGTAGAAGCAGCCTCAGCCTAGACTCCATCCAGGTCACAACCCGTGAGTTGTTTCACCCCACCCATGACATATTCCCATTACTGGGCCCTGTAGGTGGGGCAAAACAGTTTTGTGTGATGTGCGGCTCCTGGAACTTCTCTTCTTTCATCATTGACTTCTATGGAGCTGAGACAAGCTCTTTCTCTGCCTGCACTCCCAGTGGTTGTCAGCATATAAAGACCTACTAGAGCCTATAGTGGCATCCTATATTTCCTTTGTATGGGGTCACAGGTGAACAGCTGAGCTGCACACACATCTTGTGTACGTGTTTTTCTATGCTCTGGAAGGAGCTGGCAAAATTTGAATATTTCACAAGCAGAAATCAAATGGGAAGAGCTATGGATGCTGCAGAATCTGGCTGGTGTACTTGTCAGAAGTATAGTGGTGGAGGAATGGAGCCAGCAGTCACATCTTGCAATTCAGAAATCAACCATCTGTAGGTGATTTTGAGAGGCATTGCTGGAGGTTATTTAATATCTTAATCTGCAAATCCAGGAACTAGCATACACAATAAAGAAGATGGCGGGCTCAAGTGTATGCTGTACTGATGTATGCAATACAGAAGCTGACAGGTACAGGAATATCATGTGCTGTTCTGCCAATCCAAGTATTGGTTCAGATGTGTGAGATGCAGTGCAGGAGCTGACAAGGTAGGAAACTGTACTGCCCGTCTGCCAACCCAAGTGCTAGTGTGCACAGGATGGATCTGATAGGCCCAGGGTAGATTGAAATGCTGGCAGGCTCTAGTATATGCTGTGCTAAAGAAGCTGAAAGGTCATAGTTACATAGTCAGATTGAATAAAGACACAAGTTCATCTAGTTAAACCAATAGGTCGTAGGTTGATCTATAAATCCAGGTGTTGGTATGTGATGAGGAAGTAGACAGATGTGTGCAATACACTGGAGAAGCCTACAGACTGAAAAATTGTACTGCCTATCTGCCAATCCAAGTGCTGGTATGTGGAGGATGGAGCAGACAGGATCAGGAGAGAACACTGACCAATGTAAGTTTATAGATCTGCAAGTGTTGGATCTGAGTGGTCAGGACTGATCATTTTGGGGTAACCTGCATACAATAGAAGGGGAAAGGATGTAATGAAGTGAAAGAGCTGAGAGGCTCATGGAGGGTTATAGCAAACACTGGAGGATAGGACTGGTGCATGACTCTTGAGGTTTAGCAGTGTGCAGACTCAATTCTGGTGGGTAACTGAATCATGGGAATGTGTTTGGACATATCCAAGCAATGTGTTTCAAAGATATTGCCTTTCTCAAGCCTGAAAGTATGTTGTGGAGGCATAGTATATCTATATAGATAGATAGATAGATAGATAGATAGATAGATAGATAGATAGATAGATAGATAGATAGATAGATAGATAGATAGATAGATAGATAGATATTTCCACTAATAATTGGTGTCATAACTAAGAAGAGAATAAACATAACATCATGTGCAATAACAAAAATGTCAAGGTGACACTTGGGGAAGGAAAAAATAAAAATTTGGTACAAAAAGAGTATGGCTGCTTCACAGGGGAAACATGTAACAAGAGGGGAAGAAAAAAAAGATAAATAAAAAAGATAAATTACAATGTATATCAGAGCAAAGTAGAAGAAACACTAAAAGAGATACCAGCAACTTTGGTCTTTATGAGGATTGGCCTAGAGAGAATTTAAAAAGTAAACAATATCCTGTGGAGCTCATAGAAAGATGAATATATGGAAAATATAAATAAATTTATGAAAGATAAAAATAATAATATGAATAACGAATGTTAACAATGATTAATGTCTCAACTAATATTGGCTATCGAGGTACAGCAGTGATAAGAAGCCCAAGCGAGGACGTGTAAACAGAATGGCAATAGGCTCAAGAAACATAAAATAGTGCTGACATCTAATTCCTCATTGAGCCCATTTTAACTCAGTGTATTTAAAATGTATATCCAATATGTTCCCTGATTACACAATCTTCTAAATCTCTCTGCTTGGGGTATGGGGTCAGAAATATACTCAATGGCAAAAAGTGATCCACGTTTCACCTCTTTTCCATTTTTACAGTAATGGTGAGTCTTTCTTTATTTCATTTATAACAGTTTGATTCCAAGCACCCGGTGTTTGCCTTCATATTTCTACAGATGACAAGCGTACGCAACATGACAATGACACGCACAAAAACAATTGAGTACTCTCCGTAATACTTTTTTTATGTGCACTAACTTACATATTTTACCCGAAAGCTTGTCCTGGAAATTTGAATGTTAATGCAAATTTAAAAAGAGTTTTACAGACAGAACTCAACTGTTATTATTACAGATGACAAGGAAGAAAACTGTATAACTGTTTAAAGACAAACACTTATGCCCTGTACACACGGTCGGACTTTCCGACGGAAAAGGTGCGATTGGATTGTGTTGTCGGGGAAATCCGATCGTGTGTGGGCTCCATCGGACTTTTTCCGTCGGAATTTTTGACACACAAAGTTTGAGAGCTGGATCTAAAATATTCCGACAACAAAATCCAATAGTTTAAATTCCGATCGTGTGTAGACAATTCCCACGGACAAAGTGCCACGCATGCTCAGAATAAATTACGAGACGAAAGCTATTGGCTACTGGCCTCTTTATAGTCCGTCGTATGCGTTTTACGTCACCACATTCAGAACGATCAGATTTTCTGACAACTTTGTGCGAGCGTGTGTATGCTAGACAAGTTTGGGCCAAAATCCATCGGAAAAAATCAAACGGATTTTTCCATTGGAAAGTCCAACCGTGTGTACAGGGCATTAGTCTGTATTATTAATTGAGCCATCTATAAGCCGCAGAGAAAAACTGACCAAAGGTAAGGCAGATGTAGCATTTGCAATACTTTTCTTAGCGACTTCTTCTTCAAAGTGCTGTGAAAATCTGCTTTTGCAGATTGCTCTGTTGCTAGCCAGATGAGTGAGGTACAGTGTCCTCCTTTTCAGAAGTTATGCTGCTGTATGTTTCTCACCATTAAGAGAGCGATGCTTTGCTCATTCAGCCAGCAAAAATGCAATTGTTGCAAAAGGGTTGCAAGTGTGACATCAGTCTAAGTAATGATCACCTGCATGAACAAAAATTAGATCCTGATCAAATACATGACAAAGCTTTTTTTTATAAAGAAGCATTTGACATTTGACGTCTGACCCCAAAACATAATAGCTTTGTTTAAACATGAGCAGCCCTCGTGTTAGAATGTACTTTGAAAGTAGAGTTGAAGACATTATTTTCTTTTTTATTCTTTTTTTTTACAGCATTCAAGTGAATTACTTCTAAGAACTGGTGTGTTGGTTTGTCAGTATGACCAAGGATTGGTAATTACAAAAGCCATTAGCACAACATTTTTTTCCACATACTTATTTCATGATAGGTTAAAGTGGTACCAAAAAACTAAAATGTAATATATTGCAGCTTACCAATCATTAGATGTGGTGGCTGCATTCGTTTTCTTTTTTTAGCCTTTTTTCTCTCTGTTTTCACCTGGTGAACTGGCCAGTAACAGACCTCCTGTATAAGATTATCCATACTCTGGAGGATGGAGAAAAGGGGCATCTTTGGACAGCAGCATTCTCAGTCTGAGGGAAGGAAAGTGTTAGATGTGCTAGCAGATTTTAAATTATTAAAAAAAGCTAACACTTTTTAAGGCGTTGCAGAAAACTGTTTTGTTCTTCTGAGAATAAAAGTTTTACACAAATAACTAAAAGATGATCATTGTAATCACTCCTGTCAGCGGTAATCGGTTTGTTTTGTTGAAAAACTACAAACTTGCTAACAGAATCATCAGGAAGAAAAAAAAGAAAGAAACTAATGCAGCCACCACATCTAAAAATTGGTAAGCTGCAAACATAATACTTGTTTACTTTGGGCATGAATCCAACCTTACTTTAATTTGTTTGTTCAGTTGTAACTATTCTAGACTTCTTTGACCATCAGTGGCAGTCCTTCAGATTCTCTAAATCACTATGTTTCTATTTCTTGTGTAAAACCTAATTTTAAGGTTGGGTCTACTCAAACTTTATATTGTAGTTATAGGTCAAGCGATGAGGGATGAGCGAGTCTTTGTATTCAAATATTTTTTAGGGTTTTAAGTCCTGTCCACCTAGTAGTTTTGGGGATTCCCACCCCTCTTTATATGTTTCAGCTCATCCTGTTGTATTCTCCATCTTTAAAAAAATATATAAAAATAAAATAATAATATCAAACTATTCCAACAGTTAAAAAATGTAAAAAAGACAGTGATGTGCCCAGATGTGGGTTAAACTAATCAAATCCAAAATTAAAAGAACATACAACACAACACAATCCTATAATATCTCTCCAATACTTCATAATGTTACTCAGATACTAGTGGTAATTATATCAAAAAAAGTGACAAAGAAACAAAAATAAAAATGAAAATTTTTTGATATGTAACCACACCAACATATAATAAAGGAGTGAGTAACTAAACTCATCATAAGCATCTGCTTAAATCTGTGTATATCATATATACCAAACCAGAAAAACAAAGCACAAAAGCCTATAAAGTGTGCCAAAAAATAACAATTTGTATCAAAAAAAGTTAAATAATCATTTTTCAATCCCACATGTGTAAATACAAATTTCTTCATGATATAAACACCATTCCAAGTGATATACAGGTGATACTCAAAAAAATAGAATATTGTATAAAAGTTTATTTATTTCACTAATGCAACTTAAAAGGTGAAACTAATATATGAGATAGACTCATTACATGCAAAGCAAGAAAACCCCAAATCCACAATCTCAAAAAATTACAATATTACATGCAATCAATAAAACTTGGATTGTACATAGAACAAACAATATCAGACCTCTGAAAAGTATAAGCATGCATATGTATTAAGTACTTGGTTTGGGCCCCTTTTGCAGCAATTACTGCCTCAATGTGGCGTGGCATGGAAGCTATCAGCCTGTGGCACTGCTGAGGTGTTATGGAAGACCAGGATGCTTCAATAGAGGCCTTCAGCTCTTCTGCATTGTTAGGTCTCATGTTGCTCATCTTTCTCTTGGCAATGCCCCATAGATTCTTTATGGGGTTCAGGTAAGACGAGTTTACTGGCCAATCAAGCACAGTAATCCCTCCGTCATTGAACCAGGTTTTGGCAGTGTGGGCAGGTGCCAAGTCCTGCCGGAAAATGAAGTCAGCATCCCAATAGAGCTCATCTGCAGAAGGAAGCATGAAGTGCTCCAAAATCTCCTGATAGATGGCTGCATTGACCCTGGACTTAATGAAGCTCAGTGGACCAACACCAGCAGATGACATGGCTCTCCCAATCAACACAGACTGTGGAAACTTCACACTGGACTTCAAGCATCTTGCAGTGTGTGCCTCTCAATTCTTCCTCCATACTCTGGGTCCTTCGTTTCCAAATGAGATTCAAAATTTGCACTCATCAGAACAGAGGACTTGGGACCAATGAGCAACAGACCAGGTGTGTTTCTTTAGCCCAGGTAAGATGCTTCTGACATTGTTTGTTGTTCAGGAGTGGCTTGACAAGAGGAATACAACATTTAAAGCCCATGTCCATGATCCGTCTGTATGTGGTGGCTCTTGATGTACTGACTCCAGCCTCCGTCCATTCCTTGTGAAAGTTCCCAGCACCTTTGAATGGCCCTTTCCTGACAATCCTCTCCAGACTGCGGTCATCACTGCTGCTTGTGGACCCTTTTCTTCCACACTTTTCCCTTCCACATAACTTTCTATTAATGTGCTTTGATGCAGCACTTTGGAAACATCCAACTTATTTTGCAATTACCTTGTGAGGCTCTCTCTCCTTATGGAGGGTGTCAATGATGGTTTTCTGCACAACTGTCACGTCAGCAGTCTTTCCCATGATTGTGATTCCCTCTGAACCAGACAGAGATCATTTAAAGGCTCGGGAACCCTTTGCAGGTGTTATGGCTTAATTAGCTGATTATAGTGTGTCACTTTGAGCCTAGAATATTGTACCTTTTCACAATATTCTAATTTTCTGAGATTGTGAATTTGGGGTTTTCATGAGCTGTAAGCCATAATAATCACAATTATGACAAATTACGACTTAAACAATCTTGCTTTGCATGTAATGAGTCTATCTCATTTATTAGTTTCACCTTTTAAGTTGAATTAGTGAAATAAATAAAATTGTGCACGATATTCAAATTTTTCGAGTATCACATGTATCCTCCACCGCTCATCATCAAGATCACTCACCGATATCGGTGGCTAGTGATAAGGAACCAGCAAACACGCATTCTCCCTTAACAGGGCACAATACTCTGCAGATCCTTAATTGATGATCTCAAATCTCCTCTGTTGTAACTAATCAATCTTGACATCCAATAGAAAGGTTTTGTTTCCTTTTCTCGTTTTATTCAAACCACATAGCACCCACATTTAAAAGTGTCTCCCCTCACCCCAGAAAAGCTGACAAGGATCTACCCGTCCTCCTCTCCCAAATGTTGGAGGGGTTGTGACGAAACGGGATCATTAACCCATATCTGGTGGGACTGCCCTACCATCAGGAAATTCTGGGGGAAAGTTGAACGTTTAATTCACTCTTTATCCGCTGTGTCTTTTCCATTACCCCCCCTGGACCTACTCCTGGGCCTGTCCATCCCCTCCTGGCCCAAACGAGAGCAAACTCTGGTGACACATATCTTAATTGCTGCCCGCCTGGCAATTGCAAGAAAATGGAAGTGAACCCAGGCCCCTCTCTTAAAAGAGGTAATTCAGATACTCAACCAACACTTTCAAATGGAACATGCGTTTTCAAAAGCCAACCAGTCCACAACTTCCTTCACTGAGCTCTGGAAACAGTGGATTGCTGACCCAAGAAGCTCGCCTGTGCGAGCTTCTTGGGGGTGCGGGTAGACGCATCTCCTACTCGTTTGTTCCACAGACTTGGTCATTTTTTGACCATTCTCTGCCTCTTTTTTTTCTGGTAGTAATCGGTCCAATGTGGCGTACCTGTTTAACCAAAATTATTTATATGTACTTTTGACTTATTTTATGCACTTCGCCAGGGTATGCCCAATTGGCGCTGTTTTGTGAAAACACCTTTTCTTTTGAACCAATAAAAAATATCAAACATAAAAAAAAGTGTCTCCCAACACTGGTAAAACAGGCATAGGTTATGTGTCTATCCCGGATCTCACGCTCCAACAGCTGTATATCATTTAAGCATGTTTTCCATGCTGAGTTCCTGTCCAATCTTTTTAACCCATGTGTATAAATATACATTGTTTTGAAAATAAAGTTTGTACACTCAAATCTAATATATTACATTTTTTTACTTACTCTAGCTATTTTTCTGTCACTCGCAATCTGTAATTATATTATTAGTTGATTTACTAAAACTGGTGCACTCAGAATCTGGTGTAGCTGTGCATAGTAACCAATCAGCTTCTATCTTTAGCTTGTTCAATTAAGCTTTGTGCAATAAAATCTGGAAGCTGATTGGTTTCTATGCACAGCTGCACCAGATTTTGCACCCTCCAGTTTTAGTAAATAACCCCCATAGTCTAATAGTACAGTATTTTTAGTTGTCATGGTATGATATGGTTGTTACATCTATTTAGTTTAAAACTATAACATAATATTAATGTTATTAAATGTTTGATTTATAATAGGGAACAAAACTTAATGACGACAATTTTGAAGCTTTTTATAAAGCATTACAAGAAGATCTGGTATGTATTATTTTTAATCTCTGTTCTAGAGTATTTGTGTCTGTGTGATTCACACTGTGTATATACATATGGTAGATATTTTTGGCTAGTTGAGATTTCAGTGTATGTTTCTTTTTTGAAAATATGCTAAATTTACACTATGCTTTTACAGAAGGATACTTTGTGTGCTGTTGATGATGTTCTGAAAACGCATGATACACTGGTAAATATATATTATCTGCAATTGCATGTGCATGCTTAAATTTGTATGCATGTATGTGTTACCATTATTGTTTTTAACATTTTTAACTTTTCCTTGATATTCATAACTTAGCCCTTAGACCACTTTTATAGCAAAGGTGGCTAGAGATGGATTGAAATTTGGCTCAGCAGGGACCAGCTGAATTTTGGTCCACAAATTCCATTAGATAAAAGCCACTTGTTCAGTGGCTGTAGGCCTAATCTGTGTATTTAGATGGTGGGGGAATCTCTCTGATGTCAGAATACAATAGCGCAGCAAGGAGGATTTTCCCATCCCCTTGAGTGTGTAGATGGGGAATCGGTTTAGTTTTTTTGCTCTGAACTGTGTATGGCCAGCTTAATTGTGGAAACAAAAATATATATAATATCTTTTCACATTGGTATTTTATATAGTTAGAATAAGAATTACGGAATCAGTTCATTATAAATCAATTTCTATATCCTATGAATATTTTATCGAATCCATATTTGAGACAGCGAGCCTTTAGTAGTGTGTTAGTAGTGCACTGATCAGCTTCAATACTAATAAGCCAAAGAGTCAGTGGAGTAGTTTTAATAATGGCAAATAGGCAGTTCACTTTGCAAGGGAATTTTCCCCAGAGCTTAGTATAGTTCTTTACTTTGCAAAGAATACTTATGCACTTACAAAGAAAAAAAACCCTGCATTTTGCTTGTACGTGATTGGATGATAGAAGTCAGTAGAACTTCATCTCATTCACGGAACTGTGAGGAAAATTCCTTTGCAAAGTGCAACTTCCCTCACAAGGTTAATAGTCTGTTTGCCTTTAGTAAACCAAGCCCACTGACTTAGGATGTCCTAGGACAACTATAGCAGCTTGGTTTGGAAACTGAACAGGTACCTGTTGATTTTCTCTGTGGTGTCATCATAAGGAACATGGTGATCTAAAGAGTCATCCTAATTATACTAATTATACTTATAACACTGACTACATACCTCCTACATATGAATTTTAAAAAGAACAAAACAAAGGCCCTATCACATATACACACCCGCATCTATGCATAAATTGTGTTTAGCTTATGCCTCCTGGCATTTATCATCTAAAGAATGTATTAGTACTACAATGAATAGTTTCAGTAATTGTAGGCCTTGCATCACTGACTTACGATATCTTATGCTTGAGAAGATTGTAACTATATTAGTGCACTTGCAGTAAAAATAATTGAGTATTGTCCATGATATTTTTATTTACACTAGCATCCAAATTTTCAGGACAAGGTTTCAGGATGTACCCCCTTCTTCAAGGTACAAGCAGTACTAATAAACAAAATGTTAGCAGTATGTTAAAGTGACTGTAAAGTCTCGTTTTTTTTCCTATAAAAATAATAAACGTGATACTTACCTGCTCTGTTGCAGTGGATTTGGACAGAGTAGCCTGGATTCTCATCTGTGCTCCGGGCCCCTCCCTCCTGTTCAGAGCCCCCACAGCAAGCAGCTTGCTAGGGGGGTACCCGAGCTGAGTCTCAGTCTTTGGACACTGAGCCTCGCCCCTCCCTTCCCTGATTGACTAGCTGACATTGATTGACAGCAGCGGGAGCCAATGGAGAATCTCGAATGGTTGAGACACTCTTGGAAATTGCCTTTACAACCTCTTTAAGTAAAATGATCTCTTAGGGAAAAAAAACTCTCCAAGTTTAACCCCTTCCCGCATAAGGGTAAAACCAATGGTAATGCCTAAGCACAATTTTGCAACCTTGACATGCGTTAGTAAAAGTGCACATATTATCATACTACTCTGTGCATCCAGGTGGATTATCCCTAGTTTCTTTCAGGACAAAGTGGGCTTTCATTTGGTGGTAAATGGTAATGGATATCTCCTGATTTTTTTATTATCAAAGGAAAACTGGCCCAAAATAGTTAAAAAAGATAAATCTTTTTTTCTTTTTTAATTTAACTGTATTTTTCTTGATACTACCATAACCTACCACCAAAAAAAAATTGCCTGCTACTGATGATCGCAGTGATACCACATAGGTGTATGATAGTTGTTGAATGTGCCCGTAGTACGGGCCAGAAACAAGAGTGTGCATGTTGCTTTTTTTATTCTAAAATAAACTGACACTGATAAGATTTTTTTTTTTTTAATCCTGCCCAAAATATGCTGATAATGACATCTTACCCTGACCTTTGACCCTTACTTGACCCGGTCACTAACCCTGACCTAGATCACACCTTGATCTAGGTAATTTTTCTTTATTTTTCATTTTAAATTCAATTAGAGGTGATCAGGTTAGTATGGGACCCAAGGCTCCAGGTGAGACCCCGGTCTTTGTGCTGGGAGTGCGTTGTGCGGGGCACTCTCAGCACAAAAGAAAAATATGCATATACGCAACTCCACGGGAAAGAATCCCAGTTCAATGAGGCCCCATATGTGCATACTGTCAGCAGAAGGGGGTTAATTACCATTGCTGTATATGTTTGTGTGTGTGTGTGTGTGTGTGTTTTTTTTTTCCTAAGAGATTGTTTTACTTCACATACTGCTAACCCGTTCTGTATTAGTACTGCTTGGACCTTGAAGAAGAAGGTACACCTGGAAAGCTTGTCCTGAAAATTTCAATGTTAGTGCAAATAAAAAGTATCATGGACAGTACTCAATTGTTTCTTACCTAATTCTTGCTGAGCTTGAACACGGAATAGCCAAGCTCTTAATGTTTTCTGCAGTGTGATCAAGTTCAAGGTGATCCAAAGATTCCAAACAAATTACAAAGCTTATGATTTTTTACTATAACAAAACAAAGACCCCTACCATACGTGCATGCACACATCTACACATAAATTATGCTTTAGTTTTAAAAAAAATATGCAATAGTTATCATTGACATAGCATTTTTAAATTAAATAAACTGGCCTACAATATGGCAGGTCCATTATTACAAACCAACGCCTCAAACACATTCATATATAGTATATTGTGCTATCTAATTTAGGTGATTTATGGCGTTTCTGTTATTGTGAGTGTGACACTACACCATAACTTTAACTATCTCCAGGATGTTGAGACTTGTAGTTTCATGCCACCTGAGCAATCACATGTTGACCCTGACATACGCAATCATTCCAAAGCAAATATAAAAGTAAATATTTCAAAAACCTGAAAAATTTCAACCACTGAAAAATGCATATGCAGAGTTAACCTTCAATAAAAACTGCATGACAATAGGGTGCCCACAATACAGTGTCCCGGAATTAAATAGTGGACACAGCCAGCTCAGCCACCCTGTTGACTACATTTGCAGAACTGGATGCTAGAGCGTCTAGCAACCAGTGACATCACAGACTGTCAGACAGTGAGACCAGGAGCGAGTGCTGCCCTACTGTCTCCAGAGAAGTATGACATATACAGACTCCAGTCCTGGAACTTCTCCTCCCTGCACTTCACCACAAAGTCAGAGAGCAAGTGACACCAGCAAGGAGTTGCAATAAGCCTCACAGGTACAGATAACACAGGGCTGTGGCAGAGAGAGGGCAAGCAGGACTGAAATAGGGTAGCTGTGAGGTGGGCAGGGTACTCTACTCCTAACATTGACATGGCATGGATTAATGGCAATTGCTCCTCAGGGCTCTCTACAGGGGGCACTCTGGAGGTACTATCTTAGGCCGCGTACACACGGGCGGACTGTTCGCCCAACTTTGTCCGCTGAACAGTGTTTCAGCGGACAGTCCGCTCGTGTGTGGGCTTCAGCGGACAGTTTCAGCGGACAGTCTGACGAACAAAGTTTTTCGGAATTCCCTAAGACAGTCCGCTGAAACTTGGTTTCGGCGGACAGTCCGCTCGTGTGTAGGCTTGTTCGACAAACTAAGTTTCGCGCATGCTCAGAAAGGATTTACACGGCGAAGGTTGCATTGCAGTGTATTGGACGTTGAATTTCTCGTCCCGTCGTACGTGCCGTTCACGTCATCGCGCACGCTTTCAGCGGACTGTTCATTCATCGTGTGTGGTCAAGTCCGTTCATGCAAATTTTGAGCGGACTGTTTGTCGGATTGTTTGACGAACAAAGTTGGGCGAACAGTCCGCCCGTGTGTACGCGGCCTAAGTGCCTCTGGAGTGTCCCCTTACATCCTCCAGGGTGTCCCATTAAAACCTCCAGGGTGCCTCCAGAGTGCCCCTTTACTTTTTCCACAGTGCCCCCTTACAAACTTCAGCATGGATGAACAGTAGTATTAAAGGGGAACTCTAAAGGTACTATAAAGACACTCTGGAGGAGAATGTAAAGGGTACTCCAGAGGATGTAAGGAGGCTCTGGCTAAGTTAGTATCACCAGAGTGCCCCCTTCATCCCCCTTTACATCCTCTGGAGCCCCCTTACATCCTCCATAGTGCCCCTTACCTCCTCCAGATAGCCCCTTTACATCTCTTGGAGTGCCCCTTAGTACATTAGTTCATTAGTACTAAGGGGGCACCCTGGAGGCACCAAGGGTGCACTCTGGAAGAGGATATAAGGGGATAGACCTGCGGTAGTTCTTTCTGAAAAGTGATCCTAGGGCCCATGTATGATCTTGCACACAGGCCCACTGATTTCATAATACACCTTTGCCACAAATATTAGCATAAAAAGGGATCAGAAATCATCTTTTTTTTGGGGGGGGGGGGGTGTCCCTGAATGGAAGTTTGGAAATGTGGTCACCATACGTGACAAAAGATCCCACTGTAAGTTATTTTACCCTCCCCTCCTACATTTTGAGCCTCCCTGATAGTCAGGGTAACCACCAAGGGCAATAAGGGATCATTAGAGAAGCTCAGGACCTGTGAGGTAGTGGGGCCTTGCAATGTTTTGCAGAAAAAACCCAACTCTGAACTCAGGATTTTTTTTGCCTGTATACATCTTTTTCTAGGTGTATTATCAAAAAGAAGAAAATGTGCCACTCAACAACCCAGTACATTAGTATGTAGATAAATGTGGCCTCAGCCAGCGTGCCATGTCTCCGTGACATGTTTTACCCCACTCACCAGGTCTTTGTCACCTTTTCTAGTTGTCTTTGGTATGGTTCAGGTCTTCTTGACCTGCTATTTCTTTCACTGGTGCGTGAATCCTAGATGCTGCAGAAAGTGGCTACTGTCTGCAACATTCTGCTTTGAGTCTGTGAAGGAGTTGTGATGCCCTAATTTCATAGTAAGTGGAGTAATGAGGCTGAGGGGGTTATTTACTAAAGGAAAATCGACTTTGCACTGCAAGTGCACTTGAAAGGACATGAGTCAATTTTTGTTATGTTTACCCTGAGACTGTGACAGGTTGGCCTTCAATGTTTCCCTTCTGATGAGCATTAGCCATATAAAAAGGAACCCATAAGGCAAGTGAGGCAGCATTCTTTTGTCCTGCAATCACATTTTACATTTTCCAGATCCTCTCCCACCAGCATACCTGATTGAGTGGGGATGGTGCACTTTACACTTGTGCATTCTAACCCTGATTTTTCCAAGGAGTTCCCTAACATACATGTGCTTATTGCTGTGTTTTGACATATTTTTGCCATACATGTGCAATGCTTGATTTATTTCCTTATGTATTGAGAAGTATCACAATTCTAGTTCCCAGATGAGCACTGCATCTCTTACTGCATATATTTTTTTACTGGTGAGGAGGACCTTCCTCCTCCCACCCTGTTATCTACAGTATTTTCAATGATGGTCATGGTACTGACATTTTTTACTCTAGTGTATGCGCATTATAGCATGCAGCCCTCTGTATATACCATGATGTATGCACTTTATTGTTGTCATTTTCTTATCTGGACATTTTGCATGATTTTTGTGATCATATTTCAACAGCTTTATCACAGTGATTGAGATAGCAACTGAGCCAGATCTCTCCTTCCTTTGATGATATAGGCTACTACACCCCAGTGCACTGAGTGACTACTGAGTCCCATCTCTTTTCCTTACTGGCTGCCCTACTAGCTTTTCAAATCCAATTCCTTTATTAGGGGTGGTGTGCCCCTTTTCAAGTGATGTTAATCAACTCCCTGGTGTCTCTTATCTATGAGTTATAATTTATATTGCATATTGTTGTAGGTATTCCTAACCGTGTGCACTGTCTGTTTTTTTTTTTTTTTTTGTGGATCTACTGTCCATCGTGTCCTGTCGGGGCAGTTATTCATACTCTAACACTTTTTTTATGTCTGTGCGTGGTCTTTTGCAACATTTTTTGTGGCTGTTTTGTCATTTGTAATTTGAGATGTTGTGTCATTATCTTGCCTTAATGTATAACCTATTATTTTATTACTATATGTTATGTTGCAAATTATAGGTGGTTTGTTCCTGCAAGATGTTTATAATGTGCACTGAAAAGAGGGGGCCTTTGTCAAAATACCAGCAAAGTATTGATGGGCTCCTTCCCGCCAACTCCATGTTTTAATCAAGAATGGAAGGAAATCTAATAAGGTTCAAGCAAACATGCTACCCCTAGCATAGGAAGGTTTTTTTTGGGGACTTTAAATGAGGCACATCGTAGTGAACCTCCATCCCTACTAAATATGAATGAAAGGGGGAATTTGGGACTTTGAGCGAGGTGTGTGACCAACCAAGATGTATTACATGTAGACATAATGTACATTCATTGTTAATTCATTCATTGCTTATACAACAGGCACTTGCCGCACCGTTCAACACACACACAAAAAAACATTGTCAGGCAGTCGCAGGAAAAGATTACAACTTCTGGCTGGCCCTTATGCCCCGTACACACGAGCGGACTTTTCGACATCCAAACTCCGACGGACTGAGTCCGGCGGACTATCCGATCGTGTGTGGGCTGCAACGGACTTTAGCTTCGCAAAAGTCTGACGGACTTTAGAAATAAAGCATGCTTCAAATTTTCCCGACGGAACTCCGCCGGACCCAGGTCCGATGTAGAAGTCCGCTCGTCTGTATGCTGTTCCGACAGTCCTAAAACGACGCATGCTCTGAAGCAAGTACGAGACGGAAGTGCTCGGTCTTGTAAAACTCCAGTTCGTATTGGAAGTAGCACATTCGTCATGCTGCAAATTCTGTGCTCGTTTAAATGTATAGCGCATCTTCTTTATAATGCTAGAAGAACGAAGCCTTTTTATTTATAATGCTAGAAGAACGAAGTTGCTTTGCTGCTCATATTCACTCACAGAGTTCTCACCAAACACATTTCTGTTTTATTTCTCCTCATCTCATGAATGATCTTGTTTTTATTTTAAAGCCCCATCTCAATATTTTTTTTTTTTTTTTTTTTTGGACTAATTTTTTTTACTCCATATTTTTGGTACAATTCTTTACCATGTTTTTCTTGTGATCTCCATATTTAATTATTCTGTCAATTAAAACAAAAACAAAAAAAAGTTGTTAACTTGACCGAATAATTAAATATGGAGATCACAAGAAAAAAAATGTTCATGATTTCACCCAAAAATATTGATGAAAAAATTACTCCAAAAAAATAAAAAAAACAAAGAAAAAATGTTGTTGACTAATTTTTTGCCTACATATTTTTGGTACAATTCTTTACCATTTTTTTTTTATTGTGATCTCCATATTTAATTGTTCCGTCAAGTTAAAACCAAAAACTTTATTTTATTTTTATTTTTTTTCATTACCACAATAACCTTTTTATTTTTATTCTGGTGACAAGTTACCACAATAACATTTTTATTTTGTTTATAACCTCAAGGAGGTTAGTGTCCCTTGTTAATTTCACATTGTCTTTTATAGAAAGGTATTTGACCAAAAAACACATAGGCAATTATATTTTCAAACAAAAATATCCATTTATTCTGGTTGAACAAACAAAAAAATGAAGGCAACACTGGAGAAACTTGTGACATTTGTGTAGCCTTTTGGCCCCAGGGCAAACGTGAAACTTTGTGGCAAAGAAAATTCAAATATTACAAAATCCAATATGGTCCCAGAATCCCAGACATCAAGAGCAGCATCAGATGGTATATATGTCCCCAGGCTGTGGTTGGTCGGACCAGAGTGAAGCCAGGTCATCACCTTCTTCTCTTCGCTCCACCCTTCACTGCACCCTTCCCTGCAGACTTCCCTGTAGCCTTCCTGGGAGGCTGTGTCTCCGGTGGTGGACTTGTGGCAGGAGGAGGAGGAGGAGGAGGAGGAGGAGGAACAGGAGGAACTTGCTCCACAATATTACTGTTGGCAGATAATTCTCCACTGAACCCCTTCTGTAACGCCAGGAAAATGAGCCTTTCACAGTGGAGACGTTGGCCCATCTCTAGTTGCTGGAGCCGGCTGGCGATGTAGCAGCCATAGGCCTCTTCTGCGTCAGGGGGGCTGTTTAAAACATTAGTAGCCTCTCTAATTAGTCGCAGGGATTCCTCTTGTGCCTGCGTATTTTTTTTGGCCCTTTTGGATGGAAGACGGAGGGGAGGCACTTGAGATGTTGTCATGCTTCTACTAGGCCCGGCCACCTCCTGCCTGACAGAGGGCATGGACTCCTCCTGGCTGAGAGTGGGCATAGCCTCCTCCTGCCTGCCACTTTCCCCACCTTCCTCCTGGCTGAGCTCCTCCTGTGTATAAAAAAGGGACATTGTTTTAGTTTTTTGTTCATCAATCCTAAACATTTTTCAGCTCCTGACTTCAAAATTCTGGTAATACATATAAAAGAGTATCATTATGACACCACTATTTCTTGTTTCTGCTGGTGACAAACATTTGTGGCCACTACTGTAAATTGATAGGTCCAATTTTTAAATATTTTTTAACATCAATAATAGCGTACAAATTCGAATAACATCTAGTTAACATCATTAATATTATGAATATCACAATTTTTGTTAAAAATATACCTGGCTCCAGCTGGGTGCATCCGCTTCTTCCAGGATGGAAGGCTCATCAGCCTCTGCTGAGGTGGAGGGAATGCTGCAGGGAAGGGTGGAGGGAAGGGTGGAGGGAAGAGTAGAAAGCGACTCCCTGGGTTTACACTGGTCGTCCAGGAACCGTAGCTTTTCAAAGTACCACAGCCTGGGTACATACACATCACCTGGTGCTGCTCCTGATGTTTGGGATTGAGCGATTTTCCTCTTTTCCTTTCGGTACATATTTTGCAATATTTGAATTTTCTTCTCCACAAAGTCCACGTCTGCCTCTGGGATCCAAGTCTGCACAAATGTCAAAAATCTCTCCAGTGTTGCCCTCCTTACTCGTTTATTAAAATAATCCTTGTGCTTGGCATGCCACAGATTTGACATCTCTTTATACTTGTCGATAAACAGACTTAAAAATTCAGGATCCCTGAATTTTTGATTCATTTTTCTGAAAGACAATACACAAGCCAAAAAACATAATGTTAGCTCAGACTCTCCTAATCTTAGCCCAAGATAGACTCCAGGATCTGCCACTTATTTGGGGAAATGGTTTAAACTTACCTTCGTTTTGCTTGCTCCCAACTTCTGTTCCTATTTTCGCAAACGAACATACGACATGTGATTTTTGTCGTTATATACAGTGCGTACGCGTAGAACTACGCCTGCGTTGCCCGCCCCTGACGTTCTTTTAGTCAAGTTCATGGTTTCCCGCCCTTTCTGCGCACTTAACGTACGCACGACGTGTGATTTTTGTCGTAAGATCCAGTGCGTACGCGTAGAACTACGCCTGCGTTGCCCGCCCCTGACTATCTTTTAGTCAAGTTCATGGTTTCCCGCCCTTTCTGCGCACTTAACGTACGTACGACGTGTGATTTTTGTCGTAAGATCCAGTGCGTGCGCGTAGAACTACGCCTGCGTTGCCCGCCCCTGACGTTCTTTTAGTCAAGTTCATGGTTTCCCGCCCTTTCTGCGCACTTAACGTACGTACGACGTGTGATTTTGGCGTAAGATCCAGTGCGTACGCGTAGAACTACGCCTGCTTTGCCCGCCCATGACGTTCTTTTACAAGAATATTTCCCGCCCTCTTTTCTCTACGGTGCGCAGTAGGAGAAACATGGCGGAAACACAACAGGTGCTTGATATGAACGACTCCAGTAGTCAGGAATCCCCGGAGCCCCAAACGTCCCGATCCGGAAAGAGGAGATTTAAGGCCTCAAATATGGCATTTCAAGAGATGGTGGAGATGGTGGGAATCTTGCGAAGTAAGGATTATGATGGCAAGCATGGACCATACACCCATCCGAACTTGCGCAAGGCCAGAATCATGGCCAAAGTAGTTAAGACCCTGCATAATCGTTTTGGGGTACGACGGTCAAAAGACCAATTGAGGAAACGGTGGTCCGACCTGAAATTGAGGGAGCCGGATCAATTCAGAAGGATCAAGAAAGTTCTGAAAAAAAGTAAGTACTTGTCGTGTGTTCCTATTTTATGATTATTGCATACAGATCCATATGCTTTACCTTTGTACAATGTAAAAAATTGCTGCTTTCATGTTGTATACAGTAAAAGAATCGTATCGTTTTAACAAACCCTCGTAAATTGTTCGTGGCAAACCTCGTTTATGATACAGGGTTTGAACAGCATTTTTTGGGTGTGTAATTTTTAGGACACAACAAATGATTAGGACATTGTGGTTTAGATGTGTTTCAAAATACAATGACTAGAAAAGAACATTCAGTGTAATTGAAGGAGAGGACACTTGGCAGCTGGGTAAAAACACATCTGCACTCATGAGCAAAGGTGTGGGACACCAGAGAACATTTATTAGGGTAAACCACACGCCACACGGGGTTCCCTGGTATACTTGGGGGGGGGGGGGGGTTGGGCATGTGTGAACCTTCGCACAAAAAGCAAATTATTTGCTTTTTTGGCAAAGTGAATTGATTTCTCATGTCTTCACATTTTGCATCTCTTCATAAACCGACAATTGTACAACACTTCTAATCAAGGTTTCATCTTCCTAGTTCTGGCCTTAAATATCTGTGTGCTAAAGTATACCTTTTTGTTTGTTAATTTCTCATAGGGGAGAAAAGACTCGCAAAGCAGGATCCCAGGGACCGCCACCCTTGCCAGCAGGAATGTGAGGTTAGCCCCATCCCCCCCGTGGATGTGCATGTGGAGGAAGGAGAGGTGGAAGAAGGAGAGGAGATGGGCACCCCACCAGGTGAGTGTCTGACACCACATCGGTAATCGATGTATACCTGCATATTTCCAAACACATTTTTTTACATCTATTTTAGGTGATGTTGTGGTTGTGGAAAGCGACACATTTCCAAGCACCAGTGCCCCCCCCCGAGGATGTCGAGGAAGGAGAGGTTGAGGAAGGAGAGGTGGAGGAAGTAGGGGAGCTGGGCACCCCACCAGGTGAGTGTCTGACACCCCAGCTTGTTGAAATCCATGTATGACTGCATAATTTTTGACCCAATTTTTCCCATCTATTGTAGGTGATGTTCTGTTTGTGGAAAGGGCCCCATTTTCCAGTGACAGCGCACAAAGGCTGATTGGCCAGATAATGGGCTGGAATGGGGAACTAGATGACATGCGAACTAGCCTGGATCTCATGAAGACTCAGATTGACAATATGCAGCTGGAAATGAAGAACATGATCGATATTTTGGGGAGAATATAATCCGTTTCTCCATAATATCGATCATGTTCTTCATTTCCCTTGTTTTAGTTCAAAGATTGTTACTTCACCAATTTTTACGATTGTGGCTGATTGTTGTTTTATACATTTTTCATATTTTTTATAGAAAAATAAAAACCACAAAAAAAAAAAAAAAAAAAAGTTTTTAAAAAATTGAAAAAAAAGCAAACAAAAAAATGTTTGGCAAAGAAAGTTAAATAAACCCAAAAAAAAAATTTAGATCACTAAATATTCAATGGCACATGTGAATGTGGCCAAATTAAAATTTTGAATAATCAACAATGTGTGGCGTATTCTTTCAATGCTTAATACCAGTTTGGGAAAAGGGATTTTGTGTATCCAGTGACAATGGGCCTTATTGAATTTAATGAAAATACACTTGGCACTACAAGTGCACTAGGATAACATAGGAGACAGCACAAACCAAAAGCAAGCAAGAAAACACATTTCAGATTTGAGGTTATTTTATTATTTTCCTCTTTTTAAAAATTAAATATTGGGTGGCATTGCAATGGCCCCCCTACCGTTAAAATAAGTCACATATCTTTCGCGCACTTCACGTGCACTTTGGGGGGCCAAGCCAGTACGGCCAGTATCCAGGCCTGTCATGGATTCTGGACCAACTCCAGCCTCCGGCATTATTCCTGATAAGTAAGTATTGGAGTATTTGTGCAAAAAGTTGTGCAAAATGCAGCACGTAAGGATGACATAGTTCAGTTTGTATTCCGCTAGGTTTAGAGCCGTCAGAAATACACGGAACCGGCTGGCCATTATTCCAAAAGCATTTTCCACCACTCTTCTCGCTCTGGCCAGCCGGTAGTTGAAAACCCTCCTCTCCGGGGTGAGGGCTCTTTGGGGGAATGGCCGCATTATGTGGTTGTCAAGAGCAAAAGCCTCATCCGCGATGAATACGAAGGGTAGTTCCTCCACATTCTCCGAATCAGGTGGCAAGCCCAGGCCACCTGTCTGTAGACGGCGGTAGAACTCCGTCTGGGCGAAGACTCCTCCATCCGACATGCGGCCATTCTTCCCCACGTCCACATAGAGAAATTCATACTGTGCCGACACCACCGCCATTAACACAATACTGTGAAACCCCTTGTAATTAAAAAAGTATGACCCCGAATGGGGTGGTGGCACAATGTGGACGTTCTTCCCATCTATGGCACCACCGCAGTTAGGAAAGTCCCACCGGGTGGCAAAATGGGATGCCACAGTCTGCCATTCCTGTGGCGATGAAGGAAACTGGGGAGGCAAAAAGAAGAAAAAAAACAAAATAAGTACTTTTGCACATTAAACATTGTACATTACAACACAAACTTTATTTCACGCTTCTGCCTAGTCACAGGACACCGATCGTCTGCTCCCTGTCATTGGGAGCAGTGATCAGGGTCATGTCACTGCTAGCCCATCCCCCAGACAGTTAAGAAAAACACTCAACCCAGAACACACTTTAAACCATTCCTTGGCCCCCTTGTGCTTAATAAAACACCTTCACTGCATGTGACATTTTTACAGTAATCAAGACAATTTTTGACAGCATTGATCACTGTATTAATGACAATGGTCACAAAAATGTTTGGAAATTGGCCAATGTGTCCGCCATAATGTGGCAGTCACCAGAAAAACAAAAAACAAAAAAAAAACAAAAAAAAACGGTTAGCAACGCCATTACTACCGTATATACTCGAGTATAGGCCGACCCGAATATAAGCCGAGGCCCCCAATTTACCCCCAAAAAAACTGGCAAACTTATTGACTCGTGTATAAGCCGAGGGTGAGACATGCCTGTCCATCCCTGTGTGTGTGTCCGTCCATCCCTGTGTGTCCGTCCATCCCTGTGTGTCCGTCCATCCCTGTGTGTCCGTCCATCCCTGTGTGTCCGTCCATCCATCCCTGTGTGTGTGTGTGTCCATCCATCCATCCCTGTGTGTGTGTGTCTCCATCCATCCATCCATCCATCCCTGTGTGTGTGTGTCTCCATCCATCCATCCATCCATCCCTGTGTGTGTGTGTCTCCATCCATCCATCCATCCATCCCTGTGTGTGTCTCCATCCGTGTGTGTGTGTGTGTGTGTGTGTGTGTGTGTGTGTGTGTGTGTGTGTGTGTGTGTGTGTGTGTGTGTGTGTGTGTGTGTGTGTCCAGCCTACCTTTGTCCCGAGCCTCCGTCCCGTGCCTTGCCTCCTTGCCTCCGTCCCGTGCCGGGCCTTGCCTCCTTGCATCCGTCCCGTGTCGTGCCTTGCCTTGCCCCCGTCCCGTCCCGTCCCGTGCCGTGCCGTCCCGTGCCCTCTTCGTCGGCGGCCATTGTAAGTTCAAAAGCTGCGCCGCCGCCTTCGCCTGTGATAGGCGGAACACTGAATTTCCCAGCAGCCTGTGTTCCGCCTATCACAGACGTCGTATCATCCTCGTCCGTAGTACGAGGATGATACGACGTCCGTGATAGGCGGAACACAGGCTGCTGGGAAATTCAGTGTTCCGCCTATCACAGGCGAAGGCGGAGCCGGAGGCGCGGCTTTTGAATAGAATGGCCGCTGTCTGTCTGCTCGACACGCTGATCGAGCGGGCAGACAGCGATGACTCGAGTATAAGCCGAGGGGGGCACTTTCAGCCTCAAAAAAGAGGCTGAAAATCTCGGCTTATACTCGAGTATATACGGTATTTTCAAAAATGGCAAGATTTTACAAATGCCAGCAAAATAGACCATATTTACGAAACGATTGAACTTTTAACCAAAACAATCAAGAAACGCTTAAATTGTGATTCATTTTAACACATTTTTGTTTACTAAAAGACTACGTATCAGCATCAAATGATGTCCCAAAAAATCATGGTGATATATTTTTGTGCCTATCTTTCTTTAGAGCGAAAAGAGAGAAAAAAATGCATATTTAGAAAAATGCATTTTGGGTTTGTTGGTGGTTAATCACCAAAACTAAAAAAGCAGAGGTGATCAAAGACAACCAAATACAAAATCGCTTTGTGCTAATAAAATGAAGATAATTTACTAGGAGGAGCCATGTTACAAGGACGCACAATTGTCAATTCAAACAACGCACTGCCAAATCACCCAAAAAAGTGATGAAGGTCAGGAAGGGGGGAAAATCATTCCAGGGTTGAAGTGTGTTAAAAATACAATATATAATTCAACATTAATTTAAGGACACACAGACTCGTTGGAATTATATTAAGTGTGTGTGTGGGGGGGGGGGGATCCAGTTAAAGGACACACAGACCATTTGGGATACTATTAAGGGGGGGGGGGGGGGTGGATTCAGTTAAGGGGACACAGACCATTTGGAATAAGCTTTAAAATGTTTGGTTTTAGGATAAAGCAATAGAATGGAGCTGACAAAAGACATTTTAAGTGACTAGACTAGGTGGATATGGGCCTACCATAGCATGTTGGTGAGGTTTAATGAAGGCAAATATGCATGAAAAACAAAAAAGGAGCATTAAAAGATTGCAGCATGCATGAGGACAAAGGGGACATTCACAGCATATTGCAATCATGGTAATTAGAGATTGAGGAAAGAAATACAAGGCATTAGCAAACATTAAAGACAATAAAATGTGATGTTAAATGCTAAATCTTACCTTAATATAGTCCTCCTGCAGGACCTGTATAATGGCAGAACAGGTCTCTGGGATAATGATCCCCAGAGCCTGGGGGGAGATGCCTGTCGAGAACTTCAAGTCCTGAAGGCTTCTCCCTGTCGCCAAGTAGCGCAACGTGGCGACGAGCCTCTGCTCCGGAGTGATGGCTTGCCGCATGCAGGTATCCTGCCTGCTGATATAAGGGGTCAGCAAAGCCAGCAGACGGTGAAAAACGGGGTCCGTCATCCGGAGATAATTCCTGAAATCATCAGGATTATTCTCCCGGATCTCACGAAGCAAAGGCATGTGCGAGAACTGGTCACGCTGGAGCAACCAATTCTTCGTCCATGAACTCCTCAACACCCCGTCCAAGGACTGTTCTTGGGTTGCAGAATGAACTACAACACCAAGCGCAAGCAAAGCACGAACTCGACGACGAGTACGTACACGCAACATGGCTTCAAAACGTCAGAGCGAACTTAACAGACGTCACTGAAGAACAGCAAGGCCTGTGAAGAGCGAGCTGAAAGTCAGCGAGCGCAGTTAGATCGCACTGCAAAATACAGACACGAACTGACTACACGCACTAAAAAACAGATACAAACCTCACAAGCACAAACTGAAAAGCAGTGAAAAACGTTCTGAAAAATACGAGTCTGAAAAACGCGAATCGTCTCTCACCAAACTTCTACTAACACGAGATAAACACGAAATTAGCAGAAGGAGCCCAAAGGGTGGCGCACTTGGTATTGAACTTCCGTTTTATAGTCTCGTCGGACCTGGTGTACGTCACAGTGGACCAGACGGGCGGACTTTAGTGGGATCGTGTGTAGGCAAGTCCGTTGCGTCGGAACTCTGTCGGAACTCCGGCGGAACTCCGGCGGAACTCCGGCGGAAACTCCTTCGGATTTAAGTCCGCTCGTGTGTACGGGGCATTAGAGTTTATTTTTCCCCAGTGACATAGTGTGACAGGGAGTAATGTGACTGGGCTACGAGAGCAGTGGCAGGTCACAATTGCAACCCCTGCAACCCCTTTAGCTATGTCAGTGGTTGTCACCTGGGAGTTTGAGTAGGAAGAATAATATAAATAATGCACTTACATTTAAAGATGCCAAGGAAAGGTACCAACACAAACAGTTCAATGTCCATGCACTGCCACTCGCACCCACAGAGCTAAATGTAGAAATAAGGTGCATTGTTTTATTATTATTATTATGATGAATATATATTTTTTTATTTAGTGCAACTAACATTCTGTGCAAGTAAATTACATTATGCTGTTTTTTTCTTTTTTTAATCTAATCCAATTTAGCAACAACTTGGTACACCTACCTCTGAGATTGTTAAAACTCTAGTTGAGTCTCTTAGACCAATCCTGGTAAGTTTTTTTTTTTTTCTTATCATGTACGTTTCACTTCTGTATATTTGTGGTTTGCTCAGTGGTAATAGATAATTTTGCATGCAGAACAATATTTTATATCTCCATCTTTGCTTTGGAAAAACATTTCAGGTTAAAGATGGTCGAATAGGCAGATCATGTAAATGTCTACGTTATATTCAGTTTTTTTCAAACTGTTGTGATGTCAGAAATAAAGATTGTTGGGAAAATGTTTACCTAAGTTTGTTTTATAAATTATCACAGTGGTGTTTTTGTATTACCAGTTTACAGATTTGTTTGTAATATTATATGTATGTTTTGTATGGATATATTGTTATTGCATGCCCTGTAGGTCATAAAACACCACAGTTTTATTTGGCTGGAGGCTGACATGAGAAAACAGCATTTGTTTCATAATATTTCAAAAGCAGGGGGTAGTGGCATAGGATAAACAGAATATATATGAGTCCATGAATTACATGCCCAGACTGTATAGTGGGTTCCAGCTAAGAACAAGGGATTGGTTTAGTGTTAAGAGATTGGCTTAATATCGACTAGGCTAGAAAATTGCCTCAAGCCTTGGCCTTAGAGCCATACCACTGCATTTTAAACTGACCCCTAAAAGTACTTGCAAGCATTTTTAACTCTGTTGTTACATAAACACGTTTTAGAAATTATTGAGTTTGCTTTAAAGTGCACTTGTGCTAAGACTATTGAAAACAGAGTAATGATGTATTCTTAACAACTAGTAAGAGAGCTTTAAAACAAGTCCCTACTAATCTCTCTAACTTCATGTAGAATTATGTAATTTATCCTCAAAGATCACAACAAAGACTTGAATTTTAATCAGTTTCTAACAGCTTAGGTCGCTGTTTGGTTGCATTCGAAGTCTGACACGCTGCCAGATCTCTGCAACCATACAACAGTTGGGAAAAAATAGGTAATTTCAGTGCTTGGACATTGAATATGAATTTTCGAACAATGACTACAAATACGAATTCTGCATAAGGTTTCATTTAGAGAAGTAAGTACTGTTTTGCAGCATAGAAGTCATTGAGAGATTGTTTAACGTATTTTTAATGATTGTTTGGAATATGTAAATACTTTAACCCCTTGCCGACCGTATTTGCTCTCCTGTACATGATCATGTACTGTACCTAATACATGATCCTGCACTTCTAGGTCTATGGCGCACACGCACATCCACAGCAACCTGCTCCCGCTGTGATTGGACATAGCGGGAGCCAGTCATCTGGTCTGGCATACTCGATGTTGGTCAGAACCCGCCAATCATTCAGAATAGAAGCAGAACAGCGGTTTGCTTATGTAAACAAGGCAGACTTCTGTTCTGTCAGTAGGGATGGTAGTAATCCTCTGTTTCTGCAAAGCAGGAACATGGATCTTTGCCTTCCCATAGTATAAGCACCCCCCTCCCCCACAGTAACCAACATTTTAGGCACACATTTAACCCTTTGATCACCCCTGATGGTAACCCCTTCCCTGCCAGTGTCATTAGTACAGTGACAGTGCAGATTTTTAGAACAGTTCACTGTATTAGTGTCACTGGTTCCCAAAAAAGTGTCACTTAGTGTCCAATTTGTCTTCCGCAATGTCACAATCCCATTATAAGTCGCTGAACGTTACCATTACTAGTAAAAAAAATTAAAATAAATTAAAATTCCATAAATGTATCCAAAGCCTGTAGATGCTATAACTCTTGTGCAGACCAATCAATATACACTTATTGGGATTGCTTTACCAAAAATATGTAGCATAATACATATTGGCCTAACTTTATGAAGAAATTAGATTTTTCTTTCTTTTTTTTATTGGATGTTTTAAAGCAGAAAGAAAAAAATATAGTTTTTTTCCCCCAAAATTGTTAGTCTTTTTTGTTTATAGCACAAAAAATAAAAAACGCAGAAGTGATCAAATATCACCAAAAGAAAGCTCTATTTTGGGAAAAAAGGACATACATTTTATCTGAGTACAGCATCACACGACCACGCAATTGTTAGTTAAAGTAATGCAGTGCCGTATTGCAAAAAATGATCTGGTCATGAAGGAGTTTCAGAGCTGAAGTGGTTAATGTGCAAAGTCTTGACATACAGTTGTGCTCATAAGTTTACATACTCTGGTAGAATTTATGATTTCTTGGCGTGTTCTTGGAGTGTTTGGCTGAAGCCTTTCATAATCATTTAACTGTGTTTACTCTTTTTAAATCATAATCACAACAGGAACTACCCAAATGACCCTGATCAAAAGTTTACATACCCCAGTTCTTAATACCGTGTATTTCCCCCTTTAACATCATGGACAGCTTGATTTTTTGGTGGTATTTGTGAATGAGGCTTTTTATCCTCTCAGATGGTAAAGCTGCTCATATCCTCTCAGATGGTAAAGCTGCCCATTCCTCTAGGCAAAAAGCCTCCAGTTCCTGTCAATTCTTGGGCTGTCTTGCATGAACTGCACATTTGAGATCTCCCCAGAGTGGCTCAATGGTATTGAGGTCAGGAGACTGAGATGGCCACTTCAAAGCCTTCACTTTATTCTGCTGTAGCCAATAACAGGTCTGTGTTTTGGATCATATTGTCATGTTGGAATGTCCAAGTACGTCCCATGCGCAGCTTCCTGGCTGATGAATGCAAATGTTCCTCCAGTATTTTTTTTATAACATACTGCACTCATATTGCCATCAATTTTGACCAAATTTCTTGTGCCTTTGTAGCTCAAACATCCCCAAAACATCAACGATCCACCTCTGTGTTTCACAGTGTGAATGGTGTACCTTTCATCATAGGCCTTGACTCCTCTCCAAAAGAAGTGTTTATAGTTGTGGTCAAAAAGCTCAGTTTTGGCCTCATCACTCAAAATTACTTTGTGCCAGAAGGTTTAAGGCAGTTCTCTGTGGCATATTGTAAGCGGGAAAATTTGTGGCATTTGCATGGCAATGGCTTTCTTCTGGGGACTCGACCATACAGCCCATCTTTCTTCAAGTGCCTCCTTATTCTGCATCTTGAAACAGCCCCACCACATGTTTTCAGAGAGTTCTGTATTTCCCCTGAAGTTATTTGTGGGTTTTCCTTGACATCCTAAACTATTTCCCTGGCAGTTGTGGCTGAAATTTTAGTTGGTCTACCTGACCATGGTTTGGTTTCAACAGAACCCTTCATTTTCCACTTCTTGATTCAAGTTTGAACACTGCCGATTGGCATTCTCAATTCCTTGGATATCTTTTTATATCCCTTTCCTGTTTTATACAGTTCAACTACCTTTTTCCACAGATCCTTTGACAATTCTTTTGCTTCCGCCATGACTCAGAATTCAGAAATGTCAGTGCAGCACTGGATGAAAGATGCAAGGGTCTGTCGGTAGTCCAGAAACTCATTGACCATTTATAGACACACACTAAATACAAGCAAACAGATCACAGATGAGGATGGTTACCTTTAATAGCCATTTAAACTCCTTAGTGTCAACTTGTGTGCATGTTAACAGGCCAAAATCACCAGGGCATGTAAACTTTTGATCAGGGTCATTTGGGTAGTTTCTGTTGTGATTATGATTTAAAAAAGTAAACACAGCTGAGTGATAATAAATGGCTTCAATCGAACACTAACAATGAATGAAAGAAATGTTTTTGTGTTATTCATATTCTCTGAAAAATGCCCAAGAAATCATAAATTCTGCTAGTGTATGTAAACTTATGAGCACAACTGTAGTTGCACTTTAGGAACCAGAACATACAAATGCATCTCAATAAAAAACTGTTATATGATTGCATAGTTGTTGCACAAAACTCATACACATAGAACATCTTTTAGATAACATGATACAAAGTGGGGTTGATTTACTAAAACTGGAGAGTGCAAAATCTGGAGCAGCTGTGTATGGCAGCCAATTATCTTCTAACTTCAGCTTGTTCAATTAAGCTTTGGCAAAAAAACAAACAAATGGAAACTGATTGGTTTTAGTACAAAGCTGCACCAGATTTTGCACTCTCCAGTTTTAGTAAATCAACCCCAGTGACAGCATATAGGACATATTTACTGGAAAAAGTTCAGGATGGACCACTGATACTATGATTTGGCCTCATTATGTTTCATTTCTCAGTTTGTAGTGTTGGAATGTATTCACTGATCAAAGATCTGAGCTAAAAGGTGTATGTAATTGACTGGTTAAATACTCTCAACACAACAAAGCATATAATTTATTTTCATTGTTATATATGTATTTCAGGATAAATCTGGCCTTTCTAAACCACTTATGGAAACTCTCTGTGGTTCGGTATGATAAAGTGTTACTGAATGATTAATTTAGTATTGCACGTGCTGACTTATTTATCAATGATAACTATTTTCCCTAGTAAAATGCAATTGCAAATCAGACTATACTGCATTTAAAAATATAGTAAACAAAGTAAAACCATGTATAGATTATTGTATCCTAGTGTAAGCCTTTAACTGTAATGGTTAAGAATGGCAATAATGTAAAAACTGCAAATGCTGGATAGTATAGAAACAGGTTATAACCTGCTAAAGGTATGGAATGCAGGTCTTGTTCTCTCTTTGAGTACTCAGTACAGTGATGCCAAGAGTAGAAAAGCATGCTTCACATATCTTTCAGAAGATTGGGTGCATACAATTTCTTATTTTTGATCCTTATATGTCCCAAAATTCTGTGTTTAACATACATGCTCAAATATGAACTGGTTTGGCCTGGAAATATACATTCTTATTGGAGTCTCCTTGCTTTTTAAAGTGTATTGCACAGCAGGAGCGGCCATCAAAATGCAGCCACTTCTGTGTTAAGTGACACATTTAGGTCTGCAAGTGTCATTGAGTAATACAATGTAACAATTTATTGTTAAACTGTATTTACTATTTAATTCATTTACAGATCAAATAAGCATCAGCTAAAGAAACTTAAAAGTGTTACTAAACCCACAACGGTAAAATCAGTCTGTATATGCAGTAAAGCAATGGTCCCCAATCTTGTTGGCACCGGGTACAGGCTGCGTGGAAGAAAATTATGCCAAGGCCCGTGGGGGGTGGGGCAGCAATTTTTCACAGGCAATTTGTTGTGGCAATGGCGGGTGTTGGTGCTTTAATCATCACGGCACCAAGAGATTCTACAAAAACATTTTTTTTTCTGTTCCTAGACACTGAAACTCAGAAATGCTAATAGCCTAAAATAGTGTGCATGGACACATAGGATCACACTGTTTAGTCTCTAGCAGCAGATAAAAACGCTAATAATAGCTTCTAGGTGCTTAACAAAACGCTAGTGTGCATAGAGCCTAAAACAAAGAAATAAAGTCTAGGTAAAGAACTTGATCATCATGCTCACAGCTTTTTAGCCTCTTTCTAGTCTTTATTTAGTCACATTTGTTAAAATCCTCACCTAGTTAGTTGATATACACTGAGCAAAATTAGAAATGCAATATTTTTGCGTTTGCCCCATTTATCATGATGGTTTTTGACAGTTTGTGCAGAAATTCTTTGGTTACGCAAACCGATTGTTGCAGCAGCTGTCCGGGTGGCTGGTCTCGGATGATCTTGGAGGTGAAGATGCTGGATGTGGAGGTTGTGGGTTGGTGTAGTTACACGTGGTCTGTGGTTATGAGGCCGGATGGATGTACTGCCAAATTCTCTGAAACACCTTTGGAGACGGCTTATGGTAGAGAAATGAACATTCAATTCATGCAGTCAGCATGACAATTGCACACCCCCTCAAAACTTGCGACATCTGTGGCATTGTGTTGTGTAATAAAACTTCACATTTTAGAGTGGACTTTTATTGTGGCCAGTCTAAGGCACACATTTGCAATAATCATCCTGTCTAATCAGCATCTTGATATGCCACACCTGTGAGGTGGATGGATTATCTCGGCAAAGGAGATGTGCTCACTAAAGCCGCGTACACACGGGCGGACTGTCTGCCCAACTTAGTCCGCCGAAACACATTTCAGCGGACAGTCCGCTCGTGTGTGGGCTTCAGCTGACTTTTTCAGCGTGCAGTCTGGCGGACTAAGTATTTCGGAATGTTGGAAATACTGTCCGTCGGACTCGCATTTCAGCGGACAGTCCGCCCGTGTGTGTGCCAGTCCGCTGTACTTTTGAAATGAGCGGACTTTTCCCGCCCGGAGAAAAGTCTGCTCATTTCGAGCGGGTATCCAGGTAGGCGGGGCCCGCGAAGGAGACGTCGCTGGCCCCACCGCCTGGTATGGACTTAAAGGGGAACCCCAGCGCCGGAAAAAATCGGCGTGGGGATCCCCCCAAAGTCCACAACAGACCCTTGTCCGAGCACGCCACCCCGGCCGGCCAGGAAAGGGGGGCGAGCGAGCGCCCCCCCTCCTGAGCCGTACCAGGCCGCGTGCCCTCAACATGGGGTTGTGCCTTGGGGAAGGGGGGGCCGCGCGGCCCCCCCACCCCAAAGCACCTTGTCCCCATGTTGATGAGGACAAGGGCCTCTTCCCGACAACCCTGGCCGTTGGTTGTCGGGGTCTGCGGGCGGGGGTCTTATCGGAATCCGGGAGCCCCCTTTAATAAGAGGGCCCCCGGATACCGGCCCCCCACCCTATGTGAATGAGTATGGGGTACAATGTACCCCTACCCATTCACCTGTGAAAAAAAGTACAAAAAAAACACAACACAGGGTTAAAATATTTTATTGCACAGCTCCGGGGGTCTTCCGTCTTCGGGGGTCTTTTCGCCGGACTCCTCCGCTATCTTCTTGTAGCTCTTTTGCTATCGGAGGAGTCCGGCTTTCTTCCTCGCCGTCGGCCTCTTCTCCCGACTTCGGGGGTCTTGTCCCCCTCTTCGGTTCTTCTGCCGGGCCACCGCGCCTTCTTATAGCTCTTTTACAGGCGGTGGCCCGGTCTTCTGTCGCCGCCGTCGCCGCCGCCTTCCGTTCTTCTTCTTCTTCTCCAGGAGATGTTGCCTCGACGATCTCTCCGGCCGGAATGCCAGGGCCGCGCTCCGCTGCCACTTATATAGGGACAATGGGGCGGTGTCACATGGCTTTATGTCACATGGGTTGGTCACATGGGTTGATGTCACATGGGGACTATGACATCATAAGGGGGCGGGGTCACCATGTGACCAACCCATGTGACATAAAGCCATGTGACACCGCCCCATTGTCCTTATATAAGTGGCAGCGGAGCGCGGCCCTGGCATTCCGGCCAGAGAGATCGTCGAGGCAACATCTCCTGGAGAAGAAGAAGAAGAAGAAGAAGAAGAATGGAAGGCGGCGGCGACGGCGGCGACAGAAGAACCGAAGAGGGGGACAAGACCCCCGAAGTCGGGAGAAGAGGCCGGCGGCGAGGAAGAAAGCCGGACTCCTCCGCTAGCAAAAGAGCTACAAGAAGATAGCGGAGGAGTCCGGCGAGAAGACCCCCGAAGACAGAAGACCCCCGGAGCTGTGCAATAAAATATTTTTCACATAGGGTGGGGGGGCCAGTATCCGGGGGCCCCCTTATTAAAGGGGGCTCCCGGATTCCAATAAGCCCCCCGCCCGCAGACCCGGACAACCAACGGCCAGGGTTGTCGGGAAGAGGCCCTTGTCCTCATCAACATGGGGACAAGGTGCTTTGGGGTGGGGGGGCCGCGAGGCCCCCCCTTCCCCAAGGCACCCCCCATGTTGAGGGCACGCGGCCTGGTACGGCTCAGGAGGGGGGGCACTCGCTCGCCCCCTTTCCTGGCCGGCCGGGTAGCGTGCTCGGACAAGGGTCTGTTGTGGACTTGGGGGGGACCCCCACGCCGATTTTTTTCGGCTTTGGGGTTCTCCCTTTAAGTCCATACCAGGCGGCGGGGTCAGCGACGTCTCCTTCGCGGGCCCCGCCTACCTGGAGACGCGCTCGAAATGAGCGGACTTTCCTCCGCGTGTGTGGGCGAGTCCGTTCATTTCAAAAGTAGGGCGGATAGTATGGCGGACTTAGTCCGCCGTATTAGTCCGCTCAAAAAGTGCCGTGTGTGGGCAAGTCCATTCATTCGAAAGTATGATGGACTGTCCGTCGGATTGTCTGACGGACTAAGTTGGCCAGACAGTCCGCCAACAATATTTGAGAGAAATAGGCCATTTGTGTACATAGAAAAAGTCATAGATCTTTCAGTTCAGCTCATGATAAATAGGAGCAAATACAAATGTGTTGCGCTTATAATTTTGCTCAGTGTATTTACAGATCATAGATCTGGAGTCTGTTGCAAATGTTATCAGCCCATACCAAAATAATAATTAAAGGGGTAAGCATTCAAGGCATGTATTTAAAAGGCTGTAATCAGTATAACAAAATATCACCTTTTTTTTTAGATAGCACCTGCTCTTACCCCAGATTGTTTACCTGCACTCCTGGCAGTAAGTATAACATTACATATACATACACAGATGATGTTTTAATTGCATTCAGATATGTTATGTAAGCAATAGACATGTAGCTAATTATTCAATTTGAATGTACAATGTCCCACTTAGGTGCATACAAAATAGCTAGCATAATAAAAATAATAATTGCACTTTTTTCATGCCTGCAAGTTGGCAAGTTATGCCCATAACTGCAGGCAGTCATATTCTAACTGTCTACATCTGGATAAATAGTACTTTCACCAGATGAAATGACCATTGTTAGGTGAGTGTGTAATATTAACCGCTTCCGGACCAGCCAGTGCAGTAATACTGCAGCAGGTTGGTTCCCCTGTGCAAGCCATCGTAGCTAATGCTCAAGGGGCGCGATGCCAGGTTCCCGTGATTACTCGTGACAGAGCGAGAAGGGGAGATCGGTGTTCATACTAAGTATGAACACCGATCTCTCTCCTCCCCTAGACAGTCCCATCCCCCTCACAGTTAGAACACACCTAGGGTACACAGTTAACCCCTTGATCATCCGCTAGTGTTAACTCCTTCCCTGCCAGTGACATTTATACAGTAATCAGTGCATTTTTATATCACTGATCGCTGTATAAATGTCACTGGTCCCAAACATTTGTCAAAAGTGTCTTATTTGTCTACCGCAGTCCCGATAAAAATCGCAGATCAAAGCCATTACTAGTAAAAAAAACTAATAATAAAAATGCCATAAATCTATCCCCTATTTTGTAGATGCTATAACTTTTGTGCAAACCAATCTATATATACGCATATTGCGATTTTGTTTTACCAAAAAAATGTAGAAGAATACATATCAGCCTAAACTGAGGAAACATATATATATATATATATATATATAAACCTAAAAAATACAGCGCTGTTCCTATGTAAACTTAATGTGAAGTAATGAAACAAAAAAAAAAAAAAAATTGTGAATTATAAACGCAGAAGCAGCTTTAACCGTGAGATACCCACAATTCAAATAATTATTCCCAAATAAGCTGCGCTATACTGATCCGATAAATGCTATGTGAAGCAAATGAGTGAATAAATAAAGCATGAAATCAAAAAATATTAACAAAGTGCAGACAGGGAAATGCATATACTAATGTTCAAATATTAGTCCTTCATCCCATCAACAAAAAACGTTTTGCTTGTAATCTCCAACGTGTTTTAAACACACCACACCGATATAGGAAAAGTGTCATCAGAGTTTGCAGGAAAAAAGAGGACTTCCACCACCAACACTACTGCCGCTTACCAGCTACACTGATCCCATCTCAGAGACCAGATATCGCCAAATCAAAAACGCTTCCTCTGAGTCAGGACTGCATGGAGGGTGTATCCTCTTTAAGCACTTGGTTCAAATGGTTAGAAGAATCCTACGGCCACACCGCTTATTCCAATGGTTAGAAAAATCCTACGGCCACACCGCTCATTGCCCAGCACATATAATAACGAAAGGAATCGCCATAGTGTGATATAGTCACGAAATTTAATATAATAAAAAAGATTGCACTTACATCAAGTAGAAAATACTTTGCTTTGTAAAACAAACAAATTCGCCGGCCGGCTTAGTAACGCTGCCCGTCGCTTCCGGGTCCAGCGTAGATCGCGGTGACGTCAGTACGTCGCTCCTCCCTACGCCGTTTCGTTATAGGTAACGTCTTCCAGGGGCACAGGTGGCGTACTGACTCACCGCATTAAATAGCACTGTGTACAATTAACTCCGCCCCGCTCTGAGCTTCCATTGACCATGTCAGTTAAGGGCAAGATTCCCTATAATGTGGGCGGAAATGAGATCACTTCCGCCACATGTGATCAGCTGTAATGAGATCACTTCCGCCCCATGTGATCAGCTGTAATGAGATCACTTCCGCCCCATGTGATCAGCTGTAATGAGATCACTTCCGCCACATGTGATCAGCTGTAATGAGATCACTTCCGCCACATGTGATCAGCTATATTGTAAACAACATCGGCCATATTAAATCTAAAAGTAACCATATTAGATCTGGGCAAAAATTACTTTATATCAAACCGAACGCCAGGATATGCATTGACCTTGCGGCCAGCACATTCAAATCAATAGGCATATCGGAGCAAGGGAAAATAATTAATTAATTTGAGACAAAAAAGACAATATATAAATTATCTAAAAAATAAAATGAAAATTATTTTAAAAGACAAAAATATAAAAAAAATTTATAAAATAAGGGAAAAAAAGGTTTAATTCCCTTACATTATTATTTCTACCTATAGGATTACCAGCCACTATTCTACACATTTCTGAGGGGAACCTATAAAAAATATAGAAAATATATAAGGACCCCATTTAATTCAAATGGATCATATATGGTATGTCAGAAACCTTTCTTTTAAGATTGTTTATTGGTGGGCTATTTATGTAAATTGCCACCCCACAAATAATAATAACAAACGTTAATCTGCCATCATAATAGTGGGGCTCTCTAAAGACACCTCAAGAGAAAATTCATTTTATTAGAAAAAATAGTAAAAATAGTAAAAATAAATGGAGAGCAAAATTCATGTTACTTGGTCATAGAGAAACTCACAGTGGGTTCACAGCTTATCTTATCACCTGCCATCTAACTATTATCAATAAAAGCGTTAACATCCACTTCCACATTAAGGCCATAAGGAGTATAACAACGTACCCTATGTATCCAAGTCATTTCTAACTTGGATAATTCTCTTACCAGAGAGCTTCCCCTCCAATGAGCACTGTATTTATCTATTCCCAAGAACAACGTGTTAGCTGGGTTGCGATTATGATGAATAGCATAATGTTTTGACACTGAGTGAAATCTGAACCCGTTTCTTATATTGGTTAGATGTTCACCCAAACGCACCTGCATGGTGCGTTTGGTCCTACCTATATATTGGAACCCACAGGGACATTGTAAGAGATACACCACCCCCGTGGAACTACATGTGATGAACGGTTCGATTATGTGTTCCCTAGATGTACTTGTAGAAATGAAAGATTCAGTTTTCCTCTGTTTATTTTTGTTTAGTGCGCAAATTTGGCATTTGCGACACTGATGATATCCTGACATGTTCTGGAAAAAAGATATCTTTTTAGTGGGCGGATCTACAGCATTCGGAGCAATTCTATCTCGGAGCGAGGGTGCTCCCCTAAACACCACCTGAGGTTTAGCCGGTAAAAAAGTTTTAATGATCCTATCATTCCCCAACAGATGCCAATGTTTGCAAAGCAATTTTTTAATGAGGTAATGTTGAGTTGAAAATGTGGTAATGAAAGGTATAACCGGTCTCTCCCTCTTTTTCTTATTGTTGTTTGGGCCTACAGTTAGCAAGATAGAACGATCGATCTCTCCTATTTGGTGCATTATCTGATTCAACGACTCAACCTCATAGCCCTTCTCTATTAATCTGTTTTTAATTATATCTGCCTGCAGCTTATAATCAACGAGGTCAGTACAGTTTCGCCTCATTCTCAAAAATTGACTCTTTGGGACCGAGTCCAACCATACCTCATGATGGCAACTCCCTTTGGGTATAAACGCATTCCTATCAGTCTTCTTGAAAAAAGAGACTGTCTTAAGTGTATCACCACTCTTCCAAATAGTTAAATCCAAAAAGTTAATTCTCTCTTGATTAGCCTCATATGTGAACTTAATACCTCTCTCATTATTGTTTAAGTTAATAAAAAATTCTTCCAATTCCAAAACTGTCCCATCCCATAGGAGGAGGACGTCATCTATATATCTAGCCCAAAAGGACAGATGAGGACTCTTGTCCTTATAGACGACGTCCTCCTCCCACTTGGCCAAAAACAAATTGGCGAGGCTGGGGGCATATTTTGCCCCCATAGCTACACCGCGAATTTGTCGGTAGTATTCTTGTTCAAACCAAAAATAATTATGATTGGCCGCGTAATCCAAAAGATCCATAATGAATGTTCATTGCACCTTAGATGTAGTGGAGAAACCCTCCAAAAAATATTTTACCGCAGAGATTCCCATGGCATGCGGAATTATAGTGTACAAGGAAGACACGTCTGCTGTTACTAGGAAGGTGGAGACACCCACTTTTAATTCTGACAGTAAATTAATTACATGTCTGGTGTCCTTGATGTATGATGGCATACATTGAACCAAGGGTTGAAGAAAGAAGTCTATGTACTTGCCCACCCGGGCCGTGACGGAGTCAATACCACTCACGATCGGACGGCCCGGGGGGCAAGTAAGACTCTTGTGGATCTTGGGAAGATAATACAAAACTGGGGTTCGTGGTGCTTTAGGGATCAAAAAGATTTTTTCTTTTTCATTTAATATACTCAAACGAGAACCCTTATCCACCAATAATTGCAACGTTTTTTTATATTGAATGACCGGATTACCCGCCCACATTATAGGGAATCTTGCCCTTAACTGACATGGTCAATGGAAGCTCAGAGCGGGGCGGAGTTAATTGTACACAGTGCTATTTAATGCGGTGAGTCAGTACGCCGCCTGTGCCCCTGGAAGACGTTACCTATAACGAAACGGCGTAGGGAGGAGCGACGTACTGACGTCACCGCGATCTACGCTGGACCCGGAAGCGACGGGCAGCGTTACTAAGCCGGCCGGCGAATTTGTTTGTTTTACAAAGCAAAGTTTTTTCTACTTGATGTAAGTGCAATCTTTTTTATTATATTAAATTTCGTGACTATATCACACTATGGCGATTCCTTTCGTTATTATATGTGCTGGGCAATGAGCGGTGTGGCCGTAGGATTTTTCTAACCATTGGAATAAGCGGTGTGGCCGTAGGATTCTTCTAACCATTTGAACCAAGCGCTTAAAGAGGATACACCCTCCATGCAGTCCTGACTCAGAGGAAGCGTTTTTGATTTGGCGATATCTGGTCTCTGAGATGGGATCAGTGTAGCTGGTAAGCGGCAGTAGTGTTGGTGGTGGAAGTCCTCTTTTTTCCTGCAAACTCTGATGACACTTTTCCTATATCGGTGTGGTGTGTTTAAAACACGTTGGAGATTACAAGCAAAACGTTTTTTGTTGATGGGATGATGGACTAATATTTGAACATTAGTATATGCATTTCCCTGTCTGCACTTTGTTAATATTTTTTGATTTCATGCTTTATTTATTCACTCATTTGCTTCACATAGCATTTATCGGATCAGTATAGCGCAGCTTATTTGGGAATATATATATATATCTTTTTTTTTTTTTTTTTTTTGAGATATTTAATATAGCAGAAAGTAAAAGATATTGGGGGTTATTTACTAAAGGAAAATCCACTATGCACTGCAAGTGCACTTGGAATTAAAGTCGCTGTAGATCCGAGGGGGACATGCAATGCATTTACAGTGACTGCACTTCCAAGTGCACTTTCAGAGTGAATTTGCCTTTCGTAAATAATAATTGTGTTCTTTTTTCAAAATTGTCGCTCTTCTTTTGTTTTAATAAAAACAGCAGAGTTGATCAAATACCACCAAAAGAAAGCTCTATTTGTGGGAAAAAAAAGGGGCATACATTTTGTTTGGGTGCAGCATGGCATGACTTCACAATTGTCAGTGAAAGTGACACAGTGCCGTATCACAAAAAAATTGCCTGGTCAGGAAGGGGGGAAATTCTTCCGCGGCTGAAGTGGTTAAAAAGTATGCTCCATGCCTAATGAAAGGTCATTTACAAACAGGTGCAACTGCTATTCGAGTGTGCTTGGTGTGCTCAAGTGAAATTGATAATTGATCAGAAAATAGTGTGTTCAAGAGAGACTGTAGAGAATATGAGGTCTGGACTGTTTACAAAGCCTCTGTATTGTGTCAGTAAGTGAGGGCAGGAGGACCAGAAAGGGTCTCTTGCCAGGGACTAGGGATGAGCCGAACACCCCCCGGTTCAGTTCGCATCAGAACTTTTGAACGGACCCCAAATTCGTACGAACGTTAGAACCCCATTGAAGTCTATGGGACTCGAACGTTCGAAATTAAAAGTGCTAATTTTAATGGCTAATATGCAAGATACTGTCCTAAAAAGGGTTTGAGGACCTGGCTCCTGCCCCAGGGGACATGGGTCAATGCAAAAAAAGTTTTAAAAACGTCCGTTTTGGCGGGAGCACTGATTTTAATGATGATTAAAGTAAAAAAAAGTGAAATATTCCTTTAAATATCGTGCCTGGGGGGTGTCTTTAGTATGCCTGTGAAGTGCCACGTCTTTCCCGTGTTTAGAACAGTCCCTGCACAAAATGACATTTAACGGAAATAACGTCATTTCAAACTGCTTGCGATTTTAATGTTATATCTGGTTCCTGCAATATGGTTGAAAATCATTGAGAAAAATGGCATGGGTAGCCCTCCCTGCCCATTACCAGCCCCTTTGGGTCTTGTACGGATATTAAGGGGAACCCCGTACCCATATTAAAAAAATGAAATACGTGTGGCCCCCATGCCCTATATACTCAAAACAGCAGTATACAGGCGGTGTAAACAAGATAGAGACTGTGTAGATTGTTGTGTTAAGTTGAATCTGTTTGTAATTTTCAACTGGTACATTTTTAAAGTGTAGCTCCAGTCCAAAAACGATTTTTAAGCTTTTTGGAAAACATAGGGAAGGGTTATCACCCCTGTATAATTTGTTTTGCCGTCCGTATTTTTCCATCTCACTTGCTGTTGTCTCCTTCCGTTTGCAAGTAGGAGATGTTTGTAAGTTGGATGTTTGAAAGTAGGGGCCTGCCCTATATGCTCTGCAGAAATGGCGGAACAAGGTGTTGGTTTTGTCACAACATTGTAAGCCCTCAAAGTGACTCTTGGTGGGCGCTGGAGCGCCCTGCTGTGAACGATTATATCAAGAAATGTAATTACATGCCATTGTTGAACAGTGGTAGAAAAATTGGGCCTTTGGTGGTTGTGGTGCTGGTGCCACAACACTATAAGTCCTCACAGTTACTCTGGGTGGGCACAGGAACGGGCCCTCCTGTGAAATATTATATCAAGAATTGTAATTACATGTCCCTGTTAAACAAGGGCTGAAAAATTGGGCTGCTGGCACTGGTGCTGGTACCACGACACTGCAACCTCTTCCATATATTCTAGTTGTAGTGCAAGAATGAGCCCTGCTGCAAAGCATTGCATCAAAAATTTTAATCAAACGCCCCTGTTAAACAGGGGCAGAAAAATTGGGCCTTAGGCACTGGTGCTGGTGCCACAACACTGCAACCTCTCCCATTTACTCTAGTTGTGGTGCAGGAATGAGCCCTGCCGCAAAGCATTGCATCAAAAATTGTAATTAAACGCCCCTGTTAAACAGGGGCAGAAAAATTGGGATGATGGCATCACCCAGAACCAAAAATGTTCTTCCAACATATCAGCGAGGAGGAAGAGGATAGACAATCAACATAACAGGACAGTCACTCAGGATCAGCATAGGCAGTCTTGAAGGGATGTGATATTAAAAAAAAAAATATTTGGTTACATCAGCTTCAGGTGCTTGGTAGCTGTGGGTGATCCAAGACTGATTCATCTTGATGAAGGTCAGTCGATCAACTGATTCGGTGGATAGGCGCACCCTGTGATCGGTAACAAAGCCACCAGCAGCACTGAAGTTGCGTTCCGAAAGAACGCTGGATGCAGGACAGGCCAGTAGCTCAATTGCATACTGTGCAAGCTCTGGCCAGTGATCCATCCTCAAGACCCAGTAAGCCAGAGGATTTTCAGTGGGAAAGGTGTCCAAGTCTGACCTTGCCCATAGGTATTCCTGCACCATGTAAATCAGACGCTGGCGATGGTTGCTGGAACCGATCATACCTTGGGGCTGCGGACTAAAAAATTGTCTGAAAACATCGGTCAGACGGCCACCTTCTCCACAGCTCCTTCTGACCGATGCCTCAGCAACACGTTGTCCAGGACCAGGAGTTTGTAACCTCCCAGTCTCTGGGAATGCGTTGCACAGACCTTTCTGCAAGGCCTCCCGGAGATGTCTCATCCTCTGCTCCCTCTGCGATGGCAAGATAAGGTCGGCAACCTTACCCTTGTACCGTGGATCAAGGAGAGTGGCCAGCCAGTAATGGTCCCTCTCCTTGATCCGAAGAATACGAGGATCCTTCCGCAGGCTTTGCAGGATCAGGGAGGCCATGCAGCGTAGGTTAGCTGAGGCATTCGGTCCGGAGTCCTCTGGGTCACTAAGGACAACATGATCCACAGCTACCTCCTCCCAGCCATGTACAAGTCCACGGGTTTCTTGGGACTGTAAATCATCCCTACAAGACTGCTGCTGCTGCTGATGCTGAGTGCCAGCCTCCACCTCCATGCTGACACAATCATCCTCCTCCTCCTCCTCCTCCTCCTCCTCCTCCTCCTCCTCCTCATCCTCTTCCTGTGTGATGGGTGGCACAGCAGGAACACTGTCTGGATAAAGGGGGCGTTGAGAGGCAAGGAAGTCCTCCTCTTCCTGCCTCTGTTCTGCCTCAAGTGCCCTGTCCATTATTCCACGCAGCGTATGCTCCAAGGGGTGGACAAGAGGTACAGTGTCACTGATGCATGCACTGTCACTGCTCACCATCCTTGTGGCCTCCTCAAATGGTGACAGGACAGTGCATGCATCCCTGATCATGCCCCACTGGCATGGTGAGAAAAAACCGAGCTCCTCTGACCCTGTCCTGGTGCCGTAGTCGCACAGGTACTCATTGATGGCCCTCTGCTGCGTGTGCAGCCACTGCAGCATGGCCAATGTTGAGTTCCACCTGGTGGGCATGTCACATATAAGGCGGTTCTTGGGCAGGTTCAACTCCTTTTGGAGCTCAGCCAGCCGAGCACAGGCATTAAATGATCGGCGGAAATGCACACAGACTTTCCTGGCCTGCTTCAGGACATCCTGTAAGCCCGGGTACCTGCCCAAGAACCGCTGCACCACCAGGTAAAGGACATGAGCCACACAGGGCACATGGGTCAGTTGTCCCTGTCGGGGGCGGAGAGGAGGTTGGTGCCATTGTCGCAAACCACCATTCCTGGCTTAAGCTGGCATGGTGTCAACCACCTCTCGGCCTGCCCCTGCAGAGCTGACAAAACTTCCGCCCCAGTGTGGCTCCTGTCCCCCAAACAAACCAGCGCAAGCACGGCATGGCATCGTTTTGCCTGCGTACTTGCGTAGCCCCTGGAACGCCTACGGAGCACCGCTGGTTCTGAGGACAGAGCACTGGAAGAGGTCATGGAGGAAGAAGAAGAGTATGGGGTGAAGGAGAGAGGTGTGTCACAACCAATAGTAGCATTTTGGAGGCGTGGTGGCGGAACAACCTCCAACACTACTGCACCTTGTCATGCATCCTTCCCAGCTGCCAGATGAGTGACCCAATGGGCCATGAAAGACAGGTAACGTCGCTGTCCATACCTGCTGGACCATGAGTAAGCGGTAATATTCTACACCTTCATTCCTCTCAGAGCAGGTTTCAGAGAGGACTGAAGGTCTAGTGGGGTTGGAGATCCCAGCTGATGAGGAGCAAGGAGAGGTCCGCTTTGTTCTTCGGTGTGGGTCTTTGAGGTACGCTTGCCAACGAGCTGAATGGCAGGTCAACATATGTCTGGTCAAGCATGTGGTGCCCAAGCGGCTGATGTTTTGGCCACGCGAGATACGCTTTAGACATATGTTGCAAATAGCAGCGGTGCGATCTGATGCACTTGTCTCAAAAAAGGCCCACACCAAAGAACTTTTAGAATAACGCGCAGAGGCAGCGCCCTGCACAGGCGGAGCTCTGCGGTGTGATTCAGTCAGTGTGCTGCCCCTAAGCTGGCCCCCAGAGGGCATCCTGCCTCGTTGGACATGAGCCTCCTCCTCCTCCTTCTCCTCCTCTCTCCTACCAGGCACCCATGTGGAGTCAGTGCCCTCATCATCCCCTCCTTCTTCATCACTGGAGCAAACCTGGCAGTATGCTGCAGCTTGTGGAGCATGACTGCCAGATTGCTATCCTTCTTGAGCATCCCCTCTCTCTGCTTTCACGCTACTGCCTTCCTCTAGCTGAGTATCATCATCAGAGCCTACAAAACACTGGGCATCCTCCTGGAGCATGTACCCAACACTGTGCTCAAAGAGTTCAGGAGACTCCTCAGGAGGATGTGGTGGGTCTAGGGAAGGAGTCACTGGTGATGACATTGAGAGGAGGGAAGACGATGCGTTGGCAGCTGCTTTGCTAGTACCCTGAGCCTGGGTGAGATGAGGAGGATGAAGAGGGCTTTATCATCCACTCTACCAAGTCGTTGGCATGTTGCGGCTCAACATGTCCAGCTGCCGAAAAGAAGCACAAGCGTATCCCATGGCCACGTGCTGATGATGATGATGCACCGCGTCCACGACCAGCACTGTTGTCTCTAGACACAGAGCCTGCTTGCCCTCTTTTATCGGCTCGCGCCTGTCTGCCTCTCCTTGCTGGCCTTCCAGACATGGTAATGGCCTGAAGGGAGTTGGGAAAACCAGCAATTGGGTAGTGTATATTGTGCTGGAGGCACACACAACTTCCACTAACTCCTGCAGATGGCAGATGGCTCAAATAGAGAAGAGTTGTGTAGGTGGATATAGTGGTGTATACTGGGCTCAGAGCATGCAGACAGCACGCACAATCTCCTACCACTGACTGCAAGCTCTATTTAAAACTAGCAAGATAGTTAGCTATATAGGTGGATATATCGGTGTATACTGGGTTCAGAGCACGCAGACAGCACGCACAATCTCCTACCACTGACCGCAAGCTCTATTTAAAATGAGCAAGATAGTTAGCTATATAGGTGGATATAGCGATGTATACTGGGTTCAGAGCACGCAGACAGCACGCACAATCTCCACCCACTGACTGCAAGCTCTATTTAAAACAAGCAAGATAGCTAGCTATATAGATGGAAATAGCGGTGTATACTGGGTTCAGAGCACGCAGACAGCACGCACAATCTCCTACCACTGACTGCAAGCTCTATTTAAAATGAGCAAGCTAGCTAGCTATATAGATTGATATAGCGGTGTATACTGGGTTCAGAGCACGCAGACAGCATGCACAATCTCCTACCACTGACTGCAAGCTCTATTTAAATGAGCAAGATAGCTAGCTATATAGGTGGATATAGCGGTGTATACTGGGTTCAGACCCCGCAGACAGCACACACAATCTCCTACCACTGACTGCAAGCTCTATTTAGAACGAGCAAGATAGCTAGCTATATAGATGGATATAGCAGTGTATACTGGGTTCAGAGCACGCAGACCACCAACAACCACTACAGAAGAGCAAGAACGAAAAATCGGCCGATAACGATCGGTGTATACTGTGTTGAAGGTACACAGAACACCCACTAACTCCTACAGATGCCAACACACTACACAAGGCCGCCGCGCTGGCGGCCTTATATAGTGTGGGGCATGTACTACACAGCCTGAGCTATGATTGGCCACAGGCATCCTGCCTGTGGCCAATCATGGCTCTCCTTGCTGCCGGCGCTGTGATTGGCCAAGCATGCGGGGTCACAGGGCATGCTTGGCCAATCATGAGCCAGCAATGCACTGCGATGGGCATTGTGTTTAAAGCAGGGTTAGATTATAAAAAATTACCCAAGCTTTCAACATCTCATGGAGCACTGTTCAATCCATCATCCCAAAATGGAAAGAGTATGGCACAACTGCAAACCTACCAAGACATGGCCGTCCACCTAAACTGACAAAGAGAGCATTAATCGGGGAAGCAGCCAAGAGGCCCATGGTAACTCTGGGGGAGCTGCAGAGATCCATGGCTCAGGTCGGAGAATCTGTCCACAGGACAACCATTAGTTGTGCACTCCACAAATCTGGCCTTCATGGAAGAGTGGCAAGAAGAAAGCCATTGTTGAAAGAAAACCTTAAGAAGAAGTTCTGTTTGCAGTTTGAGAGAAGCCATGTGGGGGACACAGCAAACAGGTAGAAGAAGATGCTCTGGTCAGATGAGACCAAAATTTTACTTTTTGGCCTAAAAGCATAATGCTATGTGTGGCAGAAAACACTGCACATCACCCTGAACACACCATTCACACTGTAAAACATGGTGGTGGCAGCATCATGTTGTGGGGATGCTTTTTTCCAGCAAAGACAGGGAAGCTGGTCAGAGTTGATGGGAAGATGGATGGAGCCAAATACAGGGCAGTCTTAGAACAAAACCTGTTAGCCCTTGTACACATGGTCGGACATTCAGACGGAAAATGTCTGATCGGACCGTGTTGTCGGGTAATCCGACCGTGTGTGGGCTTCATCTGACTTTTTCCGTTAGAATGTCCGACCAACAAAGTTTGAGAGCTGGATATAAAAAATTTCTGACAACATGATCCGATCGGACTTTGTCCGATTGTTTGTAGAGAATTCTGATCGGACAAAGTGCCACGCATGCTCAGATCAAATTCCTAGACCAAAGCTATTGGCTACTAGCCTGAACATAGTCCTATCGTAACTAAATAACATCACGTTACGAACGATCGGATTTTCTGACAACTTTGTGCAACCGTGTGTATGCAACACCAGTTTCGGACAAAATCCGTCGGACAAAATCCGACGGATTTTGTTGTCGGAATGTCCGACCGTGTGTACAAGGGCTTAGAGTCTGCAAAAGACTTGAGACAGGGGCGGAGGTTCAACTTCCAGCAGGACAATGACCCTAAACATACAGCCAGAGCTACAATGGAATGGTTTAGATCAAAGCATATTCATGTGTTCAAATGGCTCAGTCAAAGTCTAGACCTAAATCCAATTTAGAATCTGTGGCAAGACTGAAAATTGCACAGAAGCTCTCCATTCAATCTGACAGAGCTTGACCTATTTTGCGAAGAAGAATGGGCAAAAATTTCACTCTCTAGATGTGCAAAGCTGGTAGAGACATCCCCAAAAGACTTGCAACTGTAATATCAGTGAAAGGTGGTTCTACAAAGTATTGACTTGGGGAGGTGAATACAAATGCACACCACACATTTCAGATATTTATTTGTAAAACATTTTGAAAACCATTTATCATTTATCATCATTCCACTTCACAATTCACACTTTGTGTTGGTCTATCACATAAAATCCCAATAAAATACTTTTACGTTTTTGGCTGTAACATGACAAAATGTGGAAAATTCCAGGGGGTATGAATACTTTTTCAGGGCACGGTAAATGATTCAGATCATTAAACACATTCTAATATCACAAAGATAACCTGAAAATTTGAGTGATAAATGCATGCATAAGGAGAGTCAGCTTTCCACAAATCCTCCGTGTGAATGTACCAACAGCAGTAAAGATGGCAGCTTACACTCTCTGCCATGCATTTATCTCTCCTGTGGAATATGTTTTCTGGGACACTGGAATCTAATCTATTCATAATTCAACTTCCCCCTTTTTTTTCACTATGTTTGAATTCATGAACTTTCATTGATGAACTATTTATATTGTGATATCTACCGTTTAGACTGTAATAGTGTTTTTCATTTTCAGCTTTTAGTTGAATGCATGTTACATTTGTCTTTTTTTCTGTTCCAATATTAAATAATGGATCAATTTTTATATATATAGTAATTTATGTGATAATTTATGTGATATTGACGCTGATAGCGCTGCACTTTATAGATATATGCAAAACTAACACAGAATTTCATAAAAAGAACATCATACCAACAGTCAAACATGGTGGTTGTAGCGTGATGGTCTGGGGCTACTTTGTAGCTTCAGGACCTGCCATAACTGATGGAGCCATGAATTCTGCACTCTACCAGAAAATCCTGAAGTAGAATGTCAGGCCATCAGTTTGTGAACTCAAGCCCAAGCGCACTTGGGTTATGCAGCAGGACAATGATCTGAAACACATCAGCAAGTCCACCTATGAACGACAAAAAAAAAAAACAGTTAAAGCGGGAGTCCGCCGGGACTCCGCGTTTATTTTATTTTTTAAAAGCCAGCAGCTACAAATACTGCAGCTGCTGACTTTTAAAATAGTGACACTTACCTGTCCAGCGCGCCCGCGATGTCGGCACCCGAAGCCGATCTCTAGATCGTCTGTCAGGTGCTGCCGCCGCCATCTTGGGTATGGGAATCAGGAAATGGAGCCTTTCGGCTTCATTTCCCGGTTCCCTACTGCGCATGCGCGAGCCGCGCTGCGCAATAAGGACGGTCCCCGCTGCCTCTGGGATCTGTGTGTTTCCCAGCAGGCAGCGGGGCACTTGCGACAAAACAAAGGAAAAAACACCGCGCTAATTCAAACATAAACTAGTGAAAAGAAAAGTGAAAAAACTATAATATATTCTGTGAGGAACACAGCCCAGCTGCTAGCATACAAACAAACCAAGTCCACATAACATAAATACAATTAATGCTGCGCTAAAAGGCACCTATTTGAATAGGTGAAAAGAATAAGTGATGTGTATAAATATCAATATGAACGAGTGAATACAAAAGTTCATGAAGTGTTTGAGAACAGTCCCAAAAAATTATTCACTCTGGTGCGTCTCAGGCTGAATTGCAAGTCCGCAGATGACATTCAGGGTGAATTATCCTACCAAGTTCTCCACCCTTGGCAACTCTTGGAACTGGATTATAAGCAAATAGAAGAAATAGGTACCCTTACCAGATGAGTTGGACACATCCACCTTATAGTAGTGTGTCTTGCGAGCTTATGGGGGAGGCTCCAGCCACTCACCCCAGTACACCGACCCGATATGTTGTCCTCTCAGGGTTCCTCGTGGTCAACAGATAGGAAAGGTGAGTGGGATTTCTGTGCCAAACGCTGCGATCAAACTTGATGCCAGATGTCCCGCAAAGGTTCACCATAAAGGGAATAGAGCAAAAAATGCGCTTCGCATGGTGAAATACAACCAATGAAGGTTTATTGAAAAAAAAATTTGCGATGAACAAAATTGAAATTATAAAATCACGTGATACATAAAAATTGGATAAAAAATAGCAATGTGGGGAGCAGATAACTGCTGGCCCTACGTGTTTCGACCTCAAAGTCTTCAAGTGGGGCACTTGCGGAAAGGGGCGGGCACTTGCGGAAAGGGGCGTAATCTACGCCCCTTTTCGCAGAGAGCTATCCCGGAAGTGGGTGCAGAATACCTGTACTGTACAGGTATCTGCACCCCCCTCCCCCCTGAAAGGTGCCAATTGTGGCGCCGGAGGGGGGGAGGGTTCCAATGAGCGGAAGGTCCACTTTAGGGTGGACCTCCGCTTTAAGGTTTTGGAGTGGCCGGGTCAAAGTCCAGACTTAAATCCAATTGAGATGAGTGGCATGACCTTACACAAACCAGTCGAGTTTGAAAACCCTCCAATGTGGCTGAATGAAAACAACTCTGAAAGAAGAGTGAGACAAAATTCCTCCACAGTGATGTCAAAGACTCATTGCCAGTTATTGCAAATGCTTGTTTGCAGTTGTTGCCACTAGGGATGGGCAAATGGTTCGGCCTGAACATTCGCTGTTCGGGCATTTGGCAAACATGCTAACAAACAGGTCATTCATTGTTCGGCCCCCCGAAGCAACCACAATGCATTGCGGCTCTGAACAGTGCATTGCAAGCCCCAATTGTCTGAAGCAGTGAAAGATTCAGCCAATCAGGGCACAGAGCACTGTCAAAGTCATGATTGGACACTGTCATCATGACAGTCATGGCTCATTCCTGCCCTACAGTATAAAAGTATTTGTTCAATGGCAGCCATTTTGTGATTTCGGTGTGGAGAGAGATAGAACAGGGCTCTGTTCAGTGCTATTAGGCAGTTAGTGTGCTATACTGTGCTGTTTTGCTTCAATTGTCAATGTAGAATAATAGTTTAGTGTCAGTCTAGGGATAGTGTGAGTGTATCGAGGAGGACCAACATTCAGCTTTGCATAGTGTGCAGCTAGAGTAGGAACAGCTCAGATAGTTTAACTGTTGTGTAGCAAGACCATGCCATTCATACATACATTAGTATGGAGTAAGGACAGCTCATATAGTTTCAGTGCAGTGTAGTGAGACTGTGCCAGTAATCTTGACAGTGTAGTGATGGTTGAACACCATCTATTTGATTGCGTTACTGCCAGTTTAATGCCATATATTTCTGTGTGCGTTACTGCCAGTTTAACCCCATATTGTTTTGCGTGCGTTACTGGCAGTTTAACGCCATATGGTTCTGTGTGCGTTACTGCCAGTTTAACACCCTATAATTTTGCGTGCAATGCTGCCAGTTTAACACCATATATTTCTGTGTACGTTACTACCAGTTTAATGCCATATAGTTTTTCGTGTCTTACTGCCAGTTTAACTCCATATAGCTCTGTGTGCGTTACTGCCAGTTTAACGCCATATCATTTTGTGTGTGTTACTGACAGTTTAACGCCATATATTTCTGTGCATCACTGTATGTTTGGCGCATTATTTTGCAGTATATTATAGTGTATCCGTGAAGTGTGTCTGTGTAGTGTGAGTACTCAAATTAAAGTGCACCAAACACCTCTTTATATTCATTAAAGAGCATCTTCATACAGATTTTAAATTCTTCTTTACCCTTGCTTATAAGCACCACCCCCTCCCTCCCAATAATGTCTGGTAGGACAACAAGGAGAGGCAGACGTTCATGTGTCCACAGGCAAAGGTGGACGTGGTGGTCAGTCTTCAGGCAGGGCATCATTTCCTTTGTTTAGTGAGTTTGCCCATGCTATCTAGCCACAGCAGGCAGAGGAGGTGGTGGACTAGCTTAATAAACCTTCCTCATTCTCTGTCACACAAGCAGAGACAAGTGTACAGTCCCCTTTGGTTGCCAGAGTGGATAAACCTACCTCCTTGTCCACATCCATTCCTGTCATAGCCCCAACAACAGCCATTGAGGAGTCAGCTGAGTTATTAAAACACAGTGTCAGCCACTTGCTTTTGGTATAGGTTTAGGTTTTGGCTTTTGGTATAGGTTTAGGTTTTTGCTTTTGGTATAGGTTTTAGTATAGGTTTCATGGGCACAATTAACTCTCAAAGTCCATTTTTCAGCCCCTGTTTGACAGGTGCATAGCCTTGCAATTGTTTACAGCAAGATCAATCCTTGCTTTCATCAAGATTACCTCTATAGGGTTACTGTGGGAAGGCGCCACCGCACCCAAAGACAAATTTTTACGCATCCGTTACTCCTATACAAAGTCAAAGTGACATTAGAATGTATCCAAAAAATCTCTAATCTTGTTCCCAGGTACAGATCTGACACTTTACAGGTAGACTAAGGACACTCCTCATGCACTATATTGGAAGGAATTTTTCATTTTTATGCTTTCACTTAAAAAAATAAAAAATCACTGCTCATTTAAAAATTATGTTGATGATGACGTTATTCAGGTCCAAACTTTCACGGAGTCCGAAAGTTCTGGTGCGAACCGAACAGGGGCCCATTCGGCCCATCCCTAGTTGCCACCGGGTGTGGCACAATCAGTTATTAGGTTTAGGGGACAATTACAATTTTTTCCCTTAATAAATTAAATCATCATTTAAAAACAAGCATTTTGTATTTACTCGTATTTTATCTTAGTATAATAATAATAATATAATAATAATATTAAAACTTGTTTGATGATCTGAATCATTTAAGTGTGACAAATATGCAAACAAATAAATATATACAGTATGTATAAATGAACCGTATCATAAGCTATTTTTTTTCTCCATAGAGCGACCTGGTGAAACTAATCCTAGATATGAAACTACAAGCCTGCCAAGTAAGAAAATGCAAACTATGTAAAAGATATAATGCTGTATTTTATACTATAGTAAACATGCCATTATTTTTATATGTGTATTTTACATTCATATTGTTTTAATATGTAGGCAAACATATTGTAAAGGGGGTGTGATAAGGTCTTCTTACCAGTGAGTGAAGCCCTTAATAAACAGGTAATCTGGGAATCATCTTAATTAGTGACTAGCGGAACTGCCCTTGGGTTCAGTTTGAACAGGGTTTGGGGAACTTCAAAGAAGTTCAGACTTGAAATCTGAACTCTATTGAAATCAATGGTTGCCAAATCTTTCAAATCAAAAATAGAAATTTCTGGGCAAATAAGCAGAGTGTCAAAAATTTGCATTACATTGACAGTTTCTTTACTATTTAAAAAAACATCACAAAGGGTCTGCTATGAATTTTAGGGAACATTTGAAGAGATCAGTGTGCTGCTGTTGCTTTAAAAAAAAAAAAAAAAATTAAAAGAAAATAGCAATGAATGTTATTTCCCGGAAATTTTACAGGTTTTCGACCGACTCACACAGATATAATGCACCACAATGGCTCTCCTGGGCGAAATCCTGTATGAGTATGTCCTTCCCTTTTTCGGCCACCAGAGGACAAGGGCATGCACGCGCTGCTTGAGTACCCGATGTGTGTGGCCAGCGGGCATGATCGCTGCTAGCCACAGGCGATTGCATGCACGACCACCAGCAGAGGGATTTGTGTGTGTAAACACACAAATCCCTGCGCTGTCAGAGGAGAGGAGACATGTTGTTTGTTCCTACTAAGTAGGAACAGTGATAGGTCTCCTCTCCTACTCAGTCCTATCCCCATACAATTAGAACATACTGAGGGAACACACATTTAACCCCTTGATCGCCCCTAGTGTTAACCCCTTGACTACCAGTGACATTTACACAGTAATCGTTGCATTTTTATTGCACTGATTGCTTTATAAATGTCAACGGTCCCAAAAAAGTTTCTGATCTGTTTGTTGCAATGTCGCAGTACCACTAAAAATTGCAGATCCCTGGCATTACTAGTAGAAAAAAAATGTCATAAAAATGCCATAAGCCTTTCTCATAGTCTGTAGACACTATAACCAATATACGCTTATTGAGATTTTTTACAAAAAATATGTCGAAGAATATATATTGGTCTAAACTGATGAAGAAATGTGTTTTTTTAAATTGGGGGATATTTATTATAGCAAAAAGTAAAAAATATTGTTTTTTTTTCAAACTTGTCAGTTTTTTTGGTTATAGCGCAAAAAATAAAAACCGCAGAAGTGATCAAATACTACCAAAAGAAAGCTCTATTTGTGGGAAAAAAGGTTGCAAATTTAGTTTGGGTACAGCATTGCATGACCGTGCAATTTTCAGTTAAAGCGATGCAGTGCCAAATTGTAAAAAGTGCTCTGGTCAGGAAGGGGGTACAATTCTCTTGGGCCTCAATCGGTTAAACTGTATCATTTTTTTTATTTGTAAATGTCATTTTTGCCATAGCACATCCTACAGCAAGAATGATAAAGTAATTGTATTGTCTCTCCTAAAATACATACAAGACCCTTTGAATTTGGTGTGCATTTCAAGGGGATGCAAAACTAGTAAAAGAATACTCCCGCACTATCACTGGGGGTGAAAAGAAATATATAAAACAAAACAACTGCTGTGAACACCGATAAGTAAAATCCGTAACCAATTAGTGTAAGTGTATAATAAGTGATGCTGCGCTGTTGAACTGTAGTGTAACGAATGTGTCACAAGGTGATACAAATATTAATGCTGAAAGTAATACTAAAGATGTGCACAAGATGCCAGTATAAACCAGAGGTGCAGAGGCAAAACCTCCAAATAAACTCCTTACAATAAATGTAAATAACAAACAATTTCCATAACAAGACAAATACCATGTATAACAAAAAAGTGGGTAATCAATCAGTACTCATATGCAAAAATGCACATAACACTGGATGATAAAGTGAAGATGTGACAGATAAATAAGGTCTCTGAAATTATCCTGGGATTAAGGTGGAGAAAGTGAAATATAATGCTATATTTCACCTTCTCCACCTTAATCTCTACTATAATGTAGAAGTCGTAGAAATACTGTTTCAATATATGACTTTTCTCTCCTAATAAACAGAGAGCTGAATAGGCTAAAGTTCAGACTCAACCTTCGACTCATCCCTGATGTTAACATGATGTTAACAAGTTGAGACCAAACCATCGACTCATCCCCAATGTACACACTTCAGTTTATGTGCAATAAGTAGTGGCACATAGACTATTATTTTATTTTTTATTTGCTCAAATTAGGTTTCCAAGCTTGGTAATGGTCAAAAATATTTGAGCCCAGGGTAACAGGGAGGGGGAGAAATTAAGTTTTTTTTTTGTTTTTAAAAATAATTATTATAACGCAAGTCTAGTATGATTTTGCCCTCTTTCACCTCCTGCGTTTTGGCCAATTAACTATTCATCACATTAATGTACTAATAGTGAGGCTTTGAAAGCAAGGCAGACAGTTAAGTACCAGTTTTGCATTTGAGTGCTACATACAAATGTAGCTTATAAAGGAATATGCTACTATATAAAAGTAATTAAATCAAATAACATGATATAAACATCAAACTTATTAATTAAAACAAGCAATATAACACCATTAAAGTCCTGAAGTTAATCAGTTGTGTGCAAAAATATCAAGAATGTGCAAAAAATCCATCTGCAATCTTCTCAATTTATATATGTTCCAATAGTGTGCGATAACAAAATTTAGTGTTGCTACAACTATTTCCTAGTGGACACACTCTCACCTGACCTAGTGTTGGACCTTAAAATTATAAGGCTGGGTTCACACTAGAGCACGGAGCGGCTCACAGCACAGGAGTCTGGTGCGTCTCCATTCACCAGTTTAGGTCCGATTTCAGCCTGCATAGACGCACAGATCTCGTTTGCTATTTGCACCGGAGACGCTCCAGAGATGTGTGAACCGGCTCCATAGAGAGCCGGTCACAATCTTCTGCTATGAAAATTTAATGCAAGAGAACCCACATCTAATTCAAAATAGTGTGAATCCAGCCTAAAAGGTCTAAAGCTAGCATTTCACCACTTTCACCAATTAATGATCACCTTAATATCCCTTTATTTTCACAATCCTTGTGTAGTGCTACCCTCACAGGAGCCGCTTGGTAGATTTGCTTCATGTTTTCTTTTGCCTCAACTCTGTCTACAACCTCGGCCCCTCTGAAACCCCAGAGTAAACAAATGGATACTGCAATACTTTTGAGAGTACAAATATAAATACCCTGCACACAACTATATTTCAGTATCAGAAAGCAAACACCGGACTGGTTAGTGTTAAACTCAATATATTGTCACAGGTTAAAATAAATGTGAGCATTTGCATAAATGAGCAAAAAGAGAATGAACTCAGTGTATATTATTTATTCTGTGTGAAAGGTATAGCAAACTATGGTATATACAGTATATTTGAAAACTGATCAATCCTGATGTTTCTTGAGGCCCTAAAATGCCAGGACAGTACATATACCCTCTCTTTTGGAAAGTAGACAGTTCAAGGTATTTAGTAAGAGGCATGGCAAGTTTTTTTAACAACTTCAATACAGGGCACTTATACACCTTCCTGCCCGGACAAATTTTCAGCTTTCAGTGCTATCACATTTTGAATGACAATTGCGTGCTCATGCGACGTTGTACCCTAACAACATTCTTTGATTTTTTTTTCCACAAATAGAGATTTCTTTTGGTGGTATCTGATCAGAACCAGGGTTTTTATTTTTTGTGCTACAAATAAAAAAAGACCGATAATTTTGAGAAAAAAGTTTTCTTTGTTTCTGTTACAAAACTGTGTAAATAAGTAAGTTTTCTCCTTCACTGATGGGCACTGATGAGGCAGTACTGATTGGCACTGATGAGGTAGCACTGATGATGAGGCACTTTTATGCAGCACTGATAAGCAGCACTGATGTGTACTGATTGGTGGCACTGATGGGCACTCATAGGTGGCACTAATTGGCACTTATAAGTGACACTGATAGGTGGAACTAAAGGGCACTTATAGGCACTGGTGGGCACTAATGGGCATCACTGATAGACAGCACTTAGCAGGAGGAACTGGCAGGCATCACTGATGGGCACAGAGTGCCATTCCTAATGGGCAAGGTTTGGTATCCCTGGTGGGCTCTAGTGGGCTTACGTGGTGGTCATGGGTGGGCATCCCTAGTGGTCCTGGGTGGGTATCCTTAATGGGTCTGCGCTGATAATCAATGCACTGATTATCATACCCCCTGTCAGGAGAGCAGCCGATTGGCTCTCCTCTACTCACGCCTGTCAGTGCGAATAGAGGAAAAGCCGATACATGTATTTTCCTGTTTACACTGTGATCTGCTGTGATTGGACAAAGCTGATCGTGTGGTAAGGAGATGCGGTGTGTCAGACTGACACACCAGGATCCAACCTTTTAAAATCTAGCCCCATCTGAGAGGACCAAAATTCAATGAGCACCTTCAGGCGTTCTAGGGGCATAAGTTATGCATCTCACTTCCTGACTACCCATCACATTTTTGTAGGCCCTGGAGCACCAGCACAGCGGACACGCTGGTATGATGGTGATCAGGATGCTGGTGTGATGGTGATCAGGACCAACTGGTATGGCGTGATCAGGACCCACTAGTATAGCAGCGATCAGGATGTGGTGCAGGGGTGATCAGGGGACACTGTTATGGTGATCAGGGCACACTGTATAGGTAAACAGGACTAAGTGACAGGTGGCAGTGATCAGGGAGGTGAATGGCAGTGTGGCAAAACTAATTGGAAAATATCTTACAGGCTCTGAGATGCTAAGAGATCCTTCTCCTCTCACAAACAGACTACTGTGTGATGAGAAGGAACTGGAAGCCACACCACACGGCTTCTGTTTACATTTTCAACGTGTCCTAAACGGGCACAGAAATCACATCACAATCACAATTACATTGGTCCTGTAGCATGTCATGTGATGCGGGACACACACCAATCACCAGGGCTCATGGGTGCACACTCTTGCAGCCACGTATGAGCCTCTGATGCAGGAGGACATTCAGAAATATCCACCTGCATCGGCACACATCCTATCCGGGCTGTTTATGTACATGGTCCGTACGATAAGGAATTTTCGAGTGTATATCTGGGATTTGCAGTCTACCACTCCAACTGCTCTTATGCAAGATCCTCTTAACAGACTACATTTCCCTTAAGTCTAGTGTGGCCTGCATCATAATCTCTCAAGTCCTCCATTTATCCCCTTGCTGATTGGATCTTGAATGGCATTGAAAGCCAATAGAAGAGTCTTGTATAGGCACACAAAGCAACTACAGTACAATGTCTTTCTCTAGCCAAGCATGTGGCTTCAGAAATAAAACAACATTGTTTTCTCTATTACATGAAAAATAAAACACTTACATAATTAAGTGCACCCAGACCAATTCAATGGGTTTAAAACCAAACAAATCAGTGCTGCAGCTATCAGTACTGGTGCAGGTTTTCATCCACTTTACTCCACCACTCCATGGAGCTAGGAGATGCAAGTGATGGTGGTGCTGAATTGTTTGGTTTTACATCTACACCATTGTAATGTTTATGAATTGAGAAGTTTGCAGATGGATTTTTTTGCATGTTATTGATTTTTTTGCACACAATTGATTAATGTTGGGACTTTTTACAAAGTTTATTGTATTTTTTGCATTTGTTTATGATATGTGCACTGTGCACTTTAGGCTTGGTTCACACTAGTGCAACTCCAAAGTCATGCGATTTCCACTGTGACTTTGTGGTGTGACTTTCATGAGACTTTAATGCAACTTATTACACTTTATGGCACTCAAGTCACCTGAAAGTTGTATCAAAATAGTGCAGGAACCTTTCTTAAAAAAGCTCTGTGACTTAGTCATATAGATTAGAACAAATGCCATTGAAATACATGGATTTTGACTTGTCATTTGTCTTTGTGTCACGTCGCTTGACAAGTTGCAGTAGTGTGAACCAAACTGAATATGTTTTGACTATTGTGTTTGAAGTTTATATTATGTTATTTGATTGACTTTACTTTTTATAGTAGCGTGGCACATATTCTTTTGCTATGTTGGATGACGTTTGTATTGTTTTGATGCTAGCAGCTTTAATAAGGTGGGATTGGTGTGAAATAACACATTTACGGAATATAGATTTAGCTGTCTTCACCTCTGTATCTATAAATATTCTGAATGTATTAAAAATACAATTTTGATTAAAGCTAATATCTGATTGTCTTTTTTAATCATATGCTCAATTTGAATGGTCCAGGTTTGCTTTAATAACAATTATTGCAGTAACTGTAAAAAATCTTATATACAGGGTCAAAATGAACAACTTTTTTATGAAGATATCACAGCTATATTGGTAATGTATTTATCTTCAATACTTTTATTTTTTAACAAATATCTTATTTGGGGGTAATTAGAAATGCTTATATTATATCTGTTTTTGAATGTGGATTTGAATGTGGATTCTGTGGGCCTTGATTTGTGTTAAAGCTACTTAAATCCATCTTTGTAGGGCTGCTGTAGTGTACCGTTTTGTTTATGTAAAATTGGTAATAAGTGGGTGCCTACTTAAAGTAGAACTATGGCCTCCTGCTAAATAATAAATTTGCTGCAGCATTTATTATTAGTACATCAGCAATTACAGCTTCCTCTCAATTCCACTGCAAAGTCCCACAAATACACACTGAGCCCGCCAGGGAAGTTTACTTAATGTAGCTTCCTATGATAGTGTGCTGGGCAATAAGGGAAAATGTTGAGGCAATCCAGAACTCTTCTAATGCACGAGTTGAAGCCTGCTTGCCATCAGGATGCTGCGGCACATTATCAACCCTGTTGTTCTATGCCATTATGGGATGTAGACTAGTGGCAATCCTTAATAATAGCCATATGCCAGAAGAAAGAAAAAAGGAAATATCAAACCTTTACCTACAATTTACCTACAATTTAGCACAATTTCATAGATCTTTGAGATTGCTGCAATTGGCAATAATTGCAAGGTCAGCAGTAATCTTAAGGTAGCATGACATTCTCTTTTTGTTCCTCCATGGTTCCTTTAGTAAGTAATGGTTTTCTATTTTTCCTAGCTCATGGTTGATTCTGTAATCTGCTTGACTCTGGTCAATCCTAATTGGCTAGTTTTATCCTTATGCCGCGTACATGTGACTGGACTTTCCGGAAGAAAAGGTCTGATGGAATCATTTCATTGGATATTCCAATCATGTGTGGGCTTCAGCTGACTTTTTTTTTCAAAAAGTCTGACGGACCTAGAAATCTTTCCAACGGAATCAATTCCTATCGGAAAAAACGTTTGTGTTTATGGTAATCCAACGGACCAAATACGACGCAAGGGCAGCTATTGGCTACTGGCTATTGAACTTCCTTTTCTAGTCCCGTCGTACGTCATCGCATTTAAAATGAACAGAGTTTGGTGTGATTGTGTGTAGGCAAGTCCGTTCGGTCGGAACTCCGTCGGAAAGACCGTCAGTTTATTCTGATGGAAAGTCCGGTCATGTGTATGCGGCATTAGTCTTTTTTAGTATCTTTTTCATGAAATAAATTAGTCCAAGATAATTATGAGAAATATAAATCTACCTGCTTTCTACAAATCTTATTTAAAGAATATGTAGACCTAACATTTTATATTCCTGCCTGCTGTACCATTTACTTGTATGAGAAAGTATACTGTTCGGGGCTGGACGGTTTCCCAACCCACTACTTAACAACCTATTCACTGACACTGTGCGTTCGGCAGACGAACATCAAAAAGTTGGGTGTTCAGGGAAAACCCTAACGGACAATGGTTTTGGGCCAAACTCATGCTCAGCCCGAACCACTCACCCATCCCTAATAGATATTTTAAATTGTATTAAATATTAGTATAGCATTGTAGATGTAAACCCATTCACTAAAATCTTATGTAAGTGATAATACGGTGAAGTCGTTTTGAAAACTTTTTTTAATTGTCATTTTCATTTAGGAAAGACTTAGCTGTTTGTTGAAATCTTCTAGTGAACTTCCAGGATTACCAGTAAGAGCTTTTACTTATTTTTTATCACTTTTTTTAACTTTTTTGTAGATGCGGTAAATATTTAATACACTTAACAATTGTGGTTTACCAAATACATGCAAACTTGCCAACACTACTTAATTTCTAGTATCCATTATAGGCAATGGCATTATATATGCAGTTAGTGTCCACTGTTAATTTTAGTTTATACCTATATACCATATGATGATACCTTTTATATGCTTAACATTCTGCAATATTACCACCTTAAGCTAGCCATACACCATTATATTTTTCTCCTTTAGCCCCACAAGCTGAATGAGAGCAAGAATTACATAGTTCATCCCTCCACCTTAAACTGTGTGGATGGAAGAATCTCCCCTGCCATCTATTGTATTCAGATAGCCAGCACAAGCAGCTGTCTAAATACCAGAAGCATTAATTAACCATCTGATTGAAATTTAAAGAACCATGTGATACAGATAGTGCCACCCAAGAACAAATTAGCAGGAATTATTTGAAAATCAAACTCCAGTTGATGCTCAACAAACAGATGTCCAGAATCTGTGATGACTACCATGCCCAGTTCCAGTATGCCTTTCTTCCCTTCCCTTAAGCCAGCTTGGGTCTACTCTGACAGGCAGCCTCAATGTTCCTGAGACCTAGTTTTCCCTTCCCTCTTGGCCTCAGGCCTCCTGGTCTTATCCCTCCTTGCTTTTATTTTCTCTTCTACCCCTCGCTTTACAGGTGCATGACTTCTTTTCCCATAGCACCTCCCATCTTGTCTATTTCCTCGGATGTCCCCTCTTACTGCATTTATATAGGTTGTATATCCACTTGAGCTCTGGAAGATTTTACTGCCTTCATGACCATTTTTGGCTATTCGGCACTGCACAATTTTTTTAATTTTTAATTTATTTATTTCATTTTCACAATTTTATTACAAATAGAGAGGAAAAGAAGGAGAGAGAAAAAAGAAAAGAGAATAAAAAACACGCTCATCTCCGTAAATATATTAAATAACCATTGAGAGAGAGGGGGTTTACTCTCTCCCCTACCCCTCCTGTACTAATATAACCAGAACCATCTTATTTACTTTACATTCCATATAAGTCCCCATTCTTCCTTTCCCTTCCCCCTACCTTTTCCCTCTACCCCTCCCCCCCTCCCGGCCCTCCCATCCACTTTCCAATATATGTGGATGGGAGGAAGGGGAGGCCCCCCTCTCTAGAGTCCCTGAACCTCAGCATATTTATTTGTTAATTTAAATTTCTTCCATGTCTCCCACTTCCTCTGAGGCTCCCTACCTATATCCTCCTCCCTAAGTTCTTCCATCCTGTATATTTCATCTATTTTTTCCCACCACTCTCTTACTTTTGGGGGTTCTGCTTCCTTCCATTTCTTTGGGATTAGACTCTTTGCCACATTTATCAGATGGATTGTGAGGGAATGTTTGTACACTTTCAATGGCAAATCCATACAATGAAAGAGACACAACCAGGGATCTTCAGGTATTTGATTTTTAGTTATTGTCTTACTATATTCTAATATCTCTCTCCAATATTGTTTAATCCTTGGGCAATTCCACCATATATGTCCCATATTTCCCGGTTGTGCACAGCCCCTCCAACATTCTCCAGATTGCTCTGTTTGATATTTTGCCACAATATCTGGTGTCCTATACCACCTTAATAAACATTTATAGTTCATTTCTATCATCCCATTATTTGTTGAAAACCCATGCACCAACCTCAAAATTCTATCTAAAAAATCCCATTTTTTATGAATGTCGGCACCTCCATCTCCTCCTCCCATACTAAGATCTTATATATCTGTGAGATCCCAACCCGGGACGTTTTCCCTTCACAGGTCAATTTCTCTCCATCTCTCAGTGGTCTTGGGGGTTGGAGGCACCGCCATTCATTCAAGTCAAACAAATCTTTTTTCTTTCTTTAGTGCTTCTAATGTGTTTATTTTCCCCCCTTTTAATATATGTCTTAATTGAACATTTTCTTTTTTTATACAATTCCCCCTGTAGTGTTTTTACCTGGTGGAAAGAGATCATTCTCTTTTAAATAAATTAGTGGAGAGTTATATTTCCATTTATTGTGTTTGTGCACTCCATCCCAAACTCTTATAACATTCTTTATCAATGTGAGTATTTTTCCCCCCGGTGTTCTATATTGTGGTGGTGTCCAAATATTTCTCCCTAAATTTATTTCTGCCTAACTATGCTCTATTTCTACCCATCTTTTTTTACTATCTAATTTTGTCCATTCCACTACCCATGTTAATATTACTGCTTCATAATATTTTTTTAGATCTAGTACACTTAATCCTCCTTGATCTTTTCCCCTTTGTAAAATCTTTAAGGATATTCTAGGTCTCTTATTTTGCCAGATGAATTTTGTAATTAAGGTTTTAATAATTCTAAAATACGCAGGTGGGATATAGATCAGGAGCATCTGGAATTTATATAATATTTTAGGTAATATTACCATTTTAAGGGAGTTTTTTTTCTTCCCATCCAGGAGACAGGTTTTCTTATAATTCTCCTTTTTTCTTCTTTTAGTTCATCCAAAAAAGGTATATAATTAACCTGGTAAATCTTGTCAATTGATGATGTCAATTTTACCCCTAGATATTTGATTTCCCTCTTCCATATAAAGGGGAATTCCTTCTGGATATTCTGTTCTTCTTTTGGGTCAATATTTACATTTAATACTTCTGATTTCCCCAGGTTAATTTTAAAGTTGGATAATTCTCTATACTCTTTAATTACTCTTGATTGATTTAACAAATTTGGCATTGAAATTCTAGGGTTGGAGAGGTAGAACAGCACATTATCCACAAATGCGGCAACCTTGTGTGACTCTTCCCCCACTTCTACCCCCCTTATGTTGTGATTTCTCCTTACCGTTTCCAAAAGATGTTTGAGTGCCAACACAAATAATAATGGCAACAGCGGACACCCTTGTCTGGTTCCGTTGTTCAGCCTGAAGGGTAGTGATAACGTTCCATTAACTCTTATTGCAGCATTCGTTTTCCTATAGAGTACTTATATCCCGCTCAAGAACCTGGGGCCAAACCCCATTCCCTCTAGGGTACCCATCATGAATCCCCAGTCCACTCTGTCGAACGCTTTTTCAGCATCTATCGACAAGAGCAGACTGGGGACTCCACTCTCCTGCATTTTCTGGAGCAATAACAATGCCCTTACTCCGTTATCTTTCCCCTCCCTTCCTACTACAAATCCCACCTGGTCAGGGTGGATCAAACTTGGCATAAGCTTTTTTTATCCTGAGGGTAATACCTTGGCAAACAACTTAGTGTCAGCATTCATTAATGAGATTGCTCTATAATTAGAGCAGATTGTCCTCTTTCCCTTCTTTCAACACCGTAGTGATTGTAGCCGAGGCTTCTTCACTCAATCCATATATACTTCCCAATCCGTTGAAATATGAGCAGAGTTTTGGGGATAATATTTCTCTAAACTTTTTTAAGTATTCCATAGTAAAGCCATCTGGCCCAGGGCTTTTCCCACCCGCAGATTCTCTTATTACCTGATCCACTTCTTGTATCGTTATTGGGTTTTCTAGCTCCTGGGCTACTTCCTCTGTTAGTTGGGGGACTTTTGCTTGAATTATATATTCCTTAATTTTCTCTTTTCTATTAATCTCTTGTTGTCCTATCTGTATGTGTTTAATTGAATATAGCTGCTTATAGAATTCCCTAAACACTCCTACTATGTCCTTAGTATTATATACCAACTCCCCCTTCTTATTTATAATTTTTTCAACATCATTTATAGATTTTTTTATAATAGCCTAGCTTTATTTCCCCATAAATATCTCTCCTTCGCGATCCTGGCTGCTATATGTTATTCTCATTTCCTGCTCCATTAATTCTTTTAAATCTTCTCTTCTGGTTATAAATTTTTGCTGTAAACCAGGATCCCATTCCCTTCTCTCACTATTCTCTTTTTTATGGGATTGTTCCAGTCTATAGATTTCCTCGCTTAGTGCTCTTCTCTTATTATTTCTTTCTTTCTCCTTACCCCTAATGAAATAAACATTCCTCTAACATAGGCCTTGTGGGCCTCCCATACCGTATTTTCTGTAATATCCCCCAACCCCCATTTCATTAATGAGAAAGAAGAACTCTAGTTCTTTTCTTATTATATCTACACCCTCTTCATCTAATAATTCCTTATCCAATTTCCAAGAACGCATTGATTTCTGCAGACCTGGGATTCTCAATTTCATAGTCATTGGGGCATGATCTGACATAGTTCTTATTTCTATATTTGTAGACATCGCATAATCTAACACCCTGTGTTCCATCAACCAATAATCAATCCTTGTGTACGTCGCGTCACTGCACTATTTTAACTGCCAATTGTTTGGTCATGCAATGCTGTATACAAATGAAATTGATATATTTTTTTTTTTTTTTAACAAATAGAACTTTCTTTTGGTGGTATTTGATCACCACTGTTTTTTTTGTTTTGTTTTTTAATTATTATTATTATTATTATTATTATTATTATTATTATTATTGTTGTTGTTATATAAATGAAATAAGAATGAAAAAAAAAACAAGCAATATTTTCTATTTTCTGTTATAAATAATATCCAATAAAAAATGTAATGATTTAGGCTAAAATGTATTCTGCTACATGTCTTTGGTAAAAAACAAAACAATAAATGTATATTATTTAGTCTGTAGGAATGGTATAGCATCTACAAACTATGATATATATATTTGATAACTGATTAATCCTGACGTTCTAACAGCCAATCTCCTTTCTTAAGGCCCTTAAAATACCAGGACATTACAAATACCCCCAAATTACCCCTTTTTGGAAAGTAGACAGTCTGAGGTATTTAGTAAAAGGCATGGCAAATTTTTTGAAGTTTTTTTATAAAATTAAGAAATTAAATCATTTGTTTTTTGCTTTTGTTTTTCACATACCCTCACCAGCTCAGTACAGCATCATGATATAACTGGTTTGGCAGGGATCATGAACACTGACTGAGTACAGCATATTAAAGAGAACATTTTTACAGTCTATTCAACATTTTATTTTTTGTTCACTTTTTTACAATTTTTTTAAATACTTTCATCAGCATAGTTCAATGTTATTATAGTTACATTATACTACTTTGAGGGGGTGATTAGCAATTTTTTTTCCTTTTTACATTTTGATTGCCGGTACAATGAAGATCATTGTACTAGCAATGCTTTGAACTGTCATGAATGAGTTATGTCCATGACGGATGTGAATACTAGTGATTGGCTACAGCTAATTACATGGTACAGGGTGCTGAGATTGGCTCAGGTATCATGTGTTAGCTGCTGCCCAATTATAGCTCACGAGTAAGGGTAGTAAAGTTGTTATGAATCACATGTATTTTGGGGTGTAATTCCACATATAACCATGCCATGTTTGAACAATATATCATTTAGTGACAACTTTGTGTAAAAAAACAAAAATTTACATTTTCCCGAAACTTGTGGCAAGATATAAAATATTCCATGGACTCAACACTTTTTTTTTATTTTGATGCACTAAAACACACTATATTGCTCAAATGTGTGATAAAATAAAAAAGATGATCTTATGCCGAGTACATGGATACCAAACACGACATGCTCTAGAATTGCGCACAAACGTGCAGCGGAGACAAAGTACATACATTTTTAAAAGCATTTAAAAGCCTTTACAGGTTACCACTTTAGATGTACAGAAGAGGTCTACTAATAAAATTACTACCCCCGCTCTGATGTTCGTGGTGATACCTCACATACATGGGGCAATTGCTGTTTACATACTACATGAGACCGACGCTTGCGTTCGTCTTTGTGCATGAACACCTGGGGTGCCAGGGGTTTTATTTAGACTGTTCCTTTGTTTTTTATTATTATTTTTTATTGTTATCTTAGAGAATGTAAATATCCCCTATGGTAGCAAAAGTAAGTGACAGGTAGTCTTTTTTTTTTTTTAAATATTGGGGTCTATTAGACCCTAGATCTCTCCTTTGCCCTCAAAGCATCTGACCACACCAGGATCGGTGTGATAAAATGCTTTCCCAATTTCACAACGGCACTGTTTATAGCCAGCGAAACCTAAGTCATGAAATTCTAGTAGCATCCGGTTTCTTAGGCCATAGAGATGATTGGAGCCATTCTGGTCTCACGAGGGACAGGAGAGCCAGAGAAAACCATGGAAGACAGTGGGGGGGGGGGGGGGGGGGGGCGGTATGCAGCATTTTTTTTTAACTTTGGTAGTGAAATCACCTCCTACAAAGCTGGAGTCACTGATTTCCGTATTTCCATGAGAGCAAATGCTGTTGCTGTCAAGATAAATAAATCAGTGCTGCAGCTGAATGGCGTACCTGAAAAGCAAACAATGGTAACAATAAAACATTAACACAGTAACACAACTTATTTTTTTATCGCAATCTGTGCCTAAAAAATATATGCTGAAGCATGGGGGGCAAACCGCCCCTAATGTTAGGAGCAAATCGCCCTTCCACCCCTGCACCCATGCTTCAGCATATATGCTCTTTTTTTAACTGTGGTGGTGAAAGCACATCCTTCAGCAGTGGAGTCACAGGTTTACATATCATGGGAGCAAACGCAGTTGCAAAAGAAGTAACATTACAGTATTACAGTAAGACATACCATACCAGCAAAGATAATACAATAAAATACAGTAAAAATAAAACATTACCATTACAGTAACAATAGAGAGAGAGAACAATAGATATAGAACAATCGAGCGGACAATAGAGAGCGAATATAAGAGAGAGAACAATAGAGAGAGAAGAAAAATAAAATGACAACTCTTTTTGGCTTTTTTATTTATTTATTTTTTGTGTTTTTTTTTTGCACTTACAGTGGTGTGAAAAAGTGTTTGCCCCCTTCCTCATTTCCTGTTCCTTTGCATGTTTGTCACACTTAAGTGTTTCGGAACATCAAACCAATTTAAACAATAGTCAAGGACAACACAAGTAAACACAAAATGCAATTTGTAAATGAAGGTGTTTATTATTAAAGGTGAAAAAAAATCCAAACCATCATGGCCCTGTGTGAAAAAGTGATTGCCCCCTAAACCTAATAACTGGTTGGGCCACCCTTAACAGCAACAACTGCAACCAAGCGTTTGCGATAACGTGCAATGAGGCTTTTACAGCGTCCTGGAGGAATTTTGGCCCACTCATCTTTGCAGAATTGTCTTAATTCAGTTACATTAGAGGGTTTTCGAGCATGAACTGCCTTTTTAAGGTCATACCACAACATCTCAATAGGATTCAGGTCAGGACTTTGGCTAGGCCACTCCAAAGTCTTCATTTTGTTTTTCTTCAGCCATTCGGTGGTGGACTTGCTGGTGTGTTTAGGATCATTGTCCTGCTGCAGAACCCAAGTTCGTTTCAGCTTGAGTACACGAACAGATGGTCGGACATTCTCCTTCAGGATCTCTTGGTAGACAGCAGAATTCATAGTTCCTTTAATCACGGCAAGTCTTCCAGGTCCTGAAGCAGCAAAACAGCCCCAGACCATCACACTACCACCACCATATTTTACTGTTGGTATAATGTTCTTTTTATGAAATGCAGTGTTCCTTCTACGCCAGATATACTTGGACACACACCTTCCAAAGAGTTCCACTTTTGTCTCATCGGTCCACAGAATGTTGTCCCAAAAGTCTTGGGGATCATCAAGATGTGTTGTGGAGAAATTGAGACGAGCTTTGATGTTCTTTTTGCTCAGCAGTGGTTTTCTCCTTGGAACTCTGCCATGCAGGCCATTTTTGCCCAGTCTTTTCCTGATGGTGGAGGCATGAACGCTGACCTTAACTGAGGCAAGTGAGGCCTGCAGTTCCTTGGACGTTGTTGTGGGGTCTTTTGTGACCTCTTGGATGAGTCGTTGCTGCATTCTTGGGGTTATTTTGGGCGGCCGGCCACTCCTGGGAAGGTTCACCACTGTTCCATGTCTTCGCCATTTGTGGATAATGGCTCTCACTGTGGTTCGCTGGATTCCCAAAGCTTTGGAAATGGCTTTATAACCCTTTCCAGACTGATAGATCTCAATTACTTTCTTTCTCAATTGTTCCTGAATTTCTTTGGGTCTCGGCATGATGTGTAGCTTTTAAGGATCTTCTGGTGGACCTTACTGTGTCAAGCAGCTCCTATTTAAGTGATGCCTTGATTGTGAACAGGTGTGGCAATAATCAGGCCTGGGTGTGGCTAGAGAAATTGAACTCAGGTGTGGACAACCCCAGTTATAGTATGTTTTAACAAGGGGGGCAATCACTTTTTCACACAGGGCCATGATGGTTTGGATTTTTTTTCACCTTTAATAATAAACACCTTCATTTACAAATTGCATTTTGTGTTTACTTGTGTTGTCCTTGACTATTGTTTAAATTGGTTTGATGTTCCGAAACACTTAAATGTGACAAACATACAAAGGAACAGGAAATGAGGAAGGGGGCAAACACTTTTTCACACCACTGTATATAAACCGTAAACTGTAACCGTAAACGTTCCAGATTAGGGTCTCTCAAAATGTGATAGTCATCTCATCTTTTAAGATTCTGTGGAAGTGTGCCCTGGGACTCTTTAGTGCTATACCCTACATTAATACTCCACTAGTGTGTAGTAGCGTTTGAAACAGTCACAGATGCAGAGACCAGGTTGGTCAGGACAGGAGGGATAATAAAAGCGGGTGTCATGCCTAAATCCACTTTTTCTGCAGACACAACTACTTCTTTGGGGTACCAGGGAGGACATATGGAAAATACATCTCATGCAGTCGTCTCACTGCATTTCCGTTGGGAAGGTGGGGCGCAGCACCATCTGGAAACAGAAGGGCTGTGATGCTCTCTTCCTGGAATTTTAGGAAGGATCCAGTTCATCCTAAAGCTTTGTATAGCACATAAGCACTCAGCAGAGCCAATTGGAATAAATATACAGACACATTTTTTTACCAGTGTCTGGGCTTATGGGCAATTAAGTTTGGCGCCAACGTCTGGTCGTTGAGGTCCACCCCCCTCATGTTAAGGTCGCCGTTGGAATTTTGACTGTCGTATCTGCTTGAAGGGAGGAAAGAACAAAAACATTCAGATTATCCCTCCACTTCACTGTGAGAAAATTATTACATCTCAAGCAGTCTCTTTCCTCCTCCATCTAAGTCGGGACTCTTCAAGCCATTGGGGGAAGCATGGTGATTAGATCACATCCGCCTGGAAACACACATGCTTCATGAGAGCTGCAGGGAGCTTGGAAAAAGCTATCTCCATGCTGACAAGCAGATTATACAACTAGGAAGCTTGTAAGTGAACGGTCCACATTTATTGTCAATACAAATGCACCCTACGAACTGTAAGTTGACTATAAATCACACAAATAGGAAACATAAGGGGCATACAAAGACACTGAATTTCAAAAGAGCCAGCTTCCCTAAACTACAATCCTGGCTAGAAGATAATAGTTGGGATACAATCTTAGGAACAAAAAACACGGAGGAAAAATGGGTATGCTTTAAGAGCATAATAAATAAGGTCATTAGCCAGTACATTCCAATGGGAAATACATTTAAAAGAGCTGATAAAAGTCCTGGGTGGCTTAACTCTAAAGTAAAAATGCATATTAAAGCAAAGGAGAAGGTCTTCAAAAATGGGGAATCATCATTAGCATTCCAACTTTACAAAGAATGCAACAAGAAATGTAAGGGTGCTAAGACAAAACACGAAAGTCACATAGTGGAGGAGAATAAACAAAATCCCAAGAAATTATTTAAGTACATAAATAGTAAGAAGGGGAGGTCAGATCATATTGGTCCCATAAAGAATGATGAAGGGAATCTGGTTACTAAGGATAAAGAGATGGCAAAGGTATTGAATTTATTTTTCTCCTCAGTCTTCACGTGGGAATCGGGGGGCTTCATTAACCAAAACTGCAATGTTTATCCTCATGACATGTCACAGGAAGCACCCTCATGGCTAACAGAGGATAGAATTTGAATTAGACTTGAAAAACTTAACATTAATAAGTAACCGGGACAAGATGGCTTGTACCCGAGGGTCCTTAAGGAACTCAGTCAAGTAATTGCCAGACCATTGTTCCTAATTTTTATTAACAGTCTACTGACTGGAATGGTACCAGCTGATTGGAGAATAGCCAATGCAGCACGCCTATAGACATGGTGAATCTGGATTTTGCAAAAGAATTTAATACAGTTCCCCATAAACGTTTACTGTACAAAGTAATATCCATTGACATGGACCATAGGGTGAGTACATGCATTGAAAACTGGCTACAGGGGCGAGTTCAGAGGGTAGTGATAACTGGGGAGCACTTGGAATGGTCCAGGGTGGAAAGTGGGGTCCCCCAGGGTTCTGTCCTGGGACCAATCCTATTTAATTTATTCATAAACAACCTGGAGGATGGGATAAACAGCTCAATCTCTGTATTTGCAGATGATACCAAGCTAAGCAGGGCAATAACTTCTCTGCAGAATCTGTAAACCAAGAAGGTCCGAACACATTAATGGGATGGGCAACTGCATGGCAAATAAGGTTTAATGTAGAAAAATGTAAAATAATGCATTTGGGTGGCAAAAATATGAATGCAATCTACTCAATCTACTTACTAGGGGGAGAACCTCTGGGGGAATTTAGAATGGAAAAGGACCTGGGGGTCCTAGTAGATGACAGGCTCAGCAATGTCATGCAATGCCAAGATGCAAGCAAAGCAAACAGAATATTGACATGCATTAAAAGGGGGGGTCTAACTCTGGAGATAAAACAATAATTCTTCCACTCTACAAGACTCTGGTCAGGCCACCCCTGGAGTATGCTGTCCAGTTTTGTGCATCAGTCCTCAGGAAGGATGTGCTGGAACTGGAGAGAGTCCAGAGAAGGGCAACAAAGTGAATAAAGGGACTGGAGCACCTTAGTTATGAGGATAAGTTACGAGCACTGAACTTGTTCTCTCTGGAGAGGAGACGCTTGAGATGAAATATGATTTCAATGTACAAACACCGTACTGGTAACATCACAATAGGGATAGAACTTTTCCGCCAAAGGGAATTTAATAAGACACATAGCCATTCACTAAAACTAGAAGAAAAGCAGTTTAACCTTAAACTGTGTAGAGGGTTCTTTACTGTAAGAGTGGTTAGGATGTGGAACTCTCTTCCACAGGCAGTGGTTTCAGTGGGGAGCATCGATAATTAAAAAAAAAAACACTTAGATAGGCACCTGAATGACCACAACATACAGGGATATATAATGTAATACTGACATAAAATCACACACATAGGTTGGACTTGTGCCTCTTTTCAACCTTCCCTGCTATGTATTCAAAGCAAACTGTTATTACAGTATTTACTATTCTGTTTTTATTTATGGTGTCGAACCAGATAACATAGAACCAATTTCACTAAATATGCCTACAGTTTGTGTTTAATTGAGATCACTGAAATTAAACTATCTACCATGCCAAAAATGTGCACATTTGATCAGTTTATTCATTTAATGTTTACCCTGGAAGGGGCCACTGAGAATGACCCTGGTTTCAAGTATCTGTCCAGAGGCTGTCAGGCACAGACGGCTTTTGCAAGCACACTAACAAACACAGGCTCTGTCCAGGGGATGACTTTTTGTAGATTTATTGCAGTGCTTCAAACAGGAAAGAGGGATGAGGATGCAGGACACCTCAAAATGAAAAACAAATACAGGAGGACAGATTCTTGAGCAATACATCCTTTAACAACAGTCATTTTTGGAGGTAGAGGGGACAGCCAGCTAATCAGAGACTCTGAGCAGCCCCAGCAACCTCTGAAATTAATCCCCTACATAGAGTCCTAAGCAAAAATCCTATTCACTACGTCCACAGACAGCTCTCATCTATCCCGCTTCCATGCAACATTCTTCAGTGAGACAGAAAGTCATCCTCCACAGGTGATGCCCTCCAGCAAATATATTTCAGTCCAAGTTGCTTCAGACACTCAGCCAAGCATATGCTGAGGCCTAACAGCTCTTTAGTACTCTGGTTGCTTCCCAGGAGGTAACAGGCCCAAGAGAATAACCCTGCTGAACATTTATCTTCTCCCAACCACCTTCTTGGTGCCCCCTCCCGAGATTGGTTGATATCAAATAAATATTCCCGGGAGGAGCGGCGTGCTGACATCACCGTCACAGTTTCTGGGGTGTTTGGATTTATGTCAACATGAACAAGTTACCCACATATTGTGCATGGACTTTATTTGATCCGTTTTTTCATCAGTTATTATATGTTTTATGGTTTCACTGTTTGCTTTTGTATATAATCATTATTAATTTGTTTTATTATCTTATTATTGTCACATAAGTTTATGATTATTATCTGATATTACTTTTTATTATCACATGACTGGGTTTCATTAACCTATTTATATAGACACTTAGTGATTCTTGCATTTATATACAATTTTTTCTATCTATTTAATTTGTTTAACCACTTTCAGATCGGACCATTTTGCTGGCTTAAGACCAGACCACTTTCTTACAATTCAGCACTGTGTTGCTTTAACTGAAAATTGCGCGGTCGTGCGACGTGGCTTGAAAACAAAATTTACATCCTTTTTTCCCCACAAATAGAGCTTTCTTTTGGTGGTATTTGATCACCCTTGCGGTTTTTATTTTTTGCGCTATAAACCAAAAAAGAGCGACAATTTTGAAAAAAACGCATTATTTTTTACTTTTTGCTATAATAAATATCCCCCAAAAATATATAAAAAACTATTTTTTTTCCTCAGTTTAGGCCGATATGTATTCTACTACATATTTTTGGTAAAAAATCGAAATAAGCAATTATTGATTGGTTTGCACAAAATTTATAGCATTTACAAAATAGGGGATAGTTTTATGGCATTTGTATTAATAATTATAATAGTAATGGAGGCAATCAGTGATTTTTATTGTGATTGCGGCATTATAGCGGACACATCGGACATTTTTGACACATTTTTGGGACCATTGTCATTTATACAGCAATCAGTGCTATACAAATGCAATGATTCCTCTGTAAATGACACTGGCAGTGAAGGGGTTAACCAGGGGGTTGCAGTGTAGGAGTTAAGTGTGTCCTAGAGGTGTGTTACTTACAGTGGGGAGCGTGGCTGTGTGTTAGGGAACACTGATCTCTGCTCCAATCACAGGGAGCAGAGATCAGTGTCACTTGTTGCTAGGCAGAACGGGGAGATGCTGTTTACTTCCGCATCTCCCCGTTCAGCTTCCCCACGAGACGATCGCGGGTATCCCCACGGCGATCGAGTCCGCTGGACCCATGAGCGGACTCACGGGGATCCCGAACGGCGCTTGTGCACCGCCGGCGGCGCACACGCGATGGCACAGCGGCATTCTTAAAGGGACGTACCTGTACGTCCATATGCCTGTCCGTGCCATTCTGCCAACGTACATCGTTGTGTGCTGGTCGGGAAGTGGTTAATAGGTACTTCTCTTTTACATTCACATAGTATCATGCTGGTTTTCACTCATTATAAATGTTCACATTACCGTTTGCCAGTGTTAAGCGCATTGATTTATTTCCAATGGTTTGTGTCTCACAAGTTAATCTTTAGCACAGCTTCTTCTTTTTTATAATAACATATTCCTAATAAAATGTATTCAATAATGTAATCACATCAAAAACCCCAAAATTTGCTCAGTTGCAGAATTGTCACTGTTGTTACTTTCAGTGTTTAATGACGAATTTCCCCACTAATCACTATCAATCAATTCTGCAAGTGTTCTCATTTACTATCGCTGTTTTCTAGCTGGTCTAAAACCGCTTTTGACCTAAAGGGACACTTTCTGTCGACGTTGACATTCTCAAGTTTCCAGGCAGAAAGAACAATATATATATAACTATAAAACTGCCTGCAGGGAACTGGACAAAGCACTAGGGACAAAAGGGAAATGATTTGATACAATAATGTAATCTGTACAATTGCAGTGTACTCTATGTGTTTTTGTTTTTTTTGTTTTTTTTGCACTTTTTGAATTTGGCACTGAGCTCCTTCCCCATACGTACACAGCGGGAGGCAATCACAGGATCCTGGGGACAAGGTAAATAACTTTGCCAGGATACTGCAATGCAATCCCGATTGTGGGTTGGTGGTTACCACTTTTGGTAATGAGAATTCACCCTGAGCCACACTCGGGATTACTGCCAGGGAGGTTAATGAGTATCTTAATACCTGGAGCTAGGGACAGCTTCTGCACAGCTCCCGTGCAATGAAGTTCAGTGAAGGTTTCCCTCTCCAGCCCAACTTCAATCGGTAATTTTCCACAAGTCCCCAGCACATAGCACCTGCCTAGTAGTAGCTTCTCTGGAACAACCATGTGCCTCCCTCTCAGAGGAAAGAGACTCTGATCAGATCCTCCCAAACATTTATCTTCTACCCAGCCACTGCTTCTTTTTCAACCTCCCAGTGATTTGCTAGGGTCCAGTAAACAATCATAACCCTGGAGATTGATTCTCTCACACTGTTGCTGAAATATTCTTCCAGCAGCAGATAAGAGCAATCAACCAACAGGTTTAGGGAAAAAAAAAAAACTAGCAGACCTATAAAATGAATTGCAGCTCAGCTGACTACAGAAAAGCCATATATTAAATTTAGCCAAGCCCAAGGCAGGGATGCTACATATATTTAAACAGGTTCTCTGGGATTTGATAAATGCTGCATCCCATTATAGCGCTAAACATACACCATGTATCTGCTCTGTACTGTATGTGACGTTGAAATGTTTTTGATCCTTATTTAAGTTGACAGCTATCTCATTAATAATACATTTATGTCAGTCTTTTGAAAAAAAGGAGACTGCTGACAGGCAAAAGATTAACATCACCCAGGTGTGCAATTAAAAAAAGAAGAAATAAATATTTTGAATGATTTGCCTTTAAGTCCCTGTTCACACCGGTGCGGCTTTAAAACCGTACTACTTTAGCATGATTTCAAAGCCACACACGAGTGCCATTTGAACTGCCAATTTCATTGCAGCTTGAGACTTCATACGACAAAAGTCTATGCAAGTTGCAATGAAATCGTCAAAAAGTAGTTCAAATTCAGTATGATATGAGTCGCAGCAACTTAAACGATTCCATCACCGACAATAGGGTTCAACTTGTAATGAGATTTGGAACTTTCAAATTGCATGACAAATCTGTGATCGGGGGCTGAACGATGCAGAATGCATTTAAAGCAAGTTATTATTGCAAATATCAATACCTTTTTTCTTTTTTTTTTTTGTAGTCAGTTGCTGGATCAGACGTTAAAGAACCAATTGCTCTTCCAGATGCACCTCTGGTATGTACTTATTCTGGATAAGCAAACTTTTTACAGCCAAAACGTCACCCTATCCATTCCCATATCTATTTGTGGCTGGAAAAGGTATCCCTGTGATAAATAATTTTTTCCCAGGGTGGCAGAGAAGCCAAGGATACCTCACAATCCCATTATTGCAGCTCCAGTGGTAAAGTAAAGCCCAGTTTATGCCTCAGCTAACACTGAGTCCAGGTTTTCAGAAACCTTGCATAAAGCAATAATCATCTAACATCTAAAATCTGCATGCAGTCTGTTTTTGTGAATGGAGCCCATCAACAAACATATACATTACTGGGTCTGTAGAACAACTAGGCAAACAGCATTTTCAGAAAATAGGTCAGCAATGGAAGCCTCCATATTCTGTCAGTATAAGTTTTGCTCAAGGGTTATATGTGAATCACAATAATCATCCAGAACATTAAAGTCATACAATAGCAGATCACACATTTTTCTCAAGGTTTCAAAAGAAAATATTTTGGGAAAACTAACTCATTTAAGTTCCTCAACTAATATTTTGAAAGTTTGGACCCAAAACATGCTGGCCACTTTAAGAAACAGATACATCCTTATTAGGGATGAGCTTCGTGTTGGAGTCGAACGTACGTTCGACTCGAACATTGGCTGTTCGTCCGTTCGGCGAAATCCGAACATTTTGGTCCGTTCGCTTTAAATTCGTGTGCGATGGCGCAGTGCATTGCTGGCTCATGATTGGCCAAGCATGCACTGTGACCCCGCATGCTTGGCCAATCGCAGCGCCAGCAGCGAGGAGAGCCATGATTGGCCACAGGCAGGATGCCTGTGGCCAATCATAGCACAGGCTGTGTAGTGCACGCCCCACACTATATAAGGCCGCCATCGCGGCGGCCTCGTGTAGTGTGTTGGCGTCTGAATCAGTGGGTGTTCTGTGTACCTTCAACACAGTACACACCGATCGTTTTCAGCCGATTTTCTATCTTGCTGTTGTGTAGTGGTTATTGTCTGTGTGCCCTGACCGCAGTATACACCTCTATATTCACCTCACCTATATAGCTAGTGATCTATCTTTTATAATAGAGCTTGCAGTCAGTAGTGTTAGGAGATAGTGCGTGCTGAGTTAGAGTAGGATTTTGCAATATCAATCAATTGGATCGCTCTGCAAATGCTGTCTCATGTACCTCTTAAATGGACAAAGCCTACTTGATCTTTATGCGCAGCCACTGCGCCCATCAAGCGCAGCCACTGTGCCTATCAAGCGCAGCCACTGTGCCCATCAAACGCAAGTACTGTGCTCATTATACGCAGCTACTGGTGCCACTAGCGGCTGGTGCTCAAAATTTTTGGGGAGGCGCAAACAAACTGAAAAAAGAAAATCAATTGCAGCCATTGTGCCATCAAACTAAGCCACTGTGCCCATCAAGCGTAGCCCCTGTGCCCAGCAAGTTCAGCCACTGTGCCCATCAAATGCAACCACTGTGCCCATCAACCACAGCCACTGTGCCCATCAATTGCCACCACTGTGCCCATCAAATGCAACCACTGTGTCTATCAAACGCAGCCACTGTGCTCATCAAGCGCAGCCACTGTGCCCATCAAATGCAACCACTGTACCCATCAAACGCCGCCACTGTGCCCATCAAATGCAGCCACTGTGCCATCAAACGCAAGCCACTGTGCCCATAAAATGCTGCTATTATGCCCATGAAACGCAGCCACTGTGCCCATCAAAGGCAGCTACTGTGCCCATCAAGAGCAGCCATTGTGCCAACTACCATACCTATCAATTGCTGCCAGTATGCCCATCAATTTCTGCCAGTGTACCCATCAATTGCCGCTCCTGTGCCCCATCAAATGCTGCCAGTGTGCCCATCATTTGCTGCTACAACTGTGCCCCATCAAATGCTGGCAGTGTGTATCACCCCGGCACTTGCCTGTCTCGCAGCGGGTCAGTGGCGGTGTCCTGCTTGCTCCTTGATGTCTTCTTCCGTCCTCTCTATCAGGCGTCCAATCACAGCGTCTGATGTTTCAGCCAATCAGGTGACAGATAACAGACCCGAGCACCTGATTGGCTGAGAGGTGGTTCAGTGTTAGCAAAGTGAATTCCTTTGCTTTGCTAACAAACAATTGAGTGAGCAGCAAACGCACAGCATTGCACCCGCTGTTCACCTTTTTGGGTGCCTATTAGAGTCTACGGCTCTAATCAGGTGCTTCCAAAAAAAAAAAAAAAACCCCATCACTATAATTCAGGTGCCCAGCGCCAGAAAAGGGGCCAGACACCTGAATAGGGGGTGTCAGCGGGGACTATAAATAGATTCATGCAAGGCATGAATCTATCTATGGTGATAGAGCGGTGACAGAAGAGAGGGGGCAGCGCTCCTGCGCCCATTTACGGACGCACTGCCACTGTATGTTATACATTTCATTTAAAGCCCCTCTCAGAGATAAAATCCACACCCCTGCCTGTTGTAGCCACTTCCTATTGGATGGGCTATGGTAAAAAAAAGGTGGACGTCAGCAGAGAGGATTGAAGGAGACTGGTGGTCCCCTGGGTCGGTGGTACTCCTAACAGTGGGGATGTGGGATCTAGTTTGGGGATTTACGTGGGTATATCTGGCTTCACACAGTAAGGGGGAAAAGGCCTAATAGAAAAAGATAGTGGGTATTTAAGTCAAATAATGAAGAGGTAGAGAAAACATTTTGGGAGCCCAATGGATCCAGCAAATTATGCATTCTAATTATTTTCCTATTGCATTCTTCTTTCTTTTCTCCAGTACCACTACATTAAACTCCCACTTAAATTAATATTTTATTGCTTCATAGGCAGAACAAATGTCATTTGTAATTATATGGCAGAGGTTGCAGTGTGGTGGCACCAGCACCAGTGCCTAAGGCCCAATTTTTCTGCCCCTGTTTAACAGGGGCGTTTAAGTACAATTTTTGATGCAATGCTTTGCAGCAGGGCTAATTCCTGCAATAAAACTAGAGTATATGGAAGAGGTTGCAGTGTGGTGGCACCAGCAGCAGTGCCTAAGGCCAAATTTTTCTGCCCCTGTTTAACAGGGACATGTAATTACAATTCTTGATATAATATTTCACAGGAGGGCCCCTTCCTGTGCCCACCCAGAGTAACGGTGAGGACCACAACCACCAAAGGTCAATTTTTCTACCACTGTTCAACAATGGCATGTAATTACAATTCTTGATATAATCGTTCACAGCAGGGCGCTCCAGCGCCCACCAAGAGTCACTTTGAGGGCTTACAATGTTGTGGCAAAACCAACACCTTGTTCGCCATTTCTGCAGAGCATATAGGGCAGGCCCCTACTTTCAAACATCCAACTTACAAACATCTCCTACTTGCAAACGGAAGGAGACAACAGCAAGTGAGATGAAAAAAGATGGACGACAAAACAAATTATACAGGGGTGATAACCCTTCCCTATGTTTTCCAAAAAGCTTAAAAATTGTTTTTTTGACTGGAGCTACACTTTAAAAATGTACCAGTTGAAAATTACAAACAGATTCAACTTAACACAACAAACCTACACAGTCCCTGTCTTCTTTGCACCGCCTGTATACTGCTGTTCTGAGTATATAGGGCCTGGGGGCCACACGCATTTCCTTTTTTTAATATGGGTACGGGGTTCCCCTTAATATGCGTACAAGACCTAAAGGGGCTGGTAATGGGCAGGGAGGGCTACCCATGCCATTTTTCTCAATGATTTTCAACCATATTGCAGGAACCAGATATAACATTAAAACCGCAAGCAGTTTTAAATGGTGTTATTTCCATTTAATGTCATTTTGTGCAGGGACTGTTCTAAACACGGGAAAGACGTGGCACTTCACAGGCATACTACAGACACCCCCCCAGGCACGATATTTAAAGGAATATTTCACTTTTTTTTTCACTTTAATCGTCATTAAAATCAGTGCTCCCGCCAAAACGGCCGTTTTTAAAACTTGTTTTTGCATTGACCCATGTCCCCTGGGGCAGGAGTCAGGTCCCCAAACCCTTTTTAGGACAGTATCTTGCATATTAGCCGTTAAAATTAGCACTTTTCATTTCGAACGTTCGAGTCCCATAGACTTCAATGGGGTTCTAACGTTCGTTCGAATTTGGGGTCCGTTCGAAAGTTCTGGTGCGAACCGAACCGGGGGGTTTTCGGCTCATCCCTAATCCTTATGGGGGTATGTCTTCAAAAGGTATAGAATGCATTCAAAGCAAGCTGTACTTACAATATTTACTATCCTGTTTCTGTGTTTCTGTGCTCCAAAATGCCACCACACCAGACCATTGCAGTCGGTAACAGTTTTCCTGCTGCCACCACAGTGAGTGTCCCCAGGTCAGAAATTGCATTTTTTGTATGTAATACGTGAGTTGTAGACTAAGGCCGCGTACACACGCGCGGACTGTTGGCCCAACTTTGTCCGTCCAACAGTTTGAGCGAACAGTCCGCTCAAACTTAGCATGGACGGACATGGCCACACACGACGAACGAACAGTTTGCTGAAACCGTGCGCGATGACGTGAACGGCACGTACGACGGGACGCAAAATACGACGTCCTATACACTGCATTATAACTTTCGGCTTGAAAATCCTTTCTGAGCATGCGCGGAACTTAGTTTGACGAACAAGCCTACACACGGGCGGACTGTTCGTTGAAACAAGGTTTCAGCGGACAGTTTTTTGGAATTTCCGTAAAACCTTGTCCGTCCAACTGTCCGCTGAAACTGTCCGCTGAAAGCCCACACACGAGCGGACTGTCCGCCCAAACACTGTTCAGCGGACAAGGTTGGGCCAACAGTCCGCGCGTGTGTACGCGGCCTCACACATCTGGGATGGGGAGCCTCTTCTTAAAGCTTGCAGCCAGGCAAAGTCTGGATGTCAGGCTGGATGACAGCTTAGATGAGGAAATGGAAAACCAACCAATAAATCTGTTGATGTATTTCACTAATCTATGACCCTCAGAGCAGTTGCAGTCCTTCTGTAGCACCTCCTGGCATCTAACTCTTAATGAGTACTTGATGAGTTCCACCCAAACATAGAACTTCCTCTGTAAGTACTAGTGACCCCCTGACATGTCACATTTGGCATTTCATTTTTTTGGGGGAGGAGCGGGTACCCTGTTTTTACAGGCACCCAGCTCCCACTTCCTCCCCTGATGCTGCGGCACCGGAAGGAAGATCACCTTTTGCCCCCTCCCTCCCTGCAATCTTCTAGGACACGTCACAGGTCCCAGAAGATTGTCCGGTCTATCACAGCATGCAGCGGGGCTAATGCATGTGCAGTGCATGCCTGGTTGTGAAGCCACAGCTGAGAACTCACAGTTAGAATGCTGGCACCTTGGAGAGGAGGGAGAGTGGAGCGTGGCTGCACTTATATCGCTTGACTGTGGTACAGGTGAGTGTCTGAACATTAAAAGTCAGCAGCTTTTAATACCTGGAGCTATAGGTGAAAGGATCCACTCACAAGGTTCAGGGACATCTTCTGCACAGCTTGCCTGCAACAATCTTCAGTGAAGGTTTCCCTCTCCAGCCCACCTTCAACAGGTAATTTTCCTTAAGTCCCCAGCACATAGCACCTGCCTAGTAGTAGTAGTAGCTTCTCTGGAACACCCATGTGCCTCCCTCCCAGGGGAAAGAGACTGATCTGATCCTCTCAAACATTTATCTTCTACCCAACAGCAGCTTCTGGGTCAGCCTTCCAGTGATTGGCTAGGGTCCTGTAAACATTCATAACACTGGAGACTGAATTTCTCACACTATTGCTGAAATACAGGGTTATTGTTATCCCACACTACCTGTGCTCAGGGCCGTCTTTAATATCGATTGGACCCTGGGCAAAACATTTCTTGCCGCCCCCCCCCCCCCCCCCCATGCAATTTCACTCTCCACCCGCTCTGGGACATACAATACATAGCAGCTAGACTCATAATCAGTTTACTATATCAGATCAGGCAGCGATTCCAATTGGTTGCCAGAAGTTACAGCATATTTTACTGCTTACTGACTGGTTGCTAGAAGTTACAGCACACATTACAGCTCACTGATTAGTTGCTAGAGGTTACAGCAGATGATTTCTACTTGCTGATTGGTTGCTAGAGATTACTGTACATCAATACTGCTCACTGATTGGTTGCTAGAGGTTACTGCACATCATTACTGCTAACTGATTGGTTGCTAGAGGTCACAGCACACCATGGACTGGGGTGGTGAGGAGACCCATAAATAGACAGAAAACTCCTAGGGCTCCTAGAACTCTTGGAATCAGCGTTGGGAAGAGAGGAGGGTGTGATCAATGGCAATGCTAATTTTTTTTGCCAACTACCAATATAAAGAGGAGTTTCAACAATGACCAATAATGTAATAGAAGCATTCACAGTAACCACCACCAGTGTAAGGGGGGATTTACACTGACTACTAATGTAAGGGGAACATTCACATTGGCCATTAGTGTGAATGAAAGGATTCCAAGCCCCAATGTAATGGGAAGATTTACACTGACCGCCAATGTAACTGAGACATTTAGCCTGCGTTCAGATTTCTGTGTCGGGAACACACGCAAAATCCCTTTCCTGACACCACAGAAACATGCTGCCCTTTAACAGATACACAGCAGGGCCATTAATTGTTAATGACGCTCTCACGCATCTATTGAAATGTCCTGTCCAACTGTGTGATTTTGAAAAGGGGTTTGGGACTTTCTTCAGCATATCTAGTGCATAGAGCATCCCACTAAAATGAATGGGCTGCCCTACATGCTACCTACATGTTTATCCACCCTGTCAATAAACCTTCGCATCCTAAAACCCCTGCTAACCTCTACACCCCAAACCTCCCCCATCCACTCCAATCCTCCACCCCTTTAACTCTACCTGCCTCCTCTGCTCATCTTTGCACCCGCCTTCCCTACCTCTACACATTCCCTCCTTGCTCACCTGTGCAGCCCAAACTGTAATTCCCTCACTACCTACCTCTGCACACCCCACACTACCCCCCCCCCCCCACCACCACCACCACCACACCAATTTGCTTACCTTTGCAGAACAGGGGGATGTTAGGCTTAATGAGTTGCAGAACAACCAAACAAACAGTGACTCACAAACAACAATAACTATATACAATATAAGGGAAGTACCGCAATCTTAAATGTAGCCAGGCCAGGGTGATTTCATTGCTGTTTGCGCCTTTATACAACAGAAGTCTATGCAACTTGCAATTAAATTGGCAAAAAGTAGTGCAGGAACCTTTTTCAAAGTCACTGCTACATGAGTCTCAGCAATTTGAACTGTTCCATAGCCGACAATGGGGTGCAACATGTCAGGCTACTTAGAACTGTCAAATAACATGACAAATTGGACTGCTGTGAATGGGTGCTAAATGATGTAGAATGCATTCAAAGGAAGTTGTTATTGTTAATATTAATACCTTTTTTCTTTTTTTTTTTAGCCAGTTGCTGGACCAGACGTTAATGAACCAATTGCTCTTCCAGCTGCACCTTCGGTATGTACTTAAATTGACCCTAAAGGTTTGGTTCTTTTAAAAAAAAATTAACATATCATACTTACCTCCACTGTGCATCTCGTTTTGCTCAGAGTGGCCTCTAACCTCATCTTCTGGGGTCCCTCAGCAGCTCTCGCGGCTCCTCCCCACATCAGATAACCCTCTAGGAGAAGCACTCTCCTGGGGGTTACCTTGCGGGCACGCTCCCGAGTCCAGCATTCAGCGTCCATAGAGGCCGAATGCAGGACTCAGCCCCACTCCTCGGCATCCACGTCAGTGGATTTGATTGACAGCAGCGGGAGCCAATGACTGCGCTGCTATCAATCTATCCAATGAAGAGCCGAGAACCCCGGGCAAAGAGAGAGCGCATCCCCGTGGGTCAAGTGTGAGGGTTCAGGTAAGTGAAGGGGGGGCTGGGAGGCCAGACACTGACAGGTGTTTTTTCACCTTAATGCATATGATGCATTAAGGTGACAAAACAAAAACCTTTACAACCCTTTTTATCAGTATGAGTGGACTTCTTAAAGCCAAAATGTCACCCTATCCATTCCCATAATCTATTTGTGGTTTGAAAAAGTATCCCCTTGATGTATCAATTTTTCCCATGGTTGTAGAGAAGCCAAGCATACCTTACAATCCCATTATTGCAGCACCAGTGGTAAAGTAGAGCAGAGTTTATGCCTCAGCTAACACTGAGCCCGGGTTTTCAGAAACCTGTAACGCATAATGCAAAAGTAAATTGACATTTTTAGGATCGCATTTGGTATTTGGGAAAACATCTTAATTCTGCATGTGGTCTGCTTGTGTAAATAGAGCCCATAAACAATCAGAGACATTACTAGATCTGTAAAATAAAAACTACAACCAGCATTTTCAGAAAATAGGTCAGCAAGGGCAGCCTCCATATTCTGTGCCTTTAAGGGATTCATGCAGAACATTAAAGTCATACAATAGGTTGTCCACCCAAAAACTGAAGACCATAGGGCTGTTAGCATTGCACCAAAAACTAAACAGGTAAATCACACATTTTTCTCAAGGTTTCAAACAAAACTATTTAGGGAAAACAAACTCATGTAACTGTTAGCCCTTGTACATACGGTCGGACATTCTGATGGAAAATGTCCGATCGGACCTCGTAATCCGACCATGTGTGGGCTCCATCTGACTCTGTCCGACCAAAAAAGTTTGGGAGCTGGATATAAAATTTTCCGACAACATGATCCGATCGGACTTTGTCCGATCATTTGTAGAGAATTCGGATCAGACAAAATGCCACACATGCACAGATCAAATTACGAGACCAAAGCTATTGGCTACTAGCCTGAACGTAGTCCCGTCGTAACAAACGAATGCCATTACGTTCCAAACGATCAGATTTTCCGACAACTCTGTCCGACCGTGTGTATGCAACACCAGCTTCGGACAAAATCTGTCGGAAAAAATCAGACAGATTTTGTGGTCGGAATGTCTGACGGTGTGTACAAGGGCTGAGGCCGCGTACACACGGGCGGACTGTTCGTCCAACTTTGTCCGCTGAACAGTGTTTCAGCGGACAGTTCGCTCGTGTGTGGGCTTCAGCGGACAGTTTCAGCGGACAGTCTGACGAACAAAGTTTTTCGGAATTTCCGTAAGACTGTCCGCTGAAACTTGGTTTGAGCGAACAGTCCGCTCGTGTGTAGGCTTGTTCGGCAAACTAAGTCTCGCGCATGCTCAGAAAGAATTTACACGGCGAAGGTTGCATTGCAGTGTATCGGACGCCGAATTTCTCGTCCCGTCGTACGTGCCGTTCACGTCATCGCGCAAGTTTTCAGCGGACTGTTCGTTCGTCGTGTGTGGTCAAGTCCGCTCATGCAAATTTTGAATGGACTGTTTGTCAAACTGTTTGACGAACCTAGTTGGGCGGACAGTCCGCCCGTGTGTACGCGGCCTTAGAGATAAGCAAATCATTTAAAAGTTCTTCAACTAGCATTTTGAAAGTTTGGACCCACAGCATGCTGTTCGCTTTAAGAAACAGAAACATCTTTGGGGTGGTGGGGGGGGGTTTATGTAGAAAGCATTCAAGGCAAGCTGTTCTTACAATATTTACTAATCTATCCTGTTTCTATTTACATTTACAATGAAGCTGAGACAGATCTCAAACAACCAATTTAAAATATGTGAACAGTGGGGGAGATAACAAAAACTGGAGCATTGAGAATCTGGTACAGCTGCGCACAGTAGCCATTCAGCTTCCAACTTCAACTTGTTCAATTAAGCTTTGACAATAAAACCTGGAAGCTGATTTGTTTCTATGCAGAGCTAGACCAGATTTTTCATGGTCCAGTTTTAGTAAATCTCTCCCCATGTGTATTTATTTAAGATCAGTAAACTTCTTAAAACCCACCACAATTCACACATTGTCCCATCATAGAAGGATTGTTAACCACTTGCCGCCCGCCCTATAGGCAATTGACGGTGGCAAAGTGGTTTCATAATCCTGATCGGACGTCATATGACGTGATCAGGATTATGAGCCGCTGCGCGCCCCCGGGGGCGCGCATCGCGGCGATCGTTGTTGCGGGGTGTCAGTCTGACACCCGGCAACTACGATCTCGGTAAAGAGTCTCCGACGGAGACTCTTTACCACGTGATCAGCCGTGTCCAATCACGGCTGATCACAGTGTAAATGGGAAGAGCCGGTGATAGGCTTTTCCTCACTCGTGTCTGTCAGACGCGAGTAGAGGAGAGCCGATCGGCTGCTCCTCTGACAGGGGGGGTCTGTGCTGATCGATTATCAGCACAGCCCCCCCGAGGATGCCCACACTGGACCACCGGGGACGCCACCAGACCACCAGGGAAAAGGTAATCCTCCCTAGACCACCAGGGATGCCAGTCAGCACAATGGATGCCAATCAGTGCCCATAATGGATGCCAATCAGTACCCACAATGGGCATCACTGATTGGCATGCATTATTGTTTGGCACTGATTGGCATCCATTATTACAGTATAACACCGATGCCGCTTATGAGTGCCCACCTGTGCCGCCTATGAGTGCCCACCTGTGCCGCCTATGAGTACCCACCTGTGCCGCCTATCAGTGCCCACCAGTGCCGACCCATGCCCATCTGTGCCGCCTATCCATGCCCATCTGTTCTGCCAATCCATGCCCATCTGTGCCGCCTATCCATGCACATCTGTGCCGCCCATCCATGCCAATCCGTGCCAGCTATCAGTGCCAATTTGTGCCACCTATTAGTGTCCTTCCGTGTCGCCCATCCGTGTCGCCCATCCGTGTCGCCCATCCGTGTCGCCCATCCGTGTCGCCCATCAGTGCCGCCTATCAGTGCCGCCTATCAGTGCCACATATCAGTGTCCATCAATGCCACCTCATCAGTGCCACTTCATTGGTGTCACATCATTGGTGCCCATCAGTGCCGCCTTATCAGTGCCCATCAGTGTAGCCCCATCAGTGCCCATCAGTGAAGGAGAAAACGTACTTATTTACAAAGTTTTGAAACTGAAACAAAAAAAAACATTTTTTTTTTTTAAATTTTCGGTATTTTTTTATTTGTAGCGCAAAAAATAAAAACCGTAGAGGTGATCAAATACCACCAAAAGAAAGCTCTATTTGTGGGAAAAAAATGATAAAAATTTAATTTGGGTACAGTGTAGCAGGACCGCGCAATTGTCATTCAAAATGCGACAGCGCTGAAAGCTCAAAATTGGTCTGGGCAGGAAGGTGTTTAAGTGCCCTGTATTGAAGTGGTTAAAATTCACCTTTTTACATTTTAAACAGAACTGGTGATACCTTGTTGCTCAGTCCTCCTCACAGTTGTAACTGACTGCTCTGCTCTGAGTTGTCATGTCATGAGTCCCCAACCAAACTACTCTCCAGGCATAAGCTGATAGGAATGTAAGCTGGTCACATTGTCACCATCTGCTTGTGTGTGGGCTAGGATTTTGTTTGTAGGTCTATCTTTTTTGTATTAACATTCATATCAGTATACTGAAAACAGAGGGACTACTAATAGGTGGATAAAACTTCCGTAGCACCGCCCTAATTCAGAATAGACTTCTAGGTACATTTAGCTAGCTCCTCTGTAAAAAGTGGAGCAGGGGTTGATTGCTTAGGGCTGTACAGTGTCTCACGCTGTTTTCTGCTACTACCGCCTGTCTTCTAGAGACTTCTGGAATTATAACAGGAAGGAGAGCAGCACAGGCAGCCTGAATATTTATGGGACTCTGATCAATTCCTGGGGAGGTGTACCCAGAAGGTTAAGGGAAACCCAAAAAATATTCTGCGGCCTGGCAATCAGAATGCAGAGTTCCTGGGTCCAGTCCTTCAGGGGGAGACTGCTGTGCAGTGGCTCTGCCCTTAGGGCAGAGAGAGAGACAGAGAGGAATTTATAGGAGCCTTTGATGACATCAAGATCCCGGTAAGGCTTAGCTAGTGAGCCCTCCAATGGGAGCTTTGTCCAGAGACTGTGCGGAGCCAGAATGGAGTCTGTGCGGAGCCAGAATGGAGTTGGTGGGGGGAGGTCCAGCTAGGACTGAGTGAGTAATTGATCCTGCTATACACAGGAAAAGTGACTGTGGGGTGGTTGGTGGTTTGTTCTCTCATTCAAATACAGTGCAGCTAGGAGTTGTGCAAAACAGCCAGGATTGTTTAATACTGCTAAATGTTTGCCAGTACAGTCAGGAGTTGAACAAGCCAAGAGAGTACACTGCAGCCAGAGGTCATGCAATACAGCCTGCATTTTAGTACAGAGCAGCCAGAAGTCTAGTAGTCCTTATGTTATGTATTTCTCCTAAGGGGGTAGCACTGCAAAAACCATCAAAAGTTTTAAATTACCTGTATATGCCAAGTTTGCAACTGAAAACAAAATTGCTTTAAATTATTTGTCTCCAACTTTGTCTCTGTTTATATTTAAGCAGTTAATGTACCAGACCTTAAAGCGGTTGTTAAGCCACTACAATAAAAACGTACCATCCATAACAGTATGTGTCCCAGTGTCAGTATTATATTAAAAAGATGTCAGAGTGTCTTCCAGCACTCACGTGACTCCTCGGCTCTCTCCGCTCCTGGCTGACAGCTATAGCAAAAGGGGCAGAGCACTCCTGCTGATGTCAGCCGGGGAGGAGGGAACGTGAGAGCCGGGAGACGCTGTGATGTAAGGTACAGATTGGCAGTTTTTTTATGTAGCACAGAAACTGGGGCACATATTGATATTTTACAGAAGGGATTATCTGTTTTTATTGTAGTTATCATAGCAGCAGGAGGGGAGAGCTGGGTAGTGGACTAAGATGACAGGCAGGGAAGGGAGGGGGGGAGCGAACAGTTCGGCAGAGGTTAAAGAGCCTCCACTCATCTCTATGGCCCAGGAGGCCCGGAGCAACATCATGACATCACTTCTGGTTCACAGGCATTTTTTTTTTGGAGGGCATTAGATCGATGGGTTTTGTTTGATCTGTTATGGGGTCTTACTCCATGAAGAGGATGTGTCATGCTTTATTGTTCTCATAAGAGTTTTTTTACATTTCTTGTGACAGCAATAAAAGTGATAAAAAATAAATAAAATTAAAAGGAACAGTGTTAAAATAAAAAAACGTAATACAATAAATAAACATAATAATTTAAAAATGTAACGTGCCCCTGTCCTCCATGCTTGCGCTCAATGGCAAACACATACGTAGGTCATTTAAACATTGTTCGCACCACATATATGAGGTATCGCCATGAACGTTATAGTAAGAGCAATATTTCTAGCAAAGACCTCCTCTGTAACTGGTAACCTGTAAACATGTTTAAAGTGTTGCCTACAGAGGTTTTTAAGTATTGTAGTTTGGTGCCATTCCACAAGTGTACACAATTTTAAAGCATGACATGTTAGGTATTTATTTACTCAGCATAACATCATATTTCATACTTTACAAAATTGGGTTATATATTGTGTTTTTTTTTTTTTATTCATTAAAGTGTATTTTTTCCCCACAAATTGCATTTATAAAAACCGCTGCACAAATACTGTGTGACCTAAAAAAATTGCAATAAGCAGCATTATATTCTCTAGAGCCTCTGCTAAAAAAAATTATATATATATATATATATATATATATATATATATATATATATATATATATATATATATTGTTTAAGTGTTCTAAATAATTTTATCGCAAACAAATATGAATTTTTAGTTGTAAATAAAAAGAATACGCCTGGTATTGTGGTAAGGGCCACAAACTGCTGACCGCTATACAGACTGCTACAGGTAAAATGGGAAAAAAAATCATAGAATCTCACAAAGATAGGTACATCAGTCCAATTGTGTGTCAGAGTTGTAAAAAAAAAATGTTTAAAATCTAAGTATGGGTTTTATTTGTATTCAAGACTCATACTTACCTAGGTGAATACGGCATCGGTCTGATGCTGCGTCTGTCCCCCGCTGGCCCTAAGACTGAGAACCAAGCGATCAAATACCACTGATCGCCCAGCTCTCAGAGCTCCTTGAGCAGAGATCTGGTGATTGTCAGTCATCGCTGTCTGCTCTACTCATCCCAATGATGCTCACTGGAGCGCTAACTGTGGAGGGGACGGAAGCGGCTGGCTCAGGCTGTGAGTGGCTCACTGAGAGCCCGAGCCAGTTACGGGTCCAGGGTTGTGGGAAGATCCTGACCATATTGTCTAAATATTTCCCCAGCCTGGACCGTGGCTTCAGACCCCTGTCTGCTGAAAACGGGTCACAGTAGTGCAGAATGAACTGCACTCCTGCGATCCACAGGAAAGGGACAGCCAAACAAGCCCCGGACTTTTTAGCTGCAGAATCAGCAGGGATTCGGGTTATCTTGGATGGAAGGCATCAGACTGACTACTGCTCCCTCTTTTTCTGGAAGATCAAAGGGAATATATTTTTTCTATAATAAAATCCAAAATATTAGTCTCAGGAGATAAGAAAAATATTATTGCATATTGGGCTATGTGCACATATAAAATTTGAAGCGTTCCATTGTACAGATTCACCTAGAGATTCTCAAAATTATTACATGAGACCTGCTTGCAGTAGCCATGCAATAAGAGGACTCGTTATAACAAAGCTGGCACAATAGAAATCTAAGTCTCAGCCTAGCCATCAGAACCAGCAAGTCCATATTAACAAGGACCTACCTTTCCTTCCCCACACACACACAAGTGATTGGCCAAGGGGTTAGAGTCCAGCTCATGTCCCTACCTCAATAAACTAGGAGGATGAGATATTACTTTTGTAATTCATATGGGTCTGTTCTAAACATGGCAGATTTATGACCTCTGGGTGTGCACCTACCAACTCTATAAACCATACTGCCCAAAATAGTAATGTTTATTTCTGTTTTTCTCCTTTTTTTCAAAGTCAGTACTGGAATTTCTGTATGTCCTTTTTCTGTTTTATATTTTTATTATTTTTAGGTATTTTTTTCATATTTATAGGTTCAATATTTTAATTTTATGCATAGAGTAGTAGTACAAAGCACAACACAATATGCAACTTACTATGAACAAAGAAAAAACAACAGATATGTCGGTGCAGCATTTACAGTTCCCCAGAGAAATATAAGGCACAGATATAGGAGCCTTATCTTCTAGTATGTGAAGACAAAATAATTACAGCAGATATAAGGAGCAAAAAGTTGTACATGATAATATAAGATAAAATATACGTAGTACACATACTGCATAGCATCCAAGCATGGTATAGTAAAATAACTTTGTATATGTAAAAAACAAAACAGAGATGTAATGGGATTAGTGTACATGCAATCTATGTGTGTTCCAAAGATTCCAGGAGGAATTAAAAGACTGGACAATATAATTTTAACCACAAATACACGTTCTAAAAGGCAGATATGGTTCAGATATGGTTCAGACCATAGTAATTATGGTCTGAACCATATCTGCCTTTTAGAATGTGTATCGGACACATTAGGTAAAGTATATTAACCTCCCTGGCGGTATGAGTATTTCAGATTTTAGGTGCTGAAAGAGGTACAATTATTTTGCATGGAAGTTTGGTGTTTTATATTGTAGTCCTGTAATTCTTAGGAATAACTCACTTAAATCTGTCCAATCTAGTAGACATCCTGGGTATGATAAAGTTTGAAAAATGAAATCATAAATTATAATATAATAAATAACTATAAATAATTATACCAAATAATAATATAACAATAATAATAATTATTCAATAATGTAATTAAATCAAAAACACAGAAATTTGCTCAGTTGCAGAATTGTCACTGTCATTACTTTTCAGTATTTGATGACGGATCTCCCCACAAATCGCTATCACTCAATTCTGCGAATGATTCTAATTTATTATCGCTGTTTTCTAGCTGGTCTAAAATCATTTTTGATGTAAAGGGACAGTTTTGGTTGCTATGGACAATCTCCAGTTTCCAGGCATAAAGAACAGTTTTTATAATATAAAACTGTATGCAGGAAACTGGGCAGACCACTAGGGACAAAGAGGAAGTGAAATAATTACATACAGCAATGTAATCTGTAAGATTACATTATACTGTATGTAATGTGTGTGTTTTACTTTTTGAATTTGATGCTGTTCTCCGTCCCCATGCGTCACGACGCTCGCAGGGAACGGAGCCCGGCGATATGATGAATCGAGCGGAGGATGAGCAGCTCACAGTGCGGGGGGACATCGCTGGATCCAGGGGACAAGGTAAGTAAACTCATCCTGAATCCAGCGCTGCGATCCCGAGTCTGCAGGTTACCACTTTTGGTTCTGAATTTTCACCCTGAGCCAGACTCGGGAATACCGACAGGGGGGTTAAGAGATTTCCAATTCCTTGTTATATTCAATTTAGCCGCCAGAAGAATGTGTAACACTATTGTTGTGGGCGATAAGGGAAATTAGACTATATGATATGTAGGAGCACCATGTCAGTAAAAGGGGAGAAAGACAATGTTGTAAATTCAGATGTGAATTTATAAATTTGGTTCCAATACAACATAACTGAAGGGCAATACCATAAAATATGTATTAACGAACCCGTAGTTCCACAGGCGCACCAACTTGAAGAAACAGTAGGGTTCATTCTAGTGTATAACTTTTTGAAAAATATCCCAGTGGTCTGTGCTCCTATGGGATCTATAGGTCCATTTAATGACTGCCAGGCAGATTCTGAGTATGTAATTCCCAATTCTCGACCCCATTTAACTTCCACCTCCCCCACCCCCCCAAAACACACAATGGACTGCGGATGAGCGGCAGCTGTAGGTAAAGCAATGTAGCAGTGTGCCCCTACCTACTTCCGTGTTTAGGGCACACGCATGTACACAATGGGAGTCTGTCAGCAAGTCCCACCCAATGACTCATGGCCAGGACCTGTTGATTGGCTCTGTCCAATCACAGCCCAGAGCTGATGAGTTGGTAAACAAAACAGAGCTCTGTACAGAGGGAACGATCTGTCAGTTTCTGACTAACTGAGCGATCAGTTAGTAAAAACAGCACACTGTACACATATTACAAATAGGCACATTTTTACCCCTTGATTGCCCTAGAAGTTAACCTTGTCCCAGCCAGTACACTGATAGTGTATAGCAGTGATGGCGAACCTTGGTACCCCAGATGTTTTGGAACTACATTTCCCACGGTGCTCAACTACACTACCGAGTGCATGAGCATCATGGGAAATGTAGTTCCAAAACATCTGGGGTGCCAAGGTTTGCCATCACTGGTGTATAGTATCACTGATCACTGTATTAATGTCACTGGTGATGTCAGTAGCAGTTAGACAGTTTTCCCCAGTGTCACTTAGTATCAGATTGTCCACCCCAATGTCGCCAACCCATTATAAGTTGTTGATCACCACCATTAGTATTACAATATTGTTATAATATTGTGGCTTTTTTTTTCGGTTTTCTTTTTTAATCGTCTGTCTTTTTTATTTATATTGCAAAAAAAATAAAAAATAAAAATAAACAATGGTGATCAAATACTACCAAAATAAAGCTCTATTTGTGTGAAAAAAAAATTATATACATTTAGTTTGCGTACAGCATTGCATGACTACGCAATTACCTATTAAAGTGACGCAGTGGTGAATACAAAAAATGGCCTGGCCATAAAGGGAGGAAAAATCTCTCGGAGCTGAAGTGATATTCAAAGGAACTACATAGTGGTGTAACAAATCATCTCAATTGAGAGTTACAGGAATATCTTGTTTTTTACAAATATGATATACAGGCAGTCCCCTAATTACAAACATCCGACTTACAAACGACTCCCACTTACAAATGAAGGGAGACAACAGGACGTGAAAGAAAATCTACCCCAAGGGAGAGAAATTCACCCCTGTAAGCCCTTGTACACACGGTCGGAGATTCCGACTATGTGTCCGATCGGACCGTTTTGTCGGACATTCCGACTGTGTGTGGTCTACATCGGACTGTTTCCATCGGAGTATCCGACGGACCAAGTTTTCCAACGTGTTGGTAACATTTTCCGACAAAATGCTCTGATCGGACATACTCCGATCATGTGTAGAGAATTCCGATCGGACAAAGTGCCATGCATGCTCAGATCAAATTCCTACACCAAAGCTTTTGGCTACTAGCGTGAACGTAGTCCCGTCGTAACGAAATAACGTAATCACGACGGATTTTCCGACAACTTTGCCCGACCGTGTGTATGCAACAGTTTCGGACAAAATCCGTCGGACAAAATCCGACGGAAAAAATCCGACGGAAAAAATCTGACGAATTTGGTTGTCGGAATCTCTGACCGTGTGTACATGGGCTAAGAGTTATGGGAAAAAGGTGTCTCCATTGATTCTTTATCACCAATCCTTGTTTCCGCAACAACCCAACATTTTCAAAACCCAATTGTCATTGAAAGTGGAGTGAAATCTGAACAGGGGCACAGACAGCAACACAAATGTTACAGGGGTGATAACCATTCCCTATGTTATCCTAAAAGCTTAATTTTTATTTACTTTTTGAATGGAGCTACACTTAAAAAATTTACCTGTTCCGACTTACAAACAGATTCAACTTAAGAACAAACCTACAGATCATATCTTGTTTGTAACCCAGGGACCACCTGTATTTGGATATAATGCAAATACTCAGTCAGAGGTAACCCATATTTATGATGAATACTGTATCAGGAAAAGGGATATTCTCAAATATGTCTTTTATACAACAAGAGGGCCAGCACCACCATAAAGCAGCCCAGGCAGGCGCCTGAGGGTGCCAGGTAGACATGTGTAGTTTGTTTCGTTCCAAATTGAAATTTGGACATATTTTTTGTTATTTGGTGTATACGAATTACAATAGTAATGAATTTAACCACTTCCGGACTGCCCAGCGTCATTATATGTCGGCTGTTTGAAGAGGCATGTCGTTGTTATGGCAGCAGCTAGCTGCCATAACCCCGGTATCCTCTTCTTCAGTGAGTGTTCCAGTTTAAGATAAGAGTGGTCTCTGTGGCGGATTCGCTGCAAGATCACTTTTATCAGCGGTGGACTCCCCCGCCACTCATCGATGCCCTCCACCGCTTACCAGAGCATTCAGCAGCGGCGGAGGCGATTGGATCCTTCCTGTGGCCTGACATGGAGATGAGTGAGGGGAAGATGGCCCCCACCTGTCTCCATATCATTGCAGGGCAGAAGCAACGTCAAAACATCTCTTCCGCCCATAGCTCTTAAAGGAACATTTTTTTTTTTTTTAAATGACAATTTTTTTTTATTGCATTTCACTGTAAATATGAGATCTGAAGTCTTTTTGACCCCAGATCTCATATTAAAGAGGACCTGTCATGCTTCTATTCTATTACAAGGGATGTTTACATTTCTTGTAATAGGAATAAAAGTGACACCGTTTTTTTTTTTAAAAAACAGTGTAAAAATAAATAATAAAAGGTAAAGTAAATAAGAATTTTTTTTTTAAACGTGCACCCTCTCGACGAGTTCACGTGCAGAAGCAAAAACATAAGTGAGTATCGCCCGCATATGAAAACGGTGTTTAAACCACACATGTGAGGTATTGCCACAATCAGTAGAGGGAGAGCAATAATTCTAGCCCTCCTCTGTAACTCAAAACATGCAACCTGTAGAATTTTTTAAACGTCACCTATGGAAATTTTTAAGGGTAAAAAAAACGAATTGGGCCAACTCTACTGTTGTCTTATTTTTTAATTTAAAAAAGTGTATTTTTTCCCAAAAAAGTGTGCTTGTAAGACCACTGCACAAATATGATGTGACAGAAAGTATTGCAACAACCACTATTTTATTCTCCAAGGTGTTTGAAAAAAATGTATAACGTTTGGGGTTTCTAAGTAAAAATAGCGTCAATTTTGAAAAAGACGCATTATTTTTTACTTTTTGCTATAATAAATATCCCCCAAAAATATATATAAAAAAAACTTTTTTTTTTTCCTCAGTATAGGCCGAAAGGTATTCTTCTACATATAGCGATACCCTCACTTAAGAGGGCCGCAAGTTTGGTTTGGGTCCTGAGCACAGCTCCGCCAACCCCCCGGCAATCTGCACTACCCACTTTGGCACAGTTAGTATCTAGCAATACACATTAAATCGCTTATACTCTAAATATGTGTGTGTGTGTGGGTGGATAACTCAAGCTCATAGACAATCCTTGAAAGTATATAACTGACTTTACTTATTGTTTTTATAAAAGGAATAACATGAATCAAACATTTGGATTGCAACACATAATCAGGTCCCTGCAGTAACCAGTAATAAAGATAAACAGAGTAATCAGCATAATAAAGTATTGCTATGCAACTCTAACGCTGCCCTTTTTCAGCTACTTCCCTGCATTTGTAAACTAACACCCAACACTATCTACCTATGCAGTCAGGCCTGACTGATCTAGATGGAAGTCCAGTGAAACAATATTCGCTAGCAATCTTTCGGTGGTGCACTTGAAGAACAACTTTGTAATCCAAACGAATAATAAAGATAAAGCATCTGTCTTTAAACAGCTCTCACCACCCGGACAAGTCCAAGTCTGGTTTCTCTGCCTTTTCGTCTAGGAACAGGAATCCACCGACCTCCGAGTCTTCAATCCTTCTGGTGTACTGCAGCAAGAGAAAATGTCTCTCAGGTGCAACTAGGCTGGCAGAGAGCTCTTTGGAAAATAGCACAAGGCCCAGGCTTCAGGCCTTGTCCCTCCAGCAGCTCAGCACAGACCTCCTCTTGCTAGGAGAGGGAGGGTGTCCAAAGAGAAAGAACTAGGCCTCTCCCCCTCCTTATATGCCCTCCCCCATGAGTCTCTGGGGCATAACTCCAAACATCCTGGGAACCAGCGGGGTTCTGGGAACAGTAGTTTTATAGTCCTTAAAGAGACCCCGCTACACACTCCCCCCACTTAAACTCTTTGGTCCCCAAAGATAAACTTTTAACACATATCCTGTACCAATTTTGAAAGTGCTGGGTATGATGTTGGTACAGGGAATTTCCACCAGAACTCAGAGGTGGGATTCCCTGTCCCACAGGTCACACTGGCATGAGTGGCCTGCCTAACTGTGCCAGAGAGTGAGCTGGGGTTGCCCTCCACCAAATGGTCAGTGGAGGGATTAGAGCGTTCAGCACTTCTTCTAGCGGTCACAACAGAGTCCTCAGAGCTCTCCCCCATTTGAGAGTAGGTTAGCTTCTTGGGGGGTCTCACAACTCGGCGAGCTCTCTGTTCTCTTGGGACTTCAGGCTCTGGTGCCACAGGCTCTACTTCAGGAACACACTCTGACAGCATCACTGGTTCTGGAACATCGGTCCTTTCCTCTTCTGAGTAAATGCTAGGGAGGTCCTCCCAGCCTTCAGGCACACCACTAGATGGAATGAACTCTGTAGCTTCTGGGTTCAGTGTCCCATCCTGTGTATCCTCAGTAGGTGGGAGATCTATGGCAGAATTTCCTGGAGTTGATGAAGGCCACAGCCACTCAAGCTGTCATGGCCACTCGGGCACTCCGGTCGTATTCAAGAGACTCACCCGTAGAGATCCGTCGTGGAGATCTCGTCGTTTCCCGTTGACGCGCGCTAAAGCCAACGAACGCGTTCGCGTCAACACGAACGCACACGCACGCGGGTCACGAACGGGTGCACGTCTACGTGCGAGGGCGCGCTGACCCGTCGTACGTCCGTTTGGCGCCCTAAGGCCTTCTTAAGTCACAGGCTCCCTTCCATCCGTGCTGTCCGGTCTACAGCGTGTCCGTGATCCGTGTTGTTTGCATCTGAACCTGTTATCTGATTCCTGACCTCCGGCTTGTTCCCTTGACTCTGATTGATTGCTGCCTGCCTACGACTTCTGCCTGTTTGACTACGTTTTCTGCCTCATCCCTTTGTACCGTGCTGATCCTCTCCTGCTGACCCGGCCTGTATCTGACTCCGCTGTTCCTGCTACCTACCTGAGTTCCTGCATTACAGAACATCTGCTTACCAGCCAGTTCCCGCACTTGTGCCTGCCAGGGACAGTCAAGCACCATCCGCTATACCAGTCTGTTATCTGTGCCCAGCTGACCTTCCGGACCAATACCATCTACCAGGCACTTGTGCCCTCTGGACTGTCGAATACCTGTCTCCACCTTCAGGGGTCCGATAGCCAGGGGATACGAGGGGCCGCTTCCTGCATTCCAGGCTCACCATCAGGTACGTGACAGTACCGGACAGCCATGTCCGAGCCTGCGCAGGGAGCCTCCTCCATAGACGAACTCTGCCATCATCTGGCCGGCCTTACTCAAGCAGTCAAGAGTCTGCAGGAGGGCTACGGAAGACTGGAAGAACAAGTCAAGGCACTATCTGCTTCAGCACCAGCCGCCCCAGGGGCCCATGCTTCGCCCTCAGTAGTTATGTTGCCACCGGAACCCAGGGTGCCAACCCCGGAACGATTCACGGGAGTCCGAAGCAAGTTTAGGGCCTTCCGCAATTCCTGCGAGCTGTATTTTGCTTTGCAACCCCGGACCTTTTCCCTTGAAGCAACGAGGGTGGGATTCATCATCTCCTTGTTGACAGATGAACCTCAGACCTGGGCACACCGTCTGTTAGAGCGTAAAGACCCTTCTCTAGACTCTGTGGATACCTTCTTTCAGGCAATGTCCAAGCTCTATGAGGATCCCCAACTGGCTGCTACCGCAGAAGCAGCCCTACGTGCCCTGCAGCAGGGTCATAGACCAGTGGAGGACTATGTCTCTGAATTCCGGCGTTGGAGTGCGGACACAGAGTGGAACAACGCGGCTCTGCGTTTTCAGTTCCGCCTGGGCCTTTCTGAGGCCTTGAAAGACGAGTTGGCCCGTGTAGGCATCCCCGGGACATTAGAAGCTCTAATAGACACCTCCATCCAGATCGACAGGCGCTTGAGAGAACGCCGCCAGGAACGCTCTTCCACGGCTACCCGTCCAATCTGGATGCTACCACGGGTGCCTAGTCACCCTACTCCCCCTGCTCCACCTGCATCCACTCCGGACACCTCAGAGCCTATGCAGCTGGGGCTCCTGCGCCCGTCTCTGACGCCAGAAGAACGTCAACGTCGCCGGGCCAATAACCTTTGCCTGTATTGCGGAGAGCCAGGACATTTTGTTCGTGCCTGCCCAGCCAAGTTACGCAAGTGCCTTCTTGTTCCTCCTGTTCCTTCTTCTGTGCTGCCTGATAACACTTCTCATCTGGCCATTCCCGTCCTTTTGCAGCTCCCAGGAAGGACTATCCAAACCCACGCGGTTATTGATTCCGGGGCTTGCAGTGGCTTTGTCGACTCGTCCTTCGCCCGAAGAAATAGGATTCCCCTCAGACCAAGGGAGAAGGGGCTCTCTGTATACCTGGCCGACGGATCTACCTTGGGCTCGGGACCGGTGACTTTGGAGACTAGTCCTTTACCTGCTGTCATTGCCGGGACTCATCAAGAACTTCTGTGCCTGGATGTTATTCAGTCCCCGCTGTTTCCAATCATCCTTGGCATGCCCTGGTTGAAGGCACATAACCCACGGATTGATTGGACCACCGGAACCATCGAATTCCCCTCGGACTACTGCCACCGGCATTGCTGCCAGAATCCTGACGGGGACTCCTCGATTCTTCTCTGTTCTGAATCTGATGATGATACCCGACTAGCGGTACCCAAGGAATACCACGCCTTCTTAGATGTTTTTAGCAAAAAGGGTGCAGAGACCCTTCCTCCTCATAGGCCATATGACTGCCCAATAGAACTACTCCCGGGGGCAGAAATCCCCTTCGGCAGAATTTTCCCCCTTTCTGAGTCTGAGCTGAGTGCCCTGAAATCATATCTAGATGACAGTCTGGAGAAGGGGTTTATTCGGCCTTCCACCTCCCCGGCAGGCGCTGGCATCTTCTTTGTTGAAAAGAAAGATCACTCACTACGCCCTTGTGTGGACTATCGGGCCCTGAATAAGATTACCATCAAAAATCGCTATCCCCTGCCATTGGTACCTGAACTCTTCCAAAGACTAGGATCTGCTAGGTTCTTCTCAAAGTTAGATCTTCGGGGTGCTTATAACCTTGTACGCATCAGGAAGGGGGACGAATGGAAGACTGCCTTCCGTACCCGCTTTGGGCATTACGAATATTTGGTGATGCCTTTTGGACTATGCAATGCCCCGGCCACCTTCCAACATTTTGTTAATGATATTTTTAGGGACTATCTAGATCTGTTTGTAATAATTTACTTGGATGATATTCTAATTTTCTCCTCCACTCTAGCCATTCATCGGGAACACGTGAAGAAGGTACTGACCCGTCTCCGCCTCCACGGTTTGTATGCCAAACCAGACAAATGTATCTTTGAACAGCAGAGCATTCAATTCCTCGGCTTGATCATCTCGGTAAGAGGAGTAGAGATGGACCCACAGAAGATCTCAGCCATCCAAGATTGGCCTGCTCCTTCAGATAGAAAGGGAGTCCAGCGATTCGTGGGCTTTGCTAATTTTTACCGCAAATTCATAAAAGGTTTTTCTGCTATCATCGCCCCCATCACTGAGCTGACCAGACAGAACCGAAGGTTCCAGTGGACTCCCGAAGCACAAAAGGCCTTCCAGTCTCTGAAGGACCTATTCGTCTCCGCATCGGTCTTGAAACATCCCGATCCTGCTCTACCGTATACCCTTGAGGTGGACGCCTCGGAAATAGCAGTAGGAGCAATACTCTCCCAAAGGCAGGGACCCAAGTCCGTACTCCATCCAGTCGCCTATTTCTCCCGCAAGTTATCAGAGGCTGAAAGAAACTATGACGTTGGAGACCGTGAGCTTTTAGCCATCAAGTCCGCCCTCGAAGAGTGGCGTTATTTACTAGAAGGGGCTACTCATCCAATCTTGATCTACACAGATCATAAAAACCTAGAGTACCTGAAGACAGCCAAGAGACTTAAGCCTCGTCAGGCCAGGTGGGCACTCTTCTTTTCCCGATTTGTATTCCATATAACGTACCGTCCTGGATCCAAGAACACCAAGCCGGATGCTTTGTCCCGTATGTTCAGTCAGCCGGAGAACTTACCATCTTCTGACACCATTCTCTCGGCTGGGAACTTCCTTCTTCTCCAGGGAGACGTGATCTCTCAGATTAAGCAGGCGTCCATAGGCGCCATTCCTCCATCAGGCATTCCGTTATCCTCCAGTGATGGCCTTCTTTGGCATGAGAGCAGGATTTTCGTCCCCCAGGCAGCCTGAACTCTGGTTTTGGCCTCCTGTCATGACCATCCCTTGGCTGGCCACTTTGGATCATTCAAGACCCTGGAACTACTCAGACGCACCTTCTGGTGGCCACGGATGAAAGATGACTGTAGAAATTACGTACAAGCCTGCACCACTTGCATCCGAAGTAAGGGCGACAAATTAAAAGCCTGGGGCCTTCTGAAACCACTACCCGTCCCTGACAGACCATGGAGTATGATCTCCATGGACTTCATCGTTGAACTCCCCCCTTCAGAAAACCATTCCACGATCTTCGTTGTGGTTGACCGACTCACCAAGATGGCGCACTTCTTGCCCATGAAGGGCACCCCTTCAGCCGCGGAGACAGCTAACACTTTTATAAAGGAAATTGTGAGGCTTCACGGCATTCCTGCCAACATCACGTCCGACAGGGGGGTGCAGTTCACCTCAAGATTTTGGAGGGCGCTCTGCGAAGCATTGAAAATTGACCTTCGCCTATCCTCAGCCTACCACCCGCAGACCAACGGCCAGACCGAAAGAACAAACCAAACATTGGAACAATATCTTCGCTGCTTTTCGTCTTTCTCCCAAGACGATTGGGCTTCTCTGTTACCAATGGCGGAGTTTGCATACAATAATACTGTTCATTCGGCCACCAAGCAATCCCCGTTCTACGCAAACTTTGGTTTTCACCCGTTGTTCCTGTCTGGCGACCTTCCTGAATCTTCCGTGCCAGCGGTTCAGAGGAACCTGAATTTCTTTGAGAAGAATAACAAGCTCCTACAGGAAACCCTGGCCAGGTCACAGGAGCATAATAAGGACGTATTTGACCGTAAGAGAAGAGGGGAGCTGGACCTTAAGGTTGGGGATCGGGTCTGGCTGTCTACCCTGAACCTTAAACTCTCCTGCCCTTCTAAGAAGCTGGGCCCAAAATTCATAGGTCCTTTTCCAATTAAGAGGAAACTTAACGATGTGGCGTTTGAACTCAAGCTCCCGGAATCCTTCCGAATCCACCCAGTTTTTCATGTCTCACTCCTCAAACCCACCGTCACGGACCTCTTCACCGACAGAATCTCCAACCCTCCGGAACCCGTACTGATCAATGGGGAAATGGAGTTCGAGGTAGAGGCTATTCTGGACTGTAGGAAAAGGCAGAACCAGACTCAATTCCTAGTCAAATGGAAAGGATATGGACCTGAGGAGAACTCCTGGGAGCCGGAGACCAATATCCACGCCAAAAGACTCATCCGCGCCTTCAAGAAATCCTACCCGAATAAGTTGGCTCGATTAGGCATCCGGAGGCTGCCCCTTGGGGGGGGGCAATGTCATGGCCACTCGGGCACTCCGGTCGTATTCAAGAGACTCACCCGTAGAGATCCGTCGTGGAGATCTCGTCGTTTCCCGTTGACGCGCGCTAAAGCCAACGAACGCGTTCGCGTCAACACGAACGCACATGCACGCGGGTCACGAACGGGTGCACGTCTACGTGCGAGGGCGCGCTGACCCGTCGTACGTCCGTTTGGCGCCCTAAGGCCTTCTTAAGTCACAGGCTCCCTTCCATCCGTGCTGTCCGGTCTACAGCGTGTCCGTGATCCGTGTTGTTTGCATCTGAACCTGTTATCTGATTCCTGACCTCCGGCTTGTTCCCTTGACTCTGATTGATTGCTGCCTGCCTACGACTTCTGCCTGTTTGACTACGTTTTCTGCCTCATCCCTTTGTACCGTGCTGATCCTCTCCTGCTGACCCGGCCTGTATCTGACTCCGCTGTTCCTGCTACCTACCTGAGTTCCTGCATTACAGAACATCTGCTTACCAGCCAGTTCCCGCACTTGTGCCTGCCAGGGACAGTCAAGCACCATCCGCTATACCAGTCTGTTATCTGTGCCCAGCTGACCTTCCGGACCAATACCATCTACCAGGCACTTGTGCCCTCTGGACTGTCGAATACCTGTCTCCACCTTCAGGGGTCCGATAGCCAGGGGATACGAGGGGCCGCTTCCTGCATTCCAGGCTCACCATCAGGTACGTGACACAAGCTCTCCTCTTCCACCTTCACCTCGTTGGGAGTCTTGTCCATCTCTAACCCGGGAGGTCTGAGACCGAGTGCTAGGTCCCGGGGTATCCAGAATGGAAACAGATTCAGGTGGATTTCTCACTGGAGGTATTCTGACTGCTTCAGTAAGCGGGAGCAAATGATTCCTGTGCCAAGTCTTCAAGGGCCCCACTTTCCCCTCTGGTTTTAGCTTATACACAGGCAATCCAGGTAGCTTTCTGCAAATGACATAGGGCTCCGATCTCCATCTATCAGCAAGCTTGTGCTTCCCAGGGATCCCCAGATAGCGTAGCAGTACACGGTCCCCAGGCTGCAGGTCTTGCACTCGAACCTTCAGATCGAAGTTCCTCTTGTTGCGGGCTCCCCTTTGGTCCGAAGCCGCCTGAGCTCGTTCATGGGCCACTTTCAAATTGTGTCTAAGTCGGTCCACATATCCCTTGTGGGAGGTAGCAGAGGCTTGGTCTAGGGAAATGCCAAAGGCTAGATCCACCGGCAATCTTGCTTCTCTCCCAAACATGAGCCGGTAGGGGGAGTAACCCGTCACATCACTTGTGGTGCAGTTGTAAGCGTGCACCAAAGCTGATATGTGTTGGCTCCAGTGTTGCTTCTTCTCTGTCTCTAGAGTTCCAAGCATGTTTAGTAAGGTCCGATTAAACCTCTCAGGTTGGGCATCTCCTTGTGGATGATAAGGTGTAGTCCTGGTCTTCTCTACTCCCAATGGGTCCAGTAGGTTCCGGATCAGACGACTCTCAAAGTCCCTACCTTGGTCTGAGTTGATTCTCTGTGGTAATCCATAGTGGACAAAGTACTTTTCCATGAGCACCTTGGCCACAGTGGAGGCCTTTTGGTCTTTGGTGGGGAAAGCCTGGGCATAACGGGTGAAATGATCGGTTACCACCAGAACATTTCCCAATCCACTCAAATCGGGTTCGAGGCAGAGAAAGTCAATGCACACCAGATCCATTGGACCCTGACTCTGTAGGTGGCCCATTGGGGCAGCTTGATGGGGTAGAGTCTTCCTCTGGATGCATCGTGCACAAGAACGGCAATATTCCTCCACTTCTGCCCTCATACAGGGCCAATAGAACCGGCTTCTGACAAGCTGAAAAGTTCTCTCCGCCCCTAGATGGCCATGCTGGTCATGTAAGGCAATTAGTACCGTCTCTCGGTGCTTCTCTGGGAGAAACAACTGCCACTTATCTTCTGAGTTATCAGAGGGGCCCCTTCGGTAGACCACTCCCTGATGTACCTGTAGCTTATCCAACTCTTTCCTCAGCAGGCGAGCCTCCTTGGAAGGGTGATGTCGAAGTCCCTCTGGATTCTCGTTCTCCAAAGCTTCAAGGACCAATCTCCCCATGGGGTCTTCCAATTGGTCATAGCTCAGCTCCTTTCTGGACAGCTTTGGCAGGAGTTCCTCTGCTAGTTGAGTTACCCCACAGTAGGGTCGAGGGACTCCCACTGCGGTGACTCCTATCTCCTCTGCTCTGGGGCCCCCTCTTGCTTGAAACTCAGCACCCTGACAGAGTGCTCGCACTCCTTCCGGTGCTACCTGGGTCCAGTCTTCCCAGTCATTGACCATGACATGAGATCTTCGGGACAGGGCATCTGCATCCCTATTTCCAGCCCCTGGTCTGTACTTTAGACTGAAGTTGAATCCGGATAATGCAGCCAACCATCTGTGTCCGGTTGCATCTAACTTTGCAGTAGTGAAGAGGTAGGTCAGAGGATTGTTATCTGTCTTTACGGTAAACTCGGCCCCATAGAGATAGTCCTTCAGTTTGTCTACTACTGCCCATTTGAGGGCCAAGAACTCCAATTTATGAGTGGGGTAGTTTTTCTCCGAGGGAGTCAGGCTCCGGCTCACATAGGCCACTGGTCGCAGCTGCTCTTCATACTCTTGATAGAGCACTCCGCCTAGGCCCTCATGACTGGCATCGACATGTAGCTCATATGGTCTGGTGGGGTCGGCATAGGCCAGGACTGGGGCCGTGGTAAGGCTCCTCTTCAAGGTTCGGAAAGCCTCTTCACACCTTGGGCTCCACTGATCTTGAACCGACTCACCGGCCCTCCTGGGTCCCAAGCCATCCTCTTCTCCTTCAGTCTTGAGCAATTTGTTTAGTGGCTTGGCAATCCGGGCAAACCCATCCACAAATCTTCTATAATAGGAGCAGAACCCCAGGAAAGATCTGAGCTCTGTGACTGTTGTCGGTCTTGGCCAAGAGGTAACTGCCTCCAACTTCTCAGGGTCTGTAGCCACTCCCTTTTCAGACACTATGTGTCCCAGATAGTTCACAGAGGATTGGTAAAACCGGCACTTCTCGGGAGAAAGCTTGAGTCCCTCTTCGCTGAGTCTTCTCAACACCTTCTCCAACCTGGCCTCATGTTCTTCCAAAGTCTTCCCGAAGATAATGACATCGTCCAAGTACACAAGGACTTCTATGAGGTTCATGTCTTCAACGGTCTTCTCCATGAGGCGTTGAAAGGTAGCAGGGGCTCCAGACAGGCCCTGAGGCATTCTGTTGAATTCAAAGAATCCCACTGGGGTTATGAAAGCTGTCTTCTCTCGGTCTTCCTGGTGCATGGGGATTTGGTAGTACCCACTCTTGAGGTCCATTACACTGAACCACTTGGCACCAGACAAACTCTGTAGGGCATCCTCTATTCTCGGTGTGGTATACTGGTCAGGGATGGTCCTCCTGTTGAGAGTCCTGTAGTCGATACAAAGCCTCAACGACCCATTCTTCTTTCTGACCACCACTATGGGGGAGGCGTAGGGACTTCTAGACTCCCGAATTACACCAGTCTTCTTCAACTCCACAAGCTGCTCCCTCAGATCCTCCAGATCCGTATTGGTCCCTATGATGAGGGACATCTTGCTGGCCCCGGGCGGTCTAGGACACACAACTGCCAGGGTGTCAAACACCTCTGTTTTCCCCGCCACAGATGGATCGAAGGTCAGCTTTATGGGCAGGTAACCATCGTAGGGGAAACTCTGAGTTCCCAGGCCCCATATCTCCAGCTCTTCTATCTTCTGTATAGGCAAATGGCTCAAGTGCCTATCATAGAAGTCTCTGTACAACAAAGTCACTTGAGCTCCAGTGTCCAGGAGGGCCTTCGTGTAGACTCCTTCCACCTGGATGGAGACAGTGGGGGACGGACCGACCAATTCTTCTCGGTAGGGCCGGGTTGAGGCCACCCTCTTCTGGGGACTCGTCTTCATCCAGTTGGTTTTAGACTTTATTCTTTTTCGAACCTGGTATGCATTGACCCTCCCCACAGTAATGGGAGTACAAACCCGCTGAGGGATGTTATTGTCTCTTATTTGTAGACATTCCTTCTGAGGGATCTGGTTTTCTCTCTCTCTCTTACTTCTATTCAGTTTGGAGTTCACTGAAAGGCATGGGCCCCCTGGTTGACTCACTCACCGGGGCCCTCTGAAGTTTCCCGCCGGCTGGCGGTTATCTATCTTCTTATTCTTGGGACTGGAACATCTACTGGCGAAGTGGCCACTGCCCCCGCAGTTGTAGCATAGCATCTCTTCTCGGTCTCGAGTGGGGCTTGGTGTTGGTGTATCTGGAAACAACTCCTTCCTAGGACTTGGTTTCTCGGCTCCCCCTTGACCTTTCGCCATCATAGCAGTCAACATCTCTATCACCTGGGACATCTGTAACTTCAAAGTGTCCACCTCCTTATCTCTAGCGGGAGTCATGGCCGGTGTAACTATTGCTACCGGTTGTTTGATGGGCTCGGTGAGATGTTCTTCCCTTTTCTCTTCCAGTAGGGCCTCTTCCTCTCTGATCATTCGGATGAGGTCAGTGTACTCCAGATTCTTCCCATCCAGTCGGGCACGCAGTGTCCATGCAATAGGATCCATGGGTTGAGCTCCCCTCAGTACCTGTTGAGCACGGGCCTCATCTACTTTTCCTGGGCTGATCCCCTTCTTTAGGATCATCCTATGCAGGATTTTATCTAAACGTCCCATGTAGTCTGATAGTTTTTCACCTTTCTTCTGGTAGCAATGCTCTAACTGATAAGATAGAAAAAATGTAAACTGCGCTAGGATAAATAGTGTAAAATTGACGAAACTAACAAAAATAGGCAGCAGCAATAAATGTGATATGACACCCAACAGTAATAAAGAATATACAAAGCCGCGCCAACCCTCCCCTACATATATAATATAAATTCAAATAAAAAAAAATAAAGACTAGTACAATTAAGTAATAGACTTCAAAAAATGTGAAGGTGACCAAAAAAGCCAAAAATGGCATAAAATAAAAATAAAAAGTCCAATTTAAGAAAAGTTCACAGGTGAATCCAAATGACGGACATAAGTGTTCTTAAATGACAGCACCACAGTGGTTCAACACTTTCCAAGGCGCGTGAGATACCCGTCACCATATGTTGAATGCGCTTACCAGAAAATATATGGAATGAAGCATATATAAATGGTAAATGGATGACGTCCAGGTTAACCTTCCTCAGCTGGGTCAGCACTCCATCCCTTAGCAGTGTTTCCAAGGTAATAATATGTTCAGTGGTCTCGATATGAAACACTCAGAGGCCCACAGAAAATAAAGGGACTGACATAGCATAATAACGTAGGAACAGTTTAATGAATAAAAGTAATGCACTTACAGGTTTGTAGATAAAATACAGCATATAGGAGCAAATGTAAAAAGCCGGCCGGCAAACAGGAGCCCGTCCTCCTCTCCTACAACGTGGTGGTGTCACTGCGTGCCTTCCCAGATGCGTTTCGTCATACCAGACGTTGTCAATGGGGAACGGGCAGCGCAGTGACGCTCCGCCTAATATAGCAAACGAAGGGAACCAAGCCTCGTATTGAGATACGAGGCTCAGTAACGCTCCGCCTAATAGAAATAACGAAGGGAACCAGGCCTCGTTTTGAGATGCAAGACTTAGTCAACCAACGCCATTGCGAAAAATGGCAAATAACCCAAATACGAGCACTGTCTATCCGGAGTTAAAATGTTATAGTAACCCGTAACGAACACACTTAACATCCACTAAATGGAACATCGTGAATGTAAATTCCGTCCAATAGATGTATTACGTGTTTAAAAAAGGAAACAAAAATAATAAATAAAAATGCTCATTTAGCACAAATGGAAAGTTGGCAATATATAAATCACATAGCACTTCTTAATCGCATGTCTCTCCGTAAAGCACGAACGAAAAATTAGTTAAGTAGTGAAAACGAAGGAATTACATCCAGTCTTTCTGACGTGATTGGCGCGAAAAAAAGGCGTCTGCATAAATGGTGTCATATGTCTAATAATATACTGACAATGTGAAAAATTTCATACCCTTCGCAATTTACGGAAAGGATAGAAAATTCAGAATAAGTAAATAAAATAGGATCATTGGAAAAAATATGAGTTGGATCCCCGCACATGAGCCAAACCCCATAGCAACATAGAAAATAAAGTAAGAATAAAAATAAAATTAAAAATAAAAATAAAAACAGCCTAATTCTTACGAACAATAGACCGTCTATAGTAAGAGAGTCCCTATATACAAAATAAAATACTGTATATGCCTAAAATGTATATTCCAAAAAATGGGCGCGCAAAAAATGCATGGACCAGTCTAGCATCTCACAGCAGGCAAGGCCAAAAGGATATTATATATATAAAGCTAGTATAACATCCAAAGTACAAAAAATACATAAATTAAATGTATATAAAAAATATATAAGAATAAAGAGTCAAAACCAAACAGACAAGAAAAGAGGTTAAACTAAGAATTATCAATGAAAGCATTGACATCAGTGTCAATATTAAGCCCAAAAGGGGTATAGGTTTTGAGACGGTAGACCCAAGACATTTCTAGTTTAGAAATTTCTCTTACTAAAGAGCTGCCCCGCCAATGAGGCTTATATTTGTCAATCCCCAAGAAAAGGGTCTTAGAGGGGTTTTTGCTGTGAAAATTCAAATAGTGTTTAGACACAGAGTGGTTGGGGAAACCGATGAGAATATTACATATTACATATTTCATATATTTCTAACTGATAAGCAAGCTCAGAGATTTTCTCTGTCCCACCAAACACAATCTGTAGTACATCTAGGTACTCCTGCGCATTACCGTCTGTCCTGCTCATCTTCAGGTTGCGTACGGCCTCTAGAGCAGGCCCCTTTAGACTTTCCACAATCCTCTGCTTCTTTCTGCGCTCTGGAACTTCCCATTCCTCTAGTGCCTGAGTTGCGCTATCTAACCACTCTTCAAATCCCTCTTCTTCCGAAGGTACAGGTTTCCTCCCTGAAAACATCCAGAGTTTTCTGTACCCCGACATCGGGTAATCTGTGGGATCCTTCTTGCACTGGGCCACAATCTCCCCCAGGACAGCACACAGTTCTGCGCTAAGGGTGGCCGGTGCTGATCTGAGACTCTCGGGTGAGGTACGGGCCGTGCACCAACCTATAGGATCTGTTGTCTTGTGTCCATACACAGTTGCGCTTGCAAGCCTCCGGCATCCCATCCCAGTATTCCACTAGCACGTACTGATATGAGATGTCTGGGTCTGATTTTATCTCCATCACCCATGGTTCATGGTCTGGGGACACTGACTTCATTAACTCCTCTACGGTCTCAGTCGACCATTTCTCCCCTGGGAGGCTAATGACCACTGACTGCCTTGGGTCGGCCTTAGCCGCTTCACACCACTCTCTGACTCCCTGTGGGTCCATGCCGGTACCTCTGGCGTGTTCACCGATGTCTCAGAAATCCCGTATTTACGAGCCCCCATGTATAGCGATACCCTCACTTAAGAGGGCCGCAAGTTTGGTTTGGGTCCTGAGCACAGCTCCGCCAACCCCCCGGCAATCTGCACTACCCACTTTGGCACAGTTAGTATCTAGCAATACACATTAAATCGCTTATACTCTAAATATGTGTGTGTGCGTGGGTGGATAACTCAAGCTCATAGACAATCCTTGAAAGTATATAACTGACTTTACTTATTGTTTTTATAAAAGGAATAACATGAATCAAACATTTGGATTGCAACACATAATCAGGTCCCTGCAGTAACCAGTAATAAAGATAAACAGAGTAATCAGCATAATAAAGTATTGCTATGCAACTCTAACGCTGCCCTTTTTCAGCTACTTCCCTGCATGGGTAAACTAACACCCAACACTATCTACCTATGCAGTCAGGCCTGACTGATCTAGATGGAAGTCCAGTGAAACAATATTCGCTAGCAATCTTTCGGTGGTGCACTTGAAGAACAACTTTGTAATCCAAACGAATAATAAAGATAAAGCATCTGTCTTTAAACAGCTCTCACCACCCGGACAAGTCCAAGTCTGGTTTCTCTGCCTTTTCGTCTAGGAACAGGAATCCACCGACCTCCGAGTCTTCAATCCTTCTGGTGTACTGCAGCAAGAGAAAATGTCTCTCAGGTGCAACTAGGCTGGCAGAGAGCTCTTTGGAAAATAGCACAAGGCCCAGGCTTCAGGCCTTGTCCCTCCAGCAGCTCAGCACAGACCTCCTCTTGCTAGGATGTATATTATATGCCCTCCCCCATGAGTCTCTGGGGCATAACTCCAAACATCCTGGGAACCAGCGGGGTTCTGGGAACAGTAGTTTTATAGTCCTTAAAGAGACCCCGCTACATACATATTTATGATAAAAAAAAATCGCAATAAGCGTTTATTGATTGGTTTGCACAAAAGTTATAGCGTCTACAAAATAGGGCATAGTTTTATGGCATTTTTATTAATATTTTTTTTTTACTAGTAATGGCGGCGATCAGCGATTTTTATTTTAATGACTGCGACATTATGGAGGACACATCGGTCAATTTTGACACATCTTTGGGAACATTGGCATTAATACAGCGATCAATGCTATAAAATTGCATCAATTACTGTAAAAATGTCACTGGTAGTGAAGGGGTTAACCACTAGGGGGTGGGAGGGGCTAAGTGTGTCCTAGGGGAGTGTTTCTAACGGTGTGGGGGATGGGCTGTGTGTGATGTGGACACTGATTGCTGCTCCCGATGACAGGGAGCAGACGATCAGTGTCCTGTCACTAGTGAGAACGGGGAGATGCCGATGTAAACAGCATCTCCCCGTTCTACCTAGTGACAGGACACTGATCGTCTGCTCCCTGTCATTAGGAGGGAGCATTAATTCTTGAGCTCCATGACGCAATCGCGGGTATCCCCACGGTGATCGAGTCCGCGGGTCCCGCGGGTACGGTCATGGAGCTCGCGCCAGGCGCACGCACGCGCATGACAGGAAATTTATGTAAATAACAAAACATTTTTTTCATTATGCACATGTCTAGTGCCAGGATGGGGAGAAGGGGCAAAAATCCCATACTGGATTATCCGGGACCTTGCTTGCCAGTAAATCCAGACTAAATCTCTCCATGCTGGCTGCCTTTCTCACTGGCACAATGCAGACAGTGCAGAGCCGACTGAACCCTGCCCCCTCCTCCTCGGCTCTGACATCTGATATCTTCCTGCACACAGACTTGAGGAGGAGCCGGGAAGGAGAAGAGACACCTTTGTACATTAACCTGCACTGATCTGAGGTCTGTGATTACTATACACACATTAGATGACACTTGTGCTGGGGGGGTCACAGGAAAGGGGGGGGGCAAGCTGACCAAAATCAATACCTGTTGTGATTTGGGGGTGGGGAAAGGTGGGTAAGAAGATACTGTATGTGCTAAGGAGAATTTTGGGAGGAGAGAGGACTTGTGCTAGAAGGGGGGATTGAATATAAAATCTGGCCAATTACCCAGCACAAGTCTCCTCTCCTCCTAAAGCGCACCCCTAGAGTATACAGTGTCTTCTTACCTACCCTCCCTGAACCTTGATTCAAAGAAATGCTGACTGCTATATATGTGACAATCATGGCATATGGGCACCCCGCTAGAGATGCGGGGCAATCGCCTCAAGTGCTCACACTGCTGTCCCCTTGCCAGGCAAGCTAAGGGAGCCAGGTGGGAGGAATTGTTTCTGGCACTGGGCTCCAGGACTCAGCGCTGGTTCATACCATGATTCACACAGGAACACACTATGGGTTCCTGTGCAATTTACATGCGTTCCAGGTGCAGTGTAATTTCAGCCTATTCATTTGTGCCGAACCGCACTAAGAGTTATAAGACGCACAATAATTGTAGTGCATTGTACAACTGTACCATATGATCCAATGCAGGTAAACACATTACATTTGGCACCTGCGTTTGTGTTGTTATTAAGAGCCCTTTCACACTGTCAGCGCAGGGGCATTGGCGATAAAGCACCGCTAATTTTAGCGGCACTTTACTGTCGTTTTTGCTGCACTTTTTGGGTACTAGCAGGGCGCTTTTAACCCCTGCTAGCAGCTGAATGAAGGGTTAAAAGCTTGCAAAACACTACCAAAGGGCTTTGATGGCCCTGCCTATTGATTTCAAAGGACAGGGGCACTTTAGGAGCGGTGTACCACTCCTAAAGCGCTTCAAAGTAGCTGCTTGCAGGACTTTTTTTGATGTCCTGCCAGCTCAGTGCCCCAGTGAGAAAGCACTCTGGCTTTCACACTGGGATTGCAGATGAGGCTTTTTTCAGGTGCTTTACAGGCACTATTAGCACTAAAAAGCCTGAAAATGGCTCCAGTGTGAAAGGGGTCTAATTTATCATTGATACCCTTTGCAGATTGCAACTGCAGTGTGTTTTGAATGCGGTGAAAGAAACGCACACATAAGCAGGCTGGTGTAAAGTGGCCCTTTGTGTGGATTTGTGGGATTTTGTTCTTATCTCAGGAAGAATCCAAAATTAGTACATTTAAGAAGTATTATAGATTAATTTGTATTCTAAGGGGGGTGGAGTTGTATTGGGGGGGTTGTACTGGGAAGGGGGATTTTGGTGGGAGGATTTACAACAGAACTGTAGAGCAGACTTGTGCTGGAGAGGGGGATTTGGGGGAAAGAGGATATGTGCTGGAAAGGATAGGGGGTAGATGATTTGACCCAGGTTAGTGGGGGTGCTGGAATGGAGGACTTGGGGGAGAGGATCTGTGCTCAAAGTGGGAAGAGGATATTTGCTGGGAACGGGGATTGGGGGGGGGGGGACTTATTCTGGGGGGATTTGAAGAGCAGGTAGAAGATTTTGTGCTAGAAGTGGGGAGAGGATTTGTGTTGGTAGGGGATTTGGAGGTGATGTATTTGTGCTGGGATGAAGATTTACACTGGGAGGAAGATATGTGCTAGAAGGAAGATTGGGGGGCATATTATGCTAGAATGGGGGGGGTTGCTGAGAGAAAACATTTTGGGGCATTTGTTGTGCTGGGAAGGGGGATTGGGGGGGGGGGAGAGGATTTGTGCCGAGGGGATTTGGAAAGCAGAAATTGGGTTTGTACTGGAATGGGGGGTTTATTTTGAGACAGTATTAGGTGAAAGGAATATTTTTCTGGTAGGGCAACAGGATTTGTTTTGGGAGGGGGGATTGAGGGGTGTGGGGATAAGTGCTAGGATGGGGAAGAAGAGGAGAATGTTCTGGGGCCGGAGATTTGGGGAGGGTGGAGGAGGACTTGTGCCAAGAAAAGGGGAAGAAGATTTGTGTTTGGGGGGGATTTGTTCTGGGAGGAAAAGAGAGGATTTGTACTGGGAGGGGGAAAGCTTACAAATTAGTGATGGTTCTTTTTTGGAGGGGAAGGGGTGGGGATTTTTGCTGAAAGGGTAAAGTTTTGGAGAGGAAATTTTGCACTCACCTTACTGATACATTGTGTGTTACACACTTCTATCCAGTGCATTCTGTGCACATACTCATGTCCCCTGCACTCTGTATGTCATGTATTCCTAAATGTGGCATTGACTACAACCTTCTGTGTGTTATGTACTCCTGATCCTTGAACACATTGTATTACACACCCTGGACCCCTGCAGCCTGTGGTATGTATCCTAAACTTTATAATGACTGCAGCACCCTATGCATTGCACATGCCCACCTCCTGTGCTCTGCCTTACATGCTCCTGCATTATATACACAATACTGTACATTACAAACTTCTCACCAAAGTGTTCATTGTCTTAACAGTTGCTGATCGTTAAGCAGTCCATGACTCTTTTAATGAAGGTCGTCTTTAAGGTAGGCTCAGATAAAGTGTTAGCTTTTTGTATATTTTAAGTGAATGAAAAACCATGTTCAATGGAAGCTTTTCATTCACTTTTTTTTATGATTGTGCTGGGGTTTATATGTGTTCATGAGACTCTTGCTTGTGGCATAGCAATCACAGCATATTTTATAGGTACAAGGAAGCCTTTTGTTTAACAATGCCTCTTAAGATACGCAGGCTGCAGTCACTTCATCCTTCAAGCGTTTCTCATTCTGAAGTTCAAAATTTGAAAGGTATGCATTCCCTATAGCTGTGCCTTCTCTCCTACTGGAAGCAGTGTGGAAGTTTTAGTTTGCCTCACTTGCCAGCATGCCCCATAGCCAGTGAGGGGAAGTGGAGAATGCGTAACTCCACTCCCTCATTACACACTGCCGTTTAATGCCAGTTCAGCACAGCTTACATTTTCAATATAGCGTCCTTCGTACTGCGCCCCATCACATTATAAATGCAACATTAGGGAGGTCCCAGTGAAGCTGTAGACAGTGGGGTGGGGGTTGTATTGTGGAGGAGAGGGGATGGTGGTAGCAGGACGACGGGGGGTCCCCATAATGTACGTTCACCCGTGCATTCACAAATCCTTGCACCAGCCCTGTATAACATATACCTGCTTGATCCCATGAGCTAAGATTAAGATGAGGAATGTAATTTTACAAGTATTGTAGTGAGACCAAAAACTTAATGTCAGATCAGTCTATGGACACGAGAGGAGAAAGAGTCTGTATTGCATCAATAGTGGATTGAATAGCTGGATATAATGAGAGAGGAAGAGGTTACTTCCAAAGGGAAGCCAACAGAGTGGTGTTAGTATTGTTAGTCGATAAAGCTTATAACTTCACCCCCCCCCCCCTTTGTGGGGGTCAGGATGCCACCAATATCAAATCTGATCTAGGAGCGAGGCTAGATAATAATAATAGAGATTGGGTAGCGATAAGCCACCAACTAAAATAGGGAAAGCGCATCAGCATTTTTTCCCTTTTCAAATGAAGCAGACAAGAAGGGAAGTTTAATAAAATATTGTCTGGGGATAGGGATAGGAATCATTTGGAACACATACACTGGTGTGAAAAAGCCCGCTTCCTCATTTCCTGTTCCTTTGCATGTTTGTCACACTTAAGTGTTTCGGAACATCAAACCAATTTAAACAATAGTCAAGGACAACACAAGTAAACACAAAATGCAATTTGTAAATTAAGGTGTTTATTATTAAAGGTGAAAAAAAATCCAAACCATCATGGCCCTGTGTGAAAACGTGATTGCCCCCTAAACCTAATAACTGGTTCGGCCACCCTTAGCAGCAACAACTGCAACTAAGCGTTTGCGATAACGTGCAATGAGGCTTTTACAGCGTCCTGGAGGAATTTTGGCCCACTCATCTTTGTAGAATTGTCCTAATTCAGTTACATTAAAGGGTTTTCGAGCATGAACGGCCTTTTTAAGGTCATACCACAACATCTCAATAGGATTCAGGTCAGGACTTTGGCTAGGCCACTCCAAAGTCTTCATTTTGTTTTTCTTCAGCCATTCGGTGGTGGACTTGTTGGTGTGTTTAGGATCATTGTCCTGCTGCAGAACCCAAGTTCGTTTCAGCTTGAGTACACGAACAGATGGTCGGACATTCTCCTTCAGGATCTCTTGGTAGACAGCAGAATTCATAGTTCCTTTTATCACGGCAAGTCTTCCAGGTCCTGAAGCAGCAAAACAGCCCCAGACCATCACACTACCACCACCATATTTTACTGTTGGTATAATGTTCTTTTTATGAAATGCAGTGTTCCTTCTACGCCAGATATACTTGGACACACACCTTCCAAAGAGTTCCACTTTTGTCTCATCGGTCCACAGAATGTTGTCCCAAAAGTCTTGGGGATCATCAAGATGTGTTGTGGAGAAATTGAGACGAGCTTTGATGTTCTTTTTGCTCAGCAGTGGTTTTCTCCTTGGAACTCTGCCATGCAGGCCATTTTTGCCCAGTCTTTTCCTGATGGTGGAGGCATGAACGCTGACCTTAACTGAGGCAAGTGAGGCCTGCAGTTCCTTGGACGTTGTTGTGGGGTCTTTTGTGACCTCTTGGATGAGTCGTCGCTGCGCTCTTGGGGTAATTTTGGGCGGCCGGCCACTCCTGGGAAGGTTCACCACTGTTCCATGTCTTCGCCATTTGTGGATAATGGCTCTCACTGTGGTTCGCTGGATTCCCAAAGCTTTGGAAATGGCTTTATAACCCTTTCCAGACTGATAGATCTCAATTACTTTCTTTCTCAATTGTTCCTGAATTTGTCTGGGTCTCGGCATGATGTGTAGCTTTTAAGGATCTTCTGGTGGACCTTACTGTGTCAAGCAGCTCCTATTTAAGTGATGCCTTGATTGTGAACAGGTGTGGCAATAATCAGGCCTAGGTGTGGCTAGAGAAATTGAACTCAGGTGTGGACAACCACAGTTATAGTATGTTTTAACAAGGGGGCAATCACTTTTTCACACAGGGCCATGATGGTTTGGATTTTTTTTCACCTTTAATAATAAACACCTTCATTTACAAATTGCATTTTGTGTTTACTTGTGTTGTCCTTGACTATTGTTTAAATTGGTTTGATGTTCCGAAACACTTAAGTGTGACAAACATGCAAAGGAACAGGAAATGAGGAAGGGGGCAAACACTTTTTCACACCACTGTATAATAGTTTGGGGAGAATGGAATTTTAAAAGCAGCTATCCTACATTGGAGAATTTTAAAATATTCAGGTCTAGTTCTTTAGGGAGTTTATTCAAAAATGATAGAAAATGTAATTGAACTTGATTGAAAGGAGCCAAAAGCCTTTCTGATGAAGAAGGTAGTTTAAATGGGTGGTTGCCAAGGTGTGATAGTATGGTGTTTTATAGTAAAGGAGAGATGTTGAGGCCTAAAATTAAAGATTTGCTTTATTTCATTTTATAGTAGGATATAGGGCCAAACATAGAAATGACATGTTGAACGACAGATAGTGAGTGGAGAGAATCAGTGAGAATTAAAATAACGTCATCAGCAAAAAGCCAATTTGTGGGACCAATTGTATACCAGAAATTTTAGAGGACAATCTGACATTGCGCGCAAGAGGCTCCATGACTAATGCAAATATAAGCAGTGATAGCAGGCAACCCTGTCTGGTTCAGTTTGTAATAAGAAATTCAGAGGACAAGGTGCCGGACGAATAAATTCTAGCAGAAGGACAGAAATAGAAAGCCATAATGGCAGATAAAATTGAACCGCAAAATCTGAATTTCTTAAAAACCACCTGTAGGAACCCCCAGTGCACCCGGGCAAACGCCTTTTCAGCATCTAGGGCTAAGAAAACTGCAGGGGTCTTGTAGATTTCTGTATGTCTGAGTAAGTGAAGAATCCTCCTAGTAGCATCAGGGGCTTGACGATTCTTAATTAATCCCACCCGGTCCAGGTGGACTAGGGAAGAGAGTGTATCCAGTAAACGAAAGGCCAGGGCCTTAGCGTAGATTTTGAGGTCAGAATTTAGAAGGGAGATGGATCTACAACTGAATGGAAGAAAGTTATCTTTTTCTGATTTTGAAATAGTAGTTTCTACGGTATGGAGCATTTCTTTGAGAAATTTACTAGAGTGTAATGCTTCATTATACAGTATCTCACAAAAGTGAGTACACCCCTCACATTTTTGTAAATATTTTATTATATCTTTGTATGTGACAACCTGAAGAAATGACACTTTGCTACAATGTAATGTAGAGAGTGTGCAGCTTGTAAAACAGTGTAAATATGCCTTCCCCTTAAAATAACTCAACATGCAGCTATTAATGTCTAAACCGCTGGCAACAAAAGTGAGTACACCCCTAAGTTAATATGTCCCTCCACGGTGCCATGTGACTCGTTAGTGTTATAAGGTGTGAATGGGGAGCAGGTGTGTTAAATTTGGTGTTATCGCTCTCACTATCTCATAATGGTCACTGGAAATTTAACATGGTACCCCATGGCATAGAACTCTCTGAGGATCTGAAAAAAAGAATTGCTGCTCTACATAAAGATGGCTTAGGCTATAAGAAGATTGCCAAGACCCTGAAACTGAGCTGCAGCACAGTGGCTAAGACCATACAGTGGTTTAATAGGACAGGTTCCACTCAGAACAGGCCTCTCCATGGTCAACCAAAGAAGTTAAGTGCACGTGCTCAGCATCATATCCAGAGGTTACCTTTGGAAAATAGACATATGGGTGCTGCCAGCATTGCTGCAGAGGTTGAACGGGTGGGGGGTCAGCCTGTCATGACTCAGACCATACGCTGCACATTACATTCAATTGGTCTGCATGGCTGTCGTCCCATAAGGAAGCCTCTTCTAAAGATGATGCACAAGAAAGCCGCAAACAGTTTTCTGAAGACAAGCAGACTAAGGACATGGATTACTGGAACCATGTCCTGTGGTCTGATGAGACTAAGATAAACTTACTTGGTTCCGATGGTATCAAGTGTGTGTGGCGGCAACCAGGTGAGGAGTACAAAGACGAGTATGTCTTGCCTACAGTCAAGCTAGGTAGTGGGAGTGTCAAGGTCTGGGGCTGCATGAGTGCTGCCCCATGAGTGCTGACAGCACTGGGGAGCTACAGTTCATTGAACCATGAATGCCACCATGTACTGTGACATACTGAAGCAGAGACTGGGCCGCAGGGCAGTATTCCAACATGATAACAACCCCAAACACACTTCCATGCCCACTGCCTTGCTAAAGAAGCTGAGGGTAAAGGTGATGGACTGGCCAAGCATGTCTCCAGACCTAAACCCTATTGAGCATCTGTGGGGCATCCTCAAATGGAAGGTGGAGGAGTGCAAGGTCTCTATCATCCATCAGCTCCGTGATATCATCATGGAGAACTGGAAAAGGACTCCAGTGACAACCCGTGAATCTCTGGTAAAGTCCATGCCCAAGAGGGTTTAGGCAGTGCTGGAAAATAATGGTGGCCACACAAAATATTGACACTTTGTGCCCAATTTGAACATTTTCGCTTAGGGGTATACTCACTTTTGTTGCCAGAGGTTTAGACATTAATGGCTGTGTGTTGAGTTATTTTGAGGGGACAGAAAATTTACACTGTTATACAAGCTGTACACTCACTACTTTACATTATAGCAAAGTGTTATTTCTTCAGTGTTGTCACGTGAAAAGGTATAATAAAATATTTACAAAAGTGTGAGAGGTGTACTCACTTTTGTGAGATACTGTATATGGTGACTAAATGGGAAGACAAGATACCTGCAAAATTTCAATAGTATTCAATAGTGAATTCAGCAAGGGCTTTAGAGGTAAGGAGACCGTGGATAACTTTAGAGATTTCCTTGATAGCAAAAGGACTGGACAGGGATTCTAATTGTGTATCATTAAGGGATGGCAAGGACAATGTGTGAAGGAGCAATTGGATTTGATGTTTGGTGGGCTGGGAAGTGTCATGGGGGTTATTTACTAAAGGAAAATCTACTTTGCACTGCAAGTGCACTTGAAAGTGCACTAAAAAGTGCACTTGGAAGTGCAGTCTCTGTAGATCCGAGGGGGACATGCAAGAAAAAAAAAAAACAGCATTTTAGCTTGCACATGATTAGATGATAAAATCAGCAGAGCTTCCACTCATTTGAGATCTACCCCTTGGATTAAGAGCAACTCCACTCAAATTCTAACTATTCAGAATGATTAGAATTTCGAATCGGTCGAAAAACCAATTCAAATTCTTTGTGAAGAAATAGCTGGTTGTTAAGCAGCCACCCGAGTCCTTAACAACCATGAGCCATCATCTGTCACCTGGCTTTCCCACTGTTCCATAACCCTAAAGACATAGACAATACTTTCAAGGATTAGTATGAATCCCTCTATAATCTGAACAAGGACCTGCACACCCACCAACCGACAGAAGTTAAATTTATTTTTGTAGGGCATTCGGCTCCCTTCAGTAGATAGCCGGACACAAAAACTGAACATCACCATTAGAGAGGTCGAATCTGTCATAAATTCCCTTCTCGTGCATAAGTCACCTGGAACGGATGTTTTTTCCACTGAATATTACAATTACAAATTACAAAAACAAATACAAATATTCCTATCTATATTAGCTCCCAAACTAGTAGACATTTTTAACAGGGCAGCATCTGTAGGCTCCTTCCCAAAGTAAATGCTCCAGGCTGTAATAGTCACACTACCAAAGCCAGGTATAGACCCCTCATCCCCCCAGAACTTTAGACCTATTTCCCTGTTAAATTCTGATCTAAAAATATACGCTAAAATCTTAGCAAACCAATTAATGGAGGTCACCCCTTCTCTCATTGGCCTTGACCAAGTGGGCTTTGTAAAGGGCAGACAGGCACCAGATATGACCAGGAGAATGCTGAAATTCTGAGATACGCAGAGATCTCTCAGAGACCTAGCACTTTCCTGGCACTGGATTCAGAAAAGGCCTTTGATAGAGTCCACTGGGGATACCTATCCAAAACCCTGCACAAATGTGGCTTTTCTGGAATGTTTCATTCTGCAATTATGTCCCTTTACTCAAACCCCACAGCCCATGTTTATACCTCCAGCCTACTCTCTGACTCCTTTGCTTTGTCTAGTGGAACTTGCCAAGGCTGCCCCCATCCCAATTATTTTTTCACTCATTACAGAAACGCTAGCAGAGTATATTAGAGTCAGTATAGTAATCCAGGGTATAGATTTAGAGCGACTGCACTTCCAAGTGCACTTGCAGTGCAAAGTGGATTTGCCTTTTGTAAATAACCCCCATAGTGTTGATTTGGTGATGTTTTATATGGGTAAGATTAGAGCGTACTTGTCTTTTTTTGAGTTGGGAAGCTAAGAGTCTACTTGTCTTGTTGTTTTGTGAGTAGAATGACAGTTTCATGCGTTTAAAGAATGGGCCACAGTCTGCCCTAAGTTCCTGCCGCAATTCCTCATGGCAGGAAGTAAGGCGATCTAGTATTAGAGTGGAAGTGGTATTAGGATTTTTGTGCTGGGTTTCTAGGTCGGCAATAAATTCATAGAGCTGTGATATGCGATGTGCAATTTTTTTCCTTTCTCTGGATGCTATTTGGAGGAGGGTACCTCTGGCGAACACTTTATGTGCACACCACATTGTCATGGGGGAGCATTCTCCATTGTCATTGAATTTGAAGTATTCTTTGAGTTTTCCTTCTACCTCGTCCCTGATCTTGGGGTGCGATAGGAGGAAAATGTTATTGCGCCACAGTGGTTTGTGGGATATTTTGTTCGTATTCACATCAACGGTCACAGGTGCATTGTCCAACCATGTGATGTTGTGGATATTAGCATATCTGACTTGGTGTAGAGTATACATGTCTGTAAGGACAAAAAAAAATAAAAATTCAGGCACCACCACGGATCAAAGAGCCTTTCCTCATGACATAGAAAGCCTAAGGTTGGCCTTTACCCGTGACCCACCGAGGAGTCGTCCAGCTCCCCATTCAGGATCATATTAAAATCTCCACGTACAATTAGATTACATCTTTGCATTGTTTTAGCTAACTTAAAGACTTTACAAATACATTTCATAGCTTTTACATTAAGAGCATATAAGTTGAGCAAAGTGTGGATGACCCGGTCTATTTCTGCAACCAGAGTGATGAAGCAACCTTGTGCATCAACGTGGTTCTACAATAAAGAAAATGTTAGAGTGTCTCGAATAGCAATCAAAATCGTGAGTTTGAGGCTAGAGAAATGCATCTCCTGTGCACATAGTATATCACGTTTCAAGTCCAATGCAGTTTTTTAGATCAGCCGAACAGCGGTTGATAGGTGATCCGCAGCCAAGGCATGTTATTGGACTAGAAGAGACCGAGGGTTCAGTGGCTGTGAAAAATGTGGTGAGCCTGTGGATAATTCTACAGGGCTGGTAATATGAGTAAATCATTTACCCTGCCGGTTAAGGTGAGAATTAGTGAGTCTGTCCAGGGGGGGCTCATTGGGTACAGGGTCACCGTTCTCAGCTATTAGGTGCCATTTCTTGAGGCATTCCAGGCCCTTCTCGAGTGAATTTATCGAATGTGAAATTTTGTGAATGTCCACCAGTAGTTTGGCTGGGAAGCCCCATTTGTATAGAATTTTGTGGTTGCACAAGATTTTGGTGATAGGGACCAGATTGTGCCACACTGCCAGCGTGGCTTGAGACAAATCAGCGTGGAGATTTCGATGCCAGCAGACGGGTCTAGGAGTGCATTAACTGTTCCTTAACATTGTAGAAGTGGACCCTTGCTATGACGTCCCTGGGGACCTGGTCAGGCAAGAATTATGGTTTAAGCAGTATGTGAGCCCTATCAATTATTATATCAACCCTCCCCAGGGATGCTAGCGTTGTTAGCATGAGCTTTTGCAAATAAGCAGAAAGGTCAGCTGGCTTGATCGATTCAGGGATCCCTCTGAATTTAAAGTTTTTCCTGCGGGCCCTGTCTTCAATATCCACCATCTTATAACGCATGGCTCTGATTTCCTCTTCCACATCAAAGCGAGCATCTAGTAGCTCGTTTTGTGCCAGTGTGAATTCCTCCATTTTCTGCTCCACATATTCAACCCTGGTGCTGACAGATTTTATTTCTCTCTGTGTGGATTGCATAAATGCTGCCATAACATATTGGGGGGCCCCCCGCAGTGTTTGCAGCATTTCCTTCATCGTTGTATCTATAATGGGTTGCCCTGTGGTGGGGAATGTGTCAAGGTGCTGACTATATTTAGAGGATTCCTGCATGTTTTCCCCTTCAGTCCCTGCACCCTCCCGGGCTTCCCCTTCTTCCTAAAGCCTCCTCTTTTGCTTGACTGGGCTGCTAAAGGGGGAAGGTTGGTGTGGATGGTCATTTAGCTGAGACTCACTCGAGAATGGTGATGGATTACCGCTCATGCCTTGCTTTTGTGCATGGTGGTCGCTGTGTGCCCCTCAGTCTCTGCTCTCAGTGTGGGCTATTTGTGCCTCCGTGTGCTGGCTGTGGGCCGCGATATGTTAGCCACTGTGGCAGAGCTCCTCACTCATGCCACCATCCGCTCTGACCGCTGGCTCCTCCCCTCTTTATTTATTTTTTAAATAACCTGGCCAGCAATTAGAACCGCGACTCAATTTAAATGTGTTTTGACTCTTTTTTTTTTTACTTTGCAGGCAGACTAAGGGGAAACCCCCCCCCCCCGTCACTATATTTAAAGACATTTTTCATTTTCATTATTTGGGGTTTCCACTTTAAGTGAAACAATAAAAATGAAAAAATAATTTAAATATAGGGCACATTTGTAGCATATACAGAACATGCTGCAGCAAAAATTACTAAAAAACACAAATGCACAAAATGACATTTAAATTGCCGGCAATACAATACCATTAAATGTGTGATTTCAAATGAATAAAATAGTAGCACTAATATTCACAATTAAATTAACAAATCTAAACAATCACCCCGTGAAAAAAGTGATCAATAATAATGTCCATAACATTTGGAACAAATCCAAACTCAAGTCCGTGAATGATTAATTAAAACTTCCAAGTGATTGTACTTCAAAGTGAACAGATAATCTTGAAGTAACTTGAAGCAATCGTCCACCACACCATATGCGTTTAGTGCCATCGCTCCCTTAAGAAATGCACTCACCAATAGAACACGCCTTGCACTCTCATGCCCGCCATTTTTCACTTAATAACTCCCTAAGAGTATCAAACAACTCCAAAGGTGTTCATTAGATAACTCCACATGTAAAGATAAAAAAGTGCTTCCAATAGTGAAGTAGCGTAAAACTATTTATTAAAACATCACACGAAATCTCATTTACAACAAACAAAGGCATTTCAAAGTAAACGTTACAAAGTGGGGAGCTTGCAGTGGTAACACGATGTAATGTGGTCTCGGCAGACCTGGAATTAACCTATAAGTCTCACCCTCCACTTCGCTCGCTCTTACTGCACAACCCTATAGAGGTACTCTCGATGAAAGCATTGCTATAAAAAATTAGAACAAGTGCAGAAAAATTGGTCTTTTAGTGTCTGTGGTGCCTTCACACCGTAATCCTATAGAGGTATTCTTGATGAAAGCAAGAATTGGCCTTGCTGTCAAAAATTTTAATGATATGCACCTGTATAACAGGTGCGGAAAAATTGGTCTTTGGGTGTTAATTGTGCCCATGAAACCTACACTAAAAAATGTCTTCCAATCAACTTCCACAACGCAAGGCAGCCTTGAAGTTTTGTAAAGATTCCACATCCCAAAAACACTTAATCAGAGACATCGACATCAGGGGCTTCATAGCTGCTGGTAATCCAGGACCGATTCATTTTGATAATTGTCAGCCAGTCTGTTGACAAACACGCTCTAATATCATTAACAAAACCTCCAACAGCACTGAATACCTATTCAGAAAGCACGCTGAATGCAGGGCAGTCCAGCAGCTTAATTGCATACTGGGCAAGATCTAGCCAGTGGTCTATTCTCATGACCAATCATCAACTGGAAAGCTCTCCATCTCTGTTTTCGCCCCTAGATACTCGTCCACCATATGATGCAGACGCTGCTGATGGGATGTGGTAGCTGACAGCCCTGGGCGCCGCCGAGGACTAAAAATAATTGTTGAATGTACCACTTAAGCGGCCCCCTTTTGCACTGCTCCTTTCTTGACCAACAGAAGCCTCAAAACTATGTTTTCCACGACATTGTAACCTACCAGAGTCAGGAAAAAGTGTTAGATAAACTCCTCTTTATGGTGTCCTCAAGATATTTCATCTTCTGCTCCCTCTGTGGGGATGGGGTAAGTTCTGAGACTTTCCCCAATCAATAGTGATCCTTCTCCTTGATGCCACCTACTCTTGGGTTCTTTCTCAGGCTCTGAAGCATGAGGGAGCCCATGCACCACAAGTTTTTGGAGGCATGAGAAGCCGACTCCTCCTGGTCACTGAGGATTACAGTATCTAGAACTGCCTCCCCCCAGCCACGTACTACTCTCAAGGGTTCTGGGGAAGAAAAACCATCTCCTAAGGTTTGACATAAGTCTTCCTCTGTTCCAATGCCTCCAATACTGCCAGAATCCTCCTCACCCTTCCTCTCCACTTGTGTGTTCTGTGGTGTAGGAAGAATGGTGTCAGCATAAAGCAGGCATTGAGAGGAAAGGAAGTCCTCCTCTTCCTCCCGCTGCTCTGCTTCTAGTGCCCTGTCCATAATGCCACACAGAGTCTACTCCAGCAGGGATACAACAGGGATTGTGTCACTGATGCATGCCTTGTCATGGCTCACCATTCTTGTGGCCTCCTCAAATGGTGACAGTACAGTTCTTGCATCCTTTATTGGCAGCCATTGGAAAAAAAAAGCCTAGCCGGCCTGAGCGTGTTGAAGTGCCATGTTCACACAGGTACTCATTGATGGCCCTCTGCTCAATGTGCAGCTTCTGCAGCATTGCCAAAGTTGAGTTCCACCTGGTGGGCATGTCACAAATCAGGCGGTTTATGGGCAGGTGGAGTTCCTGCTGGATTTCAGCCAACCGAGCACTGGCTGTGCCTAAAATGGCTACATACAGTTCTGGCCTTCTTTAGCAGATCTGTCATGTACCTGATGGTAGAGTCTGGTGTGCAGAGGGAGGCCTCTCATACACCTCTGACTCGAGGCCCCTGATAGAGAAAACAGGAGGCGCAGGAGTGCAGAGTTGCACAAGTGCCTGGCAATGTTACTGGTAGAGGAGCTGGACCGGAACTGAAGCAGGAACTGGATTGGACCCAGGAACAGCTGTCAGACTGGAAACTGGAGCTCAGGCAGGTGCAGGCAGATGGACTAGAAGGTTCAACTGGAGCAGGTACAGGCAAATGATAATCAGGAATCTCAGGTAACACTGTAGACCAGGCAGCACCGATCCAAGGAAGTAAGGCAGTTTAAATACTCCATTAGCGCCACGAGCGTCACCGGACACACGTGTCAACATTCCGGGTCTAAAGGTGGACAGGAGGTTTGCACACCACCATTACTGGCTCCAGCTGGCGTGGCTTGAACCACGTCTGTGCCTGCCCCTGCAAAGCTGTAAGAATCTCTTCTCCAGTGTGGTTCCTGTTTTCTAGACATGCCAGCTGAAGCACTGCATGGCATCTTTTAGCCTAACTCATTGAATAGCCCCTTGAACGATTAGGGGGTACTTGTGGTTCATAGGCCAATTGAGCAGAGGAGGGCGTGGAGGAGAAGGAGGGAGAAGAGCTGACAAATCTTGCATTATCACCACTAGCTGTATGAAGATGTGGCGGCACAAAAAGCTGCAGCACTGAGCCCTGTCCTGCATCCTTCTGAGTTACAAGCAGAGATATCTAGTGAGCTGTGAACAAAATATATCATCCCTGACCATGCTTGCTGGACCACATGTCAGCAGTAATGTGGAGTTGGCGGCTGACTGCCTTGCCCAATCATGCCACAACATTGTCTTCCATGTGATGCTACAGAGCTTGAATATAAATAAATAGTGATTGGGAATCTGCCATTGTGGTACAGCACATTCTGCAAATTCACAGAAGGGGACAGAATCCATTAGATGGAAAAAAGGCAGAAGTTGTTGAGCCAGCTGCTTTGACAAGCTTGCATTTAGACACTGGACATATGGCAGTGACTGTATTTTTTTTTCACTGCAGAAGATGGGGCAGAGAAATTTTCCGGGTATAGTCTACAGCTGGTGGTGTGCTACTGGCAGATATGCTGCAAGGACCTGGGACACCCTGTGCTATACTATCGTCCCTGTCAGTGGAGGCTGCTGAGAGGTCATGAGGTATAGCTGGGGTAGACTGAAGTGAGTAAGGAGGAGGAACAGAATTGTGTCCCTTTTGTGTGGCTTTCAGGTGCTCTTGCCAACGGGCTGAGTGGTGGGAGGTTAAATGCCTTGTCAAGCATGTGGTACCCAAATGGCCGGTGCTTTTGCCATGCTTGATGTGCTTGAGATAAAGTTTGCAACAGTGCGATCAGCTGCACATGTGCTAAAAAAAGCCCAGACAGCTGAGCTGTGGGAAGTGGGCCGGAAGATAACAGCTCCATAATGTGATTAAATAGGGTTTGTACTCTTCCAGGCTGCCTTGTTGGGGTTTTGCCTCATCCTCACTATTCTCTTCTGCTCTATCCAGCACCCAAGTCGCAATAGTGACTGCCAATTAGTGTACTAGTGTTCTCTCCTCTCAGTAGGCTCATGTTCCTGCCTTCCTCAACTTCAGAACCAACATCTGAATCAAGCTGCACTAATGCACTGAAATATACTGTGTTAAACGGCACGCAACACACTAAAATTGACTGTATTAAATGTGCAGTAACGCTCTGAAATATACTGCATTAAACATGCACTAACGACATAAATATACTGAGTTAAATGTGCAGTAGCACATAAAAATATACTTTGTTAAACATGCACTAACGCACTGAAATATACTGCATTAACCGCTTAACTGCTTGCCAACCAACTGCCACAGTTATACTGCAGCAGGTTGGCACGGCTGTGCAGATTGCTGTAGCTATACATCGGCTCTTTAAGACACCAAAGCAGGCACACACGTGCGCTCGCAGCATGTCCCCGGAGCCAATGCACGTGACCGGTGGGCGCTATGTCCACCGGGGCACCTGCGATCACTCCTGACAGAACGAGAATGGGTATCTGTGTGTAAACACAGGAATCCCAGTTCTGTCAGGGGAGTAGAGGCAGATCCTATGTTCCTACTAAGTAGGAACAATAATATGTCTCCTCCCCCAGTCAGTCACATCCCCCACAGTTATAAACACACCTAGGGAACACAGTTAACCCCTTGATCACCCCTTAGTGTTAACCCCTTCCCTGCCAGTGGATTTATTTATACAGTAATCAGTGGCTATTTTTATCTCTGATCGCTGTTTAAGCACTTAACAACCAGCCCATAGCCGAATGATGGCTACAGGGCGGTTGCTTAACTCTGGAAGGCCATCATATGACGTCCTCCAAGAATTCCGCTCTTGCGCGCCCCCTGGGCGTGGACCCGGTGCATCACGGATCATGGTAAACGGCCGCTCATCGCGGCATCGCGGCTGTTTACCATGTGATCGCTCCATAAAATGACGGAGCGATCACTTGTAAATAAACCGGCATCATGTTATGATGCTGGTTCCTCCCTCCCCTCTCTGTACCGATCTGTACAGTGGGAGGGGAGAGATCGGTGTCAGCAGTGCTGTGGGCTGGATCTGCAGTGCCCACAGCGCTGCTCACCGACAATTAACCCCTCAATTCCCTGCCAATACTCTGCCATAAATTGCCATACCCAGCATTACCCAGCCATACTCGGTGATACCCAGCCATACTCGGTGATACCCTGCAATACCCAGCCATACTCTGCAATACCCAGCCAGCCATACTCGGTGATACCATGCAATACCCAGCCATACTCTGCAATACCCAGCCATACTCGGTGATACCCTGCAATACCCAACCATAGTTGGTGATACCCTGCAATACCCAGCCATACCCGGTGATACTCTGCAATACCCAGCCATACCCGGTGATACTCTGCAATACCCAGCCATACTCGGCCATGCTCAGCCATACTCTGTGATGCCCAGCAATACCCAGCCGTACTCGGCCATGCTTGGCTGTACTCAGCCTCTCTATGTGGCCAGGCTGGGGATGTCTCACACACTTGTTATCACCGTACTCAGGAGGAGTAGGAGAATCTATTTTGGGGTGTCATTTTGGTATGTACATGCTATGTGTTAGAAATATTGTATAAATGGACAACTTTGTGTTAAAAAAATGCATTTTAACCACTTCCCGCCCACCGGCCATCATATGATGTCCTTGACTTTGTGCGGGGATATCTGAATGATGACTGTAGCTACAGGCATCATTCAGATATCAGCTTTTTCAGCCGGCGATTCCCCACACCATAAGAATGATCATATAGGCTGTTCTGCTGCTTGGTAGTTCTTACAGGAGGCGAGAGGGGACATCCCCCCCATCGCCCTCCGGTGCTTCTACCGACTCGCCAATACGATCAAAGCCAGAATCTTTTTTTTTTCAGGCTTCCCAGCCTAGAGGTGAGATGTGGGGTCTTACTGACCCCATATCTCACTGTAAAGAGGACCTGTCATGCCATATTCCTATTACAAGGGATGTTTACATTCCTTGTAATAGGAATAAAAGTGATCAAATAATTTATTTCTGGGGGAAAAGTGTCAAACTAAAATAAATAAAGTAAAATGAACAATAACAAAAACAATTTTTTTTTAAAGGGAACCTGTCCCCATGTGCTCACATGCAGACGCAAACGCATACGAACGCATACGTAAGTCCCGACCACATATGTGAGGTATCGCTGCGAACGTTAGAGCGAGAGCAATAATTTTCTTCTCTATAACTCAAAACATGTAACCAGTAAAAAAATGTAAAGCGTCGCCTATGGGAATTTTTAAGTAGCGACATTTGGCACCATTCCACAAGCGTGTGCAATTTTGAAGGGTAACATGTTAAGTATCTATTTACTCGGCGTAAGTTCATCTTTCACATTATGCAAAAACATTGGGCTAACTTTACTGTTTTGTTTTTTTTAAAGCACAAAACTTTTTTTTTCCAAAAAAAAGAAGTTCGAAAAATTGCTGCGCAAACACCATGCGATATAAAAAGTTGTAACGACCACCATTGTATTCTCTAGTAGTGATGGACGAACTTCCGACAGGACGTTTCGCGAACGCAAACCAAGAACGCGGCTGATAGTTCGTGAACTATAACGTTCGCGGCGGGCCCCATTGACTTCAATGGGAGGCGAACTTTACAAACCTACAGGTCAAATTTGCAGCTACAAAATAATTACTAGCTGTGCACACATAGCCCCACCACATGGCCAATGACATAACACATGTATGAGGTGAATCTGGGATCGACAACTACAAGCATTCTTTTTTTATATGTGAAATTGTGACAATTCAGGACTGTGGAGCGCATGAAGGCAATGGAGGAGAGGGAAGGTCAGGGTAGGCAAAGAAGAGGGTGCAGGAGATGATCACCAGCACCGTGATATAGAGCACTGACACCTGCACCGTGATAGAGTGATCTGACACCAGCACCGTGATAGAGAGCACTGACATCAGCAGCGTGACATACAGCACTGACACCTGCACCGTGATAGAGTGATCTCACACCAGCACCGTGATAGAGAGCACTGACATCAGCAGCGTGACATAAAGCACTGACACCAGCACCGTGAAATACAGCACTGACACCAGCACCGTGATATACAGCACTGACACCTGCACCGTAAGCAGCCCCAGGAGGAAGTCAGCATAGCACAGGGATGGTGGGAGCCCCTCATAATGAGCATAGCACAGGGATGGTGGGAGCCCCTCATAATATGCACAGCAGAGGTACAGCCCCAGGAGTAAGTCAGCATAGCACAGGGATGGTGGGAGCCCCTCATAATAAGCAGCCCCAGGAGGAAGTCAGCATAGGACAGGGATGGTGGGAGCCCCTCATAATGAGCATAGCACAGGGATGGTGGGAGCCCCTCATAATATGCACAGCAGAGGTACAGCCCCAGGAGAAAGTCAGCACAGCACGGGGATGGTGGGAGCCCCTCATAATAAGCAGCCCCAGGAGGATGTCAGCATAGCACAGGGATGTGGGAGCCCCTCATAATGAGCATAGCACAGGGATGGTGGGAGCCCCTCATAATGAGCATAGCACAGGGATGGTGGGAGCCCATCATAATGAGCATAGCACAGGGATGGTGGGAGCCCCTCATAATAAGCACCCCCAGGGGGAAGTCAGCACAGCACAGGGATGGTGGGAGCCCCTCATAATGAGCATAGCACAGGGATGGTGGGAGCCCCTCATAATGAGCATAGCACAGGGATGGTGGGAGCCCCTCATAATGAGCATAGCACAGGGATGTGTGGGAGCCCCTCATAATATGCACAGCAGAGGTACAGCCCCAGGAGGAAGTCAGCACAGCACAGGGATGGTGAGAGCCCCTCATAATAAGCAGCCCCAGGAGGATGTCAGCATAGCATAGGGATGGTGGGAGCCCCTCATAATAAGCAGCCCCAGGAGGAAGTCAGCACAGCACAGGGATGGTGGGAGCCCCTCATAATGAGCATAGCACAGGGATGGTGGGAGCCCCTCATAATGAGCATAGCACAGGGATGGTGGGAGCCCCTCATAATATGCACAGCAGAGGTACAGCCCCAGGAGGAAGTCAGCACAGCACAGGGATGGTGGGAGCTCCTCATAATAAGCAGCCCCAGGAGGAAGTCAGCACAGCACAGGGATGGTGGGAGCCCCTCATAATAAGCAGCCCCAGGAGAAATATGACACCGCTCAACAGGAGGGTACGGGCATATAGTACGGTGTGCTTTTTTTGGACAAGGAAGTGAGCCAAATGAAGAAAGAAGGTCTGTGTGCTCGATTAAAAAAATTGTTTATAGACATATACATGGTCTACTGGTCACATGTGTTGAATTCCTCCGAGATCCATGCCTCATTCATTTTTAGAAATGTGAGGTAGTTAACACTGTCGTGAGCTAGGCGAGTACGCTTATCGGTCACGATCCCCCCTGCTGCGCTGAACGTCCTTTCGGACAGGACACTGGACTAGGGGCAAGCCAACAGTTCCATTGCAAATTGGGCAAGCTCTGGCCAGAGGTCAAGCCTGCCCACCCAGTAGTTCAGGGGTTCATCACTCCTCAGAGCGTCCACATCAGCCGTTAACCCGATGTAGTCGGACACCTGACGGTCTAGGCGTTCCCTGTTGCTGGATCCGGATGACACCTGTCGATGGGTCGGCTGAAAGAATGACCTCATATCAGAAGTCACCAACACATCTTCAAACCGGCCTCTTCTTGCAAGCGCTGTTGGATTGGTACCCGCAACTCCTTCTCTGGGAGTGGGAATTGCTCCTCTGCCAGCACACGCAAAAGCAGAATGCAGCATTTCTCGAAGCAAGGCCTGGAAGTGCTCCATTCTGCCATCCCTCTGTGACGGCGGTAACTTTTCCACCATTTTGTGTTTGTACCGGGGGTCTAAGTACGTTGCCACCCAGTACTGGTCCTTGACCCTTATGCTTTTTATACGGGGATCCCTATTAAAACACTGGAGCATGAAGGCCCCCATTTGCACTAAAGTGAAAGCGGTGTGGTGGCCTGCTCCTGCTCATCATCCAGGATAATGTCGTCCTTTTCATTCTCCTTTCCCCATCCATGCACAACAACAGGGATCCCAGAAAGGTTTAAAGCATGCTCTTCATTCTCCTCCTCATCCGCCCCGGCACCATCCTCCTCTGACTCCTCTTCAGACTCCTGTTGTTCACTTGTCTCTGATAGAGTAGCCCCCCCCCCCCCCCGGGAATTCATCCAGCATTGCGACTTCCTCATCTTCCCGCTCCTGCTCCTCCACAGCTTGATCAATGACACGACGCAATGCACGCTCCATAAAGAAGGCATAAGGTACCATGTCACTGATGGCGCCATGGTTGCGACTGACCAGTTTGGTGATCTCCTCAAATGGCCGCAGAAGTCTGCATGCGTCACGCATGAGCAACCACTGGCGCGGTGAAAAAAACCCCAGCTCCCCAGAACCTGTTCTGCCGCAGAGTTCATACAGGTAGACGTTAACTGCACGTTTCTGCTGGAGCAGCCTATCAAGCATATAGAAGGTTGAGTTCCATCGCGTCGGGCAATCGCAAATAAGACGTCTGACCGGAAGATTGTGTCGCCGCTGAATGTCAGCAAGGCGAGCCATGGCCGTGTAAGATCTTCTGAAATGGGCCGAGATTTTCCTTGCCTGCCGCAAGATGTCCTGGACCCCAGGGTATTTGACAACGAATCGCTGCACGAACAAGTTTAAGACGTGTGCCATGCATGGCACATGCGTGATTTTGCCCTGTTTCAATGCGCTAAGCAGATTGGCACCGTTGTCACACACCACTTTATCAGCTGTCAAATTGAGAGGTGTTAGCCACTGATCTGCTTGTGAACGCAAAGCTGAAAGGAGTGCCGGGCCAGTGTGGCTCTTGGCTTCCAGGCACAACAGATGCAGCATGGCATGGCAACGTCTCACCTGGCATGTCGAATGGGTTCTGGGGAGCTTGGGCGGTGCAGCGGAAGAGACGCTAGCAGCGGAAAAGGAGGAGTCAGCTGAGGAGGAGAGGGAGGAGGATGGAGTAGGAGGAGGAGGAGAAGAAGAGCCAGGCCTGCATGCAATCCGTGATGGTAAAACCAAATCTACACGGGTGCCACGGGTTACATGCTTGACGGCTGTCAGAAGGTTCACCCAGTGGGCAGTAAAAGTGATATACCTTCCCTGCCCATGTTTGCTAGACCACGTGTCTGTGGTCAGAGGTATCTTGGCACTGACACTGTGTGCCAGAGATACATTGACTTGCCGCTAAACATGGCCATATAGCTCTGGGATGCCCTTCTGTGAGAAATACTTCCTTCCTGGGACCTTCCATTGTGGTGTTCCAATGGCCACAAATTTTCGAAAGGCCTCCGAGTCCACCAGTTTATATGGCAGTAGTTGGCGGGCTATCAGTTCTGACAAGCCAGCCGTCAACCGTTGGGCAAGAGGGTTATCCGGCATCATCATTTTTTTACGCTTGAACCTTAGGCCCACGGAAGCCTGCCTTTTTGCAGAAAAACGTGAGCTTGGCGTGATGGAAGGTGGAGTGAAGGACAATTGTGAGGAGAGAGGAGAAGGAGAAGTAGAAGACGGGGCTGGACGGTGAGAGCCTGGAGTGTGGCTTTGTGTGTTCCGTTGCTCCCACTGGGCTCGGTAATGGCAGCTCATGTGCCTTCTTAAGGCGGTCGTCCCTAGGTGAATGTTGGGCTTACCGCGACTAATGCATTGACTGCAAAGATTGCAGATGGCAACACTTTTGTCAGCAGCGGACACGTTAAAAAAAGCCCACACTGCGGAGCCATGTGCCGGCGTCCTGGGAGCGCCAGATGTGACCGTACATGGTCGATGATTCGCTCCTGATACATTATCAGTCTGCTTTGTCCCTCCTGTGCAATGTAAGTTATTCCTGCTTCTCCTCCCTATCTGCTGGTCCATATCTCCCTCTGAACTCCCCTCCTCTTCCTCTCTTGTGGGCACCCACGCGACATCACTAGACACGTCATCATCGACGTCACCTTCCCCACCGCTATAAGTAGAGATCTCGGAGTAGGCAGCAACACCGGGGACCAACCTCCTCCTTGGGCTGATCTGGGTACTGTCGTCAGACTGCTGAGTGGCGGTTCTTGCTACCTCCTCTTCCTGATCCAATGCCAAGAGTGGCTGCACATCAGAAATGTCTTGATATGGATCGGAAAATAATTCCTGTGACTCAAGTGGAAGGTATGTGGTGGTGGTGGTGTTGTTGGTGGTAGTGTCTTTGGGGGTGCACCTAGCAGAGAGTGAAGAAGAGGGTACAGATCGAGAGGATGAGGAGGGTGCAGAAGAGTAAGGCTGAGTGAGCCACTCAACCAATTCTGGTGCTTCCTTTGACGTAATCACAAGCACCTTCTGCAATTTCCCACTTTGGCTCAAGCTTGTTGCTCCTGTCCTACCCTTACCACCCCTGCGGAAGGGCCTGCCTCTTCCTCTGCCTGTCATTTTTTAAATGACCCTGTGACAAAACTCTCGGCAGAAGTGCAGTATGTATGTGGAAGAAGGTATATAACACCCCGCTTCAATCTGTTGTTTTTGGGGGCCACTGGTCTATCACACCAGTTACAAAACTTTTTTTTTGGATTGCGTTTGTCACTCTTTGTAGTATCGCTGCAGAACCGCTCAGCAGTCACAATGCTGCACAGTGCAAACGCACTATACTATGCTTTCTATATGTGCAAGTATTTTATACGTGTATTACACAACTATATACTGCACACCAAATAGTACACCTATACCAGTCCTTAAGGACCTTTGTGGAACTAGTAGGTTGTGATTAGCAGACTGTACCTCACTCAACCCTATATACTGTAGTACACTATACCTTACCAGTCCTTAGAAGGACCTTTGTGGAACTAGTAGCTTGTGATTAGCAGACTGTACCTCACTCAACCCTATATACTGTAGTACACTATACCTTACCAGTCCTTATAAGGACCTTTGTGGAACTAGTAGGTTGTGATTAGCAGACTGTACCTCAATCCCTATACTGATAAAGGACTGCTGCAGAATAGGGTAGCAGTCAGCAGTAGTGCACCCCAACCCTATATATTGTGGACCTATACCAGTCCTTAAGGATTAGCAGAATGTACCTCACTCAACCCTATATACTGTAGTACGCTATACCTTACCAGTCCTTAGAAGGACCTTTGTGGAACTAGTAGGTTGTGATTAGCAGGCTGTTCCTCACTCAACCCTATATACTGTAGTACACTATACCTTACCAGTCCTTATAAGGATCTTTGTGGAACTAGTAGGTTGTGATTAGCAGACTGTACCTCAGTCCCTATACTTATAAAGGACTGCTGTAGAATAGGGCAGCAGTCAGCAGTAGTGCACCTCAACCCTATATATTGTGGACCTATACCAGTCCTTAACCACTTCCCGACCAGCGCACGACGATGTACGTCGACAGAATGGCACGGGCAGGCATATTGGCGTACAGGTACGTCCAATATTCGATGCCGCCCTGCCATCGGGAGCGCGCAGCCGGCGGCGCGCTCCCGCGCTGGTCGGGACCCCGTGAGTCCGGTCGCGGGACCCGCGGACTCGATCGCCGCGGGCATCCCCGCGATCGTCTCACGGAGCGGCCGAATAGAGCAAATGCTGTGTAAACAACATTTGTCTATTCTGCCTAGCAACTAGTGACGCTGATCTCTGCTCCATGTGATTGGAGCAGAGATCAGTGTACACTAAATGAAAGCCCAACCCCCCCACAGTTAGTAACACTCCCCTAGGAACACTTAACCCCTACACTGCCACCCACTGGTTAACCCTTTCACTGCCAGTGTCATTTACACAGGAATCACTGCATTTATATAGCAGTGATTACTGTATAAATGACAATGGTCCCAAAAATGTGTCAAAAATGTCCGATGGGTCCCCCACAATGTCGCAGTCACAATAAAAATCACTGATCGCCGCCATTACTTGTAAAAAAAAAAATAATAAAAAATTATTAATAAAAATGCTATAAAAATTATCCCTATTTTGTAAACGCTATAACTTTTGCGCAAACCAATCAATAATCGCTTATTGCGATTTTTTTTGCCAAAAATATGTAGAAGAATACGTATCGGCCTAAACTGAGGGAAAAAAATGTTTTTTTATATATTTTTGGGGGATATTTATTATAACAAAAAGTAAAAAATAATGCGTTTTTTTCAAAATTGTCGCTCTATTTTTGTTTATAGTGCAAAAAATAAAAACCGCAGAGGTGATCAAATACCACCAAAAGAAAGCTCTATTTGTGGGAAAAAAAGGACGTCAATTTTGTTTGGGAGCCACGTCGCACGACCGCGCAATTGTCAGTTAAAGCGACGCAGTGCTGAATCGCAAAAAGTGGTCTGGTCTTTGACCAGCAAATTGGTCCGGTCTGAAAGTGGTTAAGGATTAGTAGACATGTGCAGAGTAAAATATTTTGTTTCGGAATTTCGTTTTCGTCCGAAAACTTAATTTATTTAGTTACTCCCGAAATTCGTTTTTATTTATTTCGTTTTTCGTTCAAAAATTGCATTCGTCCGGAAATCCACATGAATTACGGTCGAATCTGTCTTGGAAGGCTTATGGTGTCTGTCAATGTATAAAGAAGATTTGACGGAGCTAACTATATAGCATACTTTAGAACCCTATTAAAGTCTATGGGACTCCAACGTTCAAAATCTAAAGTGCTAATTTTAAAGGCTAATTTGCAAGTTACTGTCCTAAAAAGTGTTTGGGGACCCGGGTCCTGCCCCAGGGGACATGTATCAATGCAAAAAAAAGTTTTAAAAACGGCTGTTTTTTCGGGAGCAGTGATTTTAATAATGATTAAAGTGAAACAATAAAAGTGTAATATTCCTTTAAATTTCGTAGGGGGGGTTGTCTATAGTATGCCTGTGAAGGGGCGCATGTTTCCCGTGCTTAGAATTGTCCCTGCACAAAGTGTCATTTATGCAGGAAAAAAAGTCCTTTAAAATCACTCGCAGCTATAATGAATTGTCGGCTCCGTAATACAGAGAACACTCATTGAAAGTCATTGATAAAAAAATAAATAAATAAATAAAAAAAAAGCGTGGGGGTCCCCCAAATTCAATTACCAGGCCCTTCAGGTCTGGTATGGATATTAAGGGGAACCCTGCCTCAAATTTAAGAAAAAAATTGACGTGGGGTTCCCCCTAAATATCCATAACCAGACCCTTCAGGTCTGGTATGGATATTAAGGGGAACCCCGCGTCAAATTTAAAAAAAAATTGACGTGGGGTTCCCCCTAAAAATCCATACCAGACCCTTTATCCGAGCACGCAACCTGGCAGGCCGCAGGAAAAGAGGGGGGGACGAGAGAGCGCCCCCCCCCCCCTCCCTCCTGAACCGTACCAGGCCACATGCCCTCAACATTGGGAGGATGCTTTGGGGGTCTGTGACCCCTCAAAGCACCTTGTCCCCATGTTGATGAGGACAAGGGCCTCATCCCCACAACCCTGGCCGGTGGTTGTGGAGGTCTGCGGGCGGGGGGCTTATCAGAATCTGGAAGCCCCCTTTAACAAGGGGACCCCCAGATCCTGGCCCCCCCTGTTTGAAATGGTAAGGGGGTACAAAAGTACCCCTATCATTTCACAAAGAAAATGTAAAAAATGGTTAAATAAAACAAACACACTTTTGAAAAACTCCTTTATTAAAAAAAAAAAAAAAGATTCCAGCGGCGGTAATCCACTCTTGCTATCCAGCGACGGACGGTCATCTCTCCAGCGATGTCTCATCTCATCCAGCGCAGCGATCCATCCTTCTTCTGTCTCCTCCACGGAGACACTACAGGCATTCCGGCGGCTGACGTTTCTTATATACGGAGGGCGGGGCCACCCGTCACCTGACCCCGCCCCCCTCGGTCGCAAGGGGAAACCCGGGGTTCCCCCGTGACGTATGGGTGACCCCGCCCCCCCTCTGATGTAACGGAAACCTGCCTGTGTTACATCAGAGGGGTGCGGGTCACCCCTACGTCACAGAGAACCCCGGGTTTTCCCTTGCGTCAGAGGGGGGCGGGGTCAGGTGACGGGTGGCCCCGCCCTCCGTATATAAGAAACGTCAGCCGCCGGAATGCCTGCAGTGTCTCCGTGGAGGAGACAGAAGAAGGATGTATTCGCTGCGCTGGATGAGATGAGACATCTCTGGAGAGATGACCGTCCGTCGCTGGATAGCAAGAGTGGATTACCGCCGCTGGAATCTTTTTTTTATTTTTTTATTTTTAATAAAGGAATTTTTCAAAAGTGTGTTTGTTTTATTTAACCATTTTTTACACTTTCTTTGTGAAATGGTAGGGGTACTTTTGTACCCCCTTACCATTTCAAACAGGGGGGGGCCGGGATCTGGGGGTCCCCTTGTTAAAGGGGGCTTCCAGATTCTGATAAGCCCCCCGCCCGCAGACCTCCACAACCACCGGCCAGGGTTGTGGGGATGAGGCCCTTGTCCTCATCAACATGGGGACAAGGTGCTTTGAGGGGTCACAGACCCCCAAAGCATCCTCCCAATGTTGAGGGCATGTGGCCTGGTACGGTTCAGGAGGGAGGGGGGGCGCTCTCTCGTCCCCCCTCTTTTCCTGCGGCCTGCCAGGTTGCGTGCTCGGATAAAGGGTCTGGTATGGATTTTTAGGGGGAACCCCACGTCAATTTTTTTTTAAATTTGATGCGGGGTTCCCCTTAATATCCATACCAGACCTGAAGGGTCTGGTTATGGATATTTAGGGGGAACCCCACGTCAAATTTTTTCTTAAATTTGAGGCAGGGTTCCCCTTAATATCCATACCAGACCTGAAGGGCCTGGTAATTGAATTTGGGGGACCCTCACGCTTTTTTTAAAATTTATTTATTTATTTTTTTATCAATGACTTTCAATGAGTGTTCTCTGTATTACGGAGCCGACAATTCATTATAGCTGCGAGTGATTTTAAAGGACTTTTTTTCCTGCATAAATGACACTTTGTGCAGGGACAATTCTAAGCACGGGAAACATGCGCCCCTTCACATGCATACTATAGACAACCCCCCCCCCCCTACGAAATTTAAAGGAATATTACACTTTTATTGTTTCACTTTAATCATTATTAAAATCACTGCTCCCGAAAAAACGGCCGTTTTTAAAACTTTTTTTGCATTGATCCATGTCCCCTGGGGCAGGACCCGGGTCCCCAAACACTTTTTAGGACAGTAACTTGCAGAATCTTTTCTCTCTGTCAAATCTTTTTTCTCTGTCGGATATTTTCTCTATATAATCTTGGACTAATAGAGGTAAGGTCACAGGTTCTATAAACACATTGTTGTCAGAGTCATGTCGAATCTCCTATTCTATATCGAACTGTTGTAACAATGAAAACGAAAATAAAGCATTTATTTATGTCGGATCTTTCGTTTTTCGGATTTTGTGCTTTCGTTATCGTTTGTCAAAACGAAAACGAAAATAGCTGAAATTCGGACGAAAATGCGTTCGGACGAAAACGAATGCACATGTCTAAGGATTAGCAGACTGTACCTCACTCAACCCTATATACTCTAGTACGCTATACCTTACCAGTCCTTAGAAGGACCTTTGTGGAACTAGTAGGTTGTGATTAGCAGACTGTACCTCACTCAACCCTATATACTGTAGTACACTATACCTTACCAGTCCTTATAAGGACCTTTGTGGAACTAGTAGGTTGTGATTAGCAGACTGTACCTCAGTCCCTATACTCATAAAGGACTACTGCAGCAGAAGGGCAGCAGTCAAGTATAATATTCTTTCTATATTTGGAAGAAAGAATATTATACGTGTACAACCCTATTACCATACCAGTCTTGAAAAGGACCTTTGTGGACCTAATAGTAGCATCTAATGATTAAACTGACTGTCCCTCTCTGCAACACACAGCGTCCTGTCTGTACCTATTTAAACTGACAAAACACAGGCTTCTGCAACAATAACTTGAATAGCACTGCACTCAAAACTATATCCTGAACTACACCTATACCATACCAGTCCTTAAAAGAACTTTTGTGGACCTAATAGCTAGCGATTTGTGTCACTGCAGTCTCTCCTTGCTCCACACAGCAACCTCTCCATATAGTGACAGTAGAAAGAATGTAAAATGGCCGGGTCTATTTATAAGCTAGGGGGAATGTCCAAGTGTCCATGTCCTTTAATGTCTCAATTGGCTGTCCTGTACCACATGATGGCTGTGTCATCAAAGGTCAAAGTTCTTTTACACAGTAAACATGTAAGTCCGCCGGGTGAACAGCGGCAATAGTCCGCCGATCGGGCGGACCGCGAACAGCCGAAAATTCGCCGCGAACCGACCGCCGGGCAAACAATTCGGCCATCCCTATTCTCTAATGTCTTTTTTAAAAAAAATATATAATGATTTGGGATTCTATGTCATTTTCTAGCAAATAAATTATGATTTTTACATGTAGGAGAGAAATGTCAGAATTGGCTTGATGGCGCTCCCTGCATGCTGGGCCTCTGTATGTGGCCACGCTGTGTAAAAGTCTCAAAGTATCGGGAGTAATAGCAGAATGTGTTTCGGGGTGTAATTTGTTGTATGCATATGCTGTGTGTGAGAAATAACCTGATAATATGACAATTTTGTTAAAAAAAAAAATTTGATTTTGTAAAGAATTGTGAGAAAAAATGACAACTACTAAATACCTTGGAATGTCTTCTTCCCAAAAAGGGGTCATTTGGGGGGTATTTGTACTTTTCTGGCTTGTTAGGGTCTCAAGAAATTAGATGAGGCCGTCAGTACTTCAGGTGTGATAAATTTTCAGATATTGGCACCATAGCTTGTGGACTCTATAACTTTCACAAAGACCAAATAATATCCACCAATTTGTACTTATTTTTATCAAAGATATGTAGTAGTATAAATTTTGGCCAAAATTTATGAAGAAAAATTACTAATCTGCTAAATTTTCTAACAGAAACGAAGAAAAATTTTTTTTTTTTACAGAATTTTCTGTCTTTTTTCTTTTATAGCACAAAAAATAAAAAACCCAGCGGTGATTAAATACCACCAAAGAAAGCTCTATTTGTGTGAAAAAAGGACAAAAATGTCATATGGGTAAAGTGGTGCATGACTGAGTAATTGTCATTCAAAATGTGAGAGCACCTAAAACTGAAAATTGGTCTGGTTATTAAGGGGGTTTAAGTGCCCAGTGGTCAAGTGGTTAAATGTCAATGGTCCCAAAAAAGTGTCAAAAGTGTCGGATATGTCTGCCGCAATGTCGCAGTCCTGATAAAAAACGCAGATCGCCACCAATACTAGTAAAAAAAATTATAATAAAAATGACATAAAACTATCCCCTATTTTGTAGACATTATAAATTTTGCGCAAACCAATCAATATACGCTTATTGCGATTTTTTTACCAAAAATATGTAGACAAATACATATGGGCCTAAACTGATTGAAAAAAATTTGTGCTTAGTGCTTAAATATAATGATCGTCATATTGTGAAAGAAATTCAATAAATTGTCAAAAAAGGTCCCATACACACTGCAATCCAATTGTGGCAATCTCCTTAAATGTAAGTTACAATTCATCCAATTAATTCAGTGACACCGTTCAGCCAATCTAAAGTGTGCATGGAAAATAGTTCCCCCAGCCTCTCACCTTATATAAGAGGGTATCCTTTGAAAAAGTCACGTGAACAGTGATGCAACGCGTCAAGGAAGAGAGTTGGGTGGCATTTGTTTCCAGTCGCGGCCGAGATCGGGAACACTACATGTGAAACACTGGTTGTTAGTAATTTTACTTCAATGGTTTATCAGTCTAGGATATTTTCTCTAGAGATATTTTCTCTAGGATTGTTTTAGTAATTGATTTTTTATTCCTATTTTTAATATTTTTTTTATTAATTTGCACAGATTTTATTTGCACTAGGATTTTTCAGGATTTTAGTAATTTTTGTGGAATTCTGTCGTTTTTTAACCACTTCAGCCGCGGAACATTTTGCTGGCCAAAGACCAGACCACTTTTTGCGATTCGGCACTGCGTCGCTTTAACTGACAATTGCGCGGTCATGCAACGTGGCTCCCAAACAAAATCGACGTCCTTTTTTTCCCACAAATAGAGCTTTCTTTTGGTGGTATTTGATCACCCCTGCGGTTTTTATTTTTTGCGCTATAAACAAAAATATAGCGACAATTTTTAAAAAAACACATTATTTTTTACTTTTTGTTATAATAAATATCCCCCAAAAATATATATATATAAAACAAAAATTCCCTCAGTTTAGGTCGATACGTATTCTTCTACATATTTTTGGTAAAAAAAAAAACACAATAAGCGATTATTGATTGATTTGCGCAACAGTTATAGCGTTTACAAAATAGGGGATAGCTTTATGGCATTTTTATTAATATTTTTTTTTTTACTAGTAATGGCGGCGATCAGCGATATTTTATTGTGACTGCGACATTATAGCAGACACATAGGACATTTTTGACACATTTTTCACTGTCAAATGCAGTGATTCCTGTGTAAATGACACTGGCAGTGAAGGGGTTAACCAGTGGATGGCAGTGTAGGGGTTAAGTGTTCCTAGGGGTGTGTTACTAACTGTGGGGGGCTGGGCTTTCATTTAGTGAACACTGATCTCTGCTCCAATCACATGGAGCAGAGATCAGCGTCACTTGTTGCTAGGCAGAATGGGGAGATGCTGTTTACAACGGCATCTCTCTGTTCAGCCGCCCTGTGAGACGATCGTGACCGGACTCACAGGGGTCCCGACCAGCACGCGAGCGCACCGCTGGCAGTCCGCTCGTGATGGCAGGGCCGCATTAAAGATTGGACATACCTGTATGCCAATATGCCTGCCCGTGCCATTCTGCCGACGTACATCGGTGTGCGCTGGTCGGGAACTGGTTAAGCAAGTGATTTAGCAAGTATTTATTAATTTGCATTTTTTGCACCTATTTGCACTAGGACTTTTGGGATTGTTGCCAACTGTTAGGATTTCATCCATTTTTGTCAGCAAGTGATTCAGCGATAATTTATTTGCATTTTTATTTGCATTTTTTTCATTATTAGTATTTTAGAGTGTTATTTATATTTCCACATGGATATTTCATGGATTTACCACTTTGGAACTTCCAAATAATATTATTTTAGTATGGTTGTTTTGCTATTTTGAGTAAGCGCCACATTACTATTTTTATTTTTAGCTTTATCCAGTGTGAGAACACCTTTATGTTGGCAGCTACATTGCTAGGTTTTAGATTATTAATTTTCCCCTGTGGATTGCGCATTAGTTCCCCCCCTTTTTAAATTAGATTCAGGCAACTTTGCTGATGTGTTGCAAGGTTCAACTCTTGGACTCTTACATGCGGTTTGGCGGGAAATGAGACTGTTACAAGAAGTACCTACCGAGGCTGAGATGCCAAAAGTGGTTCACCCTTTGCGACTACGCGCACCCCATCCCCCGGAGGTGGTACAGGGAGCAGGTGGCATGCAGAGGCATGGGTCACCAGCACGTGTAAGTTCATTAAGAAGTCTGTAGAGCTGTGCAGAGGGTGAGCCGAGGTTCAGGAATTGGCTGAAGGTCCAGTGCAGAGTTTAGCAGACAATCCCGAACACAGTAAGGGATCAGGCACAAGAGGAAGTAAACAAGTCCGTAAAGCAGGCCAGGGGTCAAATCCGTGTAAGCAAGTAAGCAAGTCCGTTGGGCAGGCCGAAAGTCAAACACTTGTAAGCAGGTTGAGCAGAGTCCGTAAAGCAGTCCGAGGTTTAAACACATGTAGGAAGATCAGGCAAAGTCCGTTGAGCAAGCTGAGGGCCAGATCGAGGAGAACAATAGCATAGTCAAAAATAGTCCGTGTCACAGCAGGTAGTCAGATGTGGCAAAACTGGAGACAGGTACAAACGGGAAGCTGACGACAAACCAGCAGCCCGTTTGGATGCCAGAGCCATTTGAAATAGCCACGCCATATTGCGCGCCATTGTGCACACACGCGGCGCACCACCGGGCCGTGACACGCGTGCGCCAAAGTGCCAATCCTCCGCGCATGCACGCATGAACACAGCGAGCATGGGTGTAAAAAGTCCTTCTCTGACAGAGACATATTATACAATATAACCATATCTCAGTACACTCCCCCTTATGTGGAAATAAAAACTATGAGGAATTAGATAAATTAAAAGGGTTTGGAGTATGGAGAGACAAGGAGATAAAATATATTGTGCAGCTTTATACATATGATATATTAAAAACATTACAAGATTTACAGAAAATATATGTACTGTCTTCTCACACTTTCTATCAATATTTATAACTGCGCCATGAGTCAGTTTAAAGACAAAAAAGTTAAGATACAAAATATGCCACTTATGGATATCCTTGCAAAGATGCGGGTTAAAAGGGGTTTGATTTCCACTCTTTATGGCCGCCTGACTGAACAGCCATGAGAAACAAATAGTATGTTTAGCTAGAAAAGGATGGGAAAAAGACCTTGGAAAAATGGCTGATGAAACATGGCAGAGTATATTGGAACCTGTACAGTCTGTATCAGTATCTCCACAGCAATGGTTAACCCAATCATATATACTATATAGAGCCTATAGGACACCAGCTAAATTATACCAATGGGGGAGATGGGACACATCTGATTGTCCGAGATGTTTGAAGAGTATCTGTGGACTTAATGCATATGCTTTGGAACTGCCCTAAACTGTTCAGATATTGTCAGAATGTGGTCGAAACTA